>NC_080573.1:55315000-57815000 GCF_029962835.1 Magnolia sinica | reverse complement strand
TATTAATGTAAGTATAATTGTAGTACAATTGGTAAATAAATAAATAAAGTAGAAAATTGTTGATGATGGTTCAAATAGACATAACGGCCATGGACGATTGATAGTCTTCTGAATTTAGACGGTCATTAAAACCTAAATAGTCATGAGATGGTTGTGGTTTAGCCAGTATGTTGTGGTCGAGGTGATCACTATAAAGACTTGAGTTTCCAATGATGGGGTTGTGGATGATACGCTAAACTAAATCAAACTTGCAACGTTTTTGTAATTACTTCAGGAGGTTGGTGAGGGCCTTGTGTTTTGTTTTAGGCACATCGTCAAAGCTGGAGTGACAAAATAAAGAACTTGCTACGATGATGCATTGGACAAAAGTGGAGAGACTAAAATAAAGTAGATATTTTGTAATCACTTGGGTTTTGGATATACCTCATTTGTGAGCCACGTCCTATCTAATCCCGGCAAAATCAGGTGGATGGGGTGGCTTTTTCACAAACGTAATGGTGAACCCCACCCACCTAGCTTCCTATCCTGGTTATGCTCCAACTAGGCAAATTGGGTACCACTCCCTATTAAGCTGATATTTGTGTCACATCTATGTGATTTTAGAACAGGTTGAATTGAAAATAAACATCACTATAGGCCTTAGAAATGTTTTAATGGTGGCCTGACACAGGGAAGGACGTGAAGTTGAGCACCGTCTTCCTCAGGGGGATAACTGTTCCGAATCCACGTAACTTCTCTGAACTCCTCACAGAGACTTCTCGAATCCATAAGGAAAAGAATAAGAAAATATAAAACAAATTTTATAAAATTTAAAATTGATTGACGAATGAAATAAATGAGTTCACAACCCTTTAAATAGGGATACTAAGGAATGAAAGAAATTTCAGAATTAACTACTACAACTAGAACTGTTAAAATTTGCAACTTACCATTTATAGACGGTCGTGATGTCTAGTAGTGTGCAAGGTTTTTGGCAAAAAATGGTAACTGTCCTATCTGGCTTCACCACGTTGTTCTCCTAATTATTCTAAGCACTTTTCATGTTGGGCGCAACTCATAAAGCCCAACGGATGAAGAGTTATAATCAAACTAAAACTTACTATTTATAGTAAAAACAAAATTAAAATAGAGAAATGACTGTCAATCTGATGGTATTTCGCAAATCTGGCTTACGCAACCCAGCATAGGCATATTAGGTGGCTAAAGTAGCTTGTCCTACCCCAAAATCATATATTTTACGTCCGATAACTCATTTTGATTTGCAAAATAAGTTCGGTCTAGATCATTTCCATTTCCTATTGGGCCTTTTCTAATCTATCTTAACCATGAAATTATCGGTGACCCGCTCTACATCATGGCCACCATTATAACCACTGCCTCCTGTGATGTGGTCCCTTGAGCCATTTTTCTGCCTAATTTTTGAGCAAACATATTAAAATAAATAATATAGAAAAATGAATGGAGAGTAGATAAATTTTGTGAATTTGGATCTTTTGTTATAGGCAAGAAAATCCACCAACTTTATTTTGAGATTTTCAGCACTGCTGCATAAATCCTGATTGGTCCACTTCGTCACTAAGACTGCGAGTAATGCTATGCTACGTTAAAAGTAACGTGTAATTATGTAGTACAATTAGTTGGCAACGAGCTGGATTTACCGATCGTGGCAAGCACACGATACGAATTCAAAATTCATACCATCCTCTGCGGAGCTCGGGACAGGCGGGGTAGTACCCAATCGCGTCTGTTTCGAACAGTGAAAAGTGGAAGTAAAAATAAAAAAATCAATTTCTCCCTCTCTCTATGCGTTTTCAAACGGTAAAATTTATTTTCTCGTGATATTATCGTCGCTCGCTTTTCTCGTGATATTATCGTCGTTCGCTTTCTATCTCAATTGTACCTGCCAAGTACTCTCTCTCTCTCTCTCTCTCTCTCTCTCTCTCTCATTTTAGTGTTTATTTAAGCCTTCGTTCCTTCTCCACGCCCACCACGCCTTCCCCCTCCCCCTCTTCCTCTCTCTCTCTCTCTCTCTCTCTCTCGCTCTCTTGCGCCATGAAGCAACTCATCCGTCGCCTCTCCCGAGTTTCTGACTCGTCGCAGTACATCCTTCTCCGCTCTTCCGACTCATCCTCACCCGCCCAAACCCATTCCAAAACTCGCCGTTCCAAATCCAAATCCAATAAAACTCGTGGATCCGTCACCGCCTCCGGCCTCGTCCCACAAGGCCATCTCCCCGTCTACGTCGGTGACGAGATGGAGCGGTTCGTTGTCCGAGCCGATTGTTTGAAGCACCCCATTTTCATCCAGCTTCTGGAAAGATCGGCGCAGGAGTACGGGTACGAGCAGCAGGGCGTACTCAGGATCCCTTGCAGGGTCTTTCTCTTCGAGAGGGTTTTGGATATCTTGAAGGATGGAGATGAGATCGACAGTGCAGATGTTGATGAGCTTTTTGGGTTGTTTTCTGAGGAGTTCCTTTGATATCTTTTTCGGGTTTTCTCTGTGGGATAATTTTGTATATATAACCTGCGGTTTAAAAAAAAGAAAAAAGAAAAACAGAAGAAGAGGGCTTTGAATGTTGTTGTTTTCGTTTTGATGGGTTTTCTTATCAGATCAGATGTGTAAAGAGGAAAATGAATAGGCAAAGCCAAAGGAAAATCGCTTCTGCTTCATTTCTTGTTTTTGCTCTTGGAATTTTCCTTTTTCTTATTTATTTTTGTAATGCTAACGGCCATTAACGGCATTCCAATGAAACTAGATAACGGAGCAACCTTTCTCCGGCAACCAAATCAACGGTGGTGGTAGGCCATTATCAGTCCTTGGAGCAGCTCCTTTTCTCTCTCTTTCACTCTTGCAAGATTCCGATCGAAGATAACGGAAAACTTGGGGATCACCGGCAATTCCCGCTCCCGTTTCCGGTCAAAACAGTTGTTTTTTCAGCTTGTGGAGAGTAGTAGGTACCAGCCCTCTTCTTATTTTATTTGAAAATACGGTACAACAACCAGATTTCGCCATTTATGACTAAATTACCCTCACACCTCTCTCTCCCAGGTAGAGCAGAAAACAGTGGAGATAATATCACACCGTCCAAGGGCCCACCGTAATGTTTATTTACCATCCAACCCCTTGATAAGGTCACACAAACCTGGATTAAGGTAAAAAAAAATTCAAATATCAGATTTATCTAAAACTTTCGAGGTCCTAGGAATTTTTTAACGGTGGATATTAGATCATCAACGTTTCCTGTGCTGTGGTCCACTTGAGCTTTTGATCTGTTTTATTTTTGGGTTCATTCCCCACATTGAGCTAGAAAAATGAATGGACTGCGTGGATAAAACAAATACATCACAGAAGGCCCCACAGATGCCAATACACCTAACTGTGGTTGGTGCTGGGTTCACCACCCAATCCGCTTCCAGACAGGAAGCAACTGTTTTGAAACCCGTGGCCCGACCCGTTTCTGTGGAGTTCTGCCCAGACCGGTTCGACGGCCGGGGTAGCCGATCTGACGATGATCCGGCCAGCATATGGTAGGGATCATCTTATCACTGTCTTTCTGGCGGGCCCCATTTTGTGGATGGGCGTTGATGCATAGACTACCAAAGGCAATCGCAGCCATCGAATTTTGGATTTGGACATGACTGGTTAAAGTGGTGGGAAAGTTGTGTGGAGAACACTTTTGCGAGAGGCGAGTCGCTCATCAGGACCCCGCCACATGTCGGCCTCAGTATTACCAGACGGAGCTGATTTTCAACCAGAGAATCTCTCTGGGATTTACCTGATGAGTGGCTTTGATCTTGCATGCTGGTTCCACCTTTGAATTGTTACAGCAATGGCAATTACACTCGGTAGCCTACATATGCCTTGTGCTGTAGCTGCTTGGGTTGAGCTGAACTGATTTGTTGGGTTGGGTTTCAGGGTTCTCATGTTGGTTAGGGGTGGAAATTTAACTTTACATGTATAAAATCCAGGTGGGATTTTCGGGTCAAGTTAATTAAATAGGTTATTATTATTATTGTTTTTTCTTTACGCGCACACACACACCATCACACACTCACGTTTCCTGTGCTGTGGTCCACTTGAGCTTTCACCATAACACTTTGGATGTGTTATTAAGGCTAAAGTTGAGTAAAAGATGATTCTAACCAATTGATTGGTGGTCATCTAGGGCCCGTTTGGATACCAGTAAATAAGTTACTTTTTATTTTTTATAAGGTGTAGATAAGTAACTTATTTGAGATGAATATGCTTTATTTATGATCATGTAACTTTTTTTTTACTAACTTTAATTACTCTAGCTTAATAAGTAGAAACCAAGATAAGTTACCTGAGGCCTAAGTAGCGTAAGTAAATTAAGATCCAAACACCCTCCTAATGTTCCCTAGGGTGGAAAATAGTCATGGACCAATTTAGACAAATAAATCAAAGGTTAGTATCAATCAATCAATCTAATTATGAGTATGCCATTCTACAGTGGGTCACATCTCACCATTTGGGCGGGATGATGATTATAAATGTAAGCATCATGTGCCATTCCTGAGTGCATGCTCATGGTTCTCATTCTCCATCCACATATCTACATCTATGTTATAGAGTAGCTTCTCATCGGTTTTAATCCACACAATTACTTCTCGTTGATGCCAGTCGTCTAATCCATGTCTCTTCTCTTTTCACATACATCCCAGACAGATGATGTAGGGAAGCAAGTGCGACAAAGGATTTGTGGTCACTGTATAATAACTCTGTAACATATATTCTACACATCTGTTCGGCAGTCTTATGTTAGGAGGTCATCCCCAAGACGCAGCTTACATGCGTTTAGTTGCATGCTTACCATCTCCCTCTCTAGCTCTCTGTTCTCTCCACATGCGTTGCACATGCTATACCATCTGATAAGAGATCTTTTACAATTTCCCTCGGCCCTGAACTTTTACTCCCAAACAAAAGCAGGAGTGCAACAAAATTATCTATGGGTCTGTGGTGTAGAGCGGGTCGTGGATAATTTCATAGCCAAGATGGACTAGAGAAGGTTTGATCGGAGGCGGAAGTGATCCGAACTGTAAGAACCTTAAAACAGGCTGTCTCACAATCTTAAATGAGTTATTCGACGTACCATATATGATTTTGGTGTAAGAGGAGCTAGTTTAGCCAATCAACCCACTACGACGGGTTGGCCATGCCGAATTTGCGAGATTCCATCAAATCGACGATCAAAAGTCCTTTTTAATTCCATTTTTACTATTTATAATAAGTTTTAATTAGTTCGATTGCAACTTTTTTGATCCATTGAGTTTTATGAGTTGTGTACAACGTGAATAGTACTTACAAAAATCACGAGAATAACACAGTTAAGCCAATTAGGACACATTATTTTTGGCTGAAAACTATGAGGTCTAGTGGAAATCATGACCGTCTATAAATACTAAGTTTACTATTTATAGTAAGTTATGATTTTAGAGAGTTTGAGTTGGAGTTTGATTCTAAAACTTATTCTTAGAGTTCGTATATCGATTAAAGGGATTGTAAACTCGTTTTTATAATCAATCAATTTATTTTCGATTTATTTAGCATTTATTTCTATTTTTTCTCTCTCCTCGTGAATTTGAGGAATCTCTGCGATGAGTCTAGAGAAACTCCATGAATTCAACATAGTAATCTTTGAGGAAGACGGTGCTCAACCTCATCACGTCCATCCCTGCATCAGCCTATCATGTCGTGTGTGACATCCCCTCAGTCATCATATGCACCATCTCATGTTACATTTTGAACCAAAAATTCAGGCTTATCCATAACTCTAACACATACATCGTAGTGAATGATAGGGGAAACACCGCCTTCTTATCCATAACATGTAGACTTGTTTATGAGGTGATTTTTACTAGGATGAAAGGTGAGAAGCAAATATGACTTTAAGTTTTTTTTTTTTTTTTTTTTTTTTTTTTTAATTCCTTCAGCCTTAACAAGGTATTGTTGGGGGCGCTTCGATTCCCATTGTTTGACGTGGGTTAACTTAAGTTTTGGCTGGCCAGATTTTTCGGGTTCACTTCCTAACATTATCTATTTAAAATAGTTAAAATAATGTACGGAGTGGGGGCTCCACGAAGCTTTTTGTTGCGTGAGCTCCCTACAGCAGTTGTGATGGGAATCATTCAATGATTTCATTGCTCTCAGAGATCTCCCGCGTTTCCAGCTGTAATCTACAAGGCACATGTTAGCAAAGGAGCTTAAAGCAGCAGTAGTGTGCCTGCCACTTCAATGCGAACGGGCACATGTTAGCTCCAGCCCCTACAGTGTGGCCCTTTTGTCTCCCCTCTTCTCCTCTCATTTGATGGATGGAAGCTGTTAGGTTCCCATCATATGTAGCCGTCCAGGGACATTTTGCGTATTCTGTCAAATACTCGACCGCGTTTTCCCTGCATCGGGGCTCAGCTTCGCTGCCCCATAGGGCCCACATGCATAGATGTTTGGGCAGGACGCGGATTGTGTATATACCGTATTGTTCAGTAAATTCTGTGGGGCCCACCGGTGATATATGTTTCTTATCCATTCTGTTTTACAAGTTCGTTTTAGGGCATGGGCATGAGCCCAGAAATTGAAGCATACCCAAAGCTCAAGTTGACCAAACCACAGGAAAAGGGGGGATAATAACGTCCAATGTTAAAACTTTCTTAGGGCCCACAGTGACATTTATATGTCATCCAACATGTTTATAAGATCACATAGATACGAACAAAGTAAAATAAATTAAATCAGCTTGATCCAAAACTTCTACATTCGCGGGAAGTTTTAAACAGTAAAAATTTAATTCATACTGTTTCCTATGGTGGGGTCCACTTCAAGCTTTCGATATGCTTCATTTTTGGGCTCCTACCCTAAAATGAGTTTTAAAAAAAATGAAAGGGTGGGCAGGAAAAGATACATACATCACGGTGAGCCTGACCGAGTTTACTGAGTATGCTATAGCGTCCATTTCAGTGTTTGGGACTATACATGTCGGTGCTACCATAAATAAACTATGGTCAAATGATCAAGCTTCACGTATAATAAAGGTCATTGATTTTTGGAGTTGAACGTGAGCCATCCATCTAAACATAGGTATATTCAGAATGGCTCTACAGTATCTTTCTTAATATGATTAATGTATTAAAGCATCCGGGAACGTAGATGGTTCGGACCATCAGACTACGGATGCATCTGGGCCCAATGGGTGAGACTTTGGCTATCCGTGGTCTCAACATAAGAAAAACGGACTCCACATGCTCAGAGGAGATCTCCATACTAGACTATGGACAGTGTAATTTTGTTGTAAGATCGTGCAAATGGTGTGTAGTAGTACCCATATTGTTCAGGGTAGGTAGACCATAGGATCGTTAGTCCCCTGCAATTGTTCAAAACTCCAAAACTCGTCTGGAATCGATGTTCAGCTAGGCCCGGTTGACTCAAAGGCTCAACCTAACTCAACTTGATATTTAATAATTGTAAAATGTGTGTCTACACACACACACACACACACACACACACCACACAACCAATAACCCTACACTTACGCCATAGTGGGATTTCACCATATATGGATACTCAAATCCCTGACCTCACGTTGAAACTCCTGGGAGTCTATCACTGAGGCAAGGATAAGGACGCAAATTCATATTTTAAAATAATTTAATATTATAGAAAAACATAACTTAAATCAACAACTATATAAATACCTTGATAATTAAGTGCTTGGTTGAGGTTGCAGTCCAAATCCCACTCCCCACATTCTTTATTTTTAATTAAATCTCCTCTATCACAAGATATGAGTGACTTGAACCGAGTCACTCCGAGTCAGCTGAACCATCAAGTTAACTTGACGAGTCTCTCTGAGTCCAGGCTTGGCTAGGCCCAGTACCCAGCTTCAAGTCCATGCCTCCAAAATATCCTTAATAATATGATTCTAATGTTTCAATTTGTGGCCTGCAAATCAATATTTTAGGAGAGATACAACAGTCCACATTTAATTGTAAAAAGATTAATGCTAGCTGTGATATTCCCATATGGCTGACTTTTTTCAGCATGGTTCACCCACCATTGGTATTTTTATTCCAGCAGTTTGATCCATAAAAAACGGGTCTACCTTGGAATATGGAAACCTTAACATACTATTCACATTGCCGTTTAGAGTTACCCCAGCCCAACATATGCACAATACCCAGGGTTTTAGTTATCACCGTACAAATTGAGCAGGTGGGCTTACGAATAAAAGATTGGTACGACACAACCTCCAATAGCTAGACCGTGCCCCAAAATTTCTTGGATTGAATCTAATGACCCGTGATTTAATTGTATTTAATTTATATAAATGTGCAAATATTATTATAGTGCAACAATATGAATGTGGTTAAATGACATACATAGTAAATAAAATGCACTTGGTAAGTTAAGTCTTGTGTCTGACAATGCCCGCTACAAATCTAATAATGTAATCTACGAGATTTTATTCCTTAAAAGCCATAATAGTGGCTAAAATGTTTAAAAATGCTCCAATTTAGATAGGAACATTTGAGTATGAGTTGTGTGACTCACCTCAATATTTCAAATGGAACCACACACACACACACACACATTCAATCGATGCCAAGTAGTAATCGAATGTGAGTTTATACTAAATATTTGATTTTAGAAATCTAAGATAATATTTTTCTTGTTCTAATTGAATTTCATTTGAAATTCATGTAGGATTTTAGAGATTTCTTTGAATTTTAGGTTATACTTGTAGTTAGAATGCATAATCGAGTTCGTAAGGACTATTCTTTTAAGTTAGCTTTTATCAGTTATTGATAGATTTCAATTAATGAATTTAGTTTTATTTAAACTTATTTCTATTTATGAATTACGTTTAGAATATTCTGAAATTGCCTTGTCAAGGATTTGGATTAGCCTTTGGAAACTATGGGTAATTGTCGGGTATCGTACCATAGAGACTCAATAACCTTCCTAAGTTAGGAAACGGGGTTTTTTTCACACAAAAACAGATTACTCATATGTCCCTCGAGGCGTCTTTATGGTTCCCAGTTTATATTGAGCTATTCAACAAATTTTGTTAGTGTAACACCCCGATTCTCAAAACTTGAGTATACTACTTGTTTTTCGAAAAACTGGGTGTTAACCTTTAAATATAGACTAAATTTCATGTATATTGTTTTCTTTCTTTTCCAGAGTGAGCAATTTAGTGGAAGAGGAACAAATCAAATATAAAGGAAACTCTGCATACATGTTTAAACGTTTAAGCATCTGCTCATAGAGCTTATTCAAATCAATGTCTCAATTGTCACACCCCAAACTCGAAAAACGGGCTCACAGAATTTCTGATTGCCGAATCCGGCGCTGACAGCCTCCGTAGTACCCAATTCTCGATTCTTAGCGCCCATACACTAAGTTTCGATCCTAGGATCCTACAAGGAAGATTTTTCAACGTACATTTATCTTGTAAGAAGCATAACCACAAGTATACCCAAATCACAAAGGCAATATCATCATCACATATCCATTAATATAAACAGTTGAATATGGTATTGAAAGAAAAATACATATATAAAAAATCAAAGCTCTAAAAGATAGCTGCATGTTCCAAGCTCAACGCTGCTGCGACTTAAAGCCACCTGCACGCATCTATCGTGCATAAGCTTATAGAAAGCTTAGAGGGTGGTGTAAATGTGTGCGATGCACGTTCCAAGCATATAAATGTAAGAATAAGTGAAAATACTGGCAATTCATAAATCGTACAATATCAGAGTAATGTGGAAACATGCTAGTAAGTCCATAAATATCATCAGCCTTATCTAGGCTATGCAATGCAGAAACATAATATGCCAATATCATATACTGATGAAACAATGTAGATCAGCTATGCAATGTGGAGATATAGTAAGCCAAATATCATATATTGATAATGCAATGCAATATACAAATCCTAATGTGTCTATAAATACCGTCAGGATCATCTAGGCTATATAAATGCAGAAACATAGCAACCTAAAATGCCATATGCCGCAGATGCAGTATGAGTGCGAATGAAATGACCAAGCTGGAGTGTGAAGTCGGGATGATAGTACGTAGTATTGTAGGCTATAGGGTCCATCACAAGAGACTTCTATCCAAACCAGTCTTATACCTAAATTTGGATAGATGGGCTCAATGTGGTGCTGATCTCAGGTTGGTCGAGCGCTCCACCCAAAATTCTAACCATTGCGAAGGTACACATATCAATTAGTTACGAACCACCAGACCGAGTGGATAGTGAATGAATGAATGAATGAGTAAAATGCTGAGTATACAACTCCTGCTCAATAAGTCCACATATCAGTATTGTACATCTCTAGGATCATCACCGGGGTCTAGTACACTCTATACGTGATTGCCGCCGACTGGACACGCAACCATGTAAGTGGAAGAGATCTCACTATTCACTTAGCCAGTAGTCGGCCAATATCTATTCGGCACGTCGATAGCGGACCCATTTACGAGCTGGTTAAACTCAGCCTAGCTATGACCTCTACCCTCGAGTGGGTAAGGCCACACCCTCTTTCAACAGACCACGACACAGTGGGAGATGCGGCCTACTGGTATTCGGCACTCGGGCACTCATGTATCCACTCGGTCTAGACCTTGGAGCGTCCTCTGGTACCTAGAGAGTTTAGAGATTTTCACCCAGAGACATCTATGGCGCCCCGATGCTAGTAACAGATTTTCGGTGTCCCATCTGGCCATCCACGATATGCCTGTGGAGGTTACGGCCCTGATGTCACTATGGCGTACAGTAATCACAACACACGATGCAAGATTCATGAGTCATACAATCCAGTCATGCATCAATCCTGTGCATACCGTGCGCTCATGTGAGACAATCTCTGCCTATCAGGGAATCTCATAACAACCTGCCTAATAGCATATGCAGTGATCAACCACAGCTCATAATAAACATGCAGATGATGCGTATGGGTATGTATCATGATGTTATGCTGTCACATACCCATAATCGGTATCGATAACTGGCATCAATAATCGGCATCAACAATCGGCCTTGATAATCGACCTCAATAATCAACCTAACAAAGGGCCTAAGGGAATGTCACAATGTGGACATTTAACCATCATTGCTGATCCATGTGGACATTTAACTAACATTGCTCCCAAGGAGTGACACACAAGGGCCTCATACACAACATAATGGGCCATATACAATCTCAACGGGCCTCATACAATCATAATGGGCCTTACCATATGGGCCTCACATATTATAATGGGCCGCATCACATGGGCTTCATATACAACACATCAGGCCTCATCATATGGGCCTCATATACATCAAGTGGGCCACATCAACGGGCTGCACCAATCGGCATCATATACATTAAGTGGGTTGCATTAATGGGCCGCACCAATGGGCTGGTAAACATTAAGTGGGCCGCATCAACGAGCTGCACCAATGGGCCTCATATACATTAAGTGGGTCGCACCAACGGGCTGCACCAATGGGCCTCATATACATTAAGTGGGCCGCATCAATGGGCCACACCAATGAGCCTCATAAACATCAAGTGGGCCACATCAACGGGCCACATCAATGGGCCTCATATAAATCAAATGGGCCGCATCAACGAGGCGCACCAATGGGCCTCATATACATCAAGTGAGCCACACACATTCCCAAAAAAATGAATCGTATCGAAAGATCATCTGGACCAAACTACAACTAGCAGTGGAGATAATGATTTCCACCATTAAAATCCTAAAGGGACCACCACAGAAAAACCATGAGAGCAGCCACACCCACCGTTAAATCATTTATAGGACCCGTCGTGATGTATTTTGAGATCCAAACTATTCACCAGTTAACACAGAGATAAATGAAGTGAAAATAAAAATATCAGCTTGATTGAAAAGCACCATGGCCCCTAAGAAGTTTTGAACAGTGGATGTCACTGTCCCCACTATTTTGAATGGTGGGGTTCGCTGGAACTTCAGATCTGACTCATTCTTTTTCTCATGCCATAAAACGATCCTTAAAAATGGTTAGATGGTATAGATATAACACATGCATCATGGTGGGTCCCACCATCCAAGGTTTGGACGGTGTGGATAAGACCCATTCATCAGGTGGGATTCCCAACGTCCCAAGCAGTGGACGGTGAGGATGCACCACATACACAAGGCTTCACATGGCACCATCCAGATGGACGGTGCTTGATATAGAATACATGCATTAAAGGTGGGTCTACATTATTATATATTATTTTTTAAAACCTTCAGTGTCCAACGGATGGTCTGGATTACCTACATCAAGGTAGGGCCCCACTTGGCAGATGGACGGTGTGGCTACATGCATCAGGTGGTGTCCCACCTTGGGTGGATGGTGTGGATCATCCACACACATTAAAGTGGGGGCCACATCCTAGTTGGACAGTGAGGACCTCACACATGTGGCTGGGTCTCACTGTCCAGCAAATGGACAGACGGTGTAGATATAATATATACCTCGTGGTGGGATCCACCATCCACGTGGCTGGACGGTGTGGATCTCACACACCTCATGGTGGGCCACAAAACTTGCTGGCATCTGTGTACAGCAGTGGCTGTTGTTGGCTATCCAGATGGATGGTCCAACACTACTGCGTCAACACAGATATATACCTGGTGTGTGTGGCAGACCAGCTAATCCGTTCTCATGATAGGTGGGTCCCACGTGGTGTGGCCCACCCACCATATACATACATACATACATACATATATATATATATGTATGTATGTATGTATGTATGTATGTATGTTATCAATGGAGGATACCTTGTTTAGGGGGACATGAAATTCTTGTAGCTTATGATACATACATACATCATGCGGGCCCCTAGATGCACGGTGTGCATTTAATACATATCACAGTGGGTTCGCATGGACAGTGTTGACCCCACACACACATCAAGGTGGCCCCACGTCCAAGCTATGGACGGTTGGATGGCATGGATGAAAAGCATACATCAGGTGGGTCCACACAGCTTTGTATGGCATGGATCAAGTGGACCACACCCATCATAAGAGAGAGAGAGAGAGAGAGAGAGATCATGTGATGGACCCTGCCACTATGGCTCCCTCTAAGATCTACAACACATATGTCAAAACGGGTCCCATCTCAAGTAGGCCTTACATCAAAAATCAAAATCTAACGCTATGAACACCCACCGTTGGATCTTTTAGGCTCCTTGATCTCCTGAGCTCCTAAGCTTCAACTTTAATGGAGGAAGATGAGGATTGAAGGATGGAGATGGGAGATAGAGTGGTAGGGAGTGGGCCACACTTGACTTTCTCATGGGAGGCTTTGACGTTGGCTCTCCCTTGATGCTTAGGATGGAGTGAGAAATGAGAGAGAGGATGGGTGTTGTAAAGGAGATGAGATGGAGGGTATGGGTTCTCTTGACTTTTGGTAAGAAATGAATGGTTAGGTATGGGTGTTGTTGACTTAGTGAAGAGAGAGATATGGGTGAGTGATGGGTTGTACTTGACTTATGATTGATGTGATTGAGTCGGATCGACCTGAGACATGTATCCCTCCGACCAGGCCGTCACCGCGGTTCCGATGTTGCATCTCGCGCACTGAGGTGATACCTGGGCTAGGAGATGTGGGCCCGCGTTTAGTTCGAGGAAAATGCTGCGCATTGCAAATCTTAAGAGAATCCATCACATCAATCCCATTAATCATTCAATCAAGTACACATCACTCCCATCACTCACACCCATCCCTAAGTACAACTACCCATCCCCAAAGTCAACTCTCTCTCTCCCTCTCTCTCTCTCTCTCCACCCATCACTCCCCATCACTCACCCATCACTCTCTCTTACAACTCTCTCTCTCTCTCTCATCTCTCTCCCTCATTCTCCAAGCAACCAATGTCCAACATTTCCATGGGAGAGAGGAGAAGCTAATGTGACCCACCTTCCTCTCACTCAATCCCACCATGCAAAGACCATCTCCACCGTTGAAATGCATCCCTTGGAGCTCTAGGATGTGTTGATGGAAGAAGAAGTCCATAATCAAAGGTGGGTGTCATTATAGGCCTAGATTTTATTCTTTTGAGGATGGGCCAAGTGGGGCCTACGGATTGATGGTGTGGATCTCACTTTCGACCGTTGATGTGGCCGATGGCCCACTATGATTCTCATGATCATTCCATGATGGGGCCATTCTCTATGGACCCCATCATGATGTTTACTTTTTTAATCTAGCCCTTCCATTTTGGTGGAGAAGGAATCTCCATCGTTGATTTTGGTTTGGTGGGTCCACATGTATTGGGACCCACTTGATGTATGATTGAATGCATGGAAGGGAGGGCCCATAATGTCGGGGTCCCTCCATCGCACGCGTCTCCTTCTTTCTCTCTTCCTCTCTCTTTCATTTTTGTTGTGTGTGATGATGTGGCTATGTAGACCACCTGGATGAACCCCACTATGAAGCATGTATTTTATCCAAGCCATCTAGTAGGTGGGGCCCACCTTAATTGTATGCAAACTGTCTGGTGTCTAGGGACATTGGACGTAGCTACACATTGAAGTGTGAACTATGGTGTATTGACGCCTAACCTCCCTGGACGCTGGAGGTTGGGATGAAAATAAAAATATCAGTTTATTAGCTTTGGGGTGGACGGTTCATGCAGGACCACCTTGATGCAAGGATCAAATCCACGCCATCCATCCTATTTATTAGCTCATTTTAGGCATTGAGCCAAAAAATGAAGCTAATCCGATTTTCTGGCGGGCCATAGCATAGAAAATAATGATTTCTATTATTCAAGGCTGTTAGGACCCACATTGATGTTTCGATATGCCAAAATATACCGAATATTGGGCTTGTTTGATCTGTCTTGAGTCTTAGGATCCAATGGGTGGAGTGAATCCACCTGATGCCGACCCCACCTAGGAAAAACCACACGAAAATTGAAAAATAAAAAAAAACAACATGCAGCAGGCGCTGCTTCTGTGTTCCTTAAAGAGGCAGGGACCGTTGGGTCCCAGCCATGGGCCCCACTATGAGGTGTGTTGGACATCAACACCGTGCATTTGGTAGGCCCCCTTTGGGACAGTGGGCCCCTAGAAATCAGCCATATGTGGAACTCAGGTGGTCCACACTTCAGGAAACAGTGATGATTGAACATCTGCCATTGAAATCCTTTTTGGATTTCACATAAATTTTGGATCTTTATGAAATTTGTTTTTCCTCTTCATCCGGGTCTGTGTGACCTTATTAACAGATTGGATGGAAAATAAACGTTATGATGGGCCCCACGTGGGATCCACTAATGTTTGGATTGTATTTCACATGTGTGGACCCCACCATGAGGTATGTGATTTATCTATGCCATCCATCCCTATGGGACCCACCATGATGCATGTGTTACATCCAAACTGTCCAACCATTTTGAAAGACAATTTTAAGGCTTGTGATGGAATAAAAATGAGACTGATCTAGGACCAGGTGGACCACATTATAAAAAACAGTGGGATTTAATATCCACCATTAAAACCCTTGGGCTACAGCGTTTGGACCAATAGGATATTTGTTTTTCCTCTAAATCCAGGTCCTTGTGACCTTATGAATAGGCTGGATGGGAGATAAACCCTATGGTGGGGCCCATTGGAATTTAACCATGGAAATCACTATCTCCATTGTTAGATATGGTATGGTCCTGTTGATCTTTTGATATGATTCAATACCCTATATTGACCTCTAAAAATAGATGAACTGTGTTCAGCCCATTTGAATTGGCCCATTCAACTGGCCCATTCGACTTGGCCCATTGATTTGGCCCATTTGGTAAGGCTCGATGTGATGTACTTGGGGCCCATTTGATAAGGCCTGATGGGATATATGAGGCTCGTTGTTGAGGCCCACCTTGATGTGTACAAGGCCCATTGTTGAAACCCACCTTGATGTGTTGTATATCCTCACCATCCATGTGTATGGGACGATGGGTCCTGATGAATGTGGGGCCACCTTGTGTATGTGTTGGTGGTCCACGTGATGTGGACCCCACCTTTGATTTATGTATTATATTCCACGTCATCTACCTATTTTATATCCACACTGTCCATCAGCAAAGGATGGTGGGACTCCACCTGACATATGCGTTCTATTCATACCGTCCATCTGTTTGATAGGGTGGGCCCACCCCACATGTGTGACACGTGTGGGTAGGTGGGACCCACCTTGATTATGTAATGTATTCCACACTGTCCATCTGTCGTGGAACACACCCTGACGTTATGTATTTTCAACCATGTTGTCCATTCCATTTGCTGGACAAGTGTGGCCCACCATGATGTATGCGTAATATTCTCACCGCCCATTTGACAGTAGGACCCACATTGAGGTAATTCATAGCCACGTCGTCCATCCATTTTGGCTGCCACGTGAGGCTAGATGATGTGTATGGAGCCCATTTAGAATGTGCAGGGCCCACCCAATATGATAAGGCCCTTGTGTAAGGCTCATCGTGATGTATTTATGGCCTTTGAATTAGGCCCATGTGATGTATTTATGGCTCATTGATGCGGCCTACTTAATGTATATTTGAGGCCCATAGTAAGGCCAATATTTGGTATATATTAGGCCCAAGTGGTGAGGCCTGATGTGATGTATGAGGCCCATTGGTGCAGCCCGTTGATGCGGCCCACTTGGTGTATACGAGGCCCATATGATGAGGCCTGACTTGAAGAACACGAGGCCCCTTATGATGTGTATTAGGCCCTTATCGTGCAGCCATTGTGACATGTATTAGGCCCATGACACATGGCCCATTTGATGTATTTGAGACTCAGATACGTGGCCCATTTGATGCATACGAGACCCATGTGTAAGGCCCACATGTTGTCTTTGAGGCCTGTGAGTAGGGCCCACCTGTTGTGTATATGAGGTCCATTGGGGAAGCCCATTGATGCGGCCCACTTGTTGTATTTGAGGCCCATGGGGCCCATGCAATGTATTTGAGGCCCATGTGCAGGGTCCACCTGTTGTGTATGTAACCCTTGTATGAGGCCCATTGCGATGTATATTAGGCCCTTGTATAAGGCCATGGGCCCACTTTATGTTTGGCTTAATGTGGGCCACTCCTTAGGAGAAATGTTGGTTAAATGTCCACATTGATGGGCAATGTTGGTTGAACGTCCACATTGTGACCTTCCCTTAGGCTTTGTTAGGCCCATTCTCATCAAGGCTGATTCCGATTGTCGATATCGATTATGAGTATATGACAGCATAGCATCATATACATGCCCATACACATCATTTGCATGTTTATTATGAGATGTAGTTGACCATTGCATATATCCTTGGATAGGTTATTATGAGACTCCCTGATAGGAGGAGATTGTCTCACATGAGTACACGGTATGCACAGGATTGATGCATGGAAGGATTTATTACTCATGCATCTTGCATTGTTATGACATCAGGGCCGTAGCCTCCACAGGCATGTCGTGGATAGCTACATGGGACACCAAAAATGCTTGATTCGAGCATCTGGGCACTTTGGATGTTCGTGGGTGAAAGTTCCTAAATCTCCGTGGCCAGGAGACGCCCCAACGTTGAGACCAAGTGGATACATAAGTGCCTGAGTGCCAAATACCAGGAGGCCGTGTCTTCTACTGTGTCGTGGTCGGTTGGGAGGGGGTGTGACCTTACTCACCCGAGAGTAGGGGGCATAGCTAGGCTGAGTTTGATCAGCTCGTGAGTGGGTCCACTATCGACATGCCGGGTAGATATTGGTTTACTACTGGTCAGGCGGATAGTGAGGTCTCATCCACTTGCATGGTTGCGTGTCAGTGGGCGACGATTTGCATGTAGAGTGTACTAAACCCCAGTGATGATCCCAGAGATGTACAGTACGGATTTGTGGAGCAGGCGTTACATACTCATTCATTCATTCATTCACTATCCACTCGGGCTGGTGGTGCGCAACTATTTTTTACGTGTACCTTCGTAATGGCCAGGATTTCAGTTGGGGCACGCGACTAACCTGAGATCAGGAGTTTACCACATTGAGTCTGACTATCCAAATTAGGTATGGGACTGGTTTGGATAGAAGTCCCTTGTGGTGGACCCCGTTGCCTGCGATACTATGTACTATCATCTCAACTTCACACTCCAGCATGGTCATCGCATTCGCACCACATATTGCATTACATCCATGGCATATGGCATTTTGGGTTACTGTGTTTCTACATTTATATGGTCTAGATATGGCTAGCGGTATTCGTGAACTCATCAGGAATTGTATATTGCATTGTATCCTCGGCATCTGATATTTGACTCTTTATGGCTCCTCGTTTGTATAGCTAATTTGTATTGCGTACTCGATTGTATGACTTATGGATTTGTCATTATTTCCGCTTACTCTGATATCGTATGATTCATGATCTTGCCAGTATTGCTGATATTATATGATTATGGCACTATATTGAATACTTGGCACTTTTACACACACATACACCACCCTCTAAGCTTTCTATAAGCTTATGATGATAGATGCATGCAGGTGATGTTAGGTTGCAGCAACATTGAGCTTAGAGCATGCACCATACTTCTAGAGCTTGATTTTTGATATATGTATTTTCCTTTCGGCACTATACTCAAATATTTATATTAGTGGATATGTGATGATGATGTTGCCTTTGTGATTTGGGTAAACTTGTGGTTATGATTCTTACGAGATAAATGTACTTTGAAAAATTCTCCTTGCAGGATCCCAGGATCGGAATCTGTCGTATATGCACTGGGAGCCGAGAATGGGGTACTACGGATGTTGTCGGCATCGGATTCAGTAATTGGAAATTTTGTGAGCTCGGTTTCCGGATTTGGGGCGTGACAGGTATGGTTTCTTTTGACTTTTGGTAAGAAGGGAATGGTTAAGTATGGGTGTTGTTGACTTGGTGAAGAGAGAGGCATGGGTGAGTGTGGGTTATACTTGACTTATGATTGATTGATTGATTGTAAAGATTCTCTCGAGATTCATAATGCCCAACGTTTTCTCTAGATATGCACGGGCCCACAACTCCTGGCTTGGGTATCGCATCGATGCTCGAGATGCGGCGTTGGAATTATGGCAACGGTGCAGTCGCAAGGGTATAAGTCTCGGGCCGAGCCAACTTAGATCAACAGGATACAACTCAGGGTCAGCGCAAATGCCGATTATAGATCGCGAGTCACCAAAATTCGACAAGGACGACCGCAGGAGTCTACGAAATGGTATGGACTAGGATACGGGTCTCACATCAATACTAACAAATACAAGAAATAAATAATTTAACATATGAAATAGAATAAAATGCATCTAAGCTTGATCTACACGATCACACAGCTTCTCTTGAGCAGATATAACCATGCATCCTTGATATTTGTACTCGACTCATCATTAATCTAAACGTGAGTATCATTTAAACCACATGTACTACCTGTATAATTATATATTAAAAGAATGAGTGGTCAGGTCAGTGTGAATTCCCCTCAAGATCACACACAAATACATTAGTTAAGTATAGTTTAAACATGTAGAAATAGTAGTTCACATCACGAGAAACATTCGATGAGTCTTATTTAAATGTATAAATGCATGCACATGCTCATAAACCTGGACATGTATATCTAACTGGCAAAAAGTTTGTCTAATGAAAACTAGCCTCTCGAAAAAGTACTCAAAGGTACGCCCTACGAAGAACAAGCCAACCAGAAAAGACCATGCATTAAGGACACCAAAGGTGAACTAGCCTCCTAGAAAAGTACTCAAGGATATGCCATAAGGAGAACTACGCACCCATAGTGGTTTGAATGAACACGATAATAACATAGGATCACCCATTAAAATGCTCTTTGGTACAACCTATAGTGACCCAAGAAACCTCCTGTCTTATATCAGCCACCCGGTAAAGTCTGCATGCCATGAATGTATGATTAAAGCATCCGTTATTATTCCAATTTGAAACAACCAATTTAAAAAAGCTTAAAGGTACTGTGTGGGGCTCGTCACCTAAAATAGGCCGATAGCTCGGGCATAGTGTTCCATACAACCATCCTCGACTCATGAGACTCCAAAGTTAGGATGTTTAATAGTAACCTCTTCAACTAGTGGCCAATTATAGTTAAATAAGTGGAACTTATCATCATAGGGTTATGCAAAAATAATCCATTAAGCCACGTAGGGTGGAGGAGGGCATTGATTCGAGTCGGACCGAGTTACGGCTGACCTGACTTATGCCTGACCCAAACTCGACCCAACTCAGTAATGAGTCCAGCATGCCTAGCCCGATCTGAGTCTGGTATGCCCTGGATTGATATGGACCGAGTCCGAACTGGTCAAAAGTACCGAGTCGAGTCGAGTTGGCACCGAGTCAGATTAAGAGATGAGGGAGGGAGTGGAGAGAGAGAGAGAGAGAGAGAGAGAGAGAGAGGGTGGCTACCGAATTTAGAAGAGGAGGATGAGTGAGGGAGAGTGAATTTGAATTCAAATCGGGGGTCGGGTGCGGCGGGTAGGTTTAGAAACACTTAAAAACCAGGATTATATATGTTGTGTGTGTGTGTGTACACACACACACACACACACACACACACCCGAATTCGAGTCGAGTCGGGTTTCAGATTAAGTCGATTTCAACTGGATCGAGTTTCATGTCGAGTCAAGTCGAGTTACTAGGTAACTCGAACTCGACTTGGTTTGAGTTCGGATCGGGCGAAGCCTACACAGTTCAGACCGACTCACCCATTCGATTTGGATCGAGATTGGGTCTGACTGAGTCGGACGAATCGAGTTAGTTGAGTCGAGTTATCTCGTGCCCAGCTCTAACGTAGGGTAAATATTCAATCAAAGCCACATGGGCCAAATACTAAATCAAAGACACGTAGGGCAAATAGTCCATTAAAGGATGCTATAAAAAAGGATTATCCCTAAAAGCCATAATGGTGCAAACGATTCATAAGATGGTAAGTCCACAATAAAATTTCATGTAGTCCAATACACAAAACGACCAGTAGATCGAGGATCCATGGTAATCACAATCAATGGAGTTACATTCCAATATGGATAGACACGTATAAGTGGAGTTTTCCACATATTGACGTAGTAATTCAAGTTCGTAAACAGTCCACAAGTCTGAGAAGATATTCAAGTGCAACATGTAAGTGTTCATACCAGGTAAATGTTGACCATATGATTCGAGGATCAATTCTAGTAAATAACACATGTAAACATGAAAATAGAGATATCAACTATCAGTCAAAATTGAAAGGGAAACTATCACTTAAACTAACATGAAAGCGAGAACCCCAAGGGAAAAAGTCATCACCTTATGAGTCAAATCGCCTACCATTGTTGCTAAGAAATATGTGCGCCCTTATGATTGAATTCTATCACAAATTATGAAATTGTATGGTTAGATCAATGTTTTACACGCTATTTATGGTTAAAAATATAACTAATGATTTAGATTACTTAAATTTAGGGTTTCATCGTAGAGTTTAGTTATAGGCTTAGATTTTAGGATTTAAACACTAATTGATGTATAATTGATTGCAGTGTTATAAAATCACTATTAACATTAACGACAAAATTAATATCACCTAACATAATAATAATAATCATTATGATGGTAATTAATAGTATAATCTACCATCAATGATAATATTTAAGAATGAGAAATAAAATACTAATATCTAATAGTTGTAGTTTTGTTTATAATAACTAATACTAGTATAAATAATATGCTATTGGTTAATCATGTTTAATAATTACAATAATTATAGTAATACCAATGACAATAATAAATCAAAATTATATACTTTGGGGAGAAAAAGTAGACTTATATTAGTCGACTTGGTTTGACTCGATGTGATTTAATGTGGCTAAGAGACGGACCTCGCCTCTTCACTAGAAGCAAACTCAGCAACCCCTTGCCTCCACACTCTTCTTTTCTTTTTCTTTTCCTCTTTCGAATGTGTCCAGGTAGGATGTTGAAACCCACAACTCAGTTGACCTAGCCACAACTCCACGAGTCATCAAGTCATACATATCCACTAGACTCGACTGTTGGACTAGGGCACTCCAGAAATGGCTAGACTCAATGAATAACTAAGTTAATTCAGCAACACTAAAACCAATCAAATTCGTTTTGAAATTGAGTTTAACTAGTATTGAAAACATTTGTTGATGTAACTGGTCCCGGGATTGAAATCATACCTAGCCCACTACCTAGAGTAATTGAAACAGGCCCACTTGTCTATTGACTAAGTGGAACTTGGTAAATCGCTGAGTCAACCCAATTTGACTCGGCAGACCACACCTCACTCTATCTCCTTCCTTTTCCTCTTCTTTCTGATTTTTCTTCTTCTACCCTATTCTCCTTTAATTGGTCTAGTAATGGACGACAACCTGACCTGACCAAACACTATCCTCGTCTCACTGAAATGACTCGACAACTTGCCGGTTCGATCCAACAACTCACAACTCTCAGACAAATCAACCATACAACCTGCTGTAGATGTTCTCCCATCTCTCTCTCTCTCTCTCTCTCTCTCTCTTTGAACAAGGGATGAATCCTGACTACACTAGAGACTCGTGCACAACTCAATCGAGTCAGGCTGAATTAGTGTTGTATGAGAACAACACTCACTATCACTTCCATTCTTTCTCTCTTTCTTTCTTCTCTACTGGGAGGACCTAAGATGCTAGACTTGGCCTATTGAGGTGCAAAAAATATTCCATTGCACTTCCATTGCATTGGTCAGAGAATTCCATGGTGCAGATCCTTCCCAGGGTTGTGTACTCCTTATTTTGGTAAAAATGAGTGACTAGGGGTATTTTGGTAAAAAGAGTGACTGGGGGTATTTTGGTAAAAATGAGTGACTGAGGGTATTTTGGTAAAAAGGAGTGGATGGGTGTTGCCTTATATGGAGGAAGTAGTTGTACACCACTATTTAAGGGATAACTTGGTGATCATCATTGTTTAAGGGTGAAGGTTGGGTATTACCTTAAAAGAGAAGTGGTGATGATCATCACTATTTAAGAGTGAAGGGCCTAGGATGCCTATAAATACCCTTCCCATGCCTCATTTGGGGGTTAGTCAGTTGTTGGAAGGCAAGAAAGAGAAAGATAAGAGAGAGAAAGAGATAGAAAAAAGACATTGCACAGGTCGCGTAACCGCTTTTTTGGGGAAAGCCATTGCGCGGGTCGTGTAACCCCTTTTGAGGGAAATCTTGTTCCGCCATCCGCACAACCCTTTTTGAGGAGAATTCTGTTCCGCTGTCCGAGCAACCCCTTTTTGGGGAAATCTTGTTGCATGGCTCGCGCAACCTCTCCTAGAGAGAAATTCCTCCATGCGCCACTTTTCTCTCTCCCCATGTCCAAATGCCAGGTTTTTGAATAGCCTATGCTCCACTTTTCTCTCTCCCCATGTTCAAATGCAAGGCTTTCGAATAGCCCATGCGCCACTTGGTGTGGAATTTGTCCTAAGATAAGGCTTTTGTTGTCTTAATGGATAACCCATGTGCCACTCCAAGAGGAGTTTGTCTTAAGGACCGGCTTTTGTTGTCTTAACAGATACTCCATGTGACACCTCTCTCTCCCCTTGTCTTAACGCCAGCCTTTTCATGTCCTACCAAATGTTCTATGTGCCACCTCATGTAAAAGAAGGAAGTGCCCGTCACATTTCAAGGGATGTCCGCTCCACATTTCAAGGGATGCCCGCTCCACATTTCAAGGGTTGTGCACTCCACATTTCAAGGGATGTCCACTCAACATTTCAAGGGTTGTGCACTCCACATTTCAAGGGATGTCCACTCCACATTTCAAGGGATGTTAGCTACACATTTCAAGGGATGTTCACTCCACATTTCAAGGGATGCCTGCTCCACATTTCAAGGGTTGTGCACTCTACATTTCAAGGGATGTCCGCTCCACATTTCAAGGGTTGTGTGCTCCACATTTCAAGGGATGTCCACTTCACATTTCAAGGGATGTTCGCTCCACATTTTAAGGGATGTCTGCTCCACATTTTAAGGGATGTTTGCTCCACATTTCAAGGGTTGTGCGCTCCACATTTCAAGGGTTGTGCGCTCCACATTTCAAGGGTTGTTCACTCCACATTTCAAGGGTTGTGCCTCCGCATTTCAAGTGTTGTGCGCTCCACATTTCATGGGTTGTGCGCTCCACCTTCAAAGGAAAATGAAGAAAATGTGAAGTATAGAAAGAGAATTCCAAAAGAAAGAAGAATCCGTCCGTACGATTGGAAGGATGAACATCAATCGCGTCGAAATACTACCAAAATTGCCATCAGACTATCTTATCTTTCATTCATTACGTTGATTGATTATACTCTATTTTTAGAATTAAGGGAATCTGAGGATGTAAATGAACTCAGAATAATATATTCTGTTATCATTGTTCTCTCATCAAAATCTTTGTTATCATTGAATAAATTCTCCTGAATCAAACACATTTATTTCTTATTGAAACAAAATGGCGACTCTACTGAGAATTTTTCAATGATAACTTAGAAAACATTCAGAGAACATTTATCACATTTTGGCATTTATATGGATGCCAAAATGGCGACTCTCAGTGGGAGCATCCTCCCCTTCATCTCTAAAATTAAAGTATGTTTTTTATTTAAATAAAGTAACTAACACTCTGTTCTGAATGACAACTATATTGCAATGACTTTTCTCCTAATTAACATGGTTGTCTACTTCGCACCCAACAGATTTCCACTAGAAAGCATCAGGAAGATCAAATCAATTGCGATCAAGGATAAAAAATATCAAGTAATATTCGGAATAGTTTCTGCTTCACCTGTAGCACAACAAGACGATGAAGAATGGATGATAGCGACATCTAAAAAAATGAAGGGTTCGATCTTCTCTCACAAAGATTACCATCCCACCGAGTATGGTTAACAGATTGATCATGCGCAATACTATGAGAAAACAGAAAATCTGCCAACAGATGTTAATCAACCTTCATCAGATGAACATGTTACTGAAGACCCTAATTCTCCAACAATGACTATCGTGAACAACATCTCTCCCTAAGGAAAGCCTTCAGATGAGAAGTTAGTTCGACTGAATTAGGCGCTGCTCGCTAATGAGGAGATGAATCAATTAACGAATTCATCAACCAATAGAGAACCCTGGGGGTATCGTCAAAACTTGCCAAAGTAAGAGAGCAAGTCAATTTGAAAAGAGTCAAAGTGAAGATGCTCAACTCTCATATGAATCGGCTATTTCAAAGTCTTAAGAGAACATGACAGATGTTGCTGAAGAAAGAAAAGAAAAATGAAGGATCATTAAAAGTAAAGAATCGAATCTTTTAATAAAGAAAACATGAATGATTCTATAATTAAGAAAGTTTAGAAAGAGTTCGGACAATTCAAAGACTACGGGAAATATACAGTTGAATAAGATGATATACTTCCTATGAGGAATCAATGGCTAATTGCAGAGAGAATCAAAGGAAATGAAGCGAAGAAGAAAAGGGTATTCTACCAAAGATAACCAACGGTAGTCAAAATTGTCATGAAAAAGATATATGGAAGTAATGGCATATGGTCCTGATTGAAAATATTTGCTCCATAGAAGGATAGACAAGAAGAAAACAAGACAAGTATATTTATCATAAAGGCAAATCTTCATCAATATACCTGTTAGTTCAGCAAAATATATCATCCCCGAATACCAAGAAGATTCATGACATTTTGACTCAGAAGATTCACGGCGTAATTATTCAGGGGGCAGACAAAAGCATACAAAATATGTTATCCTTAAAGATAAATTACAGTTTTGATTTCGATGATTATTAGCATAATATTTCCAAATCAAAAGGGGGCAGGATAAGCAAAATACCAAGAAGGCCAAAGTTTCAAATAACCAAAGTCTCAAAATCTAAAGTCTCAGAATGTCAAGATTCAGAATACCAAGAAGGTTAAAGTCTCAGAATGCCAAGTCTCAGAATGCCGATGTCATATATGAATAAAAGGCAGATTCCCAAGCATATCAAGTTGAAGTATATTATTAATGTCGAGCACCGACGATGGTTGCTGGATTAAATTAGCAAAACACCTAATGTCATCGCCATATTGTTGATGTGAAGATTATTCTATTTTCAAAGTTTATCGGAATTGATATTATTACCAAGCTGAAGCTCTATTCAGACCAAATTTTATAATAGAATCAACAACAGCAGGGGTGATATATCAATCATTAATCTGTTATCTTCAGTTATCGATTTGTTATCTTCAGCGAAGCCTGTATGATCAATATCATGTCAGTGACAACAGTTTATCATTCAAGGTAGCCTAGCCAAGCCTTATACGACCAACTACGCATAAGGCCTATCACCATCGCCATTTAGGTAGCAGTGAGAAGCCAGTGGTCTTAAAAAGCCTGTGAAGGCCATCATATCCATACCCATGTGGGCAGCAAATGAAGCCAGCGACTAAAATCCCTAAAAGGCTAAAAAGACCTCAACGGCTAGTCATGTGTGAGACCAATGCCGTCTGTATAGCTTTTCGACAGCGTCATGAGGAATGGATGAAACTGCCCTCCTGTGAATGGGTCCGACCTTGCAGACGAAGTAAACGTGGGCTGCAGTGTGTCCTCTTTGGCCATAGTCTATAGATAGGCCAACCATGCATAAGTCCCTCTAGATCCTTGGCTTGATTTCAGTAGTAACTCATGAGGAAGGGCCTAAACCTACTCATTAATGGACTGGTGACCCTGGATTTGGTACCTCAAAGGTTGCCTTATGCGCCCCGTGAACTTTAGAGAGTTACTGTGGCCAACCTGTGTTTAAATCCAACCGAGTTCATGGCCTCGGTAGCTTCACTGGGCCCCTCTGATGAATTGCGATTTGTGAACTCACCAGGCTGTGAGAAGTCCAGTGAACTCATAAGAGTTATAGATACCATTACGTGAGACTCGACTCCACTACTCAAGAGCTTAAACTGTGTGTTGCTCTACTACTCAAGAGCCTAAACTGTGTGTAAGTTTCATTCTAGTAGTGTCAGTCTACGCAAGTCCAGTAGTGTCAGTCTAGTCCATTCTAGTTTAATCTAGACTAGTCAAGTCAAGTCCAGTCAAGTCAGGACAAGTTCAGTCTTGTCCATTCAAAGTATGGTTAGTCAAAAGTACACTAGCTCCACTGCTCAAAAAGCATAAACTATGTGTAGCATTCAAAATGCTACAGATACATATTTCAATTTAGATATGCTCAAATATACAATTTCTTGATGAAAATTTCAAATATTGAGTAAATAACATACAAAAATGCGTTTCTCTTGAACCAGGTTCAAATTACCGTAACAACAAATGCCTTCAAGATATTAGCAATTATCTACTAAAAAATTCAAATCTTCAAGATCAATTAATATATTAACAAGACCCGTGAGGTCTTTTTATTCTTGCCTTCTTGCTGATAGAGAAATATTATTGCATAAGATTCTCAAAGGCGATAGAGAATAAACTAGTGAAGAATCATCATTCTCTCCCGGACAATTTAAAGATTCAAATATATTCTTTGGATTTGTTAAAAGAGCAGCAAAAAATTATCCATCCTTCAAGGGTATCAGCAAGCTTCACTTCAGAAATATTATCTTCTGAAGAAATCTTTATGCAAAGATTGGCCTCGAAAGGGGGCATGATCTACATCTTCAAAGTAATCCATGACTTGGTCTTTTAATAATCTCTTTTGCATGGCGGAGGAATTCATATGCTGAGAATTATGAAGCATGATCCAGCATGAACATTCAAGAGTTATTTTTATATAAAGGCCCAATTATATGGTCCAATGTGATAACTTCTCACTATTCTAGTAATGATATCGTAAGTCTTCGAGTATTAGATCTGATGGAGACAAAGAACAAACGAAATCATCATCAGTAACTTCTATGGCTTTCAGAAAGTTATTAAATGAAAATTGAAAAAAAAAGTCTTATCTATTTTTTAGAATTAGGAAAGATCTAAGGAAAAGCCTATGCCAAGAGCACAAGCTAGAAAAGACTCAGTAAAGAGACTCAGCGGTTGAACCTTTGGAGCTGGAGATGACATCTCCAAAAGCGCGATCTAATGAGCAAAGAATGCAATGCGAAGCACAATGACAAAGACAAAGATGAAATCATTAAATCATTATCATATTGCGAATATCACAATCAGCCTAAAAAAGAGAAGAAGCTTTCAATTTATTTCAAAAATATCAATATTTCATAAAGCTAAATTGGAAAATTATAATGTCTTAAGATACTAATTTTGATTAATTTGGCAGGAAAGACTATCATTCGAAAGCTTGGGTTATGCAGATCATGAATAAAGGAAACAATCGAAAAAGTTATTGCGACAGGAGCAGCATTAAAGAATAACTCCCTAGACACGGAATTTAAAGAAAGAATCGTAAGAGTTGATTAAAGAGACTTCTGCAGTAGCAATAACAGCATTGAAAGATAGTTCTCTGACCAAGATACTTAGAGACGAAGTTGCCACAATTGTTACAGTGGCAAGTTTTGATGAAAAGAGGATTTTATCCTCTCTAGTGAAGTATCTGCTCGACACTCCTAGCAGGAGGCATTCAAGTCTTCCATTCGAGCGCGATCATTCAAGTCTTCCATTCGAGTGTGATCATTCAAGTCTTCCATTCGAGCGCGATCATTCAAGTCTTCCATTCGAGCGCGATCATTCAAGTCTTCTATTCGAACGCGATCATTCAAGTCTTCTATTTGAGAGCAATCATTTGATCTTCTGGTCAAGTATGATCATTCAGTCTTCCATGCAAGCATGATCATCCAGTCATCCTTCAGCTACAGTTCATTCAGTTCTTTGGTTGGGATAAGATCGATCCTCCATTTGATTTTAGGAATTAATCAAAGAAGGATCGAGGGGACATATGTTGAGACACAAAAAATATTCCATTCCATGTCCATTGCATTGGTCAGAGAATTCCATGGTGCAGATCCTTCCCAGGGTTGTGTACTCCTTATTTTGGTAAAAAGAGTGACTAGGGATATTTTGGTAAAAATGAGTGACTGGGGGTATTTTGGTAAAAATGAGTGACTGGGGGTATTTTGGTAAAAATGAGTGACTGGGGGTATTTTGGTAAAAAGGAGTGGATGGGTGTTGCCTTATATGGAGGAAGAAGTAGTTATACACCACTATTTAAGGGAGAGGTTGGTGAACACCATTGTTTAAGGGAGAAGGTTAAGTATTACCTTAAGAGAGAAGTGGTGGTGATCACCACTATTTAAGAGTGAAGGGCCTAGTATGCCCATAAATACCCCTTCTTGTGCCTCATTTGCTGGTTGGTCAGTTGGTTGTTGGAAGACAAGAAAGAGGAAGATAAGAGAGAGAGAGAGAGAGAGAGAGAGAGAGAGAGAGAGAGAGAGAGAAAAGACATTGCGTGCATCACGCAACCCCTTTTTTAGGGAAAGCCATTATGTGGGTCGTGCAACCCCTTTTGAGGGAAATCTTATTCTGCCGTCCACACAACCCTTTTTGAGGAGAATCATATTCTACCATCCGCACAACCCCTTTTTAGGGAAATCTTGTTGTGCAGCTCGCGCAACCTCTCATAGAGAGAAATTCCTCCATGCACTACTTTTCTCTCTCCCCATGTCCAAACGCCAGGCTTTTGAATAGCCCATGCACCACTTTTCTCTCTGCCCATGTCCAAACACCAGGCTTTTGAATAGCCCATGCGCCACTTGGTGTGGGGTTTGTCCTAAGACAAGGCTTTTGTTGTCATAATGGATAACCCATGCGCCACTCCAAGAGGAGTTTGTCATAAGGACGGGCTTTTGTTATCTTAACAGATACTCCATGTGCCACCTTTCTCTCCCCTTGTCTTAACGCCAGCCTTTTCATGTCCTAACAAATGTTTTATGTGCCACCTCATGTAAAAGAAGGAAGTGTGCTCTACATTTCAAGGTTGCCCGCTCCACATTTCAAGGGTTGTGTGCTCCACATTTCAAGGGATGCTCGCTCCACATTTCAAGGGATGTGCGCTCCACATTTCAAGGGATGTTTGTTCCACATTTTAAGGCTTGTGCACTCCACATTTCAAGGGATGTCTGCTCCACATTTCAAGGGATGTCCGCTCCACATTTCAAGGGATGTTCGCTCCACATTTCAAGGGTTGTACGTTCCACATTTCAAGGGATGTTCACTCCACATTTCAAGGGTTGTGCACTCCACATTTCAAGGGTTGTTCACTCCACATTTTAAGGGTTGTGCGCTCCACATTTCAAGGGTTGTTCACTCCACCTTCAGAGAAAAATGAAGGAAATGTGAACTATAGAAAGAGAATTCTAGAAGAAAGAAGAATTTGTCCTGCAATTGGAAGGATGACTGGATGGATGAACATCAATCGCGTCAAAATGCTGCCAAAATCGCCATCAGACTATCTCATCTTTCATTCATTATGTTGATTGATTGTACTCTATTTTCAGAATTAAGGAAATCCGAGGATGTAAATGAACTCAGAATAAGATATTTTGTGATCATGGTTCTCTCATCAAATTCTTTGTTATATTTGAATAAATTCCCTTGAATCCAACGCATTTGTTTCTTGTCGAAACATGGCCCGAACTCATCATCGAGTTAAGTCAATCTAACTCAATGGTGACTCGCAACTCAGTTGTTGTGGCAAACCAACCCGCCCTCTCTCTATTCTTCATCTCTTCCTTCCGATTTCCCTTTCCTTCTCTCTATCTGCTAGAATTATAGTGGCTTTAAAACCGTGTTCATGAGGAACAAATGATATCTAAATGAATGAAGGAGATGGTTTGGCTTCTAATGATAAATCTCTGGTTGAGTTGTAACACCTCGATCTATGCGTTCCGAATAGCTCAGATGCACCTCTTGGAGCTTGATGAATTTGGAGAATGAAGCTTGGAAAGGCTTTAGTCAATGGGTTTTGTAAATAAAGGATGCAATTGGGGTTTCTCTTCCACCATAAGAAATGGGGAAGAATCGTTATATCAGCAGTTAAGATGCTTCTGGATGGACGGTCTAGATAAAGTTTCATCGTTCAGGTTATATCAGAGAGATTCCCTCTGAATTTCCCACACAAAGGAGAGGAATAACGATGATTGACCTGAAAATGGATGACTAAGATTTTCCAATAGCTAGATGACTAGGATCGAAATTTGCTAGCCCATGGATTCCCAACTTGGCAGTGCAACCAAATTCTATTTTTGGAAATCATCGTGTGCAACTCCTATTTGCGATGAAGCCTATGTGCATGCACACGTCCTAAAGTGCAAAAATAGGTGGGGTTTGGTCAAAACTTAATCCCGCACAAGATGGATGGCTCAGATCATCCATGGATCACGTCAGTGGGCCATAAACGATGCTAGCGAGCGACTGTTCGTTTAAACGCCCTAGGGGCAGGAAAAGTGGGGGAAAAGAGAGAATTCTCTCTTTTTTAAAAAATAGTCAAACCCAATTTGACCGTACTAGTGGGTTCAATGCACTATAGGTGCACCACCCTTGGTTCACACACAACCCTTGTGTGGGGTCCACAATGATGCTTGATGAAATCCACACCATGAATTCATCCTGAATAGGACCGTTGGGCCATCAACCCAATTATTGGGGTGGATCCAACATTCAGGTGGGCCATATAACTTGATTGGAGTGTCCAGTTATGGATCTTCACCAATCTGATGGTCAGATTGCTACAAATTTGATCATTAATGGTCAAAAGCGTTCTAGGGACAACTTTGATGGAAATCAATGGTTTGATTAGTGATCAAATGACCTAATATGTATTTATAATATTGAATACTATTATAATATTTTTAATAACATTATTATTATTATAATATTTATCATTATCATATTTTTACTGACCGAATATTTATGTTTAAGCAGGATGGTTGAATTTAGGCAAATCATGTGCCATATCAATCAATGGAATGTCACGGATCTGATGAACGATGAATTTCATGATTTGACTTTCTAGATCTAAAATGAATGCTTAGATTCACATATTCAGGAGATTAAAATATGAAAATTAGGTCTCTCCGATGATGTGGAGGTCCATCTTGAAAATCAATCAGGTAGATGACTTAATCTATGGATGAAGGGCCTTTGACGGGTAGATTACTTCATGATTAAGTTTATAGGTTGATCTCGATGTTGACTGCATGATTGGCCCTATTCCATGGTTACGATGAAGATTGTTCAAGTCAATTTAGGGCCAAGATTGAGAGATTGGCTCATCTTTGTACTTGGATTGATATGAAGTTTTTAAGTATGTTATCACGTGCCTCAGTAGGTGGATTTAGATCTTGGGTTGAATAACCATTGATGATGTAATCCTATGTTGAAAAGTTAAGGTTCAATTCAAGGTGAATTGATCTTAGACCTTGCAGATACATTGCGGGTTGTCATAGTTCAAATCAAATGCTTAAGATGGATAGATTGTGAATCATTGGATGGAGGTGTGTAATGTACGTTACATGTGCTGTTCCCACACACGTGTAAACTAAATTACATCTCCTTGGTAACATCCAAGTACTGAAAAGTATGGGGTGTTACAGTTAGATTAACACGAGGGCCATCACCAACATCTACACTACTATGTCTCGTCACCATATAGGGAAAAATGATGGACCTATACAATATGGTCATCGGCTTTGCTTGACCTTTTAGGGATCAATCTTAGGTAGAGCACCCCCTTAGGTCTTATCACCTCGTCACACAGATGGGATGCTCGACAACATACCATTAACAATGCCTTGGATCTCATCACCACATTGCATAGATAGGCCACCCAACAATCGTGCAATCCAACATACAATCGACCATCATGATAGCGGCCATAAACACTACATCATGTGTCTCTAATACGATACTGGCCAATCAGGATGACCCAATATTTCCTTTGACCAACATGTGGGCCAAAGTCTTGTTTTCCTCTTCCCATAATGTATTCATGGAGATGTTATGTAATACCAATGCTAAACAAATATCATGTGCTATTTATATGTGCATCCAACTATCATTGAATCATCTACATATGACATTTGAGTGGCCATGTGATCAAGTACTTGAGTTTCATTTTACACTACTCAAATGTACCAAACTACTCATCATTGCACATTTAATGCCCTTGATCACAGAACTGGCTTTCCTAGCACTTTAGCAATTCCTTTTATGGGCCAACTTCAAGGCCCGAATCCCATGAGCAAGCGGGCTTAACAATGGCTTATGAACAAGTGGCTTAATAAAGGCCCATAACACAAATGAGCTTTCTAAAGGCCCAATTTTCATAATAAGTGGACTATCTTATCGCCCATAAGCCGAGTAGGCTCCCTTGAAGCCTAAATAGAATAAATGGGCTCTTAAAGGGTCCATAACATGATCATTACAAGAGGTAATAACTGCACACTTATTACATTACAATGCCAAATGGGCTGAATGACACATACATGATACAAGGAAATTCACATCATCGCAATCATCCATTTCATCACAAACATGAAAACCATTCATCATAATTAACCAAAGATCATTGAATCATCCACAACTTGCATTATTTAAGCCCAAAACATACGTTGTGATTGAGTCTAGTGGATGCCATGGATAAAATGGACATATCCAAGTGGGGTCCATGGCTAATGGGCCTATTGTCTCATCCGATACATGGACAAAGTATCGGCATCACATTAGATCCCAAGGAGGGTTCATGAGCCTATTGTCTCATCCGATACATGGACAAAGTATCGACGTCACATTAGATCCCAAGGAGGGTTCAAGGGCCACAAACCAAGCTAATATTTGTGTTATCCCTTTGTCCATGTCCTAGTGACCTTATGAATGGTTTAGATGGGATATAAACATCACAGATTGTGGGCTTCACAGAGCTTTGAGTGTAATTACCCGATTTAATCTTGACCATCCAAATTTAACCATTGATTGACGTACTAAACTAATCCAATATAACCGTTGATTTACATGATCAACCTATCCAATCTCAACCGTTGATTTGGACATATCCAAATCCAACTATCCAGCAATTAATAAATTAACCAAGCTTCTGACCATCCATCCGAAGAAACACCCATCTAACCGTTCATATGTTGAAAATCATCAGAACACTTGTCATCCATCTTGCTGGTCATGTGGCCACCCACAATTCTACCTGTCTATCTGACCACATGCCCAATGTGGGGTCTATACCAAAGATATGCACATCACTTCTTCCAGAAACTATCGTTCATCATCATTTTATCTAACCTATTCTCATATCCTACCCATCCATATCACCTCTAATCCACATGTACATTTGAAGTTCAGTCGCCGATCACACAAAAGTCCACCTAACCATACATCTATCAATCCATCTAACCATATATCAACTCATCCATCAATCTACACCATTCGTCATGCACGTATCAAATATTATACACCATGTACACCGATTACATGTACGCACACCTCCCACACATGCACACCACATCCATTGCCATATACACATGCAAACACATGGCACACATGCAACACATGTGAGTGTGAGTGTAAGTTAGACAATGTGCTTGCACATGTTTTAAATGAGAAAAAAAAAACTGATGAAATGGAAACATAAGGGAGTAAATACCGAAGGTTCTCTTTCACACACTCTTTCACACATGTTACATGTGTGAAAGAGTCTATAAAAGTGAGAGAGAGAGAGAGAGAGAGAGAGAGAGAGAGAGAGAGAGAGAGAGAGAGGAAAAAAAGAAAAATAAGAGAGAAAAAGGAAGATAGAGAGAGAAGAGAAGGAAAAAACCTAAAAGGAAAAAAATGTGAGTATTCTCTCACTTTTTTTTTTTGTTTTGAAATATTATATTTTACGAAAGTATTTATTCATTTATTGATTCTCAAAATTTATTTCTATTTGGTTTGTTTAAAATAAAAATTACTATTATTATTATGTGAATAATCTAATATATGAAATTATTTATCTTGGTTATAATAATTATTATTAGTAGTACTTTTTATTTTTTTAATTACTTACCATGCGTTTAAATATATCATTTTTCTGTTGTCTTTAATTAACATCACTCAATTTGACTTTAATATTGGCTCATTGTTAATCCTGCCTTAAAAATTCATTTTTTAAAAAAAAATTTAGATATTTTTATTAAAATTATTGTGGATCTCAGGTTTATATATAATTTTATAGATTCTTAGATCAAATAAATTATATTGCATATATATATATATATATATATATATATATATATATATATATATATATTAATGTAGAACTTTTATCAAGATCTAATAGATTAGGTTGCATGTTATTTCTTTCGTAGAACTTTAATCAAGATCTAATAGATTATGTGGCATGTTTATTTTTTTATTTTTACTTAGAACATTAATCATGTAAGGAAAATTCACATTGATTGAAAATTTTCTTTTTAGTTTGATAGATTATGTACATCACATATTATGGATCGATCGAAGAATATCAGTCATTGAATATTTTTTGAAATATTTGATTCATGAAATATTAAAATTTGCATCATTGAAATACTTATAAAACACTAAAAAATAGGTGGGGCAATGAAGTCCTCTTGGTTGAAAATCCCTAAAGCGTAAACAGGTGGGGCAACTTAGACCCTTGGTTTGAAAGTCATAGAATTCCGATTACTACCTCTTGAAACCTCTACCATACCGTTTTGGTGGGTGAGCATGTCAAGAATGCAAAACGTTCCCGTTGTTAGGTTCTATAGGTAGTAGTCTGAGCAACTAATGTACAAATGTGATGCAGGGATGGGTGTGATGAGGTCGATCACCGTCTTCCTTAAGGGGATAACTACTCTGAATCCACGAAGCTTCTTTAGACTCCTCATAGAGATACCTCGAATCCACGAGGAAAATAAGAAAAAAGAAATAAATTCTAGAAAATTCAAAATTTCATTAATAGATAATAAAAATGAATTTACAATCCTTTAAATAGTGATACTAAACCTTAAAAGAAGTTTCAGAATCAAACTCCAACTGAAACTCGTAAGTGTCCTATGTGGCTTAACCACATTATTCTTCTAACTTTTCTAAGAACTTTTCATGTTGGACACAACTTCTATAGCTGAAAGGCTGAAGAAATATAATCAAACTAAACCTTATCATAAATAGTGAAAATGGAAATAAAATGAAAATTTGACCATTGATTTGATGGAATCTTGTAAATTTAGCATGGGGAACTTGGCATAGCCGGGTTGGTTGGCTAAAGTAGCTTCTCTTACCCCAAAATCATATATGGTATGTTGAGTAACTCATTTTAGTTTGTGAGATACACCTATTGTAAGGTTCTGATGGTCCGCATCACCTCCACCTCCGATCAGGCCTTCTTTGGTCCTTCTTGGACATGAAAGTGTCCTCGAGTTCTCATCCATCTTCGGTTCTTGATACTCAGTCAGGTCCGCGATGTTGAAAGTATGTGAGATCGCCATGTCATTCAAAAGATCAACAATGTATGCGTTGTCATTGATCTTTTAGAGGATTAGTACTAGTCCAATCTTCTTATTTTTCAATTTATTGTACATCTTGATCGAAAATATCTCCTTGCATAGATGGACTATAACAGGATCGCCCACCTTGAGCACCTTTTCTCACTACTGCTTGTCGGCTTACTCCTTGTCTTTTTCGTTCGAAGCATGTAACTTGATTTGCATGAATGCCCATGATCCTATCTATCATATCTTCTGCTGCAATGCTCATGCCAGGGAGCTTGGGTGGAGGGACCAAGTTAATTGTGTGGCAGGTTACTTGATCGTAAATAACCTGGAACGGAGACTTCCCTGTCGCGAAGTTCACTTTATTGTTGAATGCAAACTCCACTTGAGACAAGGCCAAATCCCATTGTTCCAATTTTTCAAATTTTCACCTGAAATACATCGAAGGAGGTTTTCCAATGTGTGATTCACAACTTTGGTGCCCATCAGTCTATGGGTGGTAGGCATTGCTGAACTGAAGTTGTGTATGAAATTCAGTCCAAAAAGTCCGCCATAAGTGGCTAATGAACTTCATGTCACACTCAGAAGTGATAGTCTTAGGAACCCTATGTAGCCATACGACCTCTCTGAAGAATAAATTGGCCACATGTGTTGCATCAACGGTCTTCTTATATGAGATAAAGTGTGCCATATTTGAGAAACGGTATACGACCACGAACACCAAATCCATGTCGCATTGTGTTCGTGGGAGACCAAACATGAAGTCCATAGATAAATCTTCCCAAGGGCCATCAATCACAGGTAAGAGTGTGAGGCCCTTATCCTAGACTGTACCATTCCATAGGCTTTCGTGGTTGTCCCGGTCAAATTTTGATGACACGCGACTTGTATATAGCAGTTGCGTATGACCTTGAGTTGTATCTCGTATTCCAGAGTCAGCTCGACCCGATACTTCTACCCTTACGACCGCGCCATCACCGCGGTTCCTATGCCGCGTCTCGCGCACCGAGGTGATACCCAACCAAGGAGATGTGGGCCTATGTTCAGTTCGAGAAAAACACCATGCATTTTCTAAATCTAAGAGAACATGTCCCATCAATCCCATCAATTAAGTACATGTCCCATCCCCAAAAGTAACCCCTAAAGTCAACTCTCTCTTTCCACCCATACATGTCAAGTACACACCTATCACTCACCTATCACTCCCCCATCACTCCATCACCTCTCACCCATCCCTCTCTCTCTCACACAACATCATCTCTCTCTCTCTCTCTCTCTCTCTCTCTCTCTCTCTCTCTCTTTCTCAAACCCATCTCCCAAGCAACTCCCATGGGAGAGAACTGTCCAAGCTTCCATGAAAGAAGCTAGGTGTGGCCCATCTTCCTACCTCCCATCTCCACCATCCAACCATCCAATGTCCATCATCTTCCATCAAAGTCAAAGCTTTAGAGCTAGGGAGTCCAAGAAGAAGTCTAGGTAGGTGTTCATCATCTAGATTTTGATGATTTGAGGGCCCACATATGGTGGGACCCATCTTGATGTATGCATTTTATAGAGAGGGGCCCATAGTGGTGGGGTCCCTCCCTTTCTCACGTTTCTATATATATATATATCTCACTCTCTCTCTCTCTCTCTTTTCCCATTTTGTGGCCCACCTTGATGTTGATCCACACCGTTCACCTGTGTGGACCGCCGTGATGTATATGTTATTCCACACTATCTAGATGCTCCGGATGGTGGTACCCACCTGAGTGTTGTCCAGCACGTGGGCCACCTTGATTTATGTATTATATCCCAGCCGTCCATCTGGACGGTGGGCTAGCAGGCCACACCACACAGCAGTAGCTGCTGTGCTGATGATTAGAAATTTCTGTGGGTCCTATGGCTACACAGCAGCTACACGCTGTTGTGGTATTGATGTCAACAATTTCTGTGGGGCCCACACATCTCTCAGATGAATGACATCAGCAAGTGTGGGCCCTGATCACGAGGTACGTGCTATATCTAACTGTCCATCCATTTTGCCGTGGCCCACATGATGTATGTTTTGGATCCACACCGTCCTCGTGTGGGATCACCATGATGTATTTTTTATATCCGCATGGTCCATCTGTGTGGGACCCACCATTGAGTTATGTCCTATATCCAAGCCGTCCACACGTAGGATGTGTGGACCATCCATGATATGTGGGTTTTATCCCATCATCCAGATCAGTGGGACCCATTCTCCCAGTCGTCCATCCCTTCCTAGATGCTGGATGGAGCCCTTTATAATATACATATATATATATATATATATCCATAATATCTGGTGGGCCCCACGTGGGGACCCACTGCTAAGAAGCAGATTGGCTGGTGTATTTCACACCAGCTATACAACTGATGTGGGACGTCAGCAAGTCCCGTGGACACCACCATGATATATGTGATATTCCACACCATTCATTATCTGGACGATGGACACCTCACAATGATGTATTTGTTTCAACCACACCGTCCAGACTATTTGGACTGTGCTGGACAATGTTTGGACGACACTGGACAATGTTTGGACAGTGCTGATTTATATGTCCGATGTTTAGACAATGCTGATTTACATGTCCAATGTTTGGATAGTGCTGATTTACATAGACAATGTTTGGACAGTGCTGATTTACATGGGTAATGTTTGGACGGTGCTATGGGCTCCACTGTGATGTATGTTGTACCCACGTTGCCCATCTGGTGGGACCCATTTGCTATGTATGCGGGGCTCACCTATTATGTATATTAGGCCTAGGTGATGGGGCCCACCTTGGTGTACGTATTTTATATTCACACCATCCACTTTTGGACGGTGCTGCGTGGAGCCTACCATTGATGCATGTATTGTATATCTATACCGTTCATTTGTGCAACCTACCATGATGTGTGTGTTGCATGCACACGGTTCATCCACTTTTCTAGGCCCATTGGTGCAGCCCATTAATGTAGCCCACTTGATGAATATAAGGCCCATTGGTGCGGTCCATTGATGCGGCGCACTTGATGTATATGGGGCCCATTGGCGCAGGCCATTGAAGTGGCCCACTTGATGTGTATGGGGCCCATTAGTGCGGCTCACTTGATGTATATGGGCCCATTGGTGTAGCCCTTTGATGCGGCCCACTTGATGTATATGAGGCCCATTAGCGCGGCCCATTGATGTAGCCCACTTGATGTATATGAGGCCCATTGGTGCGGCCCACTTGATGTATATGAGACTCATTGGTGCGGCCCATTGAGTGGCCCATTGTGATATATGTTAGGCCCATGTCATGCAGCCCACCTGTTATGTATATTAGACCCACGTGATGTGGCCCATGTGATGTGTATTAGGCCCATGTGACACGACCCATTGTGATGTATGAGACCCTTATGTAAGGCCCATTATGATTGTATGAGGCTCATTGAGATTGTATGCGACCCATTATGTTCTGTATGAGGCCTTTGGGTGAGGCCATGGGCCCACTATATGTTTGGTGCTATAAGGGTCACTCCTTGGGAACGATGTTGATTAAAAGTCTACATTGATGGGCAATGATGGTTGAATGTCCACATTGTGACCTTCCCTTAGGCCCTTTGTTAGGCCAATTATCGAGGCCGATTATCAATACCAATTATGAGTATACGACAACATAACATCATGATACATGCCCATACGCATCATCTACATGCTTGTTATGAGATTTGATTAACCATTGCATATGCCATAGGGCAGATTATTTATGGGCTCCCTGAGAGACGAAGTTTCCCTACATGAGCGCGAGATACACGCAGGTTTGATGCATGACTGGATGGTATGACTCATGCATCTCACATTTTGGGATATGACTACTGTATGCCCTAGTGACATCAGGGTTGTAGCCTCCATATGGATGTCGTGGATGGCCAGATGGGACACTAAAAATCTGTTACTAGCACTGGGGTGCCATATATGTCCCTGGGTAAAAATACCTAGACCTCTGTGGCCAGGAGACGCCCTAACATCTAGATCGAGTGGATACATGAGCACCCGAGCACTGAATAACAGTAGGCCCCGTCTCCCACTATATCGTGGTCAGTTGGGAAGGGGTAGGGGGCATAGCTAGGTTGAGTTTGACCAGCTCGTAATTGGGTCTGCTATCGACGTGCCGGGTAGATATTGGCTGACAACTAGCCAGGCGAATAGTGAGGTCTCTTCCACTTGCAAGGTTGCACGTCCAATGGGCGGCGATTGCATGTAGAGTGTAATAGACCTTGGTGATGATCCCAAAGATGTATGGTGTTTATATGTGGACTTATTGAGTGGGAGTGGTGAGACCCGACCCGAGTTCGCTTGTATGCATGTGGGTGTAAGTATGCATTCCGTCCATCTTAGTCCTGTGGTCCTACCGGTTGAATTTCGGTGACCCGTGACCCTTAGATAGTGTTTGCGGTCATCCGTGAGCCCAGTCGTGAAGACCTGACTCGGATCAAGTTGAGACCTATGCTATTGTGACCGCATCGTCACCACGGTTCCAACGACACGCCTTGTGCGTCCATTCGATGTGTAGATCATAAGTTGTGTGCATCTCATTTATAGCCTTTGAGCATGATCATGTGGCCCACCTAGTGTGGAGGGCACATTTTTCAAGGTGGCCACCCTCTTTTTTATAAATTCCAACACACACCACCCATACACCACCTAAAACCCTCATATCCTATACCACCCACCACCCACACACTACCCATCCCTACTCTAGCTTAGCAACATAGTTTATATCACCATAGGCTATGATGATTTTTCTCTTATCTAGGAGAGAGAGTGATGATTACTCTCCCTCTCTCTCTTTTATAGCAAATTTTCATACTCTCCCTCTCATTTCTCTCTACTCTCTTCTCTCTTTCTTTCTCTCTTGTAAAAAAAAATCCAACCCCATTTTTCCTCTTTTTCAGCCCCTTCTCCTCCCTTTTCCCCTCAATCCCTCCATTGAAAACCCATCTCAACCCTTCATCTTGCTTCCTTGGATAGTTAGAAGCTTGGAGTGAAGTTTTGATAGAGATCTTAAGGTGGGTGTGCATGCAATTGCAAATTCAAATTTCTTCCATTTCTTACTTGTTCTTCCTTTTTTTTATGTTGAAGCTTGTGGGGCCCATCAAATGATGGTGGTGGCCCCCAAGATTTCATGGATGGGGCTCATTGCCCATCTTACTTGCATGCATGTTCCATGCAAGGGGTCATTCTTCATAGACCCCTACATGGCTTTTCCTTCTTTGATCAGGGATCTTTGGGTCATCTAGACCCATGATCCTTGGTGGAGATTACATCTCCACCATAGATCTCAAGTAGAAATCCTATGATCATGTAGATCTTGTATATCTTGTGATAGTGGAATGTGTGTGCATGAGTGATGAGGGGAAGGGCCTCAATGTGGCGGAGACCCTTCCCTTGTGGCTAAATCCTTATTTTCCTTTGTTGATAACTTTATGATCATGAGTGTGTAGCCCACTTTGTGGACTAAAAATATCCAGACCATCCATGGAGGGTGGACGTCCATGACAGTCCACCCTTGGACGTTGGAGCCCCCTAATCCACCTATATGGGGCACATGCAAGGGGTGTTTTGTAATGGGAAGGGCCTGAATGTTTTTGGGGCCCACTAGGGTGGTCCATACCATGATTTTTGAGATTAAATCTCCTTTTAAATAGTGTTTATATTTATTTATTTTCAGTTGTATGTTGCTGTCCAGAACTATCTGGACAGATTTTTTGGTCATCTTAAGGCCGGATTTCTGGGAATTTGGAGGGTTTTTGGTCCCATGTAATATATTTTTCTTGAAGGTGTGGACCCCACCTATAATTATGCCAAATTTCAGCCCCAACTAACTCTATTTGGTTATCCAAAAGGGTGGACCAAGAGGGGTGGTTAGCGTGATTTTCTGTTGTGCAGTCCAACAATGTAGACTATTGTAAACTGAAATTCATAAATTATTTTGATGATAGTGGGCCACCTTTTTAGGTTTCCTCTTATTTTATACATGATGAGAGACCTTGGCCCTCAATTTCCAGAATTTTGGAGGCCCAGGACCCGCCCATTGGAATGGCCCAAATTCATCACAGTCATATTCCAGTAATACTCCACCCTGTACAGATTGTATCCTTCAAATTAATTAAAATACTTTTCGGTATCTTAAAATCATGAAAATTTACAAAGAGGTAGTCCACCCATGTTGGGATCCACCTATCAATTTTTAGGGCCAATGGACCCCTGTGCACACCGTGGCAAGGGCCGGACTGGCCCACCATGTTGGGACGTCCAGGTCAGTCCGATTTTCTGGACATACTTTTTTATTTAAATTAATTAAAATAATTAATAATATCTAAAAATTTTAAAATTTTGTGGGGGTGTGACCCACCTATGGAAGTATTACTCTATAAAATTTCATACCCAACGGACATTTGACCTGGTCATGGTGCGGCCGGGAGTGGCTAGCTAGGCAGGGACTCCCAGGCTACGGCGTCCAGCCTGCTTCATGGGCCCACCTTGATGTGTTGTATATCCCAACCGTCCCATCCATGGGTGCACCACGTAGGGAGGGTCCACCGTATGTGTACATCCCCTGTGGGACCCACTTGAGTGTACGTGGAACCCACCTTGATGAATGTATAGCCAGGCCGTTCAGGCCTTCGACCGCCCAAGCCCATATGGGACACCCCATGTGGGCTACCTGGTGGACTTTGGTCTAGCAGTGTGGCCCACCTACTCCCTTGTGTCATATGATGTAACCCTATGTGGTGGGGCGCTCTGACTTGATAGCTGGACCACTTGGGCTGATGTCCTAATCAAATGAAACAATTACTGGACTCCAATAGGCCCATAAACCTGTTGGGTTAAAAATCCAGCAACTTGTTATAATTATGCTTGGCCTTTGGGCTGAAATTTTGAGGAGTGGGGCCCACCACATTGTGAAGATCTTAGAGGGAATAATTTATACCTTTGGTTCCTTAAATGTTGGGCTTAATAAATGCACTTTTGAGGCCCACCACAGTTGAATTTAATTGGGTCCATGAATGTAGCTAGTTGTTGAACTCTTTAGGCCCAATTGGGCTGGAACTTTCCAAATAGGCCCATTGAACTCTTGGGCCATTTTTACCATACTATTTTATTGGGTTAGTGAGCCAGATTACACAAGTAGATGAGCCCTTGGTTGCCCACCAAATCAACTTTAATACTTGGGCCGAGTTGTAGGCCCAACTTACTTGACTAAGAGCATGACATTTGCCCATGTGGTTTGAGCAATGGGCTGCCCACTAGGCCACCAAAATATATGAGATTAATGGCCTTTATGTTGGGCCCTAACCTTTCCCCTATGGGCCCATAGTGGTATATATGGGCTGGGCTATGTGTGTTTCCCTTGGACCCATGTTTTGGATAGGCCTTGGGCCACCTTTCTAAAGCCCAACATGAGTTTTTATGGTATGATTATGGCTGCCCGTTTCTTATTTTTGATGCTACGTGGGCCTTAGGCCTTAATCCATGATCAATTTAGATATGGGCTATCTCTTGGGGACCAATTGTGGTTGGATGTCCACATTGGTGGCCCTGAGGCAGGCCCATGGGCTTCTATGGGTGGTTAAAGGCCTACCATAGACCCTTGCTAGGCCTGTTTCATCTATTTAGGCCCATACCATTGTTTTCCTTAGTCTCGTGGGCTACCCCAGGTATATGGGCCCCCCACTAGAGGTTATATTCCTTATAAGGAATTGGTTAAGTACCTAGACCCTTCATGGTTAGGTAAAGAGTTCATCTTTACCTCATTGGCACCCCTATTCATCTTCATAGTCCACTCCCATACGCATCATATGCATACTTGGTTGAGGTATGATTGGCCATGGTTGTGTCATTGTGTAGGACATGTTGGTATCTCCCCAAGAGATTGATGCTTGGGATTGATGCATGGGTGATTGTATGATTCATGCATCTGACATTGCATAGCTTGTAGATATCCGCCCTTACTTCATCAGGGCCTTGCCTCCATAGGGGTATTCGTGGATGGCCATATGTGTGAACAACGGAAATATTAGTTGAGCATACTGGTTGCATAGGATGCCCATGGGTGAAATTCTCAAAACTTCCATGGTACTAAGGATCTGCCCAATGCCGTGACCGGGTGGAATACATGAGCGCACGAGGGCCTTATACCGTTAGGCCGCGACTCTCACTGTCGTGTAGTCGGTTAGATAGGGGTGTAGCCTTACCTTCCTGGTGTGAGGAGGCATTACTAGGCTGAGTCTGATAAGCTCCTAAATGTGTCCGCTACCTTCAGGCCTTGTGGGTGATTGGTTGTCCACAGGCAGGTAGTGAGGTCTCTTATGCTCATTTGACTGTGCGGGGTCTGCAGAGCGGTAGTCATTCAGTAGTGTAATGGACCCCGGTGATTTCCTTATGATTGGAAATGTACTTGACTTATGGTTTGGATATGAGCACTAACATTACTTGCATCGCATTAGCATTGGTTGTACAAGCCCCTTCATGCATTGCCTTGGTATGACACCCATTACTCATTGCATCGCATTCATGGTAAGCCTTGGTAAGCTAGTGATATGTTCATTGATCATGCTTCTCTCCTTATACCTCCTACTATTCTTCTGTGCACCATTGACACACACTTTCACCACCCTCTAAGCTTCTATAAGCTTTTGCACGATTGATGCTTGCAAGAGACTCTAAGTAGGCGCCGTAGCAGCAGAACGTGGAGTAGAGTTAAGCAGTGAGGATTCCAGTGTTACTGATTTCTCTCTCTTTTCCTTTTATTCTCATATATGTCCTTTTAGACCTTATGAATGATTATAAAAGTTTAAATTTATAGTGGATTTTTCGATGTGTGCCTTTGTTATTCTCAGATGTACTTACTGTAATCTTGGATATGCTTGTATTGGAAATGATTATACTATTATGAAAATCTTCCTTGTAGGATCCCAGGATCGAAACCTGCCTCAGGAGCCCAGAATGGGGTATTATGGAGGCTGTTACGGCCAGAACCGGCCATCGGGTTCCTTGTGATTCTAGTTACCGAGTCTAGGGCGTGACATGAGTTGTATACTCAGCATTTACTTATTCATTCATTTCATTCACTATCCACTCGGGCTGGTGGTGCGCAACTAATTTGATATGTGTACCTTCACAATGGTTAGGATTTCGGTTAGGCGCGCTACTAACTTGAGATCAGGAGTTTACCATATTGAGTCTGACTATCTAAATTTAGGTATGAGACTACCCCATAGCATGCGATACTACGTATTATCATCCCGACTTCACACTCTAGCTTGGTCATTTCATTTGCATCGTATATTGCATTGCATTCTCAGCACATAGCATTTAGTTTACTATGCTTCTGTATTGCATAACCTGATTAAGGTTAACGGTATTCATGGACTCGGTATCTGATATTTGGCTTACTATGTCTCCTCATTGCATAGCTGATCTATATTGCTTCCTCAGTATATGATATTGGCTTATTATGTTTTTGCATCGCATAGCTTGGATAAAGCTGATGGTATTTATGAACTTGCCAGCATGTTTCTGCATTACTCTGATATCTATATGCTTGGCACGTGCATCGCACACCCTTACACCACCCTCTAAGCTTTCTATAAGCTTATGCATGATAGATTCATGTAAGTGACATAAGGTTACAGTAGCGTTGAGCATGGAGCATGTAACGGTCTTCTGGAGCTTTGATTTTTGATATATGTATTTCTTTTCAGCACTGTATTCAACTGTTTATATTAGTGGATATATGATGATGATGTTACCTTTGTGATTTGGGTAAACTTGTGGTTATGCTTGTTATGAAACAAATGTACGTTGAAAATCCTTCTTGTAGGATCCAAGGATCGGAATCTAGCATATGGGCGGGGGGAGCTGAGAATGGGGCACTATGGAGGCTGTCGGAACTGGATTTGGTGATCAAAAATTTTATGAGCTTGGTTTCCAAGTTTGGGGCGTGACAGAGGGGGTGTAGAGGCTCGTATTCTGAGACTGCCCCTTAGAGGTCTGAAAAACATGACTACCTTACATCGCTTTTCCCACATCACATACCAATTGTGGCCAATAACACCACTCCTCCACAAGAGCTCGTGACTTGTCTCGCCTAAGGTGTCCTCCAAGGCTACCTCCATGTAGCTCCTAAATAATCTGCTCCCCAAGAGAACTTTGGAGGATGCGCAATCGATTCCCTTTGAAGAGGAAACCGTCTTGCATGTGTAGGTCATTGGGATGGCTTTCTTGGCACTTCAACCATGCATCTTTGAAATCCTTGTCCTCAACATACAATTCCTTAAGATAATCGAAGCCGACCACCTCATTGCTCATTGTAATGAGTAGTGATGCACGATGACTAAGTGTGTCAACCACCTTGTTTTGTTGCTTTGACTTGTGCTTCAGAACGAATGTGAATTCCTATAAAAAACGAAAACCATCTAGTATGCACACGATTCATGTTAGACGGACTATTAATAAATTATAACGCTTGATGTCAATGTATAAAACAAACTATCTTTGAATCAGATAATGCCGCTAATGTTGTAGTGCGTAAACAACTGTGCACGGCTCAAGCTCATATGTCGACCACTTCTTTCAGGTTTTGTTGAGCTTCTCACTATAGAAGGCTACCAATATGCTTTCCTGTGACAATACTCCTCCAATTCCAACATATGAGACATCACACTTAACCTCAAATAGCTTGTCGAAACTAGGAGGAACCAAGACTGGTGTTGTTGACAACCAATGCTTGATTTCAGTAAAGCTCTTGTCAGCCTCATCGGTCCATTAAAACAACCCTTTTTTCATGCAATCCGTGATTGGTGACACGATGATGCTAAAATTCTTCACGAACCAATGATAAAATGTCAACAATCCGTGAAAACTCCGTACCTCATGGATGCTTGTTGGAACTGGCCATCCCTGATGGCTTTTACTTTTTCATCATCCATCGGATGCCCGTGGACGTCACCACAAAGCCCAAAAGTAAAAGGCTATCGGTAAAATAGCTACACTTTTTAAAATTGAGATACAACTTGCTTCAGTAAGCACTTAAAGGACCTGCCTGAGGTGTTCCATATGGCTTGCTTGGTCCTGATTATATATCAAGATATCATCAAAGTAGACCACAATGAACCACCCAATGAATGGATTCGAAACTTGGTTCATTAACCTCATGAATATACTAGGTGCATTTGAAAGACCGAAAGGTATGACTATCCATTCATAAAACCCTTCCTTGGTTGTAAAGGTTGTTTTCCACTCATCACCCGACCGTACTCGAATCTGATGGTAGCCTCTCCTTAAGTCTAATTTAGAAAATAATTTTGCAACCTCAAGCATATCTAAAATGTCATCCAAATGTGATATGAGAAACCTATGTTTTATACTAATCTTATTGATCGCCCGATTGTCGACACACATATGCCAACTCCCATTTTTTTTGGAGTTAATAGGGTTGGTATGGCGCATAGGCTCATGCTTTCTTGGATAAGACCCTTATGGATTAGTTCTTCCACTTGTCCTTGTAGAATGTTGTACTGCTTCAGACTCATCCGATAGTGATGACGATTGAGTAAGCTGGAGTCGAGGATAAGGTTGATATAGTGCTAAATATCTTGCATGAGGTCATTAGGCTAAAATTCTTTGAATTCATGCAACAAGGGCTTTAGTCTCTCAGGTATGATAGAAGGCTCGAGTTCTTCCCCTTTTATGATTAATGCATAGGCCTGCTCCGTTTGCTTGGATTTCTCCATAAAGTCCCGTATAGTTAAGAGAGAACAACCCTCCAATTTAGAAGTTTCAGGTGGCTCCTTTGGACTCATAGGGGCTAGTATGGTTTTTCGGCCATCTTTGATGAAAATACACACATTATCTCTCCCTTTATGAGTGGCATCATGATCGAATTGCCATGGTCAACCGAGTAGCATGTGACAGGCCTCTATGTCAACTACATTACATATTATTTCGTCTTTATAATATTTACTAATAAAAAATATATATAATGCATTGTTCAGTTACCTTAGTTTCGCTAACCTTCTTAATCTAACCGATCGTATAAGGAGAGAGATGATGCTCCACTTTTAGTTGTAAATTTTTCACCATGACCTTGGAGATAATGTTCTCATTGCTCCCACTATCGATGATCACATCGCAGACTCTTCGATTTACCGTACACTTAGTTTGGAAGATGTTATGTTGTTGTGGGTGTACCTCTTTCCTTGGTGCATTCAATAGTTACCTCACGATGAGTGACTCACCATGATCTTGTGGAACCCAAACTGTCTCATCTGCCTCATCCTTTATGGCATGCTCTAATTCTTCAACATTTAGGTCTTCATTAGCATTTTCATCACCACCATCATTAATGGGGAGGTTCGCCACTTGTCGCTGGGGACAAGTATTTGAAAAGTGACATATTTGGCCAAAACGATAGCAATTGTTCACCCTTGGCCAAATATAAAGATTTGAAATCCTACTTAGACTCACTGTTGTGGGTGCTACACATTAAGGCTTAGATGGACTGCTCCTCGTGTCATGGTTTGTAGTTGTTGGAGGTTGAGGACATCCCCCTACTAGTTCATTTCCACATGCCAACACTAGATCATGTGTGGGACCCGTTATGGGGGGCCAAGTTGAAGGATAAGGCCGATTATGGACTCTTGCAAGTTGTGTTTTTGTCCTACCTTCCAATTGAACCGCTTCATCCACGGTCCCAACTAGGTACATCTGAACTCGATCCTGAATTGCCGATTTTAACACACCTATAAATCATGCTACCTTCTGTGATTCGGTTTCTAACATATCATTTCATGTTGCCAACTGATGGAATTCTTCGGTGTAATATGTGACGGTTCGATTCCCCTGTCAGCAATTTTGGTTTTGCTGGAACAATACATGCTCGTAATCACTAGAGAGGAATCGTGATCGAAGAAGGTGTCTCATTCGTGGCCATGATGAGATAAGCGCCTTGTTCTATTGGGTACATGAGAGTTGTAATTGCTCCCACCATACAGAAGCACCAAATTTTAATTTAAATGCTACTAATTTCATCTTTTTATATTCTAACATGTCCATGTACTCAAAACATCTTTCTATTTTAGCTAGCCAGTCGAGGAAATCTTCTATGCTTTGATACCAATTGACACGAGGATGGGCGTGATGTGGTCGATCACCGTCTTCCTCAAGGGGATAACTACTTTGAATCCATAGAGCTTCTCTAGACTCCTCACAGAGATACCTCGAATCCATGAGGAAAATAAGAAAATAGAAATAAATTCTAGAAAATTGAAAATTTCATTAGTAAATAATAAAAATGAATTTACAACCCTTTAAGTAGTAATATTAAACCTTGGAAGAAGTTTCAAAATCAAACTCCCTAAAATTTGTAACTTAGTATAAATAGTAAATTTACTATTTATAGTAAGTGTCCTATATGGCTTAACCACGTTATTCCCCTAATTTTTCTAAGAACTTTTTATGTTGGACACAACTCCTATAGCTTAAAGGATGAAGAGTTATAATCAAACTAAAGCTTTCTATAATTAGTAAAAAAGGAAATAAAATGGATTTTTGACTATCGATTTGATTGAATCTTGCAAATTCGGCATGGGCAACTCACCATAGTAGGGTTGGTTTGATGAAGTAGCTTCTCTTACCCCAAAATAATATATGGTACGTCAAGTAACTCATTTCAGTTTGCGAGATACAGCTGTTGTAAGGTTCCGACGGTCCGGATCACCTCTGCCTCTGATCAGCCCTTCTTTGGTCCTTCTTAGACATGAAAGTGTCTTTGACCCGTTCTATATCAAAATGGGTCCCTCACCAAGTGCCCTCTGGATGAGTGAGCATGTTACACAAAAGGTTCCCATTGCCAGGATAGGTGTTGTATTGGCGCGGGTGTTAACCAATTGGTGTAAACCGGCCCTGGTGTTAAAAAGAATAAACTGCACTAATTGTTATAGATTATGGCATATATTGATTCAATTCATTCATTTGTTTATTTACATTAAAAAATCTTGTTTATTAACATCTTCATTTGTTTGCTTTACATAAACATGTAATATATTTTTTTGTACATTTTATTTAGATTATATGAGTCTTTTTTTTCTTTTTTTTCTTCTTTTTTTTTTTATAATTATGTTGAGATTACTTGCTAGGCTTCACAGCTTACCCTGTTAGGATTTTAAAATTATTTTTGGATCAGGATCTCGTGGAGGTACTTAAAGAGATTTTCTTTTATATTTAGATTTATTTTTCATTTTAAATATTTTCTAAATAAGTTGTAATGAACATTTAGTATGATAGTATGGTGATGACATGTGCTGATACATGAGTTTGGTGATAATATTCAATAGTTGAGACATGGATATTTAATTTTCTTTAAATAAATATTTATATATTTAATTTTTGGATAGATACATCTTAGGAATGAGAATCATTTTATTAATTTATGTGTGGGTTATGAAATGTAAACATGCAAAATAAAAGTTATGCCTTCGGGTATGGAATCGGGGTCGGATATACCCAAGTGCCAGATTTCGGGGTGTGACAATTGGTATCAAAGATTAGGTTTAGAATCATTGAGGACCTAGGGTTTTACTTGTTAACATAGACGATTTGAAAAATAGGATGTATCCCCTACCAGAGTAGTTGTGATCAAAACTTCACTTGTAGTATTGTCTTTTAGTGATTCACCCTTATGTGATAGTTGAAGTTTATTGTTTGATTTAGAGCATGTCTGGGTACGGACATGGAGATAGAGGTAGAGGTAGAGCTAGTCCCATGGAGGACACACTGGGATCCGCCAAAAGTGGCTAGTCACTTGATGGAGTCTTTTGTACTTTAGGTAACATGGCAACCATTCTTGGACAATACATTCGCCATGCTAATGGAGGAGCCACGCCATTTGTGCTGGAAGGCATTGGGGGCTTACTAGAGAAATTTAAGAGATTGAAGCTGTTTGCTTTCAGGGGTTTATTGGACCCTATTAAGGAAGGAAAGTGGAAAAACAAATAGAGAAGATATTCGCTGTTTTAGAATATGATAAGCAAAAGGTCACACTTGCAGTTTTCATGTTAGAGGGAGAGGCCAACCACTGGTGGGAGACAATTATTAGAATAATTGAAGAAGAGATCGCATGGATGTGGGATATGTTTTGTGAGAAGTTGATGTAGAGCGGGTCATGGACAGTTTCATAGCCAAGATGGATGATAATTGAAGAAGAGATCGCATGGATGTGGGATATGTTTTGTGAGAAGTTGATGTAGAGCGGGTCACGGACAGTTTCATAGCCAAGATGGATGAGAAAAGGCCGAGTCAGCAACAGAAGTGATTCGAACCATCAGACCTTAAATTGAGCGTATCTCACAATCTGGAATGAGCTATCAGACAGATGATATATGATTTTGGGGTAGGACAAGCTACTTTAGCCACCCAACTGCTACGCCAGGTTACACAACCTGAATTTATGAAATACCATCAGATCGATGGTAAGAGTTGCGCCCAACGCGAAAAGTGCTTAGAATAGGACAACAACATTGTGAAGCCAAATAGGACACTATTTTTGGCCAAAAACCTTGTGCACTAGTGGAAATCACAACCATCTATAAATAATAAGTTTACTATTTATAGTAAGTTGCGAATTCTAGGAGTTTTAGTTGTAGTTTGATTCTGAAACTTCTCCCATGTCTTAGAATCCCTATTTAAAGGGTTGTGAACTTGTTTATTTCATTCATTAATAAAATTATGAATTTTATAGAATTTATTTCTATTTTTCTTGCTATTATCCTCATGGATTGGAAAAGTCTTTATGAGGAGTCTAGATGTAATGACCCTGAAAATTTTGTGCTATTCTTTCCTTAGTAGCTATTTGGGGTAATTAGCGCTTATCTCGATTGCTTATGAAATTTGCATCAATCACTTTAAATTCGATTTGCATGACTGAAAACTTGTAGATTAGCTAGCACTATGTTACTCTGAAATCTGAGATTCATCGCTAAATCCAGTTGTTCTGGGGAATTTTTAAAAGTTCTGGATCGGACCTAGACCGCGCATCGAAAGTCCGATAGCGATGATCTTAGGCTGTTGCGGTCGCCTGGTTAGACATGGTCATCACCTCAAAAATCAAGTCCAGGTGATGTTCTGGGTCGATTTGATTGAGTTCGGAGTGAAGAGTATGAGAATGGTTGGAAAGTAAATGTGATTTTATGAAATCTGAGTCGTGTCGCTTGCGCGATGATTTTAAGCAATCTGACCATTGGATTCTGACCCAATTTCACCCTCTGATCAGGGAAGGTGTCCCAGGTATGTCCTTGTGCTTGTGGACCTGATCGAGATTCAGTGACCGTTGATTTGAGTGTGGTCCGCCACGGCTGATCTGAAGATCCGGTCAGTACGAAAACTCAGCCTGACCAAGATCCATGGTCAGTGAGCTTAAGTCCGACCTTTCGTGGTTAGAGGCCCACCGGAAGTGCTTCGTTGGATCATGAGAGGCCAGTTTTGGTTATACCCTAAGTATACCTTGGCCCTGGGGTTATTTTCATCAATGTTAGGCCTATTTATAGACCTTAAAACCTTAGCTCTCTTTTCCATACGAATTTCCTAACCCTAGCTAAGTGAGAGAGAGGAAAAGAGAGAGAAAGTGAGAAAGAAGTTGGTGAATCATCTTAGATTCTTTCCTGTTCTTCTTCATCCTTAAACCTTTACTATGAATCATTATTCTGGTGATTCTGAGTTCATCTTTGGTAAGTTAACCTAACCCTAATCTGTGTTAGAGCTTAGAATAGTCTTGGTGTTGTTGTATCTCATTTCTATTCTTGTCTTAGGTTGTTCTGTCACCGTTGACGAAGATATATCGTCTGAAATCAGTTCGGTGTTCTTTTCTGGCTTAAGGTGCGGACTTTAAGTGTATAGGTTATGGTTTTCAAGGCTTTCAATGCCAGTTAATGGTTTATTCTTGTTATGGATGAGATTTCACATGCCAAATGTTATGTTTACTTTGCATCCCTGATATGCATGTGTGACATTGAGATTCGTGTATTCTATGTGTATGTATAAAGTACCGTATGCGTATAAAATATGAACATGTGATAGCCATGATTATTTGTCATGTACTTATGCTAGATGTATGTGCGACAACTCCTTGGTAAAAGGAATTGTCCAAATGCGTGTTTTCAACATACGTCATGTATGTTGAACTATATATTCTAACTATTTGTAGAAATGCCTGAATGATCTAAAGTATAATATATTATACTATTTGTGGGCGTTGAGAAGCGATTCTCAACTCTCCCACTAGTGTGTATGATTTCCTTCATGTAAGTTACATTCCTTGTTGTTTAATTTCAAGTCTTACTTATGCTTAAATCCATGTTAAGTTGATATTCTTCAGATGCTTACATACCATATGATTTGAGTTGTTGTTTCATTACTATTCTAAATTGTAGATATGAATACCTGTTGTAGTGGAATGTGTGTGGGACTATGCATTAGTCCAGGAAATTGGTAATCGGCCTTAAGTTCGTGGTTGAGGTTGCTTTCGCCACGTAGGACGTGATTAGACGAACCCAAGTCGTATTAGAGTTGTCGGCAGTGGTTTGGCCATGCGGAGTGTTTGCGCACTCTATGTCGTTCAACCCAACGCGCGCTCGTGCTAGTCGAGTTCGTCAAGTAACCCGATTGTCTGATGTATGTTCACCATGTATGGACGCTACTGCTTGAATCTAGGGTACCAGACTTATCGATGAAATCCTATTAACTATGGTACCTTGATCCGCTAAGACTCATGAGCCAAACATGGTGGTATGGGACACCGTGGTCGAGCTTTCAGCCTACGCTGGGATGACGAGCCTCCCCGTAGTGACCAGTGAGCATCCAAACTCGTGAGCCAATTATGGTGGTATGGGACACTATATTCGTGCTGTCGGCCTGCATTGATTGGTGATGAGCCCTTTGTAGTGACCTCGAGCATGCCTGGATACCGCATTGAGGTGACGAGCCTTGTTGTGGTAACGACAGTATGATAGGTGTGCATTGATTGGTGACGATCCCTTTGCAACGACCTAAAACTATATGATCGTATGAGATGTCTAGGACTGGCGACCCTAGTATGGATTACTGTTTGGATGGTGATATGAGGAAGGTACTTTAGCTTCCCAATCCTGTTGTATGAAAAGGACTAATAACAACTTGGTAATCATATTCATGCACCGCATTTGCATGTGCTTTGTAGATGTGGCGCACTTTGAGGCGATGTCATGCGTAACGTAAGATGAAGACGCTGAGGGTGTACGCGTGAGGACACGCATCATTCTGCATACATCCTTGCATTAACAAGAGTACTTAGGACATGTTTAATTGTTCTGCTTTATCATTACTGCTTGATTGAATTGATAACATGTTAACCTGTGCTTTATTGTTCCACTGAGTTGATCACTCACTCCCTCATTCTGGGGCGGTGTTTAAACACCTACCAGACTCTGTCTTAGTTGCTGATGTTGCAGATGTTGATGTGACCTTTAAGGCAGAGTGGGAGATGGATGATGATGAGGCTGCTTTCTCTTTTATGCAGTTTTCAGATGGGTTCTAGTGACCCTAGTTCTGATGCGCGGGATGCTGGGATTTCTTTTGGGAATTAAATGATGTAATTTGATACTTATAATTTTGATAGTAACACTTGAATTACGACCTGGTATGTATATGTATTTTAGGGATCCACACATGTACACATTTATTTCTATGTCTTTCGCTTTCTTTCTTCACTTATCCCTGAATTATATTTGCTATTTGGCTTAATTTATTCCATATTTTATGCGCTAATACAGACAACATACATCCATCATTGAATATGTTGCATAAGTGATGTTTTGGAACTCGGGAGCTGAGTTATGCTCGACCCCTGAATTTCAGGGCATTACAAGTTGGTATCAGAGCATGATCTGGATTAAACCGGACCTGGGTTATGGTCACACACCGCACGCTGTCGCCACTTTAGTGTATTTGGGTGCGAGTTTATCGTAGATTGTGTGTTTGTGTTCCGTAGCTTCTATCGGTGAAAGTTCACTGAAAATATTCACCGAGATCGAGTCTGTACTCTCTCTTGATCACACACAGCGACCCAAAACCTTTCCTAGACCATCTATTAATGAGTTTAGATGGTCTATCTTCCCTTTTCAACCCTTCAATCTTCAAGAAATCTCTGTTTGAATCAGATTTCTACCCGAATGGCCCGATAGGCATCGAATCAAGCAAAGGGGCCGATCGGGGCATTTCCAGTGGGGCCCAGGGGGGGACCCACATCAATTTGAGCATGGGGGACCAGGAGGACCTCGCCCAAATGGCGAGGCATCGCCGGATGGTCCAGAGACTGGCGATGCCATCGCTGGCTCGACGAGGCCTCGCCTATCAGCGGGCCAGGCAGGGCGGGCCGGCACGGGACGATGAATATTTGGCCTAGTGTGGCCCACCCTTCCATGGTTCGTTGGTTAAAACTTCTTCTACACCCTACTTCCTTCATAAACTTCCCTCCCAAGCTCTCTTTTCTTTCAAGTTCTTCTCCAAACTTCTCCAAAACTCCTCCAAATCTTCTTCTTCCATTTTCGTGCAAACCCTATCCACTCATCTCAAAACTTCACCTCCCTTTGCTGTTTCCCTTTCCTTTTCTTCTCATTTGGGCTCTCAAGTCCTCTTTTGGGATCTCAAGTGTGCGGAAACTCCCCATCCTTCCTATTTCTCTCTTTCTCTCATTTCTCATGGCCCTCTTTGAGTTCATCACGGCCATATTTTCCATTTTCTCCCTTCTTTCTTTGATGGGGAAGAAGAGAGCGCCCGTGGATGAAGCCGGGCCTAGCTGCCCGTCCCGTGCACGGAGGCCGAGAGGTGCCACCGCGAGCACGTCTGCCACTCATGAATTTCAGACCAAGCGGGACCTCGATCCTCAAGCTCCTATTGGTAGGACCTTGTTGGTGGAGTTGTCGCATGGAGTCTATGAAGGCTGTAGTCCTTTTTGAGGCTCATGTTGATCCACGACTGTATGACGAGTTTCTGTTGTTGGAGCGCCTGGAAGGGGCTGCTTGGTGTCCCTTGTTTGAAGGTGAGTATCGTACGAATGCAAGTACTGTTCGAACTTTTTATGCCAATATTCGTGATCCTTCGCTGGAGCCTCTGCAGTTCAAGATTCCTTGTGGTAGCGGTCGGGAGGCTATAGTCAATGTCGCTTTGATATCCCGACTCCTGAATGTACCACTTGGTGAGATGCATGCTAGCGAGAAGAATTTGAATAGTATGCGCGAGAGGGATCGTCGCACTCGATTCTTGTGTGGTCGTCTGGTCGAATGACAGCCTAATAGGAGTCTTCTGGCTACCAACATGACGGATGACTTCTGCTTACTTCACCACATGTGTACGTTCAATGTATATCCAAGGTGGAGCAACTGCAGCGAGTGTATGCGCCTGATGGTAGATTTTCTATATCAGGTGGGGCAAGAAGCGAAGTTGTGTGTGCCGACGTACATTTTACGTCAAATTATTCTCATCGCTCGTTCGACTAGGAGGACCGAATCGCTTCCTTTTGGCTGTCTCATTTGCAAGCTTGCACATGAGTTTGGCTATAGGCTTGGAGCAGAGAAGTCGGTTCCTGTTCGTCATATTAATCTGACGACTCTTAAGCAGATGGAGATTGGTTCTGGTCGACACGCCTCAGAGAGTGAGGATGAGTCAGAGAGCAATGATGAGGAGAGTTATGCTGAAGGTGGTGCTGAGATTAAGGAAGAAACAGAGTAGGACGAGGAAGAGGTTGAGGCACAGGATACGAGTGAGAGCTCTCCTCCTGTGGCACCAGAGCAGAGTGCAGATCAGGCTGCCAGAGATGCCCGTATTGTTCGGCTTGAAGAAGGGTATGTTGTTCTATGCCAGGATATTATGGATCTTCGAGCCCTTGTGAAGCATAAATTCAAGAAGGTGACTCGAACTCTGAATTCTATCCTGTGTTGCTTGTAGGATAAGGGTGCCCCGCCTCCATCTCCTGATTCCGACGAGTAGATGTCGTTGTAGTCGTCCTTTGCTTTGTTTATTATTTATTTTTGTGTAGCCGTTGTTGGCTTTGTAGTTTGAGTTGTTTGTATTTGTGGTTGTTTGAAGTGTTAGATGTTGTGTTTCACATGCTTTCCTAGTCGTGATTCATGTAATGCTGCACTACTTGTATTGCGACAATTTTGTATAATGAAATGCATGTTGTTTCTCTTTGAAGTTGTGCTATGAATGCTGTGTGGTTGGATTATGTGGACGTAGAATCTTACAGGTTGCATCCTTTGTTGAATGTAGGGAATGCCTCCTAAGGGTTCGAAGTCTTCGGCCTGTCTCTCTTTAGTTGAGTCGCTTGTTGGGGTTCCTCCCTTGAACGATAGCCAGACGGATCCTCAGACGGGCCCGTCTCATGCCGGTGTTGGGCCGACACCTATGGCTCCTCCAGTCACGCCTTCGGTACCTGAGCCGAGCCGTGCATCTTCGTCTGCTCCGCCTACTGATAGGTTTGAGCAGATGATGTTGTTGATGCAGCAGCAGCAGATTCAGCAGCAGCAGCATCAGCAACACCAGCAGCAAGAGTTCCTATCTTCCATGGCTGGCATCTTTGCTCAGTTAGTGGGGGTGACTCCACCTGTTTCACTTATGCCTCCATCTGGGAGTGCCAGTGCAAGCGGCACTTTTGAACGATTCCAGCACTTACGACCTCCCACATTTGCGGGTTCTCATAGACCCGAGGAGGCCGAGTATTGGATCGATCGCATCTCTAAGATGCTGAGACCGCTACATTGTTCTAAGGTTGAGCAGGTTGAGCTTGTCTCCTTCATGTTTGAGAAGGAGGCCAGTCTATGGTGGGACAGTGTTCTTCGCACTATCGAGGAAGGTTTTAAGTGGTCGTGGCAGGCGTTTGAGGCACGCTTCTACAAGAAGTATTTCCCGGTTACGTACCGACATGAGAAGGAGAGTGAGTTCCTTCGCCTCCGCTAGGGAGGGCTATCGGTGACGGAGTATGAGAACCGGTTCACTGAGCTAGGTCTGTATGTGCCTTTGATTCTGGGTGATCAGCTGATGAGGATACGTCATTTTTTTGAGGGATTGAGGCCTGAGATCCGATAGAAGATTTGTTGTGCTAGCATTTCTTCTTATGGAAAGTTGGTGAGTATGTCCTTGCGAGCAGAGCAGGACGGGGACAGGTCGTCCCGCATGCGAGCACCGATGGTTCCTAGGCCGCGACCGGACTTTCAGGGTGCACCTTTTATCGGTAAGAGGCCGTGAGCAGATTCTCCTCCTAGGCGTTCAGTGCCGCCCGCTCAGCAGATGAGAGCTGATCTTCGCTGTTCGTATTGTGGGAAGATGGGGCATTTGGACCGTTTTTACTTTTTGCTTATGCAGGCCAGTGGTTTTACTCCACCGTAGAGGATTAGCCGTCCGATGCCTTAAGTTATCTCTCCTCCACCTCTTCGATCAGCGCCAGCTCATCCATCCTTCAAACCTGCAGTACTTAGCTTCAGGCCACCTCAGCGGCCCATGGTTCCTCCGCCGAATCGTCAGCAGCAGGCTCGAGTTCATGCGCTCTCAGTTGAAGCGCCTATGTCTGACTTCGTACCGAGGTCCTTCGAGGTGACAGCGCACATTGAAGGTATTCCCGTTTCTATGTTGGTGGATACAGGGTCCACTACTTCTCTTATATCTTATGCGGCAGTTAGGCGTTTGGGTTTGAGCACTGTTTCTATGCAAGGAGTGACGCTTACTACCACTACGGGGATTTCCTCTACTATGAACAAGCGTTGTATGGATTATTTGGTCGATCTAGGAAGTGGATCGATCCGTGTTGATTTCTTTGTCGCACCTCTTTATTATTATGATGTTATTATGGGTATGGATTGGCTCACGAGGATGCGAGCTGAGATTGATTGTGAAGCAAGGTCGGTGACTATCCATGGACCTGAGGGCGAGGCAGTTACATTCCCAGTTCAAGTTAGCTACCCTTTTCATCTTGATTATTATACTTTTCTGTTGGAGAGTATGGCTGAATCGGCGTTAGTTAGCACGCCGGTAGTTTAGGAGTTTGAAGATGTGTTTGAGTCGATTCCTGGATTACCTCCTCAGCATGAGATTGATTTTTCTATTGATCTCATGCCTGGTGCGGCGCCCATTTCTTTGCCCACCTATCGTATGCCTTCGAGTGAAATGGAGGAGTTGAGGAAGCAGATAGATGGTTTGCTGAATTTGGGTTTTATTCGGCCTAGTGTATCTCCTTGGGGAGCACCTGTCTTGTTTGTGAAGAAGAAAGATGGTTCCTTGCGATTATGTATTGATTATCGCAGGCTAAATTTGGTAACTGTGAAGAATAAGTACCCTTTGCCTAGGATTGATGATCTTTTGATCAATTGAAGGGGGCACGGTACTTTTCGAAGGTTGATCTGCAATCAGGGTATCATCAGTTGCTCGTTAAGGATGGAGACGTGCAGAAGACCGCTTTTAGGACTAGCTTCGGTCACTATGAGTTCCTTGTGATGTCGTTCGGTCTTACGAACGCACCGGCCGTGTTCATGGATCTGATGAACAAGGTGTTTCGGCCATTCTTGTTCCGATTCGTCATTGTTTTTATCGATGACATCTTGATTTATTCTGTTAGTCGGGAAGAACACGAGGAGCACTTAAGAGCGGTTTTGGATACTCTTAGGAAGAATCATCTCTTTGCACAGTTCAAGAAGTGTGATTTCTGGAAAGAGGAAGTCAAGTTCCTGGGACATGTGGTGTACAAGGAAGGGATAGCTATCGATCTTGCCAAGGTAGCTGCAGTGCAGGACTGGAAGCAGCCTAGTTCAGTTACTGAGGTAAGGATCTTTGTGGGTCTTGCAGGCTACTATCGACGCTTCATTCAAGACTTCTCGAAGATTGCTAGACCATTGTCGCAGCTGACACGGAAAGATTTGAAGTTTGCTTAGAATGAGAAGGTAGAGTTAGCTTTTCAGGAGCTGAAGGACAAGTTGACGTCCGCCCCTGTGCTAGTATTACCAGAGCAAGGGGTTAAGTATATTATATATACTAACGCCTCTCGCGTTGGCCTGGGTTGTGTCCTTATGCAGAAGGACAAGGTGATTGCTTATGCTTCGCGTTAATTGAGGAAATATGAAGAGAATTACCCTACGCACGACCTGGAGTTAGCAGCTGTCATTTTCGCATTAAAGCTTTGGAGATACTACCTCTATGGTGAAGATTTCGAGCTCTTTTACAACCACAAGAGCCTTAAGTATATTTTCACGCAGCGTAACTTGAATATGAGGCAGCGCCGATGGATAGAAACATTGAAGGACTTTAAGTTCGATGTTTCTTACCATCCAGGCAAGGCGAACCTTGTGGCAGATGCGTTGAGTCGCAAGAAGGCTATTGAGTTTGTGGCTCTGCTTATGATAGCAAAGTGGGACATGTTGGAGTTTGTGCGAGATTTTGAGTAGAAGCTTATGGTGGTAGAGCTGTATGAAGTTATCGCACACATTCGTGTACAGTCCCTCATCAATGAGAAGATCGTTGCAGCTCAAGCAAATGATAAGTTTTTGGCGAAGATGAGAAAGCGGGTTGGTACATATGAGAACTCCGACTGGAGTATTAGTTCTGATGGGGGCCTACGATTTTGTGGCCAGTTATGTGTTCCTGACATCCCTGACTTGAGACGGGAGGTTCTCGAGTTAGCCCATAGTTCATACTTGCGATGCATCCAGGTAGCACGAAGATGTATCAGGATATGAGGAGATCTTATTGGTGGGACAACATGAAGGTTCACATTGCTGAGTTTGTATCTCGTTGTCTCACGTGCCAGCAGGTCAAGGCAGAGCATCGCTGACCTCCTGGGTTACTGCAGCCCATGCCCATAGCAGAATGGAAGTGGGACTTCATCTCTATGGATTTTATTTCTGCGTTGCCGATAACGAGGAAGGGATATGATTCTATTTGGGTGATCGTCGACCGATTGACGAAGTCGGTGCATTTCTTACCGATCAGAGTCATAAACTCTGCAGACGAGTTGGCTAGGCTGTATATCAAGGAGATTGTGCATCTGCATTGAGTTCCCTTGGAGATTGTGTCTGATAGAGACACGCGTTTCACATCTATCTTCTGGACTCGTATCCAGGAAGCGATGGGTGTGAAACTGAAGTTCAGTACCGCGTTTCATCCGCAAACAAATGGGCAGACAGAACGCGTGAATCAGGTCCTGGAAGACATGTTGCGAGTTTGTGTTTTGGATTTCAAGGACAGTTGGGATGATTGTCTTCAGTATGCAGAGTTCGCGTATAATAACAGTTTTCAGGCGAGTATCGGCATGGCTCCCTATGAGGCGCTATATGGTCGCCCGTGTAGAGCACCGCATTGCTGAGCAGAAGTTGGCAGCGTAGTTTGCTTGGCTCGGAGTTGGTGCAGGTGACTTCAGAGAAAGTTGGCATCATTCGACGTCGACTTCTGACAGCGCAGAGTAGGCAGAAGAGTTATGCTGATACGAGGCGTCGACCGCTTGAGTTTGAGGTTGGAGACCACGTGTTTCTTAAGGTCTCTCTTATGAAGGGAGTTCTGCGGTTCGGTAAGAAGGGGAAGCTGACGCTGAGATTTATTGGTCCATTTCAAGTTCTGGATCGAATGTGAGCGGTAGCATACCGCCTTACTTTGCCCACACCTCTTACGGGCGTGCATAACGTATTTCATGTTTCTATACTAAAGAAGTACGTTCCTGATCCTTCGCATATTATCAGTTGGGAGCAGGTGCAGTTGAGTGAGGATGCCACTTATGTACTGCGACCGACGCATATTTTCGACAGGAAGGAGCAGGTATTGCGTAGCAAGGTTATCCCTCTTGTGAAGGTGCTATGGACGCATCATAGTGCAGAAGAGGCTACTTGGGAATCTGAAGCTGAGGTCAGGAAGAGTTACCCTCAGATCCTTGAGGAATATGAGAAGGTATGAATTTCGAGGACGAAATTTTCCTTAAGGGGGGTAGATTGTAATGACCCTGAAAATTTTGTGCTATTCTTTCCTTAGTAGCTATTTGGGGTAATTAGCGCTTATCTCGATTGCTTGTGAAATTCGCATCAATCACTTTAAATTCGATCTCCATGACTCAAAACTTGTAGATTAGCTAGCGCTATGTTACTCTAAAATCTAGGATTCATCGCTAAATCCAGTTGTTCTGGGGAATTTTTAGAAGTTCTGGATCGGACCTGGACCGCGCGTCGAAAGTCCGATAGCGATGATCTTAGGCTGTTGTGGTCTCCTGGTTGGACTTGGTCATCACCTCAAAAATCAAGTCCAGGTGATATTCTGGGTCGATTTGATTGAGTTCGGAGTGAAGAGTGTGAGAACGGTTGGAAAGTAAATGTGATTTTATGAAATCTGAGTCGTGTCGCTTGCGCGATGATTTTAAGCAATCTGACCGTTGGATTCTGACCCAATTTCACCCTCTGATCAGGGAAGGTGGCCCAGGCATGTCCTTGTGCTTGTGGACCTGATCGAGATTCAATGACCGTTGATTTGAGTGTGGTCCGCCACGGCTGATCTGAAGATCCGGTCGGTACGAAAACTCAGCCTGACTAAGATCCATGGTCAGTGAGCTTAAGTCCGACCTTTCGTGGTTATAGGCCCACCGGAAGTGCTTCGTTGGATCGTGAAAGGCCGGTTTTGGTTTTACCCTAAGTATACCTTGGCCCTGGGGTTATTTTCATCAATGTTAAGCCTATTTATAGACCTTAAAACCCTAGCTCTCTTTTCCATACGAATTTCCTAACCCTAGCTAAGTGAGAGAGAGGAAAAGAGAGAGAAAGTGAGAGAGAAGTTGGTGAATCATCTTAGATTCTTTCCTGTTCTTCTTCATCCTTAAACCTTCACTTTGAATCATTATTCCGGCGATTCTGAGTTCATCTTTGGGTAAGTTAACCTAACCCTAATCTGTGTTAGAGCTTAGAATAGTCTTGGTGTTGTTGTATCTCATTTCTATTCTTGTCTTAGGTTGTTCTGTTGCCGTTGACGAAGATATATCGTCTGAAATCAGTTCGGTGTTCTTTTCTGGCTTAAGGTGCGGACTTTAAGTGTATAGGTTATGGTTTTCAAGACTTTCAATGCCAGTTAATGGTTTATTTTTGTTATGGATGAGATTTCACATGCCAAATGTTATGTTTACTTTGCGTTCCTAATATGCATGTGCGACATTGAGATTTGTGTATTCTATGTGTATGTATAAAGTACCGTATGCGTATAACATATGAACATGTGATAGCCATGATTATTTGTCATGTACTTATGCTAGATGTATGTGCGACAACTCCTTGGTAAAAGGAATTGTCCAAATGCGTGTTTTCAACATACGTCATGTATGTTGAACTATATATTCTAACTATTTGTAGAAATGCCTGAATGATCTAAAGTATAATATATTATACTATTTGTGGGCGTTGAGAAGCGATTCTCAACTCTCCCACTAGTGTGTATGATTTCCTTCATGTAAGTTACATTCCTTGTTGTTTAATTTCAAGTCTTACTTATGCTTAAATCCATGTTAAGTTGATTTCTTCAGATGCTTACATACCATATGATTTGAGTTGTTGTTTCATTACTATTCTAAATTGTAGATATGAATACCTGTTGTAGTGGAATGTGTGTGGGACTACGCATTAGTCCAGGAAATTGGTAATCGGCCTTAAGTTCGTGGTTGAGGTTGCTTTCACCACGTAGGACGTGATTAGACGAACCCGAGTCGTATTAGAGTTGTCGGCAGTGGTTTGGCCATGCGGAGTGTTTGCGCACTCTATGTCGTTCAACCCAACGTGCGCTCGTGCTAGTCGGGTTCGTCAAGTAACCCGATTGTCCGATGTATGTTCACCATGTATGGACGTTACTGCTTGAATCTAGTGTACCAGACTTACCAATGAAATCCTATTAACCATGGTACCTTGATCCGCTAAGACTCATGAGCCGGACATGGTGGTATGGGACACCTTGGTCGAGCTGTCAGCCTATGCTGGGGTGACGAGCCTTCCCGTAGTGACCAGTGAGCATCCAAACTCGTGAGCCGATTATGGTGGTATGGGACACTATATTCGTGCTGTCGGCCTGCATTGATTGGTGACGAGCCCTTTGTAGTGACCTCGAGCATGCCTGGATACCGCATTGAGGTGACGAGCCATACTGTGGTAACGACGGTATGATAGGCGTGCATTGATTGGTGACGAGCCCTTTGCAACGACCTAAAACCATATGATCGTATAAGATGTCTAGGACTGACGACCCTAGTATGGATCACTGTTTGGATGGTGATATGAGGAAGTTACTTTAGCTTCCCAATCTTGCTGTATGAAAAGGACTAATAACAACTTGGTAATCATGTTCATGCACCGCATTTACATGTGCTTTGTAGATGTGGCGCACTTTGAGGCGATGTCATGCGTAACGTAAGATGAAGACGCTGAGGGTGTACGCGTGAGGGCACGCATCATTCTGCATACATCCTTGCATTAACAAGAGTACTTAGGACATGTTTAATTGTTCTGCTTTATCATTACTGCTTGATTGAATTGATAACATGTTAACCTGTGCTTTATTGTTCCACTGAGTTGATCACTCACTCCCTCGTTATGGGGCGGTGTTTAAACACCCACCAGACTCTGTCTTAGTTGCAGATGTTGCAGATGTTGATGCGACCTTTAAGGCAGAGCGGGAGATGGATGATGATGAGGCTGCTTTCTCTTTTATGCAGTTTTCAGACGGGTTCTAGTGAGCCTAGTTCTGATGCGCGGGATGCTGGGATTTCTTTTGGGAATTAAATGATGTAATTTGATACTTATAATTTTAATAGTAACACTTGAATTACGACCTGGTATGTATATGTATTTCAGGGATCCGCACATGTACACATTTATTTTTATAAGTCTTCCGCTTGCTTTCTTCACTTATCCCTGAATTATATTTGTTATTTGGCTTAATCTATTCCATGTTTTATGCGCTAATACAGACAACATACATCACTGAATATGTTGCATAAATGATGTTTTGGAACTCGGGAGCTGAGTTATGCTCGACCCTCGAATTTCAGGGCGTCACACTAGAGAAGCTCCACGGATTCGGAGTAGTTATCCTTGAGGAAGATGGTGATCAACCTCATCATATTTTTTCTTACTTTTTTCCTCATGGATTCGAGAAGTGTCTAGGAGTCCAGAGAAGCTCCGCGGATTTGGAGTAGTTATCCTTAAGGAAGATGGTGATCGACCTCATTACGTTCATCCCTGCATCAGAAGTGTAACGAGAAATACTTTCCTGAGTGTGTACGGGAGAAGAAAGCAGATGAATTCATAAGCTTAGAGTAGGGGGAGATAACCGTAGGCTAATATGAGTCCAAATTTGTTGAACTATCCCATGTTACCCCATATATGATTCATGATGAAGCTCACAAATGTAAGAAGTTTAAGCAGGGTCTAACAGGGTTAATTTGTAATAAGCTAACTCCACTTAATCTTAAATTATATGCTGATGTAGTAGAACGAGATCTATTGATAGAGTTAAAAAGGCTAAGCTAAAGAGTCCTAGTGGGGTGGTGAATAGGACTATGCTAAATTAAAAATTAAATGCGGAATTTAAACAAATATAAATAAAGATAATAATTAAACAATCCCACAATGGAGAAATAAATAACAACCTTAAGTGTACAAGTATTGAGAGGTTGATATAGATGTTGTTCTAAGGACAACCTTACACCAAAAACCAATGGCTTATGGTAGGACAACCTGATTCCTAGAACGGTCTGTGTATCTGTAAGTGCTATAGTTTATATCCCTATTTGTTGTCAAATTTGTGGTGCCAAAATCACTGTTATGTTATATATAACCTGCTTAAGTGAAGCTCTCTCAAGGATCAACATTCATGACTCCATGACCAAGCTAAGCTCACAACAAGCAAAACTCACAAGACAAGACTAAAGCTGCAAGACTTCAAGAAGAGTTCAAAGCAGTTAATACACTTTCAAGATTGAGCTACATCAAGGTTTGATCTACATCAAGATTACAAGGCTTATACTTCAAGGTCACAAGTTCCGAATGTTTCAATGTCCATACTTCATGTTTGAGGTTTGATTGACCATAGGTTGACCTTAGAAGTAGGTCATTTTGGATACATAAGTCGAATGTTATTTTACATGTGATTGGTCTATTTTTCGACCAGTCTTAGGTCTTCTTCGACTAGTCCTAGACTTGCTTCGACCAGTCTAAGAAAATCCTCGACCAGTCGTGAATTTGTTACAAATTCCGGATAAAATCTGTTAGCCTTCGACTAGTCCAGGAATCTGTTCGACCAGTCGTAGGAACAGTGTCGACTGATCTTCGACCAGTCGTACAACCTTCGACTCGAAGTCCAGCGAAGGTTTACAGGACCTACGACCAGTCGAAGAAAACCTACGACCAGTCGTAGGAGGACTACGACCAGTTGTAGAACGGTCAAAGTATATCCCGCCGGATTTTTCAAATATCTGTTACTGCTTCGACTAGTCGAAGAGCACTCTAGACTAGTCGAAGACCTGATCTTCTCACCTATAAATAGTGCACGAATCTCAGAAGAAATCATCGAATTAATTATAGTATTCAAGCCAATCTTCATCGAACTTCTGAGAGATAATTCTGTGCTGCATCTAAGCTAAAGTGTGCTTATTTAATATTCTTCTTTCCTTAACTTTATTTTAATTGATTTTGTTTCTGCTATTCCAATCTAATTTGATAAAGAGGAATTGTTATTCCCTTTCTTTAGAATCAAAATCAATTAAGGCAAGCCCTATTTGGTTTAATTTAAAATCTATTAGAACTAGAACCATTGTAATCGAGTACTGGACATTGAACTTGGACATTCAATCATCTACTTTGATTTGGTTCTACCGGGCTGCTACAACGAAGAAGATATTCAGGTATTTTACATATTATAAATTCCTTTCTATTATTTTAGTTTCTTTCAAGATTTGCCAGAAAAATCTTGTTATATTGGTTATCTGAGGAAAGCCAGGAAAACTCAGAAGTGGGGTTTTTTAATTGTGTAAGCCCACAGACAAAGACACAATTGTAAGGGTTTTGGGTGAACCTGGGAAAAGCTATTTTTAGTGAACGCTAATATCCCCTGTGTGAGGATATTAGGAGTGGAGTAGCTTTTTGTGTGGCTGTTGTTTAACAGTTGGTGAACACACAGGCGAACCACTATAAACCCTTGTGTTTGATTGTTTTATTCTTTAATCATTCTTTTGTGGGATGTATGTATGGTGGTGAATGCTGTAATCATTTAATTCAAGCTTTGTGAGAATGTTGTAATAGTGTAGAATTTATTTTCAACTATTCCTTTATCAGCTTGAATTTCAATTTCTTTTGAAAGTTGTTCCAGCAAGGTTGCCCTGCCATTTTTATGGTGTATGGCTGTCCCTAGAACAATACATTATTAATTACAAGTTATTTCAATTCAGTTTGTATTTCTTTTTATATTCCTCTTCGATTTGAGACTTGATACAAAGACCTTTCTAGAAATAAGGTTGTCCTACCATAAACTCTGTTTTTGGTGTAAGGTTGTCCTTAGAACAACGTTTGTATCAACCTCTCAAGATCTGAATTTTGAGGTCATTTTAATTTACTGCATTGCGATTTACTTTGGCTATCTTACTCTTTATTATTCCGCTGTTATAAGTTTTTATTTGGCATTGTCCTATTCACCCCCCCTCTAGGACATATAGCTTGGCCTTTTCAAGTGGTATCAGAGCCTAATAGCTCCTTTTTTTAAATTCTTGGATTTAATTCCTTACCTAACGATTTAAGCTATTTAAGATGTCAAATTTTGATAGCCTTTCAGTCACAAGGCCTCCACCCTTTGATGGCTCCAACTATGCTTATTGGAAAGCCAGAATGAGGATCTTCCTCAAATCAATGGATGAAAATGTGTGGCAAGCCACAGTGACTGAATGGAATCCTCCTATCATGGAAGTTACTGGGGTTGATGGTTCAAAGTCTATGAAAACCACACCATATTACCAATGGACCACACTTCAGAAAAGTGAGAGTAGTGCAAATGCTAAAGCACTAAATGCAATTACTTGCGCACTATCACCGGATGAGTTCAAAAGAATCATTTCCTGTGATACTGCAAAGCAAGCTTGGGATACATTAGAAATGACACACGAGGGTACTACAATTGTCAAAAAATCTAAAGTCCAACTCCTCACAACCAGATTTGAAGAAATTCATATGGAGGAAAATGAAATGTTTATGGACTTTTACACCAGATTGAATGACATTGTAAACTCAATGTGGGGTCTTGGCGATAAAATCCCAGAAAGTAAAGTATGTGCAAAAATATTGCGCTCACTTCCTGAACGGTTCAATTCTAAAGTACCCGCGATCCAGGAACTTTGTGATACAGACAATATGAGGGTAGAAGAACTAGTTGGTTCACTACAAACCTACGAGTTAAACTTTAAAGCTCCTAAAGGAAAATCTATCGCACTAAAATCTTCTAAATGTAATTCAGAAGAAAATTCTGATTCAGAAGATGATATGGCTCTTTTAGCTAAAAAATTTTATAAGATTTTCGAAAGCAAGAAAAGGGTTGATTTTCAAAAATCAAATGACAAAAAGAAGTTAAGACCCAAATCTCAAAAATCTTTGAAAGATAGTCAATGTTACAACTGTCTAGAATATGGGCACTTAGCAAATAGATGTCCTAAAAGGGACAAACCCAAGAAGAAGGGTATGTTGGCTACATGGGATGAATCATCTGATTCTGAAGGTTCTTCTGAATCAGAAGATTCTGAAACTGAGTCGAGCAATGAGGTTAAAGCTCTTCTGACTCTAGCCAAATTCACATTTTCAGATAATGGCTCTACAAGTGAAGAAAATCTGAATAGTGAATGTGAAAATGAAGATGATCTTCAAGACGCTTACAATGCCCTATATAAGGAAAGTTGTAAAATTGCTGTCAAACTTAAAATTCAAAAAGAAAAGTTTTCTAAACTCAAAAATTGTTTTGAATCATTTGTCTTAGAAAAATCACAAATTTCAGATTGTTTTGAAAATCAAAATGTGATTTGGAATTCAAAAACTCTCAAATTGTTGATTTAAAATCTGAAATTGAGAATCTTAAAACAGAAGTATCTTCTCTTCTGAGTTTAAAGGACACATGGAAATATGCCCAAGGTGATCCAAAGTTAGAGAAACTTTTATCCGGATCAAGAAAATGTGGCGATCGATCCGGGTTGGGCTATGATAAAAATCTACCTCCTAAACAAAAGTATACTCCTCCTATGTTTGTTAAAGGAGAGTCCTCAAACTCAAAAGGGAAAAGTACTTATCAAGATTTTTCTAGAAATTTAAAAACTTTTCAAAAACCTAGAAACAGCCATGTCAAATTTAATCAGAAACAAAATCCACTAGCTGAAAAGATAGTTGATTTACTCAAGGAGCTCTTAAAATCTAACTCTACGGGTCATTCCTACAAATATACACAAAAGAAGACCAACTATGTTTCTAAACCCAAAATAGTTATAAAATGGGTTCCTAAAGTCACCTGCTTGGTTGCTCACACTGCTTTCAAAGCAACAAGTCATTCAAAGTGGTACCTAGACAGTGGATGCTCCAGACATATGACAGGTGACAAAGCTTTATTCACCGATCTAAAAGATATGACTGACGGTTCAGTCACATTTGGTGATGGAAGCAACTGCAAGATTTTAGGCCAAGGTACGGTTCAGCTTTTTAATCTTCCTGTGTTTAAAAATGTTTTATACGTTGAGGGCCAAAAACACAACTTGCTTAGTATATCACAAATATGTGATAATAACCATAATGTTCGGTTTTCTAATCAAAGCTGTGAGATTCTAAACAACAAGGGTTCTGTAATATTAACTGGACGTAGAACATCTGAAAATTGCTATATTATTAGTGAATCTAGCTCATCTAATCAAACATGTTACATGGTCCATACAGACGAGACTGACTTATGGCACAAACGTCTTGGACATGTTCATTATCGAAATTTATATCGATTGAGCAAACGAGAACTTGTAAGAGGTTTACCCAAACTTCAGAAATTAGATAAAATATGTGGTGAGTGCCAGATAGGCAAACAATCAAAGAACTCACACAAAAAGGTGAATTTAAATACCACATCAAGACCACTCGAACTTCTCCACATGGATCTGATAGGACCCACCAGAACGGAAAGTCGTGGTGGTAAAAAGTATATCCTGGTAATAGTTGATGACTTTACCAGATTTACTTGGGTAGTCCTCTTAAGGGATAAATCTGAAACCCTTTAAGAAGTAAGAAAAGTTCTCAAAAGGTTTCAAACTGAAAAATCTTCTCAAATCAGTAAAATTCATAGTGATCATGGATCTGAATTTGAGAATAGCAATTTTGAGAAGCTCTGTACCAACCAAGGAATATTACATGAATTCTCTGCTCCCAAAACTCCACAACAAAATGGAATTGTTGAAAGGAAGAATAGGGTGCTTCATGAAATGGCTAATGTTATGTTGAATAGCATGAAGCTCTCTAAAAATCTTTGGGCTGAAGCAGTCAACACAGCTTGCTATATTATTAACCGAGTCTACACTAGAAAAGATAATAATAAAACGGCTTACGAATTGTGGTTCAATAAAAAGCCTACTGCTAAATACTTTCGAGTTTTTGGCAGCAAGTGCTATATTTTACGTGATCGTGAAAATTTGGGAAAGTTCGATGCGAAGAGTGATGAAGGTATTTTTCTAGGATATTCTTTAAACAGTCGAGCTTATAGGGTCCTCAACAAAAGGACTGGTGTGATTCAAGAATCCATTAATGTTGTCATTGATGATCACTTAAACACACCAATTTCTAATTCAGATAATGATGAAGTACTAATCATTGATAAACCCGATACTTCATCGAATCAGACTAATTCTGAGTTGAGGACTGTTAAAGATCATCCAACCACACAAATTCTTGGAAACCCTCTCACCGGTGTTCGCACCCGTAGACAACTTGAGGATATATGTAATTATGTATGTTTTACATCCCAAATTGAACCATCTAACGTAAAAGAAGCTCTTGCTGATGAGAACTGGATTTTTGCAATGCAAGATGAACTCAACCAATTCATAAGAAATGATGTTTGGTATCTCGTACCAAGACCTAAAGATAAACACATCATTGGAACAAAATGGATTTTCAAAAATAAGTCTGACGAATGTGGAAATATAATTAGAAACAAGGCTAGACTAGTGGTACAAGGTTATACTCAAATTGAAGGGATTGATTTCGATGAAACCTTTGCACCGATCACGTCTTGAATCTATCGGACTATTTATATCCATTGCATGTTTTAGAAAGATAAAGATCTATCGATGGATGTGAAAAGTGCTTTTCTAAATGGCGATTTACATGAAGAAGTTTATGTTGAATAGTCAATGGGATTTGAAGATTCCAAAAATACTGATCATGTATATCGGCTTAAAAGGCACTTTATGTATTAAAACAAGCACATAGGGCATGGTATGAGAAACTAACAAAATTTCTTTTAAGTCATAATATTCAAATGGGATCTGTTGATAAAAAACTGTTTGTTAAAAAACATAATGATAATATCTTAATGGTGAAGATTTATGTTGATGATATCATTTATGGATCAACTTGTACTAACTTGACTACTGAGTTTGCAGATTTGATGAAATCACAATTCGAAATGAGCATGGTTGGGGAATTGACTTATTTCCTTGGATTGCAAGTAAAGCAACAACCTGAAGGAATATTCATTTCTCAATCTAAGTATGCCTTGAATCTAATCAAGAGATTTGGATTTGAGAATGGCAAGAATTTCGATACTCCTATGAGTACTACCCTGAAACTATCAAAAGACTCTAATGGTAAAAATGTTGACTCAAAACTTTATCGGAGTATGATTGGTAGTTTGTTATATTTAACTGCTAGTAGACCTGATATTTCTCTAAGTGTTGGTATTTGCGCAAGATATCAATCTGATCCAAAAGAATCTCACTTGATTGCTGTCAAGCGAATTATTAGATATGTCGCAAGTACTGTAAATCTAGGTCTCTGGTATCCTCATGAAACCAATGTCCAATTAGCTGGGTACTCTGGGCTGGTAATCTAGATGATAGAAAATCAACCAGTGGTGGTTGTTTTTACATTGGAAATTGTCTAGTTTCCTGGTTTAGTAAGAAACAAAATTCTATATCACTTTCAACAGCTGAAGCTGAGTATATCGCAGCCGGTAATGCATGTACACAGCTTGTTTGGATGCAACGAATGCTAAGTGATTATGGAATTAAACAGGATTCTATGTTATTACACTGTGATAATTCCAGTGCGATAAATATTTCAAAAAATCCTATTCAGCATTCTCGTACTAAGCACATTGACATTAGATTTCATTATATAAGGGAATTAGTAGAAGAAAATGTTATATCTCTAGAATATATTCCTACTGAAGATCAACGTGCTGATATTTTCACAAAACCTCTTGATAAAAGCAGGTTCAAAAAGATGAAATTTGATCTTGGCATGTGCATTTTAAATTGATAATTTATGCCTTCTTGTATAATATTGTATATATTTGCTAGATTAAATTCCAATTTTTGTGTAAATTGCAAGAAAATTGAATTTTTGGGGTTTGTACGACCAGTCGTGAGTATACACGACCAGTCGTACTATGACCAGTCGTAGATACCCACGACCAGTCGTGGAACACGGGTTTCACTTATATTGGGGCTTTTTCTCTTTCTTCCTCATTTCTTTTTTCTTCTCCTTGGAGCCGAACTTCGACTCGTCGAACCCATCCTTCAAATCCTTCAAGGTTAGTGTTCCAAATCCTCTTTTTCTTGCATATTTATGTCAAGATTGTTTCCTTTTCTCTCTTAAAGCTTTCTATTTTGAAATTCATTGAGATTTGGGATTTGGATTTTGAAAATTTTGTTTTAAGAAAACCCACTTCTCAATCCTTTGCAACTTCCTATTTTCCTGAAATCCATGCTGCAAATGGCTTCTAGAGGTAGAAAAACTACTTCCCGTGGTCCATCTTCTTCCTCCAGATCGACCGCTATCTCTAACCGTCATCTTCTTGTTCCTAATGATAATCCATCATATGTTAGAGACATTAGATCACGTAATGTTATCGTTTAACATCCTGTTGATGCCAAGCACATTGCACCTTTTGACATCCTTCCTATGCTTGAAGCTGTAGGTTGGGTTAACTTATTGCATTGGGGTGGGCCTGCATACCGGTCCATTGCCCAATCCATGTTTACATGTATTAGTGCATTTTCTCAGGATAATTTAACTTTTCAAATTTCTACAAGAGAAGGGCCTTTTGACGTTGATCGTCATTTAATTTCAGCCCTTATGGAAATTCCTGTGAATGATGAGGGTATTCCAATTCATAACTTAATTGATAAACCCTCAATGGCTGAAAAACGCATGCTAACTAGAGACTTGTACAACATGGATGTTCAATGGACTCAAAAAGGGAATGCGCTCCCCGCAAGGTATTTGTTACCCAAATACAGAATTCTTCACAGAATCTTTGTGTCTAATTTATATCCTCGTTCGAGTAATAAATCTGATTTAACTTCGTTTATGGTTCGTGTTATCCATGCTATCTCCAATGGTACTCAGATTTGTTTGTCATCCTTAATCTGTCATTTTATTCTTCAGTTTCGACTTCATCCTAGTCATAGTGACATTCCATTTGCCTATTTTATGACTGTATTGGCTACTCATATGTTAGTCGATATGCCTGTTGATGAAGCACCTATCCATCATCTGATCTTCAACAATACAAATATTAATAAGATGAAGTTGGATCTGCTTCCTGAACAAGGTAGTGGTGTTGGTGGTGGTCATGAAGAAGCTGATGTTGACATTAATATGGATGACATTTTTGAGGAACTGGATTCTGACTCAGCTAATGATCCAGATTTTGTACCATCTGATGTTGATGCACGTCTGAGTGCATTAGAGGGTAAAGTTGAGAATATTAATGTTAAGTTGGAGAACATGCCTGTTGCTCATGATTTACAATTCAAATACATGCGCAAATATCTAAGGCGCTTGAACAAAGGCATGCACCAACTTGATCCTTCTATTCCTGCTCCTTCATCAAGTTCTAGTTCTGACTAGTTTTTATGAGACTTTTTGGTCTGTAATAACTTTATTACTTAGCACTTGTTTGCTTGGGTATGAGTTGGATTCTATTTATGTTTTATGCTGAATATTTGTTCTTGATGTAATGCTGGATATATGTGATGCTATCTTGAGTTCCTCTTACTCTCTTACTTCCTCATGTTTCCTCTCATGACTTCCTTTCTTTAGTTCTCCTTTGTCATATTATGATAAAAAGGGGGAGAATGGTTTGTTCTTAATGTGATTGTGAGGGAAGTAGCAGTGGTTATGCTACCCAGGGGGAGTTAGGGGGAGTATATGTTTGATCTTATTGAATGAAGCTGGTTGAATGTTGAAACAGGAAACTGGTTGAATGTTAATGTTGAATATTGATTTGCATGTATTAACCAGTTGTTTTACTTTTGTTTGGTTATGTGTTTTGTCACTAATTTGACAAAGGGGGAGATTGTAAGTGCTATAGTTTATATCCCTGTTTGTTGTCAAATTTGTGGTGCCAAAATCACTGTTATGTTATATATAACCTGCTTAAGTGAAGCTCTCTCAGGGATCAACATTCATGACTCCATGACCAAGCTAAGCTCACAACAAGCAAAACTCACAAGACAAGACTCAAGCTGCAAGACTTCAAGAAGAGTTCAAAGCAGTTAATACACTTTCAAGATTGAGCTACATCAAGGTTTGATCTACATCAAGATTACAAGGCTTATACTTCAAGGTCACAAGTTCCGAATGTTTCAATGTCCATACTTCATGTTTGAGGTTTGATTGACCATAGGTTGACCTTAGAAGTAGGTCATTTTGGATACATAAGTCGAATGTTATTTTACATGTGATTGGTCTGTTCTTCGACCAGTCTTAGGTCTTCTTCGACTAGTCCTAGACTTGCTTCGACCAGTCTAAGAAAATCCTCGACCAGTCGTGAATTTGTTACAAATTCCGGATAAAATCTGTTAGCCTTCGACTAGTCCAGGAATCTGTTCGACCAGTCGTAGGAACAGTGTCGACTGATCTTCGACCAGTCGTACAACCTTCGACTCGAAGTCCAGCGAAGGTTTACAGGACCTACGACCAGTCGAAGGAAACCTACGACCAGTCGTAGGTTACCTACGACCAGTCGTAGAAGGGCTACGACCAATCGTAGAACGGTCAAAGTATATCCCGCCGGATTTTTCAAATATCTGTTACTGCTTCGACTAGTCGAAGAGCACTCTAGACCAGTCAAAGACCTGATCTTCTCACCTATAAATAGTGCATGAATCTCAGAAGAAATCATCGAATTAATTATAGTATTCAAGCCAATCTTCGTCGAACTTCTGAGAAAAATTCTGTGCTGCATCTAAGCTAAGTGTGCTTATTTAATATTCTTCTTTCCTTAGCTTTATTTTAATTGATTTTGTTTCTGCTGTTCCAATCTGATTTGATAAAGAGGAATTGTTATTCCCTTTCTTTGGAATCAAAATCAATTAAGGCAAGCCCTATTTGGTTTAATTTAAAATCTATTAGAACTAGAACCATTGTAATCGAGTACTGGACATTGAACTTGGACATTCAATCATCTACTTTGATTTGGTTCTACCGGGCTGCTACAACGAAGAAGATATTCAGGTATTTTACATATTGTAAATTCCTTTCTATTATTTTGGTTTCTTTCAAGATTTGCTAGAAAAATCTTGTTATATTGGTTATCTGAGGAAAGCCAGGAAAACTCAGAAGTGGGGTTTTTTAATTGTGTAAGCCCACAGACAAAGACACAATTGTAAGGGTTTTGGGTGAACCTGGGAAAACCTATTTTTAGTGAACGCTGATATCCCCTGTGTGAGGATATTAGGAGTGGAGTAGCTTTTTGTGTGGCTGTTGTTTAACAGTTGGTGAACACACAGGCGAACCACTATAAACCCTTATGTTTGATTGTTTTATTCTTTAATCATTCTTTTGTGGGATGTATGTATGGTGGTGAATGCTGTAATCATTTAATTCAAGCTTTGTGAGAATGTTGTAATAGTGTAGAATTTATTCTCAGCTATTCCTTTATCAGTTTGAATTTCAATTTCTTTTGAAAGTTGTTCTAGCAAGGTTGCCCTGCCATTTTTATGGTGTATGGCTGTCCCTAGAACAATACATTTTTAATTACAAGTTATTTCAATTCAGTTTGTATTTCTTTTTATATTCCTCTTCGATTTGAGACTTGATACAAAGACCTTTCTAGAAATAAGGTTGTCCTACCATAAACTCTGTTTTTGGTGTAAGGTTGTCCTTAGAACAACGTTTGTATCAACCTCTCAAGATCTGAATTTTGAGGTCATTTTAATTTACTGCATTGCGATTTACTTTGGCTATCTTACTCTTTATTATTCCGCTGTTATAAGTTTTTATTTGGCATTGTCCTATTCACCCACCCTCTAGGACATATAGCTTGGCCTTTTCAGTATCAAAAACTCAAACTGATATAGAGGAATAAAGAAATAAATAACAAAGAAAAATAACTAAGTTATTACAACATTCCCACACATACATAAAAAGATTACAACATTCTCCACAAATGCGTAAAGGGAAATTACAACATCCACACAATGAAATAATCAATCAATCACCACAAGACCAGAAATTATAGTGGTTCGCTTGTGTGTACACCAACTGTTTAGAAAAATAGCCACGTAACTACTCCACTCCTAATATCCTCACCCAGTGGATATTAGCGTTCACTATAAAAATAGGTTTTTCAAGGTTCACCTGAAGCCCTCACAATTGTGTCTTTTAAGTGGGCTTACACAATTCAAAAACCCCACACTTTGAGTTTTCTGGATCACCTCAGACAAACCAAAAGAAAGAGATTTTTCTGGCATGATCTCAAAGAAATCAAAAGAATAATTGATTTAGAAAACTGTAAAATACTTATCTGGATATTCTCCTTTGTTGCAGCCCGGTAGAACCAATTCGGAGTAGAAGTTCAACGTAGATGTTCAATGTTCACACTCACTTATGAAATGGTTCTAAGTTCTAAATTGATTTTAGATTAAATCACCTTGGGCTAGCTTAATTTGATTTTCATTCCAAAAAATGGGAAAACTTCAATCCTTTTTTCAAATAAGATTAGAATGTAGAATACAAAATCAAATGCAAAAAGTTAATTAAAGAGAATATAAAATGAGCACTAAATAGCTTAAGAATATCACTAACTTATCTCTCAGAGTGGTTTCTTGATTTTGCTGGAATTGGATTTCAAACTCTGAAAATCGTGCTCTATTTATAATTTCAGAAATCGTTCCTTCAACTGGCTTAGAAGACAGCTCGACTGGTCGAAGGACCAACAAAATTTTAAAAATTTGGGCGCGATAAGATCAGGCCGTTCCACGACTGGTTGAAGGACCTGCTCGACCGGTCGAGTGACCTCCACAACCGGTCGAGTCCTGTCCATGACTGTTCATGTGGGACTCTTTTCAGTTGTTAAACTTTGAGTCGAGCCTACAGGACTGGTCGAGCATTGTTCACTTGACTAGTCGAGCAGTCTCCAAGACTGGTCGAGGCAACAATAAAAAATCCTGAAAATTAGTAACAAACTCAGGACTGGTCGATGATTTTCTGGACTGGTCGAGCCAGTACTAGGACTTGTCAAACTTAGTCTAAGACTAATTGAAAAACAGTATATGCACTTATAAGGTGACCCAATTAAATTATGTATTCAAAATGACCTATCCTATGGTCAATCTAGGGTCATTCATATCTTGTAAGCAATATATGAACATTGAATTTTCTTTTGCTTCAGTTGATAGTTGTTCTTTGAAGTTCACGAAGCTTGAGATCTTGACATATGATGAAGCTTAAATTTGAGACTTTTGTAAGCTTGAAATTGAAGTACTTGACTTATATTTCATCTTGAGCTTTGAGTACTAAAGTAAAGACTATTGTCTTGCCTTTAGATGAAGCTTTGGAACCTTGAACTTTGAAGCTTGAAGGAGTGAACTATCCCATGGTATTGTACTTGACCATGTATATCTCCTGATCTTGCATTTGAAGTTCTTGAGGTAAAGGCCTTTGTTCTTGCACATGAGATGCACAGTCTTGAATATGTAGATGCACTACACAAGACACAAATTCCAAGAAGTTTTGGCACTACAAAATTTGACAATCATAGGAGCTATAAAACATAGCACTTACAATCTCTCCCTTTGTTAAATTTGTGACAAAACACACTTCATTAAAATAACATAAGCATTACATGCACAATAAAGAATCATGTACCATATATTTAAATTAACTTCAATACTCCACATCAATACTCTCCCCCTTACTTACTCCCCCTTACTCCACATCAATATCAAAAAAAATTGAAATATGGCTACTATCCATAATTCCACATGTCACAAGCATGAGCTGAGCATGATAAAAGTCTCCCCCTTTTTGTCATAACATGACAAAGGAAGGAACCAATAAATGAGAATGGATGTAGATAAATAAGGAATTAAATAGAAGAGTAATGAAAAAGACGTTCATATAAGATCAAGATTACCAAGTAATTAGAACCATAAGAAAGCATGTTCAAGCATGCCCAAGTCCATAAAACAAAGGAAATTTGAGTATGTTAAAAGTTATTTCAAACCACATATTAAAAACTAATCTGAACCTGATGAAGGAGCAGGTATGGTAGGTTCAATTTGATGAAGTCCCCTATTAATGCACTTCAGATACTTGCGCATATGTTTAAATTGCAAATCATGGGACACATTCATATTTTCAACCTTCTCCTCAAGTGAGCGCAAATGCACATTAAAGTCAGATGGTTGATAATCAGGATCATTTACTGAGTCGGATTCGATTTCGTCAAAAATATCATCCATATTGATGTCATCTGGAGGTAAATCACCACCCTCTTCATTTGCGACACCAGCACCCATATTAACTTGGCCTGGGGCTAACTTCAAATTCATCTTGTTAATATTGGAGTTGTTGAATGGTAGGTGGTGAATGAGAGCTTCTCCAACAGGCATAGCCACTAAACTATGGGTGACCAACACAGTCATAAGATAAGCAAAGGGAATGTCACTATATCATGGATGGAGACGGAACTGAATGATGCAATGACAAATCAAGGAAGGAAGACATACAAAGGTACCAGAAATGATGAAATGAACAATACGAACCATGAACGTAGTGAGTTCGGTTTTGTTAGCGGAACGAGGACAAACATTTAAAATGAAAATCCTATGAAGGATGCTGTATCTAGGTAACAAAAACTTGGAGGCAAGCGCATTTCCAGCAATATTCCATTCCGCATCTATATTACATTAATCTTTAGTAAGCATTCGCTTCTCAACTTCAGATGGTTTTGCCACTAGAGTACTAATGAGAATACTTTCATCATTGATAGGTAAATCCATTAATCCAGAGATAAGATGTCGGTCCACATCAATTGGACATTCTCTGGTCATTATAGTAAAGGTCAAATTTTCAATAGAAAAATCAATAATGCAAGTATACATAGCCTGCGCAATGGAGCGGTATGCCGGCCCACCTCAAAGTAGTATGTTATCCCATCCTATAGACTGAATGAGAGGAAGGATATCAAATGGAGCCAAATGATTAACATTAACGGGTCGTTCTATATAACATTGTGCAACCAAATATCCTACACATAAGAGGGATCATCTTTGGGCGACCGAAGGTAGAGCATTGCGATAGGAATCGACCTAGAAGTAGAGGGACCATGAGATCCTTTCTTTCTGGTTCTTCCTTCCATTTGCAATAAAGAAAGCAAGGAACAAAGAGATTGCAAAAGAGGTAGAGTGGATTTCCAATAGATCAGATTTTTAAGAAGAAAACCTTAAAAACTACTATAAATCAAGAAATAAACCACATAAATAATGAAAAGGGAGTGCAAAGGACTTGAATCTACAAGAAAAATGAAAACAATGTACTAACCTTGAAGAAATAGAAGATGAGTTCAACCGGTCAACCTAGGAGCCGTTGGAGAAGATTACCAAAATGAGGAAAAAGTGATTTTCCCCCAAATAAAGCACTAAACCCACGGTTCACTACTGGTCGAGTACATGCTCGAGCGGTCGTGCCACGACTGGTCGAGTATGTACTCGACCGGTCGTGCACAGCCCAAAATGTGTAATATTAGACAAAATTTAAAATTTAAACATTTGAAAATAACAAATATATATGTTATGATACAAAAATACATGAATTAATAATTCATATTGCACATACCAAGATCAAATTTCAATTTAACAAACCTGCTTTTGTCGAACGGTTTTGTGAATATGTCAGCTAATTGATTCTTGGTCGGAATATAATCCAAGGAAATTGTCTTGTCTTCCACTAATTCACGAATGTAGTGATATCTAAGTTAATATGCTTGGTTCGTGAATGCTGGATTGGATTTTTGGAGATATTAATTACGCTTGAGTTATCACAATATAAAACCATAATATCTTGCGCAATTCCGTAATCGCTTAACATTCTTTTCATCCACAAAAGCTAAGTACATGCATTACCTGCTGTAATGTATTTAGCCTCAGTAGTTGAGAGCGATACAAAACTTGTTTCTTACTTTGCTAAGAAACTAAACAGCTCCTTACATAAAAACAATGACCATTGGTTGATTTTCTGTTATCAATGTTACTAGTCCAGTCAACATCCATATAACCAGCTAATTGCATACTAGTATCATGTGGATATCAGAGACCAAGATTTGCTGAACTAGTGACATATTGCATAATCTGCTTCACAACAATTAAATGTGACTCTTTAGGGTCAGATTGATATCTAGTGCAAATTCCTATGCTAAATGCAACATCAGGTCGGCTCGCAGTTAAATAAAGCAAACTTCCCATCATATTGCGATATAGCTTAGGATCAACACTCTTACCTGTAGAGTCTTTTGAGAGTTTTAAAGTAGTACTTATAGGAGTATCAAAATTTTCCCCCTCTTAAATCCAAACTTTTTAACTAAGTTCAGAGCATATTTAGTTTGAGAGATAAAGAAACCATCAGGTAGCTGTTTTACTTGCAACCTTAGGAAATAATTTAATTCTCCAACCATGCTCATTTCGAACCTAGACTTCATAAGATCTGCAAACTCAACAGTCATGTTAGCACAGGTAGATCCATAGATAATATCATCAACATAAATTTGCATTATTAAAATGTGATCATTATGTTTCTTTACAAACAGTGTCTTATCAACACTTCTCATTATAAAGTTATGACTTAGTAGAAACTTAGTCAACTTTTTGTACCATGTCCTGGGAGCTTGTTTCAAACCGTAGAGTGCCCTTTTCATGCGGTAGACATGATTAACATTCTTAGGGTCTTCAAAACCCATTGGTTGTTCAACAAACACTTCTTTATGCAAATCACCATTTAAGAAAGTACTCTTTTACATCCATTTGACATATTTTGAACTTTCTAAAGCATGCAATGGATATAAATAGTTCGATTGATTCAAGATGAGCTACTAGGGCAAAGGTCTCATCATAATCGATACATTCAATTTGAGTGTACCCTTGGACAACCAGCCTTGCCTTGTTTCTAATAATATTACCAAGTTCACAAGATTTATTTTTGAAAATCTATTTTGTTCCGATAATGTGTTTATCTTTAGATCTTGGAACTAAGTACCAAACATCATTTCTGACAAATTGATTTAGCTCTTCTTGCATCGCAACAATTCAGTTTTTATCAGAAAGGGCTTCTTTTACGTTAGCTGGTTCTATCTGAGATATAAAGCACACGTAATTACACAAATCTTCTAGTTGTTTACGAGTGCACACACCAGTAAGAGGGTTTCCAAGAATCTAAATAGTTGGATGGTCTTTAACAGTCCTCAGTTCAGAGTTATTTTGACTTGATGAAGTATCCGGTTTGTCAATTAGAAGAACTTCATCATTTTCTGAACTTAAGACAGGTGTATTCAAGTGATTATCTATAACCACATTTATGGACTCTTGAATTACACTAGTCCTCTTGTTAAGAACTCAATACGCTCAACTACTCAGAGCATACCCTAAAAATATCCCTTCATCACTTTTGGTGTCAAACTTACCCAAATTTTCTTGGTCACGTAAAATGTAGCACTTGCTGCCAAAAAATCAAAAATATTTGATAGTAGGCTTCTTATCAAACCACAATTCATAAGCCATTTTACCATTTGATTTTCTAGTATAAACGCGGTTAATTATATAACAAGTAGTATTTACGCCTTCGGCCCAAAGATTTTTAAGGAGCTTCATACTATTTAGCATTACATTTGTCATTTCTTGAAAAACTCTATTTTTCTTTCTACTATACCATTTTGTTGTGGTGTTTTAGGCGCAGAGAATTCATGTGATATTCCCTAATCACTACAAAAATTTTAAAAACTACTATTCTCAAATTCTGATCCATGATCACTACGGATCTTACAAACTTGAGATCCTTTTTCTTTTTGGATACGTTTAAGTACCCTCTTTACTTCATCGAGAGTTTCTGATTTGTCTCTTAAGAAAACTACCTAAGTATATCTCGTAAAGTCATCAACAATTACCAGTATATATTTCTTGCCACCTCGACTCTCCGTTCTAATTGGTTCAATGCGATCCATGTGGAGAAGTTTAAGCGGTTTATATGTGGCATTGGAGTTTACCTTTGTAATGCCCCGTATTTTCAGGACCCGAGTATATGACTTATTTCCCAAAAACCCGAGTGTTAACCTTAAAGGATGGTCAAATTCACGTATATTTTTTTTCTCCTTATCAGAGTAAGCAGATGAGCGTAGAATGGACAAGTAAGCTAAAGGGGAAGTTTAAATTTTCATTTAGAATATACAAGTGGTTGCCCATAATGACTTATACAAACCAGTGTCCCCATTCTTACAAATACAAAATTGACATAATATTACATGTGAAACAAGGTAAACTGCAACAATCTTGAATTGTAAAATCATGTAGCAACCCTTAGCAAATAGAATCATGCACTCTTGTCAACCATAGCCTGCTCCTCACCAATATACGGGGCCACCTGCACTACCTGTACGGTTGTATATTTGATAGATGAGTGGCCAGCTCAGTGTGAATTCCCCTCAAGATTACACACCGCCGCATTAGGTAAGCATAATTATAAAACAACAAGGCAATCAAAATAATACATGATGCAATCTTTTTAAATGTATGAATGCATGAATGCACATCGGCCTGGGGATGCACATCCAGCGGGACTTGGGCTCGTCACCCATGCAAATCATCGACCTGGGAAAATCATCCAGTCGGACAGGGGTCGATAGTCGGTGGTCTGGGAGCTAGCGAAACGATAACCCAAAGATCCTAAGGGCACGTGCTACAGCATTCAGAATTAGCCACCCATCATCGCCAACATGCTATGGATGCATGATTAGCCAAACCGTTATTAGACCAGTTACAATCAGCCAATTTAAATACGCTCACGGTCACTACGGGGAGCACATGGCCCAGCGTAGGCCGACGGCTTGGGCATAGTGTCCCATTACCACCATCCCCGGCCCATGAGACTACCATCTTAGGATGTTTAATGGAAACTCATCGACTAGTGGTCAATCATATTACAGTATATGGGGCTTGCCATTGCCTGGTTGCACAGTATAAAAATATTGAGCCCATATAGGGAAAATACCAGGACAAAGACACAAACGGCGATATCAAAGCAAGACAAATATCAAAATAAGCCACATAGGGCGAGTATCAAAATCATGCGATAAAAGACCATCCTTGAAAACCGTTGGACACAACAACCCTGGATGGCAGGCCCACATCATTGGTTAATTTAAACCACCATTCAATAACCACTAAGCCGAAGGTCCATTACTATCACAACCAGTCGGGTTACATCCCAAGTATGGGTGTACACATATGGGTGAGGGTTTCCCACTGGTGTATTAATTTAAGTTCCATAAGCAATCCACAAATATTCCACAGAATGAATAAATATGCAGGATAAACATTAAGCATGTAATATAACAATTTAATTCCAACAATTAACACATGTGATTATGAAATGGAAATAACTATAACTTAAACTAATGGGAAAATGGAAAGCCCAAGGGGAAGAATCATCACCTTATACTTTGAATCGCCTTCTAGTGTCGCTAAGTAATTGCACCCTTAGAATCATATCCTATCAAAAATCATGAACTTGTACAATTAGATCCAAGTTCTACGTACTACCTAGGTTTAAGGTCATGGCCTAGGGTTTTGAATTTACTTATCTTAGGGTTTTGACGAAAAATTAGGATTTTCATCCTAGAGTTTTATTCTAAGCTCATATTTCAGGGATTTAAACGCTAATTAATGTAAAATTTATTAACCTAGTAACTATAAGCTAATTATTAATATTAATGACAGTATTAATATTAGCTAACATGCTACTAAAAATCATTACGATGATAATTATCATTATAATCCACTATTTATAATAATATTTAAGAGTGACAAAACAAGACACTAGTATTTAGCAATGATATTATTTTATTTTATTCTTGACTACCATAACTAATATTAGTATAGATCATTTACTAATGGCTAATCTTTACTAATATTAACAATCCTAACAGTAATAATGCCAATAATACAAAAATAATAGCCTAGTGTGGGTCTGAAGGGCTCATTAATATGGGAAGTTGGGCCACTAGTTTGGCCTTGCCTAAGGCCCAAACTGGACTTAATCTTGGGCCTGATTTTAGGCCTGGACTGGGGCTGATTTCAACCCAAATCCAGGACTGTTCTGCCCAAAATGTGGCTCATGATAGTGGCTGCCCATGGCCCACATTACAGCCCAACTAAGGTTGATCTCAGCCCACAGATCTGGACCAGAGTTCGGCCCACTGTATATATGGTGGGGCCCATGTGCATTTTGATCTTAGGTGCGGCCCGCTGCATTGTACAGTGAGGCCCATTGGAATTTGGAGTCAGCTGCGGCCCAACTTGAGATGGAGAAAGGCTGAAGTCAGGCCCAGATTGCAGCCCAAACTTTACTGACCATGGCCCAGTCCCTTTTGACTGGAATTGGGTCTAATCTCAGCCCAGTTTTGAGGCTAGTCTAGGCCTAGAATTTGGCCTAGACTCAGGCTGATTTCAGCCCATTTCATTGCCTGCACTTAGCTCAGTTCTGGGCTGGCTTTCAGCCCAGATAATAGCCCAACTAGAGAGCTGTTTTCAGTCTGTTCCAGGGGCCAAGAAGGCCTGATTTTGGCTCCTCTCAAAGCCTGTTTTCAGCTTGATACAAGGGTCAATTTCAGCTTGATACAAGACCTGATGAAGTCCTTGTTTAGCTTAGTTTGGAGTCTCAAGAGGAGATGGAGAGAAGGTTTACCTGACTCAGTTTGGGTTGGAGTTGGAACATGCACTCTCACACTCCCTTCTTTCTCTTTCTTTTCTTCTTCTATTTCTCTTTGCTCCCTGGTTCTTCCTTTTTTTTTCTTTCTCTTTTGCTGGAAACCCAGCGAGGCACAAAGTGGCCCAACTCGGACCGCGGCTCGGTGTAGTTTGAACGAGGAAGATGACCGGGCTAAAATGGTGGATTCAGATATGGAGCTTCTTCCTCCAATCTGCTCCTTCTAGACGATTCGTGTGGGTCTTAGGAAGCTTCTAGACAAGCCCTTTTGAAGCTTGAGGAAGGTTTAGGTGATGGGTTTAAGGGTGGAAGGTGACGGTCGTTTTCTCTCGAATGGCTGCAAGAATAGAGAATGAGCTTCTGTTACTCAATCCTCCTAGGTTTATAACATAGCCTAGCCTTCTCCTGGTCCGTCGGATTACAACAAACGCTCCAGATTGGATTTGGTGGAAACCATTTTTGCACATGGCTGGTATTGCAAATACCGATCGTGGTTTTGCTTCTCTGTGGGCGGGAATTCTCTCCCACGTGGAGAGCCATTGGATGGCTGAGATGGCTTCCTTTAGGACGACTAGGTTGGGTGGAGAGGAGATCACGCGGATTGCCCTCGTAGCAAAGAGGACAGTTGCCAATTTTGGACATAGGGTTTTGTAGGGTCTGCTTTCAGCGAGGACTGTGTGCATGTACTTGTTTGGAATCATTTGGGACTTAGGGGTTTTGGTCAGCTCTACCATCTTGATCAGATGGACGGTTCGGATCGTTGATATGGCCCCTCATGGTGGGCCATTTCTTAATCAAACGGGGGAGGGAAAAACACAACGAGCCGTGTTTTAAACGGCAGCGCAGCGGGAGAATTCCCATTTTCGGGAAATGGCGGGTCAGAGTCTGGTCTGACCACGCATGCCATTCGGTGTGCTGCTGGTGCACACGTGTTGTGTGCACACTCTAAATCTAGAGGTAGGGTCCACCAACTCCTTGCCAAATCTACTTCATCCATTAAGTTCTAGAAGCTCCACTAACGGACCTTAGCCGTTGATCAGACTGATCTAAGGTCTAGGTGGGCTATATACCAATTTTTCATTTGTTTTTAACTCTAATTGAAGATTCCAGTTAGTTTGATGGTTGGATCACCTCGAAATTAAACATCGATGGTCAAAAGGATTCTAATGATCCTAAGGTGTGTTCGGGTGTGTTATAGGGGTCGATATGTAACTCAAGTGGGCCACCCTTTAATCACCGCGGGCCCGTGTTCACGTTGAACCAGGAATTCATTTACGTGAAAAATCTGGACTTGCATGCAGGGCTAGGAAAAAAATCAAGTGGGGCCCACAGTGATGCTTGTTAAGAAATCCACTCCGTCCACCATCTTTGGCACACCATGCTAACCCATGGTCCAAAATTTGAAATAGATCCAAACTTTAGGTGGGCCGCATGATCTGATAACGGATTAAATGGTATTTACCGTGAAATCCCATGCACGTATAAATTTGAATGAATTTAGATATTTTTCGAGAAGTCCACTTTACTACTTGTAGTTGTACGATCCGCTCTGTTCATTATGTTTAACATGCCCTGATAGGATTAAGGTCCAAAAATGGGACAGATTTGTTGATCGGGTGGGCCGCACGGTATGTTTTAGCTTCAACGGTAGTATGTAATGAAATTCATGAATATTTACAATCTTGCCATTCTTTTCTCAACCAGCTTCCGACGTCCATTATGTTGAAGTGCGCCGCCCGAATTTCTTGAATTTTGGCAAGCATTCTTCATTTTTTGTGCTCTTTCTCTTGGTCTAGTTTGGGCCCCAATCTCCCAAGGATGTCCAAGATACTTCTTTAGCGGCCTACACACTCCATGATTCAAAATAACATTTATATACCTTCGATTGACAAGTTACCAGGTAGTTGGGACTTAAACCCGAAGATCTCCACAATGACCGATTCATCCTGATATTCGGATGGTCCATTTGGCGGATCCAAACCTGATGGACGGTCAGGTGACTTGTTAAAAATAAGGAAGCTTTATGGTTAGCACTCTAACCATGCATATGGGTGGATGTATGGTCAGTTTTGTGAATAGTTAAACACAAAGTGGGTTTCCGGAGTGATTAGGGGAAGACTTATATAACGTTAGATTCGAGTGACTTTCTTATACATGAAAGTTTCTCAGATTCTGATTCTAATGGTGGGATAAGCATTTTCATATGGTGTGAATAAGATGAACGGACCAGAATCTTGATCTGATAAGTGTACGAACGGATGTAGAGGTCAAGTAGTTGATTTGCCGTGATCTAAGGCCTGAAATTCGACGTGTACGGTTAATTTTTGGTAATTAGGCATGGTATAAAGTTTCACAGGAAACAGATCATGAGAACCTTGTGAGTTGGAATTTAGGATATAGGTGGATGGCATTTTCGTAATTATTGCTGATCTAAGAGTTTTGTGAAGTCTAATGGCTCCACATAGTTCTAAGTACGTTACTAAGAAATTCTTATAAAAGAACGTATATCTAAATTGTTATGGATAGGGAGTTATTTGTCAATTCCTTTAAGGGAAGACACATATGTTAGATCTCATGACAGAGAGTCTTACCTTGAAGTTTACGGTCAGATGGCTTGATCTATGAAAGAAGATCATTCCCAATGGTTCAATTTTTGTTGGGGAATGGATGTAGGTATAGGATAGCTAAGTTGGTGTCGTACACACGCATGTATCAAGTTAAACTTCATGGTAACACTCGAGGACTTTCAATACTCGGGTATTGAAAAGATTGGGTTGTTACAATCTACCCCCCTTAAAGAGAATCTCGTCCTCGAGATTCGGTACAATCTTTCTTACGATGTCCATATGCATCTGTTGGTTTTCTGCATTAAGGTTATTTGTATAAGTGCCCATAACTAGCTACTAGAATTAGAGTCATTGCAAGCTACCCCCCTTAAAGATTTCAAATTTCCAATGTTTAGGCTAACACGAATATATGGTCGTAGTAGGTTTGAGCCCAATACATCGATCATCTGTCTGCGCAGGACAGAGGATTTTGGTATCCATTCATAATCCTGTTAAATCTCGATCCTTTACTTGATCAGAGTATTGGAGTCATTGAGATTTGATAGGACATAGAATTCGAGTCAAACCATGTAAACCTCATTTAAATATGGTTCCATCAATCCGCGATCCTGATTATTCTGGACTCCTAGAAAATATCATGTAATCTTATATCCTCAAGTTTATGCGGCCCATTACGCTTCCACTGCGTGCTTTGATCATCTAATGCACTACTTGAAAATTTCAAGACCAGGATTTCTCTATGGAACCTGAGTTTGAAATTTTGGTAATTTATCTAGGATTTTAAATCTAGTTCTAATATGCTTAGTCTCAGGTTGAAAATTTACTCAGAATTCTATGACTTCGTCACTAATTAATCTTAAGTGTTGAGATTCATGAAAACTCTTCTCTAATTAACGAGATGCATTAGAGAATTTAAACTATAACCCCTACTATGATTCTTCAAGTTTGGGGAACATTTACAACTGACCTAATGTACGATATGGTGAGTAATGGGATTTCCTTACAATGCCTAAGGTTGTTTCATTCCCTGGAGATGGCAACAACATGATTTCTAACTACAAAATCTTTAAAGAAGTTCAAATTTCAAGATTTATAAAATTTGTTCACCAAGGGTTAAGTCCAAGGAATGTTCTCGTTGGATCTCCAATACGTCATGATCGGTATTTGTTTTTCCACAGTACCTAAGTTTAACTCCTAGTTCAATTGACCAAACATGAGATTTCCAAGGGAATCTAAGTTCTATTCCCAAGTCCTAAGATTACCCAACAATGTGCTAGGGGTCTAAGATCTGAAATTTCTATATTCTCAATTTCTCCTAACTACAGGGGAAGTTCAAATGAGTTCAAATGGTTATTCTAATAATTTCTAAGGGGGACCTAAGTTCATTCTTAAATTCTTCAGTCCTCCAAACAAGTTTCTAAGGGGCCTAAAGTTTTGGGTTCCTCTATTTTCAATTACTTCTACATATAAGGGATTTCACATCATTTCAACTGACTATCTTAATTATTTACGAGGGGAAACTAAATTTGGGTTTCTATATTCACAATTATTCTTCTAAATCTAAGGGAAGTTCTCCTAAGTTCAAATTTCTAATTTCAAACATTCTAACTTGAGACATTTAAAGTTTGTATAAGGTCATTTCCCAAGGCCAAGTTTGTCCAAACTATGCTCTGATACCAACTGTAACGCCCCGTATTTTCAGGACCCGAGTATATGATTTGTTTCGCAAAAACCCGAGTGTTAACCTTAAAGGATGGTCAAATTCACGTATGTTTTTTTTTCTCCTTATCAGAGTAAGCAGATGAGCGTAGAATGGACAAGTAAGCTAAAAGGGAAGTTTAAATTTTCATTTAGAATATACAAGTGGTTGACCATAATGACTTATACAAACCAGTGTCCCCATTCTTACAAATACAAAATTGACATAATATTACATGTGAAACAAGGTAAACTGCAACAATCTTGAATTGTAAAATCATGTAGCAACCCTTAGCAAATAGAATCATGCACTCTTGTCAACCATAGCCTGCTCCTCACCAATATACGGGGCCACCTGCACTACCTGTACGGTTGTATATTTGATAGATGAGTGGCCACCTCAGTGTAAATTCCCCTCAAGATTACACACCGCCGCATTAGGTAAGCATAATTATAAAACAACAAGGCAATCAAAACAATACATGATGCAATCTTTTTAAATGTATGAATGCATGAATGCACATCGGCCTGGGGATGCACATCCAGCCGGACTTGGGCTTGTCACCCATGCAAATCATCGACCTGGGAAAATCATCCAGTCGGACAGGGGTCGATAGTCGGTGGTCTGGGAGCTAGCGAAACGATAACCCAAAGATCCTAAGGGCACGTGCTACAGCATTCAGAATTAGCCACCCGTCATCGCCAACATGCTATGGATGCATGATTAGCCAAACCGTTATTAGACCAGTTACAATCAGCCAATTTAAATACGCTCACGGTCACTACGGGGAGCACATGGCCCAGCGTAGGCCGACGGCTCGGGCATAGTGTCCCATTACCACCATCCCCGGCCCATGAGACTATCATCTTAGGATGTTTAATGGAAACTCATCGACTAGTGGTCAATCATATTACAGTATATGGGGCTTGCCATTGCCTGGTTGCACAGTATAAAAATATTGAGCCCATATAGGGAAAATACCAGGACAAAGACACAAACGGCGATATCAAAGCAAGACAAATATCAGAATAAGCCACATAGGGCGAGTATCAAAATCATGCGATAAATGACCATCCTTGAAAACCGTTGGACACAACAACCCTGGATGGCAGGCCCACATCATTGGTTAATTTAAACCACCATTCAATAACCACTAAGCCGAAGGTCCATTACTATCACAACTAGTCGGGTTACATCCCAAGTATGGGTGTACACATATGGGTGGGGGTTTCCCACTGGTGTACTAATTCAAGTTCCATAAGCAATCCACAAATATTCCACAGAATGAATAAATATGCAGGATAAACATTAAGCATGTAATATAGCAATTTAATTCCAACAATTAACACATGTGATTATGAAATGGAAATAACTATAACTTAAACTAATGAGAAAATGGAAAGCCCAAGGGGAAGAATCATCACCTTATACTTTGAATCGCCTTCTAGTGTCGCTAAGTAATTGCACCCTTAGAATCATATCCTATCAAAAATCATGAACTTGTACAATTAGATCCAAGTTCTACATACTACCTAGGTTTAAGGTCATGGCCTAGGGTTTTGAATTTACTTATCTTAGGGTTTTGACGAAAAATTAGGATTTTCATCCTAGAGTTTTATTCTAAGCTCATATTTCTAGGATTTAAACGCTAATTAATGTAAAATTTATTAACCTAGTAACTATAAGCTAATTATTAATATTAATGACAGTATTAATATTAGCTAACATGCTACTAAAAATCATTACGATGATAATTATCATTATAATCCACTATTTATAATAATATTTAAGAGTGACAAAACAAGACACTAGTATTTAGCAATGATATTATTTTATTTTATTCTTGACTACCATAACTAATATTAGTATAGATCATTTACTAATGGCTAATCTTTACTAATATTAACAATCCTAACAGTAATAATGCCAATAATACAAAAATAATAGCCTAGTGTGGGTCTGAAGGGCTCATTAATATGGGAAGTTGGGCCACTAGTTTGGCCTTGCCTAAGGCTCAAACTGGACTTAATCTTGGGCCTGATTTTAGGCCTGGACTGGGGCTGATTTCAACCCAAATCCAGGACTTTTCTCAGCTCAAAATGTGGCTCATGATAGGGGCTGCCCATGGCCCACATTACAGCCCAACTAAGGTTAATCTCAGCCCACAGATCTGGACCAGAGTTCGGCCCACTGTATATATGGTGGGGCCCATGTGCATTTTGATCTTAGGTGCGGCCCGCTGCATTGTACAGTGAGGCCCATTGGAATTTGGAGTCAGCTGCGGCCCAACTTGAGATGGAGAAAGGCTGAAGTCAGGCCCAGATTGCAGCCCAAACTTTACTGACCATGGCCCAGTCCCTTTTGACTGGAATTGGGTCTAATCTCAGCCTAGTTTTGAGGCTAGTCTAGGCCTAGAACGTGGGCTACTTTCAGCCCACCTCACGCACCAGCTGAAGGCTGGTATCATGGCCCAGCTGAGGCCTGTTTTCAGCTCAGTTTTGGGCTGGCTTTCAGCCCAGATAATAGCCCAACTGGAGACCCATTTTCAGTCTGTTGTAGGGGCCAGAAAGGCCTGATTTTGGCTCCTCTCAAAGCCTGTTTTCAGCTTGATACAAGGGTCAATTTCAGCTTGATACAAGACCTGATGAAGTCCTTGTTTAGCTTAGTTTGGAGTCTCAAGAAGAGATGGAGAGAAGGTTTACCTGACTCAGTTTGGGTTGGAGTTGGAACATGCACTCTCACACTCCCTTCTTTCTCTTTCTTTTCTTCTTCTATTTCTCTTTGCTCCCTGGTTCTTCCTTTTTTTTTCTTTCTCTTTTGCTGGAAACCCAGCGAGGCACAAAGTGGCCCAACTCGGACCGCGGCTCGGTGTAGTTTGAACGAGGAAGATGACCGGGCTAAAATGGTGGATTCAGATATGGAGCTTCTTCCTCCAATCTGCTCCTTCTAGACGATTCGTGTGGGTCTTAGGAAGCTTCTAGACAAGCCCTTTTGAAGCTTGAGGAAGGTTTAGGTGATGGGTTCAAGGGTGGAAGGTGACGGTCGTTTTCTCTCGAATGGCTGCAAGAATAGAGAATGAGCTTCTGTTGCTCAATCCTCCTAGGTTTATAACATAGCCTAGCCTTCTCCTGGTCCGTCGGATTACAACAAACGCTCCAGATTGGATTTGGTGTAAACCATTTTTGCACATGGCTGGTATTGCAAATACCGGTCGTGGTTTTGCTTCTCTGTGGGCGGGAATTCTCTCCCACGTGGAGAGCCATTGGATGGCTGAGATGGCTTCCTTTAGGACAACTAGGTTGGGCGGAGAGGAGATCATGCGGATTGCCCTCGTGGCAAGGAGGATAGTTGCCAATTTTGGACATAGGGTTTTGTAGGGTCTGCTTTCAGCGAGGACTGTGTGCATGTACTTGTTTGGAATCATTTGGGACTTAGGGGTTTTGGTCAGCTCTACCATCTTGATGAGATGGACGGTTCGGATCGTTGATATGGCCCCTCATGGTGGGCCATTTCTTAATCAAACGGGGGAGGGAAAAACACAATGAGCCGTGTTTTAAACGGCAGCACAGCGGGAGAATTCCCATTTTCGGGAAATGGCGGGTCAGAGTCTGGTCTGACCACTCATGCCATTCGGTGTGCTGCTGGTGCACACGTGTTGTGTGCACACTCTAAATCTAGAGGTAGGGTCCACCAACTCCTTGCCAAATCTACTTCATCCATTAAGTTCTAGAAGCTCCACTAACGGACCTTAGCTGTTGATCAGACTGATCTAAGGTCTAGGTGGGCTATATACCAATTTTTCATTTGTTTTTAACTCTAATTGAAGATTCCAGTTAGTTTGATGGTTGGATCACCTCGAAATTAAACATCGATGGTCAAAAGGATTCTAATGATCCTAAGGTGTGTTCGGGTGTGTTATAGGGGTCGATATGTAACTCAAGTGGGCCACCCTTTAATCACCGCGGGCCCATGTTCACGTTGAACCAGGAATTCATTTACGTGAAAAATCTGGACTTGCATGCAGGGCTAGGAAAAAAATCAAGTGGGGCCCACAGTGATGCTTGTTAAGAAATCCACTCCGTCCACCATCTTTGGCACACCATGCTAACCCATGGTCCAAAATTTGAAATAGATCCAAACTTTAGGTGGGCCGCACGATCTGATAACGGATTAAATGGTATTTACCGTGAAATCCCATGCATGTATAAATTTGAATGAATTTAGATATTTTTCGAGAAGTCCACTTTACTACTTGTAGTTGTACGATCCGCTCTATTCATTATGTTTAACATGCCCTGCTAGGATTAAGGTCCAAAATTGGGACAGATTTGTTGATCGGGTGGGCCGCACGGTATGTTTTAGCTTCAACGGGGGTATGGAATGAAATTCATGAATATTTACAATCTTGCCATTCTTTTCTCAACCAGCTTCCGACGTCCATTATGTTGAAGTGCGCCGCCCGAATTTCTTGAGTTTGGCAAGCATTCTTCTTTTTTCGTGCTCTTTCTCTTGGTCTAGTTTGGGCCCCGATCTCCCAAGGATGTCCAAGATACTTCTTTAGCGGCCTACACACTCCATGATTCAAAATAACATTTATATACCTTCGATTGACAAGTTACCAGGTAGTTGGGACTTAAACCCGAAGATCTCCACAATGACCGATTCATCCTGATATTCGGATGGTCCATTTGGCGGATCCAAACCTGATGGACGGTCAGGTGACTTGTTAAAAATAAGGAAGCTTTATGGTTAGCACTCTAACCATGCATATGGGTGGATGTATGGTCAGTTTTGTGAATAGTTAAACACAAAGTGGGTTTCCGGAGTGATTAGGGGTAAGACTTATATAACGTTAGATTCGAGTGACTTTCTTATACATGAAAGTTTCTCAGATTCTGATTCTAATGGTGGGCTAAGCATTTTCATATGGTGTGAATAAGATGAACGGACCAGAATCTTGATCTGATAAGTGTACGAACGGATGTAGAGGTCAAGTAGTTGATTTACCGTGATCTAAGGCCTGAAATTCGACGTGTACGGTTAATTTTTGGTAATTAGGCATGGTATAAAGTTTCACAGGAAACAGATCATGAGAACCTTGTGAGTTGGAATTTAGGATATAGGTGGATGGCATTTTCGTAATTATTGCTGATCTAAGAGTTTTGTGAAGTCTAATGGCTCCACATAGTTCTAAGTACGTTACTAAGAAATTCTTATAAAAGAACGTATATCTAAATTGTTATGGATAGGGAGTTATTTGTCAATTCCTTTAAGGGAAGACACATACGTTAGATCTCATGACAGAGAGTCTTACCTTGAAGTTTACGGTCAGATGGCTTGATCTATGAAAGAAGATCATTCCCAATGGTTCAATTTTTGTTGGGGAATGGATGTAGGTATAGGATAGCTAAGTTGGTGTCGTACACACGCATGTATCAAGTTAAACTTCATGGTAACACTCGAGGACTTTCAATACTCGGGTATTGAAAAGATTGGGTTGTTACAACCTTTTTGTGAGTACTCCTGTTTTATTTGCTAATCTGGCATTCGCCACATATTTTGTCTACTTTCTATAATTTAGGTAGACCTCTTACCAACTCTCTTTTGCTCAATCTATACAAGTTACGGTAGTGTACATGTCCAAGGCATTTATGTCATAACTCGGTCTCATCGGTATGGACCATGTAGCACGATAGATTAGATGAGCTTGAAACATAAACAATATAGCAGTTTTCAGATGCTCTACGACCAGTTAATATTACAAAACCATTTTTATTTAAAATTTCACAACCTTGATTAGTAAATTTTACACTATGATTTTTATCTCATATTTGAGAGATGCTTAATAAGTTGTGTTTTAACCCTTCTACATATAAAACATTCTTAAATAGAGGGAGGTTAATGAGTTGAGCCATACCTTGGCTAACAATCCTGTAATTGCTACCATCACCAAATGTGACTGAACTATCAGTCATGTCTTTAAGATTGGTGAACAGACCTTTGTCACCAGTCATGTGTCTGGAGCATCTACTATCTAGTTGCTACTTTGAATGACTTGAAGCTTTGAAAGCAGTGTGGGCAACCAAGTAAGTAACCTTAGGAACCCATTTCATTACAGTCTTGGGTTTAGGAGTATAGTTGGTCTTCTTATGTTTGTAGTTGTTATAAGACCGACCTACTAAGTAAGATTTTAAGAGCTCCTTAAGTAAATCAACAATTTTCTCAGCTAAAGGATTAGGATTCTGATTTTTATAGTTGATATGGTTACTTTAGGTTTTAAGGTTTGAAAAGTCTTAGCATTTTTAGAATAGTTTTGATTCAGATTTTTCCCTTTTGAGTTTGAAGACTCCCCTTTCACAAATTTAGGTGGAGTATTTTATGTTTGGGAGGAATACTTTTATCGTAGCCCAATTCAGATCGATCGCCACATTTTCTGGATCCAGATAAGAGTTTTTCTAACTTAGGATCACCTTGGGCATACCTTCAGGTGTCTTTTAAACTCAAAAGTGAAGAGACTTAAAGTTTTAGCTTTTCATTTTTAAATTTTAGGTTTTCAACATGGGAGGTTTTGAAATCTAAGTCGCACTTAGTTTTTTCAAAACAATCTAAAATGTGAGATTTTTCTAAAACGAGATTATCAAAATTTTCTTTAAGCTTTGAAAACTTTTCTTTGTGAAGTTTTAGCTTTATAGCAATTTTGCAACTTTCCTTGTATAGGACATTATAAGTATCTTGAAGATCTTCTTCATTTTCATGATCACTATTCAGATTTTCTTCACTAGTTGAATCATCATTATTTAAGAAAGTGAACTTGGCTAGAGTCGTAAGGGCTTTAACTTCATTATCCGACTCGGTTTCAGAATCTTCTGACTCAAAAGAGGCTTCAGAGTGGGAAGATTCATCCCAAGTAGCTAACATTCCTTTCCTTTTAGGTTTATCCTTTTTAGGACATTTGGTTGCTAAATGCCCATATTCATGATAGTTGTAACATTGACTGTCTTTTAAAGATTTTTGAGTTTTAGATTTAGATCTTTTCTTTTTATTAGGCTTTTATAAATCAACCCTCTCTTTATTTTTGAAAATCTTATAAAACTTTTTAGCTAAAAGGGACATATCATCTTCAGAATTTTCTAAATCAGAATTTTTACTATTTTCTTAAGAAATTCTTTTAGAAGATTTAAGGGCAATGGATTTACCTTTAGGAGCTTTAAAGTTTAACTCATAGGTCTATAATGAGTCAACTAATTCTTCTACCCTCATCTTATTCGTATCACGAAGTTCCTAGATCGCAGTCACCTTTGAATTGAACCGTTCAGGCAGTGAGCATAGTATCTTTGCAGAGACTTTACTTTTTGAGATTCTATCACCAAGACCCCACATAGAGTTGACAATGTCATTTAATCTTGTATAAAAGTCCATGAAAGTTTCACTTTCTTCCATACATATTTCATCAAATTTGGTTGTGAGGATTTAGACTTTAGATTTCTTGACAATTGTTGTTCCCTCATGTGTCATTTCTAAAATATCTCAGGCTTGCTTTGTAGTATCACAGGATATAATTCTCTTGAATTCATCCGGTGATAGTGTGCAAGTGATTGCATTTAGAGCCTTTGCATTAGCACTACTCTCACTTTTCTGAAGAGTGGTCTAAAAAAAATAAGGTGTGACTTTCATAGTTTTGGATCCGTCGATACCAGTTACTTCAGTGGTAGGAGGGGTCCAATTAGTCACGTGACTTACCACACGCTCTCATCCATGGATTTTAAGAAAATTCTCATCCTGACTTTCCAATAGGCATAATTGGAGCCATCAAATGGTGGAGGCCTAGTGAGTGAAAGGCTATCGAAATTTGACATCTTAAAAAGCTCAGATCGATTAGCTCAGAAAATTAATCTAAAAGAAATAATAATTAAAGCGAGCTATTAGGCTCTGATACCACTTGAAAAGGCTGAGCTAAGAGTCCTTGAGGGGAGGGGAGGGGGGGGGGGTGAATAGGACAATGCCAAATAAAAAATTAAATACAGAATTTAAACAAATATAAATAATGATAGTAATTAAACAATCCCACAATGCAGAAATAAATAACAACCTCAAGTGTATAAGTATTGAGAGGCTGATACAGATGTTGTTCTAAAGACAATCTTACACCAAAAACCAATGACTTATGGTAGGACAACTTGATTCCTAGAACGGTCTATGTATCAAAAACTCAAACTGATACAGAGGAATAAAGAAATAAATAACAAAGAAAATAACTAAGCTATTACAACATTCCCATACATACATAAAAAGATTACAACATTCTCCACAAATGCGTAAAGGGAAATTACAACATCCACACAATGAAATAATCAATCAATCACCATAAGACCAGAAATTATAGTGGTTCGCTTGTGTGTACACCAACTGTTTAGAAAAACAGCCACACGATTACTCCACTCCTAATATCCTCACACAGTGGATATTAGCGTTCACTATAAAAATAGGTTTTTCAAGGTTCATCTAAAACCCTCACAATTGTGTCTTTCAAGTGGGCTTATACAATTCAAAAACCCTACACTTTGAGTTTTCTTGATCACCCTAGACAAACCAAAAGAAAGAGATTTTTCTAGCACAATCTCAAAAAAACCAAAAGAATAATTGATTTACAAAACTGTAAAATACTGATCTTGATATTCTTCTTTGTTGCAGCCCGGTAGAACCAATTCGAAGTAGAAGTTTAATGTTCACACTCACTTATGAAATGGTTCTAAGTTCTAAATTGATTTTAGATTAAATCACCTTGGGCTAGCTTGATTTGATTTTGATTCCAAGAAATGGGAAAACTTCAATCCTTTTTTCAAATAAGATTGGAATGTAGAATACAAAATCAAATGTAGAAAGCTAATTAAAGAGAATATAAAATGAGCATTAAATAGCTTAAGAATATCACTAACTTATCTCTCAGAGTGGTGTCTTGATTTTGCTAGAATTGGATATCAAACTCTGAAAATCGTGCTCTATTTATAAGTACAGAAATCGTTCCTTCAATTGGCCCAGAGGACAGCTCGACTGGTCGAAGGACCAAAAAACTTTTAAAATTTTGGGTGGGATAAGATCAGGCCGTTCCACGACTAGTCGAAGGACCTACTCGACCAGTCGAGTGGCCTCCACGACCAGTCGAGTCCTGTTTATGACTGGTCGTTTGAGACTCTTTTTAGTCGCTGGACTTTGAGTCGAGCCTGCAGGACTGGTCGAGTACTGTTCACTCGACTGGTCGAGCATTCTCCAGGACTAGTCGAGGCAATAACAAAAAATTTCAAAAATTAGTAGCAAACTTAGGACTGGTCAAGGATTTCTTGGACTGGTTAAGACAATACTAAGACTAGTCGAACTTAGTCTAAGACTAGTCAAAAAATAGTCTATGCACTTATAAAGTGACCCAATTAAATTATGTATTCAAAATGACCTATCCTATGGTCAATCTAGGGTCATTCATACCTTGTAAGAAATATATCAACATTAAATCTTCTTTTGCTTCAGTTGATAGTTGTTCTTTGAAGTTCACGAAGTTTGAGATCTTAACATATGATGAAGCTTGAACTTGAGACTTTTTGAAGCTTGAAATTGAAGTACTTGACTTATATTTCATCTCGAGCTTTGAGTACCAAAGTAAAGACTATTGTTTTGCCTTTAGATGAAGCTTTGGAACCTTGAACTTTGAAGCTTGAAGGAGTGAACTATCCCATAGTATTGTACTTGAGCATGTATATCTCTTGATCTTGCATTTGAAGTTCTTGAGGTAAAGACTTTTGTTCTTGGACATGTGATGCGTAGTCTTGAATATGTAGATGCGCTACACAAGACACAAATTCCAAGAGGTTTTAACACTACAAAATTTGACAATCATAGGAACTAGAAAATATAGCACTTACAAGAGCAAGACAATAAAGAATTCTGGAAAAGTCACAACCAGAACAGAAAAGTGTAGAGTAATGCTAGGGTTGCACTGACCATGTCTTAAGCACAGGGCAATGCTTCCAAGAAGCAAAAGATGACGATAACAAACATCTCAGCTCCAGCTCACCCAACGAACAAATTTGTAGGTAAATGTTATAATTGTGGAATGAAGGGTCATTCTGCTTGTTTTTATAGATGACCACCTCAGCAATCACAGTATCAGGCTCCCCAATAGCTGCACCCGAAACCTCATCCATGATATCAAACACCCTAACCATAATACTGGAGACCTCCATATGACCAAGCACCATAACAATATTAGAGACCTCCGCAGTAGAGACCCCCTCAATAGCAACAACACTCATAGAAACAACACCACCAGTCGAGGCTGAAATGCTAAGTTCCTCAAGAATCGATACAGGGTCGTGTGTTCGCCATAGCACTACCACATGTAAACGCTAATGGAGTAGTGGTGGAAGGTACCATAATTATATATTCCTCGCCCACTTGAGTTTTATTTGATTCAGGAGATACACATTCTTTTATTTTGACTCCTTTTATGAATACATTAGGTCTATCGCATGAAGTCCTAGATAAGAATTTAGTAATTTATACACCAATAGAAAGCTCTATAGTGTTAAATCAAATGTGCAGATCTTGCCCTGTCATGGTCGGAGATTTCATATTATTGGCCGATCTTATCGTATTGGAGATGCAAGAGTTTGATGTTATTCTGGGAATGGATTGATTGACTTTGTTTCATGCAGAGTTGGATTGTTTTGAGAAAATTGTGACCTTTTCTATTCTTAGACGACTGAGACTCTAATTTCTTGGAAAGCAAAAGGACGAACTGTTTTGGGATTTCTTAGTGCTTTAAAGCACATGAAGTGGGTATCGATCAAATTCCAATCGTTTGTGAGTTTTTGGATGTATTTCAAGACAAGCCAAGGTTACCTCCAAGAAGAGATCGATTTTGGTATAAATCTTATGCCCGAGATCTCACCGATCTCCATTGCATCATACTGTATGGCATTAGTAGAGCTGAAGGAACTGAAGGAGTAGATTTTTATTTGGCCGAGTACGTCACCGTAGGGTGAGCTAGTCTTATTTATGAAAAAGAAGGATGGCTCGATGAGATTATGTATTGATTATCACCAGCTGAATAAGGTCACCATTAAAAACAAGTACCCACTGCATAGGATAAATGCCCTTTTTGACTAGTTGTAACACCCCGACAATCGGTACCCAAGTACAGAGACCCCGATCCTGAGTTTTCAGGTGTTAACCAAATAAAATGCACATGTGACCTATTTCATATTCACACTCATTTTACACACGAGCAATCAGAGTAGCACAATTCAAATTAGCAGAATCGAAGCAAAGTAGGGATAACAAAAATCAATAAATATAGGGCTAACAATCAATAATACAATTAAAAAGTGGTGTCCGCCCAAATGAGAATTGTAAGTGCTATAATTTATAAAGCACACTCTTGTTTGTTAAATTTCGATGAGACAAAACAACTTATGGAAAGTTCACCTTTAAGAGAATCAAGATGGAAAGCTCACCTTCAAGTGAATCAAGATGGAAAGTTCACCTTCAAGTGAATCATGAAGTTGGAAGTGCTAGCTTAAGTACAAGTCATGAGGTTAGAAAGTTCAAAGCCGAAATGAGTTCAAGTTCTACTACACTTATAATAGAAGATCAAGCTCCACCTTCGACTACATTTCAAGTATAAGATCAACTATTGAAGATTCAAGAAGAAGATTCAAGCTTTACACTTCAATGTCTAGTCTTCTCAGGTATAATAGACACTAGAAAGACCTTAGACTTAGGTGCTTTCAAAAGACAAACTAATATGGGTTTCTATACTTTAGTTAGGCTTAAGTTTGACTAGTTTAGACATTGGTTTGACTAGTCTAAGCTGTACCTCGACCAGTCTAAGATAATCTTCGACCAGTCCAAGTTTGAAATACAAAAAATGGATATTTTTGGTGGTTTCTCGACCAGTCGAAGAGGGACCTTTAACCAGTCGAGGGTTGCTCGACTCAAAGTCCAACAACTAAAATCAGGCACCCTCGACCAGTCAAAGCCCATGCTCCACCAGTCGAATAGGGCCCTCAACTAGTTGAGCGGGGCCTTCGATCAGTCGAAGAACAGTTTTACCCGATCACACCCAAAATTTAAAATTTTGTTGGATCTTAGATGAGTCGAAGGAAACCTTAGAAGAGTCGAAGCAACAACATTTCTAACTAAAAATAGAGGCCTTCTCTCATTTTGAAATTACTTATTTAAGCTAAGAAAAGCCTTCACCAAGAGAGAGAGAGAGAGAGAGAGAGAGAGAGAGAGAGAGAGAGAAGTCCCCACTATCTTCAAGTTATTGCATGACATTTTAATATTTTGTTTGTATAGCTTTTTTATTTTAATTCCTTGATCTCTTTTCATGAATCTTATTTTTTAAAAAGAGTAATCACTCTTCTTTTAAGATTTGAGGAATTCAAACAAGTAGCCTTTAGTTTGAATTAATTTAAAATCAATTTAAAACCTAGAACCCTTGTTTGTGTTACTGGACATTGAACATTTTACTTCAAGCGAAGCGGTTCCATAGGCTACATCAAGAACGTCTTCAAAGAGAAGATAAGTACAATTCTATTTCTTTGTATTTTGGTTTATTTGAGATAACCAGAAAATCTCATGTATTGGTTTTGAATGAGATAGCTAGAAAATCTCAGTGTGGGGTTTTTGTTCATGATAGCCCTTTTAAAATTACAACTGTATAGGTTTTAAGATGTACCTATGAAAACCTTATTTTTAGTGAACGCCAATATCACGTGGGTTGTGATTATTGGGAGTGGAGTAGGTGTGACTATTTGAGAATAGTTGGTGTACACACCGAACCACTATAACTCCTGGTGTTGTGATGAATGTTTAATTTTTGTATCTGTGGTGAATGTTTGTAACTTTATTTCTGCACTGGTGAATGATTATAATAGATAGGCTTATTATCTCTTAATTGGTTTGAAGTCTTGATCCTTACAAACATTTGTGAAATCAGGTTGTCCTACCTAAAACTTTGTTTTTGGTATAAGGTTGTCCTACAAACTAAGTTTGAATCAATTTTTCAATTCTATGGCTATTGAGATCTATGATTTATTCTGATTTATTTATTATTTCAGTACTTTAAGTTTTTATTTGGCATAGTCCTATTCAGCCCCCTAGGACTGTTAAGCTTGCCTTTTTTAATAATTATACAAATCACAATAATTACAATAGGAATAAAAGAACAACTACCAAGTGAGAAGAAGCTAGAGATCTATTCGGCTCCCCAAGCTCATCATCGAATTGTCCTATTCCTGACTTATCGGCATATGTCAAATAGGAGGCATTAAATGCCAACATAGTGAAGAAATATCTCCAAGATTGTTACTTGGGACATTTTAGTGATTAACGGGTTCACAATAAATGTATATTAATAGATATTATACATTCAAGCTTGCTATCTTTAATGCATAACTACTAAATAAGTTACACATGTTGCCAACACAACAGAGCACAGGTAATGATAGCATAATAACAAATAGTTTACTAAGCTATTTGGTAAGTATATTAATGTGGTGATGAAATGATCATGCTCCTCACAATAAAACACTCCCTCACAAGCAACTTCCACGACTATTTCGCAAATGTCAACACTCCCTCACAAGCGACTCCAATGCCAAATCGCAACCTGTCCTAAGATATACATGATTAGTGAAGTGATTATTAGTCTTAATTCATACAGCAGGTTGACAAAGCTTAGATATCGCTATTATATCACGAGTCATTATCCAGATCACATGGTTCGTTATGGCATGTGGCGGCTCCTCACCAGTGTCCCTTGATCCAAATTAAGGCATTAATAAGGTATAGGTCGTCACCCAATACCAAGTATAAACCATCAATTTAGAGGTGCGGGCCTGTCACTCAAAATTAAATAAATAGGAAGGAAAGGCCTCGTCACCCAAGTCCATTCATGCCCGATCGTTCAAACGGTACTCTGACACGAAACTATCGGTGGGGTAATTTGACGGGGGTCGTTCGAACAACATACTATCACCTTTATCAGTGCTCAATGGTCACTATGGGAAGGCTTGTCACCCCAGCATAGGTCGATAGCTCGAACATGGTGTCCTATACCACCATGCTCACGCACTAATGGTTATGAGTAGATTAAATCAATGGTAATGGTAGTATCCAAGATTCTAAATGTTATACAATCACCAAGCAAAAAAATGATTGAGCTTGCATTAGACTGATGTGATCGACTATGGAGGACCTCAGGCAAACTAGCATTGGGTGCAAAGCATTCAGTGTAGCTCCAACTATTTTTGTTCATCCATATTCAAGTTCAGTCAACCGTACAATGCTGGGATAGTCTCCCTAAAGTGGGCGATCCATATATGTAGATATTTGCGAAGCTCAATCCACCATAACAACACTATTCAATCATCCTAGTATTTCTAAGTATTCAACATCCAAGAATTTTTATAATATTAAGAGTTTCATGTTATTCAAGCATTTCATTGAGCATGTTGTTAATCAAATAATAATTAAATGTATTTAATTATTCTAAAATGCAAGCAGAAGCTTGGGGGTAGATCTTCACCTTAGAGTCAAAATCCTTGACTTGGATGCGGCCTTAACATCAGAAATTTGGAAAAAATGCTCCAAACCGTAATTCATTGATAATATCATCATTAGTAATATGAATTTTAATATAATTAGGTTTTAACTAAGGGTTAAGGGTTTTAACTAACTTAGTTTAAGCAAATCTCAACTCGAATTGACGAGTCGGAGCCTGGGATTGGTCTACTACGACATCCGCATGGACCATGCCCAAATACGACTCTCATAATAGCATGAGCCACTCTTAATCAATTTCTGAGACCCCAAGTCCTAACATGATCAAACCCTAGTGTTAAGATTTTTGAGAAATGATGAAAATGAAAGAGGGTTTCCAATCTTAATGGCTCAAAAAGAGTAAAAAATAAAAGAAAGAGATGGAAAGACCTGTAGGGAAACCTCTTACCTAATAAGGGAGTGGAGAATCCGACCCAAAATCTTCGGATTTCATCCGTGAAAGACATGAGACTAAGAATAGAGATGAGATCTTGAATGAATCCAGAGAGCACGGGGATTGGATGGTGTGATCCAGCACCGGGCCCCACCATCTCTCTCATTCCTCTCTTCTTATCCTCTTCTTTCTCTCCTTTTCTTTGCAAAAATTTGTATGGGGAGAAGGAGAGTGCAAATGAGGTACTTTTATAGAACCAAAATTGACGAAAATAGCCTAATGGCCCTTTATTCGTTATACTAACCCTGGAGGGGGTTGTTTTTGACTTACAGGTCCTTTTAGGGGCCCACTGGCTCATCCATGTCAGGGGAAGGTGCCCCACTATAAGATCTATGTTTGGACACAACCAGACAGAAATCAGATGCTTCGATAAGCTGTGGGGGCCCCACTTGCTATGGATGATTGTCGATTATCAATCGGGGCCGTGGTTATACGGATATGAGCTGAAAAATATCCTTAACTCATACCTTGAGTTTCATTGTGATCTGACGGTTGAAATATCACAACTTCGCAAAAGAGTAGAGAGCCTAATTTAGTTAAATTTTCAAGTTTCTGCTTAGGGCATTTGCACATCCCATGTACCTAGCATTCGGCTGAAGTTGAACGATTTTAGACATTATCCCAGATTGACATCTGCGATGGACATTAAGCCTGGTAAGACGGTCGTTATTCTACCGTTTTGAGTTTAGCGGACTACTAACATGCGATCTGGAGCTTTTTTGGATAATTAGGCTATTTTCAGGATGAATTGGGCAACGAGATTTCTCATACACAATGACTGGGGTTTAGATTAGCTAAATTCATAGTGTGACATATTTGTAATTAGTGAACACGGTGATTCGGCTTTAATCACTCTAATCAAGGACCATAATTCAACTATACTCAAAGTTATCCAAATTAGTAAAATATACCAAAAAATAGAAAATATCAATTTAATTAAATAGTATGATTCCTAGTATGATTAAAAGAAATTCTTAAGAAGACATCGAATACAAAAACTCTAAGATGAAAAAGATATGCGCGACATGTCGACAACGTGTACTTGTAGAAATTTTTAGTTTAAATAAGTATATTTCATATAATATTTTTGGTACTTTTAGTAAATAAATTATTTTTATTATATTTTAATAATTTATAGCAAGTATAATTTAGCCCCACTAAATTTCATCTCATTTTTAGTTATAGAAAAATTCTAAAAATTCTGGGAGTACCGGCTGCCTGAAACTAATGATTTTGGTACAATTTCCAATACATTCAAAACTTAACATACTTTAATTTATTTATTTATTTTTTCAAGAAACTAGATTCATCAAGACTCAATATCTCTTTTGAATCACCTCAATTAGAGTTGTAGAAAAATATATATGAATTTTTGAATTCAATGCATTGAAACTGTCAAAATCCAAACATGTAGAATATTGATGAATAGAGTTACTCGGTTACACTGAATTCCACTCGGTGCAACCAAACCTTGCTATCCAAATTTGTTTAGTTTCTTGATGTTTACTCGGTGCAACCGAGCAGTGCTACCCCAGTTGTCCCAGTTTGCTCAGTGGAATCGAGTTCCACTAGGTGCAACCAAACCTTGCTATCCTTATTCTTCGAAATTCTCAAATTTCACTCAGTCAGGCGGTGTTTGTGGATCCAAGGTCCATCCTTTTGACCCCAAACATGTGTGAATACACACATAGACATGCACTGAAGTCCAAAAATCAAATGTACTACCCAAGGACATCCAATTCCCAACTGGCAAAAAATCTGGGGCGTTACACCAGCTGAAGGAAGCTAAGTTTTTCTCTAAAATAGAATTGTAGTCAGGATATCTCTAGCTTAGAATTAAGGAAGAAGATATACCAAAGACATCCTTTAGGACTCGTTATGGCCATTATGAGTATGTCGTGATACCATTTGGGCTAACAATGCACCAACAATATTTATGGACCTGATGAACATGGTATTTAAGCCACACATAAATCAGTTTGTCACAGTATTCATAGATGATATTCTTATATATTCTAAGACATAGGAAGAGCATGAGCAACATCTTAGAGTTACTCTTCAAACCCTATAGGAGTACTAGTTATATGCTAAATTTGAAAAGTGTGAATTTTGATGGAGGAAGCAAAATTTTTAGGCCATGTAGTTTCCAAGAATGGTGTGTTAATAGACCCATCAAAAGTGGAAGTGGTATTGAAGTGGAAACAACCCACGAGTGTGACCAAAATACGTAGTTTTCTTGGTTTAATAGGGTATTATCACAGATTTATCGAATGCTTCTCTTGGATTACTTCACTGTTAACTCAATTAACCAGGAAGGGTGTAAAGTTCATTTGGAATGATGCTTGTGATCAAGCATTTACAAAGTTAAAGATCCAATTGATGACAATGTCTGTCCTCACCAATCCTTCAAGTGGTGCAAAGTTTGTAATCTTTAGTGATGCGTCATATAGAAGGTTAAGTTATGTCCTTATGGAACAAGGTAAGGTCATATCCTACACCTCTAGGCAGCTGAAAGTGCATGAACAGAATTACCCTACTCATGATTTTGAGTTGGAAGCCATGGTTTTCACTCTTAAAGTGTGGAGGCATTATCTATATAGGGAGAAGTTCAAACTATTTTCATACCATATATAAAAGTTTGAAGTATCTTTTCTCTAAAAAAGAATTGAATATGAGGCAGCGTCAGTGGATGAAATTCTTAAAGGACTATGACTTCACCCTCCAATATCATTTAGGTAAAGCTAATGTAGTAGTAGATGCCTTAAGTCATAAGACGCACGGACCAATCACCCACCTCATGATTCAATGGTGGAAATGTTAGATACGGTGTAGGATTTTGATGTCTAATTGAATCTGCGAACATCTGTAGCTCGTCTCTTTAACCTAGCCATTCAATCCTCCTTAATTAGTAAGGTTATAAAAGCTCAACAACAAGATTCATGACTGCATGACAAGTTAATAAAAGCTAAAGAAGGTAGTAAATTAGAATGGAAAGTTGGTGTTGATGGTGGATTAAGATTCTAAGGAAGATTGTGCGTGCCAAATGTGGTTGAATTGAAGAAGGAAATTATGGATGAGCCACACTACACTAAGTTCACAATCACCCTAGAGGTATGAAAATGTATCGTGATATGCGCAGACAATATTGGTGGAATAATATGAAGAGGGAGATTGTTGATTATGCGGCCAAATGTCTCATATGTCAACAGGTGAAGGCAGAGCATCATAAGCTATCAGGGATGTTACACCCACTGCCAATTGTTGAGTGAAGGTGGGATCACATATCCATGGACATCATTATGGGATTGCCATGTACATGTAATAGTCATGATGCAATTTGGGTCATCATCGATCAGTTCACTAAGTCTGTACATTTTCTTCTAGTACATGCTAAGGACTTATGTAAGCTCTATATTTAAGAAATAATTAGACTGCATGGAGTACCTATATCTATCATATCCGATCGGGATTCCAGGTTCACATCTCGTTTTTGGAGGAGTCTACAGAAGGAATTAGGAACCACTCTTGATTTTAGCACCACTTTCTACCCTCAGTTTGACGGGCAAACTTAACGAGTGAATCAGATCCTTGAGGACATGCTCTGAACTTGTGTTCTTGATTTTAAAGGGAGTTGGGATGACAATTTACCATTGATCAAGTTTGCTTATAATAATAACTATCAAGTGAGTATCGGTATGGCACCATATGAGGCTTTGTTTGGGAGGCCTTGTAGATCTCCAATTTGCTGGGCAAAAGTTGGAGAAGGTAGCTTGCTTGGGCCAGAGATTATGCAAGAGATTACAAAAAATATTTTTATCATTATAAACTACCCGCATACAACCCAAAGTCGCCAGAAGAGTTACGCTGACAATTGCTGAAGAGATCCAGAGTTTACAGTTGGAGATCACTTCTTTTTAAAGATTTCTCCAATGAAGGGTGTCATAAGGTTTGGTAAAATGAGAAAGTTGGCTTCAAGGCATATAGGTCCTTTCAAGGTTCTAATGAGGGTTGGTATTATCGCATATAGGCTTGCTTTACCACCTTAGTTGTCCGGTATTCATGATATTTTCCATGTGTCCATGTTAAGAAAATATGAGCGGAACATTTCTCATGTTATAGACTGACAACCATTAGAGATTAAGGAGGATGCTTTATACATCGAGCAACCAGTCCTTACTCTTAATAGGAAAGACTAAGTACTTCGATCTAGCGTTATACCGTGAGTAAAGGTCCAGTGGAATCGCCATAGCAAGGAAGAGGGTTCTTGGGAACGAGAGGCCGATATTAGAGTGAAATACCCTCACCTGTTTGCATTATAGGTATGTTAAATTTTAAGGACAAAATTTCTTTTAAAGTGGGTAGAATATAATAACCTGATTGAATCTTAACAGTCCAATTTTAACCGTTGATCGACGTACCATACTAATGCAATATGATTGTTGATCTACATGATCAACCTATTCAATCTCAACCGTTGATTTAAACATATCCAAATCCAACTATCCATTAATTAATAAATTCAACCAGACATTTGGCCATCCATCCGAAGAAACACCCATCTAACTGTTCATATGCTAAAAATCATCAGAACACTTGTTATCAATCAAAATTAATCATCCATCTTACTAGTCATGTAGCCACCCACAATTCTACCTCTCTATCTGACTTCATACCCAATGTGAGGTCTATACCAAAGGTATGCACATCACTTATTCTAGAAATACCGTTCATCATCATTTTACCTAACCCATCCTCATATCCTACCCGTCCATCTCACCTCAAATCCACATGTGCATTTGAAGTCCATTCGCCGATCACATAAAAGTTCACCTAACCGTACATCTATCCGCCTATCTATTCATATATCAATTCATCCCTCCATCTACACCATCTGTCATGCATGCATCAAATATTACACACCATGTACACCCATTGCATGAACACACACCTCCCACACACGCACACCTCATCCATTCCCATATACACATGCACACACATGGCACACATGCAACACACATGAGCGTAAGCTAAACAATGTTCCCGCATATGTTTTAAATGAGAAAAGAAAAGAAAACTGATGGAATGGAAACATAAGGGAGTAAATACCAAAGGTTTTCTTTCACACGTGTTACATGTGTGAAAGAGTTTATAAAAGCGAGAGAGAGAGAGAGAGAGAGAGAGAGAGAGAGAGAGAGAGAGATAAGAAAATTGTTTTGGTTATTCACGTGAGAAAGAGAGGGGGAGAGAGAAATAAGAGAGAGAAAGAAAGAGAAGAAAAAAGATAAGAGGGAAAAAATGTGAGTATTCTCTCAATTGTTTTTTTTTTCGAAATTTTATATTTTACTAAAGTATTTATTCATTTATTGATTCTCAAAATTTCTTTCTATTTGGTTTGTTTAAAATAAAAATTACTATTATTATTATGTGAATAATCCAATAAATGAAATTGCTTATCTTAGTTGTAATTATTATTATTAGTAGTAGTTTTATTTGTTTTAATTACTAACCATGCTTTTAAATATATCATTTTTTGTTGTCCTTAATTAACATGACTCAATTTGACTTTAATATTGGCTTATTTTTAATCCTGCCTTAAAAATTCTTTTTTTTTTTTTTGAATTTAGATATTTTTGTTAAATTTATTGTAAAAATCTCTAGTTTTTATATAATTTTCCAGATTCTTAGATCTATTAAATTATATTACATGTTTAAGTTTTTTACGTTGAACTTTTATCAAGATCTAATAGATTACGTTGCATGTTATTTTCTTTCGTAGAACTTTAATTAAGATCTAATAGATTACATTGTATTTTTTTCCGTATAACTTTAATCATGTACGGACAATTTACATTAATTGAATTTTTTTTTTAGTTAGATAAATTATGTACATCACATAGTATGGATTAATCGAAGAATAGTGGTCATTGAAGAATTTTGAAAATATTTGATTCTTGAAATATTAAAATCATGCATCATTGAAATAGTTATAAAACACTAGAAAATAGGTGGGGTAATTAAGTTCTCTGGGTTGAAAATCCCTAAACTGGAAATAGGTGGGGCAACTTAGACCATTGGGTTGGAAGTCCCAGAATCCCAATTGTTATGTCTTGGAACCTCTACTATACCATTTGGGTAAGTAAGCATGTCAGGATTATAAATAGTTTCTGTCGTCAGGTTCGGTAGGGTAGTAGTCTGACATGCTAACGTACAAATGAGTCCCTCACCAAATGCCCATTGGATGGGTGAGCATGTAACGCAAAAAGTTTCCATTATTAGGGTAGGTGTTGTATTGGCGTGGGTGTTAGTAAATTGGTGTAGACTAGCCCTATTGTTAAAAAGAATAAACTACACTAATTGTTATGGATTATGGAATATATTAATTCAATTCATTCATTTTTTTTAATTTACATTGAAAAATATTACATTTTAACATCTTCATATGTTTTCTTTATATAAACATATATTGTATTTTTTTAATACATTTTATTTAGATTATATGAGGTTTGTAAGTGCTTGTATGTTTAACACACATATGGTTGTCAAATTTCGTGAGACAAAAGTGATACCAAATAGATTGCAAGTATGAGTAGATTGGTTGGGATGGCTAAACCCAAGGTTGGGCTGGCCGAACTTACTTCAGAAAAGATCTTTCTTATTGTATACTTGCCTGAATTATGTTGGGTTGGTCGAAGGTAGTTAGGCTCGTCGAACCTAAGGTCGAGCTGACATAACTTCAATGTATTTTACTTAGAATCATATGTTATCGTGATATCATGTGAAATACACCTAACCTAGGGTCAATCTAAGGTTATATACCACTTGATGGTTGACACATACAAAGTGTTCCAATCTTTGAACCATGTAAAGCTTTTGAGGTTTGAGATGTTGAGTCTTCCTTATGATGTTAATCGAGTCTTTACGAGTTCTTCATGAGTTATCGAAGAGTATCTTCATGAGTGCTTGTGCTCCTTTCAGGACTACGAAATTTGACAATCCTAATTGTGCTTAAGTATAAGCACTTACAATTTCCCTCGTTGTCAATTTTGTGACAAAACGCAATCATATACAACTCATCATACACTCATACAACTCATCATAAAATATTACAACATCTCACAAATTCATCGTACTAATATGAGTTCTGGTTTAAAAGAGCATATGTACACCACTAGTTATACCATATCTTGATGATCTTGATGCTCCCCCTTAGAACAAGCATTTGTAACTTCCCCTAAGCACTTAGTCACATAGAATATATCTCTATACAATCCAATACTTTATCACATGCAAAAAAGAATATAATTTCATATAATTCATCCATGCAAGTGTTGTGCTCAGATATTCATTCAAGTGTTTTGTGGAGTTGTGCTCATATATCCATAACCATTTTCTCCCCCTTTTTGTCGGAAGTTGACAAAAGAAGAAAGAATTAAATGATGGATAGAACACGAATATCAAGGATAAGAGCATATAAATTAAGAATATAAGGTCATTAAGTTACATAAAGATTAATATCCAAATGTGCATATAAATTAAGAATATGAGGTCATTAAGTTACATAAAGATTAATATCCAAATGTGCATAAGGGAAAGCCATCCAAGAGTGCATGTAATCTAAAGAGAGAATAAAAGTTATTACAGATCATAAAAAAATATCAGTCCGAAACAAAGGAGGACGGTGCATTCATTTCAGAATCATTAGTTTTGAATCGATGAAAGTAATTTTTCATGTACTTCATATGTTGTTTTCAAGTTTAATGCAATGATTCCTCAGATATATGCAAAGCGTCTACCTTCCTCTCTAAACTCTCTAATCTATGAGAGTATTGCGAAGGTTGGAAATCTGAATCATTCGTATCAACAAATTCTTCCAAGTCACCAAATGTGTCATCCATGTTGATATCAGCTTCAGGATCCTCTTCCTGATCGCCTTACTGCTCAGGCCTCAGATCTAACTTTATCATGTTCAAGTTTGCATTACTAAAGGGAAGTTTGGATTCCGATGCTTCGATCGTGGGAATTTGGACATTTAATCGCAAAGTAAGCGAAGTCATAAGAAATGCAAAAGGAATGGAAACATGACGATGATAGAGATGATATTGAATAATCGAATGAGATATTAAGAAAGGAAGAAAAATGCGAATACCAGATGCAACAAAATGCATAATACGCATCATGAAGGGAGTAAGAACAGTCTTATTCCCAGCCCCTGGATAAACATTAAATGTAAAGATGCAATGAAGAGTGTGGTATTTTGGAAGTAAATTATAAGTGAGGAGAGAGTTACTAGACTTCCATTTGGCGTTAAATCCACATAACACCTGAGTAATGGTAGTTCTTTCTGAAGTGTACATATCTTCAAAAAGAGGTGTGAAAGGTAACCCGTCATCTGCCATCTCAATGTCCACAATGGATGATATGAAGGAGGGTATTATGGTGATAATTTCTTCCATAAATTGAATATTAAATGATGATTATTAGAAGAAACTTCATTTATGGATGCGTATATTTGTTGTGTAATGGATTGGTAAGTCGCCCCGCCCCATTTTAGAATTTTCTCCCATCCTACCTCGGAGAGAAGATCAAATAGACCGCTCAATGATAATTCTATGAGAGTGGAAATTCTGTTCATTCTCCGGATAATCCTCTGGTGCGTGTATAGACTACACAACTTGAGGAACAAAGCGGGATGAGGAACCAGAATGCGGTCTATGAACGGTATGTTTAATTCGATGTTTCATGGAAGAAAATGAGCAAAGAATAACAAAGTGGGTGATGGATTTGATTAGATCAAAATTTTAAAGTAAACATACCAAAATGAAGGTTCTAAATTCTAAGAAATTGCAAGATTCATAAATAAAGTACGACCAATAACTTAAATCTATAAGGAAATAACAACTAAACCACTTACAATGAGTTTAGGGAGATGGGTTGGCTGAAGGAAGCACTAGCAAACAGAAGAAAAAGAAGTAAAAATGAGAAATTTGGAGGTTCCCCCCCTCCCCCCCCCCTTTTGATCAATCTGTGCCTGATTCAGCTTGCCCGAATAAGTGCTCGACTGGCTGAACTGGTCGATCAGCTATGGGCTGGCCGAAATATCTCCAACAATTTTATTTTTTAATAATTTTTTTATACAAATATATAAAAAAGAAAATAGAAAAAAATAAACAAATTACAATAAAGGAAGATTAATCAAGTAATATAACATAATCTAATATCATTTTTAAATTGGAGAATCTAACACTGTCCGGCGGTTTTGTCAGAATGTCTGCAAGCTGTTTCTCAATATTAATGTGTTCTAGCATGATAGTGTTGTTTTCAACTAATTCTCGAATATAATGATATCGCATATTGATGTGTTTTGTGCGAGAATGTTGAATATGTTTATAGCACTGGCATTGTTACGGTATAGATTCATGGTATCTTGATCAATACCATAGTATGCTAACATACGTTTCATCCACATTAATTGTGTGCATGCATTCCCTGCGGTAATATATCCAGCTTCTACAATGGATAATGATACTGAGTTTTGCTTCTTGCTCATCCAAGAAACAAGGCAATTTCCAATATAAAAGCATCCACCACTTGTGGATTTTCTGTCATCAACATTACATGCCCAATTAGCATCAGTATATCCAACAATTTGTAATGATGTATCATGAGGATACCATAAGCCTAAGTAGTTAGTCGTGTTAGCAACATATCGGATTATTCTTTTAACCGTAGATAAATGAGATTCTATAGGGTTAGATTGATGTGGGATCCCGGTCTTTTACAACATCGCTCATATGCACACGTGTCCCAACTCGTACCGTTGATAGACCATACACTGCACCCTAGTGCACCTAGAAAACATGCGCAAGTGATTTGTTTCGGAAGATCTTGAAACCTTTATCATATGGACCGCGTCGTCGTTGTGATTGCAATGGTGAAAACCGCGCATCAATCCGACGCTCCATTAGTGAGATATGACCCATCGAATGTAAGGCCCAAATTATGTATCCAGTAACACAAGAAATCTTTATTATGCTAGGCCCATTGGACTTGAGCTCATGTGGCCCTACAACCCACTTTTAGAACATAGAAATTACCAACAAATAAGACAATTGCTACATGACAAATTAAGAACCTAGCATATATAAGACAAGCACTATAAAACAAAATCGGATTCTATCCCAAAACTCATCATTAGCTCTCTCCCCATGCCTTAGAAACTAATCATGGCTCATGTCCACCTCATCCTATACATACATTCAATGCATGTCTTGATTTGTACCACATCACTTCAAACAACCAATTGCAACACTCCACTTCATCATCCACCATGCATCACCTACAACCCATAACCCTTATCCATCCATTAGCCAATGCATGTCTAGATTTCTTCCAGCTTGGCCAATGCATGCTTAGCACCATCCATCTCATCCATCCACTACTCATACCATACATTACATTCCACCTCACTTTTAGCACCAATGAGATCCAATGAACTTACCATATCATTTTACCACCTCAACCCCTAATTTCCTATATAATAGTAGGAGCTCTCTTGCACTTATTCTTTTCCTATACTTAAAAAAATTCTGAAATTTTAAGAGAGAGTGAGAGAGACTAGGGCTAAGGTGTGGCCCACGATTGATCAAGAGGGAGTGGACCACACATCATCATCCAACCATCCATCCCTTAAAGTGAGTCTACACCCCTCCTTCCATCTTCCTCGTCCTCTTCTTTCTTCCTCCTTTTATTTTCTTGATATGTGTGGGCCCCACTGGTGTGGATTTCTTGTGTGCATGTATTTATATATATGGTGGTCAGCAAAGTGACCCATGTCAGTATGGTCCACTACGATGAACATCATATCTACACCCTTCATTTGTAATCCTATTTTTGTTTCTGAACAGTAAGTTCTAAAAATCATATAAAATCAACCATGCTAAGATCGGCATTGAAATGTGGGGTATTATGAATCACAATATGAACTAACTCTGGACCAAATTTCGTAGCCATCCAACGGTCCAATCATCCGTAACTTCAAGTTTACTTGGCCGCTGTCCAACAGCATATGCAGGATTCCGATTTGTCTAAATGGACCCATTTTTAACTCTTTCAATGAATGTATTAAAACTATATGTTTAGTTAGTATCATAGAAAATCGAACCAACTTTCCAATAGTATATAATAAGCCCCAATCGGAGTTCGGATGGTTGCAATCTTGGCCTTATACAAAAGATGTATTTGGGAGCTTATTATTACCATTCTTGTTTAGGCCATATCCGTGATTTCAACAGTTAGATGTATAGTTAATAATCATATGTATGGTCCCTATGGTCAGATTCTTTCATGATAAAATTTAAAAAATTATGGACCGATAGATACTTCTGTAAGGATAAATCTTGAATTTCTATGTGTGGTTCAAATGGATCCAAGGCTCTTTATGGTTGGAAACCTATAAACAGCATGAATGACTTGTTCCCAAACCATCCATTAGATCAGATCTGCCAACAAAGAATCTAATCATAGATATCTCATCAATATATATTTCATGTGTTACTTAATAAATATGTTGGATTTATGTTATACATGACAATTATCCTCTCATTGACCCACTTGGGTGTGGGATCACTTGTGATTTATACATTTTATTAATTTATCCAATCTGGAAACCCATGTACATTGTTGTGTGTCTCTTATCTATGGTTAGCAAGCATGTGGGCCCCCACTTGCCATTGGATTTATTTCATTTCCTTCATACTTTATGTTTGTTGAAATTTTCTAAGTACTTGACTGTATTGCATGTAGGCCTCTTTGACACCTTGTAGTGGGCCCCACACCCTGTATTTAAGGGTCCCACTTTGGGGGATGTTTAATCCTTATATAAGTGAGCTGGGATGTCCCACTTTTCGTCTGGAATGATTCCCTAAGTGTTTGAAAATTTGGCTTTAAGTAGTGACAGACCCCATTGCTGAAAACTGTCTGATTATTTGTGTTTTGTACCAACTTTGGGCCTCTGTCGTGGACCACACGCTAGAGATATGAATAAACCACCACTTGGAACCTTTAACCTATACCAATAAATAGATAAATAATATTTTACTTGGGCTAAATCAGACCCACATGATCAGGTAGTGGATCCCAAAATGTGGTCAGGCATGGTTGTGCAGAAAATTATGTGCGGAAAATCGAAGTACCTATGTTTAGCCCTATACTAAATATTATGTGTGCACAACCAGTTGTTCCAGCTTATAGTTTTTGAAGTACATATATATTAAAACCAAGGTCACCTATTAGGACACTGAAAGGTGGTCCCCTGTAATCGTGAGATGTACTAAAGATTGGGTCAAAACTAATTCTGCACTATATTTCCTGCACAGTTTTTCCAAGTACCCATGTTTGGGCCATCACCGTAAATTGTACTCAGCCAACCAATGAGGCCCGCCTTATAATTTGTAAAGCTCATACATAGATCTACCATATGGTTATTCTCTTTCACCATATGTAAGCCCCACGTGATAATGAATCAGACTTTAAAATGGCCCAGAACCAACATTGCACAAAAATCTGTTTGATGTAAAATTTATGTGGGGCCACGTCAATGGGGTCCACCACCTTCCCAAAGCATTTAATGCAGTATCTAAACTTTAAAAAGTAATTCTTAGGTATTATTGGGCTCAAAACCTTAAGTGGGTCATCTAGTGGGCTTTACCTTCTATGTAATGAGGCCCAATGAGATGTATGTGAGGCCCTTATATGAGGCCCATTGTGATGTATATGAGGCCCACTGTGATGTATATGATGCCCATGTGATTAGGCCCAATGTGATGTATGTGAGGCCCTTGTATGAGGCCCATTATGATGTGTATAAGGCCTTTGTGGTGAGGCCCATTAGGATGTATATAAGTCCCCTGTGATGAGAACCATTGTAATGTATATGAGGCCTATAGGATGAGGGCCATTGTGATGTATATAAGGCTTATATGATGAGGCTCATTGTGATGTTTATGAGGCCTATGAGATGAGACCCATTGTGATGTGATGAGGCCCATGTGATGTATATGAGGCCTATGAGATGAGACCCATTGTGATGTATGTGAGGCCCATGTGATGAGGCCTATTGTGATATATGAGACTCTTGTGCAAGGCCCAATTATGATGTTGATCCCACCATGATGTATATGATAATGTTTATGATGCCCATCCATTTTTCTATCTAGTTTAAGGGCCATGGGCCTCATTGTGAGATAGTCTCTATAGTGAGCCGCATTCTAGGAGACAGTGGTGGTTAAATGTCCACAGTATAAACTCCCTAGGGTCCATTGCTAAGCCCATTCCCCATTGTAAGTTAGATCTAAGGCGGGCCGTACTTTAGGAGCAATGATGGTTAAATGTCCATGTTGCAAACTCTCTAAAGCCCATTTTAAAGCCCATTTCTATTTTCCCCTTATTGGGCCTTCATTGAGAATAATGCTTTCCACCATACCCTGTAGTACTACTCAAACCTTGGAACCCATCTTGTGGCCATGATATGTAGGCCCGTTGTGATATGCAGGCCCATTGTGATATGTAGAACCATTGTGATAAGTAGGCCCATTATGATATGTATGCCCAATGTGATTGTATTAGGCCCATTGTACAAGGCCCATTGTGATTGTATGAGGCCCATTGTGCGAAGCCTATTATGATTGTAAGAGGCACATTATGATTGTAGGATGCCCATTGTGATGGTATGAGGCCATTGTGATTGTATGAGGCCCATTGTGATTGTATAAGGCCCATTGTGATGGTACGAGCCCCATTATGATTGTATGAGACCCATCGTGATGGTATGAGGCCCATTGTGATTGTATGAGGTCCATTGTGTGAGGCCTATTATGATTGTATGAGGCCTATTATGATTGTATGAGGCCCATTATGTAAGGTCCATTTGATTGTATGAGGCCCATTATGATTGTAAGAGGCCCATTGTGATGGTATGAGGCCCATTGTGATTGTATGAGGGCCATTGTACTTATATGAGGCTCAATGTGATGGTACGAGGCCCATTGTGATTGTATAAGGCCCATTGTGATGGTATGAGGCCCATTGTGATTACATGAGGCCCATTGTGATTGTAGGAGGCCCATTGTGATGGTATGAGGCCCATTGTGATTGTATGAGGCTCATTGTGTGAGGCCCGTTATAATTGTATGAGGCCCATTGTGACTAGATGAGGCACATTGTGACTAGATGAGGCCCATTGCGATGTGTGAGGCCCATTGTGATTGTGTGATGCCGATCATTGTTATGATTAATAATCATGCATGGCGTACACTACGATTCATGCCCATACACATCATTTGCATGCTTGTTGTAAGGAGTGATTGACCATAACATATGTCATTGGGATGGTTGTTTTTGGGACTCCCTGAGAGACGGAGCTGCCCTACTTGAGTACACGGTACGCGGAGGACTGATGGATGACTGGATTATGTGACTCATGTATCTTGCATTTGTGTGATATGATTTATGTTCACCCTAGTGACATCAGGGATGAGGCCTCCACAGGCATATCGTGCATAGCAGGATTGGACACCAGAAATGTTTTGGTTCTACAGGGGGCATCATAAATGTCCCTGGGTGAAAGTTCCTAAACCCTTATGGTACTAAGAGGATGCTCCAACATTGAGACCGAGTATCGAATACCATTAGGCAGCGTCTCTTACTGTGTCGTGGTCGATTGGAAGAGGGTGTGGCCTTACCCGCCCGAGGGTATGGGGCAATGCCAGGCTAAGTCTGACCAGCTCGTAAATAGGTCCGCTATCAACGTGCAGGATAGGTATTGGTAGACTATTAGTGTAAGGACCGTATCTTAGACCATTCCATTCTGTAGGCTTCCGTGGTCCTCCCAATCGAATTTCGACAACCCGCGACCTGTATTCGGCATTTGCGCGCAACCTTGAGTTGTATCCCATATTCCAGAGTTGGCACAACCTGAGACTTATATCCTTGTGACTGCGCCATCACCGAGGTTCCGACCTGCATCTCGCACACTGATACGATACCCAGGCCAGGAGATGTGGGCTCGCGTTCATTTCGAGAAAAACGTCGTACATTTGCAAAACTCGAGAGAACCTTTCAAATCACTTTCATCAATCAAGTATACATCATACCTCAAGTCAAGTACAAGCAACCCATACCCTACCTTTACCTCTCCCTTACACAAGTACCCTAAAGTCAACTCTCTCTCCATCCATCACCCATCCCTTACATCACCTCTCTCTCTCTCATCTCTCTCTTCACTCCCAAGCAACCCCACCATGAGAGAGAACATCCAAGCTCTCCATGAGAAAGAGTTAGGTGTGGCCCACCTTCCTACCACCCAATCCCACCCTCCAAAGATCATCTCAACCATTAAAATTCATCCCTTGGAGCTCTAGAATGCATCAGTGAAAAGAGGAGTCCAAGATCTAACGGTGGGTGTTCACAACATATTAAATTGTTGATTTTGTATATTTGAGGGACATATGGTGGGACCCATCTTGATGTATGTATTGTATAGGGAGGGCCCATAGTGGTGGGGTCCCTCCCCTTCTCACATCTCTCTCTCTCTCTCTCTCTCTCTCTCTCTCTCTCTCTCTCTGTGTGTGTTGGCGTGTGGCCACTTGATCCATGCTACATAGCCGTGAGGACCCACCTTAATGTATGTGCGCATCTTGCCGTCCATCTACTGGACTGGCTTGGACGGTGCTATAGGACCACTCCATGATGTATTTATTTCATCCACATCGTTCAGGCCATCTGGACAATGCTGGACCGGCTTGGACGATGCCGTCCTACCCCACCAAGATGTACATGTTTTATATCTAAACCATCCATCCATTTTTGCTGGTGGGTCAGCAGCCAGTAGCTGCAGTTGTTGTAGGACATCAGCAAGTGGGGTTTGATCATCCGGACCATCTACCTATGTGGACCCCACATGTAGCAGCCGTTACTCCATGTCAGCAAGTTCTCTGGGCCTAAGGTCACGAGGTATGTGTTATATATCCATCATCGTCCATCTGTATGGGTCCCATCCTCACCGTCTAATCTGTTGGGACGATGAGTCCCGCCCTACGGCATGTGTTCACCCAGGCCATCCATTCATAGGGCCTACCTCTTGCACGTGTAGGGTATATCCACACCGTCCGCAAGGATGGTGGGATCCACCGTGATGTGAGTATTTTATCCACGCTATCCAGACACTAGACGTGGACCCTACCACCATGATGCATGTGGTTTATATCCCCACCGTCCATTTGTCTAGGACGGTGGACCCACTATTATGTATGTGTTTTATACACATCGTCCATCCACACCGTCTAGATGGCTAGACAGTGGGACAACCCTTGATGTATGTGTCATATCCTAACTGTTCATCTAATTGGCAAGCTTGTTTCAAGGCTTGAGACAAAATGAGGCAGATCTATCAGGTGGACCACACTGAAGAAGTAATGGTGAGTTGAACGTTTATCATTGAAACCCCTTTTGGGAGTGCAGAAATTTTGAATCAGTATGAAATTTGTTTTTCCCCCTTAATTCATGCCTTTGTGACCTTATGAACAGATTGGATAGAAAATAAGCCCTGGGAATTTTAAACGGTGGGAAACATTATCACCACTGCTATTTGTGGTATGGTCCAGATGATTTTCCAATCATCATCTCCGCCGTTATTTAAGGGTGTGGTCCAGATGATCTTCCGATATGATTCATTTTTTAGGTAATGTTCTAAAATGATCTCTAAAAATAGATGTATGGTGTAGATAGTTCACCTAGAGTGGTGGGCCCGACTTATTGTATTTATGGCCCATCCATGAGGCCCACCTTAATGTATTTGTGGCCCATCCATGAGGCCACCTTGATGTATTTATGGCCCATCCATGAGGCCCACCTTAATGTATTTGTGGCCCATCCATGAGGCCACCTTGATGTATTTATGGCCCATTCGTTAAGGTCCACCTTGATGCATATGAGGCCCATTAGTGCGGCCCGTTGATGCAGCCCACTTGATGTATATGAGGTCCATTGGTGTGGCCCATTGATGTGGCCCACTTGACGTATATAAGGCCCATTGGTGCGACTCGTTGATGTGGCCCACTTGATGTATATGAGGCCCATTTGGCGAGGTCTACTATGATATAATTCTGACCCAGATATGAGGCCCATTATCATATATTTAAGGCCTATAGAATGTGGTCCATCGAGATTGTATATGGCCCACCGTGATGTGGCACATTATGACGTATGTGGCCCATCGTGATGCAGTCCATTGTGATGTATATAGGTCCATGTGATGCGGCCCATGTGATGTGTATTAGGCCCATGTGACGTAGCCCATTGTGATGTATGAGACCCTTGTGTAAGGCCCATTATGATTGTATGAGGCCTATTGAGAATGTATGCAGCCCATTATATTATGTATGAGGCCTTTGTGTGAGGCCATGAGCCCACTATATGTTTGGTCTTATGTGGGTCACTCATTGGGAGCGATGTTGGTTAAATGTCCACATCGTGACCTTCCCTTAGGCCCTTTGTTAGGCCGATTATCAAGGTCAATTATCGATGCCGATTATTAATACCGATTATGAGTATGTGACAGCGTAACATCATGATACATGCCCATATGCATCATTTGCATGTTTGTTATGAGATGTGGTTGGCCATTGCATATGCCATTAGGCAGGCTGTTATGAGACTCCCTGATAGGCGGAGATTGTCTCACATGAGCGCACGGTATGCACAGGATTGATGCATGACTGGATTGTATGACTCATGTATCTTACATTGTGTATTGTGATTACTGTACGCCCTAGTGACATCAGGGCCGAAGCCTCCACAGGCAAGTCATGGATGCCAGATGGCACACTGAAAATCTGTTACTAGCATCGGGACATTATAGATGTCCCTGGTTGAAAATTTCTAAACTTCCATGGCCAGGAAATGATCCAACATTTAGACCGAGTGGATACATGAGTGTCCAAGTGCTGAATACTAGTAGGCCGCGTCTCCCACTATGTTGTGGTCGATTGGAAGGGGTGTGGCCTTACCCGCCCGACGGTAGGGGGCATAGCTAAGCTGAGTTTGACTAACTCGTAAATGGGTCTGTTGTCGACGTGGTGAGTAGATATTGGCTGACTACTAGCCAGGCAGATACTGAGGTCTCTTCCACTTGCATGGTTGCTCGTCCAGTGGGCGGCGATCGTATGCAGAGTGTACTAGACCTCGGTGATGATCTCAGAGATGTATAGTATTGATATGTGGACTTATTGAGCAGGAGTTCATTCACTATCTACTCGGGCTGGTGGTGCGTAACTAATTGTTATGTGTACCTTCTCAATGGACAAGATTTTGGTTGGGCGTGCGACTAACTTGAGATCAAGAGTTTACCATATTGAGTTTGAGTATCTAAATTTAGGTATGGGACTGGTTTGGATAGAAGTCCCTTATGGTGGACCCCGTAGCCTGTGATATTGTGTACTATCATCCCAACTTTACACTCCAGCTTGGTCATTTCATTCGCACCACATATTGCATTACATCCTTAGCATATGGCATTTTGGGTTGCTATGTTTCTGTACTTATATGACATAGATAAGGTTGACGGTATTTGAACGCTCGTCAGGATTTGCATATTGCATTACATCCTCGGTATCTAGCTTAGTATGTCTCCGCATTACATAACTGATCTACATTGGTTCCTGAGTATATGATATTGGTTTATGTTTTTACATCACATAGCTGGGATAAGGCTGATGGTATTTATGGATTGCCAGTATTTCTGCTTACTCTGAGATCTATATGCTTGGCACGTGCATCGCACACACTTTCACCACTCTCTAAGATTTTTATAAGCTTATGCACGGTAGATGTGTACAGGTGGCGTTAGGTCGCAGCAGCGTTGAGCTTGGAGTGTGTAAATGTCTTCTGGAGCTTTGATTTTCGATATATGTATTTCCCCTTCATGTACTGTATTTAAATATTTTTATTAGTGGATATGTGGTGATGATGTTGCCTTTATGATTTGGGTAAATTATGGTTATGCTTATTACAAGTTAAATATACATTGAAAAATCCTCCTTGGAGGATCCCAGGATCGAAATCTGGCGTATGGGCGCAGGGAGCTGGGAATGGGGTACTGCGGAGGCTGTCAGCACCAAATTTGGTGATTGAAAATTTTGTGAGCCCACTTTCTGAGTTTGGGGCGTGAAAATTGGTTAGGCGGATAATGAGGTTTCTTATGCTCACTTGGACTGCGTGCCTGGGGGAGGGGCAGTGCCATTTAGAGCGTACTAGACCCCGATGATTGTCCAGAGAGGAACTGTACTGATATGTGGATTCAGATGAGGACTGACATGACTTGTGATTGCACCTTGCATATGACATTGGCCACGTAGGCCTTGCATTGCATAGCCTTGGTATGGCTGACAACATTGTACTAAACCACGGTGATGATGTCAGAGATGTACAATACTGATATGTGGACTTATTGAGCAGGAGTTGCGTACTCAACATTTGACTCATTCATTCATTCATTCACTATCCACTCGGGCTAGTGGTACACAACCAAATCATTAAGTGTACCTTCGTAATGGCAGGGATTTCGGTTGTGGCGCGCGACCAACCTTAGATCTGGAGTTTACCACATTGAGTCTAGCTATCCAAATTTAAGTATAGGACTGATTTGGATAGAAGTCCCTTGTGATGAACCCCATACTTGTGATACCATGTACTATCATCCCGACTACACAATCCAGCCTTGTCATTTCTTTTGTATTACATATTACATTACATCCTTTGTATATGACATATTGTGACGCTCAGTCACTATGGTCACATGTGGGCGAGCACACATAGGCGGACGCTGATGTGGGTAGGGACTAGCGGGCCTGGGTGAGCTACCAGTGGTTGACAGGCTATTGTGCACATAGTGAAGGCAGGACCTTGTCCTACATATTTGTGGATTCGTTAGGATTTGCATATTGCATTACATCCTCAACCTATGACATTTGGTTTATTATGTCCTTGTACTCGAACGATTGCACGTCAGCCTTGCCATTGCCTTTCCATCATATGTCATATAGTAGAAAATAGAATTTGATTATCTTGTTGATGATGATTGGCTATTTTAATGATTCATGGTCACTTGTTGAGTGACATGCCTATTATTGATGTCATGTTCATGATAACCTGTATAGTTATACGACATGCTTGATTGATAACCTACTCACCTATGATGACATGTCTATGGTTATTTTGGGTGTCTTTACGGGAGTGCCCTGATAAGACATGTTTTACTCTCAGCACACAGTAGACTCACGAGCTATGGTTTGCTCATATGTATGACTACACTTTTTCAGGATGCATACAAGAGTTGTTGGAGTTTGTTATTGTTTCCTTTATTATTGTTGAGTTGGTGCACCATATTATGTGTGACATGTCGAACGGGTTTGTCTCTTTGATATTTGTTAATACCATGTACAAAATGTGTAACCGCCCAAACAGATTAACCATTCAAAAAAAATCATACTGAAAATACTCCTTGTAGAACCCCGAGATGGGAATCTGGTATATGCGTTTCGGGAGCCGAGAATAGGATACTATGGAGGTTGTCAGTGCCGAATTCGGCGATCGGGAATTTTGTGAGCCCGATTTCTTAGTTTGGGGCATGACAATTGATATCTAGCACATATGCCTATGCTGAAGGAGATATCAAGTTTGCTAGCAGTTAAATATAATATACTACCAATCATGTTACGGTAAAGACGAGAGTCAACACTTTTACCTGAATCATCTTTAGATAGTTTGAGTGTTGTACCCATGGGTGTTTGAAAGTTTTTACCATTCTTAAAACCAAATCTTTTTAGTAGATTCATAGCATATTTGGTTTGAGAGATAAATATCCCATTTTTGAGTTGTTTCACTTGAAGACCAAGGAAATAATTTAGCTCACCAACCATACTCATTTCGAATTCTGACTTCATTAAATCTACAAACTTAAAAGAGAGGTTAGTACAAGTTGATCCATAAATAATATTATCTAAATATTTCTGAACAATCAACATGTCTTCATTCTATTTTTTGATAAATAGAGTTTTATTGACACTCCCCATTTAAAAATTTTAACTAAGTTGAAATTTGGTCAGTTTTTCATACCATGCTCTTGAGGCTTGTTTTAAACCATACAGAGCCTTTTTAAGACAGTATACATTATTAGGAAGTTCGGGATCTTCAAAGTGCTTAGGTTGTTCAACATAAACTTCCTTGTTTAAGTCACATTTAAGAAGTCACTTTTGACATCCATTTGATATATTTAAAAATTTTTATGGCATGCAATGAAAATAAATAATCTGATAGACTTAAGGCGAGTAAATGGAGCAAATGTTTCATCGTAGTCAATTCCTTCGATTTGTGTGTAACCTTGCACAACCAATCGTGCCTTATTTCTTATAATATTTCTCACTTCATTAGTTTTAGTTTTGAAAATCTATTTAGTTCCACTAACATGTTTGTTAGAAGGTCTAGGAACCAGATACCATATATCATTTCTAACAAACTGATTTAATTCATCTTGTATGGGTAAAATCTAACTTTCATCTGTTAGGGCTTCATAAACATTAATCGGTCCTATCTGGGAAGTGATGCAAACATAATTACATATGTTTTCCAACTGTCATCTGGTCTGAACACTAGTGTGATGTTTACCAACTATTTGATTAGTTGGATGATCCTTGACTAATCTGCTCAGTTGAATCTGATTTCGTTGATGATTCAGATTGGTTGACTATAGTAACTTCATCATCTAGATTAAGTTTGGGTGTGGTAGTTTGATCATTGATAACAACATTTATGGATTCTTGTATCACCTCAATTCTTTTATTTAAGACATGATATGATTAATTGTTTAGACTGTATCCTAAAAATATTCCCTGATCACTTTTAGCTTTAATTTTTCTCAGATTTTTTCGGTCTCGTAAAATGAAACCCTTGCTTCTAAAAGTAAAAAATATTTAATAAAAGGGTTTTTTATCAAACCAAAGTTCATAAGTTCTTTTATTTTTACATACTCTTACATAAACACAATTAATAGTGTAGCAAGCGGTATTAACAGCTTCAGCCCATAAATTTTTAGCTAATTTTAAACTATTTAGCATAACACTAGCCATTTCTTAAAGAACTCTGATTTTCCTCTCAACAACTTGTAACGCCCCGGTTTTCAGGACCCGAGTATATGACCCGTCTCCTAGAAACCCGAGTGTTAACTTTAAAGGATGGTCAAATTCGAGTATACATTTTTTTTTTCTTCATCAGGGTAAGCAAATGAGCGTAGAGTGGACAAATCGACATAAAGGAAAGTTTCATTATCATTCAAATTTATAAGAAGTTGCCCATAATGATTTATACAAACCAATGTCTCCAAAATTAACAAATAGAAGAATTACATGATCTAATACATGAGAAATAATAGAAAACATATCAATATAAGCCGGAAGATTACACAGCTCCTCCAAGCATACAGTCAAGCATTCATGGTGATCGTACCCTGCTTCTTATCAAATCTAAACATGCATATCACTTAAGCCACCTGTACTACCTGTATGGTTTTATATTTGATGGATGAGTGGCCAACTCAGTGTGAATTCCCCTCAAGATTACACACCGCCGCATTAGGTAAGAGATAGTATAAAACATCCAGACATTCAAAACAGAGTAAATGCAGTCTTATTAGGTGCATGGATGTATGAATGCAATCATCGACCCGGGTAAATCATCCGGACGGTCGGTGCCCCAGGAAAAACATCCAGACAGGCAATGGGGTCGTCACCCAAAGATGTGAGTGGTCATCAGCGCAACACGCAGCGTAATTGTATGGGCATGAGTGATCCAAGTCATCATCATAAATCGATCGGCTGGTCATTAGTGCAACTCGCAGCGTAATCGTATGGGCATAATGATCCAAGCCGTCGTAGTATGCTATGCATGCATGATTTGCCAGCCCATTATTAGTCCAATTGCGATCAGCCATTTTAGAATAAGCTCACGGTCACTACGGGAGCGCAGGGCCCAGCGTAGGCCGACAGCTCGGGCATAGTGTCCCATTACCACCATCCCCGGCTCATGAGGCTACCATCTTAGGATGTTTAATGGAAACCCATCGACTAGTGGCTAATCATATTATAGTATATGGGGCTTACCATCGCATGGTTACACGGTATAAAACATCGAACCCATATAGAAAAAATATCAGAACAAAGCCACATAGGGCGATATCAAACAAGCCACATAGGGCGATATTAAACAAGCCACATAAGGCAATTATCAAAATAGGCCTCATAGGGCGAGTGTCAAAACCATGCGATAAAAGACCATCCTTGAAAACCATTTGAACACAATAACCCTGGATGGTAGGCCCATATCAATGATTCATTTAGACCACTACTCAATAACCACTAAGTCGAAGGTCCATTTTAATCACAACCAGTCGGGTTACATCCCAAGTATGGGTGTATATTTATAGGTGGGGGTTTCCCACTAATGTACCAGTTTAAAGTCCATAAGCAATACACAAATAATCCACAAGCATGAACAAATATACAGGATGAACATTAAGCAGGCAATATAGCAATTCAATTTCTACTAGCTAACACATGTGATTATAAGAGAGAGATATCAATTATAATTTATAGTAGAAACTATAACTTAAGCTAATGAGAAGATGGAAAGCTCAAGGGGAAGAATCATCACCTTATACTCTGCATCGCATACCAGCATTGTTTAAGGAATGCACGTTCCCTTACAATCAAATCCTACCATAAATCAGGATGCACAATTAGATCCAAGTTCTACATACTACCTAGGGTTGAAGATCATAGCCTAGGGTCATCTTTTAGGGTTTTAATGTGGAATTAGGGTTTTATTCTAGAGTCTAGTCCAATACTTAGATTTTAGGATTTTAATTTAAAGTTTAGGGCTTCATCTTAGGATTTAGTTTGAAATTTGAACTCTATTTTGTGTGGCCATCAATGGTATTGTTAATGGGAGTAATGAACGAGTAAAATTAATAAATAATTTAGTTATGATTTTTGAGAATATTACAACGACTAATATTATATTAAATTATCTAACAACATTCGAATGATGATACTAATAGTGACTCATGATAGTAATAACAATGATAAAAGGAACCTATAGTGATATCTTAGAGAACAACTTATATAATTAGGATCATAACTTATGGTATAGGTTACTTAGACTCAGGTTTCATCCACCAATCTAACTTTAGGCTTTGGTTTAGAGTTTGAAACCTAACTCATACAATTAATTCATAATAATATTAGGATGAAGTAAAAGTAAATAATAATTGTCTATTAACACTAACAATGCTAGACCTATTGTCAATAACCTTCAATGACAAAATAAGTATAGCATGATGAATGTTAATATCTAGCACTCATAATAACTAACACTAGCAGAATTAACTTACTAATGATTAGCCGTATTTAATAATCGCAATAATTATAGCCACATTAATAATGATAATAATTACTAAGATTTGACAATTACAACCTTTTGATTTTAATAGCTAGTTATAGCATAAATAACCTACTAATATGCTAATTAAAATTCCAACACAATATTTTTAGAGAAAACGCACCTCTAGTTAATTTGACTTGAATCAACATCTCGACGTCCGAGTTGGCTCGGCTCAACCCTCACGGCCTCACCTTCTCTTTCTTTCTTCCTATCTTTTCTTCCTTTCCTTTCTTTCTAACTCAATTAAGGCTCAACTCAACTCATCAACGAGTTGAGACAGAGTAGCGCAGCACCTTCGCAAGTCAGCTGAGTCAACTCGGTTCGACTCGACGTGTGGTGCAACGCCACCACCACTCTCTTCCATCATTCCTTCTCTTTCCTTCCTTCTCCTTTTCTTTTCTCACTTCCTTCCTCATTTCTTTCCTACCATTTCCGCTGAAGGTGTCCAGCAATGGACCCAGCCGAACTGAGCCTGACTTGGAACCCGGCAGTGAGTTGACTCAGCTACCACTCTCTTTCTCTTCCTCTCTCTGATTCTCCCTTCTTCTCCTTCTCTTTTTCTTTCTTTTCTTCCTCTTCTTCCAGCAATCCCTATTGCTGAAACTTCCAGCAATTCCTCAAGCTCAACAATAGCAGCCATGGACCAGCTGGACAGCAACCCGACTCGTCCAGAATGGCCCCTCAACTTGGCCCGAACTCGATCAACAACGTGGTGCAGTTGCACCACGTCAACCCTCTCTCTACTCTCTTTCCTTCGTTCTTTCTTTTCTTTCTTTCCTTCCTTTCTTTTCTTTCTTTCCTTCTTTTCTGCTAGAGAACTCCGGCAAGAATCTGGACTACACCAGATCTGCCCAACTTGCACGGCAAGCTCCCGCGAGTTCCAGCCGAGTTCAGGTGAGTCGAGTTGGCTCTCTCTTTCTCTCTTTCGTTCACTCCCCTTTCTTCTTCTATTTCCTTCTCCTTTCCTCAAACTCATCCAGCAGGGGCCTGGATCGAGTTGACTCAGACGCAACTCGTCAGCAGCCTAAACAAGGCCCAGCAACTCGGTCAGTTGGATATGGTGTCGTCAGCCGCACCTCACCATCCCCTTCTTTCTCCTTTCTTTCTCTACTCCCTATCCCATTCTTCTTCCTGTCTCCCTTTCTCTCCTCTTCACTTGTCAGTGTTGACGAGAATTGGGCCAGCAGTGCGACTCGGGTCACGGCTCGGTTTGGGTTGGGTCGGGCTGCACAGCAGCCGCACTCTCTCCCTTCTTACTCTCCTATTTTTGCTTCTCTCTTCTTCTTCCTTTTCTTCTTCCATCTCTGATGCAGGTCCAGTGGAGTCACTGGATTGTCGGATTCGACCCGAATCAACTCGGTTTGGCGCCACTTGAACGAGGAAGAAGCTCCACCGTTAATGGCAGATTCTCTCCCTCAGCTTCTTCCTTCAATCCGATAGCATGGGGTGGTTCGCATGGACCCTAGGGAGCTTATGGGAGAGTTCTTTCGAAGCTTTACGGTCGTTTGGGCGGTGGGTTCGCTAGTGGAAGGGAAACGGCCAGTTTTTGGGTTGTGGCTGCGAAAATGGAGGACGAGTTACCGTTCCTCGATCCGCACGCCTTATACGCTTGCCCTAATCCCTCCTAAACCGTCGGATCAGTAGCGAGTGGCCAGGATCTCCTCTGGTTGAAACCGCCTCCCAAAACAGTAGGCGGAATGGGACCGGTCGTGGTTTTGAAGCCCTAAACCGTTGTTGGAATGAACGGTTGAGATCTCACTAGGAAGAATGGCTGGGATTGGAAAGGGGAGAGAGCACACGGATTGCTCTCGTGGCAAGGAGGACAGTTGCCATTTTTGGAAATGTGTTTTTGCAGGGCCGTTATGCAGCGAGGTTTGTGTGTCCATACATGCATGAAAATATGATGTGAACTTGGGTTTTGGTCTTGCACGTGTCCTCTGTCGGATGGACGGTTTGGATCATCAAGTTGGGGACCATATGGTGGGCCACAGTGCATTGCAAACGGACGCCGTCCGCTGCTGTTGAGAACGCAGAGAGAGAGAGAGAGAAATCTCTCTTTATTTGGAAATGGCGGGTCAGCGCCTCTTGACTGAGCCATCGGGTCCGGTGCACAGCGAGTGCACCACCCCTGGTGCACGCGCAATGGCCGTGTGGGGTCCACCGTGATGTTTGGATGAAATCCACTCCATTCATTTGGTTTCACAGGTCCAATTAGGACCTTAGGCTAAAGATGAGGTGGATCCAAAGCCTAGGTGGGCCATACCAAGTGATTCTTGGCCTTAAGTACGGGTCCTCGCTGATCCGCTAGTCGGATAATTTTGAATTTGGATGTCAACGGCTAAAAGAGTCCTAGAGACTACTTAAGCTAGAATTTAGTGGTTGTTTCATGAATCATATGGCCTAATACACACTTATAGCATGAGCTATTTATTGTCAATGCTTTTAATATCATTAATATTATTATTGTTATTATTATTATTATTATTATTATTATTATTATATATTTTTTTTAAGTTATTTATCATCGATTGTGATTTCGACTATCAATGGTTAAAATATCTTAAGGGATCACTTATGTGTCTAAGCACACCATCATGCGCTTCTATTCAAATAATATATAAATTTTAATATTAATATATTATCATATACGTGCTATGAATCACATGTTTATTAGTATATAATTCACAATATATAATATTAATATATATTTAATCAAAATCATCTTTGTATTCCTCAATATTGTTAAGTCATATAAAATCTTATTAAAATATCTAATAAATTTAGTACTCATATACATAGAAGATATTTAGTACTACATCAATATTTATAATTCATTCATTATTATAATATTATTTTCGTAATATTTTGTATACGGTAGTTATATACATACAATTTTAACGTGAGACTTTAAATATTTATGAAATATATAAATAACATTTCATAATACATGTATTTAGGTTATATTATCTTTTTTTTTGTATTTATATTAAATTAAATTAAATGGTAACACCCGAGTACTGGAAAGTATGGGGTGTTACACAACTCCATTTTCCTGAGGAGTTTTAGGAGCAGAAAACTCATGTAATATTCCATGGTCATTATAGTACTTCTTAAAATTTTTATTTTCAAATTTAGTACCATGGTCACTTCTTATTCTGATCACAGACAGTTCTTTTTTAGTCTGGATGTGTTTAATTAACTTTTTAACTTCGTCAAAATCATCATACTTTTCTCTTATGAAGGCTACCAATGAATATCTAGTGTAGTTATCTACTACAACTAGAAAATATTTCTTTTCGCCTCTACTCTCCATTCAATATGGTCTAACTAAGTCCATATGGAGTAGTTCAAGAGGTCTTATAGTAGCTAAGGAGTTCTCCTTTTTGTCACTACTAATTTTTTTACCTATTTGACAGGCACCATATACTGTATTTTCTACAATTTTCATTTTGGGTAGACCACGTAGATGATCTCTCTTGCTCAATTTATATATTTTAGTCTCTATAGTTTACATGTTCAAGACTAATGCCAAAAGTTTATTTTTGTCAGTTTAGACCATATAACAAGAATGATTTATAGAGCAAGAGTATATAACAATTTTCATAGGTTCTTCGGCCATTTAATATTATATGACATTGATTGTTAATTATCTCACATCCGTGATTTGAAAATTTTACACTATGATTGTTATCACAGATTTGAGATATGCTCAGGAAATTATGTTTTAATCTTTCAACATATAACACATTTTTAAAGATAAGTAGATTTTGAAGTTTTACATTTTCTCTTCCGATGATTTCGCAGTTGATACCATCTCCAAAAGTAACTGAGTTGCCATCGATTTGATTGATATCTGTTAGAGCATAAAAAATTTCGATGGAGAAAAGAAGAAGAAGAAGAGTAGAAAATGGACTGAGTTTCGCAAAGATCAAGTTACGTGGGTCACGAGTTACACAAGTCACTGAGCTGCGCAGGTCCTCCTCAGTAGTAGCAGCGAGTGCAGCTTCTAGCCGTTGCTCCTAGGGCTCCTCCTCAGTAGCAAAGACAGCCTGGTAGACCTCTCTAGCAGAGACAGCAACAGTAGCAGTATCAGTAGAGGGGATATCCATATGTTCAGTCCTTGGGTGGAGTGTGTATTGCAGCCCAACAGGCACAGACTCAGGACCCACAGTCTTCCGGTTTGCTTCATCTACTAGCTCAGGGCTGATTTTATCCCGTGGAGCAGGCACCAGGCCAGGACCCGCAGTCATCAACCTGTAGAGTCGTCGAGGGTGTTCTTCTTGTTTCTACTTGCATTGCTCATGTTTTATTTGATTCTGGTGCCTCCTATTCTTTTATGGCCAAACAATTTTACCGATCGACCAGTATTCTGTCGGAGTTCGTGTCTGAGGCCTTGGCCGTTTCGACTCCCATGGGGAAGTCCGTTGTGTTGACCCGTCATTGTATTTTTGCTCAGTGTTAGTGGGCGAGATGTTCCTTCCTGCATATCTGTTCGTGATGCCGCTGTCAGGCATTGATGTTATTATGGGTATGGACTGGCTTGCAGAGTATCGTGTCATCTTGGACTGTGCCGCGAGGACAGTCACGTTCCACATTACAGGCTTGCCAGCATTCCAGTTTGTTGCCGAGCTCAGAGGAGAGCCGTTATCTAGTTTCTTGGCTTCTGTCGTCGAGGATTCTATGACAGGGTGTATTGAGTAGCTGCCAGTTGTTTGTGAGTACCCGGATGTGTTTCAGGAGATCCCAGGTTTGCCTCTGCATTGGCAGGTAGAGTTTTAGATTGATCTAGTGCCCAGTATCGCGCCTATCTCGAAGGCCCCTACCGGATGGCACCGTTGGAGTTGAGGGACCTACAAGAGCAGTTAGATGAGCTCCAGGAGTTAGTTTTCATTCATCCTAGCAGTTCGCCTTGGGAAGCCTCGGTATTGTTTGTGAAGAAGAAGGATGGCTAGTTGTGGCTCTATGTAGACTATTATGAGCTCAACAGAGTCACCATCAAGAACCGATACCCACTTCCTCGTATTGATGATCCGTTTGACCAAATACAGGGTGCACAATATTTTTTCAAGATAGACTTGCGCTCTAGTTACCATCAGATTCGGGTCTGAGAGGAGGACATTCTGAAGATGGCTTTCCAGACACGATATGGTCACTTCAAATTTTTGGTCATGTCGTTCGGACTGACTAATGCGCCTACTGTATTCATGTAGCTGATAAACAAGGTCTTTCGGCCGTTCCTCGATCAGTTCGTGGTGGTATTCATTGATGATATTCTTGTATATTCGAGGTCCCATGAGGACCATGTTGAGCACTTGTAGATTGTGCTGGAGACCCTCCGTGCCCAGTAGTTGTATGCGAAGCTGGAGAAGTGCGAGTTTTGGCAGAATGAGGTAAAGTTCCTCGGTCACGTGTTGATGGAGGCTGTCACTGTGGACCCCTCGAAGGTTGATGCAGTGCATCAGTGGGGCCAGCCTACAAATGTGTACAAGATCCACAACTTCCTTGGTCTAGCAAGATATTACTGACGGTTTATCGAGGGTTTCTCCCGCATTGGAGCACCGTTGACCCAGTTGACACAAAAGGGCGTCGAGTTCGTCTGGAGTGAGCCTGCGAGGAGGCATTTACGGAGTTGAAGGACCACCTCACATTTGCTCCTATTCTCACTCTTCCTGATAGGAGTGAGAGTTTTGTTGTTTTCACTGATGCCTCTAGAGTTGGCTTGGGTGTTGTACTAATGCAGCACGGGAAGCCAGTGATGTATGCCTCGCGCCAGCTCAAGGTCCATGAGCTGAACTATCCCACCCATGATTTGGAGCTTGTAACGGTCGTCTTCGCACTGAAGGTGTAGAGGCATTATCTATATGGGGTCAGGTTCGAGCTCTTCTAGGATCATAAGAGCTTGAAGTATCTATTTTCTTAGTCTGAGTTGAACCTACATCAGAGGCGATGGATGGAGCTGTTTAAGGACTAAGATTTTGATCTTCAATACCACTCGGGCAAGGCAAACATGGTGGCGGATACGCTCAGCCATCAGCCACGAGGCCTGGTGGCTCAGATGATGGTGCAAGAGTGGCAGATGCTCGAGGATGTTTCAGAGTATGACTTTGAGTTCGGTCTGTAGTCTTCCATTGTTCAGCTTTCGAGCTTATTGATTTAACTCTCTTTAGTGGCTAGGGTGATCGAGGCTTAGTAAATGGACGAGTCACTTGAGGAGTACTGAGCAGAGGCTACATCCGTGGAGCAGTCAAACTAGCAGATTGGTTTCGATGGTGGATTACGCTTCAGAGGCTGATTGTGTCCCGGACATGCCAGAGTTGCATCGTGATCTGATGACTAAGGCACACCGATCGAGACTTACTATTCACCCAAGCTCCACGAAGATATATCGTGATATGAGGAGGTAGTATTTTTAGCAGGGGATGAAGCGCTAGATTGCTAGTTTTATGGCCGAGTGTGACACATGCCACCATGTCAAGGCCGATCATCAGAGACCCCATGGTCCCTTGCAGCCGTTGAGCGTTCCATAGTGGAAGTGGGACCACGTATCGATGGATTTCATCGCAGGGTTGCCGAGGACTCAGTGCGGTCACGATACCATTTGGATTATCATCGATCGTCTGACGAAGTCGGATTATTTCATTCAAGTGTGTGCTTCCTGGTCTATGGACCGGCTTGCAAAGGTGTTCATTGAGGAGATAGTGAGACTGCACGGTCAAACCGAGACTACAGATTCACGTCTCAGTTTTGTAGGAGTTTCTAGTAGGTGCTGGGGGTCACTTCAGAACCGCTTATCATCCACAGACGGATGGACAGACCAAAAGTGTCAACCAGATCCTTGAGGATATGCTCAGAACTTATGTGATCAACTTTATAGGTAGTTGGGATGAGCATATGCGCCTTGCCGAGTTCGCGTACAATAATATCTATTAGGTGACTATCAGCATGGCTCCTTTTGAGGCACTTTATGGGAGACCGTGGAGATCTCCTAGTTGTTAGATCAAGGTAGGAGAGTGTCGTCTCTTAGGTCCTGAGCTTGTGCTGCAAACTTCATAGGCTATTGTTGTTATCAAGCACAGCTCAGAACCGGCAGAAGAGTTTTGCTGATTTTCAGTATCGACCCCTCAAGTTGGTAGTCGGGGATATGGTATATCTCAAGGTCTCACCTATGAAAGGCATGGTTCACTTTGGTGTAAAGGGCAAGCTCGCCCCGAGATTTATTGGACCTTTTGAGATTACCGAGCGCTTGGGTGCCGTGTCCTATAGGCTTGCCTTACCTCCTGAGTTTTTGGCGATCCACGACATATTCCATTTTTCTATATTACGGAAATGTGGGTTGGACACTATTCCTGTGATTGATTGGTAGCCACTTGAGGTCCCTAAGGATGCGTCTTACATTAAGCAGCCGATTCGTATTCTTGATTGAAAGAAGCAGGTCCTCAGGACCAAGGTCATTCCCTTGGTGAAGGTGCAATGGGGTCATCATTTAGAGGACGAGGCATCTTAGGAGCGAGATGCCGAGATTAGAGAGCGTTTTCCCCATTGGTTCGATGATTGATTGCTTGTATTGCCTTCTTTTGTGATTGATGATTGAGATATATTTATATGATGATGTTTATGCATTTTGTTGTTCCAGTTTTGACAATTTCAAAAATGAAATTTCTTTATTGGTGGGGAGGGTTGTGAGACCCGACCCGAATTCGCATGTGTGCATGTGTGTGTGTGAGTATACATCTCATTCATCTTGGTCTCGCGGTCCTACTAGTCGAATCCTGGTGACCCACAACCCTCGAATAGTATTTGTGGTCATCCTTAAGTCCGGTCATGTAAACCCGACACGGATCGAGCCGAAACCTGTGCCATCTTGCTTGCTTTGTCATTGCAATTCTGATGCCACGTCTTGTGCATCTATCCGATGTATAGATCATAAGTTGTGTGCATCTCATTTTTAGCCCTTGATCATGATCATGTGGCCCACTTGGGTGTAGTGCATGTGGCCCCACTACTTTTTGCACAAGTTCCAACACACACCACACACACACTACCTAAACCCCATCTTCTACACCATCCACTACCCACACACTACCCATCCCTACTCCAAGCCTATGAGTCTATGAGCATTGTTTATATCACCCTAGCATTATGATGGATTTGCTTATCCTAGGAGAGAGAACTCATGGTGACTCTCTCTCTCTCTCTCTCTATTTTCTAGCAATTTCTCTCCTCTTCCTCTCATTCTCTCATTCCCTCCCTCCATTGCCAAAAATGTCCCCAAGCTCCCTCCATTTTCCAGCTCCTATCTTCCTTAATCCCCCACCATCTAATCCTTTAAACCCCATCTCTACCATTGATCCTTTTCCCTTGGAGCTAGAGAATCTTAGTGTGAAAGTTTGGTGATCATCCTTGGAGGTGGGTTCTCTTCTTATCTTCTTCTCTCTTTCTTCTCTTTTCTTTCTTTTCGTTACATGCATGGAAGGATGTAAGACCTACCAATCTTTGGTGGAGGTCCTACATGGCTCCTAGGATGAAGGCCATGGGCTTGGATCTTACTCTTTTCTTCCATGATGGGCCATTCTCCACGGACCAACCATAATGTACTTCCTCCTCATTCTACCATCTCATATGCCATTTAGGCCTTTGCATGCATAGTGGGGAAAGGTGTCCCCACCCTCCAGCAACTTTTTTTGATGTATAGTAGCTTACATGTAACATATGTATATGGTGGATGGCATGAATTGTAGTGTGGAAGGTCCATTAGTGGCGGGACCTTCCACCAATGGCCAGATCACTCTCCTTTTATCTCCATTTCTCTCCTTTTTCTTCTATTTATTTCTGATGATGTGTGGCCTACTAAGAAGTTCAGCAACATCTCAGATCCATCATGGAGATGGGACGACCAAGCCCACCCCACCATGTATGCATGGGTTGGGTGGCCTCCAAACTTGATTTTTCATGGAGATTTTAATGCACTAATGGATCCATAATTTTTCCAACCCATCAAGGTGGACCCCACCCATTAGTGGCGGGACCTTCCACCAATGGCCAGATCACTCTCCTTCTATCTCCATTTTCTTCCTTTTTCTTCTATTTATTTCTTATGATATGTGGCCTACTAAGAAGGTCAGCAACATCTCAGATCCATCAGGGAGATTGGACGTCCAAGCCCACCCCACCATGCATGCATGGGTTGGGTGGCCTCCAAACTTGATTTTTCATGGAGATTTTAATGCACTAATGGATCTATAATTTTTCTAACCCATCAAGGTGGACCCCACTTGATGAATCATAACAATAAGCCCATGGATTAATTTGTATAGGCAGAAATATGGACAACACGTGTTGCTGTCTAGATTTCAGGCCCAGTTTGAGCATGACTTTTGAGTTAATGTTTAGATCTATTTGTATGCCCTTTTCTCCAAATTTTTTTTAGGTATTTTGTAGTGCATGGACCCTACTTTGATGTGGAATGGGGCCCACACTATTTATCCCATGATTGAGACCCATGGGATGGGCCAAAGTGGGCTAACTGTCCAGAAATTCCTGGACCGTTCAACAACATTGTAAGTTGGAAATGAGCATTTTTACCTGAGTTTCTGGAATAAGTAGGCCACCCCAATGGACCCCAATTGCTTTCCATGAGTAGGACCACCCTTCCCACCAATTTTCCGGGGGTTTGGACAAGTTTAGGCCCACCTCATGTGGTCCCAAACATAAGGACAGTATAATTCAAGCAACATTTCACCTAGGACAGACTGTAATTCTGAATTTAATTAAAATACTTCTAGGTATCTAAAAATTATGAAAATTTAAAAGGAGGTGGCCCACACTTGGTAGGAACCACCTACCAATTTTTGGAGCCAACGGACCCCTTTCCAAACTGTGGCAAGGGTTGGACCGGCCCACCATGTTAGGACATCCAGGACAACTAGATTTTCTGGACAGACTGTTTTCTTTAGATAAATTGAAATACTTCTGAGTATCTAAATATCATGATATTTTATGAAGGTGTGTAAAGCCTATGTGAGTACCAACCTATAGAATTTCAAGGCCAACGAGCCCCTGTACCATCCGTGGTGCGACCTGGAGTGGTCCCCCAGGCTAAGACGCCCATGCTGGGGCGTCCAACCTTAGCTGGCTATTCAGGCCACCTTGTGGGCCGCCCACCTTAATGTACTTTATATCCCACCATTCATCCATGTAAGGTCCATAAGGGACTTGATCATCCTCCCCTTCAGTAGCTTCCTATTGGAGCCCATTGGATGAGTTTCTGGGCCAAATATCCAAGCCCATAGAGATGCCTACACATGAGACATGCGACCCATTAGGCTGCTGCTGGACGTCCAGTCCAGCAGCATAGCCCATCTGATTTATCTGATAAATCCACTCCTTTCATCTGGTGGACCCCACTGTGACATGTATAGGCCACCAGGAACTAAAATAAACATATAATTTAATTAATTTTTGAATTTCCAGTAATGCCAGAATGTAGGAGGGCTAGAATTTCAGCAATAGGCCCATGGTTACTGCCCATAAATGGATGTTTTGGGGCAACATAGTCCACCAAATTTGGCGATATTATTACACATATCTTTCCCTATTTTTAGTTATATTTTGGGCTTAATTAGTGCATATTTAAGGCCCATTCCAATTGAGTTTTATTGGAATAGTCTTCTTAGTTATTTGTTGGTTTTTCCTAGGCCCATTGGACCTTACGGGCCTATATTATCATGCCATTCTGATGGGTTTTAAGGGTTAAATACACAAGTAGTTGGGCCCTTACTTGCCCATTTAAAATTAATCCATGCTTGGGCCAAGATGTGAGGCCCAAATTGTTTTAAATGTAAAGATTACCCATTTGTTTGAAATAGTGGGCTGCCCATTAGGCCCACCACAATAAGTGGATTCATGACCCTTATGGTTGGGCCCAAACCTTGTTTAAGGGCCCACCATGTTGCCTATGTATTGGGCTTAGTGTATGGCCCACTGGGCCATAGATTGCTTGGGCCTTGGACCTTACTTTATATGCGTATAGTTAGCGGGATACCTTTTAGGACCCAGTTTGTCACGCCCCAAACTCGGAGACCGGGCTCACAAAATTCCCGATCGCCGAATCCGGCGCCGACAGCCTCCGTAGAACCCCATTCTCGGCTCCCAGCGCCCATTCACCAGGTTCCGATCCTGGGATGCTGCAAGGAGGATTTTCAACTTCAGTTTGATTCGTAATAAGCATAACCAAAGGCATAACCCACAAGCAACAACCAAAAACTCCATCACATTTCCACTATAATCAAAAACTTTACAAGTACAATGAGCATAAGGGAAATACAATGATGATAGACCAAAAGCTCCAAAAAGATCAGCTACGCGCCCAAACCTCAGCGCTGCTGCGATCCTACGTCACCTGCACGCAACGGTCGTGCATAAGCTTATGGAAAGCTTAGAGGATGGTGAAAGTGTATGCTCAAGGTGATAATGTAGTTATGCAGTATCAGAGTAATGCGGAACATGTTGATGAATGCTAAGAATCCCATTAGCCGTACCAAGGCCATGCGGTGCAAGGAATGATGTCGGCCATACCAAGGCCATGCAATGCGAAATGCAAGTCAAGCATACAAATCCTTATCTAAGTCCACATGTCAATACAGCTCAAATCTGGAATATCACCGGGGTCTAGTACACTCCAAGCCAGATTGCCGCCCCATCGCGCGCAATAAGGTGAGTGGAAAAGACCTCACTATCCGCCTGCCAATATCGGGCTCGGCTCGTCAATAGCGAACCCATTCCTCGAGCTGGTCAGACTCAGCCTAGCATTGCCCCCTACTCTCGGGCGGGTAAGGCCGCACCCCCTTCCAACCGACCACGACACAGTGGAAAGCGCAACCGTCTGGTAATCGGCACCCAGCGCTCATGCACCCACTCGGTCTAGACGTTGGAGCAACCTCCTGGTACCATAAGGGTTTAGGGACTTTCACCCAGGGATATCTATCGCACCCCATGTAGAACAAGATTTTCGGTATCCAATCTGTCAACCATGATATGCATGTGGAGGCTACGACCCTGATGTCGCTAGGGCATATAGTAACCATGTCACACAATGCAAAATGCATGAATCATACTATCCAGTCATACAGCAATCCTGCGCGTATCATGCGCTCATGTAGGGCAACACCCCCTGTACGGGAGCCCCTAAACAATCTGCCCAAAGGTATATGCTATGATCAGTCATTTCTCATATCAAGCATACGTATGATGCATATGATCGTGAATCATGGGATTAAACATGTTATATGGGATGGATGATGTTCATAATGGAGGCGGGCCTAGACGGCCTACACATTACACATATGGGCCTAACAATGGGCCCTCGGGAAAGGCATAATGCGGTCATTAAACCAACACTATGCTTACAATGTGGACGTCAAACCAACATTGCTCCCAAGGCATAGCCCTGATGTAAACATCATTACATAAATCACGTTGGGACTGCACATTGCAATGAACCTTAGGTATATCTCATTGGGCCTTCAATACATCAAATGGGCCGTATCATATGGGCCTCATATTCATCAAGTGAGCCACACCAATGGGCCACACCAATGGGCCTTATGTGCATTGCAATGGGCCATAACCCGTGGGCCTTAGAACGCATTAAATGGGCCTAATCTCATGGGCCTTATGAGTATCAAATGGGCCTAATCTCATGGGCCTTATGAGTATCAAATGGGCCTCACCAATTGGGCCCCATATGTACATCAAATGGGCCTAAACCCATAGGCCCCAAAATATTTTTAATGGCCATAACCCATGGGCCCCTAATACATCTATGGGCCTCGACCCATTGACCTTACATAGACATCAAAGTGGGCCTCAATCATGGGCCACAAGCAAACTGAGGTGGGCCTTACCTATATATCAAGGTGGGCCTCAATCACGGGCCTCAACATTAGTAAAAATATATACATATAATATATATATATACATAATACATATAATATTATATGAAATATAATATTATATATATATATATGTATATATATATATACACACACACGCACGCACACATCACAGTGGGCTCCACGCAATCATCACAGTGGGCCCACACAATCATCACAGTGGCTCCACGTCCACCGTCCAGGCGGATGGTGGGAATGAAACACATACATCAATGTGGGCTCCATGTGGGGCCCACCATAATGTTTATATTCCATCCAAACCATTGATAAGGTCAAGCAGACCTAGATGAAGGGTGACAACAAATTTCACCTTGATCCCAAACTTCTGTGGGCCCAGAAAAGGTTTCAAGGGTGGAGTCCAATTCACACTGTTTCCTTTGATGTGGGCCACCCGAGTCTTGGATGGACCTCAAATTTGAGGGGTGGTCCACTGACCCCAGGGTCCACCATATGAATGGATTGGATGACACATAAACATCAAGGTGGGGCCCACGCTACAGCCGTGCTGGGCTGTACGTCGGCCAGTCTGCCCGCCCGCTTCTGACACAGCAGCAGCGGCTGTGTAATACCTGTTTTTATTTTTTATTTTTTTTATTTTCTAAGGATTTTACAGGTGGGGTCCATATCCAGTGAATCCACTCCGTCCAGTGGCGTCCCATGGCTCAACACGAGCAAAATAAGTCCAATATTGGACATATTTTGGCATATAAATAATCAGGGAGGGTTTCAATGGTGAAAACCACCATTTGCTATGGTATGGCCCGCCCGAAGGTCTGATTGATCCCATCTTTCGGGTCAACGACTAAAAGGGGCTTGGAAAAGGAATGGATGGTGTGGATTGGAGACATGCATCAAGGTGGGGCCTGCATGAATGGGCCTCCTCCATTAGCTTGAACCAAGCTTGTATTTGTATTTTCACCAAACGTCCAGCGTCCCTGGACGCTGGACTCTCTGGCCGAGCAAGGTGGGCCTACTCATGAGGGTCACCACTGATGGATGGCGTGGGTACAAAACACGCAAAGTGGGTCCCACAGGTAAAGGGTTTGGATAACCTACTAACTTCATGGTGGGGTCCTGATGGGCCACACAGCTTCATCATTATAACCACAAAGAAAATAGAAATAAATAAAAAAAATAAATAAAAGAAAAAGGGAGAGAGATAGAGAGTGAGACCGTGTGATGGAGGGACCCCGGCACTATGGGCCCTCCCTTGCACTAAATCATACATCAAGTGGGTCCCATTACATGTGGGCCTATTAAATTAAAAATTCAACGGTAGAGATCCCTTCTCCACTAAATCAGACGGTCTAGATGACCCTAAATATGCAAGAAAGTAAACATCATGATGGGGTCCATGGAGAATGGCCCCATCATGGAATGATCATGATGATCCAAGTGGGCCATTGGCCACATCATAGGGTCCAAAGTGAGATCCGAACCATTGATCGGTTGGCCTCACTTGGCCCATCTTAAAAACATCAAAAACTATCCTATCCAAACACCCACCGCTTGATCTTCTTGCTCCCTTGGCTTCCTTAGTTCCTTGTGCTCCTCTTTGATGGAGGAAGATGAGAAATGGATGGTTGAGATGAGGGATGAATGGGTGGGAAAGGTGGGCCTCACAAATGAAATTTTCTCACCATGGGAGGACCATACGTATGAATTTTGCTATGGGAGAGTTGAAATGAGAGAGAGACTTGTAAGGGAGAGAGAGAGAGAGAGAGAGAGAGAGAGAGTGATAGGTGATGGAGTGATGGGGGATGGTTTGGGTTGAAAAATTGTAAAAAGAGGGTATAGTTGATGTTGAAAATGGGAAAAAGAGGAGTGATGAGGTGGAAATAGGGTAGACTTTTGAAAAAGGTGGAGATGGGTTGTTGTACTTGAGGTATGGGATGCTTTAATGGTTGATTGATGGGACTAATTGTAGAGATTCCCTCGAAATCTGCAACGCGCGGTGTTTCTTCGGAATAAACGCTGATCGGCATCTTTTTGCATGGGTATCGGTTCGGTGCGCAAGTCACGACGTTGGAACCGCGGCGACGACGCGGTCGCTATGATATAACTTTCGGACCAAGCCGACGTTGGTGCACGGGACCTGGCTTAGGATCGTGCGCAAACACCGAATAAGGTGCGAAGGTTGCCGGAATTTGACCGGAAGGACCGCGGAAGCTAACGGAATAGTACGGATTAGGACACGGGTCTTACACAGTTGAGGTTGGATGTCCTCCTTGGCGGCCCTAAGGTAGGCCCATGGGGCCCTTATGGGTGGTTGAAGGCCCACATTAGAACTTGTCAGGACTGTTTCCTCCTTGAGGCTTTACGACTCTCTTAGCTTGTGGGTCACCCCAAAGTATTGGGCCCCCACTAGAGGACTTCTCATTTCCTTAAAGTACCTGTCTATGTATCTAGACCTTCTTCCTCTTTGGGAAGGAGGAATATATTCTACAAGTAGCACACTTACATCATTGTGACCGGTATGCATCATCTGTGTGAATTGATTGCATTGTGTGGTGGTCATAGAGGGATGAAGTTTCTCCCCTTGTGCACATTCAGTGCGTGAAGCTTGTGCATGATCTGTATGTATGACTCATGCATTGGCATCACATTTCATGATGATACCGCCCTTGCTTCACCAGAGTCTTGCCTCCACAGGGATGTTCGTGGATGGCCGTATGTGTGGACACCGAAAATATTACTTGAGCATACTGGGTGCATAGGATGCTTATGGGTGAAATTTCCAAAACTTCCTTGGTACCAAGGATCTACCCCAACGCCATGACCGAGTAGAAACTATGAGCGCACGAGGGCCTTATACTGTTATGCCTCAACTCCCACTGTCGTGTAGTTGGTTGGGTAGGGGTGTGGCCTTACTTACCTAATGTTAGGAGGCATTGCTAGGCTGAGTCTGACTAGCTCGTAAATGGGTCCACTACCGTCAGGCCTTGCTGGTGATTGGTTGTCTACAGGCGGGTAGTGAGGACTCTATGCTTGTTTGGCTGTGCGGGGTCTGTAGAACGGCAGTCATTTCGCAGTGTAATGGACCTCGATGATTTCCTTATAATTGGAAACATACTTGATATGTGGATTGGTTATGAGCACTGGCATTATTTCGCATCGCATTCGCATCGGCTGTATAAGCCCCTTCATGCATTGCCTTGGTAAGCGCCCAGTACTCATTGCATCTTATTCATGATAAGCCCTGGTAAGGCTAGTGATATTCTCATGGAGCATGTTTCTCTTTCTGTACCTCCTACTATTCTTCTGTACACCATTGTCATACACTATCACCACCCTTTAAGCTTCTATAAGCTTATGCACGATTGATGCGTGTAGGAGATCCTAAGCGGGCGTCGTAGCAGTAGAGCGTGGAGTAAAGTTGAGTTTGAGGACCCTAGTGTTGCAGACTTTCCTTTCCTTCTTTTGTTATCTTATGTATGTCCTTTTGGACCTTATAAAAGCTTGTAAAAGTTTAAATTCTTAGTGGATTTTGTGATGTGTGCCTTGTTATTGTCAGATATACTTGTTGTGATCTTGGGTATGCTCGTATTGGAAATGATTATATTATTATGAAAATCCTCCTTGTAGGATCCCAGGATCGGAACATGCCTCAGGAGCCGAGAATGGGGTACTACGGAGGCTATTTCGGCTAGAACCGGCCATCAGGTTCCTTGTGAGTTCGGTTACCAAGTCTGGGGCGTGACACCAAGTTTGAGGCCCAGATTTATTTGAGGCCCATTGTAATGTATTTGAGGCCTAAGTATGAGGCCCAATGTGATCTATATGAGGCCCATGATCGAGGCCCAATGCGATGTATATAAGGCCCTTGGGTGAGGCCCAATGTGATGTATATGAGGCCCATTGTGATGTGTGATTCCACCAGGATGTATGTAATGATGTTTATGATGCTCATCCATGTTCCTAGTTGATATTAAATGGGCCATGCATTGGGAGCAATGATAGTTTAATGTCCACGTTGTAAGAGCAATGATCGTTAAATGTCCACATTATAACTCTCCCTAGGGCCCATTGTTAGGCTAATTCTTATCTCCCCTTAATGGGCTAACCCACAAACCGTTAGGCCTGCCATAATTGTTAGGCCTATTCTTGATATGAGTAGGCCGTCTAGGCCCATCCTTGATATGAAGAGAGTACATCATCATCTTTGTCACGCCCCAGACTCGGTAACTGGACTCATAAGGAACCCGATGGCCGGTTCTGACTGCAACAGCCTCCGTAGTACCCCATTCTCGGCTCCTGAAGCAGGTTCCAATCCTGGGATCTTACAAGGAGGATTTTCATAAGTCATACATCCATTCCAATAAGAGCATACCCAAGATCATAGGAAGTATATTTGAAAAATAACGAAGGCACACATCACAAAATCCACTATAATTTTGAGCTTTAATACAATGCTAAAAGAAAATACATTTGATGATAAAAGAAGAAGGAACAAGATCTGCAACACTGGGGTCCATGGCTCAACTCCTATCCAAGATCCGCTACTACGATGCCGACCTAGGATCTCCTACACGCATCAATCGTGCGTAAGCTTATAGAAAGCTTAGAGGGTGGTGAAAGTGTGTGACAATGGTGCGCAAAAGAATGATAGGAGATACAAAAGGGTAGTATGAGCAATGCCAATGCCATAAGCCTAACCAAAGCTGTCATGAATACAATTGAATGAGTACTGGGAGCCATACCAAGGTGATGCATAAAGGGCTTGTATAGCCGATGCAAATACAATACGAAGTAATGTCAGTCCTCATATCTAGTCTACATGTCAGTATAGTTTCATCATAAGGAATCTATTGGAATCTAGTACAATGTAGAATGATTGCAGCTCTACAGACCCGCATAGTCAAATGAGCATAGGAGACCTTACTACCTGCCTATGGACAACCAATCACCAGCAAGGCATGACAATAGTGTACTCATTCATGATCTGGTTGGACTCAGCCTAGCAATGCCCTCTCTCACAGGCAAGTAAGGCCACACCCCATTCCAACCGACTACACGACAGTGGGAGTTGGGCCTAAAGTTGTAAGGCCCTCGTGCACTCATATTTTCCACCCGGTCATGGCACTGGAGCAGATCCTTGGTATCACGAAAGTTTTGGGAATTTCACCCATGGGCATCCTATGCACCCTATATGCTCAAGTAACACATTTTCAGTATCCATACATACGGTCATCCACAAATATCCCTATGGAGGCAAGGCCCTGTTGAAGCAAGGGCGATACTATCATGAAATGTGATGTCAATGCATGAGTCACACATACAGATCATGCACTAGATCTAAGCACTCGATGTGTAAAAGGGGAGAAACTCCATCCCTCTATCATATCAACCCAATGACTATACACAAATGCAATCCAATCATGCAAATGATGCATATGGGTCATGAGGTTTGCCATATGACGATGAAGACTTAGAACATACTCCTTCCCAAGGAGGGAAACAAGCCTAGGTACTTAGACAATTTACTATGAGATCATCCTCTAGTGGGGGTCCAATACTTTGGGATAGCCCATGAGCTAGGAAGGGCCATATAAGAGCCCAAGGGAAGAAACAGTCCTAAACAAGGGTCCAGGTGGGCCTTCAACTACCTATACCACCCTATGGACCTACCTTAGGGCCACTAAGGAGGACATCTAACCTTAACTGGGTCCCAAAAGGTAGCCCACTATTACTCGAACGAATCAAGGCCCAAGGCCTTAAACAATCTAAGGGCCTAATGGGCAATACACATAGCCTGATACATTGGCAATATCATGGGCCCTCAAGCGAGGTTTGGGCCTAACCATAAAAGTCACAATTCCAAATATTGTGGTCAGCCTAATGGGTAGTCTGGTAACCCAACCTTATGGGTAATTTCTTACGTTTAAATCAAGTGAATTGGGCCTTATATCTTATCCCAAGCATGTGGCTAATTTAGTGGGTAACCAAGGACCCAACCACTTGTGTATTTTGGCTCCTAAGCCCATCACAATACCATGGTAAGTATAGGCCCAGAGGTCTAATGAGGCCTATGTTAGAAGGTCCAAGATGAGTGGGCCTACCAAGGCCAACCAACACATTGCATATAGGTGCAATTAAAGTTCAATGGAGGTGGGCCTCCAAGCATATATAAATGAGGCCCAAGGACATTTTAGAAGAAGGCAATCTCAAGTGCATAATCCACCCTTAATCTGGTGGACCATGCTGCCCCAAAACAAACCATTGGGGCAGCTAGTTTGGGCCTTTTGCTAAAATTTTAGCCCACCCATATTCTGGTCCTGTTGGGGCCCAACAAAAATCATAAAGAGGTAAGTATAAGTCCCCTGATGGCCCACATATGTCTCTATGGGTCCCACCAAATAAAGGGACTGATTTAAACACAAAAAATAGGTGGACCATACTGCTGGACTGAAAGTCCAACAGTGGTCCAATGGGCCTGGACGTCCCAAGGGTAGGCAGTCCTATGGGCCTAGGTAATTAGCCCAAAACTCATCCAAATAGGTCCCAAATAGATGCTATTAAAGGGGAAAATGATCATGCCCCCTATGGATCCAACTTGGATGAATGATGGGAAATAAAATACATCAAGGTGGGTCTATAAGGTGGCCTGGATGGCTAGCCAAGGCTGGACGCCCCAGCCTGGTGGGCCACTCCAGACCGCACCACGGATGTTACAGGGGCCCAATGGCCCTGAAAATTTGCAGGATGGGCCTTCCATGGGTGGGTCACACTTTTACAAAATTTCATGATTTTAGGATGATCAAAAGTAATTTAATTTAATTTAGAAATATAATTTGTCCAGAAATTCTGCTAAGTGCAGAATTCTGGATAGACCATGATTGAGCACCCAATGGGGTGGGCCCAGGGTGTCCAAAAATTGAAAAAATTAGATTTAAACTTTCTCATATATATGTTGTATAAGGTAAGGTCCACCAAGGTAGCCCACCTAATCAGAAACTATTTTAAAATTTTGAGTTTCCAATTACAACCTTACTGGAATTACAGCAGAAAATCTAGCATAGTACCCATATTAGCCCACCCTTTTGGAGACCGAAATGGGGTCAATTGAGGCTGAAATTTGGCATGCTTATAGGTGGGATATGTACCTTCAAAAATTATATTCCACTTAGTACAAAATTCCTCAACAAAAGCCCCAAATCATGGCCTCAAGTTGGTCTAAAAATCTGTCCAGACATATTGGGACAACAACAAGTAATTGAAGGAAATAAAATATAAACATAATTTACTGTGGGATTTAACCCCAGGAATTTATGTTGTGGACCACCCTAGTGGGCCCCATAAATGTCCAGACCTTCTCCATCATCAAATACCCTTTGCATGTGCCCCATTAAGATGAATTTTAGGGCCACATGTTCAAGGATGGACCATTATGGGCGTCCAAGCTTCATGGATGGTCTGAATTTTTGTTGACCCACAAGGTGGGCCACACATGCAAGATCAAAATTTCATCATAAAGGAAAAATGAAGAATTAGTGACAAGAGGAGGGGCTCCACCACATTAAGGCCCTCCCCTTCATCAATCACACCATACATTCCATTTGTTCATATGTTACAACAAAAATCAACTACATGCATGTCTTAAATTCAAGATCAATAGTCGGGATGCCATCCCAACCATAATTCTAAGGTCTAGATGACCAATCATGTGATGAAATACAAATAATACTCCACGATGGGGCCCATAGAGGGGAAAACCCCATGCATGGGCATGCATGCACCAAAGAGGCCATTTGACCACAACTAAGGGATGTTGTAGGATCTCTACTATTGATTAGTGGGTCCTACACTTTTCATATGAAAGAAAAGAGATCTAAGAATGTAAAGATAAAAGTTCTGAATCCTAGGAACACACCTACCTTGGATTGCTCCAATCTTGGACCTCCTTGCTCCTAATGCACCAAGGGTGATGGATCAAGGGATGAGATGGGATTTGGAAGGTTAGATTTAGAGGAAAAGAGGGGGATTGGGGCTGGAATGGGGTGGACGTCCCACCCCTCTATTGCTTGGAAGAAGAAAATGAGAGGGAGAGAAGTGAGAGGAGTAGAGAGAATGAGAGAGAAAGAGAGAGAAATCTCTTTTAAGCTAGGTAATGATTGCTTTCTTACCTTGGTTAGAGAGGGGAGATGATTGCAAGTAGGGAGTTACAACCAAAGATGTAGGTTTAGTAGGTTAGTAGGCTTGTAGGTAGTGTTTAAGGTTAGGTGGTGTGTGAGATGGAACTCTAGGCAGTGTGTATGGCGTTTGTTGAAAAATGCACCAAAAAGGGAGTAGGCCACCTTGAAGAATGTGCTCTCCTCACTAGGTGGGCCACATGATCATGATGAAGGGCTAGAATTGAATTACTTACATCTTATGATCTACATATCGGATGGATGCACAAGACGCAGCATCAGAACCGCAACGATGATGCAAACAAGATGGCATAGGTTTCGGCTCAATCTAAGTCGAGTCTACGTGACCAGACTTAAGGTTGACCGCAAACACTATCCAATGATCATGGGTCACCGGGATTCGACCGGTAGGACCGCGGGACCAAGATGAACGAAATGCATACTCACACACACATATGCACACATGCAAACTTGGGTGAGGTCTCACAATTATAGAGCATGCTTAGTATAGCTCCATGATTCATGCCCATGTGCATCATATGTATGCTTGACATAAGGAGTGATTGATCATAGTATGTGCCATTGGACGAATTATTATTATCGGACTCCCGGATAGGCGAAGTTACCCCACATGAGTGCGCGGTACGTGTAGGATTACTACATGACTGGATAGTGTGATTCATGAATCAGGCATTTGTGTGACATGATTATTGTACGCTCTATCGATATAATGGTTGTAACCTCCATAGGCATATCGTGGATGGCTAGATAAGACATCAGAAATCCTTTTTTTTTTTACATAAGGTGTTATAGATGACCTTGGGTGAAATTCTCTAAATCCTCTCGGTACCAGAGGATGCTCCAATGTCTAGACCGAGTGGATACATAAGTAACGAGTGTCGAATACCAGTAGGCTGCGTCTCCTACTGTGTCGTGGTCGGTTATGAGAGGGGTGTGACCTTACTCGCCCGGGGGATTAGGCAATGACTAGGTTGAGTCTGACCTAGCTTGAAGAATGGGTCCACTATCGGCGAGCCGGGCCGATATTGGCAGGTGGATAATGAGGTCTCTTCCACTTACCCAGTCGTGCGCTTGATGGGGTGGCAAGCTGGCGTGGAGTGTACTAGATTCTGGTGATGATCCCAGAATGTACGGTATTGATATATGGACTTACTGAGCAGGAGTTACATACTTAGCATTTTAACTCACTTATTCATTCATTCATTCACTATCCACTCGAGTTGGCTGGTGGTTGTAATGTGGTAAGGGTCGTAGTTGTCATAGGTCGTAGTTGTCATGGGTCATAGTTATCATGTTATATGGGTCGTGGTTTTCATATTATATGGGTCGTGGTTGTTACATGTTCATTTCCTTTACTAGTAAATGAAAGGATAGCCATTGGTACAATAGTTTAAGGCATACAATGGGGTTATCCATTCTGTCCACCTTGTCGGCCAGCTCGTTGTGGGTCCAAAAAGTCCTGACTTGGGCAGTGTCCACTTCTAACGAACATCACAGTAAGCCTATAAAGTTTCAACAGTGGGTTCCATTGTCACCATTATTTTTTATTATGTGACCCACACGATCTCTAGATTAGGTTGATATTTAGGCCTTAACTTTAAAATGACGCGGCAAAAAAGATGAGCGGCATGGATTATACACATACATTAATGTGGGCCCCGCAAATTTATTCCTTGCCTACGTGAAAAAAAAAGATTCCGTACACATCACTTTCATGGTGTTAAATACAACGTAACTTCTTATTCCCTAAAAAACCATACAATTATTGAAACAAGGACAAGGGCATTTTGGTCCAATTAATTTTCGGAAGCTTGTTAGAAGGCCACCCTTGGAATATTTGAACGGTTGAATCTCTTTAGGGAATTTGACCAAATATTGAGGCCAGTACGGGCAATTTCCCTATAAGTTTTCACACTTGAAAAAGAAAAAAGAAAGTAGAAGAAAAAAAAAAAAACCTAAGATGTATTATTCAAATCATTGGGCCAATGCTGGACGTAATGTTGCCTGGGCAAGATGCGAGCAATTCAGATCATAAGGACTAAAAAATGTACTAGAAGAAAATGAGGCAACAGTTATGTCTACGGATTATATGGATATCTTGACCATCTTTCCCTCTTTATTTTGCTTCTATTGTAAATTACGTTTTTAAGGTAAGCACATCTTTTCTTATCAACCAAGAAGGCTTAAGGCCTTGTTAAAAGCAACAAATACCAAAGCATGGCCCAAAAATAAACAAAACCGCAACTGAAAGGTGCCCAACAGTCATGGAAGAACAACTACCGCTTATTAAGCAATGAGTAATAACTTAGGCTAATAGAGGAGATGCATGACGATTTAAAAATAAAAATATAAATATAAATGTAAGGCAGCAGGACACTGTATCAACTCCCCTTGTATTTTTATGTTTTTTTTTTTAATATAATTTTAATTGCAACCTGATAATACCTTATGCATGGATGAAACACCAATCAAATAGCATTAGCAGTAGGTGAAAATCCACTCTTCCATCATCTTCACACTCACGTGATCTGGGAACTTTGTTGGCACGTCAACATTCTACTTTTCCCAGCTCAGGGCAAATCCATTTACGAATTTTTCCATGTCAGAATCTGATTTCATGCCATCGTGGCTCCGTTTCCGTGAAGAACTGGGTTTGCTATAAAGCCAATCTCCCGATAACACAAGTGATTGGATGATGTATTAATTTTTTTATTCACATAGTGGGCCCTTATGTTTCGTAAGCTATTTAGAAGAATCCAAGGTTTGCTAATTCCACACGCATGTGCATATGGGAGCCATACATGCCCACACGCAAGAGTATGTGTCACAACTTTCCAAGCCTTCCATCAAATACGCCTCAGCATGTCAAAACAAGTAAATGGTTAGGAAAATGTTTCTTACTGTTAATTTATTTAAATTTTTTAGTAGTTTTTCATCTAAATAGTTGAATTGTCTCAGTTTTTTAAAAAACCATTATTATTGCTCAAATCTCACACATATATTTTCATAATTCCACACCTACGTGTGGATAGGAGTGTACATGAACCGAGTTAGCTTGGTTAACTCACTCGAGTCGACTTGAAAAAGCTCGATTCGACTCGGTTTGAAACTGAGTTTGAGCCAAGTCGAGCTGATTTTTTGAGCTCAAAAAAATTTCAAGCCGAGTTCGAGCTTGCCGAGTTCAACTTGACTTGGATCGAACCCCAACTCAAATCCAACTTAGATCGAACCAGTTCGGTGACTCGGTTATTTTGATATTCATGTTGCTAAGCAAGTGTTTGATGAAATGACTCAATGAAGTGTAAGCGGGAGGCGAGGAAGGCATGGATATGAAACAAATACACCAAGATATGAATACCCTTGTATCTTGATTTTTATTTTGATGAAATACTTGTGAACCAATGTTACCATCTTACATTCTCTAAGAAATTGAAAATGCACTCCATGTGTTTAAGAAAATACCGCAGAGGCTCGTTCTTGGCTTGAATTGGCCCGAGCTGTTGACCGAACCGAGTGGAGCTGGCCAGTCACAATCGAGGACCAAGCCGAGCCAAGTTCAAGTTGGGGTCAGCTAGTGGCCGAGCCGAGTCAACTCGATTCGACTCATGTACACCCCTATGTGTGGATGTATATGGCTCTAACACATGTAGAATTAAGAAACCTCTAGAATCAAATTAATCGGCTCTGTTCATCTCTTCTTAAATGCTTGAATGTTAACTGCTATTTAAAAAATATATATATATTTCTTTCTTTTCTCCATTACTCAATCATAAGACTAAAATCATCAAATCTTTGATTAATTTCAAACCGCTCTGTTGACAAGTAGACAGTGCCAACTGTCATCTATATAGTGGGAAGATTACAGTTATATTCTGCTTTTGCTAGCTCTGCTTTATCATCTCCCGTACTTAATCGTGCATCAAGTTGTCCGATCGTCTTTTCACTACTGAAAACAAATTACTAATGATAGAAATCATCGCATCATTGGCCCCACGTGTACAAACCCTATTCATAAATTATAGAGTTCCTTGGGACCTGATTATTCTACCACACTTTTTTTTTTTTTTTTGGTTTTTACCAGAGCTTAAAACTCAGGGCGCCATGTTATACATGTAAAATGGACACCGATTCTTCAGTGACCCCTCGAGTATGAGTTAGGCACCGGTCATTACTGTTCAAAGCTATATGATACCCACTATGGTATATGTGTTGTATCTATAACATCCATCAATTTTCCCTGATCGTATTTTATAAGGGCATGAACCTAAAAATGAGACAGATCCAAAGCTCAATTGAACCACATCACAAGAAACATTGGGGATTGAACACTTACGGTTGAAAACTTCTCATGGGCAACAAAAGTTTTGGACCAAGCTAGGTGTTTTTCCCATCATCCAGGTTTATTTGTTTTTATGAGCAGGTTGGATGGGAAATAAACATCATGATGGGCGTCATTATCCCAATTATTTGGTATTGTGGTCCATTTGACCTTTTGTTATGGTTCATTTTTTAGATCATTTTCTAAAATTAGACCAAATAAAAAAAATTAACAAAAAATGAATGAATGGCGTCAATAAAATATAAATAGTACAGTGAGGCTACCTAGATTTTCCATAGCCGACCACTACAAGAGAGGGATCGTTACCGAATCCAAATCCATCTAAAATTCACTCTGACACCATTATTTGGGCCGTACATGCATGATAGTCCGTCTAAAAACTCATCATTGTGACTAACAGGCTTGATGAAAATACACACCATGGTTATCATGCGCACAAACCTACGGTTGCCCTGCCATCCCATTGTTCCATGTGCTGTATCGAATCCCATTTGATTTGTACATCCACTTGAATTTTGTCCTTAAACCCTAACATCAAGGATAAAATCTGTTAGGCTGAATGAATTCCACGTATACAACAGGTGTTTCATGCACTGCCTAAAGCAGTTGCTTCTAGGATTCCTTCCCAGTTCTTTATCCATGAGTGGCAAATATTTGACTAGTGTCAAGGACAATATTCAACTGTTGAAAGAGATGAACAAAATGTGTGGTTGGAAGCACACCGAATGGGTCCCATCTACAAAATTTTCTTAACAAAGATGCATTACATCCTGACTCATGCATTGGTTTTTGGCACTAGTGTAATCAAATGGATCCATCGTGACTAATAATCTTATCTCTATGACAATTCACATATCTCAACAATGAGAAATGATACATACAAGCATTGTATGTAGACTTTAACATACAGCCCCATCTTTCTCTATAACAAGTTAGGCTTGTACGAGGTGCGTTCTATGCAAAGCATGGCCCACATGAAGAAGATCATCGTCCGTTAAAATCATACCGGTCCACTCATTAGGTTCCCAACTGTATATAATTCATACCATCAGCTGTACACTGATTTCAATGATGCGGCCCTCCTTGTTAGTGGACCAGCTTGTTTCTCACCCCAGATTCCTAAAGTTGTGGCTCACCTTTATAGTGATAGGATCTTCTACTTGGCTGGAAAGATGGGGTTGTACGTGGAAGTTCCCATGGGGGTGTTTGTATGTGATCATTTCTCCTAAAAACTCGATGTGACGGCATCCATCTTAGCGTATATGATTAAATAAACCTTTTTAATATATTATCTAACCAGACAAGTATGATAAGCAATAGTTTAGCAATCGTTCCTTTCCAGGGCTTTCTTGTTGGCTGACATCTGAAATGTTTCTTGTTGTCCAATAGCTTAAAAGTTCTTGAGATTCCTACGAGCAAAGAGAAAGCTTTCTCTAGCAAAGAGAGAATAGAGACTATTACAAAAGAATACATGAAGAAACAATCAACATACATTGTAGGAGCTACTGGGTGCAATCATCTCAACTAAAAAATCGACTGAGAGAATGGACCACCACCATAGGACAGGCCACTCTCATGTCGTGGTGGTTGTGATCAGATTGTTTTAGACATCACTTAACCAATTATAGGGTCATGATTTAGTGCAAACGTTTTCAGTTAAATTATAGTGCAAAACAAGTTGTGTGGGCCCCATAGTGATGTGTTCGTGATGTTCACTCCGATCATCCATCGATCGTTTGGCTATTGGACCAAAAATCATGGCAATCCATAACTTAGGCGGGCTACACAAGCAGGAACAACGGGGAGGAGGAGGGTGCATCCTCTCATATTTTCCATATGGTGTGGCCCACTAGAGTTTCAATTGACATGATTTTTTGGTTCATTTTCAAACATTGGATGGCATGAACACATCACGGTGGGACCACACTATTTGTTTGTTAAGTCCCCAAATAGGAAAAGGCTGAGCATAAAACAAAGAGGATTATGTGTAAATGTCATTTCCCATAACCTTTGGCCTCCAACTAGGGACATCTACGAACTTAAATTATCATTAAAAAAAAGAAAAGAAAAGTAAGCTTGTAATAAATTGCAAATAATTACATCATGTGATTGATAATGTGCCATTGTCTGTAACTTTCTTTTTCAATTGATATATTAATAAGCTTACTTTGATGATTGATGGCATTGCATTATTTATAACATTTTGGGATTTTGACCAAACTAGCTTTGTGGTATTGCCAAACGGCTCAAAAATTTGACCTCTTAAATATATTCCATGGTTGACCTTCTCACTACTTTTTGAAAAATTAGTGGATGAAAATGCCCCTGCTTTAAAACCTAGTGCTCGTAAAATTTAACCTCTTAAATATATTCCATGGTTGGCCTTCTCACTACTTTTTGAAAAATTAATGGACGAAAATGCCCCTACTTTAAAACCTAGTGCTTGTATAGAGTTTCATCTTCTTCATTTATTATTTTCTGCGGACTTCTTCTTCCTTTTTAAACATGTCTTTTAGGACCCCCTATCCCCCCTCCCTTTTAAATTGCATTTTCTAGCGTACATTTACTGCCATCAACTTCTCTGATGTATTGACACCGCCATCAACTTGGCACTAAAAAATGTGTCTGCATTTCTTAGAGATATAAGCCACTTACACATGCAAGACATTTTAAATGAAAATTTTATTTTATTTTTGTATAATAGTATTTTCTTAGAGATGGAAGCCAGTTTTGCTTGTTGATAAAGAAGAATAACCGTAGTTGTTGTCATGAGAAGAAGTGATCGTTGGAAGGGATTTGAGGTGGAGAAGGATGGTTGTGGTTTTCATGTGGAAGGCACTTGAGGGATATAAAATTTGGATTTTGTAATATATTGCTTTGGTTGAAGTGGTTGTCATGTGTTAAGTGTCTAGGTTATCATGTGTTAAGGATTTAGGTTTGAATTGTCATGTGTTAAAAGTATCAATTGTCATGTGTTAAGGGTCTATGTTATCATGTGTTAAGGTTTTGGGTCATGGTTGTCATGTATTAAGGGTCTAGGTTGTCATGTGTTAAGGGTTTAGGTTATCATCTATTAAGGGCTTAGGCCGTGGTTATCATGTGTCAAAGGTTTAGGTTGTCATGTGTCATGGGTCTAGGTTGTCATGTGTTAAGGGTCAAGGTTGACACACATAACCTAGATCCTTAACACATGACAACCAAGACCCTTAATATATAACAACCTTGACCCTGACAACCTCGACTCCTAACACATGATAACGTCGACCCTTACCCTAGAAACCTTAACCCTTAGCACATGATAGCCTCAACCCTTATCACATAACAACCCTTCAACACATGATAACTTCGACCCTTAACACATAATAACCTCGACCATTAATACATGACAACCACAACCTTTAACACATGACAACCACAACCCAAACCCTTAACACTACAATAATGTTGTCTCTGGGGTCCATTACCGAGTATATGTTGAGGGTTGAGATTGTCATTTGTTAAGGGCCTAGGTTTTCATGTGTTAAGGGTTGTGGGGCCTACCATGGGATATGTGTCGAATCTACTTCGTCTATTGGATTTAGAATTTAATTTAATACCATGTTGCATTAAAAATTTATGTGGCCCTCAAGAAGTTTTCAATGGTAGGTTTTCAATTTCATTGCTTTTTATGGTCAGAGAATGGGTTACATCCACAGGTAAGATGTACCACACTATAAGGAAATATTTGGGAGTGAGCAATCATTGTTATTGGTTGTTTTGATAAAATAATTTAGAGCATGAGCTTCAAAAGGAGGTAGAACAAAGGCTTAAATAAACTACACCACAAGAAACAATGGTGATTGAACTCCTATTGTCAAAAACTTCTTAGGGCCCATTGTGATGTATATTTGCCATGTAACTTGTTCTAAAGGTCACATAGACTTGTATGAAGGTAAAACATAAATATCAACTTATCCAAGAATTATGTGGCCCCTAAGATGTTTTCAACGATAGGTTTTTAATCTCACTGCTTTTTATGATGTAGTCCACTTAAACCTTTGATATGCCTCATTTTTGGGCTCCTACTCTAAAATGATCACTACACCAAAATTGTCATTTAGGAACGGTTTTAAACCGTCCATGAGCTTCACGAACGGTTTAAAACCGTTCTTAAATGAGGTGTCGCAAATAATCAGGAACGGTTCAAAACCGTTTTCGGTACCGTTTCAAAATTTAGATACGAAATTTTAGGAACGGTTTTAAACCGTTCTAGTGCCAACGGTCATATTTTCTTATTTTGAAACGATTTTAAACCAAAAAACCTGCTGTAAAATATAAAATAAAATAAAATAAATAAAGAAACAAATATATTTAAGCCATATTCATTTAAGAATCAAAAGATAGTAAAAAGAACCATGTTGTAATTTGAAACATTATTTATTTGACTTACAAACCTGACAGTAAAAAAATAAAATCTACAATGGAAGACTTCAAAATAAAAAGACATAATTCAATGAAAGTCTGTCAAGCAGATGAAGAGCTCCACAATGCGATGGCCTTTTATGTACCTAACTAACAAGCAACAAGTAAAAAATAAGAACAAAAACATGTGAATAGATTGAAACAACAACAATCAACTATCAAAATAGTGAAAAAAATTGTGACATTTGAACATACATATGGGGGATTATTGTTAGTTGACTCACCTAGTTTTTGGATATGCTCGATGCACTCTTGACCCGAGGGGAGCTCATTCTAGACCAAGCGGGGCTACGAATGATAAGAGAGACGTAATCAACTCAATCTAGAGAGATTCTAAGGTTAAGTTAGTTTGTCATGTTTATTGCGAAAACCAAACCCAATTGTTGAGCCTATAATATAAAAAACAAACAAAATAAAGCAATGTCTAGCCGAATCATGTGAAGAGGCAATCCAAGGATTTGTGAAAGCATACATCTCAAAATAAATAAATAAATAAATAATTCTTTTGATACTTGACATAGCTAATTTAAAGTCATGAAGGATTTGTAAAATCTAGAAAAAAGCTACAGAGCATAATAAAGGAAATTGCAATTTCTGGTTTGTAAGTGCTAATTAATGTTGTAGTTTTCTTGTTTCTTCTTTCTGAGAGGAGCATCTATCTTGTAAAAGAAGATCAAAATCACATGCCATATTTTTCGGATCTTGAACAAGATAAAAATTTAGGAAAAGATAGTAACATACCTCAAAAGTAAATTTGTTTTTGCAGTCAAACTTTTCTAACTCTATATAGGATTTTCCAGTATATTCGGTTTATCTATCTATTTCATCCTTTAAGGTATGCATCTTTAAGGTCTGCACCTGTGCTAGTTGGAGATTGTGATTCTCTCTTACTTGATGCAACTCCCCTTTCAATATGCATAAATGAAACATTGATGCCTATAACAGCAAATGCGTATTCTCACATGGCTCACTTCCCTTCAAGTTTGAACAATAACTTTTGAAAGGAAACCTTCATTTTTGAGTTTGCATAAAATTACTAATAAATCAACAATGCAAAAATCTGACAGCAAAGTCAGCTAAAAATAAAATAACATGATGATAAAAATAATATGCTAGTGAGAAATCAATTACAAAGACGAAGGAACAAATCTGGTCTGGCTTACCAGATAAGTCCTGGCAAAAAATAATAGATTTTCAAGTGAGATGTACCCACGGCCCCTGAGAAAAGGAAAATCCTTATAATTTTGTACAATTTTTCTATGAAAGGACACATGAGTTGTTCAAATAAATAAGGTATAAATGCATGGGAGAAAGAGGAGTAGGGCTTGGTCCAACAGATTAATTGGGTCATCAAAATCGAGATTAGAGCATGATCCTATTTCTGCAGGATCCCTATCCAGAAGGACTTTCAATTTCATGTGGAAAAAAAATTCAGTTCAGGTTAGAGCAAACCATAAATGATACAAAATCTACTTGTTTCTTGGACAACATAAGTATACAAGGAAAAGTCAAACAAGAACATCAAAAAAATAAACACAAATTATATTTCAATTGCAGAAACATGAAAAGAAAAGAAAAACTAATACAGATACTAAAAGAAGTTAGATATAAAAGAATCACAATTTCTCAATGAGGAAATATCTAGCAAATTAAGGATCAGAAGAATCTTACCATTCGGAAAGACATGGCTGTAAATCAAGAGCAGAAGGAAATGGAGAAGAGAATAAGATAAACTACTGTTTAAAAAGATATTTTAAAACAAATAGATAATATCTGTAATGCAAAGGGCTGGTTTAGAGAGGCCTTCATAGGCTAAAAAAAATTTGAATCTAGGTGGATTAATATCATCCAATCAGTCTTATTTTTACATGGCACCCCTTGAAATGTATTCTAAACTCAATGAACAGTTTAGATCATTCTATTGAAATGTACAAATTACATGATGCAACTAGGAAAACTATAATTCACCAGTTTTGTTGCGGCCATCAGTGAAAATGCAAAGAACTGGCCTAGAACTCATATCTAGTTGATCAAAGAACTTCCAAACAAGGAAATCAGCAAGCTTGCACAAATTACGAATTAGTAGCTATGAACAGAAAAGGTACGCTTCACCAGCAAGGAAAGTGATAATGCAAGTATACTACGAATTTTAAAGAAAAGATAGAACATGCATCAGATTCCATCTGCAATCTAAGAAAATAATATTTTCTCATATGTAATATACGATGCTTATTTAAAACAATATGCTGCTATCTGAATCTTACTAGAAGATCATCTCCTCTCCTAAAGAAACTCAAATGCCCAGTTAGTCAAAACCTGGTCAAAATGAAGGAAATGCAAGTTCTTAAAAGATAGATTGTTCAAAGTTCCAAACATCACATGCCTCATATGAAGGAAGAACTTCCTTTCTCTCCAAGGACCCAAAACCCATACAGGGAGAGAGAGAGAGAGAGAGAGAGAGAGAGAGAGAGAGAGATTTCAAAGGAGACTAAACAAAGATGAGTAAGATCTAGAATACCCTAGCAAGAAGATTCACAGCTATTGAGAGCACTGCTCTAGTGATGGTGCAATGAATAACTTGCTCATGAGAGGGCTCCTCGCAAGTGAGCACCAATGCTACTCCTGTCAACGCCCCTGCCACCATACTGTTTTTCTGCAGGAAATTCACTCCTTTAGTCATTGCATGTAACTTGAAATTGCTATGATTTATGAGCCACTGTAAGAAGCCAACACCAGTGTAATAAACAAAGGGTGGTCTGCTAATAAGACTTGGGCCTATTCATTGGTTTTTGTACTCTGACCCAGCTGATGGATGGTTCTGCCTAACTTCTAAATGGGCCCCACCTAAAGATCATGCCTCGCACATGCATGCATGGGTCCACACATGTAACTAATCGAATCTTTAAGATAAAAAGTGGACAAATAAAAGCATGTGAAAGTTACCCAATCATGAGCTCCCCAAGCTTCTTGTGGCCATATGTGATGCCAGAATACAAGCCAATAGCCAGTCTTGCACCCAATCCCTAGTTAGAAAACCATAAGAAATTCATAAAGAATCTAATAGCTTCCTGACCCAAGTACAATTAAAAACATGCCGAATCAACTCAAATTTGCTAAATATCTATATGAAATCTTGTACAAACCACTAAATCAGGGATACCAAACTCATCGAGTCTTGGTTGGGCGTGTAAAGAAGCCAGCACATGGCAAAGAATCACAAACAAGTAAAATCTGCTTCCCATCCAAGTGGAATTTCATGACCCCTGTGCATACGTGTAAAGGTGCGTGTGTAGTTAGCAAATGCTAGGCCAGACTAAACTACAAAAGATAAGATTTTGGTGGTCAATCCATGAAGTGTTTTTAGTGTAAAACTTGAGAAAAGGACAGTAAAAAAGAAGAGATGCATGAATTTTGGAACCTATTAATATCTCTTTCGAAACAACAATACCTCCTTTGTTAAAGAACCTATTAATCTCTCTTTTAAAGCAACAATTTTCCCTGTTTATATATCCTTCAACTTAAAAATGGTGCCGTAATTTTGGAAACAGAAGAAGAAAATATCATCTAGGAGACATCCATTCAACAACCATTCATGAATAGCTACTATAAACTATAGTTTGTTTCAAAGGAAGCAAGTACTCAGAATAAACTTAAAAACAATATCAAATATGCATCTGGCATGAGGATTTGGTAGCATAACTCTAATTGTTGACTTTGCAGGAAGAATCTGAAGAAGTTCCAAAGGAGGCTTGTAAAGTGTCTTGCTATATTTACTACTTAAATGGAAATGACAGCTTAACTACCAACTGAAACTTCAATACATAAATGACAAAAACAGCCATATGGTTGTTCTTAAGAGAAAATGGTTTCTCATCCATTCTTTTAAAGAATTTATTACAATGTCAATTAACCCATCAATATCTCAGGATAGGCAATTCAAATTGAGAGCAAGCAAACACAAGGACTGCTACTAATCGCATTGAAATAATTAGTCCAATGTCAATTAACCCATCAATATGCCTCGACTCACTGGAGATGGTTCACATTTCTAGGTCCAGAGATTATGAGTTTTATGACAAAGGAGGGGGATTACACCTTTTTCATCCAGCGAAAAAGGTTGCTGTAGCAACCGAAGAAGACATGAAGTCCCATCTCGATGTGATTCCCATGTTTATCTACAAATGAGCCCACTTTCCCACCAATGAAAGACCATGAATCGTAAATATCAACCTGTACAACAGAAAACAAAATCACCTTCATCAGTTTCATCATTATATTAAGCATAGAAATGTGTGAGGAGAGATTTGTCCAAGGGAAAGGCTATATGGAACTAATCCAACAGAGGTACAGAACCATTTCTGCTCTGACACAATGAACAAGCAGCTAATAAGGAACTTCTATGATGAATAGAATGCTTATCCTACCGCCATGTCAACAATGCTAAATTCCACGACTGACATGTATAGAAGGCAGGTGGCATTGAAAGAGTCACAGGTACAGTTACAGGTACAAATCCAACAATGGTATTCAAAACTACAATCTGCGAGCTCCGAAAATAGGATTTGTGGAATTGGAAGTATACTTCATCAGTTTTATAAATCTAATATTTCTATATCATAATGGCATCATGATGGATAATATAATGGCATTACACATGTAATCTCACATTTTCCAAGTAAAAGTTTTCTGTTAAGATTACAACTAAAAATTTATTGTAGATACAAATCTATGCTATGTGCATTGTTTGAAAATTTGTAATTAAAAAATTAAAAAAAAAAAAAAGGTTCCTTATCACAAAAGACTCCATGGAGATTTGGAACTCAATATGTGTTAGCAGGGGTACTTTGCCCATTTAGAATAATCAGTGGAATATACTTGCAATCAAAATTTTTATTCTTTCTGGTAGAAACCAATAATGATGACTCAAAACTCAAGGGAACAATCATGATCCGTGGGCCTAAATACCTCAAACTACAGTAGCACACAAACATAAAGGATATGCATAAGATTGACCTAAGAAGAAGAACCATTCTAGAGAAAATCTGAGCCAAACCTCATGGCCTTGATCCAAAAGCTCCACTGCAGTAGACATGCCAGCTAACCCAGCTCCAATGATAGCAACTTTAAGCTTGGGCCCTCGATAATGCTCAGGTTCTGGTGGAAACAATCAAAATTGTTCGGAAGATGGTTAGATGTGTAACAACGGTGTTACTATGTTAGTAATCTATTATACACGTGGCATGCAGATGATAATTCAAAACAAACAAAATTATACTCTTTTTTTTTCCTAGAAGGGTTTGTATGGCAAGTGATGTAAACAACAGAGTTTCAAAATGCCAATGCCATATATGAAATCCTCACACCCACAATCTTAAACATCCATGTTTAATTTACAGAAACTGGTCCAATTACTGTGTGTTTTAAAATAATAGATCTAGCAATAGAAAATGTACAGTTCTGATTGGCCTCCCTACTGATTGAAAGAACTTTTGCATTCTTGACATAGTGAAGCTCTGATGTTTCTGATCTACTTTGAAGCATATTGCACAAAATAATAAAAAAGTCCTGCCACAGTTATGAAATAACATATTAAAGGGATAAATTTCCACCCTAGACAACTAAGGAGCAAATTAAAAGGCATATACATAAACTTACTTCCATTGTCGCATAGATCGGGCCAACACATAAAACATCATTATCCGATTCTGAACCATGAAACTAAATGAAGGGTAAATACCTTAGAAATGAAACATCAATTTTACATATAAGCAAGGAAACAAATGCATTGTGCCAAAAGACTAGATGGTGAATAGTATACTTCCATTTTCGAGAAACACATACAACCCTCCCTAAGCCGTATGGAGTCATTCACGTGAAGACCTGGTTATGAACATGAATCAAAGCAATAAATTATGAAATGAAATCATTAAAAAAAAAAAGAAAAAAGAATTAACAAAAGACTTTATGGAGCGTAGACATTTGTAGGCTATAATCAACTGGTTATTGCAAAAGCTCCTCAAATTCTCAATAATTTCTAAAAAAGATGGGGAAGTTAGAAGACTCCGGGATATGCATGTTAGCATGCATGTTCCCATTGTCGAATTTCACATCCCAATTACACATGCATGTACATTCAACATTGACTGATAGAACATAATTTCAATTAGAGTCTAAACATCTTTTCTTAAAGGATGTCAGCACCTAGTTAAGAAAAAGAAAAAAAGAAAGACCATGAGAGGAAGAAGAAAAGCTCAATATATGAGACATAGCAGTTGATCTTTGGTAAAGAGGCTCTCCTACTTCATTAGAGATGCTCTCCTACTTCATTGGAGATGGAGGCTTGCTCCTCTCTCTTCCCTACAAGTGGAAAACACTTCTAGGCCATTAAAGGATACCACATGAAAGACCTATAGCTCAAAAATAAAATAAAAATGGATAGAACTGCAGCAACCACGTGTCTTAGGCATTGCATTAATAGGCAAGGCATCATTTTGTTGTCAAGGATGTTTACCAAAATTCGCCAACCCCACTACATTTTCCATTCCGGGTCATGCAATCTGAAATATGGACCATTGTGATCCTGGTCAATATTTTTACCAATCTAAAATTACCATCCAATATTCCGAGAAAAGAACACCTTAAAATCGATGCTCCAATCCATCTGGAAGACAAGCTGCAATCCAACTTGAACGACAGAAACCTGAGAGAGACAAAACTAGAAGAAGCTTGGGCTAATAAGGAAATAAACCACACGAAAGGCTCCAACAAGGATGGAGACAACTTGCATACTTCACTAGGAACAACAAAAACTAGCCCTGCTAGCAAACTAACTAAACAGCAAACGAACCAATAACTTAGAAGATTAAGGCCCTGCTCGTAGAAAATCTAAACACCCAGAACCCCTCGCTTGCTAGAACATTTCACACTCATAGTTGTTAGCCTTCTTTTGCAGGAAATATCAAATAAGCTAAAACTGGACATAGTTGCATGCCATCTCTTGCAAGAAATTTCAAATGAGCAGAAATTAGTCATGCTCCACTATATGCATATAGTAGAACATCAATACAAGAATGTTTTCATTGGCCAAAAAACAAACAACTACCATGCATTTGATCTTTGCGGCCAAGCATATAATCTTTCAAATGAGCAGAAACATTTTAAATGAGTAGAAACACGAATATCAATACAAGAACATTTTCATTGGTCAAAAACCAAACACCTACCATGCTCTGAGCTACTCATCCGAACTGTGATCTGCCCACTTAGCTTATTGTTCAATCCAACATGGACTGCCATCTCACAGTTCCTCCCGATAGAGAATTGAGACTGCAGGTTGACCCCCAATGCTAGTCGCCTTGCCACCTCATCAGAGATAGACCCAAGGTGGATTGATCTTGACCGATTGGAAAATCCTTCTCTCTCAGGCGTGCTTCCAAGTTGGCCCTGTATGCAGAGCTCCCTTGATCGAGAGAGAGGGTTGAGATCGGGAGAGGGATATCGAGAGAGGGGGTTGAGATCGGGAGAGGGAGTTCGAAAGAGAGAGAGATCAAGGGAGAGGGAGGGAGAGATAGAGGGTTGAGATCGGGAGAGGGAGATTGAGAGAGATCGAGAGAGGGAGACAAATGGATGCGAAATAGGGTTTGGGAGCTTTTGGGATAAGAAAGGACTGAAAATGAATTGGTAGTCTGCGGCAGATATAAACTAATGTGCCTCTTAGGCATTGTGGGGTCCAATCAGAGATTACTAATCGAATCCCTTCCGTTCATCTGTTTCAAAATAAAATAATAAAACATAATAATAACAAATAAGAAGATCCAATACTCAACTGAGACACACCAACAAAATAGTGAAAATAATACGTATACCATCGAATAGCGTTTCAAATCCGAAACGGCTTGAGAATGGTTGAATACCGTTTGAAATCAGAAATGGCTTGAAGCCATTTCTGAACCAAAATTGTAACCGTTCCAGTTAAATGATTTTGGTGTAGTGGATATTTCAGAATGGATGGACAACGTCGATATATATCCTCACAAAGCACTGACATGTCCTGCTGGGGTGGTACCCAATCCACGTCACATCTCATTACATAGACGCTAATTTCTAGTGAATGCCTAGCATCATAAAGTTATGTTGGACCCACCATGATATTTATGAGAAATCCACTCCATTCATTCGATTTTTCAGATCATGCTTAAACATGAGACAAAATCAAGTAGATTTGAAACTTAAGTGGCCATACGTTGGGAAATAGTGGAAAATGGTTGGCTACCATTGAAATCCTTTTAGCCTCAACCATGTTGTTTGTATGCAATCCAAATGGTTCATAAAATGACTCAAATGTTCATAAGGTCATTACCACTAGGATAAATTGGGATAAACTGAAAAAACAAAAATATTAGTATTATCTAAAGCTTCTGCGACCCCACAGATGTTTCAACCATGGGCATACAATATCTATTGTTTTATGTTGGTGTGGCCCACCTAAGCTTTGGATCTGCTCATTTTTGGGCTCATGCTATAAAATGATTTGGAATAACATGTGTACGGGGTGGATTTCTCACAAACACCATAGTGGGTACCATGGAGTTTACTCACAGCCATTTACCTCCCACTTTAATGCCTTGACCGGCGTGGTGCTCTATGCATGGGGCAGTTTTGTTCATTTAAATTTTTAAAAGGTGCAGAAGGTTAACTAGGGCATTTGTTTAAGCCTACCGATTTTAGTAGCGTTTGGTTATACCACTCGGCTAGTACGGTGAAAATCCCAAACATTTTTGGTATTATTCTTGGGTTTAAAAAGTTACAACTTTGTGTTGAAGAGAATTGTTACTGGTAACAACAGGTCTGATCGGGCTGAGACCTATTAGCCAGGTGGGTGGGCTTGGGCCTTGCATCCATGGCCCATCAATTCCATGCTGGGCTTGGGCCGGCTCAAGTCATTTTAGTCAACCCGACTTCACATATGCATGTATCATGCCTACAAATCTGCTATTTCAATCCTTGGTTAGGCAACCCACGCCTCTTGAATGTAAACCATTGTTTCTTAAATGCAGATCATTGGTTCTCCTGACCATTAATTTCTTTCAGTATGAGTGGATCACAATAGATAGATTACGAACATTCAAGGGGAAATAGGGAATTTATTGATTTTTGGGCCTTCCGAGGTAGTCCCAACAAACTTTTAGCAGGTTCGGTTTGGGCCTCCTGTGTTAGCTGCATCTTGGAGGCTTGGACTTCCAGTAACCCAGCCAATTGCAATCCCTAGTCTGAATACACCAAATACAAGTGCTACATGATTGTGAATGCAGTAAATGTGACACCTATGGTGTCCTCCATTAGGAGTATACCAGGGTGAACTTTTCATGGTGCTTAAACACAACCCAATCATCTTGGCCACAAGTGTATTGAAAGGTCATTAAAAAGGATAACCAATTGCCCCATCTAACTATTGTATATATGTTTTCCTGATCTTAGAGCAGGACGCATTCCCTGAGCAGTCCGACTGATGAAGTTTTAAAAATATGCTTCTCATCAGAAAATGTAGAGTGCATGTATTTGGTATATCCACGGGCAGTTTGTATAACAACATTCCTCTTGCTCGTGATTACCTGAGAAATGATATCCTTAGACCATTTAAAACCAAGGTTTCAAAAAGCATCACAACATCTTTTATAATGATGATTCAAATTATTGAGAAAATAATGTGCAATATCCTTGCATGTATTTATTTTTTCAATTAAATAAGGATTAAGAAAATAACAAAATATATATTTTTTCTTGATACAGTTAGTATCAAAATATTGTATTATTGATAATCGATACATGATGTTGCGGCTGATAGTGTAATATTGTCTTATTGGCACCAATCACTCTCACTCTTGGTATGTAGGAATGACTTCCATTTGGAAGGACATTATAGAAAATTGAGTTGTGGATTGCATTTAAAGAGCTCAACTTCTTAATCTAGAATGTTTCTTTAGCTATATGGCCAACAATCGAAGGTCAGGTCCACCAGATTAGCAGTCTGCATTATGACCTAATACATTCAAACTAACCGATCATGGTACCACAACAGGTGGGTCCCATGTGGGGCCCACTCACATATACAGTATTATATATATATATATATATACTACCTTACATGTTATTATTATATTATTATATTATATATATATATATACACACACACACACACGGAACCTGCGAACCAGTTGGTACGTACTACATACGAACTTTTTTGAGAACCCATCATACGTGATGTGGATACAAAATCTGAACCGTTCATGTGAAGCAGCACCTCGTGAAACCCCTATGGACCAAGTTTTACTTTGATCTAAAACTTCGCCGGGCCACGAAAAATGAAAACAGTTTTCTCCCTTGATTTGCATTTCTCTTTGCTATGGCCCACCAGAATTTTAGATGAGGATGAAAATTTGTCATAGGAGGTTTCATGGGATTCCACATCACGTGGACCGTTCAGATTAGACACCCCATGACACGTGTGCAAAGGTGCACACGTGCGTAGGTGCGCAGGGGAGCATGACTTATATATATATATATATATATATATATATATATATATATATATATATATATATATATATATATATATATATATATATACACACAAGTACCAAACGTCCAGCACTGGACGTCCATTGATGGACGGCCAGGATAAAATATGTAAATTATGGTGGTCCAGGGCTGGTAGTATGGACGGTCTGGATACAAGCATCTTGGTGTGGCCCACTGTGATTCAATGGTGTGGCCCACCCGCTTGAGACGCTGTGGCACACTAAGGTATAACGTGGGGCCCACACGCTGCCTGCTGGGTGCGGCTCACCTAGTTGCAGCAGGGCGCGGGCCACCTGGAATCAATGTGAGGCTCAACATTAGTGGCGAGGCCCAATAGTTGGCGTCAACACACGAGGTCACCACCCGAACCGTCCAGATGGACGGCTGGAGGTAGAAAGCATAAAACCAAGGCGGGTACCCACGTGGGGCCCACCAGATATGGTCTATCATATATATGAGTATACATGTATATTTATATAATAAAATATTATGTTATATTTATAGCTACTGCATGCTGGTAACGTCCAGGCCCTGGGTGGCCTGCATATGCAACACGTACACCCCGCTGCTGAGGTGCGGTCCATATAACCGACAGATTCTGGGCCCCACGTAGATGGGTGGTATAGATACAACACCATCAAGGTGGGCCAAACACAGTGCAGCCCACTAACCCTTTTGGTGAAGCCTACGTTTGAGCAGCCCGTCAGCTGCCAATGGTGAAGAACGGCCCCTGTTGCAGGCTGTTTTGGAAACCGCTTCCAGCCCCAGTTTCCAGCTTAAACACGGCTCATCCCGGGGCCATTTTTTGACCCATTTCAGAGCTCAACCAGCGGCACAATGGCTGCCATTTTCTCGGCCAAAGAACGGCCTGAACAGAGCTTGTTTCCGGACTCTTTTCTTGGCTGTTTTCAGCCAGATTTTGCGGTGTGTTGCAGCTCAAACGGAGCTCGTGTGCAGGCCGTTTCTGGACTGTGTTTCAGCCCTTAGATGGGGCTATTTACACGTCATTGTTTGGCCCCAAACAGGGCCTGAACTCAGGCCACGTTCGTCCTCAAACGGAGGCTTTATTTCAGGCCATGTTTAGCCACAAAACAGGGGCTGCATTCAGGCCCTGTTCGAGCTCCACCATGGACGGATTCTTGGCCCCCAAACGTGGGTCATACAAGCCCTATCACTACATGAAATGAAGAAGAAAATAGATAAAAGAAAAAGAAATGAAAAGACTGAAGTTTTTGGGTCATTTACCCGGCCAAGCTCGGCACCACTCTCACTGCTCTCCCTCTCTTTCCTCACCCTCTTCTGGTGTGAAAGTTGAAGAGGACTGAGCCCTTCTTATAGGCAGGGAGAGAGACTTTCAATGGCTGGGATCGTCCCTGCCATCCTGAGGGAGCGGCCGTCGGTGCCAGCTCTTTTTTCCCCAAGTAGGAAGCCCCTGCTCCCACGCTATAGGCCATGTTCGGCCGTTTTTGGGTTGAGAGGGGACTTCCATCTGCTGGCGAGTGGGTGGCGGCAACCCACTGGATAAGCTAATGCTAGCTTGCACGGCAGTCCCTTGGACGATCCCCTGTCTGAAAATCCTAGCCGCAAGGGGGCATTGGACGGCCCCGACACATCTCCTTCACCTCTACGTGTGGGCCTAGAATCTTCTACGGTTTTGTTCAGTGGACCAACATGAGTAAAGTGAACGGCTTGGTATAACACCCGATCCATCCTATATGTACGACCAACTGGTTAGGAGGTGAGACTCACCTTCCGAAATAAAACTCGATAATACCTACATGTACAATTTAAATACTCAAAAGAACACCTTATAGTGCACCCCTCATAATGCGACCATAAATAATTGAAACCGATACCATGATGACCACCCTGACCATTCCATACTATTTTCTATGCTTATGTGCACGATGATCGACGCTTTTGGCTAGACCTAAATCGACCGTGCATAGTACACACCCGACTGACCGGAACCCCAAGACTTCAAAACATGTCATATATCGACCGCCACATCGCCACGATCGCGGAGGTACCACTGTGCATTTGTGTGACACTCAGTTAGTGAGATATGCCGCGAAGAATCGTTAATGTCTCATGTCTGCAAGGCGCTATATAACATGTGCACAACACATGCTCCCACACATGTACCATACCACACAGGGGTGAGAGAATCTCTACCCATGTGTGTGATGTCACACACCCATACCCCTCCCTCTCTCATGTACACCCCAAAGTCAACTCTTTTCCATACCATCTCTCATGCATGACATCATCACACCATGCCATCCCATGCCCCTTTAATCTACATTAATTCTTAATCATGTACAAATTCCCATAATCTTAGCCTAAGCTAAGATTAATCACATTAGCTTAATCTAACCATAATCTTATCCATTTCTCTACATAAACCCCTCCACCCCATGGCATTTTCACTATTTTTTCTACAACAAGAGAGAGAAAGAGAGAGAGAGAGAGAGAGAGAGAGAGAGAGAGAGAGAAGAGTGATCTTGATGGGCCATCAATCCCATCATTTCCATCCATCTCAACCATCCATTCCATCAATCCCATCCCTTCCATCTATCTCAACCATCCATTCCATCAATTTCATCCCTTCCATCCATCTCAACCATCCATTTAATCCATTGAGGTAAGTACACCCTCCTCACTTAGTCTTATTCTATTTTTTTTTTTTGTTTATGTATAGTGGAGATGATGATGATGATCTAAATAATTGTAATGATGCTGATGATGTGATTAATGGTGTGGATGCATAGAAAAAATACAAAATTAAATTGTTAAGGAATTCATGTGGGACCCACTGACAGTGGGCCCCACCAAAATGTTTCTATGCCATCCAAACTATCTATGTATGGGGTCAAACTCACACACACATCCCTTACACACCACACAAAAATTTAGAAATAAAAATAAATAAATAGATAAATAAATAAACAAATAATATATATATATATATATATATATATATATATATATATATATATATATATATATATATGATGTGATTAATGGTGTGGATGCATAGAAAAAAATACAAAATTAAATTGTTAAGAAATTCATGTGGGACCCACTGACAGTGGGCCCCACCAAAATGTTTCTATGCCATCCAAACTATCTATGTATGGGGCTAAACTCACACACACATCCCTCACACACCACACAAAAATTTAGAAATAACAATAAATAAACAAATAACACACACACACACACAATATATGGGAGAAGTGGATGTTGACAACGTCCATGAGATGCTGCAGGAAGGAGCGTGCTGACAGCGTCCAGGAGACGGTGAGGGAAGCAGCATCCAAACTGCTTTAATAAGAAGAAGGGGGCTGTGGGACAAAAACACACCCAACATGACTCGTGTATTTGATCCACACCGTCCATCTTATTTTCCACATCATTTTAGGCGTTGAGTCAGAAAATGAAGCCAATCTGAATCGCTGGCGGGCAACATTATAGAAAATAGTGATGATTATGGTTAAAGTTTGTTAGGGCCCACTATTATGTTTATGCACTTCAAAACATACTAAATATTGGGCTCATTGGACCCGTCCCGAGCCAGAGCACCCAATAGATGGGTTAGATCGTCCTGATGTAGGCCCCACCACTGAAAAACCACAAAAAAAAAACAAATAAACAATACAGCAGACATTGCTACTGTCAGCGTCCTCTAGACGCTGCATCTAGCAGCGTCCTGATGCTGGATGCTGGAGGAAGGATGGATCCCACCACTGGTCCCACCTCAATGTATGTCGACTATCTACACCGTCCATTTGATGAGTCTCCAATAAAAATTCGGTCATCTCAAAAATCAGCCGTAAATGGAACTCAGGTGGCCCAAACCATCTAAAATCAGATGAAGACATGTTGAAAACATATAAAAGCACTCGCTGGGCCCCACCTGAAATTTGAATGCATCTGAAACTTAGACTGACCTCTTAATCAAGTGGGACACACATAATAGATGGACTGGATTTGTGAACCACACCTTGGTGGGCCCAACAAATGATTAAGAATGTTTCAATGAAGGGTGACCCCCTCGTCCTTTACATATGGTGGGCCCGGCACAAGTCACTGGTGGACTTGATTTTTAAACCCTAGGCCCACCATGTAACGGTGCATCTAATTGATGGGTTAGACGTTCGACGCGCATCACGCTGGGTCCACATAGTTGTCTAACAGTTGGGGCAGGCGTTCAACATGCATCATAATGGGTCCACACAGCTCGATCATGTTGGGTCGGCAATAGCTCGACCTCATGGGAAGTCCCCATGTGCTGGATCACTTAGAACATTTTCCTACACACACACACATATAATTGTTAGTTGGTTAGTACACCTCACTTTGGTCCACACTTCACTGTTAGCCACCCCCACTAGGGATCCATACCAAGACCTAAGTGTTGAAATGAGGTATCTTTCACTCAGTTTACCACCTGAGCTATGGATCAGGGTGTATACACATAATACATATATGGTGAAACTAAATTTTGGGCCTCTCAATGACTATATGTTCTCCTCATCAAAGCCCAATCCAAAGCCCATATAAGCCCACCATGAATACCTCATTGTGTATTGGACTTAAGGTCACCCTATATGACAAGAATTTGTGGCCCAATTTCATAATTATCTTAAATAGTCCTACTAGGCATTTAAATCGCTCAATATAATGCAATGATCAAATCGCGGAGTATGCAATTCGATTGTTAGTAGGATATTCATAGATAAGAAGGGATGTTAATTTATAAAAAAGAGTCATAACTAAAATTACGATCAAGTACCATAGTTTAGAAATTACAAGGACTACAATTTGACTAGTCATGATTAAAGAAAGAAGAGAAAGGTATTTTGTAGTCAAAAGTACCAAGCTACGAGGCCACAAGTTGACAACATCATGTAGGAATTGGTTACCCATGTACACGGCTCTTTAATAATCTTGCACCTTGCATATCGGTATACGTTGAGTTCTAATTATCCTTGAGTCGCTTGTCATTATCATCACTATGCATTCCGTGACATGATATATGATGAGAAATAGTAACTAAATTCTTTACAACATCACGGATTGATCGTATTACGATAAGGATGATGATATTGAATCATGAACACCGGAAATATGAAAATAGTAGGGGATGATGTGCCCCTTGGGTTGAGAGACCTTAAACCCCAATGGTACCTTAGGATGCCTCACCGTTAGGCCGAGTGGATACATGAGACATGGATTTGACTCCCACTGATGAGGCCAAGTTGAGAAGGGGTATGTCTAACCCGCCTTAGGGCTAAGGTAGCAAACGGGGACCAGTTTGACCCACTAGCGAGGAGAATCGCGAACGAGGTCCGCTACTTGTAAGACCAGCATCCTAGACCGTACCATTCCGTGGACTTCCGCAGTCTTCCCAGTTGAATTTCGATAACCTTCGACCCTTAACCGGTATTTGCGCTTGACCCTCATCCACACGTTATCAACCCGAGTCGACTCAACCCAAGACTTGTACCCTAGCGACAGCGCCGTTGCCGCGGTTTCGATGCCGCATCTCGCACGTTGAGGCAATACTCTGGCCAGGAGATGTGGGCCAGCGTTCGGTGTGAGGAAAACGCCACACGTGCGAATTCCGAGAGAATCTCTACGAAATGTCACCTCAATCAATCAATCAATCCATCTCATTATGTCAAGTGCATGTCAAGTACACCATCACCTCTCACCCTTCTCCAAGCAACCACAAAAGTCAAAAAGTCTCTTACACACCCATCCCTCTCTCTCTCTCTCTCTCTCTCTCTCTTTACAACACTCTTTCTCTTATTCTCAAACTCACTTTTTCAAGCAAGAGAAAATTCACACGTCCAAGCCTCTCCAAGCCCTCCCAAGCAACAAGTGTGGCCCACTTTCCTACCCTCTCATCTCCCATCTCAACCATCCAAACCCCATCTCCTCCATTGAGATCAAAGCTAAGGAGCAAAGGAAGCCAAGGGAGCAAGAAGATCGAACGGTGGGTGCCTTTATAAGGTAGTTTTTACATTTTTAAGATGGGCCAAGTGAGGCCTACCGATCAATGGTATGGATCTCACCTTGGATCCTAAGATGTGGTCGATGGCCCACCATGATTATCAATATCATTCCATGATGGGGCCATTTTCCATGGACCCTATCAGGATGTTTACCTTCCTAGCTTGTATATGGGTCATCTAGACCGTTTATTTTTGTGGAGAAGGAATCTCCACCGTTGGATTTCTTTTTTTTTAAATTAATGGGCCCACATATAATGGGACCCACTTGATGGATGATTGATTGCAACGGAGGGCCCATAGTGTCGGGGTCCCTCCATCACGGGTGTCCCACTCTCTCTTTCTTTCTCTCTCCCTCTCTTTTTTTCATTTTTCTTTCCTTGTGTTAATATGGTCATATAGCCCATCAGGATGGACCCCACCATGAGGCAGGTATTTTATCTAAGCCATTTATAAGAGGGGCCCACTTTAAATGAGTTGTACCCACACCATACATCATTTGGTGGCCCACCTAAGCAGGGCCCACCTCAATGCATGTGCAACGCCAAATCATCTAGCGTCCAGGGGGAAGACACAAATATTAGCTTGTTTCCAAGCTTATGGGTTGGCCCACTTATATAGGCCCTACCTTGATGTATGTATTCAATCCACGCCGTCCATTCCTTTCCCAACCTCATTTTAGGCGTTGAACCAAAAAACGGAGTCAATCCGAGGTTCTGGCGGGCCATACCTTAGCAAATGGTAGTTTTCACCATTGAAACCTTCCCTGATATTTTTATACACCGAAAAATACTCAATATTGGACTCATATAGCTTGTCTTAAGATATGGAATCCAATGACTGGGTTCGATTTTCTGGATGTGGACCCCACCTGTGAAAAAACCATAGGAAAACTTGAAAACAAATATATATATATATATATATATATATATATATATATATACATAGCATCAGCAGGTGCTGCCTGCGCACTGGCGGACGGGCAGCAGCCCACGGGCCTAGCCGTGGGCCCCACCATAATATATATTTGATATCCACACCATTCATTAGGTGGGCCACTTCCTGAAGTGGGCCCCCTCCAAATTTCGGCAGCATCCAGCGCTCTGGTGGCCCACATCTTAGGAAACAGTGGTGATTAAATGTCTGCCCTTGAAACCCTTTTCTAGGTCATAGGATTTTTTCTGATTCAATATGAAATTTGTCTTTACTCTTCGTCCAGGTCTCTGTGACCATATGTACAGATTGGATGGCATACAAACATTGAGGTGGGCCCCACTTGGGACCCACAATGATTCATGTGTTTTATTCCCACCGCCCAGGGACGGTAGAACCCACTATGGGGTATGTGTTTTAGACATGCCGTCCACCCATTCCACAGGTACAGGGGGTCCCATTGCTATTGACATTAGCAGGGTCTGTGGGACCCACCATGATGCATGGATTGCACCCAATCCGTCCAACCATCTTAGAAGCTCATTTTATGGCATGAGCTAAGGAATGAGTCAAATCTATAGATCAAGTGGATCCCACTTTAGTGTATGTATGGGGCCTATCTTAAGTTATTTATGGCTGTCCATCGAGATCCCACTTTGGTATATGTATGGGGCCCATCTTGAGTTAATTGTGGCCGCCCATTGAGACCCCACCTTGATATATGTATGAGGCCCATCTCGGTTTATTTGCTGCCCATCCGTTGAGGCCCACCCTGATATATATGAGGCCCATATGATTAAGCTCATCTTGATGTAGTTATGGCCCATCCTTTGAGGCCCACCTGATATATATAAGGCCCATGTGATGCGGCCCATTTATTGTATCTAAGGCCCATGGGTCGAGGCCCAATTGGATGAACACAAGTCCATTACAATGTGTGACCCTACCATGGTTTGAGTAATGATGTTTATGGCGGTCGTGCCTTGGGAGTAATGATGGTTTGATGTCCACATTGCAAGTATAGTGTTGGTTAAATGTCCGCATTATGACTCTCTCTAGGGCCCATTGATAGGCCCGTACATGTAATGTGTAGGCCGTTTAGGCCCATCTTCGTTGCGAACAAAATTCATCGCCATATAACATGCTTAGTGTAGTCCCATGATTCATGCTCATACGCATCATATGTATGCTTGATATGAGGAGTGATTGATCATAGCATATGCCTTTGGGCAGATTGTTTATGGGCTCTCAGATAGGCGGTGCTACCCTACATGAGCACACGATATGTGTAGGATTGTCGCATGATTGGATAGTGTAATTCATGCATTTTGTATTGGGTGATATGGTTACTGTATGCCCTAGCGACATCAGGGTCGTAGCCTCCACAGGCATATCGTGGTTGGCTGGATTGAATACTAAAAATCTTGTTCTACATGGGGTGCTATAGATATCCCTGGGTGAAAGTTCCTAAACCCTTATGGTACCAGGAGGTTGCTCCAACGTCTAGACCGAGTGGATGCATGAGCGTCGAGTGCCGATTACCAGACGGTCGTGCTTTCCACTGTGTCGTGGTCGGTTGGAAGGGGGTGCGGCCTTACCCGCCCGAGAGGAGGGGACAAAGCTAGGCTGAGTCTAACCAGCTCGAGGAATGGGTCCGCTATTGACGAGCTGAGCCCGATATTGGCAGGCGGATAATGAGGTCTTTTCCACTCACCTTCTTGCACGAGATGGGGCGTCAATCTAGCTTGGAGTGTACTAGACCCCAGTGATATTCTAGAGTTGAGCTGTATTGATATGTGGACTTATATGAGGATTCGTATGCTTGAGTTGCATCTCGCATTGCATGGCCTTGGTATGGCCGACATCATTCATGTCTTGCATCGCATAGCCTCGGTACAACTCATGGTAGTCATGGATTCATCAACACATTCCGCATTACTCTGATACTGCATAATTTTATTACTACCTTTCGCACACACTTTCACCACCCTCTAAGCTTTCCATAAGCTTATGCACGACCGTTGCATGTAGGTGACGTTGGAGCGCAGCAGCGCTGACGTAGGAGCGCTTTGCAGATCATCTTGGAGCTTTTTGTTCATTATCATTGTATTTCCCTTTATGCTCATTGTACTTGTAAAGTTTTTTATCATAGTGAAAATGTGATGGAGTTTTTGGTTGTTGTTTGTGGGTTATGCCTTTGGTTATGCTTTTTACGAATCAAATTGACATTGAAAATCCTCCTCGTAGCATCCCAGGACCGGAACCTGGCGAATGGGTGCCGGGAGCCGAGAATGGGGTTCTACGGAGGCTGTCAGCGCTAGATTCGGCGATCAGAAATTTTGTGAGCCCGATTTTTGAGTTTGGGGCGTGACAGAAGTTGGTATCAGTGCATAACTTGGGAATAACCAAGAACAATATTACATGTCTACTATGAGTTTAGAATGACTAAGTCCTGAAGTTTGGATAGCTTAGCGATCTTCCGTTATAGGCCCCTAAGGAGCGTGCCTTCGAGAGTTTTCAAAGTTGATAGGTGCCTTCGCACGTTCCTGTAGGACATGTCGCGCAGGAGAGTGACCTGATCGACTACCGCACCACCACTTGAGATTCTGGCCCCACCACCTGCGACCCTCGCCCTATCCCCTACGATTCCCGTTCCACCACCAGAGATTCCTACTGCTCAGCCTATGGATGCAGCTCCTCCACCAGAGACCGGTGCGGATCTGACCGTATTTGTGAGTGCCTCCCAGTTACAGCAGATGTTGCAGGCTGTGACGGCCGCACTTCAGGGGCAGGGCAGACACCCCGTTGTTTCACCGGCCCAGGCAGAGCAGGAGCGCGTGAGTGCCCTCCTTTAGGAGTTTCAACGGCTCGATCCCCCGCGTTTCCAGGGTGAGCCAGACTCGACGGTAGCTGAGAGATGGCGCGCTGATGTGGAGAAGATATTCGATACGATGGGATGTATGAAGAGTGGCAAGTCCGATTAGCAGTATTTTTCCTCCATGGTGAGGCTGAGCATTGGTGGACAACAGTCTCCCGAGTAGCAGACACCAATTTTGTGTAGACTTGGGAGGATTTTGTGGATTGGTTTCACCGACAGTACTTTCCTGATCACATCTGACGATAGTGGGTGTTGGAGTTCGAGGCCTTAGTGCAGGGTGATATGACAGTGGCTCAGTATGCCCCTCGTTTTGTAGCATTGTCTAGATTTGCACCATACTTGGTAGATGATGAGGAGCGGAGAGCCCACCGATTCGAGGATGGCTTACGTTACGGTCTTCGAGGTCATGTTATTGGGCATGAGCTCTCGACTTCTAGGGAGTGGTACGGAAGGCCCAGATTTTTTAGGCTGAGTGGGCCGGTTCTCAGTCTGATTGCGGTCAGAGGAGAGACCGGAAGAGGCAGGCTCCTTCCAGTGATTCCCAGCAGGGTCGACCACAACAGAGGCACATAGGTCACCCAGCCTTCTAAGCGCCAGCAGCACCACCAGCAGCACCTCTGAGGCAGTTTACAGGCCCTTGTTTTAGGTGTGGTGCGACGGGGCACCGTATGTGGGAGTGCCCCCGCCCCTAGCAGCAGCAGCAGCAGCAGCAGAGAGGTCCACAGTAGCCTCCACCGCAGCAGCATCAGAGACCACCACAGCAGCAGCGACAGCAGACCCCACCACCGAGGCCACCTCAGCAGCAACATCAGCACCAGCCTCCAAGGCTGCAGCAGAAGAGGTAGCAGTTTCGATCGCCTCAACGACAGCAGCAGCAGCATGCTCAGAGGGGACAGGCACCTCCGCAGCCGGCTCAGGCTAGATTTTACATGGCCCAGCAGGATCCTCAGTCATCTGGAGGAGTCGTCAAGGGTATACTTTTAGTGTCTACATGCATTGCACATGTGTTGTTTGATTCTGGTGCATCATATTTTTTTATAGCCGAGAGTTTTTACCGATCGATTGGTTTACCATTGGAGTCTGCTCGTGAGGGTTTGTCAGTATCGACTCCCTTGGAAAAGACTGTAGTGTTGGGTTGATTTGCTTGTCTTGCCCTATTTTGGTTGGGGATATCTTTTTGCCTGTTGATCTGTATGCATTGCCGATGTCCGAGTTCGACGTCATCCTGGGCATGGATTGGCTTGTCGAGTACCACGCCATATTGGACTGTTCCGCGAGGACAGTCACGTTCTGTATACCAGGCTTGTCGTAGTTTCAGTTCGTTGCAGAACCCCGGGGAGAGCCATTATCTTGCTTGATGTCATACGCCGTTGAGGAGCCTGTTGCCGCTTGTATTGATCAGTTGCCTGTTGTTTGTGATTTTCCTGATGTGTTCCAGGAGATTCTGGGATTACCGCCTCGCCGACTCACCGAGTTTCAAATTGATCTCGTGCCCGGTACTACGCCTATTTTGAAGGCCCCGTATCATATGGCACCGTTGGAGTTGTGGGAACTGCAGAAGCAGTTGGACGAGTTGCGTGAGTTAGGCTTTATCCGTCTGAGCAGTTCACCGTGGGGAGCCCCAGTACTCTTCGTGAAGAAGAAATGGCTTGTTGAGGCTCTGCGTAGACTACCGCGAGCCGATCAAGAACAAGTACCAGCTCCCGAGGATTGATGATTTGTTTGATCAGCTGTAGGGTGCACAGTTTTTTTTGAAGATTGACCTGCGTTCTGGTTATCATCAGATTCAGGTCCGAGAGGAGGACATTCCGAAGACAGCATTCAGGACGCGTTATGGTCATTTCGAGTTTCAGGTCATGTCCTTCGGACTGACCAATGCGCCTGCAGTCTTCATGCAGTTGATGAACAAGGTCTTCTGCCCTTATCTCGATCAGTCTGTTGTAGTCTTCATCGACGACATTTTGATTTATTTGAGGACCCGTGAGGAGCACGAACAACATATGGAGGTTACGTTGCAGACCCTCCACGCACACCAGCTGTATGAGAAGCTGGAGAAGTGTGAGTTTTGGCAGGAGGATGTGAAGTTCATCTGTCACGTGGTGATGAGGGAGGGCGTCGCAGTGGACCCCTCGAAGGTCGAGGCAGTGCGTCAGTGGGGCCAGCCCACGACTGCGTTCGAGATCTGTAGTTTCCTTAGTTTAGCAGGCTATTACCGGCGTTTCATTGAGGGCTTCTCTCGTATTGTAACCCCGCTGACCAGGTTAACTCGGAAGGGAGCGGAGTTTATTTGGAGCGACGCCTGTGAGTGAGCATTTATGGAGTTGAAGGACCGTCTCACATCCGCTCCTGTCCTCACTCTTCCCTCTGGGAGTGAAGGTTTTATTGTATTTACTGATGCCTCGCATATTGGTTTGGGTGCTGTCCTGATGCAGTATGGTAGACCAGTGGCCTTCGCATCTCACCAGCTCAAGGTCCATGAGCTGAACTACCCCACGCATGATTTAGAGCTGGCTGCAGTTGTCTTCACACTGAAGGTGTGGAGACACTATCTCTATGGGGTTAGGTTCGAGCTCTTCTCCAACCTAAGAGCTTAAAGTACCTCTTCTCGCAATCTGAGTTGAACATGAGGCAAAGGCGCTAGATGGAGCTCCTGAAGGACTATGACTTCGATCTCCAGTACCACCCGGGTAAGGCGAACGTAGTGGTGGATGCCCTCAGCTGTCAACCACGAGGCCTGGTGGCGTATATGATGATTCAGGAGTGGAGGATGCTTGAGGATATAGCAGAGTATGACTTCAAGTTTGGTCTACAGTCTTCTATTGTACAGTTATCGAGCCTATCGATTCAACTCTCTCTTGTCGCAAGGGTGATTGAGGCTCAGCAGGCAGATGAGTCGTTACAGGATTACCGAGTAGAGGCAGCATCTGAGAGTCAGGCAGATTGACAGATTGGTTCTGACGGTGGACTTCACTTCAGAGGCCGATTATGTGTCCTGGATAATCCTGAGTTACCTAGAGATCTTATGATCGAGGCACATCAATCGCTGTTTTCTATCCATCCTTGCTCGACGAAGATGTACCGCGATATGAGGCGACAGTATTTTTGAGCAGGGATGAAGTGCCAGATCCCCAGTTTTGTTGTCGAGTGTGACACATGCCAGCGTGTCAAGGCCAATCATCAAAGACCCCCTGGTCTAATATCGCCGTTGAGTGTCCCGATGTGGAAGTGGGAGCATGTGTCAACAGATTTCATTATGGGCTTGCTGAGGACTCAGAGCGGTCATGACGCCATCTGGGTTGTTGTGGATTGTCTGACGAAGTCGGTACATTTTATTGCGATTCATGCGACTTGGCCTTTGGACTAGCTTGCGAGATTATTCATCGAGGATGGTGTGAGACTGCATGGTGTTCCAGTCTCGATCGTTTCTGACCGAGATCCAAGGTTCATGTCTCAGTTTTGGGGGAGCTTCTAGAGAGCGATGAGGACTGATTTGTAGCTCAGCACCGTGTACCATCCGCAGACCGATGGCCAGACCGAGAGGGTCAACCAGATCCTTGAGGATATGCTTTGGGCCTGCGCGATTGATTTCAGGGGTAGCTGGGATGAGCATCTGTGATTGGCTGAGTTCGCATACAATAACAGCTATCAGGCAACCATTGGCATGACTCCTTTTGAGGCACTATATGGCAGACCATGCAGATCACCGAGTTGTTGGACCGAGGTTGGAGAGCACCATCTCCTAGGTCCCGAGCTTGTGCAAGAGACGTTGAGGCAATTGATATCATCAGGCAGAGGATGCGCACAGCTCAGAGCCGACAAAATAGTTTTGCTAATCGTCGGCATCGTCCCTTGGAGTTTGATGTGAGGGACCATGTGTATCTCAAGGTCTCGCCCATGAAGGGTGTAGTTCGATTTGGAGCGAAGGGCAAGCTTGCCCGAGATTCATAGGACCTTTTGAGAGCACTAAGCGCGTTGGCGCCATGGCCTATCGACTTGCCTTGTCATCTCAGTTGTCTGCTGTCCACAACATTTTTCATGTCTCTATGTTGAGGAAGTGTAGTTCCTGTTATTAATTGGCAGCCGTTAGAGGTTCGGGAGGACAATTCCTATATTGAGCAGCCAGTCTGTATCCTTGATCGGAAGGAGCAGGTCCTACGGACCAAGGTCATTCCGTTGTTGAAGGTTCAGTGGGGTCACCATTCTGTTAAGGAGGCTTCTTAGGAGCGCAAGGCTGAGATTCGAGAGCGTTATCCCCATCTTTTGATGATTGATTGTGTTATATTTTGTATGTTATCTCTGATTTTATATAGTGATGTTATGTTTCTTCTCCCTCATGAGTTATGCTTAGTTACGATGATTGTGTAAATTTTGAGGACAAAATTTTTATAAGGAGGGGAGAGCTGTAAGACCTGCATCCCAGACCGTACCATTTTGTGGACTTCTGCGGTCTTCCCAGTCAAATTTCGATAACCTTCGACCCTTAACCAGTATTTGAGTGCGACCCTATCCACACGCCGTCAACCCGAGTTGACTCAATACAAGACTTGTACCCTAGCAACTACATCATCGCCGCGGTTTCGATGCCGTGTCTCGCGCACTGAGGCGATACTTTGACCAGGAGATGTGGGCCATCGTTCGGTGTGAGGAAAATGCCGCGTGTGCGAATTCCGAGAGAATCTCTACGAAATGTCACCTCAATCAATCAATCAATCCATCTCATCATGTCAAGTACATGTCAAGTACACCATCACCTCTCACCCTTCTCCAAGCAACCACAAAAGTCAAAAAGTCTCTTACACACCCATCCCTCTCTCTCTCATCCATCACTCTATCACATCTCTCTCTCTCTTTACAACACTCTTTCTCTCATTCTCAAACTCACTTTCCCAAGCAAGAGAAAATTCACACTTCCAAGCCTCTCCAAGCCCTCTCAAGCAACAAGTGTGGCCCACTTTCCTACCCTCTCATCTCCCATCTCAACCATCCAAACCCCATCTCCTCCGTTGGGATCAAAGCTAAGGAGCAAAGGAAGCCAAGGGAGTAAGAAGATCGAACAGTGGGTGCCTTTATAGGGTAGTTTTTACGTTTTTAAGGTGGGTCAAGTGAGGCCTACCGATCAATGGTATGGATCCCACCTTAGATCCTAACATGTGGTTGATGGCCCACCATGATTATCAATATCATTCTATGATGGGGCCATTTTCCACGGACCTCATCAGGATGTATACCTTCCTAGCTTGTACATGGGTCATCTAGATTGTTTATTTTTGTGGAGAAGGAATCTCCACCGTTGGATTTCTTTTTTCTAAATTAATGGGCCCACATATAATGGGACCCACTTGATGTATGATTGATTACAATGAAGGGCTCATAGTGTCGGGGTCCCTCCATCACGCGTGTCCCACTCTCTCTTTCTTTCTCTCTCCCTCTCTTTTTTCATTTTTCTTTTCTTGTGTTAATATAGTCATATAGCCCATCAGGATGGACCCCACCATGAGGTAGGTATTTTATCTAAGCCATTTATAAGAGGGGCCCACTTTAAATAAGTTGTACCCACACTATACATCATTTGGTGGCTCACCTAAGCAGGGCCCACCTTAATGCATGTGCAACGCCAAACTGTCCAGCATCCCTGGATGCTGGACAAAAAGGGAAGACACAGATATTAGCTTGTTTCCAAGCTTATGGGGTGGCCCACTTATATAAGCCCCACCTTGATGTATGTATTCAATCCACGCCGTCCATTCCTTTCCCAACCTCATTTTAGGCGTTGAACCGAAAAACGGAGTCAATCTAAGGTTCTGGCGGGCCATACTTAGCAAATGGTGGTTTTCACCATTGAAATCTTCCCTGATATTTTTATACATAGAAAAATACTCAATATTGGACTCATATAGCTTGTCTTGAGGTATGGAATCCAATGGCTGGGTTCGATTTTCTGGATGTGGACCCCACCTGTGAAAAACCACAGGAAAACCAGAAAATAAAAAAAATATATATATACATCGCAGCAGCAGGCGCTGCTACTGTCAGAAGGCAGCAGGTGCTGCCTGCGCACTAGCGGACAGGCAACAGCCCACGGGCCAGCCGTGGGCCCCACCATGATATATATTTGATATCCACATCGTTCATTAGGTGGGCCACTTCCTGAAGTGGGCCTCCTCCAAATTTTGGCAGCATCCAGTGCTCAGGTGGCCCACATCTTAGGAAACAGCGGTGATTAAATGTCTGCCCTTGAAACCCTTTTCTAGGTCACAGCATTTTTTCTGATTCAATATGAAATTTGTCTTTACTATTCGTCCAGGTCTCTGTGACCATATGGACAGATTGGATGGCATACAAACATTGTGGTGGGCCCCACTTGGGACCCACAATGATTCATGTGTTTTATTCCCACCGCCCAGGGACCGTGGAACCCACAATGGGGTATGTGTTTTAGACATGCCGTCCACCCATTCCACAGGTAGAGGGGGTCCCATTGTTGTTGACATCAGCAGGGTCTGTGGGACCCACCATGATGCATGGGTTGCACCCAATCCGTCCAACCATCTTAGAAGCTCATTTTTTAGCATGAGTTATGGAATGAGTCAAATCTATAGATCAAGTGAATCCCACTTTGGTATATGTATGGGGCCCATCTTAAGTTATTTATGGCCGTCTATCGAGATCCCACTTTGGCATATGTATGAGGCCCATCTTGAGTTAATTGTGGCCGCCCATTGAGACCCCACCTTGATATATATATGAGGCCCATCTCGTTTTATTTGTGGCCCATCCGTTGAGGCCCACCCTGATATATATGAGGCCTATATGATTAGGCTCATCTTGATGTAGTTATGGCCCATCCTTTGAGGCCCACCTGATATACATAAGGTGTAGCACCGCGGATTTTTGCCAACCTAGAGTTAGACGTCCTTAGGCAATGGGTCAACCATAGCACTCTCAAAGCTCAATCTCAAAGCATAAAGTCCCTTTTTAACCATTTTCCTTCGAAATCTCACCTTTCATTATCCAATCCTTTAAATTTTTCTAAGAACATCCGTAATACATACCAATCCTAGGGTATAAATGATGAAGAACAATAGTAAAACTAAAGCTTACCATAAATAGTAAATAAATGGACGAAATGGGTTTTTGACCTTTAAAATTTTGGAATCTAACAAAATAAATAGGTTAGTTGGATAGATTAGCATCTCCTACCCCAAAATCATATATTTTATGTTGCGTGACTCATTCCAGTTTGTAAATTGGACCCGAAAATGCCTCACACGGACTCGTGGGCCCAAACGACTTAATTCGGGGGGACCTGGGGTGGGTCCCACATGTTTTTGCCAACCCCAGGGGGGGGGGGGGGGGACATCGCCCCTGGGGTGAGCCCTCGCCCATATGTCCAGTGACCGGCGAGGGGCTCGTCGATTTGGCGAGGCCTCGTTCGTACAGCGGATTGGGCAGCCCGTTTTCTGCATTTTTTTACACATTTTATCCAACTTTGAAAAATCATATCTCCCTCGTTATAAATCTTATTTAGGTGATTCAAAAACTAGATTGAAGATAAATGAGTCTAGTTTTATATAAAAATATGTGAAAAATATAATAAAATATATACTATAGTTTAAAGTAGGTTATTATGACAACTATCCGAAAATCACTTGTTGGATAGCTGCTGCTTCTGGAATTTTTAGAATTTTTCTGCAACACAAAATCTCATGAAATTTGGTGGACACAGGGTAAAATTGATGATGAACTATTAAAAAAAATAATTAAAATAATATAATAACTAGAAGTGCCAAAAATGGGGCATAGAATGGCCCTAGGACCGTATTCTGCCATAATTAGGGTAGAATTTGGTTAAGTACTAAACAAAACAATTAGTAGAATTAGCTTGAACCACTTTAAATACGAACTACAAGACCCAAAATGAGTAGGACCGCTAATGCTACGTTACCTAAAAACCTAGGATCAATCTCTAAACCTAGTTGCTCTTGGAGCATCGTGAAACTTTGTTTCGGACCTGGACCGCATGTTGAAAGTCTGATAGCAATAAACTTAGACAATTATGACCGCCTAGTTGGACTTGACAATCACCTCAAAAATCAAGTCCAGATGATGTCCTGAGACGATTTATTTGAGTCCAGAGTAAAGAGTGTGAGAATGGTGAGAAATTAAATATAAATTATGAAATCTGAGTCGTGTCGCTTGCGCGACAATTTTAAGCAATCTGACCGTTGGATTCTGACCCAATTTCACCCTCGGATCAGGGAAGATGGCCCAGGCATGTCATAGTGCTTGTGGACCTGATCGAGTTTCGGTGACCGTTGAGTTGAAACTAGTCCGCCACGGCTGATTTGTAAATCCGATTGGTACAAAAACTCAGTCTGACCTAGATCCATGGCCAGTGAGCTTAAGTCCGACCGCACGTGGAAAAGGGACCACCAGAAGTGCTCCGTTGGATCGAAATAGACCCAAATTGGTTATAATCTAAGTATACCTTGGCCCTGGGGCTATTTTCATCAATATTAGGCCTATATAAGGGTCTTAAACCCTCACTCTCTCTTTCCATACGAATTTAGAAAACCTAGGAGAGAGAAGAGAACAAAGAGAGAGAGAAGTTGGTTAATCATCTTAGGATTCCTCCTAGTTACTCTACGTGTCTAATCCACCGCATCTGAATCGCTATTCCGGTGATTTTAATCTCATATTTGAGTAAGTCAATCAAACCCTAACCTATTTTGGAACCTAGAATAGTCTAAGTGTCGATGTAGCTAATCCAGTTCATGCTTTAAGTTATCTATTCACTGTTGACGAAGACTTATCGTCTAAATCGAATTCGTTGTGCCATTTTCGGCTTAAGGTGCAGACTATAAATGTATAGGTTATGGTTTTCAAGGCTTTCAATGTTGGTTAATGATTTATAACTGACGTGGGTGCTATTTCACATGCAAAATGAGTCGTCTGTTTCGCTGTACAATCATATATGAACTATGTTGAATATAGTATATTCTATGTATATGTTGAGATGTTTGAATATGTATGGAATTTGGATTTATGCCTAATATGATTATTTGTCATGGATATATGCTTGTTATATATGTGACAACTCCTTAGCGAAAGGACTTGCCCTAAATCACATCACGGCCAATATACGTTATATATGTTAAAGTGTGTAGCCCAAGTGTTTGTGGAAATGATTAAATGAATATGAAACCCGGATTCATGCACGCCATGATTATCTGCCATGGGTACATGAGTGTGGTATACGGGGCAACTCCCTAGTGAAAGGATTTGGTCTAATACATGTGTAATCAACATACAACATATATGATGACGTATGTAGTCTAAGTGTTTGTAGAAACGTCTGAATGAGCTAGTTGTTACTAAGGAGCGCTTCTATGAGGATTGAGATACGAATCTCTGTTACCTTAATTATGTGTATGATTTCCTCCATGTACGTTACATTATGATGTTTGTTTTATTTATGAAATGAATGTGTGTGAAATCATGTTTGTGTTGCACTTCACAACATGCTCATATGATTGTATGATTTGAATTATGGATCCATTACTGCTTTGATTGTCTCATATGAATATTCATTATGATTGAATGTGGTTGGGACTATGATATAGTCCAGGCAATCGGTAATAGGTTCTGATTTGGTGGCTGAGGTTGTTTGCCACGTAGGACATGCCTGACAAATTCGAGCTGTACTTCGGTTGTCGACAGTGGTTAGGCCACACGGAGTGTTTATGCACTTCATGTCGATCAACTTGACGTGTGCTCGTACTAGTCAAGCTCGTCAAGTAACCCGAATGGCCTTATTGTATGTTCACCATGTTTGGACGCTACTGCTTGAACCTAAGGTACCAAACTTACCAGTGCAAATCCCGTTAACCATGGTACCTCGATCTGCTAAGACTCATGAGCTGGGCATGGTGGTATGGGACACCGTGGTCGAGCTGTCAGCCTACGTTGGGGTGACGAGCCTCCCCGTAGTGACCAGTGAGCACACCAGACTCGTGAGCCGATTATGGTGGTATAAGACACTATATTCATGCTGTCGGCCTACATTGATTGGTGACGAGCCCTTTGTAGTGACCTCGAGCATACCTTGATACTACGTTGAGGTGACGAGCCTTAAGGTAGTAACTAAAGTATGATAAGCATGCATTGATTGGTGACGAGCCCTTTGCAGCGACCTAGAACCATATGATCGTATGAGATTGTCTAAGACTGACGACCCTAGAATGGATCACCGTTTGGGAATTAATATGAGGAAGGTACCTTAGCTTCCCAATCCTACTGTATGAAAAGGACTAATAACAACTTGGTAATCATGTTCATGCACCGCATTGCATGTGTGTGGAAGTCGTTGGCACTGCGGGAGGTTGTGATGCGTACCGTAAGATGAAGACGCTAAGGGAGTGCAGGCGAGGGCATGCATCATTCTACATACATTCTTACATTAACAAGAGTAATTAGGACATGTTTGATTGTATTGCTTTATCATTACTGCTTGACCGAATTGATAACATGTTAACCTTTGCTTTATTGTTCCACTGAGTTGATCACTCACTCCCACATTACGGGATGGTGTTGTGCACACCAACCAGACTCTGTCTTAGATGCAGATCATGATGCGACCCGTGGGGCAGAGCAGGAGTTTGAGGATGATGAGGAGGCGTTCTCCTTTATGCAGTTTTTAGGCGGGTTCATGTGAGCCGTGTCCTGAGCTACGAGGATTCAGGGTTATTGTTGTAGTGGTTTGATTCATTTTGATACTTGTAATTTGAGACAAACACTTGTAATTATGACCTGGCAGAGCATACATATCTCAGGGACATATCGTGTTATATATATTTCTTTAAGTCTTCCGCTTGCATATTTCACCTGTCCCTGGATTATGTTTGTTGATTTGGCTTAATCTACCTCATGTTTTATGCACTAATACAGACAACATACATTCATCATTACATATGTTGCATAAGTGATGTTTTGAAACTCGGGAGCTGAGTTATGCTCGACCCCATATTTTCAGGGCGTCTAGGCCCATCTTGGTTACGAACAAAATTCATCTCCATATAACATGCTTAGTATAGTCCCATGATTCATGCTCATACACATCATATGTATGATTGATATGAGGAGTGATTGATCATAGCATATGCCTTCGGGCAAATTGTTTATGGGCTCTCGGATAGGGGGTGCTACCCTATATGAGCACACGTTATGTGCAGGATTGTCGCTTGATTGGATAGTGTGATTCATGGATTTTGCATTGAGTGATATGGTTACTGTATGCCCTAGCAACATCAGGGTCGTAGCCTCCACAGGCATATCGTGGTTGGCAGGATTGGATACCGAAAATCTTATTCTACATGGGGTGTTATAGATATCCCTGGGTGAAAGTCCCTAAACCCTTATGGTGCCAGGAGGTTGCTCTAACTCTAGACCGAGTGGGTGCATGAGCGCTGAGTGTCAATTACCAGACGGTCGCGCTTTCCACTGTTTCGTGGTCGGTTGGAAGGGGGTGCGTCTTTACCTGCCTGAGAGGAGGGGGTAAAGCTAGGCTGAGTTTGACCAGCTCGAGGAATGGGTCCGCTATTGACGAGTCAAGCCCGATATTGGTAGGCAGATAGTGAGGTCTTTTTCACTCGCCTTATTGCTCGCGATGGGGCGACAATCTGGCTTGGAGTGTACTAGACCCCAGTGATATTCCAGAGTTGAGCTGTATTGATATGTGGACTTAGATGAGGATTCGTATGCTTAAGTTGCATCTCGCATTACATTGCCTTGGTATGGTCGACATCATTCATGTCTTACATTGCATAACCTTGGTACGGCTAATGGTATTCATGGATTCATCAGCACATTTCGCATTACTCTGATACTGCATAATTTTATTACTACCTTTCGCACACACTTTCACCACCTTCTAAGATTTTCATAAGCTTATGCACGACCGTTACGTGTAGGTGAGATTGGACCGTAGCAGCGCTGAGGCAGGAGCGCTTTGTAGATCATCTTGGAGCTTTTTGTTCATTATCATTGTATTTCCCTTTATGCTCATTGTACTTGTAAAGTTTTTGATGATAGTGGAAAATGCGATAGAGTTTTTGATTGTTGTTTGTGGGTTATGCCTTTGGTTATACTTATTACGAATCAAATTGACGTTGAAAATCCTCCTCGTAGCATCCCAGGACCGGAACCTGGCGAACGGGTGCCGGGAGTTGAGAATGGGGTTCTACGGAGGTTGTCGGCGCCAGATTCGATGATCAGGAATTTTGTGAGCCCGGTTTCCGAGTTTGGGGTGTGACACTACTAGTGTACATAATGTTGGTTGTAATTCCATTGGTGGGTAGTGAGGTCGATTGCTGGTGTCTGGCGCATGGACATCGACCCTGGTGGATCCTAAGTTCCAACAATATATTGATCATAGTCATTATGATGATGTTCAGGAGTAGTGCGGTCAAGTCCATGGTGAGAGGACTATTGGCAGGTGTTTCTACAGTTAGCATATAGTTATGTTATGCATTTCACATATGATCATGCTCCATCTTTCATTAAGAGATCACTTTTCACAGTTTATTACTTTTGGCAGTTCTTTCATTATATCTTTTATGTTAACTTATCTTACATACTTATCATGTGGACTTTGCATTTTTCAATTATATCTTTTATGTTAACCTATCTTGCATACTTACCATGAAGGCTTTGCACCTTTTAAGTTATAAGACTTACTTGTCTTTTAACCACTTAAGTAAAGGATCTAAAGAAGAAAAACAAGTAGCGACTACGAGTTAGGTGCCACGTCAAGGGAACTAATTTGACTTTTGAAAAATTTAAATTGTACATGATGAATATGTGTATCGCATAGATAGATGTTATACTTTTAGAATTCTATAGTACCCAGTTTACTTGTAGGCAGATGTTACTTATCTTATCTTTGATGTTTCTTTTGTGAAGAATGAATGGTGAGATTTATCCTTTACATTACCCTGCCGGACGCCGAGATTGGGGCTTAGTGTGTGAGCATCAGGTACCAATCCCGGAGTTCGACTTGTCGGGCGCCATATCCAATAGATATAGCGGTATTCTAAGACTATTAGGTCTGGGCTGTGACAAAGTTGGTATCAGAGCATGAGATAAGGGATTACCTGTGGACAAGTAACTATTTAGGAGAAAGTTAGAGTTCTAAAACTTGAAAACCGACTCAACAACTTAGAAACACTAGGTTTCCCTTTAAAGAACTTAGAAAAAGTTACTTATATAAGAGGTTAGGAAGTTGCACTCTTTGTTATTTGACCTTAAGAGACTATTTTAGGCTGTAACTAACTGAGGCGTCCATTTTCTACTGTAGATCATGATGCCTAAGAAGGCCACTAAAACGAAAACGACAGTAGAGCACGATCCATTTGAGGATCACTAGGCCAAGGCACCAGATACTCCTCAGGATGCCATTTCGATTCAGGAAATCCTTCGTTCCATGGCATCTCTAATGGAACGTCAAGAGAGGAGGTCTCCAGAGGCATCTTCCGTATCAGAGCAATCAGCTTTGATTCAGGAATTCCAGGCTTTGTGACCCCTCGATTTAAAGGGTAGCCAGATCCGCTTGAGGCTGACCGATGGAGGACCCAGGTTATCAAGATTTTAAATGTGATGGGGTGTCCTGATTCCCAGAGAGTGTCGCTTGCTACCTTCACACTAGAGGGAGAAGCAGAGTTATGGTGGAAGTTAGTTAAGAAGGAAGTTGGGTCGAGATAGTATGGAGTTGGAGCATGTTCAGCGACAAGTTTGACAAAAAATATTTTCCTGATAGTATTTGAGAAAAGATGGTGTCAGAATTTATATCTCTTGAGCAAGGAACTTTATCTGTGGCCTAATACAAGGCCAGATTCGTTGAGCTATCCCGTTTTGCATCAAATCTGATTTCAACCCCCAATATGAAAGCTCATAAATTTGAGAAGGGACTTCATCCTGGCTTGAGGAGTAAGGTAGTACCTTTGAGACTCCCTACATTTAAAGAGGTGATGGACCAAGCTAAGATCATAGAAGCAGATTTCGAAGATATGAGCAAGACTCATGAGCAGCCGCTTCGGAGATAGGATAATAGGAACAAGAGGAAGGGAGGCCCAACTCAGCAGTTTCGTCCATCGAAAAGGCTTGCTAGGCAAGGACCAGTTGTTCGGGAACCCCTGCGAGATTTGCAGAGATTAACATTTCAATGGACATGTTTTAGGTGTGGTGGAGTAGGCCATCAGGTCAGGTCTTGTCCCAATCCGCTAGATGTCTCTGTAGAGTGGAAGGAAAGGTCTTCTTACAGACAACAACCTCATTGTCACCCCCAGCAGAGACCCTTTCAGTAACACCAGACTCAACAATACCATCCTCAACAACAGACTTAGCAGTATCGGCCTCAACAATACCCTCAACAACACCAGCAGCAGCATCCACCCCAAGGTCAAGACCACTCTCAACAGTACCAGAGATCGCCCCAGAAACAACAGGCAAGATTTGCAGCGACTGCCTAACCTCCTGTATATGCTATTCAGTAGACTGATCCTCAATCATTAGCAATGATACTCGAGGGTACGACTACTCTCTTCTCATCATTTGCACACACCTTATTTAACTCAGGCACATCCCACTCATTCATATCATCATCACTCATAAATATGTTGGGGTTAGAGCCAGAAAGGGTAGTAGAAGAGTTATCAGTAACCACACCATTAGGTGAGCATTCTAACCTAAGCCTTATTTGCAAGGATCGCCAAGTGATGATTGGAGAACACATCTTGCCCACCGATTTATTTGTTATGAAGATGTCGAAGCTGGATGTTATTTTGGGTATGGATTGGATGGCCGCATATCATGCATCATTAGATTGTTTCGAAAGGACAATCATCTTCTCTATAATCGGCCAGCCATAGTTTTGGTTCAAGATGCTACCAGTAGAGCAGACAGGGACATCCTTGGCCTGCCTAGTAGAAGAAGAAAGGACCCTAAGGATCGAGGAGATTCCAATCGTATGCAAATATCTCAATGTCTTTTAAGACATCCCGGGCTTACCTCCTCAAAGGGCAGTGGAGTTCTGTATTGACCTGATGCCAGGTATTGCACCCATTTCGAAGGCGCCATATCGCATAACACCTATGGAGTTGGAAGAATTAAAGAAGCAGTTGGAGGAACTTTGGGCTTTGGGCTTTATTCGACCAAGTAGTTCTCCTTGGTGAGTGCCGGTCCTATTCGTCAAGAAGAAGGATGGGTTGTTGAGACTTTGTGTGGATTATAGAGAGCTAAATAAAGTGACTATCAAGAACAAGTATCCATTACCAAGGATTGACGGTCTATTTGATCAGCTTAGGGAGGCGCAGTTCTTCTTGAAGATCGACCTACGTTCTGGATACCATTAAGTTCGAGTTTGAGAGGAGGACATCCCTAAGATGGCATTTTGCACCAGATATGGCCACTTCAAGTTCCTAGTCATGTCCTTCGGACTGATGAACGCCCTGACCGTATTTATGCAATTGATGAGTGAGGTATTTCGCCCTTATCTCAACCAGTTTGTGGTAGTATTCATAGATGATATTCTGATTTATTCGCATACCCGGGAGGCGGCATCATCTATGCACTACTCTGCAGATGCTTTGTAATCATCAGTTATATGCTAAATTGGAGAAGTGTGAATTTTGGCAAGAAGAAGTGAAGTTTCTTGGCCACGTCATTACTAGAGGAGTGGCCGTAGATCCGGCTAAAGTCGAGGCCGTGCTTAAGTGGCAGTAACCCACTAATATCATGAAAATTTGAAGCTTTTTGGGTTTAGCGGGATACTATAGATGATTTATTTGAGGGTTTTCTCCTATAGCAGCACCTCTGACGCGACTGACTCATAAAGGAGCACCTTTTGACTGGAGTGAAGCCTATGAGAAGGAATTTGTGGAGTTGAAAGATAAGTTGACAACGACACTAGTTCTCACCTTGCCATCTGGAAATGAAGGATTAGTAGTATACACAGATGCTTCACGGGTTGCGTTGGGTTGTGTGCTGATGCAGCATGACAAAGTTATAGCATACACTTCTCGACAGTTGAAGTCATATGAGAAGAATTCCCCACGCATGACTTAGAGCTGGCTGCGGTAGTGTTTGCAGTAAAGATATGGCAGCATTATCTATATGGGGTCAGATTTCAGCTGTTTATGGACCACAAGAGCCTTAAATATTTATTCTCTTAAAAGGAGCTTTATCTGCGACGGAGAAGGTGGTTAGAGATGTTAAAGGATTATGATTTTTCTCTTCAATACCACCTAGGTAAGGCCAATGTTGTAGCTGATGCCCTCAGTCGCCAACCATGAGGAATTATTTCTCACCTTATGGTTCGTCAGTGGAAAATGTTGGAAGAAACAAGGGACTTTGGTTTCGAGTGGAACTTATAGTCAACTACTGTGCATTTTGTAAACTTATCCATTCAACCATCACTTATATCTCGAGTCATTGAGGCATAACAGGCTAACCTAGCGATCATCAATTGTCGTAAGGAAATGACTGATGAAGGTTCATTCGAATAGCAAGTCGGTGTAGATGGTGGGCTTCGTATAAAGGGCGACTGCATGTGCCAGAAGATGCAGAGCTGAGGCAAGAAATATTGACTGACGCACACCGGTCCAAATTCACGATCCACCTAAGCAGTACAAAGATATACCACGATGTTAAGAGACAATATTGGTGGCCAGGGATGAAGCGTCACATTACTGAATTTGTCGCACAATGCGACACATGTAAAAGGGTCAAAGCAGAGCATCAACGACCCTCTAGTACCTTGCAACAACTGGAGATTCCTTAGTGGAAGTGGGAGCACATTACAATGGATTTTATTATGGGGTTACCGCGGACTCCTCAAGGTCATGATGCCGTCTAGGTCATCGTTGATCGACTGACGAAGTCAGCGCATTTCCTACCTATACGTGTTACGTACTCCATGGACCGACGTGGTCAGTTATTTATTAGTGAGATCATCAGGCTGTATGGAGTGCCGATATCAATAGTATCCGACCATGTCTCGAGGTTCACGTCATAATTCTGGAAGAGCTTTCAGCGAGCCTTAGGTGTGACTCTAAAGTACAGCACCGCCTACCACCCCCAAACAGATGGGCAGACTGAGACAGTCAATCAGATTCTGAAGGATATGCTTAGAGCGTGTGTGCTGGATTTCCAGGGTAACTGGGATACTCATTTGTCGTTGGTTGAATTTGCATATAATAATAGTTATCAAGCAACCATCGGTATGGCTCCATATGAGGCCTAGTACGGTCGACCTTATAGGTCACCCAGTTGTTGGACAGAAGTTGGAGAGTGGAGTTTGCTCAGGCCTGAAACCGTTCAGCAAACCGCGGAAAAGATAGAGCTTATCAGAAAGAGTATGCGCACCGGTCAAAGTCGATAGAAGAGTTATGTTGATCGTCGGCGTAGGGAATTCGAATTTACTGTCAGAGATTTTGTCTACCTCAAGGTCTCATCCATGAAGGGCATATTTTGATTTAGCAAGCAAGGAAAGCTCGCCCTGCGTTTTATAGGTCCCTTCGAGATAGTAGAGCGGATTGGCCAAGTGGCATATCGACTAGCCTTGCCTCCTCAGTTGTCAGGCATTCACAATGTATTTCATGTATCCATGCTGAGGAGGTGTGAGCCAGAGACAGAACATTATCGACTGGAAACCAATAAAAAACCGTGAGAACGTGTCATATATAGAAGATCCGATTCGTATCTTGGATCGAAAGGAGCAGGTCCATCGGTCAAAGACGATTCCGTTGGTGAAAGTTCAATGGGGACACCATAACGAAGCAGAGGCCTCGTGGGAACGTGAGAAGGACATTCGAAAGAAATATCCCCACTTGTTTTAATGAACTTTATAAACACCGTAAAAACATCACCAATGTATGATATCATTTTAGCAATAAAAAGGGTTTTCTGTCATTTCACTTTTCGATCATAAAGCTCGCATTTTATCCAATATAGTAGAAATTTTGAGGATGAAATTTTTATAAGGAGAGGAGAATTATAACACCCGATCCATCCTATAAGTACGACCGACTGGTTAGTAGGTGAGACTCACCTTCCAAAATAAAACTCGATAATACCTACATGTACAATTTAAACACTCAAAAGAACCCCTTATAGTGCACCCCTCATAATGCCACCATAAATAACTGAAACCAATACCATGATGACCACCCTAACCATTTCATACCATTTTTTATGCCCATGTGTACGATGATCGATGCTTTTGGCTAGACTTAGATCGGTTGTGCATAGTACACACCCAACTGACTAGAACCCTAAGACTTCGAAACCTATCTCATATCGACCGCCACATCGCCACGATCACGGAGGTACCACCCGTGCATCTGTGCGATGCTCCATTAGTGAGATACACCGCGAAGAATCGTCAGCGTCTCATGTGTACAAGACGCTATATAACATGTGCACAATACATGCTCCCACACATGTACCATACCACACATGGGTGAGAGAATCTCTACCCATGTGTGTGATGTCACACATACATACCCCTCCCTCTCTCATGTACACCCCAAAGTCAACTCTTCTCCTTACCATCTCTCATGCATGACATCATCACACCATGCTATCCCATGCCCCTTTAATCCACATTAATTCTTAATCATGTACAAATTCCCATAATCTTAGCCTAAGCTAAGATTAATCACATTAGCTTAATCTGACCATAATCTTATCCATTTCTTTACATAAACCCCTCCACCCCATGGCATTTTCACCATTTTTTCTACAACAAGAGAGAGAGAGAGAGAGAGAGAGAGAGAGAGAGAGAGAGAGAGAGAAGAGTGATCTTGGGCCATCAATCCCATCCTTTCCATCCATCTCAACCATCCATTCCATCCATCTCAACCATCCATTCCATCAATTTCATCCCTTCCATCCATTTCAACCATCCATTTAATCCATCGAGGTAAGTACACCCTCCTCACTTAGTCTTATTCTATTTTTTTTTGGTTTATGTATAGTGGAGAAGATGATGATGATCTAAATAGTTGTAATGATGTTGATGATGTGATTAATGGTGTGGATGCATAGAAAAAAATACAAAATTAAATTGTTAAGGAATTCATGTGGGACCCACTGACAGTGGGCCCCACCAAAATGTTTCTATGCCATCCAAACTATCTATGTATGGGGCCAAACTCACACACACATCCCTTACACACCACACAAAAATTTAGAAATAAAAATAAATAAATAGATAAATAAATAAACAAATAATATATATATAAATACACATGAATATATGGGAGAAGTGGACGCTGATAGCATCCATGAGATGTTGCAGGAAGGAGCGTGCTGACAATATCCAGGAGACGCTGAAGGAAGCAGCGTCCAAACTGCTTTAATAAGAAAAAGGGGGCTATGGGCCAAAAACATGCCCAACATGACTCGTGTATCTGATCCACACCATCCATCTTATTTTTCACATCATTTTAGGCATTGAGTCAGAAAATGAAGCCAATCCAAATTGCTGGTGGGCCACATTATAGAAAACAGTGATAATTAAGGTTAAAGTCTGTTAGGGCCCACTGTAATGTTTCTGCATACTGAATATTGGGCTCATTTGACCCGTCCCGAGCCAGAGGACCCAGTAGATGGGTTAGATCGTCCTGATGTAGGCTTCACCACTGAAAAACCACAAAATAATAATAATAATAATAAATATACAGCAAACACTGCTGCTGTCAGCGTCCTCTAGACGCTGGAGGAAGGGTGGGTCCCACCACTGGTCCCACCTTGATGTATGTCGACTATCTACACCGTTCATTTGATGAGTCTCCTTTAAAAATTGGGTCATCCCAAAAATCAGCCGTAAATGGAACTCAAGTGGCCCACACCATCTAAAATCAGGTGAAGACATGCTAAAAGCATATAAAAGCACTTGCTGGGCCCCACCTAAAATTTGGATGCATCTGAAACTTGGACTGACCTCTTAATCAAGTGGGACACACATAATGGGTGGACTGGATTCATGAACCACACCTTGGTGGGCCCAACAAATGATTAAGAATGTTTTAATGAAGGGTGACCCCCTCGTCCTTTGCATATGGTCTACCTGACACAAGTCACTGGTGGACTTGATTTTTAAACCCTAAGCCCACCATGTAACAGTGAATCTAACTGATGGGGCAGGTGTTCGACGCGCATCACGCTGGGTCCACACAGTTGTCTAACTGTTGGGGCAGGCATTCAACACGCATCATGATGGGCCCACACAGCTCGATCATGTTGGGCCCGCAACAGCTCGACCTCATGGGAAGTCCCCATGTGCTGGACCACCTAGAACCTTTTCATATATATATATATATATATATATATATATATATATATATATATAATTGTTAGCTGGTTAGTACACCTCACTATTAGTCCACACTTCACTGTTAGCCACCCCCACTAGGGATCCATACCAAGACCTAAGTGTTGAAATGAGGTATCTTTCACTCAGTTTACCACTTGAGCTATGGATCAGGGTGTATATACATAATACATATATGGTGAAACTAAATTTTGGGCCTCTTAATAACTATATGTTCTCCTCATCAAAGCCCAATCCAAAGCCCATATAAGCCCACCATGAATACGTCGTTGTGTATTGGACTTAAGGTCACCCTATATGACAAGAATTTGTGGCCCAATTTCATAATTATTTTAAATAGTCATACTAGGCATGTAAATTGCCTAATACAATGCAATGATCAAATCGTGGAGTATGCAATTTGATTGTTAGTAGGATATTCATACATAAGAAGGGATGTTAATTTATAAAAAAGAGTAATAACTAAAATTACGATCAAGTACCATAGTTTAGAAATTACAAGGACTACAATTCGACTAGTGATGATTAAAAAAAGAAGAGAAAAATATTTTGTAGTTGAAAGTACCAAGCTACGAGGCCACAAGTTGACAGCATCATGTAGGAATTGGTTACCCAGGTACGTGGCTCTTTAATAATCTTGCACCCTGCATATCAGTATACGTTGAGTTCTAGTTATCCTTGAGTCACTTGTCATTATCATCACTATGCATTCCATGGCATGATATATGATGAGAAATAGTAACTAAATTCTTTACAACATCATGGATTGATCGTATTATGATAAGGATGATGATATTGAATCATGGACAGCGGAAATATGAAAACAGTAGGAGATGATGTGCCCCTTGGGTTGAGAGACCCTAAACCCTAATGGTACCTTAGGATACCTCACCGTTGGGCCAGGTAGATACATGAGCCATGGATTTGAGTCCCACTGACGAGGCTAGTTTGAGAAGGGGTATGTCCGACCCGCCTTAGGGCTGAGGTGGCAAACGGGGATTGGTTTGTCTCGCCAGCGAGGAGAAGCGCGAACGAGGTCCGCTACTAGTATACACAATGTTGGTTGTAACCCCATTGGTGGGTAGTGAGGTCGATTGCTTGTGTCTGGCGCATGGGCATCGACCTCGGTGGATCCTAAGTTCCAACAATATATTGATCATAGTCGATATGATGATATTCAGCAGTAGTGCGGTCAAGTCCGTGGTGAGAGGACTATTGGCAAGTGTTTCTACAGTTAGCATACAGTTATGTTATGCATTTCATAGATGATCATGCTCTATCATTCATTAAGAGATCACTTTTCACAGTTTATTACTTTTGGCAGTTCTTTCATTATATCTTTTCTGTTAACTTATCTTGCGTACTTATTATGTGGACTTTGCATTTGTCAATTATATCTTTTATGTTAACCTATCTTGCGTACTTACCATGAAGGCTTTGCACTTGTTAAGTTATAAGACTTACTTGTCTTTTAACCACTTAGGTAAAGGATCTATAGAAGAAAAACAAGTAGCGACTACGAGTTAGGTGCCACGTCAAGGGAACTGATTTGACTTTTAAAAATTTTGAATTGTACATGATGAATATATGTATCGCATAGATAGATGTTGTACTTTTGGAATTTTATAGTACCCAGTTTACTTGTATGCAGATGTTACTTATCTTATCTCTGATATTTCTTTTATGAAGAATAAATGGTGAGATTTATCCTTTACATTATGCTGTCGGACGCCGAGATTGGGGCTTAGTGTGTGAGCATCGGGTACCAATCCTGGAGTTCGTCTTGTCGCATGCCAGATCCAATAGATATAGCGGTATTCTAAGACTATTGGGTCTGGGCTGTGACACTTGGATCGTCCGAGAAGTTCCCCAGACGGTCCACTTTGGGCCCCGAAGTTTGTTAGTTTCAAATTTTAAAACGGGCAGGAGGAATTCTTTTGTTTTTACAAATGGGTCGATCAAAGGTTGTTTAACCGATTCTTGTAGTATGGTGCATCTCGTACAAGGGAGATTTTTGGTGCACATGCACTGCATACAGGGTTCACTGTAATGTTTATGTTAAATCAACTCCGTCCAATTGCCTTGGGGACCCCATATTGGGGTCCCAACCCAGTTTGGGTTGATGGTGAGTCCCAGGCGGGCCATTTTTCACCTTTCGGGGCTTTACTCAGCCCATATATCTCGATCTGATGGTTAGATAGGTCTGGGATTTTGTTTCAACAGTTAACTGGGAATTCGAGGCGCAGTGAATGCTTAGTTGGCTACTTATTAGATTTCTATGGTCGATCATCAATATGTTATACCAATACCCCTCAACTCAAAGGTTCGCTTGCTGATTAAATTTAAAGGGTTTGGCCCAACTCATTCTAATGGCTGTAGTAGGCTTTGACTCAGCTCCTAATGCCCCTGATGGATGGCCTTAACGATGGCTGGAAGTCTCACCCTACATACATTGAGTTCAAGGTTTTTGATTAGCTAAATTCTAGATTCTACTAACGTTGGTTTAAGTGGTAATACCTGCGTACCAGAAAATATGGGGCGTTACACCGGTTCGATGATGATATTCAAGATAAAGGAATGGTTGTATGAGTGGCCTGTTATGTCCTTCAGTCCATCGAACACACCAGGCACTTTTATGTGTCTGATGAGTCAAGAGCTGAAGTCATTCAATGCCAGTTTGTGGTAGTATATTTTGATAACATCTTGATATATAACTAGGGTGAGATGAAGCACATGGAATATCTTAGGCAGGTGTCATAGGTCCTAGCAGTTAACAAGTTGTACCTCAACATGAAGAAGTGTAGTTTTTAACTGATAACATGTTGTTCTTAGGATTTGTTGTGATGTTCATGGGCATCTGTGTAGGCAATGAAAAGATACGCGTCATCAAAGAATGGCCGATCACGACAAACATTCACGAATAGAGGAGTTTCCAAGGGTTGGTGACTTTTTATCGTCGATTCGTATGGAATTTCAGCACTATAGTCGCACCCATCATAGATTGCATGAAAAAAGGCCCATTTTAGTGGACCGATGAGATTGATAAGATCTTTGCTAAAATTAAGCATCGATTGTTTTACAACATCGGTCTTGGTTCTTTCTAGTTTTCAACAAGCTATTTGAGGTCAAGTTTAATGCCCATATGTTAGAATTGGAGGAGTCTTATAACAGAAATGCAGGCTAGTCACCTTCTATAGTGAGAAACTCAACAAAGCCTTACAGAAGTATTTGACATATGAGGTTGAATTGAACATAGCCGTTCAAGCGCTGCGACTTTGGCGGCATTATCTAATTCAAAGAGAGTTTGTTCTCTACATTGACCATCAAGCCTTAAAGTTTATTTATATTTAGTCTAATGTAAATTGTGTGCATACTAGATGTGTTTCATTTTTTGCAAGAATTCACGTCCGTTCTCAAGCACAAGTTAGGGTAGCAAAACAAGATGGTTAATGCACTTAGCCACCATGCATTACTAATTGTAATGATCAATGAGTTGGTTGGCTTTGACTGTCTTAGGGAGTTGTACTGAGGACGAGGACTTCAAGGATGCATGGAGGAGGCACTAAGATGGCCAGTGTTAGTGCTATGGTTTCTTCCTCCTTTGATTGTCAAATTTTGTAGTGCCAAAACCACAATCTGTGTCTAGTGTAGCACATTGTTATATTTGTTCAAGGCAATGCATCACATGTACAAGGACAATGCTTCAAGTCAAGAACAAAAATTTACTTCAAGAAATGCAAGATCAAGTACATTGTTCACTCCTTTAAGTTTCAAAGTTCAATGTTTTAAAGCGACATCAAAAGACAAGTCAACTGTTCATAATCAAGCCTCAAGGTGAAGTACAACTCATGTACTACAAATTCAAGCTTCAAAAGATCTCAAGTACAAGCTTCATCATGTGTCAAGATCTCAAGTTTCATGAACTTCAAAGATCATCTATCATCTTAGGAAAAGAAGGTTCAATGTTCATACATCATGTCCAAGGTTGAAAGACCTTAGATTGACCTTAGGGTAGGTCATTTTGAATACATAATTCAAATTAAATTATTTTATAAGTGTTTGGTCTGTTCTTCGACTAGTCCTCGACTCTGTTCGACTAGTCCTAGCACTACCTCGACCAGTCCAAGAAATTTCAAGACCAGTCCAAAGTTTGTTGCAAATTTTTAAAATTTTTTATTAAGCCATGACCAGTCCTGGAGACTGCTTGACCGATCGTGTGAACAGTGCTCAACTCGTTCACGACTAGTCCTACAGCTTCGACTCAAATTCTAGCAATTGTTTCTGGTTCCACATGACCAGTCGTGGAGGTCTCACGACTAGTCGTGGATGGCCTACGACCAGTCGTGGAATGACTTTATCTTATCGCACTCAAAATTTCAAAAATTCGTTGGTCCTACGACCAGTCGTGGTATCCACAGGACTAGTCATGAGCGTGATTTCTTCACCTATAAATAGAGCATGATTTTCAGAGTATTTCATTCAATTCAAGTATAATCAAGGCATCACTCTGAGAGATAAGTTTGTAAACTTCTTAAGATATATTGTGCATATTTAATATTCTCTTTTATTAGCTTTTTTATATTTGATTTTATATTCTGCATTCCAATCTGATTTGAAAAACAGATTAAAGCATTTCCACTTCTTGGAATCAAAATCAAATAGAGCTAGCCCAACTTGATTTAATTTAAAATCAATTTAGAACATAGAACCATTTAATAAGTGAGTGTGGATATTGAACTTCTATATTTGAATTTCTACTCCGACTTGGTTCTTCTGGGTTGCAACAAGGAGAATATCCAGGTATTTTACAGTTATTGTAAATTCCTTTGTTTTGGTTTTTGAGACTGTGTCGAAAAATCTCTGCTTTTGGTTTGTCTGAGGTGATCCAAAAACTCAGAGTGTGGGGTTTTTGAATTGTGTAAGCCCACTTGAAAGACATAATTGTGAGGGTTTTAGGTGAACCTGGAAAAACCTATTTTCATAGTGAACGCTTATATCCACTGTGTGAGGATATTAGGAGTGGAGTAGATGTGTGGCTGTTGTTTAACAGTTGGTGTACACATAGGCGAACCACTATAATTCTTTGTATTTTGTGGATGTGTGGTTTATTTTTTTATATCTTTTATCATTCTAGATTGTGAGATGTATTTGTAGATGTGAATGTTGTAATCTTTTACTTTTTAAGCATTTTGGGGAATGTTGTAATAGTTTAGATTTCCTTTCTTGATATTTCCTTTTTATTCCTCTTCAGTTTGAGTTTTTGATCCACAAATCGTTCTAGTAAGGTTGTCCTTCCATAAACCCTTGGTTTTTATGGTGTAAGGTTATCCTTAGAACAACATTTGTATTAACCTCTCAATACTAGAATTTTGAGGTTGTTGGTTCCTTTGATTATTTGCAATTCATTTAGCTATCTTATTGTTTAATTCCGCTATTTTTTTTTTAATTTGGCATTATCCTATTCACCCCCCATCCCCCTCTAAGACATATAGCTTAGCCTTTTCAAGTGGTATCAGAGCCTAATAGCTCGTTTTTAATTATTCTATTTGGATTTATTTCTTGACCTAATCGATCTGAGCTATTTAAGATGTCAAATTTTGATAGTCTTTCAGTCACCAGGCCTCCACCATTTGATGCTCCAATTATACCTATTGGAAAGTCAAAATGAGGATTTTTCTAAAATCCATAGATGAGAGCGTGTGGCAAGCCATAGTAACTGAATGGACCCCTCCTACTACTGAAGTAACTGCTATCGATATATCCAAATCTATGAGAATTATACCTTATTTCTCTTGGACCACTCTTCAGAAAAATGAGAGTAGTGCCAATTCAAAGGCTTTAAATGCCATAACTTGCGCACTATCACCAGATGAATTCAAAAGAATTATATCCGGTGATACTGCAAAGCAAGCCTAGGATATTTTAGAAATGACACATGAGGGAACATCAATGTCAAGATATGTAAAGTCCAAATCCTCACAACCAAATTTGAGGAGATATGTATGGAAGAAAATGAAATGTTCATAGACTTCTATACAAGATTAAATGACACTGTGAACTCTATGTGGGGTCTTGGTAATAAAATCCCAAAAAGTAAAGTTTGTGTAAAGATACTACGCTCATTTCCTGAACGGTTCAATTCTAAGGTAACTGCGATTCAGGAACTTCATGATATGGATAATATGAGGGTAGAAGAATTAGTTGGCTCTTTACAGACTTATGAGTTAACTTTTAAAGCTCCTAAAGGTAAATCTATTGCCCTTAAATCTTCTAAATATATTTCTCAAGAAAATTCTAAAGATGATATAGCCCTTTTAGCTAAAAAGTTTTACAAAATTTTCAAAAGTAAAAAGAGAGTTGATTTTCAAAAATCTAATGATAAGAATAGATCTAAATAAAAAAATTAAAAATCTTTAAAAGACAGTCAGTGTTACAATTTCCATGAATATGGGCATTTAGAAAACAAGTGTCCTAAAAAGGACAAACCTAAATGTAACGACCTTGGAATTTTTGTGCTAATCTTTCCTTAAGTAGTTGTTTTTAGGGTAATTAGCGCTATACTCGATTGCTTGTGAAATTCGCATCAATCACTTTAAATTATATCTGCATGGCTCTAAACGTATAGATTAGTGAGCGCTACGTTACTCTGAAATATGAGATCCATCGCTAAATCCAGTTGTTCTGGGAAATTTTTAGAAGATCTGGATCGGACCTGGACCGCTCGTCGAAAGTCCGATGGCGATGATCTTAGGCTGTTGCGGTCACCGAGTTGGGCTTGACCATCCCCTCGAAAATCAAGTCCATGTGATGTTCTGGGTCGATTTGATTGAGTTCGGAGTGAAGAGTGTGAGAACAGTTGGAATTTATTAAGCTTTTTATGAAATCTGAGTCGTGTCGCTTGCGCGACGATTTTAAGCAATCTGACCATTGGATTCTGACCCAATTTCACCCTCTGATCGGGATAGTTGGCCCAAGCATATCCTAGTGCTTGTGGACCTGATCGAGATTCCGTGACCGTTGAATTGAGTGTGGTCCGCCACGGCTGATCTGAAGAGCCGGTCGATATGAAAACTCAGCTTGACCTAGATCCATGGTCAATGAGCTTAAGTCTGACCTTTCGTGGTTATAGGCCCACCAGAAGTGCTTCGTTGGATCGAGAAAGGCTTACTTTGGTTATAACCTAAGTATACCTTGACCCTGGGGTTATTTTCATCAATAATAGGCCTATTTATAGTCCTTAAACCCTAGCTCTCTTTTCCATACGATTTTTCTCTAACCCTAGCTTGGAAAGAGAGTGGAAAAGAGAGAAAGTGAGAGAGATAAGTTGGTGAATCATCTTGGATTCTTCCTTGTTTTTCTTCATCTTTGAACCTTCACTTTGAATCGTTCCTCTGACGATTCTGAGTTCTTTTGGGGTAAGTTAACCTAACCCTAACCTGTGTTAGAGCTTAGATTAGTCTTGATATTGTTGTATCTCTTTTCTATCCTTATTTTAGGGTATTCTATCGCCGTTGACGAAGACAACTCGTCTAAATCAGTTCGGTGGTTCTTTCTTCGCTTAAGGTGCGGACTTTAAGTGTATAGGTTATGGTTTTCAAGGCTTTCAATGCCAGTTAGTGATTTATTCTTGTTATGGATGAGATTTCACATGCCAAACGTTGTGTTTACATTGCTTTCCTGATATGCATGTGCTATGTTGAGATTTGTGTATTCTATGTGTATTTATAAAGTACCGTATACGTATAAAATATGCACTCATGTTTGCATTGATTATTTGTCATGTATGTATGCTAGATGCATGTATGACAACTCCTTAGTAAGAGGAATTGTCTAAGTGTATGTTTTTCAACATGCATCATGTATGTTGTTCCATGTATGCTAAGTGTTTGTAGAAATGCATGAATGATCTAAAGTGTAACTTATTACACTAGTAGTGGGCATCGAGAAGTGATTCTCAACACTCCTATTGATGCGCATGATTTCTTTTATGCAAGTTACATTCCAAGTTATTTAAATTCAAGCATCTCCTATGCTTACATTTATGTTAAGTTGATATTCTTCAGATGTGTATGTACCATGATTTGAGTTGCTGTTCCATTACTGTTTTACATTCCATATGAATATCTGTAGTAGTGTAAGATGTTTGGGACTATGCCTTAGCCCAGGAAATCGATAATTGACCCTATGTTCGTGGTTGAGATTGCTTTCACCATGTAGGACGTATTAGACGAACCCGAGCCATATTAGAGTTGGCGGCAGTGGTTTGGCCACGCGGAGTGTTTGCGCACTCTATGTCGCTCAATTCAACATGCGCTCGTGCTAGTCGAGTTCGTTAAGTAACCCGATTGTCCGATGTATGTTTACCATGTATGGACGCTACTACTTGAATCTAGGGTACCGAACTTACCAGTGAAATCCTATTAACTGTGGTACTTGATCCGCTAAGACTCATGAGCCGGACATGGTGGTATGGGACACCATGGTCGAGCTGTCGGCCTACGCTGGGGTGACGAGCCTCCCCGTAGTGACCAGTGAGCAACTAAACTCGTGAGCCGATTATGGTGGTATGGGACACTATATTCGTGCTGTCGGCCTACATTGATTAGTGACGAGCCCTTTGTAGTGACCTCGAGCATACCTGGATACCGCAAGGAGGTGACGAGCCGAACTGTAGTAGTAAGGGCATGAAAGGCGTGCATTGATTGGTGACGAGCCCTTTGCTATGACCTCAAACATATGATCGTATGAGATGTCTAGGATTGATGACCCTAGTATGGATCTCTGTTTAGATGGTGACATGAGGAAGGTATCTTAGCTTCCCAATCCTGCTGTGTGAAATGGACTAATAACAACTTGGTAATCATATCCATGCACCGCATTTACATGTGCTTTGTAGATGTGGCGCACTTTGAGGCGATGTCATGCGTAACGTAAGATGAAGATGCTGAGGGTGTACGCGTGAGGGCACACATCATTTTGCATACATCCTTGCATTAACAAGAGTACTTAGGATTTATTTAATTGTCCTGCTTTATCATTACTGTTTGATTGAACTGATAACATGTTAACCAGTGCCTTATTGTTCCACTGAGTTGATCAGTCACTCCCACGTTTCTGGGGCGGTGTTAAACACCCACCAGACTCTGTCTTAGGCTCTGATTTTGCAGATGTGGATGCGACTTCTGAGGCAGAGTGGGAGCTGGATGATGACGAGGCTGCCTTCTCCTATATGCAGTTTTCAGACGGGTTCTAGAGAGCCTCGGTCTGATGTGCGGGATCATGGGATTATTTTTTGGGAACTGAAATGATGTAACTTGATACTTATAATTTTGTTAAATAACACTTTCATACGATCTGGCTTGTATATGTAATTCAGGGGTTTACACTTGTACACATATTTTACTATAAGTCTTCCGCTTGCTTTATTCACTTATTCCTGAATCATATCTGTATTTTGGCTTAATCTATTCCATGTTTTACGCACTAATACAGTCAACATACATCCTTCATTAAATATGTTGCATAAGTGATGTTTTGGAAATCGGGAGCTAAAAAGAAAAGAATGTTGGCTACTTGGGATGAATCTTTCGGCTCTGAAGCCTCTTCTGAATCAGAAGATTCTGAAACTGAGTCGGGCAATGAAGTTAAAGCCCTTATGACTCTAGCCAAGTTCAGTTTTTTAGATAATGATGATTCAACTAGCGAAGAAAATCTGAATAGTGATCATGAAAATGAAGATGATCTTCAAGATGCTTATAATGCCCTTTGCATGGAAAGTTGTAAAATTGCTGTTAAATTAAAACTTCAGAAAGAAAAGTTTTTGAAACTTAAAGAAAATTTTGATGCTCTTGTTTTAGAAAAATCCTACATTTCAGATTGTTTTGAAAAATTGAAATGCGATTTAGATTTCAAAACCTCCTCTATTGAAAATCTTAAATCTGAAAACGAAAATCTTAAACTTGAAGTCTCTTCACTTTTAAGTTTAAAAGATACATGGAGGTATGCCCAAGGTGATCCAAAGTTAGAAAAGCTTTTATCTGGATCAAGAAAAAGTGGCGACCGATCTGGTTTGGGCTATGACAGAAATATTCCTCCTAAATAGAAGAATACTTCTCCTACGTTTGTGAAAGGGGAGTCTTCAAACTCAAAAGGGAATAGTTCAAATCAAAATTTTTCTAAAAATACTATACCTTTTCAATATTTTAAACCTAAAAGTAACCATACCAACTATAAAAATCAGAACCGAAATCCTTTAGCTGAAAAAATAGTTGATTTACTTAAGGAGATCTCAAAATCTAACTCAATAGGTCATTCTTATAACAACTACAATTATAGAAAGACCAACTATACTCCTAAACCCAAAATAGTTATGAAATGGGTTCCTAAGGTTACTTGCTTGTTACCCACATGGCTTTTAAAGCATCAAGTCATTCAAAGTGGTACCTAGACAGTGGATGCTCCAGGCACATGACTGGTGACAAAGGTCTATTCACCACTCTTAAAGACATGACTAATGGATCAGTCACATTTGGTTATGGTAGCAACTGCAGGATTATTGGCTAAGGTACGGTTCAGCTTTCTAACCTCCCTTTATTTTAGAATGTCTTATATGTAGAAGGTTTAAAACATAACTTATTAAGCATTTCTCAAATAAGCGATAAAAATCATAGCGTAAAATTTTCTAACCATGGTTGTGAAATTTTAAACAAGAAGGGCTTTATAATATTAATTGGTCGTAGAACTTCTGAAAACTGCTACATTATAAGTGATTTTAGCTCATCTAATTTATCGTGTTACATGGTCCATACCGATGAGACCGAATTATGGCATAAATGCCTTGGACATATACACCACCATAATTTATATAGATTGAGTAAAAGAGAACTGATAAGAGGTCTACTTAAATTTCAGAAAGTAGGCAAAGTATATGGCGAATGCTATATTGGCAAGCAAACTAGGAGTACTCACAAAAAGGTGGACTCCAACGCCACATCCAAACCACTTGAACTACTCCACATGGATCTTATAGGACCAACTAGGACGGAGAGTCGAGGTGGCAAAAAATACATACTGGTAATCGTAGATAATTTTACCAGATTCACTTGGGTAGCCTTCTTAATGGATAAATTAGGAACCCTTGATGAAGTAAAAAGAGTTCTCAAACTGATCCAAATGGAAAAAGGTTCTCAAGTCTGTAAGATCCGTAGTGATCATGGATCAGAATTTGAGAATAGCAGTTTTAAGAAATTTTGTTGCGATCAGGGAATATCACATGAATTCTTTATGCTAAAAACACTACAATAAAATGGAATTGTTGAAAGAAAAAAATAGAGTGCTTTAAGAAATGACAAATGTAATATTGAATAGTATGAAGCTCCCTAAAAATGTTTGGGCTGAAGCTGTAAATACTGCCTTCTATATAATTAACTAGGTTTATACAAGTAAGTGAAATAATAAAATGGCTTATGAAATGTGGTTTGATTGTGAAACCCGACCCGAGTTCGCATGTGTGCATGTGTGTGTGTGAGTATGCATTTCGTTTATTTAGGTCCCGCGGTCCTACCGATTAAATTTTGGTGACCTGCGACCTTCGGGTAGTGTTTGCGATCATCCCTGAGTTAGGTCATGTAGACTCGACTCGGATCAACATGAAAACTATGCCATTACGATCGCATTGTCGTTACGGTTCCAACGACATGTCTTATGTGTCCATCTGATGTATAGATCATAAGTTGTGTGTATCTCATGTTATAGTCCTTGATCATGATCACATGGCCTACCTAAGAGTGGTGTTCCCATTTTCCTAGATGGTCCCATCCCTAATGCATAAGTTTCAACACACACTGCGCAACACCACCCAAAATTCCATAACCTACACAACCAACCACTTAAACACCACCCACATGCCTACTAACCTATTAAACCTACAACTTTGGTTGTAACTCCCTACTTGCAATCATCTCCCTCTCTAACCAAGGTAAGAAAGTAATGATTACTTAGCTTTAAAGAGGATTCTCTCTCTTTCCCTCTCATTTCTCTCTCTTCTCTTCTTCCCTAGCAACTTTCCTCCATTATTCCAGCCCATCTTCCCTCCATTCTAACCTCATTTCCCCTCTAATCCTCTAAATCTAACCATCTAAATCTAATCTCACCCATTGATATGGATCCCTTGGTGCACTAGGAGCTAGGAGGTCCAAGTTTGGAGCAATCTAAGGTGAGTGTACTCCTAGGATTTAGGATTTCTATTTTTATGTTCTTAGATCTCTTTTTTTTTATATGGGAAGTGTAGGACCCACTAATCAATGGTGGAGATCCTACATCATCCCTTAGTTGCGGTCAAATGGCCTATTTGATGCATGCATGCCCATACATGGGGTTTTCCCTCTATGGGCCCCCACTATGGAGGATTACTTGGATTCCATGGCATGGTAGGTCATCTAGACCTTAGAATCATGGTTGGGATGACATCCCAACCATTGATCTTGAATCTAGGACATGCATGTGGTGGATCTTTGTTGTAACATATGAATAGAAGGAATGTATGGTGTGATTGATGAAGGGGAGGGCCTCAATGTGGCAGAGCCCCTCTTCGATTCTTTATTTTCTTTTAATGATAGAATTCTGATCTTGCATGTGTGGCCCACCTTGTAGGCCAATAAAAATCCAGACCAACTATGGAGCTTGGATGCCCGCGATCCATCCTTAGACATGTGGCCCCAAAATCCACCTAAATGGGACACATGCAAGGGGTATTTGATGATGGGGATGGTCTGAAAATTTGTGGGGCCCACTGGGGTGGTCCACCACACAAATTCCTGGGGTTAAATCCCATGGAAAATAATGTTTATATTTTAATTCTTTTTATTACATGTTGCTGTCCAAATCTGTTTGGACAGATTTTTGGGCCGACTTAAGGCCAGGATTTGGGGCTTTTGGTGGGGAATTATATACCAAGTGAAATATGATTTTTAAATATAGGTATCCCACCTATAAGCATGCCGAATTCTAGCCCTAATTGACCTTATTTGGGTCCCCAAAAGGGTGGGCCAATATAGGTACTTGCTGGGTTTTTTGCTATAATTCCGCAAGGTTGTAATTTGGAAATGTAAAATTTCAAAATAGTTTCTGATCAGGTGGGCCACTTTTATAGACCCCACCTTGTACTACATATATGAGAGAATGTTTAAATTTAATTTCTTCAATTTTTGGACATCCAGGGCCCACCCCATTGGGTGCTCAACCATGATCTATTCAGAATTCTGCACTTAGGAGAAATTCTGGATAGATTGTAGTTCCGAATTTAAATAAAATACTTATACTACCTAAAAAATTATAAACTTTTGCAGAGAGGGGACCCACCCATGTTAGGACCTACCTACAAAATTTTATTGTCAATGGACCCCATTTGGCATCCAAAAGGGTGGGCCAACATAGTGGGCAGCCAGAAATTCCTGTTGTGCAGTCCAACATCATAGTTCCATAAAAACAAAATTTTAAAAATATTTTCTCAGAAGGTGAGCCATATTTATGGGTACCACCTTGTTGTAAGCTTGATGAGGGCCCTTGGACCTAAAGTTCATGAATTTTGGAGGCCCAGAACCCACCCATTTGGATGACCCAAATTCAGGACAGTGGACAACTATTTTTCCAGCAGCATTCCACCTTGGACAAGTTGGAATTCTGAAATTTATTAAAATAATTTTGGGTGTCTAAAAATTATGAAAATTTACAAGGAGGTGGTGTACCCATGGTGGGACCCACCTACAAAATGTTTGGGCTAGTATAGCCCTGTACACACCGTGGCAAGGGCCGGATTGGCCCACCACGTTGGGACATCTAGGTCAATTCAATTTTTTGGACAGACCGTTTTATTTAAATTAATTAAAATATTTCTACATGTCTAAAAATCTTAAATTTTGTAGGACCGTGTCCCACCCATGGGAGTATCACCCTGTAAAATTTAAGAGCCATTGGGCCCTTGTACTGCTGGTGGTGCGGCCTGGAGTGGCTCATCAGGCAGGGACGCCCAGGCTGGGGCGTCCAGCCTTGGCTGACCCTCCAGCCTACCTTGTGGGCCCACCTAGATGTGTTGTATATCCCACCATATTGTGAGGATTTTATAGGATAATTCATGCTTTTACACCATAAATTTTGAGTTTAATTAATGCATTGTTGAGGCTCACCTTGTTTGGGCTATATGGGTATTTATATGTAACCAGATTTTGGACTCATTGTAAGCCCAAATGGGCTGGAACCCTTTAGATAGGCCCAGTGGATTCTTGGGTTATATTCTCTGTAGTATTCTATTGGGCTAGTGGGCTGGAATGTATGAGTGGTTGGGCCCTTGGTTGCCCACCAAAATAACTAAATTCTTGGGCTAGGTTGTAAGGCCCAACTTGCTTTTCTTGAATACGATTCTCACCCATGTGTTGGAGTAATGGGCTGCCCACTATGCCCACCACAATGTATGAACTTGGTGGCCTTTATGTTTGGGCCCTAACCTTCCTTATGGGCCCATATTATTGCATGTGGATTTGGCTGTATATTGCCCTTATTGGGCCTATGAATTACGTGTAGCCTTGGGCCACTTTATCGAGGTCCAACATGTGATATATCTATATCTATATAGCTGCCCATCTCTTTCTTATGGTAATGCTCATGCCATGGGCCTTGATCCTTGGCAGATTATTATTAAGCTGCTTTTAAGGGACAATGGTGGTTGAATGCCCCTCTAGGCCCTTGTTAGGCCCATTCTTGCTTCTATGAGTGGTTAAAGGTGCACCATAGACCATTACTAGGCCCATTCTTATTATTTAGGCTTATGCCATTATCCATCTAGTCTCGTGGGCTACCCCAGGCTATTGGGCCCCCATTGAGGTTGCATTCCTTTTGAGAAACGGTCTAAGTACCTAGACCCTACTAGTGAGGAGGGGAGAACATCTTCATCACATTGACATTTCTTATTCATCTTCATGGCCCACTCCCATACGCATCATATGTATGCTTGGTTGAGATGTGATTGGTCATGGTTATGCCATTGGGCAGGATATTGTGAGGGATGGAGTTTTTTCCTCTTGAGCACGTTAGATGTCTAGATATGATGCATAGCTGTTTGTGTGATTCATGCATCTAACATTGCATAGTATGATCGACATTTATCCTCACTTCATCAGGGCCTTGCCTCCACAGGGATATTCGTGGATGGCTGGACGTGTGGACAACGGAAATGATGTTTAAGCATACCGAGTGTATAGGATGCCCATAGGTGAAATTCTTAAAACTTCCATGGTACCAAGGATCTGCTCCAATGCTATGAGCGGGTGGAAACATGAGCGCACGAGGGCCTTACACCTATAGGCCGTGACTTCCACTGTCATGTAGTTGGTTGGATATGGATGGGGCCTTATCTGCCTGTGAGGGAGGACATTATTAGGCTGAGTCCGACCAGCTCGTGAAATGGGTCCGCTACCGTCAGACCTTGTTGGTGATTGGTTGTCCACAAGCAGGTAGTGAGGTCTCTTACACTCGTTTGACTGTGTGGGTCTATAGAGCGGCAGTCATTTAGCAGTGTAATGGGCCCCGGTGATTTCCTTATGACTGGAAATATATTTGATATGTGGATTGGATATGAGCACTGACATTACTTACATTACATTAGCATTGGCTGTGTAAGCCCCCTTCATGCACTGCCTTGGTATGACATCCAGTACTCATTGCATGGTATTCATGATAAGCCTTGGTAAGGGTAGTGATATTCTCATTGAGCATGTTCTTTCCTTGTACCTCCTACTATTCTTCTGTGCACCATTGATACACACTTTCACCACCCTCTAAGCTTCTATAAGCTTATGTACGATTGATGCGTACAGGTGATCTTAGGCAGGTGTCATAGAGCAGCAGAGCGTGGATTAGAGCTGAGCTTGAAGATCCAGTGTTACTAACTTTTCTCTCTTTTCCTATTATTTGATGTATGTCCTTTTGGGCCTGATGTAAACTTGTAAAAGTTCAAATTCTTAGTGGATTTTGTGATGTGTGCCTTTTGTTATTCTCAGATATACTTGCTGTGATCTTAGGTATGCTCATATTAGAATGATTATACTGTTATAGAAATCCTCCTTATAGGATCTCAAGATCGGAACCTGCTTCAGGAGAGGAGAATGGGGTACTACGGAGGTTGTTGCAGGCAGAACCGGCCATCGGGTTCCTTATGAGTCCGGTTACCGAGTCTAAAGCATGTCATTGATAGGAAGCCTACTGTAAAATACTTTTAAGTTTTTGGCAGCAAGTGCTATATTTTACATGACCGTGAAAATCTGGGTAAGTTTGACACCAAAAGTGATGAAGGAATCATTTTAGGATATGCTTTGAATAGTCGAGCGTATCGAGTTCTGAATAATAAGACCAGTGTAATTTAAGGGTCCATCAATGTGGTCATTGATGATCACTTGAATGCACCTACCTCAAGTTCAGATAATGATGAAGTTCTTCTATTTGACAAACCAGATACTTCATCAAGTCAAAATAATTATGAACTGAGGACTATTAAAGATCATCCAACCACTCAGATTCTTGAAAACCCTCTCACTGGTGTGCGCACTTGTAGACAACTAGAAAATATATGTAATTATGTGTTCTTTACTTCTCAGATTGAACCGGCTAACGTAAAAGAAGCTCTTACTGACAAAAACTAGATAGTAGCGATGCAAGAAAAACTTAATCAATGTATTAGAAATGATCTTTGGTATCTTGTTCCTAGACCTAAAGATAATCATGGTATCGAAACTAAGTGGATTTTAAAAAATAAGTCTGACAAACTTGGTAATATAATTAGAAACAAGGATAGACTGGTTGTACAAGGGTACACTCAAATTGAAGGAATCGATTATGATGAAACCTTTGCCCCAGTAACTCGTCTTGAATCAATCAGACTATTTATATCTATTACATGTTTTAAAAAGATCAAAATATATCAAATAGATGTAAAGAGTGCTTTCTTAAATAGCGATCTGCATGAAGAAGTGTATGTTGAACAACCAATGGGTTTTGAAGACCTTAAGAATGCTGATCATGTCTATCGCTTAAAAAAGGCTCTCTACGATTTGAAACAAGCTCCCAGGGCATGGTACAAAAAATTGACTAAGTTTCTACTAGGTCATAATTTTCAAATGGGAAGTGTTGATAAGACTCTTTTTGTTAAGAAACATAGTGATCATATCTTAATAGTGTAGATCTATGGTATGTTGATGATATTATTTATGGATCTACCTGTACTAACTTAACTATTGAGTTTGCAGATTTTATGAAATCTAAGTTCAAAATGAGCATGGTCGGGGAATTAAATTATTTCTTAGGGTTGCAAGTTAAACAACAACCTGATGGTACCTTTATTTCTCAAATCAAATATGCTCTGAACTTAGTTAAAAAGTTTGAATTTGAGAATGGGAAAATTTTGATACTCCTATGAGTACAACATTAAGACTCTCAACGGACTCTACAGGTAAAAGTGTAGATCCTGAATTATATCGTAGTATGATTGGCAGTTTACTTTATTTAACTGCAAGTAGACCTGTTATTGCTTTTAGCGTTGGAATTTGCACTAGACATCAATCTAACCCAAAAGAGTCACATTTAAATATTGTTAAGCGGATCATGCAATATGTCACAAACACAGTAAATTTAGGTCTCTGGTATCCACATGATACTAGTGTTCAATTGGCTGGTTACACAGATGCTGATTGGGCTGGTAATATCGATGATAGGAAATCAACCAATGCCGGTTGTTTCTATATTGGAAACTGTTTAGTTTCTTGGTTTAGCAAGAAGCAAAGTTCCGTATCACTCTCAACTGTTGAGGCTGAATACATCGCAGCTGGAAATGTATGTACTCAGCTTGTATGGATGAATAGAATGTTAAGCGACTACAGAATTGCACATGATTCAATGGTTTTATATTGTGATAATTCCAGTGCAATTAATATATCTAAAAATCCAATCCAGCTTTCACGAACCAAGCACATTGACATTAGATATCACTACATTCATGAATTAGTGGAAGAAAAGACAATTTCACTGGAATACATTCCGACCGAGACTCAACTTGCTGACATTTTCACTAAACCACTTGACAAAAGGAGGTTTAATAAATTAAAATTTGATCTTAGTATGTGCAATTTGAATTGATTATTCATGCATTTCTATATTATAGTATATATATTTGTTAATTTATTTGTTTAAATTTCAAAATTATGTGCATAATGCATTTTTTTTTCTGAGAGGTTTCATTCTCTTGAGGAACAGGTGGCTCAGATTCGTGTTACCCAGGATTCTCAATTTTCTTATATGCGCAAATATATGAGGTGCATTAATAAGGGTTTACACCAAATTGATCCATCTATTCCTGCTCCCTCTTCTGGATCTGATTAAGTGTTTTCTCATATGGCATGTAATAACTCGTATGATACTTTGATTTCTTTCAGTTTGTGAGATTGACTTTGGATGAACTTGGTTCATGTTGGTTACTTATATGAGAACATTATTTGCTTATATCTTGCCTAGTTTGCTTCCTTATTCTTCTTTTTTTTATTTTTGTCTTCCATATCTTAGTTGCTTCCTTTGTCATATTGTGACAAAAAGGGGGAGAATATTTTGTTATGCTTGCTTATGCATATGGATATGGATTGTGGGTAGTAGCATTTATTTTTGATGTGTGTTACTCATGGGGAGTAAGTAAGAAGGTGTTTAATAAGAAGTAAGAAGGTGTTTTGAATATTTCATGATAAGTGTGTTCTAGTTATTGTAACTGGTGCATTATACTCTCTTGTATATAGATGGTGCATGATTCTTTATTGAGATGGTGCATGATTCTTTATTGAGCATGTAATGTTTCTCTTATTTTTAATGGAGTGGGTTTTGTCACTAATTTGACAAAGGGGGAGATTGTTAGTGCTATGGTTTCTTGCTCCTTTAATTGTCAAATTTTGTAGTGCCAAAACCACAATCTGTGTCTTGTGTAGCACATTGTTATATTTGTTCAAGGCAATGCATCACATGTACAAGGACAATGCTTCAAGTCAAGAACAAAGATCTACTTCAAGAGATGCAAGATCAAGTACATTGTACACTCCTTTAAGCTTCAAAGTTCAATGTTTTAAAGCGACATCGAAAGACAAGTCAACTGTTCATAATCAAGACTCAGGTGAAGTACAACTCATGTACTACAAATTCAAGCTTCAAAAGATCTCAAGTACAAGCTTCATCATGTGTCGAGATATCAAGCTTCATGAACTTCAAAGATCATCTATTATCTGAAGAAAAGAAAGTTCAATGTTCATATATCATGTCCAAGGGATAAAAGACCTTAGATTGACCTTAGGGTAGGTCATTTTGAATACATAATTCAAATTAAATCATTTTATAAGTGTTTGGTCTGTTCTTCGACTAGTCCTCGACTCTGTTCGACTAGTCCTAGCACTGTCTTGACCAGTCCAAGAAATTTCAAGACTAGTCTTAAGTTTGTTGCAAATTTTCAGAATTTTTTGTTAAGTCCCGACCACAATCCTGGAGAGTGCTCGACCGGTCGTGTGAACAGTGCTCGACTCGTTCATGACCAGTCCTGCAGCCACGACTTAAATTTCAATAACTATTTTTGGTTCCACACGACTAGTCGTGGACAAGTCACGACCAGTCGTGGAGGTCCCACGACCAGTCGTGGATGGGCTATGACTTGTCGTGGAACGACTTTATCTTATCGCGCTCAAAATTTCAAAAATCCGTTGGTCCTATGACCAGTCGTGGTGTCCATAGGACCAGCCGTGAACCTGATTTCTTTACCTATAATTAGAGCACAATTTTTAGAGTATTTCATTCAATTCAAGTATAATCAAGGCATCACTCTGAGAGATAAGTTTGTAAACTTTTTAACCTATATTGTGCATATTTGATATTCTCTTTTATTAGCTTTTTTATATTTGATTTTGCATTCTGCATTCCAATCTGATTTGAAAAAGGGATTGAAGTATTCCCACTTCTTGGAATCAAAATCAAATAGAGCTAGCCCAACTTGATTTAATTTTAAATCAATTTAGAACATAGAACCATTTCATAAGTGAGTGTGGACATTGAACTTTTATATTCGAATTTCTACTCCGACTTGGTTCTTTTGGGCTGCAACAAGGAGAATATCCAGGTATTTTACAGTTCTTTTGGTTTCTTTGATATTGTGCCAGAAAAATCACTTTCTTTTAGTTTGTCTGAGGTGATCTAGAAAACTTAGAGTATGGGGTTTTTGAATTGTGTAAGCCCACTTGAAAGACACAATTATGAGGGTTTTAGGTGAACCTTAAAAAACCAATTTCATAGTGAATGATAATATCCACTATGTGAGGATATTAGGAGTGGAGTGGCTATATGGCTATTGTTTAATAGTTGGTGTACACATAGGTGAACCACTATAATTCTTTGTGTTTTGTGGATATGTGGTTTATTTTCTATATCTTTTATCATTCAAGATTGTGGGATGTATTTGTGGATGTGGATGTTGTAATCTTTTACTTTTCAAGCATTGTGGGGAATGTTGTAATAGTTTAGATTTCCTTTCTTGATATTTCCTTTTTATTCCTCTTCAGTTTGAGTTTTTGATACACAGATCGTTCTAGTAAGGTTGTCCTACCATAAACCCTTGGTTTTTATGGTGTAAGGTTGTCCTTAGAACAACATTTGTATCAACCTCTCAATACTAGAATTTTAAGGTTGTTACTTCCTTTATTTATTTACAATTCATTTGGTTATCTTATTGTTTAATTCCACTGTTATTTTTTAAATTGGCAGTCTTATTCACCCCCCCTTCAATATAGCTCGGCCTTTTCAGTCATCCTAGTGACCTACTTATGCAAGACAATTTTCTCTTCAAAGGAAATCGACTGTGCATCCTCTAAAGTTCTCTGAGGGAGAAGACTATTCGAGAGCTACATGAAGGTGGCCTTGGTGGACACCTTGAGTGAGACAAGACATGTGCTCTTGTTGAGGAGCGATATTATTGGTCGTAATTGTTATATGACGTATGTAAAGTAGTGCAGAACTATCATGTTTGTTGGACCGCTAAGGGAAAGTCTGAGAATATGGGCCTCTACCCCCCATTACTTATGCTTGACGGCACTTGAGAGGACTTATTTATAGACTTCATGCTTGGTCTCCCATGAAAACAGTGCAAAATGGATTCAGTGTTCATGGTGGTAGATAAATTTTTAAAGATGGTGTGCTTTATCCCATGTTAGAAGACCCTCGATGCAACACACGTAGTGAATTTATTCCTCAAAGAGGTCATGCAGCTACATGAGGTTTTTAAGACCATTACTTATGACCATGACACAGAAGTCCATTAGTTACTTATGACAGACTTTGTAGAATCATTTCGGTACATAACTTTAGTTCAGCGTTGCCTACCACCCACAGACCAATGGGCACACTGAAGTTGTAAATCGCACGTTGGGAAACCTCTGTTGGTGTATTTCAGGTAAAAAATCAATGTGATGAGATTTTTCCTTGTCTCAAGCAGAATTTGTATTCAACAACATGGTGAATCACTCAGGGAAGTCTCCGTTCCAGATTGTTTATGGTTGAGTGCCCCATTATACACTTGATTTGGTCATGTCATTCGATGCACAATCTGACCATCTAGATGCATTCACATTTATATAAATTCGATGGTTGGGATCTCATCTTCTCTCTCTCTCTCTAATTTATGCTCTTCTTCTCAATCTTCTTCTAAACTGTTATATTTTATTAGGCTTTTATAAATTCCCACATCAATAATAGGGTATTTATAATACCCACATAAAAATGTATAGTTTACAAATAACAACATTGTTAATTCACAATTATTATAAATACTCACATTCTGGTAGTTTCTATATATATATATATATATATATATATATATATATATATATATATATATATAAACTTTCGGAGAAAATGAAAAAAAAAAATACCCATATAAAACATACCACAAAATTCTCCTCCTTGGTACCTTTCAATTCTCTGCCATATGGAAAATGTAAGCCAAAATGCCAAAATATTATGTCGATTTTAAAATATCAAGTAATGAAATTGTATTGAATATGTTACCATGATTGTCTATACGGAAAAAAAAATGGAGATAATGTCTCCAGGGTTACTTTGGGAAGGTTGTGGTTGCAAAAGAAGAAGGCAGTAGGGAAGGATTAGAAAGAGAATATGTGCAACCAGTTGGGAATGCTAACAGACAGTTTCTTATGTTTTGGTGATAATGGGGTGTACCAAATTACCACACTCCCTTACAATAAGAAACCCAATCTACACCTTGTCGGCAGCTAGATCATAATGAGATCTTTAAGGCCCTAGAGAATGACATCTTACCATTTCTAAAAGTGGACTAGAATGATTAATTCCAATCTCTAACCACTAGTCTAGACTATTGATTTGCCACACTTAATTAGTCAAGTTTAATTTCTTTCATCCACATGCAACTAATTTAATACTCAAAAAACACTAATTCACTTTTGAAATGGAACGGATTTCATCTTCACAAACTTGATCAATCCAAGCTCATTATATATATATATATATATATATATATATATATATATATATATATATATATATATCCAAAGATTAACTGGACCACACCACAAAGAGTAGCGGAGAAAAGTCTCGTGTGCATCATCACCAACATGTGTTCATCTAAGATATTCCTCTATCCCATCTCCATGACCCTATCCGATTTAGGCGCTTTCCTACTATGCTTCTAACCCAACCAACACGATGCGTATGGCCTTGAGAATGCAAACTAAGGCAACATCACCTCATTGCAACCTTACTATGCAATGTAGAGTAATAAAGACACAAGAATCACCTATGAGACATAACAACTGAATTAGAATTGATTCATCGCTTGTAAGTAATTAGCCACGTAGCACATTTGGCTAAATTCACACACTGTGGATGATCAAGCATTTTGTCTTTTATGTCACCATCATGTGAGATCCGTCCGATGGACTAATTATTATCTCCACCATAATATATTGTTTACATGATGTAACTAGTTATAAAGCTAATCATGTTGATCTGTGTAATATCTCATTATGATAATTTCATAAATCAGGGTGCCTGTACATTTTATATGTACATACTTATCAATATATATTAGTCTTGTTGTGCATAACTACATAATGGTTTTTGTCATGTGAGAAGTGGACCAAGATTTTAATCGATAAATATTGGCCACACCTCATTGTGATGGTCATCCAAACATATATGTGCATACATCATCATAAAGCAATCACATCTCAAGCATTGAAAACTCTCAATATTATCTAATTAATAGATATGTACACTTATCAATAGCAGTCCGATGGGTTAAACAAGTAACTAACAATCTTTTACTTGGAAAAAGTTAAACAAAATCACACCCTTCGTAGTCTCATATCCTTAACATAAGCCATAGAAGAATCGTGCGAAAGTGTCTTTATGAGTGGGTCGATGAACATCTCCCATATAAAGATATGGCTAATGACGATCTCACCCTCAATGACTTGGTCCTTGACCAAGTGATACCTAGTCTTGATGTGCTTAAACCTCTTATGAAACTTGGAATTTTTGCAATCATTACGGTTGAATAAGTATTGCAATACAAAGGTATAGGCTTTGCTGATGGTCAAATATTGCATATTATCCCCCATTTATACCTCGGTTTTATGTACATGATAATGCTTAATGTTCTATTTTACCCATGTTTGTGTTGCAAGGTGAATTTACGAGCTTGGATTGAAAAGGGTATTAAAAGTATGGATTTGATGCTTAAGAATCACCAAGACAATGGATGGATCGTAAGAAACCAAGATTGAAAAATTTACATGCTAAAGATCCAAGAAAACTAAGTGAATAATGAAGAGAATCAAATATTTGAAGTAAAGAAAAGGAATCCTGAAATTGTCCTGAAAACAAATATATTCCTAAAATTGTCTTGAAAAAACATATTCTGAAACTCTGGGTCATTCTGTGAAATTGTGTAGAGTAAAGTCTATTTTGGGAAACTGCGTAAATTTGAGGCGGTTTCCAAAGTTTTCCAACTATGTGCGAAAGTTGGAGTTCCACAACTATAAATAGGACTCCCTAGAATGTTCCTAGGTATCTTCTAGGGTTTTGAGAGTAGAGTAAAAGGGTGGATAAGCTGTCGCCAAGAGTTTTTCTTCTTCTTCCTTAGTTGTTTTCATGTTTTTCTTAAGAGACTTTGGTCCAATCATGTCTGTGGTTGGCTAAACCTCTTAGCTAGGGCTAAAAGGTGAAGCTTGTAGAATGATGAGATGTTTCTATTGCTTTGATTCATGTTTATGTTGAACTCCATGGATTTTAATATGATATTTAAGGAATATTTTCAGTTTTTAATGATTTATTGTGACTCAAATTACAGTAGACTTGTAATAGCTTTGAGTATCTTCTGTTCTTGATTTGAGATTGTGAAATTAACTAGTCCTGTTGTTCACTATCGTCCCTTGGGCATGATAGGGTGATAGAATCTTTCCTAATCTTCATAATTCTCCTGCTTTGAGATTATGAGATTGGTAAATCCTATTGTTTGTCATTGTCTTCTGGGCATGGTTTGGTGATGGAATTCCTACCAATTATCATAATTCTCTTTCATTAAGAATTAGGTTAATGAAAGTTCAGATTTAGTTTTATTGATATATTTTCCAATTGGATAGGATAAGACTCCAATTCTAATTGTGTTACTTGAATCAAGCAAGAGGGCTCCCTGATCACTACAAGTGGATCCTTGGCACCCTAGTTCCCACCTTTAAATTCTTAGTTTTAATTACTTAATTTGCAATTACTCTCTCAAATACTTCAGAATTAGTTTCACATCTTCTTCTAGTTCCACTTCTAGTTAATTTCAGAAACGTACAAGTTTCAGTCCCTGTGGATTCGACCTTGGTCTTACCGAGATTATTACTACATCGCAACCCTACACTTGTGGTTGTGAGTAAGTTTTTGGCGCCGTTGTCGGGGATTGACGGTTGCGTTTTCTGGATTTGATTAGTTTTGGAATTAGGTTAATATTATGATTTATTTACTTTCTATTTTTAGGTTAGGGTACTTTTTAATTTGTTTTTAGAAATTGACTTTTTTTTCTATTTCTATATTTAGAAACTTTCTTAATTTTTTTTAGAAACTAACTTTTCTTTCTATTTCCAGATTTAGAAACTTTCTTATGTTTTAGGACTAACCTTTTGTTTTGTTTTTAGGTTCGGGTTTTTTCTGATTTAATTTTAGAAACTAACATTGTTTTCTATTTTGTAAGATCCTGATATAGAACTCTCCAAATCGGTAAACTCTTTCTAACTTCTCCTCTACTTACTTTCCATATTGCTTTAGGATTAGGTTCAGGATTAAGGTTTCACAATCTATATGCAGGAGTGGGAATGTTAATATGCTGATCTAATTTTAGAGATTTTAGAAACTTTCCTTTTTCATTTTTAGAAACTAAGTTATTTTTTTAAAAACTTTCCTAATTTGTTTTTAGAAACTAACTCAACCTTCTATTTTTATTTTTAGAAACTAATTTACTTTCCTTTGTCTTTCACAGGATCCTAACTTAGAACCTTCTAATTTGGTAACCTCCTTTTAATTCTCTTTCTTTCTATTTCTAGATTTCTTATTGTTGTAGAATTTTTTCTTTTATTCTCTTTTAGGATTAGATTCATAGTTTGGGTTTCACCATGCAAAAGTGGGAACATTAGTATGTGAGATGGATAAGGAATATTGGGAAGGGATGTATGATGATTGTGATAGGAAACAACCAATGTCTCAAAATTTTTCTAGAAATATCATCGAGAACCAAACAGAATACAATGCTCCACCGATTAAGAAGTCCCTACACGATGATATGTGGGAGAATAATCACACTCCATCGATTAAGAAAATAGTACATGATTGTTGGGGTCATCGTGATTATTGGGGTGAGAACTATTATCACCCATCACACAAGAAGAAAACAATGAGAGATTATATTATGGGTGATAATATGTACCAACAACCATCAGATTCTTCCACCTATGACCTGTATGACTATGATCAGTGGAAACATCAAAATTGGAAAGATGAACCAATAACGTGTTATAATAATTATTCTCTTGGATCCCCTACCTTTGAGATCCAACCAAAAACGATTCAAGAGGATTCACGTTTGAATTTCACGGACTATCAAGAACAAATCAATCAACTTGTCACGGGCATGATGAATCATTGGAAGCAATTGAATCACATCTCAATAAGGTTGAAGAGGCTAGGTTATCATAATCTCAATCCAATCTAGAAATACAATGCGAGGAAAGTGATCCTAACTCACTTTTGAAGAACTCTGAAATTTGGAATGAAGAGTTGGATTGTATTAATAATACGACTCAATTTTCCAAAGAGTCGATCTCGATGAATGTCCAAAGGAATGATCAAGAGACATGGGTGTATTTCAAATATAATGATACTGACATGCTCCAGACACATGATGCACTTGACTTCAATGAGGAGGAAGAGACTAGTTTATTCGAGCCTCAACTCAACCTAAGAAAATAGTGTGAGGAAAGTAATCTCATCCCACTTGTGAACTGTACTGAATTGGAAGATGATAAGTATTGGTATGAGAATCATGAGTTTACAGCCCAAGATTCATTGGAATTGATTTCAATTATGGTTCAGGAAAGTAATTACGAGATAAAGGACATTGTCGACTATAATGATCTACTCCACCCATCTGACACGTTTGATTTACATGTGGAGGAAGAATCCCTTCCAAGTGAACCACATGACTCTTTTGAGGCATGTGTAGACCACTCCCCTGATTTAGATTATAGTATGATTAGGGAGATGGACAAGTTACCCGAGATGACTTAGAAATTTGAAACCACTTAGTTAAGGCCACCTTTTGAGTCGTCAACACTTGACGATATAATGCCTCTACTAAGTAGTAACAACGAACAGAGTCTTCACATCAATGCGCCTACTGATCCACAATTTGTCTATGCAGGGCAGGGCAAGATGTATTCGGTGACAATTGACTCTCACCAAGGTGAAGAGCAAGAGATCATGTTTCTCTCTATTCTAAGAGAAGACGAAGGAATTATTGGGCATTTCATCACAGACCTTAATATGGAAAATGAGCCTCTCTCAATTGACTATCTCAACTCTCTGAAAGATCGCTTGGCATATTTTGCAGATTCAAATGATCCCATGATAAAAGAAATAATGGATGCCTTACAAAACAATACCTCGGTGGTTGTTACTAACTAAGAGAACCCTTATTCTGAAGCCCCTCCTTCTACAGATCTTGAATGTTTACCATTAAGGGAGGAGGACTTGAAAGTTAAATCGAAGCCTGAAACTTCGAAATATATTGAGACTATACCACCTACTGAGAATTTCTCTGAATTTTATCTACTTGTAGTCTCTGATTCACCATGTTGCGCTAACTCTGAAACTTTCTGTCTCAGATGGATCATATGTACTTTGGACACCTCAGGAGACTCATGGGGCCATTGAGATTCGGAATCCAAACAATGGCAATGATTTCAAAGTGAATGGACATCGTTTAAAGACATTTGTTGAAAATTTTGATTCAAAGGACATATTCATACCTCTGAATGATCCTGTTTACCAGGATTGACCTCTTAGTCTGACGGAGGTGTAGTTAGGTTCACTGCTTTTCGCTGTTAAAGATAGTTTGCTTTCCGCTATTTTAGGATAGTTTGCTTATTATCTGTTCGAGTCTTTTGTGCTAACTCATCTTCGTACTGAGGTCATCGAAAAAGCCTTAAAATTCCTTCTTCAGGTACTATCTTTCTGTCACTTCCCTTTTCTTTTCGTTACCTCTCTTGCATTACATGCTTATTTCTTTTACATTAAGGAGAATGTAGATTTTAGGTTGGGGATGAGGGATTAAGTTACCTAATCAATTGTTCTCCTAGTCTTTGAGCAAAAATTGTGAAAAAAAAGTGCAAAATATTGAATTTTTTTTGAAAAATAGAAGTATAGGATGCTTAGTGTTGATGATTTATATCCCTTGGATTTAATTACTTGGAGATTTCAAAGTTAAGTTCGAGTTATTAATCCATGAGTAGAAGTTTTAAACATTGATCGAGTCATGATTTCACATGCCACATCTAGCAGTCACGTTAAAGCTTCAATCAACATTGAATTGTTAACTTGGTGATTATTTAGCATGAAAGGAACCCACCCGAGGAATTTGTTCGTCATGTTTAATAATAATACCTAAGTAAAAAACAGTTATCTCCGATAAGGCTACCTATTAAAGATCTTTAAAAAGGTTGACATAACGTGAAAGCTATCGATGGAAAAATCAAAAGCTAGAGGAATAAAAAAGGGAATTAAAAATGAACCGTAAGGCAAGTTTCGATTTAGGTTTTGGTTGTCTTAAATGCTCTTTTAATTATCAATGTTATCATGAAAGTAAAGAATTGAACCTTCAACTATGGAACTTAATGTTTGGAATTGTTCTAATTGGAGGATTAATGCTTTGAACTTGATTATGAAACTTACCGAGTGTTAGAGTTTAGGAGAAGGTAATGCACAACGTTGATATATTTTAGAATTCTATTATCTGGATTATTTTTTTTTAAACCACTTGAACTTATAGAAATTATCATGTGGTTCTTAAAATATTTTACGCATACTTTGCTCGGGACTAGCAAAATGCTGGTTGGGGATTGTGTTGAGGGTCAAATATTGCATATTATCCCCCATTTATATCTTGGTTTTATGAACATGATAATGCTTAATGTTCTATTTTACTCATGTTTGTGTTGCAAGGTGAATTTAAGAGCTTGGATTGACAATGGTGCTAAAAGCACGGATTTGATACTCAAGAATAACCAAGGCAAGGGATGGATCTTAAGAGACCAAGATTGAAGAATTCACATGCCAAAGATCCAAGAAAACCAAGTGAGGAATGAAGAGAATCAAATATATGAAGTGAAGAAAAGGAATATTGAAATTGTCCTGACAACAAACATAGTCCTAAAATTATCTTGAAGAAGTATATTCTGAAACTCTGGGTCCTTCTGTGAAATCGTGCAGAATGAAGTCTATTTTGGAAAACTGCATAAATTTGAGGCAGTTTCTAGAGTTTTCCAACTAGGTGCGAAAGTTGGAGTTCTACAACTATAAATAGGACTCCCTAGGATGTTCTTAGACATCTTTTAGGGTTTAAGGAGTGGAGCAAAACGGTGGAGAAGTCATCACCAAGAGTTTTTCTTTTTATTACTTAGTTGTTTTCATGCTTTCTTCTATGGTTTTAGATCCAATCATGTTTATGATCGGATAAACCTCTTACCTAGGGCTAAGAGGTGAAGCTTATAGCATGATGGGTTGTTTCTATTGCTTTGATTCATATTTATGTTGAACTCCATGGATTCTAATTTGATATTTAAGGAATACTTTCAGTTTTTAATGGTTTATTATGAATCAAATTATAGTAAATCTACAATATCTTTGAGTATCTTCTTTTCCTGATTTGAGATTATGAAATTAGTGAATCCTGTTGTTCACCATCATCCCTAGGGCATGGTAAAGTGATGGAATCCTTCCTAATCTTCACAATTCTCCTGCTTTTGAGATTATGGGATTAGTAAATCCTATTATTTGCCATTGTCTCCTGGGCATGGTTTGGTGCTAGAATCCCTGCCAATTATCATAGTTCTCCTTTATTGAGAATTAGGTTAATGGAAGTTCAAATTTGGGTTTAATGATGTATTTTCCAATTGGATAGAATAGGACTACAATTCTAATTGTGTTACTTGAATTAAGCAAGAGGGCTCCCTAATCACTACAAGTGGATCCTTGGCACCCTAGTTCATACCTTTAAATTCTTAGTTTTAATTACTTAATTCATAATTACTCTCTCAATCACTTCAGAATTAGCTTTACATCTTCTTCTGGTTCTACTTCTAGTTAATTTCAGAAACATACAAGATTAGTCCATGTGGATTTAACCTTGGTATCACTAAGATTATTACTGCATCATGACCCTACACTTGGGGTTGTGAACAGGCTTCCTAATGCTTATGATAATTTTCAAAATTGTGAGAAATTTTTTCACTCACGTAGTCTCCTACATCGCACTATTGGGTGATGTACTCTGACTTCATAAACAAGAGATTATAGAGGTTTGTTTCTTGTTCGACCAAGAGATAACTCCCTAGTTAAGTAAGAAGATGTATTTAAAAGTAGAGCTATTATTGTCTTTATCTCCTCCCCAATCAACATCAATGAATCCATATACTCCCAAATCACTTCCATGATAACATAACATGCAGTGTGTCTTCTTAATAATGTAAATTCTCTCAATGACTTGCCAATGGAAAACTCTAAGTTCGACTAGAAGTGATTGACTAAACTAATTGCATGATAACTATCGGGATGAATACATGGCATAACATACATGAGATTGCCACTTGTAAGGTGCATTACTAATTTTCTCATTTTCCAAATTAGTCTTAAGACGCATACTCACCCACTCAACTTGAGATTCATCTCTATTAGGGTAGACATTAGTTTTCAACCCAACATTCTAAAATAATCAAGAATACTTCGTATATACCTTTAATAAGAAAAGCTTAAAAATTAAATAGAACAATTCCATTCAGTTTTGACATCCAATATGTAGACTGCTTCATCCATATCTTTCATCTTAAAATTAAGAGATAAGCAATGCTTGGTGGCATTTATCATCTCCAAATCATTATTAGAAAGAAGAATGTATTCCACATACAAGGATATGATTAAGAAATTCTTTCCAAATGTCTTAACATAGTCACAATGGTCTTCCTTGTTTGTGATAGACATGAAGGCAATCACTGACTAATAGAACTTTATGTATGATAGGCATGAAGATTATTCCAGCATATGTATCAATTTATTTAATCAACATACTTTATTTTCATGATACTTCACCTCATAACCTATGGACTGATATGTGTAAATTTCCTGCTTCAGGTTATTATTCAAGAATGTAGTCTTTATGTAAATTTCTTCCTTATTATTTTTTTCCAAATGTCTTAACATAGGCACAATGGTCTTCCTTGTTTGTGACAAATATGAAGGCAGTCACTGACTAACAAAACTTCATGTACGATAAGCCTAAAGATTGTTTTAGCATATGTATCAACTTATTTAATCAACATACTTTATTTTGATGATACTTCACCTCATATCCTACGGATCGGTATGTGTAAATTTCTTACTTCAGGTTATTATTCAAGAATGTAATCTTTATGTCCATCTGAAATAGTTTTAAATCCATATGTGTAACAATGGCCAATATCATCTTGATATAAGTAAACTTTGCCATAGAGAGAGTCTCCTCATAGTTTAGGCCATCAATTTTATTAAATTCCTTTGTAATAAGTCTACTTTAAACTTGTTAATTCTACAATTAGACTTCAAAAAAATTTTAAAAAAATCCATTTGTTGCCCACAATTATTTTTCTATGACAGGTAACTAGTTCAAGGAAATCGACAATTTATTTTTTTAGGAGGAAATATTCTACGTTAAATTTTGTGCCCATATAGTAAACCTAATTATATAAGAAGAACTTGAAACTATTGACCTCACTATAGAGAACATAAGAGAGAGTGCAAATACATAAGGGGGTTACCTTTAAGATTGAGTATATGAAGTGATATAATCCAGCGTTTAAATGTGAAAGCTCAAAAAATGTTAAAGTTAGATGTATGCACACATTGAAATTTGACATTTGAAATGTTAGATTCGACCTTAGAATTGGAACTTGCATTTCCTGAACATGCGATTTGTGAAACAATTTATTCTTGGTTACCTATTGATTATGATTAGAACAAAGAAAAATAAGTTCACAAGTTTCCAAAGGTTTTTCATGACTACACAAAAATATTTTCCAAAAATAAGTATCCCACATGAAATATGTTTCTTAAGTCTATTTGGAAGATCATGGAAGTCCTAAGAAAAAATGTCAGTCAGGGTCTAAATTTTCTACAACTGACGACACTTGGTATGCAAATAAAGTTCGATAAGTACTAAGACGAATCTCATTTATTAATGGCTTTAACAGTTGTTCTTCATCCTCGGTGAAAGATGAGCTATGTTAAATTCATTTTTATGAAGATTTAATATGATCAAAGGGTGATAACTGAAATCTCCAAGGTTCATGATGTAATCAAAGTATTGTACACTTCGTACACAACCACGTCAGGTGATAAAGAAGTCAAAGCTATCAGTGTTTATACAAGCAATGACAATATGCTTGATGTTGAATACATATCTTTATTAGTACAAGAATATAAAAAAATGAGATGAAGGAATTAAAGTTAGAATTGAATCTTAAAGAGCCAATCGTAAGGCGCCAGGACTCAGACTTTGATGTTTTGGAGTAGTGCAAGATGAGAATTAGTGAAACAAAATATCTTGCACTATCAGCAATGGCATGAAAAGTATCGTTAATTCTAATTTTAACAATGACATCAGATTCTACTTTTAGCATGGGGAGTAGGGTCATGGGTAAGCATTAAAGATTTTTTTACAGTAAAATTAGTTGAAGCATTAATTTGTACACAAAATTGGTTGTGGATGGTTTGTGGAAATAATAGTCTTGATATTGAGGATAAGGATGAGGATGAGGAGGAAAATGATTCTCAAGATGAGATTACATATGCAACAACAACAACGACCTGAAGGAGGTTAGGTAAAAAAAATATTGTTATTTTGTTAAAACTTGAGACTGATGTAATGCGTTATATGTACTTAGATGTTATAAGTGTAATGCATCAATGATTTTTATTTTATTTTCATATTATACTTTTGTTTATGTTATAATTCATATTCCATTAATACTTTTATTTATCACATTTCATTTTTTCTTTTATTTTTCATATTTCATTATTTACAAAATACTAATTTCTCAAACACAAAGTGTAGATATGCCGTCAACTGAACCATCGATCGACCTTTGGGACTGTGTTCCCTTAGTCTACTCTCCAAAGTTAGAAAATTTGAAGATTTTGTGTCATTTGTGTAGGGTGAAGTTTAATAACGAAACTAATCAACTCAGGTTACACTTATCACATCAAGTTGAAAATGTAAAAACGTGTCCAAAAGCCCTAAAGGAGGTCCAACCTTTTTTTTCCAGGCCCTTATTGATTCGAATAAAAAACCATCTACTTCCCATTTAATCTTTCCAAGGTAGAGGATGAAGTCAAATTATTAACACTGGAGAAGAACAATTCCAGCTCACCTTGAAATGTAGTATGGAAGAGGCTACAAGATATCAACGATGTTCCCCAAGACAATATGATGTGAAAGTAGGAACAATCTGAGCTAAGCTCATATCGGTTCGACTCGATCTCTAGCTCTAATCACACCAAAACCCACCCATGCATTTACATCACAATGGAATTTCACCACAATGGGTTCTCAAACCCATGACCTGTTGAAACTCTTATGAGTCTACCACTGAGGCATGTGTAAAGACCCAATATCAACTATTCCTTATGGTGTGGTCCACTTGAGCTTTGAATCTTCCTCAATTTTGGGATCATACCCTAAAATGATCAGGAAAAATGGATGTACAGTGTGGATAAAACACATACATCATGGTGGCCCCCACGGGTTACTAGGGATATCCCTGGAGACAAGGTTTTTAGGCAATTCGCATCTCCACTGTCACGCCCCAAACTCGAAAACTGTGCTCACAGAATTTCTGATCACCTAATCCGGCGCCGACAGCCTCTACAGTACCCCATTCTCGGCTCTCAGCGCCCATACGCCAGATTCTGATCCTGAGATTCTATAAGGAGGATTTTTTGTATGATTTTTTTTGTAAAGAAGCATAACCACAAGTGTACCCAAATCACAAGAACAACTTCAACACTACATATCCACTAATATAAATATTTGAGTACAATGCTGAAAGGAAAATACATAAATAACAAAAATTATAAAGTAATCTGCCACAAGCTCCTGCCTTAATGCTGTTGCGACCTAACATCACCTACACGCAATGGTCATGCATAAGCTTATAGCAAGCTTAGAGGGTGGTATAAGTGTGTGCGCAAGAAAGGTGCCAAGCACAAAAATATCAGAATAAGCAAAAATACTGGCAAGTCCATGAATACAGTCAACCATAACAAGGCTATGTGATGTAAGAATAGTATGCTAAATGTCATATGCTGAGAATGCAACACAATGTACAAATCCTGAGAATTCCATGAATATCATCAATATCAGGCCCATGTCCTAGTGTCCATTATGTTCCATAGGATCCCCCGGTCCTCCCGGTCAAATTCTGGCAGATCGTGACCTGTAGAATGCATTTGCGCATGACCTTAAGTCACATCCTATAATCCTGAGTCGACTTAACCTGAGACCTATACCATTGCGACCGTGCCATCGCCATGGTTTCGATGCCGTGTTTCGTGCGCCAATCCGATGCTTAGATCATAAGTTGTGGACCATGCATGATAATTGCCGTGGACATTGCATTGTGGGACCCACCCATCCAGATTGTGCATTTTCCTAGCAACCATCATCATGAGGATGATGTCACCCTAGGGGTGACATCACCCTAGCTATAGCCCCTAGCCAATAGCCCCAGACATGCTCTTACAACTCATAATGACCCTAGCCCATGCCTCCCTTACAACTCATGATTGCCTAGCTAGAAAAGCAATCATTTCTCCTTTCTCTCTCTCTCTTATCTTATCTCCCCCTCCCTCTTTCTTTCTCATTTCCTAGTAAGAGAGAGCTCCCAATGTCCATGAGAGCTCTCCATTTCCAGCCCTTTGCAAGCTTTCCACCCCCAAATCCAACCCTCCAAAATCAATCCCAACCATTGAATCTTGTTCCCTTGGAGCTCAAGAGCATAGTGGTGGAAGAAGGAGATCTAGATCCAAGGTGGGTTCTCTTTAAAACTAGATTTTATCGTCTCCCTTAGATTTCTTTCTTACATTTACATAGGGACTTAAAGGGCCCACCAATCCATGGTGGTGATCTCCATGATCCCCTTGATGTGGCCTTTAACCCATCTTCTTGCACGCATAAGCCATGGAGGGTCCATTTTCCATGGACCCCACCATGATGGGTTTTTCTTTAATCTGCCTTCTTAGGGTCATCTGGACCCCTCATTTGCATAGTCAGGATGACATCCCCACCTTAAATTTTTTATTTTGTTATGATGGGCCCATGCATGCATGGGACCCATCTTGATGTATGTATCGGTGAATGTAATAGAGGGGCCCATAGTGACGGGGCCCTTCCATCGTTCGTCTTTCTCTCCCTCTATCTTCTTATGATGATGATGATGATATATGTGGCTGGTGGGCCACGTGTACATGGACCCCATCTTGATGTATGTATACTATATCCCCACCGTCCATCTCTGGATGGTGCTGTAGGATGCACCATGATATATGTGTTTGATCCCGGCCGTCTGTCCGTCCAGGGATGGAACGTGGGACCCCACCGTTGATGTATGTATTGTATATTCATACTGTCCATCTCTGGACGGTGTGCCATGTGGGGCCTACCTTGATGTATTGTATATCCTAGCCGTCTGTCCAGGGCTGGACGTGAGGCCAGCAACGTGTGTGCCCATCCACACCGTCCATATGGGACGTGGACCCCATGATGATGTATATGTTGTACAATCCACACCGTCCGACCATGAATAGTAAGCCCACCTACTTTGTAATCACAAGGCCCACCATATTGTACGTGTTTCATCTATATCATGCACTTATGCGGCCCACCTTGTGATGTGTTGTATATTCACACCATCCATTCACGTGCCCCCCACGTGATGTATGTGTTTGATCCTAGCTGTCCATCTGGTGGGGCCCATTTGGAATGTGCAGGGCTCACCCTAATGTGATGTATATATAGCCCATGAGTGAGGCCCATTGTGATGTATATATGGCCCATGTGATGAGGCCCATTATGATGTATGAGTGGTCCATACGATAAGGCCCGATATGATGTATATGAGGCCCATTTGGTGAGACCCATTATGATGTATGTGGGGCCCATATGATGAGGCCTGATGTGATGTATATGAGGCCTTGGTGTGAGGCCCAATGGGATGTGTATTAGGCCCTTATGTGAGGCCATGGACCCATGTAATGTATATATGGCCCAGTGTGATGTATATTAGGCCCTTGTGTGAGGCCATGGGCCCACTATATGTTTGGCTTTATGTTGGCCACTCATTGGGAGCAATGTTGGTTAAATGTCCGCATTGATGGGCAATGATGGTTAAATGTCTTCATTGTGACCTTCCCTTAGGCCCTTTGATAAGCCGATTATCATCATTCTCTAAGTGGGTTAACCCAAATCATTAGGCCTCATTGATGTTTACATGCTCTATCTATTCATATTGAGATAACCCAAAATGTTGGGCCCCCATTGGTTGCTAGTGAGATTATTTTAATTTTGGAGTCCATCTAGTACTTATTTGGGCCCCCTAGGCCATCTAGCGAGCTATTTGATAGTATGGTGAAGGAAGCTCATTCTGAATCCTTAGATTTATAGGTAAGCCACCTATGCCAACCTTGATATGAGGAGAGTTCATCATTGCCATAAACAGAGGAAATTTGTGCTATCAGATTTGGTATATCCACAGTTAAGGGCCAACCTTTATGTTATAATTTAGATCGGTTGTCCATCTATGAACCCCTCCTTATATATAGGTTGGTTTTCGATATCGATTATGAGTATCTGATAGCATAGCATCATGATACGTGCCTATAATCTTCATCTACATGTTTGTTATGAGATGTGGTCAACCATTGCATGTGTTATTGGGTAGGTTGTTTATGGGACTCCCTGATAGGTGGAGTTGGCCTGCATGAGCGCACTGTATGCGCAGGATTGATGCATGACTAGATTATGTGACTCATGCATCTTACATTTTGTGTTATGATTATTATATGCCTAGCAACATTAGGGTCATAGCCTCCACAGGCATATCGTGGATGGCAGGATTGACACCAGAAATCTTCTCTTTACATGGGGCGCGATAGATATCTCTTGGTGAAAGTCCCTAAACCTGACGGTACCGGTAGATTCTCCAACTTCGAGACCGAGTAGATGTATGATCGCATGAGGGCCGAATACCACGAGGTCGCATCTCCCACTGTGTCATGATCGGTTAGAAGGGGGAGTGGCCTTACCTGCCCTAGGGTAAGGGCAATTGCCAGGCTGAGTCTGACCAGCTCGTAAATGGGTTTGCTACTGACATGTCAGGTTGATATTGGTAGATTACTAGTCGAGTGGGTAGTGAGGTCTCTTCTGCTTGCATGGTTGTGCGTCCAGTGTAGGGCAGAAATGTGGTGTATAGTGTATTAGACCTTGGTGATTATCCAAAGAGAACTGTGCTGATATATGATGCTCCAAAGATGACCTGGATTGATATGTGGATGGGTATGCTTGAGCTATATCTTGCACATGACATTAGATATGTAGGCCTTGCTTCATATGGCCTTGGTGTGGCCGATAGCATTCATGCCTTGCATCACTTAGACTTGGTACGACTGACCGCATTCATGGACTTATCAGCATGTTTCTGCATTACTCTGATATTACATACTTGCATTACTACCTTGTGCACACACTTTCACAGCCCTAAGCTTTCTATAAGCTTATGCACGATAGATGCGTGCAGGTGACGCTCGGACGCAGTCGTAACTGAGCAGGAGCAGGAGCGCGTAGCCGAGCTTTTGGAGTTCTGATATTGTTATTGTATCTTCCCTTTATGTGCATTGTACTTGAAGTTTTTTATCATAGTGGATTTTTTGATGGAGTTCTAGTTATTGTTTGTGGGTTATTCTTATGATTATGCTTGTTATGGAATAAATCCATGCTAAAAATCCTTCTTATGGTATCCCAGGATCGGAACCTGGTATATGGGTGCTGGGAGCCAAGAATGGGGTACTACAGAGGCTGTCCGCATAGGATTTAGCAATCGAGAATTTTGTGAGCCCGGTTTTCAAGTTTAGGTCGTGACAGGAGTTGGTATCAGTGCATAACTTGGGATATAACTCAAGACGACACCATATGTCTGCTACGATCTTAGGTCGAGCAGGTCTCGAGTGTGTAAGCTTTCTGATTTGGTTTCTTAACCTTTGAGCCTTCGAGGGTTCTCATGACTGATAGACGCTTTTTCTCTTTCTATAAACTATGCCTCCTAGACAAGATACCCGAGGCGCCCGAGCGACTCGAGATTCCTGCTTCCCCGCTTGAGGATCCAGCTTCACTACCTAAGACCAATGCGGCTTTGATCGTACCCATGAGTGTCGCTCAGTTACAGCAGGTGTTGAAGGCTGTGACCGCCACCCTCTAGGGGCAGGGTGGGCGTCCCACTGAGATGCCCCAGCAAGCAAAGTAGGAGAGCGCGAGTGCCTTTTTATGAGGCTTAACTCAGTAGCAGGTCCCACTCGGGGTATTTTTACTTCAGGGCGAGGCTGAGTGGGCCAGTTCATAGAGGGATCATGATCAGAGGAGGGGCTGGAAGAGGTAGGCCCCCTCTGGTAGCTCCCATCAATGTCGACAGCAGTAGAGGCGCATAGCCCACCGAGCCGCCAGAGTACCTGTAGCACCTTCAACACCACCTCCGAGGTAGTTCGCCAATGTTTATCATGGATGTGATGAGACGGGACACCGTTAGCGGGAGTGTCCCCTCCTTTAGCGCCAACAACATCAACCGAGAGCACCGTAACAGCAGAGACCCCCAGCAGCATCAACAGAGATCCCCATAGCAACAGCAGCAGCAGGGACTACAGAGGGGACAGGCACCTCCCCAGTCGGCTCAGATTAGATTTTATGTAGCTCAGCAGGACCCTTAGTCATCTGAATAAGCCATTGAGGGTACCCTTCCTATCTTCCTATGTATAGGTCGTATTTTGTTTGATCCTGGTGCATCGCACTCTTTTGTATCCGAGGACTTTTGTCCCTTGACCGAATTTCCATTAGAGTTTGCCTGTGAGGGATTGTCAGTACCGACGCCCTTGGGAAAGACTGCAATGTTAGACTGATTTTGTTCGTTTTGCCCTGTGTTGGTTAGGGAGACCTTCTTGCCTGCTGATTTGTTCATGTTGCCAATGTCAGAGTTCGACGTCATCCTGGGTATGGATTGGGTCTTTGAGTATCACGCTGTTTTGGACTGCTCCATGAGGACAGTCACATTCTGCATACCCAGCTTGTCGTAATTCCAGTTCGTTACCGAGCCCAGAGGAGAGTCGTTGTCTTGTTTGATGTCGTGTGCAGTAGAGGAGGCCATAGGAGTGAGCATTAATCAGTTGTATGTGGTTTGAGATTTTTTTGATGTATTCCAGGAGATTCTGAGATTGCTACTGCATCGGCATATTGAGTTCTAGATTGATCTTGTGCCCGGTACTATACTTATCTTGAAGGCCCCATATCGTGTGGCACCGATGGAGTTGCGAGAGCTCAGCAGTAGTTGGATGGGTTACGTGAGTTGGGATTCATTCGTCCAAGCGGTTCACCATGTGGAGCGCCAGAACTATTCATCAGGAAGAAGGATGACTAGTTGATGCTCAGTGTGGATTAGCGCGAGCTCAACCGGGTCACGATCAAGAATAAGTATTCGCTCCCGAGGATTGATGATTTATTTGATTAGCTAGAGGGTGCATAGTTCTTTTTAAAGATTGACTTGTGGTCTGGTTATAATCATATTCGAGTCTTAGAGGAGGACATCCCAAAGATGGCTTTCAGGACACACTATGGTCACTTTGGGTTTCAGGTCATGTCTTTCGGACTGACCAATGCGCCCGCAGTCTTTATGTAGTTGATGAATGAGGTCTTCCATCTTTATCTCGATTAGTTTGTTGTAGTCTTCATTGATGACATTCTGATTTATTGGAAGACCCGCGAGGACCATGAGCAGCATTTAGAGATTGCCTTGCAGACCCTCAGTGCCCAGCAACTGTATGCGAATCTTAGAGAAGTGCGAGTTTTGCCAAGAGGAGGTGAAGTTCCTCGATCACGTGGTGATGAGGGAGGGTGTCGCAGTGGACCCCTTGAAGATTGATGCAGTGCGTTAGTGGAGTCAGCCCATAAACGCGTTCGAGATCCTCAAATTTCTTGGTTTGGCGGGATATTACTGACGATTTCTCGAGGGATTCTCCCATATTGTAGAACCACTAACCAAGTTGACCCGAAAGGGAATAAAGTTTGTGTGGAGTGACGCCTATGAGTGAGCATTTATGGAGCTGAATGACTGCCTCACGTCCACTCCTGTCCTCACTCTTCCCTTTGGGAGTGAAGGCTTTGTTGTATTTTTTGATGCTTCACATGTGGGTTTGGGTGTTGTCCTGATGCAGCATGGGAATCCGGTAGCTTATGCGTCTCGCCAGCTCAAGGTCCATGAGCTGAACTACCCCACGCATGATTTGGAGTTTCCAGCAGTTGTCTTCGCACTGAAGGTGTGGAGGCACTATCTTTACGGGGTTAGGTTTGAGCTTTTCTTCGACCATAAGAGCTTGAAGTATCTCTTCTCACAGTCCGAGTTAAACATGAGACAGAGACGTTGGATGGATTTCCTGAAGGACTATGATTTTGATCTTTAGTACCACCCGGGCAAGGTGAACGTAGTGGAGGATGCCCTTAGCCATTAGCCATGTAGTCTGGTGGTACATATGATGATTCAGGAGTGGAAGATGCTTGAGGATGTATCAGCGTTCTTCTTTGAGATTGGCCTGCAGTCTACTATTGTGCAGTTATCGAGCTTGTCAATTCAACCCTTTCTTATCGTAAGGGTGATCGAGGCTCTGTAGGCAGATGATTCGTTACAGAGTTATCGGGCAAAAGCAGCATCTGAGAGTCAGTCAGATTAGTAGATTGGTTCTGATGGTGGACTTCGCTTTAGAGACCGATTATGTGTCCCAGATATTTCGAAGTTACGTAGAGATCTTATGACTGAGACACATTAATTACAGTTTTTTATCCACCCTGGCTCAATGAAGATGTATCGTGATATAAGGAGACAATATTTTTAGGCAGGGATGAAGAGCCAGATAGCCATTTTTATGGCTAAGTATAACACATGTCAGCGTGTCAAGGCTGATCATCAGAGGCCCCAAGGTCCACTGCAGCCGTTGAGCATCCCGACGTGGAAGTGGGAGCACATATGCACCGATTTCATTATGGGCTTGCCGAGGACTCAGTGTGGTCATGACGCCATCTGGGTTGTCGTGGATCATCTAACGAAGTAGGCACATTTTCTTGTGATTCATACGACTTGGCTTTTGGATCAACTTCCCAGGTTATTTGTTGATGAGATTGTGAGAATGCATGGTGTTCTAGTTTCGATTGTTTCTGATCGAGACCCGAGGTTCACATCTCAGTTTTTGAGGAGCTTCCAGAAGGCTATGGCTTTTGTCTTGGAGTTTAACACTAGGTATCATCCGCAGACCGATGGACAGACCGAGATGGTCAACCAGATTCTTGAATATGCTTCATGCTTGCATGATCGACTTCTCGGGTAGCTGGGATGAGCATTTATGCTTGGTTGAGTTCGCATATAATAACAACATTAGGCGACTATTAGTATGGCTCTTTTCTAGGCTTTGTATGATAGGCCGTGTAGATCTCCCAATAGTTGGGCCGAGGTTGGAGAGAATCGTCTCTTAGGCCCCGAGCTTGTGCAGAAGACGTCAAAGGTTTTTGACATCATTAGGAAGAGGATGCGCATAGCTTAGAGAAGGCAAAAGACTTTTTTCGATTATCAACGTCATCCCTTGGAGTTCGTTGTTGGGGAGAAGTGTATCTCAAGGTCTCACCCATGAAGGGCGTGGTTTGATTTGGAGCGAAGGACAAGCTTACCCCGAGATATTAGACCTTTCGAGATCATTGGGAGCGTTGACGTCGTGGCCTATAGGCTTGCCTTACCTTCTGAGTTGTCTGACATCCACAACTTTTCCACGTTTCGAAGTTGTGGAAGTGTGGGTCAGGCACCCTTCCAGTGATTGATTGGCAACCTCTTGAGGTCCGTGAGTATGCTTCTGACATTGAGCGGCCAGTTCTCATCCTTGATTGGAAGGAGTAGGTCCTCCAGACCAAGGTCATTCCTTTGGTGAAGGTTCAGTGGCGTCATCATTCTACTGAGGAGGCGGTTTGGGAGTACGAGGTGAGATTAGAGAGCGCTATCCCCATTTATTTGTAGATTGATTGTGCTTATATTATGCCTTGTATTGCATTGATTGTTATATATATGAAATGATGATGCTTTCTCTTCCCTTGGTTTGTTCTACATGATAGTAAATTTTGAGGATGAAATTTTTATTAAGAGGGGAGAGCTGTCAGCCCCGTGTGCTAGTGTCCATTCCATTCTGTAGGATCTCGAGGTCCTCCCAGTCAAATTTTAGTGACCCGCGACCTGTAGATTGCATTTGCGCACAACCCTAAGTCACATCCTATATTCCCGAGTTAACTCAACACGAGACCTGTGTCATTACAATCGCACCATCCCCGTGGTTCCGACGCCACGTCTCGTACGCCAATCTGATGCTTAGATCATAAGTTGTGGACCGGGCGTTGTGGGACCTACCCATCCAGATTGTACATTCTCTAGCAACCATTATCATGAGGATGATGTCACCCTAGGGTGACATCCAGATTACACATTTCCCTCCCTCTTATCTCCCCCTCCCTCACTATTTCTTTCTCATTTCTTAGTAAGAGAGAGCTCCCAACGTCTATGAGAGCTCTCCATTTCCAGCCCTTTGCATGCTCTCCATCCCCAAATCCAACCCTCTAAAATCAATCCCAACTATTGAATCTCACCTCTTAGAGCTCAAGAGCATAGTGGTGGGAGAAGGAGATGTAGATCCAAGGTGGGTGCCCTCTAGAACTAGATTTCATCCTCTCCCTTAGATTTCTTTCTTGCATTTGCATAGGGACTTGAAGGAACCACCAATCCATGGTGGAGATCCTCCATGATCCCCTTGATGTGGCATTTGGCCCATCTTCTTGCATGTATGAGCCATGGAGGGTCCATTCTCCATGGACCCCACCATGATGGGTTTTTCTTTAATCCATGCCTTCTAAGGGTCATTTAGACCCCTCATTTACATGGTGGGGATGACATCCCCACCTCAAGATTTTTTATTTTGTTTGATGGGCCCATGCATGCATGGGACCCATCTTGATGTATGTATTGGTGAATGTAATAGAGGTCTCTCTTTCTCTCTCTCTCACTTCTTATTATGACAATATGGGGCCCACCCCACAAGTGCTACACGTGTGGGGGTGGGGCTCACCTTGATGTATGTATTTTGTATCCCCACCGTCCATCTCTGGACTGTGCTATGGGACCCACCATGATATATGTGTTTGATCCCAGCCGTCCGTCCATCCAGGGATGGGACGTGGGACCCCACCATTGATGTATATATTGTATATTCACACCATCCATCTCTGGACAGTGTTCCATGTGGGGCCAACCATGATGTATGGGTCTTATCTACACCGTCTAGATCGCTGGACGGTGGGACCCACCTCTGATGTATGTGGTTTACAACCACGTCGTTCATCTATTTTGGCTAGGATGTAGGGCCCAGAAGATGTGTATCCAGCCCGTCCGTTTGTTGGACGGGTAGGGCCCACCTTGTGATGTGTTGTATATTCACACCATCCATCCTCGTGGCCCCATTGTGATGTGTTTTATATTCACACCGTCCATTCACATGGCCCTCACATGATGTACGTGTTTGATCCTAGTTATCCATCTAGTGGGCCTCATTTAGAATGTGTAGGGCCCACCCTAACTTGATGTATATATGACCCATGAGTGAGGCCCATTGTGATGTATATATGGCCCATGTGATGAGGCCCATTATGATGTATGAGTGGTCCATACGATAAGGCCCGATATGATGTATATGAGGCCCATTTGGTGAGACCCATTATGATGTATGTGGGGCCCATATGATGAGGCCTGATGTGATGTATATGAGGCCCTTGTGTAAGGCCCAATGGGATATGTATTAGGCCCTTATGTGAGGCCATAGGCCCACTATATGTTTAGCTCCATGTGGGCCACTCCTTGGGAGCAATGTTGGTTAAATGTCCACATTGATGGGCAATGATGGTTAAATGTCCACATTGTAACCTTCCCTTAGTCCTTTGTTAGGCCCATTCTCCCTATTCTCTAAGTGGGTTAACCCAAATCATTGGGACCCATTGATGTTTAGATGACCCATCTATTCCTATTGGGCTAACCCAAAATGTTGGGGCCCCATTGGTTGATAGTGAGATTATTTTAATTTTAGAGTCCATCTAGGACTTGTTTGGGCCCCCTATGGCATCTAGCGGGCTATTTGATAGTATGGTGAAGGAAGCCCGTTTTGGATTCTTAGGTTTATAGATAAGCCACCTAGGCCCAACCTTAATATGAGGAGAGTTCATCATCACCTTAGACAGAGGGATTCATGCTATTGGATTTGTTATATCCACAGTTGAGGGCCATCTGCATGTTTGTTATGGATGTGGTTGACCATTACATGTGCCATTGGGCAGGTTGTTTATGGGACTCCCTGATAGGTGGAGTTGGCTCGCATGAGCGCACTGTATGCATAAGATTAATGCATGACTGGATTGTGACTCATGCATCTTGCGTTGTGTGTTGTGATTACTATACGCCCTAGCGACATCGGTGGCCATAGCCTCCACAGGCATATCGTGGATGGCATGATTGGACACCAAAAATCTTCTCTTTACATGGGGTGCGATAGATGTCCTTAGGTGAAGTCCCTAAACTCGATGGTACGAAAGACACTCCAACGTCGAGATTGAGTGGATGTATGAGCACATGATGGCCAAATACTAGGAGGTCATATCTCTCACTGTGTAATGGTAGGTTGGAAGGGGGTGTGGCCTTACCCGCACGAGGGTAGGGGGCCATTTCTAGGCTAAGTCTGACCAGCTTGTAAATAGGTCCACTACTGATGTGCTGAGTTGATATTGGCTGACTACTAGTCAGACGGGTAGTGAGGTCTCTTCTACTTGCACGGTTGTGCAACCAGTGTAGGGCTGCAATGTGTGTACACTGTATTAGACCTCGGTGATTATCTAGAGAGAACTGTACTGATATGTGATGCTCCAAAGATGAGCTAGATTGATATGCAGATTGGTATGCTTGAGCTGTATCTTGCACATGACATTGGCTATGTAGGCATTACATTGTTTGGCCTTAGTGTGGCCAATAGCATTCATGCCTTGCATCGCATGGCCTTAATGTGGCCGATAACATTCATGCCTTGCATCGCATAGGCTTGGTATGGCTGATCACATTCATGGACTTATCAGCATGTTTCCACATTACGTTGATATTACATACTTGCATTACTACCTTGCGCACACACTTTCACCCCCTCTAAGCTTCCTATAAGCTTATACACGATAGATGCATGTAGGTGACGCCAAGATGTAGTCGTAGCTGAGTAGGAGCAGGAGCGTACAGTCAAGATTTTTGAGTTCTGATATTGTTATTGTATTTTCCCTTTATGCGCATTATACTTAAAGTTTTTATTATTATAGTGGATTTTGTGATGGAGTTCTAGTTATTGTTTGTGGGTTATGCTTGTTATGGAATAAATTCATGCTGAAAATCCTCCTCGTGGTATCCCAGGATCGGAACCTGATATATGGGTGCTGGGAGCTAAGAATGGGGTAGTATGGAGGCTGTCAGCGTCGGATTTGGTGGTCAAAAATTTTGTGAGCTCGATTTTCAAGTATGGGGTGTGACAATCAACCATATCTAGGCCATGTAATTTAGAAACATAGTAAACCAAATGTCATATTCAGAAGATGCAATGCAAAAGAAATGATAAAGTTGGAATGTGTAATCGAGATGATAGTACGTGGTATCGCAAGATGTGGGGTCTATCACAAGGGACTTCTATCCAAACTAGTCCCATACCTAAATTTAGATAGCTAGACTTAATGTGATAAACTCCTGATCTCAAGTTGGTCGCATACCCAACCAAATCCTGGCAATTACGAAGGTACACATAATGAATTAGTTGCGCACCGCCACCGAGTGGATAGTGAATGAATGAATCAATCAATCAAATACTCGGCCAAGCAAACTAACTTACACAGGAAATTTCTACTCTCTCCTAAAAGATATATAATAAACCTCGACCGTCAGTCCCATATCCTAGTCCGTACCGTTCCGTAGACTTTCACAATCCTCCCGGTCGATTTTCGGCAACCCGCAATCTGTAACCAACATTTGTGCGCGACCCTAAGTCGTAGCCCATATATCTTAGTTGACTTGACCCAAGACTTGCACCCTTGTGACCACGCCGTCACTGCAGTTTCGACGCCGCGTATTATGCACCGAGGCGATACCTGGGCCAGGAGATGTGGGCCCGTGTTTAGTTCGAGAAAACACCGCACAATTGCTTAACCCAAGAAAACATGTCCCATCACATCAATCAAGTATACATCAATCACTTCACATGTCAAGTACAAGCAACCCAAAGTCAACTCTCTCTCTCTCTCCACCCATACCTAGTCAAGTACACCCATTACTCCCCATCACTCCATCACTCACACCCATCCCTCTCTCTCCTTACACCCATCCTCTCTCTCTCTTTTCTCCCAAGAAACCCCTCCATAAAGCAATCGTCCAAGCTTCCATGGGAGAGAGCTTTGTGGGCCCCACTTCCTACCTCCCATCTCCACCATCCATGCTTCATCTCAACCCTTGAATCATGATCCTTAGGAGCTTAGGAGTCTAAGGAACCAAAGAAGGAAGCCAATAGGTGGGTGATTTTATTTATTTTATTCATGATTTGAGGGCCCACATGTGGTGGGACCCATTTGATGTATGTATAGAGGGGCCCATAGTGGCGGGGCCCCTCCCGCAACCGATCTCTCTCTTTTTCCCTCTCTCCCTCTCTTTTTTTCTCTTATTTTGTTGGTGTTGATGATCTATGGGGCCCACCTTGATAACGTGTTGAGTGTAGCACGTGGGGCCACCATGAGATATCTGTTGATCCCAGCCGTCCATCAGCTGGACAGTGGGTCGACAGTAATAGCTGTTGAGCAATGTTAGCAAGTTCCGTGAGACCACCATGAAGTATGTGATTTACCTATGTCAACCATCAGAGGAAGCTGCTGGACTGATGTCCAGCGGCTGTGGGACCCACGTGGTATGTGTTATCCCCACACCATTCATCCATGGGACCCACCTGCAGCAGTGGGGACCACCACGCTGTACGTGTTCAATGTCCAGGTCGTTTGCTCAGGGCTTGGACGTTGGTAGGTATATATAAAATAAATATTATATATATTGTAATATATATCATATATGTGGCCTACGTGGGACCCAATTGATGTATTGACTTCAGCAGTACTATGGGCCCCACATGATTTATCTGTTTTATCCAACCCCCATCTGTTCGTTCAGGGGTGGGACATGGACCCACGCTGATGATCCACACCGTTCGTCTGATTACTGCCTAGCAGCATATAGCTGGTGTGCATGGCGTCACCTAGCTCTGAGTGTCCCACCGTGGTACGGGCTTCGTCCCCACTGTCCATCTATTTAATGTTGGACAGCAGCCGCTGCCTATAGCTGTTACATGTGCAGCAACAACTCGGGGGTCCACCATAATTTATGTATTCCTCCAAGCCGTCCATTTGTATTACCATGTGGGCCACAACGTGATGTATGTTTTGTAATCCACACCATATAGATTGTGCTGGACGATGTTGGACTATGATCGGATGGTGCTGATTTACCTAGACAATGTTTGGATGGTGTGGATTTACATGGGAATGTTTAGGTGGTGCTGACGTACTAGGACAATGTTTGGATAGTGCTGATCATCATTAATGGGCCATGTACCTCATGGAATGATGGTGTACAGTAATACACATGTTACACCTACAACTATTGATATGATTTTTGGTGTGATCCAAGCCCACTTGGCGCCCATCGGTGTGGTCCATCCACGACACCCATCATGATGTATTTTTTTAGCCCATGTGATGAGGCCCACCTATTGTGTATTTAGAACCCATAAGATGAGGCCCGACTTGATGTACACGAGGCCCATTATGATGTATTCAAGGCCCATGGGTGAGGCCCAATACGATGTATATGTGGCCCATATAGTGAGGCCCATCATGATGTATATTAGGCCCATGTGAGAGGCCTATAGTGATGTGTAGTAAGCCCATGTGAGCAGCCCGTAGTGTCGTGTAGTAGGCCCATGTGAGTGGCCCATAGTGTCATGTAGTAGGCCCATGTGAGAGGCCCATAGTGATGTGTAGTAGGCCCATGTGATGTGGCCCATAGTGACGTGTATTAGGCCCTTGTGTGAGGCCATGGGTCCACTATATGTTTGGCCCTATGCGGGCCACTCGGGAGTAATGTTGGTCTTATATGAGGCCCATGGTGATGTATATTAGGCCCTTGTGTGAGGCCATGAGCCCACTATACGTTTGGCTCTATGTGGGCCACTCCTTGGGAGCAATGTTGGTTAAATGGCCACATTGATGGGCAATGATGGTTTAATGTCCACAGTGTGACCTTCCCTTAGGCCTTGTTAGGCCAATTGTCGAGGCTGATTCCGATTCTGATTGTCGAGGCCAATTTCGATTGTCGAGGCCGATTATCAATGCTGATTCCGATTGTCGATGCCGATTATTGAGGCCGATTTTGATTGCCGAGGCCGATTCTGATTGTAGAGGCCGATTCCGATTGTCGAGGCCGATTCCGTTTATCGAGGCCAATTCTGATTGTCGAGGCCGATTCCGATTGTCGAGGCCGATTGTTGAGGCTGATTCCGATTGTCGAGGCCGATTCCGATTGTTGAGGCTGATTTCGATTATCGAGGCCGATTCCGATTGTCGAGGCCGATTCCAAGTATGTGACAGTATAACATCATGATACATGCCCATACGCATCATCTACATGTTTGTTATGAGATGTGATTGACCATTGTCAAGGCCTAATGTGATGTATTTGTGGCCCATATTTGAGGCCCATTGTGATGAGTATTTCGCCCGTGTTTAAGGCCCAATGTGAAGTATATAAGGCCTATGTCATGAGGCCCATTGTGGCGCATTTTGAGGGCCAGGTGGTGGAGCTTGTTGTGATGTATATTAGGCTCAAGTGAGAGGCCCATTGTGATGTGTATTAAGCTCTTGAGTGAGTACAATGGTATTGTATATTAGGCCCTTGTTTGATGCTATGGGTCCACTCTATGTTAGACTCTATGTGGTTCAATCCTTGGGGGCAATGTTGGTTAAATGTCCACATTATCCAGGACGATTGTCGATGCCGGTTATTGATATCGATTAAGAGTATGTGATAGCATAGCATCATAATACATTTCCATACGCATCATCTACATGTTAGTTATGAGATATGATTGACCATTTCATAAGTCATAGCGCTGGTAGTTTATGGGACTCCCTAATAGGCGGAGTTGCCCCACATGAGTACGCGGTCTGTGCAGGATTGATGGTCTTCCCGGTCGAATTCCGGCAACCTTTGACCCTTAACCGGTATTTACGCGCGACCTTAATTCTCTTGCCGTCAACCCGAGTCGACTCAACCCAAGACTTGTACCTTAGCGACCACGCCGTCGCCGCGATTTCGATGCCGCGACTCACGCGCCGAGGCGATACCCTAGTCAGGAGATGTGGGCCAGCGTTCGATACGAGGAAAACCCCATGCGTTGCAAAACCCGAGAGAATCTCTACAAGATGTCACATCAATCAATCAACCCATCAAGTCAAGTACACATCACCTTTCACCCTTTCCCAAGCAAGCCCCAAAGTCAAAAAGTTCTTACACAACCCATACTTTTCTTACAACTTTTGCCACAAAAGTCAAAAAAGCCTCTTACACCCATCACCACCACATCCATCACTCCATCACCCATCACTCCCTCTCTCTCTCTCCCTTTACAAGTCTCTCTCTCATTTTCAAACTCTCCAAAAAAAAGCAAGAAAAAAATTCCATACGTATGAGCTCTCCAACTCTTCCAAGCTTCAAGTGTGGCCCACCTTTCCATCCCTAGATCTCCCATCCTAGCCATCCATTTCTCATCTTCCTCCATCAAAGAGAAGCACAAGGAGCTAAGGAAGCCAAGGGAGCAAGAAGATCAAGCGGTGGGTGCTTTGATAGGGTAGTTTTTAATATTTTTAAGATGGGCCAAGTGAGGCCAACCGATCAATGGTTTGGATCTCACTTTGGACCCTAAGATGTGGCCGATGGCCCACTTGGATCATCATGATCATTCCATGATGGGGCCATTCTCCATGGACCCCATCATGATGTTTATTTTCCTTGCATATTTAGGGTCATCTAGACCGTTTAATTTAGTGGAGAAGGGATCTCCACCGTTGAATTTTGATTTAATGGGCCTATGTGTAATGGGACCCACTTGATGTATGATTTAGTGTAAGGGAGGGCCCATAATGCCGGGGTCCCTCCATCACGCGTGTCTCACTCTCTATCTCTCTCTCTCCGTCTCTATTTTTTTTATGTGTGATGATAATGAAGTTTTGTGGCCCACTTGAATGGACCCCAACACAAGGTATGTATTCCATCCAAACCATCTACAAGTGGGGCCCACTTTGTGTGTATCGTACCCACACCATCCATCAGTGGTGGCCCACATGAGCAGGCCCACCTTACACGGCCAAGCAGTCCAGCGTCCAGGGAAGCTGGACGTTTTGCTGGAAAACACAAATAGCTTGGTTCCAAGCCAATGGGGGAGGCCCACTTATTTTGGCCCCACCTTGATGTATGTCTTCAATCCACGCCGTCCATTCCGTTCCCAACCTCCTTTTAGGCGTTGAACAGAAAAATGGTGTCAACCCGAGGTCTTGGCGGGCCATACCATACCAAATGGTGGTTTTCATTATTGAAATCTTCCCTAATTGCTTATACGCCGAAATATGCCCAATATTGGGCTTGTTTTGCTTGTCTGGAGCCATGGAGGACTATTGGACGGAGTGAATTGTCAAAATGTGGACCCCACTGTCTTCTTTTCTTTTATACGAAATAAAAAAATAAAAAAATACATCACAAAGTGCTCTGTGTCGAGCGAGGCTCGCACTGCGCACAGCCTCGGACGGGCGGGTGGACGAGGATCTCATGGGTCGGCCGTGGGTCCCACCTTGATGCTTATCTGTCATCTAACCCGTTCATTGGGTGGGCCACTCCGACGTGGGCCCACTCCAAAATCAGCGATCTAAGGCTCGGGTGGCCCACATCATAGGAAAAGTGTGAATTGAACTCTACCCTTGAAACCCTTTTTGGGTCCACGAAGTTTTGGATCGGGGTGAAATTTTTTTCACCCTTCATCTAGTTCTACGTGACCTTATCAACAGGTTGGATGAAAAGTAAACGCATGGTGGGCCCTACATGGAGCCCACAGTGATCTATGTGTTCATTGCCACCGTCCAGGCGGACGGTAGAGCCCGTTGTGATGTTTGTGTTATTGCCACATGGGCGTGTTGTGTGCATGTGCGTGTGTGTGGGTGTGTGTGTGTGTGTGTGTGTGTGTGTATATATATATATATATATATATATATAGACATATAATATTATATTATATATATAATATTATATGTACTATATATATATATTATATTATATCATATTTAATATACTGGCGGTGGGAGGCCCATCTCAATTTACTTGTGGCCCATGGTTGAGGCCCACTTTGATATATATGTAAGGCCCATGGGTCGAGGCCCATTTGATGTATTAGGGGCCCATGGCCCATTAAGATGTATTGGGGCTATGGGTTGAGGCCCATTTGATGTACATATGGGGCCCAATTGGTGTGGCCCACCTTGATATATACGAGACCCATGTTATGAGGCCCATTTGATGTATTCAAGGCCCATGGGTTATGGCCTATTGCAATGTACATAAGGCCCATTGGTGCGGCCCATTGATGTGGCCCACTTAATGAATATAAGGCCCATGTGATTTGGCCCATTTGATGTATTTAAGGCCCAATGGGATGTACCTAAGGTCCATTGCAATTGTGTGATCCCAACATGGTTTATGTAATGATGTTTATGACAGTCGTGCCTTGGGAGCAATGTTGGTTTGACATCCACATTGCATGTTTAAATGTTGATTAAACGTCCACATTACGATTCTCCCTAGGGCCCATTGATAGGCCTGTACTCGTTGTGTGTAGGCCGTCTAGGTCATCTGCGTTGTAAGGATAGTGCATTACTTTATAACATGTGTAGTATAGCTCCATAACTCATGATCATACGCATCATATGTATGCTTAATATGAGAAGTGACTGATCATAGCATATGCCTTCGGGCAGATTGTTTAAGGGCTCCTGGATAGGCGGTGTTGCTCTACATGAGCACACAACATGCGCAGGATTTCTGCATGACTGGATAGTGTGATTCATGCATTCGCATTGTGTGACATGGTTACGTACGCCCTAGCGACATCAGGGCCGTAGCCTCCACAAGCATATCATGGTTGGCAGGATTGGATACCAAAAATCTTGTTCTACATGGGGTGCTATAGATATCCCTGGGTGAAAATCCCTAAACCCTTATGGTACCAAGAGGTTGCTCCAACGTCTAAACCGAGTGGGTGCATGAGCACCGAGTGCCGATTACCAGACGGTTACGCTTTCCACTGTGTCGTGGTCGGTTGGAAGGGGGTGCGGCCTTACCGGCCCAAGAAGAGGGGGCAAAGCTAGGTTGAGTCTCACCAGCTCGAGGAATGGGTCCGCTATTGATGAGCCGAGCCCGATATTGGCAGGCGGATAGTGAGGTCTTTTCCACTCACCTTATTGCGCGCGATGGGGTGACAATCTGGCTTGGAGTGTACTAGACCCCGGTGATATTCCAGTTTTGAGGTGTATCGATATGTGGACTTAGATGAGGATTTGTATGCTTGAGTTGCATTTCGCATTGCATGGCCTTGGTATGACCGACATCATTCATGCTTTACATCGCATGACCTTGGTACGGCTATGGTATTCTTAGGCTTTCATCAGCATGTTCCGCATTACTCTGATACTGCATAATTGCATTACCACCTTGAGCACACACTTTCACCACCCTCTAAGCTTTCTATAAGCTTATGCACGACCATTGCATGCAGGTGACGTTGGCTCGCAGTAGCATTGAGGCAGGAGCGCTTAGCAGATCATTTTGGAGTTTTTATTTATATCATTGTATTTCTCTTTATGCTCATTGTACTTGTAAAGTTTTTGATCATAGTGAAAATGTGTTGGAGTTTTTTTGGTTGTTGTTTATGGGTTATGCCTTTGGTTATGCTTATTATGAATCAAACTGATATTGAAAATCCTCCTCGTAGCATCTCAGGATCGGAACTTGGCGAATAGGCGCTGGGAGCCGAGAATGGGTTTTGCGGAGGTTGTTGGCGCCGGATTCGGCGATCGAAAATTTTGTGAGCCCGGTTTTCGAGTTTGGGGCATGACATGGATGGCCAAATGGGACACCAAAAATCTTTTTCTACATGGGGTGCTATAGATGTCTCTTGTATTGTATGTTGTGATTACTATACGCCCTAGCGACATCAGGGCCGTAGCCTCCATAAGCATGTCGTAGATGGCTAGATGGGATACTGGAAATGTTTGGTTCGAGCATCTGGGAACTTTGGATATTCATGGGTGAAAGTCCCTAAACCTTCATGGCCAGGAGATGCATCAATGTCTAGACCAAGTGGAACATGAGCGCCCGAGTACCGAATACCAATAGGCCGCGTCTCCCACTGTCATATCGGTTGGGAGGGGTGTGGCCTTATCCGCCCGAGTGAGGGGGCTGTAAGCTAGGCTGAGTTTGACTAGCTCATGAATGGGTCCGCTATCGACGTGCCAGGTAGGTATTGGCTGACTACTGGCTAGGCAGATAGTGAGGTCTCTTCCACTTGCATGGTTGCACGTCCGAGGGGTGGCGATTACATGTAGAGTGTACTAGACCTCGGTGATGATCCCAGAGATGTATGATACTGATATGTGGACTTATCGAACAGGAGTTGCATACTCAGCATTATACTCATTCATTCATTCATTCACTATCCACTTGGGCTGGTGGTGTGCAACTAATTGTTATGTGTATTTTCACAATGGCCAAGATTTCGGTTGGGTCGCGCGACCAACCTGAGATCAGGAGCTTACCACATTGAGTCTATCTATCCAAATTTAGGTATGGGACTGGTTTGGATACAAGTCTTTTGTGATAAGCCCCATAGCCTGCGATATCACGTACTATCATCCCGACTTCACACTGCAGCTTGGTTATTTCATTTGCACCACAAAGGCATATTGCATTACATCCTCGGCACATGGCATTTTGGGTTGCCATGTTTCTGTATTTATGTGACTTAAATGAGGCTAGTGGTGTTCGTAGCTCTTCAGAATTACATATGGTATTGCATCATCGGTATCTGATATTTGACTCATTATATCTCCACATTGTATAACTGACCTACATTACTTTCTCAGTATTTAAAATTGGCTTGCTATGTCTTTTCATTGCATATCCTGGATAAGGTTGATGATATTTTTATGGACTTGTCAGTATTTTTGATTACTCTGATATTGCATGGTTCGTGGACTTACCAATATTTCCGTTTACTCTGATATTACATTCTGAGCACGCATATACTGCTCACACACTTACACCACCCTTTAAGCTTTCTATAAGCTTATGCATGATAGATGAGTGCAGGTGATGCAAGGATGTAGTCATAGCTGAGCAGGAGTAGGAGCGTGCAGCTGAGCCTTGTAAAGAATTTATTATATGCATGTATTTTTCTCTTTTAGCATTGTACTCAAATGATTATATTAGTGGATATGTGGTGATGATGTCGTTCTTGTGATTTAGGTATACTTGTGGTTATGCTTCTTATGAGACAAATTCAAATTGAAAATCCTCCTTATAGGATCCCATAATCAGAAACTGGGGTAGAGGCACTAAGAGCCAAGAATGGGGTGCTACGGAGGCTATTGGCACTGGATTCGGCAATCGAAAATTTTGTGAGCCCTGTTTCCAAGTTTGGGTTGTGACAGAAGTTGGAATTGGAGCATAACTTGGAAATACCTGAAGATAACATCACATATATATTGATAGCTACCCTTCACTACATGATTGTTGAGAACGTATAATGATTAGATCCCCGATTTCGAATAACTTAGAACTTTCTTATATAGCTCCCTACCGTTGAGATTATGAGGCTACATAGTATCTCAGTTTCGATCGTTTCTGATCCGAGGTTCAATAGGGGTCACCATAGTATTGATGATACGTCTAACGAGCACAAAGTTAAAAATAGAGAGCGTTATCTTCATCCTTTTATAGATTGATTATGCCTTATATAAGTTTATATCAATGCTTCCTCTTCCCTTGCCTTATCCTGCGTGATAGTAAGTTTTGAGGATGAAATTTTTATTAGGAGGGGAGAGATGTCAGGCCCGTATCCTAGTCCGTACTATTCCATAGACTTTCACAATCCTCCTAGTCAATTTTTGATAACCTACAACCTGTAACTAGTGTTTGCGCGCGACCCTAAGTTGCAGCCCATATATCTGAGTCGACTTGACCCAAGACTTGTACCCTTGTGACTGCGTCGTCACCGCGGTTCCGACACCACGTTATGCATCAAGGCAATACTCGGGCTAGGAGATGTGGGCCCACGTTTAGTTTGAGAAAACACCGTGCATTTACTAAACCCAAGAAAATATGTCCCATCAAATCAATCAAGTGCACATCAATCACTTCACATGTCAAGTACAAACAACCCAAAGTCAATTCTCTCTCTCTCTCTCCACCCATACCCAATCAAGTACACCTATCACTCCCCATCACTCTATCACTCACTCACACCCATCCCTCTCTCTCTTAACATCCCATCCTCTCTCTCTCTCTCTCATTTCTCCTAAGTGATCCCTTCATGAATCAATCGTCCAAGCTCCATGAGAGAGCTTCCTAGGGCCCACTTCCTACCTCTCATCTCCACCATCCAACCTTCATCTCAACCCTTGAATCATGATCCTTAGGAGCTCTAAGAGGTGTTGATGAAAGATGAAGCCCAATAAGAAGCATAGGTGGGTGATTTTATTTTTTTGATTCGTGATTTGAGGGCCCACATGTGGTGGGACCCATTTAATGTATGTATAGAGGGGCCCATGGTGGCGGGGCCCCTCTCACAACCGATCTCTTTTTTTCCCTCTTCTCCCTCTCTCCATTTTTCTTATTTTGTTGGTGTTGATGATTCGTGGGGCTGACCTTAATGACGTGCTAAGTTCAGCACGTGGGGCCACCGTGAGGTATCTGTTGATCCCAGTTGTCCATCATCTAGATAATGGGCCGACAGCTATAGTTGCTGAACAATGTCAACAAGCTCCGTGGGACCACCATGAAGTATGTGATTTATCTATGCTGACCATTAGGGCATGCATGGGTCATCACATGATGTAGCCAACCCATGGTTCAGTTACCAAAATGTGGTCCCACTTATACCATTCTTGAGCTAAATATTTACTTTATGATAGGTCTGCTTCACCCCGCCCGTTGCTAGGTCAGTATATATAAAAATAAATATTCAATGACTTATAAGTAAATTTGTAATTGTTTCACATCAAACTTGTCCTACTTTATTTTTCAATAATATAAATATTTTAATAAAGTCTTTAAATGAACATGTCTTAATCATATTTATTTCACGTATACACTGTTACATGTGCAGCAACAACTCGGGGGTCCACCATAATTTATGTATTCCTCCAAGCCGTCCATTTGTATTGCCATGTGGGCCACACCGTGATGTATGTTTTGTAATCCACACCATCTAGATTGTGCTGGACAATGCTAGACTATGATCGGATGGTGCTGATTTACCTAGACAGTGTTTGGATCGTGCGGATTTACATGGGAATGTCTAGGTGGTGCTGATGTACCTGGACAATGTTTGGATAGTGCTGATCATCATTAATGGGCCATGTACCCCATGGAATGATGGTGTACAGTAATACACATGTTACACCTATAACTATTGATAGGATTTTTGGTGTGATCCAAGCCCACTTGGGGCCCATCGGTGCGGCCCATCCACGGGGCCCATCATGATGTATTTTTTTGGCCCATGTGATGAGGCCCACCTATTGTGTATTTAGAACCCATAAGATGAGGCCCGACTTGATGTACACGAGGCCCATTATGATGTATTCAAGGCCCATGGGCGAGGCCTAATACGATGTATATGTGGCCCATTTAGTGAGGCCCATCATGATGTATATTAGGCCCATGTGAGAGGCCCATAGTGATGTGTAGTAGGCCCATGTGATGCGGCCCATAGTGATTTATAATAGGCCCATGTGAGCGGCCCATAGTGATGTGTAGTAGGCCCATGTGATGCAGCCCATAGTGATGTATAATAGGCCTGTGTGAGCGGCCCATAGTGTCGTTTAGTAGGCCCATGTGAGCAGCCCATAGTGTTGTGTAGTAGGCCCATGTGAGCGGCCCATAGTGTCGTGTAGTAGGCCCATGTGAGTGGCTCATAGTGTTGTGTAGTAGGCCCATGTGAGAGGCCCATAATGATGTGTAGTAGGCCCATGTGATGCGGCCAATAGTGATGTATATTAGGCCCTTGTGTGAGGCCATGGGTCCACTATATGTTTAGCCTTATGTGGGCCACTCCTTGGGAGTAATGTTGGTTAAATGTCCACATTGATGAGCAATGATGGTTGAATGTCCACATTATGACTATCCCTTAGGCCTTGTTAGACCCATTCTCATATTTCGAGGTTGATTACGATTGTCGAGGCTAAGTTCGATTGTCGAGGCCGATTATGGCCTGATTGTCGAGGTTAAGTCCGATTGTTGAGGCCGATTGTCTAGGCCAAATATTGTCGAGGCTGAGTCCGATTGTCGAGGTTGATTTCGATTATTAAGGCCAAGTTCGATTGTCGAGGCGATTAGGTTGTTGGTGAGTCAGATTGCGAGCTGATTTCGATTATCGGTGATTCCAATTATTAAGGCCGAGTCCGATTGTCGAGGCCGATTAGAGTGTCGAGGCCGATTTTGATTGTTGAGGCCGATTGGGTTGTCGAGGCCTATTATTGAGGTCGATTCTAATTTGTCGAGGCCGATTCCGATTGATGAGGCCGATTATTATGCCGATTGTTGAGGCTAATGTGATGTATATGCGGCTTGTATTTAAGGCCTATTGTGATGTGTATTCAATCCGTGTTTAAGGTGCAATGTGACGTATATAAGGCCTATGTCATGAGGTGCATTGTGGTGCATTTGAGGGCCAGCGATGGAATCTGTTATGATGTATATTAGGCCGATGTGAGAGGCCCATTGTAATGTGTATTAAGCTCTTGAGTGAGGCCCATGATGTTGTATATTTAGCCCTTATGTGAGGCCATGGGTCCACTATATGTTAGGCTCTATGTGGACCAATCCTTGGGGGCAATGTTGGTTAAATGTCCACATTGTCGAGGATGATTGTCGATGCGCTGGTTATTGATACCGATTTTGAGTATTTGATAGCACAGCATCATGATACTTGCCCATATGGATCATTTGCTTGTTTGTTATGAGATGTGATTGACCATTGCATATGCCATGGTGTTGGTGGTTTATAGGCCTGAGAGATGGAGTTGCCTCACATGAGCATGCGGTATGCGCGAGATTGATGCATGCTGGATTATATAACTCATGCATCTTTCATTGTGTGTTGTGATTACTTTACGCCCTAGCGACATCGAGGGTCGTAACCTCCACAGGCATGCCATGGATGGCTAAATGGGACACCGAAAATGTTTCGTTTGAGCATTTGGGCACTTTGGATGTCCGTGGGTGAAAGTCTCTAAACCTCGGAGGCCAAAAGATACTTCAACGTTGAGGCCGAGTAGATACATGAGCGCCTGAGTATACCAGTAAGTCGCGTCTCCCAATGTGTCGTGGTCGGTTGGGAGTGGGTGTGGCCTTACCCACCCGAGAGTAGGGGCATAGCTAGGTGAGTTTGACCAGCTCGTGATTGGGTCCGCCATCGACATGCTGTTGGGTAGATATTGGCTAACTACTAGCCAAGCATATGGTGAGGTCTCTTCCACTTGCATGGTCACGCATCGGTGGGCGCGATTGCATGTAGAGTGTACTAAACCCGGTGATGATCCCATAGATGTATGGTATTGATGACTTATTGGGTAGGAGTTGTATACTCGGCATTATACTCATTCATTCATTCATTCACTATCCACTTGGGCTAATGGTGTGCCAATTAATTGTTATGTGTACTTTCGCAATGGCAGGGATTTCGGTTGGGCGCGTGACTAACTTGAGATTAGGAGCTTACCACATTAAGTCTATCTATCCAAATTTTAGTATGAGACTGGTTTGGATAGAATTTTGTGATGGGCCCCATAGGCTGCGATACCACGTACTATCATCCCGACTTCACACTGCTGACTTGGTCATCTCATTCGCACCACATATTATATATTGCATTACATAACTGCAAATGGCATTTTATTTTGCTATGTTTCTTCATTCATATGACTTAGATGAGGTGATGGTATTCGTGGCTCAGAATTGCATTTGGTATTGTATCATCGGTATCGATATTTGACTCATTATGTCTCCACATTGCATAAGCTGACCTACATTACTTTCTCGGTATATGACATTGGCTTGTTGTCTTTTCATCGCATATCTTGGATTAGGTTGATGATATTTTCATAGACTTACCAGATTCTGCTTACTCCGATATTGTATGGTTCGTGGACTTACCGGTATTTTTGTTTACTCTGATATTACATTCTGAGCATGCATATACTAGTCACACACTTACACTACCCTTTAACCTTTCTATAAGCTTATGCACGATAAATGCGTGCGGTGGCGTTAGGTCGTAGTCGTAGCCGAGCAGGAGGAGGAGCATGTAGCCGAGCCTTGTGAAGATTTTTATTATATGCATGTATTTTTCCCTTTCAGTATTATACTCAAATGATTATATTAGTAGATATGTGGTGATGATGTTGTTCTTATGATTTGAATATACTTGTGGTTATATTTCTTACGAGAAAAATTCATATTGAAAATCCTCCTTGTAGGATCCTAGGATCGAAAACTGGCGTATAGGCATTGGGAGCTGAGAATTAGGTGTTATGAAGGCTGTCGGCACTAGGTTCGGTGATAGGGAGTTCTGTAAGCCCGGTTTCCAAGTTTGGGGCATGACATCTAGTACACTTTAGGCCAACTTACCGTCCCATCAAGCGCACAACTGGGTAAGTGGAAGAGACCTCGCTATCCGCCAGCCAATATCTGTATTAACTCTAATATTATTTTACCTTAGTTGGTGTGTGAACTTTGTTTTTCTTTCAGTTTGGTTGACTGACCTATGTTTGTGGAATTTGAACTAGTTATTGATATGTGCACTTTTAAATTGCTCTCTTATCTTGCCTAGTTATTTCCTTTCTTACTCTCTTGGCAATCCTTCTTTTCCAATTATTTTTTTTGTTCTTCCTTTGTCATATTGTGATAAAAAGGGGGAGAAGATTTCAGGCTTGGGGAAGTGGCATTAATTTTTACAATATATATGTGTGTGCTACTCAGGGGGAGTAAATAAGTAAGGAAGAATTTGTGCAAGGAAGAATTTGTGCTAGTTAAAGACAACTGGTGCATGATTCTTTAACCAGGCTGTAACTAGTTCTCTTATATATGACTGCTGCATATTGTGCTTCTCTTGCTTCTTTTTTTTTTTTTTTGGAGTGTGTTTTGTCACAAATTTGACAAAGGGGGAGATTGTAAGTGCTATGGTTTTATGTTCCTTTGCTTGTTAAATTTTGTGGTGCCAAAACATCAATCTATGTCTTGTGTAGCTCATTGGTATATATGATCAAGACATTGCATCACCTCTCTAAACACTTTGCTTCAAGTCAAGAACAAAGAACTACTTTAAACCATTTCAAGAAATGCAAGTACAAGCTACAATGAAAGAAGTGATCTTGTTCAAAGACTCAAGTTAGTGTACAACGCAAGATGAAGTGTAATTCAAGCTCTAAAAGATCTCAAGCTCAATGTTACATCAAGTAGAGAGATCTCAAGCTTCATAATCTTCGAAGGTCAACTATCATCTGAAGAAATGAAGTCTCAATGTTCATACCTCACTTTCAAGGTATGATTGACCTTAAATTGACCTTAGGGTAGGCCATTTTGTATACATAATTCAAATTGAATCATTTTATAGATGTTTGATCTGTTTTAAGACTAGTCCTGGACCTTATTCGACTAGTCCTAGAACTGGCTTGACCAGTCCAAGATATTCCAAGACCAGTCCTAAGTTGTTACAAATTTTCAAAATTTTTTGGTTCAGCTATGACCAGTCCTAGAGTCTGCTCGACCGGTTGTGTGAATAGTGCTCAACTCGATCACGACCAGTCCTACAGATATGACTCAAACTCCAGCGACTAAATCAGGCTCTGCACGATCAGGAGGGCTCACGACCGGTCGTGGACACACTACGACCAGTCGTGAAATGGTTTTATCTAATCGTGCTTAAAATTTCAAAAATATGTTCAGTCTACGACTAGTCGTAGTGTCCTCAAGACCAGTCGTAGATGCAATTTTTGTAACTATAAATAGAACACGAATTTCAGAGTTTTACAAGGTAATTTAAGTAAAATTAAGGCATCACTTTGAGATAAGTCTATGTTCATTCTTAAGCTAATTGTACATATTTAATATTCTCTTTTGTTAGCTTTTTCTTATTTGATTTTGTTTATGCATTCCAATCTAATTTGAAAGAGGAATTAGGATATTCCACTTCTTGGAATCAAAATCAAATAGAGCTAGCCCTAATTGGATTTAATTTAAAATCAATTAGAACTTAGAACCATTTCAAAGTGAGTATTGGACATTGAACTTCCACATTCGAACTTCTACTCCGATTGGTTCTTCTGGGCTGCTACAAAAGAAGAAATCCAGGTATTTTACTATATTATAAATTTCCTTCATTTTGATTTTTGTTTGAGATTAAGCCAGAAAAATCTCAATCTATTGGTTATTTGAAGAGAGCGAGGAAAACTCAGAAAGTGGGGTTTTTGACCCATTGAAAGACACAATTGTGAAGGTTTTAAGTGAACCTATGAAACCTATTTCCATAGAGAACGCTGATATCCCCTGTGTGAGGATATTAGGAGTGGAGTAGCAATCTGTGTGGCTATTGTTTAACAGTTGGTGAACACACATGTGAAATACTATAATTCTTTATGTATTATGGTTTGAATGTTTGCTTAATTTCTATATCATTTATCATTCAAAATTGTGGGATGTATGTGTGAATGTGAATGTTGTAATATTTGCATTTCAAGCACTGTGGGGAATCTTGTAATAGTTTAGATTTCAATTATTGTTATTTCCTTTCTGTTCCTTTACAGTTTTAGCTTTTAATTCTCTAATTGTTCTAGTAAGGTTGTCCTGCAATAAACCCTTGGTTTTTATGGTGAAAGGTTGTCCTTGGAACAACTAGATTTTGTAATTGCTTTACATTCTGCATTGTGAATTATTATCTTTCCTGTTCTTGGCTATCTTATTATTTTATTCCACATGATATGCCTGTAGAAGCCACAACCCTGTTGTCGCTAGGGCACTCCATGATCATATGACATAAGATGCGAGATGCATAAGCCATACTATCCAATCATACATCAAACCTGCATTACCGCATGCTCATGTGGGGCAACTTCGCCTCTAAGGGAGTTCCATAAATAATCAGTCTAATGACACATGCTATGATCAATCACTCATAACAAGCATACAAATGATGCGCATGAGCACGTATCATGATGCCATGCTTAACATATACCCAGTGTGTCCTACTAGCTTAAGCATACTAACATGATTAACAGATATAACATTAATCGGCCCAATACATGAAGTGGTCTATAGAAGGACGGTGTATCTGACACAATATCAAGATAGGCCTATATAGTGAATATACCTGACCTGGTATCACATATTCTTCCATCTACGGCAAGGGGGAAAATGATGATGTATTAATGTCAAGGATGAGCCTCACACTCATCCTAAGAAAGTAGATGGACGGTATGGTTGATACATATATAACATGAAGTCTTAGCAATTGATTCAAAGGTAGAGCACATCACACGGGGTGAGTCAAGCGGGTATACAACAAGTGGGCTTTCTCTTTATCAAGAACAACTAGGCTCTCCTATGAGGGCCGGATACGAATATGAGGCAGGTCTTGGTAAGATTCACACATCCAGGACTATATAACCCTACAAACGATCCTGCCACCATCTAAGTGGGCCTCGAGTTTGGGCCACTAAGCTTGGGCAAACACATATATCTAGGTGGACCACATTTGTTATGGAAGGCTTGGTGAGAACACAAGAAGGCTCCAAGGTTTGGGTAGTTCTACAGGGTGTGGTGGAGAGCATCATTATCAAATGGGGCCCAATGTTTTGGGGTAGTCTGATAATACATATGATGCGCATGGGCAAGAATCATGAGGTTATACTAAGCATAATCTACGGTAATGATGTACTCATATATATATATATATATATATATATATATATATATATATATAAAGTGGGAGCCTAGATGCCATACTACATCAAGGATGGACCTCATGGGGTGAATCATACAATAATAGGAGTCAAGATGTTGACCTTAAGTATATTAAGTGGGCTTCCTCACCCACTCTATCATATGGTAAATTAGGCTTTCTTATGGGGCCCAATATAAACAAGGTGAGCCTACAAGTTATGGTGATTCCTACAAGGGTGGTGGAGAGAACTAGCATGAATGGGGGCCCAATGGTTTGGATTAGCCCACTAGGGCAAGATGGGTAACAGTTATGGGGGCCCAATGATTTGGGATAGCCCAAAAAGGTAAGATGGTCATGGGCTTAACAACGGGCCCTAGGGTGATGTACTATGGGGACATTTAACCACCGTTTACAATATGGACATTTAACCACCATTACTCCCAAGGTGTGGCCCATTTGGAACCTAGAATCTAACTGCAATAGGGCCCATGGTCCTAATACTTGTTAGGAATGGATGATCATCATAAATGTTATCACCTACATCATGGTGGAATCACACCTCACAATTGAGCTTCATCACATAGGCCTCATATGTACCACAATGGGCCTCACACAAGGGCCTCATGTACATCACATTAGGCCTCACACAAGGGCCACATATACATCATATTGGGCCTCACCACATGGGCTTCATATACATCACATCGGGCCTCACACAAGGGCCTTATATACATCACATCGAGCCTTGTACCTGGGCCTCAAATACATCACAATGGGCCTCATACCTGGGCCTCATATACATCGCATTGCACTTGACCATTTGGGCCTGAAATATAACACAATGGGCCTGACCACTTAGGCCTCAAATACATCACAATGGGCCTCATCACATGGGCCGCATATACATCATAATGGGCCTCATCACATGGGTCGGAAATACATCACAATGGGCCTCACGTCAGCAAGTGGGCCTCAAATACAACAAGTGGGCCTGCACAAGTCAGATAGGCCCTGTGGTTGCTGGCCCTATTCAGGCATCTAGTAAATGAACGGTTTAGATTAACATACATCATGGTGGTTTCCACCATCCTACCTGGACGTTGGAGATACAACACATACATCATGTGGGGTCCACAGCCACTAGACGACTTGGATTAAACACGTACATCATGGTGGTCCCCTGGATGGATGGTGTGTATACAACACACACCTCATGTGTAGTCCACATGATGGATAGACAGTGGGGATCAAACCCATCACGTGTGTCCCACCGTCCCAGCTGGACAATGGAAATAAGACACATGCCTCAAGGTGGGGTCCCACCATCCTGAGGTTTGGACGGTGAGGATATAAAATACATATATCACAGTGGTCCCACGTGGGTGGGGTCCATGGCTGTTAGGTAGTGTGGATAGAACACTCACATCATGGGGATCCCACCGTCCTTGTTGGACGGTGTGGATGCCACACGTGTGGGAGGTAGGCCCCACCGTCCTGGCCCCTCGACGGTGGGTGTATAACACATACATTATGGTGGGTTTCCACCGTCCAATCTACTGGACAGTTTGGACGGAATAGGTACATCAGGTGGGTCCCACGTGTGGCCCATCATCTTAAGGTAAAAGCTGATATTTGTGTTTTCTCTTTAGTCCGAGCCAATTCAAATGGACAGCAAGTGTGGGCCCCAGACATGGCAGCGAGGTGGGCCCCGCTTGGACAGCGATGTGGTCCCCTAAATGTACGGCGTGAATAAAATACTTGCATCATGGTGGGCTGCAAACAGGGAAGAGAGAGAGAGAGAGAGAGAGAGAGAGAGAGAGAGAGAGAGAGAGAGAGAGAGAGAGATGTGTGATGGAGGGGAGAGGCTCCGCCACTATGAGCCCTCCCTAAGTGGGCCATGTAAATACAATGCATCAAAATGGATCCAAATACCTGTGGGCCCTCAAAAATGGAAATCAAGGTGCAGATACCATCCCCACCACAAACTTAAGGTCTAGATGACCTCTACATGTTGATCATCAAATAAACATCATGGTGGGGTCCATGGAGAATGACCCCATCATGGATCTACATATATGAATCATGGTGGGTCATTCGCCACACCTTGGGTCCTAAATAGGATCCATACCATCAATCAGTAGGCCCCACTTATCCCAACACTAAAATTAAAATCTAATCCTATGAACACCCACTGATTGCTAATCTTCTTGGTTCCTTAGAATGCTAAGCTCCTTGGCTTCTTCTTTGATGCAAGATGATGAGAATTGAAGGGTTAGGATGGGAGATTAGGGGATAGGAAGGTGGGCCTTGATCTTAGGTTCTTTCTCTTTTCTCTCTTGGTTGCTAGGAAAACTGGTAGAGAATGGAATGAGATAAAGTGAAGGATGGGAGATGTAAGGAGAGAGAGATGGGTGTGTAGGAAGAATGACGTGAGAGGTATGAGTTGTGTTGACTTTTGGGTGAGAGAGAGAGAGAGAGATGGGAGTCATACCTTGTTGGTAAGAGAGGGATGGGTTAGGTATGGGTTGTGATGGGATGTGTACTTGATTGATTGATGTGATAGGTGGGTAGAGATTCTCTTAGGATACATAATGTGTTGCATTTCCTAGAAACATACGCGGGCCTACAACTCCTAGCTTGGGTATCGCATCGGTGCACAAGACGCGGCGTTGGAACTACGGCGACTGCACGATCGCAATAAAACAAGTCTCGGGTTGAGTTGACTCGGATCTATGGGATGTGACTTAGAGTCACGCACAAACACCGATTATAGGTCGTGGGTTGCCAAAATTTGACGAGGATGTTGGCAGGAGTGTAAGGAACGGTACGGACTAGGATATGGGCCTTACATCTACGACACATTTATTGACCATAATGTAATCCCATGGGAATATTAGGGCCTAGAAACAAATGGATCTAGCAATTGGGCCTCATATTCAGATTTGGAAAGCAAATGCCTTTTAGTAGCATTGGATGGTGGTAAAATATTTTCGTTGTCTATGTAGCCGGACACAATAGGGTCTCATGCAGAGATTTCATCGCTACCCACTCTTTGGTCCCTAAGAAAATGGACTCGAATTGTGTAGTGTAGCACACAACATGGACATCAGTACTTTGTGCTACTGGAAATAGTTTGTGGGTCCATAATGATGTGTGTGTTTTATCCACACCAGCCATCCATTATACGAGCTCATTTTAAGGCATGAAAATAAAAATGAGATAGATAAAAATCTTAGGTAGCCCACACCATAAGAAACAATGGTGATTAAATGCCTATCACTAAAAACTTCTTAGGGTTACAAAAACATCAAGATCAAGATGATATTCGTATTTTCCCTTCGTCCAGGTCTGTGTGAATAGGGATTTTGACTATACTAGCATATTGGTATGGTTAAAATCTCTAAATCGAATGGAAGTTCTAAATATTATGAAGGTAGTTGTATTCATACCAAATTGACCTTGTCCTTGTATCAATAGTTGTACGGTTTTTTAGTGAATAAGAAGTTAAGTTGTATTCAATCCCGAGAATATGACGTGGTGGAAGCCCTTTTGGGGCATTGGAAAAGCCCAACTCGTAGGGCCCACATTGATGTATGTGTATAATCCATGCTGCCCATCCTTTTTGGCATGTCATTTTAGGGTTGGGGCCCAAATATCAGCCTAATCAGCCACAAAATAGAAAATGATGGTGATAGTGTCACCCACTGTTAAAACTTTCCAGGCCCACTGTTATGTTTGTTGGAAGTGGACCATGCCCAAGTCAGGACTTCTTGGGACCACAATGAGCTGGTCGACAAGGTGGATGGAACGGATCACCCCATTGTGGGCCTTAGGTTATGGTACCAATGGATACAGATTAAAATATTCCTTCACTGTAGATTTAGTCTGTATCCTTTGATCCATTTTGGTAGTAAAGGAAGTGAGTGAAATTGCGGTAGAACCGCTATTACTGAAGTATGAAGTATGTACAAATGTCCTAGAGGGGGGTGAATAGGATTTTTCAAAATTATTTTCTACTAAGAACAAACAATGCCTAACTTTAATCGAAAGAGTGGCAAAGTAACTATATGGCTTCCAAGCTAATAGAGGGTCTAAATTGTAAATGCTGTATTATAAATCTAGCACCTAGTGGTGTCAAATTTTGTTATGCCAAATCATTTAGAATCCATATCATGTATTGATGAGATGTATAGATCAACTTTGTGCATTTTAAAGTTGTCCAAGTCTTCATTGAACTTCTTTATGTATTCAAGTTAAAGATATGTTGTTGAAGTTCAAGATTTCAAGCTTAAGTACAAGTACTAGTTCAAGGCTCAAGTTTGAGTATAATCTCCAAGTTCAGTACTTTAAAGACTCAAGAACTCAAGTCTTTACTCAAGCTCAAGTTCAAGATTTGAAGACAAGCTTCAAGTATTTCAAGTGTGTGCATTTGCAGAGCGAACGATGTTTCAATTGTTCAAACTCACAAACAAGGTATAGATGACCCTAGATTGACTATAGGTTAGGTCACATTCATTGCATATGCTATGTGGGTCATTTCATAAGTTTATAGGTCATTTCCTTGACCAGTCCTAGTCTTTGTTCGACTAGTCTAAGCTCTAGCTCGACCAGTCCAAGGTTTGTTGTAAATTTTTAAAATTTTCTGTTGGTTGCTCGAACGGTCGAGTGAATAGTGCTCGACCAGTCGTGCAGGCTCGACTCAAAGTCCAACAAGGTTTTTGGGTGCCACTCGACTAGTTGAGCAAGCCACTTGACTAGTAGAGTAACGACCTTATCTTTTTGCACCAGAAATCTTAAAATTTGGTTGGTCCTTCAACCAGTCGAATCGACCCTTAGACCAGTCGAGTGAACAGTATTTTCATCTATAAATAGAGGATGAATCTCAGAGTTTTTCATTCATTCCAAGCTATATCAAACCATCACTCTGAGAGATAAGTTCTTGCATTTCTTAAGCTATTTTGTGTTCATTTTAAATTCTCTTAAATATCTTTTTACATTTGATTTTGTGATCTCCATTTAACTCTATTTCTTTAAAGAAGGGAATTGTGATTTTACCCTCATTGAGATCAAAATCAAATCAAGCTAGCCCAGGCTGAATTAATCTAAAAATCATTTAGATTTAGAACCTTTCATTTATGAGACTGGACATTGAACATCTTCGTCTACATCGGATTGGTTCAATCGGGCTTTTTCAGAAGGAGATTTTCTAGATAAGTACCATTTACATTGTTGTATATCTTTTGTGGTTTGTGAGGTTGTGTCAAGAAAAATATTATTTTGGTTTTGTCTAAGGTAATCCAGAACATCTTAGAGTGTGGGGTTTTGTAATTGTGTGAGCCCATCTAAAGACACAATTGTGAAGGTTTTAAGGTGAACATTGGAAAACCTTTTTCATAGTGAACGCTAATATCCCGAGGGAGTGGATATTAGGAGTGGAGTAGTTGTTTGGTTGTTTTTCAAATAGTTGTTGTACACACAAATGAACCACTATAATTCCTGGAGTTGTGGTGGATGATTGAATTTGCTTATGTGTGTGAATGTTGTAATTTACTTTATGCACTTGTGGTGAATGGTGTAATTTACTTTATGCACTTGTGGTGAATGTTGTAATACCTTAGTTTATTTCCTTTGCCTCTTTATTGATTTGGGTTTTTTATACTTACAAACGTTCTAGTAAGGTTGTCCTGTCATAAGCCTTTGGTTTTTGGTGTTAGGTTGTCCTTAAAACTAAGTTTGTATTAACCTCTAAAGAATAGTACATTTGAGGTTGTTATTTACTTGTGCTATTTTATTATTTGATTGTGTTATCTATCTTTGTATTCCGCATTTATTTTTAATTTGGCATTGTCCTATTCACCCCTCTCTAGGACATTTAGCTCGGCCTTTTCAAGTGGTGTCAGAGCCTAATAGCTCCTTTTTACTATTTAGATTCATTTCCTGAGATAACTGATCTTAAAGATGTCAAATTTTGATAGCCTCTCAATTACTAGGCCTCCACCTTTTGATGACTCCAATTACACCTATTGAAAAGCTAGAATGAGGATCTTTTTAAGGTCCATAGATGAGAGCGTGTGACAAGCCACAGTGACTAGATGGAACCCACTCACAACTGAAGTTCTAGGCACTGATGGAACTATATCTGTTAAAGTTACGTCTTATTTTTCATGTACCACACTTCAGAAAAATGAGAGTAGTGCCAATGCAAAGGCTTTAAATGCAATCACTTGCACACTATCACCGGATGAATTCAAAAGAATTATATCTTGTCATATTGTAAAGCAAGCCTAAGACATTCTATAAATGACACATGAGGGTACGACTATAGTCAAGAAATCTAAACTTCAAATCCTCACCACTCGGTTTGAGGAGATACATATGGAAGAAAGTGAAACTTTCATGGACTTCTATACTAAGTTAAATGACATAGTCAACTCTATGTGGGGTCTTGGTGATAGTATCTAGGAAAGCAAAGTCTTTGCAAAGATATTGTGCTTATTGCCTGATAGGTTCATTTATAAGGTCACTGTCATTCAGGAACTTCATGATACGGATAATATGAGGGTTGAAGAGCTTGTTGGTTCTTTACAAACCTACGAGTTAAATTTTAAGGCTCATAAAGGTAAATCCATAGCCCTTAAGTCTTCTAAAAATATTTCTCAAAATAATACTAGTAATTCTGATTGTGAAAATTCTGAAGATGATATGACACTATTAGCCAAGAAGTTTTATAAAATTTTCAAAAGAAAAAAGAGAGTAGATTTTCAAAAACCTTCAGAAAAGAAAAGGACTAGATCTAAAAATTGAAAATCTATTAAAGACAGCCAATGTTTCAACTGCCATGAATACGGGCATCTGGCAAACAAATGTCCAAAGAGGGACAAACCTAAGAAGAAAGGTATGTTGGCCACATGGGATGAGTCATCTTACTCTGAAGCTTCTTCTGAGTCAGATGATTCTGAACCCGAGTCTACTAATGAGGTCAAGGCCTTAATGACTCTAGCCAGAGTCACTTCCTCAGACAGTTGTAATTCAACTTATGATGAAAATCTGAGAAGCGACCCTGAAAATGATGATGATTTACAAGATGCCTATAATGCCCTATACAGGGAAAGTTGCAAGATAGCTGTAAAACTAAAACTTCAAAAAGAAAAGTTTTTAAAGTTAAAAGAAGATTTTGATAACTTAGTTTTAGAAAAATCACATTTTTCTGATTGTTTTGAAAAAGCTAAGTGTGATTTAGATTTCAAAACATCCCAAGTTGAAAACCTTAAATCAGAAAATGAAAAACTAAAACTAGAAGTCTCTTCTCTCTTGAGTTTGAAGGATACTTGGAGGTATGCCCAGGGTGATCCTAAACTAGAAAGACTGCTAACCGGATCAAGGAAATGTGGCAATAGATCTGGTCTAGGCTACAATAAGAATACATCTCCTAAAAGTAAGTCCATTCCTCTTAAGTTTGTCAAAGGGGAGTCCTCTAATGCAAAAGGGAAAAGTATGAATCAAAATAGTTTAAAAAATACTAAAACTTTTCAGGTTATGAAAGCTAAAAGTAATCATATCAATTATAGAAATCAGAATCATAACCCCTTAGCTGAGAAAATTGTAGATTTACTCAAGGAGCTTCTAAAATCTAACTCGAATGGTAGAATATATAACAACTACAAGCGTAGAAAAACCAACTATGCTCAAAAACCCAAAATAGTAATGAAATGGGTCCCTAAGGTTGCTTGTCTGGTTGCCCACGCCACTTTCAAGGCTTCGAGTCAATCAAAGTGGTACCTAGATAGTGGTTGTTCTAGACACATAACAAGTGATAAAGATTTGTTTACCAATCTTAAAGATATGACTAATGGATCTGTCACATTCGGTGATGGTAGCAACTCAAGAATTGTTGGCCAAGGTATGGTTCAACTCTTTAATCTTCCTCCATTTGAGAATGTTTTGTTTGTAGAGGGCCTTAAGCATAATCTCTTAAGCATTTCTCAAATTTGTGATAACAAACATAGCATCAAATTCACTAACCAAGGGTGTGAGATTTCTAATGAGAATGGTTCTGTGATATTAACTGGTCACAAAACATCTAAGAACTACTATATAGTCAGTGATTCAAGCTCATCTAAGTTATCGTGTTATGGTCCAAACCAATGAGACCGAACTATGGTATAAACGCCTAGGACATGTACACTACCGTAATCTTTATAGACTGAGCAACGGTGATGTAATAAGATGTCTACCCAAGTTAAAGAAAATGGATAAAATTTGTGGCAAATGTAAGATTGGAAAACAAACTAGGAGTGCTCACAAGAAAGTGAACTCCAAGGTCACATCTAAACCCCTTGAAATTCACATAGATCTTGTTGGACCTACTAGGACGGAGAGTCGAGGTAGTAAGAAATATATTCTAGTAATAGTAAATGATTTTACCAGGTATACATGGGTAGTTTTCATGAGAGAGAAATCTGAAACTCTCAATGAAGTGAAAAGGGTACTTAAGCATATCCAAACTGGGAAGGAATCGCATGTATCTAAAATCCGTAGTGATCATGGTTCCGAATTTGACAATAGTAGTTTTGAGAAGTTCTGTAGTGATCATGGTATATCGCATGAATTTTCTACTCCTAAGACACCTCAACAGAATGGGGTTGTTGAAAGAAAAAATTATGTGCTTCAAGAAGTGGCTAATGTGATGTTAAACAACATGAAACTTCCTAAAAATCTTTAGGCTGAAGCAGTGAACACAGCTTATTATTTTATTAACCGTGTTTATACTAGAAAGTTAAATAATAAGACTGCATATGAACTGTGGTTCGATAAGAAGCCAATAGTCAAATACTTTCGAGTTTTTGGCAGCAAATGTTATATTCTACGTGATCGGGAAAATCTGGGAAAATTCGACACTAAAAGTGACGAGGGTATTTTCCTAGGACATGTGTTAAATAGTAGAGTGTATCATGTTCTCAACAAGAGGACTGGTGTAATTCAAGAGTCCATTAATGTGGTTCTAGATGATCACTTGAATACACTTGTCTCAAGTTCAGAAGATGGTGAATTCTCCTTGTTTGATAAACCAGACTCTTCATCCAGTTAAAATAACACTGAACTGTGGTCAGTAAAAGACCATCCAACTAATCAAACCCTCTCACTAGTGTGCACACTCGTAGACAATTAGAAAACATTTGTAATTATGTGTGCTTCACATCACAGATTGAGCGGGCCAATGTAAAAGAAGTGCTTGCTGATGAAAACTAAGTAGTGGCTATGTAAGATGAAATTAATCAATTCGTAAGGAATGATGTATGGTACTTAGTTCCTAGACCTAATGATAAACATATTATTAGAACTAAATGGATTTTTAAAAATAAGTCTGATGAATTATGTAACATTATAAGAAACAAGGCTAGACTGGTTGTACAAGGGTACACTTAGATAGAAGGCATCGATTATGATGAAACCTTTGCCCCAGTAGCTCATCTTGAATCTATCAGACTGTTCATATCCATTGCTTGTTACAAAAATTTTAAAATCTATCAAATGGATGTCAAGAGTGCTTTCTTGAATAGTGATCTACATAAGGAAGTATATGTAGAAGAGCATACTGGTTTTGAAGACCCTATACATAGTGATCATGTTTATCACCTGAAAAAGGCACTATTTGGATTAAAACAAGCTCCCAGGGCATGGTATGAGAAATTTACTAAGTTTCTACTGCGTCATAACTTTGTAATGAGGAGTGTTGATAAGACACTGTTTGTAAAGAAACACAATGATCACAAACTGATAGTACAGATATATGTTGATGACATTATCTATGGATCTACTTGTTTTAACATGTCCATTGAGTTTGCAGATTTGATGACTTCTAAGTTTGAAATGAGCATGGTTGGAGAACTGAATTATTTTTTAGGTTTACAAGTGAAACAGCTTAAAGACGAGATCTTTATTTCTCAAACCAAGTATGCTCTAAACTTGGTGAAAAAGTTTGGATTCGAGAGATGTAAAAATTTCGATACTCGTATGAGTATGACACTTAAGCTCTCTAAGGATTCAATAGGTAAAAGTGTAGATCCTAAGTTGTATCACAGTATGATAAATAGTTTATTATATTTAACTACAAGCCGACCTAATATTGCATTCAGCATACGAATTTGTGCTAGATATCAATCTGACCCTAAAGAATCCCACCTGATTGCTATTAAGTATATTTTGAGATGTCTCAAGTACGACCAATCTTGGTCTTTGGTATCCCTATGATACTAATGTTCAATTAGCCGGTTATACAGATGCTGATTAGGTTGGTAATATTGATGATCGTAAGTCTACCAGCGGTGGATGTTTTTATGTTGGGAACTGTGTAGTTTCATGTCATAGTAAGAAACAGAGTTTTGTATCGCTTTCCACAGGTGAGGTTAAGTAAATTACAGCCGGTAATGCATGCACTCTAACTTGTGTGGATCCTTACTCTTGCTCAGGTGGTACACTCTTGGGAGTTTCAACACTCGGTCAAGGGTTTGAGTACCCATAGGTGGTGAAATTCCACTAGCGTGAGTGTGTGGGGGTGTGTGCTTGTTAAAAAAAACTTGTGTGGATGAGGAAGATGTTAAATGATTATGAATTTACATAAGATTCTATGTGTAAGGCCCGTATCATAGTCTATACCATTCTATAGGCTTCCTCAGTCCTCCCAGTCGAATTCCGGCGACCCGCGACCTGTAATCGGTATTTGCTCGTGACCCTAAGTCACATTCCGAAGATCAATATCGGCCCGTCTAGAAACTTATATCCTAACTACCGCACCGTTGCCACAGTTCCAACGCCACGTCTCGCGCGCTGATGCCATACTCGGGCTAGAATATGTGGGCTCACGTTCATTTCGAGGAAAACGCTGTGCGTGCGAATTCTGAGAGAATCTCTACAACCTATCCAATCAATCACTCAACCAACCAATCAATCAAATCAAGTACAAGCAACCATCCCTCTCTTACACCACCCTTACCAAAAGTCAACTCTATCTCTCTCCGCCCATCACTCTCTCACCCAAAATTTAACCCAACCCATCCCTTCCTTACATCCATCCCATCTCTTTTCATCCATCATCTCTCTCTCTCTCTCTCTATCATTTCCCTTTTCACTCTCAAGCTCCCAAGGAGAGCATCCAACATCCAAGATTCCCAAGTAACCCAAGTGTGGCCCACTCTCCTACACCAATCTCACATCTTAGCCGTCCAATCTTCATCATCCTCCATCAAGATCGAAGCCATGGAGCTTAGGAGTCCAAGGAGCTAAAGAAGGAGGCCAATAGGAGGGTGATCCACTGTTGATTTTTTAAGGGCCCATTTGTTGTGGGACCCACTTGATATATGCATTGTATAAGGGAGGGCCTAATAGTGGCGGGGTCCCTCCCTTTCACATTTCTCTCACTATCTCTCTCCTTATCTCTCTCTCTCTCTCTTTGATGTGTGCCCACCATGATGTATGTGTACATCCAACCATCTATACAATCCATGAATACTAGATGATGATTGGTTGGTGTACCGTGCAGCTATATAGCTGCTAACTTACGTTAATAAGTTTTGTGGCCCACCATGTGGCATCTGAGATCCACACCACCCAGCCATGTGGATGGTAGATCCCACCATAAGGTATATGTTATATCCTAACCGTCCATTCATTGGACGTGGACCCCACCATGGTAGCGTGTGGGGCCCACCATGATGTATGTGTACATCCAGTCGTCTGTCCAATCCATGGACGCTGGATGCTGGAATTGCAGAAAAAACAATATATAAAAATATACAAAATAATATATTATATAATATATTTGATATATATATATATATATACGTAATATATAGGTACTAGGGAAGGATACCACGTGGGACCCACCCACCATGGTAGCCGATTGGCTGGCCTATTGCACAGCAGCGATACGGCTGCTGTGATGTGGTATGTGAAATGGCCAAGCTATATGTCCTAGAGGGGGGAGTGAATAGGACTATGCCAATTTAAAGTTAAATACTGCGGAATATGAAATAAAGAATAGATAGCACTATACACCAATCATAGTATAGGAATGGAAAGAAACCTAAAATAGAGAAATAGAAACAAAAATTGTTCTAAGGACAACCTTACACCAAAAACCAAAGTTTATGGTAGGACAACCTTATTTCTAGAACAAACAGAGAAACTGAAGCTCAACGTAATAAAAAGATAGCAAAAATATAATGCTGAAATGTAAATCTAAATTATTACAACATTCCCCACTGTGCTTGAAATGAAATGATTACAATATTCACATTCACATGTACATTCCACAATTCTGAATGATAAAAGATAGGAAATATAAATCACACATCCACAACACAAAGAATTATAGTAGTTTGCCTGTGTGTTCACCAATTGTTAAACAACAGCCACACAGAATGCTACTCCACTCCTAATATCCTCACACAAGGGATATTAGCATTCACTATCAAATAGGTTTTCACAAGTTCACCCAAAACCTTCACAATTGTGTCTTTTTCAAAGGGCTTACACAATTCAAAAACCCTCACTTCTGATTTTTCTGGCTCTCCTCAGATAACCAACAACTTTGAGATTTTTCTGGCTTAACCTTAAATAAAACCAAACAATGTAAATTACACAAATTGTAAAATACCTGATTTTCTCCTTCGTTGTAGTAGCCCAGAAGAACCAAGTCGGAGTAGAGATTTGAATGTCAAAGTTCAATGTCCAATACTCACTTTATAATGGTTCTAGGTTCTAATAGATTTTAAATTAAAACAAAAGGGCTAGCTCTAATTGATTTTGATTCCAGAAAAAGGAAAACAACAATTCCTCTTTTCAGATTAGATTGGAATGCAAGAAACAAAATCAATTAACAAAGCTAAAGAAAGAGAATATTAAATATGCACACTTAGCTTAAATGGAGCACCGACTTATTTCTCAGAAGACCGAATTAAATTAACTTGAATTGCCTTTTTTATTCTGAGATTCGTGCTCTATTTATAGGTGAGCAAATCACACCTTCGACTGGTCTAAGGACCTCTACGACTAGTCGTAGAACCAATAGATATTTGAAAATTCGAGCGTGATGAGATTTGGCAGTTTCACGGCTGGTCGTAGGTCTCCTTCGACTGGTCATAGGATCCCTTCGACTAGTCGTAGGTTGTCTAATTTTAACGCTGTTCTTTGAGTCGCAGGTCTACGACTAGTCATAGATGCAGTCGACACTGTTCCTACGACTGGTCGAATAGTCCCTAGGACTAGTCGAAGCCTAACAGAAAATTTCTGATTTTTGTAACAAACTTACGACTGATCCAGGAAATGTTTAGACAGATCGAAGCAGTGCTAGGACTAGTCCGAACAAAGTCCTGGACAAGTCTTAGAATAGACCAAACTTACTTATATAAAACATATGAATTATGTATCCAAAATGACCTACTCTAAAAGTCAACCTATGGTCGGTCATACCTCAATAGTGAAGTAAGGACATTGAAACTTTAGAGACGAGTGACCTTTGAAAGTAATGGAGCTTGAAGTCTTAATGTCGTTTAAACTTGAGAGCTTTTTAAGATCTTGAGATTGAACTTGAAAGCTTCTTGAATCTAGTCGAACAATCTCACTTTCTCGAGTCTTGACTTATGAATAGTGCTTGTCAAACTAAGTTGATCTTGAGTAGAGCTTTGTTCTTCATATATGCAAGCTTCATAGTAGTGTTTTTAGCACCACAAATTTGACAACAAACAGGGTTTTAAACTATAGCACTTACAGAAGCCATACCTTAAGCCGAGGAGAACGCAAAAATGAACATTCCCTTATCATCTCTACAAATCCCACCTCCATATATCTGATTAAAGAATCATGCACTAGTTGTTATCAACCGGTATCCTGCAGACTTGAAAATCAATATTATTCAACATACGGTCCACCTCTGCACACCTCTGCTAATACTCCCCCTGAGTAACATACTCATAAAACACCATACATAGAACATATCTATAACATATCCATACTCCCCCTTTTTGTCATAATATGATAAAGGAAGCACAACCTAGATGGCTGAGGAAAAATAATCAATGAGAAATATGAGAGGTAACTAGTCAAGATATGAGGATATAACATAAGCAATGCACATAATTCATAAACTGAGCTAAGTTAAAGAGAGTGACAAACTCAAAAACTAGTTAGGAGTAATAAAGTTATTACAGACCAGTAATCTTAAAAATACCAATCTAACCCAGATAAAGGAGCAGGAATGGAAGGATCAAGTTGATGCATGCCTTCGTTCAAGCGCCTAAGATATTTGCGCATATATTTGAACTGTAAATCATGGGCAACAGGCATGTTTTCCATCTTAACATTTAGATTCTCAACTTTATTTTCCAATGCACTTAGACGTGCATCAAATAAAGAAGGATCATAATCTGGATCATTTGTAGAATCAAACTCAAGTTCTTCAAAAATATAATCTATGTTAATATAATCAGGAGGAAGATCACCAGCTTCTTCCTCATGTTCAGCTTCAGCACTGCCAACACCATCACCTTGGCTAGGAAGGAAATCCAGTTTCATCTTATTGATATTGGAATTGTTAAATATCAGATGATGGATAGGGGCCTATCCAACTAGTATGTTGACTGACATATGTGTAGCCAACACAGTCATCAAATATCCAAAAGGAATATCACTGTGACCAGGATGGAGTCGAAACTGAATAATGAAGTGACAAATCAAGGATGGTAAGCAAATGTTAACATCACTAACAACAAAATGAAGAATACGAACCATGAAGGATGTCAATTTAGATTTATTACCCGACCGAGGATACAAATTAGACAAAGATTTTGTGAAGAATTCTGTATTTAGGTAACAGATATTTTGAAGGAAGCACATTCCCTTTATGCGTCCATTGTACATCCAAATTGCATAAGTCCTTATTCAGCATACGTTTTTCAGCAATAAAGGGTTTATCATCATTCACTGGAACATCCATAAGGACTGAAATCAAATGATGATCAACTTCAAATGGCCCTTTTCTTGTGGAGATAGAAAAAGTTAAATTTTCCAGTGAGAAAGCACATATGCATGCAAACATAGATTGGGCAATGGACCGGTATATTAGCCCACCCCAAAGCAATAAGTTATTTTAACCTACAGATTGGAGCATAGGAAAAATATCAAAAGGAGCAACATGATTAATATCTACTGGATGCTCAACAATGACATTACGCAATATGATATCCCAAACATAAGATGGATCGTCCTCAGGAGCCCTAAGATGATGCTTAGTGATAGGGACTAATCTGGAAGAGGAAGATGGACCACAGGATATTGATTTTCTTCCTTTAGAAGCCATATGCAACAAATATTTCAAGAATATAGAGAGGTGCAAAGGATTGAGAAAAGGGTTTTCTTAAATCAGATTTTTCAAAAGAAAAACCCCAAATCTCAACTAAATTCAAAATAGACAACTCCAAGAGAGAAATAGAAGCAATCTAGACACTAATCTACAAGCAAAATGTAAATGGAGCACCAACCTTGAAGATTTTAGTAGATGGGTTCGACTAGTCGTGTGTCGGCTCGTTGGAGAGTGAAATTGAAATGAAGAAGAAAGTGATTTCCTCCAAATTTTAAGTGAATCCACGCAATTCACGACTGGTCGTGGGTATACATGACTAGTCGTAGCACGACTGGTCGTGGATACTCACGACTGGTCGAGTACAGGCCAAAAAATCTGATTTTTGCATATTTTTCAAGATTTGAAAACTAAACTAGCAAATATATACAATATGATACAAATAGGCATAATTAATCATTTTAAAATGCACATGCCGAGATCAAATTTCGTTTTGTTAAACCTGCTTTTGTCGAGCGGTTTAGTAAAAATATCAGCACGTTGAATCTCGGTAGGGATATATTCCAAAGATATAACCTTTTCTTCAACTAATTCCCGAATATAATGAAATCTAATATCAATGTGCTTAGTACGAGAATGTTGAATTGGATTTTTTGAAATATTTATGGCACTGGAATTATCACAATATAATAACATAGAATCCTGTTTAATTCCATAATCACTTAGCATATGTTTCATCCAAATAAGTTGTGTACACGCATTACCAGCTGCGATATATTCAGTTTAAGCTATTGAAAGTGATATAGAACTTTGTTTCTTGCTAAACCAAGAAACTAAACAGTTTCCGATATAAAAACAACCACCACTGGTTGATTTTCGATCATCAAGATTACCAGCCCAGTCAGCATCCGAGTACCCAGCTAATTGAACACTAGTCTCATGAGGATACCAGAGACCGAGATTAACAGTACTTGCAACATATCTTATAATCCGCTTGACAGCAGTCAAGTGCGACTCTTTAGGTTCAGATTGATATCTAGCGCAAATACCAACACTTAGAGCGATATCTGGTCTACTAGCAGTTAAATACAATAGGCTACCAATCATACTCCAATATAATTTTGGATCCACATTTTTACCTGCAGAATCTTTTGAGAGTTTCAAGGTTGTACTCATAGGAGTATCAAAGTTCTTACCATTCTCAAATCCAAATCTCTTAATCAAGTTCATGGCATTTTTAGATTGAGAAATGAACATTCCATCAGGTTTTTGTTTTACTTGTAACCCGAGGAAATAATTCAATTCCCTAACCAAGCTCATTTCAAACTGAGATTTCATCAAATCTGCAAACTCAATAGTCATGTCAGTATAGGTAGATCCATAAATGATATCATCAACATAGATTTGTACTAATAAGATGTGATCCTTATGTTTTTTAATAAATAGAGTTTTATCAACACATCCCATTTGAAAATTATGGCTTAATAGAAACTTCGTTAGTTTCTCGTACCATGCCCTAGGAGCTTGTTTTAAACTGTAAAGTGCCTTTTTAAGATGATACACATGATCAATATTTTTGGGGTCCTCAAAACCCATTAGTTGTTCAACATAAACTTCCTCATGCAGATCGCCATTTAAAAAAGCACTTTTCACATCCATTTGGTAAATATTAAACTTTCTAAAACACGCAATGGATATAAAGAGTCTGATTGATTCAAGATGTGCTACTGGCGCAAAGGTTTTATCATAGTCAATACCTTCAATTTGAGTGTAACCTTGTACCACTAGCCTAGCCTTGTTTCTAATTATATTACCAAGTTCGTCAGACTTATTTTTGAAAATTCATTTGGTTCCAATGATGTGTTTATCTTTAAGTCTAGGTACGAGATACCAAACATCATTTCTCACAAATTGGTTAAGTTCTTCTTGCATCGCAACAATCCAGTTTTCATCAGCAAGAGCTTCTTTTATGTTAGATGGTTCTATCTGGGATGTAAAACATACGTAATGCATATATCCTCAAGTTGTCTACGGGTACGAACACCAGTAAGAGGGTTTTCAAGAATCTATGTGGTTGGATGATCTTTAACAGTCCTCAGTTCAGAATCAGTTTAATTAGATGAAATATCAGATTTATCAATTACTAGTACTTCATCATTATCTGAATTTGAGACTGGTGTGTTTAAGTGATCATCAATGACCACATTGATAGAATCTTGAATCACACCGGTCCTTTTGTTCAGAACCCTATAAGCTCGACTGTTTAAAGAGCATCTAAAAAGATCCCTTCATCACTCTTCATATCAAACTTTCCCAGATTTTCACGATCTCGTAAAATATAGCACTTGTTGCCAAAAACTCGAAAGTATTTGACAGTAGGCTTTTTATCGAACCACATTTCGTATGCTGTTTTATTATTACCTCTACTAGTGTAAACCTGGTTAATAATATAGCAAGCTGTATTGACTGCTTCAGCCCAGAGATTCTTAGAGAGCTTCATACTGTTCAACATGACATTAGCCATTTCTTGTAGCACTCTATTTTTCCTTTCAACTATACCATTTTGTTGTAGAGTTTTGGGCGCTGAGAATTCATTAATATTCCCTGGTCACTACAGAACTTCTCAAATCCGCTATTCTCAAATTCAAATCCATGATCACTACGAATCTTACTGACTTGAGAACCTTTTTCAGTTTGAATCCTTTCAAGAACCTTTTTGACTTCTTCTAAGGTTTCTGATTTGTCCCTTAAGAAGACTACCCATGTATATCTAGTAAAGTCATCTACAATTACCAAGATATATCTTTTGCCACCTCGACTTTCCGTCCTGGTAGGTCCTACTAGATCCATATGGAGAAGCTCGAGTGGTCTTGATGTGGTATTGAAATTCACCTTTTTGTGTGAGTTCGTTGTTTGTTTGCCAATCTGGCATTCACCACATATTTTATTTAATTTTTGTAGTTTGGGTAGACCTCTTATAAGTTCCCATTTGCTCAATCTATATAGATTTCGGTAGTGTACATGTCCAAGACGTTTGTGCCATAAGTCAGTCTCGTCTGTATGAACCATGTAACATGATTGATTAGATGAGCTGGATTTGCTAATAATATAGTAGTTTTCAGACGTTCTATGTCCAGTTAGTATTACTGAACCCTTGTTGTTTAGAATCTCACAGCTTTAATTAGAAAACCGTACACTATGGTTATTGTCACATATTTGAGATATGCTAAGGAAGTTATGTTTTAGACCTTCAACATATAAAACATTTTTAAACAAAGGAAGGTTATAGAGTTGAACAGTACCTTGGCCCATAATCTTGCAGTTGCTGCCATCACCAAATGTGACTAAACCATCAGTCATGTCTTTAAGATCGATGATAAACCTTTTTCACCAGTCATATGCCTTTAGCATCCACTGTCTAGGTACCACTTTGAATGGCTTGTAGCTTTGAAAGCGGTGTGATCAACTAAGCAGGCAACTTTAGGAACCCATTTCAGAACTGTTTTAGGTGTAGGAGTATAGTTGGTCTTCTTCTGACTGATGTTGTAAGGATGACCTACTGAGTTAGATTTTAAGAGCTCCTTGAGTAAATCTACTATCTTTTCAGCAAGAGGGTTTCGGTTCTGATTTTTAACGTTGACATGGCTGCTTTTAGGTTTTTGAAAAGTTTTTGTATTTTTAGAAAAACCTTGATAAGTACTTTTCCCTTTTGAGTTTGAGGACTTTACTTTCACAAATTTGGGAGGAGTATACTTTTGTTTAGGAGGTATATTCTTATCATAGCCTAATCTGGATCGATCGCCACTTTTTCTTGATCCGGATAATAATCTTTCTAACTTTGGATCTCCTTAGGCATACCTCCATGTATCCTTTAAGCTCAGAAGAGAAGATACTTCATTTTTAAGTATCTCATTTTCAGATTTCAGATTTTCAATCAGTGAGGTTTTGAATTCTAAATCGCATTTTGATTTTTCAAAATAATCTAAAATTTGGGATTTTTCTAAAACAAGTGATTCAAAACATTCTTTGAGTTTAAAATTTTTTTCTTTTTGAAGTTTAAGTTTGACAGCAATTTTACAACTTTCCTTGTATAGGGCATTGTAAGCATCTTGAAGATCATCTTCATTTTCATAATCACTATTCAGATTTTCTTCGCTAGTCGAATCATCATGATTTGAAAAAGTGAATTTGGCTAAAGTCATAAGGGCTTTAACTTCACTGCCTGACTCGATTTCAGAATCTTCTGATTCAGAAGAAGCTTTAGAATCAGATGATTCATCCCAAGTAGCCAACATACCCTTTCTTTTTGTTTTGTCCTTTTTAGGACATTTGTTTGCTAAGTGCCCATACTCTTGGCAGTTGTAACATTGATTGTCTTTCAAAGACTTCCAACTTTTAGATCTAGGTTTAGATCTCTTTTTATCATTTGATTTTTGAAAATCAACAATTTTCTTGCTTTTGAAAATCTTGTAAAATTTCTTCGCTAAAAGAGCCATATTGTCTTCAGAATTTTCTAAATCTGAGTTTTCTTAAGAAATACCTTTAAAAGATTTGAGAGTAATAGATTTACTTTTAAGAGCTTTAAAGTTTAACCCATAGGTTTGTAAAGAACCAACTAGTTCTTCTACCCTCATATCATCCGTAACACGAAGTTCCTGGATTGCGGTTACCTTAGAGTTGAACCGTTTAGGAAGTGAGCGTAGTATCTTTGCACACACTTTACTTTCTGGGATTTTATCACCAAGACCGTACATTGAGTTCACAATGTCATTTAATCTAGTGTAAAAGTCCATAAACATTTCATTTTCCTCCATATGAATTTCTTCAAATTTGGTTGTGAGGAGTTGGACTTTAGATTTTTTGACAATTATAGTACCCTCATGTGTCATTTCTAATATATCCCAGGCTTGTTTTCCAGTATCACAGGATATGATTCTTTTGAGCTCATTTGGTGATAGTGCACAAGTGATTGCATTTAGTGCTTTTGCATTGGCATTACTCTTATTTTTCTGAAGGGTGGTCCACGAGAAATATGGTGTTACTCTCTTTGATTTTGAACCATCAATACCAGTCACTTCAGTGGTAGGTGGGTTCCATTCAGTCGCTGTGGCTTGCCACACACTCTCATCCATTGATTTGAGGAAGATACTCATCATGGCTTTCCAATAGGCATAATTGGAGCCATCAAAGGGTGGAGGCCTAGTGACTGATAGGCTATCAAAATTTGACATCTTATATATAGCTTAGATCGTTAGCTCAGGAATTAAATCCAAATAAAAGGTAATAAGAGCGAGCTATTAGGCTCTGATACCTCTTAAAATGGCCAAGCTATATGTCTGAGAGGGGGGGTGAATAGGACTATGCCAATTTAAAGTTAAATACTGCGGAATATGAAACAAAGAATAGATAGCACTATACACCAATCACAGTATAGGAATGGAAAGCAACCTAAAATAGAGAAATAGAAACAAAAATTGTTCTAAGGACAACCTTACACCAAAAACCAAAGTTTATGGTAGGACAACCTTATTTCTAGAACAAACAGAGAAACTGAAGCTCAACATAATAAAGAGATAGCAAAAATATAATGCTAAAATGTAAATGTAAATTATTACAACATTCCCCACTGTGCTTGAAATGAAATGATTATAACATTCACATTCACACGTACATTCCACAATTCTGAATGATAAAAGATAGGAAATATAAATCACACATCCACAACACAAAGAATTATAGTGGTTCACCTGTGTGTTTACCAACTATTAACCAATAGCCACACAGAATGCTACTCCACTCTTAGTATCCTCACATAGGGGATATTAGCGCTCACTATCAAATAGGTTTTCACAGGTTCATCCGAAACCTTCACAATTGTGTCTTTTTCAAAGGGCTTACGCAATTCAAAAACCCTCACTTCTGAGTTTTCTGGTTCTCCTCAGATAACCAACAACTTTGAGATATTTCTGGCTTAACCTCAAATAAAACCAAAAAATGTAAATTACAAAAATTGTAAAATACCTGATTTTCTCCTTCATTATAGCAACCTAGAAGAACCAAGTCAGAGTAGAGATTTGAATGTCAAAGTTCAATGTCCAATACTCAATTTATAATGGCTCTAGGTTCTAATAGATTTTAAATTAAAACAAAAGGGCTAGCTCTAATTGATTTTGATTCCAGAAAAAGGAAAATAATAATTCATCTTTTCAGATTAGATTGGAATGCAAGAAACAAAATCAATTAACAAAACTAAAGAAAGAGAATATTAAATATGCACACTTAGCTTAAATGGAGCACCAACTTATTTCTCAGAAGACCAAATTAAATTAACTTGAATTGCCTTTTCTATTCTAAGATTCGTGCTCTAGTTATAGATGAGCAAATCACACCTTCGATTGGTCTAAGGACCTCTATGACTGGTCGTAGATCCAACAGATATTTGAAAATTCGAGTGCGATAAGATTTGACAGTTTCACGACTGGTCGTAGGTCTCCTTCGACTGGTCGTAGGTTGTCTAATTTCAACGCTGTTCTTTGAGTCATAGGTCTACGACTGGTCGTAGATGCAGTCAAAATTGTTCCTACGACTGGTCGAACAGTCCCCAGGACTAGTCGAAGCCTAACAGAAAATTTCTAATTTTTGTAACAAACTTATGACTGATCCAGGAAATGTTTAGATAGGTCGAAGCAGTGCTAGGACTAGTTGAACAAAGTCTAGGACTAGTCTTAGAACAGACCAAACTTACTTATATAAAACATATGAATTATGTATCCAAAATGACCTACTCTAAAGGTCAACCTATGGTCGGTCATACCTTAATAGTGAAGTAAGGACATTGAAAATTTAGAGACGAGTGACCTTTGAAAGTAATGGAGCTTGAAGTCTTGAAGTCGTTTAAACTTGAGAGCTTGTTGAGATCTTGAGATTGAACTTGAAAGCTTCTTGAGATTCTTGAGTTTGAACTTGAAAGCTTCTTGAATCTAGTCGAACAATCTCACTTTCTCGAGTCTTGACTTATGAATAGTGCTTCTCAAACTAAGTTGATCTTGAGTAGAGCTTTGTTCTTCATATATGCAAGCTTCATAGTAGTGTCTTTAGCACCCCAAATTTGACAACAAATAGGGCTTTAAACTATAGCACTTACAGTATGATCCACACCTTCCATCCAAGGTGGGACCCCACCGTGATGTATGTTTTGTATTCCACGTCGTCCATTTTCCATGTACGGCCCCACCATTATATGGTGTTATATCTGCACCGTCCGTGTAGTGGCCCACCTTGATATGTGTTTTGTCAACACTGTCCATCCAGCAAGCTCTGTGGGTCCCACTGTATGACGTTAGTATGTCTCTGTGGGGCCCACATATAAGGTATGTGTTGTATCCTCAACGTCCATCGGTTTGGGGACGTGGACCCCACCTTGATGTATTTATTCTATAACAACTCTACCCATCTATCCAAGGTGGTGTGGGGCCCACGTTGATGTACGTATTGTATGTCCTCGCCACCCATATGCCAGGCCACAATATAATGTATGTGTTACATCCATACCGTCCATCCAATTGGCAAGCTTGTCTTAGGCCTAAGACTAAAAATAAAGCAGGTCTATCAGGAGGACCACACTGTAAAAAATACTAGAGAGTTGAACGACTATCATTGAAATCCTTTTTGGTACCACAGAAATTCGAGATCATTATATATTTATTTTTCCTCTTGATCTAGGTCTTTGTGACCTTATGAACAGATTGGATGGAAATAAACGTTATGGTGGACCTTGGTAATTTTAAGGGTGGAAATCCTTATCCTCACTATTATTTGTGGTATGGTCCAGATGATCTTCCAATCATCATCTCCACCACTATTTGGAGTTGTAAGTGCTATAGTTTATATCCCTATCTGTTGTCAAATTTGTGGTGCCAAAATCACTGTTATGTTATATATAACTTGCATAATTGAAGCTCTCTCAAGGATCAACATTCTTAATCAAGCTAAGCTCACAACAAGCAAAGCACAAGTACAAGGATCAATCTTGAATGCAAGAACTGCTCACAAGACAAGACTCAAGCTGTACTTCAAGAAGAGTTCAAGGCAGTTTGTAAAGAACTCAAGACACTTTCAATATTGAGCTACATCAAAACTTCAAGGCTTATTCTTCAAGGTCACTTGTTCCTAATGTTTCAATGTCCATACTTCATGATTGAGGTTTGACTGACCATAAGTTGACCTTAGAAGTAGGTCATTTCGGATACATAAATCGAATGTTTATTTTACATGTGATTGGTCTGTTCTTCGACTAGTCCTAGGTCTTCTTCGACTAGTCCTAGACTTGCTTCGACCAGTCTAAGAAATTCCTCGATCAGTCGTGAGTTTGTTACAAATTCTGGATAAAATCTGTTAGGCTTCGACTAGTCCAGGAATTTGTTCGACCGGTCGTAGGAACAGTCTTGACTGCATCTTCGACCAGTCGAACATCTTCGACTCGAATTCCAGCGATGGTTAATAGTTTCTTCGACCAGTTGAAGGAAACCTACGACCAGTCGAAGGAGACCTTCGACCAGTCGTAGAACGGTCAGAGCTTATCCCACCGGATCTTTCAAATATCTGTTGTTGCTTCGACTAGTCGAAGAGCTCCCTAGACCAGTCGAAGATGTGATCTGCTCACCTATAAATAGTGCACGAATCTCAGAAGAAACAATCGAATTAATTAATCCATTCAAGCCAATCTTCGTCGAACTTCTGAGAGATAATTCTATGCTCCATCTAAGCTAAGTGTGCTTATTTAATATTCTCTTTCCTTAGCTTTATTTAATTGATTTTGTTTCTGCTATTCCAATCTGATTTGATAAGAGGAATTATTATTCCCTTTCTTTGGAATCAAAATCAATTAAGGCAAGCCCTATTCGGTTTAATTTAAAATCTATTAGAATTAGAACCATTGTAATTGAGTACTGGACATTGAACTTGGACATTCAATCATCTACTCTGATTTGGTTCTACCGGGCTGCTACAACGAAGGAGATAATCAGGTATTTTACATTTTATTGTAAATTCCTTTTTTTCTTTTGGTTTCTTTCAAGATTTGCCAGAAAGATCTTGTTGTATTGGTTATCTAAGGAGAGCCAGGAAAACTCAGAAGTGGGGTTTTTTAATTGTGTAAGCCCACAGATAAAGACACAATTGTAGGGGTTTTGGGTGAACCTGGGAAAACCTATTTTGTTAGTGAATGCTAATATCCCCTGTGTGAGGATATTAGGAGTGGAGTAGCATTTTGTGTGGCTGTTGTTTAACAGTTGGTGAACACACAAGTGAACCACTATAAACCCTTGTGTTGTGGTTGATTGATTTATTCTTCTAAACTTTAATTATTCTTTTGTGGGATGTATGTATGGTGGTGAATGTTGTAATCATTTAATTCAAGCATTGTGAGAATGTTGTAATAGTTTAGAATTTATTTTCTGCTATTCCTTTATCAGCTTGATATTCAATTTATTTTGAAAGTTGTTCCAGCAAGGTTGCCCTGCCATTTTTATGGTGTATGGCTGTCCCTAGAACAATATATTTTTTATTACAATTTATTTCAATTCAGTTTGTATTTAATTTTGTATTCCTCTTCGATTTGAGATTTGATACAAAGATCTTTCTAGAAATAAGGTTGTCCTACCATAAACTCTGGTTTTTGGTGTAAGGTTGTCCTTAGAACAACATTTGTATCAACCTCTCAAGATCTGAATTTTGAGGTTATTTTACTTTCCTGCATTGTGATTTACTTTGGCTATCATATTCTTTTTAATTCCGTTGTTTTAAGTTTTATTTGGCATTGTCCTATTCACCCCCCCCCCCCCCCTAGGACATATAGCTAGGCCTTTTCAAGTGGTATCAGAGCCTAATAGCTCTTTTTAATTCTTGGATTTAATTCCTGAGCTAACGATTTAAGCTATTTAAGATGTCAAATTTTGATAGCCTTTCAGTCACTAGGCCTCCACCCTTTGATGGCTCCAACTATGCCTATTGGAAAGCCAGAATGAGGATCTTCCTCAAATCAATGGATGAAAATGTGTGGCAAGCCACAGTGACTGAATGGAATCCTCCTATCATGGAAGTTACTGGGGTTGATGGTTCAAAATCTATGAAAGTCACACCATATTACCAATGGACCACTCTTCAGAAAAGTGAGAGTAGTGCAAATGCTAAAGCACTAAATGCAATTACTTGCGCACTATCACCGGATGAGTTCAAAAGAATCATTTCTTGTGATATTGCAAAGCAAGCTTGGGATATATTAGAAATGACACACGAGGGTACTACAATTGTAAAAAAATCTAAAGTCCAACTCCTCATAACCAGATTTGAAGAAATTCATATGGAGGAAAATGAAATGTTTATGGACTTTTACACTAGATTAAATGACATTGTAAACTCAATGTGGGGTCTTGGCGATAAAATCCCAGAAAGTAAAGTGTGTGCAAAAATATTACGCTCACTTCCTGAACGGTTCAATTTTAAAGTAACCGCGATCCAGGAACTTCGTGATACGGATAATATGAGGGTAGAAGAACTAGTTGGTTCACTACAAACCTACGAGTTAAACTTTAAAGCTCCTAAAGGTAAATGTATCGTACTAAAATCTTCTAAATGTAATTCAGAAGAAAATTTTGATTCAGAAGATGATATGGCTCTTTTAGCTAAGAAATTTTACAAGATTTTCAAAAGTAAGAAAAGGGTTGATTTTCAAAAGTCAAATGATAAAAAGAAATTTAGACCCAAATCTCGAAAATCTTTGAAAGATAGTCAATGTTACAATTGTCAAGAATATGGGCACTTAGCAAATAGATGTCCTAAAAGGGACAAACCCAAGAAGAAGGGTATGTTGGCTACATGGGATGAATCATCTGATTCTGAAGGTTCTTCTGAATCAGAAGATTCTGAAACTGAGTCGGGCAATGAGGTCAAAGCTCTTATGACTCTAGCCAAATTCACATTTTCAGATAATGACTCTACAAGTGAAGAAAATCTGAATAGTGAATGTGAAAATGAAGATGATCTTCAAGACGCTTACAATGCCCTATATAAGGAAAGTTATAAAATTGCTATCAAACTTAAACTTCAAAAAGAAAAGTTTTCTAAACTCAAAATTGTTTTGAATCACTTGTCTTAGAAAAATCACAAATTTCAGATTGTTTTGAAAAATCAAAATGCGATTTGGAATTCAAAAACTCCCTAATTATTGATTTAAAATCTGAAATTGAGAAACTTAAAACTGAAGTATCTTCTCTTCAGAGTTTAAAGGACACATGGAAATATGCCCAAGGTGATCCAAAGTTAGAGAAACTTTTATCCGGATCAAGAAAATGTGGCGATCGATCCGGGTTGGGCTATGATAAAAATTTACCTACTAAACAAAAGTATACTCCTCCTATGTTTGTTAAAGGAGAGTCCTCAAACTCAAAAGGGAAAAGTACTTATCAAGATTTTTCTAGAAATTCAAAAACTTTTCAAAAACCTAGAAACAGCCATGTCAACTTTAATCAGAAACGAAATCCACTAGCTGAAAAGATAGTTGATTTACTCAAGGAGCTCTTAAAATCTAACTCTATAGGTCATTCCTACAAATATACACAAAAGAAGACCAACTATGTTCCTAAACCCAAAACTTATGAAATGGGTTCCTAAAGTCACCCGCTTGGTTGCTCACACCGCTTTCAAAGCAACAAGTCATTCAAAGTGGTACCTAGAGTGGATGCTCCAGGCATATGACAGGTGACAAAGCTTTATTCACGATCTGAAAGATATGATGATGGTTCGATCACATTTGGTGATGGTAGCAAGTTGGAAGATTATAGGCCAAGGTACGGTTCAACTTTTTAATCTTCCTGTGTTTAAAAATGTTTTATACGTTGAAGGCTTAAAGCACATAACTTGCTTAGTATATCTCAAATATGTGATAATAACCATAATGTTCGGTTTTCTAATCAAAGCTGTGAGATACTAAACAATAAGGGTTATGTAATATTAACTGGACGTAGAACGTCCGAAAATTGCTATATTATTAGTGAATCCAGCTCATCTAATCAAACATGTTACATGGTCCATACGGACGAGAGACTGATTTATGGCACAAACATCTTGGACATGTACATTATCGAAATTTATATCGATTGAGCTAACGAGAACTTGTAAGAGGTTTACCCAAACTTCAGAAATTAGATAAAATATGTGGTGAGTGAAAGATAGGCAAACAAACAAAGAACTCACACAAAAAGGTGAATTCAAATACCACATCAAGACCACTCAAACTTCTCAACATGGATCTGATAGGACCTACCAGAACAGCAGAAAGTCGTGGTGGGAAAAAGTATATCTTGGTAATAGTTGATGACTTTACCAATTCACTTGGGTAGTCTTCTTAAGGGATAAATCTGAAACCCTTGAAGAAGTAAGAAAAGTTCTCAAAAGGATTCAAACTGAAAAATCTTCTCAAATCAGTAAAATTCGTAGTGATCATGGATCTGAATTTGAGAATAGCAATTTTGAGAAGTTCTGTACCGACCAAGGAATATTACATGAATTCTCTGCTCCCAAAACTCCACAACAAAATGGAATTGTAGAAAGAAAGAATAGGGTGCTTCAAGAAATGGCTAATGTCATGTTGAATAGCATGAAGCTCTCTAAAAATCTTTGGGCTGAAGCAGTTAATACAACTTGCTATATTATTAACCGAGTCTACACTAGCAAAGATAATAATAAAACGGCTTACGAATTGTGGTTCAATAAAAAGCCTATTGTTAAATACTTTTGAGTTTTTAGCGGCAAGTGCTATATTTTACGTGATCGTGAAAATTTGGGAAAATTCGATACGAAGAGTGATGAAGGGATTTTTCTAGGATATTCCTTAAACAGTCGAGCTTATAGGGTCCTGAACAAAAGGACTGGTGTGATTCAAGAATCCATTAATGTTGTCATTGATGATCACTTAAACACACCAATTTCTAATTCAGATAATGATGAAGTACTAATCATTGATAAACCCGATACTTCATCGAATCAGACTGATTCTGAGTTGAGGACTGTTAAAGATCATCCAACCACACAAATTCTTAGAAACCCTCTCACCGGTGTTCACACCCGTAGACAACTTGAGGATATATGTAATTATGTATGTTTTACATCCCAAATTGAACCATCTAACGTAAAAGAAGCTCTTGTTGATGAGAACTGGATTGTTGCGATGCAAGATGAACTCAACCAATTCGTAAGAAATGATGTTTGGTATCTCGTACCAAGACCTAAAGATAAACACATCATTGGAACAAAATGGATTTTCAAAAATAAGTTTGACGAGTGTGGAAATATAATTAGAAACAAGGCTAGACTAGTGGTACAAGGTTATACTCAAATTGAAGGGATTGATTTCGATGAAACCTTTGCACCAGTAGCACGTCTTGAATCTATCAGACTATTTATATCCATTGCATGTTTTAGAAAGATAAAGATCTATCAGATGGATGTGAAAAGTGCTTTTCTAAATGGCGATTTACATGAAGAAGTCTATGTTGAACAGCCAATGGGTTTTGAAGATTCCAAAAATACTGATCATGTATATCGGCTTAAAAAGGCACTTTATGGATTAAAACAAGCACCTAGGGCATGGTATGAGAAACTAACAAAATTTCTTTTAAGTCATAATTTTCAAATGGGATCTGTTGATAAAACTCTGTTTGTTAAAAAACATAATGATCATATCTTAATGGTACAGATTTATGTTGATGATATCATTTATGGATCAACTTGTACTGACTTGACTACTGAGTTTGCAGATTTGATGAAATCACAGTTTGAAATGAGCATGGTTGGGGAATTGACTTATTTCCTTGGATTGCAAGTAAAGCAACAATCTGAAGGAATATTCATTTCTCAATCTAAGTATGCCTTGAATCTAATCAAGAGATTTGGATTTGAGAATGGCAAGAATTTCGATACTCCTATGAGTACTACCCTGAAACTATCAAAAGACTCTAATGGTAAAAATGTTGACTCAAAACTTTATCGGAGTATGATTGGTAGTTTGTTATATTTAACTGCAAGTAGACCTGATATTTCTCTAAGTGTTGGTATTTGCGCAAGATATCAATCTGATCCAAAAGAATCTCACTTGATTGCTGTCAAGCGAATTATTAGATATGTCGCAAGTACTATAAATCTCGGTCTCTGGTATCCTCATGAGACTAGTGTCCAATTAGCTGGGTACTCGGATGCTGACTGGGCTAGTAATCTAGATGATAGAAAATCAACCAGTGGTGGTTGTTTTTACATTGGAAATTGTCTAGTTTCCTGGTTTAGTAAGAAACAAAATTCTATATCACTTTCAACAGCTGAAGCTGAGTATATTGGTAATGCATGTACACAGCTTGTTTGGATGCAACGAATGCTAAGTGATTATGGAATTAAACAGGATTCTATGTTATTACATTGTGATAATTCCAGTGCGATAAATATTTCAAAAAATCCTATTCAGCATTCTCGTACTAAGCACATTGACATTAGATTTCATTATATAAGGGAATTAGTAGAAGAAAAAGTTATATCTCTAGAATATATTCCTACTGAAGATCAACGAGCTGACATTTTCACAAAACCTCTCGATAAAAGCAGGTTCAAAAAGATGAAATTTGATCTTGGCATGTGCATTTTAAATTGATTAATTATGCCTACTTGTATTGTAGTGTATATATTTGCTAGATTGAATTCTAATTTTTGTAGAATTTGCAAGAAATTTGAATTTTTGGGGTTTATTCGACCAGTCGTGAGTATACACGACCCGTCGTCTTACGACCGGTCGTAGATACCCACGACCAGTCGTGGAACACAGGTTTCACTTCAAATTGGGGATTTTTCACTTTCTTCCTCATTTCTTCTTTCTTCTCCTTGGAGCCGAACTTCGACTTGTCGAACCCATCTTTCAAGTTCTTCAAGGTTAGTGTTCCAAATCCCATCTTTCTTGCAGATTTGTGTTTAGATTGTTTCCTTTTCTCTCTTGAAGCTTTCTATTTTGAATTTCATTGAGATTTGGGGTTTGGATTTTGAAAAATCTATTTTGAGCAAACCCACTTCTCAATCCTTTGCAACTTCTTTATTCCTTGAAATTCTTGTTGCAAATGGCTTCTAGAGGTAGAAAAACTACTTCCTGTGGTCCTTCTTCTTCCTCCAGATCGACCGCTATCTCTAAACGTCATCTTCTTGTTCCCAATGATGATCCATCATATGTTAGGGACATTAGATCATGTAATGTTATTGTTGAACATCCTGTTGATGTTAATCATATTGCACCTTTTGACATCCTTCCTCTGCTTGAAGCTGAACATTGGGTTAACTTATTACATTGGGGTGGGCCTGCATACCGGTCCATTACCCAATCCATGTTTACATGTATTAGTGCTTTCTCACAGGATAATTTAACTTTTCAAATTTCTACTAGAGAAGGGCCTTTTGACGTTGATCTTCATTTAATTTCAGCCCTTATGGACATTCCTATGAATGATGAGGGTATTCCTATCCATAACTTAACTGATAAACACTCAATGTCTGAAAAATGCATGCTCACTAGAGACTTGTGTAACATGGATGTTCAATGGACTCGAAAAGGGAATGCGCTTCCCGCAAGGTATTTGTTACCCAAATACAAAATTCTCCACAAAATCTTTGTGTCTAATCTGTATCCTCATTCGGGTAATAAATTTGACTTGACTTCATTTATGGTTCATGTTATCCATGCTATTTCCAATGGTACTCAGATTTGTTTGCCATCCTTAATCTGTCATTTCATTCTTCAGTTTCGACTTCATCCTGGTCATAGTGACATTCCTTTTGCCTATTTTATGACTGTATTGGCTACTCATATGTTAGTCGATATGCCGATTGATGAGGCACTAGTCCATCATCTGATCTTCAACAATACTAATATCAACAAGATGAAGTTGGATCTGCTTCCTGAACAAGATGGTGGTGGTGGTGGTGGTCATGAAGAAGCTGGTGTTGACATTAATATGGATGACATTTTTGAGGAACTAGATTCTGACTCAGCAAATGATCCAGATTTTGTACCATCTGATGTTGATGCACATCTGAGTGCATTAGAGGATAAAGTTGAGAATATAAATGTAAAGTTGGAAAACATGTCTGTTGCTCATGATTTACAATTCAAGTACATGCACAAATATCTTAGGCGCTTGAATAAAGGCATGCACCAACTTGATCCCTCTATTCCTGCTCCTTCATCAAGTTCTGGTTCTGACTAGTTTTTATGAGACTTCTGGTCTGTAATAACTTTATTACTTAGCACTTGTTTGCTTTTTTATTTATATTTTATATTTGTTCTTGATGTAATATTTATGCTGGATATATGTGATGCTATCTTGAGTATCTCTATGACTCTTTTGCTATACTCTATTTTCCTCTCATTACTTCCTTTATTTAGTTCTCCTTTGTCATATTGTGACAAAAAGGGGAGAATGGTTTGTTCTTAATATGATTATGAGAGGAGTAACATTGGTTATGTTACTCAGGGGGAGTGGGGAGTCAAGGAGAATATATGTTTGATCTTGTTGAATGAAACTGGTTGAAACTGTTGAATGTTGAATGAAACTGGTTGAATGTTGAATATTGAATATTGATTTGCAGGTATTAACCAGTTGTTTTATTCTTGTTTATCTTGATTATGTGTTTTGTCACTAATTTGACAAAGGGGAGATTGTAAGTGCTATAGTTTATATCCCTATCTGTTGTCAAATTTGTGATGCCAAAATCACTGTTATGTTATATATAACTTGATTAAGTGAAGCTCTTTCAAGGATCAACATTCATGAACAAGCTAAGCTCACAACAAGCAAAGCACAAGTACAAAGGATCAATCTTAAATGAAAGAACTGCTCACATGACAAGACTCAAGTCAAGACTTCAAGAAGAGTTCAAGGCGGTTTGTACACTTTCAAGATTAAGCTACATCAAGACTTCAAGGCTTACTTCAAGGTCACTTGTTCCTAATGTTTCAATGTCCATACTTCATGGTTGAGGTTTGATTGACCATAGGTTGACCTTAGAAGTAGGTCATTTCGGATACATAAACCGAATGTTTATTTTACATGTGATTAGTCTGTTCTTGAATAGTCCTAGGCCTTCTTCAACTAGTCCTAGACTTGCTTCGACGAGTCTAAGAAATTCCTCGATCAATCGTGAGTTTGTTACAAATTAGGATAAAATCCGTTAGCCTTCGACTAGTCCAGACACTCACGACCGGCTTAAAAGATGACGATATGTTTGTTGCACAATTGGGATAAAGCTTTGTAGCAGGGTAGTTGTGATGTGCATGATTGTAATATATTTGTTGCTCAATTGGAACCAAGCCTCGTGACGAGATAACGAATGAAGGGCGGATTTTCAAATATCTGTTCGTTGCTCAATTGGAACCGACCTTTGTGGGGTGTTCTTTATATAGATAGTGCACAAATCTCGGAAGAAATTATCGAATTAATTAAAGTATTCAAGCCAATCTTGGTCGAACTTCTGAGAGATAATTCTATGCTCCATCTAAGCTAAGTGTGCTTATTTAATATTCTCTTTCCTTAGCTTTATTTAATTGATTTTGTTTCGGCTATTCCAATCTGATTTGATAAGAGGATTTGTTATTCCCTTTCTTTGGAATCAAAATCAATTAAGGCAAGCCCTATTTGGTTTAATTTAAAATCTATTAGAATTAAAACCATTGTAATCGAGTCTTGGACATTGAACTTGGACATTCAATCATCTACTTTGATTTGGTTCTACCGGTGCTACAACGAAGGAGATATTCGGGTATTTTACATATTGTAAATTCCTTTTTATTATTTTGGTTTCTTTCAAGATTTGCGGAAAAATCTTCTTATATTGGTTATCCGAGGAAAGCCAGGAAAACTCGAAGTGGGGTTTTTTAATTGTGTAAGCCCACATACAAAGACACAATTGTAAGGGTTTTGGGTGAACATGGGAAAACCTATTTTTAGTGAACGCTAATATCCCTGTGTGAGGATATTAGGAGTGGAGTAGCTTTTGTGTGCCTATTGTTTAACAGTTGGTGAACACACAGGCGAACCACTATAAACCCTTATGTTTGATTGATTTATTCTTCTAATTTTTAATTATTCTTTTGTGGGATGTATGTATGGTGGTGAATGTTGTAATTAGTTAATTCAAGCTTTGTGAGAATGTTGTAATAGCTTAGAATTTATTTTCTGCTATTCCTTTATCGCTTGATTTTCAATTTCATTTGAAAGTTGTTCCAACAAGGTTGCCCTGCCATTTTATGGTGTATGGTTGTCCCTAGAACAATACATTTTTAATTACAAGTTATTTCAATTCAGTTTATATTTATTATTGTATTCTCTTCGGTTTGAGACTTGATACAAAGATCTTTCTAGAAATAAGGTTGTCCTACCATAAACTCTTGGTTTTGGTGTAAGGTTGTCCTTAGAACAACGCTTGTATCGACCTCTCAAGATCTGAATTTTGAGGTTATTTTAATTTCTTGCATTGTGATTTACTTTGGCTATCATATTCATTTTAATTCATTGTTATAAGTTTTATTTGGCATTGTCCTATTCACCCCCTCTAGGACATATAGATTGGCCTTTTCACTATCTTTATGTGGTTAGGTTCGGGCTCTTCTCTGACCACAAGAGCTTGAAGTACCTATTCTCTCAATCCGAGCTGAACATGAGGCAGAGACATTGGATGGAGCTCCTAAAGGACTATAATTTTGATCTCCAATACCACACAAGTAAGGTAAACGTGGTGGTGGATGCCCTCAGTCATCAGCCATGGGGCCTGATAGCACACATGATGATTCAAGAGTGGAGGATGCTCAAGGATATAGTAGAGTATGACTTTGAGTTTGGTCTGTAGTCTTCTATCGTTCAGCTATCGAGCCTGTCGATTTAACTCTCTCTTGCTGTAAGGGTGATCGAGGCTCAGTAGACAGACGAGTCATTACAGGGTTGCTAAATAGAGGCCACATCTGAAGAGTAGGCAAATTGGTAGATTGATTCAAATGCTGGACTTCACTTCTCAGAGGCCGATTATGTGTCCGGATATTCTGAGTTGCATAAAGATCTTATGAATAAGGCACATCGATCACGGTTTTCTATCCACCTGGCTCGACGAAGATGTACCTGGTATCAGTATTTTTGGATGGGGATGAAGCACCAGTTGCTAGTTTTGTGGCCGAGTCAAGTGTGACACATGCCGGCGTGTCGAGGCGGCGATCATTAGAGGACCCTTGGTCCATTACGAAGTTGAGTGGCCTGACGTGAAAGTAGGAACACGTGTCGACAGATTTCATTATAGGTTTGCCGAGGACTCAGCGCAGTCATAACACCATCTGGGTTGTCTCGATCATCTGATGAAGTCAGCACATTTTCTTATGATTCGTGTGACCTAGCCTTTGGATCGGCTTGCAAGGTTATTGATTGAGGAGATTATGAGACTACACAACGTTCCAATCTCGATCATTTCTAACCGAGACCCTTGGTTCACATCTCAGTTGAGGAGCTTTTAGAGAGCGATAGGGTCTGTTTTACAGCTTAGCATCATCTATCATCTGTAGACCAATGGGCAGACCAATGGGCAAACCAAGAGGGTAACCAGATCCTTAAGGATATGTTTCGGGCCTGCATGATTGACTTCAAGGGTAGCTGGGATGAGCATATCCAATTGGCTAAGTTTACATACAACAACAGCCATGAGACGACCATTGACATAGCTCCATTTAAGGCACTATATGGCAAATTGTGTAGATCTCGAGGTTGCTGGACCAAGGCTGGAGAGTAGCATCTCCTACGTCCCGAGCTTGTGTGGTAGACATCAGAGGCCATCGATATCATCAGGTAGAGGATGCGCGTAACTCAGAGTCGGCAGAAGAGTTTTGTTGATCACCGGTGTTGTCCTTTAGAGTTCGTTGTTGGGGATAAAGTGTATCTCAAGGTCTCGTCCATGAAGGGCGTTATTCAATTTAGAGTGAAGGGCAAGCTTGCCCTGAGATTTATAAGACCTTTTGAGATCACTGGGCGCGTTGGCGTCGTTGCCTATTGTCTGGCATCCATAACATTTTCAATATCTGTATGTTACGAAAGTGTGGCTCAGACATCATTCCTATTATTGATTTGCAGCCGTTGGAGGTTCATGAGGATGTTTCTTATAATGGGCAACCAGTTCGTATCCTTGATAGGAAGAAGCAGGTCCTCCGAACTAAGGTCATTCCCTTGGTGAAGGTGCAGTGTGGTCACCATTCTAATGATGAGGCATATTGGGAACGCGAGGCCGAGATTTGAGAGCGCTATCCCCATCTCTTTGATGATTGATTATATATTGTATCTTGTATACTGTCTCTGATTTTATATAATGATCATATGTTTCCTCTTCTTTATGAGTTATGTCCAGTTGTGATGATTGTGTAAATTTTGAGGATGAAATTTTTATTAGGAAGGGAGAGTTGTAAGGCCCGTATCATAGTCCGTACCATTCCGTAGGCTTACATGTCCTTCTAGTCAAATTTCGGTGACCCTCGACCTATAATCAGCATTTACGCTTGACCCTAAGTCCCATCCCGAAGATCTATATCGAGTCGACTTAAAACTTGTATCCTAGCGACCGCGCTGTTGTTGCAGTTCCAACGCCACGTTTCACGTGCCGATGTGATACCTTAGCCAGAAGATGTGGGCTCGCGTTCATTTCGAGGAAAATGTCGCACGTGCGAATTCTGAAAGAATCTCTACAACCTATCCCATCAATCAATCAATTAAGTACAAGCAACCATCCCTCTCTTACACTACCCTTACCTAAAGTTAACTTTCTCTCTCTCGCTCTCTCATTTCCACCCATCCCTCTCTCACCCAAAATTCAACCCAACCCATCCCTTCCTTACATCCATCCCATCTCTTTTCATCCATCGCTTGTCTCTCTCTCTCATTATCTCTCTTCACTCTCAAGCTCCCAAGGAGAGCATCCAACGTCCAAGCTTCCCAAGCAACTTAAGTGTGGCCCACTTTCCTACCTAATCTCCCGTCTTAGCTGTCCAATCTTCATCATCCTCCATCAAGATCGAAGCTAAGGAGCCTAGGAGTCCAAGAAGCCAAAGAAGAAGGCCAATAGGTGGGTGATCCACCGTTGATTTTTATTTTAAGGGCCCACTTGATGTATGCATTGTATAAGGGAGGGCCCAATAGTGGAGGGGTCCCTCCCCTTCACATTTCTCTCTCTATCTCTCTCCCCCCTCTCTCTGTCTCTTTGATGTGTGGCCCACCATGATGCAAGACGATCTTGACCATCTGATTATGAGGCCCACCTTGCCGTCGGTCCATTGGACGGCCCAGATGAAGGGAAATATAAGTATTAGCTTTAACCACTCATGTTGGTAGGTTCCACACGTGTGGATCCCACCATAAGGTATATGTTATATCCTAATCGTCCATTCATTGGACATGGACCCCACCAAGGCAGTGTGTGGGGCCCACCATGATGTATGTGTACATCCAGCTGTCCATCCAATCCATGGATGCTGGATGTTAGAATTGTAAAAAAAAAAACAATATATAAAAAATATATAAAATAATATATTATATAATATATTTGATATACATATAAATATATATGTGTAATATATAGGTACTGGGGGTGGGCACCACATGGGACCCACCCAACATGGCAGCCGATTAGTTGGCCTACCGCACAACAGCTATACAGCTACTATGATGTGGTATGATCCACACCGTCCATCCAAGGTGGGACCCCACCATGATGTATATTTTGTATTCCACGCCGTTCATTTGCCATGTACGGCCCCACCATGATACGGTGTTGTATCTGCACCGTTCGTGCAGTGGCCCACCTTGATATGTGTTTTATCAACACTGTCCATCTAGCAAGCTCTGTGGGTCCCACTGTATGACGTTAGCAAGTCTTTGTGGGGCCCACATATGAGGTATGTGTTGTATCCTCAACGTCCATCTATTTGGGGACGTAGACCCCACCTTGATGTATTTATTCTATATCCATTCTACCCATCTGTCCAGGGTGGTGTGGGGCCCGCATTAATGTGTGTATTATATCTCCTCACCACCCATCTGCAGGGCCACAATATGATGTATTGACCTTATGAACAGATTGGATGGAAATAAACGTTACGGTGGACCCTAGTAATTTTAAGGGTGGAAATCATTATCTCCACTTTTATTTGTGGTATGGTCTAGATGATCTTCCAATCATCATCTCCGCCGCTATTTGGAGTGCTGTCCGGATGATTTTTCGATATGATTCATTTTTTTGGGAAATGCTCTAAATGATCACTAAAATAGATGATGGTGTAGAAGGTGAGGCCCATTGGTGCGGCCCATTGATATGGCCCACTTGGTGTATATGAGGCTCATTGGTGTGGCCAACTGATGTGGCCCACTTGATGTATATGAGGCCCATTGGTGCAGACCACTTGATGTATATGAGGCCCATTGGTGTGGCCCATTTGATGTATATGAGGCCTATGGTGTTGCCCATTGATGCGGTCCACTTAATGTATATGAGGCCCATTGATGCGGCCCATTTAATTATGTGAGGCCCATTGGTGCGGCCTATTAATGTGGCCCACTTGATGTATATGCGATGTATTTAAGGCCCATGGGTTAAGGTCCAATGTGATGTATATAAGGACCATGAGTGAGGCCCAATGAGAAGTATGTGAGGCCTTTGTGTGAGGCCGAATGTGATGTATATGAGGTCCATTGCGATGTGTGATTCCACCATGATTTATGGCGGGCCATGCCTTGGGAGTAATGATGGTTTGACGTCCACATTGTAAGAGCAATGATGATTAAATGTCTGCATTGTAACTCTCCCTAGGGCCCATTGCTAGGCCCATACTTGTAGTGTGTAGGCCGTCCAGGCCCATCTTCGTTATGAATAGAGTTCATCACCATATAACATGCTTAGTATGGCTCCTTGATTCATGCTCGTGCGCATCGTATGTATGCTCGATATGAGGAGTGACTAATCATAGCCTATGCCTTTGGGCAGATTGTTTATGGGGCTCCCTAAAAGGCAAAGTTGCCCCATATGAGCGCGTGGTACGCGCAAGATTGCTGCATGACTGATGGTGTGATTCATGCACCTCGCATTTGTATGATATGATTATTTTATGCCCTAGCGACATTAGGGTTGTTGCCTCCACAGGTATATCGTGGATAGTAGGATATGACACTAAAATTACTGTCACTAGCATCGGGGCGCCGTAATGTCATCGGGTGAGAATCCCTAAACCCGATGGTACCAGAGGATGACTCCAACATTGAGACTGAGTGGATAAATGAGCGCACAAGGGCCATATACTAGTACGCCGCGTCTCCCACAGTGTCGTGGTTGGTTTGTTGAGGCATAAAAAAATGAGAAGAAAGAATCAAAGAAGAGGAGATTAAAAGGTAAGAAGTGGAAGGAAATGAAAATTGAAGAAAGACAAATGTTTTTTAGGTCGATTGCGTGGGTCCATGCAATCAATATTAGTTACGCGGGTCCGCGCAATGAAAATGTCAGTTGCGTGGGTTTGCACAACTGATATCAGGACGTGATTCCCATATATGGTCTGGATTGATGAAAGGTGGGTCTCATGGCACCAAAATCGAGGTGTCACACGTGCGAGGGCCTATAAACACCCCTTCCCCTTTCATTTGGACCGATTGAAGATTTTGCAGAGGAAGACTGAAGGTGAGAGAGAGAAGGATCTGGTGGTTTGCGTGGGTCTGCGCAACTAAACTGCCCTGCAGTCTGTGAAGTAAAAGAGCCAACATTCTGCTGAAATGACCAAGTCTCCATATTTCTTCTATTCAAGCTTCAAGAGGAGAAATCAGTAGAAGAGATCTACAACATATTCCTCTTAAAGAGATGATTAAATCGCGAGTCAAAGTGTTGTCAGATTTGATATCTGGCATGAATATTTAAACTTTATTAATTCCTACATTCTAAATAATTTGTCTTAGAATCAAGGGATGTTTAAGGATGTAAATGAACTTAGTTAAAATAAAATATGATGATTGTCTTTAATACTCTCTCTCTCTGTTATGTTTGAATAAGATAATATCCCAAATCAAATACATTTGTTTCTTGTTCGAAACAAAATGGCAACTCTGCTGCGGACTTTTATCTTATTTAACAATAACGTTGAGATAGTTAAGACCTTTCATTATAGTTTGGCGTCTCTCTAATGCTAAAATGGCGACTCTCAGTGGGAACATTTTCCCCTTCATCTCTAAGATAGATTATTTGATTCTTCAAATGCTAACTATAGTTATGTTTTATGTTCGAAGGTTTCTAAATTCAACCACAAGTTATAACCAATGACAACTTCTGCAAGAATAGTGAGCTTTCGTTTCACTCCAACTGGATTCATAATAGAGTACGCATCGAACCAACCTCCAGAGTACATGACTCGACTTCCCATAAGCAAAAATAACAGGACTCGAGCGACGACTGGGGTTGTATCTGCTTCGCCTCAACCACCAAAGAGAGATAAGGGCTAGATTGTCATAATGTCTCATAAGACGAGAGTATGAAATGCAAGAAGCCCCAGGATGGATCTGCCTTCACCAAGAGTTAGAGGCCCGATAATGCACAATGCAACGAGAAGAAATCCTGAACTCGCCCCTCATGCTATATATCCTAAGCGAATAGTCCTGTAGTTCGCGTCGCATGACCTTCCGGCTTTGGTCACCCCAAGAGTCAGATGGACGAGAGAGCAGAAAGGTAAAGTGTTAATGGCAAGTTCACCAATGTCCGTATCACCCCGTACAAGCGCACCAATGTCTGCATCCTCCCAATCGATCAATGGCACCAAAAGCATGGTAAAGTCCAATGAAATTCCATCCTCTCCTCTCCACGTAAGTCCTATTACATCAACATATTCCCGCCCAACTCTAACTACGGCTTCATCAAATAATGAAGAAGCTGTAGTACATATGGCCAGGACAAATCAGGACAATATGCCAACCACATAAGATCGTATGAATGCAATGGCAAAGGCATAAAGAACACTAATGGAAGAGTGCAGAAATCTCAGAGAGGCTTTAGCAACCCTTGCACACAATGTAGCCCAGATTGCGACTCCACCAATGAAGGGCACAATGAACGGACAAGAAAACCAGCCTGAAGGCTTTCAACCACAGGGGGTAAGATCACGAGGGTCTATCCCAGCCGCGAGAACCATAACACAAGACGAAGTGCGACAAGTTGTTGAAGAAGCTGTCAGAGTAGAAAGAACGTGAAAATACTGGCCGTTTCAGGTATCAAATGCTGTATCCAAGAGAAGTAGAAGATATCCCATTTTCAACCAACTTCAAGCATCCAGATTTTCAGAAGTTTAATGGGGAGGGATCGCAAGAGGAACACTTAATGCACTTCATTACTAGCATGAGGAATTTTTCGATGATACCGTAGTATTGCTTGCAGTTGTTCGGGTCGTCACTAACACACAAAGCATTCTGATGGTATTCCGCCTTGGCCCTAGGGTCGATACGTACTTGGGAACAAATGCAGGATGCGTTTATGTCAAACTTCTTCTCTTTAGAGCGTGATGTTAGTATTGCAGAATTGGCTTCCGTACGGCAGAAAGAAAGTAAACTAGTAAAACAGTTTATAAACAGATGGAAGACATTGGGAGCCTCGTGTAGGTAGCGGCCAGAAAAAAGGAACATATCAAGATGTGTCCGAATTCTATGGAAACGGGAATCGCGTTTGGACTCACCAGTGCCAACATCAGAACTTTCTATGACCTAGCCACTAAGGCCCATGCTTTGGAATTGATGATTCGTAAGATGCTAGCGTTTCACCATGAGACAGCTAGGAGAGCGCCTAGCAAGATGGCTGTAAATACTGTCAATCGTGACAAGAGAAGCAAAGATACGAGGGACTCAAGGGAAAAGAGGATGGAATGAAAAGAAGAATGGAGCCAATCATGAAATAAATACAGTGGAAAAAGGCCCGGGATGCTCAATTCTCATGAGGGGTTCGCGTTCGATAGGGAAGATGTTATTCCTATAATGAATCAGCTATTGAAAGCCGGTATGATAGGATTACAAGAACCCAAATGCCCTGAAGAGGTGACAAGAACTAGAGAGAGAGATTTCTGCCGCTATCATCGCCTGGTGGCACATCTAATGGAGAATTGTTATATAATGAAATGAATAATACATTGAATGATAGACAGAGGTGAAATGGTGATTGGAAAAGCAGAAGCAAAGAAGAAATTATATTTCATGCCAAAACATTTAAGACAACCAGGGCAACCACCACTGACTCTGTTATCATCTGAACAGTTAAAAATTTTATAGTCTAATTATACAGTGCCATTGTCGTATGTTGAAAGAAATAAACCATTTTTAGCTACTCTAGGAAGATTTCAGGTTAAGACTAGTGCAAAATACCCGCAGGTAATCAAATTTTACGTCTCGATGGAAGCAAAGGCAGAAGATGAGACCAAGAATAACGTGTACCGCGGTAGGATGATACCGTAAGACCTCAAAAAGTATAGTCCGCAAGCAAGAAGATCATGAGAAACATGCATTTTGATTACGAAGAACCCACCGACTTAAATTATGGGAGAGGAATTCAAGTTCCTATTGGGGTCGACCAGGAAAAGAGAAGAAAATTTCAAGGACTGGGGGCAAAGTCATCAGTGAATATGGTTACAACTGAGAAATTATCAGAAGAGGATCCTCAAATAGTTGAGCATCTTGAAATGGCTCCGAAGCAGATGGAAGACGGGGGGCAGCCGACAATAGACAGTTTGTGAGAGATAAACCTGGGTACTGAAGAAGAGCTAGGGAACACATTCATCAGCACTGGTCTTTCTAAGCAAGAGTTTGAGAAATACGTTCAGCTCCTCAAGGAATATAAAGACGTCTTCGCTTGGACGTATGCAAAGATGCCAGGCTTAGAACCTTCGGTAGCACTACACCGTTTAAATATCTTTAAAGAGAAAAGGCTGGTTGAGAAAGCCCAAAGGTGATTTCATTCGGGCTTGGTTCCCTTGATAGGAGAAGAAGTCAATAAGTTGATAAAAGTCGGGTTTATCATGGAGGTTAAGTATCCCAAGTGGATATCAAACATTATCCCCGTGAAAAAGAAGAACGGACAAGTCAGGGTATGCGTTGACTTCTGAGATCTGAACAAAGCTTGTCCAAAAGATATGATTTTCTTCTCCCGATCACTGAATTACTGATTGATAGTATGACTTAGTATGCTATTATGTCCTTCATGGACGGCTATGTAGGGTATAATCAAATTTGGATGGCACCTAAAGATGAGGAGGCGACGACATTCAAGACATCACTGGGAATTTATTGTTATAAAGTTATGCCTTTCGGTCTCAAAAATGCCGAAGGGAACATATCAAAGGGCAATGTAGAATATCTTCTAAGACATGATGTACAAGCATGTTGAGTGTTATGTTGACAATTTGGTAGTTAGGTTAGGAGATCATCAGGAGCATCGTGAACACCTAACAGCGGTTTTCCGTCGACTTAGAAAGAAACATCTAAAGATGAATCTAGCTAAACGTGCATTCAGGGTGTCTTTGGGTAAATTCCTCGGTTTTGTGGTCCGACACAGGGGCATTGAGATCAATCCAGGGAAAGTTAAAGCCATTCAAAAATATACCCGCCACCAAAGACACTAAAAGAATTGAAAAGTTTGCAAGGAAGGCTGGCGTACATTCGCCATTTCATTTCAAATCTAGTAGGGAGATGTCAACCATTTTCCCATCTGATGAAGAAAGATATAGAGTTTGTATGGGATCAAGCCTGTTAGAATGCGTTTGACTCAATAAAAGAAATACTGAAATAGCCGCCTGTGCTAACAGCTCCGATATAAGGAAAACCGCTTATTCTGTATATATCTGCCGTCGAGAAATCTTTAGGAGCTTTATTGGCTTAGGTGAATGAAGCTGGGAAAGAAACTGCTCTTTACTATTTAAGCCGAACTCTGATGGGTGCGAAATACAATTACTCTCCAATCAAGAAAGAATGTCGGGTGTTAATATTTGTGGTTCAGAAATTGAGACATTATTGTCTCTCCCATCATATAACTTTGATCTCAAGAGAAAATCTAATAAAGCTTCTAATGACAAGGCCGATGTTGTCTGGGAGACTGGCTAAATGGATGTTGTTGCTTTCAGAGTATACTATTACGTATGAGCCGACGAAAGTGGTAAAAGGACAAGCCCTGGCAGACTTCCTTATAGCGTACCCTGTAGCAGAATGTGAAACCATCAGTGATGACTTTTCAGATGAACAAGTTATGTTGGCTAAGTCGCAAAGCCAGTGGCAGATGTATTTTGATGGCGCTGCTCGAGCATCAGGAGTGGGGGCAGGTGTGATATTCATTACTCCTCAAGGTGATCTGTTACCTTACTCCTTCACATTGGGAACAACATGCACAAACAATGAGGCTGAGTACAAAGCACTTATCATTAGAATGAAAATGGCTCGAGAAATGAGGATAAAATTGCTACATATCTTTGGAGATTCTAAATTGATTATAAGTCAATTGATGACTGAATTAGAAGTAAGAAAGCAAGAACTTTTGCCATATTGCTAAAAAGCATAGCAGTTACAAAAATAGTTCTGTCATGTCGAAATCAAGCACATACCACGGTCTGAAAATGTAAGAGCTGATGCTTTGCCCAGCTTGGTAGCGGCTCTGTCCTGTCCAAATTGAAGCCCTCTCCAAGTAACTATAGAAGAAAGAAGATTTTTGCCATCCTCAGAGGTCATCAATGAAACTGTGGAAACACTTCTTGTATCATGTTTAGAAATAATGGTAGATGATTAACGTCAGCTGTAAGGCCCATATCCTAGTCTGTGTCATTCTATAGGCTTTCGCGATCCTCTCGGTTGAATTTTGACAACTCTCAACCTGTATCTAACATTTGCACGCGATCCTAAGCCGAGGCCTGCATATCCAAGATAGGTCAACATGAAACTTGTACCTTAGCGACCGCGCCGTCACCACGGTTCCAACAATGTGACTCGCGCACCGATCCGATACCCATGCTAGAAGATGTGGGCCCACGTTCATTTCAAGGAAAACACCACACGTTGTAAATTTTTAGGAAATCTCTACAACATGTCCCATCAATCAATCATCAATACACACCATACCTCAAGTACAAGCTCCATCCCTCCTTTTTTCATAAGTCAACTCTCTCTCTCCCCTACATATCCCTCTTTTACAAAATTTCAAACACCCCCATGCTTCCGCATCTCCTTTCCTTACAACCACCACTCCACCCATCCCTTCATCTATTATTTCTATCTCTCCCTCTCATTCTCTAGCAATTTCTCAAAATCCCATGCGAGCTCCAACATCCAAGCTCTCTCCCAAATAGTAAGTGTGGCCCACCTTCTCATCTCCCATATCAACCTTCCAATACCCATCAACCTCCATCAAAAGTGAAGGCAAGGAGCTAAGGAGGTTAAGGGATCAAGGAGGAGTGTAATAGGTGGGTGATCCACCATTGATTCTTATTTTAGGGCCCACTTATTGGTGGGAGCCATTTTGATGGATGTGATGTAACCATGAGGGGCCCATAGTGGTGGGGTCCCTTTATCACCATCTCTCTTTCTCTCTCTCTCTCTCTATCTGTCATGATTGGAGTGGGCCCCACAAATATGTGTTATATATAACTGTCCATCAGACGGTATGGCCCAAACCATCCATTGTAGGTGGAGGTCAACACCATCCGTTGTTAGGACGGTGGAGATCCCCACACTGGACTGAATGATGTATACTATATTATATTTATATTATAATAATATATATATACATGCATGGTGGGCCACGTCCATGTGGGACCCACCGTGATGCTTGTGTTGTGTGTAAAACCGTCTAGCGTCCAGAGACACTGGACGTGGCCAAGCAGGCTGTGAAGTGTGAACTAATGGTGTGGTGTCTGACACCACAAAAATATCAGCTTGGTTCAAAACTTTTGGGTGGGCCGCTCATGCAGACCCCACCTTGATGTGTACATCTAATCCATGCCATTCATTCCGTTTCTCAGCCTAATTTAGGCATTAAGCTGAAAAATGAAGTTAATCCGAGTATCTGGTGGGTCGTATCTTGGAAAATGGTGGTCTTTACCGTTAAAAGCCACCCTGATGTTCCTATATACCAAAATACCTCAGATATTGAGCTTGTTTGGCTTGTTTTGAGTAATAGGAGCTAGTGGACGGGGTGGATTCTACTGATGCTGGCCCCACCTAGGAAAAACCATAGATTTACAGAAAAAAATACAGGGGCAGCACGCTGCCACTGACGCAAGGCGGGACCCACGGTCCCGTGGGCCCATCATGATGTGTGTTGATCATCAACACGGTGCATTTGTTGGGTCCCTTTGGACCATGGGCCACCCAAAAATCAGCCGTATGTGGGACTCGGGTGGCCCACACGCAAGAAACAGTGGGATTGAGCGTCGCCATTGAAACCCTTTTGGGTTGTCATGAAGTTTTGGATCATTATGAAATTTGTTTTTCCTATTCATCCAGTCTACATGACCTTATCAAGATTGGATGACAGATAAACGTTATGGTGGGCCCCACGTGGGACCAACTGATGTAAGTGTTTTAACCCACACCGTCCATGGGAGTGGGATGATTGGTGTACCTCACTCCAACTATATAGCTACTGTAGTGGCATCACCAAGCTCTATGGGTCCCACCTACTTCATCCACGCCATTCATTTATGGGACCCATCATGATGCATGTGTTACATCCAAGCCGTCCAACCATTTTGAAAGCTCATTTTATGGCATGAGCTAAAGAATGAGTCGGATCTATAGTTCAAGTAGACCCCACCATTTAAAATAGTGGGGATAGTGACATTCACCATTCAAACTTCTTAAGGGCCATGGTAGTTCCGATCAAGCTAATGTTTCTGCTTTCACTTCATCTATCTCCATGTTAACTTATGAATAGATCGGATCCCAAATATATATATATATATATATATATATAACGGTGGGCTCTATAAGATTTTAACGGTGGAAATCATTGTCACTACTATTATTTGGAGTGCAGTCCAGTTGATCTTTTGATATGATTCATTTTTTATATATATTGATTTCTAAAAATAGATGAGTTCAGTTCAACCTATTTGAACTCAGCCCATTCGACTAGGCCCATCCAACTCGGCCCATTTGACTTGGCCCATTTGTTTCAGCCCATTTGATTAGGCCCGATTTGATATACAAGAGGCCCATTAGTGCAGTCCATTGATGTAGCTCACCTGATGTGTATGAGGCCCTTGTGCAGGGCTCATCTGTGATGTATATTAGGCCCATGTGTAGGGCTTACCTATTACATATTTGAATCCCATGAGTTTTGGCCCATTGTGATCTATTCGAGGCCTATGGGCAAGGCCCATCATGGTGTATTTTTGGCCCATGTGCGGGACCCACCTGTTTGTATTTTTGGCCCATATGATGGGGCTCACCCATTTTGTATTTGAAGCCCATATGATGAGGTCTGACTTGATGTGCCAAGGCCCACTATGATTCATTTGAGGCCCTTTGTTACGGCCCATGTAATGAGGCCCATTATGATATATAAGAGGCCCATGAGATGCGGCCCATTGCGATGTGAAAGGCCCATGCCATGCGTCCCACTGGATATATATGAGGCCCATGTTTGAGGCCCAATATGATGTGTACCCAGCCCATGTGTTGGGGCCCGATGTGATGTATTTATGGCCCATGTGTCAAGGCCCGATGTGATGTATATGTGGCCCTTATGTGAGGCCATGGGCCCATTATACGTTTGACTCTAAGTGGGCCACTCCTAGGGAGCAATGTTGGGTAAATGGCCACATTGTTAGGCAATGACCCAAATGAATAGGCCTCATTGATATTGCTAGGACCATCATTGGTCATCCATGTATAAACCCTGCCTTAAGGCTGATTCCGATTAACGTGACCGATTTGGTGATTCTGATTACGTGGCTGACTCCGATTGTCGAGGTCGGATATCGAAGCTGATTGACGAGGCTCATTGTGATGTATATGTGGTCCGTATTTGAGGCCCATTTGAATGAGCATTCGGCCTCAGCTTGATGCATTTGAGGCTTATGTAATGTATGTGAGGCCCATGTGATGAGGCCCATTGTGGTGCATTTGAGGGCCAAGCGATGGAGCCCGTTGTGTTGTATATTGGGCTCATGTGAGAGGCCCATCGTAAGGTATATTAAAATCTTGAGTGAGGCTCATGGTGTTGTATACTAGACCCTTATGTGAGGCCATGAGTCTGTTATATATTAGGCTCTATGCGGGTCATTCCTTGGAAGCAATGTTGGTTAACTGTCCACATTGTTGAGGCCGATTATTGATGCAGGTTATTGATATCGATTATGAGTATGTGACAGCATTGCATCATGATACATGCCCATACGCATCATCTGCATGTTTGTTATGAGATGTGGTTGACCATTACATATGTCATTGGGCAGGTTGTTATGAGACTCCCTGATAGGCAGAGATTGTCTCACATGAGTGCATGGTATGCACAGGATTGATGCATGACTGGATTGTATGACTCATACATCTGGCATTGTGTGTTGTGAATATTGTACGTCATAGGGACATCAGGGTCGTAGCCTCCACAAGCATATCATAGATTGCCAGATGAGACACCGAAAATATGTTATTAACATCGGACTGTCATAGATAGCCCTAGGTGAAAATTCTCAAACCCTCTTGGTACCAGAGGATGCCCCAACGTCAAGACCGAGTGGATAAATATGAGCACATGAGGGCCATATATCAGTAGGCCGTGTCTCCCTCTGTGTCGTGGTCGGTTGGGAGGAAGTGTGGCCTTACCGGCCTGATGGAGTAGGTATAGCTAGACTAAGTTTGACCAACTCATGAATGGGTCCACTATCGACGTGTCGGGTAGATTTGGTCGACAACTAGCCAGGTGGATAATGAGGTCTTTTCCACTTACCTAGTTGTGCGCTTGATAGGGAGGCAAGCTGGTGTAAAGTGTACTAGACCCCGTTGATAATCCCAGAAATGTATGATCTTGATATGTGGACTTATTGGGCAGGAGTTGCATACTCATTCATTCATTCATTCACTATCCACTTGGGCTAGTGGTGCACAACTATTTGTTACGTGTACCTTCGTAATGGCCAGGATTTTGGTTGGGGCGTGTGACTAACCTGAGATCAGGAGTTAACCACATTGAGTCTGACTATCCAAATTTAAGTATGGGACTAGTTTGGATAGAAGTCCCTTGTAATGGACCCTATAGCCTGCGATACTATGTACTATCATCCCGACTTCATACTCCAACATGGTCATTTCATTCATACCATATTGCATTACATCCACAGCATATGACATTTTGGGTTACTGTGTTTCTGCATTTATATGATCTAGATACGGCTGACATTATTCGTGAACTCATCAGGAATTGCATATTGCATCGCATCCTCAGCATCTGATATTTGACTCTTTATGACTCCTCATTTGCATAGTTGATCTGTATTACGTATTCTGATATTGATTGACCTCTGGACTTGTCAGTATGTTCGCTTACTCTGATATCGTACGAATCAGGTTCTTACCAATATTTCCGATATTGTATGATTATATCATTATATTGGATACTTGGCACTTACCTTGTGCACACACTTATACCACCCTCTAAGCTTTCTATAAACTTATACACGATAGATGCGTGCAGGAAATGTTAGGTTGTAGCAGCGTGGATCTTGTAACATGTACCTAACTTATGGGGCTTTGATTTTGATATATGTATTTCCCTTTCAGCATTGTACTCAAATGTTTATATTAGTGGATATATGATGATGATGTTACCTTTGTGATTTGGGTATACTTGTGGTTATGCTTATTACAAGATAAATGTGCGTTGAAAAATCCTCCTTGTAGGATCCCAGGATTGGAACCTGGCATATGGGCACTGGGAGCCGAGAATGGGGTGCTACGGAGGTTGTCGGCACCGGATTCGGCGATCGGGGTTCCTGTGAATCCGATTTCTAGGTTTGGGGCGTGACATCGGTCTTTCATCGATTATCTTAAATATAACTTCCTGCCAGAAGATCCAGCACAGAAACAGCAAATCAAGCAACAGTCAAACAGATTCATCATATGCAGCGAAGTATTATATAGGAAATCTTATAATGGAATACTGTTACGTTGCTTAGACAAATAAGAAGCAAGCCAGACATTGAGAGAAGCACACTCGAGGGAATATGGGGCACATCAGGTTAGCCGAAATCTATTTCATAGAATACATCGAATGAGGTATTATTGGCCTACCATGTTTAAAGATACGATAGATTATGCGAAACGGTGTCATGAATGTCAGATTCACGGAGATATTATACACGTTCCTCCAGAAGATTTGCATCAATCGATCGCCTCTTAGCCCTTCTCAGCCTGGGGACTTGACGTCATCGATCCTATAAATCCAACTTCATCTAAAGGAAAGCAATATATCTTGGTAGCAACAGATTATTTCTCCAAGTGGATAGAAGCCGTGGCATTACGCAATGTTAAAGAGAATGATGTGGTCAATTTCATCTGACACGTGATAATATACCACCATGGTATTCTGAAGACAATTGTTACAGAGCACTCCCTTAAAAAACAAAGGTATGGAAAAGCTATGTCAGAAATTCAGCATTCATCATTCATTGTCAACACATTATTATCCACCGGCCAATGGATTAGCAGAGGCGTTTAATAAAATCATTGTCAAGATACTGAAAAAGACAGTGACAGGAAGCAAGCGTAATTGGGATGAAAGGTTACAAGAAGCTTTATGGGCATACAGAACTACCCATTGGATATCAACAAGAGCAATACTGTATTTGTTGGTCTATGGTGTAGAAGCAGTGATCCCTATTGAAATACAAGTAGCATCACTCAGAGTCACAGTACATCAGTCTATTTGCAGATGATGTGAATGCAAAAATAAGGCGGAAAGAGCTAGATTTTCTTGATGAGAAATACCTGGTAGCCCAACAGCGATTGCAATCATATCAGGCAAGGATATCAGCTACCTTTGATGAACGAGTTAAATATCACTCTTTCAAGAAGGGGGATATGGTGCTGATGTTGAAAAGAACTATAGTGGTCACCCACAGAACAGGGGCCGGACTTGGTAACCGGACTTACAAGGAACCCGATGGCGGGTTCGCCGACGACCTCCGTAGTACCCCATTCTCGGCTCCCGAGGTAGGTTCCGATCACTGGGATCCTACAAGGAGGATTTTCATAACAATATAATCACTTCCAATGCGTGCATACTCATGATCACAGAATGTTCATCTGAGAATAACAAACGCACACATCTCAATATACTATAAAAATTTTAACTTTTACAATCATCCTAAAGGTCCATAAGGACATACATTAGAATACTAGGAAAATAGAGAGACATACGCTCCACTGGAGTCCTCACTTATCAACTCTACTCCATGCTGTGCTTCTACGGCGCCTACCTAGAGTCTCCTGCACGTATCAATCGTGCATAAGCTTATAGAAGCTTAGAGGGTGGTGTAATTGTGTGACAATGGTGCACGGAAGAATAGTAGGAGGTATAAGGAGAGAAGCATAATCAATGAACATATCACTAGTCTTACCAAGGCTTATCATGAATGCGATGCAATAAGTAATGGGTGCCATACCAAGGCAATGTATGAAGGGGCTTGTACAACCAATGCTAATGTGATGCAAGTAATGCCAGTGCTCATATCCAAACCATATGTCAAGTACATTTCCAATCATAAGGAAATCACCGGGGTCCATTACACTACTGAATAACTGCCACTTTACAGACCCCGCATAGTCAAACGAGCGTAAGGGACCTTACTACCCGCCTGTGGACAACCAATCACCAACAAGGCCTGAAGGTAGTGGACCCATTTACAAGCTGGTCAAACTCAGCCTAGCAATGTCTCCTCACACCAGGCAGGTAAGGCCACACCCCTATCCAACCGACTACACGACAATGCGAGTCGTGGCCTAACGGTATAAGGCCCTCATGCGCTCATGTATTCCACCCGGTCACGGCGTTGGAGCAGATTCTTGGTACCATAGAAGTTTTAGAAATTTCACTCATGGGCATCCTATGCACCCAGTATGCTCAACTAATATTTTCGGTGTCCACACATGCGGCCATCCACAAATGTCCCTGTGGAGGCAAGGCCTTAATGAAGCAAGGGCGGTATCCTCATGAAATGCGATGCCAATGCATGAGTCGCACACATAGATCATGCACAAGTTTCAGGCCCTCAATGTGCAAAAGGGGAGAAACTTCATCCCTGAATGACCACTATACAATGCAATCAATTCAGACAGATGATGCATACGGGTCGCAATGATGTAAGTGTGCTACCTGAGGAATATGAAATCGTCTGTCCTAAGGAGGGTCAAGATCTAGGAACATCGACAGGTATTCTAAGAAGAAGAGAAGTCCTCTAGAAGGAGCCCAGTACTTTGGGATGACCCACAAACTAAGAGAGTCAAAATCCTAAGGAGGAACAGTCCTAGCCAGGCCTAAGGTGGGCCTTTAACCACCTATAAGGGCCTCTATGGGCCTACCTTAGGGCCACCAAGGAGGACATCCAACCTCAACTAGGTCCCAAAAGGTAGCCTACTACATATGCAAAGAAAGGTCCAAGGCACAATCAACCCATGGCCTAGTGGGCCATACACTAAGCCCAAAAACAAAGGTAACCTGGTGGGCCCTTAAGAAAGGTTAGGGCCCAACCATAAGGGTCATAGGTTCATTCATTGTGGTGGGCCTAATGGGCAGCCCATTATCTCAACATATGGGAAATTCTTAAATTTTTAACACATGTAAGTTGGGCCTCACATCTCGGCCCAAGTATGGATTTATTATAGTGGGCAAACAAGGGCCCAACTACTTGAGTATTTGGCCCATAAGGCCCATCACAATGATATGATAAATATAGGACCCAAGGGTTCAATGGGCCTATCAAAAGTTTCAGCCCAACTAAGGCTATAAGGCCCATACTTAACTAAGAGACTAGCCCAAGAAGAATCCTATTTGGGATGGGCCTTTAATCATACACTAATTAAGCCCAAAAGAATAAAAATTAAGATGATAAGATGCTGACATAAATCCTCCTCAAATCTAGTGGGCCATATTGCCCCAAAGAACATCTATAGGCAACAGTTATTGGGCTCAATGCCAAATTCCAGCCCACCCAAATTTCTGGGTTGGTTGGAGTTCAGCATTAGAAGTATTTCTTAGTACAATTAATTCTAGATGGCTCACACACATCACTGTGGGCCCCACCAGATGAGAGAGGATATACAATACATATATGAAATGGGCCAGACTGTTAGAATGCAAGCCCAGCATGTCCCATGTGTAGGCAGCCCTATGGGCCTAGGGTATCTGGCCCAAAAATCCACCTAATGTATTCTAATTGAATAAAAATGGGGCAAGTATGATCAATCCCATAAGGACCCTACATGGATGGGTGGTGGGACATTCAACATATCAAGGTGGGCCCACGAAGCAGGCTAGATGCCCCAGCCTGGGCGTCCCTGCCTAGCAGACCACTTCCAGCCATACCACGGGCAACTCAAATGTATTTTGGGTCTGAAATTTTATAGAGTGATACTTCCATAGGCAACCTACACTCCCACAAAATTTCAAGATTTTTGGACACTTAAAAATATTTTAATTTATTTAAATAAAATAGACTGTCCAGAAAATCGGATTGACCTGGACGTCCCAACGTGGTGGGCCAGTCCGGCCCTTGCCACGGTGTACAAAGAGGTCCATTGGCCCTGAAATTTGGTAAGTGGGTCCTATAATGGGTGGAACATATCTTCAAAAAATGTCAGAATTTTTAGACATATATAAATATTTTAATTTATTTAAAGAAATCAATCTGTCCTAAAAATCAGACTGATCTGGGCACCGTATTGTAATGGGCCAGTCCAGCCACCACCATGGTGTGTACAGGTGTCCATTGGGCCCAAAATTTTGTAGGTGGGTCTTACCATAAGTGAACCACCTCTCTGAAAAATTTTATGATTTTTGGATACTCATAAATATTTTAATTAAATTAGGAATTTCAATCTGTCCAGGAAGAGATGTTGCTGTCCATGCATTGTTTACCCAATAAGGTGGGCCCAACCTTCATCCAAGAGGGGGAAAATGGAGGTTTAGTATTTTCTTCATAAAATAAAGTAAGGTGGGGTCCATAAAAGTGGCCCATCCTTCAGAGAAACCAAGCTGAAGTGTATGTTTTCCCTCCATACATGTGGGTTGGACAGCCCAACAAGGTAGACCACCCACCCCTATGGGCCTCCTTTTTGGGTACCATATCATGGACATCTGAGGTATGACCCATCACACCTCATGGTGGGGTCCACACCTTCTCATTACATCCCATACTTATAAAGAAAATAATGACAATCATGATCCAAAAATCCATGCCAAAGATTGAACATGACAATCCATGCAACAGTCCAGGTTTTTGGACAGCAATACATGACTGGACACATCAGCCTATATCTCAATAATCTCAGCCAGAAAAAGGGTGTGTGGCCTTCCTCAGTGGGCCTCACATAAGTCCAGATCACATACTAGAACTAGGACACTTGCATGCATTGATTAAGGTGTCCGATGATCATAGAGTTAGGTGATAAGAGCATCCCACCTTGCTGGATTTTTATTTTTATTTATTTTGGGACATCCAAGGCCCACTATAAATGGGCCACACACACACTATCATCCATACATCAGAGAAAAGAGAAGAAGGAAAGAGAGTAATCCGGCCATGGGGGTAGGGCCCCGCCACTAGTGGGCCCTCCCAAGAGTGAATCATACCCATACAACTACATTGATTGTACATGCAACATAAAATCACTACATGCATGATATATAATTGCTATGGATGGTTAGGATGCCATCCCAATATGATCCTTAGGGTCTAAATGACCTTAAGATGAAGTGGATCATTAAATACATCATGATGGTGTACATGTAGAATGTCCCCATCATGGATCATGACATTCATTTAGTATGGTACAAAGTACCACATACATGGGATAAAATTTGATCCCCACCATGGATTTGTGGGTCCCATATGATACATCTAAAAATAAAAATAAGATCAAAGGGTAGAAAAGAAAATCAACAATTATAATCACCCACCTGGAATCTTCAAGATACCACCAATACTAGGTACTCCAAGCTCCAAGCTTAAAGGTTCATTGGTCAAGATGAGTTTATGGTGGCTAGATGGAGGAAGAAAGGAAGGGAAAGTTGCTGAAAATTGGGAGAGGGAGGGCTGAAAATTCTACCATGGAAGAGGAAAATGAGAGAATGAAGGAGGAGAGAGAGGAAGGGAAGGTTGTAGGAGAGTCATCATTGCTCTCCCTCCTTGGTTAGAGAAAGAAATCATGACCTATGGTGATACAAACAATGCTTGCTAGGGTAGGTTAGGTGTGGGTAGTGTTTAGGATGGGTAGTGTTTATTCCATGGAAATTGTAGTGTGTGTGGGTGGTGTGCATGGGAACTTGTGCCTTAGAGTGGTCCAAATGCTTTTGTACAAAAAGTGGGCCACATGATGAAATGCTCACAACTTTTGATCTATAAGTCGGATGAATGCACAAGACACGTCGTTGGAATCACAACGATGATACGAACGAGATAACATAGGTCTCGGGCCGATCCGAGTTGGGTCAATGTGACCAGACTCAAAGATGACCGCAAACGCTACCCAAAGGTCGCGGGTTGCCGAAATTTGACCGGTAGGACCGCGGGACCAAAAAGAACAAAATGCATACTCACACACACACATGCACACAAGCGAATTCAGGTTGGGTCTCACACTGTGCAAACTTCAATTGAATGAACTCGAAGAAATCGGAACGACGCTTATGAGAACTTGAGAATTTACAAGGACAAGATGAAGGTGTTCCATGACAGGAACATCCTTCGGAAATCATTCATAACCGATCAAAAAGTCCTTCCGTACTATTCTCAATTACATCTTTTTTCGAAAAAACTTCGATCTCATTGGACAGACCCTTTCATTGTTACTAATGTCTATCCTCACGAGGCTGTCGAGATAAAGAATCTAACAACTGGTAATGTTTTCAAAGTGAATGGACATCTCCTCAAGTCATTTGTTGAGAAGTTTGATTCAGAGGACAAGCTGATATATTATGAATAACATATATGATTATCGTTGAACATATTAGCAGAAGTGGTGACGTATTATCAATCTTAGACAGATATGTCTATCATCTTCACGATAACAATGGCCACCTACTTTTATCTTTCAAGGCAGTCTAGCCAAGCCCTAAAGTGGCCAACTATGCTAAAGGCCTATCATTTTCACCATTCAGGCAGCGGCGAGAAGCAAGTGGCCGTAAAAAGCCCGTGAAGGCCATCGTACGCATACTTATGCGGGCAGCTGACGGAGCCAATGATCAAAAGCCTAAAAGGCTAAAATGTCCTCAAAGGCCAGTCACGCATAAGACCAATGTCGTCTTTATAGCTTTTCGGCAGCATCATGAGGAATGGAGAAAATGCTCTCCCGTGAATGGGCTCGACCTTACAGACGAAGGAAAAGCGGGCCGCAGTGTGAGCTCTTTGGCCATGTCCATAGATAAGCCAACCATGCGTAAGACCCCCTAGATCTTTGGCTTGATTTCAGTACTAACTCACGAGGAAGGGCTTAAACCTACTCATTAATGGACTGGCGGCCCTAGATTTGGTACCCCAAAGGTCGCCTTATGAGCCTCGTAAACTCTAGAGAGTTATTGCGACCAACCCTGTGTGTAATTCCAACCGAGTTCACGGCCCCGGTAGCTTCACTGGGCTCCTCTGATGAATCGCGGTTTGTGAACTCACTAGGCTGTGAGAAGTCCAGTGAACTCCTAAGAGTTACAAAGACCATCACGTGAGACCCGACTCCACTACTCAAGAGTCTAAAAAACTATGTGGGCTCCACTACTCAAGAGCTTAAATTGTGTGTAACTAACTAAATTGAAATTTAGCACTGTCAATTAAAAAAATAAAAAATCATATAGGAAATACTGCACTAACAGTCATAATAGGTTAATGCTTTTATTTAATTCTTCATTCAATATCATGTCAAGATAATTGCACAAATGAATATGCTTGAGATGAATCATCTGAAATTTGCCAAAATATGTCGATTGTTTGATATAATGACATGAATCACAAAATTCTATATGCAGTAATCACAATTATATCCAATGTTTGGAATCTCTTACTCTAAAGTTAAATGTTTCAAAATATGTTTATTCTTCCAAAGAGGATGCGTTTTCAATGATAATATGCTTATCCTTCCGAGGTGGATGATGATGTTCTGACATTTCCTACCTTTCTGATGAAGGAGAATTATCGCGTAATATCTGCAAAGGCGAAGGAGGGTGAAATTGTAAGGAATCATCATTCTTTGTTGGAAATTCACGAGTATTCGTCAAAGGGGTGCCGAAAGTTATCCATCCTTCATAGACATCAGCAAACTTTACTTCATAAATAACATTTTCTAAAGAGATTTTTGTACTATGTTGATCTGGAAAAGGAGGGCTCGTCTCGTCAAAGTAGCCAATGCCCTAGTGTTTCTGATAATCCCTAAGGTAAGGAGGAGGAATCCATATAGCATGATCTACCGGAATATAATTGTCTACCAAGTAATGTTGGTGAACCCACCATCGCATCCAGTAGTAAAAAGCACTAATTGGATAATTATAGCTAGGAATTATGAAATGTGATCCAGTTTGAACGATCAGGAGCTGCTTCCATATCAAGGCCCAATTATATAGCCTATGTCATAACTTCTCATCGGTCTTGTGACAATGTCACGAGTCTCAGGTACGGTTTGATTAAAGCCAATCTAGCGAGCAAACTTACTAGGGCAATACGGTTCGCGCCAGAATATGCTACCTTCTTTCCATGGGAGAGTACTGGATCTGATAGAAACAAGGAAGGAATGCTCACCAAATGAGATACAATCATCATCAATATCATATACATCTTCAGGATAGTTGAACAATGGAAATTGGTGAAAGTCAATGGGATCATTGCTTTTTATTCTTCTAGAAATCCATCAACTTGATTCCTTAATCATATCTCTCAGTTGAAAATGTTAAAGAGGAAGCTGATCGGGGTTCGAGTATGCCCTTCCAGAGTCAGCAAATGTCCAAGAAAAGTATACTCCTAGCCAACCTACGAAAAAATGCCAAGGAGCACAGACAGGAAAGGCTTCAGGAACATGATCTTTTAAACCAGAGATAACATCTCCAAAGGCGCGATAGAGAGAACACATAACTAGAAGAGTTAGCGAATATATCTGGCCTTCCCCCATTACTCCTGCGACCACGAAGAATGAGGGCCTAATAGTATCCGCTTGATCAGGATCAGGGAATATCACTAAGCTTAACTAGTAAGCAAGAAAGGTGATTAATTCGCAGGAAGGACTGTATTCCGCAGAATGTTCTATTTTCTTACGGATGTCTTTAAGTTCTGAATGGTTGTGGCCTGCAAAGCTGTCAAGATGAAGATGCAATACTTCAGCAAATTTTTATTATTATGTAAAGAATGGGATTACGAAAATAAAAGATAAGAGGAAAGGAGTATACCGCAATTTTTGAGAAAAATGAGCCAACCATTCAAGAGAAGTAATATGATCAGGATAAGGGAAAGCAGCCAGTGCACAGAAAAGTTCAAGAGCAGTTCTAGAAATTTTGGATATACCTCCTCCTATAAACATAAGAGCAAGCTCTTCATTAGAACGTATATGTGTCAAAGATATCACCCATGATGGGAAGACCTGCAATCACTACAAGAAAGAGGGTTTTTAACGAAGAAACTTTTAGCGACGAAACTTTTTTTCATCGCTAAAAGTCACTTTTAGCGACAAAAAAAATTTGCATCTCTAAAAGTTTACTTTTAGTGATGAAAGTGTAAATTCATAGCTAAAAGTCACTTTTACTGACGAAAATTTTCGTCGATAAAGGTTGTTTTCAATTTTTCAAACAAAACCGAAAAGTTACTTTTAGCTATAAACATTTTCGTAGTTAAAAAACATGGATGAAACTTTTAGCAACGAAACTTTTCGTCGCTAAAGGCTTTAAACAATTTTTGAAAAGAATCAAAAGGTTTACTTTTAGCTATGAAAATTTTCGTAGCTAAAAAAACTTGGATAAGCCTTTTAGCTACGAACAATTTCATTGCCAAAGGCTATAAACAATAGTTGAAAAAAATTGAAAGGTTTACTTTTAGCTACGAAAATTTTCGTAGCTAAAAAATGTGGATGAGACTTTTACCTACGAAAAGTTTTGTCACTAAAGGCTGTAAACAATTTTTTTTTAAAAATTCGAAAGGTTTACTTTTAGCTACGATAGTTTTCGTAGCTAAAAAACGTGGATGAGACTTTTAGCTACGATAGTTTTCGTAGCTAAAAAACGTGGATGAGACTTTTAGCTACGAAAATTTTCGGCACTAAAGGCCGTAAACAATTTTTCAACAAAAAAAAAGAAAGGTTTTCTTTTAGCTACGAAAATTTTCGTAGCTAAAAAACGTGGATGAGACTTTTTGTCAAAAAGTCTCATCGCTAAAGGCTGTAAACAATAATTGAAAAAAATCGAAGGTTTACTTTTAGCTACCAAAATTTTTGTAGTTAAAAAATGTGGATGAGACTTTTAACTATGAAAATTATCGTCGTTAAAGGCCGTAGACAAATTTTTTAAAAATCAAATGTCTTACTTTTAGCTACGAAAATTTTCGTAGCAAAAAAATGTGGATGAGACTTTTAGCTACCAAACGTTTCATTGCTAAAGGCTGTAAACAATTTTTCAAAAAAATAAAAGGTTTACTTTTAGCTACGAAAATTTTTGTAGCTAAAAAACGTGGATGAGACTTTTAGCTACGAAAAGTTTCGTCGCTAAAGGCTGTAAACATTTGTTTAAAAAATTTGAAAGTATTACTTTTAGCTATGAAAATTTTCGTAGCTAAAAAACGTGGATGAGACTTTTAGCAATGAAAATTTTCGTCGCTAAAGGTTGTAAACAATTTTCAAAAGGTTTACTTTTAGCAACAAAAATTTTCGTAGCTAAAACACTGAGAAATAATTTTCCCGATGAACGGTTCCGTCGGTAAAGTGTTGTACTATTTAACTTAGAAAATTTTCGCCCTCACTTTTATCAACGAACCAAAACCGTCGGGAATAATATTTGTAGCGACAAAATTGTTCGCCGCCAAAAGTGTTGTAATTTTAACTTCAAAAATTTTCCACAGTTTTACTGATGAATGTTTTCGTCGCTAAAAGCTGAGAAATAATTTTCCCAACGAACAGTTCCGTCAGTAAAGTGTTGTACTATTCCAGCTCAAATTTCCTGATATACACCTGTTACAATATAATTCATCATATTGTTCCTGATATACACCTGTTATAAAATATATTTCTTCATGTTCACATTCACATCCATCTAAACCCAAACTACGTAAATCCATCCAGACATAAACTACATTCATCTAAACATAAACTGCATCCATTCAAACACAAACAATCCTATGTGAAAACAATAAATGAAAAGAGAGAGAACAAATGAGAGGTGATCCAGACAAATGAAAAGAAAAACAACCCTAATCTAAACCTAAACCTATAACCTACACTTGTAAGTTTAGGTTTTAGTTTATAGGTTTAGTTTATATGTTTACATTACAGGTTATAAGTTTAGGTTATAGGTTATCGGTTATAGGTTATAGGTTATAGGTTATAGGTTTAGGTTATAGGTTTTGGTTTAGGTTAAGGTTATAGGTTTTGGTTTAGGTTTTAGGTTTAGGTTAAGGTTATAGGTTAAGGTTATAGGTTTAGGTTAGGTAGGTTTGTTTATAGGTTATAGCTTTAGGGAATTGAGAATAGGTCAAGGTTTAGGGTTAGGAAATCGGGTTTGAGTTCAGGATTGGGTTTAAGTTTGGGTTTTCAAGTTTAGGTTTAGGTTTAGGTTAGGGAGTTGAGATTAGGATTAGGTGTAGGTTTAAGTTTAGGGATTTGAGCATACATTTAGGTTTTAGGTTTGGGTTTAGGTTTTAGGTTTTAGTTTATATGTTTAGGTTATAGGTTTAGGTTTAGGTTTAGGTTAAGGTTTAGGTTTTAGGTTTAGGTTAATGTTTAGGTTTAGGTTTTAGGTTTTAGGTTTAGCTTTAGGTTTAGGTTTAGGTTTAGGTTTTACATTATAGGTTTAGGTTAAGGTTTTAGGTTTAGGTTAAGGTTAGGTTATTGGTTATAAGTTATAGGTTATACGTTAAGGTTTAGGTTATAGGTTTTGGTTAAGGTTTATGTTTAGGTTTAGGTTATAGGTTATAACTTCAGGGAATTGAGAATAGGTTAAGGTTTAGGTTTTGGAAATCGGGTTCGGGTTCAGGATCGGGGTTAGGTTTGGGTTTTCAAGTTTAGGTTCAGGTTTAGGTTAGGGAGTTGAGATTAGGATTAAGTGTAGGTTTACGTTTTAGGGATTTGAGAATACATTTAGGTTTTAGGTTTAGGTATAGGTTTTAGGTTTTAGGTTTAGGTTTAGGTTATAAGTTATAGCTTTAGAGAATTGAGAATAGGTTAATGTTTAGGTTAAGGAAATTTGGTTCGGGTTCGGGATCGGGTTTAGGTTTAGGTTAAGGAGTTGAGATTAGGATTAGATGTAGGTTTAGGTTTAGGGATTTGAGAATACATTTAGGTTTTAGGTTATAAGTGTAGGTTATAGGTTTAGGTTTAAGTTAGGTTATAGGTGAAGGTTTAAAGATTAGGATTAGGTGTAGATCTAGGTTTAGGGATTTGCGAAGACATTTATGTTTTAGGTTCAGGTTTAGGTTGAGGTTTTAGGTTTAGGTTATAGCTTTAGGGAATTAAGAATAGGTTAAGGTTTAGGTTTAGAAAATCGGGATCGGGTTTAGGTTTGGTTTTTCAAGTTTAGGTTTAGGTTAAGGGGATCGGGTTTAGGTTTGGGTTTTTAAGTTTAGGTTAAGGTTTAGGTTAGGGAGTTGAGATTAGGATTAGGTGTAGGTTTAGGTTTAGGGATTTGAGAATACATTTAGGTTTTAGGTTTAGGTTTAGGTTTTAGGTTATAGGTTAAGGTTATGGGTTTAGGTTTAGGTTTAGGTTATAGGTTTAGGTTATAGCTTTAGGGAATTGAGAATAGGTTAAGGTTTAGGTTTAGGAAATCAGGTTCGGGTTCGGGATCAAGTTTAGGTTTGGGTTTTCAAGTTTAGGTTTAGGTTTAGGTTAGGGAGTTGAGATTAGGATTAGGTGTAGGTTTAGGTTTAGGGATTTGAGAATACATTTAGGTTTTAAGTTTAGGTTTAGGTTATAAGTTACTGGTTTAAGTTTAGGTTTAGGTTAATGTTAAGGTTTAGGATTAGGTTTAGGTTATAAGCTATAGGTTTAGGTTATAGGTTTATGTTTAGGTTATAGGTTTTGGTTTAGGTTTAGGTTATAGGTTTAGGTTTAGGTTATGGTTTAGTTTTAGATTATAGGTTTAGGTTAAGGTTTAGGTTTAGGTTATAGCTTTAGGTAATTGAGAATAGGTTAAGGTTTAGGTTTAGGAAATCGGGTTCGGGTTTAGGTTTGGGTTTTCAAGTTTATGTTTAAGTTTAGGTTAGGGAGTAGAGATTAGGAGTAGGTGTAGGTTTCGGTTAAGGGATTTGAGAATACATTTAGGTTTTAGGTTTAGGTTTAGGTTTTAGGTTTAGGTTATAAGTTTATGTTATAGGTGTAGGTTTAGGTGGTAGGGTTAGGTTCTAAGTTATAAGTTTAGGTTATAGGTTAAGGTTCGGTTATAGGTTTTGGTTTAGGTTGAGGTTATAGATTTTGGTTTAGGTTTTATGTTTAGGTTGAGCTTATAGGTTTAGGTTGGGTTTAGGTTTAGGTTATAGGTTATAGGTTTTAGCTTTAGGGCATTGAGAAGAGGTTGAGGTTTAGGTTTAGGAAATCGGGTTCGGGTTCAAGATCCAGATTAGGTTTGGGTTTTCAAGTTTAGGTTTAGGTTTAAGTTAGGAAGTTGAGATTAGGATTTGGTGTAAGTTTAAGTTTAGGAATTTTAGAATACATTTAGGTTTTAGGTTTAGGTTTAGGTTTAGGTTTTAGGTTTTAGTTTATATAATTAGGTTATAGGTTTAGGTTTAGGTTTAGGTTTAGGTTTAGGTTAAGGTTTATGTTTAGGTTTTGGGTTATAGGTTTAGGTTTTAGGTTTAGGTTTAGTTTTAGGTTTTAGTTTATAAGTTTATGTTATAGGTTTAGGTTTAGGTTTTAGGTTTAGGTTAAGGTTAGGTTATAGGTTATAAGTTTAGGTTTAGGTTATAGGTTATAGGTCAATGCTTAGGTTATAGGTTTAGGTTTATGTTATAGGTTATATGTTATAGGTTATAGGTTATAGCTTTAGGGAATTGAGAATAGGTTAAGGTTTAGGTTTAGGAAATCGGGTTCGGGTTCAGGATCGGGGTTAGGTTTGGGTTTTCAAGTTTAGGTTTAGGTTTAGGTTAGGGAGTTGAGATTAGGATTAAGTGTAGGTTTACGTTTTAGGGATTTGAGAATACATTTAGGTTTTAGGTTTAGGTATAGGTTTTAGGTTTTAGGTTTAGGTTTAGGTTATAAGTTATAGCTTTAGAGAATTGAGAATAGGTTAATGTTTAGGTTAAGGAAATTTGGTTCGGGTTCGGGATCGGGTTTAGGTTTAGGTTAAGGAGTTGAGATTAGGATTAGATGTAGGTTTAGGTTTAGGGATTTGAGAATACATTTAGGTTTTAGGTTATAAGTGTAGGTTATAGGTTTAGGTTTAAGTTAGGTTATAGGTGAAGGTTTAGGGAATTGGGAATAGGTTCAGGTTTAGGTTTTAGGTTTAGGTTTAGGTTTTAGGTTGAGGTTATAGGTTTAGGTTTAGGTTTAAGTTTAGGTTATAGGCTATAGCTTTAAGGAATTGAAAATAGGTTAAGGTTTAGGTTTAGGAAATCGAGTTCGGGTTCGAGATAGGGTTTAGGTTTGGGTTATCAAGTCTAAGTTTAGGTTTAGGTTAGGGAGTTGAGATTAGGATTAGGTGTAGGTTTAGGTTTAGGGATTTGAGAATACATTTAGGTTTTAGGTTTAGGTTTAGGTTTAAGGTTATAGGTTATGGATTAAGGTTTAGGTTATAGGTTTTGGTTAAGGTTTAGGTTTAGGTTATAGGTTATAGCTTTAGGGAATTGAGAATAAGCTAAGGTTTAGGTTTACGAAATCGGGTTCAAGTTCAGGATCGGGTTTAGGTTTGGGTTTTCAAGTTTAGGTTTAGGTTTAGGTTAGGGAGTTGAGATTAGGATTAGGTGTAGGTTTAAGTTTAGGGATTTGAGAATACATTTAGGTTTTAGGTTTGGGTTTAGGTTTTAGGTTTTAGTTTATATGTTTATGTTATAGGTTTAGGTTTAGGTTAAGGTTTAGGTTATAGGTTTAGGTTATAGGTTATAGGTAAGGTATAGGTTATAGGTTTTGGTTTAGGTTTAGGTTATAGGTTTAGGTTTAGGTTATAGGTTTAGGTTAGGTTTAGGTTTAGGTTTTAAGTTATAGCTTTAGGGAATTGAGAAATAGGTTAAGGCTTAAGTTTTGAAAATCGGGTCTGGGTTCGGGTTTAGGTTTGGGTTTTCAAGTTTAGGTTTAGGTTTAGGTTAGGGAGTTGAGATTAGGGTTAGGTGTAGGTTTAGGTTTAGGGATTTGAGAATACATTTAGGTTTTAGGTTTAGGCTTAGGTTTAGCTTTTAGTTTATAGGTTTAGGTTATAGGTTTAGGTTTAGGATTTAGGTTTAGGTTAAGGTTAGGTTATAAGTTATAAGTTTAGGTTACAGGTTATAGGTTATAGGTTAAGATTTAGGTTATAGGTGTTGGTTTAGGTTAAGGTTATAGGTTTTGGTTTAAGTTTTAGGTTTAGGTTGAGGTTATAGGTTTCGGTTAGGTTTAGGTTTAGGTTATAGGTTATAGATTTTAGCTTTAGGGAATTGAGAAGAGGTTGAGGTTTAGGTTTAGGAAATCGGGTTCAGGTTCGAGATCGGGTTAGGTTTGGGTTTTCAAGTTTAGGTTTAGGTTTAGTTTAGGGAGTTGAGATTAGGATTAGGTGTAGGTTTAAGTTTAGGAATTTTAGAATACATTTAGGTTTAGGTTTTAGGTTTTAGTTTATATGTTTAGGTTATAGGTTTAGGTTTAGGTTTAGGTTAAGTTTTAGGTTTTAGGTTTAGGTTAAGGTTTATGTTTAGGTTTTGGGTTATAGGTTTAGCTTTTGGTTTAGGTTTAGGTTTAGGTTTCAGTTTAGGTTTTACGTTATAGGTTTAGGTTTAGGTTTTAGGTTTAGGTTAAGGTTAGGTTATAGGTTATAAGTTTATGTTATAGGTTATAGGTTATAGCTTAAGGTTTAGGTTATAAGTTTTGGTTAAGGTTTATGTTTAGGTTTAAGTTATAGGTTATAGGTTATAGCTTTAAGGAATTGTGAATAGGTTAAGGTTTTGGTTTAGGAAATCAGGTTCGGGTTCAGGATCGAGTTAAGGTTTGGGTTTTCAAGTTTAGGTTTAGGTTTAGGTTAAGGAGTTGAGATTAGGATTAGGGGTAGGTTTACGTTTAGGGATTTGAGAATACATTTAGGTTTTAGGTTTAATTATAGGTTTTAAGTTATCGGTTTAGGTTTAGGTTTTAAGTTATAGGTTTAGGGAATTGAGAATAGGTTAAGGTTTAGGTTAAGGAAATTTGGTTCGGGATCGGGATCGGGTTTAGGTTTAGGTTAAGGAGTTGAGATTAGGATTAGGTGTAGGTTTAGGTTTAGGCTTAGGGATTTGAGAAACATTTAGGTTTTAAGTTATAAGTGTAGGTTTTAGGTTTAGGTTTAAGTTAGGTTATAGGTTAAGTTTTAGGTTTAGGGATTTGAGAATACATTTAGGTATTAGGTTTAGGTTTAGATTTTAGGTTGAGGTTATAGGTTTAGGTTTAGGTTTAAGTTTAGGTTATAGGCTATAGCTTTAGGGAATTGAGAATAGGTACAAGTTTAGGATTAAGAAATCGGGTTTGGGTTCGGGATAGGGTTTAGGTTTGGGTTTTCAAGTTTAGGTTTAGGTTTAGGTTAGGGAGTTGAGATTAGGATTAAGTGTAGGTTTAGGTTTAGGGATTTGAGAATACATTTAGGTTTTAGGTTTAGGTTTAGGTTATAAGTTTAGGTTATAGGTTAAGGTTTAGGTTATAGGTTTTAGTTAAGGTTTAGGTTTAGGTTATAGGTTATAGGTTATAGGTTATAGCTTTAGGGAATTGAGAATAGGTTAAGGTTTAGGTTTATGAAATCGGGTTCGGGTTCGGGATAGGGTTTAGGTTTGGGTTTTCAAGTTTAGGTTTAGGTTTAGGTTAGGGAGTTGAGATTAGGATTAGGTGTAGGTTTAGGTTTAGGGATTTGAGAATACATTTAGGTTTTAGGTTTAGGTTTAGGTTTAAGTTTTAGTTTATAGATTTAGATTATAGGTTTAGGTTTTGGTTTTAAGTTTAGGTTAAGGTTATAAGTTTAGGTTATAGGTTATAGGTTAAGGTTTAGGTTATAGGTTTTGGTTTAGGTTAAGGTTATAGGTTTAGGTTTAGGTTATAGGTTTTGGTTTAGGTTATAGGTTATAGGTTATAGCTATAGGGAATTGAGAATAAGTTGAGGTTTAGGTTTAGGAAATCGGGTTCGGGTGTAGGTTTGGGTTTTCAAGTTTAGGTTTAGGTTTAGGTTAGGGAGTTGAGATTAGGATTAGGTGTATGTTTAGGATTAGGGATTTGAGAATACATTTAGGTTTTAGGTTTAGGTTTAGGTTTAGGTTTTAGTTTATAGGTTTAGGTTACAGGTTTAGGTTTTGGTTTTAGGTTTAGGTCAAGGTTAGGTTATAAGTTATAAGTTTAGGTTATAGGTTAAGGTTCGAGGTTATAGGTTTTGGTTTAGGTTAAGGTTATAGGTTTTGGTTTAGGTTTTAGGTTTAGGTTTAGGTTTTGTTTTAGGTTAAGGTTTAGGTTTAGGTTTAGGTTAATATTTAGGTTTAGATTATAAGCTATATCTTTAGGGAATTGAGAATAGGTTGAGGTTTAGGTTTAGGAAATCAGGTTCGGGTTCGGGATTGGATTTAGGTTTGGGCTTTTAAGTTTAGGTTTAGCTTTAAGTTAGGGAGTTGAGAATATGATTAGGTTTAGGTGTAGGTTTAGGGATTTGAGAATACATTTAGGTTTTAGTTTTAGGTTTAGGTTTTAGGTTATAGGTTACGGTTAAGGTTTTAAGTTTAGGTTTAGGTTAGGTTTAGGTTTAGGGATTTGAGAATACATTTAGGTTTCAGGTTTAGGTTTAGGTTTTAGGTTTTAGGTTATAGGTTAAGGTTATAGGTTTTGGTTTTGGTTTAGATTTTTAGGTTTAGGTTAAGGTTAGGTTATAGGTTATAAGTTTAGGTTATAGGTTATAGGTTATGGTTTAACGTTTAGGTTATAGGTTTTGGTTAAGGTTTATATTTAGGTTTAGGTTATAGGTTATAGGTTATAGCTTTAGGGAATTGAGAATAGGTTAAGGTTTAGGTTTAGGAAATTGGGTTCAGGTTCTGGATTGGGTTTAGGTTTGGGTTTTCAAGTTTACGTTTAGGTTTAGGTTAGGGAGTTGAGATTAGGATTAGGTGTAGGTTTATGTTTAGGGATTTGAGAATACATTTACGTTTTAGGTTTAGGTATAGGTTTTAGGTTATCGGTTTAGGTTTAGGTTATAAGTTATAGCTTTAGGGAATTGAGAAGAGGCTAAGGTTTAGGTTAAGGAAATTTGGTTCGGGTTCGGGATTGGGTTTAGGTTTCGAGTTAAGGAGTTGAGATTAGGATTAGGTGTTGGTTTAGGTTTAGGTTTAGGGATTTGAGAATACATTTAGGTTTAGGTTTAAGAAATCGGGGTTTTAGGTTTAGGTTTAAGTTAGGTTATAGGTTAAGGTTTAGGGAATTGAGAATAGGTTAAGGTTTAGGTTTAAGAATTTGAGAGTACATTTAGGTTTTAGGTTTACGTTAAGGTTTTAGGTTTAGGTTATAGGCTATAGCTTTAGGGAATTGAGAATAGGTTAAGGTTTAGGTTTAGGAAATTGGGTTTGGGTTTGGGATAGGGTTTAGTTTTGGGTTTTCAAGTTTAGGTTTAGGTTTAGGTTAGGGAGTTGAGATTATGATTAGGTGTAGGTTTAGGTTTAGAGATTTGAGAATACATTTAGGTTTTAGGTTTAGGTTTTAGGTTTAAGTTAAGGTTATAGGTTTAGGTTTAGGTTTAAGTTTAGGTTATAGGCTATAGCTTTAGGGAATTGAGAATAGGTACAAGTTTAGGATTAAGAAATCGGGTTTGGGTTCGGGATAGGGTTTAGGTTTGGGTTTTCAAGTTTAGGTTTAGATTTAGGTTAGGGAGTTGAGATTAGGATTAGGTGTAGGTTTAGGTTTAGGGATCTCGGAATACTTTTATGTTTTTGGTTTAGGTATAGGTTTAGGTTTTAGTTTATAGGTTTACATTTTGGTTTTAGGTTTAGGTTGAGGTTATAAGTTTAGTTTATAGGTTATATATAGTTTAGGTATTAGTTATAGGTTTTGGTTTAGGTTTAGGTTTGGGTTTTAATTTTAGGTTTAGGTTTAGGTTAGGTTTAGGTTTAGGTTATAGGTTATTGGTTATAGCTTAAGGGAATTAAGAAATAGGTTAAGGTTTTGGTTTAGGAAATCGGGTGCAGGTTCGGGTTTAGGTTTGGGTTTTCAAGTTTAGGTTTAGATTTAGGTTAGGGAGTTGAGATTAGGATTAGGTGTAGGTTTAGGTTTAGGGATTTCAGAATACATTTAGGTTTTAAATTTAAGCTTAGGTTTAGGTTTTAGTTTATAGGTTTAGGTTTTGGTTTTAGGTTTAGGTTGAGGTTATAAGTTTAGGTTATAGGTTATGAGTTAAGGTATAGGTTATAGGTTTTCGTTTAGGTTTAGGTTTTGGTTTTAGGTCTAGGTTTAGGTTTAAGTTTAGGTTATAGGCTTAGGTTAGGTTTAGGTTCAGGTTATAGGTTATAAGTTATAGCTTTAGGGAATTGAGAAATAGGTTAAGGTTTAGGTTTTGGAAATCGGGTCCGGGTTCGGGTTTAGGTTTGGGTTTTCAAGTTTAGGTTTAGGTTTAGGTTAGGGAGTTGAGATTAGGATTAGGTGTAGGTTTATATTTAGGTTTTGGAAATCGGGTCCGGGTTCGGGTTTAGGTTTGGGTTTTCAAGTTTAGGTTTAGGTTTAGGTTAGGGAGTTGAGATTAGGATTAGGTGTAGGTTTATATTTAGGGATTTGAGAATACATTTAGGTTTTAGGTTTAGGCTTAGGTTTAGGTTTTAGTTTATCAGTTTAGGTTATAGGTTTAGGTTAGGTTTTAGGTTTAGGTTAAGGTTAGGTTATAGGTTATAAGTTTAGGTTATAAGTTATAGGTTATAGGTTAAGGTTTAGGTTATAGGTTTTGGTTTAGGTTAAGGTTATAGGTTTTAGTTTAGGTTTAGGTTTAGGTTTTAGGTTTAGGTTCTAGGTTTAGGTTGAGGTTATAGGTTTAGGTTAGGTTTTGGTTTAGGTTATAGGTTATAGGTTTTATCTTTAGGGAATTGAGAAGAGGTTAAGGTTTATGTTTAAGAAATTGGGTTTGGGTTTGGGATCGGGTTAGGTTTGGGTTTTCAAGTTTAGGCTTAGGTTTAGTTTTAGGTTAGGGAGTTGAGATTAGGATTAGGTGTAGGTTATAATTTAGGTTATAGGTTATAGGTTATGGGTTAAGGTTTAGGTTATAGCTTTTGGTTTAGGTTAAGGTTATAGGTTTTGGTTTAGGTTTAGCTTTAGGTTTTAGGTTTATGTTAAGGTTATAGGTTATAGGTTATAGGTTATAGCTTTAGGGAATTGAGAATAGGTTTAGGGTGTGGTTTAGGTTAAGGGTGTGGTCCCTACAAATACAGATATAAACACGGCCTGTCCAAATGGCCAAGCCACTCCAATGGTGTCCATAGGAAATGGTCAGCTTCATCATGATCATAACAGCGGTTCCCACCTTCTAGGGACCCCCGCTCAACACCCGAATAGCTCCGACGCACATCCAAGTCTGCTCCATCAATTTTGAGTAAATACATAAACATGGCCTGTTCAAATGGCCAGGCTACTCCAATGTTGTCCATAGGAAATGAACAGCTTCATCATGGTCTTAACAGCGGTTCTCACCTTCTAGGGACCCCCGTCAACACCCAGATAGCTCCGACGCACATCCGGGTCTGCTCCATCAATTTCATGTAAATACATAAACACGGCCTGTCTAAATGGTCAGGCCACTCCAATGTTGTTCATAGGAAATGGACAGCTTCATCATGGTCATACAGCGGTTCCCACCTTCTAGGGACCCCCGCTCAACATCTGGATAGCTCCGACGCACATCCGGGTCTACTCCATCAATTTTGAACAAAGACATAAATACGGCCTGTCCAAATGGCCAGGTCACTCTAATATTGTCCATAAGAAATTGACAGCTTCATCATGTTCGGTTAGTAGAGAAGGATAAGCTCTTTATACTAGATGACCTACAGTTGATGAAATTTTCCAAGTAAATTGTACAAGGTTTACAGTAATCTTAAAGTACAGAAAATTTCCAAGTAAATGCGTTTCAGTCCGAATTATTTCTATAATCACGATAGCCTTGAGAGGGTTGATACGAGGGATGGGTTGATTGCAAAAGGCTGATTAAAACTATATTGGGTTATCTTGCCGGACATAATGATTTAAAGACTAGTAAGATAACCCAATACAATTTTAATCAGCCCTTTCGCAGTCAACCCATCCCTCGTATCAACCCTCCCAAGGCTATCATGATTAGATAAGGAACTCGGACTAAAATGCATAGACTTAGACATTTTCTACACTCCAAGATTACTGTAACCCTCGTACAATGTATATTCAATGATGTATATAATAACATATATATAACATGAAATGGTACATGAGTGAGACAAGACAACGTAACCTTTTATATACAAGCTAGAAATTGATATGTTAAGATTGTCCTATCAAGGAGATTCTTAGGTGTAGTCCATCTGGTGTTGGGAAAAAAAAGCATGGGTTTAGATTATTGGACCATGGGCCCCACCTGTCATTGAAAACCAAGGATTAAAATCAGTGTATTGGGTATCATATCATTCACCACCGATAAGGCGGCCATTTTTGTTGGTGTTTGGTTTGCAACCATTTTTGGAGTGGCAAAAAATAATTTCTTTTACATTATAACACAAATAATGGGGTACAATGTAATTCGAGTCACAATGTACTAAACTGGACATGTGGAGAGAGAGAGATATATATATATATATATTATTTATAAGTCTCTTTTCTCATATGTGAGGGGAAATGGCAAAAAATAAGGATTTTTTTTTTGTTTTTTCTTTTGGTGTAGATAGAAAATAAGTTTTTTTCTTTTCATAAGCATCCTCTTTAAAGGTCAACGATTATCCATGTGGTTCCAGAACCAGTGTACCTAGATGTTCCAATTTCCCATAAAACCTGCATAACACTCTTTGAAGCTTCAGAATATGCATAAATGAAATGCTTATAGTGATTCTATCATCAAGATAAATGTCAACATCTAATAGCTAAGTGAATAACAGTGCAAGTTTAACAAAAGCACTGACAGATGAAATTAAACAAATTACACATGAAGAAGAAGAAAAGCATCATAAAAAGGATATTTGAGAAGATAACATGTATAACAACTCTTTGTCACAAAATTTGTTTCAATGTGTTGATGGTGGGTGGTTTAGGTTGTGTTGTAGAAGAGACCACATATCATTTATTCCTCAGCCCACTGGATTGATTTAACATTCTTTCATTCCTCAGCCCACTGGCATCCGAGTGGGACATCGAATCCATACTGATCCACTAATCAAGTGAGGAACACATGGACAAAAATAGTAGTGGTTTGCAGAAAAAACAAAGATATTGCTAATGGCCCCATCTAATGCACGTGTTGACCATATGTCTAATGAGCGGACTGGCCTCATCTATTTCTATATTTATACGTTTTGACAAAAAGCTCTAGATAAACCCAACCCAATAACAACAAGATTCTTAATAACATGTATTTCAAGCTACCACATTATCAACAAGACAAGCAGCTTTGTATGCAAGCTGTGAAAATGGAAGATATACAAATAACGTCAATTACACAAAACTCTCATATCTTAAACATGTTTAGCAACTGGGACCGTTGATCCGGTGGGCCACTAGTTGGATGGGTGGCTATAAACTGAACATCATAGTAATCAACAACTCTAACCATTTGATTGTTATGAGTTTTTCCCTGTTGATATAGCCATTGCTTGTTCTTTCAGGCCCCCAATTGGAATGGTTACCAAAGGGTCCAGATCATCATATGCAAATGCCATGTATACAGTAGAGATGTTTAGGGGAAGTAGCATTATTCAATTGCTTAAAGGATACAGAAACCAGTGAGGAAAGGGGAAAAAATACTAAAGAATGCCATCAAACTACCTAAAAATCAAAGGTAGTGAAATTGTGTGACAATCGAGAATGTGAATTTTGAGTAGAAGACCAATCACCAATACACTCAATAAAGATCATGATATGATATTTTTCATTCCTCGCCACACATAACTTACCCAATAGTTTGTAGTTTCTAAATAAAAAATGCCCCCCATACCAATGTAAAAATATCATATTTGACAGAAAAGCATATAATAAATTTATAAATATTCAATCAAATAGCATGTCAAATAGTATGCATTGAAGGAAAATAAGGGCAATGTCATCATTTCTAAGAGAATAAACTCGGACTATCCTTAAATAGAGTTCCACACAAAGAAAAGGAAGATTATACCAGAAATACAACTGAGAGAACTTTTTGACGCCTTCCTAATCTAGAAAGTCGAAGCCGATAACCTGAGTCAGCATTCAGAATATCTTTGCCAAGTGAAATCTTCACTTCCCTCCTTCACAATCCATATAAAGACTCAGAAAAAGAAGCATCCGGAAATAAATGAAATGTGAAAAAACATTATTGAAAACAATTAGCATTACATTTAATCAACACAAATGAAATGCTTATTTACAATTTAAATGCATTCCAGCAAGGCGAACACCCATGGACTTGATTCAAGAATAGAACAACATAAAGAAAAGACACAACAAGTTTAACATCTTAAACCAAGTGAAACACACAAAAGATGCATGTTAAACTCCTGGATAATCCATTAAATGAATTTGGAATGAATGGATCTCGGTTTTAACAAAAAAATTGCATCAAGTGGCATGGTTCTTCCACTTCTTATTTTGGCTTATGTATTTGGAAGAAGCAAGTCAAGTCGTTAGATGCAACAACGATTTCCATGAGAATTATTTAAACATGAATTCCAATTTTCATTTCTTATTAGAATAGGTAGTGAAAATCTCATATCTATCTCAAAATACTCACTTAGTTTGGCATTCAAGCAATGTAAAGGACTTGAAAGATATAGTAAGGGCCAACATCAACAGAGAGAGAGAGAGAGAGAGAGAGAGGGAGTCAAGGCTAGGATCAAAATGCCCATTTTCAACTCATTGAGTTCGACATTTAGATTCTGTCTACAAACAGATAATACAAAACCCTAAGAATTGGGATGGTCCATACTGTTGAGGATACATTGCCAAGTCATTGTGGGAGTTTGGTTGGTTAGTTAAGTAGCTTCGTTAGCTTGCCCTTAGAAGTATTCTTCACATGGCCCATTATTTCATCTCATGGGTTCTCCACATTGCAACCTAATCTCAAGCACCAAATGTTGCAAATATTATGGGTTCTTAGCACAATCACATGCCCATGTTAGCAGTTCATTGTTATATTTAAGCTCAAACTTCCAACTTCTTCCTATTTTTCTTTTACTCTTTTCAAATTAAGAGCAGCATGAGGTGTGTGTGTGTGTGTGTGTGTGTAAACAAATAATCAAAACAAAACAATTGTACTGATAGATTAGAAAGACAAAAGCTTTATTCCTCTAATTTCATAGATTAACAACATGCCCCAAATTTATAGAGCAGAGAAACAACGCTATCAAAAAGATAATAGCCCATGTACACATCTTTAAAATGGCCAGCCAACTACTAAGACCAAACAAAAGTAGGCTAAGCAAAGGCTTGAAAGAGGCTAATTGTGGAAAAGAGTACGTTACCCCTTGAAAACAAGCAGATGTGTCTAATATGATCAGGATATTTAAGGAAATATGATCAGGAAACAAGTAGATGTATCTAGTATGATCAGGATACTAATTTGAATAGTATAGGCATTTTCAAGTTCTTATAAGATCATAACTAAATAAGATCCATGGATAATTTCTCTCCTTAGCCACAAGTAGATGTGTCTAATATGATCAGGATATTTAAGGACAATAAACCCTTATTGAGAAATATTTTCAACACAAATTAACTAAGCACTATTAAAAACTTGTTTCCTTTAATCCTAAAATCCTCACATCCTCGATTCATAAAATCCCCAAACCCCCAATTTGTAAAATTAGAAAATCCACAATTTCAAAAGTCCTCAAATCCCCAAAATCCTTAAATCCCAATTTTTAAAATCAGAAAAACCTATTTTGGGGTCCACATTCAAATCTAGAATCTACAAACTACTAATCTCAATTTCCTAAATCGGCATTAATATTGAGAGAGATTGAGAGAGAGAGAGAGAGATACCTCACTATGGTGAATGAACTTCAACTGAGCTGATGGAGAGAGAGAGAGAGAGAAGGTGTGTATGGGTAGGTCATTCGGCAACGGTCCGCAAGAGAGATCAAGGAGAGAGGAAGAGAGAGATAGAGAGAGAGGAGGCGAGAGAGACCGAGAGAGGAGAGGGTGGAGAGATCAGAGAGAGAGGAAGAGAGAGAGAGAGAGGAGGGAGAGGGGGTGAGAGAGAGAGAGGAGACCGCCGCAGATTAGGGCAGTCTCTCTCACAGACGCGAGTTAGGTTACAGGTTGAGTACCGAGTTAGCTACTGAAGTGAACTCACCAAGTTCTGTGGGCCCCACTATGATGTATATGTTGTATCCACACCGTCCATCCATTTTGAGATATTATTTTAGGACATGAGCCAAAGAATGAGGCAAATAAAAAGTTGTAGTGGACCTCACCACAGAAAACAGTGGGGAGAGTGATTCCCACCGTTGAAACTATCCTAAGGCCCACCATAATTTTTATTTGAAATCCAACCTGTTTAAAAGCTAGAAAAGACATGAAATAAGGTAAAACACAAATATTAGCTTGATCTAAAACTTCCATGGCCTTTAAAAGTTTCTAATGGTGGGTGTCACTGTTCCTACTGTTTTCTATGTTGGGGTCCACTGGAGCTTTGGATTTATCTTTGGATATTGCCCTAAAATGATCTCTCCAAATGTATGGAAGGTGTGGATATAAAACATACATCATGGTGGGACCTAAAAAAGGGGTATATAAATATCAGGTGGACCACAATGGTTATCGGGAGAATGGTGACCTCCAATCAGCTCTCAGGTGTCCCTTGGACTATCATGATCTTGAATCACATTTTGGGTTCTCATCACATGAGCTTGTGGTTAACATCCTACAATTTACAATTCAGGTTCTATAATCTGATTCATTTATCATGGAAATCGAATTAGTCCTCAGGCTTGAAAGGTAATATAACGATCAGATTTTTTCTTTTAAAGTTTGTAGCTGAAAGATCCATTCTCAGTTGCAATTTGTCAATTGTTTTGTAGTGCAGGTTTGATCATTGCATCATATCATGTTGTCATGAGTTTCTAAACACTTGGATCTGTTCTTCTCTTTAGATGGTCTTTCATGAATACATGACAAATGAGAGTTCTTATGTATATCATATAGTTACCAGCATCAAGCTGTACCCTCAGACCTTTTTTTCATATCTTATCTAAAATGATTTCAGGAAACAGGATGGGTGCTTCGGCATCTTATTGCTTAGGATGAATATATACGTAAATATTGTAGGTGTTGTTCCACTTATCTGTGTATGACAATGGCTCTGTTTTTAGCTCAGAAGTACTGGACCTCACAAAGGATGATCTGATTGAGAAATTTGCGATTGGTGTTTCCATGGTGACAACATTATCTCTGGCTATTTCTTACCCAACTCTGGCATCCGCCCCCCACATGTTTGCAAATGCCTCCAAGAATGCTCTCGCCATTGCACTGGCGACCGAGTATTCATTCCCGTCGGCAAAGAAAGTGAAGGAATATTTGAAGGTTGGTCAGCTTTTATGTATATATTTAGTGGGGTCTTTGCAACACCTCTCCCATGGTATACTGAAGAGTGCCTTTTGTGTTCTGATGGATTGATTATGTGGTGATGTAGGATCCAAGCAAGTTTGCTGTTGTTGTGCCAGTTTCTGCTGAAGAAGCTGCTGCTCCACTTGCAGCTTGTGCCGCAGAAGAAGAGAAGAAAGAAGAGCCTGCAGAGGAATCAGATGACGATATGGGCTTTAGTCTCTTTGACTAAGAACCTTGTTGGATTTTGCAGTTGCAGTGCTTGAGTTTTATTTTGATACATTTTAGTTCATTTTCGGTTTCTGTTAGTTTTTATGGGTTGGATTGCAATTTCACTATTAGTTATATTTTACTGAACATGTGCTTTTTTCAAGCGGATAGATTGTTGAGTGTGCCAAATCTTTGAATACTCTTGAATAGAAGAATCTTCTTTTTTAGTACTTCAACCATAAATTAAATTAAGAAAAAATGAAAGGAATATCTTATTGAAGTAATCATATTTATTTTACTAGAGATGCTTTTGAGTCACTTTAATCCTATTGGAAGATTCTATAGTGGCGGTGTTCATGGATTTTATATAACAACCGCGTATGCATGTCGCGCATGCAACCAACACTGAAATGTCTAGTGAGCTGACAAACCAATGTGTTTTCAATAGGTTGAAAACTCTGGTCAACATGGTAAAGGATTTCAATTGATCAAGCTTACAAATTGACATGTTGCGCAGTTTGCACTATTTCCTCATGAATTGTTTCTATTCTCGTTTCAATTTAAATAAAAGAGTGTAAATGAAATTAAGGTAAGGAGGAAAATATGCTTAATGGTTAGGAGAGTTTTAGAGAGAGAAAGATGAAAATTTCTTATTTGGGCTTTAATTAATAAAATTTCATCACATTCTTGCTTTGTGCCGTGAATTTTTTGAAAGAATTTTTTTTATATAAATTCATATTGTTCGTTATTAAATTTGATCGTGTGATTGCAATTACTTTGCTTAATTCAACTCCACAAGTCCCCATCACATCCTGATGAATGTGGCACTTTGGCATTCCATTGTGAAATTATTGGTATTTCCATGTTGGTACTGCAGCCAGTGGATCTAAGATTTTTCTTCAATAAACCATTGTTGAAGGCAGAATAGGACCAATTGCACCTATACTCAGTAGTTCAGCTAACAGGTTGGGCCAGGCCTGGGTTCCAAAATTTAGCTCATGGGCTGTGCTTGACAGGCCCCAGCATAGCCCTACTAATTATACCGTGGGGCCCATCAGATGAGTAGCGTAGTTAGCTATTATAAGCCTAATAGCTGATTGAGATGGACCGCTACACAATCATCTTAAAACAAATTTGACTAAAAAAGAAATATTATAAGTCTGGTTGACCTTATTAAAGTCTGTTGACTGAGGTGAACGACTTGATTTTTGGGATAGGGACTCTTCGTATTTTCCCTTTATATAAGTCTGGTTGACCTTAGTAAAGTCTGTAGGCCCTAGGAAGTTTTTAATGAGCATTTGATCACCACAATTTCCCCTAGATGTGGTCCACCTGATATTTGGATCTGTTCAATTTTTGGAACTAGAATGGACTGGTAACACCACAATTTCCCCTAGATGTGGTCCACCTGATATTTGGATCTGTTCAATTTTTGGAACCACGTCCTAGAATGGACTGGTAAAATGAATGGACGATGTAGATATAGAACACATCTTTAAGGTGGGCCCCACAGTAGGGTCGGGTCTGTTTAACATTATGATTTTGGTTTGCACTGGCCCTCCAATCCACAAAGGTAACACCAAAGGCCCACGCGTGTGTAAAATGTGGGTCACGTGTGCCATGCTGGCATGTGTGGCCCCTACATGAGCTGCCTTATACATGCGCGGGCTTAGATAAGTTTTTTTTTCTTTCTTTGTTAGCTTGTTAGTACACCCATGAGGTCAAGCTGTGTGGGCCCCACCATGACGTGTGTCAAACATCAACACCATGCATTTGATGAGTCCCCTTTAAATTATGGGATATCCCAAAAATCAGCCGTATACGAAACTCCGGCGGGCCATACCATCTAAAATCAAGTGAAGACATGCCTAAAACATATGAAAGCACTTGGTGGGCCTCACCTGAAATTTAGATGCGTCTGAAACTTGGTATGACCCCTCATCCAAGTGGTACACACGTAATGGATGGGCCGGATTTGTGGACCACATCTCGGTGGGCCCAAAAAATAATTATGAATGTTTTAATGGAGGGTAACCCCTCTCAACTTTTGTATGTGGTGTGGCCCACACAAGTCACAGATTCACTTGATTTTTAATCTCTGGGCCCACCATGGAATGGTGCATCTGACTGATGGGGTAGATGTTTGACACGCATTATGATGGGGCCCACACAACTCTCCCGTCGCCTGCCCCAAATCTTGGGCCCACACAACTGATGGGGATATGACTCCTTTTTTGTATCAATCCTTAAAATAATCCGTTAAAATGAATGGACGGAGTGGATCAGTAACATACAACACGGTGGGCCCCACAAAACTCAGCGCGCGCGCCCATCTTCCCAAACCCAAATCCCTTCTAATCCTCTCGCACGCGCCCATCTTCCCAAAACCCAAACCTAAAACTCTCTCTCTCTCTCTCTCTCTCGCGCGCACCCTCTCCTCTCTGTCTCTGCCTCTCTCGCACCCTCTCCTCTCTCTCTCTCTCTCTCGCACCCTCTCCCTCCTCTCTCTCTCTCTGTCTCTCTCTTCCTCTCTCTCTAATCTCTCCACCCTACCGTTGCTGAACGCCCTACCCATGCACGCCTTCTCTCTCTCTCTGAAGCTCAGTCGAAGGCTAGCTCATTGACGACCATGAGGTATCTCTCTCTCTCTCTCTCAATCTCTCTCAATCTCAATACCGAATTAGGGATTTGGGGATTTTAGGGATTTGGGTGTGGTTTAAGATGAAGATTTGGGTATTTCATTTGGGGGTTTATGCCATATAGGCTTCAATGTTTTTAACTTCAGTTTAATTTTCTCAAGGGTCCAGGACTATTGCTTGAATTGATGATTTAGTACATTGTTAAGAGTTTTTGGTTTATTTGGTATGGCTTCTCTCAGATTGTGATATTTTGTAATCTTCTTTAGTTTTGGTGTTGTTGGTTGCCTAAACAGTTATGTTGGAGTGTTTCAATAGTTTGATGCATGATTTTGAGTGATTGCTAGATATGTGATCTGTGTTGGTTGCCCCAGAATGGCTAAGTAAATGTGGATCACATTTACCTGGTTATTTAGTGGATGCTAGCATTCCAATGGCGGAGTTATAATTTTGACTTTTAAACAGAAAATGGTAGCATTTGTTAGGTCCGCTAATTATTAATTCACTAGTGATGGCTCTTTCTCCTGTGCCAGTCCCTTCACAATCTTAGACAACTCCTTTCATATGGCCACTGAATAGAGATGATAGGCATGGGTTGAGATCTAGCCATATTTTATGGCCCACCTTGTGGTTATCTAGATTGCTCATTTGATGGTTGTTGGTGTTGTGTGCCTTGAAAAGCCAATTTAATGATCTTAAATGTTGAATTGATGTTCTTGGCTATAGATCATGATGACCATATGTTTTTAATACCATAATTAATATGGGTGTATTCTAATTATACATGCATTTGAAGGAGTGGGTTTCCTTTGTTGTCATGGTCACATGTCAAGGGAGAGTTATATTATATGGATATATGGATCTCAGAATTCTTATTATTCCATCACCACTTAATGGATTTTAGGATGAACTTGTGATTATTTTTATTTTGTTATTTTGTTGTGAGGGAACTTATGATGAATTGTAATGAAAGGTGTTATTATTATAGTGAGTAAGAGTGAAAGAGAAGAAGAGAGACAAGTAATTTCTCCACCCATCAACATGCCGTTTTCATTAATAAATTGTGTCATCCTTCAAAATAAAAAGTACAACCCTTTTTTTATAGGACTTTTTATATGTTTATTTTATTTTATTTATCGAGCCTCTTTGAAATTCTAGATAGTACTTTTGTTATACTTTGAAGAATATGAGGGGCTTCTTGTCGTGGGTAGAAGTTGACTATTAGTGGTTTAGAAGCTATGTGTTTTCGGGGCTACAAGTTTCATATTAACCATAGGTATTTATGGTGACAATCCTAGTGTGCGGTCATAATTGTGAAGTTGGACGGCGTGAATTTCCTCGAATGGTCTCAATTTGCCAAGGTGTATATCATTGAGGGAGGAAACCTAGGGCATGTGATCAAAGTTATTGATCAAAGTCTTAAGCTAGGTACCATCCATGACATATTTATACACTCAAGTAAGGTAGGACGAAATCACACTAACACCTATTTGGGCCGAATGGGAGAGACTCCATTCTAATATCCCCCTTACACAAGATGACCAATCTAATAGCATAAGTTAGTAATGTATAACCTTAACCTACAAGAAAAGCCTAGATCCAATGATTCAAGAAGTGCACAAAACCAATTGGATCTAGGTCTAGGTCTTCAAAAATAAGATCCGGACCAAAAAGGAACTGGACTTGACAATATCAAGTCTTCTCTCTGGTTTTGCATAGTAGAGATTTGGCATAAAACCCATTGGTGAAAAGCTATCCACCTCTTAACATGCTCATCTACAACCATGGATTGAAAACCTTTAGGAAATCCTAAAAAAAACATACTTTCTCTAACAGACAAGGTATTTTAGGCCTACTAACATGATGAACCTCTCTCTCTCTCTCTATCTTGGCAATGGGCATCCTTCTCTTCATTTTACATTTATCATTCACATATGAATTAAATCTCTTGTTTTAAGTAGCTGAAAGTAACATTATACATGAGGACTTTCTCATCTTCTAGAGCTTTTCTTTCGCGTAATAGTTTGTTAGAAATGTTTGTTTACTTAGCATTATATTTATGTTCTCAGTATGAAGATAAAATGTATAGTTCTATCATTGCAAATCTTAATAAGCTTGTATATTACATTTTTTTATCTTGTCTTATTATTATGATTAGTTAGTTTATAGTTGTGACTTGTAATTTATAGATTTGTAAGTTAGATAATTAGTTACTCGTTTGAGGATTTCTATGGGGCCATACATAGATATGGTGTGTTTTTGGTGGCATAGAAATCGCTCAAATTGTCCCATTTTGGACAGTTCAAGGTTAGATGGAAAGTATGCTTTCATATAATCTATTTAAATGTTCATGCCTGATCCGCAGTCCATCTCCTCGTTTCTCTCTAGATATACTTCTTTCGTTCCATATACAATGTCAAATATCATTACATTGCTTTAGATATTTGGCATCAGAATGTAACGTAAGATCAACTTATCTAGAGAGGCATGAGGAGATGCTGCCGGATTTTCGGCGTGGACGTTTAAATGAGAATATGAAAGTATTACAATCTATCCAACCTTGGATGAGTAACTATTTTAAGATTTAATTGTATTAGCTTATAATTGATGGAGCGGACCCGGATGTGCGTCGGAGCTATTCGGATGTTGAGATGAGGTCCTTGGAAGGTGAGAACTGCTGTTATGACCATGATGAAGCTGTCCATTTCCTATAGACAGCATTGGAGTGGCTTAGCCATTTGAACAAGCCATGTTTACGTATTTGCTCGAAATTAATGTTGCAGACCTGGATATGCATCGGAGCTATCCGGATGAGCGGGGGTCGCTAGAAGGTGGGAATCGCTATTATGACCATGATGAAGCTGTCCATTTTCTATGGACAACATTGGAGTGGCCTGACCATTTGGACAGGCCGTGTTTATATCAGTATTTGGAGGGACCACACCCTTAACCTACACCAAAACCTATAACCTAAACCTAAACCTTAACTTAAACCTATAACCTAAACCGATAACCTAAACCTAAACCTAAACTTATAACCTAAACCTATTATCAAATCCCAAAACCCATAACCTAAACCTAAACCTTAACCTAAAACTATAACCTATAACCAAAACCAAAACCTATAACCTAAACCCGAACCGAAACCCGAACCTGAACCCGAATTCCTAAACCTTAACCTTAACCTATAACCTAAACCTAAACCAATTCTCAAATCTCAAAACCTATAACCTAAACCTAAACCTTAACCTAAACCTAAACCTATAACCTAAACCTAAACTTATTCTAAAATCCCAAAACCTATAACCTAAACCTAAACCTTAACCTAAACCTATAACCTAAACCTAAACTTATAATCTAAACCTATTCTCAAATCCTAAAACCTATAACCTAAACCTAAACCAATAACCTAAACCTATTTTGAAATCCCAAAACCCATAACCTAAACCTAAACCTATAACCTATAACCTAAACCAAAAACCTATAACCTAAACCTAAACCTATAACCTAAGCCTAAACCTAAACCTAAACCTAAACCTATAACCTAAACCTAAACCTAAACCTATTATCAAATCCCAAAACCCATAACCTAAACCTAAACCTTAACCTAAAACTATAACTTATAACCTAAACCAAAACCTATAACCTAAACCCGAACCGAAACCCAAACCCGAAACCGAATTCCTAAACCTTAACCTAAACCTATAACCTAAACCTAAATCTATTCTCAAATCCCAAAACCTATAACCTAAACCTAAACGTATAACATAAACCTAAACCTATAACCTAAACCTAAACCTATTCTCAAATCCCAAAACCTATAACCTAAACCTAAACCTATAACATGTAACCTAAACCTATACTTACACCTAAACCCGAACCCGAATTCCTAAACCGTAACCTAAACCTATAACCTATAGCCTAAACCTAAACCTATACTCAATTCCCTAACCTTAACCTATAACCTATACTTATAACCTTAACCTAAACCTAAACCTATACTTATAACCTATAACCTATAACCTAAACCTAAACCTAAACCTTAACCTATAACCTATAACCAAAACCTATACTTATAACCTTAACCTAAACCTATTCCTTAACCTAAACTCATATCCTTAACCTAAACCTTTTCTCAAATACCAGAACTTATACTTATAACCTATACTTATAACCTTAACCTAAACCTAAACCTATACTTATAACCTATAACCTATAACCTAAACCTAAACCTAAACCTTAACCTATAACCTATAACCAAAACCTATACTTATAACCTTAACCTAAACCTATTCTCAAATCTCAAAACTTATACTTATAACCTAAACCTAAGCCTTAACCTAAACCTAAACCTATACTTATAACCTATAACCTAAACCTAAACCTTAACCTATAACCTTAACCTAAACTCATAACCTTAACATAAACCTATTCTCAAATCCCAAAACCAATACTTATAACCTAAACCTAAAGCTTAACCTTAATCTATAACTTATACTCATAACCTTAACATAAACTTATAACCTTAACCTAAACCTATTCTCAAATCCCAAAACCTATACTTATAACCTTAACCTAAACCTATACATATAACCTAAAATCTATAACCTAAACCTAAACCTAAACCTTAACCTATAACCTAAACCTATTCTTATAACCTTAACCTAAACTCATAACCTTAACCTAAACCTATTCTCAAATCCCAAAACCTATACTTATAACCTAAACCTAAGCCTTAACCTAAACCTAAACCTATACTTATAACTTATAACCTATAACCTAAACCTATACTTATAACCTCAACTTAAACTCATAACCTTAACCTAAACCTATTCTCAAATCACTAAACCTATACCTATAACCTAAACCTAAGCCTTAACCTTAACCTAAACCAATACTTATAACCTATAACATAAACCTAAACCTAAACCTTAACCTATAACCTTAACCTAAACTCATAACCTTAGCATAAACCTATTCTCAAATCCCTAAACCTATACTTATAACCTAAACCTAAGCCTTAACCTGAACCTAAACATATACTTATAACCCATAACCTATAACCTAAACCTAAACTTAAACCTTAACCTATAACCTTAATCTAAACTCATAACCTTAGCCTAAATCTATTCTCAAATCCCAAAACCTACACTTATAACCTAAACCTAAGCCTTAAGCTAAACCTAAACCTATACTTATAACCTACAACCTATAACCTAAACCTAAACCTAAACCTTAACCTATAACCTTAACCTAAACTCTTAACCTTAACCTAAACTTATTCTCAAATCCCAAAACCTATACTTATAACCAAAACCAAAGCCTTAACCTAAACCTAAACCTACAATTATAACCTATAACCTATAACCTAAACCTTAACCTATAACCTAAACCTATACTTATAACCTTAACCTAAACTCATAACCTTAACCTAAACCTATTCTCAAATCCCAAAACCTATACTCAAAACCTAAACCTAAGCCTTAACCTAAACCTAAACCTATACTTATAACCTATAACCTAAACCTAAACCTAAACCTTAACCTATAAGCCTAATCTCAACTCCCTAACCTAAACTTAAACCTAAATGCATACCTATTCTCAATTCCCTAAACCTATAACCTAGCCTAATCTTTAGGCTATTTCTGTAAACTGACTCCAGTCTTTTCATTGTAGAGATGGATAAGAGTTAGATGTGAGCTAGGTTTGGCCTAGAGTATAAACAAAGGGTTCAAGAGATCATAGAATTTGTGCGAAATCAGGAAGATTCAAGGAATAGGATTAGGTGTCCATGTCAAAAATGCAAGAACATGATATATAAGACTTTAGACAAAGTAAAGGACGATTTGTCCATGGTTGGGATTGACTAGGGTTACACTTGGTGGATCCATCATGGTGAAGATATGACCCATAAAGTTGAAGGCACTGAAGTCAATGAAGACCCAATTGTGTCAGATGACGAGGATGAAGACGTTGACGAAATGCAAGATATCATAGGGGATGTGTTCAGGGAAACAATTGTGGATACTGATTTTGCAGCGACAAGCAGTAGCTAAGATATTCCTCCAATGGGTGATGTTGAATCAGAAAAGTTTAGTAGGTTGTTGAGGGATGCGCAACGTCCATTTTATTCGGGTTGTGAGAACTTCTCTAAGTTGAATTTTCTTACAAATTTACTTCATTTGAAGATAATAAATCCTTGGAGTAACAAATCATTCGACATTTTTCTTGAGTTGTTGAAAGAAGCATTACTGGACAGTGAGACATTGCCTAAGTCTCATTACGAGGCAAAATCCTTGATGCGAGACTTGGGCCTTGGTTACATCCTCATAGATGTATGTATAAATGATTGTTTATTGTATTGGAAAGAGCATGATAAGGTTGAAGAGTGTTAATAACGTGGAGAGTCTAGGTGGAAGTATGACAAAGCCAGGCATAAGAAAATCCCGCAAAAGGTGTTAAGGTACTTCCCATTGAAATCCAGATTGCAAAGATTGTTTATGTCTCATAAGAAGGCTAAAAATATGAGGTGGCATAAGGAGAAGCATGTTCATGATGATAGTACACTGAGGCACCCCACGGAGTCTGAAGCCTGGTAAAATTTTGACAAGTAACATGACTGGTATGCAGAGGATTCTCACAATGTTTGACTAAGTCTTGCAAGTGATGATTTTAATCCATTTGGTAATATGAGTAGCTCGTACAGTATGTGGCTAGTGGTACTTATACTCTACAATTTACCACCTTGGTTGTGTATAAAGGAGTCATTTTTCATGATGTCATTACTTATTCATGTACCCAGGTCATATGGGAATGACATTGATGTGTATTTACGACCGTTAATAGATGAGTTAAATGAGTTGTGGAGTCAAGGTGTAGAAACGTATGACACATTTACAGGACAGACATTTCGATTGCATCCAGCGGTCTTGTGGACAATAAATGACTTTTTCGTGTATGAAAATTTGTCTAGGTAGAGCATGAAGGGCAGGTTGGCTTGTCCTACTTGTGGTATTGAGACTTATTCATTCTCATTGAAGCATGGTAGAAAAACGTGTTATATGGGTCATTATTGCTTCCTGCCGAGCAATCATAGTTGGCGTAGGAAGACAATGATCTTTGATGGTAAACAAGATCATAGGCTACCCCCCAAAGAGCTATCTAGAGAAGATGTGATACAACAACTGAGTAACATTGGAGAAATTAAATTTGGTAAGGCATCGCACTTGAAGAAGAGGAAACGTATAGTATCAGACTATAACTAGAGGAAGAAGAGCATCTTTTTTGAGTTGCCCTATTGGAGTGATCTAAAATTGCAACACAACTTGGATGTCATGCATATTGAGAAAAATATATGTGACAATGTCTTCGGATCATTGATGAACATAGAAAAAATAAAAGACAGTTTCAAGGCTCAATTGGATCTACAAGAAATAGGTTTAAGGAAAGAGTTGCACTTACAACCACATGAAAATTCGTATACTATACCAGTAGCCTGCTACACGTTGACAAAACTAGAGAGAAAGTGTTTATGTGAATGGTTGAGATCGGTGAAGTTTCCCGATGGGTATGCGTCAAACATATCTCGGCGCGTAAATGTTATGGATTGTAAGGTAACAGGAATGAAAAGTCATGATTGTTACGTCGCTCTGCAATGCCTAATACCGGTTGCGATTCGTGGATTCCTTTGCAAGGATATTAGTGTGGCGCTGATTGAGTTGGGGATATTCCTTAAGGATTTGTATTTGAAATCATTGAATGTAAATGTTATTAAATGACTGAAGAAGGACATTACCATAATTCTTTGTAAACTTGAAAGAATATTTTCACCTGCATTTTTCGATGTCATGGTAAACCTAGCGATTCACTTGTCACACAAGGCGAAGCTTGTAAGCCCAATACAATATCATTGGATGTATCCGATCAAAATGTGGTAGAACCTATTAAAAAATTTATTCATTCCATAAACTACATATATTCATATTTTCATAAGTATAACATATTGGTTTTATGTACAAATACCTTCACAACCTCAAACGATTTGTGAGGAATAAAGCACGACCAGAGAGGTCGATAGCTGAAGTGTACATTGATAATGAGTGTCTTACATTTTGCTTCATGTATCTTCGTGGCATAGAGACTAGATTCAACTAAGAAGATCGGAATGCCGATAAAGGACAGGAGCATGAACAAGGACTCATATATGTATTTGCACATAATGTTCATCCTTTAGGATCCCCAACGTTTCACAATATAGACCTTGGGGATCTATCAAAGGCGCGATGGTATGTGTTGCAAAATTATGAAGAAATAGAGTCGTACTTGGAGTAAGTCTTCCCTCGATTATTGTTTTCTCTACATACAATGATCTTAATGTTTCTTGTTGATGATGTGTCATTTACGTGTAATGAACACATAAATGAGATGAAGTCCAAATTCCCCACAAATTATGATCGAATGCATCAGGATTAGTTTCTAGAATGGTTGTAAAACGTGTAGGATTTCACATGGTATCTCACCACATTTAGAAATTTTGTTGTATTACACATTATTTCAACCTAAGAAAATCCCTAAACAATTACATTTTGTACATGATAATAGATGAAGACGTTGCGCACGAGAAACTCTGCGGATGCGTCTGATGCACTATACTCACTGGCATGTGGCCCTAATAGATGTGTATCTAGATATACATGTTGTATTGTAAACAGGATTCAGTTCCACACTGAAGAAGGTAAGAAGTATAGGACCACACAAAATAATGGGGTGGTTATGAAGGAAATGCATAAGGAGGTAGAAATTGACTTTTATGATGTTTTGACGGATATTAATGAGTTGACTTATTGTATGAGAAAGCGGGTGTACTTATTTAAATGTGATTGGTGAGACATTGGAAATAAGAAGTTAGGAATACTGACTGATAACTACTTTACAAGCATAAATTTATCTTGGAAGTGGCTTAAGGATGACCAATTTGTCCTCGCCAGCCAAGCCGAACAAGTATTTTACCTCGCCGACACCAAGTTAGGCGGCTCTTGGTACGTGGTGCAGAAAATAAAGCGCAAGAACATATTTGACGTTCCCTTACCAGAAGTTGAAGATAGAGAGGACGGGGGAAATGACACGTCTAGGGTTGAACAAGAATATCAAGAAGACATGCCATCTAGGGATACAAGGACTGATTCAAGTGTTAATATTGATGTGGTGCAATTAGAAAGAGATGATGTGCCCCCTGATCATGTTGATGCCTCAATAATACATAACATTGTTAGAGATGATAGCGGTTTCATTGATGATGACGTTGCAGACGATGATGAGGAAATACTGATCAACGATAGTGATGGTGAAGAAGAAATAGCCCTAAGCAATAGTGATATAGATGACGATTATTAAATGTACACATGATTTATATATCATTTTTCAATTCGAATAATTTATATATTCCATATATACGTGAAAATTTTAAGTCATGATTAATTCCTTTTATTGACTTGTTTATAATCCACATTTGCAATTGAGTCAATTTTTTATCATGTCCTCCTTAAACTGAAGCGTAGCAGAAGTACGCAACATACTTCATCAGTTGTTGTAGATGGACGTTTTGGTCCTATCTTCTTTTAGCAGGGCTATAGAGATACCCGGTCTGGTCAACGAGTGTGGAGTGGAATATATCAACAACGACTCAGAGGAAAGATTATACCATCTCAAAGAAATTTCGGGGCTGATGGAGATATATAACCGTGGGAAACGAGATATGAAAGATGCTATGAAAGATGCGACTCTGTCACTTGCACATATAAATGGAGTCTCGAAAGACTAGATTTCTCCTATTGTGACTGGCATGTTGACTGTAGAAATGTCGAGTGCTACACATAACATGACATATGCTTATAAAGCATACGATAACTTACGCATGGAGTACTTCGGATAGTTTACCTTAAAGTTGTTTCGTATTACAATGAAATATGTGTATTTAATATAGAATGACAATGTGTAATGGAATTTCCAATGGTTATAGATTAAAGTTTATAGTTTTATTATTTCTGCTTGCATTATAGTGTAATGATCTAATTATATTTTAATCATCTCTCTAAGCATAAGCACAAATGCATTGTACCGTCAACACTACTTGTATAATGTTTTAGTATATTCCACTTGTATTGACATTGTTTAAATTTATAAGTTCGTAGCTCGCACATATTCAGTGATGGTACCAGGTGAGAGAGCACATTGTTCACGCACTGGATCTACCCCTTCTACCTGTGATGTGATAGAGCCAGTATCGCCGTCACATGTTGCATCGTAGGCGTCTGATCCCTCAGTCGCGCATACACCGGGCACTGCATGTAAGTCTAGACATATATTTCTTTTAATGATTTCTGTTTATGTTTAGACTTACATATTTCTTTTGCAACAACTTCATCGACCAGCTGACGAGGATGTGGACCCACTCGTGGGTTACTTTTGGAGTGACTTATGCGTGAGGGTAGGGTGATGGTAAAGTTCCCACAGGACTGCATTAGATTTGTTGGGAACAATGCTATGTTGTTTACGTCGGAGGTCGGTGTCTTATGCCGATCTCTAATCCCCCCACTACCCCCCGTTGGAAAGTCGTGACAGATCATGTGCAGCAGCTCATCCGTCAACGCCTTCAGGTAAATTTTAGTAAATTAAAATTTATTTTATAAAAGTTTATTTATGGTTAAATTATTTTTTTAATAAGTTTATTACTTTAATCTATTATATACGAAACTGCAGGATAAATTTGACTTGGATTTGAGTGTTACGCACATCTCCCTTTCCATCGACGACATGATTAAGGAGCGGTTCAAGGATTACCATGGTAAGTTACACCAGCGGTATAAGCGGTGCACGAGCCACGAGGAGGCCGTACAGTCCGTACCAGCGCACATGACTGATGAGGACTGGCGGATACTTTGCGATAGGTTTTCATTTAGTTCTTTTCAGATAATATTTACATATTTATGATATCTTAACGTAATAATTAAATTCACAATTAATAACAATGTATTATGAGTAATATGTTTAGAAGAGGAGCAAAATAAATTTTGACAACAGGGAGAAGTTAGAAGTGAACCCCGTAGCTGGTTTAAAGTCATTTGTACGACTTTGTCACGACATGGTAAGAAAGTACTGGTAATTATTACGTTTATATATTATTTCCATGCATTTATATTAACTCTATTGTCCTTTCAATTGCGCAGTGAGATTTTGTCACTAGCTAGGAGCCCGGACCAATAGATTTCTATAGAGGGACTCTCTGTCGGCAGGCGACGGGATCTTGAGTACATCCTAGAGCCAGCGAGATTTGGGTAAAAATCCTAACATTATAAAATTTAATTGTATTAAATTATAATAATGTCATTTATTATGAAAATTTATATATTTTCATTATAGGAGGAGATGGACACCTTACGCAGTCAGCCCACTCCCGATGGTACTCAGCGGAGTGAGCCAAAGATCGTGAGTCAGGTGCTTGGCACCCATTCTAGATATGTGCGTGGGATTGGCCATGGTGCCAAGCTCATGGCACTCGTTAGAGCTGCCTCCAGCCGATCCATCGTCATTGGGAAAGCCCTGTAGGCTGAGCTAATACAGCAGAGAGAGAGGTTCAGCAACTACGGGTCCTCATCGATGACATCAGAGATCAGTTGGATAGGCAGAGGGAGGAGCAGGAGAGGAAGATGATGGATCAGCTGGCGAGGCAGAGGGAGGAGTAGGAAAGGAAGATGGAGGAGGAGCTGGCAAGGCAGAGGGAGGAGCAAGAGAGGAGGATGGAGGATCAGCTGGCGAGGCAGAGGGAGGAGCAGGAGAGGAAGATGGAGGAGATGTGGGTGGAGCATGAGTGACGGATGATGGAGATGTTTCAGGCTCTCGCTGCACGCTCACCCACTGATGCCCCACCACCTCCGCCTTCATCTATGTGTCTTTTTTATATTTGTTTATGATGTTAAGTTTATATGTATTTATGTGTGAATGAATGTTGTCACGCCCGGACTCGTGCTTAGGACTCACAAGTAGCTCAATGGCGGCTCGCGCATCTCCGTAGTACCCCATTCTTGGCCCTGAGGCAGGTTCCAATCCTGGGATCCTACAAGGAGGATTTTCATAACAGTATAATCATTCCAATACATGTATACCCAAGATCACAGCAAGTATTCCTGAGAATAATAGAGGGCACACATCATAAAATCCACTAAGAATTTAAACTTTTACAATCATCCATAAGGTCCAAAAGGACATACATGAGATAAAAAGGAAAAAAGAGAAAGGTCGGCAACACTAAGGTCCTCAAATGCTCAGCTCTGCTCCACGCTATGCTGCTACGACTCCTGTCTAGAATCTCCTGCACGCATCAATCGTGCATAAGCTTATAGAAGCTTAGAGGGTGGTGTAGGTGTATGATAATGGTGCATAGAAGAGTAGTAGGAGATACAAGGAGAGAAGCATGATCAAAGAAAACATCACTAGCCTTACCCAGGCTAACCATGAATATGATGCAAAGAGTACTGGACGCCGTACCAAGGCAATGCATGAAGGGGCTTGTACAGCCAATGCTAATGCGATGCAAGTAATGTCAGTGCTCATATCCAAACCATATGTCAAGTACGTTTCCAATCATAAGGAAATCACCGGGGTCCATTACACTGCTGAATGACTGCCGCTCTGCAGACCCCGCACAGTCAAACGAGCATAAGAGACCTCACTACCCGCCTGTGGACAGCCAATCACCAACAAGGCCTGAAGGTAGCGGACCCATTTACGAGCTGGTCAGACTCAGCCTAGCAATGCCTCCTCTCGCCAGGCAGGTAAGGCTACACCCCTATCCAACCGACTACACGACAGTGGGAGTCGCGGCCTAACGGTATAAGGCCCTCGTGCGCTCATGTATTCCACCCGGTCACGGCGTTGGAGCAGATCCTTGGTACCATGGAAGTTTTGGGAATCTCACCCATGGGCATCCTATGCACCCGGTATGCTCAAGTAATATTTTCGGTGTCCACACATGCGGCCATCCACAAATGTCCCTGTGGAGGCAAGGCCCTGATGAAGCAAGGGCGGTATCCTCATGAAATGCGATGCCAATGCATGAGTCGCACACACAGATCATGCACAAGTTTCAGGCACTCAATGTGCACAAGGGGAGAAACTCCATCCCTGAATGACCACTATACAATGCAATCAATTCATACAGATGATGCATATGGGTCGCAACGATGTAAGTGTGCTACCTGTGGAATATGAAATCGTCTGTCCCAAGGAGGGTCAAGATCTAGGCACATCAACAGGTATTCTAAGAAGAAGAGAAGTCCTCTAGTGGGAGCCCAGTACTTTGGGATGGCCCATAAACTAAGAGAGTCAAAATCCTAAGGAAGAACGGTCCTAGCCAGGCCCAAGGTGGGCCTTTAACCACCTATAAGGGCCTCTATGGGCCTACCTTAAGGCCACCAAGGAGGACATCCAACCTCAACTGGGTCCCAAAAAGTAGCCTGCTACATATGCAAAGAAAGGTCCAAGGCACAATCAACCCATGGCCTAATGAGCCATACACTAAGCCCAAAAACAAAGGCAACCTGGTGGGCCCTTAAGCAAGGTTAGGGCCCAACCATAAGGGTCATAGGTTCATTCATTGTGGTGGGTCTAATGGGCAGCCCATTATCCCAACATATGGGAAATCCTTAAATTTTTAACACATGTAAGTTAGGCCTCTAATCTCGGCCCAAGTATGGATTTATTATAGTGGGCAAACAAGAGCCCAACTACTTGAGTATTTGGCCCACAAGGCCCATCACAATGACATAGTAAATATAGGACCTAAGGGTTCAATGGGCCTATCAAAAGTTCCAGCCCAACCAAGGCTATAAGGCCCATACTTAACTAAGAGACTAGCCCAAGAAGAATCCTATTTGGGATGGGCCTTTAATCATATACTAATTAAGCCCAAAAAAATATAAATTAAGATGGTAAGATACTGAAGATGGTAAGATAACTGTCTTAGTCCTCCTCAAATCTAGTGGGCCATATTGCCCCAAAGAACATCTATAGGCAACAGTTATTGGGCTCAATGTCAAATTCCAGCCCACCCAAATTTCTGGGTTGGTTGGAGTTCAACATTAGAAGTATTTCTTAGTATAATTAATTCTTGATGGCTCACACACATCACTATGGGCCCCACTAGATGAGAGAGGATATGCAATACATATATGAAATGGGCCAGACTGTTAGAATGCAGGCCCAGCAGTAGCCTAAGGTAGGGATGTCCCATGTGTAGGCAGCCCTATGGGCCTGGGGTATCTGGCCCAAAAATTCACCTAATCGGTTCTAATTGAATAAAAAGGGGGCAAGTATGATTGATCCCCTAAGGACCCTACATGGATGGGTGGTGGGACATTCAACACATCAAGGTGGGCCCACGAAGCAGGCTGGATGCCCCAGCTTGGGCATCCCTGCCTAGCGGACTACTTCCAGCTATACCACGGGAAACTCAAATGTATTTTTGGTTTGAAATTTTATAGAGTGATACTTCTATAGGTGACCTACACCCCCACAAAATTTCAAGATTTTTGGACACTTATAAATATTTTAATTTATTTAAATAAAATAGACTGTCCAGAAAATTGGACTGACCTGGATGTCCCAACGTGGTGGGCTAGTCCGGCCCTCGCCACTGTGTTCACAGAGGTCCATTGGCCTTGAAATTTGGTAAGTGGGTCCTAGAATGGGTGGAACATATCTCCACAAAATTTCAGAATTTTTAGACATATATAAATATTTTAATTTATTTAAATAAATCAATCTATCCTAAAAATCGGACTGATCTGGACACCGTATTGTAATGGGTCAGTCCAGCCACCACCATGGTGTGTACAGGTGTCCATTGGCCCCAAAATTTTGTAAGTGGGTCCTACCATGAGTGAAACACCTCTCTGTAAAATTTTATGATTTTTGGATACTCATAAATATTTTAATTAAATTAGGAATTTCAATCTGTCCAGGAAGAGATATTGCTGTCCATGCATTGTTTACCCAATAAGGTGGGCCCAACCTTCATCCAAGAGGGGGAAAATGGAGGTTTAGTATTTTTTTCATAAAATAAAGTAAGGTGGGGTCCATCAAAGTGGCCCATCTCTCAGAGAAACCAAGCTGAAGTGTATATTTTCCCTCCATACATGTGGGCTGGACAGCCCAACAAGGTGGACCGCCCACCCCTATGGGCCTCCTTTTTGGATACCATTTCATGGGCCATCTGAGGTATGACCCATCACAGCTCACGGTGGGGTCCACACCTTTTCATTACACCCTATAATTATAAAGAAAATAATGGCAATCATGATCCAAAAATCCATGTCAAAGATTGAACATAACAATCCATGCAACAGTCCAGCTTTTTGGACAACAATACATGGCTGGACACATCAGCCTATATCTCAATAATCTCAGCCATAAAAAGGGTATGTGGCCTTCCTCAGTAGGCCCCACATAAGTCCAGATCACATACTAGGACTAGGACACTTGCATGCATTGATTAAGGTGTCCAATGATCATGGAGTTAGGTGGTAAGAGCATCCCACCTTGCTAGATTTTTATTTTTATTTATTTTGGGACATACAAGGCCCACTAAATGGGCCACACACACATTATCATCCATACATCAGAGAAAAGAGAAGAAGAAAAGAGAGTAATCCGGCCATGGGGGTAGGGCCCCGCCACTAATGGGCCCTCCCAAGAGTGAATCATACCCATACAACTACATTGATTGTACATGCAACATAAAATCACTACATGCATGATATATAATTGCTATGGATGGTTGGGATGCCATCCCAACATGATCCTTAGGGTCTAGATGACCTTAAGATGGAGTGGATCATTAAATACATCATGATGGGGTCCATGGAGAATGGCCCCATCATGGATCATGACATGCATGTAGGATGGGCCAAAGGGCCACATCCATGGGATCAAATGGGATCCCCACCATGGATTGGTGGGTCCCATATGGTCCATCTAGGAAGAAAAATAAGATCAAAGGGGTAAAAAAGAAGATCAGCAATTATAATCACCCACCTTAATGGATCCCACTCCAAGCTTACATCAATCTTCTCTTCATGCTCCAAGGAACATGTTTCAATGGGTGAGATGGATTGTTGAAGGTTAGATGGGAGGGGATTTGAGGGAGAAGGGGCTGGAGAATAGAGGAAGATGGAAGGGAAGTTGCTGGGGAAGAAGAGAAGAGAGAGAGAGAGAAATAAGAGGGAGAGAGAGAGAGAGAGACTTTTAAGAGTTGTAATGATGAGCTCTCTCTCTCCTAGGCAATGATGGTGGCTTATGGTGATATTAACAAGGCTTAGGGTCATAGCCTTTCTAGGAATCTCAGCCTAGGGTGAAATGATGGCATGGGAAAATGTGCAACCCATGGTGGGGTCCACCAATCATGCAATCAATGGCCCATATCGATCAATGATCATAACTTGAGATGTACATATCGGATTAACGCACGGGACACAGCTTTAGAATTGCGGTGACGAGACGAACGCAATGACATAGGTCTTAAGTCAACCCGAGTCGGGTTTACATGACCGAACTCAAGGGTATCCACAAACACTATCCGAAGGTCGCGGGTCACCAAAATTTGACCGGTAGGACCGCGGGACCAAAATGAAGAAAATGCATACTCACATACACACATACAGTTAAACTTATATGTATTTATGCGTGGATGAATGTAATGTGGATAAGATTGTTTGTGTTTGGATAAATGTATTTTATGTTTGGATGGATTTACATAGTTTGGGTTTAGATGGATGTGAATGTGAATATGATGAAATATATTATATAACAGGTGTATACCAAGAAGAATATGATGAAACATTGTGACAGGTGTATACCAAGAATTTTGTGCTAGAATATTGAAAAAAAAGAGACAAAAGTCTCATCCACGTTTTTACCTATGAAAGTTTTCATAGGGAAAAGTTTTGTAAATATTTTTACCTACGAAAAAATTGTGGGTAAAAGTTTTTTACTTATTTTTTACCGACAAAATAATTCGTCGGTAAAAGTTTTGTAAATATTTGTACCAATGAAAATTTTCGTAGGCAAAAGTATCGTTAAATATTTTTACCTACGAAACAAATCGTCGGTAAATGTTCTGTAAATATTTTTACCTACGAAAAGTATCATGAAATATTTTTACCTACGAAACAAACCATCGGTAAAAGTTTTTTACATATTTTTTACCGACGAAAATATTCGTCGATAAAAGTTTTGTAAATATTTTTACCTACGAAAAAATTCATCAGTAAAAGTTTTTAACTTATTTTTACCAACGAAAAAATTCGTCAGTAAAAGTTTTGTAAATATTTTTACCTATGAAAAAAATCGTCGCTACAAGTTTTGTAATGATTTTTAGCGACGAAAATTTTTGTCGCTAAAAGTGGTTTTAGCAACGAAAGAATTTGTCACTAAAAAGCTAACCTTTGGCGACGATTCAAAACTTTCATTGATAAAAACCTTTTGTGGCGGTCTTTTAGTGACGAAGCTAGCGACGAAAATTTTTATTGGTAAAGGTGGCATTTCTTGTGGTGTATACAAAATAGATCTCATAAAGTAATGCACATTTCGCCTAGGGGAAGATGAAATGAGTTGCTGATTGGAGACCAGTGATCAAGAAAGCATCTAAGGATAGTAGCATCCACGCGAAAGTGTTCCAATGTGGCTATAATTGCGGCAGAAAGTATAATTTGCTCTAGTATGGCAGTTTGTCTTTGAACGACAGCGCGAGCCCAAGCACTGTAAAAATCGCGGATAGACAGCAGGCCTGCGACTGTGAATCTCCCTGTACCCCAGGGCAATTTCTCAAGAAAAAGGAGTTGCCGAGTTGTTTCGAAGTAGTGGGAAGGGGAAGGTTGCTGAGGATTATAGCGTAGATACAAAAATCTCATCTTATGAATTCTGCCCACTCTTTGACAGAGCCCATTTTCTTCCAAATATCCTGTCAGAATCCTCGGCTCTCTCATTACCCAGTCATTCGCTGAGACAAAGATATTTTGTCGGTCAAACGGTTCGCTCTGTAAAATTGACCAGTGACGCCATAAATTGATAGGGATAATGGTTTGATTACTGGTGAAAGGGTTATAGAGGTCCAAAGTTTCTTCGTTTATTTCCACATGACTCCAAGAATGAAGAAGAGGTTACCTCAGCCTAGAAGAGGATGGACGGTTCTTTCTTCTAGAAGAGGAAGCTAGAGAACGGGCCATGGTGAAAAGAAGTTTCAAGTCTTGAAAGTACTTGAAGAGAAGAAATTCAAATGCTAAAAGATTTTTCTAAGTCTTGGTTATGCGGATTCGCGCAATTAAAGTTGATTGCACGGGTCAGCGCAAAGGCCAGAAGACTTTGCGCGAATAAGGATTTGTTGCGTAGGTTCGCGCAAGCAAAGTTCATTACGTGGAAAAACTGCAAAGGAGCAAAGGTTCGCTACAGTGCAAATGTATGGAAAGTGATTGAAGGATTGGGGTATTATAGGAAGTACGACTGAGTATGGTAGGCGGGTTTCATTTGTGCAGACTGGCGCAAACTCTACTAAAGGTGCAAAATTGATCATTCCCTTTGATTTTTGGAAGAAATAAAGAAAGGATCAAGGGGGCATCTGTTGAGGCATAAAAAAATTGAGAAGAAAGAATTAAAGAAGAGGAGATTGAAAGGTAAGAAGTGGAACGGAATGAAAAATGAAGAAAGATAAATATTTTTGAGGTCGATTGCGCGGGTTTGGGCAATCGATATTAGTTGTGTGGGTCCGCGCAATGAAAATATCAGTTGCGTGGGTTCGCACAACTGATATCAGGACGTGATTCCCATACATGGTCTGGATTGATGAAAGGTGGGTCCTATGGCACCAAAATTGAGGTGTCACACATCCAAGGGCCAATAAATACCCCCTCCCCTCCTTCATTTGGACCGATTGAAGATTTTACAGAGGAAGCAGAGCAAGGAGGAAGACTTAAGGAGAGAGAGAGAAGGCTCTGGTGGTTTATGTGGACCCGCGACCTGATTGAGGTGGTGTGAGACCCGACCCGAGTTCGCATGTGTGCATGTGTGTGTGTGAGTATGCATTCCGTCCATCTTAATCCCGCGGTCCTACCGGTCGAATCCCGGTGACCCGTGACCCTTGGATAGTGTTTGCGGTCATCCGTGAGCCCAGTCATGAAGACCCGACTCGGATCGAGTTGAGACCTATACCATTGTGACCGCATCGTCGTTGCGATTCCAATGACGCGTCTTGTGCATTCATCCGACTTATAGATCAAAAGTTGTGAGCATTTCATCATGTGGCTTACTTTTTGTAAAAAAGCATATGGACCACTCTCAGGCACAAGTTCCCATGCACACCACCCACACACACTACAATTCCCATGGAATAAACACTACCCATCCTAAACACTACCCACACCTAACCTACCCTAGCAAGCATTGTTTGTATCACCATAGGTCATGATTTCTTTCTCTAACCAAGGAGGGAGAGTAATGATGACTCCCCTACAACCTTTCCTTTCTCTCTCTCCTCCTTCATTCTCTCATTTTCCTCTTTCATGGAAGAATTTCCAGCCCTCCCTCTCCCAATTTCCAGCAACTTTCCCTTCCTTTCTTCCTCCATCTAGCCATCACAAACTCATCTAAACCATTGAAACTTTAAACTTGGAGCTTGGAGTACCTAGTGTTGGTGGTAGCTTGAAGATTCAAGGTGGGTGATTATAATTGTTGATCTTGTTTTCTAACCTTGGATCTTTTTCTTTCTAGATGGATCATATGGGACCCACCAATCCATGGTGGGGATCCCATTTGATCCCATGGATGTGGCCCTTTGGCCCATCCTACATGCATGTCATGATCCATGATGAGGCCATTCTCCATGGACCCCATCATGATGTATTTTATAATCCACTCCATCTTAAGGTCATCTAGACCCTAAGGATCATGTTGGGATGGCATCCCAACCATCCATAACAATTATATATCATGCATGTAGTGATTTTTTGTTGCATGTAAAATCAATGTAGTTGTATGGGTATGATTCACTCTTGGGAGGGCCCACTAGTGGCGGGGCCCTACCCCCATGGCCGGATTACTCTATTTCCTTCTTCTCTTTTCTCTGATGTATGGATGATAGTGTGTGTGTGGCCCATTTATAGTGGGCCTTGGATGTCCCAAAATAAATAAAAATAAAAATCCAGCAAGGTGGGATGCTCTTATCACCTAACTCCATGATCATCGGACACCTTAATCAAATGCATGCAAGTGTCCTAGTTCTAGTATGTGATTTGGACTTATGTGGGGCCCACTGAGGAAGGCCACACACCCTTTTTATGGCTGAGATTATTGAGATATAGGCTGATGTGTCCAGCCATGTATTGCTGTCCAAAAACTTGGACTGTTGCATGGATTGTCATGTTCAATCTTTGGCATGGATTTTTGGATCATGATTGTCATCATTTTCTTTATAAGTATGGAGTGTAATGAGAAGGTGTGGACCCCACCATGAGGTGTGATGGGTCATACCTCAGATGGTCCATGATATGGTACCCAAAAAGGAGACCCATAGGGGTGGGCGGTCCACCTTGTTGGGCTGTCCAACCCACATGCATGGAGGGAAAACATACACTTCAGCTTGGTTTCTCTGAAGGATGGGCCACTTTTATGGACCCCACCTTACTTTATTTTATGAAGAAAATACTAAACCTCCATTTTGCCCCTCTTGGATGAAGGTTGGGCCCACCTTATTGGGTAAACAATGCATGGACAGCAACATCCCTTCCTGGACAGATTGAAATTCCTAATTTAATTAAAATATTTATGAGTATTCAAAAATCATAAAATTTTACAGAGAGGTGGTTCACTTATGGTAGGACCCACCTACAAAATTTTGGGGCCAATGGACACCTGTACACACCATGGTGGTGGCTGGACTGGCCCATTACAATACGGTGTCCAGATCAGTCCGATTTTTAGGACAGATTGATTTCTTTAAATAAATTAAAATATTTATATATGTCTAAAAATTCTGAAATTTTGTGGAGATATGTTCCACCCATTCTAGGACCCACTTACCAAATTTCAGGGCCAATGGACCTCTGTGTACACCGTGGCAAGGGCCGGACTGGCCCACCACGTTGGGACGTCCAGGTCAGTCCGATTTTCTGGACAGTCTATTTTATTTAAACAAATTAAAATATTTCTAAGTGTCCAAAAATCTTAAAATTTTGTGGGGGTGTAGGTCACCTATGGAAGTATCACTCTGTAAAATTTCAGATCCAAAATACATTTGAGTTGCCCGTGGTATGGCTGGAAGTGGTCTGCTAGGCAGGGACGCCCAGGCTGGGGCATCTAGCCTGCTTCGTAGGCCCACCTCGATGTGTTGAATGTCCCACCACCCATCCATGTAGGGTCCTTAGGGGATTGATCATACTTGCCCCCTTTTTATTCAATTAGAACACATTAGGTGGATTTTTGGGCCATATACCCCAGGCCCATAGGACTGCCTACACATGGGACATCCCTACCTTAGGCTACTGCTGGGCTTGCATTCTAACAGTCTGGCCCATTTCATATATGTATTGTATATCCTCTCTCATCTGGTGGGGCCCACAGTGATGTGTGTGAGCCATCCAGAATTAATTATACTAAGAAATACTTCTAATACTGAACTCCAACCAACCCAGAAATTTGGGTGGGCTGGAATTTGGCATTGAGCCCAATAATTGTTGCCTATAGATGTTCTTTGGGGCAATATGGCCCACTAGATTTGAGGAGGATTTATGTCAGTATCTTATCATCTTAATTTTTATTTTTTGGGCTTAATTAGTGTATGATTAAAGGCCCATCCCAAATAGGATTCTTCTTGGGCTAGTCTCTTAGTTAAGTAAGGGCCTTATAGCCTTGGTTGGGCTGGAACTTTTGATAGGCTCATTGAACCCTTGGGTCCTATATTTACCATGTCATTGTAATGGGCCTTATGGGCTAAATACTCAAGTAGTTGGGCCCTTGTTTGCCCACTATAATAAATCCATACTTGGGCCGAGATGTGAGGCCCAACTTACATGTGTTAAAAATTTAAGAATTTCCCATATGTTGGGATAATGGGCTGCCCATTAGGCCTACTACAATGAATGAACCTATGACCCTTATGGTTGGGCCCTAACCTTGCTTAAGGGCCCACTAGGTTGCCTTTGTTTTTGGGCTTAGTGTATGGCCCACTAGGCCATGGGTTGATTGTGCCTTGGACCTTTCTTTACATATATAGTAGGCTACCTTTTGGGACCCAGTTGAGGTTGGATGTCCTCCTTGGTGGCCCTAAGGTAGGCCCATAGAGGCCCTTATAGGTGGTTAAAGGCCCACCTTGGGCCCAGCTAGGACTGTTCCTCCTTAGGATTTTGACTCTCTTAGTTTGTGGGTCATCCCAAAGTACTGGGCTCCCACTAGAGGGCTTCTCTTCTTCTTAGAATACCTGTCGATGTGCCTAGATCTTGACCCTCCTTGGGACAGACGATTTCATATTCCTCAGGTAGCACACTTACATCGTTGCAACCCATATGCATCATCTGTATGAATTGATTGCATTGTATAGTGGTCATTCAGGGATGGAGTTTCTTCAAATTTGCACATTGAGTGCCACTGAAACTTGTGCATGATTTGTGTGTGCGACTCATGCATTGGCATCGCATTTCATGAGGATACCGCCCTTGCTTCATCAGGGCCTTGCCTCCACAGGGACATTTGTGGATGGCCGCATGTGTGGACACCGGAAATATTACTTGAGCATACTGGGTGCATAGGATGCCCATGGGTGAGATTCCCAAAACTTCCATGGTACCAAGGATCTGCTCCAACGCCGTGACCGGGTGGAATACATGAGCGCACGAGGGCCTTATACCGTTAGGCCGCGACTCCCACTGTCGTGTAGTCGGTTGGATAGGGGTGTGGCCTTACCTGCCTGGTGTGAGGAGGCATTGCTAGGCTGAGTCTGACCAGCTCGTAAATGGGTCCGCTACCTTCAGGCCTTGTTGGTGATTAGTTGTCCACGGGCGGGTAGTGAGGTCTCTTACGCTCGTTTGATGCGGGATCTGCAGAGCGGCGATCATTCGGCAGTGTAATGGACCCGTGATTTCCTTATGATTGAAAATGTACTTGACTTATGGTTTGGATATGAGCATTGACATCACTTACATCGCATTAACATTGGCTGTACAAGCCCCCCTTTCATACATTGCCTTGGTATGGCACTCATTACTTATTGCATCGCATTCATGGTAAGCCTTGGTAAGACTAGTGATATGTTCATTGATTATGCTTCTCTCCTTATACCTCTTACTATTCTTCTGTGCACCATTGTCACACACTTACACCACCCTCTAAGCTTCTATAAGCTTATGCACGATTGATACGTGCAGGAGACTCTAGGTAGGCGCCGTAGCAGCAGAGCATGGAGTAGAGTTGAGCAGTGAGGACTCCAGTGTTGCTGATTTCTCTCTCTTTTCCTTTTATTCTCATGTATGTCCTTTTAGACCTTTTGGATGATTGTAAAAGTTCAAATTTTTAGTGGATTTTGTGATGTGTGCCTTTGTTATTCTCAGATGTACTTGCTGTGATCTTGAGTATGCTCGCATTGGAAGTGATTATATTGTTATGAAAATCCTCCTTGTAGGATCCCAGGATCGGAACCTACCTCAGGAGCCGAGAATGGGGTACTACGGAGGGAGGAAGGAGGTCCCGGTGGTTTGCATGGACCCGTGCAAACCATATGCCCTGCAGTCTGTGAAGTAAAAGAGCTAATATGCTGCTGAAATGATCAAGTCTCCAGATTTCTTCTGTTCAAGCTTCAAGAGGAGAAATCAGTAGAAGAGATCTATAACATATTCCTCTTAAAGAGATGATTAAATCGCGAGTCGAAGCGTTGCCAGATTTGATATCTAGCTTGAATATTTAAACTTCATTAATTCCTACATTCTAAATAATTTGTCTTAGAATCAAGGGATGTTTAAGGATGTAAATGAACTCAATTGAAATAAAATATGATGATTATCTTTAATACTCTCTCTCTATTATGTTTAAATAAGATAATATCCCAAATCAAATAATCTATCTTAGAATCAAGGGATGTTTGATATCTGATTTGGATATTTAAACTTTGTCAATTGTCAATTTCTGAATTCTAAATAATCTATCTTAGAATCAAGGGATGTTTGAGGATGTAAATGAACTCAGTTGAAATAAAATATGATGATTGTCTTTAATACTTTCTCTATGTTAAGCTTGGAGTGTACTAGACCCCGATAATTGTCCAGAGTGAGAATTGTACCAATATTTTATGCTCTAGTGATGAGTTGTATTGATATGTGGATTCGGATGAGGAAGATTGGTATGCTTAAGTTGCATCTCGCATCGCATGGTTTTGATATGGATGATGACATTCATGCCTTGCATCGCATAGCCTTGGTACGGCTGATTGCATTCATGGACTCATCAGCATGATTCTACATTACTCTGATATTGCATTCTAAGCACGCTCATATTGCGCACACACTTACACCACTCTCTAAGCTTTCTATAAGCTTATGTACGATTGATGCATGCAAGTGACGCTAGGACGTAGCCGTAGCTTAGTTTCAGTAGGAGCATGCAGTCGAGCTTCAGGACTTCCCATTATTATTATCATTGTATTTCGCTTCATATGCATTATACCTTAATATTTTTTATCATAGTGGATTTTGTGATGGTGTCTTGGTTATTGTTCATAGGTTATGCTTATGGTTATGCTTATTACGAACTAATTCATGTTTTAAAAAAATCCTCCTTATTAGATCCTAGGATCGGAACCTGGTGTATGGGTGCCAGGAGCTAAGAATGGGGTACACGGAGGCTGTCGACACCGGATTCGGCGATCAAGAATTTTGTGAGCCCGATTTTTGAGTTTTGGGCATGACACTATGGTTCTTTATTGCGATAATTCTAGCACAATCAACATTTCTAAAAATCTAATACAGCATTCATGAACTAAGCATATTGACATTAGATATCATTATATTCGTGAATTAGTGGAAGATAAGATTATTTTATTAAATTACATTCAAACTGAAAATCAACTTGCAGACATTTTCACAAAACCACTTGAAAGAAACAAGTTTGCTAAATTGAAATTAGATATTGGCATGTGTAATGTGATCTAAGTTAATTGTGTTTGTTTGTACTATAATGCATGTTTTCATTTTGTTTGAAATTTTTAAATATAAAAAAATTGCTGAAAAATGGAAATTTTTTAAGGCTGCACGACCAGTCGAGTACACACTCAACCAGTCGTGGCACGACCGGTCGAGTATGTACTCGACCAGTTGAGTAGCTCGAGTTTAGGGGTTTTAAATGTGCAAAAAGCACTTTTTCTTTATTTCTCTCATCTTCCACAACAAACCCTTCCACGACCGATCGAACCCACCTTCAATTGCTACTTGGTTAGTGCATATTTTCCATTTTCCTTTTGGATTTAGGTCTTTGCACTTCTATTTCCTTGATTTTGAAGTTTATTTCAAGTTTTCTCGTGGTTTCTTTGGTTTTCTAGCTTAAAATCTGATTTGGGAGAAACCCTCCTTTCCTTTCTTCTATTCCTTTTGTGCATTGTGTAATGGAGATTAGATACAAGAAGGGATCCTCTCGTGGTCCCTCTTCTTCCCGTTCTGCATTGAATACAGTGCGTACTCTTCGACCACGCGAAGAGGATCCCAAATATGCCTGGGATATTCGTCTCCACAATGTAATTGTTGAGCGGACAGTTAACTTCAATCATTTGAGTCCTTTCAATATCATTCCCCTCCTTAAAGTTGTAGGATGGGCTAACATATTGTATTGGGGCGGTACTGTATACTGGTCCATTGCACAAGCCATGTTTGCTTATATAAGTGACTTTTCTGTTGAAAATTTAACTTTTACTATGACAGCTAGAAAAGGTCCAGTTGATGTAGACCATCACTTAATATCTAGTTTAATGGATATTTCTATGAATGATGAAGGAATACCTACTCTACATTAGTTACGTGACCATCTGAATCTGAAAAATGTATGCTAACTAGAGTGTTATGCAACATAAATGTGGAATGGAACTCTGGTATTGTGCTCAGTTCCAAAAAATGTTTCCTAGATACAGGATTCTTCATCATATTTTCATTTCTAATATGTATCCTCGATCTGGTAACAAAACTGAGTTAACTTCTTTCATGGCTCGCATACTTCACTTAGTTGTTTCTGGGGTTCAAATATGTCTTTCGTCTCTTATTTGTTGTATCATTATTCAGTTTCGTCTCCATCCTTGCCATAGTGATATTCTCTTTGCATATCTGATGACCACACTAACTATTCATAGTCTTGTAGTTATGCCTATTGGAGAAGCTCCTATTCTCCATCTACCCTTCAATAATTCTAATATTAATAAGATGAATCTGAGGATGGTAACCGACCAAGTTGATAGGGATGATGTAGGAGGTGCTAAAGAAGCTGGAGAGGAAGATGCTTTACCTCCTGATGATGTAAACATGGATGATTTATTTAATGAATTAAAATCTGATTCTGAGGCTGATCCTGACTTTCATCTTCTGATTTTGATGAGCGGTTAAGAACCCTAGAGGAAAAGGTGGAAGGTTTGCATGTATCCTAAGAGACTCAATTCAACTATATGCGCAAATACCATAGGCACATTAACAAGGGATTACATCAGATTGATCCTTCTATCCCTGCTCCTTCTTTTAGTTCTGATTAGACTCTTTTTATTTTGGGCATATATTAACTATTATCTTTATTTGCGCTTGGATAGTATTTGGGCATGTGAACATGAGTTTATGTTTCCTAAATATATTTTACAGAACATGTTTCTGTTATTTACACTCTTATTTCTTATACTTCTCATATCTCTTTGCTATTTCACCAGTTTGTATTTCTTTTCTTTGTCATATTGTGACAGAAAGGGGGAGAAATTGTGGCATGATTTTAATGCTTTATGATGATTAGGGATGTGTGATTGTAGATATGGTGTATTTTTTTTGGATTGGACATGTATTTGATTTATATAGGTTCTACATATCATTTCGCCTAGATTAGGGGGGAGTAATGGATTAAAGGGGAGAGTAATTGTTGGACATTTGGTGGATGATTCTTTATCGTGCATGATTCTATATTTGATATTTGGTGCATGATTCTTTATTTTGTTTTGTCACAAATTTATCAAAGGGGGAGATTGTAAATGCTATATTATAAATCTAACACGTAGTGTTGTTAAATTTTGTTATGCCAAATCATTTAGAATTTGTATCATGTATTGATGAGATGTATAGATCAACTTCGTGCATTTTAAAGTTGTCCAAGTATTTGTCAAACTTCTCTATGTATTCAAGTTGAAGAAGCATTATCGAAGTTTAAGATTTCAAGCTCAACTTCAAGGCTCAAGTTCAAGTTTAATCTTCAAGTTCAGTACTTTAAAGAGTTAAAAACTCAAGTCTTTACTCAAGCTCGAGTTCAAGATTTGAAGACAAGCTTCAAGTATTTCAAGTGTATAAATTGGCAGAGTGAACAATGTTTCAATTGTTCAAACTCACAAACAAGGTATGGATGATCCTAGATTGACCATAGGTTAGGTCATATTCATTGCATATGCTATGTAGGTCATTTCATAACTTTATACGTCATTTCCTTGACTAGTCCTAGTCTTTGTTTGACTAATCCAAGCTCTAGCTCGACCAGTCCAAGATTTGTTGCAAAATTTTAAAATTTTCTATTAGACCCTCGACCAATCGTGGAGACTGCTCGATCAATCGAGTGAACAGTGCTCGACTGGTCGTGCATGCTTGACTCAAAGTTCAGCAAGGTTTTTTCGTCCCACTCGACTAGTCGAGCAGGCCACTAGACCAGTCAAGTAACGACCTTATCTTATCATGCCAGAAATTTTAAAATTTGGTTGGTCCTTTGACCAATCGAACTGACCCTTAGACCAGTCGAAAGAATAGCATTTTCACCTATAAATAGAGGACGGATCTCAGAGATTTTCATTCATTCTAAGCTATATCAAACCATCACTCTAAGAGATAAGTTCCTGCACTTCTTAAGCTATATTGTGTTCATTTTAAATTCTCTTAAATAGTTTTTTGCATTTGATTTTGTGATCTCCATTCAACTCAATTTTATTAAAGAAGGGAATTGTAATTTTACTCTCTTTAAGATTAAAATCAAATCAAGCTAGCCCAGGCTGAATTAATCTAAAAATCATTTAGATCTAAAACCTTTCATTTATAAGACTGGACATTGAACATATTCGTCTGCATCAGATTGGTTCTACCTAGCTTCTTCAGAAGGAGAATTTCCCAGATAAGTACCATTTAATCTTTATGTATCTTTTGTGTTTTGTGAGGTTGTGCCAAAAAATCTCATTTTTAGTTTTGTCTGGGGTAATCCAGAAAATCTCAGAGTGTGGGGTTTTTGTAATTGTGTAAGCTCATCTAAAGACACAACTGTGAAGGTTTTAAGGTAAACCTTGGAAAACCTTTTTCATAGTGAAAGTCAATATCCCATGGGTGTGGATATTGGGAGTGGAGTAGTTGTGTGGCTACTTTTCAAACAATTGGTGTACACAAAAACAAACCACTATAATTTCTGGACTTGTGGTGGATGATTGAATTTGCTTATGTGTGTGAATGTTGTAATTTACTATATGCACTTGTGGTGAATGGTGTAATTTACTTTATGGACTTGTGGTGAATGTTGTATTACCTTACTTTATTTCATTTGTCTCTTTATTGGTTTGGGTTTTTGATACTTACAAACGTTCTGGTAAGGTTGTCCTGCCATAAGCCTTTGGTTTTGGTGTTAGGTTGTCCTTATAACTAAGTTTGTATCAACCTCTCAAGACTAGTGCATTTGAGGTTGCTATTTACTTGTGTTATTTCATTATTTGATTGTGTTATCTACCTTTCTATTCCGCATTTATTTATTATTTGGCATAGTCCTATGCACCCCCCCTCCCAGGATGTTTAGCTCGGCCTTTTCACAAATCACATAGGCTTATGCAAGATTTTCATATGAAGAAGAAGCCAATGAGGAATCGTGTATATGATAGTGTGTGGGATCTCTATCAGTAGTTATACATTAACTAAATCATGCAACATAAAGACATTTGACAATCATAAGCATAATTAGAATAATGCACAAAAAACAATCCCAAACACAATTATATATAGTGGTTCGGCTACTCACCTAATCTACTCCTGGCGGACAAACTCTCTCCTAGAGTGTATCAGATTTCACTATCCAATGGTTTTAAATCAGGCTAACTATGAACATTCAGAACCTACACAAGGTTAACTAAGGGACCTATACAAGGTTCCCTTGAATTCCAACACAAGGCAATGAGTCCTACATAAGGACATAACTGGAAGCCTACCCAAGGAAACCCAAGCCTACACAAGGCAATGCATACATAAGGCAACTCAAGCCTACACAAGGCAACTCAAGCATACACAAGGTAACTCATCCTACAAAAAGACCACGTATTCTCTCATCGGAGGCCTATAAAGATGTCTTGGTGAATTTGTCACTCAAACTCTGAATCCTAATCTTACACAAGGAAAGGGCTTCAGACTCGACGGACTCTTTATACTTACAAATAAGTGAGTGAGCCCCTTTCTCACATGATGTGAAGATCTTCGATGATGACAAAGAGTCTTCAGCTCCCTTAAACCGCAACCGCTTCTAATGCTTCGATAAATGCTCGGAGGTTGTGAGATTTTGAGTTTTGTTCTTCTCCATTTATATGATATGATTTTAAACACACATATAGAAGGTTCCCATGAGCTATGCATTCAAGAGTTTTAATATGGATTTACCTACAAAGAGGTTAGTTGGAAACTAATGAATGATAGAGTTCATAATTCAATCTAGGCACATAAGATGAATAGTTAATGCTTGTGTCAGGATTGAATGATGAACTCTAATAGGAAAGAGGGAACAAGGAAGAGGGTATAATCTCCATGAAGCCACTCTCTCAAACTTTCTTAATTTTTAGCTCATTTTGCTAAGAGGCAACCTATGATATTTATAAAGGAAAAATCCCAACAGTAAAAAAAGGGGTAGAAATCTGTCATTATCAATGCTATCGAGTAGTCTTTGATTTCATCGAAATTTGAATTTCGATGTTATCAAGCCTACTTTAATTGCATCGATTTCCTACACACATATATTCATTTTTGTGTAGAAGAAATTATTCTCAATTTTAATGAGTACCTTTCAATTATATCGATGTGCACTTTAATGTCATTGAGAGGTAATTCGATCTAATTGGATTTTCTTCAGAAAATTACCTTCGGTTGCTAGAAGATTTTTTCCTGATATTCAATGCTATCGATCATCATTTGATGTTATTAAATTTTGAATTTCGATGACATCGAATGGTATTCAATGTGATCAAAGAAATGTGTCTTCCTGAATGGTTTGCTAGACAAAATGTTCCTTATTATCAATGTAATCGAGCATGCTTCAATACTATTGAGAACTTACTCTCGATGTGATCGAAGGTGACTCGATTATATTGATGAGCACTTTTAAAATGTTTTATGTAGAGGAAGTGCCCTAAGTCGATGTCCTCGAACATGGTTCAATTCTATCGAAATTTGAATTTCGATAAGATCGAACTCTATTCAATATAATCGAGATTTCTCAGCAGATGGTTCTTTTGTTGTTGGACAGAATGGGCCTATTTTAATGCAATCGATTTTACCTGTGTGGTTCATGTTTTACTCCTCTAACATTCTAAGTGTTCAACACTTAAACTTACTAAATATATTTTTCAATGAATTGAATGTAAGACTAAGTTAAATGGGGGTCATTTACCTCAAGGGTTTGGTTAGGGAAGTGAGGCTTCATTTACCTATTGGGAGCACTCGAGGTTCTTCTTGGTTGAGGTCTTGATCATATAATCTTCATCTTGAGGCTCACTTAAAGATTGACTTAACACTCACGTAATTTGACAAACTAGGGCACTTTCAGTGAATATATGACAACCACGACCCTTAACACATCATAACCTTGACCCTTAACACATCACAACCTCGACCCTTAACATTGACAACCCCTACCCTTAATAAATGACAACCCCGACCCTTCACACATGATAACCTCAACCCTTAACACATCACAACCCTGACTCTCCCAATCTCGACCCTTAACACATGACAACCCCGACCCTTAATACATGATAATATTGACCCTCTCAACCTCGACCCTTAACACATGACAACTTCAACCGTGATAGCCTTTCATCCATTTTTGGCAGTAAAGGAACTGAACATATGACAACCTTGACCCTAAACACATCACAACCTTAACCTTAACAACCTCGACCATTAACACATGACAACCTTGACCGTGAGGGTTAAGGTTGTGCTGTGTTAAGGGTTGACTTTGTGATGTGTTAAGGGTCAAGGTCATCATAAGTTCACTTCCTTTACTACAAAAAATGGATGAAAGACTATTAAGGTCAATGTTGTCATGTGTTAAGAGTAAGAGTTATCAATGTCAAGGTTATAATGTGTCAAGGGTGGAGGTTGTCATGTGTTAAGGGTCAATGTTGTGAGGGTCGAGGTTATGATGTGTGAAGGGTTGGGGTTGTTATGTGTTAAGGGTCGAGGTTAAGAGGGTTGAGATTATGATGTGTTAAGGGTCGAGGTTATCATCTGTTAAGGGTCGGGGTTGTGATGTGTTAAGGGTTGAGTTTCTCATGTATTAAGGGTCAAGGTTGTGATGTGTTAAGGGTTGGGGTTGTGATGTGTTAAGGGTAGTGGTTGTCATATTTTCACTTCCTTTATTATCAAAGATGGAAGAAAGGTTACCGACTAAATCCGCAGTGAAAGAATGTTTTATTCAGTATCCATTGGAACCATAGCTGTAACACCCTGAAAATCAAGGGCTAAGTAGAAGCTCAGCTCCTGAGTTCCAACGCATCACTTATGCAGCATAGATAATAATGATTAAATGTTGTCCATATTAGTGTATTAAACATGCATGAGATTACCCTAGATCAGCATATCATACTCCAGAGACAATTAGATTAAGCAAGCGAAAGACTGTGATAGATATATAAAACACTAAGTTGTTGTAATATCCAGAGTGTGAACAAGTTACCAGGTTAAATAATTACATGTTTAGTTCCAAAATATACAAAATGATAAAGTGTAATATCATCTAATCCATATCCCTGTAACTGCAGTGATGCAACTCTAGGTCTACATAGACCCGCCAGAGAGTTGCATGTAGGAGAACTCCTCATCGTTATAGAAGTCAAGCTCCGCCTCGTAAGCCTCGACATCACCTGAAACAACAATAGAGTCTAGTTGGTGTTTTAAAACACCATCCCAGAATGGGAGTGAGTGATCAACTCAGTGGAACTATAAGGCAAAGGTTAACATGTTATCAATTCAGTCAAGCAATAATAATAAAGCAATACAATAAGCATTCCTAAGTACTCTTGTTAATGTAGGGATGGGATGCAATAATGCTGTATGCCCTCGCCTACAATCCCTCTGTGAAATCATCTCACGGTCGAGCATGCAACACTCCCGCTGTACTCAACTCCAATGCCAAAGGCACATGCAATGCGGTGCATATGTGTGATTAGCCAAGTTCTTAATTAAACCTATTCATACAACAGGTTTGGGAAGCTAAGGTACCTCCCTTTATATTATTGACCTAAACAATGATCCATCTAGGGTCGTCAATTCTAGTTAATCACATACGATAGGTAAGTTCGCGAGTTTACACTATAAGTCACTATGGGAGGCTCGTCAACTTAGTGTAGGCTTAATTCATACATGAAGTCACTACGAGAGGCTCATCACCTGATCGTAGGCCTATTTTATACTCAAGGTCACTATGGGAAGGCTCATCACCTTAGTGTAGGTCGACAGCTCAAATATGATGTCCCATACACTACCATATTCGACTCATGAGTTTGGGTTGCTCACTAGTCACTATGGGAAGACTCGTCACCCCAGCGTAGGCCGACAACTCGACCACAATGTCCCATACACTACCATGCCCAGTTCATGAGTCTTAGTGGATCATGGTACCAAGGTTAAATGGGTTTTGCACTGGTAAGTGGTACCTTAGATTCAGGCAGTAGTGTCCATACATGGTAAACACACATTAAGTTAATCGGATTACTTGACAAGTCTGATTGGTACGAGCACACGCTAAGTTAATCGACATGGAGTGCATATGCACTCCTTGTGGCCTAACCACTGTCATTAATTACCGTACGACTCAAATTTATTGAACGTATCTGTCGTGGCGAAACTAGTTCGGCCACTGAGCGTAAGCTGTTACCAATTCCCTAGACTAAGTACTAGTCCCAATCATACTCAAACACAATAGGCATCCAAATGTGATAGTCCAAGCAGCATGTGACAACCAAATTTAACATAAATCTCATTTGAGCATTTCAACAAATACATATTGCACATGTTAGTATACATGGGCATTTCATCCATAAATCACGTAATAGTAAGTTAGGTTACATGAAGGAAATTGTAGCTTTAGATAAGGTAATTGAGAATTCTATCTCAACACCCTCATTAGATACATTTCAACAAGCATTTTCTCATTCGGGCATTTTACCAAACACTTAGACTACACATAACACATACATGTAATAAATGTATTATAACGTCTATTATAGCAAATCCTTCCACAAGGGAATTGCCACACATATAACAATCATGTATTCTTAATCAACGATCATGGCAAGCACAAATTATAAATCCATGTTCATTGAAACTTTTCAACAAACACATGGAATGCATTCATTTTAACATAGTTCATATATATATGTAATACGCGGAAAACATCACATCTAAGCATATGTGATAGCAATCAAGTCAGTCACAAATCATTAACCGACATTGAAAGCCTTAAAAACTATAGCCTAAATGTTTATAGTCCGCACCTTTCGTCGGTAAACTCATATCGTACTCAGTTTAAACACTACGTCTTTGTCTACAACACAACGACAACCTATAGCATGAAATAAGTTAGCTATTTCACCATTTACTCTATTTGGATATCTAACACAGATTATGGTTAGGATTTCTAACCTAAGAACGGATTCGAAAATGCCGGTATAGCGATACAGGGGAGCTGATTTGATATGAGGAGCAGCGGGAACGAATCCCAGCAACTATCTCTCACTCTCTCTCTCTCTTCTCCTCACTCTTTCCTTCTCTTTTCTCTCTTCTCTCTCTTAGGTTTAGGAATTTCGTATGAAATGAGAGAGGGGTGGGTTAAGGCCCTTATATAGGCCCAGAACTGATGTCAATGGCCTATGGCCATGGTATACTTAGGTTATAGCCAAAGAGTGGCTATTTCGTGCCAACGAAGCTCATTCGGAGGCCCATTTTCTACATACGGTCGAGAGAAAGTTCTCTGGCAATGGATCTATGCCAGGTTAAAGTTTCAATCTGATCGGATTAGTGGATCGACCACGGAGGACCAGTTTCAGTTCAACGGTCGTCGCCACTCGATCAGGGCCACAAGTACACTGACATGTGTAGGAAAATTTTTCTGATCCAAGAGTGTAGTAGGGTCAAAATCTAACGGTCTGAAACCTTAAATCTGGCCTGCAAGTAAACGTCCCAAATCAAGTTTGAGTTTATTTTCTAAAGATATTTGTGTTTCTCACACACTTTGCATTGAGCTCAAGTTGTACATTTCTGAATACTATTGGGACTTGATTTCTGAGATGGTTGTCAAGCCCAGTAAGGCGGTCATAATCATATAGTTTCGTGGTAATCGGACTTTCGACGTGCGGTCCAGGTCTGATACAGAGTTTTAGTGTGCTCTTGAGAGCAGCTGAGTTTTGAGATTTCTTTTAGGTTTTTAGGTAATGTAGAGTTAGCGATTCTACTAGTTTTGGGTCTTACAGTTCGTATAGAAAGTGGTTCAAGCTAATCTACTAATTAATTTAGTTTAGTACTTAATAATTTTCGTCTAATTTCTTCATAATTTAATCCTTAGCGGTTTCTGCTTGAGGTGGTACTCGGGTCTTTGTACAGATTTTTTTGAGACGTTATAATCTACCCCCCTTAAAGAAAAATTTCATCCTTGAAATTAGTATATTTTCATACTCCTTGAGAATTTGAGGATAGTTCTTTCGGACCTCGGCTTCTGTTTCCCAAGTAGCCTCTTCCTTAGTGTGATGTGTTCATAGCACATTCACAAGCGGGATAACCTTAGTACACAGCACATGTTCCTTTCAGTCTAGAATATGTGTTGGTCGCAGTACATAAGTAGCATCCTTAGTCAACTGTACCTGCTCCCATTTGATAATATGGGAAGGGTCAGGAACGTATTTCTTCAGCATCGATACATGAAATACGTTGTGCACGCCTACGAGTGATGTGGGCAAAGCAATGCGGTATGCTACCACACCCACTTGATCTAGTATCTGGAATGGGCCAATGAATCTCGGCGTGAGTTTTCCCTTCTTGCCAAACCGAATGACTCCCTTCATGGGGGAAACTTTGAAAAACACATGGTCCCCAACTTCAAACTCTAGCAGTCGCCACCTCGTCTCGGCGTAACTGTTCTGTCTACTTTATGCTGTAAGAAGTCGACGCCTGATAATGTCGATCTTCTTTGAGGTCACCTATACTAACTCTGGGCCAATCAAACTCTTCTCGCTAACCTCTGCCCAACAATGCGATGCTCTACATGGACGTCCATACAGTGCTAAGTAGGGGGCCATGCCAATACTCGCCTGAAAGTTGTTGTTATAAGTGAACTCTGTATAAGGAAGACAGACATCCCAACTATCCTTAAAATCAAGCACACAAGCTCACAATATGTCCTTTAACACTTGATTCACCCATTTCGTCCGCCCATCCGTCTGTGGGTGGAATGCGGTACTGAACTTCAGTTTCATACCCATTGCTTCTTGGATACGAGTCCAGAAGATAGATGTGAATTGCGTGTCTCGGTCCGACACGATCTCCATAGGCAATCCATGCAGACGCACTATCTCCTTGATGTATAGCCTGGCCAAATCATCTATTGAGTTTGAGACTCTAATAGGGACAAAATGAGTCAATTTCGTCAACAGGTCCACAATCACCCAAATGGAGTCATGTGCCTTCTCCGTCTTTGGAAACCCTGAAATGAAGTCCATATAAATGAAATCCCATTTCCATTCCGCTATGGAGATGGGCTGAAGTAGTCCAGGAGGTCGTCGATGTTCGGCCTTGACCTACTGGCACATGAGACAATGGGATACATAATCTGCGATGTGGGCCTTCATGTTGTCCCACCAATATGAGTGCTTCATATCTCGATACATCTTCGTACTACCAGGATGCATCACCATTCTCAAATTGTGAGCAGCTTTGAGAACTTCCTTTCTCAAGTCATGAAGACTTGGGATGCATAGGCGGCTATGATAATGTAAACCCCCATCCGAACCAACTCTCCATTCCAAGTCTTTAACGCCACTGGCTCGTTTCCTCATCTTCACCAACCATTCATCCTCCCCCTGGGCCACTATGATTCGGTTATTGAGGAGTGGCTGTACCTGAATGTGTGCGACACTCTCGAACAGGTCCTCTACCGTAAGCTTCTGCTCAAAGTCTCGTAAAAACTCGACCATGTTCCATTCATAGATCATCAGTGGAGCCGCAAATGCTATAGTCTTCTTATGGCTCAACGCATCTGCCACAAGGTTAGCCTTGCCAGAATGATAGGAGACCTCGAACTTGAAGTCCTTCAAGGTTCCCATCCATCGTTGCTGCCTCATATTCAAGTCCCTCTGTGTGAATATATACCTGAGGCTCTTGTGGTTGCAAAAGAGCTTGAACTCCTCTCCATAGAGGTAATGTCTCCAGAGATTCAATTCAAAGATGATGGCTGCCAACTCTAGGTCATGTGTAGGATAGTTTTCCTCATGTTTCCTCAACTGTCGCAGTGCATAGGCAATAACCCTGTCCTTCTGCATCAGAACACAGCCCAAACCAACACGAGACGTGTCGGTGTATGTTGTCTACTTGACCCCTTGCTCTGACAATACTAGCACAGGGGCGGACGTCAACTTGTCCTTCAGTTCCTAAAAGGCTGCTTCTGCCTTCTCATTCTAGGCAAACTTAAGTACCTTCCGAGTTAGCTGAGATAACAATCTGGCTATCTTGGAAAAGTCCCTAATAAATCGACGGTAGTAACCTGTCAGGCCAAGAAAACTCCTCACTTCAGTAACCGAACCAGGCTACTCCCAGTCCTGAACTACGGTCACCTTAGCAAGGACCATAGCTAATCCTTCCTTGGACACCACATGTCACAAGAACTTCACTTCTTCTTTCCAAAAGTCACACTTCTTGTACTGAATGAACAACTGGTTCTTCCTAAGAGTATCAAAGACTGCTCGCAGGTGTTTCTCATGATCTTCCTGACTCTTGGAGTACATCAGGATGTCATCTATAAATACAATGATGAATCAGTATAGATACGGCTGAAACACCTGGTTCATCGGGTCCAGGAACATGGCCGGTGCATTGGTGAGTCCAAACAACATCACAGGGAACTCGTAGTGCCCAAAACTAGTTCTGAACGCTGACTTCTGCACGTCCTCATCCCTGACGTGCAACTAGTGATACCTTGACGATAAGTCAACCTTTGAAAAATATTGTGCCCCTTTCAACTGATCGAACAGATCATCTATCCTGGGCAAATAATACTTGTTCTTCACCGTCACTTGGTTCAACCTTCGATAATCAATACACAATCACAGTGATCCATCCTTCTTCTTCACGAAGAATACAGGCGCTCCCTAAGGAGATACACTCGGTCATATGAAGCCTGCATCCAACAGATCATCAATTTGTCTCCTCAGTTCCTCCATCTCGCATGGAGGCATGAGATACGTCGGTAAGTAAATGGATATCGCACTAAGCACAAGGTCGATGGTAAAATCAATCTCGCACTGAGGAGGTAATCCAGGTATCATCTTCAACACATCCGTGAAATCTTGGACTACAGGTGTGTTCCTTAGTGTCGGACCATCAACATTCTCCAGTAAGGAAGTGTAACAACTCATGCGGCAGGGTAAATTGACTTAAACTGGAAAAGTAAAGCCCGTGTCATCCGGTGCATGAGCTGTCACCACTCTAGTATCACAATCAATCTCTGCCTTCATCTCAGTGAGCCAATCCATACCGAGAATAATGTCGTAATGGTATAGTGGGGCAATGATCAGGTCAACGAGTACCATCCTGCTTCCTAAGTCTATCAAGAAATCCTTACAAATTTGGTAACATCTGAAAAGGTCCCTGTGGCCATAAGGATTCTCACCCCCTTTATAGGACCTGTTTCTAACACTAGTCGCTTGACCGCCGCGCATGATATGATAGACATAGTGGACCCGGTGTCCACCAATAAGAAGATTGATATATCTTGGATATGTGTCGTGACTTCAAAAGCCAGTGGTGTTGTAACTGCTGTCTTGGATGCCTCAGCTGAGAGTGAGTGCACATGAGCTTGATGAGAACGGTTCGGCTGTGGTGTCATAGGTCGCTAAGGTGGCCTAAATTGAGGTGTAGGTGGCCTGTAAGAAGGCTGTGTAGGCAGTCCAAAACGTAGAGGTGGAGCTGAGATAGCAGGTGGCATCTGACGGTTAATCTTCTGAGGGGGCATGAAGCCGTTGTCCCTCATCCTAGTGAAGCAATAAGTGTCAGAATGGCCAGACCTCTTACAGTAGGTACACCATACATCAGGTCGCCTCGGCTGTGTCAATGGAGCCATAAGCCAAAGAGGAGAAGCTGTACGAGGCCTCTTGTCAAAGAACGGCCTGTTCGATAAATTTGGCCGAGGCATAGGAATCATAGGTACATGTGTATGGGATAGCCTATCCCCATCCTGCTCAGCTCATAGGGACATGCTCACTAGCTCAGCATAGTTGTTAATGCTAGTGTAACACATCTTCGAGCGGATCTCAAGCCGCAAACCCTTAAAGAATCACCGCATCTTCATCGACTCATTTACTAGGATCAAAGGACCGTATCTGGCCAGCTCCGTGAACCGGTTCTCGTACTCTGCCACGGTCATTCCTCCCTATCGAAGGCGAAGGAACTCTCCTTCCTTCTCATTAGGTGAGAGGAAAATACTTCTCGTGGAAGCATGTCCTAAAAGCCTCCCACGTCCATACATAACCAGCAGCAACTGTCTGTAGGATGTTGTCCCACCAGAGACTGGCCTCCTTCTCAAACATGTAAGTGACCAACTCGACCTGCTCTGTCTCAGTGCAGTGCAGTGGCTTCAGCATCTTAGAGATGCGGTCAAGTCAATACTTGGCCTCCTCGGGTCTATAAGTATCTGCAAATGTGGGAGGTCAGAAGCGCTGAAATCGCTCAAGTAAGCCGCTGGCACTCATGTGCCCAGTAGGGTGCATAAGTGATGTGGACGGAACCACTCTCATATTCTGGGCAAGGGCCCCTGCTATGGTGGTCCAAATCCGCTGCTGCTGTATAAGGAGCATCACCTGCTCCATCTTATCAAGAGGAGGAGCCTGATGCATCTAGGGTGTCGACGAGGATGCACGGTTCTACTTCGGAACCGGTGGTGTAAAAAGTGTTGGCCCATTTGTGGGGCCAGTGGCCAGCTGAGAATCCGGCATAGTCTCATAATCCGAGCCCAAACTGGGGTCCTTATGGCTATCGCTGAGGGGAGGTGCCCCATCAATCGAGTCACCAAGTGCAAGACGTGTCATACTCTGTGTGGCCTTAGGTGGCATTCCCTATATACAACATAGGATGCAACATGTGTAAGATTTAACATAACAACACTCAATTTCTGAAGCATTTTACAAATTTCATAACAAAAGGTGCCACATGCATTTCATTAAACCAAAATTGTCATAATACATGGGATGTAGTTTCACATGGACCATGACCGAAGATGCATGTGAGCTAAATCTAACAAAGCTTTAAACACCAACACACCATCAAATCTACCCTACTACTAAGCCTAACAAGGTTACAACATAGGATACAAGAAAGCAAAGGAAACCCAAAGACGACTACAACATAGGACTAGCCGTCTGAATCTGGTGATGGAGGAGGAGCACCCTTGTCCTGCAAGCAGCACAAGAGAGCCTTCAAGGTGCGAGACACCTTCTTGAATTTTTGTTTCATAAAGGTCTGACTCTCTTCAAGCATGGCCTGAGTCTCACTAACCTCCTGTCGCAGAGTGACCTGACCCTCCTCGATCTGAGCCAAGCAGGCTTCTATAGTACCCGATCATGATGGGGCTCATGTATAATGGGTGGAGAGCCCCCATCAGAGTCTTGGGCCTCCTCTTCTTCCTCTTTTTGCTCTTCCTCTTCCTCGCTTTCTTCCTCTATCTCATCTTTGCCTTCTTCATCACTCTCTTCCTCTTCACTTCCCATCTCATCCTCACTCTCATCGAGTCGGGCTTGACATTGTCGTGGCCCAATATTCATGTCGTTGAGAGCAGTATCGTTGATGAAATGAATTGGCGCGATCCTTTCTAAGCCAAGTCTGTAACCGAATTCATGAGCAAGCTTACATACAAGTCAGTCGAATGAGAGTGAAATGTCTGTCCTAGGAGAGCATGCGGTCTGAACTATCTGTAGTAGTACATACGTATGCAGGCATAACTTGTCTCCTTGCCCAGCTCGGTATAGGAAGTCTACCATCAAAACGTGCATTTACTGCGATTGCTGCACCTAGGATACACGTTGTGTGTGAAGATGTGGTGGAGTAAGCAGAAGTCAGGAGTCATCTTGGTTGCTAAGAGGCAGTTGCCTCGACTCCAGTGGACCGGTCGACCACAAAGAAATTGCGTACGGCAATCTCTTTCACGTATACTCCTGAGACTCTTCTCGCTAGCATGAACCTCAGTAAGCGGCATTCCCATGATTCGGGCTACCAAATCCACATTGATAATAGCCTCCCGCCTTCCCATAGGGATAAAGAACTGTAGAGGCTCCAGCAGTGGCTCTCGTATATGAGCGTAAAAGGCTTGGACAGTGCTCTCATTCGCACGAGACTTTCCTTCAAATAGGGGACCCCACCCGATCTCTAATAGGAGATCCATCGCCGGATAAAGCCCAAATAGTTTCTCGTCCACGTGTGCTTCAAAGAGAACACTACGGCCTTGAAACCTTTCATGTGTCATATCTACCAGTAGAGCTCTTTCGAGAGGAAGTTGGGGATCGAGGTCTCGTTTCGTCCTTATCTCCCAATCGATGTTTGTGCTAGCCTCGATGCCTTTCTGCCACCTTGAACGGGTAGGGCAGCTAGGCCCAGCTTCATCCATGGAAGCCCTCTTCTTTCCCATGAGAGAAAGAAGTGTGGAAAGTGAAAATATGGCCACCACAAGCTCAAAGAGAGCCATGAGAGTGAAATAAAATGGAGGGATAGGATGGGTTGTTGGACTTTGAGATTTTTGAGACACAAAGGAGGGTTTGTGGGCTCAAATGGAAGGAATTGAGAGAGATAGGAGATGGGTTTAAAAGGAATGGTGGAAATGGGTATATAGTGAACAAAATGAAGATATGAGAATGAAGGGAGGATTTGAGGTGGGAAAATGAGATTTGTTGAAGTTTGGAAAGCTTAGAGGGGTAGAATTGAGGCAAAAGAAGCAAATGGTGGTGTATAGGGGTCCCCACATGATTTCGTGGGCCCTACTAACATGTCCATTGGTCGGCCCGACAGGCCCGGTTTGCCCGCTGTCTGTGGACCGCAAGGGCTGGCAGTTAGGGCGATGTCATTGTCGTCCGCTGGACATGTGAGCAATGGCTCACCCCAGGGGCGATGTTATCCCTCCCTAGGGTGCCAAATGTGCACGGGGACCACTTTGGTCCCTCCCGATTTGGGCCGTTTGGCCCCCTGAGTCCGTTTGGTGCGGTTTCGGGTTCCATCTCGCGTATATTCACGCTCTTCGGGTTATTTGAGTGTGGAATACATTGAATTATGGTCCAAACCTATCAATTGATGGTCTGGAAAAGGATTGGAGCCATCTTGCATGATCACAGATGCTTATGGGTCCGATTTCAACGGTCAGTTTCACCTGTCGGCGAAACTGGGAATCCTATGACTATTTCTACATTTTAACGCTCCCTCCTAAGTAAAAGTACATCATTGTGCGTCATGCGACTATAACCCAGGTCCAGTTTAATCCAAATCATGCTCTGATACCAACTTGTAATGCCTTGAAAATCGAGGGTCGAGCAGAACCTCGGCTCTCAAGTTCCAACGCATCACTTATGCAACATAAATAATGATGATTAAATGTTGTACTTATTAGTGCATTAAACATGAATGAGATTACCCTATATCAGCATATCATACTACAAAGACAATTAAATTATGCAAGCAGAAGACTGTGATAGATATATAAAACACATAAGTTGTTGTAAGTCTCCAGAGTATGAACATGTTACCAGGTTAAATAATTACATGTTTAGTTCCAAAATACACAAAATGATAAAGTGTAATGTCATCTAATCCATATCTCTATAGCCCTAATGATGCAACTTCAAGTCTACATAGACCCGCCAGAGAGTTACAAGTAGGAGAACTCCTCCTCATCGTCATAGAAGTCAGGCTCCGCCTCGTAAGCCTCGACTTCACCTGAAACTAAAACAGAGTCCGGTTGGTGTTTTAAAACACAGTCCCAGAGTGTGAGTGAGTGATCAACTCAGTGGAGCTATAAGGCAAAGGTTAACATGTCATCAACTTAGTCAAGCAGTAATGATAAAGCAATACAACAAGCATTCATAAGTACTCTTGTTAATGCAAGGATGGGATGCGATAATGATGTATGCCCTCGCCTACACTCCCTCTACAACATCATCTCACGGTCGCGCATGCAACACTCCCACTGTGCTTAACTCTAACGCCAAAGGCACATGTAATGCAGTGCATGTGCGTGATTAGCCAAGTTCTTAATTAGACTTATTCATACAGCAAGTTTGGGTAGCAAAGGTACCTTCCTTTATATCATTGACCTAAACAATGATCCATCTAGGGTCGTCAATCCTAGTTAATCACATACGATAAAGAAGGTTCGCGAGTTTATAGTATAGGTCACTACGGGAGGCTCGTCACCTCGGCGTAAGCTTAATTCACACTCGAGGTCACTAAGAGAGGCTCATCACCTTATCGTAGGCCTATTTTATACTCAAGGTCACTACGAGAAGGCTCGTCACCTTAGCATAGGCCGACGGCTCGAATACGGTGTACCATACATCACCATATTCGGCTCATGAGTTTGGGTTGATCATTGGTCACTACGAGAAGGCTCGTCACCTTAGCATAGGCCGACGGCTCGAATACGGTGTACCATACATCACCATATTCGGCTCATGAGTCTTAGCGGATCGTGGTATAAAGGTTAAACAGTTTTGCACTGGTAAGTGGTACCTTAGATTTAGGCTATAGTGTCCATACATGGTAAATATACATTAGACCAATCGGATTACTTGACAAGTCCGATTGGTACGAGCGCACGCTAAGTTAATCGACATAGAGCGCATACACACTCCTTGTGGCTTAACCATTATCGATATTCAGCGTACGATTCGGATTCACCGAACGTATCCGTCGTGGCAAAACTAGTTCGGCCACTTATCGTAAGTTGTTACCGATTGCCTGGACAACATGCTAGTCCCAATCATACTCAAACACAATAGGCATCCAAATGTGATAATCCAAGATAACCAAATTAAATATAAATCTCATTTGAGCATTTCAGTAAACACAGTGCACATGTGATTATACATAGGCATTTCATCCATAAATCACGTAATAGTAAGTTAGGTTACATGAAGGAAACTGTAGCTTTAGATAAGGTAATTGAGAATCCTATCTCAACACCCTCATTAAATACATTTCACAAGCATTTTCTCATTCGAACATTTTATCAAACAGTTAGACTACACAAAACACATACATGTAATAAATGTATTATAACGTATATTATAGTAAATCCTTTCACAAGGGAATTGCCACACATATAACAATCATGTATTCTCAATCAACGATCATGGCAAGCACAAATTATAAATCTATGTTCCTTCAAACTTTTCAATAAACACATGGAATGCATTAATTTCAACATAATTCATATATATATATATATGTAATACGCGGAAAACATCTCATCTAAACATATGTGATGGCAATAAAGTTAGACATAAATCATTAACTGACATTGAAAGCCTTAAAAACCATAACATAAATGTTTATAGTCCGCACCTTTCATCGGTAAACTCGTATCGTACTCAGTTTGAACACTTTGTCTTTGTATACAACACAACGACAACCTATAGCATGAATAGGTTAGCTATTTCACCATTTACTCTATTTGGATACCTAACACAAATTAGGGTTAAGATTTCTTACCCGAGAACGGAATCGAAATCGCTGGTATAACAACACGGGAGAGACGATTCGATACGAGGAGCGGCGGGAACAAATCCCAGCAACTATCTCTCTCTCTCTCTCTCTCTCTCTCTCTCTCTCTCTCTCTCTCTCTTCTCCTCACTCTTTCCTTCTCTTTTCTATCTTCTCTCTCCTAAGGTTAGGAATTTCGTATGGAATGAGAGAGGGGTGGGTTAAGGCCCTTATATCGGCCTAGAACTGACGTCAATGGCACCAGGGTCATTGTATACTTAGGTTATATCCAAAGAGTGGCTGTTTCAGGCCAACGAAGCTCATTTGGAGGCCCATTTTCTGCATACGTTCCAGAGAAAGTTCTCTGACAATGGATCTACGTCATTTTAAAGTTTTGGTTTGATCGGATTAGTGGATCGACTGCGGAGGACCAGTTTCAGTTCAACGGTCGTCGCCAATCGATCAGGGCCACAAGTACACTGACATGTGTAGGAAAATTTTCCTGATCCAAGGGTGTAGTTGGGTCAGAATCTGACGGTCTGAAATCTTAAATCTGGCCTGCAAGTGAATGGCCCAAATCACTTAAGTTTGAGTTCATTTTCTAAAGATATTCACGTTTCTCACATACTTCGCTCTGAACTCAAGTTGTGCGTTTTTGAATACTATTGAGACTTGATTTCTGAGATGGTTGTCAAGTCCAGTAAGGCAGTCATAATCGTATAGTTTCGCGTTAATAGGACTTTTGATGAGCGGTCCAGGTCCGATACGGAGTTTCAATGTGCTCCCGAGAGCAACTGGGTTTTGCGATTTCTCCTAGGTTTTTAGGTAATGTAGAGTTAGCGATTCTACTAATTTTGGGTCTTGCAGTTCATATAGAAAGCGGTTCAAGCTAATCTACTAATTAATTTAGTTTAGTATTTAATTAACTTTTGTCTAATTTCTTCATAATTTGATCCTTAGCGATTTCTGCCTGAGGTGGTACTCGGGTCTTTGTACGGATTTTTTCCAGACGTTACAATAACTTGAGGCCCACAATGGGGTGATCCGTTTCGTCCACCTTGTCAACCAGCTTGCCATGGTTCCAAAAAGTCCTCACTTGGGCATGGTCCACTCCCAACAAACATAATAGTGAACTTAGAAAGTTTCAACAACGGGTGATACTAACACCATTGTTTTTTATTATTTGTCCCACACTAGCTCTGGATCAGCTTGATATTTGGGCCCTAGCCCTAAAATGACATGGAAAGAAGCATGGGCGGCATGGATTATACACATACATCGATGTGGGCACCACGAGTTGGGCATTGCCCACGTCCAAAAAGGACTTTCTCCACCTCACATTCTCAAGATTGAATACGACTTAACTTCTTATTTGCTAAAAAATCGTACAACTACTTATATAAGGATAAGGGCAATTTGGTATGAAAAACTTTTTAAGACCTGTCAAATAACTTCTTTCGTAATATTTAAAACTTTCCTTCGATTTAGAGATTTTGACCATACCACAATGCTGGTACGGTCAAAATCCCGTGTGAATATTACAGTCGGCTTAAGAAGTTTTAATGGTGAGCGTTCAATCACTACTCTTCCTTTGGTGTGGTCCACCTGAGATCTGTATCTGCCTCATTTCAGGGTTCATGCCCTAAACTGAGCTGGAAAAATGGGTGGACGATGTGGATAAAACATGGTGGAGCGTAAAGAGCATTCCCAGCAGCTCAAAGTGCCAACGTCGGTTCTGTGTGATATACCACGCAGCCCGACTCCGAGAAAATAGGTCAAACCATCTCAGGCATTTCCCTGCTGGTGAGCCCAACTAGCGCCCTGACTGCATGCCGTCCTTCATCCTGGGGGTGGGCACCTCTGACGTCCCTGGTGGCAGCCCCATGGCTGCTTAAAATCATACCAACAACATCGCAGGGGTGGGGACAGGGCCTCACATGCAACATATAAACCATGGTTCCCGGCCAGCGATGAAGCTGACGGTAAGGTCCAATTGCACGGACGTTGGCATTCTTGAGAGGGCATGCGTACAAACTACGAACCCATATGGCCATGGTCCGTGGTAACCCCTGCACTCGCTCTCAACGAGTCAAATCTTCTTCGGTAGAAGATGTACCCAGAGGAGACTGCCCTAGTGTAGATAGGTGGGACCCCCTCTAACTCAGATGTCATTGCCTGAAGCTTAATGCATGGGTCTCACTTACCTAATCACATGGAAAGTCGAATCTGACATTTGGCTCTCGGATACTTCCAATTCAAAGCAGAGATGTCTGAGACATATGCCAATTTTTACAAATTCCAGGAAGAAAATTACCTTAAACGTGCAACTACCGCCGTCCCTTTTGCACTTTTTGTTGCATGGGAACATACACGACTCGATCACAAGGGAAGATAATACCATTTGTACTATCTAATATCTAGATCGAATGCAATGTGATTCATGAAAGGAAAGGATCTAAGGTTAAGGAAGATAGAGAAGTCTCTCAAATCAAAATTCTACACCTATATTTATAATCTTCCATCATTAAAAAAATATATCAATTAAAAACTAACTCATAAACCCCTCCTATCATGGTGATAATGGGATGTATTGAATTATTACTCTCTCATAATTGAAAAAAATTCAATTTACACCATGAAATACAGTAGATCTAATGTAAGACATCTGATATTATAATCCTCACTAGGAAATAACATTATTATATCAAATTTAGAGGTGTATAAGATACAATTGATCTCAATTTCTAACTGATTGTCCTAAAAATCCAAATGTTCCAATTACAATGCACACTTATCTACTTTTAAATTCAAATATATTTTATTTTCATAAACATAATCAATAAATATCTGCTCGAAATATTAATGTAATAACTTATAAACAATTTTTATTTTATTTTTTGTACAATAAAATCCGACTGTTTATTTGATCCGCCGCCTTAGATAAGTTTTTTTAATTTATTTTATTCATCACTACCATTATACGATTATCTACAATCTTCTTCTATCCCATCTCCATGACCTGAGCATGCTTTTGACCCATCTAAATCTATACACATGGACTCGAGAATGCACACCAAAGTAGACCTCATTCAATTTTACCATGTAGTATAATTTAATATGGACACATAAGTCACCTAGGAGACTAGCATACCTGTACACCAACTAGACTGAAATCAATCCATTACTCGTAGGCAGTTAGCCTTGCATCACTTATGACTCAATTCCCACATCGTGAATGGTGAAGTGCCCGTCGTCTATTCAATCATCATATGAAATCAACTTAATCAAGTAATGATCCATGCCTGCTACAATATATAGGTTTACAGTCTATAAGATCTCATCCTGATCATTTCATACATGCATTTCAATATACATCACTTTTGCTGTGCATCCTAGTCACAATGAAAGTTTCAACGAAACTGATTCAGTTATTGGTAAAGCCAAAGAGACCAAGTACTTAATCTACAAATGTTGGTCACATCTCATAGTGATATCCAATCCGAATATCCATGTAAGTATAATCACCGTGAGGCAAGCACATCTCAAACATCTACAGCAAGCTGTTAGATTAGATTTTTTTTTCTTCAGCTAGCTATGTAGATTTCTTTCTAGATTTTTCTGGCATAAATATTTTTCTTTATTTAGCTACCCCTAGGATGAATCTAGATAGGGATAAATTAATCATTTCACAGAATCCTATAAATAGGCAGCAGTGTAATACGATTTTTAATTCATTCCAATAATACAATTTTTCTTCTTCTTCTTCTTCCAAAAGCTTGTTGTTTTTGGAGGGAGGCAATCACACACAGAGAGCGGTTCTTAGACCCAACAAAGTGGTATGGGTAGTTTTATCATTTCTCAAAAAATGCCATGAGAAGGAGTTGTTGATCATTGGGCCTCATCAGCCGTAAGAAGGAGGTTCTACACCTATTTTGGGTATTTGGGTCTAGTAACCTAAGACAAATCAGCCTTGTAAAATCTATCAAGCCTATTGTCTAAGTTTTGTTTGAAACGTCAATTGTGGTGGGGCCATAACCCACAGGTCCAGTTTTGACACCCGGTCTTTCAACAAACAAACAAAAAGAAAAAATAAATAAAAATTGCAAAAATAATTTTCCGAAATAAAAATAAAAATAAAAATAATCTTCAAAAATTCTTTTGAAAAATCATTTTTCAAAATCGCATTAAACAATTGTTATGATTGCAAAAATGGATTTGCAAAAAGAGATTGCAAAAACAATATATATATGTTAATTGGCATGTATAAGTGGGCATTTTTCCATGCATTCATTATTACCATCCTCATCCTCGTCATCATCATTGCCATCTTCTTCTTCCTCTGCTAAATTCCAAAGTTTTGGGTGTTTTTGCTAATAAAAATATTTGGTCATATAGAAAAGGTCCAGGCTTCACAATCCAGTCGCAGGTTCCTAAGTTGTCATAGGACAACTATGAAAAATGGTGCATCCAAATGAAGGCGTTGTTCGGTCGCAAGAATTATGGGAAATCATCACGGATGGGTATGAAGAACCCATTATGCGGAAGAAGAAGCCGTCTTCACCAATGAAGAAAATCATTTTCTAATTCGACTGACAGAGGAAGAGAGACAATAGAGCTTTGTTTCTCCTCTATCAAGGGTTGGATGAATCCACCTTCGAAAAGATTGCCGAAGCAATATCAAGCAAGCAAGTATGGGATACCCTTAGCACCATCTTGAAGGGTGTAGATCGAGTGAAGCGGATTCGCCTTCAAACATTAAGAGCCGAGTTTGAAGCAACTCATATGAAGGAAGGTGAGAATATTACTGATTATTTTTCATGTTTGCTTGTAATTGTCAATAATTTGAAAAGAAATGGTGAAAAGATTGAAGATGTCCGAGTTATTGAAAAGATACTTCGATCCCTCACAACCAAGTTTGAGCATGTCGTTGTAAACCAAGCTCCAAACTTGGACCAGTCTAAAGACCAAACACCAGACTAACGGGGTCCAGGCTCAAGCATATCCAAGACAGCCCAAGCCTGGAAACCCAGTAGGCTACACAATCCACTGGAAGCTTTTCACCTGCTGGACTATCCCTAGGCCTCGTCAGCACTGAGTCAGTGGTAGAAGAATCATCAGCCATGAACAAAAACTTGTGGAATATTCGAAGTAAACAAGGGATATGCTTTCAATTGAAGTATCATTTCACCTACCCAATGAAACAGTTCTATTGAATATGAAAGAAACTTCGCGTCTCAGGTAACCTTATTGCTTCATCATAATATCATATGGGTAAAAATTGTTTGTACCTCGCGTGGGAACACATGAATCTGGACAACCTGCCATTGTCATCAATGGTGACATGAGTCCCTACCTAGCTGGCCTTGGGATTCAGTCAACTTTTATAGAGTAAAAAAAGAGTGAGAATCCCATCTTGAATGTGCATAGGGATTCCACCCACTTCCATGAGATCTTGGTACACAATCTTCTCTGTTCCAATCATAGGTCTTAAACAAATGGTATATGTAACAATGCTTGTTATCTCACCATGCAAATGTAAGCATATCATAGAAGTGCCCCCATCTTCCGTGCACAACTGGAGTGTGTTCATGCCAGTCTCGAGGACCCAAATCATGGGACGCATCATGTCGCGAATGGCGACTGTAAAATCATAGCTATTAAAATTTGCTCAATGAAAATCCATTTGATGGCCAGAAGTTGGATTTCTTGTATCTTCTGATAGTTGTAGATTGGCCCGAATCTGAAAATTATCAGAATTTCACGAACCACTAACCTTGTTGGAATGCTTATTACCAACTAGATGGCAAAATATTCACAACCCTGTGAATTTGAAGTATTGTTTGAAAGGTTCAAAATATTGTTTGAAAGCATCTTATCACTTCTCTGTATAAATTGTTCGCAATACAGTCTAGATACCATACAGTAAAACCTTTTAAAAGTATCCATCTATGCAAGATATTGGATTTTGGGGAGGTGTTAGAATGGATGATGGAAATGGTGACAAACAATACCTTTCGATACACCAGCCAAAACACATTAATCGAATCATGCCACTAGAGGAATAAATTTCCAATGGGCATTACAAAATCTTGGATTCCCACACTTTGAACCATGTAGAAGTTTCAATTTCTTGAGAAAGAGAGGAGCAAGGTTGCATAGTTTTCTGGAAAGTAATTTTATTCAAGGAGTATTTTGTTATTCAGCTTCTTACATCAAGGAGAAGGCCGTGAAAAGAAGAAAAGAGGAGAAAAGTTGGGTCACTTAGCATCGGAAATCATGTCAACCACCTGCCGGAAATGTTCGACATCACATGGTACTTTCAAGATCCCTTGCTGCTCATATCCAAACTCATGAGCAGCCATCTCAAGCAACGATATGAAGTGTGGATGCCTGAATAGCTTGGTGTGTACTAGGAACCTCTCCATCTTCTTCTCAGGCCCCACAAGTATGGGGACATATCCTTTGGGGACTCGATCATCGCCGTCCTCATCATTGGTGCTGCTGACCAATCGCATATAAGTCACCGGAGGAGAACGCTCCTTTTTGCCCATGCTTCCTGCTCTTCATCATGTATCCATTTACTTCCATTTCTCCTTAGTCTCGCAGCTCTACAATTTATAGCCATTCAAATCAAGAGCTGTTGTCGGCTTACACATCAACGAAATAAGAGAGTTGACTCATTTTAAAATGATGAGATTATCTGTTTCTAAACACCCGTATTCAAGTTGGTTGCTAAGATCCAATGTCCACAAATGTGGTATACAAGTACAAGATCGGGCCACTCATCTATTATGCCCGTACAGTTGATAGCCCATATGCCAAATGTGGGCCATGAAAGATGATCCTAGAAATCGAATAAGAGAACTTTTGTCCACTAATAAATGCAACCGCTCATTGAAAATTTTCCGAGGCTTTAAGGAAACAATGGCTAGGATAATAACGAAATAGGTGTGGATTATGGGGTACACCGCGATCTACACTGGGGCCCAGTAGATGAATGGCTCATATCTAAACGGTGTCTATTGATATTGTATGCTTGATGACCAACTTAGATAATATTGGAGTGCTCTCTCTAAAACAAGTAATGCTCGCATCCAACCAGTTGGACCGGTAATCTACCGTCCAACCAGCCTAATCAGCCTAATCCACCGATTAGGTTGGCCACTACAATATTTCCTTATTATCGACAGGTATATCCATTATTTTCTATTATTTGGCCCATGTAATGAGTGGAATGGATTGATTTCTACACTAGATCTTATGGTGGTGCCAACTTATTGGATGGTTTGGATTTGACGAACAAATGGAAGGTTGGAATTTATCTACTAGTTGGACTGTAACTTATCATCCAACCGGTTGGACGGAGCATACAAAAATCGTAGAAGGATGCGTGGTGTGGAAGAGTGGATATCTTTGACTAAGATACGTTTTAGTACCGGGAAGTGTCCTTTGTAGAAAGGAGACGACATTTCTATAGTGATGTCTGAGGTGGCTGTGAGACTTGGAATATGTGAGTGCTAGGAGATAAAAGGAGATGAAGACTTTCTCCACCCACTGCCAATTAATTTTTGTTCTTATGGTTGACCCATTGGAAGTTACAATGCCTTTCATTCCCAGGCCTTATTCATTGACTTGGATCTCAAATTGAGTCCTTGATATCAATTTATTTTCCAATATCACCATTAACAATATTTCAAACTACGGTGTGCAGCAGGCACGGGCCTCATTTCTGAACCGCTCATATTGTGGGACCCACTTTAGATGCATTCATCATCATCATCATTGCCCTGTCCCAGTTAGGAGAATCCTATTTCACCTATGATATTTAAAAATAGTAAACCGTTCCCGAAATTTTGATCTCAATTATCAGTCTACTTTGACATTTAATCCACGGGAGGAGCAAAAAATTTTAAATGGTCTAAATTCAACAAAGAAATGTCCATTAATCAAAGGTCAGGATTTGACGCAGGGAAGGACGAGATGAGGTCGATCACCATCTTTTTCAGGGTCAAGTTCTCTGAATTCACGGAGCTTTACTGGACTCATATAGATTTCTGGAATCCAAAGGAGAAGAATATAGAAATAATTTTTAATAATTCAAAATAAATTGATTGATGATAAAAAATAAAATTAAAAATAAAATTTTAAAACAAAAACTGAAATTACAATCCTTTAAATAGTGAACTCAAACCTAGGATGCAGTTTTAGAATCAAACTCCAACTAAAACTCCCACAAAATGCGACTTACTATAAATAGTAAATTTACTATTTATAGATGGTCATGATTCCCATGATTCCTACTAGATTTCATCGTTTTTAGCCAAAAATTGTAAATGTCCAATTTAGTTTAACACATTATTCTCCTAATTATTCTAAGCCCTTTTCATGTTGGCACGACTCTTAGAACTCAAAGGATCAAAAGTTATGATCCAACTAGAACTTACTATTAATGGTAAAAAATGAAAATAAAAAGGACTTTCGACCGTTCATCTGATGGAATCTCACAAATTCGGCATGGGAAACCCGTCGTAAAAGGTTGGTTGGCTAAAGTATCTTCTCCTACCACAAAATCACATATTATATGTTAAAAAAGTCATTTTGGTTTGTGAGATATGATTGTTTTGAGGTTCTGACCAACTTGATCACTTCCGCCTCCGATCGGCTCTTCTCTAGTCCATCTTGGCCATGAAAGTGTCCGCGACTCGCTTTACATCAGTCCCCTCTACTTCAAAAGAACTCGCCCTCAAGTTCTCGTCCCGCTTCAGTTCATGATACTTGATTAGTTCAGTGACATTGAAAGTACACAAGATATCCATGTCATCTAGAAGAACAACGTAAGCATTCTCGTTGATCTTTCAGATGATCGGTACCGGTCCAATATTATTTTTCTTTCAACTTGTTGTAAGTCTCGGTATAAAATCTCTCTTTAAATAGATGGACCATAACATGGTCACCCATCTTGAACACTTTTTGTCACTGATGCTTGTCGGCTTGCTCCTTATACTTGTCATTCGAGACATACAACTTGGCTTACACATCTGCATGAATGCCTCTACCAAATGATTTTATACAATTCTCATGCCCAGGAGGTTGAGCAAAGGGTTGTTTTAGAGTCACCACTAGCCAAGGTTGAGATCAAAATATTGCGTATTTATCCCCTTTATTAAATCGCTTTCTCATGCAAATTCATGTTAATGTAGCTTAATTAGATTGATTTTCGATATATATATATAGGAAGATTTCAAAGTCCATGTCAAATGTAAGGCTCGTATCCTAATCCATACTATTCCTTAGACTTCCGCGATCCTCCCCATCAAATTCTGGCTACCTGCGACATTAACCAGCGTTTGCGCACGACCCTAAATCGCATCCCGTATATCTGAGTCGACTCGACCCGATACTTGTACCCTAGCGACCGCGCCGTCGCTGCGGTTCCAAAGTCATGACTCACGCACCAATGCAACACCCAGGCCAAGAGTTGTGGGCCCACATTTATTTCGAGGAAAACACCGCGCGTTGCGAATTTTGAAAGAATCTCTACCTAAACATCACATCAATCAATCAAGTACAAGCAAGTACACAACCCATCCCTCTCTTACTAATAAAGCATGACACTCATCTCTCTCCCGTTCCCAAAGTCAACTCTCATGTCTCCTCTCTTACATCACCCATCCTTTCCTTACACCCATCCCATTCCCTTTCCTCCCATCACATCTCCTCTTCTTCTCATTCTCTCTTCCATTTTCATGCAACCTAAGGGAGTAGACGTCCATGCAATTCCTAAGGAGAGAAGAACCTAGTTGTGGCCCACTCCCTACCACCCAATCTCTCATCCTAGCCATCCATACTTCATCATCCTCCATTAAAATCAAAGCCAAGGAGCTAAAGAAGCCAAGGGATCAAGGAGTACAATCGGTCGGTGATTTTAGGATATCCACTGTTGATTTTCATTCGAGGGCCCACTTATGATGGGACCCATTTTGATGTATGTGTTGTAAACAAAGAGGGGCCCATAGTGGCGGGGTCCCTTCACTACTCTCTCTCTCTATATCTCTCTCTCTCTCTCCTGTTTGCAGCCCACCATGATGCAAGTATTTTATCGATGCTGACTGCCCGTGGGGCCCGCCATACTGACCATCCAGATGGCCCGCCTGGCTGTCCATCTGGACAGGCCTAGTTGAAGGGAAATCATAACACTATAAAAAAAGAGGGTTTTTACCGATGAAACTTTTAGAGACAAAATTTTTTTCGTTGTTAAAAGTGACTTTTAACGACGAATATTTTTTTCATCGGTAAAACATCACTTTTAGCGACGAAATTTTTTTTCGTTGCTAAAAATTACTTTTAGCGACAAACATGTTCGTCGCTAAACGATGTTTTGAATTTTTTAAAAAATAAAAAGTCGAGAAGTTTCCTTTTAGCAACAAAATTAATTTCCTAGCTAAAGGTGGCTTTTAGCGACGAAAATTTTCATTGCCAGAGGGTGTTTTGAATTTTTGAAAAGAAAAAAGTCGAGAAGCATCCTTTTAGTGATGAAATTAATTTTGTAGCTAAACGAGGCTTTTGGCAAAGAAATGTTCATCGCTAAAGGGTTGTTTAGAATTTTTGAAAAAAATAAAAAGTCGAGAAGCTTCCTTTTAAGAACGAAATAAGTTTCATAGCTACATGTGGATTTTAGCGACAAAATTGTTCGTTGTTAAAGGGTGTTTTGAATTTTTGAAAAAAATAAAAAGTCGAGAAGTTTCCTTTTAGCAACGAAATAAATTTCGTAGCTAAAGGCAGCTTTTAGCGATGAAAATGTTCGTCGCTAAAGGGTATTTTGAATTTTTCAAATCCAAAAAACTTAAAACGTTTCCTTTTGTCGATGATACAGTTCGTCGCTAAAGATAATTACAAAACTTTTGACGGCAAACATTTTTGTCACTAAAAAATACCTTAAAACTTTTACCAACAAAAATTTTCGTAGCCAAAAGTATTTACAAAATTTTACCTACAAAAATTTTCGTTGGTAAAAGTCTCTTTTAAAAAAAAATATTCCAACACAAAATTCATGATATACACATGTTACAATATATTTCATCATATTCATCTTGATATACACCTGTTGTATAATATATTTCATCATATTCACATTCACATCCATCTAAACCCAAACTAGTAAATCCATCTAAACATAAACTATATTCATCCGAACATAAACTACATCCATTCAAACAGAAACAATGTATCCACATCACAATCATCCACGCATCGGGGTTATAGGTTTTGGTTAAGGTTTAGGTTTAGGTTTAGGTTATAGGTTATAAGTTATAGGTTTAGGGAATTGAGAATAAGTTAATGTTTAGGTTTAGGAAATCGGGTTCGGGTTCGGCATTGGGGTTAGGTTTGGGTTTTCAAGTTTAAGTTTAGGTTTAGGTTAAGGAGTTGAGATTAGGATTAGGTGTAGGTTTAGGTTTATGGATTTGAGAATACATTTAGATTTTAGGTTTTAGTTTATAAGTTTAGGTCATAGGTTTAGGTTAAGGTTAGGCTATAATTTATAAGTTTAGGTTATAGGTTATAGGTTATAAGTTAAGGTTTAGGTTATAGGTTTTGGTTAAGGTTTAGGTTTAGGTTTAGGTTATAAGTTATAGCTTTAGGGAATTGAGAATAGGTTAAGGTTTAGGTTTAGGAAATCGGGTTCGGGATCAGGTTTAAGTTTGGGTTTTCAAGTTTAGGTTTAGGATTAGGTTAGGGAGTTGAGATTAGGATTAGGTGTAGGTTTAAGTTTAGGGATTTGAGAATACCTTTAGGTTTTAGGTTTAGGTTTAGGTTTTAGGTTTAGGTTTAGGTTATAAGTATAGGTTATAAGTTTAGGTTTAAGTTAGGTTATATGTTAAGGGAATTGAGAATAGATTATAGGTTTAGGTTTAAGTTAGGTTATAGGTTATAGCTTTAGGGAATTGAGAATAGGTTAAGGTTTAGGTTTAGGAAATCGGGTTCGGGTTCGGGATCGGATTTAGGTTTGGGTTTTCAGGTTTAGGTTTAGGTTAGGGGGTTAAGATTAGGATTAGGTGTAGGTTTAGGTTTAAGGATTTGAGAATACATATAGGTTTTAGGTTTAGGTTTAGGTTTTAGTTTATAGGTTTATGTTATAGGTTTAGGTTTAGGTTTTGGGTTTAGGTTAAGGTTAGGTTATAAGTTATAAGTTTAGGTTATAGGTTATAGGTTATAGGTTATAGGTTTTGCTTTAGGTTAAGGTTATAGGTTTTGGTTTAGGTTTAGGTTTAGGTTTTAGGTTTAAGTTTAGGTTTAGGTTTAGGTTATAGCTTTAGGGAATTAAGAATAGGTTAAGGTTTAGGTTTAAGAAATCGGGCTCAGGTTCGGGATTGGGTTTAGGTTTGAGTTTTCAAGTTTAGGTTTAGGTTAAGTAGTTGAGATTAGAGTTAGGTGTAGGTTTAGGTTCAAGGATTTGAGAATAAATTTAGGTTTTAGGTTTATGTTAAGATTAGATTTAGGTTTAGGTTATAGGTTATAGTTTATAGCTTTAGGGAATTGAGAATAGGTTAAGGTTTAGGTTTAGGAAATCAGGTTCGGTTTCGGGATTGGGTTTAGGTTTGGGTTTTCACGTTTAGGTTTAGGTTTAGGTTTAGGTTAGGGAGTTAGATTAGGATTAGGTATAGGTTTAGGTTTAGGGATTTGAGAATACATTTAGGTTTTAGGTTTTGGTTTTGGTTTTACGTTTAGGTTATAAGTTTAGGTTTAGATTATAAGTGTAGGTTATAGGTTTAGGTTTAAGTTAGGTTATAGCTTAAGGGTATTGAGAATAGGCTATAGGTTTAGGTTTAAGTTAGGTTATAGGTTATAGCTTTAGGGAATTGAGAATAGGTTTAGGAAATCAGGTTCAGGTTCGGGATCGGGTTTAGGTTTGGGTTTTCAGGTTTAGGTTTAGGTCTAGGTTAGGGGGTTAAGATTAAGATTAGGTGTAGATTTAGGTTTAGAGATTTGAGAATACATATAGGTTTTAGGTTTAGGTTTAGGTTTTAGTTTATAGGTTTAGGTTTTAGGTTTAGGTTTAGGTTTTAGTTTATAGGTTTAGGTTATAGGTTTAGGTTTAGGTTTTAGGTTTAGGTTAAGGTTAGGTTATAGGTTATACGTTTAGGTTATAGGTTATAGGTTATATGTTATAAGTTTTGGTTTAGGTTAAGTTTATAGGTTTTGGTTTAGGTTTAGTTTAGGTTTTAGGTTTAGGTTAAGGTTATAGGTTTAGGCTATAGGTTATAGGTTATAGGTTAGGTTTTGGTTTAGGTTTAGGTTTAGGTTTAGGTTATAGGTTATATCATTAGGGAATTGAGAATAGGTTAAGTTTTAGGTTTAGGAAATTGGGTTTGGGTTCGGGATTAGGTTTAGGTTTAGGTTTTCAAGTTTAGGCTTAGGTTAAGTAGTTGAGATTAGGGTTAGGCGAAGGTTTAGGTTTAAGGATTTGAGAATACATTTAGGTTTTAGGTATAGGTTAAGGTTAGGTTTAGGTTTAGGTTTTGGTTACAGGTTATAGGTTATAGCTTTAGGGAATTGAGAATAGGTTAGGGTTTAGGTTTAGGAAATTGGGTTTGGGTTCGGGATTTTAGGTTTGGGTTTTCACGTTTAAGTTTTGGTTTAGGTTAGGGAGTTGAGATTAGAATTTGGTGTAGGTTTAGGTTTAGAGATTTGAGAATACATTTAAGTTTTAAGTCTTGGTTATGGTTTTAGGTTTAAGTTATAGGTTTAGGTTTAGTTTATAAGTGTATGTTATAGGTTTAGGTTTAAGTTAGGTTATAGGTTAAGGGAATTGAGAATAGGTTATAGGTTATAGCCTTAGGGAATTGAGAATAGGTTTAGGGATTTGAGATTAGGATTAGGTGTAGGTTTAGGTTTAGGGATTTGAGAATACATTTAAGTTTTAGGTTTAGGTTTATGTTTTAGTTTATAGGTTTAGGCTTAGGTTTTAGGTTTAGGTTAAGGCTAGGTTATAGGTTATAAGTTTAGGTTATAGGTTATAGGTTTTGGTTTAGGTTAAGGTTATAAGTTTTGGTTTAGGTTTAGGTTTAGGTTTTAGGTTTAAGTTGGGGAGTTGAGATTAGGATTAGGTAAGGTTTAGGTTTAGGGATTTGAGATTAGGATTAGGTGTAGGTTTGGGTTTAGGAATTTGAGAATACATTTAGGTTTAAGCTTTAGGTTTAGGTTTTAGGTTATAGGTTATAGGTTTAGGTTATATGTTTAGGTTAAGGTTAAGGTTTAGGTTTAGGTTATAGGTTATGGTTATAGGTTATAGGTTATAGGTTTAGGTTATAAGTTTAGGTTAAGGTTTAGGTTTAGGTTACAGGTTTAGGGTGTGGTTTAGGTTAAGGGTGTGGTCCCTGCAAATACAGATATAAACTCGGCCTGTCCAAATGGCTATGCCACTTCAGTGTTGTCCATAGGAAATGGACAACTTGATCATAGTCATAACAGTAGTTCCCACCTTCCAAGGACCCCCGTTCAACATCCAAATAGCTCTGACGCACATTCGGGTCTACTCCATCAATTTCAAACAAATACATAAACATGGCCTGTCCAAATGGCCAGGCCACTCCAATGTTGTCCATAGGAAATGGACAGCTTCATCATGATCATAACAATGGTTCTCACCTTCCAGTGACCCCTGCCCAACATCCGGATAGCTATGACGCACATCCGAGTATGCTCCATCAATTTCGAGCAAATACATAAAGTCCATAGGAAATGGATAGCTTCATCATGGTCATAACAGCGATTTCCACCTTCCAAGGACCCCCGCTCAACATTCGGATAGCTCCGACGCACATTCGGGTCTGCTCCATCAATTTTGAGCTAATACATTTAAAAACAAGCTAGGCATGTATTTTTTTTTGTTTTTGAGAACCAAACTTCCAGACTATTCATCAGGTAATCCCTATAATGGAATATTTCATCTATACAGATGAGGCTGAAAAATGTATAGTAGTTGGACATTGAATGATTAAAAGCATTAACCACTTCTGTTGTATAAGATTTACAGTAATCTTAGAGTGTATAAAATTTTCAAGTATGTGCTTTCAGTTTAAGTTATTTCTCTAATCACAATAGCCTTGTGAGGGTTGATACAAGGGATGGGTTGATTGCAAAAGGGCTAATTAAAACTATATTAGGTTATCTTGCTAGACATACTGATTTCAGGACCAGCAAGATAACCCAATATAGCTTTAATCGACCCTTTCACAGTCAACCCATCCCTCGGATCAACCCTCCCAAGGCTATCGTGATTAGAGAAGGAACTTGGATTAAAATGCATTTACTTGGAAATTTTCTGCACTCTAAGATTACTGTAAACCTCGTACAATGTATATTCAATGATGTATATAATACAATGAATATAACATGAAATAGTACATGACTGAGACAAGACAACGTTACCTTTTATTTACAAGCCAGAAATTGATAGGTTAAGATTGTCCTATCAAGGAGATTCTTAGCCGTAGTCCATTTGCTGTTGGGACAAACAGGCATGGGTTTGGATTATTGGACCATGGACCCCACCTATCATTGAAAACCAAGGATTAAAATCAGTGTATTGAGTATCATATCATTCACCATCGATAAGGCAGCCAATACTTCAAACGTTGTTCAAAACTGTTTTATTTTGTGCAAAGATGTAACATTGCTACACAATACTTGTGATTGTGGTTTAAATCCAATGTTTATTGTTACGAAGTGCTAAATTGTGCAGCTCATCTATGTACATAGACACCATTCTAGGTTAAGATTATAGTTGTGGGCCACATTGTGTATGAAACATAGCCAAAAAATACAAATATTGGAAGATGGCAACTTTTTTATTAGTAACCATCAAAGGAACAGTTAAAAAGAAATGGGTTGTGGTCCTAATTCAATGATTCCAGAAATCAGATTATCAAATCATCTGATCACTGTGGTTCTTAGACAATGCTCCATCCACAATGGTTAGTGACGAGTTCTTGCCTTTTGATTATGTCTCTTCCACTTCTGAGCTCCAAGTAAGTGCGTCTATCCATCCATCCATCCATCCATACGTGTGCACATACAAGGTTGATGATGAGTTCTTAGAAAATGCTCCATACAAAGATAGGTTTAAGTTATAGGTTTAGGTTAGGTTTAGGTTAAAGGTTTAGGTTTAGGTTTTAAGTTTAGGTTTAGGGATTTAAGAATACATTTAGGTTTTAGGTTTAGGTTTAGGGATTTGAGAATACATTTAGGTTTTAGGTTTAGGTTTAGGTTTAGGTTTAGGTTTTAGTTTATAGGTTTAGGTTATAGGTTTAGGTTTAGGCTTTAGGTGTAGGTTAAGGTTAGGTTATAGGTTATAAGTTTAGGTTGTAGGTTATAGGTTAAGGTTTAGGTTATAGGTTTTGGTTAAGGTTATAGGTTATAGCTTTAGAGAATTGAGAATAGGTTAAGGTTTAGGTTTAGGAAATTGGGTTCAGGTTCGGGATCGGGTTTAGGTTTGGGTTTTTAAGTTTAGGTTTAGGTTTAGGTTAGGGAGTTGAGATTAGCACTAAGTGTAGGTTTAAGTTTAGGGATTTGAGAATACATTTAAGTTTTAGGTTTAGGTTTAGGTTTTAGTTTATAGGTTTAGGTTTAGGTTATAAGTGTAGGTTATAAGTTTAGGTTTATGTCAGGCTATAGGTGAAGGTTTATGGAATTGAGAATAGGTTTAGGTTTAGGTTTAGGAAATCGGGTTCGGGTTTAGGTTTGGGCTTTCAAGTTTAGGTTTAGGCTAAGGAGTTGAGGTTAGGATTAGGTGTAGGTTTAGGTTTAGGAATTTGAGAATACATTTAGGTTTTATGTTTAGGTTTAGGTTTTAGTTTATAGGTTTAGGTTATAGGTTCAGGTTTAGGTTTTAGGTTAAGGTTAGATTATAGGTTATAATTTTAGGTTATAGGTTATAGGTTAAGGTTTAAGTTTTAGGTTTTGGTTTAGGTTAAGGTTTTAGGTTTAGGTTATAGGTACAGGTTTAGGTTTAGGTTTAGGTTATAGGTTATAGGTTATAGCTTTAGGGAATTGAGAATAAGTTAAGGTTTAGGTTTAGGAAATCGGGTTCGGGATCGGGTTTACACTTGGGTGTTCAAGTTTTCAGTGAAATGTAGTAGCAAGCAATAAAAGGGCTTCCTTTCTAGTAATGATATACAAAACCAGACTCACAAACCATATTACACAACATGTACGTACAAGCATGTGCCTCAGTGAATTATGTTTTACAACCAAGACTCTGCTTATTGTTTCTTTTCTCAGGGTCATGAATACCCGAAAAAAATTGATAGGTAAGAGATTTATTCGAAGACAAAGATGCATATCCATCAAAAAAGTGGATAATAAAAACTACTACAAAGAATGGGGAGACATACAAAAATGGTTCTTTTTCTTTTTGATTGACAGATAGATGATCGAGAATAATCAAAGTATGCTTTGAAAGAAAGTAACAACACGATATGCTTAGAGAAGCGTAAGCGTTTTTGTAAGCTCCTGGGGGGAGGATGCCCTGACTGATGAGGATGTTAATAGACCTTCCTGGCAATATGTAGATAATTATCCCATGTTGTAATTTGTAGCTTTTTCCTCTTCTATAGGAGATCTCACTTTAATTGGGGAAAAAAAGCACACATGTAAGCTCAACCACTAAAAGTGTCTGACCATGTTCCATGCTTACAAATGAGATTCGTGTAGATTAATTTTTGCAACCAGCTACACATAAATCCATAACAAAGTTCATTAAAATAATAGGGCAAGCCAAGTAGATACATCCATAGCATTTCATACTTCTTAAGCGAGTAAGCACATCTTGTACCTGTCAACAACTTTTAAACGCTATATACAAGTCAAATAGATCATATGCAGTAAACTTAATTAGGTCAATATCAGTACAACAAATTGGTCAACAAGAACTCTAAAAGTTAAATATGACAGAATTGAAGGCAAAAGAGTATACAAGATGTCCAGATTGGTTGTAATTCAACAAATTCATCAAAATGAGTATATAGAATGACCAGATTTAGAATAGAGAAGTTACAAATAGCCTGGTCTCAATAATAGCATAAACACAAAATAGTTCAAGATACAACCAAATATAAATGACTGAGTTCTTGATAAACATGGCTAAGTTTGTTACAGCATGGTTTCGGTGGTGACAGGTGCGGTACTTGAAACTGATTTTGAATCCTTGATTTGGGGCTATTTGGATGCACCAACCTCACAATGTGAAGTAATGCACCCTAAAGTCCCCAAATCCCTAAATGAGGGTCCCCATCAAATTAGGAATCCATAAATTGCTAAATCCCTAAATTGGTATTTGAGAGAGAGAGAGAGAGAGAGAGAGAGATACCTCACCGAGCTTCAGAGACAGAGAGGTTATGCGTGGGTAGGGCGTGCAGCAACGATAGGGTGGAGAGATTAAAGATAGAGGAAGAGAGAGACAGAGAGAGAGAGAGAAGAGGGAGAGGGTACGAGAGAGACAGAGAGACAGAAGAGGGATTTGTGTTGGTCGGGCGGGTGGGCGTGCGGCGAGTAGAGAAAGAGAAGAAAGGGAAAGGGGGATAGGGTTGGGTGGGGTTGGGTGGGGTCGCGCATATAGGAAAAGGTTCTGTACGGTCGAGCTCATGGGAACTTCCCACGAGGTCGAGCTGTGTGGGCCCCACTGTGATGAGTGTCGACCATCAGCATCGTGCATTTGATGGGCCTCCTTTAAATTATGGGATATCCCAAAAATTAGCTCTATATGGAACTTAGGTGGGCCATACCATCTAAAATCATGTGAAGAAATGCCTAAAATATATAAAATCACTTGGTGGGGCCCACCTAAAATTTTGATGCATATGAAACTTGGTCTGACTCCTCATCCAAGTGGGATACTCATAATGGATGGGCTGGATTTGTGAACCACATCTCGATGGGCCCAACAAATGATTATGAATATTTTAATGGAGGGTAACCCCTCTTAACTTTTGTATGTGGTGTGGCCCAAAAAAGTCACGAATTGACTTAATTTTTAATCCCCAGGCCCACCATGGAATGGTGCATCCGATTTATTGGGTAGATGTTTGACACCTATCATGGTGGGGCCCACGCAACTCGACCGTATGAAACCTTTTCCCATACATACATATATATATATATATATATATATATGTATATAATAAATTATAAAAAATTAAATTAAAATTTTAATAACAAGCTGAGTCAAGTCGAGTTGAAATACCACCCAGTCGAACTTGGCTCAAACTTAACACGAGCTACAAAAAAACAGCCATTGGATTGGCCCGAGTCGGCCATTGAAGCCGAGTCAATCCGACCTAACTCGAGCCAAGTCGAGCTAGCTCGACTCGTGAACAGCCTAACGAGTGTGCAGATGACAGCTAGAACTTCTTAAGTGCACAGATTAATGAGTCCGAGGTTAGCTGGTTGTATGTGATTTATGTGTTGTATATCCACGCAGTCCCTCCATTTTGCCAGCTCATTTTAAAGCAATTGAATCCAAATATCAGGTGGACCACCCTAGAGGAAAGAACGGAAAATGACCATTAAAAGCTTCTTCTGAGTGATGAAAGTTTTGGATTAAGCTGATATTTGTGTTTTACCTTCATTTGATCTTATTAACTGTTTCAAGGGTAAGTAAACATTATAATGGGATTAAGAAGTTTTTTAACAGTTCAAAGGAGATCAAAGTTACATGGCCCCCACAGTGATGTATTTATTATATCTACACCGTTCATCTATTTTTAGAGAACATTTTAAAGCATTATCTAAAAAATGAATCATATCTAAAATTGAAAATGGAAGCAGTGCCCTAACAAAGGGAGACCTGACTTTCTGATCATCATGTCATTTTTAATAGTCATTTCAACCCTCTCTCTCTCTCTCTCTCTCTCTCTCTCTCTTTGTTTTCAAAAGATTACAAAACATATTTGAATCTCACGTCATTCTTCGAAAGATTTTCTTCGTGGGGATTTCTTTAGTCTGCCTTCATTGTCACCAGCCACACTCCATTGAGTTATTTCATAAAACACTTGGTGAGCAATAACAATATCAAAGTAGCCGAGTCACAGAACATTCATGTGATTTGAGTTGGGTTCGATCCGAGTCGAGTCAAGCTTGGGCAAGCTTGAACTCGGTTTGGTTAACACCCTAATCCATACCTCAAGTGGTAGACTGAGTGAAAGATACCTCATTTCAACACCAAGGTCTTGGTATCGATTCCCTAGTGGGGGTGGCTAACAGTGAAGTGTGAACTGACAGTGGGTGTACTAACAAGCTAACAAAACCTTTTTTTTAAAAAAGATCGATCTTGGTTCAAAATTTTTTCTAGCTAAAAAAATAAACTTAACTTGGCTCAAACTCATGGAAGTTGATCATGGCCAATATTGCTTAAGTGGATCGCTAAATTAGGGCTAGTAATGGATCTATGACTATGGTATCAAGCAGGTCCAGTATGAAGATCCATTTTCCCATTAATAAGACCGTTAACTCATTAGGTGGGTAATCTTTGGCAGGGTTCATTTGAAGTTGTGCCACGTACAAGAAAGGGTGATCTTTGAGTGAACCAGATAATTCATCTATTGGGATTCTTGGGACCCATTTAATGGGCGGAACCACAGATAACTCTGGCATTGAGCGAATATAACCATCCAAATCAAAGCCTGCAAGTTACAGATAACATTGAGATACAACCAATGATTTAATGAGAAAGGGTCTGGGAATCATATCATACTTGAGATTTTAAAAATGGGTAACATGCAGACTTCAGCTATGTACACACATACATATAGATTGCTTGTGCCATGATCTAGACTTTCATTCTCAGCTTATAGTCCATCTGCAGTTTGTAACAAGATTTCCTTATAACCCACATTTATGACTCATATATGGTGTATGTTTACTACCATGGATGATTTCAGTTGTCCATCAATAAATACAAGAGTGGGGAATCTGAATGTTATCGTATGCTAGCCTAACTTCAATCCAGTTGATCTACCTAAACGTGCTGAAATGACACATGGCTCAGATGTGTCATTTTATCCACACTGTCCATACATTTCTCCATGTCAATTTAGGGAACAAGCCCAAAAATGAGGCAGATCCGCAGATCTAGGGGACTACACCAACGTAAGTAGCAGTGATAATGACATTCACCGTTGAAACCTTTTTAGGGGCCACCGTGATCGTTGATTACCATCCAGCTTGTTCACATAGTCAAATAAACCTGGATGAAGGGAAAACAAAAATATCAGCTTGATCCAAAACTTCTTTGGCCTCTAAAATGTTATCAACGGTAAGTATTTAATTCCTCCCGTGTTGTTCGATTGAGCATTGGAATTGTCTCATTTTTGGGCTTGTACACCAAAATGATATGGAAAAATGGTGGAACGGTGTGGATAAAATCCACACATCATGGTGGCCCATCAAATCCCCTGTCCGTTCCTACCTGTCAAAGGCCCTGTCCCCTGGAAGCGGATTGCGTATTGATTAAACTCTGTGGGGTTCACTATGATTTATGTATTTTATCCACTCCGTCTATCCATTTTAATAGATAATTTTATGGCTTGAGCCTAAAAATTAAGTATATCCAAATCTCAAATGGACCACACCATAGGAAACAGAGTGAATTGAACATATACTGTTGAAAATTTATTGGGGGCCACTGAAGTTTTGGATCAATCTTGTATTTGTGTTTTCCCTTCATCCATATCTGTGTGATCTTATAAATAGGTTGGATGAGAAATAAACATCACTGTGGGCCCTAGAAAGATTTCAACGGTGGAAGTCATTATTCCAACTGTTTCCAATGGTATGGTCCACTTGATCTTTGGGTATGCTTAAATTTTGGTCCCAACCCCTAAAATAAGATGGAAAAAACGTAAGGATGGCGTGGATAGACCAGATACGTTTATGGTGGGCCCAACAGAGTTTACTCAGTACGATAAGAGCGTACTGAGTTCGTACTGAGTAACTCAGTACGCAATCCGATTTCCAGTCCCCTCCCAAGCATGCTGTTCGATCGTCCCTGTCTGAGCAGACGAGCACCCCATCCGGCCATCCTTGTCTGAGCACTCGAGTCGGAGCAACCCTCTATCTCTCTCTCTCTCTCTCTCTCTCCGACGCCCTCTGTTTCCCAACACCTCTCTCTCTCTCTCTCGCTAGGGTTTTGAAGTCCCCCTTTCGCCGTAAACCCACCTTAGATCTATGAGAGAGACTTGGAGAGTACATGAAAGAAGAAGAAGAAGAAGAAGAAGAAGAAGAAGAAGGAGAGGAAATCCACTACACCGACTTGACTCGGTGCCGACTCGACGGTTAGTCTCTCTCTCACTCTCTCAATGCCGATTTATGAATTTGGGGATTTAGTAATTTATGAATTTTTTATTTGATGTGGACCCTCATTTCGGATTTAGTGATGCATGATTACCGATTTGGGAAACTGGTTCATCTCCATCTTGGTTGTCTGGAAAGTAGGAGGGTTGTGAATATGTAGTTTGGGCATTGTGAAACCCATGGTTACCTCTGCCATTGATTTGAATGACCTTTTTTCTCAGTTGAATGTGGACATTGATTGTATTGAATTGAAGGGATCAGATTTTCCAAGCAGGGAAAATTTTCATCAATGACGTACCTAGAGTATGGCCGATTGAGTGGCTTGGATAAAGGGACCATGGGTCCACTCGCACAGAAGTTTTTTTTCCTGGGTATAGATAATGGGAAATTACTTGTAAAATGCATATGCAGCTTACAACTGATTTCAATTAAACTGTCCAAATCATGACTCCAAACTTTAAATGTGTGCAATGAGCAAAATTTTCTTATTGTGATGGCCTGACTACGGCCAAACTTAGTCCTAACTTAGTTCGACCCGACTTAATGCTAATCTCTAGTACCAACCCATAATTTTTGAAAGGGCCGATCATTATTTGCATATGAAATCTTCTCTGACCATTACACGTGTCATCCCATATTAGGCTGACATGTCATATATCAAAGTAAGAGAGATGCTCTGGTGCTCTCTAGGTGCTATAAGTTATAATCCTACTTGCATTGGATACTTAGATGGTCCAACCATTGATCAAAGTTGTTCATGGGATTCAGCTGACATTTAATAGGCTATCATGCAAACATCACATCAATCCAATAAATAACAATCATTTGATCAATGGTCTTTAATATAAGCGGTCCAGCCAATTTACACAAAAGCATGTCCAATTATGAATTCATGATCATTTTTATTTTTGGACAATCATAACCATTACATTTATGACTTTGAAAATGTATAACTGCGAAATTAAGTCCTAATCAAAGATAGATTAGTTCATCCGATCAGTGAGATTTTTATATGATATCTATTAAAGTGTCATGGACTTAATGGGGTAGTTTAAATAAACCGAATAAATGGTCCAAATGAACCCTCTTTACTTAAATGAGACTCGGCATGGGAGACAATGTCAAAACAATTTTAAAGATGCAATGTAAGCCACACACGTTACCAAAGGACAATGTACACACTCGAGCTAGGAAATTCAAGAGACTACATTCATGCATCTGAACATGGGTGTTAATAATAAAAAATTTAGGTGCATACTTCTGAGGTGTATATTACTTGTATGTAGCACACTTTAAATGGGCCCCACCGAAACCTCTGAACTAATACTATGTATGACCGATCATGAGAACAAATTCCAACAGTTCCCTGTAAGGTGTCCAAACTCATGTTAAAGGGGTTTCCTTATTTGCTTATATTGTTCTATTGCCTTCTGTTGCCTATAATTGTCCTTGCAAACCTTAATGAGCTTGTATATTACATTTCTTAGTCTTAAATTATTATTGTGATTAGTTAGTTTATAGTTATGACTTGTAATTTATAGATTTGTAAGTTAGATAATTAGTTACTCATTTGAGGATCTCTGTGGGGCCATACATAGATATGGTGTGTTTTTGGTGGCATAGAAATCGCTTAAATTGTCCTATTTTAGACAGTTCAATGTTAGATGGATAGTATGCTTTCATATAATCTATTTAGATGTTTATGCCTGATCCGCGGTCCATCTCCTTGTTTCTCCCTGGATATGTTTATTCCGTTCCGTATCCAATGTCAAATATCTTTACATTACTTTAAATATTTGGCATCGGAATGTAATGTAAGATCAACTTATCTGAAGAGGCATGGGGAGATGCTATCGAATTTTCAGCGTGGACATTTAAATGGGAATATGAAAGTATTACAATCTATCCAACCTTGGATGAGTAACTAATTTAGGATATAATTACATTAGCTTATAAAATGTTGGAGCAGACCCAGATGTGTGTCGGAGCTATCCGGATGTTGAGCGGGGGTCCCTGGAAGATGGGAACCGCTATTATGATCATGGTGAAGTTGTCCATTTTCTATGAACAACAATGGAGTGGCCTGGCCATTTGGACAAGCCGTGTTTATGTATTTGCTCGAAATTGATGGAGCAGACCCGGATGTGCGTCGAAGCAATCTGGGTGTTGAGTGGGGGTCCCTGGAAGGTGGGAACCGCTGTTATGACCATGATGAAGCTAGTCATTTTCCATGGACAGCATTGGAGTGGCTTGGCCATTTGGACAGGCCATGATTATATGTGTATTTACAGGGACCATACCCTTAACCTAAACCACACCTGAAACCTATAAACTAAACCTATTCTCAATTCCCTAAAGCTATAACCTATAACCTATAACCTTAACCTAAACCTATTCTCAAATCCCTAAACTTACACTTATAACCTTAACCTAAACCTATTCTCAAATCCCAAAACCAATAACCTAAACATAAACCTTAACCTAAACCCAAACTTAAACCTAAAACCTTAACCTAAACCTAAACTTATAACCTTAACCTAAACCTATACTTTTAACCTATAACCTATAACCTAAACATAAACCTTAACCAAAACCTATACTTTTAACCTATAACCTATAACCTAAACCTAAACCTTAACCTATAACCCAAACCTTAACCTATAACCTAAAACATAAACCCAAACCCAAACCCGATCCCGAACCCGATTTTCTAAACCTAAACCTATAACCTTAACCTAAACTTATAACCTATAACCTTAACCTAAATTTCTAACCTTAAACTAAACCTTAACCTATTCTCAATTCCCTAAAGCTATAACCTATGACCTAAACCCAAACCTATAACTTAAACCTATAACCTAAACCTAAACCTAAATCCATTCTCAAATTCCAAAACCTATACTTATAACCTAAACCTAAACCTTAACCTTAACCTATAACCTATACTTACAACCTTAACCTAAACTTATAACCTAAACCTAAACCTATTCTCAAATCCCAAAACCTAAACTTATAACCCAAAGCTAAACCTAAACCTAAACCTAAACCTTAACCCTAAACCCAAACCTTAACCTATAACCTATTCTCAAAACCCAAACCTAAACCTGATCACGAACCCGAACCTAATTTCTTAAACCTAAACCTATAACCTATACTTATAACCTTAACCTAAACCTATAACCTAAAACTTATAACTATACTTATAACCTATAACCTAAACCTATACATATAACCTTAACCTAAACCTATTCTCAAATCCCAAAACCTATACTTATAACCTAAACCTTAACCTTAACCGTAACCTATAACCTATACTTATAACCTTAACCTAAACTTATAACCTTAACCTAAACCTATTCTCAAATCCCAAAACCTAAACTTATAACCCAAACCTAAACTTAAACCTAAACCTTAACCCTAAACCCAAACCTTAACCTATAACCTATTCTCAAAACCCAAACCCAAACCCGATCCCACTGTAACCTATAACCTATACTTATAACCTTAACCTAAACCTATAACCTAAAACCTAAACCCAAACATAAACCTATAACCTAAACCTATAAGCTAAACCTAAACCTATTCTTAAATCCCAAAACCTATACTTATAACCTAAACCTAAACCTTAACCTTAACCTATAACCTATACTTACAACCTTAACCTAAACTTATAACCTTAACCTAAACTTATTCTCAAATCCCAAAACCTAAACTTATAACCCAAACCTAAACCTAAACCTAAACCTTAACCCTAAACCCAAACCTTAACCTACAACCTATTCTCAAAACCCAAACCTAAACCCAATCATGAACCCGAACCCGATTTCCTAAACCTATAACATATACTTATAACCTTAACCTAAACCTATAACCTAAAACCAAAACCTTAACTTATAACTATACTTATAACCTATAACCTAAACCTATACCTACAACCTTAACCTAAACTTATACTTATAACCTATAACCTTAACCTAAACTTATAACCTTAACCTAAACCTATTCTCAAATCCCAAAACCTATACTTATAACCTAAACCTTAACCTTAACCGTAACCTATAACCTATACTTATAACCTTAACCTAAACTTATAACTATACTTATAACCTATAACTTAAACCTATACCTATAACCTTAACCTAAACTTATAACCTTAACATAAACCTATACTTATAACCTTAACCTAAACTTATAACTATACTTATAACCGTAACCAAAACCTATAACCTATAGCCTAAACCTAAACCTATACTCAATTCCTTAAACCTTAACCTATAACCTAACCTAAACCTATACTTATAACCTAAACCTATTATCAAATCCCAAAACCTATAACCTAAAACTAAACCTTAACCTAAACATGTAACCTATAACCTAAACCTATGCTTACACCTAAACCTGAACCTGAACCCGAATTCCTAAACCGTAACCTAAATCTATAACCTATAGCCTAAACCTAAACCTATACTCAATTCCCTAACCTTAACCTATAACCTATACTTATAACGTTAACCTAAACCTAAACCTATTCTTATAACATATAACCTATAACCTAAACCTAAACCTTAACCTAAACTTATTCTCAAATCTCAAAACCTATACTCAAAACCTAAACCTAAGCCTTAACCTAAACCTAAACCTATACTTATTACCTATAACCTATAACCTAAACCTAAACCTAAACCTTAACCTATAACCTAAACTTATACTTATAACCTTAAACTAAACTCATAACCTTAACCTAAACTCAAAACCTTAACTTATTCTCAAATCCCAAAACTTTTACTTATAACCTAAACCTAAACCTATACTTATAACCTATAACCTAAACCTAAACCTTAACCTATAACCCAACCCTTAACCTATAAGCCTAATCTCAACTCCTTAACCTAAACCTAAACCTAAACTTATACCTATTCTCAATTCCCTAAACCTATAACCTAGCCTAATCTTTAGGCTATTTTTGTAAACTGACCCTAGTCTTTTTATTGTAGAGATGGATAAGAGTTGGATGCGAGCTAAGAACAGGTTTGGCCTAGTGTATAAACAAGGGGTTCAAGAGTTCATGGAATTTGCACGAAGTCGGGTATATTTGAGGAATATGATTAGGTTTTCATGTCGAAAATGCAAGAACATGATATATAAGAGTTTAGATAAAGTAGAGGATGATTTGTTCATAGTTAGGATTGACCAAGGTTACACTTGGTGGATCCATAATGGTAAAGATATGACCCATAGAGTTGAGGCCACTAAAGTCAATGAAGACCCAATTGTGCCGGATGAGGATGATGAAGACGTCGACGAAATACAAAATATCATAGATGATGTGTTCAGGGTAACAGTTGCGGATACTGATTTTGCGACGATAAGCAGTAGCCAAGATATTCCTCTAATGGGTGATGTCGACTCAAAAAAGTTTAGTAGGTTGTTGAGGGATGCACAACGTCCACTTTATCTGGGGTGTGAGACCTCTCCAAGTTGAATTTTCTTGCAAAGTTACTTCATTTGAAGACAATACACAAATCATTTGACATGTTGCTTGAGTTGTTGAAAGAAGCATTACCGAATGGTGAGACATTGCCTAAGTCTCATTACGAGGCAAAATCTTTAATGCAAGACTTGGGCCTTGGTTACATCCTCATAAATGCATGTATAAATGATTGTTTATTGTATTGAAAAGAGCATAATAGGGTTGAAGAGTGTTAAAAATGTGGAGAGTTTAGGTGGAATTCTGACAAAGTCGGGCATAAGAAAATTTCACAAAAGGTGTTACGGTACTTCCCATTGAAACCCAGATTGTAAATATTGTTTATATCTCGTAAAACAGCTGAAAATATGAGGTGGCATAAGGAGAAACGTGTTCATGATGATAGTACACTTAGGCACCCTGCGGACTCTGAAGCCTGGTAAAATTTTGATAAGCAATATGACTGGTTTGCAGAGGATTCTCGCAATATTCGACTAGGTCTTGCAAGTGATGATTTTAATCCATTTGGTAATATGAGTAGCTTGTATAGTATGTGGCCAGTGATACTTAGCCCTACAATTTACCTCCTTGGTTGTGTATGAAGGAGTCATTTTTCACAATGTCATTGCTTATTCCTAGACCCCGGTCACCTAGGAATGACATTGATGTGTATTTGCGACCGTTAATAGATGAGTTAAACAAGTTGTGGAGTCAAGGTGTAGAAATGTATGACACATTTGCAGGACAGACAATTCGATTGCATGCAGCAGTCTTGTGGACAATAAATAACTTTTCCGCACATCGAAATTTATCTGGGTGGAGCACGAAGGGCAAGTTGGCTTGTCCTACATGTGGTATTAAGACTTGTTAATTGTCATTGAAGCATGGTAGAAAAACGTGTTATATGGGCCATCGTCGCATCCTTCTGAGTGATCATAGTTGGTGCAGGAAGATGATGATCTTTGATGGCAAACAAGATCATAGGCTACCCCCAAAAGAGCTATCTGGAGAAGACGCAATACAACAACTGAGTAACATTACAGAAGTTAAATTTGGTAAGGCACTACACTTGAAGAAGTGGAAACGTACAATATTGGACTATAACTGGAGGAAGAAGAACATCTTTTTTGAGTTGCCCTATTAGAGTGATCTGAAATTACGACACAACTTGGATGTCATGCATATTGAGAAAAATATATGTGATAATGTCTTCAGACCATTGATGAACATAGAGTATAAAATAAAAGACAGTTCAAGGCTCGATTGGATCTACAAGAATTGGGTTTAAGGAAAGAGTTGCACTTAGAACTACATAGAAATTCGTATACTATACTAGCAGCCTGCTATACGTTGACAAAACTAGAGAGAAAGCATTTATGTGAATGGTTGAGATCGGTGAAGTTTTTCGATGGGTATGCGTCAAGCATATCTCGGCACGTAAACGTTACGGACTGTAAGGTAACAAGAATGAAAAGTCATGATTGTCACGTCCTTCTACAACGCCTACTGCCGGTTGCGATTCGTGGTTCCTGAGCAAGGATATCAATGCGACGCTAATTGAGTTGAGGATATTCTTTAAGGATTTGTGTTCGAAATCATTGAATGTAGATGTTATTAAACAACTAGAGAGGGACATTGTCATAATCTTTTGTAAACTTGAAAGAATATTTTCACCTGCGTTTTTCGATGTCATGGTACACTTACCAATTCACTTACCGCACGAGTCGTGCTTGCAGGCCCAGTACAATATCGTTGGATGTATCCGATCGAAAGGTGGTAGAACCTATTAAAATTTTTATTTATTCTGTAAACTACATATATCTATATTTTCATACTCTTAACATAGTGGTTTTATGTACAGATACCTTCACACACTCAAATGATTTGTAAGGAATAAGGCACGCCCGGAGGGATCCATAGCTGAAGTGTACATTGATAATGAGTGCCTTACATTTTACTCCATGTATCTTCGTGGCATAGAGACTAAATTCAACCGAGAAGATCGAAATGCCGATAAAAGGCAGGAGCATGAACAAGGACTCATATCTGTGTTTGCACATAACGTTCATCCTTTAGGATCCCCCACATTTCAGGATATGGACTTTAGGGATCTAGAAAAGGCGAGGTGATATGTGTTGCATAATTATGAAGAAATAGAGTCGTACTTGGAGTAAGTCTTCCCTTGATTATTATTTTCTCTACATACGATAATCTTAATGTTTCTTGCTGATGATGTGTCATTTATGTGTAGCAAACATATAGACAAGATGAAGTCCAAATTCTCCACAAGTTATGATCGAATGCATCAGGATCAATTTTCAGAATAGTTCACAAAACATATAAGATTTTACATTGTATCTCACCACACTTAGAATTTTTGTTGTATTGCACATTATTTGAACCTAAGAAAATTTCTAAACAATTACATTCTATACATGATAATAGATGAAGACGTTGCGCACGAGCAACTCTGCGGATGCGTCTGATGCACTATACTCGTTGGCATGTGGCCCTGATAGACATGTATCTGGATATACAAGTTGTATTGTAAACGGAATTCAGTTCCACACAGAAGAACATGAGAAGTATAGGACCACACAAAATAGTGGGGTGGTCGTGAAGGGAATGAATGAGGAGGATGTGATTGGTGGGACATTGGAAATAAGAAGTTGGGAATACAAACTAACAACTACTTTACGAGCGTAAATTTATCTCGGAAGTGGTTTAAGGACGACCCATTTGTCCTTGTCAGCCAAGCCGAACAAGTATTTTACCTTGCTGACACTAAGTTAAGCGGCTCTTGGCACGTGGTGTAGAAAATAAAGCCTAGGAACATATTTGATGTTCTCGTACCAGAAGTTGAAGATAACGAGGATGGGAGAAATGATATGTCTAGGGTTGAACAAGCATATCAAGAAGACATGCCATCTGGGGATACAGGGACTGATTCAAGTATTGATATTTATGTGGTGCAATTGGACAGAGATGATGTGCCACCTGATCATGTTAATGCCTCAATAGTACATGAAATTATGATAGCGGTTTCATTAAGGGATCCATTGCAGACGATGAAAAGGAAATACTGATCAACGATAGTGATGGTGAAGAAGAAATAATCCTAAACAATGGTGATACAGACGGCGATAATTAAATGTACACATGATTTACATGTCATTTTTCAATTCGAATATGTATATTTAATATAGAATGACAATGTGTAATGGAATTTTCAAGGATTATAGATTAAAGTTTACAGTTTTATTATATTATGCTTGCATTATAATGTAATAGTCTAATCATATTTTAATCATCTCTCTAAGCATAAGCACAAATGCATTGTACCTTCAACACTACTTGTATAATATTTTAGTATATTCCACTTGTATTGACATTGTTTAAATTTATAAGTTCGTAACTCGCACATATTCAGTGATGGCACCAGGTGGGAGAGCACGTCATTCGCGAATTGGTTCTACCCCTTTTACACATGATGCGACGAAGCTAGCATCACTATCACATGTTGCATCGCAGGCGTCTAATCCCTCAATCGCGTATATGCGGGGCATTGCATGTAAGTCTAGACATATATTTCTTTTAATGACTTCTGTTTATGTTTAGACTTACATATTTCTTTTGCAACAGCGTCATCGATCAACCGACGAGGACGTGGACCCATGCGTGGGTTGCTTTTAGAGCGACTTACGCGTGAGGGTAGGGTGACGGTAGAGTTCTCACAGGACTGCATTAGACCTGTTGGGAACAATGTCATGTTGTTTACGTCGGAGGTCAGTGTCTTATGCCGATCTCTGATCCCCCACCACCTCCCATTGGGCAGACGTGACAGATGATGTGCGGAAGCTCATCTGTCAGTGCCTTCAGGTAAATTTTAGTAAATTAAAATTTATTTTATAAAAGTTCATTTACGGTTAAGTTATTTTCTTAATAAGTTTATTTCCTTAATCTATTATTTATGAAATTGCAGGATAAATTTAACTTGGATTTGAGTATTCTGTACATCTCCCATGTCATCGACAACATGATCAAGGAACGGTTCAAGGATTACCATAATAAGTTATACCAGCGGTATAAGCGATGCGTGAGTCACGAGGAGGCCGCACAGTCCACACCGCCGCACATGACCCATAAGGACTGACAGATACTCTGCAATAAGTTTTCATTTGATTCTTTTCAGGTCATATTTACATATTTACGATATCTTATAGTAATAATTAAATTCACAATTAATAACAATGTATTATGAATAATGTGTTCAGAAGAGGAGAAAAATAAATTCTGATAACAAGAAAAAGTTAGAAGTGAACCACGTAGCTGGTTCAAAGTCATTTGTACGACTTCATCATGACATGGTAAGAAATTACTGGTAATTATTACGTTTATATATTCTTTCCATGCATTTATATTAACTATATTATCTTTTTAATTACGCAACGAGATTCCGTCACTGGCCAGGAGCCCGGACCAGTAGACTTGTACAGATGGACTCACTATCGGCAGACGGCAGGATCTTGGGTACATCATAGAGCCAGTGAGATTTAAGTAAAAATCCTTACATTGTAAAATTTAATTGCATTAAATTATAATAATGTCATTTATTATGAAAATTTATATGTTTTTATTACAGGTGGAGATGAACACCTTACGCAGTCAGCCTACTCCCGATGGTACTCAACGGAGTGAGCTAGAGATCCTGAGTCAGGTGCTTGGCACCCGTTCTGGATATGTGCATGCGCTTGGCCATGGTGTCAAGCTAATGGCACCTGCTAGAGCTGCCTCTAGCCGATCCATTGTCGTTGGCGACAGCGCCGTACACTGAGCTGATATCGCAGAGAGAGAGAGAGGTTCAGCAGCTATGGGTTGTCGTTCATGACATCAGAGAGGAGCTGGACAGGTAGAAGGAGGAGCAGGGGAGGAAGATGATGGAGGAGTTAGACAGGCAGAGGGAGGAGTAGGAGAGGAAGATGATGGAGGAGCTGTCAAGGCAGAGGGAGGAGTAAAAGAGGAGGATGGAGGACATGCGGGTAGAGCATGAGCGACGGATCACGGAGATGTTGCATGCTTACCCACCGATGCCCCACCACCTCCACCTTCATCTTTGTGATTTTTTATATTTTTGTTTATTATGTTAAGCTTATATGTATTTATGCGTGAATGAATGCAATGTGGATAAGATTGTTTATGTTTGGATGAATGTAGTTTATGTTTGAATGGATTTACTAGTTTGGGTTTAGATGGATGTGAATGTGAATATGATGAAATATATTATATAACAGGTGTATATCATAATGAATATGATGAAATATATTGTAACAGGTGTATATCAGGAATTTTGTGCCGAATTTAGTGCTAAAATAATTTTTTTTTAAAAATAGACTTTTACCTACGGAACTTTTTGTACGTAAAAGTTCTATAAATATTTTTAGTGACGAAAACTATCGTCACTAAAAGGTTTATGTATTTTTTAGCGACAAAAATATTCGTTGCTAAAAATTTTGTAATAAATTTTAGTGACGAAAACTATTGTCGCTAACAGATTTAGATGTATTTTTCAGTGACAAATATTTTCATCGCTAAAAGTTTTGTGATTATTTTTAGTGACGAAAACTATTGTCACTAAAAGTTTTGTAATAAATATCAGCGACGAAAACTATCGTCGCTAAAAGTTTTGTAATTATTTTTTAGCGATGACAACTATCATCGCTAAAAGATTTGTATGTATTTTTTAGCGACGGGAATATTCGTCGTTAAAAGTTTTTAATTAGTTTTAGTGACGAAAACTATCGTCGCTAAAAGGTTTTATGTATTTTTTAGCAACGAAAATATTCGTCACTAAAAGTTTTGTAATAAATTTTAGCGACGAAAACTATTGTCGCTAATAGTTTTTTATATATTTTTTGGCGACGAAAATATTCGTCGGTAAAAGTTTTGTGCATATTTTTAGCAACGAAAATATTCATCGCTAAAATTTTTGTAATAAATATTAGCGACGAAAACTATTGTCGCTAAAAGTTGTGTAAGTATTTTTACCTATGAATAAAATTTTGTCGGTAGAAGTGTTTAGCAATGAAACAATTCGTTGCTAAAAGTATTTTTAACAACGAAAAAAATCGTCACTAAAAAACTTGCCTTTGTTGACAATTCAAATTTTTTGTCGATAAAAACCTCTTGCGTCGATTTTTTAGCGACGAATGTAGCAATGAAAATTTTCATCGCTAAAACGTTTTAGCTATGAAAATTTATCTTTTAGCGACATAAATTTTCATTGCTAAAGGTGGGATTTCTTGTAGTGTAAATATCAGCTTTATCTCAAAGCTTTGGTCGGCAACACGTGTGGACCCACCAATGATGCATGCGTTTCATCCATGTTGGTGGGGCCCTACCATGTGATGTGTGTTATATCTGGGCCGTCCACCTGCTGGACGCTAGGCCAGTAGCGTAGCAGTCCAGCAGCTGGACAACTGGTCTATTGATGTTAACAAGTTCTGTGGGCCCTGATCATGAGGTATGTTTTATATCCAAATCATTCATTTGTGTGGGACCCACACATGATGCATATGTCTTATAACCACACCGTCCAATGGTCTGGATGGTGGGGACCACCATGATATATGTGTTTTACATCCAGGCCATCCGTACAGGCCTGGGTGCTGGTGTATCTCAATATATATATATATATATATATATATATATATATATATATATATATATATATATATATATATATATATATATAGTTTGCCTTGCTGAATTTTTAGGTTGCCTAACTGATTTTTCAGCTTGCCTCTCTCAATTTCTAGTTTACCTCGCTCAATTCTAAGTTGCCTCACTCATTTTCTAGCTTGTCTCAATCAATTTTCAACTTGCCTTGCTCAATTTCTAGTTTGCCTCGCTGAATTTTCAACTTGCGTCGCTCAATTTCTAGTTTGCCTAACTCAATTCTAGGTTCTCTCGCTCATTTTCTAGCTTGTCTCGCTCAATTCTTAGTTTGCCTCGCTCAATTTTTAGCTTGCCTCGCTCAATTTCTAGTTTGCCTCACTCAATTTTCAGGTTTCCTCGCTCAATTTTCAGGTTGCCTCGCTAAATTTCTAGTTCGCCTCGCTAAATTTCCAGTTTGCCTCGCTCAATTTCCTGTGAGGCTCGTTGAGTTTTAGCCATAACCTAACACAATGACTATACAAGTCGACCCAGATTGATGTTGGCTCAATAGAGTTCGGGTCAAACTGAACCCAAGTTGTAGTCCTATTTCCTACAAGATAAGACAAACAATAATATAGATTGGAGAGAAGATTATTACGAAATCAAGCAATGTATCGTTTGAGGCTCGTTGAATTTCATGTTCACCTCACTGAATTTCATGTTTGTCTCGCTCAATTTCCCTTGAGGCTCGTTGAATTTCATGTTAGGCTCGTTCAACTTCCTTTGAGGCTTGTTGAATTTCATGTTATGGATGTTAGGCTCGTTGAATTTCATGTTAGGCTCGTTCAATTTCACGTTAGGCTCGCTCAATTATCCATAGTCATATGTACTTTTCGATACAAAAGCAATGGCTGCAGTTTAGATCCGTAGCCATAGAACTAATGACTATGAATCTATTGAAGCAATGACCACGTTACCAAAGGCTATGGTTATAATCCGTAGCCATAGATTTTTAGCTACAGCTTTTGGCCCTTTTTCTGGTATTGGACGGTGCCACTGTGGACAAGACAGAGTTCCATAGTGGCACCGTGGACATCACGGTGCCACTCTGAATGCAATGGTTTTTTTGAGTATATATGGCTACAAATCAATGGAAGCAATGGCTACGCTCTCTACGGCTACCAGTATAATCTGTAGCCATGGATAGATATTTAGCTACCGCCTTTAGCCCTTTTACTGTTATTATATTGTGCCACCGGGGACAAGACAGATTTCCACGTATCATGATGCCACCATGATTGCGTGGGTATTTGCAAGTACATCTCGTAAAAGCAATGGGTATTTTCGTCTTCAAATTGTGTGTTGGTATATAATTAGCGTAGTCTGGGAAGTAAAGTTTGTGAGTCTTTACAAAAGATGCTACGTAAAAGATGGGCTTTATAGCGGAAAAAACCTCAAGGTGTTACCCGCGTCACACCTAGTGGTGTACCCTTATCGTGGTGCTCACTTTCATGCTCCATTGGAAACAGTGATGATTGCCTTGCCATTAAAACTTTCAAAGGGACTAATGTAAGTTGTTTTTTTGTTTTTTTTTCATCCAACCTGTTAATAATATCAAGAAGGCATGGATGAAGGATAAAGAAAATATCGGATTGATCCGAAACTTATTTCGCCCACCAGTAGCTTTTAGTGTTCATTCATCACTATTTCTTGTGGTATGGACCACCTGATATTTCGATCTCCTTAATTTTGGGTATCGAATCCTAAAATGATATCGTAAAGAAGATGGATGGAGTGGATACATAACAAATACTTCAAGGTGGGCCTCGCAGGGTTACGGTAATACCCACCAAGTAGTTACACGGGTAACAGCTGCTCTGCTCACCGATTGCGGTGCCCACTTTCAACGGTAGGTGGATCCCTCACTGTTTGGTACAGTTGAATGTTTATTGTATTAAAAAATATTGTAATCTCGCCTTCCAACCACTTGATTATGTCCCAAACATATGGATGAATAGACCACACAAGTATCAGCTTCATCTGATAGTTTTATGGCCTACGGAAAACTTCTAATGGTGATTAACCTTTTTTTACAATTGGATGCTATCCCTGAGATTTGGATCAGATTAATCTCTGGGATTATGTCCTAAAATAATCAGAATAAATGGAAGGACAGCATTGATATACAAAATATTTATCAAGCTGGGACCCGGATGGTAACAGTCACACCAAGGATTGTGTTACTCGTGTAACACCTAATCGGATTCATGACATCCAGCTGTCATCAACAGTCACCTCATTGGGTTTAATGTACGATGGACCCACAGGTTTTACACTTCAGATCAGTGCCGTCCATTGAACCGTATGGAATTTTATAGTGACATGGTTGAAAAAAGAAGCAGATCAAATGATCAGCTATACCACACTGACAATTTTTTTTTAATGTTCCACAAAAAGAGATGGACGGTGCCCATAACTGAAATTAACGAAGGTGGCCCGTTCACATTTAGAGCGAAAACCCCGATGAGGATGGCTATCCCGTAATTAAGAAGGTGAAGAAGGAGAAATGATAGCCGTGTAGGGGCTTTCTACCCCTGCTTCCAGAGGGACGCGGATTGCGTCCCACCCCCGCCCGGACAGTAATCCGTCCGGGCAGGGATATATGGGGCTTACCGTGATGTAAGTGTTTTATCCACGCCGTTGATAGTCTTTCTAAAATCATTTTAAGACATGATACAAAAATAAGGCTGGTGCAAGGCTTAAGTGGAGCAAAAAGTGGGGATTGAACATTCACCATTAAAAACTTCTTGGGAGCTGAAGAAGCTTCGGATCAAGCTGATATTTGTGTTTTCACTTCATCCCCATATACATGAACTTATTAATAGGTTGGATGGTTAAAAAAACATCACGGTGGCCATTAGAAAGATTTCAACGGTGGGTGTCATTATCACTGCAGCTTCCTTTGGTGTGGTCCACTGGAGCTGTGTACCTGTCTCATTTTTAGGATCATCCTTTAAAATGATCTGATATAAGTGATGAACGGCGTGGATAAAACACTAACATCACGGTGGTCCCCACATAGACCTGCCCAGACGGATTACAGTCCGGGCGGGGTAGGATGCAATCCGCGTCCGCTTCGAGAGTACCTTGGGTAATTTCCAAAATGACAAAAAGGCCTTTTTATTGCGGATGGGTGATGGGGATTGTTTGCCTATATTTTAGCCCACCCAATATTTGGATTGCAATGATTTTCGGAGAGCCATGAGTATCCCAAGGGATAAGCCTAATTAACAGTTTGAAACCCAAAAAAAAAATAAAACATAGCATGCGTCATTGCATTATAGGATATCCTTGTCCTATAAGCCTCTGTAGTAAATCCGGTCTCCAGAAACTGATGTTCAACTGTATTCTACAAATGGTCAGGACATAATCAATTGGCAAGAATTATCATCATTTCAAATTTTGAATATAAACAGCTTTGAATGAGCATCTCCACAGCATTGTTGGGTTTTGGACGGTGGAGGTATGTTCTGCGCTGAGTCTATGGCGCTCACAATCCTTTCCTTAAATGCAAGTTCAACAACACCCTCAAATACATAGAAGCTTGCTGTTCATCCGAGCTGACTTGTAGTGGCAGGCCTTCAACCCCCCCTGTTGATGCAGAAAACTGGTTAGCCTTTTTGGGCTTTCGTGTATATGCACAAGGAGCAGACAAAGGATATTCTGGCTAATACAGAGAACCATCATATGCCTAAGTTAGGTAGGATATCTGAATTTAGTGGAACAAGGAGTTTTATGCTAAAGATTGTGTGTAGCTCTCACCATAAGGGATGCGCCTTTTTATAGGTAAGAGATGGTAGTGGAGTGGAGGTGGTTCCCTTATTTGGTAGGTGCATATTGTGGAGGGATTTGAATCTCGTTCTCGCCTAGGAGATCTCTCGAGATACTCGGTTAGGATCTCGAGCACATCCCGTCTAGCTAAATCTTTGATTGGGATTTTGGGTAGATGACATTGAAACCAGGTCGGAACCATCAAGGGTGGAATCATGCCGATCTAGGGTTGTGCCGACTTGGGGTAGTGCTGACTTGGGGCAATCGTCGTTCTGGAGTCATGCTAACTTGGGGTCATGCCGACCCGGATTCTTTGCGAGTGATGGCAGAGGTCCATTTGGTCTCAAGTTCTCTGACATGCCCTTGGAGGTGGTCGTGGAGTCGAGTTCGAGCTAGTTCGTTGTTCGGGAGTGGTGTCTCAAACCACACCGGCTGTATATCGAGCTCGCTTACCCCATTGGCTTCCGATCTCTCCTTATCTATATTTGTCGATCTATTTTTCCCATAACAGTAAGCCCCCCCTACTTCCAAGTTCACGAAGCAGACTTGGAAAGTAAGCCAGATCAGGTCAGGTTAGATCATATTAACTTGCCATTAATGTGGGAACATGTGGTGTGAACAGGGATCACGACATATCTTCAATCATGACATGATGTGCTTGAGACAACAAGTCGTGTCTCGAGGCCATGTGCGTTGTTAAGGCACCTATACGATGCTCGGCATATGGGGCGATGACGCATGGCATGTCCTCAGTCGCAGAGTCATGCAACGAGTGGGAGTGGTCCATGTGTCTGAGCAGGAGTGTCAAGTAGCCTCTTTTGGGCTATGCATTACATGCAAGCGTTAATAGCTCGCATGAGTTGGGTAGCTATAAAAGGGGGTGCCTTAGCACTTCCAATGCCATTTGCTTCTTCATCATTTTGATGGTAGATATGTGCTTCGTTCCTCAAGCGACTTCAGGCGATTTTCTGGTGTCATTTCAAGCGGGTGTCCTCCCTTGTTGAACCTCGTTTCTGCATTCCTATCCCCTCCCTTCATCTTTTTCTTCTTTTCCTTGGGTTTTCGGTGACTCTCCTGCCTAGCGACATGCCTAATATATCTAGTCAATGGGAGGGGACATCCCGATGTGACGGTGGGGGAGATGATCATCGCCCTATGTAAAACCCACTGTCACCCTCGATGATGATGAGCGAGAGGGATTCTGGGTATCCCATGAGTCGCAGATGGAGAAGTAGTCATCGGCCGAGAGGACATAGGGTGTAGAAGGGGCTGCCCCAATGACTGAAGATGTCAGCATGTATTCATCAGAGGAAGAGGAGAAAGGACCAATAGGGTCCTCGCTGAAGGAGGCCGACTTGGTGCGGATCAGGTCGGGGTATCATATTCCTGACTCTATGATACTTCGAGCTCTCACACCAGGTGAGCTCCCTAATGAACCGCATGAGGGCGAGGTGTCCATCTATCAGATTGCCCTCCAATGTGGGTTGATGAGGAGAGTCCTTGCGTATTTAGGGTTAGCTCCTAGGCAGTTGATCCCTAATGCTTCGGGAGCATTAGTGGGGACATTCATTCTTTGGTTCGAGCTTGACCAACTCGAGTTGACTGTGAATGAGTTTCTCCACTTGTACTAAGTGAAGTCCAATCCTTTTCATAAGGGTTGGTATTATTTTCCCACTTGGGCGAAGACCGGCAAAGCCATAATCATGGGCGTCCCAACCTTGAATAAGAACTAGAAGAGTAAGTGTTTCTAAGCATTGGAGGATTGGGAGACACCAAGAATTTTCGAGTTGTGCACTTAGGTTCAAACTTCTTTCGCAAAACTAGGTCGATATATCCAAATTGCTTTTCCTTAGTTTATTTTATTTTCTTTATTTCTAATCATGGTCGTTCATGGCAATTCTGCCCAAATACTCCACTGAATGAGTGAGGAAGAGTGAGCTCTGATTGTTCAAGCGAGGTCCGTGGATGATGAGCTGAGATCTTAGAGGCACTTGATTACGCCCCAACTATTACTCAAATCAGGTCTTGATTTATTTTAGATAGGTACATCTTTTAAGGAGTTAGTAAGAGACATTTTCTGACCTTATGTGGATACTGATCACCACCTTTTATCATGTAGAGATGCCTGAGAAGAATCGGCCTAAGCGAAAGGCTCCCTCTGTGGCCAAGTTGACCCTTAAGAAGCAGAGGCATGCCTCAAGGAAGAAGGCGACAACTGACTCCGCCACTGTTGTTGTTGTCACTCCTCCAGACCAGACTGTGGTCTCTAGAGATGTCGAGGCTGTCGCAGGGGCGCCCTTGCGGTTGGGGCTCAGCTCCTTGAGGTACAGGTGACCTTTAGTCGTGAGGTTCAACCCTCCTCACCCCAATTGGGCAGTTCAACTGGGGGTTAGGGTGGTGAAGCTCAAGCCCCCCTTAAATCAGTCATTACTACGATAGAGGGCCTCATTCCCTAGATTGCCCAAGATGTTCCTGACACCGAGTTCACCCAAGTGATGGATATGGCCCCTGAAGCCTTCGCGGGACATATGGTGGCCCTCTTCTATAGATTAAGTCCTCTCTTCACCCTTTGCTCTATATTCATCTTTCTGTACTTAGTAATTTTTGTGTCCTCTAATTGTGGGATTATTTTCAGTTCATCCCCTCCCTCCTGAATGCCCATCATGATATTTTGGGCATTAAGGCGTAGTGCAAGGAGGTGGAGGCGACCTTGGTATAAAAGAGCGTTGAGTCCGAGCAACTCCACTCTGAGAATGCCACTTTGTTGGTTCAGGTAAAGGGGTCAAAGGCCGAGCTAAAGGCCAAGAGGATTGAGATGGAGGCGGTAAAGGCACTGGAGAAGGTTGCTCGATGGTAGTCTAAGCTAGGGGAGCTGATGCACAGCCATAACGTAAATATGAAGGAGGCTCAAGCGGCCATCTCGAAGGCCAAGGAGGTGGCTACGGAGGAACTGAATACCTCCAAAGAGTGGGGGGAAGAGAGAAATGCGCTTTATAGTGTGTAAGTGCTAAAATGATTAAAGCATGCTTTAGTTGTCAAATTTCATATAATCAAAACAACTTGACAAGAGATCTTCAAGACCGGTCCAAGATCAAGAAATGATCAAGCTCAAGATTAAGAGAACATCAAGCCCAAGACTAGTACATTCTTAAGAGAAGAACAAGTTAAAGATCAACTGATGTTCAAGAATAAATCAACCTCAAAAGTCAAGATGAAGTCCGTAATCAAGTTCAAGACAAAGAAGTTCATATATTTCACATATTTTAGGTAGTATAAAACTCTAGAAAGGCCTTAGGATTAGGTACTTTCAAAAATTATTTAAATTGGATTTTTATACTTGTGTTTGCTTAGAATTTAACCAACATAAAGTTTGGTTCAACTAGTCTGAGTTTTCTTAGCCAATCCAAGTTCAAGTCGAAGCAAAACTGTTTTTTGGTTACAAATTTGACTAGTCGAATTTTTAGTTCGACTAGTCGAAGCTTGACCTTCAACTAGCTCGAGGTAAATCGGCTTGAAGTCCAGCAGCAACTACCTTTTAGATTTTCAGATCTTCGACCAGTCGAAGACCAAATTCGACTAGTTGAACAAAGCTCTTCGACTAGTCGAATTGGTCCTCGGGCTAGTCGAAGTTTGTATAAATCTTATCATGTGTAAACTGAAATCCGTTGAACCAAATCCGGTCTTCTTCGACTAGTCGAAGACTACCTTGGGCTGGTTGAAGATTCAACTTCTTTGCCTATAAATTAGTGTTCTTTATCAGTCAGAAATATCCATTATTATTATCAAAATTCTTTTACAAGAGAGAGAGAAGCTCCAGTTATTAACAAGCTATTTGAATGGTATTTATAGCTTTCATTTATTTCCCTTAATCTCAGATCTTTCCATTCTAATTCTAAAGAGAATAAACTATACTCTTCTTTTAAGATTTAAGAGAATTAACTCAAGTAGCCATTGGTTTGAACTTAATTAAAATCAATAGAACCCTGGACTCTTTTCTATTTGACTGAACATTGAATAATCGACATTCAAGAAAGTAGTTCTTCAGCTATAGCTTTTGATACATCTTATACGATGATGATAAGTATATCTTCAATTCTTTCTTTCTTTTTTTCTGAGATAACCAGAAAACTCAGTGTACGTTTTTTCTAAGATAGCCTAAAAATCTGAGTGAGGGGTTTGATTGTGATAGCCTGATAAAATCACAAGAACTGTATTAGGTTTTAAGGTAAACTTAGGAAAACTTTTTTCATAGTGAAAACCAAGGTTATCTGGATTGTAATTTTGGGAGAGGAGTAGGTGTGGCTGTTTTAGAACAGTTGTTGACACACCGAACCACTATAATTCTTTGTGTTATATGGTAAATGATTTTATTTTTATGTGGTGAATGGTTGTAATTTATTTTATGTTAAAGTGGTGAATGATTGTAATATTTATTTTTATTTGCTCTTACAAAGTTTGGGATTTTGATTTTAAAGAAATTCGTGAAACAAGGTTGTCCTGCCTAAACTTTAGGTGAAGATTGTCCTACGAATCATTTGGAATCAACGCCTTAATACTTAGGTAATTGATATCTCTGATTTATTTATTATTCAGTACTATATTCAATTATTTGGCATAGTCCTATTCACCCCCTCTAAGACTTCTTAAGCTCTCCTTTTCAAGTGGTATCAGAGTGGGTTGCTCTTTTTGTTTGGATTAATCTCCTTAAGTTAGATCTAGAGCTTTATTATATCAAATTTTGACAGTTTGTCTATTACCAGGCCACCTCTATTTGATGGCTCTAATTATTCATACTGGAAGGCCAAAATGAGGATTTTTCTTAAATCCTTAAATGAAAATGTGTGACAAGTGATTGTGACTAAATAGAGACCTCCTATGACTGAAGTAGTAGCTGAGGATGGAACTAAATATTTGAGAGAAACTGCATTCTATTTATGGACTGCTAGTCAGAAAAGTGAATAAAGCCTTAAATGCAATAACTTGCTCTCTATCGCCTGATGAATTTAAAAGAATTATTTCCTGCAATACAGCTAAGCAAGCATGAGACATTCTCGAAATGACACATAAAGAAACAACTACTGTCAAGAAATCAAAAATACAAATCCTCACTACCAGATTTGAGGAGATTTGTACAGAATAAAATGAATCCCTGAAAGCAAGGTTTGGGCAAAAATATTGCCATGTGGGGTCTAGGAGATGGAATCCCTGAAAGCAAAGTTTTCGCAAAAATACTACGATCTCTTCCTGATATAGTCAATTTTAAGGTTACTGCTATACAGGAATTAAGGGATACTGATATTATAAAGGTTGAAGAGTTAGTTGGTTCTCTTCAAACTTATGAGTTGCATTTTAAGGCTCCTAAAGTTAAGTTCATTGCTCTTAAATCTTCTAAATCTAATTATGATGTTGAAGAAAATGAAGATGATATGGCTATGTTAGCAAAGAAAATTTATAGAATTTTTAAAAACAAGAAAAGAACAAATTTTAAAAAAACCATCTGATAAAAGAAAAGGAAAATCTAATTCTTGGAAATCTAAAACAAAAAACAGTCAATGTTTCAACTGTCATGAATATGGGCACTTGGCTAATAAATATCCTAAAAAGGATAAATCTAAAAGAAAGGGCATGATAGCTACTTGGGATGAATCATCAGATTATGAAACTACTTCTGAATCTGATGAATCAGACCAAGAAAATGTAAATGATGTGAAAGCCTTTATGACGATAGCCAGAGTCACTTCTTCAGATAGCTGTAGCATGTCTGACTATGAAAATCTCAGAAGTGACCTTGAAAATGAAAATGACGACAATTTTCAAGATGCCTAATAAAGAGAGTTGTAAAATTGCTATCAAGTTAAAAATTTAAAAAGAAAAATATATTAAACTGAAAGAAGAACTTGAAAAAGCAGTTTTAGAAAAATCTCATTTTTTCAATTGTTTTGAAAAAATAAAATTAGATTTAAGTTTTAAATCTTCTAAATTGTAAAAACTTAAAACATAAAATGACACTACAAGAATTATCACTTTTACCGACGAAAAAAATTTCGTTGGTAGAAGTACATTTTTACTGACGACATTTTCTTTCGTCAGTAAAACAGAACTTTTACCAAGGAAATCTTTTTTCGTCAGTAATAATCTTTTCATCGATGAAAAATTTCATTGAAAAAAATAAAATAATTTTTGAGATAGACAATTTTGCCGCTATTTTGAAAAGTTTGCGGTAAGACTTTTACCAACAAAAATTTTTGTCGGTAAAACTTTTACTGACGAAACTTTTCGTTGGTAAAAGTGTTATAATTTTGAGTTTGAAAATTTTTGCCGTGAGTTTTACCGATGAACTAAAACCATCGGGAATAATGTTTTTACCGACGAAAATTTTCATTGGTAAAAATATAATAATTTTTAAGATAGAAAATTTTTCCGCTATTTTGAAAAGTTTGCGGTAAGACTTTTACCAACGAAAATTTTCGTTAGTAAAAAGCACACAACAACTTTTACCGACGAACATTTTCATCGGTAAAAGTGTTATATTTTTCACTTTGAAAATTTTCACCCTAAGTTTTACGGACAAACTAAAATCGTTGGGAATAATGTTTTTACCGACGAAAATTTTTGTCAGTAAAAATATACTAATTTTTAAGATAGAAAATTTTATCACTATTTTGAAAAGTTCGGGGTAAGACTTTTACCGACGAAATTTTTGTTAGTAAAAGTGTTATATTTTTCATTTTGAAAAAGTTCGTGGTAAGACTTTTACCGACGAAAATTTTTTCGTTGGTAAAAGTGTAATATTTTTCAGTTTCAAAATTTTCGCCCTGAGTTTTGCGAACGAACTAAAACCGTCGGGAATAATATTTTTACCGATGCAAATTTTCATCGGTAAAAATCTTATATTTTTCAGGTAAAAAATTTTCACGTTGAGTTTTCCCCATAAAACTTTTCATCGGTAAAAAGCACACGAACAACTTTTGCCGACGAAACTTGTCATCGGTAAAAATGCTATATTTTCTACCTTACAAAATTTTCACTCTGAGTTTTACTGATGAACTAAAATCGTCAGGAATAATGTTTTTACCGACGAAAATTTTCGTTGGTAAAAGTGTTATATTTGTAAGGCTAAAAATTTTGGCGCGGAGTTGTACCAACGAAAATTTTCGTTGGTAAAAAAACCCAAAAACCACTTTTACCGATGAACAGTTTCGTCAGTAAAAGTGCTATATTTTTAAGGCCGAAAACGTGGATGAGACTTTTATCTACGAAATATTTCATAGGTAAAAAATTTGGATGAAACTTTTACCTACGAAATATTTCGTAAGTAAAAGTCTTTTTTTTTTTTTTTCCATTATTCCGGTTCAAAATTCCTGATATACACCTATTACAATATAGTTCATCATATTCTTCTTGAAATACACCTATTATATAATATATTTCATCATATTCACATTCACATCCATCTAAACCCAAACTACGTAAATCCATCCAAACATAAACTACATTCATCCAAACATAAACTACATCCATCCAAACACAAACAATCTTATCCACATCACATTCATCCACACATAAATACATATAAGTTTAACATCATAAATAAAATACAAAAAATTATTCATAGCCTATTTCCTGGTGGTGCTCACAAAATTTAGTGTGGTGAACACATCGCCGACTGTGCACATACACCTAGGTCCTTTCTCATGCATCCATGGTAGATTCAAAATAGTTTCAATACAAGGTCATGAGTTCAAGTACCCATTGCTGCCATAACCGACTCTGGTGTGTGAGTGTGTGTTAAAAGAAAAAGAAAGAAAGAAAATACTGATTTATCTTTTGGGTTAAGCCTAATGGTACTTGGTGATTTCTCATTAGGTAGAAATTACTATTAGTTGTTTTTAGAAAGGTGAGATTAGGCCACTTATAATTATATTAACATGATAAAATGTTGTACATATATTTGAGCAAGCACCACAAAATAAACAATCCTATGGAAAAAAAATGAAAAGAGAGAGAACATATGAGAGGTGATCCTTATCTTCGTTGATGGATTCAAGCTGCATGTGCCCTACCCAACTTCCTATAAGGAGAAGTTATATGGGTCTTGGAATAATGTTGGTGAAAAATCCACCTTGTCTATTAATATTATCATATTGTGTAGGACATGATTCTAAAAATGAGATAAATCCAAATCTCAAATAATCTATTGTAAAAGAGATAGTGGAGATGGAAATAGATGCATTGTGATGCTTGAGTTTGAGTATGCTTGCCAACAAAGCAAGATTTTCTTGTTTATTGCCATGTGATTGGGCTATACATTATTACATCAATCGGGTTCAGGTTCGGGATCGAGTTTAGGTTAGGGTTTGGGTTTTCATGTTTAGGTTTAGGTTTAGGTTAGGGAGTTGAGATTAGGATTAGGTGTAGGTTTAGGTTTAGGGATTTGAGAATACATTTAGGTGTTAGGTTTAGGTTTAGGTTTTAGGTTTTCGGTTTAGGTTTAGGGATTTGAGAATACATTTAGGTGTTAGGTTTAGGTTTAGGTTTTAGGTTTTAGGTTTAGGTTTAGGTTTTAGGTTTTGGTTAAGGCTAGGTTATAGGTTATAAGTTTAGGTTATAGGTTATAGGTTATAGGTTTTGGTTTAGGTTAAGGTTATAGGTTTAGGTTTAGGTTAAGGTTTAGGTTTAGGTTAAGGTTTATGTTTAGGTTATAGGTTATAGGTTATAGCTTTAGGGAATTGAGAATAGGTTAAGGTTTAGGTTTAGGAAATCGGGTTCGGGTTCAGGATTGGGTTTAGGTTTAGGTTTAGGTTTAGGTTAGGGAGTTGAGATTAGGATTAGGTGTAGGTTTATGTTTAGGGATTTGAGAATACATTTAGGTTTTAGGTTTAGGTTTAGGTTATAAGTTTAGGTTATAGGTTTAGGTTTAGGTTATAAGTGTAGGTTATAGGTTTATGTTTAGGTTATAAGTGTAGGTTATAGGTTTAGGTTCAGGTTAGGTTATAGGTTTAGGTTATAGGTTTTGGTTTAGGTTATAAGTGTAGGTTATAGGTTTAGGTTTAGGTTAGGTTATAGGTTTAAGATTTAGGGAATTGAGTTTAGGTTATAGGTTATAGGTTATACGTTATAGGTTAAGGTTTAGGTTATAGGTTAAGGTTTAAGTTTAGGTTATAGGTTTAAGTTTAGGTTAAGGTTTAGGTTTAGGATATAGGTTTTGGGATTTGAGAATAGGTTTAGGTTAATGTTGCAGGTTATAGGTTCAGGTTATAAGTTTATGTTAATGTTGTAGGCTATAGGTTTAGGTTTAGGTTCTGGGATTTAAGAATACATTTAGGTTTTAGGTTTAGGTTTAGGTTTTACGTTTAGGTTAAGGTTACAAGTTTAGGTTTAGGTTTAAGTTATAAGTGTAGGTTATAGGTTTAGGTTTAGGTTAGGTTATAGGTTAAGGTTTAGGGAATTGAGTTTAGGTTATAGGTTATAAGTTATAGGTTGAGGTTTAGGTTATAGGTTAAGGTTTAGGTTTAGGTTATAGGTTTTTGGGGTTTGAGAATAGGTTTAGGTTATAAGTATAGGTTTAGGTTAATGTTGTAGGTTATAGATTTAGGTTATAAGTTTATGTTAATGTTGTAGGTTATAGGTTTAGGTTTAGGGATGTGAGAATACATTTAGGTTTTAGGTTTAGGTTTAGGTTTTACATTTAGGTTAACATTATAGGTTTAGGTTATAGGTTTAGGTTTAGGTTATAAGTGTAGGTTATATGTTTAGGTTTAGGTTAGGTAATAGGTTAAGGTTTAGGAAATTGAGAATATGTTAAGGTTTAGGTTTAGGAAATCGGGTTCGGGTTCGGGTTTAGGTTTGGGTTTTCAAGTTTAGGTTTAGGTTAAGGAGTTGAGATTAGGATTATGTGTGGGTTTAGGTTTAGGGATTTGAGAATACATTTAGGTTTTAGGTTTAGGTTTAGGTTTTAGGTTTAGGTTAAGTTTACAGATTTAGGTTTAGGTTTAGGTTTAGGTTTAGGTTATTGGTTATAGCTTTAGAGAATTGAGAATAAGTTAATGTTTAGGTTTAGGAAATCGGGTTTGGGTTTAGAATCGGGTTTAAGTTTGGGTTTTCAAGTTTAAGTTTAGGTTAAGGAGTTGAGATTAGGATTAGGTGTAGGTTTAGGTTTAAGGATTTGAGAATATATTTAGGTTTAAGGTTTAGGTTTAGGTTAAGGAGTTGAGATTAGGATTAGGTGTGGGTTTAGGTTTAAGGATTTGAGAATACATTTAGGTTTTAGGTTTAGGTTTAGGTTAAGGTTAAGGTTATAGGTTTAGGTTTAGGTTATAGGTTATAGGTTATAGCTTTATGGAATTGAGAATAGGTTAAGGTTTAGGTTTAGAAAATCAGGTTTGGGTTCGGGATCGTGTTTAGTTTTGGGTTTTCAAGTTTAGGTTTAGGTTTAGGTTAGGCACTTGAGATTAGGATTAGGTGTATGTTTAGGTTTAGGGGTTTGAGAATACATTTAGGTTTAGGTTATAGGTTTAGGTTTAGGTTATAGGTTTAGGTTTAGGTTAGGTTATAGGTTAAGGTTTAGGGAATTGAGTTTAGGTTATAGGTTATAGGTTTAGGTTCTAGGTTATACGTTATAGGTTAAGGTTTAGGTTATAGGTTAAGGTTTAGGTTTAGGTTATAGGTCATAGGTTTAGGCTTAGGTTAAGGTTATAGTTTTAGGTTTAGGTTAATTGATGTTTAGGTTTAGGTTTAGGTTTAGGTTTTAGGTTTAGGTTAAGGTTATAGGTTTAGGTTTAGGTTTAGGAATTCGGGTTCGGGTTATTTGTTTAGGTTTAGGTGTTGGTTTAAGTTAAGTGAATTAAGTTTAGGTTATCGATTTTGGTTATAGGTTTAGGCTAAGGGTTTAGGGATTCAGATTCGGGTTTGGGATCGGGTTTAGGTTTGGGTTTTCAAGTTTAGGTTTAGGTTTATGCTAGGGAGTTGAGATTAGGATTAGTTGTAGGTTTAGGTTTAGGGATTTGAGAATACATTTAGGTTTTAAGTTTATGTTTAGGTTTTATGTTATAGGCTATAGGTTTAGGTTTTAGGTTATAGGTTATAGGTTTAGGTTATAGGTTTAGGTTATGGTTATAAGTTTAGGTTTAAGTTTAGGTTATAGGTTTTGGTTTAAGAATTCAGGTTTGGGTTCGGGTTATATGTTTGGATTTAGGTGTAGGTTTAAGTTAAGTGAATTAAGTTTAGGTTATAGGTTTACGTTTTGGTTTAGGTTATAGGTTTAGGTTTATGTTTAGGCTAAGTGTTTAGGGATTTAGATTTGGGTTCGGGATCGGGTTTAGTTTTGGGTTTTCAAGTTTAAGTTTAAGTTAGGGAGTTGAGATTAAGATTAGGGGTAGGTATAGGTTTAGGGATTTGAGAATACGTTTAGGTTTTAAGTTTAGGTTTAGGTTAAGGTTACAGGTTTAGGTTATGTTTAGGTTTAGGGATTTTAGAATACGTTTAAGTTTATGTTAATGTTGTAGGTTATAGGTTTAGGTTACAGGCTTAGGTTTAGGTTTAGGTTTAGGGATTTTAGAATACATTTAGGTTTTAGGTTTAGGTTTACGTTTTATGTTTGGGTTAAGGTTACAAATTTAGGTTATAGTTTTAGGTTTATGTTTAGGTTTAGGTTAGGTTATAGGTTATAGGTTTAGGTAAAGGTTATAGGTTATAAGTTACAGGTTTAGGTTTACGTTATGTTATAGGTTATAGGTTTGGGTTAAGGTTATAAGTTAAGGTTATAGGTTATATGTTTAGGTTTAGGTTTAGGTTTAGGTTTAGGAATTCGGGGTCGAGTTCAGGTTCAGGTTATATGTTTAGGTTTAGGTGTAGGTTTAAGTTAAGTGAATTAAGTTTAGGTTATAGGTTTAGGTTTATGTTATAGGCTTAGGTTTAGGCTAAAGTTATAGGTTTAAGCTTAGGTTTTAGGTTATAAGTTATAGGTTATAGGTTATGATTAAGCTCATTTCAAATTACACATAATTAACTCGAGTATAAATGAAGATTTTCATAAACATGGGCCTGCTCCTACAAATTTGAGCTAATACATAAACACGGCCTGGCCATTTCCAAATGGTCATGCCACTCCAATACTATCCATAGGAAATGGACAGCTTCATCATGGTCATAACAACTGTTTCCACCTTTCAGGGACCCCCGCTCAACATTCGGATAGCTCTGACCCACATCCGGGTCTGCTTCAACAAATTCGAGCTAGTACATAAATACAGCCTGTCCAAATGGCCAGGCCACTTACATATTATACTGGTTCTCAATTTCTACTGATTCAAGCTTTCCATGAAGTCATCCACAAACCATTCTACATTGCAGTCAATGGGTTGGGTGCATACCACCTAACACATCGACTGGTGTATGAAGTGTGTACACCATTCACACCATTAACCACATTTTTTTTTAAAAAAGTTTTGTAAATCTTACATGGCATATATTACTTTTTATCCCATGGAAGAAACACCAACAGTCCCAATCCAGCTATAAATTCTAACATTTAGAGTAAATGATTAAATCTTTTTCAAAGATTTGAAATCATAGGTGGTACCCAACATTTTGATAGGTATAAATATGGGCATTCATTTTAGGTCCAACATAAGTACAGATATAGGTTTTAGTACCCTTGCACCTAACTCAAACAGGCTAATTGTAATACTTTGAAATGATTGGGCCTTCGAAACTGGTTAGCCTGTGGTTGGTTCGGGCCTTATAATTGAACTGGTTGGACTTTTTGGGACATTTAGTAGTCAAATAATTGCAAAAGGAGGCATACATGATAAGTTCCCATTTTATGGGGGTTTAAAAGCATGTGTCATTGTAAAATATCAGTGCAATAATAACCAGAATGAGTTTGTATGATATAAATGCATCCAATCGCATCATCCATCCATGCATATGTACATGTCTAACCATCCAACCATCCATCCATGTAAATTAGAAATCCCTAATTCTAGTTGGATCCTCAGATCCCCAAAATCCTAAAATCTCCAAATCCCTAATTTATAAAATTAAAAAAACCCCATTTCGAGGTCCACATTCAAATCTGTAAGCCCTAAAATCCCTAATTTGTAAAATCGAAAATCCCTAATTCTGGTTAGATCCTTAGATCCCCAAAATCCTAAAATCCTCATATCCCTAATTTGTAAAATCAGAAAACCCCATTTCAGGGTCCACATTCAAATCTATAAGCCCTAAAATCCCCAAATCCCTAAATGAGGGTCCACGTCAAATCAAAAATCCATAAATTACTAAATCCCCAAATTCCTAAATCGGCATTGAGAGAGAGAGAGATACCTCACGTTCGATAAATCCCTGTTAACCGAGCTTCAGAGTGAGAGAGTGAGGGCATACGTGGGTAGGGTGTTCGTGGATTAAAGAAACACAAGAAAGGTTAGGGAGACAGACACAGAGAGAGAGAGAGGGAGAAGATTAGGGCGAGAGAGAGGGGAGGGGGACGCAGATTAGCTACTGACAGGTTAAGGAGAGAGAGAGGGAGAGGATTAGGGCGAGAGAGAGAGAGAGAGAGGAGTGGGGGACTCAGATTAGCTACTGACAGGTTATGTAGGGAAACTGCTACTGAAGTGACGTCACCAAGTTCTGTGGGGCCCAGTACAATGTATGTGTTGTATCCACACCGTCCATCCATTTGGAGATATCATTTTAGGGTGTTATCCAAAGAATGAGGTAGATCCATAGCTTTAGTAGACCCCATGACAGAAAATAGTGGGGAGAGTGATTCTCACCGTTGAAACCTTCCTAAGGCCGACCATGATGTTTATTTGAAATCCAATTTGCTCACAAGTTAACACAGACACGAAAGAAGGTAAAACACAAGTATTAGCTCGATCGAAAACTTTTATGGGCCTTAAAAGTTTTTAATGGTGGGCATTGGATGGAAAATAAACATCAGTAGGCGTTAGAAAGTTTGCAACTGTACGAATTCAATCCACATTGCTTCATGTGGTGTGGTTCACTTAAGCCTTCAATTTACCTCCTATTTTGTGTCGTACTCTAAAATGATCTGTTAAAATGGATGATCGGCATGGTTAAAAAATATATATCATGATGAGCCCACAGATCCTCCAATAGGACTGTCCCTCTCTAGCCAGGTACCGCTGGGGTAGTATCCAATCTAAGGTCGTGGCCCACTTTCCTACCATCCAATCCCACCCTCCATGATAGATCTCAACCGTTGAAGTCCATCCATTGGAGCTCTAGCATGCATTAGCAGAAGAAGGAATAGGAGATCTAACGATGGGTGTTCATTATCTTCGTCTTGATAATTTTTGGGCCCACTTGATGTTTGCATTGTATAAGGGAGGGTCCAATAGTGGTGGGGTCCCTCCCTTTCACGTTTTTCTCTCTTTCTCTCTCTCCATCTCTTTCATTTTCCCTCGATGATGATGATGAGTGGCCCACCTATGACATATGTATTATATCCATACCGTTCATTTTGGGAAGTATGGACCCCACCTTGATGAATGGATTAGATCCACACCGTCCATAAGTGGGCCACATAACGTGGGACCATCACGATGTGGGTGGCTGGTGAGTCACGAGTACATGGGACCCACCATGATGTACGTTTTTCATCCATCCTGGCCAGACAATGTCTGATGGCCTGGATGTTATACCCTGTAATAATATATATATATATATTATTTAATAATATTTTATTATATTATGTGGGTCCCACGTGGGACCCACCATGATATATGCCTCCATCCACACCGTCCACTATGTGGGATGGTGTGACCCACTATGATACGTGTCTTATCTCCACCGTCTAGTGATCTGGACGGTGGACACCACCATGATGTAGGGGTCTATGCACCGTCTAGACAGTGGACGGTGGCAACCACCTTGATCTATCTAATCCACACCGTCTAGCATTTCTGGATGGTGAAGCTAGGCCGTACGTGTGGTATCCACACCGTCCAGGCCTTTGACGGTGAGACCCACCTTAGGCAATTGTTCTATATCCAGACCGTCCGTCTATTGGATAGCCAGGTCTGGCCGTTTAAAACCATCACATGTATTAAAATAATAATATGTGTGTATATATATGTATATATAAATTTATATCATATATATCTCTCTGGTGGGCCACACATAGTACCCACCAGATGGGCGTGATTTATCCCTGCCGTCCAGATGTCCTGGACGGTGGGGCCTACTATGATATATGTGTTGTATATCCCAACCGTCCATCTGGACGGTGGGGACCACCCAGCTACGTGGCTGCTGCTATACATCAGCATGTTCTATGGTCTAGACATGAGGTGTGTGTTATATCCAACTGTAAATCCTCACCATGCAAGTGGGACCACATGATGATGGGTCGCATGATCCAGGCCGTCCAGACTATGTGGGTCGTACTATGATGTATATATATAATCTACGCCGTCTATCTGTCAAGTGGACCACACTACAAAATCAGTAAAGGGTTGAACATCCACCATTGAAACCATTTTGGGGTCATGAAAGTTTTGGAGTTTTTCCCTTAAATCAGGCCTTTGTGACCTTATGAACAGATTGGATGGAAAATAAATGTTACGGTGGGCCCCGTGGGTTTTAATTTATGGAAATCATTACCTCCCCTGCTAGTTGTGGTATGGTCCAGATGATTTTTGATATGATTCATATTTTTGGGTAATGCTATAAAATGATTTATAAAAATGGATGAACGGTGTAAATGGTGCAGCCCAAGTAATGTGACCCACTTGTTATATTTGAGAAGCCCATTGTGATGTATTTGGAGCACATGGGTTGAGGCCCATTGTGATGTATTTGGAGCACATGGGTTGAGGCCCATTGTGATATATTTGGGGCCATGGGTCAAGGCCTATTGGGTATATATTTGAGGCCCATGTGTAGGGTCCACCTGTAATGTATATAGGCCCATGTGTAGGGCCCACCTATTGTGTATTTGAAGCCCATGGGTTGTGGTCCATTGTGATGTATTCAAGGCCCATGGGCAAGGCTTGATGTAATGTGTTTATGACTCATATGATGAGGCCCATTGTGATGTATTCCTGGCCCATTTAGTAAGGCCCAATGAGATGTTATTCCGGCCCATATATTGAAGCCCATTTGATGTATATAGGGCCCATGTATTGCGGCTCATTGTGATGTAAATGAGGTCCATGAGTGAAGCCCAATGTGATGCATATGCGGCCCATAAGGGAGGCTCATAGTGATGTGTATTAGGTCTTTGTGCGAGGCCATGGGCCCACTATACGTTTGGCTTTATGTGGGCCACTCCTTGAGAGCAATGATGGTTAAATGTCCACATTGATAGGCGATTATGGTTAAATGTCCACATTGTGACCTTCCCTTAGGCCGATTCTAATTGTTGAGGCCGATTCTGATTGCTTAGGCCAATTATCAATGTTGATTTCGCTTATCGAGGCCGATTGTCGACGCCGATTCTGATTGTCAAGGCCGATTATGATTGTCGATACTGATTCTGATTGTCGAGACTGATTCTGATTGTTGAGGCTGATTCCGATTGTCGAGGCCGATTATGATTGTTGATGCCAATTATCGATGTCAATTATGAGTATGTAACAGCATAGCATCATAATAAATGCCCATACGCATCATCTGCATGTTTGTTATGAGATGTGGTTGACCATTGCATATGTCATTGGGCATGTTGTTATGAGACTCCCTAATAGGCGGAGATTGTCTCACATGGGTACACGATATGCGTAGGATTGATGTATGACTGGATTGTATGACTCATGCATCTTGTATTGTGTGTTGTGATTACTATACGCCCTAGCGACATCAGGGTCGTAGCCTCCACAGGCATATCATGGATGGCCAGATGGGACACTGAAAATATGTTACTAGCATCAGGCCCCATAGATGGCCTTGGGTGAAAATCTCTAAACCCTTTTAGTACCATAGGATGCCCCAACGTCGAGACCAAGTGGATATATATGAGCGGATGAGGGCCGTATACCAGCAGGCCGCGTCTCCCACTGTGTTGTGGTCAGTTGGGAGGGGGTGTGTCCTTGCCCATGTTGAGGGTCAATTATTGCATATCTGACCCTAGTTATTGCGTGGATTTAGGAACATAATACTGTTTAATGGCCTGATTTAATCATGTTTGTGATGTAGGGTGAAGTTGCGAACTTGGACCGAAACGGGGTGCTAAAAGTTAGTATTTAACGCTTAGAATTCACCAAGGGAAGGGACGGAACCCAGGGTACCAAGATCGACGGATTTACACGCCAGAAATCTGAAGGAACTGATAAACTGAAGCTCAAGTAGCCCAAAAGACGTCCAGAATGCAAGATCATAAGGTTCCCACTATCCGTTCAGCTCAAAACTCCATACGTGGCCTGATGACCACAAATGAACCGTACACGTCGAATTTCAGCTCCTAGATCACTGTAAAAGTGGCCCAACTGATAGATCAGCCACCAAAATAGTGATATGGGGCCCACTTGGAATCTGGATATGCTTCAAATTTGGTCACAGCTGTTAAAAATATATAAGAAAAGAGATGGACGGAACGGATTGTACATATACATCACGATGGACCCCACATGCCCAGTGTGAGATCTACGATGGCTCTGGTGGGGATATGCTTCAAATTTGGTCCCAGCTGCTTAGAGAGGCTTAAATGTGTGCTGAGAAGATGTGAAGAAAAGAATTTGGTACTTAATTGGGAGAAGTGCCATTTTATGGTTCAGAAGGAAATTGTCCTTGGGCATATAATCTCGTCCAAGGGAATCGAGGTAGATAAGGCAAAAATCGATCTTATCTCTAACCTACCTCCACCTAAGAACATCAGAGATGTGCGATCCTTCTTAGGACATGCAGGGTTTTACAGACGATTCATAAAGGACTTTAGTCTCCTCTCTTGTCCCTTATGTGATCTTCTACAAAAGGATGCACCATACGAGTGGACTGAGCAATGCCAAGAAGCTTTCACCAAGCTTAAGGGCATGTTAACCACTGCACCTATCATGCAGCCACCCAATTATAGCCTTCCTTTTGAGCCTATGTGCGATGCTTCTGATTATGCTCTTAGAACGGTTCTAGGATAGAGAAAAGATAAGAGGCCCTATGTCATTCATTACGCAAGTAGAACTTTAAATTCTGCCCAAGTGAACTACTCGACTACGGAAAAGGAACTCCTAGCCATAGTATTCGCTTTGGATAAATTTAGCTCCTACCTAATCGGATCTAAGATCATTATCTACACAGATCATGCGACACTTAAGTATCTTCTTTCTAAGAATGATTCTAAGCCCCATTTGATACGATGGATCCTTCTACTCCAAGAATTTGATCTGAAAATTAAAGATAAAAAAGGAGTAGAGAACATATTGTCCGATCATCTGTCTCGCCTTAATACCTCTGATTCCCCTGAGGTGACCCATATCAATGACATGTTCCCTGATGAACAACTGTTCAGAGTCTCCCATTCACCTTGGTTCGCTGATGTTGTCAATTATCTTGCGATAGGTTCCATACCGACGCATTGGACTGCACAAGATAAGAAGAAATTCTTTACCAAGGTGCGCAACTTTTTCTGAGACGATCCATATTTATTCAAATATCATCCAGACCAAATTCTAAGGAGATGTGTGCTAGATGACGAGCATCTAAGTGTCATCTCCTTCTGTCATTCACAGGCCTGTGGTGGTCACTTTTCTGTTAAAAAGACCATAACCAAGATTTTACAGTGTGAGTTTTATTGGCCCACTATGTTTAGGGACACTCTTGAGTTTTGCAAGGCTTGTGAGCGTCGTAAAAAATTAGGAGCATTGTCCTGTCGAAATATGATGCCTTTGAATCCCATCCTTATCATAGAAGCATTTGACTGTTGGGGCATCGATTTCATGGGACCATTCCCCTAATCATTTGAAAATTTGTATATTTTGCTTGCCGTAAATTATGTCACTAAATGGGTCGAAGCAATCCCGTGTCGAAATAATGACCATCGCACGGTCATTAAATTCTTAAAAGAGAACATCCTTTCGCGGTTCAGGATGCCTCGAGCCATCATTAATGATGGGGGCTCACACTTTTGTAATAGACCATTCGAGAGCTTAATAAAGAAATACGGTATCTCTCATAAGGTGAGCACCCCATACCATCTACAGACAAGTGGACAAGCTGAGATTTTCAACAGGGAGATCAAACATATCCTAGAGAAAACGGTTAACCCTGATCGTAAGGATTGGTCAATCTGATTGACCGATGCCTTATGGGCATACCGTACTGCTTTTAAAACCCCTATTGGAACGTCTCCCTTTAGACTTGTCTATGGGAAAGCTTGTCACTTGCCTGTGGAGTTGGAACATAGAGCGTACTGGGCAATCAAAAATCTGAATTTCAATCTGGACAACGCTGGCTCGCTACGTAAACTTCAATTAAATGAACTTGAAGAAATCCGAAACAATGCATACGAGAACTCGAGAATTTATAAGGACAGAATGAAGGCGTTTCATGACCAACGTATTCTACGAAAATCATTCACACCTGGTCAGAAAGTCCTTTTATATAATTCTCAATTACATCTCTTTTCAGGTAAGCTTCGATCTCGTTGGACTGACCCTTACATTGTGGTCACTGCGTATCCTCATGGGGCCGTTGAGATAAGAGATCCTGACAATGGCAAGGAGTTTAAAGTAAATGGACATCGCTTAAAGCCATTTGTCGAGAAATTTGATTCAGAGGATATGTCCATACCTCTGACTGATCCTATTTACCAGGATTGATCTCCTAGTCTGATGGAGGTATAGGTAGGTTTCCTGTTTTCATAGGACAAGGGTATTTTGCTTTATGTTGTTCTAGGTTCATTCGTTTTCTACATTGTTTTAGGATAGTTTTGTTTTGTTGGTTTCTCTCTTATGCTGACTTGCTTTCATGCTAAGATCTTTGTGTAAAAACTTCTTGAATCCCTCGTCCAGGTACAATCTTCCCATCACTTCTCAATTACTTTCATTGTCTCATATGCATTGCATGCTTATTTCTTTTACATTGAGGACAATGTAGATTTTAGGTTGGGGGTGGGAGATTAGGTTTCCTAATCAGTGTTTTCTTGGTCTTGAGCAAAAAATTATGAAAATTTTTAATTTTTCTGGAATTTCTTGTGAATTCTAAGTGATTTTGACAACCATCTAGGGCACTTAGAATTTCAAGATACGTGATGTTGGCAATTTATGACTCTTAAATTTAGTATCTGTTAGATTTCACAGATTTTACAATTAAGTTTGAATTGTTAATATAGAATTAGAAGTTGTAAACATTGATTAAGTCATGATTTTACATGTCACATCTCGCTTTCATATTAAGGTTTCAGTTTGATATTCAAGGATTAACTTGGTAATCACTAAGCATGAAGGAATCACAGCTTGAAAATTTTGCCCGTCATGATCAATTGAAGAAAAGAAAATACCGAGCTTAAAAAAACAGATACCTTTGGAAAAGGTTGGCGAATAATCTTCACCATAGGTTTGCTCCCTATAGGTGTAGATTTAATTCCCCATGGATGATATATGAAAATGGTTGAGTGTACAGTCTTCACCATAGGTTTGCTCCCTATAAGTGAAGATTTGATTTTCCTTCTTGGCGTTACTTTTAATGGAAAAATCAAAAGTTGGAAGAATGAAAAGAAGAACTGTAAGGCAAGTTCTATTTTAGGTTTTGGTTGTCCTAAATGTTACTTGAATCATCAATGTTATCATGTAAATTAAAAATTGAATCTCTTAATGATGATAAGTCGAGACTACACGATACACCTATGGAATTCAATGTTTAGAATTTTTTCTAATTGATAGATTAATACTTTGAACTTGATTATAAAGCTTCTCATGCGCTTGAGTTTAGGAGAAAGTAATACCTAACATTCATGAATCTGAGAATTCTCATATCTGGATTATTTTTCAAAAATCACTCGAGTTTATATAAATTGTCTTGTAATTCTCAACTTATTTTTCGCATACTTTGCTCGGGACTAGCAAAATGCTGGCTGGGGGTTGTGATGAGGGTCAATTATTAAATATCCGACCCTAGTTTTTGTGTGGATTTATGAACATAATACTGTTTAATGGCCTGATTTAATCATGTTTGTGATGTGGGGTGAAGTTGCGAACTTGGACCAAAACAGGGTGTTAAAAGTTAGTATTTAATGCTTAGAATTCACTAAGGGAAGGGACGGAACCCAGGGTACAAAAATCGATGGATTTACACACCAGAAATCTGAGGGAACTGATAAACTAAAGCTCAAGTAGCCCGAAAGACGTCCAGAATGCAAGATCATAAGGTTCCCACCATCCGTTCAGCTCAAAACTCCATATGTGGCCTGAAGACCACAAATGAACCATACACGTCGAATTTCAGCTCCTGGATCATTGTGAAAGTGGCCCAACTGATAGATCAGCCACCAAAACAGTGATATGGGGTCCACCTGCAATCTAGATATGCTTCAAATTTGGTCCCAGCTGTTAAAGATATATAAGAAAAGAGATGGACAGAACGGATTGTACATATACATCACAATGGACCCCACATGGCCAGTGTGTGTACACCATGTACACGGCACTGGCCGTGCACCAAAAATAAAAAACAAGTCAGCGTGCGCTGACCTGTCTTCTTTTCGCACCAACAATAGCGGATGCACCAGTGTCCCCCGTTCTCTCTGTGGGGCCCACTAATCATTCAAATGACCAATTTGAACCGTCCAATCGTCTTAGAGGATAGCCACGACCACAACCATGTTGAATTTTTAGCCCCATTCAAGTTATCGGAAGATCTTGGTCGTTGAATGTGATATGGATAGCTGAAGAACGATCTCATGGGCCACCACATTTTGGATCCAAAATTGTCCCTTCCCAAATGGTTTTTTGAGGAGACTTTAACATATGGCGTGGATCTTGTGCCTGACACCAAGAAGTGGGCCCCACTAACCTTAGCGTGAGATCTGTGATGGCTCTGTTCCGCAACATAGGTTGTGGTTGATCTCTGTGGGCCACCATCAGGGCCCATCGGGCTAATCAGGACCGTCAGTCAGGAGCCCACGGGTCCTATCTCCCTCCTTAGGTGGTGGAATAGTAGAAGATAACGTTAATCGAATTTCAACCGTCTAAACGGAAGACTGGTGGTGAATTGAAATAATTCGCGGTCCACCACGAATCTGCTCCAAAACCAATCAGGTTCCACTGGTTTTTCGGGGGGAAACTAATGGACGACATGGATTTCTTTAACAAGTCTGACTACGGACCCCACCAGACATCAGCGTAAAAGTTATACACACGCTGTTGCGTAAGAAGCTCGCCGACCTATGCTGCGGAAATTTTCCACCAACCGTGCACTGATGCCTCTACCTATAAGAAGGGGAGATTGAAGAGTAGGCATGGTATTTGGAGCTGGGGGGGCTGGATGTGAAGCAAAGGAGCAGAGAGAGTTTGTTGAATGTTTATTTATTTAATTCTTTTTTTTTAATGATTATTTTTGAGAGATTTAACCCAATCATGTTGGGCTAAACCTCTTAGCTAGGGCTAAGAGGTGAAGCTTGTAGCGTGATGAGGAGACCTATTGCTTGTGTTTTTATTCAGGTTGAATTGAATTTGATACTAGCTTGATTATGGGAATGCTTTCAGTTTTCAATGGTCTGTTGTGACTGAATTACAATGGGTCTGCGATAGCTTTGAGCCTGTTCCTTTTGTTTTTATGTTTATGACGTCAGGAAGCCCTGTTGTTCACCATCGTCTCCTAGGCATGGTCGGATGACGGTACCCTTCCTAACCTTCATGCATTGTTAATTGGTTGGTAGTTAGTTTAATTCTGTTGTTTGCTTTGTCTCTTGGGCATGGTTTGGTGACGGAATCCATTCTAATTCATATACCTTTCATCTCTTAAAAATTATATCAAATCAGTTCAGTTTAATTTCCATGATTTTTGAAGCAGGCATAAGATCTCCCTGATCTTTACAAGTGGATCCTCTGAATCCCTAGTTTCTTATCTCTGATTTCTCTTAAGTTTTACATTAATCTCTCACCATTATTCATCAATTTATATTTGATTTAGATTTCATCTTAGACTAGTTCTATTTCTACCTAGTTTCAGATTACGTACAGGTTTCAGTCCCTTAGGATTCGACCTCGGTCTTACCAAGCTTATTACTACATCACAACCTTACACTTGGGGTGTGAACAAGTTTTTGGCGCCGTTGCCGAGGACTGACGGTTATGTTTTCCGAAATTAACTAGTTTTAGGATTAGTTTAAGATTAGGATTTCTCTAATTTTAGGTTAGATTATTTTTTGTTGATTTCTAAAAACTAACCTGTTTTCATATTTTATAGGTTTCCGAGATAGTTTCTAAATTAGTAAGTTCTTCTTAAATTCTTCCTTTCTATTTCTAGATTAGGATTTGTTTCCCTTTTTTAGCAAGTTTCTAATTCTAATTCTTTTAGAATCCTAACCTTGTTTCCTATTTTATTTCTAGAATTTTCCTATTTGTAGACTTTCTATTTTGAGACTAACCTTACTGTTTTATAGGCTTTTAAGATAGAAACTTCTAATTTAGTAAGGTCTTTCTAATTTCTACTTCCTATTTCTCATATCCTCTTATTAACTTACTTTCTAGTTTAAGAATTTCCTAATTTGCTTTCTAGGAATTTCTTCTTTTTCTTTAGCAATTAGTTTACGTCTAATTAGGAATTCTATAATCTTAGACTTTCTAATTTTAGAAACTAACTTGTTTTGTTTGTTTTGCAGTTTGGTAACATCTCTCTAACCCTCTATTTCTTTTTAGATTCTTAATTCCTTTCTTAGGACTAGGTTTAGAATTTAAATCAAGGGCTGCGAGTGTTTCATGCCCAAGTGGGCCCGTGACAACACTCGACGTCTCTTGACTGACGGAGGATTAGTTGAGGGGTTAACTATCCATCACAGGACTAAACACCACTCGAAATCCCCTGAGATAATTGAAGTGATGACTGAGAACCAACCTCTTCTACCTCAACCTAGGGTGGAGGACATTCAGGATGAGAATGAGGTGCATCAAGCACCCTCGCCTCATACTTTACGAGATTATTTACAACCAGCGGGGGTGAGTACACCCTCATGCATGATTTTTCCTGAAAATACAGGACATATTGACATTAAGCCAGGGGTTATCCAACTCCTTCCTAAGTTCCATGGGCTTGAATCTGAAGAACCATATCTACATTTGAAGGAGTTTGATGAGATCATAGCCACTTTATATTTTCAAAATGTGTCTGAGGACACAGTCAGGCTGAGACTCTTTCCTTTTTCCTTAAAGGAAAAGACTAAGACGTGGTTACATTCACTGCGTCCTAGATCCATTTGCACATGGAATGATATGCAAAGGGAATTTATAAAGAAAATTTTTCGACATCATAAAACGATTACCCTTAGAAAAACAATCCTGAACTTCACCCAAAAGGAGGATGAAACATTTTACCAATATTGGGAAAGGTTCAAGGATTTGGTCAGTTCATGCCCACAACACGGCTTTGAAACGTGGCGCATTACAAATTTTTTCTACAATGGACTGACATCTTCCATGCACCAAATGGTTGAGACAATGTGTAATGGAGAATTCATTAATAAAAATGTCGACGAGGTATGGGATTACCTTGATAGTATTACTAAAAAAACACAATCATGTGATTATTACCCAAAATTGAACACCACGTCTAGGCCGACTCAATTAAAGGAGAAAAGTGGATTTTATTTCTTGAAAGAAGAGAATGATCTCAAGTATAAAGTGACTACGCTTATAAGAAAAGTTGAGGCCATGGAAGGAAAGAAGGATAAGGTTAATGAAAGTGTTTGCGGCATCTGTGATTGCAATATTCATACAACTGAAAATTATCCCACGATACCCGCCTTTCGAGAGGTGGTGAATGAATAATCCAATGCCGTAAATAACTATTAAAGACCTTTCAATGGACCGACCTCTAATACGTATAATCCTGGTTGGAGAAATCATCAAAATTTTATTTGGAGGAATGGACAAACTGCTACCCCTCAAGGTTTCTTTAATCAAACTTCACAACAACAACAAGAGAGACCTAAAGAGGATCCGGTTCAAAAACATATTCGAGAACAAGAGCTACTTAATCAGAATTCGGCACAAGGGCTTCATGATATCCACATGGCATTAGGAATGCTTGCGTTATCTATTCAAAGGATAGAGTCACAATTAACAAGTGGAGAAAAGGGGATACTTCCTACTCAACCTCTCCCCAATCCCAAACTGCAATATGAAATAAGTGACCCTAGCTCTTCAAATCAAATGGAGCACGCTAAATCCATCACCACTCTTAGGAGTGGGAAGATCATTGATAAAACCCTTCCGGTTAGGCTTGAAAAGCCTCAAGAACCAGAAGAGAACAACAATGATGGATCTAGTGATGCCCCACAAAAATTAGAACCGAAACTTTTAGAAAAGCCAGTTGCTTCATTTCCCCAACGGTTGGTCGCACCAAAACCTCTCTCTAACTCGCAAGATATTCTAGAAGTGTTAAAACAAGTAAAAGTCAACATTCCTCTACTTGATGTCGTAAAACAGATACCTTCATATGTCAAATTCCTAAAAGACCTATGCACAACCAAAAGACGGCAGAGTATTTAAAAGAAAATTTTATTGACTGAGAAAGTGAGTGTCATCTTAAAGCAAGACATGCCGCAGAAATTCAAAGATCCCTGTAGCCCAACCATATCATGTGTAATCGGGAACTATCGAATTGATCACGCACTTCTTGACTTAGGAGCAAGCGTTAATTTGATTCCTTACTCGGTATACAAACAGTTAGGATTAGGTGAATTAAAACCCACCCTAACCACACTACAACTTGCTGATCGCACTGTTCATGTACCAAGAGGGATAATCGAGGATGTGTTGGTCCAGGTCAATCGATTTTACTACCCTGTAGATTTTATCATCCTGGATACCGAACCCATCAATAACATGAGCACTCAGATTCCTGTCATTCTTGGTCGCCCATTCTTGGCCACTTCAAATGCGATTATCAATTGCAGGAATGGTGTCATGACTATGTCTTTCAAAAATTTGACATTGGAGCTAAACATCTTTTTCAATAACGGCAGCAATTCAGAGGATGATGAGGATTTCCATGATATTAACATGATTGATTATGTCATGGAAGATAGAACGCCTCTTGCCTTATCCTCTGATCCTCTAGAGACGTCCCCGGTGATGATCCCAGAGATGTACAGTACTGATATGTGGACTTATTGAGCAGGCATTGTATACTCATTCATTCATTCATTCACTATCCACTCGGGATGGCGGTGCGCAACTATTTATTACTTGTGCCTTTGCAATGGCCATGATTTCGGTTGGGGTGTGCGACTAACCTGAGATCAGGAGTTTACCACATTGAGTCTGACTATCCAAATTTAGGTATGAGACTAGTTTGGATAGAAGTCCCTTGTGGTGGACCCCGTAGTCTGTGATACTATGTATTATTATCCCGACTTCACACTCTAGCTTGGTCATTTCATCCACATCGCATATTGCATTACATCCGCAGGCATATGGCATTTTGGTTTGTTATGTTCTTGCACTTATATGGCCTAGACGGACTCAGCAGGATTTACATATTGCATTGTACCCTTGGCATCTGATATTTGACTCTCTTGAACTCCTCATTTGCATAGCTGATTTGTATAACGTACTCTGATATTGTATGACTCATGGACTTGTCAGTATTTCTGCTCACTCTAATATTGTATGGTTCTTGGACTTATCAGTATCTTCGTTTACTCTAATATTACATTCTGAGCACGCATGTACTGCTCACACACTTACATCATCCTCTAAGCTTTCTATAAGCTTATGCATGATAGATGCGTGCAGGTGACATTATGATGCAGTGGAGCTAAGTTGGGAGCATGCGGTTGAGCTTCTGGAGTTTTCTTTGATATTTCTATATTGTATTTCCCTTTTAGCATTGTACTCAAATGATTATATTAGTGTATATGTGATGATGTTGTTGTTCTTGTGATCTGGGTATACTTGTGGTTATGCTTCTTATAAGATAAATTCATACTAAAAATTATCTTTGTAGGATCCCAGGATCGGGATCTGGCGTATGAGCATTAGGAGCCGAGAATGGGGTACTGCGGAGGCTGTCGGCATCGAATTCGGCAATTGAAAATTTTGTGAACTCGGTTTCTGAATATGGGGCGTGATAATACCTCTGGTTTTTAGAGTACCTGGCGGAGAGGTTGTGTAAGTGCTCGGATGTTGAGCATACTTAGGTTGTCAAATTTCATAAGACAAAACCACTTCAAAGTAGATCTTCAAAGGTCAGTCTATGTTCAAGAGAAGATCAAGCTTAAGATCAATTTTTGTTATAGAAAAGATCAAGCTCAAGATTGGTCTACGTTCAAGAAAAGATTAAGCTTAAGATTGGCTGATATTCAAGATGAAGCCCCAGATAAAGTTCGAGCTCAAATTGAAGGTGAAGTCTGAGACTAAGTTCAAGCCAAAGATAATTAGATATTTGATATATTTCAAGTGTTATAAAACCCTAGAAAGACCTTAGGACTAGGTACTTTCAAAATTGTTTAATCATGGGTTTTTTCATTTGTTTTTTGCTGGAATTCAACCAGCCTAACTTCTGATTTGGCCAGCCTAAGCTTCCTCGGTTAGATCAAATTCAATCTCAAAGCAAATAACAACTTTTGTTGCAAATTCGGCTAACCTGATCTTAAAATTTGGCCAGCCTAAGAAAGTTTATGTTAAATTCTAGCAACATCAACTTTTGAAATTCATGAAAATTCAACTAGTTGAATTGTGCTGTTCAGCCAGCCGAACTTGACTTCAGGTCAGCTGAATTTTAGATAATCTTTATCTCGTGCAATCCGAAATCTATTTAACAGAATCCGCTGAACTTAGGCTAGTCGAAGCCTATCTCGGGCTGGCCGAGTTCTAACTTCTCTGCTTATAAATTGAGTTCTTCTCTCATTCCAAATTACACAAGTTAATTATCAAAATTCTTCTGTAAGAGAGAAATAAGCTCAAGTTATTAGCAAGCTATTGGTTGGTATTTATAATTTATTTAAATAGTTTTTTCAATTCTCTTTAGTCTCAGATCTTTTAAGTTAAATCTAAGAGAGTAAACTATACTCCTCTTTGAGATCTAAGAGAATTAAATTAAGTGGCTTTTGGGTATAACAAAATTAAAATCTATAGAACCCTAAACCCTTTCTATCTAACTGAAGACGACACCACCTACATTCAAGAAAGAGGTCTTTCCACTACAAGCTTCTGCTACGTCTTCTAAGGTTGAAGATAAGTATATCTTTTATAACTCTTTTATATTTTTTAGAGATCTCCTGTGAAAATCTCAGTTAAGGTTTTGTCAGAGATATCCTGGTAAAATCTCGGTTTGGGTTTTTATTGTGATAGCTCATGAAAATCACAAGGAACTGTATCAGGTTATTAAGGTGACCCTATGAAAACCTTTTTATAGTGAAAATAAAAATTACAAGGGGCTAATTTTGAGAGTGGAGTAAGTGTGGCTATTGTTAAAGCACCGAACCACTATAATTCTTTATACCATGTGGTGAATGCCTTATTTTTATTTTTGGAGGATTGGATGTATTTAATTTCAATTGTGTGGTGAATGTTGTAATTCTTTAATTTACTCTTGCTAATTTGAAGTTTGATTTTAAAGATATTCGTGAAATAAGGTTGTCCTGCCCAAAACTTTAGGTGAAGGTTGTCTTACGAATTATTTGGAATCAAGGTTTCAATACTCAAGCAACTGAAATCTTTGTATTATTTATATATTTGGCACTTGTTTTAATTATTTAGCGTTATCCTACTCACCCCCTATAGGACATTGTAAGCTCTCCTTTTCAGGTTGGTTGGTCGGGACAACGATGGTATGGGCTTAGAAGTAGGGCCGTATGTAGTGTGATGAGACAACAAGGGACAGGGCCAGCTTTTCGATGTCTGGATACCTACTCTCAGTGGGGACCAAGGCTTTGCTGATGTAGTACACTAGCAGTTGTTTCCCCTCTTATTCTCGAACGAGGGCCAGGCTAATCACTGTTGTTAAAACTATCAAGTATAGTAGCAACGACTCCCCTTGCTCGGGCTTTGAGATTAATGGGACAATCCCAAGTACTGTTTGAGTTGTTGAAAGGCGAGCTCACATTCTTCAGTCCATTCTGTCTATCTAGATCTTCAGCTGGGATTTTGGGTAGATGATGTCGAAACCATGTTGTAACCATCAAGGGTGGAATTATGTCAATCTGGGGTTGCACCGACCAAGGGTAGTGCTGACTTAGGGAAATCATCGTTTTAGGGTCGTGCTAACCTGAATTATTTGCAAGTGATGCCTGAGGTCCATTTCATCTCGGTTTCTCCGACCTGCCCTTAGAGGTGGTCATGGAGTCGAGTTCGAGCTAGTTCGATGTTCGGGAGTGGTGTCTCAAACCACACCAGTTGTATATCGACCTCCGTTAGCCCATGGGCTTCCAATCTAACCTTAAATACATTGGTCAATCTACTTTTCCCATAACACCACCAATGCCCATTTTTATGAAACATTAGAACCATTGGGATTGTTCATTGACACTTCCAAACCAAACCTTAAAGGGAAATATGGAATTAACAAGGTCTTCAAAACTTGGGCCCAGTTTAGTGGTTGGCCCAAACTACTACTCAAAACAGTGGCGACTGAAGTATAGAGGCTAGAGGCCCACACCCAACACTAAGCCTCATCACTTTTTAAGGTGGGGTTGCATCCCTTGCCAATTGTATTTTTGTGGTGTGTATGTGCCGGATGTGCCAAAGATGAATGCGACTTGATTTGAACTGAACGCCTATAACCCCAAGCGCTAAATAGACTAAAAGATTGAGTTATATGTGGATTGGCGGTTCCCACCATCATTTACAAAGAATCAAGCAATTTGCTAATAGGTGAATTTGTCCTTTTAATGAGTATTTTTTAATGTCAAATTAAAGGGCTTTCAATTAAGTGCATGATAACTAATAAAATTTAATCATAAAACAATATTTTGTAAAAAGAAACAGCCTAAATGGAAGAGTATTCTATTGATACTTTATATATACTTATAATTCGCTGAAAAGATAAGTAAAAAGAAAAGGAAAATGGATAACTAACAACATTCAATTTGTTGCTCAGTAAGATGCTAGGCTTCATAAGCAAGATGGTTGTCGAGCACGACAATTTGTTCATTGTTCAACTGGGCTTCATAGGAAAGATAGTCGTTGAGCACGATAATATGTTCGTTGTTTAACTAGAATTTATAGGTAAAACAGTTGTTAATATCAACAATATGCTCATCATTCAACTAGACTTAGTAGGCAAGATAATCATGGTTCGTGAGATAGATGTCTTTTTGTTAGTCATCATGGATTGAGCTTTGTAGGTAAGATGGTCGAAGTGAGCGAATCTTCACCAATTTGTTCGTCACACAACTAGGTATCGTAGGTTAGACAGTCGTGGTTAGACTTAATTGCTAATTTAATACACACTGGCTTAAAAATAAATAAACAAACCACATCTTGTAATTTAAATATCAATAATATCAACCAATAAATCAATCAATATTAACTATATTACATGCAGCCAATAGAGTAATCGGGGGAAGTTATCAAATCCCTATATAGCACAAATTATCGGGGGACCGCGGAAGCACACCGAAATGAATCAAGCAAAATATTCCAATCGTACAACCAAGTCTAATCACAAAAATCAAAATTTATCGTGGAAAAACTCTTGCGAGAAAAAAAATCACAGCACAAAGCGACAATAATGCACTATGAAAGCATAAAATTATAAAAGATAGAGATTACCCAATTCAAACAATCTTTGAATATCAGTTATAAGCCCTTAAACCCCTTTAAAATGAATTAGAAAGCCTTGAGATACACCTTATTCCTGATTACACCCATATATATATAGCGTCTATGAGAATCCCAATCAAAATAGGAAACAAATCCTGCACTCACGCAACTCTATGTAACTCTGCGCAATCGTTAGATGGCACTTCGATGGCAACGATAGACTGTTAATGACATCAAACATCTTTGATGTCATCAAACTAAACACCAAAATATTTCAGTGATAAAACATGAATTTTTCGAATTTTCCCGATGGCATTGAGCAGCCTTCGATGGCATTGAAGTCTGCTCGATGACATTAAGTTGTTATCGATAGACCTATTGATTTATAGATTTAAGACATCAATCAACAATCTCCACTATGTCTTCAATTTCCATTCTTCATAGCTCCTTTTTACTCATCTCTAATTCCGCCTTGCATCATAGCTCTAACATCGCTTCTCGTGCACACTGTCTTCCATTTACACCTTTGTCAAGCCTAGAGAAGTTTCACATAACTTGAACTTCTCTGTGGTAACCACTTTAGTGAGCATGTTAGTCCGATTAACGCTCATGTGAATTTTCTCCAGAGTCACGCCTGCTTCCTCAAGCATCTATCAAATAAAATGGTGATGAACATCAATGTGTTTAGTACGTGAATTATAAATAAAAATTTGAGCCAAATTGATCACGTTTTCGCAGTCACAATTAACTAGCATGGACTCCTGCTGAAGCCCCAACTAATTTATCATCCATTTTAACCAAAAACTTTCCTTGAATGCCTCTATCACTGCCATATACTCTACTTCGGTAATGGAAATAGCCACCACAGACTGAAGCACTACAAGAAATCCCACCTTTAGCGACAAAAATTTTCATCGCTAAAAGATAAATTTTCATAGGTAAAAACTTTTAGCAACGAAAATTTTCGTCCCTAAATTTGTCACTAAAAGATTGAAGTAAGAGGTTTTTATCGACAAAAAATTTGAATTGTCGGCAAAGGCAGCTTTTTAGCGATGAAAATTTTCATCACTAAAAATACATAAAAACTTTTAGCAACGAATATTTTCGTCACGAAAAAAAATTTGCAAAACTTTTAGCTACGAAAATTTTCGTCACTAAAAATAATTACAAAACTTTTAGCAACGAATATTTTCCTCGCTAAAGAACATTTGCAAAACTTTTAGTTACACAAATTTTTGTCGCTAAAAATAATTACAAAAATTTTAGCGACGAACATTTTTGTCGCTAAAAAATACACAAAACCTTTAACGACGAATATTTTTGTCATTAAAAAATATTTACAAAACCTTTAGCTACAAAAAGTTTCGTCGTTAAAAAATAGTACAAAACTTTTAGCGACGAATAGTTTCCTCGCTAAAAAAATATTTGCAAAACTTTTATCTACACAAAGTTATGTCACTAAAAATAATTACAAAACTTTTAGCGACGACAAGTTTCGTCTTTAAAAAATATTTCTTAAACTTTTAGCTATGAAAATTTTCGCTGCTAAAGATACTTACAGAACTTTTAGCGACGAAAACTTTCGTCGCTAAAAAATATTTGCAAAACTTTTTAGCGACGAAAAGTTTCATCGCTAAAGATAAATATTTAGAAAACTTTTAACTACAAAAAGTTTCATTGCTAAAAGTCTCTTTTAGAAAAAAAATATTCCAGCACAAAATTTTGCACAAAATTCCTGATATACACCTATTAACAATATATTTCATCATATTCTTCCTGATATACACCTGTTATATAATATATTTCATCATATTCACATTCACATCCATCTAAACCCATACTAGTAAATCCATCCAAACATAAACTCCATTCATCCAAACACAAACAATCTTATCCACATCACATTCATTCACGCATAAATACATATAAACTTAACATCATAAACAAATATACAAAAAATCACAAAGATGAAGGCGGAGGTGGTGGGGCAATGGTGGGTAAGCGTGCAACGAGAGCCTAAAACATCTCCATCATCCGTCGCTCATGCTCCACCCGCATCTCTTCCATCCTCCTCTCCTACTCTTCCCTCTGCCTCGCTAGCTCCTCCTCTATCCTCCTCTCCTGCTCCTCCCTCTGCCTGTCCAGCTGATCTCTGATGTCATCGACGACGACCCGCAGCTGCTGAACTTCTCTCTGCGATATCAGCTCAGCGTGCAACGCTATCGCCAACGATGATTGGTCGGCTGGAGGCAGCTCTAGCGAGTGCCATGAGCTTGCCACCATGGCCAAGCCCACACACATATCCAGAACAGGTGCCAAGCACCTGACTCAGGATCTCTGGCTCACTCTGCTAAATACCATTGGGAGTGGGCTGATTGCGTAAGTTGTCCATCTCCTCCTGGAATGAAAACATATGAATTTTCATAATAAATGACATTATTATAATTTAATGCAATTAAATTTTATAATGTAAAGATTTTTACCCAAATATCGCTGGCTCTAGGATGTACCCAAGATCCTGTCATCTGCCGATAGTGAGTCCCTCTGTAAAAGCCTACTGGTCCGGGCTCCTGGCCAGTGACGGAATCTTGCTCACAATTGAAAGGACAATAGAGTTAATATAAATGCATGGAAAAAATATATAAATATAATAATCACCATTACTTTCTTACCATGTCATGACGAAGTCGTACAAATGACTTTGAACCAGCTACGTGGTTCACTTCTAACTTTCCTTTGTTGTCAGAATTTATTTTGCTCATCTTCTGAATACATTATTCATAATACATTGTTAATAATTATAAATTTAATTATTACGTTAAGATATCGTAAGTATGTAAATATTACTTGAAAAGAATCAGACGAAAACCTATCGTAGAATATCTGTCGTCCTCATCGGTCACGTGCGCTGGTGCGGACTGTACGACCTCCTCGTAGATCGCACACCGCTTGTTCCGTTGGTGTAACTTACTGCGGTAATCCTTAAACTGCTCCTTGATCACGTCGTCGACGACATAGGAGATGTGCGGAACACTCAAATCCAAGTTAAATTTATCATGTAGTTTCATAAATAATAGATTAAGATAATAAATTTATTAAGAAAATAACTTAATCGTAAATGGACTTTTATAAAATAAATTTTAATTTACTAAAATTTACCTGAAGGTGCTGAAGGATGAGCTGCCGCACATTATCTGTCATGTCTCCCCCAATGGGGGGTGTTGGGGGGATTAGAGATTGGTATAAGACACCGACCTCTGATGTAAACAACATGGCACTGTTCCCAACAGGTTTAATGCAGTCTTGTGGGAACTCTACCGTCACCCTACCCTCATGCGTAAGTCGCTCTAAAAGTAACCCATGCATGGGTTCACGTCCTCGTCGGCTGATCGACGACGTTGTTGTAAAAGAAATATGTAAGTATAAACATAAACAGAAATCATTAAAAGAAATATATGTCTAGACTTACATGAAATACCTGGTGTATGCGCGATTGAGGGATCAGACGCTTGCGATGCAACATGTGACGACGATGTTGGCTTCGTCGCATCACGGGTAGAAGGGGTAGATCCAGTGCGCGAACTACATCTTCCACTTAGTGCCATCACTGAATATGTGTGAGCTACGAACTTATAAATTTAAACAATATCAATACAAGTGGAATATATTAAAACATTATACAAGGAGTGTTGACGGGACAATGCATTTGTGCTTATGCTTAGAGAGATGATTAAAATATGATTAGACCATTACCCTATAATGCAAGCAAAATATAATAAAACTGTAAACTTTAATCTATAAACCATAGAAATTTCATTACACATTGTCATTCTATATTAAATACACATATTCATTGTAATAAGAAACAACTTTGAGGTAAATTATCCGAAGTACTCCTTGCATAAGTTATCGTATGCTTCAGAAGTATATGTCATGTTGTGTGAAGCACTCGACATTTTTATAACCAACATACTAGTCACAATAGAAGAAATCTGGCCTCTCGGGACTCCATTCAGATGTGCAAGTGATAGAGTCGCATCTTCCATATCTCGTTTCCCGTTGTTATATATATCCATCAGCTCTGGAATTTCATTGAGATGGTATAATCTTTCCTTTGAGTTATCGTCGATATATTCTGTTCTACACGCATCGACCAGACCGGGTATCTCTATGGCCCTACCAGAAGAAGATAGGGCCAAAACGTCCATCTACAACAACGGATGAAGTATGTTGCGTGCTTCTGCTACGCTCTGGTTTGAGGAGGACATTATCAGAAATTGACTCAACTACAAAAGTGAATTATAAACGAGTCAATAAAATGAATTAATCATAACTTGTAATTTTCACGTATACATGGAATACATAAATTATTCGAATTGAAAATTGACATGTAAATCATATGTACATTTCATAATTGTCGTCTGTATCACTATCGCTTAGGGATAATTCTTCTTCACCATTACTATCGCTGATCAGTATTTCCTCCTCATCATCTGTAACGTCGTCATCAACGTCGTTATCAATAACAATGTCATGTATTATTGAGGCATCAAGATGATCAGGTGACAAATCATCTCTGTCTAATTGCACCACATCATTATCAACACTTGAATCAGTCCCTGTATCCCTAGATGGCATGTCTTCTTGATATACTTGTTCAACCTTAAACGTGTCATTTCCCCCATCCTTGTTATCTTCAACTTCTGGTATGGAAACATCAAATATGTTTCTGGGCTTTATTTTCTGCACCACATGCCAAGAGCCGCCTAACTTGGTGTCAGCGAGGTAAAATACTTATTTAGCTTGACTGGCGAGGACAAATGGGTCGTCCTTAAACCACTTCCGAAATAAATTTATGCTCGTAAAGTAGTTGTCAGTCTGTATTCCCAACTTCTTATTTCTAATGTCGCACCAATCACATCTAAACAAGTACACCCGCTTTCTCATACAATAACTCAGCTCAATAATATCCGTCAAAATGCCATAAAAGTCAATTTCATCCTCCTCATTTGTTCCCTTCACAACCTCCCCACTATTTTGTGTGGTCCTGTACTTGTCACATTTTTCGGTGTGGAACCAAATCCCATTTACAATACAACCTATATATCTAGATACACATCTATCAGGGTCACATGCCAATGAGTATAATGCATCAGACGCATCAGCAAAGTTGCTCGTGCTCAACGTCTTCATCTATTATCATGTACAAATTATAATTATTTAGGGATTTTCTTAGGTTGAAATAATGTGGAATACAACGAAAATTCTAAGTGTGGTGAGATACAATGTGAAATCTTATACATTTGGCGAACCATTCTGGAAACTGATCCTGATGCATTCGATCATAATTTGTAGAAAATTTAGACTTCACCTCGTCTATATGCTCGCTACACATAAATGACACATCATCAATAAGAAACATTAAGATCATCGTATCTAGAGAAAATAATAATCGAGGGAAGACTTACTCCAAGTACGACTCTATTTCTTCACAATTATACAACACATACCATCGCGCTTTTATTAGATCCCCAAGGTCCATATCCTGAAATGTTGAGAATTCTATAGGACGAACGTTATGTGCAAATACAGATATGAGTCCCTATTCATGCTCCTGCCCTTCATCGGCATTCCGATCTTCTCGATTGAATCTAGTCTTTATGACATGAAGATACATGGAGTAAAATATAGGGCACTCATTATCAATGTACGCTTCAGCTATTGGCTTCTCCGGTCGTGACTTATTCCTCATAAATCATTTAAGTGTGTGAAGGTATCTGTATACAAAACCACTATATTATACGTATGAAAACATGGATATTTATAGTTTATGAAATAAATAAAATTTTTAATAGGTTCTACAACCTTTCGATCAGATACATCCAACGATATTATACTGGGCCTGTAAGCTTTACTTCATGCGGTGAGTGAATCGCTAGGTGTATTATGACATTAAAAAATGCAGGTAGAAATATTCTTTCAAGTTTGCAAAGGATTATGACAATGTCCCTCTCCAGTCATTTAATAACATCAACATTCAACGATTTCGAACACACATCATTAAAGAATATCTCCAACTCAATCAGCGCCGCACTGATATCCTTACTCAGGAATCCACGAATTGCAACCGGCAGTAGGCATTGCAGAAGGACGTGACAATCATGACTTTTCATTCCTGTTACCTTACAGTCTGTAACGTTTACGTGCTGAGATATGTTTAACGCATACCCATCGAAAAACTTCACCGATCTCAACCATTCATATAAACGATTTCTCTCTAGTTTTGTCAACATGTAGTAGGCAGCTGGTATAGTATACGAATTTACATGTGGTTGCACGTGTAACTCTTTCCTTAAACCCATTTCTTGTAGATCCAATCGAGCCTTGAAACTGTCTTTTATTTTCTTCTCTATGTTCATCAATGTTTCGAATACATTGTCACATATATTTTTCTCAATATGCATGACATCGAAGTTGTGTCGCAATTTTAGATCACTTCAATAGGGTAAAAAAAAATGATGCTCTTCTTCTTCCAGTTATAGTCTAATACTGTACATTTCCTCTTCTTCAAGTGCGATGCCTTACCAAATCTAACTTCTCCAATGTTACTTCATTGTTGCATCACATCTTCTCCAGATAACTCTTTTGGGGGTGGCTTATGATCTTGTTTGCCATCAAAGATTATTGTCTTCCTGCGCCAACTATGATCACTCGGAAGGAAGTGACAATGGCCCATATAACACGTTTTCCTACCATGCTTCAATGATAATTAATAAGTCTCAATACCACATGTAGGACAAGCCAACTTGCCCTTTGTGCTCCACCCAGACAAATTTTCATATGCGGAAAAGTCATTTATTGTCCACAAGACCACTGCATGCACTCGAAATGTTTGTCCTGCAAATGTGTCATACGTTTCTACACCTTGACTCCACAACTCATTTAACTCATCTACTAACGGTTGCAAATACACATCAATGACATTCCCAGGTGACCTGGGTCTAGGAATAAGCAATGATAACATGAAAAATGACTCCTTCATACATAACAAAGGAGGTAAATTGTAGGGCATAAGTACCACTGGCCACATACTGCACGTGCTACTCATATTATTAAACGGATTAAAACCATCACTTGCAAGACCTAGTTGAACATTACAAGAATCTTCTGCAAACCAGTAATGTTGCTTGTCAAAATTTTGTCAGGCTTCATAGTCCGTAAGGTGACTCAGTGTACTATCATCATGAACACGTTTCTCCTTATGCCACCTCATATCTTCAGCCATTTTACGAGACATAAACAATCTTTACAATCTAGGTTTCAATGGGAAGTACCTTAACACCTTTTGCGTGATTTTCTTACCCCTGACTTTGTCATACTTCCACCTAGACTCTCCACATTCTTGACACTCTTCAAGCTTTCCATGCTCTTTCTGATATAATAAACAATTATTTATACATACATGTATGAGTTCATAACTAAGGCCTAAGTCTCGCATTAAGGATTTTGCCTTGTAATGAGACTTAGGCAATGTCTCATCGTCTGGTAATGCTTCTTTCAACAACTCAAGCAACATGTTGAACGATTTGTTACTCCAACGATTTATTGTCTTCAAATGAAGTAACTTTGTAAGAAAATTCAACTTGGAGAAGTTCTTACACCCCGAATAAAGTGGATGTTGTGCATCCCTCAACAACCTACTAAACTTTTTTATTTAACATCACCCATTGGAGGAATATCTTGGCCATTGCTTGTCACTGCAAAATCAGTATCCACAGCTATTCCCCTGAACACATCCCCTATGATATCTTGCATTTCGTCAACGTCTTCATCCTTGTCATCCGACACAATTGGGTCAGTAAGGACTTCAGTGCGCTCAACTCTATGGGTCATATCTTCAACATGATAAATCCACCAAGTGTAACCCTGGTCAATCCCAACTATGAACAAATCGTACTCTACTTTGTCCAAAGTCTTATATATCATGTTCTTGCATTTTCGATATAGACACCTAATCCTATTCCTTGAATCTGCCTGATTTCGTGCAAATTTCATGAACTCTTGAACCCCTTGTTTATACTCTGGGCCAAACCTGTTCTGAGCTCGCATCCAACTCTTATCCATGTATACAATGAAAAGACTAAAGTTAGTTTATGGAAATGGCTTTAAGATTAGGCTAGGTTATAGGTTTAGGTTATATGTTTAAGTTTAGGGAATTGAGAATAAGTATAAGTTTAGGTTTAGATTTAGGGAATTGGAGTTGAGATGTAACGACTTTGGAAATTTTTGTGCTAATCTTTCCTTAAGTAGTTGTTTTTAGGGTAATCAGCGCTATACTCGATTGCTTGTGAAATTTGCATCAATCACTTTAAATTGTATCTGCATGGCTCTAAACTTGTAGATTAGTTAGCACTATGTTACTCTGAAATCTGGGATCCATCGCTAAATCCAGTTGTTCTGGAGAATTTTTGGAAGATCTGGATCGGACCTGGACCGCGCGTCGAAAGTCCAATGGCAATGATCTTAGGCTGTTGCGGTCACTATGTTGGGCTTGACCATCGCCTCGAAAATCAAGTCCATGTGATGTTCTGGGTCGATTTATTTGAGTCTGGAGTGAAGAGTGTGAGAACGGTTGGATATTTAATAAGCTTTTATGAAATCTGAGTCGTGTCACTTGCGCGATGATTTTAAGCAATCTGAGCATTGGATTCTAACCCAATTTTACCCTCTGATTAGGGAAGGTGGCCCAGGCATATCCTTGTGCTTGTGGACCTGATCAAGATTATGTGACCGTTGAATTGAGTGTGGTCCGCCACGGCTGATCTGAAGAGCTGGTCGGTACGAAAACTCGGCCTGACCTAGATCCATGGTCAGTGAGCTTAAGTCCAACCTTTCGTGGTTATAGGCCCACCAGAAATGCTTCGTTGGATCGTAAGAGGCTTGCTTTGGTTATAACCTAAGTATACCTTGTCCCTGGGGTTATTTTCATCAATTTGAGGCCTATTTATAGTCCTTAAACCCTAGCCCTCTTTTCCATACGAATTTTCTCTAACCCTATCTTGGAAAGAGAGTGGAAAAGAGAGAGTTAGTGAGAGAGAGGTTGGTGAATCATCTTGGATTCTTTCTTATTCTTCTTCATCTTTGAACCTTCACTTTGAATCGTTATTCTGACGGTTCTGAGTTCATCTTGGGGTAAGTTAACCTAACCCTAATCTGTGTTAGAGCTTAGAATAGTCTTGGTGTTGTTGTATCTCATTTCTATCATTGTTTTAGGGTAATCTGTCGTCGTTGACGAAGACAACTCGTCTAAATCAGTTCGGTGTTTCTTTCCTTGCTTAAGGTGCGGACTTTAAGTGTATAGGTTATGGTTTTCAAGGCTTTCAATGCCAGTGAATGATTTATTCTTGTTATGGATGAGATTTCACATGCCAAATGTTGTGTTTACGTTGCTTTCCTGATATGCATGTGTTATATTAAGATTTGTGTATTCTATGTGTATGTATAAAGTACCGTATACGTATAAATTATGCACTTGTGTTTGCCATGATTATTTGTCATGTATGCATGCTAGATGTGTGTATGACAACTCCTTGGTAAAAGGAATTGTCCAAATGCATGTATTCCAACATACGTCATGTATGTTGTATCATGTATTCTAAGTGTTTGTAGAAATGCATGAATGATCTAAAGTGTAACTTATTACACTAATTGCGAGCATTGAGAAGTGATTCTCAACACTCCTATTGATGTGCATGATTTCCTTCTTGCAAGTTACATTCCATGTTATTTAATTTCAAGCATTACTTATGCTTACATTTATGTTAAGTTGATATTCTTCAGATGCTTGAGTACCACTTGATTTAAGTTGTTGTTCCATTACTGTTCTATATTCAATTCAAATATTTGTTGTAGTGTAATGTGTTTGGGACTATGCCTTAGTCCAGGAAATCGGTAATCTGCCTTAAGATCGTGGTTGAGGTTGCTTTCGCCATGTCGGACGTATTAGACGAACCCGAGTCGTATTAGAGTTGTCGGCAGTGGTTTGGCCACGCGGAGTGTTTGCGCACTTTATGCCGTTCAACCCAACGTGCGCTCGTGCTAGTCGAGTTCGTCAAGTAACCCGATTGTCCGATGTATGTTCACCATATATGGACACTACTACTTGAATCTAGGGTACCGAACTTACCAGTGAAATCCTAATAACCATGGTACCTTGATCCGCTAAGACTCATGAGCCGGACATGGTGGTATGGGATACTGTGGTCGAGCTGTCGGCCTACGCTGGGGTGACGAGCCTCCCCGTAGTGACCAGTGAGCAACTAAACTCGTGAGCAGATTATGGTGGTATGGGACATTATATTCGTGCTGTCGGCCTACATTGATTGGTGACGAGCCCTTTGTAGTGACCTCGAGTATACCTGGATACCGCAATGAGGTGACGAGCCGAACTGTGGTAATAAAGGTATGAAAGGCATGCATTGATTGGTGACGAGCCCTTTGCTACGACCTGAAACCATATGATCGTATGAGACGACTAGGATTGACGACCCTATAATGGATCACTGTTTGGATGGTGATATGAGGAAGGTATCTTAGCTTCCCAATCCTGCTATATGAAAAGGACTAATAACAACTTGGTAATCATATCCATGCACCGCATTTGCATGTGCTTTGTAGATGTGGCGCACTTTGAGGTGGTGCCATGTGTAACGTAAGATGAAAACGCTGAGGGTGTACGCGTGAGGGCACACATCATTTTCCATACATCCTTGCCTTAACAAGAGTACTTAGGATTTATTTAATTGTTCTGCTTTATCATTACTGTTTGATTGAACTGATAACATGTTAACTAGTGCCTTATTGTTCCACTGAGTTGATCACTCACTCCCACGTTCTGGGGCGGTGTTAAACACCCACCAGACTCTGTCTTAGGTTCTGATGTTACAAATGTTGATGCGACTTTTGAGGCAGAGCGGGAGATGGATGATGATGAGGCTGCTTTCTCTTATATGCAGTTTTCAGACGAGTTCTAGCGAACTTGTTCTGATGCGCGGGACTCTGGGATTATTTTTAAAATTTAAATGATGTAACTTGATACTTATAATTTTGATAAGTAACACTTTCATATGACCTGGTTTGTATATGTACTTCAGGGATTTACACTTGTACACATATATTTCTATAAGTCTTCCGCTTGCTTTGTTCACTTATCCCTGAATTATATCTGTGTTTTGGCTTAATCTATTCCATGTTTTATGCACTAATACAGACAACATACATCCATCATTAATTATGTTGCATAAGTGATGTTTTGAAACTCGGGAGCTGAGTTATACTCGACCCCCGAATTTTAGGGCGTTACATGAGATTAGGATTAGGTGTAGGTTTAGGTTTAAGGATTTGAGATTACGTTAAGGTTTAGGGATTTGAGAATACGTTAAGGTTTAAGTTTTGAAAATCAGGTTCGGGTTCGGGATCGGGTTTAGGTTTAGGTTTTAGGCTTAAATTATAGCTAAGTTATAAGTGTAGGATTATAGGTTATAGGTTATAGGTTAAGGTTTAGGAAATTGAGTTTAGGTTTTAGGTTAAGGTTATAAGTATAGGTTTTGGAATTTGAGAATAGGTTTAGGTTTAGGTTATAAGTTTAGGTTATAGGTTAAGGTTTATGTTATAAGTCTAGGTTAAGGTTGTAAGTATAGTTTATAGGTTAAGGTTAAGGTTTAGGTTTAAGTTATAGGTATAGGTTTAGGTTTAGGTTTTAGGTTATATCTTTAGGGAATTGAGAATATGTTAAGGGTTAGGTTTAGAAAATCGAGTTCGGGTTCGGGATCAGGTTTAGGTTTGGGTTTTCAAGTTTAGGTTTAGGTTTAGGTTAGGGAGTTGAGACTAGGTTTAGGTGTAGGTTTAGGTTTAGGTTAGGGAGTTGAGACTAGGTTTAGGTGTAGGTTTAGGTTTAGGGATTTGGGAATACATTTAGGTTTTAGGTTTACGTTTAAGGTTAAGGTTTAGGTTAAGGTTATAAGTTTAAGTTAAGGTTATGGGTTATAGGGTTAGGTTAGGGTTTAGGTTATATATTTAAGTTTAGGTTATAAGTGTAGGTTATAGGTTTAGGGAAAGGTTAGGTTTAAGTTATAGGTTTTGGGATTTGAGAATAGGTTTTGGTTATAAGTTTAGGTTTAGGTTTAGGTTAAGGTCTAGGTTTAGGTTAAGGTTATAAGTATAGGTTATAGGTTGAGGTTAAGGTTGTAAGTTTAGGTTAAAGTTGTAAGTATAGGTTATAGGTTAAGGTTAAGGTTTAGGTTTCGACTATAAGTATAGGTTTTGGGATTTGAGAATAGGGTTAGGTTAAGGTTATAAGTTTAGGTTAAGGTTATAGGTTATAGGTTTAGGCTAAGGTTTAGGTTTAGGTTATAGGTTATAAGTATAGGTTTAGGTTTAGGTTAAGGTCTAGATTTAGGTTATAGGTATAGGTTTTGGGATTTGAGAATAAGTTTAGGTTAAGGTTATAAGTATATGTTATAGGTTAATGTTTAGGTTTATGAAATCGGGATCAGGTTCGGGATCAAATTTAGGTTTGGGTTTAGGTTATAGGTTTAGGTCTGGGTTAATGTTATAAGTATAGGTTTTAGGATTTGAAAATAGATTTAAGTAAATGATATAAGTTTAGGTTAAGGTTATAGTTTAGGTTAAGGTTATAAGTATAGGTTATAGGTTTAGGTTTAGTTTATGTTTAGGTTAAGGTCTAGGTTTAGGCTATAAGTATAGGTTTAAGGATTTGAGAATAGGTTTAGGTTAAGGTTATAAGTATAGGTTATAGGTTTAGGTTAAGGTTATAAGTATAGGTTATAGGTTAAGGTTAAAGTTGTAAGTTTAGGTTAAAGTTGTAAGTATAGGTTATAGGTTAAGGTTAAGGTTTAGGTTTCGGCTATAAGTATAGGTTTTAGGATTTGAGAATAGGTTTAGGTTAAGGTTATAAGTTTAGGTTAAGGTTATAGGTCATAGGTTTAGGTTAAGGTTTAGGTTTAGGTTATAGGTAATAAGTATAGGTTTAGGTTTAGGTTAAGGTCTAGATTTAGGTTATAGGTATAGGTTTTGGGATTTGAGAACAGGTTTAGGTTAAGGTTATAAGTATATGTTATAGGTTAAGGTTTAGGTTTATGAAATCGGGATCAGGTTCGAGATCGGGTTTAGGTTTAGGTTTAGGTTTTAGGTTATAGGTTATAGGTTTAGGTCTAGGTTAATGTTATAAGTATAGGTTTTGGGATTTGAAAATAGATTTAAGTAAAGGATATATGTTTAGGTTAAGGTTATAGTTTAAGTTAAGGTTATAAGTATAGGTTATAGGTTTAGGTTTAATTTATGTTTAGGTTAAGGTCTAGGTTTAGGCTATAGGTATAGGTCTAGGGATTTGAGAATAGGTTTAGGTTAAGGTTATAAGTATAGGTTATAGGTTTAGGTTAAGGTCTAGGTTTAGGTTAAGGTTATAAGTATAGGTTATAGGTTATGGTTAAGGTTGTAAGTTTAGGTTAAAGTTGTAAGTATAGATTATAGGTTAAGATTAAGGTTTAGGTTTCAGCTATAAGTATAGGTTTTGGGATTTGAGAATAGGTTTAGGTTAACGTTATAAGTTTAGGTTAAGGTTATAGGTATAGGTTATAGGTTTAGGTTAAGGTTTAGGTTATAGGTTTTAAGTATAGGTTTATGTTTAGGTTAAGGTCTAGGTTTAGGTTATAGGTACCGGTTTTGGGATTTGAGAATAGGTTTAGGTTAAGGTTATAGGTTTAGGTTAACGTCTAGGTTTAGGTTAAGGTTGTAAGTATAGGTTATAGGTTAAGGTTAAGGTTATAAGTTTAGGTTAAAGTTGTAAGTATAGGTTATAGGTTAAGGTTAAGGTTTAGCTTTCGACTCTATGTATAGGTTTTGGGATTTGAGAATAGGCTAAGGTTAAGGTTATAAGTTTAGGTTAAGGTTATAGGTATAAGTTATAGGTTTAGTTTAAGGTTTAGGTTATAGGTTATAAGTATAAGTTTAGGTTTAGGTTAAGGTATAGGTTTAGGTTATAGGTATACGTTTTGAGATTTGAGAATAGGTTTAGGGCAAGGTTATAGGTTTAGGTTAAGGTTATAAGTATAGGTTATTGGTTAAGTTTAAGGTTGTAAGTTTAGGTTAAAGTTGTAAGTGTAGGTTATAGGTTACGGTTAAGGTTTAGGTTTCGGCTTTAAGTATAGGTTTTGGGATTTGAGAATAGGTTTATGTTAAGGTTATAAGTTTAGGTTAAGGTTATAGGTTATAGGTTTAGGTTAAGGTTTAGGTTAAGGTCTAGGTTTAGGTTATAGGTATAGGTTTTGGGATTTGAGAATAGGTTAAGGTTAAGGTTATAAGTATATGTTATAGGTTAAGGTTTAGGTTTATGAAATCTGGTTCACGTTCGGGATCAGGTTTAGGTTTGGGTTTGGGTTTTAGGTTATAGGTTATAGCTTTAGGTATAGGTTTATGTTATAAGTATAGGTTTGGGGATTTGAAAATAGATTTAGGTAAAGGTTAGAAGTTTAGGTTAAGGTTATAGTTTAGGTTAAGATTATAAGTATAGGTTATCGGTTTAGGTTTAGTTTATGTATAGGTTAAGGTCTAGGTTTAGGCTATAGGTATAGGTTTAGGGATTTGAGAATAGGTTTAGGTTAAGGTTATAAGTATAGGTTATAGGTTTAGGTTAAGGTCTATATTTAGGTTAATGTTATAAGTATAGGTTATAGGTTTAGGTTAAGGTCTATGTTTAGGTTAAGGTTATAAGTATAGGTTATAGGTCAAGGTTAAGATTATAAGTTTAGGTTAAAGTTGTAAGTATAGGTTATAGGTTAAGGTTAAGGTTTAGCTTTCGACTCTAAGTATAGGTTTTGGGATTTGAGAATAGGTTAAGGTTAAGGTTATAAGTTTAGGTTAAGGTTATAGGTATAGGTTATAGGTTTAGGTTAAGGTTTAGGTTATAGGTTATAAGTATAAGTTTAGGTTTAGGTTAAGGTATAGGTTTAGGTTATAGGTATAGGTTTTGAGATTTGAGAATAGGTTTAGGGCAAGGTTATAGGTTTAGGTTAAGGTCTAGGTTTTGGTTATGGTTATAAGTATAGGTTATTAGTTAAGGTTAAGGTTGTAAGTTTAGGTTAAAATTGTAAGTGTAGGTTATAGGTTAAGGTTAAGGTTTAGGTTTCGGCTATATGTATAGGTTTTGGGATTTGAGAATTGGTTTAGGTTAAGGTTATAAGCTTAGGTTAAGGTTATAGGTTATAGGTTTAGGTTAAGGTTTAGGTTTAGGTTTAGGTTAAGGTCTAGGTTTAGGTTATAGGTATAGGTTTTGGGATTTGAGAATAGGTTTAGGTTAAGGTTATAAGTATATGCTATAGGTTAAGGTTTAGGTTTATGAAATCTGGTTCACGTTTGGGATCGGGTTTAGGTTTGGGTTTAGGTTTTAGGTTATAGGTTATAGGTTTAGGTCTAGGTTTATGTTATAAGTATAGGTTTTGGGATTTGAAAATAGATTTAGGTAAAGGTTGTAAGTTTAGGTTAAGGTTATAAGTATAGGTTATTGAAAAGGCCTAGCTATATGTCCTAGAGGGGGGGGTGAATAGGACAATGCCAAATAAAACTTATAACAGCGGAATTAAAAAGAATATGATAGCCAAAATAAATCACAATGCAAGAAAGTAAAATAACCTCAAAATTTAGATCTTGAGAGGTTGATACAAATGTTGTTCTAAGGACAACCTTACACCAAAAACCGAGTTTATGGTAGGACAACCTTATTTCTAGAAAGATCTTTGTATCAAGTCTCAAATCGAAGAGGATACAGAAATAAATACAAACTGTATTGAAATAAATTATAATCACAAATGTATTATTCTAGAGACAGCCATACACCATAAAAATGGCAGGGCAACCTTGCTGGAACAACTTTTAAAAGAAATTAAATATCAAGTTGATAAAGGAATAGCAGAAAATAAATTTTAAACTATTACAACATTCTCACAATGCTTGAATTAAATGATTACAACATTCATCACCATACATACATCCCACAAAAGAATAATTAAAGATCAAAAGTATAAATCATTCAACCACAACACAAGGGATTATAGTGGTTCACCTGTGTGTTCACCAACTATTAAACAACAGCCACACAGAATGCTACTCCACTCCTAATATCCTCACACAGGGGATATTAGCGTTCACTAACAAAATAGGTTTTCCCAGTTCACCTAAAACCTTTACAATTGTGTCTTTGTCGTGGACTTACACAATTAAAAACCCCACTTCGAGTTTTCCTAGCTCTCCTCAAATAACCAATACAACAAGATTTTTCCGCAAATCTTGAAAGAAACCAAAATAGAAAGGAATTTACAATTAAATGTAAAATACGATTATCTCCTTCGTTGTAGCAGCCGGTAGAACCAAATCGAGTAGATGATTGAATGTCCAAGTTCAATGTCCAAGGTATTCAATTACAATGGTTCTAATTCTAATAGATTTTAAATTAAACCAAATAGGGCTTGCCTTAATTGATTTTGATTCCAAAGAAGGGGAATAACAATTCCTCTTTTCAAATTAGATTGGAATAGCAGAAACAAAATCAATTAAATAAAGCTAAGGAAAGAGAATATTAAATAAGCACACTTAGCTTAGATGGAGCACAAAATTATCTCTCAGAAGTTCGACGAAGATTGGCTTGAATGGATTAATTAATTCAATGATTTCTTCTGAGATTCGTGCACTATTTATAGGTGAGAAGATCGCGTCTTCGACTGGTCTAGGGAGCTCTTCGACTAGTCGAAGCAATAATAGATATTTGAAAAACCAGGCGCGATAAGCTTTGACCGTTCTACGACTGGTCGAAGGTCTCCTTCGACTGGTCGTAGGTCACCTTCGACTGGTCGAAGAACCTGAAAAACATCGCTGGATTTTGAGTCGAAGTTTTTCGACTGGTCGAAGATGCAGTCGACACTGTTCCTTCGATTGGTCGAACAGATTCCTGGACTAGTCGAAGCCTAACAGATTTTATCTTAAATTTGTAACAAACTCACGACTGATTGAGGAATTTCTTAGACTGGTTGAAGCAACTCTAGGACTAGTCGAAGAAGGCCCAGTACTAGTCAAAGAACAGACCAAACTTATGTAAAATAAACATTCGATTTATGTATCCAAAGTGACCTACTTCTAAGGTCAACCTAAGGTCAGTCAAACCTCAACCATGAAGTAAGGACATTAAAACATTAGGAACTAGTGACCTTGAAGTATGAGCCTTGAAGTCTTGGTGTAGTTGAAATCTTGATGTAGCTCAATCTTGAAAGTGTCTTGAGTTCTTTACAAACTGCCTTGTACTCTTCTTGAAGTCTTGCAGCTTGAGTCTTATCTTGTGAACTGTTCTTGCATTCAAGATTGATCCTTGTACTTGTGAGCTTTGCTTGTTGTGAGTTTAGCTTGTTTATGAATGTTGATCCTTGAGAGAACTTCACTTATGCAAGTTATATATAACAGTGATTTTGGCACCACAAATTTGACAACAGACAGGGATATAAACTATAACACTTACAGTTATCGGTTTAGGTTTAGTTTATGTTTAGGTTAAGTCTAGGTTTAGGCTATAGGTATAGGTTTAGGGATTTGAGAATAGGTTAAGGTTAAGGTTATAAGTATAGGTTATAGGTTTAGGTTAAGGTCTAGGTTTAGGTTAAGGTTATAAGTATAGGTTATAGGTTAAGGTTAAGGTTGTAAGTTTAGGTTAAAGTTGTAAGTATAGGTTATAGGTTAAGGTTAAGGTTTAGGTTTCGACTATAAGTATAGGTTTTGGGATTTGAGAATAGGTTTAGGTTAACGTTATAAGTTTAGGTTAAGGTTATAGGTATAGGTTATAGGTTTAGGTTAAGGTTTAGGTTTAGGTTTAGGTTATACGTTATAAGTATAGGTTTATGTTTAGGTTAAGGTCTAGGTTTAGGTTATAGGTATCGGTTTTGGGATTTGAGAATAGGTTTAGGTTAAGGTTATAGGTTTAGGTTAAGGTCTAGGTTTAGGTTAAGGTTATAAGTATAGGTTATAGGTTAATGTTATGGTTGTAAGTTTATGTTAAAGTTGTAAGTATAGGTTATGGGTCAAGGTTAAGGTTTAGGTTTCGGCTCTAAGTATAGGTTTTGGGATTTGAGAATAGGTTAAGGTTAAGGTTATAGGTATATGTTATAGGTTTAGGTTAAGGTTTAGGTTTAGGTTTAGGTTATAGGTTATAAGAATAGGTTTAGGTTTAGGTTTAGGTTAAGGTATAGGTTTAGGTTATAGGTATAGGTTTTGGGATTTGAGAATAGGTTTAGGTCAAGGTTATAGGTTTAGGTTAAGGTCTAGGTTTAGGTTAAGGTTATAAGTATAGGTTATAGGTTAGGGTTAAGGTTGTAAGTTTAGGTTAAAGTTGTAAGTATAGGTTATAGGTTAATATTAAGGTTTAGGTTTCGGCTATAGGCATAGGTTTTCGGATTTGAGAATAGGTTTATAATAAGGTTATAAGTTTAGCTTTAGGTTATAGGTTTTGGTTAAGGTTTAAGTTTAGTTTTAGGTTATAGGTTATAAGTATAGGTTTATGTTTAGGTTAAGGTCTAGGTTTAGGTTATAGGTATAGGTTTTGTGATTTGAGAATAGGTTTAGGTTAAGGTTATAGGTTTAGGTTAAGGTCTAGGTTTAGGTTAAGGTTATAAGTATAGGTTATAGGTTAAGGTTAAGGTTGTAAGTTTAGGTTAAAATTGTAAGTGTAGGTTATAGGTTAAGGTTAAGGTTTAGGTTTCGGCTATATGTATAGGTTTTGGGATTTGAGAATTGGTTTAGGTTAAGGTTATAAGCTTAGGTTAAGGTTATAGGTTGTAGGTTTAGGTTAAGGTTTAGGTTTAGGTTTAGGTTAAGGTCTAGGTTTAGGTTATAGGTATAGGTTTTGGGATTTGAGAATAGGTTTAGGTTAAGGTTATAAGTATATGCTATAGGTTAAGGTTTAGGTTTATGAAATCTGGTTCACGTTTGGGATCGGGTTTAGGTTTGGGTTTAGGTTTTAGGTTATAGGTTATAGGTTTAGGTCTAGGTTTATGTTATAAGTATAGGTTTTGGGATTTGAAAATAGATTTAGGTAAAGGTTGTAAGTTTAGGTTAAGGTTATAAGTATAGGTTATTGAAAAGGCCTAGCTATATGTCCTAGAGGGGGGGGTGAATAGGACAATGCCAAATAAAACTTATAACAGCGGAATTAAAAAGAATATGATAGCCAAAATAAATCACAATGCAAGAAAGTAAAATAACCTCAAAATTTAGATCTTGAGAGGTTGATACAAATGTTGTTCTAAGGACAACCTTACAGCAAAAACCAGAGTTTATGGTAGGACAACCTTATTTCTAGAAAGATCTTTGTATCAAATCTGAAACTGAAGAGGAATACAGAAATAAATACAAACTGAATTAAAATAAATTGTAATCACAAATGTATTATTCTAGGGACAGCCATACACCATAAAAATGGCAGGGCAACCTTCCTGGAACAACTTTTAAAGGAAATTGAATATCAAGCTGATAAATGAATAGCAGAAAATAAATTCTAAACTATTACAAAATTCTCACAATGCTTGAATTAAATGATTACAACATTCACCACCATACATACATCCCACAAAAGAATAATTAAAGATCAGAAGTATAAATCATTCAACCACAACACAAGGGATTATAATGGTTCGCCTGTATGTTCACCAACTGTTAAACAACAGCCACACAGAATGCTACTCCACTCCTAATATCCTCACACAGGGGATATTAGCGTTCACTAACAAAATAGGTTTTCCCAGGTTCACCTAAAACCTTTACAATTGTGTCTTTGTCTGTGGACTTACACAATTAAAAAACCCCACTTCTGAGTTTTCCTAGCTCTCCTCAAATAACCAATACAACAAGATTTTTCTGGCAAATCTTGAAAGAAACCAAAATAGAAAGGAATTTACAATTAAATGTAAAATACCTGATTATCTCCTTCGTTGTAGCAGCCCGGTAGAACCAAATCAGAGTAGATGATTGAATGTCCAAGTTCAATGTCCAGTACTCAATTACAATGGTTCTAATTCTAATAGATTTTAAATTAAACCAAATAGGGCTTGCCTTAATTGATTTTGATTCCAAAGAAGGGGAATAACAATTCCTCTTTTCAAATTAGATTGGAATAGCAGAAACAAAATCAATTAAATAAAGCTAAGGAAAGAGAATATTAAATAAGCACACTTAGCTTAGATGGAGCACAAAATTATCTCTCAGAAGTTCGACGAAGATTGGCTTGAATGGATTAATTAATTCAATGATTTCTTCTGAGATTCGTGCACTATTTATAGGTGAGAAGATCGCGTCTTCGACTGGTCTAGGGAGCTCTTCGACTAGTCGAAGCAATAATAGATATTTGAAAAACCAGGCGCGATAAGCTTTGACCGTTCTACGACTGGTCGAAGGTCTCCTTCGACTGGTCGTAGGTCACCTTCGACTGGTCGAAGAACCTGAAAAACATCGCTGGATTTTGAGTCGAAGTTTTTCGACTGGTCGAAGATGCAGTCGACACTGTTCCTTCGATTGGTCGAACAGATTCCTGGACTAGTCGAAGCCTAACAGATTTTATCTTAAATTTGTAACAAACTCACGACTGATTGAGGAATTTCTTAGACTGGTTGAAGCAACTCTAGGACTAGTCGAAGAAGGCCCAGTACTAGTCAAAGAACAGACCAAACTTATGTAAAATAAACATTCGATTTATGTATCCAAAGTGACCTACTTCTAAGGTCAACCTAAGGTCAGTCAAACCTCAACCATGAAGTAAGGACATTAAAACATTAGGAACTAGTGACCTTGAAGTATGAGCCTTGAAGTCTTGGTGTAGTTGAAATCTTGATGTAGCTCAATCTTGAAAGTGTCTTGAGTTCTTTACAAACTGCCTTGTACTCTTCTTGAAGTCTTGCAGCTTGAGTCTTGTCTTGTGAGCAGTTCTTGCATTCAAGATTGATCCTTGTACTTGTGAGCTTTGCTTGTTGTGAGTTTAGCTTGTTTATGAATGTTGATCCTTGAGAGAACTTCACTTATGCAAGTTATATATAACAGTGATTTTGGCACCACAAATTTGACAACAGACAGGGATATAAACTATAACACTTACAGTTATCGGTTTAGGTTTAGTTTATGTTTAGGTTAAGTCTAGGTTTAGGCTATAGGTATAGGTTTAGGGATTTGAGAATAGGTTAAGGTTAAGGTTATAAGTATAGGTTATAGGTTTAGGTTAAGGTCTAGGTTTAGGTTAAGGTTATAAGTATAGGTTATAGGTTAAGGTTAAGGTTGTAAGTTTAAGTTAAAGTTGTAAGTATAGGTTATAGGTTAAGGTTAAGGTTTAGGTTTCGACTATAAGTATAGGTTTTGGGATTTGAGAATAGGTTTAGGTTAACGTTATAAGTTTAGGTTAAGGTTATAGGTATAGGTTATAGGTTTAGGTTAAGGTTTAGGTTTAGGTTTAGGTTATACGTTATAAGTATAGGTTTATGTTTAGGTTAAGGTCTAGGTTTAGGTTATAGGTATCGGTTTTGGGATTTGAGAATAGGTTTAGGTTAAGGTTATAGGTTTAGGTTAAGGTCTAGGTTTAGGTTAAGGTTATAAGTATAGGTTATAGGTTAATGTTATGGTTGTAAGTTTATGTTAAAGTTGTAAGTATAGGTTATGGGTCAAGGTTAAGGTTTAGGTTTCGGCTCTAAGTATAGGTTTTGGGATTTGAGAATAGGTTAAGGTTAAGGTTATAGGTATATGTTATAGGTTTAGGTTAAGGTTTAGGTTTAGGTTTAGGTTATAGGTTATAAGAATAGGTTTAGGTTTAGGTTTAGGTTAAGGTATAGGTTTAGGTTATAGGTATAGGTTTTGGGATTTGAGAATAGGTTTAGGTCAAGGTTATAGGTTTAGGTTAAGGTCTAGGTTTAGGTTAAGGTTATAAGTATAGGTTATAGGTTAGGGTTAAGGTTGTAAGTTTAGGTTAAAGTTGTAAGTATAGGTTATAGGTTAATATTAAGGTTTAGGTTTCGGCTATAGGCATAGGTTTTCGGATTTGAGAATAGGTTTATAATAAGGTTATAAGTTTAGCTTTAGGTTATAGGTTTTGGTTAAGGTTTAAGTTTAGTTTTAGGTTATAGGTTATAAGTATAGGTTTATGTTTAGGTTAAGGTCTAGGTTTAGGTTATAGGTATAGGTTTTGTGATTTGAGAATAGGTTTAGGTTAAGGTTATAGGTTTAGGTTAAGGTCTAGGTTTAGGTTAAGGTTATAAGTATAGGTTATAGGTTAAGGTTAAGGTTGTAAGTTTAGGTTAAAATTGTAAGTGTAGGTTATAGGTTAAGGTTAAGGTTTAGGTTTCGGCTATATGTATAGGTTTTGGGATTTGAGAATTGGTTTAGGTTAAGGTTATAAGCTTAGGTTAAGGTTATAGGTTGTAGGTTTAGGTTAAGGTTTAGGTTTAGGTTTAGGTTAAGGTCTAGGTTTAGGTTATAGGTATAGGTTTTGGGATTTGAGAATAGGTTTAGGTTAAGGTTATAAGTATATGCTATAGGTTAAGGTTTAGGTTTATGAAATCTGGTTCACGTTTGGGATCGGGTTTAGGTTTGGGTTTAGGTTTTAGGTTATAGGTTATAGGTTTAGGTCTAGGTTTATGTTATAAGTATAGGTTTTGGGATTTGAAAATAGATTTAGGTAAAGGTTGTAAGTTTAGGTTAAGGTTATAAGTATAGGTTATTGAAAAGGCCTAGCTATATGTCCTAGAGGGGGGGGTGAATAGGACAATGCCAAATAAAACTTATAACAGCGGAATTAAAAAGAATATGATAGCCAAAATAAATCACAATGCAAGAAAGTAAAATAACCTCAAAATTTAGATCTTGAGAGGTTGATACAAATGTTGTTCTAAGGACAACCTTACAGCAAAAACCAGAGTTTATGGTAGGACAACCTTATTTCTAGAAAGATCTTTGTATCAAATCTGAAACTGAAGAGGAATACAGAAATAAATACAAACTGAATTAAAATAAATTGTAATCACAAATGTATTATTCTAGGGACAGCCATACACCATAAAAATGGCAGGGCAACCTTCCTGGAACAACTTTTAAAGGAAATTGAATATCAAGCTGATAAATGAATAGCAGAAAATAAATTCTAAACTATTACAAAATTCTCACAATGCTTGAATTAAATGATTACAACATTCACCACCATACATACATCCCACAAAAGAATAATTAAAGATCAGAAGTATAAATCATTCAACCACAACACAAGGGATTATAATGGTTCGCCTGTGTGTTCACCAATTATTAAATAACAGCCACACAGAATGCTACTCCACTCCTAATATCCTCACACAGGGGATATTAGCGTTCACTAACAAAATAGGTTTTCCCAGGTTCACCTAAAACCTTTACAATTGTGTCTTTGTCTGTGGACTTACACAATTAAAAAACCCCACTTCTGAGTTTTCCTAGCTCTCCTCAAATAACCAATACAACAAGATTTTTCTGGCAAATCTTGAAAGAAACCAAAATAGAAAGGAATTTACAATTAAATGTAAAATACCTGATTATCTCCTTCGTTGTAGCAGCCCGGTAGAACCAAATCAGAGTAGATGATTGAATGTCCAAGTTCAATGTCCAGTACTCAATTACAATGGTTCTAATTCTAATAGATTTTAAATTAAACCAAATAGGGCTTGCCTTAATTGATTTTGATTCCAAAGAAGGGGAATAACAATTCCTCTTTTCAAATTAGATTGGAATAGCAGAAACAAAATCAATTAAATAAAGCTAAGGAAAGAGAATATTAAATAAGCACACTTAGCTTAGATGGAGCACAAAATTATCTCTCAGAAGTTCGACGAAGATTGGCTTGAATGGATTAATTAATTCAATGATTTCTTCTGAGATTCGTGCACTATTTATAGGTGAGAAGATCGCGTCTTCGACTGGTCTAGGGAGCTCTTCGACTAGTCGAAGCAATAATAGATATTTGAAAAACCAGGCGCGATAAGCTTTGACCGTTCTACGACTGGTCGAAGGTCTCCTTCGATCGTCGTAGGTCACCTTCGATCGTCAAGAACTCAAAAACATCGCCGGATTTTGAGTCGAAGTTTTTCGACCGGTCGAAGATGAGTCGAGCAGGCTCCTTCGATTGGTCGAGCATTCTGGACTAGTCGAAGCCTAACAGATTTTATCTTAAATTTGTAACAAACTCACGATTGATTGAGGATTCTTAGACTGGTTGAAGCAACTCTAGGACTAGTCGAAGAAGGCCCAAGACTAGTCAAAGAACAGACCAAACTTATGTAAAATAAACATTCGATTTATGTATCCAAAGTGACCTACTTCTAAGGTCAACCTAAGGTCACCAAACCTCAACCATGAAGTAAGGACATTAAAACATTAGGAACTAGTGACCTTGAAGTATGAGCCTTGAAGTCTTGGTGTAGTTGAAATCTTGATGTAGCTCAATCTTGAAAGTGTCTTGAGTTCTTTACAAACTGCCTTGTACTCTTCTTGAAGTCTTGCAGCTTGAGTCTTGTCTTGTGAGCAGTTCTTGCATTCAAGATTGATCCTTGTACTTGTGAGCTTTGCTTGTTGTGAGTTTAGCTTGTTTATGAATGTTGATCCTTGAGAGAACTTCACTTATGCAAGTTATATATAACAGTGATTTTGGCACCACAAATTTGACAACAGACAGGGATATAAACTATAACACTTACAGTTATCGGTTTAGGTTTAGTTTATGTTTAGGTTAAGTCTAGGTTTAGGCTATAGGTATAGGTTTAGGGATTTGAGAATAGGTTAAGGTTAAGGTTATAAGTATAGGTTATAGGTTTAGGTTAAGGTCTAGGTTTAGGTTAAGGTTATAAGTATAGGTTATAGGTTAAGGTTAAGGTTGTAAGTTTAAGTTAAAGTTGTAAGTATAGGTTATAGGTTAAGGTTAAGGTTTAGGTTTCGACTATAAGTATAGGTTTTGGGATTTGAGAATAGGTTTAGGTTAACGTTATAAGTTTAGGTTAAGGTTATAGGTATAGGTTATAGGTTTAGGTTAAGGTTTAGGTTTAGGTTTAGGTTATACGTTATAAGTATAGGTTTATGTTTAGGTTAAGGTCTAGGTTTAGGTTATAGGTATCGGTTTTGGGATTTGAGAATAGGTTTAGGTTAAGGTTATAGGTTTAGGTTAAGGTCTAGGTTTAGGTTAAGGTTATAAGTATAGGTTATAGGTTAATGTTATGGTTGTAAGTTTATGTTAAAGTTGTAAGTATAGGTTATGGGTCAAGGTTAAGGTTTAGGTTTCGGCTCTAAGTATAGGTTTTGGGATTTGAGAATAGGTTAAGGTTAAGGTTATAGGTATATGTTATAGGTTTAGGTTAAGGTTTAGGTTTAGGTTTAGGTTATAGGTTATAAGAATAGGTTTAGGTTTAGGTTTAGGTTAAGGTATAGGTTTAGGTTATAGGTATAGGTTTTGGGATTTGAGAATAGGTTTAGGTCAAGGTTATAGGTTTAGGTTAAGGTCTAGGTTTAGGTTAAGGTTATAAGTATAGGTTATAGGTTAGGGTTAAGGTTGTAAGTTTAGGTTAAAGTTGTAAGTATAGGTTATAGGTTAATATTAAGGTTTAGGTTTCGGCTATAGGCATAGGTTTTCGGATTTGAGAATAGGTTTATAATAAGGTTATAAGTTTAGCTTTAGGTTATAGGTTTTGGTTAAGGTTTAAGTTTAGTTTTAGGTTATAGGTTATAAGTATAGGTTTATGTTTAGGTTAAGGTCTAGGTTTAGGTTATAGGTATAGGTTTTGTGATTTGAGAATAGGTTTAGGTTAAGGTTATAGGTTTAGGTTAAGGTCTAGGTTTAGGTTAAGGTTATAAGTATAGGTTATAGGTTAAGGTTAAGGTTGTCAGTTTAGGTTAAAATTGTAAGTATAGGTTATAGGTTAAGGTTAAGGTTTAGGTTTTGGCTATAAGTATAGGTTTTGAGATTTGAGAATAGGTTTAGGTTAAGGTTATTGGTATAGGTTATAGGTTTAGGTTAAGGTTTCGGTTTAGGTTTAGGTTATGGGTTATAAGTATAGGTTTAGGTTTAGGTTAAGGTATAGGTTTAGTTTACAGGTATAGGTTTTGGGATTTGAGAATAGGTTTAGGTCATGGTTATAGGTTTAGGTTAAGGTCTAGGTTTAGGTTAAGGTTATAAGTATAGGTTATAGGTTAAGGTTAAGGTTGTAAGTTTAAGTTAAAGTTGTAAGTATAGATTATATGTTAAGGTTAAGGTTTAGGTTTTAGCTCTAAGTATAGGTTTTGGGATTTGAGAATAGGTTTAGGTTAACGTTATAAGTTTAAGTTAAGGTTATAGGTATATGTTATAGGTTTAGGTTAAGGTTTAGGTTTAGGTTTAGGCTATAGGTTATAAGTATAGGTTTATGTTTAGGTTAAGGTCTAGGTTTAGGTTATAGGTATAGCTTTTGGGATTTGAGAATTGGTTTAGGTTAAGGTTATAGGTTTAGGTTAAGGTCTCGGTTTATGTTAATGTTATAAGTATAGGTTATAGGTTTATGTTAAGGTTGTTAGTTTAGGTTAAAGTTGTAAGTATAGGTTATAGGTTAAGGTTAAGGTTTAGGTTTCAACTATAAGTATATGTTTTGGGATTTGAGAATAGGTTTAGGTTAAGGTTATAAGTTTAGGTTAAGGTTATAGGTATAGGTTATAGGTTTAGGTTAAGGTTTAGGTTTAAGTTTAGGTTATAGGTTATAAGTATAGGTTTAGGTTTAGGTTAAGGTCTAGGTTTAGGTTATAGGTATAGTTTTTGGGATTCGAGAATAGGTTTAGGTTAAGGTTATAAGTATAGGTTATAGGTTAAGGTTTAGGTTTATGAAATCGGGTTCGGGTTTGGGATTGGGTTTAGGTTTGGGTTTAGGTTTTAGGTTAATGGTTATAGGTTTAGGTCTAGGTTTATGTTATATGTATAGGTTTTGAGATTTGAGTGCAGATTTAGGTTAAGGTTATAAGTTTAGGTTAAGGTTATAGTTTAGGTTGAGGTTATAAGTATAGGTTATAGATTTAGGCTTAGGTTTATGTTTAGGTTAAGGTTTAGGTTATAGGTTTTGGTTTAGGGTTAGGTTTAGGTTATAGGTTATAGCTTTAGGGAATTGAGAATAGGTTTAGGTTATAGGTTTAGGGTGTGGTTAAGGTTAAGGGTGTGGTCCCTACAAATACAGATATAAACACAGTCTGCTCCAATTGGCCAAGCCCCTCCAATGTTGTCCATAGGGAATGGGCAGCTTCATTATAGTCATAACAGCGGTTCCCACCTTTCGGGGACCCCCGCTTAACATCCAAATAGCTCCGACGCACATCTAGGTCTATTCCATCAATTTCGAACAAATACAGATATAACCACAGCTTGTCCAAATGACCAGGCCCATCCAATGCTATCCATAGGAAATGGATAGCTTCATCATAGTCAAAACAGCGGTTCCCACTTTCTAGGGACCCCCGCTCAACATCCGAATAGCTCTTACGCACATCTGGGTCTGCTCCATCAATTCTAAACTAATACAATTAAATTCTAAATTAGTTACTCATCCAAGGTTGAATAGATTATAATACTTTCATATTCTCATTTAGACGTCCACGCTGAAAATTCAGAAGCATCTTCCCATGCCTCTCCAAATAAGTTGATCTTACGTTACATTTCGATGCCAAATATCTAAAATAATGTAAAGATATTTGGCATTGGATACGGAACGGAAGAAACATATCCAGAGAGAAACGAGGAGATGGACCACGGATTAGGCATGAACATTTAAATAAATTATATGAAAGTATACTATCCATCTAACCTTGAACTGTCTAAAATGGGACAATTTGGGTGATTTCTATGCCACCAAAAACACACCATATCTATGTATGGCCCCATAGAAATCCTCAAACGAGTAACTAATTATCTAACTTACAAATCTTTAAATTACAAGTCATAACTATAAACTAACTAATCACAATAATAATTTAAGGCAAAAAAACGTAATATACAAACTCATTAAGGTTTGTAAGGACAATTATATGCAACATTGACCATTATTGTATGGAAGGAAAAATGAGTTATATCTCAATCTCAAGTGGACCACATTACAGGAAACAGTGTTTAATGAACATTGACCATTAAAAACGTTTTGGGGGCCATAAAAGTTTTGGATCAAGCTGATATTTATTTTTTCCCTTCATCTAGGTATTTATTACCTAATCAACAGGATAAAATTCCTTCTTGCTAAAATTGAAAATAGAAACTCAACATGATTAAATCCCGTCATCTATGTCGTAGTTATGACAAATTAGAAAATAATTAAGTAATGCAGTATGTGAGAGAGACATGAACCTAAGACCAACCACAAACAGAAAGTATCTTCTCTAGATTAACTGTCTTTAAGTGATGCAGTATGTGGGAGAGACATTCCAGCTTCTGTAGATTTAAGGTCAAATATCTTCTCTAACAAATTATACAAACAAAATAGTGAATCTGGATCCTGAATTCTTTAGTTGATGAAATTAGAAAGTATGGATATGTAAAACAGAGTTTGAAGGTGAAACTCAGAACTCTTCTTTCACTTAAAAGCTATGTAGTCAGACATGGCGATGCATAGCCAGTGCACTCCCACATTGACCAAAACCAACATTAGTAAAAAAAAAAAGCCTGAAAGAAAGCAAGAAAGAAAGACGAGAACATAGGTGCAACTGGCACACTCTCTTTTATCTTTTGATTACTATGTTACAAAAATTAATAAGAAGGAAGAGAGGTAAAAGGCTAAAACCAAATATTCCTATATCAAAGGCAAACAAGAATGAAAACACCGAGTCAGGCCAAGATCCTTAACTAGACAGACTGAGGCTGCAACATAATAGATCAAATAGGTAAAACACTAACAACAAGTTCCATCAAGCATAAGCAAATAGGCAATATAAATGAAAGCAGAATGTATTAGAGGCGCCACACAAAACTCCAAGACAGTTTAGGTACAGCTACACTAGTCACAAAATTTTGAAAGCATACTGCTGTCAAAAAGTCTAATTCCTGGAAGCAACAAGTAGACAATCAACAACTCCTTCAAACAACAAAAAAATAATAATAATAATAATTTCATGGTATTTGTTGCAACCAAACACAACCTAAAACAAATATGAAATTATGAGTAGAGAAATGTCTCTGTGGTTGAGAGAGCTGAATCAGAAACCAGTAAGATTAGAACTGGCCCGAAAAGACATCTTTTTATCAAGCTTAAGCACTTCTGCTCAGTCCTTTTGTGCACACTAGTACATCAAAACTCATCCCAGCAGTTGACTGACAGAAAGAAAAGCTAGGATTGACTAACCTGCCATTTGGATTAAAATTTCCTGTACTGTGATTGAGCATAAGAAATCACATTGGTCATGGCCGGCACTTGACCTGCCAAAATCCCCATTTTTCAAGATCCCTTTACCCAAACAAATACTTGTATGTATCCACTCACAGCATTTATCAGATTGAAATAGATAGTCTATTCCTCACATTTAAAATAACTATGCATTACAATTACTACAATGCTAATATCCTTTCATAATCATATACATGAAATCCTGCTTATATACTACCAAAAATAAAATAAAATTGAAATACTGCATCAGACAGGCCTAAAACACAAAGAGGACGAACAACATTGATAGATTTCAAGAAATTGGTACAAAACCCAAAAAACATCATTCTAGGGTTTCAACACCCTCGGACAAGCCCTATACTAGCAGATCTAAGATAAGAGGAGAGAGAGAGAGAGAGAGAGAGAGAGAGAGAGAGAGAGAGTTTACCTGCGAGAGCGAGGGCGATTTCAGGCTATTCGAGAGCAGATCTCGAGATGCTGTCCTCCACAACTAGAGGGAGAGTGAGACGGAGAGCGAGCGGAGAGGGAGAGCGAGCAGAGAGGGAGAGGGAGATGGAGAGGCAGAGAGAGGGAGGGAGAGGGAGAGCGAGCAGAGAGGGAGAGGGAGATGGAGAGGCAGAGAGAGGGAGGGAGAGGGAGAGCGCGTGAGAGAGAGAGAGAGAGAGAGAGAGAGAGAGAGAGGGTGGCAAGAGAGGGTAGAGAGCAAGGGTGAGAGAGAGAGAGAGGGCAGAGGGATTGGGTGCGGCTCCGTTTTGAGCGCGCGCCCAATTTTGGGCAGGACCATGGACGGTGCTGTGGGCCCTACCATAATGTATGTGTTTCATCCATTCCGTTCATCCATTTTTAAAGATCATTAAAGAGCTTTATGCCAAAAATTGAAGGGATATAAATCTCAGGTGGTCCACACCACATGAGAACAATAGTGATTGGATATCCACCATTAAAATCCTCCTAAGGCCCACTATACTGTTTATTTGACATCCAATCTGTTGATTTGGTCATACAGGACCAGATGAAGGGAAAAAACAAAAATCAGCTTCATCCAAAACTTTTATGGCTACCAAAACGTTTTTAATGGTGGACGCTCATTCAATATTGTTTCCTGTAATGTGGTCCACTTGAGATTTGGATATATCTCATTTTTGGTCTCATATTGTAAAATTATTTGTAAAAATATATGGACGGCATGGATGAAACACATACATCATGGTGGGAGCCACAGAGCACGGACCATTTTGACTAAGATTTTGGCAATGCGTGCTAAGATTTTGGGAATAATATTTTTAATTATTTTATTTATGACTAAGATTTGGATTATTTTTATGAGAGGAACCAAACCATATAAGAAGAATTCAATTTCTACACGCAGGTTTGATAGTCCCCCCACACACACCACACGTGCACATTTGGTAGGTGCACGGGACACCTGATCGAATCATCAGGTGGACCACACGTTTGTGTTAAATGCCTTTAAATAAATCCGTCCATCCTTTTCATGTACAGTTAGCACAAGTGGCCCAATCTGGCTTTTCCGCGGTCTTTATGGTCGGTCAGATGTCTCAATATTCTACTTGCTGGGTTCGCACGTGTGCCAATGCCACGTCTGAAACTGCTAATGAGGAAGGGTGCGTGTGGGGCTAGAAAACATATTTCCACACCTACCATGATTTTAATATTTTCGTACGTATTTGATTGATGTGTTTAGTGAGGGTTGAAACATAGGCAGTCGCAATTTAAGGTCCACCTTTATTAAGGGACTCGTGGTCAACCCATGATAGGCTTAGATAGCCTGGTGTGCTCTAGCCTGGTCTGAGTCAAAATGCTTTGGGCTGAGCTTGGGCTTGGACTGAAATTTTATGGCGAGCACATTCGATGCAGTGACCACTGACCACCAGACGAACAGTATGGAGCTCTCACACGTATTTCACTTTTGACACGCGTAGGTAGTTGCATGTGCAGATTCAAGAGTCCTTCACTCTCATATCGTCTTTAAGAGACTGTCGTCAGGGACAAAAGGTGAAGCTTTCTTATCTGTCTGCCTGCCTGTCCATCTATCCATTTATGTGTGCATGTTAGGTACATGTGGGACTTTAGCAATACCAACAAAGATTTTAAAATGGTTGGAGTGATCCATCATCATCAATCTCAACTATTCACTCATTCATACGACCATGAGCAAGGCATTGTGTAGAAGTCATGCCAACTGAATGATTCAATACAGTAGAAAACAGAGAATCAACATTAAGTAGAGAAATAAAATAGTTCTAGTCACCATCTTGAAGCATCTAATAAATAGATTTCACTCTGTATTGATTATGATTCCGAAGTAACATTTTGGTTTGATAATTCTAACCACGCCATCTATGTCTTATAAACAACGAGAGGTAAGAAATTAATCTCATTCAAAGAGTTTGTTGTCTATCCATTATGCAAAGTGAGACTTGTCATATAAATGGTTTGGATCATTGACCTGAGTTCGAAAGCTAAATCCCCGCAGATCCTATTGCAATGTGTTGCAATGTATTTCGACAAACCTCTCGTTCAAATGAAATGAAGGATGGGACCGCAAGCACATGTTTGGGGAAAAAGCTAGCCTCCACCACTTGTCTTGGATGGATAGAGGTGCGACAAGTCCGTGGCATGGAGTCCTATCCATTCACACGGAGGAGATTGTCAATGTGTCGGGTCCTTGTCGGTCGTTTGCTACTCATATATGGGCTAATCAAGTTATGGTCTAGTTGGGTCTGGGTCCATTCGATCCAAATCTGACCTAGATCCATATCCAATTGGATTTGGATACTTACTAGGTACCCATTGAGTTTATGGATCTAGGTTTCTAATTAAGCTCAGAGCAAATGAGAGAGATCATTTTATTGGATTGACAGTGTGGAAACATTATTTCCACGGTTTCCTATGGTATGGTCCACTTGAGCTTTAGATATACCTCAATTTTGGGCTGAACCACTAAAATGATTTGAAAACATGGATGGACAAAGTGGATAAGACGAATACATTCACGGTGGGCCCAATTGAGTTTACGATATCATTTTAGAGAATTATCCAACAAAATGAATAATATCCCAAAATTAAATGGACCACACCACAAATACCAGCAGGGGATGATGATTTTCACCGTGAAAAATTTTGCAGGGCCGGTGGTAAAGGGCCGGGTCTGGACCTGTCGGAGCCGATCCAAACAGAAAAATGGCTCAACCCAGTTTTGGATTTTGGACCGGTTCTTTTGTTGTAAGCCTGATGAAATCCAACGGGCCATCCCAATCCGTTACCAATCGTGGAAATCCATACTTGGCGAAGGAGAGATCATCCTCACAGACGGCTGAGGATAAAGCACACGAATAACACAACGTTTCTCTCCTTATGAAGGGGTGGAGAGTTTTAGGGATTAGGGTTTAGGGTGGGTGGAGAGTTTCCTGCCAAGCGTCTTATTTATAGAACGTTGGTTGAGAAATAATCTCATGGGCTAGAAGTGTATGGTAATCTGTGCATGCACATAGTTTAATTTGTACTCGCTGAAGTGCTGATCATCTATCAAGACTGTACATCAGTCCAAGTCTGTTCATGAAGTAACTTGGATTTTAACATGAGGTTCTCTCACAAGCAATTAACTCTTGAAAGCAATGCTAAAAATGGAGTCCACTGATTTTATATAACATAAGAAAATTGTAGTTTCAGTGGCCGGGTGTCAATCTAAAGAAGATTACAAGGATAGAGCCTTCAAACACATGAAGTGATTTCTTAGTTTTGATGGCCAAAAAGATAGGAAGTGGGATCAATCATTTAGAATGATTTCTTAGTGGTGAAAAACACATAATGGGCCCCACTACCTAGATGGTTCTGATCAAGGAACACTAATGTCATGTTTACAATGGGTATTTGCATGGATGATTCACATATCTAACCCACTTATTATGTGTGTCCCACTTAGATGAGGGGTCATACCCAGTTTCAGCCGCATTCAAAACTCATGTGGGCCCCACCAAGTGCTTTTATATTTTTTTAGATGTCTTCACATCGTTTTTGATGGTATGGCTCACCTTAGTTTCGTATTGTAACGCCTTGAAATTCGGGGGTCGAGCATAACTCAGCTCCCGAGTTTCAACACATCACTTATGCAACATATTGAATGATGGATGTATGTTGTCTATATGAGTGCATAAAACATGGAATAGATTAAGCCAAACTGCAAACATAATTCAGGGATAAGTGAAGAACGCAAGCGGAAGACTTAAAGATATATATGTGTACATGTGCAAATCCCTAAAGTCAGTATACATACCAGGTCATCTTACAAGTGTTGCTATCAAAATACATGTATTAAAAGGCATCATCTAATCCCAAAAAAAGAAATCCCAGAATTCCTGCGCATCAGAACAAGGCTCACTAGAACTCGCCTGAAAACTGCATAAAAGAGAATGCAGCCTCATCATCCTCGATCTCCTGCTCTGCCTCAGAGGTCGCATCAACATCTGCAACTAAGACAGAGTCTGGTGGGTGTTACACACCGCCCCAGAACGTGGGAGTGAGTGATCAACTCAGAGGAACAATAAAGCAAAGGTTAACATGTTATCAGTTCAATCAAGCAGCAATGATAAAGCAGAACAATCAAACATGTCCTAAGTACTCTTATTAGTGCAAGGATGTATGTAGAATGATGCGTGCCCTCGCTTATACACCCTCAGCGTCTTCATCTTACGTTACGCATGACATCACCTCAAAGTGCTCCACCTCTTCCAGGCACATGCAATGCGGTGCATGAACATGATTACCGAGCTGTTATCAGTCCTTTTCATACAGTATGATTCGGGAAGCTAAGGTACCTTTCTCATATCAATTTCCAAACAGTGATCCATTCTAGGGTCGTCAGTCCTGGACAATCTCATACGATCATATGGTTTTAGGTCGCTGCAAAGGGCTCGTCACCAATCAATGCACGCATATTATACCTTCGTTACTACAATAAGGCTCGTCACCTCAATGCGGTATCCAGGTATGCTCGAGGTCACTACAAAGGGCTCGTCACCAATCAATGTAGGCTGACAGCACGAATATAGTGTCCCATACCACCATAATCGGCTCACGAGTTTGGTTGCTCACTGGTCACTACGGGAGGTTCATCACGCCAGCGTAGGCCGACACCTCGACCACGGTGTCCCATACCACCATGTCCGGCTCATCAGTCTTAGCGGATCAAGGTACAACAGTTAACAGGATTTCATCGGTAAGTTTGGTACCCTAGATTCATATAATAGCGTCCATACATGGTGAACATACATCGGACAATCGGGTTACTTGACGAACTCGACTAGCACGAGCGCATGTTGGGTTGAACGACATAGAGTGCGCAAACACTCCGCGTGGCCAAACCATTACCGACAACTCTAATACGACTCGGGTTCATCTAATCACGTCCTTTGTGGCGAAAGCAACCTCAGCCACGATCTTAAGGCCGATTACCGATTTCCTGAACTATTCATAGTCCCAAACACATTCCACCACAACAGATATTGATATCAACAATTTAGAATAGTAATGGAACAACAACTCAAATCATGTGGTATATGAGTATTTGAATAATGTCAACTTAACATGGATTTAAACATAAGTAATACTTGAAATTAAACAACAAGGAATATGACTTGCATGTGGTAAATCATACACATCACTAGGAGTGCTGAGAATCACTTCTCAACGCCCGCAATTAAGTTAATATGTTGCACTTTAGATCATTTAGACATTTCTACAAACACTTAGAATACATAATACAACATACATGACGTATGTTGAAATACACGCATTTGGACAATTCCTTTTACCAAGGAGTTGACACACATACATCTTGCATAAATACACGACAGTTAATCATGGCAAGCATATGTTCATATTTTATACGTATACGGTACTTCCTACATACACATAGAATACACAAATCTCAATATAACACATACATATCAGGAACGCAAAATAAACATAACATTTGGCATGTGAAATCTCATCCATAGCAAGAATAAACCATTCACTGGCATTGAAAGCCTTGAAAAACCATAACCTACACGATTAAAGTCCGCACCTTAAACCAGAAATAGAACACCGAACTGATTAAGATGATATGTCTTCGTCAACGGCGACAAGATAACCTAAGGTAAGAATAGAAATGAGTTACAACACACATAAACTATTCTAAGCTCTAAAACAGATTAGGATTAGGTTAACTTACCCAAGGATGAACTTAGAATCGCCGGAAAAACGATTCAAAGGTGATGGTTTAAGGATGAAGAAGAACAGGAAGGAATCCAAGAATGATTCACCAACTTCTCTCTCACTTTCTCTCTCTTTTCCTCTCTCTTTCTTAGCTAGGGTTAGGAAATTCGTATGGAAAAGAGAGTTAGGGTTTTAAGGTCTATATATAGACCTAACATTGATGGAAAAAACCCCACGGCTAAGGTATACTTAGGTTATAACCAAAACAGGCTTCTCTTGATTCAACGGAACACTTCTTGTGGGCCTTTTTCCACGTGCGGTCGGACTTAAGCTCACTGACCATGGATCTAGGTCAGACTGAGTTTTCGTACCGATCGGATCTACAGATCAGCCGTGTCGGACCACACTCAATTCAACGGTCACCGAATCTCGATCAGGACCACAAGCATTAGGACATGCCTGGGCCACCTTCCCTGATCCGAGGGTGAAATTGGGTTAGAATCCAATGGTCAGATTGCTTAAAATCGTCGCGCAAGTGACATGACTCAGATTTCATAAAATCACATTAAATTTCTCACCGTTCTCACACTCTTCACTCCGAACTCAATCAAATCGACCCAGGACATCATCTGGACTTGATTTTTGAGGTGATAGTCAAGTCCAACATGGTGACCGCAACTGCCTAAGATTATCGCTATCGGACTTTCGACGCGCGGTCCAGTTCCGATCCAGAACTTTCAAAAATTCCCAAGAGCAACTGGATTTAGCGATGAATCCCAGATTTCAAAGTAACATAGCGCTAATGATTCTACAAGTTTTGAGTCATGCAGATCCAATTTAAAGTGATTGATGCAAATTTCACAAGCAATCGAGTTAAGCGCTAATTACCCACAAAAAGCTTCTAAGGAAAATAGAGGTAGTACTCAGGTCTTGGCACAAAATTTTCTGGGTCATTATACGTATACTGATGATTGTTTTAGATGGCATGACCCACAAAAGTTTTATATCAAGATGATATTTGTGTTTTCACATATTTCATGTATTTTTTTAACCTTTCAACAGGTTAGATTTCAAATAAACATTACGATGGGCCTTAAGATAGTTTCAACAGTGAGAATCACTCTCCCCGTTGTTTTGTGGTGGGGTCCGCTACAGGCTTTTATTTGCCTCATTCTTTGGCTCATGACTTAAAATGATATCTCAAAATGGATGGACGGCGTGGATATAACAAATACATCATAGTGGGGCCCACAAAACTTGGTGTCGTCACCATATGGCGTCTAAGAGGGAAACGGATTGGCAACTACCCCTCACACCAGACCCATGGCTGGTGGTCGATGCTCTATGGGTCCCACCATGATGTATATGTTTCATCCATGCCGTCCATCCATTTTTACATATCATATGAGGGCTTGATACCAAAAATGAGGGATATAAGTCTCAGGTGGACCACACCACATGAAAACAATAGTGATTGGATATCCACCATTAAAACCCTCCTAAGGCCCACTGTACTTTTTATTTTACATCCAATCTGTTGATTAGGTTATACAGGCCTAGATGAAGGGAAAAAAATATCATATTGATCCAAAACTTTATATGGCCCCCAAAAGGTTTTTAATGGTCGACGCTCATTCAACATTGTTTCCTATAATGTGGTCTATTTGAGATTGGGATATACCTCATCTTTTGTTTCATACAATAAAATGATATGGAAAAATAGATGGACGGCAGGGATGAAATACATACATCATGGTGGGGCCCACAGAACACCGACCACCAGCCCTTGGCGCTGGTGTCAACACCAGTAGCCAATCCATTTCCTGACTCTATACTCTCTCACTCTCTCACTCTCGCACACCCTCTCTCTCTCTCTCTCTCTCTCTCTCAGTCGTCTCTCAATCGTGCCCTGTCTCTCTGTCTCTCTGTCTCTCTCCGTCTCTCTCGGTGCTCTCTCTCACTCTCGCGCACCCTCTCTCTCTCTCGGTCCTTTCTTAACTGCGCCCTCTCTCTCTCTCGGTCCTCTCTCTTGCGCACCCTCTCTCTCTCTCTCTCTCTCTCTCTCTCTCTCTCTCTCTCTCCTCAGAGCTCGGGAACCCTATTTCCAACATGGACTCGTGATCGGGGCTCCAACTCAAACAGGAAGTTGTTCTCTTCCTCTAAAGCTCGGTTGACCGCGAGGTATCTCTCTCTCTCTCTCTCTCTCTCAATCTCTCTCAATCTCAATACCGATTGAAACTATTTAGGGATTTGGGGATTTGGGGATTTAGGGATTTGGGAATTTAGGGATTTAGGGATTTGGGTCTAATACACAACTGAACCTAAGCAGTCCAAAATAGCTGATAGAATGTTGTGGAAATATTTGATTCCCGACCCAAAGTTAATGCAGTGTAATCAGGTTTTCAGTTTGTATAAGTGGGGCCATGGTTCATTGATCCAGATCATCAGTCTGTTGTGTTGTGGATGGTGCACCATGGATGCACCAAACTAAAAAAATCTCCCAAGATTGAGAGATCCTAGCCACCAATCTGTAGCCTTTTTCAACAAATGTGGATAGTTCCTCTTGAATACATATAATTGATGGATATCTTAATCACTCAAGCTGAACCTTAGCTGCTAAAAATAGTATGAAGTGGGTGTGGGAGTGGATACAGAAACTAGTAGTAAATAACCATTTTTAAGCCCAAAGTTTGTCGGAATTGTGAGATTATGAAGCAGGAAAAAATGGTAGAAGATTTTTTTGCAACTATAGGGTGAGCTACAACACAACAGATGAATATACATATATACATACATACATACATACATATATATATATATATATATATATATATATATATATATATATATATATATATATATATATATATATATATATATATATATATATCTTGGCAATGAACATGACATGTAGATAGGATGAAATTTCTGTTTTTGAACTAGAATGACATGCTATTTGTTTTTTGGATGATAGATTATGAAATATGATAAGGTCACATAGAAGTGAATGAAGGGAAAAATATAAATATTAGCTTGATGACGTCAAGCAGTTTTAAGCAGTGGGCAATCAATCCTCACTATTTATGTGGTGTAGTCTTCTTGAGCATATGTGATTTGAATAGTGGTTGGAATTTCCTCAATCTTATATCCATTTCATGATATTTCTCTTTAGATTTGCATATGTGATTTGAATAGTGGTTGGAATTTCTTTCATTTTTAGTTTGTTTTTTCTTGAATTTTGTTGAGATGGTTATCATTAGATTCTCAATTGAATAAACTTCCCTTGATTTGTTGATTTGATTGGGTTTTCACTTTTGATTCTTCCGATATTTTCATTTTGTAATTCTCTTGATTAAACTGAATGTTTGTAATTATGTTCACTTGTGCATCCAAATGTAGCCTTAATGTTTTTACCCTTTGGATGCTTCTTAACTTGACAGCTTGGAATCTGGATACAAGCAGCACAAGATCCTTGAAATGTTGAGTTTCTATTTTCAATTTTAGCAAGAAGGGACTGATATCTTGATCTCCTGTTATTAGAAATTTGTAGTATTCTTTTATTTTCACCGAATTTCTGTGGTCTATACAGCTGGATGTGAAAAGAAAAGAAAGAAGTAGGGATGTGCTATTTTCGGACATGTACAAAGAACATGATAAAATACCATAGAAAGTTTTTTAAAAATGTATTTGCGTGTTGTATTTTGATTTCTGTAACTATTACCTGAAATGAGGAGTATATTTAGTTTATACTCCGGCAGGGTGTGGTGTACTTCAAATTGGACCGCCCAAATAGTAGTTCCTGATGTAGATGGGCCATGATCCAAAAATCAGCGTAATTGACGTTTTTTGTTGAATTTGGTGGGTGGTCCTTGACTGCTTTTCATATTAGCCATTCCTTTTAGAAATCCACCCATGTGCCACAATTGATATCATGAGAAATTTTCCCATACAATGTTGTATCGGATCTCCACCGTAAAACGGCTTTTTTTTTCCTTCTGCCAATGTTTAAGTTGGTTGGACACATCATTAAGATCTCCTAGAGGATGGTCTATTTAAGGGGAGGGCTACAATGATGGTCTGACTCAAATGTACGTGTTCGGCCCACATAAGTGGATTGATGTAATTCTTGCTAGAGACGATCTTCATGCTATGTCCTACCATTTTCATGGCTTGGATGTTCCACCGTACTCAACACTATTGCAGAAGAAAATAGGTTGAGGTTCTCCTTAATGGAGTAGATGAACATTTTTCTGGTATCCTATATTAAGTAGTGCTTTTAGGGTCGTGGCCCATCTACCAATGTAATGATTTATTTGGACGGTTACATTTGAGGTATATAATGTCCCAAAAAGTCCAACTAGTTCAATTATAAGGGCGGGTACATAAGACATTTGATACATAGGCATGCACTCAGATATTGTATATGTAGTATACGGTAAATTAAATCAAATCAAATGGACTAAATTGTGGAACTGCTGTCCCAAAGTTACATTCACAAAATCAGATTGGTTGAAGAATTCTATTCTCTGATTCATGGACACTTGTTCTTTAAAATAGGACCATTGGAAATTTTCATTTTAACCATCCACTAAACTTTCCACCAATCAAATAACCAGAAAATTGAATGAGCATAATATTTGGTTGACAATACATCTAAACTGGAACCCCAATTTGGACAGTTGGTTTGAAGTTGGTTTGAATTACTTTGTATCGTATGCAATTTCTAACAAATTTCCAAGGACCTGCATATTTTTTATTTTAACTTCCCAACAAAATTTCCACTAAAACCAATAATCAAATAAATTGGTTCATGATACACCTATTCTATATGGATTCACTATTCATTCGCTTAGTTAACTTGTGTTGAAAATATTTCTTCAATAAGGGTTTATTGTCCTTAAATATCCTGATCATATTAGACACATCTACTTGTGGCTAAGGAGAGAAATTATCCATGGATCTTATTTCCTTAGTTATGACTGTATAAGAACTTAAAAATGCCTACACTATTCAAATTGTTATCCTGATCATATCAGACACATCTACTTGTTCCCTGATCATATTTCCTTAAATATCCTTATCAAATTAGACACATCTACTTGTTTTCAAGGGGTAATGTACTCTTTTCCACAATTAGCCTCTTTCAAGCCTTTGCTTGGCCTGCTTTTGTTTGGTCTTAGTAGCTGGCTAGCCATTTTAAAGATGTGTACATGGGCTATTGTCTTTTTGATAGTGTTTTTTCTCTGCTCTACAAATTTGGGGCATGTTGTTAATCTATGAAATTAGCGGAAGAGGAGCTTTTGTCTTTCTAATCTGTCATTACAATTGTTTTGTTTTGTTTGTTTATATATATATATATATACACCTCATGCTGCTCTTAATTTGATAAGAGTTAAAGAAAAATAGGAAGAAGTTGGAAGTTTGATCTCAAATATAACAATGAACTGCTAGCATGGGCATGTGATTGTGCTAAGAACCCATAATATCTGCAATATTTGGTACTTGAGATTGGGTTGCAATATGGAGAACCCATGAGATGAAATAATGGGCCATGTGAAGAATACTTATAGGGGCAAGCTAACCAAGCTACTTGACTAATCAACCAAACTCCCACAATGACTTGGCAATGTATCCTCAATAGTATGGACCATCCCAATTCTTAGGGTTTTGTACTATCCATTTGTAGAAAAAACATGAGATGAAAACTTATTTTCTGTCTACACCAAAAGACAAGAAAAATAAACTTATTTTTTGCTATTTCCCCTCACATATGAGAAAAGAGACTTATAAATAATCTCTCTCTCTCTCTCTCTCTCTCTCTCTCTCTCTCTCTCTCTCTCTCTCTCTCTCTCTCTCCACATGTTCAGTTTAGTACATTGTGACTTGAATTACATTGCACCCCACTATTTGTATTATAATGTAAAAGAAATTATTTTCCACTACTCAAAAGATGGTTACAAACTAAACACCAACAAAAATGGCCACCTTATCGGTGGTGAATGATATGATACCCAATACATTGATTTTATTCCTTGGTTTTCAATGATAGGTGGGCCCATGGTCCAATAATCCAAACTCATGCTTGTTTGTCCTAACAGTAGATGGACTACGCCTAAGATTCTCCTCGATAGGACAATCTTAACCTATCAATTGCTGGCTTCTATATAAAAGGTTGCGTTGTCTTGTCTCACTCATGTACCATTTCATGTTATATACATTGTATTATATACATTGTTAAATATACATTATACGAGGGTTACAGTAATCTTGGAGTGCAGAAAAGTTTCAAGTCTATGCATTTTAGTCCGAAGCCCTTCTCTAATCACGATAGCCTTGGGAGGGTATATACGATGGATGGGTTGACTGCGAAAGGGCTGATTAAAACTATATTGAGTTATCTTCCTGGTCCTGAAATCATTATGTTCTGCAAGATAACCCAATATAGTTTTAATAAGCCCTTTTGTAATCAACTCATCTCACGTATTAACCCTCTCAAGGCTATCGTGATTATAGAACTAACTCGGACTGAAATGCACATACTTGGAAATTTTTCGCACTCTAAAATTACTGTAAACCTCATACAATTTACTTAGAAATTTTCATCAGCTGTAGGTTATCTGGTATAAAGAGCTTATCCTTCCTATGGATAGCATTGGAGTGGCCTGACCATTTAGATAGGCCGGGTTTATGTATTTGCTCGAAATTGATGGAGCAGACCCAGATGTGCATCGGAGCTATGTAGATGTTGAGCGGGGGTCCTTGGAAGGTGGGAATCGCTGTTATGACCATGATGAAGCTGTCCATTTCCTATGGACAATATTGGAGGGGCCTGACCATTTGGACAGGCCATTTTTATATCTATATTTTCTCGAAATTGATGGAGCAGACCCGGATGTGCGTCGGAGCTATCTAGATGTTGAGTGGGGGTCCCTGGAAGGTAGGAACCGCTGTTATGACCATGATGAAGTGGTCCATTTCGTATGGACAACATTGGAGTGTCCTAGCCATTTGGACAGGCCGTGTTTATATCTGTATTTGTTCGAAATTAATGGAGCAGACCCGGATGTGCATCGGAGCTATCCAGATGTTGAGTGGGGATCCTTGGAAGGTAAGAACCACTGTTATGACCATAATGAAGCTATCAATTTCTTATGGACAACATTGGAGGGGCCTGACCCTTTAGACAGGCAGTGTTTATATCTATATTTGCTCTAAATTGATGGAGCAAACCCGTATGTACGTCAAAGTTATCTGGATATTGAGCGGGGGTCCATGGAAGGTGGGAACCACTGTTATGACCATGATGAAGCTGTCAATTTCATATGGACAGTATTGGAGTGGCCTGGCCATTTGGACAGGCCGTGTTTATATCTGTATTTGCTCGAAATTGATGGAGCAGACCCGGATGTGCTTGGAGTTATTCGGATGTTGGGTGGGGGTCCCTGGAAGGTGGGAACCGCTGTTATGACCATGATGAAGCTATCCATTTCCTATGGACAGCATTGGAGGGGCCTGGCCAATTGGACCAGGTCGTGTTTATATCTGTATTTGCAGGGACCACACCCTTAACCTAAATCACACCCTAAACCTATTCTCAATTCCCTAAAGCTATAACTTATAACCTAGCCTTAAACTAAAACCTATAACCTAAACCTTAACCTAAACATAAACCTAAATCTAAACCAATAACCTTAACTTATAACCTTAACCTAAACTATAACCTTAACCTATAACCTATACTTATAACCTTAACATAAACTTATAACCTTAACCTAAGTCTATTCTCAAATCCCAAAACCTATACTTATAACATAAACTTAGACCTAAACCTATAACTTATAACCTAAACTTGAAAACCCAAACCTAAACCTGAGCCCGAACTCGAACCCTATTTCATAAACCTAAACCTATTCTCAAATCCCAAAATCTATACCTATAACCTAAACCTAGACCTTAACCTAAACATAAACCTATACTTATAACCTATAACCTAAACCTAAACCTAAACCTTAACCTAAACCTATAGCCTATAACCTATAACCTTAACCTAAACTTATAACCTTAACCTAAACCTATTCTCAAGTCCTAAAAACCTATACTTATAGCTGAAACCTAAACCTTAACCTTAACCTACAACCTATACTTATAACCTTAACCTAAACTTACAACCTTAACCTAAACCTATTCTCAAATCCCAAATCTTATACTTATAACCTAAACCTAGACCTTAACCTATAACCTATACTTATAACCTTAACGTAAACCTTGACCTTAACCTAAACCTAAACCTAAACTTATAACCTAACCTATTCTCAAATCTGAAAACCTATAACCTAAACCTAAACCTTAACGTATAACCTAACCTAAACCTATACTTATAACTTAAACCTATTCTCAAATCCCAAATCCCATAACCTAAACCTAAACCTTAACCTAAACCTATAACCTGTAACCTAAACTGAAACCTATAACCTAAACCCGATCCCAAACCCGAACCTGAACCTGAATCCCTAAACCTTAACCTAAACATATAACCTATAACCTATAACCTAAGCCTATACCTAAACTTAAAACCTAAACCTAAACTTGAACCTATAACTTAAACCTAAACCTATAACTTATAACCTAAACCCTAACCTAACCCTACACCTAATCCTAATCTCAACTCCCTAAGCTAAACCTAAACCTAAACTTAAAAACCCAAACCTAAACCCGAACTCAATTTCATAAACCTAAACCTTAACCTATAACCTATACTTATAACCTTAACCTAAACCTATTCTCAAATCCCAAAACCTATACCTATAACCTAAACCTAGACCTTAACCTAAACATAAACCCATACTTATAACCTATAACCTAAACCGAAACCTAAACCTTAACCTAAACCTATAACCTAAACTTATAACCTTAACCTAAACCTATTCTTAAATCCCAAAACCTATACGTATAACCAAAACCTAGACCTTAACCTAAACGTAAACCTATACGTATAACCTATAACCTAAACCTAAACCTAAACCTAAACCTTAACCAAAACCTATAACCTATAAACTATAACCTTAACCTAAACTTATAACCTTAACCTAAACCTATTCTCAAATCCCAAAACCTATACTTACAGCCGAAACCTAAACCTAAACCTAAAATCTAAAACCTAAATGTATTCTCAAATCCCTAAACCTAAACCTACACCTAATCCTAATCTCAACTCCTTAACCTAAACCTAAATGAAAACTTAAAAACCAATACCTAAACCCGATCCCGAACCTGAACCTAATTTCATAAACCTAAACCTTAACCTATAACCTATACTTATAACCTTAACCAAAACCTATTCTCAAATCCCAAAACCTATACCTATAACCTAAACCTAAACCCGATCCTGAACCCGAACCCAATTTCCTAAACCTAAACCTTAACATATTCTCAAGTCCATAAAGCTATAACCTAAAACCTAAACCTAAACCTAAACCTATACCGATAACCTAAACCTAAACCTAAACCTAAAACCTAAATGTATTCTCAAATCCCCAAACCTAAACCTACACCTAATCCTAATCTCAACAACCTAACCTAAACCTAAACCTAAACTTGAAACCCAAACCTAAACACGATCCCGAACCCGAACCCGATTTCCTAAACCTAAACCTTAACCTATTCTCAATTCCCTAAAGCTATAACCTATAACCTAACTTAAACCTAAACCTATAACTGACACTTATAACCAAAACCTAAACCTATAACCTAAATGTATTCTCAAATCCCTACACCTACACCTAATCCTAATCTTAACTCCTTAACCTAAACCTAAACTTGAAACCCCAAACCTAAACCCGTTCCCGAACCTGATTTCCTAAACCTAAACCTTAACCTATTCTCAATTCCCTAAACCTTAACCTATAACCTAACTTTAAACCCAAACCTATAACCGACACTTATAACCTAAACCTAAACCTAAAACCTAAATGTATTCTCAAATCCCTAAACCTAAACCTACACATAATTCTAATCTCAACTCCTTAACCTAAACCTAAACTTGAAACCCCAAACCTAAACCCGAACCCGAACCCGATTTCCTAATCCTAAACCTTAACCTTTTCTCAATTCCCTAAACCTATAACATATAACCTATAACCTATAACCTAAACATAAGCCTTAACCAAAACCTATAACCTAAACCTAAACCTATAACCTATAACCTAAACTTATAACCTATGACCTAACCTTAACCTTAACCTACGCCTAAAACCTAAACCTAAACCTATAACCTAAAACTATAAACTAAAACTTAAACCTAAACCTAAAACCTAAATGCAATCTTAAATCCCTAAGCCTAAACCTACACCGAATCCTAATCTCAACTCCTTACCTTAAACATAAACTTCAAAACCCAAACCTAAGCCTGAACACGAACCCGATTTCTTAAACCTAAACCTTAACGTATTCTCAATTCCCTAAAGCTATAACCTATAACCTATAATGTAAGCTTAAACCTAACCTAAACCTATAACCTTAACTTAAACATAAAACCTAAACCTAAACCAAAACCAAAACCTATAACCTTAACCTAAACCAAAACCTTAACCTAAACCAAAACCTATAACCTAAACCTTAACTTATAACCTATAACTCATAACCTAAACTTATAACCTTAACCTAAACCTAAAACCAAAACCTATAAACCAAAACCTAAACCTAAACCTAAACCTAAAACCTAAATGTATTCTCAAATCCTTAAACCTAAACCTACACCTACTCCTAATCTCAACTCCCTAACCTAAACCTAAACCTAAACTTGAAAACCCAAACCTAAACCCAATCCCGAACCCGAACCCGATTTCCGAAACCTAAACCTTAACCTATTCTCAATTCCCTAAAGCTATAACCTATAACCTATAACCTATAACCTAAACCTAAACCTTAACCAAAACCTATAACCTAAACCTTAACCTATAACCTATAACCTATAACCTAAACTTATAACCTATAACCTAACCTTAACCTAAACTTAAAACCTTAACCTAAACCAATAACCTAAACTTATAAACTAAAACCTAAACCTAAACCTAAACCTGAAACCTAAATGTATGCTCAAATCCCTAAACCTAAACCTAAACCTAAACTTAATCTTAACTCCCTAACCTAAACCTAAACCTAAACTTGAAAACCCAGACCTAAACCCTATCCCGAACCCGAACCCGATTTCCTAAACCTAAACCTTAACCTATTCTCAATTCCCTAAAGCTATAACCTATACCCTAAACTTAAACCTAAACCTAAACCTATAACCTTAACCTAAACCTAAACCTAAAACCTAAATGTATTCTCAAATCCCTAAACCTAAACCTTAACCTATTCTCAATTCCCTAAACCTTAACCTATAACCTAACTTAAACCTAAACCTATATCATACACTTATAACCTAAAACGTAAATGTATTCTCAATTCCCTAAACCTAAACCTTAACCTATTTTCAATTCCCAAAACCATAACCTATAACCTAACTTAAACCTAAACCTATAACCTAAACCTAAAACTTAAATGTATTCTCAAATCCGTAAACCTAAACCTACACCTAATCCTAATCTCAACTCCTTAACCTAAACCTAAACTTGAAAACCCAAACCTAAACCTGGTCCTGAACCCAACCTAAACCTTAACCTATTCTCAATTCCCTAAACCTTAACCTATAACCTAACTTAAACCTAAACATAAAACCTAAATGTATTCTCAAATCCCTAAACCTAAACCTACACCTAATCCTAATCTCAACTCCTTAACCTAAACCTAAACTTGAACCCCCAAACCTAAACCCGAACCCGAACCCAATTTTCTAAACCTAAACCTTAACCTATTCTCAATTCCCTAAACCTTAACCTATAACCTAACTTAAACCTAAACCCATAGCCTACACTTCTAACCTAAACCTAAACCTATAACCTAAACCTAAAATCTAAATGTATTCTCAAATCCCTAAACCTAAACCTACACTTAATCCTAATCTCAACTCCCTAACCTAAACCTAAACCTAAACTTGAAAATCGAAACCTAAACCCGATACCGAACCCGAACCAAAACCTGATTTCTTAAACCTAAACCTTAACCTATTCTCAATTTCCCTAAAGCTATAACTTATAACCTAAACCTAAACCTATAACCTATAACCCATAAACTATCACCTAAACTTATAACCTATAACCTAACCTTAACCTAAACCTAAAACCTAAACCTAAACCTATAAATGTAGGTTATATGTTTAGGTTTAGGTTAAGGTAGTTTCTATTTTCATTTGTCTAGATCACCTCTCATATGTTCTCTCTCTTTTCATTTATTTTTTTCCAAAGGATTGTTTGTGTTTGGATGGATGCAGTTTATGTTTGGATGAAAGTAGTTTATGTCTGTATGGATTTATGTAGTTTGGGTTTAGATGGATGTGAATATGAATATGATGAAATATATTATATAACAGGTGTATATCAGGCAGAATATGATGAATTATATTCTAACAGGTGCATATCAGGAAATTTGAGATGGAATATTTTTTTTAAAAAAAGAGACTTTTACTTACGAAATATTTTGTAGGTAAAAGTCCCATTAACGTTTTTTAGCTACAAAAATTTTTATAGCTAAAAGCAAACCATTCAATTTTTTTTCAAAATATGTTTACAGCCTTTAGCGACGAAACATTTCGTAGCTAAAAGTCTCTTCCACGTTTTTAGCTATGAAAATTTTTGTAGCTAAAAGTAAACCTTTCAAATTTTTTCAAAAATTGTTTACAGTCTTTAGCAATGAAGACTTTCGTTGCTAAAAGTCTCATCCACAATTTTTAGCTACAAAATGTTCCGCAGCTAAAAGTAAACCTTTCGATTTTTTTTTTCAAAAATCGTTTACAGCCTTTAGCGACAAAACTTGTCATCGCTAAAAGTCTCATCCACATTTTTTTAGCCATGAACATTTTCATAGCTAAAAATAAACCTTTCGAGCCTTTAATAATGAAAATTTTCGTCACTAAAAGTCTCATCCACGTTTTTTAGCTACGAAAATTTTCATAGCTAAAAGTAAACTTTTTTATTTTAGGAAAAATTGATTACAGTATTTAGCGATGAATATTTTTGTCGCTAAAGTCTCATCCACATTTTTTAGGTATGAAAATTTTTGTAGCTAAAAGTAAACCATTTGATTTTGCTGAAAAATTGTTTACAGCCTTTAGCGACGAAAATTTTCATCGCTAAAAGTCTTATCCATGTTTTTTAGCTACGAAAATTTTTGTAGCTAAAAGTAAACATTTCAATTTCGGTGAAAAATTGATTACAATATTTAGCGATGAAGATTTTCGTCGCTAAAAGTCTCATCCATGTTTTTTAGCTACAAAATTTTTCATAGCTAAAAGTAAACCTTTTGATTTAGCTAAAAAATTGTTTACAGTCTTTAGCGATGAAAATTTTCGTCGCTAAAAGTCTCATCCACGTTTTTTAGCTACGAAAATTTCATAGTTAAAAGTAAACCTTTCGATTTTTTTCAAAAATTGATTACAGTCTTTAGCGACGAAGATTTTCATCGCTAAAAGTCTCATCAACATTGTTTAGCTACGAACATTTTCGTAGCTTATAGTAAACCTTTCGATTTCGTTGAAAAATTGATTATAGTCTGTAGCGACGAAGATTTTCGTCGCGAAAAGTCTCATCCACGTTTTTCAGCTATGAAACTTTTTGTAGCTAAAAGTAAACCTTTCAATTTTGTTGAAAAATTGTTTTTAACCTTTAGTGACAAAAAGTTTAGTCCCTAAAAGTGACTTTTAGCTACAAATTTATAGTTTCGTCACTAAAAGTAAACTTTTAGCGATGAAAATTTTTTTGATTGCTAAAAGTCACTTTTAACGATTAAAAAAAATTCGTCACTAAAAGTTTCGTAGCTAAAAACCCTCTTTCTTGTAGTGAAGCTTTGACATTCAACTGATCGCTCCACCTTCTAGCACAAACGAGCAACCGAAAGTCGACCTTCTATTGTCTACATTAATTGCGTAATCAGAATTAACATAACTTATTAACTTAGCCCCTGATTTCTCAAAAGATAGGATGTAGTCTGCGTACCTCGAATGCATACCTCGAATGTATCAAAGTAACCATTTCATCGCTTCCTAGTGTTGCTTTCTGGGGTTAGGCATGTATTTGATAATAACACCCACTGCATGTGAAATATCCTGCCATCCAACCCCCACATGTGAAATATCCGGTCTCGTACAGACCATGACATATATTAAACTGTCAACCGCATTCAAATAAGGTACCTGTGACATCTCATGCTTTTCTTCATCAATTTTAGGACATTTTTTGGAAGAAATCTTAAAATGAGATGCGTGAGGGATACTGATCGGATTTGCCATATCCATCCCATACTTAATCAACAACTTTTGAAGATATTCTTTATGAGATAACCAAAGCCTGCTCCTTTTCCTATCTTTGGGTATATCAATGATGAGAACTATCTTTGCAGCCCCCAGATCATTCATCTTGAATGTCCCTGATAACTGAATCTTCAGTATGTTGATCTCAGACATGCTATGACTGGTGATCAGCATGTCATCAACATACAACACCAGAATGATGTATTTCCTATCACTTAGTGTCTTATAATAGACACAGTGATCATATTCACTCTTGATAAACTTTTGACTCACTGTGAAAGAATCAAACTTTTTATACCATTGCCTAGGCAACTATTTCAATCCATACAACGACCTCTTTCACTTACAAACCTTGTTCTCTGCCCCTTTTATTTCGAAGCTTTCTAGTTGCTTCATGTAAATTTACTCTTCTAATTCCCCATACAATAAGGCAGTCTTCATATCCATTTGTTTTAGCTCAAGATCGTATTAGGAAACCAGCGCTAATACAAATCTAATAAATACTTGCTTCACTATAAGTACCAATATCTCAATGAAGTCGACACCTTCTCTCTGAGCATATTCCTTCGCTACAAACCTTGTCTTGTACCTATCTTATTTCTTCTTGAAGATCCACTTGCACCCAATCACTTTACAGCCGACGGGAAGCTCCACCAGCTTTCACATCTCATTCTTGTATAAGTAATCCATCTCATTATCCATCGCAGTCTTTCACTTTTCAACATCCACCTCATCAAGAGCCTCCTGTAGAGTAGATGGATCTCCCTCATCTGTAATGAGGGCATATGCAACATTTAAGTCATTTCTAGATATTGTCGGTAACTTACAATCCCATGGAGGATTTCTTCTCACAGGTGGCTGCTCCACCTACTCTTGTACTTATGTCTGTATCGCTCATGTGGCTCAAGTGTGCATGCCACATACGTGCAAACATGGAATCAACTACAGACGTCACCGCTCCACTTGATGAAGTGCTCCCTATCAACCTGTCAAGATTTTCATTTTGTTGTGCCTTCTCGACTACGAGTGCCCCTTTGAAACTTTAAGGACATGATCAAAACCAGTGAATTTGCACCCAAGCACCTCGAGTGCTCTTTAGGTATATCAAACTCTTTCTCATATCAAGAACGTGTCTCACCTCGGTTAAGATATGCCATTAAACATCTTGATGCACACCGATCTAACACTCACCACATTACATGCATTATCATTATCCATTAATGCCTGGTCACCATCACATTTTCTGTGATTAATGAACCAACTCCAATGAGGAGTCATGTGATATGATGCTCCAGTATCCAAAATCCACTCATCTTTATGATCATTGTATAAGTGTCCGACCATGGACACTTATATCACATCATAACCACTCGTACCTTCATCAGATTTTACGGTGTTGACATCATTGGAAGAAGCATCTCTGTTCTTTTTTCTTGCCTCAAGATTTGTACAATCCTTCTTCATGTGCTCAGACGTCCGACAATTCCAACACTTTAACTTCCATTTTCCCTTACCCTTGGATTTAGACGTCGATCGAGAAGATTTATTATCCTTCTCAGAATTTCACCACCTCATAACCAATGCATCAGTATAGGCGCCCACATCACACTTTTCTTTATCATCGCCTTTCATTGAAGGGTTGAGATAACGGTATCGACACAATGTCGATTTATCGCTGCATGACGAGTCCTTAAATGACTCATACGAAGTCGAGAGAAAGTTCAACAAGATGTATGCCTAATTCGCATCTTTTGTCATTTCCTCCACATCCAACAATTTACAAATAATATTGTTAAAGTTACTAATGTGGCCCACAACATCGGCCCCTTTTGCTATCTTCAGATTGAACAACTACAACTTCAAGTACAAGCAATTCTCAATAGATTTCTTCGTATATATGTCATCTAATTTCGCCCATATACTTGATGAAGATTTCTCTCTCATGACATTGTAAAGGACCTCATTCGTTAGACACAATTAGATAAAGGTTCTCACTTTCTTATCCATCTTGTTCCATTCTTCATCTGTTATAGATTTCAGCCGCTTCTCAAAGAGTGCATCATCCAATCCTTTCTGAATTAGGAGACTAGTCATCTTGATCTTTCATAGTTCAAAGTTATTTTTCTGAAATATTTATCAACATCAAACTTGGGATTAGAAACTTTGATATTGTGCTTTCAAATTCAAATTGCGCCCCAACGTTTTCTTTGATACCACTTGTTAGGGGACCGTGAAAGCACACAAAGATGAATCAAGCAAATTATCTTAATTTCATAACCAAGTCCAATCACAAACACTCCAAATTTAATATGGAAAAACCCTTTCAGGAAAAAACTACAGTACAAAGCGATAGTAATGCACTATGAAAGTAGAAAATTAAAAGAGATTGAGATTACTCGATTCGAACAAGCCTCGAATCTTCCTTATAAGCCATTGAAATCCCTTTGGAACAAATTAGAAAGCCTTGAGATACACCATATTCTCGATTACTCCTATATATATAGCCTCTATGAGAATCCCACACTATTCAACTTTGCACGATCGTTCGATGGCACTTCGATGGCATCGACAGACTATCGATGGCATCGAACATCATCGAACTAAACACCAAAACATTTTAGTGATAAAACAATAATTTTTCAAAATTTTCCAATGGGATCAAGTAGCTTCTATGGCATCACTCAATCGCATCCAGCTGTCATATACAAACTTGTTGATTTATAGATTTAAGATATCAATCTGAAATTGGGGTAAAGAAAGCTTACTAGAAGTGGGAATAGGTCAAACTATACTAGAGGGGAGTGAATAGGACTTTTTAAAATTCTCATGATGATTTAAAATCCTATTATCATAATCCTGATTTAGCAGACTCCCAAGTAGAGGATCCAATCATAAGACTATTCAATATTTAAATAGTGTGTAAGCTTAGTCTATGATGAATGAAAGATACGATTGTGTGTGTGTATGGGATGTGATTCTTATTAGTTCTAAATAATCATGTGAGCATGCTTTATGAGAACATTCAAAGTAAACACAAATAGTAAGGCGAAAAATATCAATCCCAAATAAAGTCATTTATAGTGGTTCGGCTATGTGCCTACTCCACTTCCGGTGGACGCACTCAACCCTTGAGTGTACCGGATCTCGCTAACGGAGGTTTCAAATTAGGTTTACCTCTAACCTTCACAACCTACACAAGGTCGACTCTAGGACCTACACATGGAACCTAGACACGTCTCCACGAGACACAAGTTTATGCCCTACACAAGTGTAATGACCCGAAAAATTTTGTGCCAAGACCCGAGTACTACCTCTATTTTCCTTAGAAGTTTATTGTGGGGTAATTAGATCTAAACTCGATTGCTTGTGAAATTTGCATCAATCACTTTAAATTTGATCTGCATTACTCAAAACCTGTAGAATAGTTAGCACTATGTTACTCTGAAATCTGGGATCCATCGCTAAATCCAGTTGTTCTTGGGAATTTTTGGAAGTTCTGGATCGGACCTGGACCGCGCGTTGAAAGTCCGATAGCGATGATCTTAGGCTATTGTGGTCACCATGTTGGACTTGGCCATCACCTCAAAAATCAAGTTCAGATGATGTTCTGGGTCGATTTGATTGAGTCCGGAGTGAAGAGTGTGAGAACGGTGAGAAATTAAATGTGCTTTTATGAAATCTGAGTCGTGTTGCTTGCGCGACGATTTTAAGCAATCTGACCGTTGGATTCTGACCCAATTTCACCCTTGGATCGGGGGAGATAGCCCAGGTAGGTCATAATGCTTGTGGCCCTGATCGAGTTTCGATGACCGTTGAATTGAGTGTGATCCACCACGGCTGATCTGTAGATCCGATCGGTACAAAAACTCAGTCTGACCTAGATTCATGGTCAGTGAGCTTAAGTCCGACCCCACCGGAAGTATTCCGTTGGATCGAGAGAGGCCTGTTTTGGTTATAACCTAAGTATACCTTGACCCTGGGGCTATTTTCATCAATGTTAGGCCTATATATAGACCTTAAAACCTTAACTTTCTTTTCCATACGAACTTCCTAACCCTAGCTAAGAAAGGGAGGGGAAAAGAGAGAGAGTGAGAGAGAAGTTGGTGAATCATCTTAGATTCTTTCCTTTTGCTCTACATCCTTAAACCTTCACTTTTGAATCATTTTTCCGGCGATTTTAAGTTCATCCTTGGGTAAGTTAACCTAACCCTAATCTGTTGTAGAGCTAAGAATGGTTTATGTGTGTTCTATCTCATTTCTATTATTGCCTTAGGTTATCTTGTCGCCGTTGGCGAAGACATATTGTCTAAATCAGTTCGGTGTTCTATTTCTGGTTTAAGGTGCAGACTTTAATTGTATAGGTTATGGTTTTCAAGGCTTTCAATGCCAATGATGATTTATTCTTGTTATGGATGAGATTTCACATGCCAAATGCTATATTTATTTTGCGTTCCTGATATGCAAGTGTTATATTGAGATTTGTGTATTTTATGTATATGTAGGAAGTGCCGTATGCGTATAAAATATGAACATGTGATTGCCATGATTAACTGTCGTGTACTTATGCTTATTGTATGTGCGACAACTCCTTGGCAAAAGGAATTGTCCAAATGTGTGTATTACAACATACGTCATGTATGTTGAACTATGTATTCTAAGTGTTTGTAGAAATGTCTAAATGATCTAAAGTGTAATATATTAACCTAATTGCAGGCATTGAGAAGCGATTCTCAACACTCATATTGATGTGTATGATTTACCACATGCAAGTCATATTCCTTATTGTTTAAGTTCAAGTATTACTTATGTGTAAATCCATGTTGAGTTGATATTCTGCAAATGCTCACATACTACATGATTCGAATTATTGTTCCATTACTATTCTAAATTATTGATATGAATATCTGTTGTAGTGGAATATGTTTGAGACTATGATTAGTTCAGGAAATCAATAATCGGCTTTGAGTTCGTGGCTGAGATTGCTTTCGCCACGAAGGACGCGATTTGACGAACCCGAGTCGTATTAGAGTTGTTGGCAGTGGTTTGGCCACACGGAGTGTTTGCGCACTCTATGTCGTTCAACCCAACGTGCACTCGTGCTAGTCGAGTTCGTCAAGTAACCCGATTGTCCGATGTATGTTCACCATGTATGGACGCTATTGTATGAATCTAGGGTACCAAACTTACTAGTGCAAATCATATTAACCATGGTACCTTGATCCGCTAAGACTCATGAGCCAGACATGGTGGTGTGGGACACCGTGGTCGAGCTGTCGGCCTTCGCTGGGGTGACAAGCCTCCCCATAGTGACCAGTGAGCAATCGAACTCGTGAGCTTATTATGGTGGTATGAGACATTATATTCGTGCTGCCGGCCTACATTGATTGGTGATGAGCCCTTTATATTGACATCGAGCATACCTGGATACCGCATTGAGGTGACGAGCCTTATTGTAGTAACGAAGGTATGATAGGCGTGCATTGATTGGTGACAAGCCCTTTGCAAAGACCTAAAACCATATGATCATCTGAGATTGTCTAGGACTGACGACCCTAGAATGGATCACTGTTTGGAAAGTGATATGAGGGAGGTACCTTAGCTTCCCAATCCTGCTGTATGAAAAAGACTAATAACAACTTGGTAATCATGTTCATGCACCGCATTACATGTGCATGGAAGAGGTGGAGCACTTGAGGTGGTGTCAAGCGTAACGTAAGATGAAGATGCTGAGGGTGTACGCGTGAGGGCACGCATCATTCTACATACATCTTTGCACTAATAAGAGTAATTAGGACATGTTTGATTGTTCTGCTTTATCATTACTGCTTGATTGAATTGATAACATGTTAACCTTTGTTATATTGTTCCACTGAGTTGATCACTCACTCCCACGTTCTGGGGCGGTGTTAAACACCCACCAGACTCTGTCTTAGTTGCAGATGTTGATGCGTCCTCTGAGGCAGAGCAGGAGTTCGAGGATGATGAGGCTGCATTTTCTTTCATGTAGTTTTCAGGCGGGTTTTAGTGAGCCTTGTTCTGATGAGTGGGATTCCGGGATTTCTTTTTGGGAATAGATGATGTCATTTGATACTTGTAATATTTTGATAGTAACACTTGTAAGTATGACCTGGTATGTATATGTATTTCAGGGATTTGCACATGTACACATATATTTCTTTAAGTCTTCCGCTTGCGTTCTTCACTTATCCCTGAATTATGTTTGCAGTTTGGCTTAATCTATTCCATGTTTTATGCACTCATACATACAACATACATCCACTATTCAATATGTTGCATAAGTGATGTTTTGAAACTCAGGAGCTGAGTTATGCTCGACCCCCGAATTTCAGGGCGTTACAAGTTGGTATGAGAGCATGAATTGGATTAAACCGGACCTAGGTTATGGTCACACACCGCACGCTATCGCCACCTTAGTGTATTTGGGTGTGAATTTGTTGTAAAATTTGTGTTTGTGTCCCGTTGCTTTCATCGATGAAAGTTTATTGAAAATGATCGCCGAGATCGAGTCTGTGCTCTCTCCTGATCACACACAGCGACCCAAAATCTGTTCTAGATCGTCCCTTGATGAGTCTAGATGGTTTATCTTCCCATCTCAACCCTTCAATTGTCAAGAAAGCTGTGTTTGCATCGGATTTCAACCCGAATGGCCCGATAGGCGTCGAATCAAGCAAAGGGGCCAATCGTGGCGTTTCCAGGGGGACCCAGGGGGGACTCACATCATTTTAGAGCTAAGGGGCCAGGAGGACCTCACCCAAATGGCGAGCCATCGCCGGACAGTCCAGAGACCGGCGATGACCTCGCCGGTTCGGTGAACCCTCGTAACCCAGCGGGCCAGCTCGAGCCGACGACTTTGGGGCTTAGTGTGGCCCACTCCTCCATGGTTGCTCTATTAAAACACTTCTTAAACCCTAATTCCTTCACAAATCACCCTCCCAAGCTCTCCTTTTCTTTAAGTTTCCCTCAAAACTCCACCAAATCCCTCCCCAATCTCCTTCTTCTTCCATTTTCGTGCACACCCAACCAACCCATCTCAAAACCTCACCCTCATTGCTGATTTCACTCTCTTTTCTTCTCATTTGAGCTCCCAAATCCTTCTTTGGGATCTCAAGTGTGTGGAAGCTTCACCATCCTTCCCATTTCTCCCATTTCTCTCATTCCCATGACCCTCTTTGAGTTTATCACGGCTATATTTTCCATCTCTACCCTTCTTTCTTAGATGAGGAAGAAGAGAGCGCCCATGGATGAAGCCGGGCCTAGCCGCCCAACCCGTGCACGGAGGTCGAGAGGTGCCGCCGCGAGCACGACCGCCACCCGTGAATTCCAGACCAAGTGGGACCTTGATCCTCAAGCTCCCATTGGAAGAACCTTGTTGGCGGATTTATCTCATAGAGTCTATGAAGGCCATAGGGTCCTTTTTGAGGCTCATGTTGATCCGCGGTTATTTGGCGAGTTTCTGTTGTTGGAGCGCCTGGAAGGGGGGTTGGTGTCCCTTGTTTGAGGGCGAGTATCGCCCTAATGCAAGCACTATTTGAGCTTTTTATGCTAGCATTCGTGAGCCTTCGCTGGAGCCTCTGCAGTTCAAGATTCCTTGTAGTAGTGGTCAGGAGGCCACGGTCAACGTCGCTTTGATATCCCGACTCTTGAATGTGCCACTTGGTGAGGTGCATGCCAGTGAGAAGAATTTGAACAGTATGCGCGAGAGGGATCGTCGCACCCGGCTCTTATATGGTTGTCTGGTCGAATGGTAGCCTAATAGAAGTCTTCTAGCTACCAACATGACGGACGACTTTCGCTTGCTTCACTACATGTGTACATTCAATGTATATCCAAGGTGGAGCAACCGCAGCGAGTGTACACGCTTGATGGTAGATTTTTTGTATTAGGTGGGGCAAGGAGCGAAGTTATGTGTGCCGACGTACATCTTGCGTCGGATTATCCTTATCGCTCGTTCGACTAGGAGGACCGAATCGCTCCCATTTTGTCGACTCATTTGTAAGCTTGCACATGAGTTTGGCTATAGGCTTGGGGCAGAAAAGCCGGTTCTTGTTCGCCATATTAATCTGATGACCCTTAAGCAGATGGAGATTGGTCCTCATCGACAAGCCTTAGGAAGTGAGGATGAGTCAGAGAGCAATAAGGATGAGAGTTATGCTGAGGGTGGAGCTGAGATTGAATAAGAAACAGAGCAGGAGGAGGAAGAGGTTGAGGCACAGGATACGAGTGAGAGTTCTCCTCCTGTGGCATCAGAGCAGAGCGTAGATTAGGTTGCCAGGGATGCCCGTATCGCACGGCTTAAGGAAGGGCAAGTTGTTCTACGCAAGGATATCATGGATCTTCAAGGCCTTGTGAAGCATAAGTTTAAGAAGGTGACTCGAACTCTGAAGTCTATCCTGTATTGCTTGCAGGATAAGGGTGCCCCGCCTCCATCTCCTGATTCCGACGAGTAGTTGTCGTTGTAGTCGTCCTTTGCTTTATTTTGTTGTTTCTTTCTGTGTTTAGCCGTTGTTGGCTTGTAGTTGGAAGTTGTTTGTTGGTTGAAGTTTTAGATGTTGTAGTTCACTTGCTTTCCCTATCGTGATTCATGTAATGCTGCACTACTTGTATTGCAACAAATTTTGTTAAATGGAATGCATGTTGTTTATAGTTGAAATTGTGCTGTGATTGTTGTGTGGGTGGATTATATGGACGTAGAATCTTATAAGTTGCATCCTCTGTTGAATGTAGGGTATGCCTCCTAAGAGTTTGAAGACTTCGGCCCGTCCTTCCTTGGTTGAGTCGCTTGTTAGGGTTCCTCCCCTGAGCGATAGCCAGACGGTTCCACAGTCGGGCCCGTCTCATGCTGGTGTTGGGCCGACACCTGTGATTCCACCTATGGCTCCTCCAGTCACGCCTTCGGTTCCTGAGCCAAACCGTGTATCTTCATCTGCTCCGCCTTCTGATAAGTTTGAGCAGATGATGATGTTGATGCAGCAACAGTTTCTGTCTTCCATAGCTGGCATCTTTGCTCAGTCAGTGGGGGCGACTCCACCTGCTTCACCTATGCCCCCATCTGGGAGTGCCAGTGCGAGCAGCACATTTGAGCAATTCCAGCACTTACGACCTCCTACATTTGTGGGTTCTCATAGACCTGAGGAGGCCGAGTACTGAATGGATTGCATCTCTAAGATGCTGAGACCGCTGCACTGTTCAGAGGTTGAGCAGGTCGAGCTTGCCTCCTTCATGTTTGAGAAGGAGGCTAGTTTATGGTGGGACAGTGTTCTTCGCACTGTTGAGGAAGGATATGAGTGGTCGTGGCAAGCGTTTGAGGCAAGCTTCCACGAGAAGTATTTTCCGGTTACGTACCGACATGAGAAGGAGAGTGAGTTCCTTCGCCTCCGCCAGGGAGGGATGTCAGTGACGGAATATGAGAACCGGTTCACTGAGCTAGGTCGCTATGCTCCCTTGATTCTGAGTGATCAACCGATGAGGATGTGGTGTTTTTCTGAGGGATTGAGGCCTGAGATCCGATCGAAGAAGTGCTGTGCTAGCATTTCTTCCTATGCAGAGTTAGTGAGCATGTCCTTGCGAGCAGAGCAGGATGAGGATAGGTCGTCCCATATGCGAGCACCTATGGTTCCTAGGCGATGACCTGACTTTCAGAGTGCACCTTTTCTTGGCAAGAGGCAGCGGGCAGATTCTCCTCCTAGGCGTTCAGCGCCGCCCGCTCAGCAGATGCGAGCTGATCTTTGTTGTTCGTACTGTGGGAAGATGGGGCATTTGGACAGTCCTTGCTTTTCGCGTATGCGGGACAGTGGTTTTACTCCACCGCAGAGGATCAGCCGTCCAATGCCTCAAGTTATATCACCTCCACCTCTTCGTTCATCGCCAGCTCATCCATCCTTCGGACCTTCAGTACCTAGCTTCAGGCCACCTCAGCGGCCCATGGTTCCTCTGCCGAATCGTCAGCAACATGCTCGAGTTCATGCGCTCTCAGCTGAAGCGCCTATGGTTGACTTGGTGCTGAGATCCTTCAAGGTTACAACGCACATTAAAGGTAGTCCCATTTCTATGCTAGTGGATACAGGGTCCACTACCTCTCTTATATCATATGCAGCAGTTAGGCGTCTGAGTTTGAGCAATATTTCTATGAAAAGAGTGACGCTCACTACCGCTACGGGGATCTCATCTGCTATGAACAAGCGTTGTATGGATTGTTGGGTTGATCTAGGAAGTGGATCGATTCGTGTTGACTTTTTTGTCGCACCTCTTTTTCATTACGATGTTATTATGGGTATGGATTGGCTCACGAGGATGCGAGCAGACATTAATTGTTAAGCAAGGTTGGTGACAATCCATGGACCTGAGGGCGAGACAGTTACTTTCCCAGTTCAGGTCAGTTACCCTTTCGTCTTGATTATTATACTTCTCTATTAGAGAGTATGGCTGAATCGGCGTTTGAAAGCACACCTGTAGTTCGGGAGTTTGAAGATGTGTTTGAGTCGATCCCTGGATTACCTCCTCAGCGCGAGATTGATTTTACTATCGATCTTATGCCTGGTGCGGCTCTCATTTCTTTACCCACCTATCGTATGCCTCCGATTGAAATTAAGGAATTGAGGAAGCAGATAGATGGTTTGTTGAATTTGAGCTTTATTTGGCCTAGTGTGTCTCCTTGGGGAGCACCTGTTTTGTTTGTGAAGAAGAAAGATGGTTCCTTGGGATTATGTATTGATTATCGCAGGTTGAATCTAGTGACTGTGAAGAATAAGTACCCTTTGCCTAGGATCGATGATTTGTTTGATCAGTTGATGGGGGCACGGTACTTTTCGAAGGTTGATCTGCAGTTAGGGTATCACTAGTTGCGCGTCAAGAATGAAGACATGCAGAAGACAGCTTTCAAGACTAGCTTCGGTCACTATGAGTTTCTTGTGATGTCGTTCAGTCTTATGAACGCACCGGCCATGTTCATGGATCTGATGAATAGGGTGTTTCGGCCATTCTTGTTCCGATTCGTCATTGTCTTTATCGATGACATTTTGATTTATTCTGCGAGTTGGGAAGAGGACGAGGAGCACTTAAGAATGGTCTTAGATATTCTTAGAAAGAATCAGCTTTTTGCACAGTTCAAGAAATGTGATTTCTGGAAAGAGGAAGTCAAGTTCATGGGACATGTGGTGTCCAAGGAAGGGATAGCTGTCGATCTTGCTAAGGTAGTTGCAGTTCAGGACTGGAAGCAGCCTGGTTCAGTTACTGAGGTGAGGAGCTTTCTGGGTCTAGCAAGCTATTATCGACGCTTCATTCAAGACTTCTCGAAGATAGCTAGACCGTTGTCTCAATTGACACGGAAAGATTTGAAGTTTGCTTGGAATGAGAGGGCGGAGGTAGCTTTTCAAGAGCTGAAGGACAAGTTGACGTCCACCCCGGCGCTAGTATTGCCAGAGCAAGGGGTTAAGTATATTATATATACTGACGCCTCTCGCGTTGGACTGGATTGTGTCCTTATGCAGAAGGACAGGGTGATTGCTTATGCTTCGAGACAGTTGAGGAAACACGAAGAGAATTACCCTACACACGACCTGGAGTTGGCAGCTGTCATTTTTGCATTAAAGTTCTAGAGACATTACCTCTATGGAGAGGAGTTCGAGCTCTTTTGCGACCACAAGAGCCTTAAGTATATTTTAACGTAGCGTGACTTGAATATGAGGCAGCGCCGATGGATGGAAACATTGAAAGACTTTAAGTTCGATGTTTCTTACCATCCGGGTAAGGCGAACCTTGTGGCAGATGCGTTGAGTCGCAAGAAGGCTATAGAGTTTGCGGCTCTGCTAATGATAGCAGAATGGGACATGTTAGAGTTTGTACGAGACTTTGAGCAGAAACTTACGGTGGAAGAGCCGAATGAGGTTATCGCACACATTCGTGTACAACCCCTCATCGATGAGAAGATCATTGCAGCTCAGGCAGATGATGAGCTTTTGGCAAAGATGAGAAAGCGGGTTGATACAGATGAGAACTCCGAGTGGAGTGTTAGTTCAGATGGGAGCCTACGATTTCGTCGCCGGTTATGTGTCCCAGACATTCCTGACTTGAGACGGGAGGTTCTCGAGTTAGCCAATAGTTCTAAGCTTCGATGCATCCAGGTAGCACGAAGATGTATCAAGATATGAGAAGATTATATTGGTGGGACAACATGAATGTTCACATTGCTGAATCTGTATCTTGTTGTCTCACGTGCCAGCAGGTCAAGGTAGAGCATCGCCGACCTCCTGGGTTGCTTCAACCCATGCCCATAACAGAATAGAAGTGGGACTTCATCTCTATGGACTTTATTTTGAGTTGCCGAGAACGAAGAAGGGACATGACTCTATTTGGGTGATCGTCGACCGATTAACGAAGTCGGCTCATTTCTTAACGATCAGAGTCACAAACTCTGCAGATGAGTTGGCTAGGTTGTATATCAAGGAGATTGTGCGTCTGCAGGGAGTTCCCTTGGTGATTGTGTCTAACAGAGACACGCGTTTCACATTTATCTTCTGGACTCGTATCCAGGAAACGATGGGTGTGAAATTGAAGTTTAGCACTGCGTTTCATCTGCAAATAGATGGGCAGACGGAACGTGTGAATTAGGTTCTAGAAGACATGTTGTGAGCTTGTGTTTTAGATTTTAAAGACAGTTGAGATGATTGTCTTACTTATGCAGAGTTCGCGTATAATAATAGCTTCCAGGCGAGTATTGGCATGGCTCCCTATGAGGCGTTGTATGGTCGCCCATGCAGAGCACCGCATTACTGGGCAGAAGTTGGCGAGCGTAGTTTGATTGGCCCGGAGTTGGTGCAGGCGAATTCAGAGAAAGTTGACATTATTCGACGTCGACTTCTGACAGCCCAGAGTAGGCAGAAGAGTTACGCTGATACGAGGCGGTGACCGCTTGAATTTGAGGTTGGAGACCATGTATTTCTTAAGGTTTTCCCTATGAAGGGAGTTCTGCGGTTCGGTAAGAAGAGAAAGCTCACGCCGAGATTTATTGGTCCATTTCAAATTCTGAATACCACCTTGCTTTGCCCACACCTCTTGCGGGCATGCATAATGTATTTCATATTTCTATGCTGAAGAAGTACGTTCCTGATCCTTCGCATATTATTAGTTGGGAGTAGGTGCAGTTGAGCGAGGATGTCACATATCTACTGCGACCGACGCGTATTCTAAATAGGAAGGAGCAGGTGTTGCGTAGCAAGGTCATCCCTCTTGTGAAAGTTTTATAGACGCATCATAGTGAAGAAGAGGCTACTTGGGAAACTGAAGCTGAGGTCAGAAAGAGCTACCCTCACATCCTTGAGGAATATGAGAATGTATGAATTTTGAGGATGAAATTTTCTTTAAAGGGGGTAAATTGTAATGACCCGAAAAATTTTGTGCCAAGACCCGAGTATTACCTCTATTTTCCTTAGAAGCTTATTGTGGGGTAATTAGCGCTAAACTCGATTGCTTGTGAAATTTGCATCAATCACTTTAAATTTGATCTGCATAACTTAAAACCTGTAGAATAGTTAGTGCTATGTTACTCTGAAATCTGAGATCCATCGCTAAATCCAGTTGTTCTTGAGAATTTTTGGAAGTTCTGAATCGGACCTGGACCGCACGTCGAAAGTCCGATAGCGATGATCTTAGGCTGTTGTGGTCACTATGTTGGACTTGGCCATCATCTCAAAAATCAAGTCCAGATGATGTTTTGGGTCGATTTGATTGAGTCTGGAGTGAAGAGTGTGAGAACGGTGAGAAATTAAATGTGCTTTTATGAAATCTAAGTCGTGTTGCTTGCGTGACGATTTTAAGCAATCTGACCATTGGATGCTGACCCAATTTCACCCTCGAATCAGGGGAGATGGCCCAGGTAGGTCATAATGCTTGTGGTCCTGATCGAGTTTCAGTAACCGTTGAATTGAGTGTGGTCCGCCACGACTGATCTGTAGATCCGATCGCAATGAAAACTCAGTCTGACCTAGATCCATGGTCAGTGAGCTTAAGTCCGACCGCAAATAGAAAAAAGCCCACCGGAAGTGTTCTGTTGGATCGAGAGAGGCCTGTTTTGGTTATAACCTAAGTATACCTTGGCCCTGGGGCTATTTTCATCAATGTTAGGCCTATATATAGACCTAAAAACCCTAACTCTCTTTTTCATGCGAATTTCCTAACCCTAGCTAAGAAAGAGAGGGGAAAAGAGAGAGAAAGTGAGAGAGAAGTTGGTGAATCATCTTAGATTCTTTTCTGTTGCTCTACATCCTTAAACCTTCACTTTTGAATCGTTTTTCTGGCGATTCTAAGTTCATCCTTGGGTAAGTTAACCTAACCCTAATCTGTTGTAGAGCTTAGAATGGTTTATGTGTGTTCTATCTCATTTCTATTCTTGCCTTAGGTTTTCTTGTCGCCGTTGACGAAGGCATATTGTCTTAATCAGTTCGGTGTTCTATTTCTGGTTTAAGGTGCGGACTTTAATTGTATAGGTTATGGTTTTCAAGGCTTTCAATGCCAGTGAATGATTTATTCTTGTTATGGATGAGATTTCACATGCCAAAATGCTATGTTTAGTTTGCGTTCCTGATATGCATGTGTTATATTGAGATTTCTGTATTCTATGTATATGTAGGAAGTGTCGTATGCGTATAAAATATGAACATGTGATTGCCATGATTAACTGTCGTGTACTTATGCTTATTGTATGTGCGACAACTCCTTGGCAAAAGGAATTGTCCAAATGTGTGTATTACAACATACGTCATATATGTTGAACTATGTATTCTAAGTGTTTGTAGAAATGTCTGAATGATCTAAAGTGTAATATATTAACCTAATTACGGGCGTTGAGAATCGATTCTCAACACTCCTATTGATGTGTATGATTTACCACATGCAAGTCATATTTCTTCTTGTTTAAGTTCAAGTATTACTTATGTGTAAATCCATGTTGAGTTGATATTCTGCAAATGCTCACATACTACATGATTCGAATTATTGTTCCATTAATATTCTAAATTGTTGATATGAATATCTGTTGTAGTGGAATATGTTTGGGACTATGATTAGTCCTGGAAATCGGTAATTGGCCTTGAGTTCATGGCTGAGGTTGCTTTCGCCACGAAGGACGCGATTTGACGAACCCGAGTCGTATTAGAGTTGTCGGCAGTGGTTTGGCCACATGGAGTGTTTGCGCACTCTATGTCGTTCAACCCAACGTGCGCTCGTGCTAGTCAAGTTCGTCAAGTAACCCGATTGTCCGATGTATGTTCACCATGTATGGATGCTATTGTATGAATCTAGGGTACCAAACTTACCAGTGCAAATCCTATTAACTATAATACCTTGATCCGCTAAGCCTCATGAGCCGGACATGGTGGTATGGGACACCGTGGTCGAGCTGTCGGCCTATGCTGGGGTGACAAGCCTCCCCGTAGTGACCAGTGAGCAACCAAACTCGTGAGCCGATTATGGTGGTATGAGACACTATATTCGTGCAGTCGGCCTACATTGATTAGTGACGAGCCCTTTGTAGTGACATCGAGCATACCTGGATACCGCATTGAGGTGACGAGCCTTATTGTAGTAATGAAGGTATGATAGACATGCATTGATTGGTGATGAGCCCTTTGCAAAGACCTAAAACCATATGATCATCTGAGAATGTCTAGGACTGACGACCCTATAATGGATCACTGTTTGGAAAGTGATATGAGGAAGGTACCTTAGCTTCCCAATCCTGCTGTATGAAAAAGACTAATAACAACTTGGTAATCATGTTCATGCACCGCATTACATGTGCATGGAAGAGGTGGAGCACTTGAGGTGGTGTCAAGCGTAACGTAAGATGAAGATGCTGAGGGTGTACGCGTGAGGGCACGCATCATTCTACATACATCTTTGCACTAACAAGAGTAATTAGGACATGTTTGATTGTTCTGCTTTATCATTACTGCTTGATTGAATTGATAACATGTTAACCTTTGTTATATTGTTCCACTGAGTTGATCACTCACTCCCACGTTCTGGGGCGGTGTTAAACACCCACCAGACTCTGTCTTAGTTGCAGATGTTGATGCTTCCTTTGAGGCAGAGCAGGAGTTCGAGGATGATGAGGCTGCATTTTCTTTCATGCAGTTTTCAGGTGAGTTCTAGTGAGCCTTGTTCTGATGCGTGGGATTCCGGGATTTCTTTTTGGGAATTGATGATGTCATTTGATACTTGTAATATTTTGATAGTAACACTTGTAAGTATGACCTGGTATGTATATGTATTTCAGGGATTTGCACATGTACACATATTTCTTTAAGTCTTCCGCTTGCGTTCTTCACTTATCCCTGAATTATGTTTGCAGTTTGGCTTAATCTATTCCATGTTTTATGCACTCATACTGAAAACATACATCCACCATTCAATATATTGCATAAGTGATGTTTTAAAACTCGGGAGCTGATTTATGCTCGACCCCCGAATTTCAACAGGTGTATATCAGGCAGAATATGATGAATTATATTCTAACAGGTGCATATCAGGAAATTTGAGATGGAATATTTTTTTTAAAAAAAGAGACTTTTACTTACGAAATATTTTGTAGGTAAAAGTCCCATTAACGTTTTTTAGCTACAAAAATTTTTATAGCTAAAAGCAAACCATTCAATTTTTTTTCAAAATATGTTTACAGCCTTTAGCGACGAAACATTTCGTAGCTAAAAGTCTCTTCCACGTTTTTAGCTATGAAAATTTTTGTAGCTAAAAGTAAACCTTTCAAATTTTTTCAAAAATTGTTTACAGTCTTTAGCAATGAAGACTTTCGTTGCTAAAAGTCTCATCCACAATTTTTAGCTACAAAATGTTCCGCAGCTAAAAGTAAACCTTTCGATTTTTTTTTTCAAAAATCGTTTACAGCCTTTAGCGACAAAACTTGTCATCGCTAAAAGTCTCATCCACATTTTTTTAGCCATGAACATTTTCATAGCTAAAAATAAACCTTTCGAGCCTTTAATAATGAAAATTTTCGTCGCTAAAAGTCTCATCCACTTTTTTTAGCTACGAAACTTTTCGTAGCTAAAAGTAAACCTTTCAAAATTTTAAAAAATTGCTTACAACCTTTAATGACGAAAATTTTGTGTTGATAAAAGTCTCATCCACGTTTTTTAGCTACGAAACCTTTCGTAGCTAAAAGTAAACCTTTCGATTTTTTCAAAAATTGTTTACAGCCTTTAGCGACGAAAAGTTTTGTCGCTAAAAGTCTCATCCACATTTTTTAGCTACAAAAATTTCGTAGCTAAAAGTAAACCTTTCGATTTTTTTCGAAAATTGTTTATAGCCTTTAGCGATGAAAATTTTCGTCGCTAAAAGTCTCATCCACGTTTTTTAGCTACGAAAATTTTCATAGCTAAAAGTAAGCCTTTCAATTTTTTCCAAAAATTGTTTACAGCCTTTAGCGACGAAATTTTCGTCGTTAAAAGTCTCATCAACATTGTTTAGCTACGAACATTTTCGTAGCTTATAGTAAACCTTTCGATTTCGTTGAAAAATTGATTATAGTCTGTAGCGACGAAGATTTTCGTCGCGAAAAGTCTCATCCACGTTTTTCAGCTATGAAACTTTTTGTAGCTAAAAGTAAACCTTTCAATTTTGTTGAAAAATTGTTTTTAACCTTTAGTGACAAAAAGTTTAGTCCCTAAAAGTGACTTTTAGCTACAAATTTATAGTTTCGTCACTAAAAGTAAACTTTTAGCGATGAAAATTTTTTTGATTGCTAAAAGTCACTTTTAACGATTAAAAAAAATTCGTCACTAAAAGTTTCGTAGCTAAAAACCCTCTTTCTTGTAGTGAAGCTTTGACATTCAACTGATCGCTCCACCTTCTAGCACAAACGAGCAACCGAAAGTCGACCTTCTATTGTCTACATTAATTGCGTAATCAGAATTAACATAACTTATTAACTTAGCCCCTGATTTCTCAAAAGATAGGATGTAGTCTGCGTACCTCGAATGCATACCTCGAATGTATCAAAGTAACCATTTCATCGCTTCCTAGTGTTGCTTTCTGGGGTTAGGCATGTATTTGATAATAACACCCACTGCATGTGAAATATCCTGCCATCCAACCCCCACATGTGAAATATCCGGTCTCGTACAGACCATGACATATATTAAACTGTCAACCGCATTCAAATAAGGTACCTGTGACATCTCATGCTTTTCTTCATCAATTTTAGGACATTTTTTGGAAGAAATCTTAAAATGAGATGCGTGAGGGATACTGATCGGATTTGCCATATCCATCCCATACTTAATCAACAACTTTTGAAGATATTCTTTATGAGATAACCAAAGCCTGCTCCTTTTCCTATCTTTGGGTATATCAATGATGAGAACTATCTTTGCAGCCCCCAGATCATTCATCTTGAATGTCCCTGATAACTGAATCTTCAGTATGTTGATCTCAGACATGCTATGACTGGTGATCAGCATGTCATCAACATACAACACCAGAATGATGTATTTCCTATCACTTAGTGTCTTATAATAGACACAGTGATCATATTCACTCTTGATAAACTTTTGACTCACTGTGAAAGAATCAAACTTTTTATACCATTGCCTAGGCAACTATTTCAATCCATACAACGACCTCTTTCACTTACAAACCTTGTTCTCTGCCCCTTTTATTTCGAAGCTTTCTAGTTGCTTCATGTAAATTTACTCTTCTAATTCCCCATACAATAAGGCAGTCTTCATATCCATTTGTTTTAGCTCAAGATCGTATTAGGAAACCAGCGCTAATACAAATCTAATAAATACTTGCTTCACTATAAGTACCAATATCTCAATGAAGTCGACACCTTCTCTCTGAGCATATTCCTTCGCTACAAACCTTGTCTTGTACCTATCTTATTTCTTCTTGAAGATCCACTTGCACCCAATCACTTTACAGCCGACGGGAAGCTCCACCAGCTTTCACATCTCATTCTTGTATAAGTAATCCATCTCATTATCCATCGCAGTCTTTCACTTTTCAACATCCACCTCATCAAGAGCCTCCTGTAGAGTAGATGGATCTCCCTCATCTGTAATGAGGGCATATGCAACATTTAAGTCATTTCTAGATATTGTCGGTAACTTACAATCCCATGGAGGATTTCTTCTCACAGGTGGCTGCTCCACCTACTCTTGTACTTATGTCTGTATCGCTCATGTGGCTCAAGTGTGCATGCCACATACGTGCAAACATGGAATCAACTACAGACGTCACCGCTCCACTTGATGAAGTGCTCCCTATCAACCTGTCAAGATTTTCATTTTGTTGTGCCTTCTCGACTACGAGTGCCCCTTTGAAACTTTAAGGACATGATCAAAACCAGTGAATTTGCACCCAAGCACCTCGAGTGCTCTTTAGGTATATCAAACTCTTTCTCATATCAAGAACGTGTCTCACCTCGGTTAAGATATGCCATTAAACATCTTGATGCACACCGATCTAACACTCACCACATTACATGCATTATCATTATCCATTAATGCCTGGTCACCATCACATTTTCTGTGATTAATGAACCAACTCCAATGAGGAGTCATGTGATATGATGCTCCAGTATCCAAAATCCACTCATCTTTATGATCATTGTATAAGTGTCCGACCATGGACACTTATATCACATCATAACCACTCGTACCTTCATCAGATTTTACGGTGTTGACATCATTGGAAGAAGCATCTCTGTTCTTTTTTCTTGCCTCAAGATTTGTACAATCCTTCTTCATGTGCTCAGACGTCCGACAATTCCAACACTTTAACTTCCATTTTCCCTTACCCTTGGATTTAGACGTCGATCGAGAAGATTTATTATCCTTCTCAGAATTTCACCACCTCATAACCAATGCATCAGTATAGGCGCCCACATCACACTTTTCTTTATCATCGCCTTTCATTGAAGGGTTGAGATAACGGTATCGACACAATGTCGATTTATCGCTGCATGACGAGTCCTTAAATGACTCATACGAAGTCGAGAGAAAGTTCAACAAGATGTATGCCTAATTCGCATCTTTTGTCATTTCCTCCACATCCAACAATTTACAAATAATATTGTTAAAGTTACTAATGTGGCCCACAACATCGGCCCCTTTTGCTATCTTCAGATTGAACAACTACAACTTCAAGTACAAGCAATTCTCAATAGATTTCTTCGTATATATGTCATCTAATTTCGCCCATATACTTGATGAAGATTTCTCTCTCATGACATTGTAAAGGACCTCATTCGTTAGACACAATTAGATAAAGGTTCTCACTTTCTTATCCATCTTGTTCCATTCTTCATCTGTTATAGATTTCAGCCGCTTCTCAAAGAGTGCATCATCCAATCCTTTCTGAATTAGGAGACTAGTCATCTTGATCTTTCATAGTTCAAAGTTATTTTTCTGAAATATTTATCAACATCAAACTTGGGATTAGAAACTTTGATATTGTGCTTTCAAATTCAAATTGCGCCCCAACGTTTTCTTTGATACCACTTGTTAGGGGACCGTGAAAGCACACAAAGATGAATCAAGCAAATTATCTTAATTTCATAACCAAGTCCAATCACAAACACTCCAAATTTAATATGGAAAAACCCTTTCAGGAAAAAACTACAGTACAAAGCGATAGTAATGCACTATGAAAGTAGAAAATTAAAAGAGATTGAGATTACTCGATTCGAACAAGCCTCGAATCTTCCTTATAAGCCATTGAAATCCCTTTGGAACAAATTAGAAAGCCTTGAGATACACCATATTCTCGATTACTCCTATATATATAGCCTCTATGAGAATCCCACACTATTCAACTTTGCACGATCGTTCGATGGCACTTCGATGGCATCGACAGACTATCGATGGCATCGAACATCATCGAACTAAACACCAAAACATTTTAGTGATAAAACAATAATTTTTCAAAATTTTCCAATGGGATCAAGTAGCTTCTATGGCATCACTCAATCGCATCCAGCTGTCATATACAAACTTGTTGATTTATAGATTTAAGATATCAATCTGAAATTGGGGTAAAGAAAGCTTACTAGAAGTGGGAATAGGTCAAACTATACTAGAGGGGAGTGAATAGGACTTTTTAAAATTCTCATGATGATTTAAAATCCTATTATCATAATCCTGATTTAGCAGACTCCCAAGTAGAGGATCCAATCATAAGACTATTCAATATTTAAATAGTGTGTAAGCTTAGTCTATGATGAATGAAAGATACGATTGTGTGTGTGTATGGGATGTGATTCTTATTAGTTCTAAATAATCATGTGAGCATGCTTTATGAGAACATTCAAAGTAAACACAAATAGTAAGGCAAAAATATCAATCCCAAACACAGTCGTTTATAGTGGTTCGGCTACATGCCTACTCCACTTTCGGCGGACGCAATCTATTCCATGTTTTATGCACTCATACTGAAAACATACATCCACCATTCAATATATTGCATAAGTGATGTTTTAAAACTCGGGAGCTGATTTATGCTCGACCTCCAAATTTCAGGGCATTACAACAAGAGCAAGGGTTACACACAACACCTGGGTTTTATGCTCTACACACAAGCAAATGATCCACACAAGGAACCTAGGGTTTTAGGCCACATAGGCTAAGGATCCACACAAGGAACTTAGAGTTTATGCCCTACACAAGACCAAAGGTCAACACACAACACCTAAGTTTTAGGCCACACAGGCCAAGGACATTCACCAAGGACCTAAGTTTATGCTCACCAAGAGCAAAGGTCAACACACAACACCTAGGTTTTAGGCCACATGGGCCAATGACCTACACTAAGGACCTAAGTTTATGTTCACCAAGAGTAAGGGTCAACATACAGCACCCACATGTATTCTCCTATCGGAGGCCTCCTATGAGGAGTTGAAAGGGGTGAGAATTACCTGTGACCCAATCCTACACAAAGGAATGATCAACAGGGTATCTGGACTCTAATGACTTACAAATAAGTAGATGAGCCCCATTAAACATGTTGATGAAGATCTCCTCCTTTGATGATGAAGAATCTTCAGCTCCCTTGATCCGCAACACTTATGATGCTCCAATGTAAGGCGACGGGTTGTGTCAAGGTTATGTTGGAATCCTACTCTATTAAATATTTTCCTGTTTTAGAGACGGAGTGATTCCAAGCATCTAAGCATTCAAGATATCTCAGCTCAATCATTTGTCATTAAGGTGGTAGGTGGATGATCCTTAAATGTGGAAGTTCATTCCCCAATCCACTCTATTGAATATCAATGATGAGGGTGGGTTGGAGGATGAGCTCCTATGAGAAAAAGATCTTAAGGTAAATAGTATGCAGGACTCTCTCAAGGCTCTCTCTATTTTTCTCACTACTGCAACCAATAGCAAGCTCTCCTTAAATAGGTAAAGAGATCCAACGGTAATAAAATAGTTAGATTTTTTATAGAGTTCGATATCATCGAACGTATACTTTCGAAGACATCGAGGGACAGATTGATAATAGTTCATTCTGACAATCACAGTTAAATCTCTTATACACAACTCGATCATATTGAACATGCTTCGATGACATTGGATTTCGAACTCCGACTTCATCGACCCATGATTCGATTCCTCGACAATGAAAAACAAGAGAGCAGGCTAAGAATTAAGATAGCTGGCTTCGATATTATTGATCCTCCCATGATGTCATTGGAGTTCAAATGTCGATGATATTGATGCCTAGTTCGATTCATTGATATTTTATAGATGATTTTCCTATAAGCTCGCTAGACACTCCATTGTCCGAATTCGATGATATCGACCTAGATTCGATATGATCAATATTTGAATATCGATATTATCGAAGGAGTCTCGATTCCTCAAATCATTTAAAGAGGATTTTCCTAAAAAAGCTTGTTAGACAGTTTCGTCCAAAATCGATAACATCGAAGGTCCATCGATATTATCGGAGTTTGAATTCCAAGGAATCGAGGATTCCTTTGAGTCATTGATAAATGAATGATTTTCCTTAGAAGCTTGCTGGAGACAAACGGACCAGAATTCGATTATATCGAGCCATCTCGATGATTTAAGAATTTGAATGTCGATGATATCGATTGTTCCATCGATTCATTAATAATTTTATCCAGAGATCAAGTTAGTTGCTGAACACAATTAGTCCTCAATCCGATGATATTGATTACATTCTGAGGACATCAATAACTGGTGTCCGATCTCATCGTTGTGATCTCGATATGTCGACAAAAGCTGAAAACTTATAGATTTTCCTGATTTTGCAAAATAGTTTTTATACTTTAAACCCTATGTTGTTCTATCCTCTTTTAGGGAATTTGTTTACCTGGGTGTTTTAGGACATGGGATGTGTGGCTAAATTTACCTTTGAGGAGTTCAGAGTACACATCCAGTTAAGGCAGATGCTTGAATGATCTTCGTATGGGGCTCACTTGACTTGTTGACTTAACACTCACGTTAATTGAAAAACTAGCGCACTTTCAATCTCCCCCTTTGTCAATTACGTGACAAAACACCTGAAATCCTACAACAACACCTAGACCAACACTCTAAATTGTGTGTACAAGAACTTTACACAATTTTACAAATACGCTATTTGAATTCACATGCATGGTTGTAACATTCAGTAGTAGCTGCTCCCCCTATCTTCTTACAGCTGCTCCCCCTAATACCTGCACAACCACACGTACATGGATACACAAAATTTTTTATGGTGGGATTTGTTCTCCCCCTTTTTTTCAGTCATTGGCTATCAATATTAATTGACTAAAGTTGAAGCATAAAGACATGGGATAATCAAGGCAAAAAGGAGAGTGTTGATTTCTCAAAAACAGATAGCAGTAGATCTTTAAACATTAGAAATCACAATCCAGTTCACAATCTTAATGGATATATAATAGAAAGCAACCACAATTTATACCAGCATTCCATAGAGATTAGTGAGTAATTATGAACAGATAGACATGGCAGCAAATATATATATATATATATATATATATATATATATATATATATATATATATATATATATATATATTCGTATTCAGCCATCAAAATATCCAAAATAAAAACTGTCCAAGCTTGGCAGTATTTAAACATCCAACCCTAAAACAAACTATCCAAATATCCAGCCTAACCATGGGCACATCAGAATAAAGGATTTTCCTCTTTTAGAGGATGTCCACAGCAACTAACAACCAAAAAAGAACCTGTTAGACTTTCCATGTTAGCTAGCCACCACATACACACACAAGATCGTAGGGCATTCAAAAAGATACTCATGCCCATACGTGCATATGAGTAATCAGTGTATGTGGTGACAGGATAGCTATCGACTCTATAGTGCTGGTGCCGATGAGGATGGCATCGTGTCATCTCGCCGGCATGTCAGCAGATCAACGAGCTGCTGGACTGTGTGCTGCACTCTAGACACAATTTTCTCCAATGCCGAAAACCGCGCATCATGCCTTTTCAGCTTGTCCTCTATCCATGCTGCGTCACCCCGACCCTATCTTGATGAAATTTGAATCGTTGGGTCTGAGTGGAATTGGTCGGAGTTGGAACTTGTTGAGGTTCTTGTGGATCTCCTCCTATTAGTACTGCTCCTCCCATCTCCCCTTCTCCATGAATTCTTCCTCAGGTTGGCCTTCCAAATATGGATGAAACTTAAGGTCTAGCTTTTGAATATTAACCCTGTTGAAATGTTGTAGTGGATGCTTAGGATCGTCTGTCGTAGGAAGACCAATTGTATCACATATCACATGAATGATGTGAGGAAAAGGCAGATGGACTTCTCTGGTCATGTGGATAACACTTGCCAACTGGTGAAGAATCAGAGTAGGTAAACACAACTTGATACCAGTTGCCACACAGTACATGACCATGACCATGAACCCGATAAGATCAGATCTACTTGCTCCTATAGGGTACACATTTGTGGAGAATATTCCATGCAGGAGTCATATATTTGTCTTTTAATGCATTCCCTTGGTACTACGAAATATTTCTATCCTGGCATAGGAATGTGTGATCTTGGAGTGATTGATTGGGTTCTCAAGATCAAGATTAGACAAGCCAACTAGTGACAAGGTAAGATCGAAAATGCTGGCTATGGATTTCGTTGTAATGTCAACACTATCATCCCTGACAGTGACAATAATGGATGGTGGATCTAGGACTGGAGAATGAAAGTATGCAAGAAAATGGTAGGTCTGCTCATCATAACATGGAGCTCCAAAATCAGGAAGGGGGAGCTAGTTGATCGCATCAAACAGAGGTTCCAAGTTGTAGGGTTTGATGCATTCCCTGCCAATCCTACGTTCATGCACCAAGCACCTCCCTATGTATTTTTTCAAGAATATGTGGTGGAGGGCCCACAACAGCATGTGGGGATGCTTGTGTAGCAGTAGGAGCCTCACTACGCATCGTTTGTCTGCTCCGTTAGCATGTTGAGGACCTCTAAACTGGTGTCTTAACCCTATTCTTTGGAGCCAGAGTTTTTTTCTTGGTGGGTCTGGAGGATTCCCTAACAATAGGTGTTTTCCTTTTATTTTTACTCATTTGAACAAAGAAAATTAAAAAAAGGACAATGGGAAGGATTTTGACAAGATACTGAAAGCTATGAGCTCCACTAAGAGATTTCCCAACTGAAATCAGTCAATCAATCTAGAAATAACCCAAACTACTAGTGTAGACCTTGAGGGATTAAGAGGATGTGCAAGAAATTACCTGAGTTGAACCACCCTAGATAGCTTACAGTCAACAAAGGAGGGAAAAATGGCTAGAAAAGACGAACAGTTAAGAGAAGAAACAAAATAGATATTTCCCGCTCGCCCGGTTTTTATCAAGCAGTGACCTTCTATATCATTGAGTATTATTTCGATGACATCAATATGCCTCATTCGATGCCATCGAAATAGGATTTCGATAACAAATCATTTAGTCTGACATTTCTGATTCTGAGAAGCCCCTGATGATATTGATGTGTGGTGGAGGATATTGACAGGTCATTCGATTTGACAACTACTTTATTGAGGAGAAGAATGTGACATTTTATCTCCAAAATTTGATAGTCAGACAGACATGCATATCACATAGTATATTCTTATCAGCTTGTATATCGAGCAAAATTTGTACAAAAAGGTTGTGACACCAAAACTATAAACATCTGTCATACTTATACACAAAAAGAGTTTTTGAGGTGTAGGACCCTCAGATATGTCATGATAATTATCAAGGATTCATCATTTCACACATCCATCTAGGTCTAGATGCCATGACCCGGACTTGTTTTCCATGCTCAGTTGTTACTAAGCATATGGATCAACCTTTCCATTACCTTTGATGACATAACAATGGTCACTGGTGCGAAGACCCTCCATAACCAGTTTTCCTGATAAGTCCAGGATCTTGCACTTTAGCTTGTCAAAAGTAACCACATACATGTTGTCACATATTTGAGAGATGCTCAAAAGATTATGAGTTAGTACTTTTATGCAAAAAGCATTCTCATTTTTTAGCGTCTTCATTCCTTCTAGAAAGGCCAAGCTATATGTCCTAGAAGGGGGGGGGGGGGGGGGATAGGACTATGCATTTACAAAAGAATTTAAATGAATAAAGGAAAGATAGCACAAATCACAATACAGGAATGTAAAGTAATCTCAAATTCAAGTTTTGAGAGGCTGATACAAATGTTGTTCTAAGGACAACCTTGCACCATAAAAACTAAGAGTTTATGGCAGGACAACCTTACTAGAACAATAAGTATCAATATCCCAAACTGAAGAGGAATAATAAAGGGAAATAGTAGAAAGTAAAGTCTAAGCTATTACAACATTCCCACAATGCTTGAAATGTAAATATTACAACATTCACATCCACACATACATCCCACAATTCTGAATGATAAAAGATAGGAAATATTAGACGAACATTCAAACCACAAGACAAAGAATTATAGTGGTTCACCTGTGTGTACACCAATTGTTAAACAACAGCCACACGGCTACTCCACTCCTAATATCCTCACATAGGGGATATCAGCGTTCACTATCAAAATAGGTTTCACAGGTTCACCTAAAACCTTCACAATTGTATCTTTTATATGGGCTTATATAATTCAAAAACTCCACTTTCTGAGTTTTCTGGCTCTCCTCAGATAACCAACACAATGAGATTTTTCTTGCTTAACCTCAAACAAAACCAAAATAATTGAATTTACAATAAATGTAAAATACCTGGATTTCTCCTTTTGTTGTAGCCTGGAAGAACCAATCGGAGTAGAAGTTCAATGTCCACTACTCACTTTGATATGGTTCTAAGTTCTAATTGATTTTAAATTAAACCAGTTGGGCTAGCTATATTTAATTTTGATTCCAAGAAGAAGGAATACAACAATTCCTCTTTTCAATTTAGATTGGAATATAAAAACAAAATCAAATTAAATAAGATAACAAAAGAGAATATTAAATAAGCACAATGTAGCTTAAAAATAAACATAAACTTATCTCAGAGTGATGCCTTGATTTTACTTGAATTGAGTTATCAATCTCTAAAATTCGTCGTCTATTTATAGATGCAAAAATCACGCCTACGACTGGTCCTGAGTACTCTACGACTGGTCGTAGATGAAACGGTTTTTTGAATTTTCTAGTGGGATTGAAACAGACGGTTACAGGACCGGTCATAGGGTGTCTATGGCTAGTCGTAGGACCTCTACGGCTGGTCGTGGAAAGCTCACAACTAGTTGTAGAACTCAAGGATTCATTGTTGTAGTTTAAGTCGAAGAACTAGGACTAGTCGAATGACTAGTTGACACTGTTCACACGACCGGTCGAACAGAGTCTAGGACTGGTCATAGATGAACAGAAAATTTGAAACAATTGCAACAAACTTAGGATTGGTCCTAGATTTTCTAGGACTGGTCGAGCCAGTGCTAGGACTAGTCGAACAAGGTCTAGGACTAGTCTTCGAACAGACCAAATACTTATAAAGTGATTCAATATGAATTATGTATTCAAAATGACTATCCTAAGGTCAATTTAAGGTCTATCATACCTGAGACATGAAGTATGAACATTGAAACTTCATTCAATCAGATGAAGGTTGACCTTTGAACCTTATGAAGCTTGAGATCTCTACTTGATGTAGCTTGATCTTGAGATCCTCTACAACTTGGATTTGTCTTCTTAGAATGTACTTCATTTTTGAACATCATCTTTAGACTTGAACAAGCGCTCTTATGATTGACGTAGTTCTGAACATTGAAGCTTATAGAAGAGGATCAAGTACATGACCTTGCATTTCTTGAAGTAGATCACCGTATTTGACTTGAAGCATTGATGCAGTGTCTTGAACATCCATATAACAACAAACTACACAAGACACATATAGAGGTTTTGACACCACAAAATTTGACAACCAAAGGAGCATGAGACCATAACACTTACACCTTCTATGGTTTCACGCCTTACTACCTCAGCTGTAAGACCCTAACCCTAGTATGTACACCATTCCTTTAGGACCTGCAGTCCTAACGGTCGAATTTCGGTGACCTACAATCTACAGATAGGGTTTGCGATCGTCCCCAAGTTCGGTCACGTCGACCCAACTCCTATCGTCTTGAAACTTATGTCATCTTGTCAGTATCATTGCCATGGTTCCAATGTCGCGTCTCGTGCATCCATCTGAGTTGAAGATCATAAGATGTTGGTGCACATCATTTTGAGCCTTTGATCATGTTGGTGGGACCCACCTAGTAAGGTGTACACATTTTCCCATGAGGCCCACCCTAAAGCACCTTCTCCCATGAAGGCTACCTTAGCTAGCTACCTAACCTACCTAGAGCCTAAAAACTCATGATGAGTTTTCTTCCCCAAAATGCATCACTGCTTCTCTAAATAAGAAAATCCATCATTGCCTTTTTCTTCCCAAAACCTTACATGTTATCATAACCCCTCTGCAACTCTCTCTCTCTCTCTCTCTCTCTCTCTCTCCCTCTCCTTTCTCTCTCACTTCCTCTTCCCTCCTTCCTTAATAGACTTGGACGTCTAGCCCATCTCCCTCCATTTCCAGCCCCTTTTCTCCCTTATTTCCCCTCCATCTCACCATTACAAACCCATCTTAGCCATTGATTCATGACCCTTGAAGCTTGTAGTGCATGGTGATGGTAGAAGTTTGGAGATTGGATCCTTAGAGGTGGGTGCATGTATTTCAATTTCAGATTTCTTTGTATTGTGGATGTTCTCCATCTTTTCTTTTCATGATTGGAGTTGTGGGGCCCATCAAGAGATGGAGGTGGCCCCAAGACTCCATGGATATGGCTTATAGCCTATCCAACATTGCATGCATGTGCATGCAAGGGACCATTCTCGATGGATCCCTCCATGCCCTTTTCTTCCTTTGATTAGGGATTCTTGGGTCATTTAGACCCTTGATCCTTGATAGAGATTGGATCTCCACCATAGATCCCAAGTAGGAATCATATGATCCATGTATGCCTTGTGTATCCTGTATAATGGAATGTATATGCATGTGTGATGAAGGGAAGGGCTCAATGTGCGGAGACCCTTCTCTTGTGGCCAGATCTTTATTTTTCCCTTGTAGATATCCTCTGATTGTGGGGCCCACCTTGTGGACCAACAAAAATCCAGACTGTCCATGGCGGTTAGACGTTCATGACAGTCCACCTTAGACATGTGGCCCCAAAAATCAACCTAAATGGGGCACATGTAAGGGGTTTTTGTTATTAGGGAATGTTTGGATGCTTGTGGGGCCCATTGGGGTGGTCCATCCCATGATTTTTTGGGATTAAATCTCATTTTAAGTAATATTTATATTTAATTCTTTTCAGCTACATGTTACTGTCCAGAACTGTCTGGATAGATTTTTGGGTCAACTTGAGGCCAAATTTTGGGGCTTTTGATGGGGGTTTTTGTACCAAGTAGTATATGAATTTTGAAGGTGAATGTCCTACCTATAAGCATGTCAAATTTCATCCTCAACTGATCTCATTTAGGTCTCCAAAAAAGTAGGCCAATATGGGTATGTTGCTGGGGCTTTTGGTGGGGATTTTTTGCTGTAAATTCCTGCAACATTGTCTCACATAAAACCATAATTTAAAAATAATTTCTCTAATGGTGGGCCATCTTTATGGACTTTTCCTTATTGTATACATGATGAGGGACCTTGGCCTTAAAATTTCAGATTTTTAGAGGCCCTGTACCCACTCCATTGGAGTGCCCAAAGTTGGTGCAACAACTTATATTGCTGGAATTTTCTACTACCTTGCTGTCCTCTTGAGTTGTAGATGATTTTAGGCCTTAGCCTGGCTAGACTTATGTATATTTACTGGAGCCCACCTCTGATGTATTTGAGGCCCATGTGGACCATGTATGTGGGGCCAACCAGTTGGACCAGCGTCCCCGACTGGACGTCCAGCATGGTGGACCGTTCATGGGCTGGCCCACCATGATGTATGTTTTGTGTCCACGCTGTTTCTCCCCCTGTGGTGGCCCATGTGGAGTGTTGGACCGCCCCAGGTGGACGTCCCATGTGGGGCCACCTCAAGGATGTGTGGAGCCCACTTTGATGTGTTTATGCACTAGGATGCCCAGGCCTTGGGACGCCCAGGCCATGGGCTGCTCTTGGGCCTGAAGCCCACCTGTTTTGTGTGTACCACCATCTTTCTCCATCTATGAGCCTTCTGTAAATATTGTTGGCCCTTATGGAAATGTTTTCCACATGTTTTGACAAGTATCTGGGTTTCAGTAGGCCCAAATTGTTGATGGACTGAAAATTTAGTAAGGGCCCAAATCAATATTGTTTTGGACTCAATTGTATGAGGTGTAGGGCCCACCTTATTGAGAAAGATAGAGTGCATGATGCACACCTATTTTGATAATATTTTGAACTTGATTAGTACCCTTTTTTGGCTTGATTAGTGCATAGTTTAGCTACTCCTTTTTATGGTCATTGTGGACCCAAGTATGACCAAATTTTTGGGACTTCCTAATGGGCCTAGAGTGGGCTAGAACCTCCCACCTTGGCCCAGCCATATGTTGGGCTAATTTCCACCATTTAGATAGACTTGTGGGCTAGATAAAGGTGGTTTTGGGCCCTTGGTTGCCCACTTAAATGTGTTAGTTTTTGGGCTGATGTAAAGGGGCCCATTCTACCCAAGTTAGACTTGTTTTTTGGTCATGTATTAGTGCTCATGGGCTGCCCCTTAATTTCACCTAAATGTATGGGTCTTGTGGCTAATGGGCTTGGGCTTTGGGCCTTGTTTCCCCTCCTTGGGCCATGATTGTTAGAGATAGTATTGGGCCTACATCCTTATGCCTTTTGTGGGACCTATGTGCATATGGTTTAGATGTGGCCTTATGTTTATGTGGTTTGTGGGATAGATGCCTTGGGGCAATGCAATGGTGGTTGAAAGTCCCCATTTGGACCCCACTAAGTCCATTAGCTGCTAAGTGTGGTTGAATGCCCACCTTATTCCCATGCTAGGCCTGTTTCCATATTATCTACGGCCTAGCTTTATATAATTAGTCTCATGGGCTACCCCAGGTAAATGGGCCACCACTAGCAGTTGTATTCCTTACGAGGAATTGGTTAAGTACCTAGACCCTTCATGGTTAGGTAAAGAGTACATCTTCTCATTCACCTCATTGGCACCCTTATTCATCTTCATAGCCCACTCCCATATGCATCATATGCATGCTTGGTTAAGGTATCATTGGCCATGGTTGTTTCATTATGTAGGACATGTTGGTATCCTCTTGAGCATAGTGGAAGCCTGTGATTGATGCATGATTAATTGTGTGGTTCATACATTTGGCATTCCATAACACCTGGATATTCGCCCTTGCTTCGTCAGTGCCGTAGCCTCCATAGAGATATCATGGATGGCCGTGTGTGGACATCGAAAATGATTCTTGAGCATTTGGGGTGCATAGGATATCCCTGATGAAAGCCCCTAAACTTTCACAGTACCGAGGAGATGCCTCAATGCCGAGACCGAGTGGAAAACATGAGCACCCGAGTTCCTTATACTATTAGGCCTCGACTCCCACTGTTGTGAGGTCGGTTGAGATGGGGTTTGGCCTTACCCGCCTGAGTGAGGGACCATAGCTAGGCTGAGTTTGACCAGCTCGTGAAATGGGTCCCCTACCGTCAAGCCTCGCCGGTAATTGATTGTTCACATGAGGGTAGTGAGGTCTCCTACACTCGTTTGACTGTGCCAGTCTGTAAAGTGGTAGTTATCCTACAATGTACTAGACCCTGGTGGATCCCTTATGATGGAACTGTAATTGATATGTGGATTGGATATGAGGACTGACATTACTTCGCATTGCATTAAATTGGTTGTATAAGCCTCATGTTGCATCGCCTTGGCATGGCGTCCAATACTCATGTATTACATTGCATAGCCTTAATACGGCTTACTGCATTCATAGCTTAGCTTCAGGACAGCTAGTGGCATTGGTATCATTCTTGTTCCCTTCTGCATTCTCTCCTATCTTCTTCTGAGCACCATTATAACACACCTTCACCGCCCTCTAAGCTTTTTATAAGCTTATACATGATTGATGCGTGCAGGAGATCCTAGGTCAGTGTAGCAGTGGTGGAGCTGTGGATTGGATTGACTCGAGCTGAGGACCTGTTACAACCTTTCCTTCCCTTCTTTCTATATTATGTATTTTCTTTTAAGCCTTGTACCTATAAAGATTAAATTCTTAGTGGATTTTATAGTGTGTTTTTTGTTTATTTTATGAGATTTACTTGCTATGATCTTGGGTATGCTCAATTGGATTGGAATTGTGATATGGAAGTCCTTGTAGGATCCCCAGACCGGAACCGATCTCAGGAGCCGAGATGGGGTACTATGGAGGCTGTTGCGGTCGGAACCGGCTATCGGGTTCCTTGTGAGTCCGATCACCGAGTCCGGGGCTGATAGGAGTTGGTATCAGAGCATAGCAAGTAATTTTGGAATAACTTGGGATAACATTGCATATCTGTTGTGAGCTTAGGACAAGTAGTGTCTCGAGAGCCTTCCTTTCGTTTGAGCCTGCAATATTCTAACCTTATGCATCGTCGTCCTTCTTCTTCTGTAGACGATGTCACCTAAGCGGGGTGCCCGTGGCCGAGATCCCCCTGGTCATGGTTCTAATCCTACTCCAGCGACCTGTTTGACCCGTGCGCATCCAGGTCCCGTTATTTAGGCTCCAACTCCTTCTGCCAGACCCATGCCTCCGCCTGATGCAAATGTCGCTCATCCAATGGTTTCGGTTGGGGTTGAGCTTTCTTAACAGATGATGCAGGCCGTCACTGCTGTCCTTCAGTCCCGTTAACATGCCACCGAGGTTCCTGTGTAGTCTGACTTACCGCGTGCGAGCGCGATATTTCGAGAGTTCCGGCAACATGATCCCCTAAGGTTTAGGGGTGAGCCTGACCCTTCTGCCGCAGAGTCGTGGCATACTGAGATTGAGAGGATATTCGACACTATGTAGTGTCCGGCAGATCAGATAGTCTTATTAGCTACCTTCCTTCTGCAGGGCGAGGCCCAGCATTGGTGATCATCTGTATAGAGGATGGTCGGGCCTGATTTTGTTTGGACTTGGGAGGAATTTGTGGTCCGCTTTGACCAGAAGTTCTTCCTTGAGCATGTTCACGAGCAAAGGGCTATGGAGTTCGAGACTCTTGTCCAGGGAGATATGATGGTGTCTCAGTATAAGGCCCATTTCTTGGCTCTTTCCAGATTCGCTCCTTATTTCGCCGATGACGAGAAGAGGAAGGCCCGTCGTTTCCAGAACGGCTTGCATCTCGTTCTCTGCAGTCGAGTTGTGGGCCATTGCTTGATGACGTTCGATCAGGTCATCCACTGAGCATTGGTTTATGAGGAGGAATGGGCTTGATCAGAGTTCCGGCAAAGACCAGAAGAGGAGGGCACCGTATGGCAGTTCCCGACTTCACCGTCAGCAGAGGTGGAGAGGCATATCTGAGTTCAGGCAGCCTGTAGCATAGTCGGCAGCTTCATCATCAGCATAGCCAACTGCCCTTCCTCCTGGCCGTTTTCCGGTGTTTGTTATGGATGTGGATAGACAGGGCATCGGAGGCGTGAGTGTCCTCTTTCCTTGCAGTAGCAGAGGCTAGCACGGTTGCCTCCTCCCCATCCTCCTCAACAGCAGCAGCATCAATAGTAAGCACAGCATCAGGGTCCCACTCCTATGCCTCCTCTTCCTCAGCAGCAGCATTAGCAACGAGCGCAGCATTAGGCTCCCACTCCTAAGCCTCCTCAGTAGCAGATGCAACCAGGCAGGCCTCCACAGCTACCACATCAGCAGTAGAGGGGATATGCACCTCCCTAGTCCTTGGGCTGAGTATATATTGCTACATAACATGTGTAGAGTCAGGACCCGCAGTCTTCAGGCTTGCTTCCTTTGCCAACTTAGGGCAGATTCTATCCCGTACATCAGGCGTAGGGCTAGGACCCGTAGTCTTCTACCGGTGGAGTTGCGAAGGGTATTCTCCTTTTTTCTACTTGTATTGCTCATGTTCTGTTTGATTCTAGCACTTCCCATTCTTTTGTGGCTGAGGAGTTTTGCCAATCAACCGGTATTCGCTTGGGCCGTTTCGACTCCCTTATCGAAGTTTGTTGTTCTGAGCCGTCATTGCCCCCTTGCCCAGTTTTGGTTGGTGATATGTTCTTGCTCGTCGATCTGTTAGTGTTGTCGATGGAGGAGTTCGATGTTGTCCTAGGTATGGACTAGCTTATTGAGTATCATGCTATCTTAGACTGTGCTGCGAGGACAGTCAGTTTCATATTCCTTGCTTGCAAGTGTTCCAGTTCGTTTCTGAGCTCAGAGGAGAGCCATTGTCTAGTTTATTGGCTTGTATTGTCAAGGAGTCTGTGGCAGGGTATTTTGAGCAGCTGTTAGCAGTTTGCGAGTACCTGGATGTGTTCCAGGAGATCCCGGGTTTGCCATTGCACCTAAAGATTGAGTTTTAGATTGATTTGGTGCCCGGTACCGTGCCTATCTCGAAGGCCCCTACCAGATGACACCGATGGAGTTGAGGGAATTGTAGGAGCAGTTGGATGAGCTCTGGGAGTTGAGTTTTATTCATCCTAGCAGTTCACCTTGGGGAGCCCCGGTATTATTCGTGAAGAAGAAGGATAGCTCGTTGATGCTCTGTGTGGATTACCGCGAGCTCAACAGGGTCACCATCAAGAACAGATACCTGCTTCCCTAGATAAATGATTTATTCGACTAGCTGCAAGGCATGCAGTTCTTTTATAAGATAGACTTGCGCTCCAGTTACCATCAGATTCGGGTTCGCGAGAAGGACATTCTAAAGACAGCATTCTGGACGCGCTACAGTCACTTTGAGTTTTTGGTCATGTCATTCGGACTGATCAATGCACCTACTGTATTTATGCAGCTGATGAACAAGGTCTTCCAGCGCTTCATCGATCAGTTTGTGGTAGTGTTTATTGATGATATTCTAGTGTATTCGAGGACCCAGGAGGACCATGTGATGTATTTGCAAATTGTGTTTGAGACCCTTCGTGCCCACTTACTGTATGTGAAGCTGGAGAAGTGCGAATTCTGGCAGTTGGAGGTGAAGTTCCTCGGTCACGTGGTGACGATGGAGGGTTTCGCTGTGGACCCCTCGAAGGTTGATGCAGTATGTCAGTGGGGTTATCATTCGGAGGCTAAGACATCTTGAGAACGTGAGGTCGATTAGAGAGTGTTACCCCCATTTATTTGATGCTTGATTGACTATATGATTGTATGCATTACCTTCTCTATTGATGATTGTTATATATGATGATGGTGTTTCTGCATATTCTTTGTCCTGAATTTGATAAATTTCGAGGATGAAATTTCTTTGTTAGTGGGGAGAGTTGTAAGACCCTAACCCTAGTATGTATGTTGTTCCTTTAGGTCCCGCGGTCCTACCGGTCGAATTCCTGTGACTCGTGACCTACAAATAATGTTTGTGGTCATCCCCAAGTTCGGTCACGTCGACGTGATTCGAATCGACCCGAAACCTATGCCATCTTGTCTGTATCGTCGCCGCGGTTCCAATGTTGCGTCTTGTGCGTCCATCCGAGTTGTAGATAATAAGATGTTGGAGCGCATCATTTTAAACCATTGATCATGTTGGTGGGACCCACCTAGTAGGGTGTACATGTTTTTCCATAGGGCCTGTCATGCCCCAACTCTGAAACTAGACTCACAGGAATCCCGATTGCTGAATCCGATGCTGACAGCCTCTGTAGTACGCCATTCTCAGCTCCTAGCGTCCATACACCAGGTTTCGATCCTAGGATCCTACAATGAGGATTTTCAACGTACATTTGTCTCATATGAAGCATAACCACAAGTATACCCAAATCATAAAGGCAACATCATCATCATATATCCCCTAATATAACATTTGACTACAGGGCTAAAAGGGAAATACATATGTCAAAATCAAGCTCCAGAAGATGGCTATATGTTCCAAGCTCCACGCTATTATAACCTAAAACCACCTGCACGCATCTATAGTGCATAAGCTTATAGAAAGCTTAGAAGGTGGTGTAAGTGTGTGCACAAGGTAAGTGCCAAGTATTTAACACAACGCCATAATTATACAATACCGAAAATAATGGTAAGATCATGAATCGTACGATATCACAGTAAAGCAGAAATACTGACAAGTCCATGAGTCAAACAATATAAGAGTACGCAATACAGATCAACTATACAAATGAGGAACAATATCAGAATACGCGATACGGATCAATTATACAAATGAGGAGTCATAAAGAGTCAAATATCAGATGCCGTATCTAAACCATATAAATGCAGAAACACAGGTAACCCAAAATGTCATATGCCGCGGATGTAATGCAATATGCAGTGCGAATGGAATAACTATGCTGGAGTGTGAAGTCGGGATGACAATACGTAGTATCGCAGACTATGGGGTCCATTACAAGAGACTTCTATCCAAACTAGTCCCATACCTAAATTTGTATAGTCAGACTCAATGTGGTAAACTCCTGATCTCAGGTTAGTCGCGCGCCCTAACCGAAATCCTGTTCATTGCGAAGGTACACATAACAAATAGTTGCACACCATCAACCCCAATAGATAGTAACTAAATGAATGAATGAGTATACAACTCATGCTCAATAAGTCCACATATCAGTACTGTTCATTTCTTGGATCATCACCGGGGTTTAGTATACCCCAAATGACACTGCTCCTCTCCCAGCGGCACAGTCCAAGCGAGCATAAGAAACCTCACTATCTGCCTGGCCAATAGTCTATTAATACCTATCCGGCACGTCGATAGCGGACCCATTTACGAGCTAGTCAAACTCAGCCTAACTATGCCCCCTACCCACGGGCGGGTAAGGCCATACCCCCTCCTAACCGACTACGACATAATGGGAGACGCGACCTTCTAGTATTTGGCACTAGGGCGCTCATGTATCCACTCGGTCTCGACGTTGGGGCGTCCTCAGTACCAAGAAGGTTTAGGGACTTTCACCTAGGGCCATCTATTGCAGCCCAATGCTAGAATAAATTTTCGGTGACCCATCTAGCCATCCACGACATGCCTGTGGAGGCTACGGCCCTAATGTCGCTAGGGCGTATAGTAATCATAATGCAAGATGCATGAGTTATACAATCCAGTTATGCATCAATCATGTGCATACCGTGCGCTCATGTGAGATAACCTCCACCTATCAAGGAGTCTCATAACAACATGCTCAATGATATATGCAATGATCAACCACATCTTATAACAAACATGTAGATGATGCGTATGGGCATGTATCATGATGCTATGCTGTCACATACTCATAATTGGTATCAATAACCGGCATCGACAATTAACCTCGACAATGTGGACATTTAACCAACATTGCCCCCGTGGAATGGCCCTCATAGATCCTAACATATAGTGGACCCATGACCTCACACAAGGGCCCAAATATACAACACCATGGGCCTCACTCAAGAACTTAATACACATCACGATGGGCCTTCCACATGGGCCTAACATACATCACAATGGGCTCTGTCGCCTGGCCCTCAAATGCATCACACTGGGCCTCAATTACAAGTCGCATATACACCATATAGGTCTCGACAATTGAAATCGGCTTCGACAATTGGGATCGATCGATAATCAGAATCGGCAAAATCGGTTACAACAATCAGATTAATCGATATCAGAATCGGCCAATCGGTCACGACAATCGGGATTGATCGATAATCAGAGTCGACAAATCAGTCATGTCAATCAGAATCGGTAATTGGCCATGATAATCGGGATCAATAGATAATCAGAATCGGTAAATTGGTTATGTCAATCAGAATCGGCAATCGGCCACGACAATCGAGATCGATCGATAATCAGAATCGGTAAATCGGTCACGTTAATTAGAATCGACAATCGACCATGACAATCGAGATTGATGGATAATCAGAATTGCCAAATCGGCCACGACAATCAGATCGATCAATAATCAGAATCGAAAAATCGGTCACGTCAATTGGAATCGACAATCGGCCACGACAATCGGGATCGATTGATAATCAGAATTGGCAAATCGGTCACGACAATCGGATCGATCGATTATCAGAGTCGACAAATCAGTCACGTAAATTGGAATCGACAATCGGCCATGACATTCGGGATCGATCGATAATCAGAGTCAGCAAATTAGTCACGTTAATTGGAATTGGCAATCGGCCATGACAATCAGGATCGATCAATAATTATAGTCGATAAATCGGTTACGACAATTAGAATCAGCAATCGGCCACGACAATCTGGATCGATCAATAATCAGAATCGGCAAATCAGTCATGTCAATCAGAATCGACAATCAGCCACGACAATCGAGATCGATCGATAATCAGAGTCGGCAAATCAGTCACTTCAATCAGAATCAGCAATCAGCCACAACAATCTGGATCGATTGATAATCAGAGTCGACAAATCGGTCACGTTACAAAGGCCGCACCAATGGCTTTATATACATAACAGGTGGGCCCCGTATACGCATCAAATGGGCCTCATATACATCAAATGGGCTATGTAACTGGGTTATCAAATGGGCTGGAAATGCATCACAATAGGCCTTATCACGTGGGCTTAAAATATACAATAGATGGCCCTACACATGGCCCTCAAATATATATCAATGGGTCCTCATTACATCAAGTGAGCTGCATCTCATGGGCCTAATTATATCATATTAGGTGGGCATGTACCTTCCAAATGGGCCCACCAAATAAACAACATGGGTGCACAAAACATATATCATCTTGTCCTACGAGGCTGGGTGCGGTGCAGATGAAGCAGATGGATGGCATGGCTAAAATACATGCATCAAGGTGGGTCATACGTCCACCAAAATGGATAGACAGCGAGGATATACCCATACATCATGGTCCACCATCTAAGGACAGTGTAGATAAAACACATACATCATTATGGGACCCGAGGATCTTGCCGACGTGGTGTGATACATGTGGGTCCCAGATGGACTGTTTATAAACACACATAGCAAAGGTGGGTCCCATCACTAATGAGTGGTGTGGATCATATACATGCAATAAAGGTGGGTTTCATGAGGGACGGTGCAGATGGATGTACATCAACGTGGGTCCCATATGGGCTCACCACATATATACTCTATATATATATATATATATATATATATATATATATATATGTTATAAATGCATCAACGTGGGTCCCACATGGGGCAACCACGTATATTATTATTATTATTATTATTATTATTATTATTATTATTATTTATTTACCTTTTTTTTAATTTAAACACACCAGCATCCAGCGTCCTAGACGGACAGCTTGGATGCAAGGCATATACATCAAGTGCGGCCCCACACATCGGGTGGGTCCCTCCAGAGAAGTAGTGTGGAGGTACAATACATGCAGCAGATAGGCCACAGTTGGACGGTCAGCCCACTGCTTCTAGCGGTGTGGATCTGTCCCATTTCCTGGCCCATGCCTTAAAATGATATGGAAATTTGGGTGTATGGTCTAGATACTACACATACATGGTGTGGGAGCCCCCATACATCGATAATGTGCCCCACAAGGATGGCTAACATGAATGTACAATACATGCAGCGAGGTGGGCCGTCTGCTGGATGGTCAGCCCACCTGCTACTGGCCCTGTTTGGGCGGTAACGGATGGATGGCCTGAATTAAACACCTCATTATGGCGGGTCCCACTTGCAGACGACCCGCCATGAGCATGGGGCCCATCCAGTTGGGCATGGAACACAAGGACGACATGGATAAACATCACAGTAAGCCCATCTGCTGATGGACGCTAGTCCAGCAGGCAGTGGGTTTGCCTGATTTGTGAGCTAGCCCCAACGGCAGTGTGGATCCAATACAATCATCAAAGTGGGTCCCACAAGGGCGCGGGCCACCCAGGAGGTGGGCCGGACCCAAACACCCCCCTAGTCAAATGGACTGAGCAGATAGAAAACACATACACCTCAGTAGGCCTGGTTGGGCGCTACTGCTCGGTGGATTTACCCCAACCTTGGGCTCACACTCAAATGATCTCTCCAAATGGACGGTGTGGCTGCAGCATATATCAAGGTGGGGTCCACATGAGGGGGCTACCCCCATAAAGGGATCAAGCTACTATCTGTGATTTCTTTCCCTGCAAATAGCAGAGATGTCGGCCCACCGTCAGCAGCATAGACGGTACTGCTGTTACTGCTATGGTGCAGCCCACAAAAGCCCTGGACTTACAGATGGATGATATGGATACACAACACACATCAAGGTGGGTCCCACACTCCTCAGATTGGAGGGCAGATATAGAAATTTCAGTGGGCTTGGAAAGTTCAGATGTACTATCATCAATGGATGATCTGTTGCTGCTAGACGGTCAGCAAGGTGGACCCTGCTTGATAGACGGCAAGGTTGTCCTACTTGTGGATAACATGAATAAACTCATACATCAGGTGGGCCACAAACAAGGGAGGGAGAGAGAAAGAGAGAAAAGGGAGAGAGGGAGAAGCACCCACCTTTGATCTCCCCTTCCTCCTTCCGCCAATGCATGATAGAGCTCCAATGGTATGATTTCAACAGGTGGGATTAATTTTGAAGGATGGGATTGGGTGGTAGGGAGTAGGCCACACCTAGATTTGGGAGAGAGGATCTTGGAGGTTGGAGCTCTAATGGAGGTTGGGAATTTGCTAGAGAATGAGAGAGAATGATGTGAGAGAAGTGATGGGAGAGAGGGATGGTGAGGTGATGGGAACTTTGACTTTTTGAGGTTATTTTTATACTTGGGAATGGGGAGAGTAATGGGTTGAGTGATGTGTATACTTTTGACAAGTAAGGTGATTGATGTGATGGATTCTCTTGGGGTTTGTAGCGCGTGGCATTTTCCTCGAAATGAACGCTGGCCCACATCTCTTGGCCTGGGTATCAGATCGGTGCGCGAGTCGTGGTGTTGGAACCGCGGCGACGGCGCGGTCGCACTAGTACAAGTCCTAGGTCGAGTCCCGTGTATCCATCTGACTTATATATCATAAGTTGTAGGCACACATCATTTTGAGCCTTTGATCATGTTTGTGGACCCCACCTAGTAGGGTGTACACGTTTTCCCATGGGGCCCACCCTAATACACCTTCTCCCATAAAGGCTACCCTAGCTAGCTACCTAACCTACCTAGAGCCTAGCAACACATGATGAGTTTTCTTCCCCAAAACCCATCGTTGCTTATCTAAACAAGAAAATCCATCTTTGCTTTTTTCTTCCTAAAACCTTGCATGTTATCATAACCCCTCAACTCTCTCTCTCTCTCTCTCTCTCTCTCTCTCTCTCTCTCTCTCTCTCTCACATTTCCTCTTCCCTCCTTCCTTGCTTGACTTGGATGTCCAGCCCATCTCCCTCCATTTCCATCCCCTTTTCTCCCTTATTTCCCCTCCATCTCACCATTATAAACCCATCTTGGCTATTGATTCATGACCCTTGAAGCTTGAGGTGCATTGTGGTGGTAGAAGTTTGGAGATTGGATCCTTAGAGGTGGGTGCATGTATTTTCTATTTCAGATTTCTTTGTATTGTGGATGTTCTCCATCTTTTCTTTTCATGATTGGAGTATGTGGGGCTCATCAAGAGATGGTGGTGGCCCCAAGACTCCATGGATATGGCTTGTAGCCTATCCTATATTACATGCATGTGCATACAAAGGACCATTCTCCATGTATCCCTTCATGCTCTTTTCTTCCTTTGATTAGGGATTCTTGAGTCATCTAGACCCTTGATCCTTGATGGAGATTGGATCTCCACCATAGATCTCAAGAAGGAATCATATGATCCATGTATATCTTGTGTATCTTGTATAATGGAATGTATATGCATGTGTGATGAAGGGAACGGCCTCAATGTGGCCACATCTTTGTTTTTCCCTAGTAGATAACCTCTGATCATGTGTGTGTGATATACCTTGTGGACCAACAAAAATTCAGACCGTCCATGGAGGTTTGATGCTCATGACAGTCCACCTAGGAGATGTGGCTCTAAAAATCCAACTAAATGGGGCACATGCAAGGGGTTTTTGTTATTAGGGAAGGTCTGGATGTTTGTACGGCCCACTGGGGTAGTCCATCTCATGATTTTCTAGGATTAAATTCCATTTTAAATAATGTTTATATTAATTCTTTTTAGTTATACATTGTTCAAAACTATTTGGACAGATTTTTGAGTCAACTTGAGACCAGATTTTGGGGCATTTGGTGGGGATTTTTGTACCAAGTAATATTTGACTTTTTAAGGTGTATATTCCACCTATAAGCATGCCAAATTTTAGCCTTAATTGATCTCATTTAGGTCTCCAAAAGAGTGGGCCAATATGGGCATGTTGCTGGATTTTTTGTTGTAAATTCCAGCAACATTGTCTCACATAAAACCATAATTTAAAAATATTTTCTCTGATGGTAGGCCAACTTTATGGACTTTCCCTTGTTGTATATATGATGAGGGACCTTGACCCCAAATTTTCAGATTTTTAGAGGCCCTGGACCCACTCCATCGTAGTGCCCAAAGTTGGTAGAGCAACATACATTGCTGGAATTTTCTGCTACCTTGCTATCCTCTTGAGTTGTAGCTGATTTTGGGCCCCAACCTAGCTGGACTTATGTATGTTTACTAGGGCCTACCTCTGATGTATTTGAAGCCCAAGTGAACCATGTATGTGGGGCCAACCAGCTGGACTAGTGTCCCCGACTGGACGTCTAGCATGGTGGACCGTCCATGGGATGGCCCACCATGATGTATGTTTTGTGTCCACGCCGTTCCCCTCCCTCTGTGGTGGACCACGTGGAGTGTGGGACCACCCCATGTGGATGTCCCATGTGGGGCCACCTCAGGAATGTGTGGAGCCAACTTTGATGTGTGTATGGGCCAAGACACCCAGGCCTTGGGACGCCCAGGCCATGGGCTGCTCCCGGGCATGCAGCCTAGCAGCAGGCCCACCTGTTTTGTGTGTACCACCCACTTTCTCCATCTGTGGGATCCCCTTGTAAATATTTGTAGCCCTTATGGAAATATTTTACACATGTTTTGACAAGTATCTAGGCTTTAGCAGGCCCAAATTGTTGATGGACTGAAAATTTAGTAAGGGCCCAAATGAATATTCTTTTTTACTCAATTGTATGAGATGTGGGTCCCACCTGATTGAGAAAGTTGGGGTTCATGATGCACACCTATTTTGGTAATATTTTGGGATTGATTAGTGCCCTTATTGGGCTTGATTAGTGCATAGTTTGGTTACCCCTTTTTATGGTCCTTGTGGACCCAAGTATGACTAGATTTTTAGGACTTCCTAATGGGCCTAGAGTGGGCTGGAACGTCCTACCTTGGCCCAGCCATATGTTGGGTTGATTTCCATTATTTAATTGGACTTGTGGGCTAGATAAAAAGTGGTTTTAAGTCCTTCGTTGCCCACTTAAATGTGTTAGTTTTTGGGCTGATGTAAAGGGACCTATTCCACCCAAATTAGACTTGTTTTTGGGCCATGTATTTGTGCCCATGGGCTGCCCCTTAAGTTCACCTAAATGTATGGGTCTTATGGCTAATGAGACTTGGGCTTTAGGCCTTATTTCCCCTCCTTGGGCCATGATTGTTAGAGGTAGTATTGGGCCATCGTCGTTATGCCTTTTGTGGGACTTATGTGCATATAATTTGGATATGGGCCTGGGCCTTATGTTTATGTGGTTTGCGGATTAGATGCCTTGGCGAAATGGTGGTTGAACGTCCCATTTGGACCCCTCTAGGTCCATTAGATGCTAAGTATGGTTAAATGCCCACCTTTGTGCCTTGCTAGGCCCGTTTCCATATTATCTAGGCTCTAGCTTTATATGCTTAGTCTCGTGGGCTACCCCTGGTAAATGGGCCCCCACTAGAGGTTGTATTCCTTACGAGGAATTGGTTAAGTACCTAGAGCCTTCATGGTTAGGTAGGGAGTACATCTTTTCATTCACTTCATTGGCACCCTTATCTTCATGGTCCACTCTCATACGCATCATATGCATGCTTGGTTGAGGTATGATTGGCCATGGTTGTGCCATTGTTATCTACCCGAGGGTTGGAGTTTACCCTCTTGAGCATGGTCGATGCTTGGGATTGATGCATGGTTGATTGTGTGATTCATGCATCTGGCATTGCATAACACGTGGATATTCGCCCTTGCTCCATTAGGGCCGTAGCCTCCACAGAGATATCATGTATGGCCGTATGTGGACATCGAAAATGATTCTTGAGCATTTGGGGTGCATAGGATATCCCTAGGTGAAATCCCCTAAACTTCCATGGTACTAAGGGGATGCCTCAACGCCGAGACCGAGTGAAAAACATGAGCACCCGGGTGCCTTATACCGTTAAGCCACGAGTCCCACTGTTGCGAGGTTGGTTGATATGGGGTTTAGCCTTACCGCATGAGTGAGGGGGCATAAGTAGGCTGAGTTTGACCAGCTTATGAAATGGGTCCGCTACCGTCGAGCCTCGCTGATGATTGACTATCCACAGGTGGGTAGTGAGGTCACCTACGCTCGTTTGACTATGCGGGTCTGTAAAGTAGTAGTCATCTTACAGTGTATTTGACCCCAGTGGATCCATTTTGATGGAACTGTACTTGATATGTGGATTGGATATGAGGACTGGCATTACTTCGCATTGCATTGGCATTGGCTTTATAAGCCTCATGCTGCATCGCCTTGGCATGGCGTCCAATACTCATGTATTACATTGCATAGCCTTGGTACGACTTACTGCATTCATAGCTTAGACTCGATACGCCTAGTGGCATTGGTATCATTCATGTTCCCTTCTACATTCTCCCCTATCTTCTTCTAAGCACTATTTCACACACCTTCACCGCCCTTTAAGCTTTTTATAAGCTTATGCATGATTAATACGTGCAGGAGATCCTAGATCAGTGCAGTAATAGAGGAGCTCTGGATTGTATTGGAGCGAGTTAAGGATCTGTTACAGACATTTCCTTCCCTTCTTTGTATATTATGTATTTCCTTTTGAGCCTTGTACCTGTAAAGTTTAAATTCTTAGTGGATTTTGCAGTGTGTTCCTTGTTTATTTTTTGAAATTTACTTGCTATGATCTTGGGTATGCTCAATTGGATTGAAATTGTGATATGAAAATCTTTCTTATAGGAACTCAGGACTGGAACATATCTCAAGATCCGAGAATGGGGTACTACTGAGGCTGTTGCGGCTGGAACCAGCTACTGGGTTCCTTCTGAGTCCGATCACCAAGTCGGGGGTGTGACATCAACGGTGCTTCCATCACCATAAGTGACTATCCCATCATTAAGATTTGAGTAATTTGAGAGAAGAGATTTGTCACTCGTGATGTGTCTTGAGCACCTGCTATCTAGGTACCACTTAGTACTATTGCTTGTTATATGATTTGAGTGACTAACAAGATAATTTTTCTTTTCTTTCACTACCCATGTTGTGACAGATTTCCTTAAGGATTTTGCCTTTACTTTGTCAGGAACTTGTCTGGGTACATTAGGTAACTGAATCATTTTTCCTTGTTTCATTAGATCATTTGTTCTCTGATTCAGTTTAGCCACTTGATTCAATAGATCCTCCATTGTCTTGGTCATTCTAGGTGGAGATGGATGTGTTTTACCTCTTGCCACATTATTTAGTGGAATATTGGCATTTTGTAATGTATTTACCAATATGATTTGAACCGAAATTAGATTAAGTCCACCTAGAAGCAATGCATTCAAATTTAAAATGGCCTGAGTCTCCACATGAATGATAGATAGAAGTAGCTTTTGTTTTACTTCCTGATGTAGCTAATTTCTCAATCATTGGTGTTGCATTTTTGGAAGTTGGTTTGAATTTTTCATATCCCAATCCACTCTTGTCTTTCGCAGGTCGTCCCATCCCTAAGAGGTTTTCCAATTTTTCACAACTCTAGGAGAATTTGTAATTTAGTTCAACAGACTTCCTAGATTGTTCTGCATCAAACCTATGTGTGCGGTTCTCATTCTTAAGATGCATATGTTCATCTTCCAATAATTCAATCTGTTTAGTCACTTTTAAGGATTCAAATTTGAGGGATAAATTGATTCTTTCCACCTTATCATTTTCAAGTGGTATTGTTGAAGATCATTGATCAGGTGAGTATTGATTTCTGAAGTTTTATCTAGATCCATCTGCAACAATTTATTTTTAGTTTCATTCATCCCAAGCCTTTTAAGGATATGGATGCTATGTGTATAAAGTTGATTATAGGCATCCTGTAATTTATCCTTCTCTTCCTCTTCTTCTTCTTTCTCATCATCTAATGGAAATGTCTATTTGATCTGAGGTTCATTAATTTCCTCAAGTATCACTGGAATGTTTGTAGATGTAGAGACCATGAGTATTTTCAAGGACTTTTGGTCTTCATTACTTTCTGAATTACTGAGGTTAGAGTTTGAATCTTCAATGTCATCCCAAGTGGCGGCCATGACCTTTCCTTTAGTTTTTCTGTTGGGGCATTCAGTGGACAAATGTCCAAATTTTCTACAGTTGTAACACTGAGGTTCTCTAGACTTTTTGGAAGGTTTTCTTATATTGTGCTTGTTGTCCATCTGTTTGCCTCTGCATGGCCGACCATGATTTTTGTTGAAAAATTATTTGAACCTTTGAGCTAAGAGAGCTACTTCCTCATCCTCATTTCCTTTTCACTTTCCTCTTCCTCATTAGTAGTGTGCTTTGAAGTTTTAAGGACAATATTTTTAGGTTTAGGAGTTTGCTTGAAGTGTTTTTCAAATGTTTGTAGGGAACCTAATAGTTCTTCTACTTTCATTTCATCCATGTTTCTACATTCTTCAATGGTTGTAACTTCCGAGTTAAACCGTTTCGGTAAGGATCTCAAAATTTTTCTACAGATTTTTAGGACTGAAACTTTTTCCCTTAATCCACCCCATGGAGTTGCAGATGATGTTCAGTTTTGTGAAGAACTCCATAAAGGTCTCATGCTCTTCCATTCTGAGACTTTCAAACTATGATGTAAGGAGCAGTTCTTTTTACTGTGCTGGTTCCCTCATGAGTTGTTTCCAACAAGTCCCATACTTCTTTAGTTGTTCCACACATACTGATCTAATTAAAGACCTCTTGGGACACAGCACAGTAAATGGCGTTCATTGCTTTTGCCTCTGTAGTCTGTTTTTCTTTATCATGAGTAAACCACAACTCTTTGGATTTTGGTTTGGATATGGTTGTGCCATCATCACATACTACCTGATCGGTTGGGGGCATATATCCATTTTCAATAATGTCCCAAACATCATAATCCAAAGATCTCAGAAGGTAATGTATCCTAGCCTTACAGTAAGCATAATTTGATCCATAAAATACAGGAGGTCTAGTTACAGATGAGCCCTCTCCTTTGGCCATGATTCCAACTTCAGTCAAGATCACTCTCTAGGCGGTGAAGCCCTAAAGAGAGACCTGCTCTGATACCAATGGAAACTGCGATAAAGACCACTTAGTATAAGTGGGAATAGGTCAAAGTGTCCTAGAGGGGGGTGAATAAGACTTTATAAAAAATTTATGATGAATTAAAATCCTATTATCATAATCCTAATTTAACAGACTCCTATCAAGATGACTCCAATTTAACTCCAATGGCTTTCAAGCCAAATAGAGGATCCAATCATAAGACTATTCAGTATTTAAACAGTGTGTAAGCTTAGTCTATGATGAATGAAAGATATGACTCTATGTGTGTGTGGGATATGATTCTTATCAGTTCTAAATAATCATGTGAGCATGATTTATGAGAACATTGAGAGCAAACACAAATAGCAAGGAAAAAAATATCAATCCCAAACACAGTCGTTTATAGTGGTTTGGCTATGTGCCTACTCCACTTTCGGCGGACGCACTCAACCCTTGAGTGTACCGGATCACACTAATGAAGGTTTCAAATCAGGTTTACCTCTAACCTTCACAACCTACACAAGGTCGACTCTAGGACCTACACAAGGAACCTAGACATGTCTCCACAAGACACAAGTTTATGCCCCACACAGGAGCAATAGTCAACACACAACACCCAAATTTTACACTCTACAATAGGGTTTTAAGCCATACAGGCCAAGGATCTACATTAAGGACCTAAGTTTATGCCTATCAAGTGCAAAGGTCAACACACGGCACCTAAGTTTTAGGCTACAAAGGCCAATGACCTACACTAAAGACCCAAGTTTATGCTCACCAAGAGCAAGGGTCAACACACAACACCCACACGTATTCTCTCGTCGGAGGTCTCCTATGAGGACTTGAAAGGGGTGAGAATCACCTATGACCCAATCCTACATAAAGGAATGATCAGTAGGGTCTCTGGACTCTAATGACTTACAGATGAGTAGATTAGCCCCATTAAATATGTTGATGAAGATCTCCTCCTTTGATGACAAAGAATCTTCGGCTCCCTTGACCCGCAACACTTATGATGCTCCAGTTTAAGGCAACGGGTTGGGTCAAGGTTATGTTGGAATCTTACTCTATTAAATGTTTTCTTATTTTAGAGACAGTGTGATTCTAAGCATCTAAGCATTCAAGGTATCCCAACTCAATGATTTATCATTAAAGTGATAGCTGGATGATCCTTGAATGCGGAAGTTCATTCCCCAATCCACTCTATTGAATATCAAGGATGAGGGTGGGTTGGAGGATGAACTCCCATGAGAAAAAGAGCTTAGGGTAAATAGTATGCAGGACTCTCTCAAGGCTCTCTCTATTTTTCTCACTACTGCAACTAATAGCAAGCTCTCCTTAAATAGGCAAAGAGATCCAACGGTAATGAAATAGTCAGATTTTTTAGAGAGTTCGATATCATCGAGCCATCTTCAATATCATTGAACATATACTTTTGAAGACATCGAGGGACGGATCGATGATATGAACTCTTCTGACAATCACAGTTGAATCTCACGACAAGAAAACCCACTTTTACCAACGAAAATTTTCGTCACTAAAAGTGATAATTTCGTAGGTAAAAAGTTTTAACAATGAAAATTTTCGTCGGTAAATTCATCGATAAAACAACGTTAGAAAAGGTTTTTGCCGACGAAAATTTTTATTCATCGGAAATGGCAAGCTTTTTATCGACGAAATTTTTCATCGGTAAAAAATAAGGAAATTTTTTTTACCGATGATATTTTTCATAAGTAAAAATTTTTCCAAAACTTTTACCAACGAATTTTTTCATTGGTAAAAAATAAGCAAAAAACTTTTACCAACGATATATTTCGTAGGTAAAAAATTTTCCAAAACTTTTACGAACGAATTTTTTCGCTTGTAAAAAATAATTGTAAAACTTTTATCGACGATTTATTTCGTAGGAAAAAAATATTTTCAAAACTTATACCAACAAATTTTTTTGTTGGTAAATAATAAGTGAAAAAATTTGACCGACGATCATTTTCGTAGGTAAAAATATTTTTTTTAAAATAAGTTAAAACTTTTACCTACGAAAAGCTTCGTAGGTAAAAGTCTCTTTATTTGATACACACTTGTTATATATTTCATCATATTCTTCCTGACATACACCTGTTATATAATATATTTCATCATATTCTTCCTGACATACACCTGTTATATAATATATTTCATCATATTCACATTCAATCATGCTAATGGACTCAGCTTGTGCGAACTGAGATATTACACAACATCCTCGGGTCGCAAATCATATAATTCATCTGTTCCTGACACTAGCTAACAAGCAATGAGACTTCATGACCTACCTGTACCAACTGCGCCCATGCTTGGTTAATTTTCACGTCCCCTACCACCACCAAAACCACCACCACCAAAGCTACCACTGCCTCGGCCGCCTCCATGTCGACCTCCAAATCCGCCACCACTATCTCTGCCACCTATACCACCGCCGCTCCTGCCACCTCTACCACCACCGCTCCTGCCACCACCCCTCCATCCACCACCTTCACGGTTGTCACTTCTTGGCCTTGCCTCCTCTACTGTCAAGGCGTAGTCCCCAAGTTCCGATCAGTTAAGTTCCAAGGCCTTGGAGAAACTATCACCATCTGTGAAATCTAGGTAAGCTGACCTACAAACAAAGGTGAGGCAAAAGTCACCTAACAAGAAACAACTAAACAAATATGGAAAATCCCTAAATTATTTGCTATAAAAAAATTTAAAAAAAAAAAGAAAAAAAGAAAAAAAATATGAAAAGAATATGAGCAGGTATGTCAAAAGTGGCAATATTGAAAGAAATGGCATCTTCCCATTCAACACAGCAGTAGTACACATGGGGCCAATCAGCACATTTCTTGGGCTGGCTTCTATAGAGCACACAACTGCACTTAGCATACATCACTACAAGAAAAGGGGGCTTTAGCCTCGGTTCAAAACTATGGCTAAAAAGGTTAAAAACTTAGGCTAAAGCCTTTAGCCTTGATTTTGCCTAGTTATCCAAACCGAGGTTGAAACCCCCATGGCTAAAGGCTTTAGCCTCAGTTTTAACAACTGAGGCTAAAATGACTTTCATAGCCTCGGTTTTTCAAGTGAGGACCTTTTTAGCTTCAGTTTTCTCAAAATGAGGCTAAATCAAAATTATTTTAGCCTCCATTGTTTCAAACTAAGACTAAATCCAAATTTTAGCTTCCGATGCCTCCAATTGAAGCTAAATCTATTTTTAACCTCAGTTCTCAACAACCAATGCTAAAGCCTTTAACCACAGGAGTTGTTGTGTTAGTTTAAGTAATTGAGGCAAAACTCAGATTAAAGACAGATTTAGCCTTTGTTGGCATCAACTGAGGCTAAATTCAATTTTTAACCTCATTTATCAATAACCAAGGCTAAATCTAGTTTCTATCAACAAAAGCTAACAATATTATAATCAACCAATGATTGAACCTATGCATGTTTCACCCATTTAACATCCATCAAGACAACAATCATCCCAATACCAACAAAACAATTAATGGTCGATTGAAAGTTTTCAAAATAAACAAACTGCCACATAGCCTTCCACATGAACTGTTTTAGTAAGGTCCCCTTCCATGTGATTATTTTCTCTCGGATCGGATCAATCGGTGGGTTTATAAACTGAGCAAACATCTGCTTGAAATACTCAAATATAAGTTTCTCTGTATTGGACATCACAGCCAAAGGAGCATCATTTCCCATTGAGCCCAAGAGCCTTAGTACCATCTTTTGCCATGGACATCAATAGCATCTCCAGGGCTTCTACAATGTATTTGAATAAGGAAACCCGATGATTTATTTCATTTTTTTCAAACATGAGCAAGAAAACAGCACAGAAAAGGTTTGAAACTACTTACCCAAAAGGCTTCAATGGAGCCAACAATCCATGAATTCCCATGTTTTCCATGTCGATATACCTAGAGTATAAATAAAAATGGCATTAATGATCATGCTCAGAACTTCTTAAAATCATAATACAAATAGAAAAACTACTTGAACAATCAAATCCTTGAGAAGCTTCAACTTATGAGGTTTTCTTGACTAATTGAACGAGAGCAATTCAACTTGTGCCTACAGCATATAAAAAAAATCATCATAATTTCTAAGTTGGCATTATACTATTCCTCCCAGTCTCATCTTTCCATTTCCACAAGCTTGAAAATACAACCACAACTGTATTTGTATTCCAAATTTTTTGAATTATGAACCACATCTAGGATGCTTTAATTTAATCAGCCATATGTTGATGATAACACGAAAAACTAAGAAGATCCTGCTCAAGTCTTTTTCTAGTGCAAGAAGAAACTGATTTCAATATCACGTGAAGTTTATTATGCTTGCCAAGTTCAGAACAGGAAACAATGAATAAAATTTGGCTGCAGCAATCATAACTAATGACAGTTTAGATTCTAATTTTAAAAAGGAATGGATATCCCACTTTAACAGGAGCAACACCATAACACCATTTGTTCACCGGATTTTTCAGGTCGGTTACAGTTGCCATGCAACCATTCAAACCGGCTGCTAGAATGTGATAGCAGATATGTTACAAAATGCTTGCATACAAGATGGTGGGCCCATACGAAAATGATGGATGAAAATAGGAAACACTGCTACACTTCTAAGATACATTCCAAACAACATATTGTTTGAACAGTCCTAACATATGAATTAGTGGGCATCTTTTTTGTTAAAACAGGAACATTGGATTTTTTACTTTTTAACTTTCCAATAAATATCCAATGTTGGAAATGTGGCTACATGGCCATTAAATCAGCCATATGTTGATGATGGTGACGCAATAGCCCAACCCATGACCCAATTCCTGCTTTTAATCATTAGAAAATTCTCTCTAATTAATGAGGAACGATCACATACAAACATTGAATGCTATGCTTACTATGCTACCCTGTTATTAGGACTGCTCATAGTAAGCTATGTACCTGAGCTTCAGACGTGGCAAATCCTCTGTTCAGCAAACACATTGCCTAATTTTCAGTCCTGAACTGGAAAATATGTTTGCCATACTCCAGTTGAGGGTTTTGGATCTTCTGACATAGTGGACTATTGCTAGCATACGGGTGACACTCCCCTCCGTGCAAACGGCCTAAAAACAGAATATGCATGGAATAAGAATTCCACACAGTAGCTAGAGAAATTAAAACTGGCATTTGTGGAATTATGGTACTTACTAGGATAGTTGTCAGTGTGTATTACATACATGTAAACAAACAATTTTCACATATGCAAAGGTAGGTCAACACGCGTCTATGTGTAGGTGTGATTGTGCATATGCAAGGATTTGCCAACGGTGAATCTATACCAATATATGCACTAATTCCTGCAACATGTGCATTTTGCTCACAGCTATACATCATGCATTTGCATCCATGCCCACTTTCATGAATATTTGATGCAACATGCATACAAATAAGTGTAGCGTGCAAGCAGTCATCTGAAAGAAGCATCTAGAAATGCAAGTAAATTGAGGATCTACTATGAGGATTAGAACCTTATTGTTTGTACCAAATGATCTGAACCAATTTATGCATGCTGAAAAAAGACGCAGAAACACCACAGGACTATTTACAAATAATTGTTCAGCTGGTTTTGTAGCCCACCCAATCAACATTCTTGATCACCCAATCAACATTCCTGATCACTATGATTTTTTGCCTATGGCCCCATCCAGACCATAGCCCACCCAATCAACATTCCTGATCATCTAACACGTTTAATAGCTACACAAAACTATGACACGAGGTGCATACAAGATAATTATCCGGTATTTACATTTTTGCAATATTTTGCCAGAAAATCATAAAAGAATCAGTTTTAAGAAAGTCCAGTTTTCATACCTAATATATCCATAGCTCAAGACCCTTACTGACAAGCCCCATGAATGCATGAGTAGGATTCCTAGCACAACCCTATTTAGTATAATAGAACAAAACCCATGAAAGGCTGAGTTAAATCAAATCAATTTTAGTTTCTATGATAATGTAGCTAAAGAATTTCTAGTTCCTGTTTGGACAAGGCACATGTTGGTTGAGTAATTACAGTAAATAGTTTAGTCATTACAACCACAAGATTAGTAAGAAGTGAAGCTCATGGTCTGAGAGCAAATTTTCTAGTTCCTGTTCTGATATAATAGAGATACTTAACTTTCCAGTGATACTTCTTTAACTTCTTTGTTAACTTGCATGATGTCGCTCTGAACAGATTCTAGGACCATTCCCAACCTGTTTAATGAAGTTTCCATCAGTCTGATTCTGTGTTTGAGTTCCTCATTGACATGGCCTGTTCAGACAAATCAAAACTTAGCCTCTCCCAGGAGCAAACATGTGCAAAAGCACAAGCTACACACAATGTGGCCTGCTTAACCCATGCATTGTTTTAAAAAGGCTAAAATTTTCTTGGTTAAAATTCTAAAATTCCAATTAGTGTTATTTTAGTCTTATTACATAAAAACGCTAGTGGGTTATGGATCATCCAAAGATCTTACAAGCTTATCTATTATTTGGAGCAGAAGTTGAACTCCATCTGCAGATAACATTGTTGGATGATCTTGACATTAGCATCTGAGTATCCTCTCGCGTGTAAGTAACAGGCGCCAAGCAAGAAATCCTCTTCAACGAGTTGTCTTGAGAACAAAATCTCTAAATTTACAATGTGCACATGATTAGTCAAGAAGAAAAAAGAAGTGTTGCTAAAGATGTGAAGAAATAACAACTCAAGAAGGATCTGGAAATTTTGGCAGCAGCAATAGAGATGGTAGCAAAAATTATACTCATCAATCCAGATATATACATCTAATATTTTCTTAAATTTGGCAAAAATTCTCGATAAATTTAAAACCCAGTGGACTGCTATGAATTCCACAGTCTTGCAAGACCCAAACATGCACCTGTACACATGAAAAAATTGGATCTAATTAATGCAGGATGACATTTCTTTTCATTTTTTTTTTTATACCAGACATCATTCTCATCCTGCACAATTTATTTACAAAAATTAATTATAATAGTTCATGCATAGTGGAAACTCTCCATAATACCAAACTTCAAAAGCGAAATACTTAAGTGCAACTTGTCTTGAACAAAATTTGAACTATCATCGGAGCTTTCATCAGAACTATCATCTTTCTTGGGAACAACACTTTTCTGGATACAAAGTTGCATGAACTTAGTCAAAAAGAGTCAAATAACATCAAAGCATCAACCAACCACCAACATGGTAAACAAGACCCCAAGAATACCAATAAAAAAGATGAAGAAAGAAATATCCCTAAGATGTTACTGCAGCTCTAGAGTATTGAATACCCACATGAATGGTGATACCAAATGAATAATACAGCGAGTAAAAATAACCACACTAAGATCGTGATTGTCACTTCCCTAGAAAAAAGGGAGAAATATCACTATAAGATTTTGTTTGGCAGTAACACAACAATACACGATAAGTAAATATGTCATGGAAATATATATATATATATATATATATATATCAACAAGCTCCGTGCAATGTGTGAAATTGACCAAACTAAGAATCCAAAATCCCGGAGGCCAAAAACATATGCTAAATAATGATTTCAGTGAAGGGTGTGCACGAAAGCACTCACATCTTACTTTCTTTTGGTAAATGGAGCAAATATGAAAGAAATAGTCTAAACCTTTCATTGCACATGATACATTTAGAACAACAACGTTTGGGTACTAGCAATACTACCACTGAAAACAGGCACAAATGTTAAACCTTCCAGCTTTCTATAAGTTGAAAACATAAGACACTTAGTAATTACCACAGTGACAAATCTCATTTCTAGTAGACTACTTGAGAAGGAATTTCTCTAGATATTTACATTTTTTTTTTGGGGTTTTTCTCAGTATACATGAATCCACCAAAAACAGAAAACAAAAGATAGTAAAAATATAAATAGAACATATCAAAAATCTTAAATATCAATAATCATTATACAATCTGTCCATTGGAGATGTTTTAAAAATATATGGATAGTATCAGGTAAATGTCATTTTTTTTAAAAATATCAGGAGAGTATTGTGATATTTTATAATATCAGAGAGGGTTGTGACCACTGTGACTACTGACACTACTATTGATGAGGCTCTAAATGAGATTCTTTTTCATAAATTACACAAGGACTATCTCATAATTCAATACACCTCTTTCATAAATATTCTTTAACTGAGAAAAAAACACTTCCGAAACTTTAAAGCAGTAAGATGTGTAGTAGAAAAAAAAAACATTACTAAGGATGGCCATGTCAAGAAAATGGCAGAAGTTAATCCACAAAAGGCAGACAAAATCAGAGAGCTTACCTATTTTGATTCTTTAGTATCAGTCACTAGAGGGTGTTTTTTTGCAGCAACGGCAACTTTGGCCCACTGCCAAACATGGAGTGGAATTGGCACAGGACCAATTGCAATTCAATGCCACCTAATCCCTTCTAATCCCACTGCCCAAACACGCCCTAAATCCCCAAATCCCTAAATCTCCAAATCCGTAAATCGATATTGAGATTGAGAGAGATTGAGAGAGAGAGCGAGAGAGAGATAGAGAGAGAGATACCTCATTGTCGTGAATGACCTTCAACCAAGCTTCAGAGAGAGAGAGAGAGAGGGCGTACGTGGGTAGGGTGTTCGGCAACGGACCGCAAGAGAGATCAAAGAGAGACGGAGAGAGAGAGGAGGGAGAGGATGCGAGAGAGACAGAGAGAGGACAGGGTGGAGAGATCAGATAGAGCGGAAGAGAGAGTTAGAGAGTGAGAGGAGGGAGAGGGTGCGAAACAGGGGGAGAGAGAGAAAGAGAGAGAGAGAGAGAGAGAGAGAGTGTGTGTCTCACGGGCGGACCTACATACAGGTTGAGAAGCGTGTTGGCTACTGAAGTGACGTCACCAAGTTGTGTGGGCCCCACTGTGATGTATATGTTGTATCCACACCATCCATCCATTTTGAGATATTATTTTAGGGCATGAGCCAAAGAATGAGGCAGATAAACAGATGTAGTGGACCTAACCACAGAAAACAGTGGGGAGAGTGATTCCTACCGTTGAAACTATCCTAAGGCCCGCCATAATTTTTGTTTGAAATCCAACTTATTCAAAAGTTTTTTTTTTTTTTTTTTAAAAAAAACATGAAATAAGGTAAAACAGAAATATCAGCTTGATCTAAAACTTTCGTGGCCCTTAAACAATTTTTAATGGTGGGTGTCACTATCCCCACTGTTATCTGTGCTGGGTCTACTGGAGCTTTGGATTTATCTTTGGATATTGTCCTAAAATGATCTCTCCAAATGGATGGAAGGTGTGGATATAAAACATACATCATGGTGGGGCCCAAATTTGAGAGGTATATAAATATCAGGTGGACCACACCACATGAAAACAATAGTAATTGGATATCCATCATCAAAATCCTATGTAAGGTCTAATGTACTCTTTATTTGGCATCCAATCTTTTTATTAGGTCATACAAGCTTAGAGGAAGGGGAAAAACAAAAATCATCTCAATTTAAAACTTTTATGGCCCCCAGAATGTTTTAAATGGTTGATGGTCATTGCACACTATTTCTCGTAATGTGGTCCATTTCAAATTAGGATATGCCTCATTTTCGGTCCCATGCCATAAGATGATCTTTAAAAATAGATGGATGGCATGGATTAAACACATACATCATTGTTGGGCCCACTCAACGCCAACTACCTGCCATTGGACGATGTAGGGGGAGGAGCCAATTCATTCCCCTTATTTGTGGTGTGGTCCATTTAATCTTTGGATATGATTCATTTTTTGGATAATTCTATAAAATTATTTTGAAAAATGGATGAGCAGTGTGGGTTCATCCCAAATTTTCGGTAAATCCAAAACTCAAGTGGACCATGCCACACAAAACAATATGGAATTATGATTTCCACTGTTGATACCTTCCTTGGGCCCACAATAATGTTTATTTGTCATCCAACATGTTCATAATATCAAAAAAATATGAATGAAGGGAAAACACAAACATCAGCCTAAATGTGGGCCACACCACATAATATAATGGAGGGGTTTCCTTAAAAGATTCATAATCATATATTGGGCTTGCCTAAATGTGATTCGCATATCCAACCTACTCATTATGTGTGTCCCACTTGGATGAGGGGTCAGACCAATTTTCAACTGCATCCAAAACTCATGTGGGCCCCACCAAGTGCTTTTATATTTTTTAGGATGTCTTCAATTAGTTTTAGATGGTATGGCTCACTTGAGTTTCGTATACAGATGATTTTTAAAATATCTCATAACCTAAAGGGGATACATCAAATCCAAGGTATTGATGTTTGACACATATCATGATGGGGCCCACAAAACTTACTACCTTTCATTTTTAGTATTTTGCCCTAATATGATTTGTAAAAATGGATGGAGAGCATGGATGAAACACATACATCATGGTGGGACCCAGAGAGCACCGACCAACATCCAAAAATGGTTACTTGCCCCAATCATGCTACATATAAGAAAGATATTGGGCAAACAAGATTGATAAACAATTTGAGTGAATTTTGATTTAAACATCTGAAGTAATTTACTCTTCAATCTGGACTGATCAGATTGTCCAAAAATGGTTAATGGTTGTTCATAATATCAAAAATATATGAATGAATAGAAAACACAAACATCAGCTTGATCCAAAACTTCTATGGCCTCCAAGAAATTTTAGATGGTAGAGGTTCAATCACACTATTTCCTGTGGTGTGGTCCACTTGAGCTTTAGATATGCTTCCTTTTTGTTCTTTAGACCTCAAATTATCTGTTAACATGGATGAATGGAGTGGATAAAATAAATAAATAACAATGGATGCCATAAATTTTACTCTGGTAAGGGTAACGAGTAACTCACCTAAATGTAATGGAGAAGGGTTTCCTTAAAACATTCATGATCATATATTGGGCCTGCCTAAATGTGATTCACAAATCCAACCCACTCATTATGTGTGTCCCACTTTTACGAGGGGTCAAACAAGTTTCAACCGGATCTAAAACTCATGTGGGCCCCACCAAGTGCATTTATATTTTTTAGGATGTCTTCACATAGTTTTAGATGGTATGACCCACTTGAGTTTCGTATACAGATGATTTTTGAGATATCTTGTAACCTAAAGGGGACATGTCAAAGCCACGGTGTTGATGTTTGACACACATCACGATGGGGCCCACAAAACTTACTAACATCAATTCTTAGGTTCTCACGAGGTCAATAAGTTGGGTCACAATTTTGACCAGAATGTTTGGCCCATTTTACATGTCTGGTCCATTCACTCTATTTTACTGATCAATACTCTCAATTTGACTAGTTACTCGCCTTAATCTGGCTACATATGAGAAAGATATTGGGCATACAAGATTGATCAACAATTTTCGTGAAATTTGATTTAAACATCTGAAGTTATTCACTCTTCAATCTGAACTGATTAGATTGTCCAAAAACGATTAAAGGTTCATTTAATGGATGTACCTAATAATTTAGTAATTTTATTTTTCACAGATAAATTTCAATTTCCATTTAGAAATAACATTTTTTTTTTTCAAAATGTATATTTTTTTTACTCTTTTAACAAAATATCATTTTTATTATAAAATATTTCAAAAAAAAAATTAAAAATACAAATTCTGAATTTTTATTTTCAAAATCTCAAAAATTCATCTCAAAAGCATTATTTTGTTCTCAAAATTTTTCTCAAACGTAGTCAAAACGTCTAAACTTTTCAATATTCTTTTCCATTTGATATTACAAATCATTTAAATATTATATTTTAATTATATATATTAAAAAACTTTCACTCATATGATATAAAAACTATATATATACAAATTAAATATATAAATAATGTTTTTGTTCATCGGTAAAAAACATTACCGTTGGAAAAATATTCCCGACAGCTTTGGATCGTCGGTAAAACTCTTTACTGCGAAACATTTTAAGGCTGCGGGAAAATTTTTCCAAGGTAAAATTCTATCATTATTCCCAATGAACATTTTCATTGGTAAAACTTGTTATACCAATGAACTTGTTTTCGTCGGCAATAACATTATTCTCGACGGTTTTGGTTCGTCAGTAAAACTCTTATCGGTAAAACTCAGAGCGAAATTTTTTTATTTGAAAAAGAAAGCATTTTTACCGAAGAAAATTTTCATCAGTAAAGACACTATTCCCGACGGTTTTAGTTCGTCGGTAAAACTCAGGGCGAAAATTTTTTAAGTTAAAAACAAAAGACTTACTGACAAAAGGTGTCGTCAGTAAAACTATTATTCCCGACGGTTTTAGTTCATTGGTAAAACTCAGGACGAATTTTTTTTAGTTAAAACATAAGACTTTTACTGACGAACATTTTCGTTGGTAAAACCATTATTCCTAATGATTTTAGTTCATTGGTAAGACTCAAGGTGAAAATTTGCTAAGTTAACAACATAATACTTTTACCGACGTAAATTTTCATCAGTAAAAGTGGTTTTATGCTTTTTACCAACAAAAATTTTCGTCGGTAAAAGTCTTACCACGAAATTTTCAAAAGTGCGTGAAAATTTTCTATGTTAAAAATTAAAATACTTTTACCGATGAAAATTTTTGTCAGTAAAAATATTATTATAGACGGAATTTTTTTCATCAATAAAAGCACTGTTTCTTGTAGTCTCTTATACACAGTCTGATCATATCGAACATGCTTCGATGACATTGGATTTTGAACTTCGAATTTATTAACCCACGATTCGATTCCTCGACAATGAAAAACAAGAGAGCAGGCTAAGAATTAAGATAGCTGGCTTTGATATTATCGATCATCCCATGATGTCATCGGATTTCAAATGTCGATAATATCGATACCTAGTTCGATTCATCAATCTTTTCTAGAAGATTTTCCTATAAGATCGCTGGACACTCCACTGTCTAAATTCGATGATATCAACCTAGATTCAATATCATTAATATTTGAATATCAATATTATCGAAGGAGTCTCGATTCCTCGAATCATTTAAAGAGAATTTTCCTAAAAAAGCTTGCTGGACAGTTTGATCCGAAATCGATAACATCGAAGGTCCATCGATATCATCGGAGTTTGAATTCTGAGGATATCGAGGCTTCCTTCGCGTCATCAATAAATGTATGATTTTCCTTAGAAGCTTGATGGACACAAACAGACCAGAATTAGATTATATTGAGTCGTCTTGATGATCTCAGAATTTGAATGTCAATGATATCGATTGTTCCATCGATTCATCAATAATTTTATTCAGAGATCAAGTTGGTTGCTGGACACATGTAGTCCTCAATTCAATGATATCAATTGCAATCTGAGGACATTGATAACTTGTGTCCAATCTCATCGAGGTGATCTCGATATATCGACAAAAGCTGAAAACTTAGAAATTTTCCTAATTTTGTAAAATAGTTTTCATACTTTAAACCCTATGTTGTTCTATCTCTTTTAGGGAATTTATATACCTAGGTGTTTTTGGACATGGGATATGAGGCTAAATTTACCTCGGAGGAGTTCGGAGTACACATCTAGTTGAGGCAGACGCTTGAATGATCTTCCTATGGAGCTCACTTGACTTGCTGACTTAACACTCACATTAATTGACAAACCAGGGCACTTTCATAATCAACACAAATTATCATAATGTAACCTTATAGCACAATACATCACTACATTATGAAATTATGCCAAAAATCTTTCATAGCATAATATGTTTCGTGGATACAAGCAATACATTGCAGTATGCATTGCGTATACATTCTCTCACCGGAAATTCATTAAAAAAAATTATTTTTATACTTATGTTGTATGATTTATATGAACTCCTTTTTAACATAATTACATCACTTCTTTCAGACAACATATGGTTTCTGCCCTAATAGAAAGAAGATTTGGTGTGCATACTTTTCCACATTCTTTTGAGTTCCGAGTGTCTAGCCATTTCTCTTTCGATATATCTAACATTTTATTGAAAAATATCATCGATTCCGAATGTTTTGCACAAATGCACTCTTTGATATATGTGATATTTCCCATGTGATACCATATGTTCATTGATATAGATTTTAAAATCATTGAAAACATCTACAAAGGTCCAAATGGTTTATTCTAGTTGGTGTACCATGGATGTGCTATAGGCCTAAATTCAAACCGTTCATTAGAATTTTTATTTTTATTTTTATTTTTTTAAAATAGAGAAAGAAAAACAGATGAAAATCCATTTATGATACACCTAGCTTCCCAAGGACTCCTCGGAATCAATGGTTAGGATCGTGTGGTAGGTATAATATTTGTGTTCTGGCCAAAGGTAACGACTTCTAGGTGGTCCACTTATGCATCGTACCCACACCTTCTGCACATGTACAAAAGCAAATCACCAAGAATTTTATGGAAAGAGACTGCCTAACTAATATGGAATTTATGTTTCGGTAGCCTTTTCAAAATGATTTTCAAAAAACCACGCTACATCTTTAGTCGGCACTTTCGGAGTCGCATTGTACTGGCACTGAGCAAAACAGGGCACTGCTAAATGAGGTGTATAAATACAAAAAAAGGGTGCATTTGAGTAGTTTTGTTCTATGATTTAAGTGTTAATCATAGTCAGTTTCAGAGCATTATTGGTAGCTGATTTTTGTTTTGCTGCTACTCAATGAACGGACTCTCTACCGCAATGACTGCACTCCTACAACTCTCCCTCTCTCTCTCTCTCTCTCTCTCTCTCTCTCTCTCTCTCTCTCTCTCTCTCTCTCCCTTTCTACCAAGAAAGAGCTCTCTCTCAATCAGGCGGCGAAGAAACCTCCATATGTGACACAATCACTCTCGATTTCCCTCTCTTAGGTCTCTCTCTATCTCTCTCTGTGCGTTAATGTCGCCCTCAATCTCTCTCTTGAGATCGAGTATCTTCGATGTTGAAACCCTAATTGGGATTTTACAATTGTGAATTCCAAATTAGGGATTTACAATGTTGAAACCCTAATTAGGGATTTACTATGTTGAAACCAAACATTGAATCTTCATGCTATCATCCTGCAGGTACGAAACATTTGAATCTCCATGCATGTCACATGCCATATTTTATAGATCATATACCTTTCTTCTCTTTTCTTATTCCATATATGGTCACCCTCATTTTTCCCACGTCAGTTAGTTCTCAAGTGCTCATGGATATGTTCATTTAGCTATTGTTGTGTACATGATGTCTGAAACACTCTTGATTTGTGCATTGTCTTTAACTTACCTACCTAATCTTTACTCCTACATTGGCTCTGATTTTGCAGCATTGATTCTGATTGGAAGTTTGTTACTAGATTTTGGGAAGGAATTGGAATTTTGTAGAGATTATTGTAAGTGTTGTTTGTGTATATCTTGTTTTGGGTTGTTCTTGCTCCATTTTTTTTAGGATTATTTGGGTAATTTTTGTTGTATGATTCTATTATCTTGATGAATATAATATTTGAAGTAGGATTGAGTCTAAATTTAAGAGATTTTTTTTTTTTTTTTGGATTCTTTGGTGGGTTTGAAATTTTTGAGAATGGCAACTAATTTCTAAACACAACCTGTTTGTTAGATGACTCTGTTCTTTCTACTTCTGGTATTATGGTAGTATAACTTTTTGTTGTTGTATTACTGAAACTTGAAGGAAAGGGTGCATCTATCTCTAAGGTGGTGTAAATAGTGTAATTGCATATTTTGTATTAGTGTAAAGGGTGTCTGTAGTTTTTAGACCATTTTTCTGTTTTTGTTTTTATTTTTTGTATATGATTTGCAATAGAGGATTTCCAAGACTTTTTTCTCAAGTATAGATGGAAAGGCAATTTGTGGCGCATGTGCCACCGCCTAGATCAATAAAGAGGAATGACCCATGCAGGGCTAGCCACCAAACATGGAACATCATTAATAGCTTTAACCATCATTGCTTTAAAATAGGGCCACACCCACATTGGTACTTTTCTTCATTGTAGGTGAGTTTGTGTGGTTAGTTACACTCTTTTCAGATGATTACGCTATAGTACCGGGTACTAGAAATCCTCCTTGGATCCCAACATTACTCTACTCCTGTTGATGTGTGGTAAGTGGCACTACACCAAAATCATTTATTAGGAACAACTACTGTTTTTTTTGTTTTTTTTTTCTGCGGAACTGTGATTTATGTGGGTCTAGTTCCTGCTTACAGAGTTTTCTATCTTTTTGTTGGTCTTTTCTTTCTTCCTTGAAGATATTGGTCATGGCCTTTGTGTTTGGGCAATTAGAAAAGCGGGAAGCTACAAGGAGACTGCAAGATTTGTGGAATGGGATTGAAATACAGCCATAGTTGAATGCATTGTCATCTAGAAAAATAAAAAGATCAACAAAATGAGACTAGACCAAAATGAAACAACAACAATTGGCCAAACACTTTACTGCACTTTTGTGTGGCCACTCTGAATCAGTGGGTCACCTAGTAGAGGCATCTGTACAATTATTTGCAACAAATCACTGTAGTTGGCTTGAAAGATGCATTTGTTTGATTATGTTTTATGGAATTTCTTTTCTTCATGTCTTTTCTTTCCCATGTTTTTGTACATACTCGTAGACAAGATTTTACTGGTGTTTTTATAAATAGAGGAGTCAATCTAGACCCATTAAGCAAGTGATCAAAGGTAAGAATTGCCTGATATTCATTTACTTATTCATTTGTCAGTTGTCACTACACATTGAGCATTTTAAGTAAAATATATAATCAATGGCAGGTTGGACTGGTTGTGTATGATTCACAAGTTCTAATTGGTGCCACTCTTGAATACATGGATGGGCACTACATGGTAAATCTCCTCATATTAATATACATGCCAAGCTGGTTCTGGCCGCAACAGCCTCCGTAGTACCCCATTCTCGGATCCTAAGGTAGGTTCCGATCATGGGATCCTACAAGGAGGATTTTCATAATAGTATAATCATTTTCAATACGAGTATACCCAAGATCACAACAAGTACATCTGAAAATAACAAAGGCACACATCGCAAAATCTACTATAAATTTGAACTTTTACATCATCCATAAGGTCCAAAAGGACATACATGAGAATAAAAGGAAAGAGAGAGAAATCAGCAACACTAGAGTCCTCACTAAAAATAATAAAACCCTCACTCCCATTAGGAAGAGTGAGAACAGGAGCGGATGTGAAGCATTTCTTCAACTCCGTAAATGCCTCCTCGCAGGCGTCACTCCAGACAAAATCGACGCCCTTCCGCATCAATTGGGTTAGCGGTGCTGCAATACGGGAGAAACCCTCGATAAACCATCGGTAATATCCCGCTAGACCAAGGAAGCTACAGATTCCAGACGCATTCATGGGCTGGCCCCACTGATGTACTGCATCAACCTTCGAGGGGTCCATAGCGACACCCTCCTCATCACCACGTGATCAAGAAACTTCATCTCCTCATGCCAAAACTCACACTTCTCCAGGTTCGCATACAACTCGTGGGCACGGAGGGTCTCAAGCACAATCCGTAGGTGCTCCATGGTCCTCTTGAGTCCTCAAATATACAAGAATATCATCAATGAATACCACCACGAATTGATCAAGGAATGGTCGAAAAACCTCATTCATCACCGCATGAATATAGCGGGCGCGTTGGTCAGTCCAAACGACATGACCAGAAACTCGGTGACCATAACGTGTCCTAAAGTCGTCTTTGGAATGTCCTCCTCTTGGACCCGAATCTGATGGTACCAGAGCGTAAGTTTATCTTAGAAAAATACTGTGCACCCCGCAACTGATCGAACAAGTCATCAATACGGGAAGCGGTATCGGTTCTTGATGGTGACTCTGTTGAGCTCACGATAATCTATATAGAGTTGCAACGAACCATCCTTCTTCTTCACAAACAATATCGGGGCTCCCCAAGGTGAACTAATGGGATGAATGAAACCTAACTCCCAAAGATCATCCAATGCTCCTGCAGTTCCCTTAACTCCAATGGTGCCATCCGGTAGGGGGCCTTCGAGATGGGCACAATATCGGGCACCAAATAAATCTAGAACTCCACCTGCCGACGTGGAGGCAAACCCGGATCTCTGAAACACATCCGGTACTCACAAACAACTAGCAGACTCAATACTCTACGCCACGTAATCCTCAACGATCAAGCAAAGAAAATAGAAAACGGCTCTCCTCTCGGGCTCGCGACGAACGGAACACTAGCAAGCCTGGAATGTGAAATGTAACCGTCCTCGCGACACAGTCTAAGATGGCACTTTAGTGGACCATACCCAAAATCACATCAAAACCTAACATCGGCATCATGAACAGATCGGCAGAAGGAACATCTCGCTCACTAACACCGGGCAAGAAGGACATATGAAGGGGGGGCTTGTACGGCCAATGATAATGTGATTCAAGTAATGTCAGTGCTCATATCCAGACCATATGTCAAGTACATTTCCAATAATAAGGAAATCACTGGGGTCCATTACACTACCAAATGACTGCCGCTCTACAGACCCCGCACAGTCAAACGAGCGTAAGGGACCTCACTACCTGCCTATGGACAGCCAATCACCAACAAGGCCTGAAGGTAGCGGACCCATTTACGAGCTGATCAGACTCAGCCTAGCAATGCCTCCTCACACCAGGTAGGTAAGGCCACACCCCTATCCAACCGACTACACGACAGTGGGAGTCGTGGCCTAACGGTATAAGGCCCTCGTGCGCTCATAGTTTCCACTCGGTCACGGTGTTGGAGAAGATCCTTGGTACCATGGAAGTTTTGAAAATTTCACCCATGGGCATCCTATGCACCCGGTATGCTCAACTAATATTTTCGGTGTCCACACATACGGCCATCCACGAATATCCCTGTGGAGGCAAGGCCCTGATGAAGCAAGGGCAGATACCCACAAGCTATGCAATGTCAGATGCATGAATCACAAAATCACCCATGCATCAATCCCAAGCATCCATCAAGCTCCAGAGGGGAAAACTCCATCTCTTGGGGAGATACCAACATGTCCTACACAATGGCACAACCATGGCCAATCACACCTCAACCAAGCATGCATATGATGCGTATGGGAGTGGGCCATGAAGATGAATAGGGGTGCCAATGAGGTGAAGATGAACTCTCTACCTAACCATGAAGGGTCTAGGTACTTAACCAATTCCTCATAAGGAATACAACCTCTAGTGGGGGCCCATATACCTGGGGTAGCCCACGAGACTAAGGAGAACAATGGTATGGGCCTAAATAGATGAAACGGGCCTAGCAAGGGTCTATGGTGGACCTTTAACCACCCATAGAAGCCCATGGGCCTACCTTAGGGCCACCAATGTGGACATCCAACCACAATTAGTCCCCAAGAGGTAGCCCATCTCTAATTGATCATGGATCAAGGCTCAAGGACCACGCAACATCAGAAATAAGAAACGGGCAGCCATAATCATACCACAAACACTCATGTTAGGCTTTAGAAAGGGCGGCCCAAGGCCTATCCAGAACATGGGTCCAAGGGAAACACACATAGCCCAACTCATAATTACCATTATGGGCCCATAGGGGAAAGGTTAGGGCTCAACATAAAGGCCACTAATCCCATATATTGTGGTGGCCTAGTGGGCAGCCCATTGCTCAAACCACATGGGCAAATGTCATGCTCTTAGTCAAGTGAGTTGGGCCTACAACCCGGCCCAAGTATAAAGTTGATTTGGTGGGCAACCAAGGGCCCATCTACTTGTGTAATCCAGCCCAGTAACCCAACATGATATTATGGTAAAATGGCCCAAGAGTTCAATAGGCCTATCTGAAAAGTTCCAGCTCAATTGGGCCTAAAGAGTTCAACAACTAGCTACATTCGTGGACCCAATTAAATTCAACTGTGGTGGGCCTCAAAAGTATATTTATTAAGCCCAACATTTAAGGAACCAAAGGTATAAATTATTCCCTCTAAGATCTTCACAATGTGGTGGGCCTCACTCCTCAAAATTTCAGCCCAAAGGCCAAGCATAATTATAACATGTTGCTGTCCTAAATTTGGGCACTCCATTGGAGTGGGTCCAGGGCCTCTAAAACTCTGGAAATTGAGGGCCAAGGTCCCTCATCATGCATACAATGAGAGGTAACCCAAAAAGGTGGCCCACCATCAGAGGAAATATTTTTGAATTATGGTTATCAAGGCATATTGCTGGACTGCACAGCAAAAAATCTGGCAGTCCAACTATCTTGGCCCATTCTTTTGGATACCCAAATGAGGTCAGTTGGGGCTGAAATTTTACAGAGTGATACTCCCATAGGTGGAACACACCCTCACAAAATTTAAAAATTTTTGGACATTTATAAATATTTTAATTCATTTAAAGAAGTCAATCTATCCTGAAAATCGGACTGATCTGGACACCATGTTGTAATGGGCCAGTCCAGCCACCACTATGGTGTGTACAAGTGTCCATTGGCCCCAAAATTTTGTAGTTGGGTCCCACCATGGGTGGTCCACCTTCCTATAAATTTTTTTATAATTTTTACATACCCAAAAATATTTTAATAAATTTTGAAATTCTAACCTGTCCAGGGTGGATTGCTGCTGGAACAGTGCAGAAAATTCAAACTGTCCACCTCACTTGGACCACACCTTTGGGACCCCAATGAATGTCATATGGGGCTAAAATTTGGAGGACATCAAGATGAGATCCCCACCTTTTATAAAAGTATATTTTATGGTTATAAATAGTCCCCCAAACAGTCCCAAAATCTGGTCCAAAATCAACCAGAAACTGTCCAGAAAATTCTGGACAGCAACATGTACTTGGATAAAATTAATTATATAAGTTAAATAAAAAGGAAAAATACTCCAAGAACTAGGTGCTATAGCCCTCCCTAGTAGGCCCTACAAATGTCCAAAATAAATCCCAAGGTTACCACACTTGCATGCATCAATAAAGGTCAGCAAATAGGACACCCAACCATAGTGTAGGTGGGTATGGATGTCCCACCCTAGCTGGACTTTTCTGGACTATCCAGGCCCACCAAGTGGACCACACACATCATCAACAATCATAAAAAAGGTGGAAGAAGAGAAAAAAAATATTCCAGCCGTTGGGAGAAGGCTCCATCACTATTGAGCCTTCCCCAACACAATCACACTCATACATTGCATTTCCATCTATATTTCACAATGGATCTTCATCATGCATGATCTACACTTGAGATGAATGGATGAGATACCATCCCAACCATGATGCAAGGGTCTAGATGACCCATCAAGTTATGGAATGTGGAGAACCCTCCATGATGGGGTCCATCAAGAGGAAACCCCATGCATGGGACATGCATGCATAAGATGGACCATTTGGCCACATCCAAGGAATTGTGTAGGATCTCCACCATTGATTGGTGGGTCCTACACTTTCCGAATGAAAGAAAAAAAAGATCTACACTATGGAAAAGAGATTGTATAGAATAAAGAAGCACCCACCTAAATATCTTCACCAAAACTTGGATCACCAAGCTCCAAATGCTCCAAGGAACCAAGATAAATAGATGAGATGGATTTTCAATGGATGGATTAAGAGGAAAAAGGAGGAGAAGGGGCTGGAGAATTTGGAGATTTTTGGAGGAATGTTGCTAGGGAAGAAGAGAAGAGAGAGAGAAAATGAGAGGGAAAGAGAGAAAAATCTCTTTTAAGCTAAGTAATCATGAGTTTCTTACCTTGGATAGAGAAGAGAAATCATAACAATAAGGAGTTAGAAACAATGTTGTAGGGTTAGTAGACTTTTTAGGTTAGTGGGTGGTGTTTTAGAGATGGGTGGTGTAGGGATAGGGCCTAGGTAGTGTGTGTGTAGTGTGTGTTGGAAATAGTGTAGTGTGTTGAAAATAGTTCCAAGAGATGGGACCTACCTAGAAATCCATGCACACCACTCCTAGGTGGGCCGCATGATCATGATCAAGGGCTTAGAAAAAGAAATGCACCCAACTTACGATCTACACATCAGATGGATGCACAAGACGCGTCGTTGGAACCGCGGCGATAATGCGGTCACAATGGTATAGGTCTCAACTCGATCCGAGTCGGGTCTTCATGACTGGGCTCACGGATGACCGCAAACACTATCCAAGGGTCACGGGTAGCCGGGATTCAACCGGTAGGACCGCGGGATCAAGATGAACGAAATTCATACTCACACACACACATGCACACATGTGAACTCGTCGGTCTCACAACCCTCCCCACCAATAAAGAAATTTCATCCTCGAAATTGAACAATCTAAGATAAAATAAAAGACAAAACACCACCATCATATAGCAATTATCATATAAGGAAGGCAATACAAATAATCATATATCAATTAATCATCAAACAAATGGGGATAATGTTCTCTAATCTCGACCTCGCGTTCCCAAGATGCCTCGTGAATGATGACCCCATTACACCTTCACCAAGGGAATGACCTTGGTCCTGAGGCCCTACTCCTTCCGATCAAGGATACAAATCGGCTGATCAATATCGGGCGCATTGGTCAGTTCAAACGACATGACCAGGAACTCAAAGTGATCATAACGTGTCCTATCTTCGGAATGTCCTCCTCTCGGACCCGAATCTGATGGTAACCAGAACACAAGTCTATCTTGAAAAAATACTGTGCACCCTGCACCTGATCGAATAAGTCATCAATACGGGGAAGCGGGTATCGGTTCTTGATGGTGACTCTATTGAGCTCGCGATAGTCCATACAAAGCCGCAACGAACCATCCTTCTTCTTCACAAACAATACCAGGGCTCCCCAAGGTGAACTACTCGGACGAAGGAAACCTAACTCCCGGAGCTCATCCAACTGCTCCTGCAGTTTTCTTAACTCCAACGGTGCATCCGGTAGGGGGCCTTTGATATAGGTACTGGGCACCAAATCAATATGGAACTCCACCTGCCGACGTGGAGGCAAACTCGATCTCCTGAAACACATCCAAGTACTCACAAACAACTCAACTCAATACGCTACGCCATAATCCTCAACGATCAAGCCAAAAACTAGATAACGGCTTCCCTGGGGCTCGCATAATAGAACACTAGTAAGCCTCAGAATGTGAAACGAATCCGCCTCGCAGATAGTCTAAGATGTCACCATAGCAAGGTAGTCCATACCGAATCACATCAAAACGACATCGATCATGAGACGCAAAGGAACATCTCACCCACTAACACCGGGCAAGAAGGACAGGGGGGCTTGTACAACAATGCTAATGCGATGCAAGTAATGTCTGCTCATATCCAAACCATAAGTCATGTACATTTCCAATCATAACGAAGTCACCGGGTCCATTACACTCGTGTGAATGATCACGCGCTCAATGAAATGAGCACCGCCAAGAAACGAGGGTAAGAGACCTCACTACCCGCCCGTGGACAACCAATCACCAACAAGGCTCAAGGGCAATGAACTCATTTACGAGCTCAGACTCAACCTAGTAATGCCTCCTCACACCATGAACCACACACCTATCCAACCGACTACACGACAGGGGGAGTCGGCGGCCAACGGTATAAGGCCCTCGTGCACTCATGTATTCCACCGGTCACGGCGTTGGAGCAGATCCTTGGTACCATGGAAGTTTTGGGAATTTCACCCATGGGCATCCTATGCACCCGGTATGCTCAACTATTATTTCCGGTGTCCACACATACGGCCATCCACGCTGTGGAGGTAAGGCCCTGATGAAGTAAGGGCGGATATCCATAAGCTATGCAATGCCAAATGCATGAATCACACAATTACCCATGCATCAAAACTCCATCCCTCGTGGAGATACCAACATGTCCTACACAATGGCACAACCATGGTCAATCACACCTCAAACCAAGTATACATATGATGCATATGGGAGTGGGCCATGAAGATAAATAGGGGTGCCAGTGAGGTGAAGATGTACTCTACCTAACCATGAAGGGTTTAGGTACTTAACCAATTCCTCATAAAGAATACAACCTCTAATGGGGGCCCATATACTTGGCATAAGACTAAGGAGAACAATGGTATGGACCTAAATAGATGAAATAGGCCTAGCAAGGGTCTATGGTGGACCTTTAACTACCCATAGAAGCCCATGGGCCTACCTTAGGGACACCAATGTGGACATCCAACCCCAATTAGTCCCCAAGAGGTAGCCCATCTCTAATTAATCATGGATCAAGGCCTAAGGCCCCACGTAGCATCAAAAATAAGAAACGGGCAGCCATAGTTATACCACAAACACTCATGTTGGGCTTTAGAAGGCGGCCCAAGGCCTATCTATAACATGGGTCCAAGGGAAACACACATAGCCCAACTCATAATTACCATTATGGGCTCATAGGGGAAAGGTTAGGGGCTCAACATAAAGGCCACTAATCCCATATACTATGGTGGCCTAGTGGGCAGCCTACTCAAACCCCATGGGCAAATGTCATGCTCTTAGTCAAGTGAGTTAGCCTACAACCCAGCTCAAGTATAAAGTTGATTTGGTAGGCAACCAAGGGCCCAATATCCTTTCAACCCAATGACCCAACACAATGCGGTAAAAATGGCCCAAGAGGTCAATGGGCCTATATGGAAAGTTCCAGCTCAGGGCCTAAAGAGTTCAACAACTAGCTACATTCATGGACCCAATTAAATTCAACTGTGGTGGGCCTCAAAAGTGTATTTATTAAGCCCAACATTTAAGGAACCAAAGCCATAAATTATTCCTTGTAAGATCTTCACAATGTGGTGGGCCTCACTCCTCAAAATTTCAGCCCAAAGGCCAAGCATAATTATAATATGTTGCTGTCCTAAATTTGGGCACTCCATTGGAGTGGGTCCAGGGCCTCTAAAACTCTGAAAATTGAGGGCCAAGGCCCCTCATCATTCATGCAATGAGAGGAAACTCAAAAAGGTGGCCCACCATCAGATGAAATATTTTTGAATTATGGTTTTATCAAGCCATATTGCTGGACTGCACAGCAGAAAATCTGGCAGCCCAACTATCTTGGCCCATTCTTTCGGATGCCCAAATGAAGTCAGTTGGGGCTGAAATTTTACAGAGTGATACTCCCATAGGTGGGACACATCCTCATAAAATTTTAGAATTTTTTGACATCTATAAATATTTTAATTCATTTAAAGAAATCAATCTGTCCTGAAAATCGGACTGATTTGGACACCATGTTGTAATGGGCCGGTCCAACCACCACTATGGTGTGTACAGGTGTCCATTGGCCCCAAAATTTTGTAGTTGGGTCCCACCATAGGTGGTCCACCTTCTTATAAAATTTTAATAATTTTTACACACCAAAAAGTATTTAAATAAATTTCGGAATTCCAACCTGTCCAAGTTGGATTGTTACTGGAATTGTATCTCTCTATGTTTGGGACCACATGGGGTGGGCCTGGACCCACCCAAACCCTTGGAAAATTGGGAAAAAGGTGGCCCTACATCTAGAAAATAAGTGGGATCCACTGGGGTGGCCCACTTATTCCAGAAACTCAAGTAAAAATGCTCATTTCTAACTTATAGTGTTGCTGAACTGTCCAGAAATTTCTGGACAGAATTAATTATATAAGTTAATATAAAAGAGGAAATACTCCAAGAACTAGGTGCTATGAGCTCTCCATAGTGGGCCCCACAAATGTCCCAATCAAATCCTAAAGGTTACCACACTTGCATGCATCAATAAAGGTTAGCAAATGGGCACCCAACCATAGTGTAGGTGGTTATGGATGTCCCACCCTAGCTGGACTTTTCTGGACTATCCAGGCCCACCAAGTGGACCACACACATCATTAGCAATCATAGGAAAGGTAGAAGAAGAGAAATAAAAACATTCCGGCCATTGGGAGAAGGCTCCGTCACTATTGAGCCTTCCCCAACACAGTCACACCCATACATTGCATTTCCATCTATATTTCACCATGGATCTTCATCATGCATGATCTACACTTGACATGAATGGATGAGATATCATCTCAACCATGATGCAAAGGTCTAGATGACCCATCAAGTTATGGAATGTGGAAAACCCTCCATGATGGGGTTCATCAAGAGGAAACCCCGTGCATGGGACATGCATGCATAAGATGGACCATTTGGCCACATCCAAGGAATTGTGTAGGATCTCCACCATTGATTGGTGGGTCTTACACTTTCTGAATGAAAGAAGAAGAAGATCTACACTATGAAAAGGATATTGCATGGAATAAAGAAGCACCCACCTAAATATCTTCACAAAAACTTCACCAAGCTCCAAATGCTCCAAGGAACCAACATAGATGGATGAGATGGGTTTTAAATGGATGGATTAAGAGGAAAAAGGAGAAGGGGCTGGAGAATTTGAGAATTTTTGGAGGAATGTTACTAAGGAAGAAGAGGAGAGAAATGAGAGGGAAAGAGAAAAATCTCTTTTAAGCTAAGTAATCATTGAGTTTCTTACCTTGGATAGAGAAGAGAAATCATGGCAATAGGGAGTTAGAAACAATGTTGTAGGGTTAGTAGGCTTTTTAGGTTAGTGGGTGGTGTTTTAGAGATGAGTGGTGTAGGGATAGGGCCTAGGTAGTGTGTGTGTGTAGTGTGTGTTGGAAATAGTTCCAAGAGATGGGACCTACCTAGAAATCCGTGCACACCACCCCTAGGTGGGCCACATGATCATGATCAAGGGCTTAGAAAATGAAATGCACCCAACTTACGATCTACACATCGGATGGATGCACAAGACACGTCGTTGGAACCGCGGCGACGATGCGGTCACAATGGCATAGGTCTCAACTCGATTCGAGTTGGGTCTTCACGACTGGGCTCACGGATGACCGCAAACACTATCCAAGGGTTACAGGTCACCGGGATTGGACCGGTAGGATCGTAGGATCAAGATGGACGGAATGCAAACTCACACACATATATGCACACCTGCGAACTCGGGTTGGGTCTCACAACCCTCCCCACCAAATAAGAAATTTCGTCCTCGAAATTGAACAATCTAAGACGAAATAAAAGACAAAACACCAGCATCATATAGCAATCATCATATAAGGAAGGCAATACAAACAATCATATATCAATCAATCATCAAACAAATGGGGATAAAGTGAGTCTGTGGTGTGTGTGTGTGTTGGAAATAGTGAGTGTGTGTTGACCCATCGCTGATCCAAAACTGATCAAGGAACGGCGAAAAACCTCATTCATCAGTGAATATAGCAGTACGGGTCGCTTCAAACGACATGGAACTCGGGAGCATAACGTGTCGGAACGCGTCCAAAAAGTCGCGAATGTCCTCCACCCGCCCGATATGGTAACTAGAATGCACATCTTGGAAAATACGTGCATGCACCCTACAACCGAGGGTATCGGTTAATGGTGACACTCTGAGAGCACGATAATTTACACGAGTCGGACAACCATCCTTCTTTACAAATACAACAAATCTCAATACACCAAGGTGAACTACTGGGAGGAAACCTAACTCCCAAGAAGCTCATCCAGCATCCAATGCTCCTCGCTTCAGCCTCAACTCCAACGTACGCATAGATGGGCAGATGGGCACAGAGGCATCAATCCATCTCCAACTCCACCGCAACTCGATCGGTAGGTAAACTCGAGAAATAACACATCGTACTCACTAGTAATACTCTCTACACCAGAAAGGTCCTCAATGACTAAAGCTCACACCAGAACACCGACAAGCCCGAAATGTGAAACGGCGGTGTCTATGACCCATACTCTGATAGTCCAAATACCCGTAATACATATAAAACGTACATCGATGGGAGGAAGGAAGGAACATCTCGCCACTAACAGCAAGGCAAGAAGGATAGCGAAGAAGGGGGCAAGAAGGATTTGTACAACCAATGCTATAAGTAATGCCCTCAAGTACATTTTCAATCATAAGAAAATCACTCTATTACATCTGAATATCGCCGCTCTGCAGACAGCCCAGTGAGTGGATGAGACTTCACTACCCGCTGTGGACAACTAATCACCAATAAGGCTCGACGGTAGCGATTGGTCAGACTCAACTTAGCAATGCCTCCTCACACCAGGTAGGTAAGCTATCTAACCGACTACACGATAGGGAGTCGCGGCCTAATGGTATAAGGCCTCGTGTGCTCATGTATTCCACCCAATCGCGGCGGCAGATCCTTGATACCATGGAAGTTTTGGGAGATTTCACCCATGGTATGCTCAAACTAATATTTTCCAAGTCCGGACATATAGCCATCCATGAATACCCTTGTAGGTAAGGCCCCGATGAAGTAAGGGCGGATATCCATAAGCTATGTGATGCCGAATGCATGAATCACACAATGCAATCATACATCAATCAGCATCCATCTCTCGAGGAGATACTAACATGTCCTACACAATGGCACAACCATGGCCAATCATACCTCAACCAAGTATGATGCGTATGGGAGTGGGCCATGAAGATGAATAGGGGTGCCAATGAGGTGAAGATGAACTCTCTACCTAACCATGAAGGGTCTAGGTACTTAACCAATTCCTCATGAGGAATACAACCTCTAGTGGGGGCCCATATACCTGGGGTAGCCCACGAGACTAAGGAGAACAATGGTATGGGCCTAAATAGATGAAACGGGCCTAGCAAGGGTCTATGGTGGACCTTTAACCACCCATAGAAGCCCATGGGCCTACCTTAGGGCCACCAATGTGGACATCCAACCACAATTAGTCCCCAAGAGGTAGCCCATCTCTAATTGATCATGGATCAAGGCTCAAGGACCATGCAACATCAGAAATAAGAAACGGGCAACCATAATCATACCACAAATACTCATGTTGGGCTTTAGAAAGGGCGGTCCATGGCCTATCCAGAACATGGGTCCAAGGGAAACACACATATCCCAACTCATAATTACCATTATGCGCCCATAGGGGAAAGGTTAGGGCCCAACATAAAGGCCACTAATCTCATATATTTTGGTAGCCTAGTGGGCAGCCTATTGCTCAAACCACATGGGCAAATGTCATGCTCTTAGTCAAGTGAGTTGGGCCTACAACCCGGCCCAAGTATAAAGTTGATTTGGTGGGCAACCAAGGGCTCATACTATGTTTTCCAACCCAAACCCAACACAATAGTATGGTAAAATGGTCCCAAGAGTTCAATGGGCCTATTTGGAAAGTTCCAGCTTGGTCCTAAAGAGTTCAACAACTAGATACATTCATGGACCCAAAAATTCAACTGTGGTGGGCCTCAAAAGTATATTTATTAAGCCTAACATTTTAAGGAACCAAATGTATAAATTATTCCTCTCTAAGATCTTCACAATGTGTGTGGGCCTCACTCAAAATTTCAGCCCAAAGGCCAAGCATAATTATAACATGTTGCTATCCTAAATTTAGGCACTCCATTGGAGGGTCCAGGGTCTCTAAAACTCTGAAAATTAGGGCCAAGGTCCCTCATCATGAATACAATGAGAGGTAACCCAAAAGGTGGCCCACCATCATGGAGGAAATATTTTTGAATTATGGTTTTATCAAGGCATATTGCTGGAACTACACAGTAGAAAATCTGGTAGTCCAACTATCTTGGCCATTCTTTTAGATGCCCAAATGAGGTTCGTTGGAGCTAAATTTTACAGAGTGATACTACCATAGGTGGGCCACACTTCCACAAAATTTTAAATTTTTGGCATAATTTTAATTTTTTAATTCATTTAAAGAAATTCAATCTGTCCTGAAAATCGTACTGATTTGGACACAATATTATGGGCCGGTCCAGCCACCACCGTGGTGTGTACAGGTGTCCATTGGCCTCAAAATTTTGTATGTGGGTCCCTTCTGTATAAATTTTTATAATTTTTACACAAACCCAAAACTATTTTAATAAATTTTAGAATTCTAACCTATCTAGCCAACAAGGCACATTTTACATTGGAGCAGTGCAGAAAATCCAGACGTCCACCTCACTGGACCACACCTTGGGACCCCTATGAATGTCGAGATGAGGCTGGGCTGAAAATTTGGGAGACATAAGATGAGATCCCCACCTTTTAGAAAATTATATTTATGGTTATGAATAGTTCCCCAAACAGTCCCAAAATCTGGTCCAAAATCAACTCAGAAACCGTTACAGAAAATTCTGGACAGCAACATGTCTTGGATAAAATTAATTATATAAGTTAAATAAAAAGGAGAAATACTCCAAGAACTAGGTGCTATGGCCTTCCCTAGTGGGCCCCACAAAAGTCCAAAATAAATTTCAAGGTTACCACACCTGCATGCATCAATAAAGGTCAACAAATGGGACACCCAACCATAGTGTAGGTGGGTATGGATGTCACACCCTAGCTGGACTTTTCTGAACTATCCAGCCCACCAAGTGGACCACACACATCATCAGCAATCATAGGAAAGGTAGAAGAAGAGAAATAAAAACCGGCCATTGGGAGAAGGCTCCGTCACTATTGAGCCTTCCCCAACACAATCACACCCATACATTGCATTTCCATCTATATTTCACTATGGATCTTCATCATGCATGATCTACACTTAAGATGAATGGATGAGATACCATCCCAACCATGATGCAAGGGTCTAGATGACCCATCAAGTTATGGAATGTGAAGAACCCTCCATGATGGGGTCCATCAAGAGGAAACCCCATGCATGGGACATGCATGCATAAGATGGACGATTTGGCCACATCCAAGGAATTGTATAGGATCTCCACCATTGATTGGTAGGTCCCACACTTTTTGAATGAAAGAAGAAGAAGATCTATACTATGGAAAGGATATTGCATGGAATAAAGAAACACCCACCTAAATATCCTCACCAAAACTTGGATCACGAAGATCCACACTATGGAAAGGAACCAAGATAGATGGATGAGATGGGTTTTCAATGGATGGATTAAGAGGAAAAAGGAGGAGAAAGGGCTAGAGAATTTGGAGATTTTTGGAGGAAGGTTGCTAGGGAAGAAGAGAAGAGAGAGAGAAATAAGAGGGAAAGAGAGAAAAATCTCTTTTAAGCTAAGTAATCATGAGTTTCTTACCTTGGATAGAGAAGAGAAATTATGGCAATAGGGAGTTAAACAATGTTGTAGGGTTAGTAGACTTTTAGGTTAGTGGGTGGTGTTTTAGAGATGGGTGGTGTAGTTATTTGTGTGTGTGAGTGTGATGTTTTTAGAAATAGTTCCAAGAGATGGGACCTACCTACGAAATATGCACACCACTACTAGGGCCAAACATGATTATGATCAATGGGGAGAAAATGAAATGTTCCCCAACTTACGATCTACACATCGGATGGACGCACAAGATGTGTCATTGGAACTATAAGGTCACAATGGCATAGGTCTCAACTCGATCCGAGTCGAGGGATCTTCATGACCGGCTTGACACGGATGAGTGACCGTAAACACTATCAAGGGTCCACGGGTCATTTGACCACCGCGGACTAAACCTCGGGGATAAGACGGAATGCATACTCACACACACACATACACACATGCGAACTCGGTGGTCTCACAACCCTCCCCACTAACAAAGAAATTTTGTCCTCGAAATTTGAACAATCTAAGAGAAAATAAAAGACAAAACACCACCATCATATAGCAATCATCGGGAAGGTAATTCAAACAATCATATAGGCAATCAATCATCAAGAGCAAATGGGGATAACCGATAATAATGCGTGTGTGGAGTGGTGTGTGAAATAGTGAGTGTGTTGAAAATAATCGGAGGAACAGCCGATCGGGACCTCAGGGAATCGGATCCTCGGAACAACGGGAGTAGGATGTGCTCGAGTAGGATGGGTAACTCGTTGGGCCTCGTCCACGACCACGACCGGAGAACTCGGAGTGTGCCACGACCACGGGAGCCACGTCCACGCTGGCATCGTCTACAAAATAATGATGACAAGGAATAGACATGCAAGGGCTCAATACTTGAGCGGGAAGCGAAGGATCTCGGGACACTAGTCATTAATGCAGTGACTGCGATGCGATCACCTTAATTTACCAACTCGCTATGCATACCAACCATCCTTCACGCCCTGCAAGGATCGAACTCACAAGAGGAACCCGCTGGCCCAAGGTGAACTCTCGAAACAATGACTCTCCGTAAGCTCATCCAACCATTCTCGCTTCCCGAGGTAGATCCTCGATCTCGGGACTCCACAAGGAGGATTTTCATTCTAAATTTTTTTATAAAGGAGCATACCCACAAACAGCAAGTACATCCGAGAATAACAAAGGCACACATCGTAAAATCCACTAAAAATTGGTAACTTTTACAATCATCTAAGGGCCAAAAAAAAAAAAGGAGAATAAAAGGAGAGAGAGAAATCGGCGAACCTGGAGTTGGAGTCCGCTCAACCGCTGCTCAATGACTCTACTCCACGCTCTCCCGCTACGACCCTAGATGCGAGAGTCTCCCTCTACATCGTGCATAAGCTTAAATAGTGAAACGCTTAGAGGGTCCTCGGTGTAAGTGTGTGTGACAATGGTGCACAATAAGATTTACATAATAGGAGGTATAAGGAGAGAAGCATGATCAACGTAGCACATCGACTAGCCTTACAAGGCTTCACCAGAATGCGATGCGATAATGAGTAATGGGTGTCCATACCAAGGCAATGTCATGAAGGGGGCTTGTATACCAATGCTTAATGCGAGTAATGTCGTGCTCATATCCAAACCATAAGTCAAGTACATTTTCCAATCATAAGGAAAATCACCAGGGTCTATTACCTTTCTTTGAATGATCGCCGCTACCGCTCTGCAGACCGCATAGTCCAAGCGAGCGTAAGCGACCTCACTACCCACACTTGTGGACAACTAATCACCAACAAGGCCCGAAGGTAGCGAACCCATTTACGAGCCGGTCAGACTCGGCCTAGTAATGCCTCCTCACACCAGGTAAGGCCACACCCCTATCTAACCGACTACACGATAGTAGGAGCGCGGCCTAACGTATAAGGCCCTCGTGTGCTCATGTATTCCACCCAGTCACGGCGTGGGGCAGATCTTAGGTACCATGGAAGTTTTAGGAATTTCACCCATGGGCATCCTGTGCACCCGGTGTATGCTCAACTAATATTTTTGGTGTCCACATATACGGCCATCCACGAATACCCTGTGGAAGGTAAGGCCCCGATGAAGTAAGGGCGGATATCTACAAGCTATGCAATGCCAGAAGCATGAATCACACAATCACCCATGCATCAATCACAAGCATCATCTCTTGGGGAGATACTAACATGTCCTACACAATGACACAACCATGGCCAATCACTACCTCAACCAAGCATGCATATGATGCGTGTGGGAGTGGGCATGAAGATGAATAGGGGTGTCGATAAGGTGAAGATGAACTCTCTACCTAACCATGAAGGGTCTAGGTACTTAACCAATTCCTCATGAGGAATACAACCTCTAGTGGGGGCCCATATACCTGGAGTAGCCGACGAGACTAAGGAGAACAATGGTATGAGCCTAAATAGATGAAACGGGCCTAAAAAGTCTATGGTGGACCTTTAACCACCCATAGAAGCTCCATGGGCCTACCTTAGGGCCACCAATGTGAACATCTAACCACAATTGTCCCCAAGAGAGTTAGCCCATCTCTAATTGATCATGATCAAGGCTTAAGGACCACAACATCGAAATAAGAAGATGGGCAGCCATAGTACCACAAACACTCATGTTGGGCTTTAAAAAGGCCCCAAGGCCTATCTACAACATGGGTCCAAGGGAAACACACATAGCCAAACCCCATATATACCACTATGGGCCCATAAGGGAAAGGTTAGGGCCAACATAAAGGCCACTAATCTCATATATTGTGGTGGCCTAGTGGGCAGCCCATTGCTCAAACCACATGGGCAAATGTCACGCTCTTAGTCAAGTAAGTTGGGCCTACAACCCGGCCTAAGTATTAAAGTTGATTTGGTGGGTAACCAAGGGCCCATCTACTTGTGTAATCTGGCCCACTAACCCAACACAATAGTATGGTAAAAATGGCCCAAGAGTTCAATGGGCCCATTTGAAAAGTCCCAGCTCAATTGGGTCCAAAGAGTTTAACAACTAGCTACATTCGTGGACCCAATTAAATTCAACTGTGGTGGGCCTCAAAAGTATATTTATTAAGCCCAACATTTAAGGAACCAAAGGTATAAATTATTCCCTTTAAGATCTTCACAATGTGGTGGGCCTCACTCAAAATTTCTGCCCAAAGGCCAAGCATAATTATAACATGTTGCTGTCCTAAATTTGGGTACTCCATTGGAGTGGGTCCAGGGCCTCTAAAACTCTGGAAATTAAGGGCCAAGGTCCCTCATCATGCATACAATGAGAGGTAACCCAAAAAGGTGGCCCACCATCAAAGAAAATATTTTTGAATTATGGTTTTATCAAGGCATATGTGATAGCAATGAAGTCAATTATAAAATCTGGCAGTCCAACTATCTTGGTCCATTCTTTTGGATGCCCAAATGAGGTTCGTTGGAGCTAAAATTTTACAAAGTGATACTAACATATGTGGGCCACACTCTCAGAAAATTTCAAAATTTTTGAACATCTAAAAATATTTTAAATTATTTAAGGAAAACAATCTGTCCTGAAAATCGGACTGATCTAGACACCATGTTGTAATGCGCCGGTCTAGCCATCACTATGGGCTGAACAGCGGTTCATTGGCCTCAAAATTTTATAGGTGGGTCCCACCATGGGTGTTCTACCTTCCTGTAAATTTTTATAATTTTACACACCCAAAACTGTTTTAATAAATTTTGAAATTCTAACCTTTCCAGGGTGGATTGCTGCTGGAACAGTGCAGAAATTTCAGACTGTCCACCTCACTTGGACCACACCTTTGGGACCCCAATGAATGTCAGATGGGGCTGAAATTTGGGAGACATAAAGATGAGATCCCCACCTTTTAGAAAAGTATATTTGGTGGTTATGAATAGTCCCCCAAACAGTCCTAAAATCTGGTCCAAAATCAACCAGAAATTGTCTAGAAAATTCTGGACAGCAACATGTACTTGGATAAAATTAATTATATAAGTTAAATAAAAAGGAGAAATACTCCAAGAACTAGGTGCTATGGCCCTCCCTAGTGGGCCCCACAAATGTCCAAAACAAATCCCAAGGTTACCACACTTGCATGCATCAATAAAGGTCAGCAAATGGGACACCCAACCATAGTGTAGGTGGGTATGGATGTCCCACCCTAGCTGGACTTTTCTGGACTATCCAGGCCCACCAAGTGGACCACACACATCATCAGCAATCATAGGAAAGGTAGAAGAAGAGAAATAAAAACATTCCGGCCATTGGGAGAAGGCTCCGTCACTATTGAGCCTTCCCCAACACAATCACACCCATACATTGCATTTCCATCTATATTTCACCATGGATCTTCATCATGCATGATCTACACTTGAGATGAATGGATGAGATACCATCCCAACCATGATGCAAGGGTCTAGATGACCCATCAAGTTATGGAATGTGGAGAACCCTCCATGATGGGGTCCATCAAGAGGAAACCCCATGCATGGGACATGCATGCATAAGATGGACCATTTGGCCACATCCAAGGAATTATGTAGGATCTCCACCATTGATTGGTGGGTCCTATACTTTCTGAATGTAAGAAGAAGGAGATTGCATGGAATAAAGAAGCACCCACCTAAATATCTTCACCAAAACTTGGATCACCAAACTCCAAATGCTCCAAGGAGCCAAGATAGATGGATGAGATGGGTTTTCAATGGATGGATTAGGAGGAAAAAGGAGGAGAAGGGGCTGGAGAATTTGAAGATTTTTGGAGGAAGGTTGCTAGGGAAGAAGAGAAGAGAGAGAGAGAGAGAAATGAGAGGGAAAGAGAGAAAAATCTCTTTTAAGCTAAGTAATCATGAGTTTCTTACCTTGGATAGAGAAGAGAAATCATGGTAATAGGGAGTTAGAAACAATGTTGTAGGGTTAGTAGACTTTTTAGGTTAGTGGGTGGTGTTTTAGAGATGGGTGGTGTAGGGATAGGGCCTAGGTAGTGTGTGTGTATAGTGTGTGTGTTGGAAATAGTTCCAAGAGATGGGACCTACCTAGAAATCCATGCACACCACCCCTAGGTGGGCCACATGATTATGAAAGGGCTTAGAAAATGAAATGCACCCAACTTACGATCTACACATCGGATGGACGCACAAGATGCGTCGTTGGAACTACGGCGACGATGCGGTCACAATGGCATAGGTCTCAACTCGATCCGAGTCGGGTCTTCACGATGAGGCCCATCGTAATGTCCATATGACGTCCACTCTGTCCATCAGTTTCATTGTATCCGTTTTTTATGTGAGACAAAAAGTGAGGCAGATAAAATACTCAAGTGGCCACACCACAAGAAATAGTATGGAATGCTAGCCCATATGGAAATGTTGGTTATTCCAGTGGAATTGTATAATATCGCCTTGAATTTGTTTCTTATGGGTTTTTTTTTCACGTTGTAGAGAAAGATTCAGATTCAGGTTCTGACTTGTATTCGGATGGATCAGATATCCTAGAGCAATTAATAAGGAAAAGGTAAGATAACTAAAAGATATAGAGGTAGAATTGCAGCTCAATATCAAAGACAAATCAGATGAGTTTAGATTGCCTACAGAAGAGGCACTTCTCCATTAATTCTACTTCGAAGTTCTCCTGGTTCATTTTGAATTTGGAAACTTGAGGCTCTTATGATTTTCCTTTAGGAGCTTCAAGAAGAGGCACAATGACCACCAGATCTTCCAAAATCCTCAGCACAGAATAAAAGAGTGTGCTATCTCTCTGTCAATCTTCTGTATTTTCTCCTCTCTCTCTCTCTAATTATAATTTTTGGATTAATACCCTTTAGTAATTATATCATTTTCAGCATTACTATGATATAATTTTATTTTATTTTTTCTTAAATTCAGATGTTTCCAGTTACAGAGCTTGTAGAACTTATTAAAGTGTTTGAAAATCCATGACCCACTTGCTTGGACAAATGCTCTAAAGGTGAAAAAAGACTAACAGTCCAATCTTCTTAAGTCACAATGAAAAGATTGCACCATTTAATCACTATCGTTCGATCGTGGTTAAGATTGTTTTCTTGAGAACCATAAGCAATTCCAGGTGATGCCCACCGAAAATGATGGTTATGATTGATGATTGAACTCATTTTGTTGCCCTTATGGTTAAGATTATCCAATCAGTGAGATATTTCATCATGGCCCATATGGAATGGACTATCTAGATCAGTGCTAGGATGGTCCACATGCACAAATGTAAATTGCATTTTCATTTCCAATTCTGTAAGAATAATTCTAATCTTGGGAATAATTAATGGTCCACTAGTGCCATCCTTTCACATCTTCATCGTGGAAGAATCATAGTTTAGATTAATATTTTAAAGAAAAATACGTTAGCGATCAATAACAAAATTCATATTCCTTATGCTCTTCTTTGTGACTGCAACTTAAAATACAAGATATCTATGGCTACTTCGTTTGGATTTTAAATATATTCCATTTTGGTGGAATTGCAATATTTTTCTTAGCATCACTGTCAACTAAAAACAAGTTCATATTAACTAAAATAAGATGAACCCATTTGTAAGCAGCGACCAAATAGGCCCTAACATAGCTCACTCGCATTTTAACGTTGGTTTATTGGAGTTTTTGGGTTGAGTTTCTGCACTTCCCCAAACAAAATCCTATTCAGATAGTGTTTGATTGTCGATGAGATAGGGCTGTCCAGATTGTCTGGATGGAGACAGGACATGAATGAATTGAATTGTAGATTTTGATGAAATGAACAGTCAAAAGTTTCGGACGTTACAATGCAATCCTGTAAAACTTTAAAGAGTGAAGAGAATGGAGATCTCATGAACTCTTATTGGCTGAAGATATGGGACCCAGTCCTTAGTTGATGGGACCCACTGGTTACTGCACAGGTCCGTAAAATGGGTGGTTTTAATTATTTTGTCAGTCCTCAACTCTTCAACATAGTATTTTTGTTACATTGCATTGTTATTTACCATTTTTGTATGTATGCTACCCATGTTAAAATCTGAAAATTTTAGATCATATGACTAAATTATTGAAATTTTATATGGACATCAGGATTGTCGAACGTTGCCCAAATGACAAGGGGAATGTCGTGAGACTAGTGATTACATTGGGAGAGATTTTGTTGTATTTTCTGTTATTCCTTGTAATGGGGTTCCTGATACCCTTTTATAGACTTCAATCCACCACCCCAATAGTCAATCATCAACTCTCCCAAGGTGCAACGGTCTTCATTTGGGAAATGTTAATCCCCTTCATAATCTCATAAGCTTAGTTGGCCACTCAGAACAGAGGCCATTGCTACAGAAGGGCCAGAATATATAAACATCAGGTATTTAAACCTTCCATTGTTTTAACCTTAATTTGTAGCTGACTGTAGTTCAAATCATAGCTTAGATTATTATCAAATTACACAGCTAGTTTATAGCAGATTTCAGCACTAGTTCAGAGTATATTTAACTAAACATAGATTCTTAATCATAGATTCTTACTATATTTGAACTACAAGTACTTTTATGTTTTAGCCCCACATAGATTCTTAATCATAGAATTGTTGAAATATATAAGCCAGTAATATTTTTTCTTCTTTCTAGCCCCACAAATCCATTAGGATGGCCTGTTACGTCTGATTATATCCGATTGATTGTTCTCATGGTTTCTTAATTATACAGGTCAACTGCCTTTTGGACTTGATATTTCACAGTCTATATAGCTACAAGGAATTATTTCTCTGGGAGCTTGTAAGGTCTGTATCTTGCTACTAATTTGATTTTTTATTAGCCATTTAGAGTATTTGACCTATGCTCTTAGGTGCATTGGAGTTATCATCCACCTATTATCCGTACTATTTTTTTATTGCCCATTTAGAGTATTTGACCTATGCTCCTAGGTGCATTGGAGTTATCATCCACCTATTACTTATACCATATATGTGGCATATGTGTGTGGTTATATTCATCATCCATAAGTGATTGTCAACTAACCAGAAATGCCTTTGATTGGGGAATCTAGGTTGTATGATCAAGGAACATTTTCTCATTGAGTATGATTAAGGTTTCTAGTCCAACCAATTGAACTATTAGTCATTATACACCTAGTGAATTACTTCCAATTGATCATTTAGCAGTGAAATATTTCATCATAGTCTACATTGCCTTAGAACACTGAGTCCAACATTTTGTACATATGAGTTGGATGGATAATCCGGTTTACACTACGATCATCATATCTATTTAGAGCATCGATGCTTTGGATATGGGAATCATGTCTTCTGTCTAATGTCTCAGTTTCTAGTGGATATGGCAATCATGCATTCTTCCCCCATGAAGTTGTTGAGTCATTAATACCCTTGGACTAGTTGATTAGAGCATATATCATCTCAAAAGAGAATGTCTAACTTTCAGCTTAAAACAGAATCATGGTCTACATTATCCATAGAACATTGTGTCCAATGGTTGGTGCGTGCTTTACCTGTCATATACTTTAACTTCTATATTTGCTTTTATTGCAACCCAACTTTAAGATCCATTGATTTAAGATCCCAGGTAAGAAGCACTTTTGGTTTTATTATTCTTGGTTGCTGATTTTCTATGAAAAAAATAATATAAAAATATAAAAAAGGCATGTTGCTAGCCAAAAATAATGTGGTAGTTATGAAAATTGAGGATCTTATGATGTATGTTTTTGGCAGGGGTTAGGAAACATTTCAAGTGATTATGTGAAAATGGCAGAGTCGTTAAAGAAGGAATATGGTGTCCTCGTGCTAGCTGGTAAAGTTTCTCAACTTGACTGGCTGAGGAATGTTGTTGGTTTGCCATTGTCTATATTCGTGCAGGTAACACATACATAAAAGACCTCTTATGTTTTCTTTATTTTTGTAATTGAAAATTTAATCTAGCCTAAACATCATATGCTTTATGTTCTAATCTTAATCAAAGGGCATTTAGGCCATCTTTTGGGATTTCTACTCTTTGTAGAATTTCCTAAATTTATTAAATGATATTCATGTGCATCTGAAAGACCTCCATTTCTCAAATTTGGAGATTCAGATAAGAGTAGACTTTTTCTCCATCCCTGAAATGGCAATGGATATTCTTCAGGAATGCTTACTTATATTTGATTTCTATTTTTCAGTAGTTGTGCTTGTTTTATTGTGTAGGTTACTCCAGAAATGCCCCTCCCAAGGACTGCTCCTTAGAACCTAAGAAGTTGAAACAAATGTTCGATGCTTTCTCATCCATCTCCATACTTTCATCACTTCTTGGGAATGGGATACTGCCCAAGATCAAGTATTTTCATATCGAAAACCATGGAATGGTTTTGGAGGATGATCTTGAATATTAGCTCATAGTTGATTACAATGTTTTGTCAGTTTACATGAGTTTGGTTATACTTCTTCTTTTCCTTATTTCTTTTTTATTTTTTAATGGATTTTTTTATACGATTGGGTTTGGTTATGGTTTTTCTATTGGCTGGTTGAGACATGGCTATCTTAGTAAAGCAAAATAAAGTGTCTAGAAGCTCAATGGTGAGAGTAAATTTATTACATGTCGAACATCAATTGATAGGGAGACAAAATGAAAAATAAATGATTGTGACCATCACACTCATCATCGTGGTAGTGATTTTGCTCCTTCTTAAACTCACTAATATTATTCTTTTTCAAATGCCAAGCCAGGCTTAGAAATTTTATTAAAAATGTAGGATGTGTTTCTGAATTTTTTATCGAATTGGTGTTTGGCTACCTTGATAATTTTTCCCACAAAATTCTCTGTTTTCTACTATGAGATATTGAATTCCCCTGAGAGGTTAGACTTTCTTCACTCTCATCCTGATGAAACTTGAGATTGTAGCCATAGGACTTTCATTTCTCAGTTTTTTTTTTCCCACTAAATTGATCTCCCTTAAACTTACTAGCTAGTTGCTGTTAGTTTTGTGCATTAAATTAGGTATTTATATTTCTACCATGTTTTTTTTTTTAGTTTTCATGAATGATTCTATGTTGCCCTTGGTTCTGCATTGTGCAGAGCATTTCACCTGGCCAAACAAGCGTTTGATGATGCCATTGCAAAACTCGATACACTCAATGAAGATTCCTATAAGGACATCACCCTTATATTGCAGCTTCTCAGGGACAATCTCACGTTATGGAATTCGGATTTACCAGATGTGGACGGTAAATGATTTGAATCCCTTTTCCCTGATTCTTTTGTTTTACATGTGAAATATATAGCGTTGGTTGCATGTGCAAGATGTAGCCTTGGAAACTGCTGGTTGAGAAGTAAGACTAGGCAACTAGGCATTCATAAGAAGTCACCTATTAGGAGGATTCAACTATCAGAAAGTACTTGTTTCTCTACGAGTCTTGAACCTACCCATTCCATTTCTAATCTTTCTCTAAGTTCTACATGCTACGCAAAAGCCATCAAATCTCTCTTATGGATAAATTTGTCATATACATTTGAGATTATAAACCTGCTAAAGTGTTGGAATCCATTACTTTCTTATATAAACTGCAGCTAGTAGTTCTTGAATTACTTATTTTGTGGATCATGAAGAAATAGTTTGAGATTCATGAGAACAGGTCAGTTTGTCCTTAAGTGATATTTTTGGATTTTAGAGATTATGGATCTTCTATGAAGGGAATGCACCCATATTTATCTCTTTTAATTTATACTCCTCGACCTGTCTATTGCATTTGTTGAATCTTTAACTTATGGAAGCAAGTTTCCTATGTTGGATATTCATTACGGTTGACAACTTGAATGCGCCCTTTACTCTGTTTTTGATCAACGCCACTTTACTCTGTTTACTCCTCAACAAAACTCGTTCAGGATGCTCTAAAAACAACTTTATTCAATAGGGAAAATTTGTTTGCTACCATTCACACACAAGAACATGTCCATTTTTTTTTAAATCAATGAAATAATTCCTAATTCTGACTAGACACGAGTTACTAAAACCAAATTCTATCTTTCAGAAGAAACCTTTCATACTCGGAAGGTAGATAGCTTAGAGAAACAACTCTGTAAAGTTGGAAAAATCCCTTTCAATATCAAATTCCAACAATATGCATGTGGATAGATACATAGTGCATAGAAAACCTACTGGGAGTGACCTAATGCATAGAAAGTGTACTGCATGTTGGTCACTACCACCTTAAAGTTTCTTCAGTTATTTTTCTACAATTAGGGAATTTCTAGAAATTATGTTGTTCCCAGGTTCTATGGTAATGGGAGGCACAATTTGTCTGCTGGACATGATCGCGCTTTTTGTCTTTTCTCTGTCATCCAGGTCTGATCTCAAACCATCCTCTTCCTGTCTGAAGATGTTTGTTATTTTTCTTGTTTGTTTATCGATTTTATTGCTTAATTCATAGACTTGAATATGTGTTGCCTTCCATGTAGCGCTAAATTCAATTTCTTTTATGTTGAGAAGTTGTAATTTCTGTTGTGTGCAGGATTTACATCACTTCAGCCTAAATTTAGACCGAAACAGATAAAGAACTGGGATTATGCCTCTACTCTTCACAAAATTCATGATATGGGTATGTAGATATTTTTAACCATATGTAAGACAAATATATTTCATTTAAAAAAGTTTGACTAATTCTATTTGTTTTTATGTTTTACTAAACATAACGTTATTCTTTGCCCCACATGCTAAATTTCTGAGACCAATGTTAATAACATACGTTCTTTACATATATGCGTTCGTCAACATCATCAACATCTTTTTTTATGTAAATCATCATCATCATCCTCATCATCATTATAGCCTTCTCTTAGGAAAAAATGACGGATTTAGAGACGGTTCTGGACCGTCTCTAAAATTGCTTGGTTTAAAGATGCTTTCGAGACGGCCGTAAACCGTCTCTAAAATTTTAGACGGCCCCTGACCGTTCTTAATATTGTCTTAAAATTTTGAACGTCCACAAATCATTTAAGACGGTCGTCGACCGTCTTATATGGGTCATTTGAGACGGTCATTGGCCGTCCGCATTAGAGACGGTCCTTGACCGTCTTATATGCAGTCATTTGAGACGGGCAGTGGCCGTCTGCATTAGAGACTGTCATTGCCAGTCTTTTACTTATAATATGAGACGGTTAAAGACCGTCTCTAATAGAGATCGTCTTTGACGACGTTATAAGATGGTTGAGGACCGTCTCTTATCGCGGTCATTCGAGACCATCAAAGACTCTCTCTCGCATTGGAGACGGTCTTAAATCGTCTCTAATGCTCAAGTTGTTTGGTTGCAACAAAAAATTATGAAATTCTAAAAAAATAATAGTTATAAAGCTTAGGAAAAATAATTAATATTTTTTAATAAAAATTTAAATTTTGAAAAAAAAAACTGTGATTTTATAAAAATCTAGATTTTTAAAAAAAAAAATTAAAAACTTTGAATAATGTTGATGACTTTGAAAAAAAAAAAGATTTTGATAAAAAAAATGATATTTTGAAAAAGAAAATATAAAAAATAAAATAAAATTATGAAAAAAATTGACAAATTGTAAAAAAATATATTTAAAAAAGAAAAAGAAAACTAGATTTTGTATTTTTGTGAAAAATTAAAAAGTTATATAACAAGATTTCGATAAAAAAAATGATATTTTGAAAAAGAAAAGTTAAAAAATTAAACAAAATTGTGAAAAAATTGACAAATTGTAAAAATATATATATATATATTTTTTTAAAAAAGAAAACTAGATTTTGTATTTTGACAAAAAATTAAAAAGTTATATAACAAGATTTCGATAAAAAAGTATATTTTGAAAAGAAAGAAAATTTAAAAATTAAACAAAATTGTGATAAATTTGTGAAAAATTGAAAAAATATATTTTTAAAAAAGAAAACTAGATTTTGCATTTTGGCAAGAAAAATTGAAAAGTTATATAACAAAAATGAGATTAAAAATTGATATTTTGAAAAAGAAAATTTAAGAAATTAAACAAATTTGTGAAAAGATTGACAAATTGTAAAAAAAATATTTAAAAAAAGAAAACTAGATTTTTATTTTGACAAGAAAAATTGAAAAGTTAGATAACAAAAGTGAGATTTTGATGATGTGTTGTATATCCTTACGGCCGTCCATATGTTTCTCCGACCCATTTTTGGGTGGGTATAAAAATTGTGTAGATTTAAATCTTAAGTGGACGAATATAGCACCTCGCCATTAAAAATTATAAAGAGCCCATCGTAAGGTTTTAGTAATGCTTATTTGCAATCCAACTTGTTGATAATGTAAAGAAGATCTAGATGAAGGTAAACTACAAAGATCAAATTGATCCAAAACTTTTGTGGCCTTCAAAAGGTTTTTAATAGTTATTCATCATTGTTTTGATTGGTATGGCCCACCTGAGATTATTAAGTTCTTCTGATTTGAAATCACATTCTAAAATATGATGGAAAAATATATGGACGGTGTCGATATACATAAAATATATCAAGGTGGGCCCTACACGGTTAGAGTAACACCCATGAAGGAATTACCTAAATAGTGAAATGGTACTATAAGGTCACCTCATGGGAACTTCCCATGAGGTTAATCTGTGCGCCCCACCATGATGTATGTAGAACATCAACACCATGCATTTGATATATCCCCTTTAAGTCCAAAAATCAATTATATACGAAACTCAGGTGGGCCATAGCATCTAAAACTATGTGAAGACATCCCTAAAACATATAAAAGCATTTGGTGGGGCCCACATGAGTTTTGGATGTGTATGAAACTTGGTCTGACTCCTCATCCAAGTGGAACACACATAATGAATGGGCTGGACCTATGAACCACATCTAGGTGGGCCCAATAAATGATTATGAATGTTTTAATGGGAGGGTAACCCTCTCAACTATAGTATGTGGTGTGGCCCACCCAAGTCATGGATTGACTTTATTTTTAAGCTCGTGGCCCACCATGGAACGGTGTATCTGATTGATGGGGTAGATCCAAAGTTCAAGTGGACCCACCATAGAAAAGAGTGGGATAGTGACACCCACTATTGAAACCTTCTTAGGGCCTGCCATGATGTTTATTTGAGATCCAATTTGTTTATAAGTTAATACAGACATGGATGCGGTTGAAACTTGGTCTGATATCTCTCATCCAAGTGGGACAGACATAATGAGTGGGTTGGACATGTGAATCACATTTAGGCAGGCCCAATATATGATTATGAATGTTTTAAGGAAACCCTTCTCTACTACATTTAGGTGAGTTACTCGTTACTTTTACTAGAGTAAACTCTGTGGGGTTCACTGTTACTTATTTATTTTATCCACTCCATTCATCCATATTAACAGATAATTTGAGGTCTAAAGAACAAAAAGGGCCCGCCGCGATCTTTATTTGAGATCTAACCTGTTTATAAGTTAATACAAACATGGAATAAGGGAAAACATATATATTAGCTTGGTTGAAAACTTCTACGGCCCAAAGTAAGGTTTTAATGGTAGGCATTCAATCCCCACTGTTTTTTGTGATGGGGTCCACTCGAACTTTGAATCTGCCTCATACTTTGGCTCAATCACGAGAAGTTTTTAATATTGGATATTCAATCAACACCATTTCATGTGGTGTGGTCCAAATACCTGGATGAATAGGAAAAATAAATTTCATATTGATTTGAAACTTTTGTGACCCCCAAAAGGGTTTCAATGTGTACGGAAACGGATTGGCTACTCCCCCTGACACCAGCCCCGTGGCTGGTGGTCGATGCTCTGTGGGCCCCATCATGATGTATGTGTTTCATCCTATCCGTTCATCCATTTTTACTGATCAATTTATAGCTTGATCTAAAAAATGAGAGGTGTATAAATCTTAGATGGACCACACCACATGAAAACAATAGTGATTGGATATCCATCATTAAAATCCTCCTAAGGCCCACTGTATTGTTTATTTGACATCCAATACGTTGATTAGGTCATACAGGCTTAGATGAAGGGAAAAAACAAAAATCAGCTTGATTCAAAACTTTTATGGCCCCAAAATGTTTTTCAATGGTCGATGCTCATTCAACACTGTTTCCTGTAATGTGGTCCACTTAAGATTGAGATATATCTCATTTTTTGTCTCACATGATAAAATGATCTATAAAAATAGATGGACGGCATGGATGAAACACATACATCATGGCGGGGCCATGGAGTACCGACAATCAGCCATTGGCTGGTGTAAGGGGGAGTAGCCAATCCATTTCCCACCGTGTACGGAAGTGGACTGTGTCCGATCCTGCCCAAACAATGTGGGCAGGGATCTATGGGGCCCACCTTGATGTAATAGTGTAATCCACACCTTCCATCCATATTCAGATATTATTTTATGGTCTGAAGCAAAAAATTAGGCGGAATTCATGTTTAAGTGGACCACAGTGGAGATTGAATGCCCACCGTTGAAAACTTCTTGTAGCTGCAAAAGTTTTGGATCAAGCTGATATTTGTGTTTTCACTTCATCCAGGTCTACACGACCTTATGAATAGGTTGGATGGTAAAAAATCATCATGGTGGCCCTTAAAAAGGTTTCAACAGTGGGTGACATTATCATTGCTTCTTCCGTCGGTGTGGCCCACTGGAGCTGTGGACCTATCTCATTTTTTTTATATTCTAAAGTGATCTAAGAAAAGGGATGAATGGCACAGATAAAGTCTTTACATCACGATGGGCCCCACAGATCCCTGCCCAGATGTATCATTGTCCGGGTGGGGGTAAGACGCAATCCGCTTCCCTCATTAGCTAATCCGCGTCGCTCTCTCTCCCCCCAAAATAAAAAAAATTCCCAAAATCGTACTCTCTACCCCTAAAATTGAAAACCCCCCCAACTCAAAAAATCCCTAAAATCGTGTGCTCTCTACCCCCAAGATCCAGATCTCTCTCCCTCCCACTCTTTCTCCTCTGTCTCTCTCAGGCAATCAAATGATCATTGCCGGAAGCAGAGATCGCCCTATTTTGACAGCCACAATGGTACGGATGTTGATGCACAGTGGTCGACAAAGATTTATTTTTGGGGAGGGGTTGCAATGGAGATTGCCGGTTTTGAGATGAATGAGTAGAGAGATTTGGGCGTCCGATAGAGGAATGGCTTGCTGTTGGGTGGATTTTAGCTATCTAAAGGTGTTTTTGTAACAAAGATGCAGAGATGGGTTGATGGTGATGTAGCAGAATGGCTTGATGGTGATGCAACGATGTAGAGATGGGCTTAGATGCCAAACCTGATCTGGTGAGCCAGGTGGTTGGTTGTGGTTGCATAATATCTTCTTCATGTTCATAACCTAATTCCTTCTTTTGTTTTGTTTTTTTCTTGTGGACCTTTGCTATAAACTTTTCTTGACTTCCAAAGTGGGTGGGTATTGGGAGTAATGAACATCAAATTGGTGCTATTGTTTGGGCTATGGGTCATCCAAGAGGTGGTCCACTAATTGGACGGTTTGGATCCATGACAAAATATGCCAATCAAGGTTAATACCAGTTACTAAAATGGTACTCAACGCTCCTAAACCTTATCTTAAGAAAACTAATCAGTAATGAAGAGTACACTTACTACACTGATGAGCATTTCAAGTTTCTACAGGAGTTGTCTGAGGTTTTTATTTTTATTTTTTCTCCTACTGTTTGGCAGACCTGGTGCAAGTCCATCAGATACCCACAGTTTTGTTGTGGATTACTATTTGCAATCTTGAAATGCAGCGAATTTCCTGCCATCAGGTCATAAATACAGTGATGAAAGATTAACATCAGCATTTCACATAGTAAAGGTGAATACCTGCTGCAGTTGACAATTGACTCCATGGATTGAAAGCCTCCATTATGATTAGATAGATGGTGTGATGTGGTCCCTATTCTCTAACATTGATTTTCACATGGCTATTCTTAATTTTCCTTCATTTTGTGGAGCTAAACTAGTTATATGATTGATTCTTGTTATCTATTGCATGCAGTTCTTTCAGTTGTCCTTCTATGGCATTTAAACAAATTCTCCATTTTTGTTATATAGTTATTTAAAAAATAAAAAATAAAAATCTGTTGAGCACAGTTGGAAACTGTTTTATTCAGTGCACTGGGTTGATATTGAAAATGTGGCATAACAGTCCATGATCTAGACTGTCATACTCTGGGTCACATTGTGGATCGGCAACAAATAGAGAAATGTCATTGATTGGATGATGCTAACCATGTAATCGCTAACCAATTACAAGATTTTCATAGAAAGCTCTTCATTTCTTTTCATGTGACTAACATCTCTTTAGATTCTCAATACGATCAAGTGCATCTTGCAATTTCAATAGTTCATCCTACACCTTAGATTAAGGGTCATGTCCGTTGATCCAAACCGCATACATAACGAGGTTGCAGTTTCACTGAGGTGACACGATGTAGCAGATTAGAATATTTAACATTTTTTTCCTTTTAACTCTTCTATTTTTAATATCTACTCAGAAAAGCCTGTAGGTAAGCACACTATGCTCATGCCACAACTTCATCAGCTCATTCTCATATTCCTGCAGCAATGATAACTGTGCAGCTTGTTAATGGTTAAAATATCTCTTATAGGTCTTACATGAGGCAGCCCACCATATCAATGGTCTGAATCACTGTAAATGTTTGCTGCATGTATGATGGGGGTTTATACTTTACACGTAGCTTATTTTACAACATTTCCCATTTCTTGTTGTTCAAATAATGTTTCCTGATCATACATATGAGAGGGTCTTCCAAATGCCACATGCACCGATTCAACATTTAGCACGCAAGTTAAACCAAATCAATCCAAATCATGGGCTCTCATGTCAAATGCATCTTAAACCGAAATCTGCACTTATTCAACTTTCCAACTAGATGATTTGGATGGTTATATTTGTCTCAATGTATGTCCCATTCACAATATCTATCAAGGTAGCATTGGAAAGAAATCAGCCATTTTTAAATCAAATGAGCAAAAAAATGAGGCAAATCCAAATCGAAAGTGAACCATACATCATGAAATGGTGGTTATTGAATGCTTGTAGGCCATAAACGTTTTGAATTTTAAATCTTGGTAGAATTTTAAATTATAAAGACTTTGTTGGTGACAACAGGTAAAGAAAGATTCATATTTACTTGTTACATTTGTTTTCTTTAACCTTCTTAAGAATTACTGTGATACCTTTTTTTATTTTTATTTTTTATCTTCTAGAACTACCTAATCCACAAAACAACTAGTTATTTTCCAAGTCCAACATCCATATGAATTTTCTTTAGCATTTCCTTGACTAATATGGCTCCAAAACTATTCCTTATATTGTTATTTGGACTCCTGGCTGAGCACTGGATGTTTAATTCATGTAGTGTCTTGTCGAGTACAATGCAACATTAACATCAATCTACTTCATGACTATCCTTTGTTTATTGTAATTAAGGAGTATCTAAGCAATCCTGTGCAAGTAAAGGTGGGAAAAGTAAGTAGCCGACGACAAACGTATTCAAATTTTGGAGAAGGTTACTGAAAGCGAGAAGGTTAGCTTATCTGGAAACTTATGTGAAAAGTAATGTAAGCTTGAAATTTTATTTTCTGAATTAGTGCTTGAATATTGATAATCATATTTTAAGTTAGATAATTAGTTACTCGTTTGAGGATGATGAATGTTTCAATTTCTTGGATGGATAATGAATGTATTTGTGAATGTAAATGAAAATAAAAAACTTATAATATAATATATATATATATATATATGTTATCAATGGAGGATACCTTGTTTAGGGGGACATGAAATTCTTGTAGCTTATGGTATGGTGCCCCAATATTGGTTGTATGTTACTAGTATGTAGTAGATAATACTAGGTTCAATAGTAGATAGTATTAGAGAATACCTAAACTCTATAACCTAAACCTAAACCTAAACCTATAACCTAAATGTATTATCAAATCCCCAAACCTATAACCTATAACCTAAATGTATTATCAAATCCCCAAACCTATAACCTATAACCTAAATGTATTCTCAAATCCCTAAACCAACCTATAATCTAAACCTATAACCTTAACCTAAACCTAAAACCTAAATGTATTCCCAAATCCCTAAACCTAAACCTACACCTAATCCTAATCTCAACTCTTTAACCTAAACCTAAACCTAAACTTGAAAACCCAAACCTAAACCCGATCCCGAACCCGAACCTATAACTACAACCTAAACCTTAACCTAAACCTATAACCTATAACCTAAACTTAATTCCCTAAACACTAACCTACAACCTAACCTAAACCTATACTTCTAACCTAAACCTATTCTCAAATCCCAAAACCTATAACATAAACCTAAACCTATAACCTATAACCTAAACTCAATTCCCTAAACTCTAACCTACAACCTAAACCTATTCTCAAATCCCTAAACCTATAACCTTAACCTAAACCTAAACCTAAAACTTAACGTATAACCAAAACTTATAACTTAAACCCGAGCCCATTCTCAACCTATAACCTGACCTAAACCTATATTTATAACGTAAACCTATTCTCAAATCCCAAAACCTATAACTATAACCTAAACCTTAACCAAAAACCTATAACCTATAACTTAAACTCAATTCCCAAAAACCTATAACCTATAACCTAAACTCAATTCCCTAAACCTAAACCTAAACCTCTTGTGGTGTGTCCAACTTGAGCTTTTAATCTACCTCATTTTTGGGCTCATGTTTTGACATGAGCTGAGCAATGGCTTCCATGTGACCATCATCTTCCAAATGTAAATCGGGTTTCAATCAAGTGCATTCGAATCACACAATTTGATTTTTCAATAATTGGACTGTTAACAACCACCAGGATGGATGTGCTTGTTTTTAACTAAACTGGGTCCAGCTTCATGGGTAAGTGGTAGACAGACTCTACTTCAACACTGAGATCATGGGATTGATTGCCCATGTGGTGTGAGTGGGTGTGTGTGGTGTGACTTGTGAGTGGGTGTGTAAAAATAAATAAATTTACATGATACATGTAGTAGGAAATCATCTTCCTTTAAATACCTCTCTTTGCACAAAAAGTGTTCATCTTGGGTTGTGCCTTGGATCTTAATTTCTCAAGTGTGTATTCAGATGAAAAGTGAATTTGATTTTGGGAATGTGTTGTTCTATTAAGAATTCTAACTGTGATTATGGTTCAATTATCGAAGAAAGAATTAGATTTTATTCTTACAGGTAGTTTTTGAAGTTGGTATTTTACATACCCTCAACCATGAAACATACTTAAGGTTTTAGATTGGTTAAAAACCCTTTTATAGACTGGTAGGCCGTACATCTTCTTTGTGGACATTTAGACCCTGTATTTTGAACTAGTAGATTCTACCTATGGAGTGGTAGAGCCTCCATTTGGATTAGTAGGTCCTATCTTTTGGGAATAATAAACCCTCTCATAGGACTGGTATACATTTACATTCGACTGATAGTCCCTCCATTTTGACTAGTTGACTTGTTGTTTGATTGGTAGAGGATCCATCTAGAATATGCATTGATTGTGTATTTGAATTTTTTTAAATGCACCAACCAGAAACGATTTGAGACGACGTTCAATGATACTTTGTTGAATATGAAATTGATGACCTTTAGTAACTTGGTTAATTAAAAAGAACTATGTAGTGGCTTGATCCCAATCTGACTTTTAGGTACGTAGGTAGCCGTTTGTAATGTACTAAAATATCGGTGCAGCCACAAATCTTTTTTTTCCTTTGAATTATAACAGACTGTATCAGTTGCATTTTTCTCTGTCATACAGGTTGTGGCTATCAAAGATATAATATCACCCCTTTATAGGGAAACATTTAATTCATTTTTTCTTATTCCTTATATTATTTTCCAGTTATATTTGTGTTGGTTTCAGAGTACAGGTAGCAATAGAAAGTGTTGGTCGATTGTGGCTTATAGACAATGAGATGAGTAACCAACAATACGAATATGGGAGGCCTTCCCCAGGTATCCAGATGCTTTTAGATATAATTATGTTGTTTTTAAATGTATAAGCTCGAAATTGATGGAGCAACCGGATGTGCGTCGGAGCTATCCGGATGTTGAGCGGGGTCCTTGGAAGGTGGGAACTGCATCGTCCATTTCCTATGGACAACATTGGAGTGGCTCGGCCATTTAGCCTAAGATATTTATGTATTTATTTAAAATTGATGGAGTAGACACGGATGTGCGTCGGAGCTTTTCGGATGTTGAGTGGGGTCCCCGAAAGATGGGAACCGCTGTTATTATGATGAATTTGTCCATTTCCTATGGACAAGATTGGAAGGGCTTGGCCAATTGGAGCAGCCGTGTTTATATCTATATTTGCAGGGACCACACCCTTAATCTATAACCTAAACCTATTCTCAAATCCCAAAACCTATAACTACAACCTAAACCTATAACCTAAACCTATAAACTATAACCTAAACTCAATTCCCTAACTTTAACCTACAACCTAACCTAAACATATACTTATAACCTAAACCTATTCTCAAATCCCAAAACCTATAACCTAAACCAATAACTTATAACCTATAACCTATACTTATAACCTAAACCTATTCTCAAATCCCAAAACCTATAACTATAACCTAAACCTTAACCAAAAACCTATAACCTAACCTAACCCTAAACCCTATAACCTTAACCTAAACCTAAACCTATAACCTTAACCTTAACTTATAACCTTAACCTAAACCTAAACCTAAACCTATTCTCAAATCCCTAAACCTAAACCTAAACCTATAACCTAAACCTATTCTCAAATCCCTAAACCTAAACCTAAACCTTAATGTATTCTCAAATCTCTAAACCGAAACCTACACCTAATCCTAATCTCAACTCCCTAACCTAAACCTAAACTCAAACTTGAAAACCCAAACCTAAACCCGATCTCGAACCCGATTTCCTAAACCTAAACGTTAACCTATTCTCAATTCCCTAAACCTATAGCTTATAACCTAAACTGAAACCTAAACCTATACCTTAATCTAAACCTAAACCTAAACCTAAATGTATTCTCAAATCCTTAAACCTAAACCTACACCTAATCCTAATCTCAACTCCTTAACCTAAACCTAAACTTGAAACCCCAAACCTAAACCCAAAACCAAACTCGATTTCTTAAACCTAAACCTTAACCTATTCTCAATTCCCTAAACTCTAACCTATAACCTAACTTAAACCGAAACCTATAACCTAAATGTATTCTCAAATCCGTAAACCTAAACCTACACCTAATCTAATCTCAACTCCCTAACCTAAACCTAAACCTAAACTTGAAAACCCAAACCTAAACCCGATCCCGAACCCGAACCCGATTTCCTAAACCTAAACCTTAACCTATAACCTAACCTAAACCTATACTTATAACCTAAACCTATTCTCAAATCCCAAAACCTATAACTATAACCTAAACCTTAACCAAAAACCTATAACCTAACCTAAACCTAAACATATAACCTAAACCTAAACCTAAACCTATAACCTTAACCTAAACCTATAACCTAAACCTAAACCTAAAACCTAAATGTATTCTCAAATCCCTAAACCTAAACCTACACATAATCCTAATCTCAACTCCCTAACTTATACCTAAACCTAAACTTGAAAACCCAAACCTAAACCCGATCCCGAACCCGATTTCCTAAACCTAAACCTTAACCTATTCGCAATGCCCTAAACATATAGCTTATAACCTAAACCGAAACCTAAACCTATACTTAAACCTAAACCCTAAACCCTAAACCCTAAACCTATAACCTAAGCCTAAACCTAAAAGCTAAATGTATTCTCAAATCCCTAAACCTAAACCTACACCAAATCAATCTCAACTCCCTAACCTAAACCTAAACCTATACTTGAAAACCCAAACCTTAACACGATCCCTAACCTGAACCCAATTTCCTAAACCTAAACCTTAACCTATTCTCCATTCCCTAAACCTTAACCTATAACCTAACCTAAACCTAAATCTATAACCTAAACCTCAACCTATAACCTAAATGTATTCTCAAATCCCTAAACCTAAACCTACCCCTAATCCTAATCTCAACTCCCTAACCTAAACCTAAACCCAAACTTGAAAACCCAACCCTAAACCCGATCCCGAACCCGATCCTGACTTCCTAAACCTAAACCTCAACCTAATCACAATTTCCTAAACCTATAGCTTACGACCTAAACCTAAACTAAACCTAAACCTATAACCTAAACCTAAACCCTAAACTTATAACCTATAACGTAAACTTAAACCTAAAACCTATAACCTAAACTCATTTCCCTAAATTTAACCTACAACCTCACCTAAACCTATTCTCAAATCCCAAAACCTATAACCTAAATATAAACCTTAACCTAAACATAAACCTAAAACCTAAATGTATTCTCAAATCCCTAAACCTAAACCTACACCTAATCCTAATCTCAACTCCCTAACCTAAACCTAAACCTAAACTTGAAAACCCAAACCTAAACCCGATCCTGAACCCGAACCCGATTTCCTAAACCTAAACCTTAACCTATAACCTAACCTAAACATATACTTATAACCTAAACCTATTCTCAAATCCCAAAACCTATAACTATAACCTAAACCTTAACCAAAAACCTATAACCTAACCTAAACCTAAACCTAAACCTATAACCTTAACCTAAACCTAAACCTATAACCTTAACATACAACCTTAACCTAAACCTAAACCTAAACCTAAACCTATTCTCAAATCCCTAAACCTAAACATAAACCTAAACCTAAACCTATTCTCAAATCCCTAAACCTAAACCTAAACCTTAATGTATTCTCAAATCCCTAAACCTAATCCTAATCTCAACTCCCTAGCCTAAACCTAAACCTAAACTTGAAAACCCAAACCTAAGCCCGATCTCGAACCCAAACCCGATTTCTAAACCTAAACCTTAACCTATTCTCAATTCCCTAAACCTTAACCTATAACCTAAACATAAACCTAAAACCTAAATGTATTCTCAAATCCCTAAACCTAAACCTACACCTAATCCTAATCTCAACTCCCTAACCTAAACCTAAACCTAAACTTGAAAACCCAAACCTAAACCCGATCCCGAACCCGAACCCGATTTCCTAAACCTAAACCTTAATGTATTCTCAATTCCTTAACCTATAACCTATAACCTAAACCTTAACCTAAACCTAAACCTAAACCTATAACCTATAACCTAAACCTAAACCTAAATGTATTCTCAAATCCCTAAACCTAAACCTACACCTAATCCTAATCTCAACTCCCTAACCTAAACCTAAACCTAAACTTGAAAACCCAAACCTAAACCCGATCCCGAACCCGATCCCGATTTCCTAAACCTAAACCTTAACCTATTCTCAGTTCCCTAAACCTATAGCTTATAACCTAAACCTAAACCTAAACCTTAACCTAAACCTAAACCTAAACCTATAACCTAAAACCTAAACCTAAACCTAAAACCTAAATGTATTCTCAAATCCCTAAACCTAAACCTACACCTAATCCTAATCTCAACTCCCTAACCTAAACCTAAACCTAAACTTGAAAACCCAAACCTAAACCCGATCCCGAACCCGAACCCGATTTCCTAAACCTAAACATTAATCTATTCTCAATTCCCTAAACCTATAGCTTATAACCTAAACCTAAACCTAAACCTTAACCTAAACCTAAACCTAAACCTAAAACCTAAATGTATTCTCAAATCCCTAAACCTAAACCTATACCTAATCCTAATCTCAACTCCCTAACTTAAACCTAAACCTAAACTTGAAAACCCAAACCTAAACCCGATCCCGAACCCGAACCCGATTTCCTAAACCTAAACCTTAACCTATTCTCAATTCCCTAAACCTTAACCTATAACCTAACCTAAACCTAAACCTATTACCTGCACTTATAACCTAAACTTAAGCCTAAAACCTAAACCTAAACCTAAAACCGAAATGTATTCTCAAATCCTTAAACCTAAACCTACACCTAATCCTAATCTCAACTACCTAACCTAAACTTAAACCTAAACTTGAAAACCCAAACCTAAACCCGATCCCGAACCCGGACCCGATTTCCTAAACCTAAACCTTAACCTTAACCTATTCTCAATTCCCTAAAGCTATAACCTATATACTATAACCTATAACTAAAACCTAAACCTTAAACCTAAACCAAAAACCTAAACCTAAACCTTGACCAAAACCTAAACCAAAACCTATTACCTAAACCTTAACCTATAACCTATAACCTATAACCTATAACCTATAACCTAAACTTATAACCTATAACCTAAGACCTAATCCTAAACCTAAACCTAAACTGATAACCTAAAACCTAAACCTAAACCTAAAACTTAAATGTATTCTCAAATCCCTAAACCTAGACCTACACCTAATCCTAATCTCAACTCCCTAACCTAAACCTAAACCTAAACTTGAAACCCTAAACCTAAACCCGATCCTGAACCTGAACCCGATTTCCTAAACTTAACCCAATCACATGGCAAGAAACAAGAATGTATCCCTTTTAACACATGCCCCTTTTTACAAAGCTTTAATTTTTGTTGTTGTTTCTATTAACTTGAATTATAGCTCAATCACATGGTAACAAACGAGAATGTATCCCTTTTAACACATGCCCTTTTTACAGAGCTTTAATTTTTGTTGTTGTTTCTATTAACTTGAATTGAAACATTTTTTTGCATTATTTGCTTACATTAGTTTTATTTTAATGATCAATTTTATTTTTAAAAAGTGCCCACTTTTTTGGAAGAAGTTTATGCAATTCTTCATGATTCTGAATTATAATGTTTTGTTGGTTTAATATTTTTTTTTTTATGAAAGACACAGAAAATTGTTGCTGATTTTTTTCCTTTTTTTATTTATGATGTTAAAATTATATGTATTTATGCGTGGATGAATGTAATGTGGATAAGATTGTTTGTGTTTGGATGGATGTAGTTTAAGTTTGGATGAATGTAGTTTATGTTGGATTTATGTAGTTTCGCTTTAAATGGATGTGAATGTGAATATGATGAAATATATTATACAACAGGTGTATATCGGGAAGAATATGATGAATGTAGTTTATGTTAGATTTATGTAGTTTGATTTTAGATGGATATGAATGTGAATATGATGAAATATATTATATAACAGGTGTATATCAGGAAGAATACGATGAAATATATTGTAACAGGTGTATATTGATCCTCGTGCTTTGAAGGCTCATAAAAGACGGTCCATGACAGTCCTTTTTAAGGACGGTCTGTGGCCGTCCTTTAAAGGCTCATAAGAGACGGTCCATGATAGTCCTTTTTAAGGACGGTCCATGACCGTCCTTTTAAAGGACGGTCGATAGCCGTCCTTTGAAGGGCCATAAGAGACAGTCCATGACAGTCCATGACCGTCCTTTTAAAGGACGGTCCATAACCATCCTTTGAAGGCTCATCAGAGACGGTCTATGACAGTCCTTTTTAAGGACGGTCCATAACCGTCCTTTTAAAGGACGGTCGATAGCCATCCTTTGAAGGGCCATAAGAGACGATCCATGACAGTCCTTTTTAAGGACGACCGTCCTTTTTTCATCAATAAGAATGACGGTTTTCGACCGTCCTTTAAGTAATACGACATGTCAAAATTTGACGGCCCATGCGATGGTCCATGACCGTCCTTTTTGGTCATTTGAGACAGTTTTGGACCGTCCTTTTTTCACAGTTTTGTCATCATCATTATAGCCTTCTCTTAGGCAAGTTTGGCAATGGTAAGTGCTTTTAAGCGTGTTTTTTTTTCTTTTTAATTCTCAAACGTGAATAGTTGTTAAACACATTTGGTTAACATTCTTAATTAATACTTCTTAAGAACAGTGTTTTAAACCATGAATATTGTGTAGCGTAGCATTCACCCTTCTAAAGTGTGAGGTGCAAGGTCACTACTACTAGATTTTTAATCAAGGTTGCGCTTTGTTGCACCAATTTCATGACATTTCATACTAAATTAAATTGATTAATTTGTTTTTTTTTCAAAGATGATAATTTTATCGCCCTCGAAGCGAGGAAAGAAAGCAAAAGGAGAAAAACTACAAAGGGAAAGGGACAGCAGGAGCTGCCTTAACAAAGACGACCCACTCTGTCACCAAGTGAATCACTTTACAAATGACCTCCCTACACCCTTTCTCCTCATTTCTAAAACATATACCATTTTAGGCCTTCCAAATAACCCAAAGAACCACCAAATAACCCAAAGAACCACCATAATGAGCAAACACCAAATGGCTTTCCAAGCCTTGCCAATTCCACCTCCATGCCAAGCCCACAAGAGATCGTTCGTCTTCTTCGGCATAACCCAATCTGTGTGGAGAAGACAAAGGAAAAACTCTCAAACCTTAGTAACAAAACGACAATGAAGATAGGATGAATATCCACACCATCCATTACTTCATCCATTTCAGTTAGTGTGGGGACCACCCCACACATGCTGCATGTGTGGGATGGGCCCCACCTTGAGGCATGTATTGTATATCCACACTGTCCATTGTTTGGATGGTGGGTCACTTTAACGTATGCATTTCATCTAGCCGTCCATCTATCTAGACGCTAGATGTTGAGTTCTCAAGAAAAATAAAATAATAATAATAATAATAATAATAATTACATTATATGAGGTGGGCCACATGTGGGACCCACCTGACCATGATGTATGTGTTATATCTAAACCATCCGTCCAGGTGGACGTGGACCCCAACATGATGTATAGGTCTTATCCACACTGTCCAGACCTTGGACGGTGGGACCCACCATGATGGATGTGTTATATCCTCACCATCCAATCCCTAGATGGTGGAATCGGGGATTGGCCAGTGTACCTCACTTCAGCTTTATAGATGTTGTACACGTCAGCGAGTTCGGTGGGTCCGCAGGATGTAAGTGTTTCATTCCATGCCACCCATCTATCTTTCATCTGGGTCATCCATCTATGGACCCCATGAGCAACAACAACTGCTGTATTAACGTCTGTAATTTCTGTGGGCCTGATCATTAGGTTGAGTGATATCCAGACCGTCCACCTGTAGCCAGCTATACAGTTACTGATTTACGTGTGTAAGCTTTGAGGGTCTTGTATGATGTATACACATATCCAACCGCCTAATCAGGTGGACCACACTCCAAATACCAGTGAGGGATTGAACGACTACTATTGAAATCCTTTAGGGATCACAAAAGTTCTAGATCAAAATGATATTTGTTTCTCCTCTAAAACCAGGTCTTTGTGACCGTATGAACAGATTGGATGGAAAATAAACGGTATGGTGGGCCATGTGGAATTTCAACAGTGGAAATCATTATCTCCACTGCTATTTGTGGTTCGCTCGAGATGATCTTTTGATATGATTCCTTTTTGGGAATGTATATGAGGCCCATTGGCACGACCCATTGATGCGGCTCACTTGATGTATATAAGGCCCATTGGTGCGGCCCATGGATGTATTTATGGCCCATTTGGTGAGGCCCATTGTGATGTATTTGTGGCCCATTTTACGAGGCCATTGTGATGTATTTATGGCCTTTGATGAGGCCCGATGTGATGTATATGAGGCCCATATGATGAGGCCCGATGTGATATATATATATATGGCCCTTATGATGAGGCCCATTATGATGTATGAGAGGCTCATTTGGTGAAGCCCAATGTGGTGTATATGTGGCCCATGAGTGGGGCCCGATGTGGTGTATATGAGGCCCTTGTATGAGGCCATGAGCCCACTATATGTTCGGCTATATGTGAGTTACTCCTTGGGAGGGATGTTGGTTAAATATCCACATTGATGGGCAATGATGGTTAAATGTCCATATTATGACATTCCCTTAGGCCTTGTTAGGCCCATTCTCATCTTTCTCTAAATGGGTTGACCCTAATCATTGGGCTCCATTGATATGTGCATGATCCATCTATTCATATTGGGATAACCCATAATGTTGCCCCCACCGCCCCCCCCCCCCTCCCCCCTTTGGTTGCCAGTGGTGTTGTTTTTAATCTTGGAGTCCATTTAGTACTTATTTGGGCCCCCTAGGGCGTCTAGCGGGCCATATGATAGTATGGAGAAGGAAGCCCATTTCGGATCCTTTGACCATAGGTAGGCCACCTAGGCCCAACCTTGATATGAGGAGAGTTCATCATCACCATAGACGGAAGGATCTGTGCTATCAGATTTGGCATATCCACAATTGAGGATTGACCCTCATGTTATGGGTCTACTGTCCATCTATGAACCCCTCCTTATGTATAGGTCGATTATCGATGCCGATTATGAGTACGTGCTAGTATAACATCATATAAGCCATTGAGATGGTATGAGGCGCATTGTGATTGTATTAGACTCATTCTCATTTCCCTTAGTGGGCTAGCCTAAATTGATGGGCCCTTATTATTGTTAGTATGATCATCTTACCTTATTGGGCTTTCCTAATTCTTTGTGTCCCCATTATGTTAGTAGAAATACCCAAACCTGAAAGCCCACTCTTAGCCCATGAGTAGGCCATCTAGACCCATCCTTGTTATGAGGAGGATGCATCATCACCTCTATCTATAGGTAGAAGAATCTGTGGTATTACATTTGGTATATCCACTTTTGAGGACCGATCCTCATATCATGGATCAGATCTGCAACCCTTCTATGGACCCCGCCATACGTAGGCCGTTTATTGATTGCGACTATGTTAGTCTATGCACTGAGTATGTATTAACATAGCATTATGATTGTATAAGGTCATTGTGAGGTCCACTGTGATTATATGAGGCCTATCTTAATTGTATCAGGCCCATTGTGACCATGCGAAGCTTATTGTTATTATTAGAGGCCTATCGTGACTGTATAAGGCCCATTGTGAGACTGTATGAGACCCATTGTGATTATATGAGGACCATTATATGTGTGAGGTGAAAGTGCCCTGGTTTGTCAATTAGCGTGTGTGTTGGGTCAGTCAGACTACAAAGCCTCATAGGAAGATCAATTCAAGCGTCTGCCTCAACCGGATGTGTGCAAGCTTGCCATAGGTAAATCTAAAGCCTCACATCCCATATCCCAAAACACTAGGTGAATAAAACCCTTAAAACAAGTTAGAACATTATAGGGTTTTCAAGTAGGAAAAGTTTTTCAAAAATCAGAAAATCTTTAAGTTTTCTTGCTTTGTCAATTTTATCGATACACATCTCGATATGATTGACCTTCTCTATCGATGTCCTCGATGCCTAAAACGATATCATCGAAAAGAGGACAAAAGGTGTCCAACAATTGCATACATCTCAAGACTGATTTATCGATGTATCGATCCACATATCGATATCATCGACATTTGAATGTCGAGTCGATCGAAGTTGACTCGATAATATCGACAGGCAGAATTCCGGCTCCCCTATTTTTACTTAAGAAAATCACATTTACATCAATATATCAAAGCTCTTCCCGATACCATCGAATTTCAAATCTCGATGATATCGGAAGGCTCTCGATGGTATCGATCTTGGGTGCCAAGTTTTCCAGCAAAATATTTCAGGATTGTTTAACTATGATCGGGGGTCACTCGATAGAATCAATATTCAAATATCGATGATATCGGTACCAGGTCGATTGCATCGAACAAGGGCATAAACTGTCTAGCAAGCTTAATGAAAAATCCGTTGGATTTATCGATGCCTTGACAATGATATCGATATCATCAACATTCAAATTCCGATGATCTCGAAGGTCCCTCGATCATTCTTGTAAACCTGAAATATTTCAAGTCAAGTCTCTCTCATTTTCAAGTATCGATGGATCGAACCTCTCATCGATGAAATCGGAGTTCGAAATCCGATGACATCGATAAGTGTTTCGATTCCATCAACCAGTTGGCTAAAGGTTTCAAAAGCGTATGACATTAAATTTATGTCATCGAGTGGACCATTGATGCTATTGAGAGTATACGCTCGATGATATCGAACTCTGTCATAAATGTGACCGTTTTATATCTATTGGAACCTTTTGCCTATTTAATAAGAGCTTGTCTATTGTTGCTGTTAGAAAAAGAAGAGAGTGCTTTTATGTGTTTCAAGCTATAGATCATTTACTTAAAGCTCTTTCTCTCGAGGGAGTTCATCATCCAATCCACCCTCATCATTGATATTCAATAGAGTGGATTGGGGAATGAACTTCCGCATTCAAGGATCCTCTAGCAACTATCTTAATAGAAAATCATTGAGCTGGGATGTCTTGAATGCACAATCGGAATCACTCTATCTTCCTTATAGGAAAATATTTTATAGAGTAGGATTCTGTTCTAACCTTGACCCAACCCGAAGCCTTGTATTGGTACATCATTTGTATTGTGGATCAAGGAAGTCGAAGACTATTCATCAACAAGGAGGAGATCTTCGTCAATGTGCTGAATGGGACTCATCCACTTATTTGTAAGTTATTAAAGTCCAAAGAACACTTGTGATCATTCCTTTTTAGGATTGGGTCATAGGTGTTTCTCACCCCTTCAAGCCCTCGTAGGAGGCCTCCGACGGGAGTGTATGTGGTGGGTGCGTTGTATGGACCCTTGCTCTGTGGAGAGCATAAACATCTGGTTGAAGGTTAACCTGTCTAAAACCTTAGGTTAGAGGTGAACCGAGTGAAACCTTAGGGTCTTGTGGAAGATCCTTGGCCAGTGTGCCTAAAAGTGGGTGCATTGTGTGGACCCTTGCTTTGTGGAGAGCATAAACATCTGGTTGAAGGTTAACTTGTCTAAAACCTTAGGTTAGAGGTGAACCGAGTGAAACCTCAGGGTCTTGTGGAAGATCCTTGGCCAGTGTGCCTAAAAGTGGGTGCGTTGTGTTGACCCTTGCTCGTGAGAGCATAAACAGTCGACTTCAGTGTAGGTTGTAAAGGTTGAAGATGAACGTGATTTAAAACCTTAGGTTTTAGGTGAACCGTTGTGTAACCTCCTTAGTGAAATCTGTTATACTTAAGGGTTAAGTGACATTACCGAGAGTGGAGTAGACAAGTAGTCGAACCACTATAAAAATGATTGTGTTTGAGATTATTATTCTTTTGTTTGTGTGACTTGCATTAATATTTTCATATCTGAATATATGTGATCACACCTCACACACTTACACAGTTATATCCATCATTAACTAGTTTGAATATTATTTACTTCTTAAATAGTTTGTGATTGGATCCTCTACCGGGCTTGGAAGCCAGTAGAGTTACTTTTGAGTAATCCTAATATGTGTCTGTTATTAGGATTAGTGTAACAGGGCTTTAAATAAACCATAAAACTTAAAAAAGTCCTATTCACCCCCCTCTAGGACATATTGACATATCCCTACTTCGACTAAAGTGGTCTTCACTACTATTTCATGAGGCCCACCATGTGTAGGTGATTATTGCACACCACCCATTCACCTATACGGGTCATGAGCCGTCGTATACTGGCTCACTGTGATGTATAAGATTATAATCATGCTTGGTATACTTCATGATACATGCCCATACGCATTATCCGCATGCTTATTATGAGTGATTGAATATAGCATGTGCCATTGGGCAGGTTGTTATGGGGCTCCCTGATAGGTGAAGTTGTCCCACATTAGCGCGCAGTACATGCAGGGTTGATGTATGATTAGATTGTTTGATTCATACATCTCACATTTTGTGATATAACCACCATACACCATAGCAACATTAGGGTCGTAGCCTCCACAGACATATCGTGGATGGTTAAATGGGACATCATAAATTATTTTTTACATGGGGTGTCATAGATATTCCTAGGTGAAAGTTCTTAAACCCTCTAAGTACAAGAGGATGCCCCAACATCTAGACTTAGTGGATACATGAGCGCCCAAGTGCTGAATAGTAGTAGGCCGCATCTCCCACTATGTTGTGGTCAGTTGGGAGGGGGTGTAGCATTACCCGCCCGAGGGAGTAGGCATAGCTAGGTTGAGTTTGACTACCTCATAAATGGGTCTGGTATTGACCTGCCAGGTAGATATTGGCTAACTATTGGCCAGGCGAATAGTGAGGTCTCTTCCACTTACCTAGTTGTGTACTTGATGGGGTGGCAGGTGGTGTTGAGTGTACTAGACCTCGGTGATGATCCCAGAGATGTACGGTACTAATATGTAGACTTATTGACCAGGAGTTGCATACTCAGTATTTTACTCATTCATTCATTAATTCACTATCCACTTGGGCTAGTGGTGCGCAACTAATTTGCTATGTGTACCTTCGAAATGGCCAGGATTTCGGTTAAGCGTGAAACTAACCTGAGATCAGGAGTTTACCACATTGATTCTATTTATCCAAATTTAGGTATGAGACTAGTTTGGATAGAAGTCCCTTGTGATGGACCCAATAGCCTGCGATACTATGCATTATCATCCTGACGTCACATTCCAGCTTGGTCATTTCATTCGCATAGCATATTGCATTACATCCGTGGCATATGGCATTTTGGGTTGCTATGTTTCTGCATTTTTAAGGCCTAAATAAGGTTGACGGTAATTGTTGACTCATCAGGATTTGTATATTGCATTGTATCCTCAGTATATGATATTTGACTTATTATGTTTTTGCATCGCATAACTTAGATAAGGCTGATGATATTTATGGACTTACGGGAATATTTTTGCATTACTCTGATATTGCATACTTAACACTTACCTTGAGCACACACACCACCCTATAAGCTTTCTATAAGCTTATGCATGATAAATGCGTGCAGGTTGTGTTAGGTCGCAGCAGCGTTGAGCTTGGACCATGCAACTGTCTTCTAGAGCTTTGATTTTTGATATAAGTATTTTCCCTTTCAGCACTATATTCCAATGTTTATATTAGTAGATGTGTGATGATGATATTGCCTTTGTGATTTTGGTAAACTTGTGGTTATGCTTATTATGAGTTAAATGTACGTTGGAAAATCTACCTTGTAGGATCCCATAATCGGAACCTGGTGTATGGGAGCTGGGAGCCAAGAATGGGGTACTACGGAGGCTGTCGGCACCGGATTCGGCAATCAGGAATTTTATGAGCCCGATTTCTGAGTTTAGGGCGTGACAACGATCATGTGTAATGGTTAGATGGCCCAACCAACCGCAGCATGATCAACTTCATGGTGTATTTCTACTTAGGAATGGTGTTTCATAAATCAATTAATACATTAAATGAAACAAACAATGTTGATTATATTTTCTCCCTAATGGATAAAATAGTGGATGAGATTGGAGAGGAGAATGCAGTGCAGATTGTGACCGATAGCAAAGCAACATAGAAGGTTGCAGGAAACAAATTGATGCTGAAGAAACCACATGTTGTATTCTGGTTACCATGTGTTACACATTGTATTGATCTTATATTGTAAGACAGAGAAGAAGAAGAAGAGTGTTACTGAGATGGTCAAAAGGGTTAGACAAGTTATGACATTCATTTACAACCATAATCAAGTAGACGTAATAATGAGGAAGTTTACAAAATGGAAAGAGTTGATAAGGCCTGCAACGACTAGATTTGCAACTAACTTTATAGCCCTACAGAGTTTGTGCCAGCAAAGGGGAGAGTTGAGTGAGATGTTTGTGTAAGGATTGGCTCAACACAAAACATGAAAAGAAGACTTTGTGTGGATACCAGTTCACATTGTCCAAATCATAAGAGACAACAAATATTGGAAGAAGGTCGTAAAGATTTTTAAGGTGATGGAGCCACTAACGAGTGTAGCTTGTCTTATTGAAACCAACGAACCACCTTTCATGGGCTTCCTTTACGATGCCATGGATAAAGCAAAGATGACAATTCATCGTTCAACATTACATGTCATACTGGAAGATGATTGACAAGAGATGGACAAAACACCTCCATCGCGATCTCCATGCGACAAGTTACTATCTATATCCTAGGTACAGATATGCCCAAACATTTGTTAAGGATGACGAGGTTCATGTTGGGCTAAAGAGTGTGATAATGAGATTAAATCCTGACTTATATGTACAAATAAAGGCGTTGAATGAATTAGATATATTTGAAAATTGCTAATGCAGCTTTGGAGATGCTCTTGCACAATATGCAGTATCTAAGTTACAACTAGTCGAATGGTGGATGAATTTTGGAGAGAGTGTGAAGACTCCCAAAAAAAATTACAGTGAAAGTTATGAGCTAGGTAAATTTTTCCTCTAGTTGTGAGAGTAACTGGAGTTGTTTCGCACTTATCCATTCAAAGAATAGAAATAGATTACAAAGTAGGATATTAGATCAACTTGTTTTCATGTATTACAACATGAGGCTAAGAACATGGAGACGTCATATGATCATTACAGCAACTGACGGTGACATGGACTATTGTACAATAAACTTTGACAATATTTATGATGAGGACAACTCGCATTTGCCTTGATTGGAAGAAATGGAGAGAAACATGTAGAAGAGGGTAGTGAAGAATTGGATGTGGATGACCCAGTGGTACTTAAGGCACAACAAGAGAGTCGTGCACCTGTGTTGGACCTAGAAAGGGGTAGATTTCACCCTTAACCTGCCTCAACAGAAGAGTAAGAGCAGTAGTAGTAGCGAGACTGAGACATATGATCATGGTAGTGATGGTGACACACTTGATGTTGGTCCCACTTCTGGTGTTGCTCATCACACCATACAACCATATACAGATCAGGAGGCTGATGAGCATCGACGGGGTTTGTGAGGTCGGACTTATGAGTATATTGATTCATGATATAGCCAGCCAAGGGAGGAGGAGGTTGGTACCAGTAAAGCACTGGGAGGTTCGGAACATCAGCATGGGCTTTATGGCTACTCTTTTGGCCAATGGGATTATTCAAGGTTTGTTCCGTCACATTCATGTTGGAGTAGTCCCCTTGATCAACATGTTCCATATGGATATAGATATCCAAATCTAAATCGAAGTTATTCGTCATAAACACATTCTCAATCTCAGCGGTTAGAGTACGACAACAGCAGTATGACTGTTTAACTGGCACTTATGGATATCCTTACTTGAGATCAGAGTTGTTGCTTGGTCAGGACCAATCGTTCTCTAGTTTCATTAATCTAGTCTTTCTTTCTGATATTGGATATTATAGATATAAAGCACCCATTCCACAGTCGCAGCTTGGTGATGATGAGGATGTGGAGTTCGAGCAACTACAACAAAGCAGATTTTCATTTTGTTGGGGTGTGTGTGTGTGTGTGTGTGTGTGTGTGTGTGTGTGTGTGTATTTAAGGTAAGTGTTTATATACCCACACATTCACCAAGCAAGCACACTTCACATTACCAGACTTGTGCTTAAAATAACTTCCCTAACAAAGAATCAAGTTAATGTTATCATTAATCAAGTCGCAAGGGAGTTAATCAAACAATACTATTTTTTTTCTTAAGGATGACAAGACATGGATCACATGATAGGACACAAAAGTCTCTGGTATGTTGAAGACTTTAAATGGAATGTACATTGTAATTTATGCAACATGCATGTCTTCATTCTTTAAGTATGTAATGTATACTATTTTTGGTAAATAATAGCAATCACCTACATATTTGAGATATTTTGATATAACATTCGTTCTAATATTTCTATCACTGCTATTAGATAGTTAGAAACCTGAATATATGAGTTTTACAGTCAATTCTAGGTTGTCAAGTTCATTAATTCATTAAACGGTCCGATACAGCTTTCTCACCAAAGAGTGGATTGTTACTCTACCATAAACATGGTCAAAAATATAAATGAATGCATGTTTGGAATATTTAGATTTTTTTTGGATTTAATGGATTTTATTTTTAGTAAGGAAAAAAAATATTTGACCGATACAGGGGACATATCGGCTGTTACGCCCACCGTTGCCGCAACAAGTTACCTTGACTCAACTAGGTTTTGCGTGGAGTTCAGGGTTTCAAGACTTCTCTATTCTAATGTATTAATATAAATGATATGAATTTAGAAGAGGGTGAGGTGATATTTTTAAGAGAGTATCTAAACTTTGGAGGTATTTTCTCAAAACTTAACAGGGTTTTATGCGCAACACTAGTATGGTGTGATGATACGCTAATTCTATGTGAAATGTGTAGTATCCGATATGTGATGCTAATCAAAACTAGATGGTTTAATGCTGTGATACATGTAAGATATAAAATCTGTGAATCAGGTTGTTTTTCGTGAATTAAGATTGAGATTGTCAACTGATCGTGACAATCCAATGGTCATATCCTGCATGACTAACTATTCAATCAATAGGTGCCAACATTTTATTTGCGCAATTCTGCATTTCTTAAACAATCAAACAAGTCAGGCACTAGAAACAAAATAATTCCTTTATGCAATTAAAATTACAAATAACAAGAATAGCAATTGCAATTACAAATAACAACACGTGCCAATAAACCAGGTTTTTGTGATGAGTAGTGCTATGGTGATACGTAGGACAACATTGAAAAGGCAATTCATGGCAGCCATTAGCAGGATCCAGGTCTCCTCATCATTGGGCAGTAACCGTGAATGTGCACATACCCAAAAATCAAGAAAATCCACTCATTAGACAGGCCATACGTGCTAGAGGATAATCAATGGTTAGAAAAACAATGACAGTCTGATTTTCAACACAGCAGTGGTCCCCCTTATGAGTGGGCCTTAAATTTTAAGAGCACATGTTCTATAAATTGCCTCTTCAATCTCTCCATGTGATAGACTGAACATGTGATAGGTTCAACATTTATCTCTTCAGGTAAATTGGTTCCCTTGACAAGCCTACCAAAAAATGGAGGAAAAAAAAAAAAAGAAGAGGAAAGATCTATTGGGTTAATTATAACGTCAACAAAAATTACCTTGCACTTTGCAGAATGAAACCATGCATCTGCACATAATGCATACATGTCCACACCATTAAAGTTTGGAGGGCACCTCTTCGCAATGGATAAAAGAGAAACATTATCGTGCAATTTAAATTTGCGTGTAAGCATAGCAAGGACCCTGGAATGAGAGGATAGATCAAATAGAGAGTGCCAGATATAAAACCATGATGAACAGAACAATGTACAAATCTGGATAAGAACTGACTGCTCTCTGTAAGTAGCATCAGAGTTTACTCCAACGTACAGTAACTTATCAAACCGGCCAGGGCGCAGGAGTGTTGGGTCAATAAGATCTGGTCTATTACTTGCTCCTATAATAAACAAATCGTGAAGATGCAGAAAGAAAGGGTAATGGGCGGATAAGAAGTAAAATGAGGACAATGATAAAACAACGCTTTCCAAACCCACATGCACCTTCTAATGCAGCACAAGTAGGCATACATGCGGGGTATCTGAATGCATCATCTAGAAGCCACCACGAAGTTGAACTGACCAAAAAATTTATGCTTGGGTGGGCCATACATGTACACTGAATATGGAGAAGCTACAAAAAAAAAAATAATAATAATAAATTATCCACTGTTTTCATCAAAGTATTCAATAACAGTAAGACAGCGTTATGGCTTTTACGATACGGGCGCAACGGCTGTACAACCCTAGAACGGTTGATATTTTTTTTTCAAGGAATCGACCTGTTACAGGCCTTTTTATTTTCAATTTGGCAGTAACAGAGCCCCATATCGCATAATGTTCACCGCCATTACTGTTACATGATGGCCATTATGGCCATAAGGTAACCTTTTTTTTAATACCATGGTTTTCATACATGAATGGCCCACATGATGAGTGGACCAGCCTGATTTCTGGCCAAGTAACCTTAATGGTGAGGGCCAGTTTGCAAAAACATGCATTTCCTATGCACATACGGGGTTGGACGTGGTCATAAGTACAAGTGTGTGGGGGACTAGCAAAGTTCTGATGAGACAAACGATTGTTATGATCCTTCTTCAAAAAGAAAGTTTTAAATAAGAAAAAGAAAACAAGCAAACCTGTGTGGATTCGTTTAGGCCATCTATCTCTGCAAGCATCTAGAAACAAGGGAGGAAAACCACAGTCAGAGAAAATTTAACAGGGGATTATACTGTCAAAGAAAATAAACATGTTCAAGAAAAAGAAAGCATAAAATCAGAAGCAGCATTGTGACACAATCTACAAATTATAAAAGCATTGTCACCCGAGAAACCACTCTGTCCATGACTCCTCCAGAATCTCCTGAGGCTCCCCCAACAGGAGCAAGTGAATCGAGCTCATCAAAGAAAATAACACACGGGCGTGCTGATCTAGCCTGTAGATGATAAGAGTTGGTGTTGCAATTGTTGGTAGAAGAAAACACTTCATTTAAGCACTGAATCAGGAGATGCAATGCTACTCATGGAAGTAGGATTTTTAAACCTCTTTTCCGCATCTACCACTATGGCACATGCTAGAGACAAGGGACATTCATCAAGTGGACACAACCATGTATCTGCTATTATACAAACTTAGGTAGGTCCATTCATCAGGTAGGAAATGCATGTAAAAAAAAAAACAAAATAAAGTGCATGGTTAAAATTTTGACCGACGATCCACATTCAACATAAAATTGTGGCCTGCCTGATGAATGGACAGGCCTGATTTCCACACCATGGAAAATAACAGTAAGGCCCACCAGACAAATAGACATGATCTCAGTTCAAGATCATATTCTTACGAGTAGCTAACATAAGTCTCCTGAATCAGTTCACTTCCTCTAACAGGAGAATGTACCTTCTGAAAAATGTCTCGAACATTTTTTTTCTGATTCGCCAATGTACATATTGATCAATTCTGGTCCCTTTACACTGAGAAAATTCAAGGAACACTCGGTTGCAACAGCCTTTGCCAATAATGTCTGAATATTTTGTAAGAAGAATACGTATGAGGAAGAAGATTCTTTGCTCATGCAATAATATGAAAACGAGTAATGGAAAATAGTTTCAATTAGAGAGCAGATACGATCCAGAAGTACCAGAAACGTCCTAGCTCACCTTAATTCCATTAACCATATACAATATATTCTGAACTTACCTTGCCCGTCCCAGGAGGACCATAGAGAAGAACACCTGACCGCTTATGTAATCCAGATGAAAATAAATCTTATGCAACTGTACACATCATTCATCAAATATGTTAGACACAGTAGAAAGATATATGAACTAATACATGAAAAAAAAAAATCCAAGCTCTAATTGACGATTACAACTAAGACCGCTCTCGAAAGTAGGATATCACATCATATTCTCACCGCACTTGCAAACCATGTATTTTCCCGACACTAGGCAAATGTCGATAAATGGGGGTGCCAGTAAAAGATTTAGCGGCGCTAGTATACTTTTAGCGGCGCTCATTCTGCCGTTACCAACGCTTATGTGGCTGCTGGTATATCTGACAGAAGCGCCGGCAGAAGTGTAAAAAGCGCTGCCAAAAATCTCTCCAAGCGCTGCTAAATGTACTATTTCTAAACATTTTTTTTCATAGAAAGTGCCGATGGCCAATAATATTTTTATATTATATATTAATTCAATTGAAAACCTACATTTTTTTAATATTTGAAACATTAAAAATGATGCAATACAATTAAAACTGAATATTAAATAAAATTTATATCACTTCATACTAAAAAAATATATAATATTTATTACAATAAATTAAAAATGGTCTCAAATAAATAAATAAATTCCTCTATATGGTCTACTCGTAGCACAAGTGGCGTCAAAAGGCTGAAGTGCTTGTAGGCCTAAATTCAGGCACAATTGATTAAAATCCTACACAAGAAAAAAAAAAAAAAAAAAAGAGTCAAAAAGTAGCATTCAATAAATTGATGCATGGAAAATAATCAATCATTTGATCCTATCCTTAAAAAGTCAAAAACTATCAAGGCAACAAATGTTGTAACTTGAATTCCATTAGATCTATTGGCCCTACATTGATGCATGTGTTTTATCCACGCCCGTCCAACCATATGCACCCTTCACATGTGACATTCAAGTGTACACGTGACCAATATCAGTGGTGAATTTGGTTCATTAATTACAATTCTATGATCTGCTTTAGGTGACATGGATGAAACTGGATGGTATTTAAGATGTGTTGACAATCTAAGCAAGAATATTCTACATAATTATCACAATAATAGTAGTAAAGGAACAAATTTAGAAAGTTGAGAATCTATTAACATCTACAACAACTCTCAATTTAATTACACTCTAATATTAACAAAAGAAAAAATCAAAGAAAACCATTCCAAAATATCAAAGCATTACCTCATATATTGTTGGGGTAAATGAAAACCCACACCTTATTTCTCTACATAGATAAAGAAACAAGGTTCAAAAACTGAATCTCCAGACAAACCAATGAAAAAGTGAAAATTTGAAGTTCATAAGAGCTGTTGGAGGCTTCTTGCAGATAAATCACTTGCTAGCAAATGAAATTCCTGCTTTTGGCTAGGAAATGGAAAGGGGGAAAAGGTGGTAACTCATTTACAACTAGTAAATGATTTACTAGTATTAATGTACAGCAAGTACATATGCACGAACTGATGTTTTAAATGAACAAGAAATCATCAATGATTGCCTCAGCCCGATGTCTTGCCAAAAGTGTTGCAATCCAATGCAAGGCCTCAATTCTGGTAGCATCCCATTCATTAGATAGTTGTCTGACGAACATAATTACTACACATTAACTTCTAGTCACATTACATGGGAGGAAGAAAACAACTTACCTCTATAATAAAAATGTAACCATTTTGATCCTTGTCAAAGACCTTGAAAGCCTCCTTCAGTTCCTCCACATAATCAGTGTCCTTCATAACAATTGGAAATGGGAAAAGCTAAAAACACCTAACAGTAGTTGGCGACTATCACTGCCAAATAATATTCATAAGGATTACAATCACACAGTCACACGGTGAGGTTTACTACTCTATTAGGAGGTTTAGTATAAAAATTTAAAAAAATTTAAAAAAAAGGGCCAAATACAAATTCATATATGTTTATAGTTTTTTTTCGCCTAAATCTCAATCTAATTTATTTTCTTTTTAGTCCATGCACATCTACATGCATACACATATATGCTTATATTTTATTGATAGGTGATCATGATCTCTGGCACTTGAAAAAAATGATTTGCAGTTTAAGTGAAAATCAAGAGACACATTTATTTGAATAGCTGGCCATGTTTTCTGCACTCAACTTAAATGCAGAATTTTTCTAAGCTATCCACCTGTTTCTAATAGTCCACTTGCCTGCCATGATGGTAGATGTTATAGCTTGTACATGGTATGCCCTACACACACATGGGGCTTAGCAAACCTTAGATAAACATCATCTAAAGTAGTCAACCTACAAAAAATCCACATACAGGGAAAAAAGATAATCCAACGTGCCACCATGGAACTGCAGCCGCCTATCAGTTCCCAAAAAATTTTGAGCAATCAGTAAGTTGTGGATCTCAACTAGCAGAATATCATGTAGCATAAAGAACAAATGTATGAGTTGTATGCAAACTTTTACAAAATGTGCAGTCCATTGGCTCAAACCAAGTGCTGAGAAGAAAGGGAATGGTGGCAATCTTTGAAATTCAAGGGCATTGGTGTCTTATGGTACTCAAGAGCAAAGGCAAAAGCACAAAACTAAGGATATAATAGCAGTTGAGTATTGACCACCTACTAGACCATGAGATGACTGGACCGACATGTAGAGACCGAAAAGAGGGGGCGGTCTTGCTAGTAAAATAAGAGACCACCACTTTCCTAATGCAATTTAAAAGGTTACCCCAATCTACTATAAAAAATCAACCATAACTTTAGGTCCACACCATGGATAACTTTGAATGTACTGCTTGAGGATCCATCTATGTGCACCTGCCACAAAGTAAAAGAAAAGAATAATTAAAATGTAGAATCTACTAAAAACCTATATACCTCAATGATGTTTGTCTTGGATAATAAGTCATTGTATTCTGATATCATATTCCCTAATAGATTAGCTGATGCAATGAAAAGTTCTCTAATATGAATTTCACTGAAATATGTTATACACAAGGAAGCATTCATCATTTGTTTTAGTTAACCATGAAAAGTAGCTACAATACAAGCAGATCTATGGATCTACATAGCCAGTGAAAAGAAGCAATTCTCTTTTCATCTTTATATCTCAGAACAAAGGAAGTCAAGGAATGATGGAACAAATATCATGGACCAATGGAAATACCTGTGTTGTGGATATTGCATCCCACTTATTATATGTTCCACTGCTATTCTCTGTCCAATCCCCAAAATCCACCCTGGAATTGATGAAACTCAAATCATTAAGAGCGTGAAGATGAACACACTTGGGACACATAACCAGAATCTTTTCTGGCAAATTCTTCCTTCTAAAGTTTCTCTTTGTAATCATTATCAACTTGACTCAAATGTGTTTGGATGTGCAATACAAAATCAAAAGACTTCAAATAAGCTTCTGGATAGTATGTAATGAATTAGAATGCACAAGACTTGCAGAAACATCCTTACTTCCAATGCCTTAATTACACCCTCAAGTTCTCCTGCCTTTCTTGACCATTCTTCAACACTTTCTTTGTAAAGGTCAATAAGCTTAGATATCAGTCTCACCATATCATTGCTCACTGAAGAATACGAGCAGGCCCATATGAGCCACCAAATCCCAACACTAACCGTCTGCTTATTATTCAGATTGCATACAAGCCCAACCATGGTTTAGACATTAGATATCGGTCTCAGCCTCCCCGATTACTGATACGATACAGACCAATACAATCTAACATATATCAGCTGATTGGGGCTACCCTTATTGTACCTTAAGGTGACAAGATACAACTGATACAGCTACACAACCACATCATAATAGAAATTTAAAACCACAGGCATAACCCAAAAACTACATGGACTGGACAACCCTAATCAGCTAATAATGGACTTTTGGACTACTGAAAAAAATGAACATTGTACACTCCATTTATGATACTTAGCAACATATCCAATCAACATGGGTTTTGGTCGTGGCCCATCCACAATGGGGGCTCACCGGGACACATCCTCTAGATTGCCACAAACATCATTCCAATAGGAGGCAATGAGAAAGTGAGGAAAAACAAACTCCATGTCCCAAACAGAGTTCTCTTTTTAATTTCTACAAAGAAGAAAAACAACTTAAGTTGTATTGGAAGGGAGATGCCCATCTGAATTATTGAATAATGACAAGAGTACAACATTTACAACAGCTATTCAAATTTATACTAAAAAATATATGACACATCCATGCTAAAGCTTGGCAGATCCCCATCTAAATTATTCAATAATGAAAAATATAGCACATCCATGGATATGTATAATACTCTACATGTGGGACCTACAAACTCATCTGAATGAAAAATACAACAATGAAATTAAAATTCCAAATGAAATCAGAATTCCAAAGAAAGCCCAATTCAGCTACAAATTATAGATTGTTGTCATTCCAAAATTACAATTGGATATTAAGTTACAAAAACAATAAGCAGCACAAAAGAAAGCCAATGCTTACATGCTAAAGTAATGCAACTGTCACCCTGCACTAGTGGACATGGCTCGTGTGCAAATGGGGTGACAGAAGGCTTAATGCAATGTCTGGTAAGAATGTCAAATGGTGAGATGGATTTGTTGGTGGAAGGAGGGCTCAGGTTTTAAAGCCTTTAAGATTAGAATTCAACATGCAGCTTCAGCAATCTACACCATGAGAAATCAATCATTTGGGTTGATTGGTCAGAAGTACCTTAAAATAGGAACAATTCATAAAGAACTCACATTCAACAAAAAAAAGCATAAAAAGAAAAGCCGATAAAATAGTGGCATGGCTCTGGATCATTTGGTTTTTATGATTTCAGGCATATGGAGTATCCACAGTTAGGCATAATAGATGAATGGTTTGGATCTCATACATATGTACCTTACGTACCTGACATAACTAAGATATTAGCATCTAACACTGGATACTTGATGATTCATACAACAATGAAGCACTTTGGCATCTGCAAAAAATAAAATGACAAGTGGAATTCTGCATATTACTGGTTTGCATTGGAACAAATAACCAACCAAATGGACTATAAAATGAAAATTAAAGAATGAAACACATTGAAAGAATAAATTTTCATTATATGTATGCCCATGATTTGAGCCTGAGTTGGATTAGGTTGAAGTGTCCTGTTACTTCTTATAAGTGTGACCAGTAGTTGTGAGATATAAACTTTAATTTGATAAGCTCTGTCAAAGAATATAGAATATAAATATCAATTGTTTAGGAAAAATATGGACAACGATTAGATGGTATTGAATATCATATTGAATATCCCAACTAACTGGGGATGGCTAAAAGAATGAAGAAATTTTGGGAGGTGGGTTCTTAAAGCCTTACCATCTGAAGAAATACCAAATCAGGACAAAATACAAAGGAGACCCAAACACGCTTTGTGGATGAATAGAAAGGAGGGCACCAAGACCTCTAGTGTCTGCACCAACTCTTTAGCGTTTGGTGCGAACATGATTATGTGGCGCTGATAGGGCTTGATGAATCCATCGTCCACAGATTTGTTGATGAAAGTAAGAAGGGAGTTGTAGTAACTGTCCACATTAAGAAGACCCACCTACACATACATACAAATATCCCATCTTTATGATACAAGTACTTCTATGTTGTGTGTATGTGATTTTCTGTTAGTAGAGATTGCTTACAGTTTGAGTCTAAATACATTGAGCATGACAAAAGGATAAACAAATCTCAACAGGATAAATGGTGCTAATTCAAGGTAATTACGAACCATCAACTAAAAGATGATTTTTTTAGAAATTGAAACGGGAACTGAAAAAATGACAAAATGACAAAGAAAGCAAGAAAAGAATTCACATTTTGATACAAATGGGAAAACATAATACCTTTGACAAAAAAAAAACGTTATAATATGGATTCATGCTTTCAGGCGATATATGGAAATATGTTATTAAGCTCTGTTATTCCTCAAAAAGAAAGTGACAGTATAAATAGGCTTCTTCCAAGTTTGTTTTTTTTTTTTTCCCCCAAGTTCAACCTTGTAGCAGATGATGAAATCTTAGCACAATAATGTTGGATGGTTGAAGTGAAGGTAATCCTAATAGTTCAAGTAGGGAATTAGTACCTCAGTTTTGAGAAATACAATAATCATTACCGGAAACTGTCAATAAATCCATATCAAGTAAATATAAAACATGGAGTAAAAACAATTTAATGACAAATAGAACTGCAAAGAAGCCCACATCCATTTTTTTTTGTGGCACATATTAGAAAACAATGTTACTGATCTTGTGAAGGCATGCACGCTGCATTTGGATGCCCAAGTGAGCTGAATTGTGAACAATTAGTTTAATCAAGAGGATATGACAGATGGGATTTGTTGTTTTTTGGAATCTATTGAACCTGATAGTCATCTTATCCAAATTCAAAAAAAAAAGTCTTTCAATGCCATATATAACCATCAGATTGTAAAAATCATAGAATTCATGTTTACCTCTGCTTTAAATTATTTACAATTAAAAAATCAAATTAAAAGACCAGCTCTTCTAGTATGAATTGGAATACAACACTGTCATGAACTCTAGATTTCTGGTTCTGTGGCACACATTACTATATCAGATTTCTAATTTCTTGCTCCCTCAATCTATGTATGTGAAGAACACCCCATGGTATGATCTTGACCAGTGGCATATGCACAAGGCAGCTCATGTACATGCCAGACATCTGCCAGCATGGCAAATTGGTTACTTATGGAGAGAAGCACATGCTTTCTCCACACCTCCAAATCTAGATGTAGGTTGACTTCAACAAATACTTTGAGCCAGTTGTGTAATCAAAAGAATCCAACAAGTATCTCTGCTACCAAAAAGAACAAAATAAATAAATAAACATATATTGGAGTAGTAGGAACATTGTATCAAAGAAATTGAATGGTCAAGAGAAAAAATGACACTATGATTTGGGACATGAAATCTCTTTCCATTGGTTCGGGTGCCTCTACAACATTCGTAAACCTCAGTCAGAAGAAATTGGTACAGAAAGAGAAAACAAATTATAAGTGTAACCATGAAGGGGACCTTGCAATTACAAACCTGTAGAAACCAATAATACAAGCCAAAAGTTCATCAATTTCAATTGGGTTTTGCTTATGTTAGAAGCAGTAAAGGAGTTAACTGAATCAACAAAAAGATGATACCAAACAAAATGCCAGCAATTCTCAGAAGAAACTGAAAGTTTCAATTCAGTTTCAACAATCCAGAAACTTGTTGGGTTGAAACTACTAATACTCTAAGTAAATCATCAACTTGGAATGTTTTTCCAGCTTTTTAAATAGGTAAACTCAGCCAAGCTCATGCCATAAGTTTTTTGAACAATGTACAAAAGAAAATCTACACAGCAATATGCCAGGAGTAGAACACTTCTTGTTTGAATATCATACTTTCAAATTTTCTATTGAACAACTTGTCAGTGGTGTGGCAATGCTTATATCCTTCCAGCCCATCTGTCTCTGCTAATTCTGAATTATCTCTCTTTGTTCACAAAAAGGGCAGGCTGTTATTACAGAAAAATATGGCTTAGTTGGATGCAATGTTAGTGATGATATACATGGGTTAAGGAGGAAAACTTGCACTTACATATCTTATCAAATTCTGTGAAGGATCGTCCCTGAAACAGTCGTTGTTCCTCTTGCCATTAATGATCTCCAGCAGTAAGACCTCAAAGATAAAGACATATGATTTCACTGAGAAAAGCCCATCCATTGCATACTCTATAGACATATAAGTTTCATTGTGATGAAAGAAATTTGAAGATACACAATGCATGATCAGAGTACATTTAGTCTTCTTGGGTTCTCAATATGGGGACCCAAAGAGATGATGGGCCCCACTATGGATGGCTGATGGCCTGAAAAACTCCCAGGTAGAAAAATTCTAACCTTTCAACTAGTGACCATAAAGAAAATTCTTAAATCACTGTCCCCAATCCAATAAAACCCTCCTCGTGTAATCTGCACTAGATTTCCCCAATCCAATCAAGGAAGAGTGTGATGTGATGTAAAACATTGACATAGATCATCCCCAAAAAATTCTAAAATTTGATTTTCTCCAATTGATAATGAGTTGTGACATATCCTTCCATCTAATCATACAGCTGCCAGGAATAAAATAAGAGAGCTATGAAAAAAAAAAAAACTCAAAAGCAAGCTTAGAAGGAATTATGTATAAAAATGCAAAAAACCCTCGTTTTTTGGGACTACTAACAATTCTAAAAACAGATGCATCGAATAAGCAAAATAATTAAACAAAAAATATAAATATGAATTTTCGTACGATCTAAAATCTAGGGGCATAGGACCATTGCCCTATTTTATTTTTATGTGTATATAGAGAAAATTTCAAATCCACCTGAAGCAGTTAAAAAATACATTAAGACTGTACTGCTTCCAAACCATAGAGAAATATTGGATAGCAAAAGAAAATTTTGCCCAAATACCATAAAGGAAGCAGAGCTCTAGAAATCTCAACTCAGTTCAAAGGCCCACTTAAAAATTGATCTGGGATGGGTTGATTTTTGGAGAATGGATCCATTTGCAACCCTATAAAATGGCCAGATTCTTGAATCATCAATGTCCAATGCTACCTTAGGTTCATTTCTAGGCAAATCAACATGAAAAATCAAACATGTTATGACCATGTTACTCCATTTGGGAACAATAAAATAACATATGATCCCACTATTATGTCAAGCAACATACTAGCATATTACTCCAATACGATTAGGTCTTGCTTGGATACCACTATTAAGAACTCACTCCTACAATAGGACCTAAAAGGTTGTAAATGCATTATTTTAGTTGAAACAAAGATTGCAGACTCGTAAATGAGAAGATTTGCTTTTTCTTCTTTTTTTCCCTTCTTACATCCACAATCAGTACAAGAAGGAAAGAAGGGGAAATAACTTTAAACATTTTCTGTTTTATAGTTATCATAGGCATGTCTCTGTCCTACCTGCTTGCAATGCACTTAAAACTAGTCACACACACACACACACACGCACACACACATGACAACCACTTGGCAGCTACAATGTATATCGAATTCAATTAAACAAAAAGGCAAGAAGAGAAGAAAAAGATGAATGACTCACCGTGAAGTCCAACTATTTAGGATGCACTACAAAGTTTGCTCTTACTGCTACGAGTTCAGAATATGAGTAGAGCTTCGCTTAAGGAAAAGTAAATAAATGACCTTTACCGATGATGTATGCTGGATGCAAATAGAAATCCACCGACAACATCCATCTTTCTTATAGTGATTTAAACATGAGAAACGAACTTGTGAAATTCAAAGTGTTATAGATTCAAGTATAATTTTTCATGTTTAGTTATGCAAAGTAGCTTGAACCATTCATTTTGCTGTGATGGTTTTAACAATTTTCATCATTATGAAGTTTTTAATTCAAAGTTCTCATATTTTGAAATGATTGAGTCGCACTAATCATTGCACTCCAGGTGATCAAATTCCTCTCAGGAATTTCATCAAACACCCCACGTGCATACCCAATCTCTTCAGATTTCGCATAGAAATTCAACAACCTGGTCTGCAGGCTTGAGTCAAGCCCATTGAGGAAAACATGCGAATGGATTTGCAGGCCTTCTTCGAGTTTTTTTGAAGACTCATGTTATGTGCCTAATCTAGTTTCTTAGTTTAAAAATAAAAAAATAAAAAAAAGAAGGGAGAAGCCTAAATACTCCATAAATACCACCACTGGAAATGTGAAATATCCATAGAAACCTCCTTTAAAAGTAGAAAATAAGAAACCCAAGAAAAAAAATATAAACAACACACCCAAATCTACTGATTTGAAAAGAACCTCTAATAAATAGCCATAGAAATCCCAAGCAAGAAACTAAATCATCAGAAAATAAACAAACACATGTTAGATTTCCCAAAACAGAATGAAATCCTCTCCTAAAATCATCACAAACAGAGATTGAAGAAATTAGGGCCGAAAAATATAAAATAATGAAAGAGAAAGTGAAAGTTAAGTTTCGAGATCTGCAGAGATATAGATAGAGAGAGAGAGAGAGAGAGAGAGAGAGAGACTTCACTTCTTAATGCAGACGCCACACCAGATCCGGCATCCAATGCTGAGAGAGAGAGAGAGAGCATCGGGGGTAGTGAGAGGGAGAGAGTCGGGAGAGGGGAGCAAAAGAGGTTAGGGCTTTTTGGTATAAATACCCGATCGCTAACTGACGCCCTATTTTAATAAGAAACATTGTATGTACCTAAAAATAGGCCAGTCAAGTCATTAGGTGAGTAAGACATGTTGAATATGGACTGTGAACCTGTCTCGACTTCCTAGTGACTGGACTGGCCTGAGTTTTTACAATGGAACGAACACAATAGAGCCACATACTGAACCACTCGATTCTTGTACACACATGCCACATCAGCACATGTGAGAAATAAGGAAGTAAGATTCCAGGTTCTCATATCACAATTCACAACTAGCCATCACATTTCTCTAATTGAAAAGGAGAGAAGCCTTGAGAATGAAATGTGTAGAACAACAATACTATGAAGTCGATGTCATATCTATGAAAAAGTTAGCATATTTAATCTTCATAAACATTAAGCCAAAGAACTCATTCTTATAATAATCATATAGCAGACAAATAATGCTAAAGAGAATTGAAATTATAAGGTGCAAACTTCCATACCACACATATCGAGAAAGTGAATACTTAATAGACCAATGAAACAAAGAGGCAATTAAAACGATCGCAAACATATACAAGGAAAGAAAGCTTCACTTGAAAAGTATCCAGAATCAATTTCTTCACACCCTCGAGTCCACCAACATCTTCCCATTTTACATTAGGCACACTACAACAAAAGAAGGGATAGCCAACGCATTGCGGGGCTGGTTTTCCGACACTAACTAAAATCAGGCGTTGGATAAGAATCATATATAAATACCCTTCTAAAAAGCCCTAGCCCACTTTTTCTCCCCTCTCCCAACTTTCCCTCTCACCGCTCCCAACGCTCTCTCTAACTCTCCCTCCGCCCCAATTCTCTCTCTCTCTCTCTCTCTCTCTCTCTCCCCCTTTAGATGTAGTGACAACCATCGCCATCTTTCTTAGTCGACCCTCTCTCTCTATTTTCCCTTTTCCCTCTCTCAATCGATCCTCTCTTTGTTTCCCCTTTCTCAATCCACCTCTGCTCCTCTAGGGTTTCTCTCTCTCTCTCTCTCTCTCTCTCTCTCTCCCTCTCTCTCTCTTCTCTCTCTCTATCTTTTACAGACATGACCTAGGTTTTTCTCTCTCGATCTTTCCAAAATGGATTTGGATTTTTCTCTCAAGCTACAACAGATTTTCGATGCAGATCTAGGGTTTTCTCTCGAGCAATTAGCAGATTATCTACGACCACATCTAGTCATAAGGTAATTTCAGCTGATTGTTGTGATTGTTGTAAGTTCTCTTCAAAATATGAAACTGTAATCTCATTTATTATCTTAATTGAGTTATGTAATCTCATAATTATAAGATTTTCAGTTGTGGGTTGTTTTTACGGTAGGATGTACAGGCAGCAAGGATATGATCTGAACCTTTCATTTCTTGGGCCGGTTGTAAATGGGTGATGCAGCCTTATTGTAGGATCATGTCCACCTACCCTTTGTAATTATTGGCCTGTCAGTCTCTATTTTTTTTCATGGGTTTAGTTGGTGTCGTAGAACATGTCTCTGACAAGAAAGTGGAGGGTTTCACTTAGTGACAACACTTTGGGGACACAAGTGACATTTTGGAGGGAGTGACCAGAATACACAATATGAGTTTGACCCATATCATCCCTAAGAATTTCTTGAATACATGAAAGGCTTGGATTTCCAAATAATGCGCTATTAAAATTCAACTTCCAGGTTTGGTAGGAGGAATTAGCTAAAGATATTTTGTATGAAGTTCAATAGTCTCATAAAGGATCTTCCCATGGAATTGTTGACAACTTGACTTTGATATATATTTGCTAGCATTTTATTATATTGGAGATTGCATCTTGGGTGGACTGTGGACTCTACAAAGTTCAATGATATTGAATCATGCCGCTGAGTTTTTGTTTGCAGTCATTTGTTGTTTTATTATTCTTGCATTAATTTTGGCTAAACAACACTGCCATGCCTGCAGGCCACTAGTGGATTTTTTAGGTTGTTTTGGATTATGCAGAGTATCATTTTATTCTCAGGAACTCCTGGGAGTGTCCTGTGAACCGTAACATTTGTACTTACTGAAAGAAGTTGGGAAGCTTGTGCTTGTAATTCACATGAAGGACATGCTTTCATCTCTAAAAGGACCTATAACAACTGTTCATTTGACCACAAATTGTCAGCTTATTTAGATATATAATGTTATTCACCCTAGTGGGTCATGGATAACGACATTCATTGAAGTTCTTTTGGTTCTTTCTCATACCATTTGTTACTCTTTACGTGTGAATTATAAAATACCCAGGAAAATGACTAGTTAGCAAAAAAGTGATAAATAAAATTAAAAATTAAAAAATTAAAAACAAAAAAAAAAACATCACTTGGTTTTAACTCTGCCAATACAACTACTTGCATTGCCAATCCTAAGCCTGGGTAAAGGAGGAGGGAGAAAGGCTTGAGTGTCACAAAGTCAATAGCAAAAGAAGCTGGTAATTACACTTGACTATCTTTTTTATTTTTATTTTTTATTAAGTGTCATTTGGTTGCATGTATTTTCTTTAAAAAAAAAAAAACCTTTATAGGATCTCTAGAAATGGCAGCCAACAGGTAAGTACTTTGATTTTTCTTCTTTTGTCGCTTTCATCTCTCTCTTGTTGTTTTGTGCTTTTGGAGATGAATATTGGGTTTTTGGGTTTTGCTGTCATTCATTGAAATCACCATTTTTTGTTTGTGGGTTTAGATCAGCAGTCGGTTGAGCTGGAGCAGAAACAATGCAACAAAAGATATTAAATTTGGGGTCGAGGCTCGAGCGTTGATGCTTAAAGGTGTTGAAGACCTCACAGATGTTGTCAAAGTGACAATGGGACCAAAGGTGCTCTTTTATTATTATTATTATTTACCCATTAAAGTTATTGAAACCTTTGTTACTGTTCCTAGAGTTGTTCTTTTTGGAATTGTTGCTACTCTTGTGTTGATGATTTTGTTTGTATTGTTTTATCATGCTTTTTTATGTTGATTAGATTGAAAACTTGGTTTGTGATTACCATATTTTTATTTTCCTTCACGGAGTCATTAGTGTGTTTCACAGGAAGATTTTTTGTTCTTTTTTTACTTTTTTAAATAAAAATAAAATTTATACTTTTGCTTCCATTATGGTTACTTACAGTGTTCTCATTATGACATGTGGCAGATTTTGTCAGTGACTGTGAGAGTTTTCTAAAAGGATGTTACCGGGACCGCTCCCCCATTTTACATGATATGGCTTCCCGTGTCGCGATTCTATCACCAACATGCGAGTGAATCAGGTGGTAGCCGGATAGACATTGTGAGCAATGGGCATTGTCCCATGCATGGGGTCTAGATCATCCATTTCTGTAATTCTACAAGAATACAATCATTACCCAGGTAATCTGGATTATCAGTCAACAGTGATTATGTATTGAATATCAAAATCTCTTATACGTAATTTCGGTTAACTAAAATGAGATCAACTCATACTTAGGTGTTACTGAAATAGCTTTGCATGCGAAGTAAGCCTTTCATGATGTTATTAGAAATTTCTCTACTAATGCACATTTATGTTTGCTGTGATCAAGTTATTGAAAATTTATGGGATGATGAAGGCTGCCCAAAGTCCTTGTTTGAGCTCTGTACCTTTGTTATCGTGGCCACACTTACAATGTTGAGGAAGTCAGGGTTCTGCTTCCAACTTACATTTGGAAAGAAGAAATACATACGCATGTGTGTATATGCATGTTTGAGCTCCGTACCTTTGTTCCATTAAGAAAATCAAGAAAATTACTAGGTCTTATTCATCAATCTCTTTCATAAATAATTGATCTTGCTTAATTTATATTTTTTTCACTTCATTTATATGCTTTCCTAGATGCCCAACTTGTAACTCCTCAGAACCCGCTCTGTCGTAAGATATTATGGTGTATGACGGTGTCATGCCCCAGACTCAGTAACCAGACTCACAAGGAACCCGATAGCAGGTTCTGACCACAACGGCCTCCGTAGTACCCCAATCTCGGCTCCTGAGGCAGGTTCTAATCCCGAGATCTTACAAGGAGGATTTTTCATAATCATATATTCATTCCAATAGGAGCATACCCAAGATCACAGCAAGTAAATCTCGAAAATAATAAAGGGACACATCACAAAATCCACTATAAAATTAAACTTCTACAAGTACAAAGCAGAATGGAAATACATCTGATAGCAAAAGAAGGAAGAAGATCTGCAACACTGGGTGTCCTTGGCTCAACTCTAATCCAAGCTCTGCCGCTACGATGCTGACCTAGGATCACCTACACGCATCAATCGTGCATAAGCTTATAGAAGATTAGAGGGTGGTGAAAGTGTATGACAATGGTGCATAGAAGAATAATAGGAGATACAGGAGGAGAAACAAGATTAATGATAATATCGCTAGCCTTACCGAGGCTTATCATGAATATAATGCAATGAGTACTGGACGCCTTACCAAGACGATGCATAAAGGGGCTTATGTAACCGATGCAAATGCGAAGCGAAGTGATGTCAGTGCTCATATCCAATCCAAATATCAAGTACATTTTCAATTATAAGGAAATCATCGGGGTCTAGTACACTATAGGATGACTACCGCTCTACAGATCCTTACAACCAAATGAGTGTAGGAGACCTCACTACCCGCCTGTGGACAGTCAATCACTAGCAAGGCCTGACGGTAGCGGACCCATTCATGAGCTGGTCAGACTCAGCCTAGCTATTGCCCTCTTTTCCTTAGACAGGTAAGGCCACACCCCAATCCAACCGACTACACGATAGTGGGAGTCGCGGCCTAAAGGTGTAAGGCCCTCGTGTGCTTATGTTTCCACCTGGTCACGGCGGTGGAGTAGATCCTTGGTACCATTGAAGTTTTAGGAATTTTACTCATGGGCATCCTATGCACCCTATATGCTCAAGTAACATTTTTGGTGTCCAAATATGGCCATTCATGATGTATCTATGGAGGCAACAGTCTTAATGAAGCAAAGGCGATAACGTTCATATGCTATACAATGCCAGATGCATGAATCACACAATCAACCATGCATCAATTCCAAGCATCCAACGTGCTCAAGAGGGGATACTACGTCCCTCGGGGAAGGTATCATGCAATGCCCAATGACACAATCATGACCACACACACAGTGCCATTCATGCATACAATGATGTACATGGGCCATGAAGATGAATCTAGATGCGTTACACGGCGATATACAATGCAGTACATTCCTCCGATCTATGGAGGGACTAAGACTAGGTATTTAGACAATATCCATAAGGAACCAACCTCCAGTGGAGTCCCATTACCTGGGGTAGTCCACGAGACTAAGCATATAAGTTACATGACTAAATAATACAGAAATGGCCTTAACAAGAGTCTAAGATGGGCATCAAATCACACTTAGATACTACCGGGCCTAGAGGGGTTCATAATGGGACATTTAACCACTATCCCCCGAAAGGCATATCAAACACGATCTATATGGATAGAAGGCCCATGGCCTACATTCAAGATAAAAATAGGTGGTTACATATGTGTATACTCCTCATAATAGGCCATAAGAAAAAAAGGGGATAATACTATCTTCAACAACATGGGCCCCAATTGGGGAATTAAGGCCCAAGGCTCAATTCCCAATGGCCATAGAATCCATGCATTAAGTTGGACATGGCGGGCAGCCCGCGTACATAATATACGGCCTAAAAATAAGGTTAAGTTTGGATGAAATGGGCCCCATTAATCAGCCCAATACTAGAAATTTAAGTGGGCAACCAAGGGCCAAATACCATCCTTATCTCAGCCCACAAGTCCATCAAAATGGTGGAAGTCAGCCTAATATATGGTTGGGCTAAGCTGGGACGTCCCTGCCCACTCTGGGCCCACTAGATGTCCCAAAAATCTGATCTAAGATGGGTTCCTCATATGATCACTAAAGGTGACCTAGAAGAATGCATTGATTAGGCCAAAAGATGATAAGGAAACATAAGCATGCAACACATACACAAGTTCTTAATGTGGTGGGCCCCACAGCCAAATAAAGTTTTAACCATAAAAATGTACATTTAATGCCCCTTGATAAACTTATGTCCCGTTTGACTTCCTAGACCTAATAAAGTCCAGAAATTAATCAACTATGTGGAAACAAACTCATGAAGGCCAACAATATTCACCGGGGGTGGGGAGGGGCTCACCAGATGGAGGGTGTGTATACATCATGAAAAGATCAAGTGGGCCTGCTATTGGGTGAACCAAGGCTTGGACGGCCTGGACCAAACATACGTTAAGGTAGGTTCCTCATACATTCACATTGAGCCTTAAACAAATAGCCTAGGGCCTATGGTGGGCCTTTAACCATCCATAGAAGAACCCATGGGCCTACGTTAGGACCACCCAGGAGGACATCCAATCTCAACTGGTTCCCAAGAGGTAGCCTGCCTCTAACCAAATACAAATCAAGGCTCAAGGCCTAAACCAATCCATGGCCTAGTGGGCTATACACCAATCCCAACACTTAGGCAATATGGTGCGCCTTCAAGCAAGTTTTGGGCCCAACCATAAAGATCATGAGTCCACTCATTGTGGTGGGCCTAATGGGCGGCCCATTATTCCAACCATTTGGGTAATCCTTATATTTAAAATAAGCGAGTTGGGCCTCACATCTCTGCCCAAGGATGGGTTTAATTTAATTGGCAAGTAAGGGCCCAACTACTTGAGTATTTTGGCCCATAAAACCCATCACAATAGTGTATTAAATAAATGGCCAAAGGTTAGGGGCATATCAAGAAAATTTCAAGACATTGGGCTTAGGAAACCCAAGAGTTAACTATGAATATTGTTCTAATAAAAACCCATTTAAAGTGGGCCTTAAGAGTGCATTAATTAAGCCTAAAAATCTAATCAAAATAGGGCATGAAAGTGTAATAATGTCCCCATATTTGGTGGGCCATGCTGCCTTAAAACGTACATTTGTGGGTAGTAACCTTGAGCCTAATGCTGAAATTCTAGCCCACCCACTATCTGGGCTTGCTGAAATTCAATAAAAATTTATTTATACAATTATTTTAAATCTCTAGTGGCCTATACAAGTCACAAAGGGTCCCACCAGATGAAGGAGTGAATACAACACATAAATCAGGTGGGCCATGCTGCTGGACTGGACGTCCAGCAGTAGCCCAATGGGCTAGGCGTCCCAAGTGTAGGCAGTCTTATTGGCCTGGGTAATTGGGCCAAAACTCATCCAAATGGGACTTAATTGGATTCTACTGAAGGAGGGAATGTTCAAGCCCCATATGGACCCCACTTGGATGAATAGTGGGACACAAAATACATTAAGGTGGGCGCACAAGGCGGCCTGGACGGCCAGCTAAGGCTGGACATCCTAGCCTAGTGGGGCAGTCCAGCCAGCGCCACGAATTGCACAGGGGTCTGTTGACCCCAAAACTTGGTAGCTAGCTAATATCATGGGTGAGACACCTCTCTGTAAATTTTTAGAATTTTTGAAATAGAAAAACTATTTTAATTAATTTAATAAATATAGACTATACAGAAAAATCTGTTTGACCTGGGAGTCCCAGCTTGGTAGGCCGGTCCAGCCCTTCTCACGGTGTGCAAAGGGGTCCGTTGGGCCCAAAAATTGGTAGGTGAGTCCTAACATGGGTAGGATACCTCTCTAAAAATTTTAATGATTTGTGATTTAGTAGAAGTATTTTAATTAATTTACGGAATCCAGATTATCCAGCAAATCTGCTAAGTGCAGAATTTTGGTAGACCCTGATCTGAGCCTCCAATGGGGTGGATGAATAGCCTCAAAAAATTTGGGAAAAATAGGTTTTAGGTCTCCTCATATATGTACTACAAGTTGGGGTCTAGGGATGTGGCCCACCAGTGGAAAACTATAGAATAGGTGGGGTCCTAAGTTACAAGAGAAATTTCCAGCAATATGGACAACAACATATTGTTGTCCAAACTAGCCCAAAAAAATAAATAAAAAGGAAATAAATCATCATTTCCTCAAGGTGGGGTCCACCTAGATGGGTCACACAACTCTTAGACCCATGCCTCTTCCAATATCATCTATAAAATGAAACCTAAAGGCTGTCTAAAACATGCCAACATCATGGGGCAACAAGGTTAGCCCTGGACGTCCAACCACTTGGGCCTGGTTGCATGTCACATCAGGTGGGCCACACATACATCAAATTTACTATAAATACAGGAAAGAAAATATGGAGAAGAATCACAATCTAGCCAAGGGGTAGGGCCCCGCCACTAATGAGCCCTCCCAAGAATCAATCTCATCCATACAACTATGTTGATTGAACATGCAACATTAAACTAATGCATGCATGATCTATGATTAAAATGGATGGTTGGGATGGCATCCTAACATGATATTTAAGGTCTAGATGACCTTGAAATGGAGTAGATCATGAATACATCATGATGGGGTCCATGGAGAATGGCCCCATCATGGATCATGACATGCATGTAGGATGGGCCAAAGGGCCACATCCATAGGATCAAATGGGATCCCCACCTTAGATTGGTGGGTCCCATATGATCCATTTATGAAGAGAAAGAAGATCAAAGGGTAGAAAAGAAAATCAAAAATTTATAATCACCCACCTCACAAGAACACCAAGAATCTTCTACCGCTAGGCTCCTTAGGCTCCAAGGTGCATAGATCTAAGGTTGAGATCTTTCTTCAAGTGTTAGATGTGGGAATTTATGAGTGAAAGTGGGCTGAAATTTGCTGAGCAAGGTGGGACGTCCAAGATCCTCTAGCTAGAGAGAAAGAGAGAAATGAGGGAGAGAAGATGGGAAGAAATGTGAGGGAAGTTGCTAGGATAAAGGGTTTTAGGAGTGCAATCATAAAATAGCTAGAAACTAAAAGCAATGATGGCTCTTCTCTCCTTGAGAAGAGGAAATTTCAGATTTTTCTAGCCTAGGATAGAGGAAAAGGCGTGATTTCCATGGGAGAGAAGGAAAAGTGATAGCCTAGAGAAGAGAACTCATCATAAGATGCTAGCTATGGGCCAATGTCCGAGGCTAGCTAGGCTAACTAGGCAAATATGAATTGTAGGATGATTTTATGCATGGGAAAATGTGTACACCCTAGGTGGACCCTACAAAATACAATCAACAGTCCACAAGAAGCGCGACCTACATCTTTTGATTTACAACTTGGATTGCTGCACAAGCCGTGGTGTAGGAACTGCGACGATGATGTGGTCGCTATGGCTCTAAATTTGGGTCGATCTAGGTCAGGTCTACATGACTGGACTTGAGGATGACCGCAAACACTAATAGAAGGTCGCAGGTTTTTGAGATTTGACTGCTAGGACCATGAGACCTAGAGGAACCAAATGCACACACTCGGGTAGGGTCTTACATCTCTCCCCACCAACAAAGAAATTTTGACCTCAAAATTGCCAAAATCAGAATAACAACAATGCATAAACATCATGATATATGTTAATAAGCACAAGAGAAGGAAATATATAGAATAACATAACAATCAAGCATCAAACAAATGGGGATAATGCTCCCTAATCTCGACTTCGCGTTCCCAAGACGCCTCAACCTCCGAATGATGACCCCATTGCACCTTCACTAAGGGAATGACCTTGGTCCTGAGAACCTGCCCCTTCCGATCAAGAATACGAATTGGCTGCTCAATGTAAAAAGCATCCTCATGGATCTCGAGTGGCAGCCAATCAATCACAAAGATAGTGTCTGACCCACACTTTCGCAACAAAGAAGCATGAAACACGTCGTGGATCACGGACAACTAAGGAGGTAAGGCAAGCCTGTAGGCCACAGCGCCTAGGCGCTCGGTAATCTCAAAAGGTCCAATGAATCTCGGGGCTAGCTTGCCCTTCACACCAAATCGAACCACACCTTTCATAAGCGAGACCTTGAGATATACCATGTCCTGAATACGAACTCGAGGGGTCAACTTCGAAAATCAGTAAAATTCTTCTGCTGGCTATAAGCTGTGCACATCCTCTGCCTAATAACATCAATAGCCTCCGACGTTTGCTCAATATGCTCGGTACCTAAGAGATGATACTCTCCAACCTCAGTCCAACAGTTAGGAGATCTACATGGTCTGCCATAAAGTGCCTTAAAAGGAGCTAGGCCGATAGTCGTCTGATAGCTATTATTGTACGCAAACTCGGTGAGGTATAAATGCTCATCCCAACTGTCCTCAAAGTTGATCACACAAGCTCTGAGCATATCCTCAAAGATCTGGTTGACCCTTTCAGTCTGCTCATCCGTCCGTGAATGATAAGCGGTGCTGAGATGCAAGGTGGCCCTCATCGCCTATTGGAAATTCCTCCAAAACTGAGACGTAAATCTAGAGTCTCGATCTGAAACGATGGAAACTAGGATGTAGTGCAGTCTCACTATCTCCTCCATAAACACCTTTGCAAGCTGGTCCATAGACCAAGAAGCACGCACCGGAATGAAATAAGCCGACATCATCAAACTATCAATGATAACCCAGATGGTATCGTGATTGTGACTATGCTGAGTCCTCGACAAACCTACGATAAAGTTCATCGATAATGCTCCCACTTCCACACTGGGATGCTCAACGGCTGCAAGGGACCAGAAGGTCTCTGGTGATCGGTCTTGACATGTTGGCATGTGTCACACTCAGCCACAAAACTAGCAATCTGGCATACCATCCCTAACTAGAAATACTGCCTTGACAACAAAACAAGACAACAAGCTCGATATTAGCAATATAAAACTATTCAACGAGTAAGAACATCTCACCAATCAAAACTGAACACGATAATATCATCAGCCTAACACAGTGATCTTCCCCTAAATGTCGATACTGACAATCCCTTATAACAGACTCTAATAGTAATCTGATTGAACAAAAACCCTTGGATACAAAAAGGGTGCGATGCACCAAAACACAAGACTTACATACAGAAACAAAGAGAATACCCATAACGACTCCCCTAATAACTAAGGGTCCTGTTGAGTCACACAAAATCAAGACTGAGGTGGCTGGGGAGGTGTTTGTCCCCTCTACATCTGCGGTCTCTACTGCTACTGTAGTCACTTCAAAGGTCTATCTTGCTGATGGGGACACTCGCGCCTATGGTGTCCCTTCTACCCACAACTGAAGTAAACTTTAGCCAATGGTCTAGAAGAAGGGGCTACTAGTTGTGCCGATGATGAAGCTAACTGGGTAAAAGATGGCACTGGCTGTGCCGCTGGCAGTCGAAACCCTAAATGTCTCATACATCGACGATACTGATGCTGATAGTAGCCACTGGAATGCACCTTCCTCTTTCGACCTTCTCCCTGAAGTAAATACACCGTCATCGGGGCTCACTGCAAAGTCGAATCTCGTAAAAGGGGGCTCGTATGCTCCTGCTTTGCCTATCCGGGCATCTCAGGAACGGGCTGACGGGTCTTAAGAACATTAGTGATGACCTGCATCAACTACTGGATATGCTCAACTCCTAGAGGAATCGTCAGATAAGCGGGGTTAGCACTGGCCTTTGACGGAGGCATAGGTACGGTGGGAGCCTCAGGATAGGTATGACAAGCTTAAGAGGGGAAACGGGAATTCAGATGGTGGAGCAAAAGTCACTCGGATCGCTAGAGTGGAATGAGAACCAAGTTCATGGGCACCACGGCCACAGGCGCCACAATCATTGGCACCTCGACTAGACGGCATGGTCTACAGAAAGAACAAAGGTGATGGATATCTAGGGATTAGAATCCTTGAAGGCTCAAACAGAACGAGGGAAACGCACTCGTGACACTACTTGCCTGAAGCTCAGAGCAGATATGTGATATCATCCCAAGTTATTCCAAAATTACTTGCTATGCTGTGATACCAACTCCTGTCACACCCCAGACCTCGGTAACAGGGCTTACAAGGAACTCGATAGCCGATTCTAGCCGCAACAGCCTCTGTAGTACCCCAATCTCGGCTCCTGAGGTATGTTCCATTCTTTGGATCCTACAAGGAGGATTTTTCATAATCATATATCCATTCCAATACAAGCATACCCAAGATCACAGCAAGTAAATCTCAAAAATAATAAAGTGACACATCACAAAATCCACTATAAATTTAAACTTTTACAAGTACATAGCAGAATGGAAATACATCTGATAAAAAAGAAGGAAGAAGATCTGCAACACTGGGGGTCCTCGGCTCAACTCTAATCCAAGCTCTGCCACTACGATGTTGACCTAAGATCACCTGCACACATCAATCGTGCATAAGCTTATAGAAGCTTAGAGGGTAGTGGAAGTGTGTAACAATGGTGCATAGAAGAATAATAGGAGATACAGGAGGGGAAACAAGATCATTGATAATATCGCTAGCCTTACCGAGTCTTATATGAATACAATGCAATGAGTACTGGATGCCTTACCAAGGTGATGCATAAAGGGGCTTATGTAGCTGATGCAAATGTGATGCGAAGTGATGCCAGTGCTAATATCCAATCCCCATGTCAAGTACATTTCCAATCATAAGGAAATCATCGGGGTTTAGTACACTGCAAGATGACTACTGCTCTACAGATCTACACAGCCAAATGAGTGTAGGAGACCTCATTACCCGGTTGTGGACAACCAATCACCAGTAAGGGCTGATGGTAGCGGACCCATTCACGACCTGGTTAGATTCAGCCTAGCTATTGCCCACTTTCCCTTAGACAGGTAAGGCCAGACCCTAATCCAACCGACTACATGATAGTGGGAGTTGTAGCCTAAAGGTGTAAGGCCCTCGTGCGCTGATGTTTCCACTCGGTCACGGCGCTGGGGCAAATCCTTAGTACTATGGAAGTTTTGGGGATTTCACCCATGGGCATCCTATGCACCCTATATGTGGCCATCCACGATGTATCTGTGGAGGCTACAACCCTGATGAAGCAAGGGCGATAATGTTCATATGTTATACAATGACAAATCTATGAATCACACAATCAACCATGCATCAATTCCTAGCATCCAACGTGCTCAAGAGGGGATACTACGTCCCTCGAGGAAGGTATCATGCAATGCCCAATGGCACAATCATAACCACACACACACAATGTTATTCAAGCATACAATGATGCACATGGGCCATGAAGATGAATCTAAACATGTTATGCGACGATATATATTGCGGTGCATTCCTCCTATCCAAGAAGGGACCAAGACTAGGTATTTAGACAATATCCATAAGGAACCAACCTCTAGTAGAGGCCCATTACCTGGGATAGTCCATGAGACTAAGCATATAAGTTACATAACTAAATAATATAGAAATGGCCCTAATAAGAGTCTAAGATGGGCAGCAAATCACACTTAGATACTACTGGGCTTAGAGGGGTCCATATGGGGACATTTAACCACTATCCCCCAAAAGTCACATTAACCATGAACTATATGAATAGAAGGCCCAAGGCCTACATTCAAGATAAAAATAGGTGGTCACATGTGTATACACCTCATAATGGGCTATAAGAAAAAAGGGGATAATACTATTTTCAACAACATGGGCCCCAAGAGGGGAATTAAGGCCCAAGGCTCAATTCTAATGGCAATAGAATCCATGCATTAAGTTGGACATGGTGGACAGCCAGCGTACACAATATATGGCCCAAAAATAAGTTTAAGTTTGGATGAAATGGGCCTCACTACATCAGCCCAACACTAGCAATTTAAGTGGGCAACCACGGGCCCAATACCATCTTTATCTCAGCCCACAAGTCCATCAAAATGGTGGAAGTCAGCCCAATATATGGCTAGGCCAAGCTGGGATGTCCGTGCCTACTCTGGGCCTACTAGATGTTCGAAAAATATGATCTAAGATGGGGTCCTCATATGATCACTGAAGGTGACCCAAAATAATGCACTAGTTAAGCACAAAGATTATAAGGAAACATAAGCATGTAACACGTACACAAGTTCTCAATGTGGTGGGCCCCACAGCTAAATAAATTTTTAACCATAAAATTGTACATTTAAGGCCCCTTGATAAACTTTTAGCCCGTTTGACTTCCTGGACCTACTAAAGTCCTAAAATTAATCAATTATGTGGAAACAATCTCATGAACGCCAACAATATTCACACGGGGGCTCCAACAGATGGAGGGTGTATATACATCATGAAAAGATCAAGTGGGCCTGCTACTGGATTATGAATCCAACAACAACCCAAGGCATAGAGTGCCTCGATGATCGGGCGATCCAAGGCTTGGACGGCCTGGACTAAACATGCGTTAAGGTAAGTTCCTCATACATTCACATTGAGCCTTAAACAAATGGCCTAAGGCCTATTGTGGATCTTTAACCATCCATAGAAGAACCCATAGGCCTACCTTAGGACCGCCCAGGAGGACATCCAACGTTAACTGTTTCCAAACAAGTAGCCCGCCTCTAACCAAATACAAATCAAGGCCTAAGGCCTAAACCAATCCATGGTCTAGTGGGCTATACACCAAGCCCAACACTTACATAATATGGTGGGCCTTCAAGCAAGGTTCAGGACCAACCATAAAGATCATAAGTCCACTCATTGTGGTGGGCCTAATGGGTAGCCCATTATTCCAACCATATGGGTAATCCTTTTATTTAAAACAAATGATTTCGACCTCACAAATCGGCCCAAATATGGGTTTAATTTAATGGGCAAGCAAGGGCCCAACTACTTGAGTATTTTGTCCCATAAAACCCATCACAATAGTGTATTAAATATGCACCCAAAGGTCAGGGGCCTATCAAGAAAATTTCAAGACATTGGGCCTAGGAAACCCAAGAATTAACTATGAATATTGTTCTAATAAAAACCCATTTAAAGTGGGCCTTAAGGGTGCACGAATTAAGCCTAAAAATCTAATCAAAATAGGGCATGAAAGTGTAATAATGTGACCGTATCTAGTGGGCCATACTGCCCTAAAATGTACATTTATGGGTAGCAACCTTGCGCCTAATGCTGAAATTCCAGCCCACCCACTATCTGGGCTTGCTGGAAATTCAACAAAAATTTATTTATAATATTATTTTAAATATATAGTGGCCCATACAAGTCATAAACGGTCTCACCAATTGAAGGAGTGAATTCAACACATAAATCAGGTGGGCCATGCTGTTGGACTTGAGGTCTAGCAGTAGCCCAATGGGCTAGGCATCCCAGGGGTAGGCAGTCCTATGGGCCTAGGTAATTAGCCCAAAACTCACCCAAATGGGTCCCATATGGATGCTACTAAAGGAGGGAATGATCATGCTCCCTATGGATCCCACTTGGATGAATGGTGGGACACAAAATACATTAAGGTGGGCCTGCAAGGTGGCCTAGACGGCTAGCCAAGGCTGGACGTCCCAGCCTGGTGGGCTGGTCCAGCCAGTGCCACGAATTGTACAGGGGTCCGTTGACCCCAAAACTTTGTAAGTGGGTATTATCCTGGGTGGGACACCACTTTGTAAATTTTCAAAACTTTTAGAATATCATAAGTATTTTAATTAATTTAAAGAAGACAAATTGTCCAGAAAAATCTGTTTGACGTGGGCGTCCCAGCCTGGTGGGCCGGTCCAGCCCTTGTCACGGTGTGCACAGTGGTCCGTTGGCCCCAAAAATTGGTGGGTAGGTCCTACCATGGGTGGAACACATCTCTATAAATCTTCATGATTTTTTAATTAATATAAATATTTTAATTAATTTGTGAAATCCAAACTATCTAGCAAATCTGTTAAGTGCAGAATTTTGGTAGACCCTGATCTGAGCCTCCAATGGGGTGGATCAATGGCCTCAAAAAATTTAAGAAAAATAGGTTTTAGGTCCCCTCATATATTTACAACAAGGTTGGGTTTAGGGATGTCACCCACCAATGGAAAATTATAGACTAAATCTATACCAAACAATCAATTACAACAGAAATCTCCAGCAATATGGACAACAACATAATGCTGTCCAAACTAGCCCCAAAAAATAAATAAAAGGGAAATAAATCATCATTTTCTTAAGGTGGGGTCCACCTATATGGGTCACACAACTCCCATACCCAAGCCCCTTCCAAGTTCATCCAGAAAATTAAACCCAAAGGCTGTCCAAAACATGCCAACAATATGGGGCAACAAGGTTGGGCCTGGATGTCCAACCACTTGGGCCTGGTTACATGGCACGTCAGGTGGGCCACACATACATCAAATTTACTATAAAGACAAGAAAGAAAATATGGAGAAGAAGTACAATCCGGCCATGGGGTTGGGTCCCGCTACAAATGGGCCCTCCCAAGAATCAATCTCATCCCTACAACTATGTTGATTAAACATGCAACATTAAATTAATGCATGCATGATCTATGATTAAAATGGATGGTTGGGATGCCATCCCAACATAATGTTTAAGGTCTAGATGACCTTAAAATAGAGTAGATCATAAAATTCATCATGATGGGCTAAAGGGCCACATCCATAGAGAATGACCTCATCATGGATCATGACATGCATGTAGGATGGGCTAAAGGGCCACATCCATAGGATCAAATGGGATCCCCACCATGGATTGGTGGGTCCCATATGATCCATCTATGAAGAGAAAGAAGATCAAAGGGTAGAAAAGAAAATAAAAAATTTATAATCACCCACCTCACAAGAACACCAAGAATCTTCTACCGCTAGACTCCTTAGGCTCCAAGGTGCATAGATCTAAGGTTAAGATCTTTCTTCAAGGGTTAAATGGGGGAATTTATGAGTGAAAGTGGGCTGGAATTTACTGAGCAAGGTGGGACGTACAAGCTCCTCTAGCTAAAGAGAAAGAGAGAAATGAGGGAGAGAAGATGGGAAGAAATGAGAGGGAAGTTGCTAGGATAAAGAGTTTTTAGGAGAGCAATCATGAAATTGCTAGAAACTAAAAGCAATGATGACCCTTCTCTCCTTGAGAAGAGGAAATTTCAGATTTTTCTAGCTTAGGATAGAGAAAAAGGCATGATTGTCATGGGAGAGAAGGAAAAGCGATAGCCTAGAGAAGAGAAATCATCATAAGATGCTAGCTATAGGCCTATGTCCGAGGCTAGCTAGGCTAGCAAGGCAATTATGAAACATAGGACGATGTCATTCATGGGAAAATGTGTACACCCTAGGTGGGCCCTACAAAACATAATCAACAGTCCATAAGAAGCCGACCTACATCTTTTGATCTACAACTCGGATTGTCGCACGAGACGCGGCGTTGGAACCGCGGTGATGATGCGGTCGCTATGGCACAAAATTTAAGTCAATCTAGGTCGGGTCTATGTGACTAGACTTAAGGATGACCACAAACACTAATCGAAAGTCACCGGTCACCGAAATTTGACTAGTAGTACCGCATGACCTAGATGAATGAAATGCACACACTCAGGTAGGGTCTTACATCTCTCCCCACCAACAAAGAAATTTTGTCCTCGAAATTGCTAAAATTAGAATAACAACAATGCATAAACATCATGATATATGTTAATAAGCACAAGAGAAGGCAATATATTAAATAACATAACAATCAAGCATCAAACAAATGGGGATAATGCTCCCTAATCTCAGCCTCGCGTTCCCAAGACGGCTCGGCCTCCGAATGATGACCCCATTACACCTTCACTAAGGGAATGACCTTGTCCTGAGAACCTGCTCTTTCTGATCAAGAATACGAATCGGCTGCTCAATGTAAGAAGCATACTCACGAACCTCTAGTGGTTGTCAATCAATCATATGGATAGTGTCCAACCCACACTTCTACAACAAAGAAGCATGGAACACGTCATGGATCGTGAACAACTCAGGAGGTAAGGCAAGCCTGTAGGCCACAACTCCCAGGCGCTCGGTAATCTCAAAAGGTCCAATGAATCTCGGGGCTAGCTTGCCCTTCACACCAAATCGAACCACACCTTTCATAAGCGAGACCTTGAGATATACCATGTCCTGAATACGAACTCGAGGGGTCAACTTCGAAAATCAGTAAAATTCTTCTGCTGGCTATAAGCTGTGCACATCCTCTGCCTAATAACATCAATAGCCTCCGACGTTTGCTCAATATGCTCGGTACCTAAGAGATGATACTCTCCAACCTCAGTCCAACAGTTAGGAGATCTACATGGTCTGCCATAAAGTGCCTTAAAAGGAGCTAGGCCGATAGTCGTCTGATAGCTATTATTGTACGCAAACTCGGTGAGGTATAAATGCTCATCCCAACTGTCCTCAAAGTTGATCACACAAGCTCTGAGCATATCCTCAAAGATCTGGTTGAGCCTTTTGGTCTGCCCATCCGTCTGCGGATGATAAACGGTGCTGAGATGCAAGGTGGCCCCCATCACTACTGGAAACTCCTCCAAAATTGAGACGTAAATCTGGAGTCTTGGTCTGAAACGATCGAAACTAGGATGCCGTGCAGTCCTACTATCTCCTCAATAAACACCTTTGCAAGTCGGTCCATGGACCAGGAAGCATGCACTGGAATGAAATGAGCTGACTTCATCAGACGATCAATGATAACCTAGATGGTATCGCACTGAGTCCTCGACAAACCTGTAATGAAGTCCATCGATACATGCTCTCACTTCCACACTGGGACGCTCAACGACTGCAAGGGACCCCGGGGTCTCTGGTGATCTACCTTGACACGCTGGCATGTGTCACACTCAACCACAAAACTGGTAATCTGACAAACCATCCCTGACCAAAAATACTGCCTTGAAAACAAAACAAGTAAACAAGCTCGACATCGGCAATATAAAACTATTCAGCAGGCAAGAACATCTCACCAACCAAAATGGAACACAATAATATCATCGGCCTAACACAGTGATCTTCCCAAAAATATCGATACTGATAATCCCTTACGGAAGACTCTAATAGCAATTTGATCAAACAAAAGCCCTTGGATACAAAAAGGGTGCGATGCACTAAAACACAAGACCTACATACGGAGACAAGGAGAATACCCATAACGACTCCCTTAATAACTAAGGGTCCTGCTGAGTCACGCAAAATCAAGCTTGAGGTGGCTGGGGAGGTGTCTATCCCCTCTGCATCTGCAGTCTCTACTACTGCTGCAGATGCTTCGAAGGTCTATCCTACTAATGGGGACACTCATGCCTACAGTGTCCCTTTTGCTCATAACCGAAGCAAACTCCGGAGAGTGGTATAGAAGAAGGGGTTGCTGGTTGCGCCGATGATGAAGCTAACTTGGTAAAAGATGGCACTAGCTATGCCACTGGCATTCGAAACCCTAAATGTCTCATACGTTGACGATACTAACGCTGATAGTAGCCACTGGAATGCGCCTTCCTCTTTCAGCCTTCTCCCTAAAGTAAATACAACGTGACCGAGGCTCGCTACGAGTCGAATCTCGCAAAAAGGGGCTCGCATCCTCCTGCTTTGCCTATCTGAGCGTCTCAGGAATGGGCTGACGGGTCTGGAGAACATCAGTGATGACCTACATTAACTGCTAGAGATGCTTAGCTCCTACAGGAATTGTCAGATAAGCGGGGGTAGCACTGGCCTCTGACAGAGGCACAGGTACCGCGGGAGCATCAAGAATAGGTACGACAGGCTCAATAGGGGAAACAAAAATCTCACATGGTGGAGAAAAAGTTACTCGGATCACTAGAGTGGAATGAGAACCATGTCCATGGGCTCCATGGCCACGGGCGCCACAATCATGGCCACCTCGACTAGACAGCATGGTCTGCAGAAAGAACAAAGGTTATGGATAGCTAGGAATTAGAATCCTTGAAGGCTCAAACGGAATGAGGGAAATGAACTCGGGACACTACTTGTCCTAAGCTCATAGCAGATACATGACACCATCCCAAGTTATTCCAAAATTACTTGCTATACTTTGATACCAACTCCTGTCATGCCCCAGACTTAGTAACCAGGTTCAGAAGGAACCTGATAGCCAATTCTGGCCACAACAGCCTCCATAGTACCTCAATCTCAGCTCTTGAGGTAGGTTCCGATCCTAGGATCCTATAGGGAGGATTTTTCATAATCATATATCCATTCCAATACGAGCATACCTAAGATCACAGCAAGTAAATCTCGAAAACAACAAAGGGACACATCACAAAATCCACTATAAATTTAAACTTTTACAAGTACATAGTAGAATGAAAATACATCTGATAGCAAAAAGGAGGAAGAAGATCTGCGACACTGGGGGTCCTCGGCTCAACTCTAATCCAAGCTTTGCCGCTATGATGCTGACCTAGGATCACGTGCATGCATCAATCGTGCATAAGCTTATAGAAGCTTAGAGGGTGGTGGAAGTGTGTGACAATGGTGCAAAGAAGAATAATAGGAGATACAGGAGGAGAAACATGATCAATGATAATATCGCTAGCCTTACTAAGGCGTATCATGAATACAATGCAATGAGTACTGGACGCCTTACCAAGGTGATGCATAAAGAGGCTTATGTAGCCGATGCAAATGCGCTGCGAAGTGATGTCAGTGCTCATATCCAATCCACATATCAAGTACATTTCCATTCATAAGGAAATCACTGGGGTCTCGTACACTGTAGGATGACTGTCGCTCTAAAGCTCCCCAGAGTCAAACGAGCATAGGAGAACTCACTACCCGCCTGTGGACAACCAATCACCAGTAAGGCTTGATGGTAGCGGACCCATTCACGAGTTGGTTAGACTCACTTAGCTATTTCTCTGTTTCCCTTAGACAGTAAAGCCACACCCTAATCTAACCGACTACACAACGGTGGGAGTTGCGGCCTAACTGTATAAGGCCCTCATGCGCTCATATTTCACTCGGTCATGGCACTAGAGCAGATCCTTGGTACCATTGAAGTTTTAGGAATTTTACTCATGGGCATCCCATGCACCTTATATGCTCAAGTAACATTTTCGGTGTCCAAACATGGCCATCCATGATGTATCTGTGGAATCTACAGCCCTGATGAAGTAAGGGCAATAACGTTCATATGTTATGCAACGCCAGATGCATGAATCACACAATCAACCATGCATCAATTCCAAGCATCAGACGTGCTTAAGAGGGGATACTATGTCCCTCAGGGAAGGTATCATGCAATGCCCAATGGCACAATCATAACCACACGCACACAGTGTCATTCAAGCATACAATGATGCACATGGGCCATAAAGATGAGTCTATATGCATTATGCGGTGACAAACAATGCGGTACATTCCTCCTATCCAAGAAGGGACCAAGACTAGGTATTTAGACAATATCCATAAGGAACTAACCTCTAGTGGAGGCCCATTACCTGGGGTAGTCCACGAGACTAAGCATATAAGCTACATGATTAAATAATATAGAAATGGCCCTAACAAGAGTCTAAGATGGGCATCAAATCACACTTAGATAATACCGGGCCTATATGGGTCCATAATGGGGACATTTAACCACTATCCCCCAAAAGGCATATCAACCATGAACTATATGGATAGAAGGCCCAAGACCTACATTCAAGACAAAAATAGGTGGTCAAATATGTGTATACACCTCATAATGGGCCATAAGAAAAAATGGGGATAATACTATCTTCAACAACATGGGCCCCAAGAGGGGAATTAAGGCCTAAGGCTCAATTCCCAATGTCCATATAATCCATGCATTGAGTTGGACTTGGTGGGCAGCCCGCGTACACAATATACGACCCAAAAATAAGTTTAAGTTTGGCTAAAATGGGCCCCATTACATCAACTCAACACGAGCAATTTAAGTGGACAACCAAGGGCCCAATACCATCATTATCTCAGCCCACAAGTCCATCAAAACGGGGAAAGTCGGCCCAATATATGGTTGGGCCAAGTTGGGATGTCCCTGTCCACTTTGGGCCCACTAGATGTCCCAAAAATCTTATCTAAGATGGGGTCCTCATATGATCACTAAGGGTGACCCAGAAGAATGCACTAATTAAGCCCAAAGATTATATGGAAACATAAGCATGTAGCACGTACACAAGTTCTCAATGTGGTGGGCCCCACAGCCTAATAAATTTTTAACCATAAAATATACATTTAAGTCTCCTTGATAAACTTTTGGCCCATTTGACTTCTTGGACGTACTAAAGTCCATAAATTAATCAACTATGTGGAAATAATCTCATGAAGGCCAACAATATTCATAGGGGGGCCCCACCAGATAGAGGGTGTGTATATATCATGAAAAGATCAAGTGGGCCTGCTACTGGATTCTGAATCCAGCAACAACCCAAGGCAGAGAGTGCCTCCATAATCGGGTGATCCAAGGCTTGGACGGCCTAGACCAAACATGTGTTAAGGTATGTTCTTCATACATTCACATTAAGCCTTAAACAAATGGCCTAGGGCTTATGGTGGGCCTTTAATCATCCATAGAAGAACCCATGGGCCTACCTTAGGACCACCTAGGAGGACATCCAACACTACAAGAAATTCTACTTTTACCTACGAAACAATTCGTAGGTAAATGATATGATTTCGTAGGCAAAAAGTTTTACCTTGGTAAAAGACCATGGGTAAAGGCTTTTACCAATGAAAAATGTCATCCTTGGCAATGGTAAGACTTTTACCTATGAAAGTAGTTGTACTATGTGAAGACTTTTACCTACGAATTTTTTCGTAGGTGAAAACTGTGTTAAGACTTTTACATACGAAAGTTTGCGTAGCTAAAAACTTTGTTAAGACTTTTACCTACGAACTTTTCGAAGGTGAAAACTGTGTTAAGACTTTTATCTACGAAAGTTTTCATAACTAATAACTGTATTAATACTTTTACCTACGAAATTTTTCACAGGTAAAAACGGTGTTAAGACTTTTACCTACGAAATATTTCGTAAGTACCAACTGTGTTAAGGCTTTTACCGACGAAATTGATCATAGGTACAAATGTTATTTTTCTTTTTACCTATGAAATTTGACGTAGGTAAAAACTGTTGATGAAACTTTTACTTACGAAATGATTTGTAGGTAAAAAATTGTGAATGAATCTTTTACTTATGAAAAATTTCGTAGGTAAAAATGTCGATGAAACGTTTACCTATGAAAATTGTCATAGGTAAAAGTATTTTTTTTCCAAAAAATAGGCAAAATTTTCTGTTATACACCTATTACAATATATTTCATTATATTCACATTCCCATTTTCCAAACAAACACAAACTACATCCATCCAAACACAAACCACATCCATATATACATAAATAATCTTATCCACATTATATTCATCCACGTACAAATACATATTTCTCATTATGTAGAATCACCAAGCAGAAACAGTAAAATAGAGTCATCAAACAAGATTCCTCGCTTATATAAATTACAGGTTGTACTATCATGTAGGACGAATGCTCGCATACAACTAGTTGGTGTGTAGGGCCCATTGTCATGTTTGTAAGACACCTGACCTCACCCATACAGCAAGGTGCCTCCACAATAAAAATAAGACACCTCAAAAATCAAGTAGATGAAAACATTAGATGGGCCCCCCGTGAATGTGAAGGCTTTTGGGTGGTTGTCATTGTTTTCTATGGTGAGGTGCACCTGATAGTTTGATTAACCTGATTTTTTAGGCATCTTTTTCATGGTGGGACAACCTCCCTAGATGGTTTGGATGTTACACAAACACCACAGTGGGCCGGCAAACCAAATAGTTAGATGTACAACTAGTTGTGTATGAGCATTTCTTGTTATGTAGAATCACCAAGTAGAAAAAGAAAAATAGAGTCATCAGACAAGATTCCCCACTTATATCAATTATGGGCTACACTCCTATGTTAGTTACACACTGCTTAGGAAAAGGTAGCAACTCTTCCAATGTACATGGGATAATTAATCCAGATTGTACAAATCATTGAACTAGTTGTGGATGGAGCATAAATCAAAAAATTGCAGAGAAAAGACAATATTAACCACATGTATTTAATATTTCTTTGCAGAGCCCATCACAGGCAGTGGTTTCAGCAAACAGGAGACATAAAACATGCATGCAAGCATAATGTAACTTCTACATATGTTATTAGAGAAATTTTAGGAACATTGATGGAGATACGAACCTATGCATTCATGTTAGCCCCATCCATATAGACTTGCCCCCCATTATCATGAATTATCTTACATATCTCATCAACGCCTTCTTCATAGACTCCATGAGTTGAAGGATATGTGACCTGAAAAGGTTAACAAATCAATACTTTGGAATTGCCCGTGATTGATCATAGTATATTCTTAGCAGTTTCAGTAAATTTGATGTGTAAAATGATTAAGGATAACTCACTCCATCATCATGATCTAAGCCTTATCCAAATTAATTAGGGTTGGCTACATGAATCCTATTAATTCCACTTTATCAAGGCCATACCTATAGTTAAAACCATAGGTAATCAAGTCCTTGTTACTTCCAACCACATCCTTTTGGGCCTTCCCTTTGCCCTTTAAGTGCCTTCAACTTGTACCAACTCACTTCTACTAAGTTATAACCTACACATTCAAAAATAGAACCTTGAAATAATAGGCCTACTCGGGTACTTGTGGCAAAAATTTGTAAACCTTAACAGTCATCAAATAATTTCAGAAGAAATCAATTAAAAGCAAAAGTTCAATATGAAAGACATACCTCAGTTCTAGGCGACCTTTCATGGCTATGAATAGTAGCTGTAATTTCAACATTGTTCTATTGAGCCTTCTTGTATTTAAAAGATAAAAATCATAATTTAAGTTATTGAATAATAAGCTATCCACCAAAAACAAAACCGCTTAAAAAAATCAATTATGTAAAATCCACATTTAAACATGCTACAAGATATCAAAGAGGTTCATACACTCATAAAGGCTGCCACTACACATATTTACTAGGAAACAATACTTGTTTTAGGGATTTCTCATAAAAACAATACTTGTTTTAGGGGATTGAATGAGCTTGGTGGTGGCTGTCAAAGCCCAACTTGGGCTAGCCCCTTAGATTAGATCGAGGTACAGGTCTGGTCCAAGCCCTACTAGTCAAGTACCCATTCCAAATGTTTAATTTAGTACGATAGGGCTAGGCTGGGCTGTCATGTCTCATGTAGGTGCCCAGCCCATGAGCCTTTAGACTCAGACTGAAGAGAGTTGGGCTAGGTTGGGCTGTCGTGTCAATGATAATGACAACAATGATTTTAGCATTTGTATGTATGCATGAACCAATATGTACCTCAAGAAGTCCATGATGATTTGGAATTTGTCTTGAACCCATTGCATGTAAACAACTTGATATTAGTCCCAAAGAGATAGCGGCCGACCATTGTCTGTGCTCATGTTCATACTGAAACAACCATTTCAGCAGAAACTTTGATGCAGTAGATGTTACTGCATGGGTTGATGGAGGCAAAATCTGATGATACCAAGAGTTGCTAAATGAAATGAGTATGAAGAACTCATTAGTTTTAAAACTAGGCAGAGAAATAAGTTCACAAGTGAAAGAGAAACTACATATACACAGTAATTACATCCCCAACTATGGAGATTCTAAGACTATTTTCCACAGTTAAAAATATATGTGCCAGATGGACCATCCACATTACGGACTTAGCAATGCTGTTTAGGAGCATGAGTTAAGGTCAGCCCTAAGCAGCTTGCAATAAGGTCATTGTTTTAGCGCATATTGGTTAGAATTAATCCATTTCTTTTCTTAAAAGGATGCAGCAACATGAGAACTTCAATTATCTCTACTTCTATGCAGTTACTGCTTACATCCATAATGGGAAATATCAAAGACAAATCTTAAATCAGATGGAATATGATCAGTCAAATATTAGCATGGATGTTAGATAACATAAATCCAATTACTAAGAAAATAGAATAATTCATACAGAGAATAGTGACTTTACAATTCTACAAGGACTTGCAGAGGAACGAGTTGTTTGATATGCCATTTTTTAGCAGTCCATTGCAGGTCATTGATTGAATGGGCTAGGATGATCTACGAAAAATGAGAGAAATTTTGAAAAAGAAAAATCAAATTTGGGCCTTTATGGCTGTATCGGCCTATAACATCACAAAGATGCTCGTACAACTAATATAGCCTGATACAACCCAGTTTTTCACTGGGACCTATACGAAATGGAAACAACTTTGTTAATCCATGTTGTTCACTATGGATATTTCATTACATGTTGTTCACTAATCAAATCCTGAAATAGAAACAACTGTGTTAATGGAACTTACATGGAAAGGTATATAAGTATGTCTGCCATTAACAAGTCCCACAATGGAGCCTGTGTATCCAACCATAGCACCATGAACAACACTCTGAGCAAGGAGTGTGCAACATGTGTTATCTGATCAGATGCATTGTTTGGAATAGCCCGGATCATATATGTCAGATCTATGAAACATCACATAAGTAAATAAGCTCACTTATCATAATTTTTGTTAAATATCCTAGGAGAAAGAAACTAATTAATTAATTTATTTATTTATTTTTCTACAGACCTATATATTTGAGATTTATCACCAACTTCTATCTTCTTGAGAAATAATCCTAAAGATTACAAACAAAAGGCCATCATGATGTATCTGTTTTATCCATCACGATCATTTATTTTTTTCCAAATCAGGTTAGAATATGAGCCAAAAAAAAGAGATAGAAAAGAAAGAAAAAAGAGGACATGAAAACAAGAAACCAGATTTCTCCAACGGTGCAATGGAAAGAGACTTGGACCTTCAATGCTATCCATGCCCGTAATTTGATCAAGCACAAAAAATTAATTGTAAGATAAACTTGTACGAAAAAACAATAGCATATTGTTAAGCATATAATACATCCAAATCCAGTTTCCATAGAAATTGGCAACCAAATCATAAGAGGGCTTTCATTGAAAGAGAAGATATGAGCAGTATATAGGATTTTTCAGTTGCTAAGGCTGATATGCAGAAAATCTTTTGGACTTCTCCTTGTTGTAGCTGCTAATAAGAGCACTATTCTTCAATAAGGGAGTTTCCTCAAAATCTGGACAGAGAGCAAATAGAGTCATTATCATAAATTCATGTTAATGAATCTCGTAAGTTCGGCAGAACTTCCATTACTACATGCAATTGACATTCAAGACCAAATTAATAACAATAAAGATATATAATAATCATAGTTTTTTTTTTTTTTTTTTTGGGGGGGGGGGGGGGGGGATATCAATAGATATTACAATAAAATAGTTACCTTAAAAGAAAAATCCTCAAAGTTATATGCCTATGTATGATTCCATATCAACTCACCACGCACATTGATGAGATTTGGTTTTAGTAGTGATACCAAACATGGATATGTTTTTATATGATGTGGGTAATTGAATTGTTACAAGGGCGGGTAGCTTGTTCACTTTGCAGTGAGACCATACAATGTGAACTTTTAGCTCTATGTAAAGGTGAAACCTGCCCCAAAAGGATTGTTACATGCGAATATTATGAGTTCCTGCCGCTTGCTGTTGATCTCTGTATGTATCAGGTAGTAAATGTTGACAATTCTTTGCTTAATCATAATTCTTCTATGAGATAATTTGTTGTTATTTTCTCAAGCAATCCTCTATTGCTTTGTAATTTCAGGACATGTGTGGGAATCAGACTGATTATTGTGATCTTTGTAACAAATATATTCGGCGGTGTGAGAGGAATGAACATGACTTATAGCTGCATAGTAGCATGGATAGTATTGCAGAGTCTTCCAGGTATGTTCATTTTGCAATCTTCCCAAGTTACAAATTTTAAAAGAGGTTTGCTGAAGATGCTCATGACCATTATATGTCTAGCATCTCCACCAGACACGTGTCGGATTTCTATTTAAACTGGAACAATTGATCTGATGGTCCACCATTTAAACAAGTCATAATAGAAATTGATGGTCATTTGGCAATCTTAGCTATTTGACCATTGTAATTTTCACCCATTGAAATATGACAAATGCCCATCTTTTCTCAAAATTTTCTCAAGAGTCCATTCATATGCCACTAGTACAATGATTAAGATAATTTCTTTAATGTGATTTTTGAGTTAGGTGGGCCACCAGATTAATGGTTTAAATTGAACATAAGCATGACCGTATGTATGAATGAGACACTAGAGGTGAGCAAGCCTCCATTTTCAAAAAGGCTTGCCGGCCTCTCTAGCAAATCTAATTTTAAAATGGATTCTTATTCCTTCTTTAGGATCTTTTATCCTCTTTCAAAATTTCTAATGAATTTATCTCAAAGTGTGCTTTACCATTGACTCAACATTGGATTGGATTATTTATAGTGGGTTTCAGGAATACATGGTTTGACTCAAGTCCATGTTGTAAGAGACCAAACAACACCTAACAGAACTACCAAGCATGATACTACAGTACCAAACAGAGACTATATGTTTAGGGTTATACTAGGGTCTGCTCTAATAATTTCAAGCTAATACATAAACATAGCCTGTCCAAATGGCCAGGCCACTCCAATGTTGTCCATAGAAAATAAATAGTTTCATCAAGGTCATAACAGCGGTTCCCACTTTCTAGGGACCCCCACTCAACATCCGGATAGCTCCGACGCACATTCGGTTATACTCCATCAATTTCGAGCAAATACATAAACACGGCCTGTCCAAATGGCCAGGTCACTCTAATGCTATCCATAAGAAATGAACAGCTTCATCATGGTCATAACAGCAGTTCCCACCTTCCAGGGACCCTCGCTCAACATCCGGATAGCTCCGACGGACATCCGGGTATGCTCTATCAATTTCGAGCTAATATATTTTAAAACAACATAAAAGGTAAGTAAAGCAAGAAACATCCATATGAAGATGTTGAGGGGAATTACTAGTGTCTTTATATTCCTTCTATGTACTAGGTTGATTTTGAGTTGATTATGACTAAGATGTTGGTTAATGTGATAAGGGTTGTATTACTAGTGTATCTATATTCCTTCTATGTACTAGGTTGATTTTGAGTTGTTACTTAAATGATAAAACTTGATATCATTTCACTATTGGGATGGATGCTTAAGGCATGTCATTATTTGTTCATATTGCATCCTCTATGATACATAAGAAACATAGGTAAATAGGCACTCTCACACTTCCAATAATCAAACATGCATTACATGCCCAAACATCAAACATTAGAACAAAAATAAAATAAAAAAGCCTAAGATGAACTTCGATATAGAATTGCATGGAGTGGTGCAGTATATAAAATGTGTACACACACAGGCATGTTATAGTGATAATACCATAAAAGGCGGAACATCAAATGTCTGTAGAGGAACCTAAGTTCATTCAATAGATCTCAGAAAATGAATCATAGCTAGAGAGTTTCCAAATGTGCTAAAAAATAAATTAGGTTCTGAGTAAAAAAAAAAAAAAAAAAAAAAAAACCAACACTTATTTATAATAAACTTAATAACAAGTAGCATTTGATGGAAGATTTTTATTTTCATTCCTCCTCACAATCTTAGGCAGTGACAAGTTTCATTAGCATTGCCTTCCCATATAGTAGAAAACTATGGAAAGTTTGTCTTCAAAATTTAGTTAAATTTACACAAATGGAAATGGTGGCTCTTTAAGATATTGAGTCTTCTAACAAATAAATCCAATACATATAATTATAGCAGAATAAAGAAGGGGCTTTTTTAAAGGCGTTGCGCATTAACGCCTTTGACTTAAGTCATAATTGTTTTCACCAATGATGTTTTTAACACAAGGTTTTGTGGACTTCTTGGAAATGGATTTTAGTGTGATCACTAATGTGCATACAGACTTGTTTGTAAAGATGCAACATCCATTATAAGTTCTTGCCTCAATTGTTTATCTTTACAAATATCACATTCTATACATTGAAAAAGAATCATTTTACTGAAAAATTTTAGTAGATAACAAAGATAGCTACAACTTACAGTTAATATATTGGAAATGCATATCCTGCAATCATATCCCATAAAAAAAAAGGAATAGATTTCTTTAGATCATCAATGTATCAAAAGCTAGAAACAATAGCTGATTTCTACTTTCGAGAGAAGTTTGTAACAAAAGATCCAGAATGAGGGACGTACTCATGTACAAAGTTAACCCAATTTGCTCTTGCAAATAGATCTGAGTTCAATACCTTCAAATGAAAATCATTATTTGAGGAATTGTAATTTTCCTTATTGTGGAGAAAAAGGGGCGGAATTCATCATATATATAAATAAATAAACAATCCTTCATCGACCACCATATCGATCATCATATATATAAAACTTGAATTTTCTACCAAGATTTGATCCAATAGCTACCAAACAGTACACATCCAATGTCAAAAGCTTCAATGACATATCATAAGGTATTTGAATTGGATCTTGCTTGCTCACTCGAGGCTCGTTGTCATGATAAAAGCTATGGGAATGCAATTTTCTTGAATCATAGAGAAGATGTAATCTAAAATAAAAGATGTAATCTAAAATCAGAAATTGAGAATTTCGATCCCCAAATCAAAAAATTAGGGATCTCCATCCCCAAATCAGGAATTGGGATTTCAATTCCCAAATTCGATGCTTAGGGATTTCGATCCCCAAAAATTTGGTATTAGGGATTTTCTAAATTGGCATACCATGGGAATAACGATTTCAACTGTTGAAACCTTTCTAAAGACTACAGGGATATTTATTTGTCATTCACCTTGATTTAGATTGAAAGGGGTGAGTGTGGGGCGTATAGGAGTCCATGGCCTAAAAAATGACACAACACAATGAAAGAGAAGCTCACCTATTTGAAGATTGTGCTTCAATGGAAGATGATGCTCGATAGAAGATGATGCTCGATGAAAGAGGGAGAAGAGGCAATGGCGCTCGATGGAAATGGTGCTCGAAGATGAATTTGGAAGATGGAAATGGCGCTCGACGGATATCCTCTTTTGGATATGATAAAAACTTGAAATCCGAATTCTGTGAGTTTTCCATTATTTATAACACAAGCTATATTAATAGCCGTACATGCATGGGACCATTTTCTAGGTGGTTAAGATTATATTATATAATAAAATTATAAATATTTACCATCTACAACTAGACCGATTATTTGGATGGTCTGGATAACTCTAAATCTTTGCCACTATTATTATGAATGAGTCACCATTATTTTAAATTAAATAAAAAACTCACATTCTTTCACTCTCACCTAAAACAATACTGGAGCTTTGGATTTGGTATGGCTCTGTGGGCCCCATCATGATGCGTGTCAAACATTTACCCCATCAGTTAGATGCACCATTCCATGGTGGGCCCAGGGATTAAAAATCAAACCAATATGTGACTTGTGTGGGCTACAGCACATACAAAAGTTGAGAGGGGTTACCCTCCATTAAAAAATTCATAATTATTTTATGGGCCCATAGAGATGTGGTTCACAATTCCAGCCCATCCATTATGTGTGTGCCACTTGGATGAGGGGTCATACCAAGTTTCAAATGCATCCAAATTTCAGGTGGGGCCCCACTAAGTGCTTTTATATGTTTTAGGCATGTCTTCACATGATTTTAGATGGTATGGCCCACTGGAGTTCCGTATATGGTTGATTTTTTGGGATATCCCATAATTTAAACTGGACCCATCAAATGCAAGGTGTTGATGTTTAACACACGTCATGGTGGGGCCCACACAGCTCGACCTCATGGGGAGTTCCCATGAGCTTAACGTATAAAACCTTTTCCATATATATATATATATATATATATATATATATATATATATATATATATATATATATATATATATATATGATATTTAAAAAAATATAAAAACCTATGATGTGTTTGTTATATCCACACCGTCCATCCATTTTAAGATATCATTTTAAGTCATGAGCCAAAGAATGAGATAGATAAAAATCTGTAGTGGACCCCACCATAGAAAACAACGGGGAGGGTGATTCCCACCGTTGAAACTATCTTAAGGCCCATCGTAATGTTTATTTGAAATCCAACTGGTTCAAAAGTTTTTTTTTTTTTTTTTTTTTAAAAAAAATGATATAAGGGAATACACAAATATTAGCTTGATCAAAAACTTTTATGGCCTTTAGAAGTTTTTAATGGTGGGCATCACTGTCCCATTGTTTTCTGTGCTGGGGTCCACTGGAGCTTTGGATTTAAATTGTTCTTTGGACATTGCCCTAAAATGATCTCTCCAAATGGATGAAAGGTGTGGATACAAAACATATATCATGGTGGGGCCCAAAAATGAGAGGTACATAAATCTCAGGTGGACCACACCACATGAAAATAATAGTGATTGGATATCCATCATTAAAATCCTCTTAAGGCCTGCTGTAATGTTTATTTGACATCTAATATGTTGATTAGGTCATACAGGGCCAAATGAAGGGCAAAAACAAAAATTATCTTGAACCAAAACTTTTACGACCCCAAAATGTTTTTTAATGGTTGACGCTCATTCAACACTATTTCCTAGAATGTGGTCCGCTTAAGATTTGGACATATCTCATTTTTGGTCTCATACCATAAGATGATCTTTAAAAATAGATAGACGACATGGATTAAACACATACATCATGGTAGGGCTCACAGAGCACCAACCACCAGCCATTGGATGGTGTCAAGGGGAGTAGCTAATCTATTCCCCTTATTTGTGGTGTGGTCCATTTAATCTTTGGATATGATTCATTCTTTGGATAATTCTCTAAAATTATCTCGAAAAATGGATGAATGGTGTGGGTTAATCCAAAATTTTTGGTAAATCCAAAACTCAAGTGGACCATGCCACACGAAACAATGTGGAATAATGTTTCCACCGTTGATACCTTCCTTGGGCCCACAATAATGTTTATTTGTCATCCAACCTGTTCATAATATCCAAAAGATATGAATGAAGAGAAAACACAAACATCAGCTTGATCCTAAACTTCTATGGCCTCCAATAATTTTTCAATGGTAGAGGTGTGGTCCACTTGAGCTTTCAATATGCTTCCTTTTTATTCTTTAGACCCCAAATCATCTGTTATGTTAATGGTAGACCCATAGAATTTACTCAGGGTAATTAGTAAATCACCTAAATGGAGTGGAGAGGGGTTTCCTTTCATAATCATATATTAGGTTTGCCTAAATCTGATTCAGATATCTAACCCACTCAGTATGTGTGTCCCACTTGGATGATAACCCACTCAGACCAAGTTCCAGCCGCATCCAAAACTCACATGGGCCCCACCAAGTTCTTTTATATTTTTAAGGATGTCTTCACATGGTTTTAGATGGCATGGCCCACCTAAGTTTCGTGTACGGATGATTTTTTACATATCTCATAACCTGAAGGAGACACATTAAATTCGCGGTGTTGATGTTCGACACACATTATGATGGGGCCCACAAAACTTACTAACATCAACACTTGGGTTGTCACGAGGTCAATAAGGTTGGGTCACAATTTTGACCAAAATATTTGCCCATTTTACATGTCTGGTCCATTCACTCTATTTTTCTGATCAATACTCAAATTTACTAGTTACTCGTCCCAATCAGGTTACATATGAAAAATATATTAGGCATACAAGATTGATTAACAATTTTAGTGAAATTGGATTTAAACATCTGAACTTATTTACTCTTGAATTTGGACTGATTAGATTGTCCAAAAATGGTTAAAGATACAATTAGTGGATGTGCCCAATAATTTAGTTTTTTTTTTTCAAACATAAATTCCAATTTCCATTTAAAAATAACATTCTTTTTCAAAATGTATATTTTTGAAAACATTTTAACAAAATAACATTTTTATTATAAATTATTTCTTTAAAAAAAAAATTAATACAAATTCTAAATTTTTATTTTCAAATTTTCAAAAATTTTCTCATAATTAAAATTTTTTCTCAATAATTTCAAAATGCCGATTTTTTTCTTCAAAAGCATCATTTTATTTTCAAAATTTTTCTCACATATTGTTAAAATTTTTAAACTTCTCAATATTCTTTTTCATGTGATATTACAAATCATGTAAATATTACTTTTTTACTTATAAAAAATAAAAAAATTTCCACTCATATGATATAAAAACTACACACACACACACACACACACACACACACACACAGAGAAAAACAGAGGATTATTACCAACGGGTTATGTTTGTCAGGAAAACTTTTAATATTTAGTTTTTACCTATGAAAATAATCGTCGGTAAAAAAACTTTTCGGTAAAAGTGTTTTTTCGGTCGTGGCGGGAACCTTTTCCCGATGGTTTTAGTTCGTCGGCTGCCGACGAAGATAGTTTTTGTCGATAATAACATCGTACCAGATTTTTGCCAATGGTTAATGTCCGTCGGGAAAAACACTTATCGTAATAACATTGTACCGAATTTTTACTGACGTTTGACATCCGACGGGAAAAACACTTACTGACGAAAATATATTTCATCGGTAATAACATTGTACCGGATTTGTGACGATGAGTCGGAAAGAACACTTTTACCAACAAAACTAGTTTTCGTCAGTAATAACATTGTACGGGATTTATGCCGACGGTTGATGTCCATCGGGAAAAACACTTTTAACGACGAAGATGTTGTTCATCGGTATTAACATCCTACCAGATTTTTGCCAATGCTTTATGTCTGTCAGGGAAAACATTGTTACCGACGAAAGTGGTTTTCGTCGGTAACAACATTGTATTGAATTTTTGTTGACGATTGATGTCTGTCGGGAAAAACACATTTACCGACGAAACTATACTTCATCGATAATAACATTATACCGGATTTGTGTCGATACTTCATGTCCATTGGAAAAAACACTTTTACCGACGAAAGTAGTTTTCGTTAGTATTAACATTGTACAGGATTTCTGCTGACGGTTTATGTCCATTGGGAAAAACGCTTTTACCGACGAAGATAGATTTCATCGGTAATTACATCGTACCAGATTTTTGCCGATGATTCACGTCCGTCGGGAAAAACACTTTTACCTACGACAATTAAATTTCATCGGTAAAAGTAAATATTTTGATTTTTTTTTCAAAAATTCAAAACAATCATTACCAACGAAGATTTTAGTTGGTAAAAAGGACTTTTACCTATGAAATTACAATTTCGTCTGTAAAAGTCCTTTTACCTAAGAAAAAAATTCATCGGTAAAAATCCTATTTCTTATAGTGCGACCTCAACTGGTTCTCAAGAGGTAGCTCGCCTCTAACCAAATATAAATCACGGCCCAACGCCTAAACCAATCCATGGCCTAGTGGGCTCTACACCAAGCCCAACACTTACACAATATGGTGGGCCTTCAAGCAAGGTTTGGGACTAACCATAAAGATCATGAGTCCACTCATTGTGGTTCGCCTAATGGGTTGCCCATTATTCCAACCATATGAGTAATCCTTATATTTAAAACAAGTGAGTTGGGCCTCACATCTCGGCCCAAGTATGGGTTTAATTTAATGAGCAAGAGAGGGCCCAAATAGTTGAGTATTTTGGCCCATAAAACCCATCACAATAGTGTATTAAATATAGGCCCAAAGGTCAGGGGCATATCAAGAAATTTTCAATACATTAGGCCTAGGAAACCCCACAATTAACTATGAATATTATTCTAATAAAAACCCATTTAAAGTGGGCCATAAGAGTGCACTAGTTAAGCCAAAAAATCTAATCAAAATAGTGCAAGATATGTGTAATAATTTTCCCATATCTGGTGGGCCATGCTGCCCCAAAATGTACATTTGTGGGTAGCAACCTTGGGCCTAATGCTGAAATTTCAGCCCACCCACTATCTGGGCTTGCTGGAAATTCAATCAAAATTTATTTATACAATTATTTTAAATCTCTAGTATCCCATACAAGTTACAAAGGGTCCCACTAGATAAAGGAGTGAATGCAACACATAGATCAGGTGGGCCATGCTGCTGGACTGGACGTCCAGCAGCAGCCCAACGGGCTAGGCATCCCAAGGGTAAGCAGTCTTATGGGCCTAGGTAATTGGCCCAAAACTCATCTAAATGGGTCCCAATTCGATGTTACTGAAGGAGAAAATGATCACACCCCCTATGAACCCCACTTGGATGAATGGTGGGACACAAAATACATTAAGGTGGGCCCACAAGGTGGCCTGGACGGCCAGCCAAGGCTAGACGTCCCAACCTGGGCGTCCTAGCCTGGTGGGCCGGTCTAGCCAGCGCCACGAATTGCACAGGAGTCCGTTGACTCCAAATATTAGTAGGTGGGTACTATCATGGGTGAACCACCTCTATATAAATTTTTAGAATTTTTGAAATGGAAAAAATATTTTAATTAATTTAAAGAAAACAGACTGTCCAGAAAAATCTATTTGACCTGGGTGTCCCAACCTAGTGGGTCGGTCCAGCCCTTGTCACGGTGTGCACAGGCGTCCATTGGCCCCAAAACTTAGTAGGTGGGTCATAACATGGGTAGAACATGTATATGAAAATTTTCATGATTTTTGGATTAGCATAAATATTTTAATTAATTTATGGAATCCAAACTGTCCAACAAATCTACTAAGTGCAAAATTTTGGTAGACCGTGATTTGAGCCTCCAATGGGGTGGATCAATGGCCTCAAAAAATTTGGGAAGAATAGGTTTTAAGTCTCCTCATATATGTACTATAAGGTGGAGTCCAGGGATGTGGCCCACTAGTGGAAAATTATAGACTAAATGCATACCAAACAATCAGTTACAACAGAAATTTCCAGCAATATGGACAGCAACATATTGCTATCTGAACCAACCCAAAAAAAAAAGGAAATAAATCATCATTTCCTCAAGGTGGGGTCCACCTACATGGGTCACACAACTCTCAGACCCAAGTCCCTTCCAAGCTCATCCATAAAATCAAACCCAAAAGCTGTCCAAAACTTGCCAATAACATGAGGCAACAAGGTTGGGCTTGGACGTCCAACCACTTGGGCCTGGCTTCATGGAACATCAGGTGGGCCACACATACATCAAATTTACTATAAATACATGAAAGAAAAGATGGAGAAGAAGAAAAATATGGCCATGGGGTAGGGCCCCGCCACTAATGGGCCCTCCTAAGAATCAATCTCTTCCCTACAACTATGTTGATTGAACATGCAACATTAAACTAATGCATGCATGATCTATGATTAAAATGGATGGTTAGGATGCCATCCCAACATGATATTTAAGGTCTAGATGACCTTGAAATGGAGTATATCATGAAATACATCATGATGGGGTCCATGGAGAATGACCCCATCATGGATCATGACATGCATGTAGGATGGGCCAAAGGGCCACATCCATAGGATCAAATGGGATCCCCACCATGGATTGGTGGGTCCCATATGATCCATTTATGAAGAGAAAGAAGAACAAAGGGTAGAAAATAAAATCAAAAATTTATAATCACCCACCTCCCAAGAACACCAAGAATCTTCTACCGCTAGACTCCTTAGGCTCCAAGGTGCATAGATCTAAGGTTGAGATCTTTCTTAAAGGGTTAGATGGGGGAATTTATGAGTGAAAGTGGGCTGGAATTTGCTAAGCAAGGTGGGATGTCCAAGCTCCTCTAGCTAGATAAAAAGAGAGAAATGAGGGAGAGAAGATGGGAAGAAATGAGAGGGAAGATGCTAGGATAGAGGGTTTTAGGAGAGCAATCATGAAATTGCTAGAAACTAAAAGCAATGATGGCTCTTCTCTCCTTGAGAAGAGGAAATTTCAGATTTTTCTAGCCTAGGATAGAGAAAAAGGCATGATTGCCATGGGAGAGAGGGAAAAGTGGTAGCCTAGAGAAGAGAACTCATCATAAGATGCTAGCTATGGGCCTATGGACTAGGCTAGCTAGGCAATTATGAAACATAGGATGATGTCATGCATATGAAAATGTGTACACCCTAAGTGGGCCCTACAAAACACAATCAATGGTCCACTAGAAGCGCGACCTACATCTTTTGATCTACAACTCGGATTGCCGCATGAGATATGGCGTTGGAACCACGACGATGATGCGGTCGCTATGACACTAAATTTAGGTTGATCCGGGTCGGATCTACATGACCCAACTTGAGGATGACCGCAAACACTAATTGAAGGTCACGGGTCATTGGGATTTGAGCAATAGGATCGTAAGAACTAGAGGAACGAAATGCACACACTCGGGTAGGGTCTTACAGACGGTTGCCAGTAGGTTAAGTTGCAAGTTATTATATAGAGTTGGTTATATATCTTCTATTTTTTGTAAATGTTGTTAATAGTTAATTGGATGATGAATGATACTTGTGATTGTGAATGACAATAAACAACTTATTATATATATTTATATATGTTATCCTTGGAGAATTTATTTTTTAAGGGGATACGATATTCTTGCAGCTTATGGTATGGTGCCCCAATATTACTAATATGTTACTAGTATATAGTAGATATTACTAGGTTAATTTATCAAATCAAAATTTATTTTTTAGTTTAAAATTCATTTTATTATTATTTAGCTTGAGGATGAATGTCAATTGCGATTGATTATGTAATTGTTTAAGTATAGGACAATCAGTTGCCCATTTGATAATTTTTATGTGGCCAAGCATAGATATAGTGTGCTTTTGGAGGCATAAAAATTCTCAAATTGTCCCACGTTTGAGACAACCTGTGGAAGCATGCACGAATATCCTTTTCTCATCTGGAACTACAGGTAACTTGAAACCTTTTAACTGAAACATCTCAAAGATCTTGATGCTTCATCTTGCATATTTCATGAAAATCACTGGTATTAAAGACCATTACAAGATTTGTCAAAGGTAGTTTCTATGTATGGATGTCTTTTAGAAGAAGCCTCACGTGCATGCCAAGATTTTATAAAAATTGAGTACAACAGAGTTTTACACAAGTTTTAACCAAATGTGTCCATGGATTAGTCTCAAAATTCATGTTAGTGAAGTGACAGCTCGTTCTTAGTACATGAATGTCTTGGGCCATAAACCCTTTTACGTTAAATGTATTTTATTACGCCTGAAAAGGGCCATAAACCCCTTTGTAATTACTAAAATAGGGGTGAGGGTAACTTCACATGCCCATTTTCCTATTTTTCCAATCTTCGAGAAGCCCTATGAAGTTTTTGTGAAGCTTCCTATAGATTACTTGTCACTTGTTAGGAGATACAATAACAATTGCTCCATTAAATTCTCCAATTGGATAGCTAAATGAAAAGAAGATTCAATGAAGGGAATACAATTTAGACCACATTAAATATTTTATGACCCATGAAGAACACTATTAGTTGGGAACTTTGAGTCGAAAAAGTAATTAGATTTATTTATTTTTGGACTGTTTTGGCTAGAATATCATTTGTTACATTCTATTTTATATTTCCTCTTTTTCTTCTAAAGTTTATAGCTGAAAGATCCATTCTCAATTGCATTTTGTCAATTGTTTTGTAGTGCAAGTTTGATCATTGCATCATATCATATTTTCATGAGTTTCTAAACACTTGGATTTGTTCTTCTCTTAGATGGTCTTCCATGAATACATGACAGATGAGCATTCTTATGTATATCATATAGTTACTAGCATCAACCTGTACCTTCAGACCTTTTTTTGGATATCTTATCTGAAATGATTTCAGGAAACAGGATGGGTGCCTCGGCATCTTATTGTCCAAGATGAATATATATGAAAATATTGTAGGTGTTGTTCCACTTTATCTTAAAAGGTTTAGATGGATAGATAAATATCCAGATTTATCTTTCTCATGCTTGTTGATTTTTTAAAAATATATTTCTTCCTTTTAATTTCAAAAAACATTGATGAATTGGACAGAGTATCTATGTAACTTCTGCTAATAGAAATGAGAAATTTACATATAATGGAAACAAAGGTTCAGCAAGTGGGCATGCAAATCTATTTACAATTGGGGAATTTTTGAACTGGGGTTTGCATCATTTGATGTTTTGGAAAAACCTGCAGTTGTTCCTTGCCTGATATGGCGTTTCTGCAGGAGGAGCAATCATACAGTCACAACCTCTTAATGTTTTGGAAAAGACTAAGCGCATTCTTTTGATTGCACAACTAGCTCGAAGTATTTATTTATTTATTTATTTTTCATCTTTTCTACTTCTACATGGATGGATAGTTTACATTGGCATGCTTGTAAGTTTTTTAAAATTTCCTTTGCTGGCATTTTTTAGCCTAGTCATTCCAGTTGGTATTTAACATAATCAAAATTAATTGTAAATGTTTAATCAGTTATAGGAAAATTGTTAGTTCCAGGCTTCCGGCAATGCTTTCCTTTTGCTTTAGGCAGTTTGCTTTTTCTCTTAAGGATAGTTTCTGATCAGCAGTCTGTTTGCATTGATTTTATTTGTTAGGCCCAATGTTTCTAATTAGAGGTAGCATGGTATTTGGGCAACACTCTATGTGAACAATCTAATAACTTGTTTATTGAAGCATTTATGGCTAGGAACATATGATGCTTCTTCAGTCCTACATTTGGTGTATCACTAAGTGAAAATTAGTATGTTGAACTGAGATTACTGCAGTGGTTTTCTGTTCCAAATGAAGCTACTACCCGAGTAGTAAAGAGTTTTTTTTTTTTCTACTACAAATGTTCTTATATTTTGTAACTTGTTTTTCCCGAACCAAAATGAATGCACTACTCCACCAGGATACAAGAGCATGGAAAACAGTGACAAGGCTCTCTTTTTAAAGGAGTTGAAGAAGTTATGGGACAACGAGAGCGGTAGTCTTCTATGGCGAAAAGGGAAAGTTCTCTTTATCCAATACTTTAATTATCGATGATTCTCTTTACAAGGCCCATAAAAATATGGTAATTTTTTTATGAGAAGTATCACATACAACCAACTATAGGAATTGAGGTTTGCTAGCTCCGAACACTTGTGGAAGCCCTTCACATCCATGTGCAAGCATGTGTCTTAATTTGAAGATGTGTTTGATATTATCTTTCCATCTAGTTAGCTACAACAATTAGTTCTTCTGCCATGAAATGATGATTCAGCCAATTAACAACTTAAGTGTGCACCATATCATATTAAAACTTTTACAGCCAGATATATATTTTAATTATCAGTTTACCTTGTAAATTTTTATCCATCTGAAATGCTCTCTGTGTAACGCTCTCTCCCTTTTGCTATTTGTAACTATTGTGTCATAGAGTCCCAAGCACGATATGTCAGGCATAGAGATAGATGATCCCAAAGAGCAAGAACATGCAAAGAATGCTCATGTAAAACAACTTTATGGAGACTCTCCTAAAGCAGATCCAGAACATGCAGACAAAAGTAATGAAAATTTCATGCCCTCTGCCCAAGAGGAGGTATTTGACAATGTTGCAATGGTTTTCACGCATTACTATGAAATTCTTGGTATTATTTAAAGCAAAGAGACCTATGCTATTTTTAGTTTGTTTTCATTACATTTAACTTGTCTTGTGTAGGAGGCAATAATCAAGAAAAAATACGAAGAACTGTTGCCCAGAAAGTGCCACTCAACTTTAACATAAATATTCATTCTATTTACAGGTGTAGAATGCGATCTTGTCATTGATTTGGATCTTATTTATCCTTCTCTTAAATTTTGAGGGTGCATTTGGATGCATAGTTGCAGTTGGTTGTGAAAGTTCAGTTAAACATAGAGGAAAGGACTAAGAAGGAGGTGGACTATTTCAATACATTGTGATGGCCGGCCCTTAAATGCAATTCCATGTAGTTTTGAGTTTGGCTTGAAATAATCTAAATTGTTATTTGGGTTGGATCTTCATTGTGGATGGAAAGGGGTTATTCCAATGACAGTCATTTCAATTTCATTGAATTGAATGATTTCAATTCAATTGAGCATCCAAATGCAACCTAGAATACTTTTTATAACGTCTCGAAAAAATCCGTACAAAGACCCGAGTACTACCTCAGGCAGAAATCGCTAAGGACCAAATCCTTTAGAAATTAGACGAAAATTAAGTACTAAACTGAATTAATCGCCGAATTAACTCGAATCACTTTCTATATGAACTACAAGACCCAAAACTAATAGAATCCCTAACTCTACATTACCTAAAAACCTAGGGTCAATCTCAAAACCTGGTTGCTCTCGGGAGCATCTTGAAACTCCATATCGGACTTGGACTACGCATTAAAGTCCGATTACCGTGAAACTATACGGTTTGGACCAGCTTACTGGGTTTGACAACCATCTCTAAAATCAAGTCCAAATAGTATTAAAAAATGCATAACTTGAGCTCGGAGAGAAGTGTGTGAGAAATGCGAATATGTTTAGAAAACGAACTTAAACTTAAGTAAATTGGGTTGTTCGCTTGTAGACCAAATTTAAGGTTTTAGACTGTCCGATTCTGACCCAACTACCCCTTGGACCAGGGAAATTTCCTTACACATGTCGGTGCACTTGTGGCCCTGATCAAGTGACGATGATTGTTGAACTAAAACTGGTCCTCCGCAGTCGATCCGTAAATCCGATCGGACCGAAAACTTAACCTGACATAGATCCATTGTCAGGAAACTTTTTATAGACTATATGTAGAAAATGGACCTCTAGATGAGCTTTGTTGGCCTAAAACAGCCAACCTTTGGCTATATCCTAAGTATATCATGACCCTGAGGCCATTGGCATCAATTCTGGGCCTATATAATGGCCTTAACCCACCCCTCTCTCATTCCATATGAATTTCCAAACCCTAGGAGAGAGCAGAGATAAAAGAGAAGGAGAAATGAGGATAAGTGAGAGAGAGTTGGGGTTTGCTACCGGGATTTGATCCCACCACTCCACGTGCCAAATCATCCTGCTGTATCCCTAAACCGGCGAATCCAAATCCATTTTTGCATAAGAAATCCTAACCCTGAACTATTTTAGGTATCCAAGTAGAAGAATCGATGAAATAGCTAACCTATTTCGTGATTCAAGTAGCCATTGTGTTGTAGACAAAGGCGCAGCGTTCAAACTGAGTACGATAAGAGTTTACTGACAAAAAGTGTAGACTATAAATGTTTAGGTTATGGTTTTCAAGGCTTTCAATGTCAATTAATGATTTATGACTGACTTGATTGCTATCACATATGCTTAGATGCGATGCTTTTTTACATATTACATATGTATATGAACCATGTTGAAATTAATGCATTCCATGTGTTTGTTGAAATGTTTGCATGAATATGGAATTATGATTTGTGCTTTCCATGATTATTGTTTGGGAATACATGATTGTTGTATATGTGGCAACTCCCTTGCAAAAGGATTTGCTATAATATACATTATAACTAATTTATTACATGTATGTTGATATGTGTAGTATAAGTGTTTGATAAAATGCTTGAATGAGAAAATGCCTATTGAAATGTATTTAATGAGGGTGTTGAGATAAGATTCTCAATTCCCTTATCTATAGTTATAGTTTACTTCATGCAACTTATCTTGCTTTTACGTGCTTTATGAATGAAATACCTATGTATGATAATAGGTGCACTATGTGTTTGTTAAAATGCTTAAGTGAGATTTATATTTGGATTGGTTGTTACATGCTATTTTTGGCTATCACATATGAATGCCTATTATTTTTAAATGTGATTGGGACTGATACGTAGTCCAGGCAATCGGTAGTGGTTTATAACTAGTAACAGAACTAATTTCACCACAACGGATACGTTCAATGAATTCGATTCGTACGGTGATCATTGACAGTGGTTAGGCCATGAGGAGTGCATATGCACTCCATGTCGATTAATTTAGCGCGCTCTCGTACCAGTCGAGCTTGTCAAGTAACCCGATTGGCCTAATGTATGTTTACCATGTATGGACGCTACTGTTTAAATCTAAGGTACCGCTTACCAGTGCAAAGTCCTTTTAACCTTAGTACCACGATCCTCTAAGACTCATGAGCCAGGCATGGTAGTGTATGGGACACCGTAGTTGAGTTGTCGGCCTATACTAGGGTAACGAGCCTCCCTGTAGTGACCAGTGAGCAACCTAAACTCATGAGCTGAATATGGTGGTGTATGGGACACTGTATTTGAGCTGTCGGCCTACGATTAGGTGACGAGCCTCTCGTAGTGACCTCGAGTATATACTAGGACTACGTTAAGGTGACAAGCATTTTTGTAGTGACCTCGAGTATAAACTAGGCCTACGCTGAGGTGACGAGCCTCTCCATAGCGACCTGAAACTGCCTATCATATGTGATTAACTAGGATTGACGACCCTAGATGGGTCATTATTTGGGTCAATGATATAAAAGGAGGTACCTTAGCTTTCCAAACCTGCTGTATGAATAGGTCGAATTAAGAACTTGGCTAAACACGTACATGCACCGCATTGCATGTGCCTTTAGCATTGGAGTTGAGCACAACAAGAGTGTTGCATGCGCGACCGTGAGATGATGTCGTAGAGGGAGTGTAGGCGAGGGCATACATCATTATCCCATACCATCCTTGCATTAACAAGAGTACTTAGGGCATGATTGTTATTATTTTATCATTACTGCTTGACTGAATTGATAACATGTTAACATTTGCCTTATAGCTCCACTGAGTTGATCACTCACTCCCACTATGGGATGGTGTTTTAAAACATCAACCAGACTCTATTGTAGTTTTAGGTGAGTTGAGGCTTATGAGGCGGAGCTTGACTTCTATGACGACGAGGAGGAGTTCTCCTACTTACAACTCTCTGGCGGGTCTATGTAGACCTGGAGTTGCATCACCGGGGCTACACGGATATGGATTAGATGACATTACACTTTATCACTTTATATATTTTGGGTACTATGTAATTATTTAACCTAGTATCATGTTCTTACTCTTTGAACCTACAACCACTTATATGCTTTATATACTTATCATAGTCTTCCGCTTGCGAAATCCAATTGCTTTTGGAGTATGATATTTTATTTTGGTATAATCTCATTCATGCTTAATGCACTAATATGGACAACATTTAATCATCATTATCTATGTTGTATAAGTAATGCGTTGGAACTTGGGAGTTGGGCATCTGCTTGACCCTCGATTTTTAGGGCATTACACTTTTAAAATGTATAAATACCTTTAAACTTCATTGTTGCTTGTAAAGACCTTAAAAATCATAGACGCTAAGAATTCTTTCAAAAGAGATGAACTTGATAATTTATTTCTTTTTTTTCCTATGTGCAGGATTTTAATCAATTGTGCCTAAATTTAGGCTTACAAGCAATTCAGCCTTTTAATGCCACTCGTGCTAGGAGTATGCCATATAGAGGATTTGTTTATTTATTTATTTATAATTCAAGACCATTTTCAATTTATTATAATAAATATTATATTTTTTTATTGTGTAGTAATATAAATTTTGTTTAATATTTAGTTTTATTTATATTGCAACATTTTTTGTTTCAAATATTAAAAAAATGCAGGTTTCAATAGAATTATATATAATAATAAAAAAATTTATTGGCCTGTGTTGGGCCCTCTCAAATCTGTAGAAAGACTTTTACCGGGGCTTGTATAGATCTTTGTAGGTGCTTTTCTGTAATTAAAAGTGTTTAGGAGGACTTTTGCGACGCTTTTTCCACTTTTGCTGGCGCTTCTGTCAGAAATACTAGCACCTAGCAAAAGCGTCGTGAGACTCCACCATTACCGGCGCTCGTACAAGCGCTAGTAAAAACACCTTAGCGACGGCAAGACTTTTATAGACATACCCTTCTATCGGCGCTTGTCTAGCGCCGGTAAAGAATATTACCAACGGTTTTCGGGGCTTTTACTAGCGGTTTTGGCCATCGGTAAAAGTTCTTTGTCTTGTAGTGGCACCTATGGTCATATAGCACTTCGAAATTCAAACATCCACTCGTAGTGAGAAATTTTCTTCATGGAGAACTAAAGACAAGCCATTTATACATACCATTCAAACTTTACTTAATTCTTAACATGAAAGGTTGGCATCCAATGCACCCATATATAAGAGGGACTCCATGATTATCGAAAAGAGAATGATATCTACAATATGCTCAGGTTTTCAGTTTGGGAAAGTGGGGCCCGTGGTTCAGTGGTCCAAATTGCCAGCACTATGGGTTCCATCCTGAATGTAACTGGCACCAAAAATTTCCTAGAGTAGAAGATCCAACCCATTGAATCACTGGCCTTTTCTTGGTTGATTATGGCTATAGCTGTATTTTATTATTAACTATCTTTTGCTGGCCATCATCTGACTGGTTAAGATTTACCCATGAGGATTATTACTGCATTGCTTACCAATTAGATCACCTCTTTTCTTCAGGCCCTACTGCCTCAAGGATTTGAAACTATTTCCAATCCTCCTTCATGATTCACGACCAAGGCTTCTCTCAGCTGTCTGCAGTGAGCAGGGCTTCGCTGTGAAGGTCGTATGCCACCTCTGACCGTCTGCACCTCTTGCGTGCTATCCTCCCCTCCATTTTCTGGGAGTCGTGGCTGGAAAGGAATAGAGCCCATTTTAACAACACAGATTTTTCCCCCTCCAAAGTCATTGGCCAAGTCCATCGCTGGATCAGAAAAATTGGTTGCACGCTTCGTCTTCCCTCCACTCTCAACCGGTGCTCCTACCATATGCTCTCGCTTATCCAAATTTCAAACCCGACTCTCAGCCCAAGAAACATCAAGGTGGTCAAATGGACCCGCCCCAAAAGGGGATGGATAAAGATTAATGTGGACGGCTCTGCTCTTGGTAACTCGGGGCCTTTGACAGGAGACGGTATTGGGAGATGTTGGGAAGGGAAGTTCATTTTTGGATTCTCCTTAGGTTATGGGGCAGGTTCCAACTCCCGGGCTGAATTTCGAGCTATCTGCGAGGGCCTTGCTAAGGCCGCTGATTTGGGCTTTTCCAAGATTGAAGTGTCTAGTGATTCCATGTCAATTGTTAATATCCTTACCAATAACTCCAAGCCAGCCTGGTCCATGTGCTACTGGCATGCGAGAATTAAGTCGTTCTCGGAGTTTTTGGACATCTCTTTCTCTCACACTCCTAGGGAAGGCAATACTATAGCTAATGATCTAGCCAAAAGGGGTAGTGCTTACCGGGGCTCCTCGTTCTATGATTCTCAATCTGAACTCCCCACCGGTACAAGGGGCCTTCTTTTCTTGGACAAGGTAGGATTAGGCTATTTGAGGAAGGACTAGTGTCTCCTCTTCCGTTCATATGATAGGTGAGGCATCGATCTTTTTGTGACGCCTGCCCAAAGAGCTTGTACATCCTCCCTTGTTTCAATATAAACGTTTCGGTTGATAAAAAAAAAAAAAAAAGTAGGGCCCAACATATCAACAATTGGATCACTGAACAGTGGTTCCCACTCATATAAGCCAAAAACCAAAACTTACGGTAGATGTTCTCATTTCAAGCATTGTATAATGTGTCATACATTATTAAAATAAAATCACTATTTTGTGACACTAATAATATCAAGAAAGAAATTCCAACTATCTTACTTTCGGAGTTCCCAATGCAGAAGCATTCCTTTTCTTCGATCTCTGCAAAGCTTTTGCAAAGTCTTCTCTACCTAGAATGTGAGCTGCATTTTGACATGAGCTAGTGTCCTGAATAGGCTTAGAACCAACAGCATGGTTTCTATTATTATCTCGGGCCTCCACATTATCAATTTTGCTACTGGGCCTGGGTACTAAATTTGCAGCTGCATCAGCAAATAAAGCCTGCATATCCCTGGGCATAAACCCAGACATTTGTCCAGCGATGTCCTTTAGAATATCCTCAATATCAATCTGCAAGCAACAATCATATTACTTGTTAATGTTGACTGCTTAATGTAACAAATAAAGGCCAGTTCTAAACAAGGGAATATCCAAGGAGATTCTAAAATTTTGGGCTTTTCTAGCATATACAAAGAAAAACGTCATGGAAAACAGAATAACTAAAATGTTCAAATTCAAGAAGGGGAAATATAAATAAATAGTGGTAAGAAGGTTTATTTTCATAGTAAGTGATAAAAAAACATAATTAAGAGGAAAAGAAAACAATCTTTTATCATGAAAACATCAACACAACATAAAGATATTTTATAGTTCAACAATAAATGGAAAATACTGATAGTCTTCTGATATATTTGGTTTTCAAAGATACCATGAAAAATGCCACCGTATGTAACTTCATCCTCCATTATGAAGAGAAAGCTCATAAACTAAGTTTGAGGATGCGTTCGGTTCACTCACATGCGTAGGAACTTTTGAAACAGGCTTAAGTAATTGGTATAACATTTCAAGCCTTTGAGCTTTGCTTAGTGGACCCATGCTTATTTCATGACTGAAGCAACGTCTAATGGATGGTGTCAAACCTTCAGAACTGTCAGCAGCTGCAACCAGCAGTATCCGCTGTCTGCTCATCCTCTCAGCCTCCACTAAATACTGTATTGGAAGAAAATAACAATATCCTTCTCGGTACTCTTAACAAATCTAGAGAAGCGACAGAAAAGTGCAAGTTTGCTGATCTCACACGTGCCTCTCAATCCACATATACATGCATGCATACATGACAACGGCCATGCAACATCCAAGCCACTCAGTAGGGACACTTCAATATGACCTGGTCCAGTTACAAGGTCTGTCCACTCTCTTGGCAGTCCCCAAATGTGTGGAAGAAATAGGCCATAGGGCTATATTCAGCATACATGTAGGGAAACATGATGAGTGGACTAGTGGAATTGTCTGATTTTGGGCCAGTTAATGTGCAGCAGGACTCGCACATTATTGGCTTGCATGTGGCACAAGTTTCACATCAGAACATACGCTTCCATGTACGGGTGCATGTGTGTTCATAGAGAAGTTTGTGTGAGATTAACAAACCTCTGAATAATGACAATGGCAATAATTGCATCTTACAGAACCACCATTTGCATTTTCTTCAGAGTAATAATCTCCGCATTCGGGAACTGGCTCAGTGAACTCCTAATAACAGATGCGACTTCAGACGTAATGCCAGCTTGATCACTTGGTGAACCCTCATTGGAGGATAAATTCGCGAACAATTCAAAATGTCGTAGAAGAATTATTGATAGCGAGTATCTGTTCCAATATCGTACTTCAGAGTAGCAATAATTAATACCAACAAAATGAAGAGAAAAAGAGAAGCGTAGCTTGTGAATGCCAAAACAGGCTATATAAACAGCTATATAACATTATAAACAATTTATACCACGATGGAGCCAACCTGTTGGACCGCTTAGATGTTGTATGCACATGACAGGTTGTGTGTGTGTTTGTGCGTGTGTGAAAACACGTGCACATGACAGGTTGTGTGTGTGTGTTTGCGCGTGTGTCCGCGCACCTGCACATGACAGGTTGTGTGTGTGTGCATGCACATGACAGGTTGTGTGTGTATGTGCACGCGCGCATGCCTACTCTCAATCTTTTACTGTTCATTAGCATTGTTAATCAAAAACATCAGTCAGGGTGGTATGAGCACGACGGTATTGCAGCGTCTACCTTGGTATTTTTTGTCTACAAAATTGTGAACATCCTTGTTTACCTCCATTCAGTTCACTTTTCATTAATCTCGGTTCTTTCTGCATCTGTTTGTTTTGAATTAGCTTCACTGTTACACTTCCTTCGTTATCCATCCATTTCTCTCTTATCTCACCGCTGTTCTTGTGGGTGTTCTTTGTTCCACCTTTTGGAGGAAAAAAAAAACAAAAAAACAAAAACTCCTGTCTGCATTCAAAGAAAATCCACAATATCCTTCAATGCTCAAGTCTTACCTGAAGCTTAAGGGTACTTCCTGACCGAGTTCCAAACAGTCAGCCATCCTCTTTGCACTACAAGAAAACTGGCCTTTACCGGCGGTCAAAACCGCTGGCAAACTCCCAGAAAACCGCTGGCAAATTCTTTGCCCACGGTCAGCGAACAGTCGGTAAAGCCTCGGTCGGTAAAGGCTTTACCGGCATTCAGGACCTTTACTGATGATTGTGCTGGATGCCGCTAAATCGCCAGTTTTTTGCCGACCAGAATCTTGGCAAAAGCTACGAATAAAATCCCTAGCTACTAGTGACTAGCCCATAGTGTGACCATAGCCATTGGTACCGTAGCTTTTTAAAACTTTGTTACAGATTAAATTCGTATCTAGAAGGATCATGGCCACTGACAATCCGTAGCAATAGAGAAAATCTTTCTTATCAAAAAGTTTTAAAAAAAAAAAAAGAAAAAGAAAAAGAAAAGGTGAACCACATGCATCCTAGTTTTTTTTACTAGTCTAAGCAGCTAACATACCTTGGTTAATGTCAATGATCTCCTTGTTGCTAGTGATTGCCATTGTTTCCAAGGGACTTGTTTCTTCTATCGATCTTTAGTGAGCTTTGTAGTAGTAAAAGGCATCAACACCGGTATTTCAGAGTCCTTCAGCAAGTTCAGGCCCTCAATGATATTGAGGTTCACCACCTATGAGTGGAGGTTCTCTGTTTTGTCTACCTGAAGCTCAATCTTCTCACCACAGTCCAGAACCTGCACAAAGGGAGATTACAATGGGTTTATGTTGTTCTGCACATCACAAGATTTAAATAATTTGGGGGCTTTAAAAGATAGGGTTGCATGGAGGACACTAATCTTGGCATTTGGGTAGCCCAAGGCAAAAGATTTTCCTAACTGCACAAAAAATAAATCCAATATATTCACGGCAATGCCATCCCTGCAAACAACTAGAAGAAACTGGAACCTACTTTCCATTTCATTTTCTTTAATTAAGGGCATAAGAGAATAGAAATTGAATATAGAATTGTATGCAAACGAATGAGAAACAATCCACAAAATAGTGGCTTATCATTTAAACTATATGAAAAAGAGAGAGAGAGAGAGAGAGAGAGAGAGAGAGAGAGAGAGAGAGAGAGCATGACACAGTAATTCTTAAATGATAATTCATGTCAATTGCATATTCCAATCTATGACTATTATGAGTTATGTATAGTGCATATGTTCTAGCATATTCACCTTCTCTCTAACTGCAATGTTCTTTTTTTAAGCAATAGACCGAACATAAATACATGGCCCAAAACAATGATCAAACAACAAAAGGAAAAAACATTAAGGAGAAAAAAGGTATCAACTGGACAAAAAATGTAGAAGGAAAAGACACAGGTATCAGTATATCACAAGCACAATATAGTATTATAACTCATATGAAACCAATACAAGTGGGCTCCAAAGGATCTACTGCTCAGAGAGCATGGCTAGAGGTGTTACCTCATCTACCAGATGGGCAGTTGTTCTAAAGAAATCAAACTTTCTTTGGAAATCTCATAAAATCAAAATCAACAACAACAAAAATAAATAAATCAGATGCAACCATAGAAAACAGTGAGCTGATCAAAGGTGAATTACCTGTTCTTAACCTTGCACTTCTTTCTGTAAAACTAAAACACTCCTGAAGAAAGAAAGCAAGAAAGAAAAAGAAAAAGCAAAAAAGGTGAATTACCTGTTCTACAAGACTTTCACTGAAAAACCAAAGGCATCTTAAAGTGATAGCATTCAACACTAACAAGTAAAATGTAAAATGTAAAAGTACATAATCCTTTAAAAAAAAAAAATTTAAAGTACAAAGGTGAATTACCTGTTTCACAAGACTTTCATTGAATGTAGTTTATTGCAAGACAAAAAGAAAACTCTATAGTATTATTAGCAAATGATTTATTATTGGCAAAACTGAAAGGAACCATAATATGTTATTTATTCGCTTCTATTTAATACTATGCAAAATACACCATATTGATGCACTAGGATATATAGCAAGGCATGCTTATCAAGATTAGCAACTTCATTCAACATGACTTTGATTAGTACACATGGCTATTGTATACACGGCATGCAAGTAAACAATTCATCCAATTTAAAGATAAAATGAAAGATACTAGAGCAAACAAATCAACGTCCAAGCAAGTAATCTAATCACCCAATTCAAAATCTACCTATAATGAAAGATATAATGAAAGCTCATGGAATCAGGCACTACAAACTTATCAGTAAATATTCTTTTCTATATTGCTACTACATTGTTCATTCTAGCTCCTACTGCTTTTTTACTTATCATATACTAAAAGTAGTCAGTCAAAATGATTAATTTGAATGAAACCTGACTAGTTATCAATACTATTAGACCTAGGATCAGAATTTTCTGGAGGTTCTCCTAAACCAGCACTCATGACCTATGATATCCATGAGAGACATACTAGAATGAAGCACAAGACACTGATCATCAGGCAAAACCTTTGACAACCCTACTTGGCATAGTGCCAAACCAGTCATCATGATGGTGCTACAAGGTAGAAATAGCACATGGCTAACAAAGAGGCCAAAAGGTCAAAAGTTTTCAAGGATGCTTAAAAAAGAAATATCAATCAGAACATAGAACACAAGCTAAGATTTTTCATTTCTGAAACATCAAGGAATATGAATACATGGGGGTGAAAAAGAAAAACCTGGTGTCATCTTGGGTAATAAGTATCAGGGTCTCTCCCTTCTGTTCATATCATAAAGCACACAGACATCTACAACAATTTTCATCTGGAAACAAAAACAATAAACAAACAAATAAATAAATAATCAATAAGACTGTTGATTTCAGAACTAAATCATCCCAAAATTGAAGAAGAAATTGATTGCATAGTAAAGTGAAGCAGCAACAGATTTGGATGTAGGTGTGGGGTATCATCTATTAATGTAAATAAGTATAAACAGGTAGGAAGCAGGAGTGGGAGTGACAATCTGATGTGTGATTAGAAGCGGGAGCAACACCTAGTTAGAAGCTGTGTTGTCAAATCGCATAAGTCTTCTATGATGAAAAGCATCAAATTAAAACATAAGCAAGCAGCTTCATCATTCTGAATGTGTTTCCACTGTACATAATACTTTGCTCTGCTGTGAAGCTCTTTCACAGGGCAAAGAAGGATACAACCATCGGAGAGGTATTTTCCCATCTTGATTGAAGTATCCAGCACCCATCTTCAAATTCAAAATATAAAAGTTGATCTTCTGATATGTTATTTGGGTGCATCTGAATAAATCCTATTCTAACATCTGTAAGACTGTACTAGTTCCCCAAGCTAGCATGTTGGAATTCTCAAACATGTGCAGAGTGCTTAGTGACCAGGTCCTTGATTTTGTTTCGGTCAATTCAGATTCTCAGCATTTAATTTTTATTTAAAAAAAAAAAAACTAATAAACAGTCCCATCTGATTCATAGTGCAGGGGCTTCTCAAACTTGGTGGGATGATATCAAATGCTTAGGAATGTGCATTAGTAGGATAAGTGTCATAGTTTGCATGAATTTCAGGCCAATTTGGGATTCTGTCAAGTTAATAAAATCATTAGATGGGTTGAGACAACACTCTTACTAAAGAATGATCTGTTACAAGTTCCAGGAAACTATGGGAAAGGAGAATGATCTGTTACAAGTCAGGAGTAACCTAAGTATCTAAGCATATCCATGACAATAACAAACAATAATCCTGATGACAGGGATATTAAATTCATCATTAGCAGCATGTATATTGGCGTGTTAATGGATAACTAATAAAATGGCAAATTTTCAAAGTATGGCTCAACATAAGTAGAACTGTTAACCCAGAAAGCTGAGGACACGGTAAAGTAGACCTCTCTTCCCCAACAAAACTAGTCATATTCCTTCAGCCGTCCATCTACAGAACACTAATATAACACTAAAATAAATGCTTGTTCAGCAAATCTATGTGGCTCACCTAATTACTAGACCTGACTGCTTCATGTGTTAGGGAATTTTCAAAGTGGAGTGTACCAGATAACATTTGTATTTTATACTACTTATACAGATCTTAACTATGTTAAATATCTATTCCTATCCGTCATTTTTCAAATGTATGTGGCTCACCTACTTGTTCTCTCTATTTTTGATACTGAGATGCCGAAAGAATGGCTAAAATATCTTCTGCTACATTTGCTTCTCTGAACATGTGCCCACAAGTCAGACTTAGGAATGCTTTGGAGTGGAAATTTGCAATTCAACAACACGACGTAGTCATCGAATTTGGCTTAATTTAGAAGAGAATCATCCAATTACTGGTGCAGAAATGCATTTTACTTTGTTCATCGCACTTGAAATACCCAACAATGTATTAATTGTTTGTGATGATCTCTAATTAGATCAGCTCCACTACCACTCCCACCAATATACTATTCAAATGATTGAGGAATCACCCACACCGCTCTAACGCATTTTACTATGTTCATCGATGGCCAGGCAAAAAGAGTTAAAGAATGAATTTCTACCAATTGGGTCTATTTGAATTCTCACTCCCAACATTGTTAAATCTTTTCCTGTTCAATCATTTCAATTCCAATGCTGAATTACAATGTGGGAAATAAGGGTCTACTTGGATATACTTATGGATTTGTCATTGGTGAGGATTCTACCAGGAGACATGTCCACCAAAGGAAGAATCTGATTCTGGGGTTGCAGGGAATTTCCAAATAGCTGGAAGGAATTATAATAGTCGTTGATGAGAAGATGTTATGATGATTTAACTCAACTCACTAGATATCCAACAGGGTTGGGTTGACTCAAAAACTCGACCTGACTAACTCTATATTTAATAGTTTGAAAATTTATGGATAGGAATAGATATTTATCATAGTTAAGATCTGTATAAGTAGTATAAAATACAAATGTTATTTAACATAGATATTCAAATTTTGAACAGTTTTTTTCTTTCTTTTTTTCTTTCTTTCCTTCTTTTTAATTTTCTTTTGTAGTTTTGAATATGCCTTTGTTTATTCTTTTTTGTAAACGAGGACATTTGGTATTGAGTGTATCTGAACATTTAATAGGTGATGATAATTTGTGCCTGATAGCTAACTACAAAGAACAACATGGTAATGATGTAGTATTTTCTAAAGCTATTCTTCGGAGTTGTATTTCAGATGAGCTCGACAACAATGCTACAAGTTCTTCTAGAGTTGTCCAAAAATTTGCAGTTAGGCAGAGTTTTGGAATGGCCTGAAATTTGCTGTGAATCCTCATCCAAGTGGGGATTTGAAATCCTCAGCCAACAAACCCCCTATTTGAGGGGATTTGAAGCCCCCAGTTACTTTATAGTGCCAACCATTCCAAGGGATTTGAAATCCTCATTTTTCTTAGATAATAAATGCCATCCAAACAACTTTCCACGAAAAAAACCATTTCATAAAAACAGTTTCCACAATCAAAATATATTCACTTCCAGAGATGGAAAAAGAGGTGGACATGGATTCCAAAGGTCTAGTCCTAAAAGACCATATATATATATATATATATATATATATATATATATATATATATATATATATATATATATATATATAAAGAGTACCCATAGAAGTACATTTACTTCAGATCTCTAATAAATCTGCAAGGGGAATTGGATGTTCAGGATAGATGGACCGTTGAACATTGACGGCCTAGATCTTCAGAAGCATGCTGCAATGGTAAAGAATGAAAACTAGATGGATGGGAATTAGGGAAAAGAAATCTACCCAACTTGTTACAATATCATATTTATTGCTAGAAGAGAGAGAGAGAGAGAGAGAGAGAGAGAGAGAGAGAGAGAGAGAGAGCTATAAAACGCTAAACACAGATGTCTTTAAATCCAAACCCATCGTAAATCTAGATAAGACTAAATCAAATCACTAAAAACGGATTCAAGAATCTGCAGATGTTAGAAGCACTTCTAAATTAGGGATTCAACAATGCAAATCCCTAAAAATGGATTCGACAACGCAAATCCCTAATCAGGGATTTGTATTCAACAAAGCATACTCCTAATCAAGTATTCTAAATTTCAAAAAGCAACAATGAGAAGAGAAAAGCATTACATCATACCTGAGAATCCGAGATTTACGAGCAGCAGAAGACCGAACTGCAGTGGAGGGTCGAGGAATAGGGTTTTGAGAGATAAATAGATACGAAGAGTGAGAGTGAGAGGAGAGCGAGCAGAGAGGGAGAGGGAGACGTCGAGGCAGAGGGAGGGAGAGAGAGGGAGAGCACGTAAGAGTGAGAGGGAGAGGGAGAGAGAGGGAGAAGGGGAGCACGCGAGAGGTAGAGGCAGAGAGAGGGAGAGCACGCGAGAGTGAGAGGTATATGGGGAGGGAGTGAGAGGGAGTGGAGATGGAGAGGCATAGAGAGAGAGAGAGAGAGTCAGTGCATAGAAAGAGTTGAGGGTTTTTTTTTATTTTATAGGCGTACCCTTTGCTTGCAGCCGGTAAAACTGGCAGCTGGCAAAGGGTTAGCCCATCAGTCAGCTTAAGCCCTTTTTCTTGTAGTGTTGTATGGACAATATAGTGTTCTTCCTAGGTGGCACAAAGAACATAATCCATCACCATACGAGCTTGAATTCCTCATTCCCCATTATCAAATGGAACTTCCCAAATTTAAACCTAGTGATCATCATGAAGAATGGATTTTTGATCCATGTCCAATTGATGAAATTCGTAGATGGGGAGACTATTTTGTTAACATTGATGAAGTAGAAATCTTTTTGTTATCCCATATCATTCCAACAGAGGAACACCCTTTATTCTAAATGGTCCTTTATTCACGCCTGTGTTTAAAAGTATTACCAATGATGTGGCAGCATACCTCCCAACACACCTGCAAACACTAATGCTCATCTCTATCTGAGAAAAGACTCACTCTCTGAGTTTCTTCCAAGTTCTAAATATCATAATCATATTCACACACCCACCACTCTATCTTTCTATCTCTCTTTCTCTCTCTTTCTTAAAGTTTCTTTACATTGAAGAGTCAAGAGACTCAACTTACAAGTTGCAAGTTAGTTTGTTATAGTTTGAGTTTCCTCCAAGCTCTAAGTTCTAACATTTGTTTTTTTTTTAGTTTGTTACTTACAACACAACTTACAAGTTAAAAGTTACAAGTTTGTCAAGTTACAAGTTACAAGTTATTACAAGTTAGTTACAACTTACAAGAGTACAATACAAGTCTACAACATTCTCTTAAGACTCAAGACTTAAGACCCAGGACTCAAGACTCAAGACTCAAGTCAAAAGTGAAGATAAGAAGTGAAGAATTTGTGTTTTTGTAAATTTGTAATTATGTGTAAATTTCTCTCTCCCCTCTCTTTTACTACAAGTGTAAGTGTGTAACGCTCTCTCTTTCTCCTTTTCTTTTCCCTCTCCCTTTCTACTACTAGTATAAGTCTCTCTCTCTCTCTCTCTCTCTCTCTCTCTCTCTCTCTCTCTCTCTCTTATCTGTTTAGTCTCTTGACTCTTTAGTCTTTACTTTACTTTAATTTTTACTTTTTAGTACTAGTTTACAACTTACAATCAATACACACACACCAACATAATGTCTTCTTCCTCTTTGAAGCCCAAGTCGAATGACTCGGGTTAGAAGTATGTACACTATCGTAGTACTTCGGAAAAGACTCATATAGTATGTGAGTTATATGGGTATGTGGATTCCGGTGACATTGCGTGGCACAAGCAACACCTTACTCATTTACTGGGCTCAAATGCAAAAGCATGCGACAAAATTACTCCAGAAATTCGAAGGGAGATCATGGAGTATGTGGATAAATAATCAATAAAAAGATGCGATAGTACCATATGTCATGAAAATTATATGGAACAAAGTGCATATGAAGATATAAACATAGTTAATGTAGATGAAGCTAGTCCTACTCTCCCTACTTCAACAAGCCGGTCTAGACCATAATCAACGGCATCGAAAAGAGCCCGAGGGCATGGGCCCATGGACAAATGGTGTAGACCACACTCTGATGATGTGGTCGACTAAAGTGGTCAGGGTAAAGGGTTAGCTCAAACAATTTAAAAAACTGGTATAAATAAAAAGATACGAAAACTATTATTCAATATATTGCTAAGTAGTTTTACCAAACCGACATTGCTTTCAACGCCGTTAAATTGAGAAGATTCAAAGTTATGGTTGAGGTTATAGGTCAATTTGGACATGGGACCTCCTTCATATCATGAAATGAGGGAGACATGCCTTAAAACTGAAGTTGATTATACACAATCCTTTATAACTAAATTTAAGGAATCGTGGAAAACATATGGGTGTTCACTCATGGCCGATGGATGGACTAATAAATTCAGTCTCTTATTAACTTTCTAGTAAATTGTCCAGTTAGGACAATGTTCTCGAAATCCGTAGATGCATTCGGTCATTCACATATTGGAGAATACTTGTTTAGCTTACTAGATAATGTAGTTGAGAAAATATGTGAGGAATACGTTATACAAGTAATTACAAACAACGCAGCCTCATATGTAAGGGCCGGTCATCTTCTTATGGAGAATAGGCATCATTTATTTTTGACCTCCTGTGTGGCCCATTGTGTTGATCTTATATTAGAAGATATGGGTAGATAATTTATAAATGTAATTGCAAGGGCTAGAAGAATCATGATGTTTATATACAAACACGCCCTTCTTCTCAGTCGAATAAGAAAATACATTGGGAGTAACTTGTTACATCCAACAGTCACCCGTTTCACTATATCCTTTTTAACACCATAAAGATTACATGAAAAAAAAAATCAGAACTTAAAAGTTTTGTAGTGTCGGCTGATTTTACAAGTGGGCCTTGGTCAAAGAAGGTTGAAAGGAAATAAGTTCAATAAACAATCCTTTCACAAAGTTTTAGGACACAAGTGGTAAAGGCGCTAAAAGTATCCGAGCCCTTAGTCACTGTGTTGCAATTGGTGGACGGGGATGAGAAGCCTGCAATGAGTTACATATATGATGTGATGGAGAGAGCGAGAAATAAGATCATAGACCATTTTAACTATAGAGACCATGATTACAAGCCAATTATAGATATTATAAATAGAAGATGAGGCAATCAAATGTCATCTGTATTGTATGCGGTTACTTACATCCTTAACCCAGCCTTTTTATTCACTTCTGCCGATCCAGCAGAAGCACTTACTATGCATATGGTTGGATTTATTGATGTGTTGAATAGAACGATTCTAGATAGAGAAGAACAAGACAAGATCTCAACTTTACTGGACTTTTATACAAAGAGTGAGGGCATATTCTCAAGGGATATCGTCATCAGGCATTGGACAATGAAATCACCCAATAAGTACTATGAATGTCAGTCTCACAAATAGCTTTTTTACAATGTAATCTACAAAGTGACTCTAACCTACTTAAATTATTTTTCTCAGCTGACTAGTAGGCTGCCTATGGAGTGGACCCGAACAGGAAGGATCCAGCTTTAAAGAAGTTGGCTATGAGGATTCTTGGACTTACGTGTTCTGTCAGTGGTTGCGAGCATAACTGGAGCACACTCGAGGTAATAATTTTAGTAATTGTAAAATTCAATTTTTAGTGTAAGGTGTAAGCTAAATTAATTACCTAAATAGTTAATGTCAAATGTTCTTTCTTTCATGCATATTCATACTAAGAAAATAAATCACCTTGAGCAAAAAAAGCTCAATGACTTGGTTTTCATCCAATACAATCAAAAATTGTGAGAACGATTCCAAACTAGGAAAGAAAAGCTTAGTTTCTTTGACCCTATCTGCTTAGATGAGTTGGATGCAGATAACGAGTGGCTCGTAGAGACGAAGGACCCAGTATATGCTGAAGACGACCTAACATCGGCGCAAGTTAAAGATGCCGCATATGGATCGACACCTAGAGAAAGTACCACTAGAAGGTGAAGGATAAAGGGGAGCCAGGAGTTGAAAAGTAGTAGTTAATCCGTTGAAGAGATCGAGGAGATAGATGGATGGGATGATATTGATCAAGCTAAAGATCCACTATTGGATGTTGATGAAGTATTAGTACATATAGATGATGAAGAAATAGAAGAAGAAGTGTATATGAAAGAAGGAGATGACTTAGATGATGATGGTTGTGGTGATCAAATGCCACAATGGCAAATAAATCAATGTATATAGTTGTAACATCCTGAAAAAATCTATACAAAGACCCGAGTACAACCTCAAGCTGAACAACCCAAAGACCACACCCGGTAGTATAATTTAGATGGGATTTAGTTAAATTCCAAGTAATTGGTGGATTAAGCTTGGGCCATAATTTTCACAAATGGGGAGGCTTAGAATCAAGAGTACCACTGGCTCAATGTCATCTGAAGACCTAGGAAAAATCCCAAGAGCCTATTGCTCTCGGGAGTACATTGAAACTCTGTAACGGACCTAGACCGCATGTCGAGAGTCCGATGAACCTGGAATTATAGGACGATGTCTGTCCTGCTAGGATTGACAACCATCACGGGAATCAAGTCCAGATAGTGTCTAGAAACGCCCAACTTGAGCTGTGGGTTAAGAGCATGAGAAACGAGAATATCCTTAAAAAATGAACTGAAACTTAAGTGAATTGGACCATTCGCTCTTATGCAAAGTTGACGAGTTCGGATCGTTAGTTTATGACCAAAATTCACATATGAAGAAAGGAAATTTTCCTGCACATATCCGTATAACCGTGGCCCTAATTGGACACGTATGACCGTTGATCTAAAACAGGCTCTCCACGGTCGATCGACTTATCTGATCGCACTAAAATCGTGTCCTAGCATAGATCCATTGTCAAGGAGAGTACTCCATGATGTAGATGAGCAGTGGGCATCCCTAAGAGCCTTGTTCATCCAAAATGGTCGCCCACAGGGTATAAACATAGTACAAAGTGGCCCTGGGGCCATTTGCACCTCATATGGGGCTATCACCCTCTCTCTCTCATATACGAATTTCATAAAACCTAGAGAGAGAGAAGAGAAGAGGAAGTGTGGGAGATTGCTGCAACTATGGGAAATCTTCTCCTATACATCCATGGGCCTAATCACTGTCACTTTTCACTACCGAGATGCTTCCAACTACAACTTAGGGTAAGAAAACTAACCTTAATAGTGATATAGATCTAGCAGATGGCTTTTCTCTAACCTAGCTAACCCGTTTAATCTTTAGGTGCCCGACGTTTCATTTTTGGAAACGTAGTCTTAGGACCGAGTCCGAATTGAGCGTATTACCAAAAGGTACGGACTATAAATGCTTAGGTTGCGGTTTATGAATGCTTTCATTATAGCTAATAATTTATACTTGCCACGATTGCTACGGTATTGTCTTAAACACGTTGATTTCTATATGAGATACACCTATGAACTGTGATAAGTAAATCACGCAACCTATGTGTTTGATGAAATGTTTAAATGAGGAATAGAAAATGATTATTGCTTGCCATGATTGTTAATCTAGGATTCATCGTTGTCATATGCATATGGACTTCTTTGTGTAGCACCCCAGATTTTGAAGGTCGAGCAAAGCTCTACTCCCGAGATCCAACACATTACTTATGCAACATGAATAATGATTTTTAAATGTTGTCCATGTCAATGTATTAAACATGAGTGGGATTATACTAAAACAGCATATCATACTCCAAATACAATTAAATTTAGCAAGCGGAAGATTGAATATCAGAACGGTAAATGTCTTACAACCTCTAGAGTATGATTATTTAGCTGGGCTGAATATGTACATGTATTGTTTCAAAATAGACAAAATATCAAAATGTAAGTGTCCAACTAATCCATGTGTCCCTGTAATCCCGTCGAATCAGAACAAGGTCTACGTAGACCGGCTTGATAGTTGAACATGGGAGAATTCCTCCTCCTCATCTATGAAGTCCAACTCAACTGCATAGACTTCAACATCACCTGCATCTATAACAGAGTCTGGTTGGTATTTTAAAACATTGTCCTAAGGTGGGAGTGAGTGATTAACTCAGTGGTACTATAAGGCAAAGTTTAACATGTTATCAAGTTAATCAAGCAGTAATGATAACGCAATACAACAATCATTTCCTACCTACTCTTATTAATGCAGGAATGGTGTGCAATAATGATGCATGCCCTCGCACAAAGCTCTCTTACAAGTGACTCCAACAACCAAGTTCGCGCATGACAACCTCCCTAAAGTGCAACTTCCTCGCCAAAGCACATGCAATGTGGTGCATGGCCGTGTTATATGAGTACTTAATTAAGCTTATTCATACAGCAGATTTGGGATGCTAAGGTACCTCCCTTTAGATCATTAACTCAAATGAAGATCCATTTAGGGTTGTCAATCCTAGTTAACCACATACGATAGGTAAGTTGGAGGGCATCACTCCCAATGAAAAGTAGTGGATAGGCAAATTCAAAAGTTTATACTCGCGGTCATTACGGGGAGGCTTGTCACATTAGCATAGGACGACAGCTCGAACACAGTGTCCCATACCACCATGCCCGGCTCACGAGTATGGGTTACTCACTGGTCACTACGGTGAGGCTAGTCACCCCGACATAGGCCGATAGCTCGACCATGGTGTCCCATACCACTATACCCGGCTCATGAGTCTTAGCGGATCATGGTACCATGGTTGAAACAGGCTTTTACATTGGTAAGTGGAACTTTAGATTCAAGCAGTGATGTCCATACATGGTAAATGCATAGTAGGCCAATCGGTTTGTTTAGTAGGTTCGATTGGTACGAGAACACGTTGACTTAATTGACATGGAGCACAAAGCACCCCTTGTGGCCTAACCAATGTCGATAATCGTCATGTGACACGAATTTGTCGAGTTACCTAATGTGGCAAGACTAATTCAGCCACCTGTACAAGGATTATTACTGATTGTCTAGGCCGCGTTGTAGCCCCAATCTTACTCAGATGCAATAGGTAGACACATGTGATAATCATATTAGCATTTAACAAATAATCCAAATAAATCTCTTATTTGAACATTTCATCAAACACATTGAACATGTCACCAAGCAATTGCATTTTATCCATAAATTGCGTAGTGGTAAATATGATTACATGAGAGAAACTATACAAATGATTAAGGTAATTGAGAATCCTATCTTAATACACTTAATAAATACAAATCATCAACATTTTCTCATTCAGACATTTTATCAAACACTTAAGTTACACTTCACCAAATACGTAGACTAGATTAGTTAAGACATATATTATGGCAATTTCTTACACAAACGGATCATCATGCATACAACAAACATGAATCCTAGATTAATAGTCATGACAAGCACAAATCATAATTACATGTTCATTCAGACATTTCAACAAACACATAGGATGCATATTTGTTTCAACATAGTTCAAACATGTATAATACATCGAAATCGTTGTCTCTAAGATGATATGGTAGCAATCAAGTCAGACATAAACCATTAGTTGACATTGAAACCATTGAAAACCATAACCTAAATATTTATAGTTCAAACCTTTCGTCGGAATACTCGATTCGGACTCGGTTCGAATCCTACGTTCCCGAAAACAGAACGTTGAGCACCTAAGCAATGAAATAGGTTAGCTATTTCGTCGATTACTCTATTTGGATCCCTAAATCAAGATTAAGGTTAGGATTTCTTACCCAAATCATAACCGAAATAAATCGGTTAGCTAAATGGAAAGACGATTCAGTGCGTGTAGTTGTGGAAAGGAATCACAGTAACGATCTCCTAAACTTTCACTTCTCTCCTCACTCTTTTTCTCTTTTCTTTCTCGTCTCTCTCCTAGGGTTTGGACCAAATTCGTATGGAATGGAAATGGGGTTGTTTAAGGGCTTTATATAAGCCCAAAACTGATGTAAATGGCCTAGGGCCATGGTATACTTAGTTTATAACCTAAGGGTGTCTGTTTTTGACAAACTGGGCTCGTAGGGAAACCCATTACTCACCTACATCACAGAATAAGTTCCCTGACAATGGATCCATTCCAAGATATGATTTCGGCATGATTGGATAGGCCAATCAGCAGTGAAAGACCCGCGTCAGATTAATGGTCGAACTTGCTCGATCGGGGCCACAAGTATACGAATATGAGTAGAAAAATTTCCTTTTTCCCTGGGTGAATTTTGGTCAGAAAGTGACGGTCTGAAATCCTCAATTTTGCGCGTAAGCGAACGGCCCAATTTACTTAAGTTTCAATACATTTTTTAAAGATATTCGCGTTTCTCACACACTTTACTCAGAGCTCAAGTTATGCATTTCTGGATACTATTTGGGCTCGATTCCCATGATGGTTGTCAAGCCCAGTGGGATGGTCATAACCCTATAGTTTCATGGTCATTGGACTTTCGATGTGTGGTCCAAGTCCGATACAGAGTTTTAATATACTCCTGAGAGCGACAGGCTCATGGGATTTCTCCTAGGTTTTTAAGTAGTGTTGAGCTAGTGATTTTGATGGTTTTGAGTCTTTCCATTTGTGTACATGGTGTGTAAGATCTGTGTCCTAATCCATACTATTCCGTTAGCTTCCGCGGTCCTTCCGGTCAAATTTCGGCAACCTTCGCACCGTATTCGGTGTTTGCGCACGATCCTAAGCCAAGTCCCATGCACCGACGTCGGCTTGGTCCGAATGTTATATCATAGCGACCGCGTCGTCGCCGCGGTTCCAACGCCATGACTTGCGCACCGAACCGATACCCAGGCAAGAAGATGCCGATCAGCGTTTATTCCGAAGAAACACCGCGCGTTGCGGATTTCGAGGGAATCTCTACAATTAGTCCCATCAATCAACCATTAAAGCATCCCATACCTCAAGTACAACAACCCATCTCCACCTTTTACAAAAGTCTACCCTCTTTCCACCTCACCACTCCTCTTTTTCCCATTTTCAACATCAACCATACCCCCTTTTACAATTTTCAACCCAAACCATCCCCCATCACTCCATCACCCATCTCTTTCTCTCTCTCTCTCTCTCCCTTACAAGTCTCTCTCTCATTTCAAACTCTCCCATAGCAAGTCCCATACGTATGAGTCCCCCATGGTGAGAAAATGGCATTTGTGAGGCCCCCTTTCTCACCCCTTCATCTCTCATCTCAACCATCCATTTCTCATCTTCCTCCATCAAAGAGGAGCACAAGGAACTAAGGAAGCCAAGGGAGCAAGAAGATCAAGCGGTGGGTGTTTGGATAGGATAGTTTTTGATGTTTTTAAGATGGACCAAGTGAAGCCAACCAATCAATGGTTCGGATCTCACTTTGGACCCTAAGATATGGCCGATGGCCCATTTGGATCATCATGATCATTCCATGATGGGGCCATTCTCCATGGACCCCATCATGATGTTTATTTCTTTACATGCTTAGGGTCATCTAGACCATTTATTTTAGTGGAGAAGGGATCTTCACCGTTGGATTTCGATTTCATGGATCCACATGTAACGGGACCCACTTGATGTACGATTTAGTGCAAGGGAGGGCCCATAGTGCCGGGGTCCCTCCATCACACGGTCTCACTCTCTATCTCTCTCCCTTTTTCCTTTTTTCTTCTTTTTTTTTTCTTTGTTGTTATGATGATGAGGTTATGTGGCCCACTTGAATGGACCCACCATGAGGTAGGTATTTATTCCAAACCATTTATAAGTGGAGCCCACCTTATATGTGTGGTTCCATGCCACCCATCACTTGGTGGCCCACCTAAGCAGGGCCCACCTCCAACCTATATGCCAAGTCCAGCGTCCAGGGACGCTGGACGTCTGTTGGGAGAAACACAAATACAAGCTTTTTCCCTAAGCTTGGAATGGTCCACTCATGTAGGCCCCACCTTGATGCATGTTTTCAATCCATGCCATCCATTCCCTTCCCAACCATCTTTTAAGCGTTGAGACGAAATATGGGACCAATCAGACCTTCGGGCGGGCCATACCGTAGCAAATGGTGGTCTTCACCATTAAAACCTCCCCTATTGCTTTTATACGCTGAAACAGGCCCAATATTGGGCTTGTTTTGTTTGTTTAGAGCCATGGAGGGCCATTGGATGGGGTGGATTGCTTGGATGTGGACCCCGCCGGTAAAATCCTCAAGAAAAGGGAAATAAAAAAAAAAAAGATAACAGCAGCCGCTGCTGCTGTGTCAGAAGCGCAGCAGCGCTGCCAGCGCCCCAGCGCCCGGGCTGGGCGGACGTACAGCCTCCCACGGCTGTAGCTATGGGCCCCACCTTGATGTTTATATGTTATCTAAACCGTTCATAGGGTGGGCCACTACCTGACATGGGCCCACCCCAAAAATCAGCCTGATCCAAGACTCAGGTGGCCCACACCGTGTGAAATAGTGGGATTGAACATTTACCTTTGAAACTCTTTTTGGGTCCACAGAAGTTTTGGATCAGGGTGAAAAATTTTGTCACCCTTCATCGAGGTCTGCTTGACCTCATCAATGGTTTGGATGGAATTAGACATTATGGTGGGCCCCACATGGAGCCCACAGTGATGTATGTGTTTAACGTCCACCGTCCGCCCGGACGGTGGAGCCCACTGTGCTGTGTGCATGTGTGCTGTGTGCGTGTGTGCCGTGTGCGTGTGTGTGTGGGTGCGTGTGTGTGTGCTGGTGTGTGTGTGTATATATTTATATATAATATTATATTATATAATATTATATGTTATATGTATATATATAATATTATATTACATATAATATTATATGTTATATATATATATATATATATATGTATATATATTATATTATATATAATTTATTGATGGTGGGAGGCCCACCTCAGTACTTGTGGCCCATGGTCGAGGCCCACTTTGATGTATATATAGGGCCCATGGGTCGAGGCCCATTTAATGTATTAGGGGCCCATGGGTCGAGGCCCATTAAGATGTAATGTGGCTAATGGGTTGAGGCCCATTTGATGCACGTATGGGGCCCAACTGGCGAGGCCCATTTGATACATATAAGGCCCATGTGAGTAGGCCCATTTGATGCATATATGGGGCCCAACTGTCGAGGCCCATTTGACACATGTAAGGCCCATAAGATTAGGCCCATTTGATACGTTCTAAAACCCACAGTTTATAGTCCATTGCAATGCACATAAGGCCCATTGGTGCGGCCCAATGATGTGACCCACTTGATGAATACATGGCCCATATGATATGGCCCATTTGACGTATTTAAGGCCCAATGGGATGTGCCTAAGGTCCATTGCAATGTACGATCCCAACATGATGATGTTTACGTCAGGGCTATGCCTTGGGAGCAATGGTGGTTTGACGTCCACATTGCAAGTATAATGTGGTTAAATGTCCGCATTATGACTTTCCCTAGGGCCCATTGTTAGGCTCGTGCGTGTTATGTGTAGGCCGTCTAGGCCCACCTTCGTTATGCACATCATCCATCCTATATAGCATGTTTAATTCCATGATTCATGATCATATGCATCATACGTATGCTTAATATGAGAAATGACTGATCATAGCATATGCCTTTGGGCAGATTGTTTAGGGGCTCCCGTACAGGGGGTGCTGCCCTACATGAGCGCATGATACACGCAGGATTGCTGTATGACTGGGTAGTGTGATTCATGCATTCGCATTGTGTGATATGGTTACTATACGCCCTAGCGACATCAGGGTCGTAGCCTCCACAGACGTATCGTGGTTGGCAGGATTGGATACCGGAAATACTATTCTACATGGGGTGCGATAGATATCCCTGGGTGAAAGTCCCTAAACCCTTATGGTACCAGGAGGTTGCTCCAACGTCTAGACCGAGTGGGTGCATGAGCGCTGGGTGCCGATTACCTGACTGTTGCGCTTTCCACTGTGTCGTGGTCGGTTGGAAGGGGGTGCGGCCTTACCCGCCCGAGAGTAGGGGGCAATTCTAGGCTGAGTCTGACCAGCTCGAGGAATGGGTCCGCTATTGACGAGCAGAGCCCGATATTGGCAGGCGGATAGTGAGGTCTTTTTCACTCACCTTATTGCGCGCGATGGGGCGGTAATCTGGCTTGGAGTGTACTAGACCCCGGTGATATTCCAGATTTGAGCCGTATTGACATGTGGACTTAGACGAGGATTTGTATGCTTGTGTTGCATTTCGCATTGCATGGCCTTGGTATGGCCGACATCATTCTTGCATCACATGGCCTTGGTACGGCCAACGGTATTCCTGGCATTCATCAGCATATTCCGCATTACTCTGATATTGCATAACTACATTACCACCTTGAGCATACACTTTCACCACCCTCTAAGCTTTCTATAAGCTTATGCACGACCGTTGCGTGCAGGTGACGTTGGATCGCAGCAGCGCTGAGGCTTGGACACGTGGCTGATCTTTTGGAGTTCTTTTTTTTTGTCTATCATCATTGTATTTCCCTTAGGCTCATTGTACTTGTAAAGTTTTTTATTATAGTGGAAATGTGATGGAGTTTTTGGTTGTTGTTTGTGGGTTATGCCTTTGGTTATGCTTATTACGAATCAAACTGATGTACAAAATCCTCCTTGTGGCATCCCAGGATCGGAACCTGGCGAATGGGCGCTGGGAGCCGAGAATGGGGTTCTACGGAGGCTGTCGGCGCCAGATTCGGCGATCGGGAATTTTGTGAGCCCGGTTTCCGAGTTTGGGGCGTGACATGGTGATTCGAGCTAAATTCACCAATTAATCTATTTCAGTACTTAATTAATTTTTGCCAAAATTTCTACAGAATACGGTCCTTAGGGATTTCTGCCTGAGGTGGTACTCGGGCCTTTATACGAATTTTTTCGAGACATTACAATCTATCCCCTTAAAGAAAATTGCATCCCCGAAATTAATAACTTTTCATATTTTTCGAGGATCTGAGGGTAGTTCTTACGTACTTTGACTTCCGTTTCCCATGTAGCATCCTCCTCAATGTGGTGAGTCCACAGTACCTTCACAAGTGGGATTACTTTGCTGTGTAGCACTTGTTCCTTCCTATCGAGAACACGTGTTGATCACAGTACATAGGTAGCATCTTCACTTAACTATATTTGCTCCCATTTGATAATATGGGAAGGGTTAGGAACATATTTCTTCAACATTGATATGTAAAACACATTGTGCACGCCTGCGAGTGGTGTAGGTAAAGCAAGGCGATATGCTACCACACCCACTCGGTCTAGAATCTGGAACGGACCAATAAATCATGGCGTGAGTTTTCCCTTCTTACCAAAATGAAGGACTTGCTTCATTAGGAAAACCTTAAGGAATACATGGTCCCCAACCTCAAATTCCAGTTGTCCCCATCTGGTATCGGCGTAGCTCTTCTGTCTACTCTGGTCTGTAAGAAGTCGACGCCTGATAATGTCGATCTTTTGTGAGGTTGCCTGTACCAAATCTGGGCCAACCAAGCTCTTCTCGCCAACTTCTGCCCAACAATGTGGTGCTCGACATGGGCGTCCATACAGGGCTTCGTAAGGAGCCATGCCAATGCTTACTTGGAAGCTGTTATTATAAGCAAACTCGGCATATGGGAGACAAATATCCTAACTGTCCTTGAAATACCAAGCATACATGCTTACAACATATCTTCTAATATCTGATTTACCCATTTCGTCTACCCATCGGTCTGTGGGTAGAACGAGGTACTGAACTTTAGTTGCACTCCCATTGCTTCTTGGATTCGAGTCCAGAAATTAGACATAAATCGCGTGTCTCGATCTAACACAATCTCCATAGGAACTTCATGCAGCTATACAATCTCCTTAATGTACAGCTTAACTAAATCATCAACTCTAATAGGGAGGAAATGAGCCGATTTCGTCAATCAATCCACAATCACCCAAATGGAGTCATGTCCCTTTCTCGTCTTCAGTAACCCGAAAATGAAATCCATAGATATGAAATCCAATTTTCATTCAGCTATGGGCATGGGCTGAAGTAAATCAGGGGTTGGCGATGTTCGGCCTTGACCTGCTACCAAGTGAGACAACGAGACATGAAGTCTGCTATGTGGGCCATCATGTTGTCCCACCAGTACAATCGCTTCATGTCTCGATATATCATCGTACTACTAGGTCCATCTCCATCTTTGAATTGTGAGTGTCTTCTAGGACTTCCCTTCTCAAGTCATGGAGATTTGGGATGTATAAGCGGCCATGATATCGTAAACCCCCATCTGAACCAATTCTCCATTCGGACTATTCACTGTCGCTCGCTCATTGTCACGCCCTAAACTCAGAAACCAGGCTCACAAAATTCTCGATTGCTGAATCTAGTGCCGACAACGTCCGTAGTACCCCATTCTCAACTCTCGGTGTCCAACACCATATTCCGATCCTGAGATCCTACAAGGAAGATTTTTCAACGTACATTTTTCTCATAAGAAGCATAACTACAAGCATACCTAAATCACAAAGGCAACATCATCATCACATATCCACTAATATAAACATTTAAATACAATGCTGAAAGGGAAATACATATATCAAAAATCAAAGCTCTAGAAAACACTGCGTGCTCCAAGCTCCATTCTGTTGCAACCTAATGTCACCTACCCTGTAACGCCCTAAAAATCGAGGGTCGAGCAGATGCCCAACTCTCGAGTTCCAACACATCACTTATGCAACATAGATAATGATGATTAAATGTTGTTTGTATTAGTACATTAAACATAAATGAGATTATACCAAATCAGCATAACATTCTCCAGAGACAATTACATTACGCAAGCAGAAGACTGTGATAGATATATAAAACATATAAGTGATTGTAAGTCCCTAGAGTATGAATGTCACCAGGTTAAATAATTACATGTATGGCTCCAAATTATACAAAATAATAAAGTGTAATGTCATCTAGTCCATATCCCTGTAGCCCCGGTGATGCAACTCCAAGTCTACATAAACCCGCCAGAGAGTTATAAATAGGAGAACTCCTCGTCATCGTAGAAGTCAGGCTCTGCCTCGTAGGCCTCGACATCACCTGAAATGACAATAGAGTCTAGTTGGTGTTTCAAAACACCATCCCAGAGTGGAAGTGAGTGATCAACTCAGTGGAGTTATAAGGCAAAGGTTAACATGTTACCAATTTAGTCAAGCAATAATGATAAAGCAATACAACAAGTATTCCTAAATACTCTAGTTAATGCAAGGATGATATATATTAATGATGTATGCCCTCGCCAGCACTCCCTCTGTGACATCATCTCACGATCGTGGCATGCAACACTCTCGCTGTGCTCAACTCCAATGCCAAAGGCACATGCAATACAGTGCATGTGCGTGATTAGCCAAGTTCTTAATTAGTCTTATTCATACAGCAGATTGGGAAGCTAAGGCACCTCCCTTTATATCATTTACCCAAAGAATGATCCATTTATGGTCATCAATCCTAGTTAATCACAGATGATAGGTAATTCTAAGTTGCTAAGGAGAGGCTCGTCACCATCAGCGCAGGCCTAGTTTATACATGAGGTTACTGTGGAAAGGCTCGTCACCTTAACGTAGTCCTAGTGTATACTCGAGGTCACTACGAGAGGCTCATCACCTAATCGCCTAATCGTAGGCCGACAGCTCGAATACAGTGTCCCATACCACCGTATTCGGCTCACAAGTTTGGGTTGCTCACTGGTCACTACGGGGAGGCTCGTCGCCCCAACATAGGTCGACAGCTCGACTACGGTGTCCCATACCACCATGCCCAGCTCATGAGTCTTAGCAGATCGTGGTACCAAGGTTAAACGGGCTTTTCACTGGTAGCATGGTACCTTAGATTCAAGCAATAGCATTCATATATGGTGAACATACATTAGGCCAATCGGGTTACTTGACAATCTCACTTGGTACGAGCGCATGTTGAATTAATCGACATGTAGTGCATAAGCACTCCTTGTGGCCTAACCACTATCGATAATCTCTGTACGACTAGGATTCATCAAATGCGTCCGTGGTGGCTAAACTGATTCAGCCACCCGATCGGAAGTCGTTACCAATTGCCTGGACTACATCGTTGCCCCAATCACACTCCAAAGCAATAACATTCACATATGGTAGTCAAAGACAGCATGCGACAACCAATCTAAATATAAATCTCATTTAAGCATTTCAACAAACACATAGTGCACATGTTATTATATATAGGCATTTCATCCATAAATTACATAGTAGTAGGATAGGTTACCTAAAGTAAACGGTAACTATAGATAAGGGAATTAAGAATCCTATCTCAACACCCTCATTAAATACATTTTAACAAGCATTTTCTCATTCAGGCATTTTATTAAACGCTTAGACTACACATATCATATACATGTAATAAATTAGTTAAAACGTATATTATAGCAAATCCTTTCACAAGGAAGTCGCCACACGTACAATAATCATATATTCTTAAGCAACAATCATGGTAAGCACAAATCATAATTCCATATTCATACAAACATTTCAACAAACACATGGAATGCATTAATTTTAACATAGTTCATATATATATATATATATATATATATATGTAATACGTGGAAAACATCGCATCTGAGCATATGTGATAGCAATCAAGTCAATCATAAATCATTATTGACATTGAAAGCCTTGAAAACCATAACCTAAATATTTATAGCCCGTACCTTTCGCCGATAGACTGGTATCAAACTCAATTCGAACACTACGCCTTTATCTACGGCACAACGGCTACCTGAATCATGAAATAGGTTAGCTATTTTGCTGATTCATCCATTTGGATACCTATAACATATTAGGGTTAGGATTTCTTACCTAAAATCAGAACCAGAATTGCCGGTATAGTGATACCGGAGAGACGATTCTGCCCATGGAGCGGCAGGGAAGAATCCCAGCACTCTCTCTCTCTCTCTCCTTTCCTCACTCTTTCCTTATCTTTTCTCTCTTCTCTCTCCTAAGGTTTAGAGAGAGAGGGTTTAAGGGCATGATATAGGCTCAGACCTGGTATAAATGGCCCCAGGGCCATGGTATACTTAGGTTATAGCCAAAGAGTGGCTGTTTCAGTCCAACGGAGCCCATATGGAGGCCCATTTTTTGCATATGGTCCAGAGAAAGTTCCTTGATAATGGATCTATGTCATGTTAAGTTTTCGGTCCGATCGAATTTATGAATAGACCGCGGAGGACCAGTTTCAGTTCAACGGTCGTTATTACTCGATCAGGGCCAGAAGTGCACTGACATGTGTTGAAAATTTTTCCTAATCCAAGGGTGTAGTTAGGTCAGAATCTGATGGTCTAAAATCTTAAATTTGGCTTGTAAGTGAACGGCCCAATTCACTTATGTTTGAGTTTATTTTCTAAAGATATTCGTATTTCTCACACACTTCACTTTGGGCTCAAGTTGTGCATTTCTGAATACTATTGGGACTTAATTTCTGAGATACTTGTCAACCCATTAAGGTGGTCATAACAGTATAGTTTCTCATTAATCGAACTTTGATGCACGGTCTAGGTCCGATATGTGTGCTCCCGAGAGCAACTGGGTTTAAAGATTGATCCTAGGTTTTTAGGAAATGTAGAACTAGCGATTCTATTGGTTTTGGGTCTTGCAGTTCATATAGAAAATAATTTGAGCTAATTCACTGCTTAATTTAGTTTAGTACTTAATTAACTTTCGTCTAATTTCTAAAGGATTTGGTCCTTAGCAATTTCTGCCTGAGGTGGTACTCAGGTCTTTGTATGAATTTTTTCGAGACGTTACAATTTATCCCCCTTAAGAAAAAATTTCATCCTCGAAATTAATACCTTTTCGTACTCCTCGAGAATATGAGGGTAGTTCTTGTGAACCTCAACTTCTGTTTCACAAGTGGAATCACTTTACTGCGCAGCACCTACTCCTTCCTATTTAGGATACGTGTCGGTCGTAGTATATAAGTAACATCTTTACTGAACTGTGCCTACTCCCATTTAATAATGTGGGAAGTGTCAGGAACGTATTTCTTCAGCATCGATACATGAAATACGTTGTGCATGTCTACGAGTGGTGTGGGCAAAGCAAGGTGGTACGCTACCACACCCATCAATTTAGTATTTGGAATGGGCCAATGAATCTTGGCGTGAGCTTCCCCTTCTTGCCAAAATGAAGGACTCCCTTCATGGGGGAGACCTTTAATAATACATGGTCCCCGACCTCAAACTCTAACGGTCGCTGCTTCGTATCGGCGTAACTCTTCTGTCTGCTCTATGTTGCAAGGAGTCGACGCTTGATAATGTTGATCTTCTCTGAGGTTGCCTGTACTAACTCTGGGTCAATCAAAATTTTCTCGCCCACTTCTACCCAGCAATGCGGTGCTCTACATGAGCGCCCATACAATGCCTCGTAGAGAGCCATGCCAATACTCGCCTAAAAGTTATTGTTATAAGCGAACTCACTATAAGCAAGACAATCATCCCAACTGTCCCTGAAATCAAGCACACAAGCTCGCAGCATGTCTTCAAACATCTGATTCACCCGTTCCATTTACCTATCCATTTGTGGGTGGAACATTGTACTGAAATTCAGTTTCACACCCATTGCTTCCTGGATATGAGTCCAGAAGATAGATGTGAATCGTGTGTCTCTATCCGACACAATCTCCATAGGCACTCCATACAGACATATTATCTCCTTGATATATAACCTAGCCAAATCGTCTACTAAGTTTGAGACTCTAATAGGGAGGAAATGAACCGATTTTGTCAATCGGTCCACGATCACCCAAATGGAGTCATGTCCCTTTCTTATCTTTGGTAACCCTGAAATGAAATCCCATTTCCATTCTGCTATGGGCATGGGCTAAAGTAAACTAGGAGGTCGATGATGCTCGGCCTTGACCTGGTGGCACATGAGACAGCAAGATACAGAGTTTGCTATGTGGGCCTTCATGTTATCCCACCAATACGAGCTCTTTATATCTCGATACATCTTTGTACTACCAAGATGCATCACCATCCTCAAATTGTGAACAGCTTCAGGAACTTCCTTTCTTAAGTCATGAAGGTTTGTGATGTATAGGCGGCCACGATAACGTAAACCCCCATCCATAACAACTCTTCATTTTGAGTCTGCACTGTTGCTCACCTGCTCCCTCATCTTTGCCAATAGTTCATCGTCTTTCTGAGCCACAATAATCCTGTCATCAATGAGTAGCTACACAGGAACAAGTGCGACTCTCTCGAATGGCTCCTCTACTGTAAGCTTCTGCTCAAAGTCTCATAAAAACTTGACCATGTTCCATTCATCGATCATCAATGGAGCCGCAAATGCTATAGTCTTCTTATAGCTAAACGCATCTGCCACAAGGTTAGCCTTGCCAGGATGGTAGAAGACCTCAAACTTGAAGTCCTTCAAGGTTTCCATCCACCGTCACTGCCTCATATTCAGGTCCCTCTACGTGAATATGTACCTGAGGTTCTTGTGGTCGTAAAAGAACTCGAACTCCTCTCCGTAGAGGTAATGTCTCCAAAGCTTCAATGCAAAGATAACGGCTGCCAACTCCAAGTCGTGCATAGGGCAGCTTTCCTCGTGTTTCCTCAACTGTCGTGATGCATGGGCAATAAACATGTCCTTCTGCATCATGACACAACCTAAACCAACATGAGACGCGTCGGTGTATAATGTATACTTGACCTCTTGCTCTGGCAATACTAGCACAGGGGCAGATGTCAACTTATCCTTTAGTTCCTAAAAAGCTGCCTTTGCCTTTTCATTCCAGGCAAACTTAAGATCCTTCTGAGTGAGCTGAGACAATGGTTTGGATATCTTAGAAAGGTCTCTAATAAATTGACGGTAGTAGCATGCCAGGCCAAGAAAACTCCTCACTTCAGTAACTGAACTGGGCTGCTCCTAGTCCTGAACTGCGGTTACCTTAGTAAGGTCCACAGTTATTCCTTCTTTGGACACCACATGTCTCATGAACTTGACATCTTCCTTCTAAAAGTCTCACTTCTTATATCAAAGACTGCTCGCAGGTGTTCCTCGTGATCTTCCCGACTCTTAGAGTATATCAGGATGTCATCTATAAACATGGTGACGAATCGGAATAAATACGGCTGAAACACCCAGTTCATCAAGTCTATGAATACGGCTGGTGCATTTGTGAGTCCAAACGACATCATAAGGAACTCGTAGTGCCCAAAACTGGTCCTGAAAGCTGTCTTCTACATGTACTCATCCCTGACGTGCAACTGATGATACCCTGATGTAAGTCGATCTTAGGGAAGTACCTTGCCCCTTTCAACTGATCAAACAGATCATCTATCTTGGGCAAAGGATACTTGTTCTTCACCGTCACTTGGTTCAATCTGCGATAATCAATACACAATCGTAGTGATCCGTCCTTCTTCTTCACAAACAACATGGGTGCTCCCCAAGGAGATACACTCGTTCGTATGAAGCCTGCATCTAACAAATCATCGATCTATTTCCTCAGTTCTTTTATCTCACATGGAGGAGTGTGATAAGTCGGCAGTAAAATGGGTGTCACACCAAACACTAGATCAATGATAAAATTGATCTTACTCTGAGGAGGTAACCTAGGTATTGTCTTGAACACGTTCGTGAAATAGGTGTCGGACCATCAACATTCTTTAGTATGGTAGCATAATAACTAATGCGGTAGTACTAACTAACCTGCACTGGGAATGTAAAGGTTGTGCCCTCGGGTCCATGGGCTGTCACCACCCTAGCATCACAATCGATCTCTGCCCTTATCTCAGTGAGCCAATCCATACCAAGGATCACATCGCAATGATATAGCAGGACAATAATCAGGTCGATGAGTACTATTCTACTCCCTAAGTCTGTCGCACAACCCTTAAACATCTTGGTAGTATCTGAGAAGGTCCCTATGGCAGTAAGGAGTCTTAACCCAACCGTAGGACTAGTTTCCAACTCTAGTCGCTTAACTGCTGTGCATGATAATATAGAGATAGTGGACCCGGTGTCCACCAATAAGAAGACTGGTGGACCTTGGATATGTGCCGTGACTTCAAAAGTCATTGGTGTTGTAACTGCTGTCTCGGATGCCTCAACTACAAGTGAGTGCACACAAGCCTGTTGAGAAAGGTTCGACTGTGGTGCCATAGGTCGGTGAGGTGGCCTAAATCGAGGTGCAGGTGGCCTATAAGATGGCTATGCAAGTAGTACAGAACTTAGAGGTGGAGCTGAGATAGCTGGTGAGATCTGCCGGTTGATCTTTTGAGGAGCCATAAAGTCGTTGTCCCTCATCCTGGTGAAGTAGTAGGTGTCAGCATGGCCCGACCTCTTATAGTAGTTGCACCATATGTCCGGTCGCCTCGGCTGTGTCGGTGGAGCCGTAAGCCGAGGAAGAGAATCTGGATGTGGCCTCTTGCCAAGGAACGACTTGCTCGGTAAATCTAGTAAAGGCCTAGGAGCCATGGGTACACGTGTACGGGATAGCCTATCCCCGTCCTGCTCAGCTCGTAAAGACATGTCCACTAGCTCAACATAGTAGAGTATGCTAGTGCAACACATCTTCGAGTGTATCTCGAGTCACAGACCCTTAGAAAATTACTGCATTCGCATCGACTGATCCGCTAAGATCAAGGGAGCATATTTGGCCAGTTCAGTGAATTTGTTCTTGTATTCCACTACTGTTATTCCTCCTTGCCGGAGGTGAAGGAACTCTCCCTCCTTCTTATTATGGTAGGTGAGAGGGAAATACTTCTCGTGGAAGTGCGTCTCAAAGGCCTCCCATGTCCCTATGTAGCTAGGAGCAACCGTCCTAAGGACACTGTCCCACCAGAGACTGGCCTCCTTCTCAAACTTGTAGGTGACCAACTCTACCTGCTCTGCCTTAGTGCAGTGCAGCAACTTTAACATCTTAGAGACGCGATCAAGCTAATACTCGGCCTCCTCAGGTCATTAAGTACCCGCAAACGTAGGAGGTCAGAAGCACTGGAATCACTCGAATAAGCCACTGGCACCCATATTTCCAGCAGGGTGCACAGGTAGTGCAGGTGGTGTTGAGGCATAAAAATATTCCATTGCAATGGTCAGAGAATTCCATGGTGCAGATCTTTTCCAGGTTTGTGCACTCCATATTTTGGTAAAAATCAGCTTCGAGGGTATTTTGGTAAAAATCCATGCCCGGGAGTATTTTAGGTATTTTGGTAAAAATCTATGTCCAGGGGTATTTTAGGTATTTTGGTGAAAATCCATGTTCGGGGTTAGTTTAGGTATTTTGGTAAAAATCCATGTCCGGGGGGGTAGTTTAGGTATTTTAGTAAAAATTAGTCTCTGGGGGTAGTTTAGGTATTTTGCTAAAATTCCATGTCCAAGGATAGTTTAAGTATTTTGGTAAAAGGGATTGAAAGGGTAGTTTGGTAAAAGGGTGTGCACAGGTGTGATTTTAAGGGAGAGAGGTTGTACACCACCATTTAAGAGGGAGCTTAGTGGACACCATGGTTTAAGAAAAGAAGATGTCCATATGTAAAGGGATAAGTGGTGGTGATCACCACTTGTAAGAGTAGTGGAGCCTATAAATACCCTTCCCCTGCTTCAGTTGAAGGGTTGGATCATTTTGGTGGGCTAGGAAATGAAGAAGAAGAAGAGAGGAAAGAGCAAGAAGTCACTGTTGCGCGACCCACACTACGGAAGTCACTATTGCACGACTCGTGCAACAGAAGTCACTGTTGCGTGACCCACGCAACGAAAACTGCAATTCTACCGTTCGTGCAAGAAGACTGTTGTTACGCGGTCTGCCTATTGATCGACTCATGCAACAGAAGTGGGAATTCATCTAAGTGATGATTCCTGCAAGCCATATAGTAACGTTATGCTGTCTGAGGGAAGAATTTCGTTGCGCGAACCGCGCAACCGACCGGACTTTCAGTCGGGCGTAAACAGAGGATTCCATTGCCTTTCACTTTGTTGTTAGTGATGCACAATATAGCTATCTTTTGAGGAATCCACACCATTCACTGGATTCCTCTCGAGATTTTAACCATGAATGGTAAATTTTGATCATCCGGTGACGTGGCCCACTGAGACAATCAAACTGAAACAGTAGTCGAATGGTCTCTTTATGATCAATGTTACAATCATAAGGAAGAAGATGGCCATGAAAGCTCAACATGGTTTTAATGGGTTTTTCCCCCTCTACCTGATGAACGGTTCAGATCCACCTTTCATTACATGATGGTGGCCCACAGCAAAAAGACGGAACCTCTATTTTGTAACAGAGTCGATGTACGTCGACTCTGTGAGGTTTGTTGGTTCACTTACTGAAGTTGTTTGGAAAATTCACTCCGTCCATTGGATTTAGGATGAAAAACCATCCGGAAAGGAGTGCTTTTGGAGTAAAAAACGGTGTGGCCCACGAGCTTATCTACTCTGTCATCCATCTTACACTCAACGATTAAGATTCTGCAATACTTTGCATGGGTTCAAAAGCTCACCTAGGTGAGGTAATACCCACGCTCTGGAGTGAATGGACGATCCAGATTAATGATTTGGATGAGGATTGGGTCACACTGAGAAAATTGCAGAGGGACAATGAAGACGCTACTGGAGTTTTTTGAGTTTGAGAAGAAGACGTCGGTCAGCAGGCGCTGACCGACTTTGGGAAATCTCGTGCACGGCTTGTGCACTTGTACATGATGTACATGTAACGTGCATGTGGACTTCAGCATGATGTTCGTGAGGAATCTGCTCCACTTATCCACATTATCTGCTTATTTAATGCGTTGAAACCGAGTTTGAAGCATATCCAGATATCAGGCAGGCCCCAAATCAGGATTTTAGGGGTTGATCTATCTGTTTGGCCATTTCTATAGAGATCCAGGAGCTGAAATTTGATGTGTACGCTAGTTTGTGGTCCCAAGGCCACGTGTAAAGTTTCAAGCTGATCAGATGGTGGCAACCCTGTAATCTTACACTCTAGGCAAGTTCTCAAGCCCGTTTAACAAAACCACTTCCCATTTCAACGAGGGTTCAAGGAAGAATGACTAGAAGGATGCTCAGGACTGATTTAAAGCCTAAGACTGGTTGATCAGATCAACATTCCTCCTAAGTACTAGGAGATGACTGAAACAAGCATCGGAATGCTGCCAAAATTTCTATTGGACTGTCTTCTCTTTCATTCATTACATTGCATTAACTGTACTTTATTTTCAGAATCAAGGGAATCAGAGGATGTAAATGAACTCAGATAATTGTGATCATTATTCCCTCGTTCTTTCTTTGTTATCATTGAATAAATCCCCCAAATTGAAACACATTTGTTTTCTTGTCAAAACAAAATGGCGACTCTGCTAGGGATTATTATTTGATGGTAACTTAGAAAATATTCAGAAAACATTTATCAATTTTTGGCATTTGTATACACGCCAAAATGGCGACTCTCAATGGGAACATCCTCCCTTCATCTCTAAAAATGAAGTACGATTTTATTTAATAAATTAACTAAAACCCTATTCTGAATGAAAGATAAATCGCAGTGATCTTTCTCTCGACTAATAGTTGTTTACTTCACATCCAATAGACTTCCACCAAAAAGTGTCAGAGAAAATCAAATCAGTTTCAATCAAAGACAAATAATGCCAGCACGATGACAGTTTTCGGAGGGAGCTAGCTTCTTGTACGAGAGTGATTCAAACATCAGTTAGTCAACACTTGTTTAAGGAAGAGGAACAGAGTTACTTCCATGGCTTTCACTTGATGAGCATCAAGATATGCTGAAATGCTTGTGCAAGATAGTCCCAGATGAAAGGCTTCTTTAAAAAGTCATATTCAACTGGATGGAAGAGAAAAATATTGCCAAGGTCATTAAAAGTTCTGAAGATGATCCTCAACTGCAATGCTGAGTGGATCCCACACATGGTCAGTTAATAGATCAAACAAAGAAAGGGTGGTGCACTTGTGAATCTTCCAAGACTGGAAAAAGGAAACATCTAGAGTCAGCTGTTGATTCAATTATAGCACATCCAATTGACGAAATATTGTATTGGCACAATGCTATAAAAAGAGAGTTGAATGATATAGCTGAAGAGGCAAGGAAGATGCAACTTTCAGGAGATTTCTTGGATTTATTAGCTTTCAATGAGAGGTTACAATTCATTGCCAAAGTATGCATCTTCCACGGCATTGCTGAGGATAAGGTTATATTCCCAGTGGTAGATAAGGAATTATCGTTTGCTTAGAAGCATGCTGAAGAAGAAAGCCAATTCGACAATTTTAGAGGCTTAATAGAAAGCATTCAAAGTGCTGGAGCTAATTCAAATTCAACTGATTTTTATGCAAAGATGTGCTCACATGCTAACCAAATAATGGGCATCATACAGAAGCACTTTCATGGTGAGGAAGTTGAGGTTCTTCCTCTTGCTCGTGAGCATTTTAGTCCAACAAAATGGTGAGAGTTTCTGTATGAAAGCTTGTGTGTGATGTCACTAAAATTATTAGAACGCGTCTTGCCATGGCTAGTAGGATCACCTAGTGAAGAAGAAGTGAGGGAATGTCGAAAGTATTAAAAAAAAAAATACCAGAAAGTATCAAGGAAGATCAAATCAATTGCGATAAAAAAACAGACAATGCCAGGTAATGTCGAATGTAGTTATTGCTCCATCAATAGCGTGGCGAAACAATAAAGGACGGATGATAGTGCGGTACCGCACAAAAGTATACGAAGTTTCCATCGTACATTGCCTTTAAGAAATGAGAAGATATTGGAGACAAGAAAGAAAGAAGAAAGAAGATTAGAAAGAAAGGATATGTAAAGAAGAATGAGACCTACAAAAAAGTTATAGGGTACTGCACGTATAGGGACAACGGTGATTAGATCAAGTTGACAAAGACGGCTGAGATTTGGTGAAAGGAATATCATCCTACTGAGTACGGATATCAGTACATTCGAAGTGTGTAGAAAATAGAAAATTCGCCAACAAGGTGTTCATCATCCTTCACCAGTGTTGCTGAAGACCTTACTCTTCCAACAGCAACTATCATGAGTAACAGTAAACCTTGAGGAAAGCCTTCAGATGAGAAGTTAGTTCGACTGAATCAGGCATTGCTCACCAACAAGTAGATGAATCATTTAATGAATTAATGAATTAGTCGATCCATAGAGAACCCAGGGGGTATCATAAAAACTTGCCAGAGTAGAAAAGCAAGTTAAAATTGCCATTCAAAAAGCTCTAGAGTGAAGTTTCTCAACTCTCATATGAATCAACTATTTGAAAGTCTTAAAAGAGTAGCAGCAGATACTACCGAAGAAAGAAAGCAAAATAAAGGATTGTCAAAGGTAAATAGTTGAAATTTCGCTAAGGAGAGCATCGGCAATTTTACAAATAAGAAAGTAAAGAAATGGTTCAGACAATTCAAAGACTACATGAAATATACATTTGAAGAAAACGGCATACTCCTTATGATTGCTAGTTGCGGAGAAAATCGAATTGTCATGGTTAAAGTATTAAAGGAAATAAAACAAAGAAGAAAAGAAGAACGGGCAAGAAGAAAGCAAGACAACGTGTTGACTTAGAAGATTCACAGCGTGTTGACTCAGAAGATTCATGACACAATTATTCAGGGGGCAGACAAAGGCATACAAAATACATTATCCTTGAAGATAAGCTACAGTTTTGATGCTTCCAAAATCAAAAGGGGGCAAGATAAGAAAAGTTTCAGAATGACAAAATCTCAGAATCCCAAATGAGGTAATCGTTAATTCCCCGAGATGATAATTGTTTATGGTAATTGTCTATATCAATTTTTGCAGGTTACATTTGGGGCAAAAGCAAGCATTGATGATTACTATCAAGCATTGGTGATTGTCACCGACAATTCGAGGAGCAAAAGGATTGCAAAAGACAAAGTCATGCATTCTCCCTTATGTGAATGAATAAAAGCACAAATTTTCAATTGACTTCAAATCTCGGGAGAAATTTAGGAGATACAATTGAAGAAGAAGGAAAAGTGAATGGCTTGAAGAACAAGTTACAAAAGACGATTGATAAAGGCGAAATTGCTGAGGTGTACGACATAAAAGAAGAAATAAGAGTACACAAGCCTGATTAGTTCAAGACCGGAGGCAAAGCTAATCTCTTATATAAAAAAAAGAGTGTGAGGTGATGCGGCGTCGGTATATTTGTTAAAGGTCGCAGCATCATGATTTTGAATATGAAGATTCCCAGAGGAATGCTTCCTAATCAAAAGGGGGCAAGACAGGTGAGTAAAAAAGTGAGTAAGAAACTGTGAAATGTATTTCTCACCATAGAATATATTTCTTTTGTGTATATGAATAAAATGCAAGCTTTCAAACATATTAAGTCATCGCCAAAGCAAGACAGGCTTTCGAGCATATTAAGTCATCGCCAAATGAAAAGCGTTGATGATCACTGCCAAGCGTGGATGATCGCAGCCAAGCATTAATGATTGCTGCCAAGCATTGATGATTGTCGTCAACGCTAAAGATTTCCGTCAGAATTGCCAGGTACCGATGATTATCGCAAAAATTAGTAACTATCGCTTTCATCATCAATCGCTTTTCAAAATTACTATCATCACTAAGCTGATGCACTATTTTTAAAACATGATATGAATATTCTTAAAGTATTATCAGCAGTGGTGAAATATCAATTATTGATCACCATCTTTTAGCAATGGAATAAACTATATAGCCAACCACATATAAAGTTGATGACAGTGATGGTTGCTTATCATTCAAGGCAGCCTAGCCAAGCCTATATGGTCAACTACACATAAGGCCTATTAAGATCGCCATTCGGGCAGCGGCGAGAAGCCAGTGGCCCTAAAAAGCCCGTGAAGGCCATCGTACGCATACCTATGTGAGCAGCTGACGAAGCCAGCGACTAAAAGCCTAAAAGCCCAAAAAGTCCTCAACGGCCAGTCACGCGTAACCCCCATGCTGTCTGTATAGCTTCCGGCAGCGTCACGGGGAACGGAGGAAAATGCCCTCCCATGAATGGGCTCGACCTTGCAGACGAAGGAAAAGCGGGCCGCAATGTGAGCTCTTTGGCCATGTCCATAGATAGGCCAACCATGCATAAGACCCCCCAGATCTACGGTTTGATTTCAGTACTAACTCATGAGGAAGGGCTTAAACCTACTCATTAATGGACTGGCGGCCCTAGATTTGGTACCCCAAAGGTCGCCTTGTGAGCTTTGTGAACTCTAGAGAGTTACCGCGGCCAACCCTGTGCGTAATTCCAACCGAGTTCACGGCCTCGGTAGCTTCACTGGGCACCTCTGATGGATCACGGTTTGTGAACTCACCAGGCAGTGAGAAGTCCAGCGAACTCCTAAGAGTTACAGAGACCATCACGTAAGACCACCCACTCCACTACTCAAGAGCTTAAACTGTGTGTTGCTGCACTACTCAAGAGCTTAAACTGTGTGTTGCTCCACTACTCAAGATCCTAAAATGTGTGTGTAGGTGTCAGTCTAGTAGTGTCAGTCAAGTCAAGTCTAGTCTAGTTCAATCTAGACTAGTTAGTCTAGTCCAGTCTAGTTCAATCTAGACTAGTCAGTCCAATCCAGTCTAGTTCAATCTAGACTAGTCTAGTCCAGTCCAGTCTAGTTCAATCTAGACTAGTCCAATCTAGTCTAGTCTAGTTCAATCTAGACTAGTCTAGTCAAGTCAGGTCATGTCCAGTCAAAGTATGGTCAGTCAAAAGTACACTGGATCCACTGCTCAAAAGTATAAATTAAGTTTAGCATTCAAAATGTTATAGATACATATTTCACTTTAGAGATGATCAAATATGAAAAGCATAAATTAAGTTAGCATTCAAAATGCTGCAGATATATATTTCAATTTAGATATGCTCAAATATGCAAAGCATAAACTATGTGCAACATTCAAAATGCCGTAAATATATATTTCATTTTAGATATGCTCAAATATGCAATTGCATAATGAAAATTTTAAATGTTGAGTAAACAACATGCAAAAAAATGTGTTCCTCTTGAATTAGGTTCAAATTACAGCATTAGCAAATGCCTTCAAAAATATTGGCAATTATCTACTCAAAAGTTCAAGTCTTCAAGATCAAATACTAGCCTTCAATTGCAATATACATATTCTTCTGACAAGGATCAAAATTCTTTAAAGGGAGCAGTAAAGATTATCCATCCTTTAGGAGTATCAGCAGGCTTTACTTCAAAAATATTATCTTCTGAAGAAATCTTTATGCGACATTGATCTGGAAAGGAGGCAGGATCTATGTCTTCAAAGTAATATATGCCTTGGTCTTTCTAATAATTTCTTATACGCAGTGAAGGAATTCATATGCTGAGTCTTATGAATAATAATATCGCAAGACTCTAAATGCCAGATTTGATGGAGACGAAGAATAAACGAAATCATCATCAGTAACTTCTATGACCTTTAAAACGTTATTAAATGGAAATTAAAAGAAGTCTTGTCTATTTTTCAGAATCAGCAAAGATCCAAGGAATGTTAAGGAGCACAAGCTAGAAACAACTCAGCAAAAAGACTCAGCGGTTGAACCTTTGGAGCTGAAGATGAAATCTCCAAAAGTGCGATATAATGAGCAAAGAATACAATGCGAAGCACAATGACAGAGCGAATATCACAATCAACCTAAAAAGAGAAGAAACTCTCAATCTATTCCAAAAATTATCAATGCTTCATAAAGCTAAATTAGAAAAAATTATAATGTCTTGAGATACTAATTCTGATTAATTTGTCAGGAAAGACTATCATTCAAAAGTTTGGGTCATGCATGCAGATCATGAATAAAGGAAACAATCGAAAAAGTTGTTGCGGCAGAACAACATTAAAGAATAACCCCAGATATAAAGTTGAAGGAAAGAATTGTTGGAGTTGATCAAAGAGACCGTTGCTGCAACAACGGTGTTGGAAGATAGTTCTCTGGTCAAGATACTCAGGGACAAAGTCGTCACAGCTGTTGCAGAGATGTGTTTCGATAAAATTGAAAAAGAGAATTTTATCCTCTCTAGTGAAACATCCGCTCGACACTACTGGCTGGGGGCATTCAAATCTTCCATTCAAGCGCAATCATCGAGCCTTCCGTTTGAACGTGAGCATTCAAATCTTCCATTCGAGCGCAATCATCTAGTCTTCTGTTTGATCATGAGCATTCAAATCTTCCGTTCCAGCGCAATCATCAAGTCTTCCATTTGAACGTGAGCATTCAAATCTTCCGTTCGAGCGCAATTGTTCAAGTCTTTCATTCAAACATGAGCATTTAAATCTTCCATTCGAGCACGAGCATTCCAGTCTTTCGATCGAACGCAATCAATCAAGTCTTCTAGTCAAGTATGATCATCTAATCTTCCGTGCAAGCATGATCATCCAGTCATCCTTCAGTTGCAATTCATTCAAGATTCTTCAGGCAAAGGAAGATCGATCCTCCATTTGATTTCAGGAATCAATCAAAGAAGGATCAAGGGGACATCTATTGAGGCATTAAAAATATTCCATTGCAGTGGTCAGAGAATTCCATGGTGCAGATCTTTTCCAGGGTTGTGCACTCCATATTTTGGTAAAAATCAGCTTCGGGGGTATTTTGGTAAAAATCCATGCTCGGGAGTATTTTAGGTATTTTGGTAAAAATCCATGTCCATGGGTATTTTAGGTATTTTGGTAAAAATCATTTTTGGGGGTATTTTGGTAAAAATCCATGTCCGGGGGTATTTTAGGTATTTTGGTAAAAATCCATGTCCGGGGGTAGTTTAGGTATTTTGGTAAAAATCCATGTCCGAGGGGTAGTTTAGGTATTTTGGTAAAAATCAGTCTCTGGGGGTAGGTTAGGTATTTTGCTAAAATTCCATGTCCAAGGATAGTTTAGGTATTTTGGTAAAAGGGATTGAAAAGGGTAGTTTGGTAAAAAGGGGTGCACAGGTGTGATTTTAAGGGAGATAGGTTGTACACCACCATTTAAGAGGGAGCTTAGTGGATACCATGGTTTAAGAAAAGAAGATGTCCATATGTAAAGGGATAAGTGGTGATGATCACCACTTTGTAAGAGTAGTGGGGCCTATAAATACCCTTCCCCTGCTTCAGTTGAAGGGTTGGATCATTTTGGTGGGCCAAGAAATGAAGAAGAAGAAGAGAGGAAAGAGCAACAAATGAAGAAGAAGCGAGGAAAGAGCGAGAAGTCACTGTTGCGCGACCCGCGCAACGAAAACTGCAATTCTACCGTCCGCGCAAGAAGACTGCTATTACGCGGTCTGCCTGTTGTTCGACCCGCGCAACAGAAGTGGGAATTCATCTAAGTGATGATCCTACAAGCCATAAAGTAATGTTATGCTGTCCGAGGGAAGAATTCCATTGCGCGAACCGCGCAACTAACCGGACTTTCAGTCGGGCGTAAACAGAGGATTCCATTGCCTTTCACTTTGTTGTTAGTGATGCACAATATAGCTATCTTTTGAGGAATCCACACCATTCACTGGATTCCTCTCGAGATTTTAACCATGAATGGTGAACTTTGATCATCCAGTGACGTGGCCCACTAAGACAATCAAACTGAAACAGTAGTCGAACGGTCTCTTTGTGATCGATGTAACAATCATAAGGAAGAAGATGGCCATGAAAGCTCAACATGGTTTTGATGGGTTTTTCCGCCTCTACTTGATGAACGGTTCAGATCCACCTTTCACTGCATGATGGTGGCCCACAGCAAAAGGACGGAACCTCTGTTTTGCAATAGAGTCGACATACGTCGACTCTGTGAGGTTTGTTGGTTCACTTATTGAAGTTGCATGGAAAATCCACTCCGTCCATTGGTTTCAGGACAGAAAACCATTCGGAAAGGAGTGCTTTTGGAGTAAAAATGATTTGGCCCACGAGCTTATCTACTCCGCCGTCCATCTTACACTCAACGGCTAAGATTCTGCAACACTTTACATGGGGTCAAAAGCTCACTTAGGTGGGGGTAATACCCACCCTCTAGAGTGAATGGACGGTCCAGATTAATGATTTGGATGAGGATCGAGCCACATTAAGAAAATTGCAGATGGACAATGAAGACGCTGTTGGAGTTTTTGAGTTTGAGAAGAAGACGTCTGTCAGCAGGCGCTGACCGACTTTGGGAAATCTCGTGCACGGCTTGTGCACTTGCACTTCATATACATGCAATGTATATGTGGGCTCTAGCATGATGTTCGTGAGAAATCTACTCTGTTCATCTGCATTGTCAGCTCATTTAACACGTTGGGACCAAATCTGAAGCGTATCCAGATGATAGGCGGGCCCCAAATCATGATTTCAGGGGCTGATTTGTCAGTTTGGCCATTTTCACATGGATCCAAGAGCTGAAATTTGACGTGTACGGCTAATTTGTGGTTCCAAGGCTACATATAAAGTTTCGAGCCGATCGGATGGTGGCAACCCCATGATCTCACACTCTGGGCAAGTTCTCAAGCCCGTTTAACAAAACCGCTTCCCATTTCAAGGAGGGTTCAATGAAGAATGACTGGCAGGGTGCTCAGGACTGATTTAAGCCTAAGACTGGTTGATCAGATCTACATTGCTCCTAAGTACTAGGAGATGACTGAAATAAGCATCGGAATGCTGCTAAAATTTCTATCGGACTGTCTTCTCTTTCATTCATGACATTGCATTAATTGTACTTTATTTTCAGAATCAAGGGAATCCGAGGGTGTAAATGAACTCAGATAAATGTGATCATTGTTCTCTCGTTCTTTCTTTGTTATCATTGAATAAATCCCCCAAATCAAAACACATTTGTTTTCTTGTCGAAACAGGTGGAACCACGCTCGTATTTTGGGTAAGGACCCAGCAATAGTGGTCCAAATCTTTTACTACTGCTGCATAAGGAGCATCATTTGCTCCAGCCTATCTGTAGGAGGAGCCTGATGCATGTGAGGCGTCGAAGTAGACGTATGGTTCTGCTCAAGAACCGGTGGTACAAAAGGAGTTGGCCCATTAGTAGGGCAAGTGGGTGGCAGAGAATCTGGCATAGTATCGTGACTCGGGCCTAAACTAGGGTCTAATGGCTATCACCTAGGGGAGGTGCCTTGTCAGTCGAGTTGCCAAGTGTAAGACGTGCCATACTCCATGTGGCCTTAGGTGGCATTCCCTATATACAACATAAGGTGCAACCCGTGTCAAATTTCGCATAAGAACATACACTCATCCACACATCATTCATATTCCAAACCAGAAAAAAACTTCATGCATTTCATTTACCAAAATCATCACAATACATGAGATATAAATTCACATGAGTCATGACAAAAGATGCATGTGAGATAATTTAAATGTGCTTTAACCACTAAACATACTAACGACTAAACAAGTCTACTAAGGCTAATACAAAGGAAGACTAACAGCAAAGTAAACTAAAAGATGACTACACATGTGACTAGTCATCTGAATCTAGCGATGGTGGAGGAGCACCCTTGTCCTCCAGAAAACACAGGATAGCCCTCAAGGTGCGAGACACTTTGCTAAATTTTCGCTTCATGGAGGACTGATTCTCTTCTAACTTGGCTCGGGTTTCTTTGACCTCCTGTCACAGGGCAACCTGGCCCTCCTCGATCCGAGACAAACGGGCTTCCATAGCAGCCCGATCACTGTGGCGCTCATGTGTAGCAGGTGGAGAGCCCTCATCAGTATCTTGGGCCTCCTCTTCTTTCACTTCCTGCTCTTCCTCTTCCTCACTTTCTTCCTCTATCTCATCTTCGCCTTCTTCATCACTCTCTTCTTCTTCACTTTCTGTCTCATCCTCACTCTCATCAAGTTAGGCTTGACGTTGCCGTGGCCCAATATTCATGTTGTTGAGAGTGGTGTCGTTGATGAAATGGATTGGCGCAAGCCTTTTTGAGCCAAGTCTGTAGCCAAATTCACACGCAAGCTTACATATAAGTCGACCGAATGAGAGTGAAATGGCTGTCCTAAGAGAGCGTGTGGTTTGAACTATCTGTAGTAGTACATATGTAGGCAGGCACAAGTTGTCTCCCTGCCTAGCTCGGTACAGAAAGTCTACCATTAGACGCGTGCACTCGCTGCGATTGCTCCATCTGGGATACACATTATGAGTGAAGATGTGGTGGAGAAGGTGAAAGTCAGGAGTCATTCTGGATGCTAGGAGGCAATTGCCTGGATTCCAGTGGACCAGTCGGCCATAAAGAAATCGTGTGTGGTGACCTTTTTCACGCGCACTCGTAAGGCTCTTGTCACTAACATGAACCTCTCCAAGTGGCATCCCCATGATTCGGGCTATCAAACCAACATCAATTGTGGCTTCCCTCCTTCTCACGGGAATTTTGAACTATAAAGGCTCCCGCAATGGCTCTCGTATATGGGTTTATATGGTTCGGACAATTCTCTCATTTGCACGTGACTTGCCCTCAAATATGGGACCCCATCCGGCATCCAACAGGTGATCCATTGCCGGATAAAGCCCAAAGACCTTCATGTCCACATGTGCTTCAAAGATGACCCTACGGCCCTAAAATCTTCCATGTGCCATATCTGCTAGTAAAGATCTTTCGAGGGGAGCCTGGGGATTGAGATCCCGCTTCGTCCTTCTCTCTCGATTGATGCTTATACTTGCTGCAGCGCCTTTCTACCTCCTTGAACAGGTAGGGCGGCTAGGACTGGATTCATCCGTGGAAGCCCTCTTCATCCCCATGAGAGAAAGAAGTGTGGAGAGCGAGAATATGGCCGCCACGAGCTCAAAAAGAGCCATGAGAGTGAAATAAAATGGAGGGATTGGGTGGATTGTTGGACTTTGAGATTCTTAAGACACAAATAAGAGTTTGTGCACTCAAATGGAAAGAAATGAGGGAGATAGAAGTGGGTTTGAAAGGAATGATAGGGGGTGTGTATGTAGTGATGAAAAAGGAAGAGGATTTGAGATTTTGGGGAGATTTGAGAGAGAAAAAATGGAGATTTGAGAGATTTGGAAAGCTTGGAAGGGTGGGAATGAGAGGAATGAAGCAAATGGGGAGGATATAAGGGGTCCGACACGTTTTCGTGGGGCCCACAGCCGTGTACATGTGCCGGCCCGACCATCCCGGGGCAACCCGACAAGCCTAGGCGACCTGATCGGTGAGGCCTCGCCGATCCGGCGATAGCATCGCCAGTCGCTAGACAGTTGGGCGAGGGCTCACCCTATGGGCAATGCTATCCCCCCCACCCCTCCCCGGGTGCCAAAAATGCAGGGTGTCCACTTTGTTTCCCCTCGATTTGCACCATTTAGGCCCCTGAGTCCATTTGAGTCATTTTTGGTATCCATCTCATGTATATTTATGCGTTTCGGGTTGTTTGAGTGTGGAATAGGCTGAATTATGGTCTAAACCTAGTGATTGATGGTTTGAAAAATGATCGGGGCCATCTCGCATGATCGTAGATGCCCACAGGTCCGATTTCAATGGTCAGTTTCACTTGTCGGCGAAACTAGGAATCCTATGACCGTTTCTACATTTTATCGCTCCCTTTTAAGTCAAAGTACATCAGTGTGCATCGTGTGACTATAACCTAGGTCTAGTTTAATCAAAATCATGCTCTGATACCAACTTGTAATGCCCTGAAAATCAAGGGTCGAGTAGATGCCCAACTCCCGAGTTCCAACACATCACTTATGTAACATAGATAATGATGATTAAATGTTGTCTATATTAGTGCATTAAACATGAATGAGATTATACCAAATCAGCATAACATACTCCAAAGACAATTAGATTACCCAAGCAGAAGACTTTGATAGATATATAAAGCTTATAAGTGATTGTAAGTTCCCAGAGTATGAATGTCATCAGATTAAATAATTACATGTATGGTTCTAAATTATAAAAAATGATAAAGTGTAATATCATCTAGTCCATATCCCTGTAGCCCCAGTGATGCAACTCTAGGTCTACATAGACCCGCCAGAGATTTGCAAATAGGAGAACTCCTCCTCGTCATCGCAGAAGTCAGGCTCTGCATCGTAGGCCTCGACATCACCTAAAACTACAACAGAGTCTGGTTGGTATTTCAAAACACCGTCCCAGAGTGGGAGTGAGTGGTCAACTCAGTGGAGCTATAAGACAAAGGTTAACATGTTATCAATTCAGTCAAGCAATAATGATAAAGCAATACAACAAGCATTCCTAAATACTCTGGTTAATGCAAGGATGATATGATTAATGATGTATGCCCTCACCTGTACTCTCTCTGTGACATCATCTCATAATCACAGCATGCAACACTCCCGCTGTGCTCAACTCTAACGTCAAAGGCACATGCAATGTGGTGCATGTACGTGATTAGCCAAGTTCTTAATTAGTCTTATTCATATAGCAGGTTGGAAAGCTAAGGTACCTCCCTTTATATCATTTACCCAAACAATGATCCATCTAGGGTCGGCAATCCTAGTTAATCACATTCGATATACAATTCTAGGTCGCTATGAAGAGGCTCGCCACCATCAGTGCAGGCCTAGTTTATATTCGAGGTTACTACGGAAAGGCTCATCACCTTAGCGTATTCCTAGTGTATACTCGAGGTCACTACGAGAGTCTTGTCACCTAATCATAGGCCGATAGCTCCAATCAGTGTCCCATACTACCGTATTTGGCTCATGAGTTTGGGTTGCTTACTGGTCACTAAGGGGAGGCTCGTCGCCCCAGTGTAGGCCGACAGCTCGACCACGATGTCCCATACGATCATGCCTAGCTCATGAGTCTTGGTGGATCATGGTACCAAGGTTAAAAGAGCTTTTCACTGGTAAGTTGGTACATTAGATTCAAGCAGTAGAATCCATAAAGGGTGAACATACATTAGGCCAATCGGGTTACTTAACAAGCTCGACTGGTACGAGCTCACGTTGAATTAATCGACATGGAGCGTATACGCACTCCTTATGGCCTAACCACTGTCGATAATCTCTGTATGACTCGGATTCATCGAATGCGTCCGTGGTGGCTAAACTGATTCAGCCACCCGATCAGAAGTTGTTACCGATTGCCTGGACTACATCATAGCCCCAATCACACTCCAAAGCAATAGCATTCAAATGTGGTAGTCAAAGACAGCATCTGACAACCAATCTAAATTTAAATCTCATTTGAGCATTTCAACAAACACATAGTGCACATGTTATTATACATAGGCATTTCATCCATAAATCACATAGTAGTAAGATAGGTTACCTAAAGATAAATAGTAACTATAGATAAGGGAATTGAGAATCCTATCTCAACACCCTCATTAAATAAATTTCAACAAGAATCTTCTCATTCAGGCATTTTATCAAACACTTAGACTACACATATCATGTACATGTAATAAATTAGTTAAAACGTATATTATAACAAATCCTTTCACAAGGAAGTTGCCACACGTACAACAATCATGTATTCTTAAACAACAATAATGGCAAACACAAATCATAATTCCATATTCATATAAACATTTCAACAAACACATGAAATGCATTAATTTCAACATAGTTCATATATATATATATGTAATACGTGAAAAACATTGCATCTAAGCATATATGATGGCAATCAAGTTAGTCATAAATTATTACTAACATTGAAAGCCTTGAAAACCATAACTTAAACGTTTATACTCTGCACATTTCACCGGTAGACTTGTATCGAACTTAGTTCAAACAGTATGCCTTTGTCTACAGCACAACGGCTACCTGAATAACGAAATAGGTTAGCTATTTTGCCGATTCATCCATTTAAATACCTATAACATATTAGGGTTAGGATTTCTTACCCAAAATTAGAACCAAAATTGCCGGTATAGCGATGCAGGAGAGACGATTCTGCCTGTGGAGCGGCAGGGAAGAATCCCATCAACTCTCTCTCTCTCTCTCTCTCTCTCTCTCTCTCTCTCTCTCTCCCTCCCTCCTTTCCTCACTCTTTCCTTCTCTTTTCTCTCTTCTCTCTCCTAGGGCTTAGAAAATTCGTATGGCATGGGAGAGAGGGTTTAAGGGCCTTATATAGGCTCAGAACTGGTGTAAATGGCCCCAGGGCCATGGTATACTTAGGTTATAGCCAAAGAGTGGCTGTTTCAATCCAACGGAGCCCATTCGGAGGCCCATTTTCTGCATACGATCCAGAGAAAGTTCTCTGACAATGGATCTATGTCAGGTTAAGTTTTTTATCCGATCGGATTTATGGATCGACCGCGGAGGACCAGTTTCAGTTTAACGGTCGTCGTTACTCGATCAGGGCTAGAAGTGCACTGACATGTGTTGAAAATTTTTCCTGATCTAAGGGTGTCGTTGGGTCAGAATCCGATAGTCTGAAAAGTTAAATTTGGCCTGCAAGCGAACGGCCCAATTCACTTAAGTTTGAGTTCATTTTTTAAAGATATTCGCGCTTCTCATACACTTCACTTCGGGCTCAAATTGTGTGTTTCTAGATACTATTGAGACTTGAAAACTAAGATGGTTGTCAAGCCCAGTAAGGTGGTCATAATCGTATAGTTTCGCATTAATCGGACTTTCGACGTGCGGTTCAGGTCCATACAGAGTTTCAATGTGCTCCTGAGAGCAACTGGGTTTAGAGATTGAGCCTAAGTTTTTAGGAAATGTAGAACTAGCGATTTTGTTGGTTTTGGGTCTTGCAGTTCGTATAGAAAGCAATTCGAGCAAATTCGCCGCTTAATTCGGTTTAGTACTTAATTAACTTTCATCGAATTTCTAAAGGATTCGGTCCTTAGCGATTTCTACCTGAGGTGGTACTCAGGTCTTTGTACCGATTTTTCTGAGACGTTACATGCACACATCTATCGTGCATAAGCTTATAGAAAGCTTAGAGGATGGTGTAAGTGTGTGCTCAATATAATTTCCAAGCACAAATTATAATGCCATAATCATACAATATCATAATTCTGGCAAGATCATGAATCATACGATATCAGAGTAAGCAGAAATACTGCATGTCTATAAATCATACAATATCAGAGTACGTAATATAAATCAGTTATGCAAACGAGGAGTCATAGAGAACTAAATATCAGATGCCGAGGATACAATGCAATATGTAAATCCTACTAAGTCCGTCTAGGTCATATGAGTGCAGAAACATAGCAACTCAAAATTCCATATGCCTGCAGATGTAATGCAATATGCGATGCGAATGAAATGACCAAGCTGGAGTCGAGATGATAGTATGTGGTATCGCAGGCTACGGGGTCCACCACAAGGGACTTCTATCCAAACCAGTCCCATACCTAAATTTGGATAGTCAGACACAATGTGGTAAACTCTTGATCTCAGGTTAGTCGCACGCCCCAGACCGAAATCCTGGCCATTGCAAAGGTACATGTAACAAATAGTTACGCACCACCAGCCCGAGTGGATAGTGAATGAATGAGTATGCAACTCCTACTCAATAAGTCCACATATAAGTACGATTCCTCTCTGGGATCATCACTGGGGTCTATTACACTCTATGCCAGTTTGTCGCCCCTATGCAAGTGCACAACTGGGTAAGTGGAAGAGACCTCACTATCCGCCTGCCAATGTCAGGCCCGGTTCGTCGATAGCAGACCCATTCCTCAAGCTGGTCGGACTCAACCTAGATATTGCCCCCTCACTTAGATGGGTAAGGTCACACCCCTTCCCAATTGACCATAACATAGTGGGAGAGGCAGCCTACTGGTATACGGCCCTCATGCGCTCAGTTATATCCTCTCAGTCTCGACGTTGGGGCGTCTCCTAGCAATGGAGATTTAGGGATTTTCACCCAGGGACATCTATGGCACCCGTATGCTAGAACCAAACATTTTCGGTGTCCCATTTAGCCATCCACGATATGCCTGTGGAGGCCACGACCCTGATGTTGTTAGGACATACAGTATTCACAACATACAATGCAATATGCATGAGTCATACAATTCATTCATACATCATTTCTATGCATATAGTGCACTCATGTGAGATAATCTCCGCCTATCAGGGAGTCTCATAGCAACCTGCCCAATGACATATGCAATGGTCAATCACATCTCATAACAAACATGCAGATGATGCGTAAGGGCATGAATCATGATGCAATGTTGTCACATACTCATAATCGGTATCAATAATCGGCATCAACAATCAGCCTCGACAATGTGGACATTTAACCAACATTGCTCCCAAGGGATGGCCCACATAGGGCCTAACATATAATGGACCCATGGCTTTGCACAAGGGCCTAATATACAACACCATGTGCCTTACTCAAGAGTTCAATACACATCACGATGGGCCTCTCACATGGGCCTAAGATACATTACAATGGGCTCTATCGCCTGGCCCTGAATGTATCACAATGGGTCTTAAACACGGGCTGAATACACATCACAACGGGCCTCAGATACGGGACGTATATGCATCACATTAGGCCTCGAAAATCGGTCTCGATAATTGGAATCGACAGTCGGCCACAATAATCAGCCTCGATGATCGGAATCGGCAATTGGCCACAACAATATGGATTGGCAATTGGTCACGATAATCAGCCTCGAAGGCTAATTGGCAATCGGCCACGACAATCGAAATCAGTTGATAATCAGCCTTGATGATTAGAATCGGCAATCGGCCATGACAATCGGAATCGGCAATTGGTCACGTTAATTAGCCTCGATCGCTAATCGGCAATTCGGCCACGACAATCGGAATTGGCAATCGGCCATGACAATCAGAATCGGCAATCGGCCATGACAATCGGAATTGGCAATTGGTCATGATAATCAGCTTCAATCGCTAATCGGTAATTGGCCACGACAATCAGAATCGGTCGATAATTGGCCTCGATTATCAGAATCGGTAATCAGCCATGACAATCGGAATCGGCAATCGGTCACGATAATCAGCCTCGATTGTTAATCGACAATCGGCCATGACAATCAGAATCGGTCGATAATCAGCCTCGATTGATCAGAATCGGTAATTAGCCATGACAATCGGAATCAGCAATCGGTCACGATAATCAACCTCGACTGCTAATCAGCAATCGGCCACGACAATCGGAATCGATCGATAATCGACCTCGATGATCATGATCGATAATCGGCCATGATAATCAGAATCAGAATCGGCCATGACAATCGGAATCAGTAATCAGACACGATAATCAGCCTCGATCACTAATCGGCAATCGGCCACGACAGTCGAAATGGGTAGATAATCATCCTCGATAATCAGAATCGGTAATCGGTCACGTTAATCAGCCTCGATCGCTAATCGGCCACGACAATCAGAATCGACAATCGGCTATGACAATCAGAATCAGCAACAGGCCATGACAATCGGAATCGGTAATTAGCCATGACAATCAGAATCAACAATCGGTCACGATAATCAACCTCAATCGCTAATCAGCAATCAGCCACGACAATCGGAATCAGTCGATAATCGGTCTCGATGATCAGAATCGATAATTGGCCATGACAATCAGAATCAAAATCGGCCATGACAATTGGAATCGGCAATCAGGCACGATAATTAGCCTCGATCGCTAATCGAAAATCGGCCACGACAATCGGAATCAGTCGATAATCGGCCTCGATGATCAAAATCGCTAATCGGCCATGACAATCGGAATCGGTTATCGGCCATGACAATCGGAATTGGCAATCAGTCATGATAATCAGCCTCGATCTCTAATCGACAATCCGCCATGACAATCGGAATCAGTCAATAATTATCCTCGATGATCAGAATCGACAATTGGCCATGACAATCGAAATTGGCAATCAGTCATGTTAATTAGCCTCGATCGCTAATCGGTAACTGGCCATGACAATTGAAATCAATCGATAATCAACCTCGATAATCAGAAACAACAATCGACCATGACAATTGGAATCGACAATCGGTCATGATAATCGAAATCGGCAATCGGTCACGATAATTAGCCTCGATCGATAATCGACAATCGGCCATGACAATCAAAATCGGTCGATAATCGACCTCGATGATCAGCATCAAAGAGAATGGGCCTAACAAGGGCTAAGGGAACGTCACAATGTGGACATTAAACTATCATTGCCCATCAATGTGGCCATTTAACCAACATTGCTCCTAAGGAGTGGTCCTCATAGGGCCAAATATATAGTGGGCTCATGGCCTCACACAAAGGCCTAATATACATCATAATGGGCCTCACTCAAGGGCCACACATACATTACATCGGGCCTCACCAAATGGGCCACAAATACATTACAATGGGCCATATACCTAGGCCTATATACATCACATGCGCCGCGTCTTATGGGCCAGGAATACATCACAATGGGCCTTATCACACGGGCTTAAATACATAACAGGTGGGCCCTTCACATGGGCCATTAACACATCTCAATGGGCCATGACTTACGGGCCTCAGTACTCACAATGGGCCTAATCGTATGGGTAGAAACATGTCACAATGGGCCATGACATATGTGCCAAAATTACATTAAAATGGGTCGGGCCATAAATACACAATAGGTGGGCCTTGCACATGGGCCTCAAATACATCAAGTAGGCCGCATCATGTGGGCCACTCCAATGGGCCAAACATGCCTCAAATAAATAACATGTGGGCCCTGCACATGGGTCTCGTATGCATCAAATGGGCCACGTGTCTGGGTCTCAAATACATCACAATAGGCCTCACTCATGGGCCTAGTAAATATCATAATGGGCCTTGCCCATAGGCCACAAATACATCACAATGGGCCTTGCCCATAGGCCTTGAATACATCACAATGGGCCTTGCCCATGGGCCACAGATTCAAGTAGGTGGGCCCCATCATATGGGCCCTATCATATGGACCTCAAATACAAGGTAGATAGGCCCTATCACATGGGCCAAAATACAAACAGGTGGGCTCCGCTCATGGGCTAAAAATACATCATGATGGGCCTCATAGATAGGCCGCACCAATGGGCCTTAAATGGGCTTAGACCATACCAAAAATCATTTCAATAGTTGTAGGTGTAACATGCGTATCACTATACACTATCATTCCATGGGGTACATGGCCCACTAATGATGATCGGCACTGTCCAAACATTTTCCATGTAAATCAGCACTATCCATCAGCACCATCCAGGTGTTCGACAGCGCAGATAAGGTACATACATCAAGGTCAGTCCTACTAGTCCCTGGACTAGACAGTGGTGGGTGCAACACTGCAGCATGGTGGGTCCCACGTTCCTGGACAGATGGACGAAGTGGATATAAAACATGTACCTCATGGTGGCCCCACATGACACCGTCCAGCAATGGACAGCGATGATAAACGGCATGGATAAAACACATATGTCATGTGTGGGTCCACTAATCAGGATGGAAGGCATAGGATAAAACACATACATCACGTGGGCTCCATAGCCCTTGCTGATGTACAATAGCAACTAATCAGTTGCGTCGGTCCACATAAATGAATGGCTGGGATGTGATCAAACCCACGGAGCTTGCTGACATCAACAGCTATAAAGCTCGTGAGGTACACCAGCCAATCCGCTTCCATCCACGTCCTTGGATTGGACGGCATAGATAGTCACATGCCAAGGTTGGCTCCACGTACACCGTCTAAAAATGGATGGTGTAGATACAAATACATATATCCCTATGGGCCCCACACGTGTGCCATGGTGGGGTCCACGTCCTCCAACGGACGGACGGTTTAGATGTAGCACATACATCATGGAAGGGCCCACCAAAGATTTGAATCTGCTTTATTTTTGTCTTAAGCCTTAAGAAAAGCTCGCCATTGGGTGGATGGTTTGGATGTAACACATACATCATATGGTGGGGCCCACACTGCAGCGTCTAGCCACTGGACTGCTGGGCTGTTGGCTCAGTGTCCAGCAGATGGACGGCTCAGATATAACACATATATCATGATGGGCCACAAACCTACTGAGTAAAGCAGCTATATGCTGGCTACCATATACATCTATGTATATATATTGCGCACACACACACACACACACACACACACACACACATATATATATATATATATATATATAATATATTATAATATTATATTAGAATGAGGGAGTCTAGCGTCCTGACTCTCTGGATGCTCTAGACTGACGGTGTGGATTTAAACCACGTATACATAGGTGGACCCCACCCTCACACGAATCACACGTGTGAGGTGGCCCATGTCCATGGAAAACGGACGGAAGGTGTGGAAATACACATACATCACACTGGAGGGCCACAGCACCGTCTAGAATGGTGTCCAACACCGTCCAAATCTGTGGACGGTGTGGATCTCTCACGTACACGAAGGTGGGCTCCACCATGATGATGCCTGCATCTCCACCACACATCAGGTGAGCCATCAAACAACCAAAGAAAAGAGAGAGAGAAAGAGAGATCGGTGGTGAGGAGGGGAGGGACCCCGCCACTATGGGCCCTCCCTATATAATACATACATCAAGATGGGTCCCACATATGTGGGCCCTCAAATCACAAAATCAAATAATGAAATCACCCACCTTTGATCTCCCTTTTCTTCTTCCGTCAATGCATGTTGGAGCTCCAAAGGTACAATTTCAACGGTTGGGATCAATTTTGGAGGGTGGGATTGGGTGGTAGGGAGTGGGCCACACCTAGCTTCTCTCATGGAAGCCATAGACATGGGTTACTTGGAGAATGAGGGAGAGAGAGATGAGAGAGAGAGGTTTTAAGAGAGAGGGAGATCAGAGATGTGAGTGATGGAGTGATGTGTACTTGACATGTAGGAAGAGAGTTGACTTTAGGGATGGGTGTTGGTACTTTGGGATGGGACGTTGTACTTGATATGTAAGGTGATTGATGGGACATGTCATAGAGATTCTCTTAGAATTGCAACACGCGGTATTTTTCTCGGATCGAATGTAGGCCCTCATCTCCTAGCCCGGGTATCGCCTCGGTGCATAATATGAGGAGATGGCACGGTCGCACTGGTACAAGTCTCATCGAGCCGACTCTGATATGTAGGCCTTAGCTTAGGATCGTGCATAAACGTCGGATACAGGTCAAGGGTTGCTAGAATTCGACCGGCAACTGTACGATTTAGGATACGGGCCTTACACTCGTTCTCTCATTTTCACCAATAGTTCATTTTCTCTCAGAGTCACAATGATTCGGTCATCAATAAGTGGATGCAAGTGGAAGTGTGCGATGCTCTCGAATGGCTCCTCTACTGTAAGCTTTTGTTCAAAGTTTCGCACAAACTCTACCATATTTCACTCTTCTATCATCAGCGAAGCCACAAATTCTATTGTTTTCTTGTGGCTCAACGCATCAGCCACAAGGTTGGCCTTGCAAGGATGGTAGGAGACCTCAAACTTGAAGTCTTTTAATGTTTCCATCCAACGTTGTTGCCTCATGTTCAGGTCTCTCTGAGTAAAGATATACTTGAGGCTTTTGTGATCGCAAAAGAGCTCGAACTCCTCTCCGTAGAGGTAATGTTTCCAAAGCTTTAATACGAAGATGACTATCGCCAATTCCAGGTCATGCATGGGGTAGTTTTCTTCGTGTTTCCTCAACTGTCGCGATGCATAGGTAATCACTCTATCCTTTTGCATAAGTACACAACCCAAACTAATACGAAACACGTCGGTGTATATAGTATATCTAACCCCTTGCTCTGCCAATACTAGCACGGGTGTGGACGTCCGCTTGTCCTTTAATTCCTGAAAGGCTGCTTCTGCTTTCTCATTCCAGGTAAACTTAAGATCATTCTGAGTAGTTGAGATAATGGTCTGGCTATCTTGGAAAAATCTTTAACGAATCAGTGATAGTAGCCCGTAAGTTCGAGGAAACTCCTCACTTCTGTAACTAAGCTGGGTTGTTCCCAATCTTGTACCGCGGCCACCTTGGCAAGGTCCACGGTAATTCCTTCCTTGGACACCACGTGTCCCAGAAACTTGACTTCTTCTTTCCATAAGTCGCATTTCCAGTATTGTGCAAACAACTGATTCTTCCTGAGAGTATCGAAAAATGCTCGCAGGTGTTCTTCGTCATCCTTCTGACTCTCGTAGTGTATCAAAATGTTATCTATAAACATGATGATGAATCGGTACAGATACAGCCGAAACACCCAGCTCATGAGGTCCATGAACACGGCCGGTGCATTTGTAAGCCCAAATGACATCACGAGGAACTCATAGTGCCCAAAACTGGTTCTAAATGTTGTTTTCTGCACATCTTCATTTCTGACGCTCAACTGATGATACCCAGACTATAGGTCAAATTTTGAGAAATATTATGCCCCTTTCAACTGGTCGAACATGTCATTTATCCTGGGCAGAGGATACTTGTTCTTGACGGTGATGTGATTCAGCTTGCGATAATCAATACACAATCGCAGCAATTCATCTTTCTTCTTTATAAACAACACAGGTGCTCCCCAAGGAGATACGCTCAGTCGTATGAAACCTGAATTCAACAGATCATCAATCTATCTCCTCAACTCCTCCATTTCACATGGAGGCATCCGATATGTCGATAAAAGAGATAGGTGTCGCACCCGGCACTAGGTCGATGGCAAAATCGATCTCACGCTAAGGAGGTAGCCCAGGGATCTTTCTAAACACGGGCGTGTTCCTAAGTGTCGGACACTAAACATTTTCAATAAGAAAGCATTACAACGGACACGGAAAGGGTAACTAACCTCAACTGGGAAAGTGAAGGTTGTGCCCTCAGGCCCATGTGCTATCACTAATCTGGTTTCACAATCGATATATGCCTTCATTTCAGTGAGCCAATCTATGCCAAGGATGACGTCGTAATGATATATCGTGGTGATAATCAGGTCAATGCACACAACTCTGCTTCTTAAGTCTATCAGGCAACTTTTACAAAGCTTTGTGGCATCAGTAAAAGTTCCAGCTACCGTGATGACTCTCACCCCAACCGTAGAGGTAGTGTTCAGCCCTAATCACTTAACTGTGGAGTATGCGATCATTGATATAGTGGACCCGGTGTCCACCAATAGAAAAATTGGTGTACCTTGGATATGGGTAGTGACTTCGAAAGCTAATGGTACTGCAGTTGTTAACTCAGATGCTTCAACTGAAAGTGCATGTCCACAGGCTTGTTATGGAAGATTAGGTTGCGCTGCCATAGGTCGTTGTGGTGGCCTATTTCAAAGTACGGGTGGTCGGTAAAATGGTTGTGCTGGTGGTGCTGATCGTAGAGGTGGAGCTAATAAACTTGTGGTGGCTAGCGGTTGATCTTCTGAGATGGAGTAAAGCCATTGTCCCTTATCTTAGTAAAGTAAAAGGGCTCATTATGGCCCATCTTCTTACAATAGGCGCACCAAAGATCTGATCGCCTTTGCTGGGTCGGTGGAGATATTAGCTTAGGAGGAGAATTAGCACGTGGCCTCTTGCTGAGGAATGGTGGTTCGACAATTCATGCCGAGGTCCTGGGCCCATTGGTATACGTGTCTGAGACACTCTGTCTCCATCCTGCTTAGCTCACAGGGACATGTTCACTAGCTCAGCATAATTGGGAATGAGAGCGCAACACATCTTAATGCAGATATAAGGCCGCAGACCCTCTAAAAATGGCCGCATTCTCATCGGGTCGTCTACTAGGATCAATGGAGCATATCTGGCCAGCTCCATGAATCAGTTTTCATATTCAGCTACGGTCATTCCTCCCTGTCAGAGGTGGAGAAACTCACCCTCCTTTTCATTTCGGTAAGTGAGGGGGAAATACTTTCTATGGAAATGGATCTCAAATGCATCCCATGTCCGCACATATCCCGCGGGGACGGTTCGTAGGACGCTACCCACCAAAGACTAGCCTCCTTCTCAAACATGTAAGTAACAAGTTCCACTTGCTTTGCCTCAGTACAGTGCAACGCCTTCAGCATCTTGGATATATGATCCAACCAATACTTTGCCTCCTCGGGTCGGTGAGTACCTAAAAAAATAAGAAAGCAGAAGCGCTGAAAGTGCTCAAACAAGCCACTAGTGTTCATTTCTCCAGCAGGCTGCATAAGTGGCATAGGCGGGACCACGTTCATGTTTTGGGCAATGGCCCCCACAATAGTGGCCAAAACTTGTTGTTGTTGCTGCATTAGGAGCATCATCTACTCCAACCTATTAAGGGAGAGGTTGCCTGAGGCATGTGTGGCATCGATGTAGACGCACGGTCTGTCCCAGAACCGGTAGTGCACTAGGTAATGACCCATTGGTGGGGCCAGTGGCCGGCTGTGAATCCGGCATTGTCTCAAAATTTTGGCCCAAGCTAGGGTTCGTCTGGCTATCGTTCGGGGGAGGTGCTGTGAGACCCGATCCTAGGTCGTACCATTCCATAGGCTTCCGCGGTCCTCCCACGTCTTGCGCGCCGAGGCGATACCCAGGCCAGAAGATGTGGGTCGCGTTCAATTCGAGGAAAATGCCGCGCATTATGAATATCGAGGGAATCTCTACAACACGTCACATCAATCAATCAATGTATAGGTCAAGTACATATCCCATCACACCCATCCCTCTCTCACCCATGAGTCAACAACACGTCACATCAATCAATCAATGTATAGGTCAAGTACATATCCCATCACACCCATCCCTCTCTCACCCATGAGTCAACAACACCCATACATATCCCATCCTATCCTTACCAAAAAGTCAAGGTAACCCATACATTTTCACGTCATATCCCTTACACCTCTCCTCTCTCTCTCATTTCTCATTTTCATTCCAAGAAAATCCCATGAGTCCAACGTCCAAGCTCTCCATGAGAAGAGCTAGTGTGGCCCACCTTTCTACCACTTAATCCCACCCTCTAAGCTTCATCTCAACTGTTGAAATGCATTCTATGGAGCTCTAGATTGCATCGGTGGAAGGAGGAGTCTAAGATCTAAAGGTGGGTGTTCATAGCGTTAGATTTTTTTATTTTTGATTTAGGGTCCACACGATTTTTGGGACCCATTTTGATGTATGTACTTGCATGACCCACCTATATGTGTGCATTTTATCAATGCCGCCCACCAAGGGAGATGCACCCGCTGTCTAACCGGGGCCAACGTCGTTGTCCACCTTGCGCCCCATTTGGGCATGCCCTCTTTGAAGGGAAAACATGTATATCAGCTTAATCCATGGGCGCCACCATAATTTATGTACAATGCCCACACTGTCCCATGGTTGGACGTGGGGCCCACATGATACAAATGTTTTATCCCAGCCACCAGTCCAGCAACACGTTGTTGTGGTGTTTTTATTTTTTTAAAATAATAATAATAATAATATAAAATAAAAAAAAAGAAGCAATACAAGTTGTATCATATAATAATTAATATATATATATATATATCTATGCCTATATAGCTGGTGCATGACGTCATCAAGCTCTGAGGGTCCCACCATGGTACGTGTTTCATCCCACCGTCCATCTGGATGGTGTGGAAGACCGTTCATCTAGTGTGAGGCCACCATGATGTATGGGTTTTAAATTAAAATGATAACAGCGGAATTTAAACAAATAAAGGAAAGATGACACTATAATCAATTCACAATATTGAAATGTAAAGCAACCTCAAATGTATGAGTATTGAGAGATTAATACAAATGTTGTTTCGTGGAAAACCTTACACCAAAAACCAAGGTTTATGGTAGGACAACCTGATTCCTAGAAAGGTCTTTGTATCAAAAACTCAAACTTGATACAGAGGAATAAATAAATAAATAAATAGCAAGAAAGAAATCTAAGCTATTACAACATTCCCCACAATGCTTGAAATGTAAAAGATTACAACATTCACATCCACAAATAAATTTCACAATATTGAATGATAAAAGATATAGAAAATAAACCACACATCCACAAAACACAAAGAGTTATAGTGGTTCGCCTGTGTGTACACCAACTGTTAAACAATAGGCACACAGCTTGCTACCCCAGTCCTAATATCCTCACACAGTGGATATTAGCGTTCACTATGCAATAGGTTTTTCTTGGGTTCACCTAAAACCTTCACAATTGTGTCTTTCAAATGGGCTTACACAATTCAAAAAATCCACAGTCTGAGTTTTCTGGATCTCCTCAGATAACCAAAACAATGAGATTTTTCTGGCTCAATCTCAAAAGAAACCAAAAACAGAAGATTTACACAAATGTAAAATACTTGGATTTCTCCTTTTATTACAGCCCAGAAGAACCAAATCGGAGTAGAAGTTTGAATAGAAGTTCAATGTACAATACTCTCTTATGAAATGGTTCTAAATTCTAAATTGATTTTAAATTAAATCAAGTTGGGCTAGCTCTATTTGATTTTGATTCTAAGAAGTGGAATATCACAATTCCTCTTTCAAATCAGATTAGAATGCAAAAATAAAATCAAATATAAAAAGCTAATAAAAAGAGAATATTAAATATACACAATCTAGCTTAAGAAGATTACAAACTATCTTTCTGAGTAATACCTTGATTTTACTTGAATTGGATATTAAACTTTAAAATTCGTACTCTATTTATAGATGAAGAAATCACGTCTATGACTGGTCCTATGGACACTACCACTGGTCGCAGGACGAACTGATTTTTGAAATTTTGAGCGCAATCGGATAAAACCGTTCCACGACTGGTTGTAGGCCATGCACGACCAGTCGAGGGACCTCCACGACTGGTCGTGACCTATCCATAACTGGTTATGTGAAACCTAGAATGACTACTGAAGTTTGAGTCATAGCTGCTAGACTGGTCATGAACGAGTCATGCACTGTTCATACGACCGGTCGATCATACACCAGGACTGGTCGTAGCTCAACCAAAAAAATTTTAAAAATTTGTAACAACTTAGGACTAGTCGTGGAATTTCTTAGATTGGTCAAGACAGTGCTAGGACTAGTCGAACAGAATCTAGGACTAATCGAAGAACAGACCAAACATTTATAAAGTAAATCAATTTGAATTATGTATTCAAAATGACCTACCCTAAGGTCAATCTAAGGTCTTCCATACCTTGGACATGAAGTATGAACATTGAACCTTCTTTTTTTCAAATGATAGATGGTCTTTAAAGTTCATGAAGCTTGAGATCTCGACACATAATGGAGCTTGAACTTGAGATCTTTTGAACTTGAATTTTCAGTACTTGAGTTGTACATCACCTTGAGTATTAAGAACAGTTGACTTGTCTCTCAATGTTGCTTTACAACTTAGAACTTTGAAACTTAAAGGAGAGAACAATGTACTTGATCTTGCAGTTCTTGATGGAGAACTTTGTTCTTGACTTAAAGCATTATCCTTGTACATGTGATGCATTAACTTGAACATATATATCAATGTGCTACACAAGACACAGATTGTGGTTTTGGCACAACAAAATTTGACAATTAAAGGAGCAAATAATAGCACTTACAATCTCCCCCTTTGTCAAATTCGTGACAAAGCACACTCCATTAAAAATAAGAGAAACATTACATGTTCAATAAAGAATCATACACCATATAACGGAAGAAAGTATAATGCACCAGTTACAATAACCAAAACACACTATCATTCAAAACACCTCATTACTTACTCCCCCTGAGTAGCACACATAAAAATTTTAAAAAAAATGCTACTACCCACAATCCATATCCATATCCATAAGCAAGCATAACAAAACATCCTCACCCTTTTTGTCACAATATGACAAAGGAAGCAACAAAGATATGGAAGAGGAAAAAGGGAGCAAATAAAGCAAGATATAAAAGCAAATAATGTTCATCCAACATAAATCATCATAAATCATGTTCATATAAGTAACCAACATAAACCAAATTCTTCCAAAGTTAGTCTCAAAAACTGAAATAAAATAAGGTATCATAAGAGTTATTACAGGCCATATGAGAAAATTACTCAATCAGATCCAGAAGAGGGAGCAGGAATAGATTGATTAATTTGGTGTAAACCCTTGTTCAAGCGCCTCATATATTTACGCATATAAGCAAACTGAGTATCTTGGGTTACACGTATCTTAGCCACCTGTTCCTCAAGAGAATGCAACCTCTCATTAAAATCAAAAGGCTGATAATCAGGGTTAGCCGCAGAATCTGATCCAAGCTAATTAAAAATATCATCCATATTTATATCATATAGAGGTAAATTGCCACCTTCTTCTTCATTCACTTCTTCAGCACCACCACCACCCACATTCACTTGTCCAGGAGCCAATCCTAATTTCATCTTGTTTATATTTGAGTTGTTAAAAATAAGGTGATGAATAAGAGCCTCTCCAACAGGCATAGCAACTAACATATGAGTGATTAATACAGTTATAAGATAAGCAAAAGGAATATCACTATGTCTAGGATGGATATGAAATTGAATGATAGAATGACAGATCAAAGAAGTAAGACAAACTTTAGTACCAGATATGATGGAATGCAAAATCTGAACCATGAAAGAGGTAAGTTCGGTTTTGTTACCAGAACGCGGATATAGATTTGAAATAAATATTCTGTGAATAACCCTGATCTGGGTAACAAGTACTTGGAAGTAAGTGCATTCCCCTTATGAGTCCACTGCGCATCTATATTACATAATGCTCTAGTAAGCATACATTTTTCTGATTTCGACGGTTTGTTAACTAGAGTGTGAATAGGAATACCCTCGTTAATAACAGATATGTCCATTAGAGCTGAAATCAAATGACGATCTATTTCAAAGGGACCTTCTCTAGGTCTTATTGAAAACGTTAAATCCTCAGTCGAAAATTCAGAAATACACGCAAACATAACTTGCGCAATAGACTGGTATGCTGGCCCACCCCAATGTAGAATGTTAGCCCATCCTACAGATTGGAGAAGTGGAAGGAGTTCAAAAGAAGAAATACATTCAATATTCATAGGATGCTCAACAATAACAATGCGCAATCATAAGTCTCGCAAATAGAAGGGATCATCTTCGGGTGACCGAAGGTGGCACCTTATTAAAGGTGTAGATATAAATGAGGAAACACCACGGGAAGTTTTCTTTTTACCTCTAGCATCCATTTACAACAAAGAAATGAAGGAATTAAGAAGTTGTAAAAGATGTAGAGTGGGTTTCTTCAAAAATAGATTTTTGAGAAGAAAACCCCAAAAACTTCAAGAAAATATGAAATAAATCACCCCAAGTAAGAAAATGAAGTGATAAACACTTGAATCTAAAAGGAAAATGAAAATAATGGACTAACCTTGAAGAAACAAGAAGTTGAGTACGACCGGTCGTGCTACGGCCCATTGGAGAAAAAAGAAGAAATGAGGAAGAAAGGGTTTTTTCCCAAATTAAGAGATCTAGTGTGCTGCATGACTAGTCGACGACTGGTCGAGTACATCCTCAACTAGTCATGCAAAGACAAAAACATGCATTTCTCATGAAATTTAAAATTATAATTTAATAAATATATAAACTATAATACAGAAATGCATGAATAATCAATTTAAATTGCACATACCAAGATCAAATTTCAATTTATTAAACCTACTTTTGTCGACCGGTTTAGTGAAAATGTTAGCAAGTTGAGTCTCGATTAGAATGTAATCCAAAGAGATTGTCGTTTCTTCCACTAATTCACAAATGAAATGATATCTAATGTCAATGTGCTTGGTTCGTGAATGCTGGATTGGCTTTTTAGATATATTTATTGCACTAGAATTATTACAATATAAAACCATTGAATCCTGTGCAATCTCGTAATCGCTTAACATTCTATCATCCATACAAGTTGAGTACATGCATTTCCAGCTACGTTGTATTCAGCCTCAGCAGCTGAAAGTGATATGGAACTTTGCTTCTTGCTAAACTAAGAAACTAAATAATTTCCAATAAAGAAACAACCACCACTGGTTGATTTTCTATCATCGATATTACCAACCCAATCAGCATCTGTGTACCCATCCAACTGAACACTAGTATCATATGGATACCAGAGACCCAAATTAGCTGAACTTGCGACATATCGCATAATTCGCTTAATAGCAGCTAGATGGGACTCTTTAGGGTCAGATTGATATCTAGCGCAAATACCAACACTAAAAGCAATATCAGGTCTACTTGCAATTAAATAAAGTAAACTGCCAATTATACTACGATATAATTTAGAATCCACACTTTTACCTGTAGAATCCTTTGAGAGTCTTAGTATTATACTCATAAGAGTATTAAAATTTTTTCCATTCTCAAATCTGAACTTTTTAATTAAGTTCAAAACATATTTGGTTTGAGAAATAAAAATACCATCAGGTTGTTGTTTTACTTGCAACCCTAGGAAATAATTCAATTCCCCAACCATGCTCATTTCGAACTTAGATTTCATTAAATCTATAAACTCAACAGTCATGTTAGTACAGGTAGATCCATAAATAATATCATCAACATAGATCTGCACTATTAAGATATGATCGTTATGTTTCTTAACAAACAGAGTTTTATCAACACTTCCCATTAGAAAATTATGACTTAGTAGAAACTTAGTCAATTTTTCATACCATGTCCTGGGAGCTTGTTTCAAACCGTAGAGAGCATTTTTTAAGCGATAGACATGATCAGAATTCTTGGGATCTTCAAAACCCGTTGGTTGTTCAACATAAACTTCTTTATGCATATCGCCATTTAAGAAAGCACTCTTTACATCCATTTAATAAATTTTGAATTTTTTAAAGCAAGTAATGGATATAAATAGTTTGATTGATTCAAGACGAGCTACTGGGGCAAAGGTTTCATTATAATCAATGCCTTCAATTTTGTACAACCAGTCTAGCCTTGTTTTGAATTATATTACCAAGTTCATCAGACTTATTTTTGAAAATCCACTTGGTTTCGATAATATGTTTATCTTTAGGTCTAAGAACAAGATACCAAACATCATTTCTCACAAATTAGTTAAGCTCTTCTTGCATTGCAATAGTCCAATGTTCGTCAGTAAGAGCTTCTTTTATGTTAGTCGGTTCTATCTGGGATGTAAATCACACGTAATTACATATATCTTCTAGTTGTCTACGAGTGCGCGCATCAGTGAGAGGGTTTCCAAGAATTTGAGTGGTTGGATGATCTTTGACAGTCCTCAGTTCAGAGTTATTTAGATTTGATGAAGTATCTGGTTTGTCAATTAGAAGTACTTCATCATTATCTAAACTTGAGGCAGGTGTATTCAAGTGATCGTTAATGACCACATTGATGGATTCTTGAATGACACCGGTCCTCTTATTTAGTACTCGATACACTCGACTATTCAAGGAATATCCTAAAAAGATCCCTTCATCACTTTTAGTGTCAAACTTGTCCAAATTTTCACGGTCACGTAAAATATAGCACTTGCTGCCAAAAACTCGAAAGTATTTAATAGTAGGCTTCTTATCGGACCACATTTCATAAGAAATTTTATTATTTGACTTATTTATATAAACCTAGTTGATTATATAGCATGTAGTATTTAAGGCTTCAGCCCAAAGATTTTTAGGGAGCTTCATACTATTCAACATTACATTTGCTATTTCTTGAAGCACTCTATTTTTTCTTTCAACAATTTCATTTTGTTGTGGTGTTTTGAACGTAGAAAATTCATGTGATATTCTTTGATCGTAACAGAATTTCTCAAAACTGATATTCTCAAATTCTAATCCATGATCACTACAGATCTTACAAACTTGAGAACATTTTTCCGTTTGGATCTGTTTGAGAACTCTTTTTACTTCATTAAGGGTTTCTGATTTATCGCTTAAGAAGGCTACCCAAGTGAATCTGGTAAAATCATCCATGATTACTAGTATGTATTTTTTGCCACCTCGACTCTCCGTCCTGGTTGGTCCTATAAGATCCATGTGGAGAAGTTCGAGCGGTTTGGATGTGGCATTGGAGTCCACCTTTTTGTGAGTACTCCTAGTTTGCTTACCAATCTGGCATTCGCCACATATTTTGTCTACTTGTTGTAATTTAGGTAGACCTCTTATCAATTCTCTTTTGCTTAATCTAAATAAATTATCGTAGTGTACATGTCCAAGGCGTTTATGCCATAACTCAGTTTCATCAGTATTGACTATATAGCATGATCGATTAGATGAGCTAAAATCACTAACAATATAGCAGTTTTCAGAAGTTCTACGACCAGTTAATATTACAGAACCCTTTTTGTTTAAAATTTCACAACCTTGGTTAGTAAATTTTACGCTATGATTGTTATCGCATATTTGAGATATGCTTAACAGATTGTGTTTTAACCCTTCAACGTATAAAACATTCTCAAATAAGGGAAGGTTAAAGAGTTGAACCGTACCTTGGCCAATAATCCTGCAGTTGCTACCATCACCAAATGTGACTGAACCATCAGCCATGTCTTTAAGATCGGTGAATAGACCTTTATCACTAGTCATATGCCTTGAGCATCCACTGTCTAAGTATCACTTTGAATGAAAGTCATGTGGACAACCAAGCAAGTAACCTTAGGAACCCATTTCATAAATGTTTTGGGTTTAGGAGTATAGTTGGTCTTCTTATGTTTGTAGTTGTTGTAAGAATGACCCACTGAGTTAGATTTTAAGAGCTCCTTAAGTAAATCAACTATTTTTTCAGGTAAAGGGTTTCGATTCTGATTTTTATAGTTGATATGATTACTTTTAGGTTTGAAAGATTGAAAAGTTTTAGCATTTTTAGAAAAATTTTGATTTGAACTATTCCCTTTTGAGTTTGAAGACTCTCCTTTCACAAACTTAGGAGGAGTATTCTTCTGTTTAGGAGGAATATTTCTATCGTAGCCCAAACCGGATCGGTCGCCACATTTTCTTAATCCAGACAAAAGTTTTTCTAACTTTGATCACCTTGGGCATACCTCCATGTATCCTTTAAACTCAAAAGTGAAGAAACTTCAAGTTTAAGTTTTTCATTTTCAGATTTCAGATTTTCAATAAGGGAGGTTTTAAATTCTAAATCGCATTTGCATTTTTCAAAACAATCTGAAATGTGGAATTTTTTTAAAACAAGATAATCAAAATTTTCTTTAAGCTTTGAAAACTTTTCTTTCTGAAGTTTAAGTTTAACAGCAATTTTACAACTCTCCTTGTAAAGGGCATTATAAGCATCTTGAAGATCATCTTCATTTTCACGATCACTATTCAAATTTTCTTCACTAGTTGAATCATCATGATCTGAAAAAGTGAACCTGGCTAGAGTCATAAGGGCTTTAACTTCACTGCCTGACTCAATTTCAGAATCTTCTGATTCAGAAGAGGCTTTAGAGTCAGAGGATTCATCCCAAGTAGACAATATTTCTTTCTTTTTAGGTTTGTCTTTTTTAGGACACTTGTTTGCTAAATGCCCATATTCATGGCAGTTGTAACACTAACTGTCTTTTAAAGATTTTCGAGTTTTAGGTTTAGATTTCTTCTTATCATTAGATTTTTAAAAATCAACCCTCTCTATACTTTTAAAAATTTTATAAAACTTTTTTACTAAAAGGGCCATATCATCTTCAGAGTTTTCTAAATCAGAATTGCAATTATTTTCTTGAAAAATATTTTTCAAAAATTTAAGAGTGATAGATTTACCTTTAGAAGCTTTAAAAGTTAACTCATAAGTCTATAAAGAGACAACTAATTCTTCTACCCTCATATTATCCGTATCACGAAGTTCATGGATCGCAGTTACCTTAAAATTGAACCGTTCAGGAAGTGAGCGTAGTATTTTCACACACACTTTACTTTCTGGGATTTTATCACCAAGACCCCACATAAAGTTCACAATGTCATTCAATCTTGTATAAAAGTCCATGAACATTTCATTTTCTTTCATATGAAATTCCTCAAATTTAGTTGTGAGAATTTGGACTTTAGATTTCTTGACAATTGATGTTCCCTCGTGTGTCATTTCTAAAATATCTCAGGCTTTCTTTATAGAATCACAAGATATAATTCTTTTGAATTCATTTGGTGATAGTGCGCAAGGGATTGCGTTTAGTACTTTTGCATTTGCACTACTCTCACTTTTCTGAAGTGTAGTCCAAGAGAAGTAAGGTGTAATTCTCATAGATTTGGATCCATCAATACCAGTTACTTCAGTGGTTGGAAGGGTCCATTTAGTCACTGTGGCTTGCCACACGCTCTCATCCATGAATTTTAGGAAAATTCTCATTCTGGCTTTCCAATAGGCATAATTGGAGCCATCAAATGGTGGAGGCCTAGTGACTGAAAGACTATCAAAATTTGACATCTTATAAATAGCTTAGATCGATTAGCTCAGGAAATAAATCAAAAAATATAACAATTAGAACGAGCTATTAGGCTTTGATACCACTTGAAAAGGTTAAGCTATATGTCCTAGAGGGGGGAGTGAATAGGACTGTGCCAAATTAAAATGATAACAGCGGAATTTAAAAAAATAAAGGAAAGATAGCACTATAATCAATTCACAATACTGAAATGTAAAGCCACCTCAAATGTAGGAGTATTGAGAGATTGATACAAATGTTGTTCTAAGGACAACCTTATACCAAAAACCAAGGTTTATGGTAGGACAACCTGATTCCTAGAAAGGTCTTTGTATCAAAAACTCAAACTTGATACAGAGGAATAAATAAATAAATAAATAGCAAGAAAGAAATTCTAAGCTATTACAACATTCCCCACAATGCTTGAAACATAAAAGATTACAACATTCACATCCACAAATAAATTTCACAATATTGAATGATAAAAGATATAGAAAATAAACCACACATCCACAAAACACAAAGAGTTATAGTGGTTCGCCTGTGTGTACACCAACTGTTAAACAACAGCCACACAGCTTGCTACTCCACTCCTAAGATCCGCACACAGTGGATATTAGCGTTCACTATAAAATAGGTTTTTCTTAAGTTCACCTAAAACCCTCACAATTGTGTCTTTCAAATGGGCTTACACAATTCAAGAAACTGAACACTCTGAGTTTTCTGGATCTCCTCAGATAACCAAAACAGTGGGATTTTTCTAGCTCAATCTCAAAAGAAACCAAAAACACAAGATTTACACAAATATAAAATACCTGGATTTCTCCTTTTGTTGCAGCCCCGAAGAACCAAATCGGAGTAGAAGTTCGAATAAAAGTTCAATGTCCAATACTCTCTTATGAAATGGTTCTAGATTCTAAATTGATTTTAAATTAAATCAAGTTGGGCTAGTTTTATTTGATTTTGATTCCAAGAAGTGGAATATTACAATTCCTTTTTTAAATCAGATTGGAATGCAGAAACAAAATCAAATATAAAAAGTTAATAAAAAGAGAATATTAAATACACACAATCTAGCTTAAGAAGATTATAAACTTATCTCTCAGAGTGATGCCTTGATTTTACTTAAATTGGATATCAAACTCTGAAACTCGTACTCTATTTATAGATGAAGAAATCACGTCTATGACTGGTCCTATGGACACTACGACTGGTCGTAAGACGAACTGATTTTTGAAATTTTAAGCGTGACCGGATAAAACCGTTCCACGACTGGTCGTAGGCCATGCATGACCGATCAAGGGACCTTCACGACTGGTCGTGACCTATCCACGACTGGTCGTGTGGAACTTGGAATGGTTGCTGGAGTTTGAGTCGTAACTGCTGGACTGGTCATGAACAAGTTGTGCACTGTTCACACGACCGGTCGAGCAGACACCAGGACTGGTCGTATCTCAACCAAAAAATTTTTAAAAATTTGCAACAACTTAGGACTAGTCATGGAATTTCTTGGACTAGTCGAGCCAGTGCTAGGACTAGTTGAACAAAGTCCAGTTCTAGTCGAAGAACAGACCAAACATTTAAAAAGTAATTCAATTTGAATTATGTATTCAAAATGACCTACCCTAAGGTCAATCTAAGGTCTTCCATACCTTGGACATGAAGTATGCACATTGAACCTTCTTTTCTTCAAATGATAGACGATCTTTGAAGTTCACGAAGCTTGAGATCTCGACACATAATAGAGCTTGAACTTGAGATCTTTTGAAGCTTGAATTTGTAGTACTTGAGTTGTACATCACCTTGAGTCTTGAGAACAGTTGACTTGTCTCTCAATGTCGCTTTACAAGTTAGAACTTCGAAGCTTAAAGGAGAGAACAATGTACTTGATCTTGTAATTCTTGATGAAGAACTTTGTTCTTGACTTAAAGCATTGTCCTTGTACATGTGATGCATTACCTTGAACATATATATCAATGTGCTACACAAGACATAGACTGTGGGTTTGGCACAACAAAATTTAACAATCAAAGGAGCGAATAACCATAGCACTTACACGTTCATCTGGTGTGAGGCCACCATGATGTATGGATTTTAACCCACTCCGTTTGTCTAACTGGGACCCACCGTATATATGTTATATCCAAACCGTCCCTCCATTTTATATCCTAACCGTCCATCTTTTGGTGATCCACACCATCCGTCTGATGGACGGTGGGCCAGCAGCTACAGCTTAGCTGCCATGTTGATGCCTTCAAGTTCTGTGGGCCTCACATGAGGCATGCATTGTATCCAACCGTCCATCATTTGGACGTTGATGTCAGCAATCCATGTGGGGCCTTCTTTGATGAAGGGTTTTATCTAGTATCGTCCAGCAGCTGCTGCACGGTGGGGCCAGCTTAATATATGTATTGTTGGGGATGTGGGACCCCTTGACACGCATGGTGACCACTCTATCTAGAGGATGGGACAGTGGGACCCACACCTTCATACACGATAATGTGCCTTATATCATCACTGTCCAATGGTCTGTACGGTGGCAACCACCTTCATGTACCTATATCCACACCGTCCAACATTTTTAGACGGTGGAGTTGGGTCATATGTGTGGTATCCTCGTTGTCCAGGCCTTGGACGGTGGGACCCACCTTAGGCAATTGTTCTATATCTAGATCGTCCGTCTATTGGACGACCAGGTCTGGCCATTTGAAACCATCGCATGTATTAAAATAATATATATATATATATATATATATATATGTATGTATATATAAATTTATATCATATATGTCTCTCTGGTGGGCCACACGTGGTACCCACTAGATGGGCGTGATTTATCCCTACCATCCAGATGTCCTGGACGGTGGGGCCTACTATGATATATGTGTTGCATATCCCAACCGTCCATTTAGATGGTGGGGACCACCTAACTACATGGCTGCTGCTGTTATGTCAGCAAGTTCAGTGGTCTGGACACAGGGTGTGTGTTATATCCAATTGTAAATCCTCACCGTCAAAGTGGGACCACGTGATGATGTATTGCATGATCCAAGCAGTTCAGACTATGTGGGGCGTACCATGATGTATATGTAATCTACGCTATCCATCTGTCAAGTGGACCACACTACGAAATCAATGAAGGGTTGAACGTCCACCATTGAAACCGTTTTGGGGTCATGGAAGTTCTGGATCAATAAGTAATTTGTTTTCCCTTTAAATCAGGCCTTTATGACCTTATGAACAGATTGGATGGAAAATAAACATTATGGTGGGCCCCTTGGGTTTTAATTTGTGGAAATCATTACCTCCACTGCTAGTTATGGTATGGTCCAGATGATCTTTTGATATGATTCATATTTTTGGGTAATGCTCTAAAATGATTTCTAAAAATGGATGAACAGTGTAGATGGTGCGGCCTAAGTAATGCGACCCACTTGTTGTATTTGAGAAGCCCATTGTGATGTATTTGGAGCCCATGGGTTAAGGCCCATTGTGATATATTTGGGGCCCATGGGTCAAGGCCCATTGTGATGGATTTGAGGCCCATGGGATGTGGCCCTTTGTGATGTGTATTAGGCCTGTGTCAGAGGCCCAACTTATTGTATTTGCGAAGGCCCAATATGATGTACTGCGACCCATTTGAGCGAGGCCCAATGTGATGCATATGTATCCCTATAACGCCTCGAAAATCAGAGGTCGAGCAAAGCTCAACTCCCAAGTTCCAATGCATCACTTATGCAATAAAGATAATGATGTTTAAATGTTGTCCATATTAATGCATTAAACATGAGTGGGATTTCACTAAATCATCATATCATACTCTAGAGTTAAAGTAAATAAGCAAACAGAAGGCTGAACTAAATATATAAAATATATACGTGTTTCATAACCTCCAGAGTATGGACATGCTACCAGGCTGAATATATACACATAATTTGTTTCAAAATATACAACATGAAAAACGTGAATGTTCCACTAATCCAATATCCATGTAATCCCGATGACGTAGCTCTAGGTCTACACAGACCTGCCTGAGTGTTAAACGTAGGAGAACTCCTTGTCAAAAAGTCTGGCTCCATCATGTAAGCCTCATCACAACCTACATCTAAATCAAAGTCTAGTTGGTGTTTTAAAACACCGTCTAAGAGTGAGAGTGAGTGATCAACTCAGTGGTACTATAAGGCAAAAGTTAACATGTTATCAATTTAATGATGCATGCCCTCGCTTACACTCCCTCAGCGACTTCATCTAAAGATCGCACATGGCAAACTCTCTAAAAGCGCGCTTCCTCGCCAAAGCACATGCAATGTGGTGCATGGTCGTGTTAGCCAAGTAATTTATTAGGCTTATTCATACTGCAAATTTGAGAAGCTAAGGTACCTCCCTTTATATCATTTACCCAAGCAAGGATCCATTTAAGGTCATTAATCCTAGTTAATCACATACGATAGGCAAGTTGTAGGGCATCACCCCTGATGAAAACAGTGGATAGGTAAGCTCACGAGTTTACGCTCGAGGTCACTAGAGGGAGGCACGTTACCTCAGCATAGGCCTAATTTATACTCAAGGTCACTACGGGAGGCTCGTCACCTAAACATAGGCCGATAGCTCGAATACGATGTCCTATACACCACCATATTCAGCTCACGAGTTTGGGTTGCTCACTGGTCACTACGGGGAGGCTAGTTACCCCAGTGTAGGTTGACAGCTCGACCACGGTATCCCATACACCACCATGCTCGGCTCATGAGTCTTAACGGATCTTGATACCATGGTTAAACGGGCATTACAATAGTAAGTGGTACCTTAGATTCAATCAGTAGTGTCCATACATGGTAAACACACAATAAGCCAATCTGGTTATTCAACAAGTGTGATTGGTACGAGCGCACATTGAATTGATAAACATAGAGCGTGTAAGCACTCTGCGTGGCCTAACCACTGTCGTCGTATGGCTCGGATTCATCGAACGTATCTAATGTGGTGAAACTAGTTCGATCACTCAATTTAGAACCATTACCGATTGCCTGGACTGCGTAGTAGTCTCAATCATACTCAGATGCAATAGGTAGTCACATATGTTAATCATAACAACATTTAATGAATAATTCAAACATAATTTCCATTTGAGCATTTTATCAAACACATTGAACAAGTTATTATACATATACATTTCATCCATAAATCACATGGTAGCAATTTACATTACATGAAGGAAACTATAAATATGGATAGGGTGGTTGAGAATCCTATCTCAACGCCCTTATTAAAAGCGATTCATCAATCAATTTTTCATTCAGACATTTTATCAAACACATAGACTATATAATACTATATACATAAACTAAATTAGTTATAGCATATATTATGGCAAATCCTTTCATAAAGGAGTTGTCATACATACAAAAAACATGTATTCTAGATTAATAGTAATGACAAGCATAAATCATAATTTCACCTTCATTCAAACATTTCAACAAACACATGAAATGCATTTTATATTCACATAGTTCACACACATGTATAGCTTATCAAATACATCGTAACTAAGATCATATGGCAACAATCAAGTCAGACATAAATCATTGCTGACATTGATTTGAAAACCATAACCTAAACGTTTATAGTTTGCGCCTTCCATCGGATTTCTCGTTTTGAACTTGGTTCGAATTCTACGTCCCCGTATATAAAACAACAAACACCTAAGTAATGAAATAAGTTAGCCATTTCATAGATTCCTCTATTTAGATTCCTAAAATAAGATTAGGGTTAGGATTTCTTACCCAAATCGAAGTTGGAATGGCTTGTGTAGCTAGATGTAAAGACGATTCAACGTGTGGAGTAGCAGGAAAGAATCATTACAACACACTCCAAGGATCTCCCTTCACTTCTCACTCTTTTCTCTTCCTTTCTCTCTTCTCTCTCCTAGGGTTAGAGGAAATTCGCATGGGATAGGAATGGGGTGATTTAAGGGCCTTATATAGGTTCAAAAGTAGTGTAAATGGCCTTAGGGCCATGGTATACTTAGGTTATAGTCAAAGGGCGACTATTACTGACTAATGGGGCTCATCTGGAGGTCCATTACCTATCTATGTTACGGAGTAAGTTCCCTGACAATGGATCTAGGCCAAGTTATGATTTTGGTATGATCTGATCAATGGATCGACCGTGGAGGACCCGTATCAGATCAATGGTCGTTGTCACTCAATTAGGGCCATAAGTATACCAATAGGTGCAGGGAAATTTCTCTGATCTATGGGTGTAGTTGGGTCAGAAACCGACGGTCTGAAGTCCTCAATTTTACTCACAAAGGAATGGTCTAATTCACTTAAGTTTGAGTTCATTTTCTAAAGAATTCGTGTTTCTCACACACTTCGCTCTATGCTCAAGTTGTGCGTTTCTGGATACTATTTAGGCTTGATTCATGTGATGGTTGTCAAGCCCAATAAGGTGGTCATAACCTTATAATTTCACGGTAATCAGACTTTCGATGTGCGGTCTAAGTCCAATATAGAGTTTCAATGTGCTCACGAGAGCAACTGGGTTTTGGATTTTCCTGAGGTTTTTAAGTAATGTTGAGCTAGCAATTTTAATGGTTTTAGGTCTTGCAGTTAGTATAGATAGTGGTTCAAGCAAGTTCACCAATTAATTTAGTTTAGTACTTAATTAATTTTCATCTAATTTCCACAGTATATGGTCTTTAGGGATTTTTGCCTAAGGTGGTACTTAGGTCTTTGTATGGATTTTTTTGAGATGTTACAAGCCCATAAGTGAGGGCTATTATGATATGTATTAGGCCCTTAAGAGAGGCCCATGGTGATGTATATTAGGCCATTGTGTGATGTAAGGCCCGTATCTTAGTCCGTACTGTTCCATCAACTCCTGCGATCCTTCCCGTCAAAGTCCGGCAATCCGTGACCTAAAATCAATATTTATGCACGACCCTAAGTCATATCCCATAGATTTAAGTCATCTTAATCCGAGACTTGTACCATTCCAATCGCATCATCGCCGCGGTTCCGACGTCACATCTTGCACACCGATCCGATACCCTGGCCAAGAGATGTGGGCCCGCGTTCAGTTTGAGGAAAAAACACTACGCGTTTGCAATCCCAAGAGAATCTCTACCAAATGTCCCATCAATCAATCAATCAATGCTTTCTTTCTCTCCAAGTCAAGCAACCACCAAGTCAACTCTTTCTCACCCTCTCTCTTTCACACCCATACATGTCAAGTACAACATCACGTCACATCCATCAACCATCACTCTCTCCTTACAACCCTCTCTCTCTCTCTCTCTCATTTCTCAAAACACAAATTCCAAGCAAAGTGGTGGATGTACATGGCTTTCCCAAGTGAGAGAAAAGTGTGATGTATGTGGCCCACTTCCTCTTCCAAGATCTTTCATCTTAGCCATTCATTCCCATCATCTTCCATCAAAGAGAAGCACAAGGAGATCGGCTTTCCAACGGACCAAGAAGATCGAACGATGGGTGCTTTTATAGTCTAGATTTTCATATTTTTATGATAGGCCAAGTGAGACCTACTGATTGATGGTATGGATCTCACTTTGGACCCTAGGTGTAGCCAATGGCTCACCTTGATTCTCATGATCATTCCATGATGGGACCATTTTCCATGGACCTCATCATGATATTTTTTCCTTGCATAAATAGGGTCATCTGACCTTGCATTTCAGTGGAGAAAGGATCTCCACCGTTGATTTTGATCGGTGGGCCCATAGTAATGGGACCCACTTGATGTATGTTATAAATCATGGAAGGGAGGGCCCATAGTGTCGGGGTCCCTCCATCACTTGATCTCTCTCTTTCTCCCTCTTTTTTTCTTGTTGTTGGCCCCTTGATGTATGCAATTCATCCATGTTGTCCATCTTCATGGGACCCACTTGATGGACGTGTTGGATATACACCGTCCAGGATATACATCGTCCAAAACATGTGGGCCCAACCTTAAAGGTGATGGGAAAACACAAATATCGGATTGTTCCAAACCAAGTGGACCACGTCCATGTGGGACCCACCTTGAAAACCCATTCACACTGGACATGGGTCCAAGTCAAGCATGAACAGACAGTGGGATGCACTCCAGCGTCAACGTCTGGACGTGCCTTGCAAAAGAAAAGAATAAAAAAATTAGCTTGGTTTCTAAGTTTTTGGGTGGGCCGCTCATGTAGGCCCCACCTTGATGTATGGATTTAATCCATGCCATCAATCCCATTCTCCAGCTCATTCTAAGCGTTGAGCCAAAAAATGAAACCAATCCGATTATCAGGAGGGCCATACCTTTGAAAACAGTGATTTTCACCGTTTAAATTCACTTTAAATTTTCTACACGCCGAAACCTGCTGAATATTAGGCTTGTTTGGTCGGTCTTGAGCCATGAAATGTAATGGCTAGAGTGGATTCTGCTAATGCGGGCCCCACGTACGAAAAACCACACAAAATATGTTTTTCAACAAAATAAATAAATAAGCAAATAGCAGCTGACGCTGTTGCTGCTGCAAGGACGACACAACGTCCTCTGCGCTGTACACCGTGGATGGATGGGCAGGGACCATGGGTCCCAACTGTGGGCCCCACCTGATGTGTGAGAAAATCCACTCCGTGCATTTTGATGGGCCCCTTTGGGACAGTGGGCCCTCCCAAAATCAGCCATGTGTGGGACTCAGGTGGTCCACACTATAGGAAACAGTGATGATGAACATCAACCATTAGAACCTTTCCTGGGTCACATAAGTTTTGGATTAATATGAAAATTGTTTTTCCTTTTCATCCAGGTCTGTGCGACCTTACCAACAGATTGGATGGAAAACAAATGTGTCCCTCTCTTCCTCCCACTCTTTATTGTATCCCACACTATCCCACACATGGGAGTGGGACGGCTAATGTACCTCACTCCAGTTGTAGCGGCTGTAGTGGCATCACCAAGTTCCATGGGTCCCACTTGTTTCATCCATGTCATCCATCTATGGGACCCACCATGATGCATGTGTTGCATCCAAACCGTCCAGCCATTTTGGAAAGCTCATTTTAAGGCTTGAGTACAAAAATAAGTTAGATCTAAAGTTCAAGTGGACCCCACCATTTAAAGTAGTGGACAATGACGTCCACCGTTCAAAATTTCTAAAGGGGCCATAGTAGTTTTCTATTAAGTTGATATTTGTTTCCACTTCATCTATCACCACTAATATCTGAAGTGCGGTCCAGATAATCTTTCGATATGGCTAATCCTTTTTTTGTGTGTTCTAAGATAATCTTTAGCATATAGATGAGTGGTGTAGATGGAAAGGCCCATTGTTATAGCACATTTGATATATACATGAGGCCCATGTGATTAGGCCCATCTTGATGTATTTGTGGCCCGTTGTTGAGGCCCACCTTGATATTTATAAGGTCCATTGTGATGTATTCAAGGCCCATGGGTTATGGCCCATTGCAATGTACATAAGGCCCATTGGTGCGGCCCACTTGATCAATATAAGGCCCATGTGATGCGGCCCATTTGATGTATCTAAGGCCCATGGGTCGAGGCCCAACGGGATGTCCTTAGGGTCCATTGCAATGTGTGATTCCCATGGTTTGTGTAATGATGTTTTATGGCGGGCCATGCCTTGGGAGCAATGTTGGTTTGACGTCCACATTGTAAGAATAATGTTGGTTAAATGTCCGCATTATAACTCTCCCTAGGGCCCATTGATAGGCCCGTCCTTGTTGTGTGTAGGCCGTCTAAGCCCATCTATATTGTAAGGATAGTTCATTACTTTATAACATGCTTAGTATAATTCCATGATTCATACCCATACGCATCATATGTATGCTTGATATGAGGAATGTTTGATCATAGCATAAGCCGTTGGGCTGAGACATTTACGGGACTCCTTATGAGACGGAGTGCCCCACATGAGCGTGCGGTACGCGCGGGATTGCTGCATGATTTGATGGTGTGACTCATGCATCTCGCATATGTGTGACTTGATCATTGTATGCCCTAGCGACATCAGGGTCGTGGCTCTACGGTACATCGTGGATGGCCGTATCGGATATTGAAAATGTTTGGTTCTAGCACTGTGGGTACTTAGGATGTCCTTAGGTAAAAATTTCAGAATCTTTTTGGTACCAGGAGCTGCTCCAACGTCTAAACTGAGTGGATACACGAGCGTCCGAGTGTCGAATATCAGTAGGCCGCATCTCCCACTTTGTCATGGTCGATTGGAAGGGGTGTGGCCTTATTCGCCCGAGTGAGGGGGCTATAGGCTAGGCTGAGTTTGACCAGCTCACAAATGAGTCCGCTATCGACAAGCCGAGTAGGTATTGGTAGACTACTGGTCAGGTGGATAGTGAGGTCTCTTCCACTCGCTGGGCTGTGCAGCTAGGGAGGTGGCAGTCAGTGTGGAGTATACTAGACCCCGGTGATATCCCAGAGAGGAACTATACTAATATGTGTACTTGATGAGGACTGGCATGCTTGCTTTACATTTCGCATATGACATTTGGCTACATAGCCCTCGCATCGCATGGCCTTGGTATGGCCGATAACATTCATGCCTTGCATCACATAGCTTTGGTACAGTTGGTAGCATTCATGAACTTACCCGCTTTACTCTGATATTATATACTTGGCACTTGCCTTGCGCACACACTTACACCACCCTCTAAGCTTTTGTAAACTTATGCACGACCGTTGCGTGCAGGTGTCGTTGGATCACAGTAGTGCTGAGGTAGGAGCGCGCATCAGTTTATTTTAGAGCCATTTGATCATCTTGTATTTCCCTTTCCACATTGTACTTAAAGTTTTTGATATAATGGATATGTGGTGATGTTGTTTTGTGACTTGGTTATGCTCCATTATATAAAAAAAATTCATACTGAAAATTCTCCTTGTAGGATCCCAGGATCGGAATTTGGCATGTGAGTGTCGGGATCCGAGAATGGGGCATTACGGAGGCTGTCGGTGCCGGATTCCGCGATCGGAAATTCTGTGAGCCCGTTCTCCGAGTTTGGGGCATGATAGAAGTTGGTATCAAAGTAATGGACTCGAGGATCACATCACATATCTACTATAAACTTATAATGAATAGGTTTTGAGTCCGAATAACTTATCGATTTTTCAACATAGACCCTTAACATTTAAGCCTTCGAGAATTCTCAAGGCCGATAGGCCCTTGTTCCTTCCTGTAGGACATTATGCCTAGAAGAGCGACCCAATCGAAGCCCGCTCCACCACTTGTGACTCCCGCTTTACCACCTGCGACTCCCGCTCCACCACCGGATATTCCTGCTTCCAGCCTGAGGATTCCACTCCTTTACCTGAGACTGGTACAGATCCGACCATACCTGTGAGTGCCACTCAGGTGCAACAGATGCTACAGGTGATGACCGCTATTCTTTAGGGGCAGAGCAGGTGTCTCACTGTGACACCAGCTGAGGCTGAGTAGGAGCGTGCGAGCGCCATTCTCAAGGACTTCCGACAGCACGATCCTCCGCGTTTCCGAGGCGAGCCTGACCCTACTACAGCGGAGATATGGTGCTCCGAGGTGGAGAAGATATTTGACACCATGAGATGTACGACCCAGCAGCAAGTCCCCTTAGCTGTATTCCTTCTCCAGGTTGAGGCTCAGCATTGGTGGGCATTTATAGCCCAATCTATAGCGGCCGATTTCGAGTGGACTTGGGAGGACTTTGTAGACCAATTTGACCGCAAGTTCTTTCTCGAGCATGTGCGCCAGAAGCGCGCATTAGAGTTTGAGACTCTGGTCCAGGGAGACATGACGGTGTCCCAGTATGAGGCACGTTTTGTCGCACTATCGAGATTCGCGACCTACCTTGTTGATGATGAGGGGCGGAAGGCCCGCCGTTTTGAGAACGGTTTGTGTCCTGCCCTCAGGAGTCATTTGATCGGACACATGCTTCTGACATTTAGAGGTTGCTGTCGAGGTTCGCGATGTATCTTGTTGATGATGAAGGGTGGAAGGTCTGTCGTTTTAAGAATGGTTTATGTCCTGCCCTCAGGAGCCATGTGATCGGACACATGCTTCCGATATTTGAGCAAATTGTGGAGAGGGCCCAAATCTATGAGTCAGATTGGGCCAATTTGCAGAGTGCCCATGACCAGAAGGGAGATCAGAAGAGGAAGGAGCCCTCCAATAACTCATAGCAGCAGCAGCATCATCCACAGCAATGACGCACGACCCGCCCAGCATTCCGAGCACCAGTGGCACCCCCAACACCACCTTCAGGACCGTTCACAAGTACCTGCTTTGGATGCGGTAGGACAGGACATCATGTGCATGAGTGTCCTCATCCTCAGCAGCAGTAGCCGAAAGCACCGCATCATCCTCTGCGGCAGTCACCACATTAGCAAGTGACCGCGGCACGATCCCCGGGATCTCCTCCATAGCGGCAGAGACCTCAAAGGGGACATGTACCTCCCCAGCAGGCCCAGGGAAGATTTTATGCTACCCAGCAGGACCCTCAGTCATCAAGAGCAGTCGTTGACGATTCGTGTGACTTGTCCCCTACACCGTCTTGCTAGATTGCTCATGAATGATGCGTCTTGAGAGTTAGGGCTTGAAATTCATGGGCGTTATCCCCATCTCTTAGGTGTTTAATTATGATGATATGTTGTGTTTTGATTATATATGATGTTATGTTCCATATTCCCTTATGAGTTATGCTTAGTGCGATGGTAGTATAAATTTCGAGGACGAAATTTTTATTAGGTGGGGAGAGCTGTAAGACCCGTATCATAGTCCGTACTATTCCGTCGACTCTCGCGATCCTTCTCGGCAAATTTCGATAACCTGCGACCTATAATTGACGTTTGTAAGCGACCTTAAGTCATATCCTGTAGATTTGAGTTGGCTTAATCTGAGACTTGTATCATTGCGACCACACCGTCGCCGCGGTTCCAACGTTGTGTCTTGCATACCGATCCGATACCCAGGTCAGAAGATGTGGGCCCGCGTTCAGTTCGAGGAAAAATACCATGCATTTACAATCCCAAGAGAATCTCTACATCATATCCCATCAATCAATCAATCAATGCTTTCTTTCTCCTCAAGTCAAGCAATCCCAAAGTCAACTCTTTCTCACCCTCTCTCTTACACACCCATACTTGTCAAGTACACATCACCTCACATCCATCACTCCCATCTATCACCTCTACTCTCTCCTTACAACCCTCTCTCTCTCTCTCTCTCATTTCTCAAAACACAAATTCCAAGCAAAGTGGTGGATGTACATGGTTTTCCCAAGTGAGAGAAAAGTGTGATGTATGTGGCCCACTTCCTCTTCCAAGATCTTTCATCTTAGCCATTCATTCCTCATCATCTTCCATCAAAGAGAAGCACAAGGAGATCAGCGTTCCATCAGACCAAGAAGATCGAACGGTGGGTGCTTCTATAACCTAGATTTCATGCTTTTATGATGGGTTAAGTGAGGCCTACCGATTGATGGTATGGATCTCACTGTGGACCCTAAATGTGGCCGATGGCTCACCTTGATTCTCATGATCATTCCATGATGGGACCATTTTCCATGGACCTCATCATGATATTTTTTCCTTGCATAAATAGGGTCATCTGACCTTGCATTTCAGTGGAGAAAGGATCTCCACCGTTGATTTTGATCGGTGGGCCCATAGTAATGGGACCCACTTGATGTATGTTATAAATCATGGAAGGGAGGGCCCATAGTGTCGGGGTCCCTCCATCACTTGATCTCTCTCTTTCTCCCTCTTTTTTTCTTGTTGTTGGCCCCTTGATGTATGCAATTCATCCATGTTGTCCATCTTCATGGGACCCACTTGATGGACGTGTTGGATATACACCGTCCAGGATATACATCGTCCAAAACATGTGGGCCCAACCTTAAAGGTGATGGGAAAACACAAATATCGGATTGTTCCAAACCAAGTGGACCACGTCCATGTGGGACCCACCTTGAAAACCCATTCACACTGGACATGGGTCCAAGTCAAGCATGAACAGACAGTGGGATGCACTCCAGCGTCAACGTCTGGACGTGCCTTGCAAAAGAAAAGAATAAAAAAATTAGCTTGGTTTCTAAGTTTTTGGGTGGGCCGCTCATGTAGGCCCCACCTTGATGTATGGATTTAATCCATGCCATCAATCCCATTCTCCAGCTCATTCTAAGCGTTGAGCCAAAAAATGAAACCAATCCGATTATCAGGAGGGCCATACCTTTGAAAACAGTGATTTTCACCGTTTAAATTCACTTTAAATTTTCTACACGCCGAAACCTGCTGAATATTAGGCTTGTTTGGTCGGTCTTGAGCCATGAAATGTAATGGCTAGAGTGGATTCTGCTAATGCGGGCCCCACGTACGAAAAACCACACAAAATATGTTTTTCAACAAAATAAATAAATAAGCAAATAGCAGCTGACGCTGTTGCTGCTGCAAGGACGACACAACGTCCTCTGCGCTGTACACCGTGGATGGATGGGCAGGGACCATGGGTCCCAACTGTGGGCCCCACCTGATGTGTGAGAAAATCCACTCCGTGCATTTTGATGGGCCCCTTTGGGACAGTGGGCCCTCCCAAAATCAGCCATGTGTGGGACTCAGGTGGTCCACACTATTGGAAACAGAGATGATGAACGTCTACCATTAGAACCCTTCCTGGGTCACATAAGTTTTGGATTAATATGAAATTTGTTTTTCCTTTTCATCCAGGTCTGTGTAACCTTATCAACAGTTGAATGACAAATAAACGTTATGGTGGCCCCACGTGGGACCCACCAATGATGTTTGTGTTTTATTCACACCGTCCACAACATTGGACGGTGTAACCCACCATGGTGTATGTGCTTCGTCCACACCATCCACTCCACTAGACGGTGGGACCCCACCATGATGCATGTGTTGCATTCCAACCATTCAACCATTTTGAAAAGCTCATTTTAAGGCTTGAGTACAAAAATGAGTCGATCTAAAGTTCAAGTGGACCCCACCATTTAAAGCAAAGTGGACAATGACGTCCACCGCTCAAGATTTCTAAGGGGCCATAGTAGTTTCCTATTAAGTCGATATGTGCTTCCACTTCATCTATCACTATATTAGTTTATGAATAGGTTGGATGGGAAATATATGTTATGGTGGGTCTTAGGAATTTTAATGGTGGAAAACATTATCACCACTTATATTTAGGTGTGACCCATTTAATATATACATGATGCCCATGTGATTAGGCCCATCTTGATGTATTTGTGGCCGTTGTTGAGGCTCACATTGATATGAATGTAAGGCCCATGTTATGAGGCCCATTGTGATGTATTCAAGGCCCATTGTGATGTACATAAGGCCCATTGGTGCGGCCCACTTGATAAATATAAGGCCCATGTGATGCGACCCATCTGATGTATCTAAGGCCCATGGGTCGAGGCCCAACGGGATCTCCTTAGGGTCCATTGCAATGTGTGATTCCCATGGTTTGTGTAATGATGTTTTATGGCTGGTCATACCTTGGGAGCAATGTTGGTTTGACGTCCACATTGTAAGAATAATGTTGGTTAAATGTTTGCATTATAACTCTCCCTAGGGCCCATTGATAGGCCATACTTGTTGTGTGTAGGCCGTCTAGGCCCATCTGCGATGTAATGATAGTTCATTACTTTATAACATACTTAGTATAATTCCATGATTCATGCCCATGCGCATCATATGTATGCTTGATATGAGGAATGTTTGATCATAGCATAAGCTGTTGGGCTGAGACATTTACGGGACTCCTTATGAGACGGAGTGCCCCACACGATTGCGTGGTACGCACGAGATTGCTACAGGATTGTACGATGTGACTCATGCATCTCGCATATGTGTGACTTGATCATTATACGCCCTAGCAACATCAGGGTCGTGGCTCCACAGGTACATCGTGAATGGCCGTATTGGATACTAAAAATACTTGGTTCTAGCATTATGGACACTTAGGATGTCCTTGAGTGAAAATTTCAGAACTTTTTTGGTACCAGGAGCTGCTCCAACGTCTACACCGAGTGGATACAAGAGCGTCCGAGTGCCGAATACCGAGGTCGCGTCTCCCACCGTGTTGCGGTCGGTTAGAAGGGAGTGTGGCCTTATCCACCCGAGTGAGGGGCTATATGCTAGGCTGAGTTTGACTAGCTCACAAATGAGCCCGCTATCGACGAGCCGTAGGTATCGTGCAGACTCACCGGTCGGGTAGATAGTGAGGTCTATTCCGCTCGCTGGGTGTGCGGTTAGGGAGGCGGCATCCGTGTGGAGTGTACTAGACCCCGGTGATGTCCCAGAGAGGAACTGTACTGATTTGGATAAGGATCGGCATGCTTGATTTGCATCTCGCATATGACATTTGGCTACATAGGCCTCGCATCGCATGGCTTTGATATAGCCGATAGCATTCATGCCTTGCATCAATAGCTTTGGTACGATTGATAACATTCATAGACTTACCATATATTTTCACATTACTCGATATTATACACTTGGCGCTTGCCTTGTGCACACACTTATACCACTCTCTAAGCTTTTGTAAACTTATGCACGACCGGTTGCGTGCATGTAGCATTAGACAGCAGCAGCACTGAGCGCACATTAGATTATTTTGGAGCCTTTTGATCACCTTGTATTTTCCTTTCCACATTGTACTTAAAGTTTTTGATATAGTGGATATGTGGTGATGTTGTTTTATGACTTATTTATGCTTGTGATTATGCACCATTATAAAAAAACCATACTGAAAATCCTCATTGTAGGATCTTAGGATCGGAATCTGGCGTATGAGTGCCGGGAGCCGAGAATGGGGCACTACGGAGGCTGTCAGCGTCGAATTGGGTGATCAAAAATTTTGTGAGCCCGTTTTCTGATTTGGGGCCATGTGAGGCCATGGACCCACTATATATTTGGCTCCTATGTGAACCACTTCTTGGGAGCAATGTTGGTTAAATGTCCACATTGATGGGCAATGATGGTTGAATGTCCACATTGTGACCTTCCCTTAGGCTTTGTTAAGCCCATTCTCATCGACATTGAGGCCGATTTTGATTCTAATTGTCGAGGCCTATTGTCGAGGCCGATTCTAATTGTCGAGGCCGATTTCGATTTGTCGAGGCCAAGTATTGACACCGGATTTCGATTGTCGAGGACAATTGTCAAGGCGAGCCAGGTTGTCGGGCCGATTCGATTGTCGAAGCCTAGTCAAATTGTCGAGGCCGATTCGATTCGACCGCTGAGGACGATTAGTGTCAAGGTGAGTCCGAGATTGTCGACGCCGATTCGATTTTTATTCCGATTGTCGAGGATCGATTGTCGAGGCCGATTTTGATTTCAATTGTCGAGGCCGAGTCGATTGTTGAGGCCGATTCGATTCCGATTGTCGTGGCTGATTCCGAGTGTTGAGGTCGAGTCGATTATCGAGGCTAATTTTGATTCGGGTTGTCGAGGCCGATTGTCGAGGCCGAGTCGATTATCGAGGCCGATTCCAATTTGTCGAGGCCGATTCGATTTTCAAGGCCGATTCCAATTGTCGAGGCCGAGTCGATTGTTGAGGCCGATTCGATTCCAATTGTCGAGGCCGATTTGAGTGTCGAGGCCGAGTCATATTGTCAAGGCCAATTTTGATTTTGATTGTCAAGGTTGAGTCAATTGTCGAGGTTAATTCCGATTGTCGAGGTCGATTCGATTGTTGAGGCTAATTGTCGATATAAGTCGATTGTCAAGGCCGATTTCAATTGTCAAGGCCGAGTCGATTGTTGAGGCCGATTCCGATTCCGATTGTCGAGGACTATTATTAAGGCCGATTCCAATTCCAATTGTTGAAGCCGATTCCGATTGTCGAGGACTATTGTTGATGCCAGTTAGTCCGATTGTTGATACCGATTCGATTGTCGAGGCCAATTCGATTATCGAGGTTGATTCGGATTGTCGAGGCCTAATGTGATATATATGCGATCCGTATTGCGGGCCCATTATGATGTGTATTTAGCCCGTGTTTAAGGCCCAATGTGATGTATATGAGGCCTTTGTGATGAGGCCTCTTGTGGTGCATTTTAGGCCCGTGTGAGCGTCCATTGTGATGTATATTAGGCCTATGTGAGAGGCACCCAATGTGATGTGTATTAAGCTCTTAAGTAAGGCCCATGGTATTGTATATTAGGCCCTTGTACGAGGCCATGGGTCCACTATATGTTAGGCTCTATGTGGGCCATTCCTTGGGGACAATGTTGGTTAAATGTCCACATTGTCAAGGCTGATTGTTGATGCCAGTTATTGATACCGATTATGAGTATGTGACATCATCGCATCATGTTACATGCCCATACGCATCATCTGCATGTTTATTGTGAGATGTGATTGACCATTGCATATGCCATTGGGCGTGTTGTTATGGACTCCCAGATAGGCGGAGGTTATCTCACATGAGTGCACAATATGCGCAGGATTGATGCGTGGATTGTATGACTCATGTACCTTACATTGTGTGTTGTGATTACTGTACGCCCTAGTGACATCGTGGTCGTAGCCTCCATAGGCATATCGTGGATGGCCGGATGGGACACCGAAAATCATTATACCTTCGGTTGTCATAGATGGCCTTGGGTAAAAATCCCTAAACCCTTTTGGTACCGGATGATGCCCCAATGTAGAAACCGAGTGGATACATGAGCGCCCGAGTGCCGAATACTAGGAGGCCACGTCTCCCACTATGTCGTGGTCGGTTGGGAGGGGATGTGGCCTTACCCGCTTTGAGGGAGTAGGCATAGCTATGCTGAGTCTGACCAACTCCTAAATGGGTCTACTATCGACGAGCCGAGTAGGCATTGGTATACTCTTGGCAGGCGGGTAGTAAGGTCTTTTTCACTCATTTGGTCCTGCATGGCTGGGGCGGTAGCTAGTTTGGAGTGTATTAGACCCGGTGATGATGCTAGAGATGTACAATATTGATTTGTGGAGCAGGAGTTACATTCTCATTCATTCATTCACTATCCACTCAGCCGGTGGTACGCAACCATTTATTATACGTACCTTCGCAATGGCCAAGATTTTGGTTAAGGCGCGCGACTAACCCGAGATTAGGAGTTTACCACATTGGGTCTAGCTATCCAAATTTAGGTATGGGACTGGTTTAGATAGAAGTTCCTTATGATAGACCCCATAACCTGCGATACTATGTACTATCATCCCAACTTTACATCCAAAGATGGTTATTCCATTCACATCGCATATCGCATTACATCCATAGCATATGACATTTTGGGTTACTATGTTTCGGCATTTATATGGCCTAGATACGATTGACGGTATTCGTGGACTCGTCAGATTTGCATAATGCATTGCATCATTGGCATCGGGTATCTGGCATTATGACTCGCATTGCATAGCCGATCTACATTGATTCCAGGATATGATATTGTTTTTATTATATTTTTACATCACATACCCTGGATAAGGCTGATGGTATTTATGGTCCTATTAGTATGTTTTCGCATTACTTTGATATCATATGATTTATGAACTTTCTAGTATTTCGATATTGTATGATTTATGAGCTTGTCGTTTTCGCTTACTCCGATTTCTCTGATATTTCTTACTTAGCTCTTACCTTGCACACACACTTTCATCACCCTCTAAGCTTTTTATAAGCTTATGCACGATAGATATGTGTAGGTGGCGTTAGGTCGCAAAAGCATTGAGCTTGGAGCATGCAACTACCTTCTAGAGCTTTGATTTTCGATATATGTATTTCTCTTTCAACATTGTATTCAAATGATTATATTAGTAGATATGTGATGATGATGTTGCCTTTGTGATTTGGGTAGACTTGTGGTTATGCTTCATATGAGATAAATGTACGTTGAAAAATCCTCCTTGTAGGATTCCAGGATTAGAATCTAGCTTATATGCACTAGGAGATGAGAATGGGGTACGACGGAGGCTGTCGGCACTGGATTCAGCGATTGAGAATTTTGTGAATTTGGTTTTTGAGTTTGGGGCATGACACCAATGGACAATTCTCAAGATCTTGATGATACATCTATTAGATAATAATTTTCATGGTAGATTTAAAATTTTTAACATGTAGCTTCATGCATTTCCTTTAGCCAAAACTTATCATAATACATGAGATGTAGTATTACATGAATTATGACAGAAGATGCATGTCAGCTAATTTAGGAAAAGCTTTAACACTAACTACTTTAACATCCAACTAAGCCGACCAGGGCTATTACAAAGAAAATAAGAAACAAAAAAAAAACCATAAGACACTGCAACACATGACTGGTCCTCTGACTCTGGCGAGGGTGGAGGCGCACCCTTATCCTTCATACAGCACAGGAGGGTCTTCAAGGTACAAGACATTCTCTTAAATTTCTATTTCAAATAAGCCTGATTCTATTTGAATTCCTGCTTCAGGGCGGCCTGGTTTTCTTCAATCCTGGCTATGTGGGCTTCTAAGGTGGCCTAATCATGGCGGTCTTCATGTGTAGCAGGAATTTCCCCATCTGGTTCTTGGGCCTCTTCTACCTCTTTCTACTCTTCCTCCTCACTTCCTTCCTCTTCACTGCCTTCTTCCTCACAGCCTTCTTCCCCTTCATTTTCTTCCTCATCTTCACTTCCATCTTCCTCTTCACTTTCTTCTTCTATTTCATCCCCAAACTCGTCGAGTTGGGCTCGGCGTTGCCTAGGGCCAATCCCCATATTGTTGAGTATAGTCTCACTGATGAAGTGGATGGGTGCAAGATTATCCATATTTAGTCTGAAACCGAAGTTACGAGCAATCTTGCAGATAAGTCGACCGAATGGGAGTGAGGCATCTCCCCAAGTAGAGCGTGCAGTCCTGTTATCTATCACAATGCGAAAGTAGGCAGGCACAACTTGCCTCCCTGTCCAACTCTGTACAGGAAGTCCACCATAAGGCAAGTGCATTCTGTATAGTTACTCCACCTAGGATACACGTTGTACGTGCATATGTGGTGGAGTAGGCGGAAGTCTGTCATCATCTTAGTCGATGCGAGGTTATTGTCCCACCTCCAATGAGCCAATCGGCCACAAAGAAAACGTGTGCAGTGATCTTTCTCTCGTCTACTAGCGAGATGAGTTGCACTTGCATGTACCACACCATGCTCAATTCCCATAATATGGGCCATCACATCCACATTGACTATAGCTTCCTGCGTCCCCAAAGGGATAGTAAACTGAAGCGGCTCCAGTAGTGGGTTTCGTGTGTGGGCATAGAAGGCTCGTACAGTGCCTTCACTTGCATGAGCCTTCCCTTCAAACATGGGACCTCACCCGGTCTCTAATAGAAGGTCAATAACTGAATATAATCCAAATAGTTTCTCATCAACATGAGCTTCAAATATGACTTTGCGGTCATAAAACTTACCAAGTCCAGTGCCTGCCGATAGAGATCTTTTAAGCGAGATTTGAGGATCGAGATCTCGTTTCGATCTTCGGTCTCACTCGGCACTCGTACTAGCCTCGGCACCTCGAGCTGGTTAGACGGCTCAACCCGGCCTCATCCGGGGCCGCTCTTCTCTTTCCCATAAGGGAAAGAGCATTGAGATGGAGAAAATGATGGTAACTAGCTCAAAGAGTGTCATGGAAGTGGAAAGGCTTAGAGATTGAAGTGGATGAGAAAGTTTAGGAGTTATGAGACACAAAAGATGGGTTTTGTCTCAAATGAAGGGGAAATAAGGAAGATGGAGAGTTGTAAGGGATATTTTTGAGAGAATGGTGGAACATGGGTGTGAAATGTAGAAGAAAAAGGAGCTTTGAGTGTATAAAATGGGGATTTGAGAGAGAAAATGGGGTTTTGGAGGGTTTAGAGGGTTTGGAATAGGATGAAATGGTAAAAGGGCAAAAAAGGGCTTAAGTGGAGGATCCCACACGTGGGAGGGCTCCACACGTCCAGTCGGACAGCGGTATGCCGCCACCCACTGTGAAGGCAGGCGGTGCACCGTAGACCGGGCAGTGCCGTCGCCCCCCCTGGGGTGTCCGATGATGGCTCCACCCTCGGGTAGTGGCCACCCCCTCTAGGTGTGCCGAATATGCGCGGGGACCCCGGCCCCTATGCCCATGGTATTTTGCAATTTGGACCACTATGCCCATAAGGTCCACTTTCGGCATTCAATACGCGCGTATTCGTCTCCTTTAACTTGTTTCAAGTTTGCAATTTACTAATTTATAGTTCGAACTCATCAATCGACACCTAAAAGGGGCCGAGATCAGTTCACATGATCTTGGACGCGTACGGGCTACACTACAATGGTCAATCTCGCCCGTCCGGTAAAACTTTGGGATCCTATGATCATTTCTATATTTCATCACCCCCTTCCTAAGGAAGAGTGCGTTTAGAGTGCGTTGTGTTACCTATAACTGAAAGTGCCCTGGTTTGTTAATTAGCATGTGTTGAGTCAACTAGACAGAGAAGCTCCATAGGAAGATCAATCACTTATCTTACCATAACCGGATGTGTGCTCGAACTCGCCACAGGTAATCTAAGCCTCACATACCATGTCCCAAAACACTGTATATAAAACCCTTAAAAATTGGTTAGAACACCATAGGGTTTTGGGTTAGAAATTTTTTTTACAAATTGCAGAAAATCTCTAAGTTTTCTACCTCTATCGATTTATCGATAGGCTTATCGATATAATCAAGAAGTGTTGTCAATGTCCTCGATGATCAATTGATACCATCGAAATGAGGACCAAAGATGTCCAACAACTACATATTCATCTGGACGAAATTATCGATGTATCGATACCCCTGTCGATATCATCAATATTTGAAACTCGAGTCTATCGAAGCTGACTCGATAAAATCAATAGCAGAGCTTTTGTATCCCTGTTTTTTTATAAGAAAATCATATAGACCTTCGATATATCGATGTACTCCTCGATATCCTCGGAATTCAAATATCTCGATGATATCGGTCTTGGACATAGTTCTCCAAAGAACATTTTTCGTGTGTTTTTTATTTCGATCAAGGGGCACTTGGTAAAATTGATATTCGAATATCGATGATATCGAGGCGGATCGATTGCATCGAGAAAGGACATAAACTGTCCCAGCAAGCTCACCGATAAAATCTTTGGATTTATCGATGCATCGACACGACCTTCGATATCATCGATATTTAAATTCCAATGATATCGAGTATCCCTCGATCATATCTTGACCTAAAATATTTCAAAGCAAGTCTCTCTCATTTTCAAATGTCGAGGAATCGATCTTCGTCTCGATAAAATCGAAGTTTGAAATTCAATGACATTGACGCGTGTTTCAATTCCCTCGATCAGCTAGCAAAAAGTTTCAAAAGCGTATGAAATTTGAGTTTGTGTCATCGAGCGACCAGTCGATGCAATTGAGAGTATATGCTCGATGATATCGAACTCTGTCATAAATGCGACCGTTTTATATCCGTTGGAACTTTTTGCCTATATATAGAGAGCTTGTCTTTAGTTGCTAGTAGAGAAAGAAGAGAGTACTTTTGAGTGTCTAACCTTAGATCATTTACCCAAAGCCCTTTCTCTCAAGGGAATTCATCATCCAATCCACCCTCATCATTGATATTCAATAGAGTGGATTGGGGAATGAACTTCTGCATTCAAGGATCCTTCAGCTGCCACCTTAATGGCAAATCATTAAGCTAGGATGCCTTGAATGCATAGATGATTGGAATCACTCCATCTCCCTTATAGAAAAATATTTAAAAGAGTAGGATTCCATCATAACCTTGACCCAACCCATCGCCATGTATTAGTACACTTCTGAGTTGCGGATCAAGGAAGCTGAAGATTCTTCATCATCAAAGGAAGAGATCTTCTACAACGAGCTAAAAGGGACTCATCTGCTTATCTGTAAGTTATTAGAGTCCAGAGGACCCTTGTGATCATTACTTTGCAGGATTGGGTCTAAAGTATTTCTCACCCCTTGCAAGTCCTTTAGGAGGCCTCCGACGGGAGTGTACATAGTGGGTGTGTTGAGTTGACCCTTGCTCTATGGAGAGCATAAACATCGGTTGAAGGTGAACTGTCTAAAACCTTAGGTTTGAGGTAAACTATGTGAAACCTCCATTAAGGTCTTGTGGAAGATCCTTGGCAAGGGTGCCTAAAAGTGGGTGCTTTGTGTTGACCCTTGCTCATTGAGAGCATAAACTGTCAGCCTAGGTATAGGTTGTACTCGTTAAAGGTGAACTGATTTAAAACCTTGGGTTTGAAGTGAACCGTGAGAAACCTCCTTAGTGAAATCTGGTACACTCAAGGGTTGAGTGCGGTTGCTAGGAGTGGAGTAGACAAGTAGTCGAACCACTATAAAAATGACTGTGTTTGAGATTCCTATTGTCTTACATTTGTTCGTGTGATTTCCTTAAATACTATCATATTTGATTATTTGAGATCACACCTCACACACACTCACAGTTATATCCATCATAAACTAATTTGCATATTATTCATCTCTCAAATAGTTTGTGATTGGATCCTCTACCAGGCTTGGAAGCCAGAGAGTTACTCTTGAGTAATCCTAATTTATGCTTATTGTTAGGATTAGAGTGGTAGGATTTTAAATCATTATAAAATTATTAAAAATTCCTATTCACCCCGCTCTAGGACATAGTGGCATATTCCTAGTTCAACTAAAGCGGTCTTCACCGCAATTTCAATTGGTATCAAAGCAGTCTCTCTTTAAGGGCTTCACCGCCTAGAGAGTGATCTTGGTGAAGTTGTGAATATGGCCAAAGGAGAGGGCTCATCGGTCACTAGGCCTCGGTATTTGATGGCTCAAATTACGCATACTTTGGAAGGGTAGAATGCACTACTTTCTAAGATCACTAGATCATGATGTTTGGGATATAGTTGAAAGTAGATATGTGCCACCATCTGAACAAATTGTACTTGATAATGGCACAACCATCACAAAACCCAAACCCAAAGAAAAGTGGACAACGTTCGATAAAGAAAAACAAACAAGCTGAAGCTAAAGCTATGAACGCCATCTACTGTGCTGTGTCCCAAGATATTTTTAATCAAATCAGTATGTGTGGGACATCCAAGGAAGCATGGGATTTGTTGGAAACAACCCATGAAGGAACAAGCACTGTGAAGAGATCTAAACTACAACTACTAACCTCACAGTTCAACTTAGAATGGAAGAGCATGAGACCTTCATGGTGTTCTTCACTAAATTAAACATCATTTGCAACTCCATGGGTGGATTAGGAGAGAACGTTCCGGTATAAAAAATTTGTAAGAAAATTCTAAGATCCCTACCGGAACGATTCAATCCTAAAGTAACAACCATTGAAGAATGTAGGAACATAAATGAAATGAAAGTAGAAGAACTGGTAGGTTCCCTACAAACATTTGAACGACACTTCAAACAAACCTAAAAATCCAAAAATACTGTCTTCAAAACTTCAAAGAAAACAACATATGAGGACATTGAAAGTGAAAGAGAAGATGAAGATGAGGAAGTGGCTTTGTTGGCTCAACATTTTAGAAAGTTTCTTTAGAAAAATCGTGGCCATCCATTTAAAGGAAGAAAGATGGACAACATTCCTTCTACAGGTAAATTTGGTAAAAAGACCAAAGAACCACAATGTTACGCCTGTCAGAAGTTTGGACACCTGTCTACTGAATGCCCAAATAGGAAAACTAAGGGTAAGGCAATGGCTGCCACATGGGATGATACGGAAGAGTCAAACTCAGAATCTAGCAACTCAAAGAGCGATAGAGACCAGAAATCCTTGAAAATTCTTATGGTCTCCACTATTCTAATCATTCTCAGTGAAATTGAGAACGAGGAAGAACCGCGAGCCACTGAATCATTTCTATCAGATAATGACGAAATTGAAAAGGAAGAAGAGGAAGAAAAGGATAAACTACAAGATGCCTATAATCAACTCTACTTATATAGCATAAATATTCTTATTAGACTTAGAATATCTAAAAACAATAGAGAATTGTTGTAAAAAGATTTGGATAAAACTCTAGAAATTAATACACATCTAGTCAATGATTTGCAACAATATCATTCAAATAATGATAGACTTGAAAGAATTAATACCTTCCTTAAATCCGAGTCTGAAAAACTAAACAAACAGGTTAAGCAATTAAAAGATAAAAATATACTCCTCCAAAATGAAAATCACACACTCCTGTTTGATTTAGAAGAATCTAGAAAAATCGCTAAGTTAAACTATAAGTTTTCCCAGGGTGGTGAGAAGCTAGAAAAACTCTTAGGTATGGGAAGACCTGGAAAGGACAAGAGCGGTTTAGGATATGAAAAATCTAAAACAAAATCTAGAAAAGCAGCACAAAAGACTGAAAGATCTACTACTTCAGAAGTAATACTAAAGCTAATCCAATTTGTCATTTATGTGGGAATTCGGGTCATTATAAATTTGAATGCTCATCACCTAGGAAGACTTAACATAACTCTGGTCAGAATCATGTTGGAAAAATCAAACCTACTAGAGAAATGCAAAATGTCTGGAGTCAACCTAGGAGTATGGATAAAAGAGATTCACCACCTAAAATGACTAACAATGAGTTAATGAATCAAGTGGTCGAATTAAACAAGATAACAAAATCTACCACAGTTAAAAATCCTATCACAAAATGGGTAATGAATGAAAAGAGAAATTGCCTTATCACTCACTCAAACCATATACCAGGCAATGAAACTAAGTGGTACCTGGATAACAGATGTTCAAAACATGTCACAGGTGACAAATCTCTCCTTATAAATTATCCAGATCTTAATGATGAGATAGTCACCTATGGAGACGGAAGCACCGCTAAGGTAGTTGGACATAAAATTATTAAAGGAATAGACTTGCTCAAAAATGAGAATGCTTTTTGCATAAAAGGATTAACTCACAATCTTCTAAGCATTTCTCAAATATGTGACAATGAGCATGTGGTTACATTCAACAAGGAAAAATGCGAAATCCTAGACCTCTCAGGAAAATCAGTAATGAAGGGTTCTCGCACAAATAACCACTGCTATGTCATTGAAAGGAAAGGAAAGGATGATCCCTATGCCTAGAAATGTTGAGCATAGAAGAACATGTCCAGGTCATGCGTCGAGATTTGGATATTTGCTGAAATGATGCGATTTTTGGTAAGCTATTAATGATACATCTGAGGTCTCTCACCTCAATCTTTTGTATATAAACATCTTGATGTTTATAATTTTTGGTTGTACAATACTTGTACAAAATTTTGCTGTGTATACTGGTGATTCAAAGATATACTATTCAATTCATGAAAGTCTGTTGAAATGCTCACCTTCGATATGTCTGTCAATAGATCACGTGGATTCTCGATTAATCGATAATGGGTTGATATCATCGACGCCTCTTTGGAATGTGAAGAGTCTTGTGATTGAGAATGATATCGAAGACAAGCCCGATAATATCAATCAGGGTATCTCGATATCATCGAAACACTGGTCGATGATATCGAAGATTGCCTCCCGAGAAAAGGCAGACGAGCGGGAAAAATTACTTGCGATTGTTCTTGTTCTTTTCCCTGCTCATTTTTCTTGGCTCCGCCTACTCGAAGCCTCGTCAGGAAGATCTCAAACGCTGTATGTGGTGTACCAAATGAGTAAGGAAAAAGGGAAGTCTCCAGCCATTGGAGAATCATCTTGGCCCAGTAGAAAGAAGATTGTGGCTTCAAGAGGAAAGGGCAGGACGCAGTCTCAACATAGAGAAGCTCCGGCTGCAGCACCAGCATCGCCAGAAACTATTGTAAATACTCCTCCACACATTCTTGAAAAATATTCTGGGAGGCGTCTGGTGTGTGAGCGAAGGGTTGACAGGAACTGTATAAAACCCTACAACATAGAAGCCTTGTTGGAGGCAATCGACTGGCTCCCTCTTCTTGATTTTGGGGGAGCATGCCACAATGAGCGGACTTATCGGTTCTTTGCATATTGTCACTCTCCAACACTATAACCACCATCGTTTACTATCACAGTTGGAGATGATAGTGTTGAGATTACTAAAGAATCCATTGCTTGCATTCTCGACTTAACCTTGTCCCCAGTTGGATTGTCTGACCTTGATTTCGAAAATCCTATCAATCGGTCTTCAATTACTAAATTCCTGTGTCAAGGTCGAGATATCCCATGATATAAGGAAAATGCCCTAAAAGCAAAGTATTTGCACCCTCGATACTGCGTCTTGCATAAGATATTTTGTTCAAATGTTTATCCTCATGGACAAAATCGCTTTGATCTTACCGGATTCATGACCATGATCATATACTGTGTCGCCACTGGAGTCAAAATTTGTCTGCCTACCTTGATACTTCACCAAATAGCAAGCGTCTTCCATCAGTCCAGAGCAGTATACTTACCCTTTCCTCACACTGTTCATGAAATCTGTGATAAAATTGGTATCCTTCAAACAAGTGATCCTGTACGCCCTCTTTAACATTTTAACAAGGTTAACATACGAAAATCGGACCTTAAGTTTCACAAGTACAAGGATGAGGATTCTAAGGAGGCTATTCATGATGATGAAGAAATGGGGGAAGGCGCTACTCCAACTGGTGTAGATCCAGTAGAGCCATAGTATGCTCTTGAACCAAGTGGCTCGGCTCCACCTCAGCATGTCAAGTCTCACCAAGACAAAGTTGGTGCGATGCAGCATGGTTTAACTCGGATAGAAGACAACTTAGGGGGATATGATGCGAGATTTGCCACCCTTGAAAAGATGATGTCTAGTGTCCAACAGTCTGTCCAGCAATTAATCGACTTGTTTACCTGTCGCAGAGATGATGCAGCACCATCCTCATCAGCCCCATAGTATCAATGGTCTTCATGCCATCTCAACACTCTGATTCTTAGCAAAATGTATGGGCATGGATATCTTTTTGATTGCCCTGTGTTTTTACAGGTGTATGAGATGGCTATTCAATTGACAGATCTGGCAGTTTTTTTTTTGGCCATGATGGCGAAGTTTCTTTTGGGTTTAACGTAATGCTACTGCCAACCTTGGGCAGTATATGTTTTTTTTTTTGGATATTGTGGGCCATGACTAATCATAATTCTCATATCTTGATTGTCCTGTTTTAACTCATGATCTTTGCACGTGGTATGTGATGCATTTGATGTTGTGTTGATCCAACTTACCTATCTGACTACCTTACTTGGTCTATTCTACACACATAGGATCCAACCATGAGATGACTAAATTTGCTGTCTTAATCGTTATGCATCTATTTTTGTTATGTATGCTTTCTGAATAGTGGTTCTCCCTAAAGCTTCAATCTTCAGTCAATATCTACTCTTATGCTATCTTTTGTCAAATGACTGACAAAAAGGGGGAGAACGATTCAAACACCCCGACAGGAAATGTGTATGTGCTTGTCTATGGTGTTGCAGGTGTTAGGGGGAGCAGCTGCACCAAGCAAGGGGGAGTTTGCAGTCAAGGGGAGCAGCTTCTGAATGTGTTGTGTATATGTCATTGTTAGCATTGTACAATTGTGTAAAGAACATGTACACACAATTTAGGATGTCGATATAGAAGCTGTTCTAGGTGTTTTAGTGTTTTGTCACGTAATTGACAAAGGGGAGATTGAAAGTGCCCTGGTTTGTCAATTAGCGTGAGTGTTGAGTCAACTAGACAAAGAAGCTCCATAGGAAGATCAATCATCTGTCTGCCTAAACCGGATGTGCAAGCTCACCACAGGTAAATCTAAGCCTCACATCCCATGTCCCAAAACACAGGTATATAAAACCCTTAAAAATTGGTTAGAATATCATAGGGTTTTGGGTTAGAAAACTTTTTTACAAATTTAGAAAATCTCTAAGTTTTCTACCCTCGTCGATTAACTTAAGCTCGATATCATCGAGTAGTGCTATCGATGTCCTCGATGATTAATTGATACCATCAAAATGAGGACCAAAGATGTCCGACAAGCACATATACTTATGGACAGAATTATCGATGTATCAATACCCCTACCAATATCATCGATATTTGAAACTCAAGTCTATCGAAGTTGACTCGATAAAATCGATAGCAGAGCATTTGTGTCCCTGTTTTTATAAGAAAATCATATAGACCTTTGATATATCGATGTACTCCTCGATATCCTTGGAATTTAAATACCGATTATCGGAAGGCCATCGATGATATTGGTCTTGGACACAGTTTTTCAGCAACATTTTTTAGGTGATTTTTATTTCGATCGAGGGGCACTCAATAAAATCGATATTCAAATATTGATGATATCAAGGCCGGATCGATTGCATCGAGAAAGGACATAAACTATCGCAAGCTCATTGATAAAATCTTTAGATTTATCAATGCATCGACACGACCTTCGATATCATCGATATTCAAATTTCGATGATATCGAGTGCACCTTAATCATATCCTTGACCTGAAAAATTTCAAAGGCTTGTCTCTCTCATTTTCAAATGTCGAGGAATCGATCCTCGTGTCGATGAAATAGGAGTTCGAAATCCAATGGCATCGACGCTTGTTTCGATCTCCTCGACCAGCTAAATAATGGGATTATACTAAACATGAGTGGGATTATACGAAATCAGCATATATACTCTGGGTATAATTAAATTTAGCAAGCGGAAGACTAAAACACATATATATAAGTATGTAAGACCTCCAGAGTATGATTATGTAGCCGAGCTAAATATGTACATGTATTGTTTCAAAATAGACAAAATATCAAAATGTAAGTGTCCAACTAATCCATGTGTCCTTGTAATCCCATCGAATCAGAACAAGGTCTACGTAGAGCCGCCTGATACTGAACATAAGAGAATTCCTCCTCCTCATATATGAAGTCCAACTCACTCCATAGACTTCGACATCACCCGATCTAAACCGTAATCTGGTTGGTGTTTTAAAACATCATCCCAGGGTGGGAATGAGTGATCAAATTAGTGATACTATAAAGCAAAGGTTAACATGTTATTAAGTCAATCAAGCAATAATGATAAAGCAGCATAACAATCACTTCCTAACTACTCTTATTAATGCAGGAATGGAAGAAAATAATGATGCATGCCCTCACATCCAAAGCTCCCTCAACAAGCGAAGATGACACCGTATCGCATACGACAATTACCCTCAAGTGCACCTTCCACGCCAAAAGCACAATCCTAACTAATGCAATGCGATGTATGACTATATTAGCCAATTATTTAATTATGCTTATTCATACAACAGGTTGGGGAAGCTAGGGTACCTCCCTTTATATCACTGACCCTAACGAAAGATCCATCTAGGGTCGTCAATCCTAGTTAAACATATACGATAGGCAAGTTGTGGGGTCATCACTCCCCATGAAAAGCAGTCGATGTGCAAATTCAAGGTTTATACTCAAGGTCACTACGGGGTGGCTAATCACCTCGGCGTAGGTTGACAGCTCGAACACAGTATCACATACCACCATGCTTGGCTCATGAGTCTGTGTTGCTCATTGGTCACTATGAGGTGGCTGATCACTTCAACGTAGGCCGACAGCTCGAACACGGTGTCCCATACCACCATGCTCGGCTCATGAGACTTGGTGGCTTGTGGTACCATGGTTGAAGTGAGTCTTTACCATGGTAGGTGATACCTTAGATTCAAGCAATGGTGTCCATACATGGTAAACACATGAAAAGCCAATCGGTTTGTTTAGTAAGTTCGATTGGTACGAGCACACGTTGATTTAATTGACATGGAGCACATAAGCACCCATTGTGGCCTAACCATTATTGACAATCGCCGTGCGACACAGATTCGTCGAGTTACCCAATGTGGCAAGACTAATTTGGCTACCTGTATAAGGATGGTTACCGATTGCCTGGGCCACGTTGTAGCCCCAATCTTACTCAGATGCAATAGGTAGACACATGTGATAATCATATCAGCATTTAACAAACAATCTAAATAAATCCCTCATTTGAACATTTCATCAAACACATTGAACATGTCACCATGCACTTGCATTTTATCCATAAATTGCATAACGGTAGATATGATTACATGAAATAAACTATACATATGATTAAGGTAATTGAGAATCCTATCTTAATATACTTAATAAATACAAATCATCAACATTTTCTCATTCAGACATTTTATCAAACACTTAAGTTACACTTCACCAAATACATAGACTAGATTAGTTACGACATATATTATGACAATTCCTTACACAAAGAGATCATCATGCATTTGACAAACATGAATCCTAGATTAATAGTCATGGCAAGCACAAATCACAATTTCGTGTTCATTCAAACATTTCAACAGACACATGGGATGTATCTTGTATTCAACATAGTTCACACATGCATAATACATCGAAATCAACATGTCTAAGACAATATGGTAGTAATCAAGTTAGACATAAATTATTAGCTGACATTAAAAGAATTGAAAACCATAACCTAAATATTTATAGTCCGCACCTTTCATTGAAATACTCGATTCGAACTCCGTTCGAATCCTACTTCCCGAAAATAGAACGTCGAGCACTGAGCAATGAAATAGGTTAGCTATTTCACGATTACTCTATTTGGATCCTTAAATCAAGATTATAGTTAGGATTTCTTACCCAAATTATAACCGAAACAGATCGGTTAGCTAAATGGAAAGGTGATTTAGTGCGTGGAGTTGTAGGAAGGAATCCCAGGCAACGATCTCCCAAACTTTCACTTCTCTCCTCACTCTTTTCTCTTGTTTTTCTCTTCTCTCTCCTAGGTTTGTAGAAAATTCGTATGGAATGGAAATGGGGTGGTTTAAGGGCTTTATATAGGCCCATAATCGATGCAAATGGCCCCGGGGCCATGGTATACTTAGTTTATAACCTAAGGGTGCATGTTTCTGATGAACGGTGCTGATAGGGAGGTCCATTATTCGCCTAAGTTATAAGGGAAGTTCCTTGACAATGGATCTATGCCAGGATATGATTTCAGGTAGGATTGGATAGGCCGATCGACTGTGAAGGACTTGTGTCAGATCAACGGTCGAACTTACTCGATCGGGGCCACAAGTATACGGATATGAGCGAAAAAATATCTTTAACTCGTGTGTGAAGCTTGGTCGTAAATCGACGGTCTGAAATCCTCAATTTCGTACGTAAGCGAATGACCCAATTTACTTAAGTTTCAATACAATTTCTAAAGATATTTGCATTTCTCACACACTTTACTCAACATTCACATTGAACGTTTCTGGACACCATCTAGGCTCAATTCCCACGATGATTGTCAAGCCCAGTAGGACAGATGTAACCCTATAGTTTCGCGGTCATCAGACTTTTAACGTGCGGTACAAGTCCAATACGGAGTTTCGATGTACACCCGAGAGTGAGAGGCTCATGGGATTTCTCTTAGGTTTTTAAGTAGTGTTGAGTTAGCGATATTGACGGTTCTGGGTTTTGCCATTTGTGTAAGTGGTGGCTCGAGCTAAATCCACCGATTAAGTAGTTTAGTATTTAATTAATTTCTATCAAAATTACAACAGGGTACGGTCCTTAGGTCTTTTCTGCTTGAGGTGAAACTCAGGTCTTTATACGGATTTTTCCAAGATGGACTTCTTTATGTGATGAATTGATAAAATGTAAGTTGTAACTAACATAGTCTATGTGTTTAATAAATTGTCTAAATGAGAAATCGTTGATGATTTGTATGTACTATAAGTATTAAGGTAGGATTCTTTATTGTCTTATGCATATGTACATTTTTCTCTATGTAATCAATTGATAAAATGCAAGTTGTAGTTAACATGGTCTATGTGTTTGATGAAATGCCCGAATGAGAAATCCACTAGGATTGTTTGTTTAATACTGAGATAAATATTACACATGGTTGTTAGCAGCATTTCGATATGAATGAGGCTATAATGGTAGTCTAGGCAATCAGTAAATGCCTATGTTAAGGGTGGCTGGATTTGCGTTGGTCACCTTGGGTAAACTCGATGAATATGAGTCGTACGACGACTGCCGACAGTGGCTAAGCCATGAAAGGTGCTCACGCGCTCCATGTCGATTAGGTTAGCGTGCGCTCGTACCAATCGAGCTTTCCTGATGAACTGGTTGACCTATTATGTGTTCACCATATAAAGATCCACCTCTAACCATGGTACCACAATCCTTAAGACTTGTGAGCCGGGAAGGGTGGTATGGGACACCGTGTTCGTGCTATCAACCTACGCTGGGGTGACAAGCCTCCCCTTAATGACTGCAAGCACCACTTCTTGCAACTTGCCTATTGTATGTGATTATCTACGAGTGACGACCCTAGACAGATCTAGAAACCGGTATAGAACTGTTGCGGTTGTCCGATGCCTAATGTTCGATTTGGGTCCATATTAAAAAGGGAGGTACCCTAGCTTCCCAAACCTATTATATGAATGAGCATAATTAATCAATTTGTTAACATGACCGTGCATTACACTGCATTAGTTAGAATGTGGCAAAAAGGCATTGGAGTTGCACATTTGAGGAAGTGTTGTCATATGCGAAATAGGCAGTCAGAGTCACGTGTTGAGGGAGCATTGATGGGTGAGGGCATGCATCCTTACTTACACTCCATTCCTGCATTAAAAAGAATAGTTAGGTAGTAATTGTTATGATTGCCTTATCATTACTGTTTTGATTGACTTGATAATGTGTAATTTTTTACCTTATAGAACCACTGAGGTGATCACTCACTCCCACTCTGGGACAGTGTTTTAAAACACCAACCAGACGCTGATGTAGATGCAGGTACGGATGACGTCTATGCATTAGAGCAAGACTTCTTGGATGGGGAGGAAGAATTCTCCTTCTTCTAACCCTCGTGCAGGCCGATATAGGCCAGGTACCATTATGCAGGGAACACTGGGCATCTTGGATTAGTTAAACACATTTACATTACCACATTTTGTTCATTTTAAAATTATACATGTACATATTGAACCCGGTCACGTACTCATACTCTAGAAGAAATTTTGTGAAACATTTACATACTTACATAGACATGTTTTAGAATTCCACACTTAACTTCATAAAATCTAGAGTATGATACACCGTTTAGTAAAATTTCATTCATGCTTAATCAATCAACATTGAAGAAATCAGAAAACTATCTTCCATAGGACATAAGTGATGTTCAAAATCTCGGGAGTCGAGCCTTACTCGACCCTCAAAATTTAGGGCTTTACAAGCTGGTATCAGAGCATGAATTGGATTACACTGGACTTGGGATAATAGGCTAACGTGACGCACTCTAATGTACTCTGACATAGGAAGGGGATGATGGAATTTAGAGATGACACTAGAATCCCAAGTTTCACTGAAAGACGAGACCAAGCACTATAGTTTAGTCAATGACTTATAACTGAGGGACTGGGTCGCCAGTTCACAGATTTTGAATCTAAGATGGACCCTGAAAATGCGACAAAACATCCTTTGTACTGTGATGAGTGGACCCGACTTACCTGAGGCCCAAGCATTGGATTTGTGGGGCCTAGGGGGTCCCACAGAACAAGTGTTTGGTGGGGCCCAGGGGGTTCCACAGGCCACAAACAAAGGGTCCAAGGGGGTGGCTACTGCCAGATGGTGGGGGCACCGCCAGAACATCCAGACGGGCACGGCGGTACCACTCGATTGGCAACACGCCACCGGGGACATCCAAGGGAGCGCAACAACCCCGCCAGATCGGCGGCGCACTGTCGTTCTTTCCAGTTAGGCACAGTGGTGCCGCCAGATCGGCGACACGATCATGTCGGCCCCTCCCACATGTGGGGGTCCACTTATACGACCCCATATCCCCTCTTTTCTTCATTTCACCTCTTTTCAAACCCTCATACCCTTCCTAAACCTCCCCAAACCCTATTTCCACCCTCAAAATCCTCTTTCTCAAACTTTTAAATCTCATCTCTTCATTGTATTCCCTATTCACTACAGCCCTCCACCTCAATCTCTCCAAATCATCCTTTGCATTTCTCCCTTCTTGCTCATTTGATCACAAATCAAACACCTAGGACTCCTTAAACACTCATTCTCTCAAAATCCCTCCTTTTCATACTCCTTCCCACTTCCATTGCCCTTTTTGAGATAGTGGCCGCCATTTTCTCCATCTCTATGCTTCTTTCCCTTATGAGAAAGAAATGAGCGGCCCCAAACGAGGCCGGGCCAAGTCGTCTGAGTCGATCCAAGAAGAAGACAAGTGATAAGGCAAGTTCGAGTGCCGAGCGAAGGTCAAAGCGGGACCTCGACCCCCAAATCCCGATAGAGAGGTCTCTACCGGTGGGCATCGAGCTCGATAGGTTCCGTAAACACAAAATTATCTTTAAAGCTCATGTAGATGAGAAACTATTTGGAATGTATCTAGTAATCGACCACCTTCTAGAGAATGGATGGGGTCCAGTGTTTGAAGGAAAGTCACATGCTAGTAAGGGCTTTGTACGGGCCTTCTATGCACTCATTAAGGACCCAACCCTTGATCCTCTCCAGTTTATCATCCCTCTAGGAAGATCAGAGACTAGGGTTGATGTGGACATTATAGCCCGCATCATGTGGAGTAGAGCACAACGTTGTTCATGCCAACGAGATTAATCTCACCGAAAGGGGGGAGAGAGATCTCCGCACACTCTTCCTATGCGGCCAACACGTTGCTTGGAGGTGAGAAAATAGCCTTAAAATGACGCGTATGACTGATGATTATCACCTACTCCACCATATATGTATGTACAATGTGTATCCCAGATTGAGCAACCGCACTGAGTGCACGAAATTCATGGTGGACTTCCTGTACCGAGTAGGACAGGGAGATAAGGTGTGCCTACCCACTCTTGTCTTGACCCAGATTGTAAAGGTGACGCAATCTTCTCGGGGGGACTCGTCCCTCCCATTCGACAGACTGGTTTGCAAGATTGTCGGCAATTTTGGGTTCAGGCTCCACATGGAAATCTCACTCCTATCCACTACATTAACAAGATGACCCTTAATAACATGAATATGGGTCCCAGACAACGCCAGGCCTGACTTGAGGAATTCGGGGATGAGATAGAGGAAGAGACGGGAGGAGAGGAAGAAAGTGAGGAGGAGGAATGGGAGGAAGAAGTGGAGGCTCAGGACTCTGATTGGGAGCCTCCCACCACTCATGACGACCACTAGGATTGGGCCGCCCACGACGCGCCGATAAAAGCAACAGGAAAACTTACACAAATTCTAGATTAATCTTGTGCCCTCCTACACTAAGGTGGCGTCAGCGTGCATTGTGTGACCATAACCCAGGTCCGGTTTAATCCAAATCATGCTCTGATACCAACTTGTAATGCCCTGAAATTTGGAGGTCGAGCATAACTCAGCTCCCGAGTTTCAAAACATCACTTATGCAACATATGCAATGATGGATGTATGTTGTTTATATGAGTGCATAAAACATGGAGTAGATTAAGCCAAACTGCAAACATAATCCAGGGATAGGTGAAATCTACAAGCGGAAGACTAAGAGATATATGTGTAGATGTGCAAGTCCCTATGATATGTATGCTCTGCCACGTCATAATTACAAGTGTTTGTTTCAAAATATAAGTATCAAAATGAACTCATCCATTACAAAATAAACTTAGAATTCCCGTAGCTCAGGACACGACTCACATGAACCTGCCTGAGAACTGCATAAAAGAAAATGCGTCCTTGTTATCCTCATCCTCCTGCTCTACCTCGGGGGTCGCATCATCATTTGCATCTAAGACAGAGTCTGGTTGGTGTTGAAACACCGTCCCAGAATGTGGGAGTGAGTGATCAATTCAGTGGAACTATACAGTAAAAGTTAACATATTATCAATTCAATTAAGCAGTAATGATAAGGCAATACAATCAAACACGTCCTAAATACTCTTGTTAATGCAAGGATGTATGCAGAAATGATGCATGCTCTCGCCTGCACTCCCTTAGTGTCTTCATCTTACGGTACGCATGACAACCTCCCGTAATACCCACGACGCCAAAGCACATGCAATGCGGTGCATGAACATGATTACCAAGTTGTTATTAGTCCTTTTCATACAGCAGGATTGGGAAGCTAAGGTACCTTCCTCATAACAATTCCCACACAGTGATCCATTCTAGGGTCGTCAGTCCTAGACAATCTCATACGATCATATGGTTCTAGGTCGTTGCAAAGGGCTCGTCACCAATCAATGCATGCCTATCATACCTTAGTTACTACCCTAAGGCTCGTCGCCTCAATGCAGTATCAAGGTATGCTCGAGGTCACTACAAAGGGCTCGTCACCAATCAATGTAGGCCGACAACATGAATATAGTGTCCTATACCACCATAATCAGCTCACGAGTCTGAATTGCTCACTGGTCACTACGGGGAGGCTCGTCACCCCAGCGTAGGCCGATAGCTCGACCACGGTGTCCCATACCACCATGCCCGGCTCATGAGTCTTAGCGGATCGAGGTACCATAGTTAACGGGATTGCACTGGTAAGTTTGGTACCCTAGATTCAAACAATAGCGTCCATACATGGTGCACATCCACCGGGACAATCGGGTTACTTGACGAGCTCGACTAGCACGAGCGTACATTGAGTCGAACGACATAGAGTGCGCAAACACTCCATGTGGCCGAACCACTGCCGTCAACCCTAACACGACTCGGGTTCGTCAAACACGTCCTACGTGGCGAAAACAACCTCGGCCACGAACTCAAGGTTTGTTACCGATTCCCTAGACTATTTCATAGTCCCAAGCACATTCAAGTATAACAGATTTCATACTAGCAATTTATAATAGTTATGGATCAAAAATTCTAATCATACAGCATGTGAGCATTTGATGAATATCAACTTAACATTAATTTACACATAAGTAATGTCTAAGTTAAACAGACAAACAATATAGATTGCATGGAGGAAATCATACATATCATTAAAATAGTTGAGAATCTCTTCTCAACGCCCATAAAAGTGCAATATGTTACATACTTATTCATTCAGACATTTCTACAAACACTTAGGCTACATATTTCAACATACATGACGTATGTTAGTGATAGCTCACCTTAGGACAATTCCTTTTGCCAAGGAGTTGTTACACATACAACTAGCATAAACATGTGACAATTAATCATGGCAACCACATACTCATATTTCATATGTATACGATACTTTCTACATATACATGGAATACACAAATTTCAATATAGTTCATATATATTAGAAACGCAATATAAACATTGCATTTAACATGTGAAATTGCACCCACAACAACAATAAACCATTAACCAACATTGAAAGCCTTGAAAACCATAACCTATACGAATATAGTCTGCACCTTACACCAGAAAGTGCGCAACGGATCAGATTTTAGACGATAAGCCTTCGTCAACGGCGATTAGACAACCTAAGGCATGAATTAAGTTAGCTACAACAACACTTAAACTAATCTAAGCTCCAAAATAGGTTAGGGTTTGCTTAACTTACCTAAGAATGAGATTAGAATCGTCGGAATAACGATTCAGATACAAAGGATTAAGTACGCCGATTAACTGGAAAGAATATCAAGATGATTCACCAACTTCTCTCTCACCTTCTCTCTCTTTTCCTCTCTCTCTCTTAGCTAGGGTTGGAAAATTCGTATGGACTTGAGAGTGAGGGTTTTAAGGTCTTTATATAGGCCTAAACTTGATGGAAATAGCCCTAGGTCCAAGGTATACTTAGGTTATAACCAAATCGGGTCTATTTCGATCCAAAAGAGCATTTCTGGAGGTCCTTTTTCTGAGTGCGGTCGGACTTAAGCTCACTAATATTAGATCTTAAGCGAGTTATATTTTCAGTCCAATCGGGTTTCCAGATCGTCCATGGCGGACCAATTTCAATTCAACGGTCACCAAAACTCGATCAGGGCCACAAGTACTTTAACATGTGTAAGCCATCTTCCCTGATCCGAGGGTAAATTTGGGTCAGAATCCAACGGTCAGAATGCTTAAAATTGGTGCACAAGCGACACGACTTAGATTTCATAAATTCATATTTAATTTCTCACCTTTCTCACACTCTTTACTCCGGACTCAAGCAAATCGTCTCCGGACATCATCTGGACTTAATTTTAGAGGTGATTATCAAGCCCAACAAGGTGATCATAATAGTCTAAGATTATCGCTATCAGACTTTCGACGCGCGTCCAGGTCCGATACAAAGTTTTTAAGTACTCCCGAGAGCAACTGGATTTAGCGTTGAATCCAAGATTTTAGAGTAACGTAGTCCTAACGATTCTACAGGTTTTGGGTCTTACAGATCGAATTTAAAGTGATTGGTACCAATTTCACAGGTAATCGAGTTTGGCGCTAGTTAACCCACATTTAACTTTTAAAGCATTGAGGTAGTAATCGGGTCTTTACACAAAATTTTTTGGGTCATTACAATTGGATAGGCTTAGTTTGGATGTTGGGATTGTAAATGCTAGAATCTTTTGTTTTAGTCAGCCATCGTGCATTCTCTGTCATAGTACATGTAATGCCATATCATATGTATCTGTGGAAAATTTTGTTTAATGAAATGCATGAAGCTCCTTTTGTTTTAGTAATGCATAGAATGTTTGGAAAAGTTTATGATGTATGTATGATATTACTCTAATTTCATGAATATTGTATCCTATGTCGTATATAGGGAATGCCTCCTAAGATCAATCGGAACATGGCACGTCTACCACCTAGCGGGTTAGTTGACGGAGCCCCTCTCTCGAATGATAGCCAGCAGGGCCCTAGTTTGGGTCCAGGCAGCGAGACAATGCCAGACTCACAACCCGCCACCGGCCTTACAGATGGGCCATGGCCAAGTGTGCCACCGGTTCTAGGTCAGAACCACGCTTTTTCGTCGGTGCCACCCATACCTCAGGTAGCCCCTCCCCCAGATAGATTGGAGCAAATGTTGTTCTTGATGCAACAACAACAACAGGTCCTAGCAACTATAGCAGGGGCCACCGCATAGAATATGAATGTGGTCCCGCCAATGCAACACATGTAGGCCACTGGGACAACAGCTACATGCGGGCTTTTTGAGCATTTTCAACACCTCCGTCCTCCCACGTTCGCGGGTACCCATAGACCCGAGGAGGCCAAGTATTGGTTGGACCGAATATCTAAGATGATAAGGCCATTACACTGCTCCGAGGTGGAACGAGTCGAGCTTGTTACATACATGTTTGAGAAGGAGGCTAGCTTATAGTAGGACAGTGTCCTATGAACCATTCCTACAGGATTTGTGTGGACGTGGGATGGGTTCGAGACACGATTCCATGAGAAATACTTCCCCCTCACCTATTGCAATGAAAAAGAGGCCGAATTCCTCCGCCTCAAGTAGGGGGGAATGACTATGGCGAAATATGAGAACCGCTTCACGGAGCTAGCTAGATATGCTCCTTTGATTTTGGCTAATGAGCCGATGAGAATGTGGCGATTCTCGGAAGGGTTGCGGGCTAACATCCACACCAAAATGTGTTGTGCTAGCATTCACACATATACTAAATTAGTGAACATGTCCCTATGAGCTGAGCAGGACGGTGAGCGGGTGTCCCTAGCACGCTTGCCAATGGGGCCGAGGCCTAGCTCGAATTGCAGACCCAGTCGCTTCTCGACAAGAGGCAATGTATGAACTCACCTCCTAGACTGATGGCTCTGTCGGCCCAACAAAGGCGTTCTGATCGCATGTGCTCTTACTGTGGTAGATTGGGTCACACTGACCCCTTCTGCCTTACTAAGATGAGGGATAACGGCTACACACCACCTCAGAAGATCAACCGCCCGCCACAACACACCATTTCAGCTTCACCTCTATGATCTGTATCGCTGACACACCCATTTAACCAACCTCTCATATCTCAAAACAAGCGGCCTCAACGACCTATGGCAGCGCAGCCAAATTATCCACAACAAGCTCGAGTACATGCACTCACCATTGAAGTGTCTGAATCTACGGTTGCAGTGTTGCTCGCTTTTGAAGTCACTGCCCACATTCAAGGTACACCTATATTTCTATTGGTAGACACTGGGTCCACTGTTTCTATGATAGCATGCTCTATAATTAAGTGATTAGGGTTGGACACTACCCCTATGGTTGAGGTGAGAGTCATCGCTGCAGCAGGAACTTTCTCGGATGCTACTAAGCTTTGTAAGAGTTACCCGATAGACTTAGGAAGCAGAATGGTGCGCATTGACCTAATTGTCACAACGATATACCATTATGATGTCATCCTCGGCATGGATTAGCTCACTGAAATGAACGTAGAAGTCAACTGTGAGACCAAATTGGTGACAACCCATGGGCCCGAGGGCATGACCTTCACCTTCCCGGTTCAGGTCAGTTGGTCCTACCGCATTAGTTGTTATGCTTCCCTATTGGAAAACTGTGATGGTCCGACACTTGGGGACACGCTTGTAGTCCAAGATGTCATGCACGTGTTCAAAACGATACCTGGATTACCTCTTCTATGCGAGATTGACTTTACTATCGACTTTGTGCCTGGTGCGATGCCCATTTCTTTACCAACATACTGCATGCCTCCGTGTGAAATAGAGGAATTAAGGAGACAGATAGATGACATGCTAGATTTAGGTTTCATACAACCTAACGTATCTCCTTGGAGAGCACCTATATTATTTGTAAAGAAGAAAGATGGATCTCTGTGATTGTGTATTGATTATCTCAAGCTGAATCACGTCACAGTCAACAACAAGTATCCTCTGCCCAGGATAGGTGATCTGTTTGACCAGTTGAAAGGGGCACAGTATTTCTCTAAGATAGACTTACGGTTCGGGTATCATTAGTTACTCGTCAGGGATGAAGACGTGCAGAAAACAACATTCAGAACCAATTTTAGGCACTATGAATTCCTTATGATGTCGTTTAGACTTACAAATGCACCGTTCGTGTTTATGGATCTCATGAACCAGGTGTTTCGGCCGTATCTGTATCAATTCGTCATTGTATTTATAGATGAAATTTTGATATACTCCAAGAGTCGAAAGGATCACGAAGAACACCTGCGAACAGTCTTCGATACTCTTAGGTAGAATCAGTTGTTTGCACAATACTGAAAATGTGACTTCTGGAAGGAAGAAGCCAAGTTTTTGCGACACATAATTTTCAAGGAAGGAATCGCCGTGGACCTTACCAAGGTGACCGCGATGCAGGACTGGGAGCATCCTGGCTCAGTTACGGAAGTGAGGAGTTTTCTCTGGCTTGCCAGCTATTACCGACGATTCATTAAAGACTTCTCCAAGATAGCTCGACCGTTATCCCAACTTACTCGGAAGGATCTTAAATTTGCTTGGAATGAGAAAGCGGAGGCAACCTTTCAGGAATTAAAGGACAAGCTGACGTCTGCACCCGTACTAGTGCTGCTAGAGCAAGGGATCAAATATACTATTTACACCGACGCCTCTCAAGTCAGTTTAGGGTGTGTACTTATGCAGAAGGATAGGGTGATTTCCTATGCCTCATGGCAGTTGAGGAAACACGAAGAAAATTACCCCACTCATGACTTGGAGTTGGCAGCAGTCATTTTCACATTAAAGCTTTGGAGACATTACCTCTATGGCGAGGAGTTCGAGCTCTTTTGCGACCATAAGAGCCTTAAGTACATCTTTACACAGAGGGACTGAATATGAGGCAACGTCGTTGGATGGAGACTTTGAAAGACTTCAAGTTTGAGGTCTCTTACCATCCTGGCAAGGCCAACCTTGTGGCCGATGCATTGAGCCGTAAGAAAACTATAGAATTTGTTACCCCACTGATGATAGAAGAGTGGAATATGGTGGAATTCGTGTGAGATTTTGAATAGAAGCTGACAGTGGAGGAGCCATTCGAGAGCGTCACACACTTCCATGTGTAGCCATTTATTGATGACCGAATCATTGTGGCCCAAAAAGAAGATGAGTTGGTGAAGATGAGAGAGCGTGCAAGCGATAATAAAGAATAAGAATGGAGGATTGGCTTAGATGGAGGTTTACGGTATCGTGGCCTCCTATGCATCCCAAATCTTCATGACTTGAAGAGAGAAGTTCTAGAGGCCGCTCACAATTCAAAGTCAGCGACGCATTCGGGTAGTACAAAGATGTATCGAGACATGAAGCGTTCATCCTGGTGAGACAACATGAAGGCCCAAATAGCAGATTTTGTGTCCCGATGCCTCACATGCCAGCAAGTCAAGGCCAAGCACCGCCGACCCCCTGGTCTACTTCAACCCATGTCCATAGTAGAGTGGAAGTGGGATTTCATATCTATGGATTTCATTTTCGGGTTACCAAAGATGAGAAAGGGGCATGACTCCATTCGGGTGATTGTGGACCAGTTGACGAAATCGGCCCATTTCCTCCCAATTAGAGTTTCTAATTCGATTGATGATCTGACCAAGCTGTACATCAAGGAGATAGTACGAATGCATGGGGTTCTTATGGAGATTGTGTTGAACCAAGACACATGATTCACGTCCATTTTCTAGACTTAAATCCAATAAGCAATGGGGGTGAAATTGAAATTTAGTACCGCATTCCACCCTCAGACCGATGGGCAAACAAAATGGGTAAATCAGATACTCGAAGACATGTTGCGAGCATGCGTACTTGACTTCAAGAATAGCTGGGATGATTATCTCCCTTATGCCGAGTTTTCTTATAACAACTTCTAAGTAAGCATTAGCATGGCTCCTTACGAAGCCTTGTATGGACGCCCATGTCGGGCTCCACATTGTTGGGCAGAAGTTGGCGAGAAGAGCTTGGTTGGCCTAGACCTGGTTCAGGCGACCTTAGAGAAGATTGATATTATCAGGCGTCGACTCCTTCTGGCCTAGAGTAAACAGAAGAGTTACGCCGATACGAGACAGTGATAGTTAGAATTTAAAGTCAGGGACAATGTATTCCTTAAAGTTTCTCCAATGTAAGGAGTACTTTGTTTTGGCGAGAAGGAAAAACTCACCCTGAGATTCATTGGCCTGTTCCAGATTTTAGACCGAGTGGGTATAGTAGCGTATCGTCTCGACTTGCCCACACCACTCGTAGGAGCACATAACATGTTTCACGTGTCGATGCTGAAGAAGTATGTTCCTGACCCTATCATATTATTAGGTGGGAGCAAGTACAGCTAAGGGAAGATGCTACTTATGTATTGCGGCCAACACATGTTCTAGATAGGAAAGAGCAAATATTGCGTAATAAGGTCTTCCCACTCGTGAAAGTGTTATGGACAGACTAACCGAGGAGGAGGCTACTTGGGAAATGGAAGTTGAAGTCCGTAAGAACTAAAGTGAAATTCAGTGACGGATAATATCGCGATAGATGTATTGTCGGAACACATTTTTGTAACGTCCCGAAAAAATCCATACAAAGACCCGAGTATAACCTCAGGTTGAACAACCCAAGGACCACACCGGTTGTATAATTTAGACAGGATTTAATTAAGTGCTAAGCAGTTGGTGGGTTAAGCTTGGGCCACCATTTTTACAAATGGGAAGACCTAGAATCAGGAGTACCCCTGGCTCAATGCCATCTGAAGACCTAGGAGAAATCCCAAGGGCCTATCGCTGTCGGGAGTACACTGAAACTCCATAACGGACCTAGACCGTACATCGGGGGTCCGATGACCTTGAAATTATAGGACGATATCCGTCCTACTGGGCTTGAAACCTTTGTGGGAATCAAGCCCAAATAGTGTCCAGAAACGCCTAACTTGAGTCGTGAGTTAAGAGCGTGAGAAATACGAATATCCTAAGAAAATAAACTGAAACTTAAGTGAATTGGGCCATTCGCTCTTATGCAAAGTTGAGGATTTCGGACCGTTGGTTCGTGTCCAAACTTCACGCATAGAGAAAGGAAATTTTCCTACACATATCCACATAATCGTGGCCTCGATTGGACATGTATGACCGTTGAACTGACACAAGCTCTCCACAGTCGATCGACTTATTCGATTGCACCAAAATCATGTCCTAGTATGGATCCATTTTCAGGGAGTGTACCCCATGACATAGATGAGCAGTGTGCCTCCCTGAGAGCCTTGTTCGTTAGAAATGGCTGCCTACAGGGTATAAACATAGTACAAAGTGGTCGTGGGGCCATTTGCACCTCATCTGGAGCTATAAATAGCTCTCATTTCACCCCCTCTCTCCCATGTACGAATTTTACAAACCATAAGGGGAGAGTGAAGAGAAAAGAGAAAAGTAAAAAAGAAGAAAACTTAGGAAAAATCATTGCAACTGTGAGAGACCTTCCCCCACGTATCCACGGGCCCAATCACTGTCGCGTTTCACTACCGAGACGCTTCCAACTACAACTTAGGGTAAGAAATACCAACCCTAATAGTGATATAGATCTCCCGGATGGTTTTTCTCCAACTCGGCTAACCCGTTTAATCGTCTAGGTGCCCGATGCTTTGTTTTTGAAAACGTAGTCTTAGGACCGAGTCTGAGTTGAGCGTACTACCGAAAGGTGCGGACTATAAACGCTTAGGTTACGGTTTATCAATGCTTTCAGTTTAGCTAATGATTTATGTTTGCCACGATTGCTACCGTATTTTCTTAAACACGTCAATTTCTATATGTGATATACCTATGAACTGTGATAAGTAAATGACGCAACCTATGTGTTTGATGAAATGTCTAAATGAGGAATAGAAAATGATTAGTGCTTGCCATGATTGTTAATCTAAGATTCATCATTGTCATATGCATATAGACTTCTCTGTGTAATGAATTGACAAAACGTATGTTATAACTAACGTAGTCTATGTATTTGATAAATTGTCTAGATGAGAAATCGTTGGTGATTTGTACTTACTATGAGTATTAAGGTAGGATTCTTATTGTCTTATGCACATGTATATTTTTCTCTATGTAACTAATTAATAAAATGCAAGTTATTGGTAATATGGTCTATGTGTTTGATGAAATGCCTAAATGAGAAATCCACTTTGATTGTTTGTCGAATATTGAGATAGATATTACACGTGGTTGCTAGCAGACATTTGGATAGGAATGAGGCTACAATCGTAGTCTAGGCAATCGATAAACGCCTATGTTTGGGGTGGCCGAATTTGCATTGGCCACCTTGGGCAAACTCGATGAATACAAGTCGTACGATGACTACCGACATTGGCTAGGCCACGAGGGGCGCCCACGCACTCCATGTCGATGTTAGCATGCGCCTGTACCAATCGAGCTTGCCTAATGAACCAGCTTGACCTATTATGTGTTTACCATGTATGGACGCGACTGTCTGAATCTAAGGTACCCCTCACCAATGAAAAGATCCACCTCTAACCATGATACCATGATCCTTAAGACTCGTGAGCTGGGCATGGTGGTATGGGACACCATGTTCATGATGTCGGCCTACACCGGGGTGACGTGCCTACCCGTAGTGACTGCGAGAACCACTTCTTGCAACTTGCCAATCGTATGTGATTATCTAGGAGTGATGACCCTAGACGGATCTTTCGATTAACGCTGCGATTGTCCGATCCCTAATGTTCGATTTGGGTCAATATTAAAAATAGAGGTACCCTAGCTTTCCAAATCTTGTTGGATGAATGAACATAATTAATCACATGGCTAACATGACCATACATCGCACCGCATTAGTTAGAATGTGGCAAAAGGCATTGGAGTTGCACATTTGAGGAAGTGTTGTCATATGCAAAATAGGTGGTCGGAGTCGCGTGTTGAGGAGTGTTATGGGTGAGGTTATGCATCATTACTTCCACTCCATTCCTACATTAAAAAAATAGTTAGGAAGTGACTATTATGATTGCCTTATCATACTACTTTGATTGACTTGATAACATGTGTAACTCGTGCCTTATCCAACCACCGAGTTGATGACTCACGCCCACTGGGATGGTGTTTTAAAACACCAACCGGACACTGATTTAGATGTAGGTACGGATGATGTCTATGCAATGGAGCAGGACTTATTGGATGAGGAGGAAGAATTCTCCTACTTCTAACTCTCGGGCGGGCCGATGTAGGCCACGTGCTGATGGACAGAGGACACTGGCATCCGGGCTTAGTTGAACACATTTACATTACCACATTTTATTCATTTTGAAATTATACATATATATTGAACCCAGTCACGTACTCATACTCTAGAAGAAATTTTATGAAACATCTACTATAGACATGTTTTAGAATTCCGCACTTGCTTAACTTCATTAAATCGAGTATGATACGCCATTTAGTAAAATTTCATGCATGCTTAATCAATCAATATGGAAGAAATCAGAACACTATCTTCCATAGGACAAGTGATGTTCAAAATCTCGAGTCGAGCCTTGCTCGACCTCGAAATTCAAGGCGTTACAATGTATATATTAGATCAATAATAAATAAATAGCTTATTCATCTTATTTGCTTATTAAGTATGTTGATGTTGATTTTTGACTGTACTGTTGAATGTCGATTGACATTTATTAAATATATTATCAAATGTTGATGACTTAATATTTAATTCATTATTTAATTGATTTTATTTTACTCAAATGTATTGCAATGACATATAAAATAATTTATCTATTAACTTATGAAAGTTCCCCATACTTTCTTATATTTTATTCATTTTTTTCTTATTTTTCCCCTATTTTCTGATTTAAAAAAAATCAGAATATATATATATATACACACACACACACACACACACACGTGACCGCATATGCGCACAAGCATATGCAATTGCATACGATCGCATATGCAATTTGACAAAATTGTTTGCTAGACTTAACATGTGTAGGCAGTGGCCAAAAGCGAGGACCTGTGGGAAGCCAAGCTCAATGAACTGTGGGGCCAAATCGGTGACATACGGCAAGCTTATTGCGCACACGCTCCAACTTCGATAGAAGTGATACTGGAAGAAACCGAGAAACCATTCACTGCCGACACCATGCACGCCCAGCTCCCATCCCAATTCCGAATGCCACAGATCGCCCCTTATTCCGGAACCACCGACCCGGCCAAGCACCTGGAATCTTTCAAGGCTTGGATGGAACTTCAGAGTGCATCAACCACAGTTATGTGCCAAGCGTTCTCCTTAACCCTAATAGGAGCGGCTAGAAAATGGTTTCAACAACTGAAGCTATCAGCTCGTTCACGCGACTCAGCAAAGCATTCATTACTAACTTCATAGGAGGAAATGAGAGGCTCAAGCAGGCTACTCACATCCTCACTATTATTAAGAAGGAAGATGAGCTACTGAAAGACTACATCAAGCGCTTCAACCTAGAAGCGATGCAAATAGAAGGGCACTCGGAAGAGATTGTCCTAACCGCCATGATGGGAGGCCTAAGGGAGGGGAGGTTCCTCTTCTCGCTCGGCAATAACCCTCCAATAACATTAGCCGACCTCCTCAATCGATCTCAAAAATATTCCAACGCTGAAAAGCTTTTCAATTCATGAAAGGCTACTCGAAACAAGGAGAGCTCGGTTAGGGAGAAACGACTTAAGGAGGAACCAACCTCGACCAATAGCAACAAAAGGAGAAAGGACGACGAGCCGACAAGAGGACAGTGCCCGAGGAGGCAACCTGAAAGTAGGTTCAGCTCGTGCACCCCCCTCAATGCAACGCCCAAACAGGTTCTCATGGAAGTTCGGGACAGACGAATCCTCAAGTGGTCGAACAAGATGAAAGAATATGTTAATAGAGGAAAAATCATAAGAACAAGCAACCCATCAATAATGAAGCCACCGAGGAAATCCGTATCATCTTTGGCGGACCCGTCAGGAGAAGACTCGAACCAAGCACAAAGAGCTCACGCCCGAAGTATCACACTCTAACTTGGAATGAGAAATCCTTACCACCAGCAGACCTTTAAAAGAACAAAAAGTAGAAGCATGTAGCCTGACCTTCACCGAAGAAGACGCCAAAGGAATTCACCATCCCCACGACGATGCATTAGTAGTGACCTTGACTATAGCCAACCACAAGGTATACCGCATCTTGGTACTCAAAAGTCTTGGCCGATATCCTCTTGAAGCCTTCGATAAGATGGGAATTGACAGGTCACGGCTCCGAGCCATCAAAACTCCCCTACTCAATTTGCAGTGGATAAGGTCACCTCCAAAAGTGCTATTTCCCTCCCAGTCACAGAAGGAGAAGGACAAAACCAAACAATGACCATGATCGACTTCTTAGTGGTCAATTTTCCCTCCGTCTACAACGTCATCCTTGGACGACCTTCTCTCAACACTCTACGAGCAGTGGTATCAACGTACCATCTCACGATGAAATTCTCGACCAAGTACAGAGTCAATAATAAAGAAGAACAAAGAAGAAGCAACAGCAGTCGCAACAGTAGAATTGAGAACTCAGCACCAAACGATGACCATCACCTCTCTAGATTGTAACTTTTCGGAAAAATTCGTACAAAGATCCGAGTACCACCTTAGGCAGAACAACCCAAGGACTGCATCCTGTCATATAATTTTGACGGGATATAATTAAGTACTAAATAATCTATAGATTATGCTTGGGCTACCATTTTCATATTTGGGAAGGCCTAAAACCATGAGTACCACTGATTCAATGTCACTTGAAGACGTAGGAGAAATCCGTCGCTCTCTGGAGTACATTAAAACTCGATAACGGACCTAGACCACACGTCGACGGTCCGATGACCGTGAAATTATAGGGCTATGTCCATCCTGCTTGACAACTATTAAGGAAATCAAGCCCGGATAGCGTTCAGAAACACCCAACTTGAACTATGAGTGAAGTGCGTGAGAAACGCCAATATCTTTAGAAAATGAACTGAAACTTAAGTGAATTGGGCCGTTCACTTTCACGCAAAGTTGAAGAATTTGGACCATTAGTGTGTGACCAAACTTCACCCATGGGGAAAGGAAATTTCCCTGCACCTATCTGTATAATCATGGCCCCGATTGAATAGTAAGACCGTTGATCTAAGACAGGCTCTCCACGGTCGATCAGCTTATTTGAAATCATGTCCTGGCATGGATTCATTGTGAGGGAGCATACCCTATAATTTAGATGAGTCGTGCGCCGCCCTATGAGCCCTGTTCGTCATAAACAGCTGCCCATGGGGTATAAACAATGTATAAAGAGGCCTTGGGGTCATTTGCACCCCATCTAGGGTTATAAATAGCTTCCCACATTCCCCCTCTCTCCCATATCCGAATTTCACAAACCCTATAGGGAGAGAGAGAAGAAAAGAGGAAAGAGAGAAGAGAAACGTTGGGAGATTGCTGCAGAAACCTTCTTCCACGAATCCACACGCTAAATCACTGCCCCGTTGCTCTACCAAACCCCATTCGGTTACGATTTTGGGTAAGAAATACTAACCCTAATATTGATGTAGAACTCCCAGATAGTTTTTCGTCAACCTAGCTAACCAATTTCATCATTTAGGTACCCGAGGTTCGTTTTTGGAAATGTTGAATTTGGACCGAGTTCGAGTCAAGCATACTAATGAAAGGTGCAGACTATAAACACTTAGGTTACGGTTTATCAATGCTTTCATGACAACTAATGATTTAAGTCTATCTTGGTTGTTGTCGTATTGTCATAAATACGTTGATTTCTGTATGAGATACACCCATGAACTGTGATAAATAAATGATGCAACCTATGTATTTGTTGAAATGTCTAAATGGGAAATAGAGAATGATTAATGCTTGCTATGATTCTTAATCTAGGATTCATCATCGTCATATGCATATAGATTTCTCTGTATGAATAATTGATAAAACATATGTTATAACTAATGTAGTCTATGTGTTTGATAAATTGTTTAAATGAGAACATTGTTGATGATTTGTATTTACTATAAGTAATAAGATAGGATTCCTTGTTGTCTTATGCATATGTATATTTTACTCTATGAAATCAATTGATAAAATACAAGTTATATTTGACATGGTCTATGTGTTTGATGAAATGCTCAAATGACAATCCACTTGAATTGTTTTGTTAAATGTTGGGATGGATATTACACATAGTTGTAGCAACATTTGGATAGGATTGGGGCCACAAACGTAGCCCAAGCAATCGATAAAAGTCCTTATTCGGGTGGCCGAATTAGTCTCGCCTACTTGGGTAAACTCGATGAATCCAAGTCGCACGAGGATTGTCGATAGTGACTAGACGACAAGGGGTGCTTACGTGCTCCATGTCGATTAAGTCAACATACGCTCGTACCAATCGAGCTTGCCTAATGAACCAATTGACCTATTGTGTGTTTACCATGTATGGACGCGACTGTTTGAATCTAAGGTACCTTTCACCAATGTAAAGATCCATTTTAACCATGGTACCATGATCCACTAAGATTCATGAGCCGGTCATTGTGGTATGGGACACCGTGTCCTAGCTATCGGCCTACGCTGGGGTGACGAGCCTCCTCGTAGTGACCAGTGAGCAACTAAGACTCATGAGCTGGGCACGGTGGTATAGGACACCGTGTTCGTGGTGTCGGCCTACGCTGGGGTGATGAGCCTCCCCGTAGTGACCACGAGTACAACTTCTTGCAACTTACCTATCGTATGTGTTTGATTAGAGTGACGAACATATAACTTGCCTATCATATGTGTTTGACTAAGAGTGATAAACATAGATGGATCCAGAACATAGGAATAGGACCACTATGGTTGTCCGAAGCCGAATGTTCGATTTGGGTCAATGATATAAAGGGAGGTACCCTAGCTTCCCAAACTTATTATATAAATGAGATTAATTAATTACTTGGCTAACACGACCATGCATCGCACTGCATTAGTTAGGATGTGTCAAAAAGGTGTTGGAATTACACCGTTTTGAGGAAGTGTTGTCATATGCGAAATAGGCTATCGGAGTCGCGTGTGAGGGAGCATTGATGTGAGGGCAGCATTATTACTTGCACCCCATTCTTGCATTAAAAATAGTAGTTAAGAAGTGATTGTTATGATTGCCTTATCATTACCGCTTGATTGACTTGATAACATGTGTAACTTTTGCCTTATGGAACCACCGAGTTGATCACTCACTCCCACTTTAAGATGGTATTTTAAAACACCAACTAGCCCCTTTACTAGATGTTGGCGAAGTCTATGCAATGAAGCAGGAATTCATAGATGAGGTGGAGGAATTCTCCTACTTCCAACTCTCTAGCGGGTCAATGTAGACCACGTGCCATTGTGCAGGGGACACTGGGCATTAGGGCTTAGTTGGACACATTTACACTACCATTTTTGTACATTTTGAAACTAAACATGTATATATTGAACCCGATTACATACTCATACTCTGGAGGTTTTGTGAAACACCTGTATACTTAAATAAATATGTTTTAGACTTCGGTTTGCTTAACTTAATTATATCCAGAGTATGACATGTTGTTTAGTATAATCCCACGCATTCTTAACTCATTAACATGAAAGAAATCTGAATATCACCATCTTACTACATGAGTGATGTTCTGAATATCGGTAGTAGAGCCTTGCTCGACCCTCAAAATTTAGGGCGTTACAAGTTGGTATCAGAACATGAATTGGATTAGAATGGACCTATGGTAATAGGCTAACATGATGGACTCTGACGCACTCTGACTTAAAAAGGAGGCGATGGAATTTAGAGATGACACTAGAGTCCCAAGGTTTTGCGAAAGACAAGACCAAACATTGTAGTTTAGTCAATAACCTTTAACTGAGGGACTTAGATCATGTGCAATGACCTAAGTCACCTCTGGGCCGTCAGTCGATGGGCTGGAGTCATCAGTTAAATTTTAACCTTGAGACGGATCCAGGTGGCGCGAATAAACGCCTATTGGACCATGATAAGTGGACCTGACCTGATTAAAAACTCAAACCAATGAGTTCAGTGGGGCCCAGGGTGGCCCACCACATGTAACAACCACCAGAGGTGGGGTGGCCACCGCCGGACTAGCCAGCAGGCCATGGTGGCACCGTTTGATCTGCGGCCCGCGGGATTGGTGGCGCACCGCCGCTGGTCCAATTAGGTGGGCCCCTCCCACGTGTGGGGGTCCACTTATATACCCCACAACTCCTCCTTTCTTCATTTTCACCTATTTCCAAACCCCTCTAGCCATCCAAACCCTCCAAAAACCCTCCCTCTCTCTCAAATCTCCATTTCCATGCTTCTAAATCCCCTTTTCCCTTGCATTCTACACCCCCTCACCTCAACTCTATCCTAATCTCCCTTGCATTTCTTCCTTTTTGCTCATTTGAGCACCAAACCCATCACCTAGGACTCCCAACCACCACTTTATTCTTCAAATATTTCTAGGTACTTTCATATTAGACACAAATCCTAAAGCTCAAAGGATGAAAAACTATAATTAAACTAAAATTTACTATAAATAGTAAAAATATAAATAAAATGGACTTTTAACCATTAAACTTATGGAATTTCATAAACTAACTAGGTTATTTGGATAGAGCAGCTTCACTTACCCCAAAATCATATATGACATGTTGAGTAAATCATTCTAGATTGAGAAATATACTCATTTCAAAAATGAGTGGCAGAACCACCATCAGGACCTCCAGAGGGCCGTGGCGGCACCACCGCCTGGTCGGCGGTGCACCGCCGAATTTCTGTGTTTTTTAACCAACTTCAAAAAGTCATATCTCCCTCAATATAACTCTGATTTAGGTGATTGAAAAGATAAATTGAAGCTTAATAAGTCTAGTTTCATATAAAAATAAGTAAAAAATAAAATAAAATTTTTAATATAGTTAAATCTAAGATGTTTTGACAACTATATAACTTCTAGAATTTTAATAATTTTTCTACAACTCCAAATGAACTAAAATTTTGTAAGATGACTTTAAACTTAATGATAAACTACCATAAAAATTTTAAAAATATTTCACTAACTAAAAATATAAAACATGTTACAAGGAATAAAAGCATAATGGAATCATATAGAAAATCATTGGTCTTCGACAACTAGTACTTCCTGAATTTTTATAATTTTTATGGAACTTCAAATGAAAATAAATTTTATGAAATAAAAGTAAGCTTAACAATGGATTCTTATAAAAATTATAAAAATAATATGGTAACTGCAGGTGATAAATATGTTATAAATAATAGAAGGGTTGAAACCAAAAATTTCTACAACTTCGAGTTGCTAATAGACTAGTCGTATCTTTTCATATCAAAGTTTAGTATTTGGTGTCTATTTAGGAATTATTTATAATCATAGTAGGAATCATCCCGTGGTTAAATTTTATTATATATATACATATATTTTTTTGTTTGAGTTGTTTTGGTGCAATTTATTCTCTTGTGAATTTAAGGTTCATATCGCGTCAAGGAGATGTCCCTCCTCTTTCCTTTTCCGCGGCCTTATGTTGCTAATATTCCAAACCTCTAAAATATTTTAGAACTCTCGATTCTTCCTTCCCTCTTAAAGTTAATAAAACCGAAGTATAGTCTGCTCATAATCCACTAGTCATAAGATCGAAATAGTGATATTCATATAAAATTTTATACTATTATAAACTTTTTAGGATGATCTTTGACCATAGGCATATTAAGATATTTATTAACCCCTACCTTGAAAATAAATTAAAAGAAGGACTCTCTTAGACCAAGACCCAAAGGGTTAATCGCCAGCCACCGCATGCTATTTCGGCTCCACCTCTACAATCAGTAGCACCGGCACAACCATTTAGCTGTTACACTTCCCTATTGGAAAATTATGATGGTCTGTCACTTGGGGACATGCCAGTAGTCCAAGATTTCACAGACATGTTTAGAACAATCCCTGGACTGCCTCCTCAGTGCGAGATCGACTTTACCATCGACCTTGTGCAAGTGCAACACCTATCTCCTTACTGACGTACTGCACGCCTCTGTGTGAAATAGAGGAATTGAGGAAGCAGATTAATGATTTATTGGATTCGAGTTTTATATGGCCGAGCGTATCTCCTTGGGAAGCACCTGTGTTGTTTGTGAAAAAGAAGGATGGATCGCTGCGGTTGTGTATAAATTATCGCAGGCTAAATCATATCACGGTAAAGAACAAGTATCCTCTACCCAGGATAGATGACTTGTTCGACCAACTGAAGGGGGGTCAGTATTTTTCTAAGATAGACTTATAGTCTGGGTATCATCAGTTGCGCATTAGGAATGAAGATGTGCAAAAAACACTTTTCAGGACCAGCTTCGGGCACTGCGAATTCCTCGTGATGCCGTTTGGACTTACAAATGCATCAGCCATATTCATGAATCTCATGAATCGGGTATTTCGGCCGTATCTTGATCGCTTCATCATCGTATTCATAGATGACATTTTAATATACTCAAAGAGTCGAAAAGATCACAAAGAACACCTGCGAGCAGTCCTTGGTACCATTAGGTAGAATAAGTTGTTTGCACATTATTGAAAATGCAACTTCTGGAAGGAAGAAGTCAAGTTCTTAGGGCACGTGATTTTCAAAGAAGGAATCGCTATGGACCTTGCCAAGGTGACTGCAGTACAAGACTAGGAGTAGCCCGACTCAGTTACAGAAGTGAGGAGTTTCCTCGGACTTGCTAGCTATTATCGCCAATTCATTAAAGATTTCTCCAAGATAGCCCGACTGTTGTCTCAACTTACTCGGAAAGATCTTAAGTTTACTTGGAATGAGAAACTAGAGGCAGCCTTTCATGAATTAAAGGACAAGCTGACGTCTATGCCTATACTAGTGTTGCCAGAGCAAGGGATCAAATATACTATTTACATCGATGCCTCTCGAGTCGGTCTGGGGTGTGTACTTGTGCAGGAGGATAGTGTGATCGCCTATTTCTCACGACAGTTGAGGAAACACGAAGAAAATTACCCTACTCACGACTTGGAATTGGCGGCAGTCATTTTTGCATTAAAGCTTTGGAGACATTACCTCTACGGTGAGAAATTTGAGCTCTTTTGTGACCATAAGAGCCTCAAGTACATCTTTACACAGAGGGACCTGAATATGAGGCAGCGCCGTTGGATGGAGACATTGAAAGACTTCAAATTTGAAGTCTCCTACCATCTTGGCAAGGCCAACCTGGTGGCCGATGCGTTGAGCCGCAAGAAAACCATGGAATTTGCAGCCCCATTGATGATAGAAGAGTCGAATATGGTATAATTCGTGCGAGATTTCGAACAAAAGCTGACAGTAGAGGAGCCATTTGAGAGCGTCGCACACTTCCACATGCAACAACATATTGATGATCGAATCATTGTGGCTCAGAAAGAAGATGAGTTATTGGTAAAGATGAGAGAGTGTGTAAGCGATAGTGAAGAATCGTAATGATGGATTAACTTAGTTGGTGGTTTGCGGTATCGTGGCCGCATATGCTTCCCAAACCTTCACGACTTGAGGAGAGAATTTCTAGTGGTCGCACACAGTTCAAAGTTAGCTATGCATTCGAGTAGTATAAAGATGTATCGAGACGTGAGGCATTCGTACTGGTGGGACAACATAAAGGCCCAAATAGCAGATTTTGTGGTCTGATGCCTCACATGTCAGCAAGTCAAGGTCGAGCACTGCCAACCCCCAGGTTTACTTCTGCCCATGCCCATAGCCGATTGGAAGTGGGATTTCATATTTATAGATTTCATTTCCAGGTTACCGAAGATTAGGAAGGGGCATAACTCCATTTGGGTGATTGCGGACCAGTTGACAAAGTCGGCCCATTTCCTCTCGATTTGAGTTTCTAATTCGGTAGATGACCTGGCCAAGTTGTACATTAAGGAGATTGTACAACTGCATGGGGTCCCTCCAGAGATTGTGTTGGACCGAGACACTATTCACGTCTATGTTCTGGACTCGAATACAAGAGGCAATGGGGGTGAAGCTGAAGTTTAGTACCGCGTTCCACCCACGGACTGATGGGCAGACAGAGCGGGTAAATCAGATAATCAAGGACATGTTATGAGCATGCGTACTTGACTTCAAGGATAGCTGGGATGACTGTCTCCCTTATGCCAAATTTACCTATAGCAACAGTTTCCAAGCAAGCATTGACATGACTCCTTACGAAGCCTTGTATGGACGCTCATGTCGGGCTCCACATTGTTGGGCAGAAGTTGGTGAAAAGAGCTTGGTTGGCCCAGATCTGGTTCAGGTGACCTTAAAAAAGATTGATATTATCAGGCGTCAACTCCCTATGGCCCATAGTAGGCAGAAGAGTTACGCTGATACGAGATAGAGACGGTTAGAATTTGAAGTTGGGGACCATGTATTCCTTAAAGTTTCCCCAATGAAGGGAGTGCTTTGTTTTGGCAGGAAAGGGAAACTCACGCCAAGGTTCATTGGGCCATTCCAGATTTTAGACCGAGTGGGTGTGGTGGCGTACCGTCTCGCCTTACCCACACCACTCGTAGGCGTACACAACATGTTTCATGTGTCGAGGCTGAAGAAATATGTTCCCGACCCCACTCATATTATCAAGTGGGAGTAGGTACAACTAAGAGAAGATGCCACCTATGTATTGCGGCCACGCATGTTGTAGATAGGAAATAACAAGTATTGTATAGCAAGGTCATCCCACTCGTGAAAGTGTTGTGGACACACCACACCGAGGAGGAGGCTACTTGGGAAACGGAAGCTGAAATCTGTAAGAACTACCCACAGATCCTTAAGGAGTATGAAAATGTACAAATTTTGGGGATGAATTTTTTTTAAGAGGGGTAGATTGTAACATCCTGAAAAAATCCGTACTAAGACCCGAGTACAACCTCAGGTAGAACAACCCAAGGACCACATCCTGTCCTATAATTTAAACGGGTACTAAATAATCGGTGGATTAAGCTTGGGCCACCATTTTCACAAATGGGAAGGCCTAAAATCATAAATACCACTGGCTCAATGTTATCTTAAGACGTAGGAGAAATCCCAAGAGCCTGTCACTCTCGGGAGTACATTGAAACCCCGTATTAGCTAGACCGCATGTCGAGGGTCCGATGACCGCGAAATATAGGACTATGTCAGTCCTACTGGGCTTGACAACCATCACGAGAATCAAGCCTGGATAGTGTCTAAAAACGTACAACATGAGTCATGAGTGAAGTGTGTGAGAAATGCTAATACCTTTAAAAAATGAACCAAAACTTAAGTGAATTGGGCTATTCACTCTCACGCGAAATTGAGGATTTTAGACCATCAGTTTCTGACCAAACTTCACCCATGGGGAAAGAAAATTTTCGTACACATATTTGTATAACAGTGGCCTCGATTGAGTGAGTATGACCGTTGATCTGATGCGGGCTCTCCATAGTCGATTAGCTTATCCAATCGCACCGAAATCATGTCCTAGCATGGATCCATTGTCAGGGAGTGTACCCTATGATGTAGATGAGTTGTGGGCCTCCCTATGAGCCTTGTTCATTGGAAACAGCCGCCCACAGGATATAAACCATGTATAAAGTGGCCCTGGGGCCATTTGCATCACATCTGAGGCTATAAATAGCCTTCATTTCACGCCATCTCTCTCATATCCGAATTTCACAAACCCTATAAGGAGAGAGAGGAGAAAAGAGGAAAGAGAGAAAGAGAAACATTGGGAGATTGCTGTAGAAACCTTCTTTCACGAATCCACACGCCAAATCACCGCCCCGTTACGCTACCAAACTTCTTTCGGCTACGATTTCGGGTAAGAACTACCAACCCTAATATCGATGTATAACTCCCGGATACTTTTTCGTCAACCTACCTAACCAGTTTCATCATATAGGTGCCCGATGTTTCATTTTTGAAAATGTAGAATTTGGACTGAGTCCGAGTCGAGCATACTAACGAAAGGTGCAGACTATAAACACTTAGGTTACAGTTTATCATTGCTTTCTTGATGGCTAATGATTTATGTCTATCTTGATTGCTACCGTATTTCTTAAATGTGTTGATTTCTGTATGAGATACACCTATGAACTGAGATAAATAAATGATGCACTCTATGTGTTTGTTGAAATGTTTAAATGAGCAATAGAAAGTGATTAGTGCTTGCCATGATCTCTAATATAGGATTCATCATTGTCATATACATGTAAATCTCTCTGTATAAAGAATTGATAAAATATATGTTGTAACTAACGTAGTCTATGTGTTTGATAAATTGTCTAAATGAGAAATTATTGATGATTTGTATTTACTATAAGTGTTAAGATAGGATTCCCCGTTGTCTTATGCATATGGATGTTTTCCTCTATGAAATCAATTGATAAAATGCGAGTTATATTTGACATGGCCTATGTGTTTGATGAAATGCCCAAATGACAATCCACCTGAATTGTTTTGTTAAATGCTGGGATGGATATTATACGTGGTTGTAGCAGCATTTAGATAGGATTGGGGCTACAAACATAGCCTAGGCAATCGGTAAAAGTCCTTGTTCAGGTGGCCGAATTAGTCTTACCACCTTGGGTAAACTCGATGAGTCCGAGTCACACGACGATTGTCGACAGTGGTTAGGCCACGAGGGGTGCTTACTCACTCCATGTCGATTAAGTCAATGTGCGCCCGTACCAATCGAGCTTGCCTAATAAACCGATTGACCTATTGTATGTTTACCATATATGGACGTGACTGCTTGAATCTAAGGTACCCCTCAACAATATAAAGATCTGTTTTAACCACGGTACCATGATTGACTAAGACTCATGAGCTAAGCATGGTGGTATAGGACACCATGTCTGAGCTGTCGGCCTACACTGGGGTGACGAGCCTCCCCGTAGTGACCAGTGAGCAACTAAGACTCATAAGCCGAGCATGGTGGTATGGGACACCATGTTCATGCTGTCGGCCTACATTGGGGTGATGAGCCTCCCCATAGTGACCGTGAGCACAACTTCTTTGCAACTTGCCTATCGTATGTATTTGACCAGGAGTGATGAACATACATCTTGCCTATCGTATGTGTTTGACTAGGAGTGACGAACCTAGATAGATCTATAACATAGGAGTAGGACCACTGCGGTAGTTCGATGCCTAATGTTCGATTCGGGTCAGTAATATAAAGGGAGGTACCCTGGCTTCCCAAACTTATTATATAAATGAGATTAATTAATTACTTGACTAATACGACCATGCATCGCACTGCATTAGTTAGGATGTGTCAAAAAGGTGTTGGAATTACACCGTTTTGAGGAAGTGTTGTCATATGCGAAATAGGCTATCGGAGTCACGTGTGAGGGAGTTTTAATGTGAGGGCATGCATCATTACTTGCACTCAATTCCTACATTAAAAAGAATAGTTAGGAAGTGATTGTTTATGAATGCTTTATCATTACTACTTTGATTGACTTGATAACATTTGTAACTTTTGCCTTATAGAACCACTGAGTTGATCACCCACTCCCACTCTGGGACGATGTTTTAAAACACCAACCAGACTCTGATATAGATGCAAGTACAGATGAAGTTTATGCTCTAGAGCAGGACTTCTTGGATGAGGAGGAGGAATTCTCCTACTTTCAACTCTTAAGCGGGTCGATGTAAATCACGTGCCGTTAGGCAGGGGCCACTGGGCATCAGGACTTAGTTAGACACATTTACGCTACCACTTTTTGTACATTTTGAAACTATACATGTATATATTGAACCCAGTTACGTACTCAGACTCTGGAGGAAATTTTGTGAAACACCTGCATACTTAAATAGATATGTTTTAGACTTCTGCACTTGCTTAACTGAATTAACTCCAGAGTATGATGTATTTTTTAGTATAATCTCATGCATGCTTAATTCATTAACATGAAGGAAATCTGAATATCATCATCCATAATGCATAAGTGATATTTTGAATCTCGGGAGTAGAGCTTTACTCGACCCTCGAAATTCATGGCGTTACAAGAAGAATGAAGAATAAGAAAGGGTGTCCAATGGAAGACCTCGTAACCATCCCGCTCAACGAATCAGACCCAACCCGCACAGTATAAGGGCTCATCGCTGACTCCAACTCTATGGGACGAGATCAAAGATCTCCTATGGCGACACGCTGATGTATTCACCTGGTCCCATTGGGACATGCCCAGCATTAGCTTAAAAGTAATGGTTCATAAATTAAATGTCGACCCCAAACACCGACAAGTAAGGCAGACTGCGACGAGCGTTTAAGCCAGAACGGTATGCAATAATCGATGAAGAGGTCAGCAAACTCCTCGAAGCAGGCTTCATCGAAGAAATATACTACCCCAACTGGATCGCAAATGTCGTTTTGGTGAAAAAGTTTAATGGGAAGTGGTGGGTCTGTGTTGATTACACCGACTTGAACAAAGCCTACCCCAAGGAAAATTTTCCTCTTCCACAGATCGACCAACTGGTCGACAGCACTATTGGGCGCGAACTCCCAAGCTTCATGGATGCTTACTTGGGATACAATCAAATCGCCATGCACCCCTAGGACAAGCAGAAGACGACCCTTGTCACCGACAAAGGACTCTACTGCTACAACGTCATACCCTTCAGGTTGAAGAACGTTGGGGCCATGTACCAACGACTTGTAAACCAAATGTTTGCTAAACAGATCGAACACTCCAAGGAAGTCTACGTTGACGACATGCTCGTCAAAAGCATCAAATTTGCAGACCACATCGCCGACCTCGAAGAGATGTTTGCAATCCTACGAAGATACCAGATGAAATTAAATCCAAGCAAATGCACCTTTGGCGTCAGTTCATGAAAGTTCATTCGCTTTTTGGTTAGCCAGAGAAGCATAAAAGCAAACTCCGACAAAATCCAAGTTCTGCTCAGCATGAGCTCGCCCAAGACGACGAAGGAAATTCAGAACTTCATCGATGAAATTTACTATATAGACTAGATAACTAATGCCATCTTGGTTAAAAAGTTCAATGGAAAGTGGCGGGTCTGTGTTGATTACACCGACCTGAACAAAGCTTGGGATTGCCACCACTACTCTCTAAACCCAAGTAAGGAGAACCATTACTACTATACCTGGTAGTTTTGACAACGACAGTTAGCTCAACCCTCATCTAAGAGCAAAAAGGGAAACAACTTTCAGTATACTACGTCAGCAAAGCCCTAGTTCCTACCGAAATTAGGTATCCATACATAAAAAGCTGGTCCTAGCCCTTGTCATCTCGTCACGTTGCTTACAACCGTACTTCCATGCCCATACCGTCGTAGTCTCGACCAACCAACCTCTCCTCCAACTACTCAAGAAGCCCAAGGTGTCGGGGAGACTCATAAAATAGGCAATCGAGCTCAGTAAATTCGACATCAAATATTGGCCCCAGACCGCCATCAAAGGCCAAGCAGTGGCTGATTTTATTGTCGAACTCGCAGGCGGGCACGACTTGGAAGTTAGTCTGAACAGTCCGACTCCCAGGCTCTTCCCAACCCACCCACATGGACGTTGTACGTCGATGGCTCATCCAACTCTATGGCAATCGAGGCCGGGGTGGTCCTAGAAACCTCAGATTGTGCATGTCTACAGTATACCTTAAGATTTGCATTGCTCCTCCCCGGTTTAAGAGTAGCCAAAGCAATGTGAGCCAGAACATTGAAAATCTACAGTTATACCCAGCCGGTGGTAAACCAAATCACTACAGAATTCAAGACAAAAGAGAGAATGATTGCCTATCTGCAGAAAGTTTGGGACTTGTTCGAAGAATTCAATAAGTACGAGGTCATACTGGTTCCCAGGTTAGAAAATTCTGAAGCTGACGCTCTAGCTAAACTGGCTTCGGCCATCGACAACAACCTCGCCAAGACCGTACCAATGGAATTCTTGCCTGAGCCGAGCATCAATCGGCTTAACCAGAAAGAAGCTCTCCCGATAGATCGACTGCAGAGTTGGTGTAACATCCTGGATTTTTACCAACCTGGAGTTAGACATTCTTAGGTAATGGGTCGATCATAACACCTTATTGACTCCATGGACGGGGACATTTTGTATAAAAAGGAATTTTCCCCACCTTATCACATATGCCTCCGACCTAAAGAGGCTGAGTATGTCCTGAGAGAGATACATGAAGGTATCTACGGCAACCACTCTGGCAGTCATGCCCTCGCCCACAAAGTCATCCGATAAGGATGCTTTTGGCCTACCATCTAAAAAGATGTCAAACATTACACCCAAAGGTGCGACAAATGTCAGAGGTTCGCAGTAGTACCCCATCAGCCGCCTGAGCAGCTAACCCCCATGACCGGGCCATGGCCCTTAGCCCAATGGGGAATAGACATCATTGGCCCTCTGCCAACTGGCAGAAACCAGACCATATTTGCGGTCGATTACTTCACTAAATGGGTCGAGGCCGAGGCTCTGGCCACAATCACCGAGCAGAAAATTACCGACTTCGTCTGGAAAAGCATTACATGTCGGTACGAGATTCCGCACACGGTCGTTTCTGACAACGAGAAGCAGTTCAACAATAATCGATTCCGAGGCATGTGTGAAAACCTTAGGATTCAAAATGTCTACTCATCACCTCGACACCCCCAAGCCGACGGTCAAGTCGAGGCGGTCAACAAGATCATCAAGAGCTATCTCTGAACCAAGCTTGAGAAAGGTAAAGGGGCTTGGGCCAAAGAGCTCCCCCATGTCCTCCAGGCAAATCGAACGGACCACTGCCCGAACAGCCACAGGAGAAACTCCTTTCTCCCTAGCCTTCGGAGCCGAGGCCGTCATCCCAGTCAAGAACGGACTCCCTACCGCTCGGACCCATTCCTACAACCAGGATCAAAATACCAAATAGATGGCGTTGGACCTCAACCTGCTCAAGGAAAAAAGGAAGCAGGCCCAACTCAGGGTCGCAGCTCGGCAACAACAGGTCGCCTGATTCTACAAGTCCAGAGTAAGGACGAGAAGGTTCCAAGCTGAAGATTTAGTACTCCACTGAACCTTCCAAAACACCAAGGAGCACGGCTTGGGAGTCCTGGGACGGAATTGGTAAGGACCCTACAAAGTGATAGGCACTACCCGACCTAGGACTTATCGACTTCAAAATATAGAAGGGCGACCACTACCACATCCATGGAACGTCGAGCACCTGAAGATCTACTACCCATAAAAGCCGAGCAGACCTAGGGCCAAAAGCTACAATTTCGTTACCTAGAATCTACAATAACCGACCGACCAAGTCAGAATCCCCATGTTTTCCTGAGAATTTATAATACAAACCCCAAGGGCGAGATCTTTTACTTGGTACTCATCGTCTAGACTAATCGGAGTTGCATGGCCTACTGAGGACTTCCCTTAGTGCAAGGGAGAAATAGTCCTCACCAGTCGTCTAACCCTTAAAGAAGAGGTCAAGCCATTAACTAAATAACGTTGTCAAGACTATACGGTCTACAAGAAGGGCTCATATGTAACGCACGACCAAAAAGGGCCGACCCACCAACTAACGACGAACCAATCTAATTAATCTACTTAGAAAACTCACGCATGACAACCATTGCAACAAAAAACTCTTTTTCATTTATATAATAAAATGAGTACATGATGAAAGCAGAAATACATAAAGTTCAAAGCTCCACTAGGGGTGGCTACTCAAAAAGGAAGACTTCAGCTCCTAGCGAGGTGGGGTCTTCAGAAAGACCAACCTCAAAAGCAGACAGGTCAAGCCCAGTGTATGCCTCCCTAACGTCTTCCAGGCACTTGTCGTACTCGGCACTATAGAGAGCATCCCTCTCTTCCTCCCACTCTTTTAAGGCCTTCAACTCCTCCATAGCCATCTCCTTAGCCTTTAAGATGGTCGTCTGGGCCTCCTTCATCTTCACGCTGTGGTTGTGCCTTAGCTCCCCAGCTCAGACTTCCATCAAGCACCCTTCTCCAGAGCCTCATTGAGGAGCGCCTTCACCGCCTCCAACTAAGTCCTCAACCCCTCCGCTTAGATCTTTAAAGTAGCGTTCTCGGAGTGGAGCTACTTGGACTCAACGATTTTCTATAACAAGGTTGCCTATGCCTCGTTGCACTCCGTCTTACTACATAGTATCTCACAATGAACATCCACGAGGGAAGGGGCGAACTGAAAACAAACCCACAATCAGAAGACACAAGAGTTATTATGTAAAGAAAAATGACCACCGCAGAGAAAAACTACTTACCCTATAGAAAAGAGTCACCAAATGGCCCATGACAACATCTAGAGCCATATCTATCACCCTGTGAACTCGGCATCAGGGACATGTCGAGCTATCCAGGGCATAAGGCCCTCTGTCGCGGCAGTGGCCGACTTGAGGGAGGCCCGAGCTTCACCGACCCGAGCCCCAGCCAAATTGCCTAGTTAGGGCGAGGAAGGCTGGACCTCACAACTAGAGGTCGCCCACGTCTCAAGGACCTGGGCCTCGGCAGCAAAGGTCGCCCATGCCTCAAGGACCTGGGCCTCGACAGTAGAGACCGCCTCTGTGACGGCCCGAACACCTCCAGAGACCACTGGCCGGTCTAAAGGAGCAAACAGCAAAAACAACGATGGAGTCAACAACCGCCTTTTTCCTCTGAGCTTGCCTAGGCTTCTTTTGGGCTAGCTTGGCTGTGGAAGAAGCCTTTCGCTTGGACCAGCTCTGATCGGGCATCTCTGCATGACAGAAAATAGTAGTTAGTAAATGCATAAGGGCGAAAAGGATCTTCAAATATCTCTTAAAAAGATGTACTTGTTAAGAATAAGTCAAGTCCTCATTTGAGTAACAAATCAAGCGTGATCAAATGCTTCCAAGATCTCAGCTTGGTGTTTACCAACCGAGATTCGCTCCTCCACTCCTGCAGGCAAAACTACCAAGAAAGACCACAGTCAAAGAGAGAAAACAAAATAAATAAAAAAGAGTAGTTCAAATATACCGACCTTGTTTAGTGAAGGAGGTCGAAATCCAAGAACGCAGCCCGGAAGTTTCTGGTGCCTCCCAATCCCCCGATGTCGAGAACCACTTGCTCTTTCAGTTCTTATGCGAGGTCAAGACATCTGTGATCATGGCTGCCGGTCCTCGGCCAAGTAGCAAAATAGTACCAACCCTCATGAAAAGGGTTGAATTTCACTTGGTACAGATGGAGAAACTCATTCACAGTCAGCTTGGGCTGGTCAAGCTCGGACCAGAAAATGAATCACCCCACCAGCGCCCTCCAAGCATTAGGGATTAGTTGCTGAGGAGCTAACCCCAGATACGCAAGGACTTTTCTCACTATTGTTTGCAAGGGAAGCCTCAACCCACATTAGAGGGCGACCTAATAGATGGCCACCTCACCCTCCTGGGGCTCGTTTGGGAGCTCGGAGTATCATGGAGTCTGGAATGTGATACCCCGACTTGATCCGCACCAGGTCGGCCTCTATCAATATGGACACTACAAGTCCTTTCTCCTCCACATCTGACGAAGACCCACTGGTTTCCTCAATCGCTAAGGCAGCCCCCTATCATCCTTTGGCCGCTCGATGGAGGATCGTTCTGCCAACCGCGACTCATGGGATGCCCAGAAGTCCATGTCGCTCATCATCACCAACAGTGACAGTGGGTTCGACATATGGTGGAGATCATCTACCCCACCGTCACGTCAAAACGCTCCTTCCCATTGATCAAGTGATCCGGACATATTTTCTAGGTAGGAAGGCTATCAGAAACCCAAAGAAAAGAGAGAGAGAGAGAGAGAGAGAGAGAGAGAGAGAGAGAGAGACCAAGGAGGGGAGGGGGTGTCGGAAACCTACGTGTTTGGAACCAAAATCCTACTATAACACGTCCCTACCAAGTAAGGAGATCTCCTTTACGCAACCACCTCTCCTCACCTACAAATAGGAGCATCTCCAATGGTGAAAGGTACACACAATCTCTAGCCTAAAAACCCCATTTACGACCAGACCCAAATTCCTGGTCTGACTTAGGCATTGAAGGGTCCCCTGTACGAGCTAGGGTCTCCATTGTCCCCTCACTGTGCAGGTACTCGAAGGTCCAGGGAAGGCTAACTGGATTTCTACATTAACACTCAACATTCATTCTCTACATTTCTCTCTCTTAAATTCTTTAATCCCTCATCTATTCTCTATGTTTTCTACATCTCTCTCTCTCTCTCTCTCTCTCTCTCTCTCTCTCTCTCTCTTACATTCTCTAATCTCTCAAGTCTCATTCATTCTCTAGTCTCTACATTATCTATATTCTCTATTACTTACCTTTTATTTCAAGTGTGTTTTTACACAAGTGTACAAGTACAAAAAAGACTACAAGTGTACAAGGATATAAGCTACAAGCTACAAGATTCAAGAATCTACAAGCATGGTATAAGTGTACAAACGTAGGCTTAAACTACAAACTACAAGATTCAAAAATCAAGAGTCAAAACTCAAGACGAGAATCAAGATTCAAGGTTAAAGAAGACAAAGTGTATGTGTCTAAGTGTGCAACTCTATCTAGATTCTAGATCCTACACTCTACTCTCTACAAGTGTAATTGTGTAACTCTCTCTCTCTCTCTCTCTCTCTCTATTTATCTACAAGTGTAGGTGTGTAACTCTCTCTTTATCTTTACAAGCATACAAGAATCATGTCTTCTTCTTCCCAATCTTCTTCTTTGAAATTTAAGTCCAATGACCCGTATTGGAAATACAGGCATTATCCAAAAATGCTCACATAGTGGATGAGTTATGCGGATTTGTAAGTGTCTGTGGCAGTGCACAGTACAAGCAACACCTTACACATACACAGGATCAAATGCAAGAGTATGTCCCAATATTATTCCACAAATCGTAAGGAAAATCATAAAGTACGTGGATAAACAATCAAGAAAAAAAAAAAACAAGATGGTGTCGTACTTCGACTGGAATTTATGGGAACAAGAAGCATATGAGAAGATGGATGTGATTAATGTGGATGAACCTAGCCCTACCCACCCTACGTCGACCAACCAGTCTAGACCATTAGTCCCAAAAAGAGATCGTGGACATGGGCACATAGATAGGTGGTGTAAACCACATCCTGAGAATATGGTCGACCAAAGGGATGGAAGAAAAAGTTCAGCTTACGAGGTAAAGACTTGCTAGTAACAATAGAAATAAACACTCGTACCAAGTTCAGCTTAGCCACAGGAGAAAACGTTTCATCATAGTCCACTCTAGCAGTTTGGGTGTAGCCTTATGGGGTAGCCACAAGTCTTGCCTTTAAACGTCCAATAGTGCCATCAGGTTGGTAGTTAATAGTGTAGGCCCACTAACAGCCAATTGCTTTCTTTCCAGGAGGAAGAGTGACAAGAGACCATGCACCAATGCGATGCAAAGCAGCAAGTTCATCTTCAATTGCTCTTTTCCACCCAGGGTGAGCTAATGCCTCATGAAGCCATGTAGGAACAACAACTAAGACAGAGACATAGAAAATGTATGAACGGATGGATGCAAGCAATAGTGGGACACAAAATTAGAGAACTGATGAAGGGTATAAGAGCAAATACCTATACGAAGAGCAATCAGGATGTATAGTTCCGAAGGTGAAGGAGATGCTGCAGGAATCTCTACCAAAGGAGATGTTGATTGGCGTGAACTGGGGATCGAAGGAACAGTCTTGTGAGGGGACATCGTCTTGTTCAAGGAATGTGGGGCATCCGAAGGAGGGAAGACGGAAGGCCGAGGAAGGGGAAAGAGATTTCCCATGGAGGAGAGATACTCTCCCTGACTGGGAGCGGAAAAGAATGGTGTATCCACGAAAAAATTTCACATCTGCACTAACCAGTATCCGATTACGGGGTAGGTCAAAGCACTTATACCCTTTTTTAGTGTGAGAACACCTCAACAAAAACACATTTGATGGCACGAGGATCAAGCTTATCAGAACTAGGTTGTAGAGCATTGACACATGTAGTACAACTAAATACCTGTGTGAGTATGGGAAATGGTGAAGCATTGAGAAATAATATAGAAAATGGAATTTTTCCATTATGAATGGAGGAGGGCATTCGGTTAATAAAATGCCATGCAGTAGGAATAGAAAAGTGCCAAAAACGCTTACGTACATGCATATGACTAAGAAGAGACTATCCCACTTCAAGCAAGTGTCAATTCTTCCTTTCGGCAACCCCATTCTATTGTGGAGTATAGAGTCGGGATGTCTAATGGATAATGCCGGCAGAAGTAGGGAATTCTTGGAAATGGGTTAAGAGATACATAAGAGCGTTGTTGGACCGAAGGCATTTGATTTTGGTGTCAAACTGAGTACGTATATCAAATCTAAAAACACTTAAACATGTAAAATACTTCAGATCGATCCTTCATCAGAAATACCCACATCATTATAGAATAATCATCAATAAATGCAAGTAAATACTTGAAACTATGAAAACTAGGCAATCGAATTGGTCCCCAAACTCAAATGATGATAGACTCCGTTTATGAAGTTGTGGCAAAAAGGTATAACTATGTTTAGCCAACTGACATGCTTCACTTTAAATAGAGGATATAGATTATAAGGAACAAGAGTTCTCAAGGAGTCTAACGAGGGTTGTCCATACTGGGCATGCCACTGTAATAGAGGGGCATGAGCACTTAGACCAACTATACCGACACAAGGTTCCAAGCAGTATAATCCTCGTAATTCATGTCCACCACCAATTATCTCTGTCTTGAGATCCTGAAATATGCCATGGTGATAGGGACATCACGCGCACACGTGCACGCACGCCGCCTCTTATGCACGTACGCCAGAAGAAGGACCCCGCATTCGATCTAGATCGAGGGCTTCCTAGTTAGGAGACGAAGTTTTGATTCAAAAGAGTGGGCCCGACAGTCAAAAAAAGCCCACTATGGGATCTCATGATCGTGGCCCACTAGTCAAATTGATTTCATATTTTAGGTTTTGCTTATTGTTATTATTTAGAACATCATGAACACTTTAGATTTTTTTTTTTGTTTGGTTTTTATTTTGGTTTACTTCATCACCTAGTAATAGGTTGGACACATGGCGCGATTTTTTGAGTATAAGGTTTTCTTATAAATAGGCACCCCTTGTAGCTTTTTTAAGGGATGGAAGATTAATAAAAATTCTGCATTTTCCTACTCTCTAGGTTGTGAAGCCTAATTGGTGCGAAGCCTTCCCTTCATCGAAGGGTTAACTACCGTGGTGCGAAGCCATATTTATCTCAATCCACCCCCATCTTATACCATCCACCCTTCTCATCTCACATAATCATCTGCGTTATAAATCTGTCTCTTATTGTATCAAATTCCCTCTCTTCAATAGATTTTCAAAATCTGACCTTGCAAGAGGACTAAAACTTCGGCGGAGCACCATGCACAAACCGTGCATCGGATTGAGCTGTAATTTGGGAGTTTTAGAGTATCCCTAGCCGACCAAGGCTCAGGTGCACTTTTTCTAAATAGTAGGCCCCACACACGTGCGGCTAAGATCACACGCGTATGTCTGAGCTATGTTGTTGTCCACGTGTGCAATATTTTTTTGATTCGTCTCTCCTCTCTTTCACCCCAAAATCCCTAAATCTAACACTAAATTACTCAAAAACCCAATTGCATACCCTTTCTTCAACCTTAAGGTTCCCTAAATTGAAATTTATGAACTCCTTAAATCGAAGAATTATTTCTGTGCATGTGTGGATGAATTTACCCTCCTTTAATTCTTGTTTGGTTTATAATTTTGATTAATCCGGCCTTAACATATGTAGGCCTGAATCCGCATAAGAATCCCCTTAATTGAGTGTTTGCACTTTTATTTGGGATATGGAAATTTGTGTAATTGTTTTTGAACTAACGTGATCTTAAGCTTGAAAATCTTACACATCATACTTGAATTCCATGTCCTACATCACATGGGAATGATAAAAGGTGGCAGAGCAGTTCAACAGGGTAAGGTAATGTGAGGACTTGGTGTTGAGATACTACCACACCAAGAACTTTTGACCGAGAACCATTAGTAAAGGAAATTGGAGAGCAAGAATTGGATGTAGAGAGAGAAAAGAGGGACAAACAACCTATCATATGGTCGGTGGCTCCTGAGTTACTTACGTCTGTCATTGTATTCCCGTAGGTTTCAAACAACCAGCGACTGTCAAATTCACAGGCCAGTCAATCACTACAACAAAACTGGCCTTTATGGGCGGTCAAAACCACCGGCAAAGGCCCAGAAAACCGCTGGCAAAGCCTCCGGTAAAGCCTACGTCGGTTAAGGCTTTACCAACAGTCGTGTTCGTTTACTACCAGTTGTGCCGGCTGCCACTACATGTAGGTTTTTACTGATGGCCGCCGCTACACTGGTTTTACTGACGGTTGTACTAGCCGCCACTTCAATGCTGGATTTACTGACGATTTTTAACCGTTGGCCTACCCTTCTATTATATAGTATGGATGAAAATACATCACTTGTATTGCTTGTGGAATGTTCTAACCTAAACATGTCACTTGGATTGCTGAAACGAGAGAATTTGCGGATTTCTCCATCCATTTTCTGGCAGAAATGGATTGGATGCGAAGCATTTTTTTCTGTGGACCTAATCATTGACCCTTTTGTCAAGGCCCACCTAATTTCACATTCCTCTTAGGAAGAGTATAGTGCCCAGTGATTGTTTTCCTATTAAAAAATACATGCCTATGTGGCCCTTTCACATGCATCAAGATGCTGCCACGAATAATATTTACAATAATAAATTGAATAGTTTCCTTTAAAATAATAATAATAATAATTATTATTATTATTATTATTTACAATAATAAATTGAATAGTTTCCAAAAATAAAAAATAAAAAAATCCATCGACCTAGCTCCCATTCATCCATGCCTAAACCTGCAAAACAAAATAGCAAAAAGATATTAATTGGTATCAAAGTTAGAGATTGGAATTCAACTCAATATTGCATCAAAATACATGAAACTCATTTCATCAAACAATTAAAAGATGACTAATGGTTGATAAAATATGGAAGAAACGAAGATTCCTGACGTTCAGAGAGCACACAAAACAAGAAAAATGCTGGATACATCTTGTTGAAGAAATAAAATAGGATAAAATCCACAAAAAGGAATGGTCCATCCACATCAACTACATGTATCAACGGTTAAAAAAGAGGAGAGTTAAAATCAACCTGCTTTTGCATCCTCAAAGGCTCTGGAACCTCATCATATATGTCTAGATCAACGTTCATCTCCAAATCGACTTCAAGTTTTGATTGTTTCGGCTGTACCCTAACCTGGACCAGCAAGAATTAAGTAAAGAGGGAAGAGAAGCAAATTTCCAATACAAAGAAGTGTTCCACTAACACCCACTCTGGAAAGGGTGTTGGCCACTTCATTAGCTCCCTACTGACATGAGGGAATAAAAATGTTTAGCCTAGAAGGAATGTCTAAAATCTCCACAAGAACTGTCAGGGTCCAATTACCAACTCAGAATGGAAGGATGATGGATATAATCCAATATGCTCTTCTCAAAATAAGCCCATTACTACAAATTGCTGACTACACATGCAGGCTAAATCATCATCATCATAGCCTTCTCCAGCTATTTGGGTTCGGTTTTACAAATCATCTATCGCCAAAACATATATGCTAGATGATATGAAAAATTCAAGGCCATGTTCGGCGCCACTTGAAAATGAGTTGATCTCATTTATATTTAGTAGTAATTATGTATTTAGATATCTTAGGATTAAAACTGTAACCAATAATTTATATAAACTATGATCTCTAATACATACCTGACATTAACTAAGTTAAAATACCTCCGCAAAAGTGGGCTCAAATTGATAGTTTTCTGCCACAACCCAAATTGGCTGACGGGGTACATTGGCACTAAAGTGTTGAATTTGCAACTGAAATTCATATATGAAAGGCATTGTGTCGCCATTCTTCCAAGAAGATACAAGAGCCTGCATTTAAATTCCAGAAACCAGTCAGCAATTGAAACTGCTGACTATTTTATTAAGACATGTTACTTGCTAAATAACTGTTTATTTAAATTTCCAGCTACTTTAAATGGAAGCACAAAAAGAAGTAACACCATATAGTAATGGCTGCACCCATTCCTTGGTTTTGTAAGAGCTATGCAGAAATACAATAGCTGGCCTGGTTTTCTGTCTGTTTTCCTTCATGCTCAAGATCAGCACAGGTAGAGGTGTTACCTCTTCTACCAAACGGCCTGTTGTTCTAAAGAAATTTAAACTAAATAATAAAACCATAAACAAGGCTTTGATACCAATTGCGTCGACATGAAAGGGGGCTCCAAAGGAGCTACTGCTCAGAGAGCACAGCTAGAGGTGTTACCTCTTCTACCAAACGGGCTGTTGTTCTAAAGAAATTTAAACTAAATTTGCAAGCCAGAACATGCAGAAGGAATATCAACGGCCAACAAAAGATCCAAATGCAATCAAAATAAGGATAAGACCACAAAAGTAATCAAGAGTCTCAAATTGCAAACCTGTAAACTAGTTTGCGTAGCATCTACTACTTTCTTGGCGAAGTCCTCACTTTCCAAATTCAACAAACCAACCTATACAAAAAGCAAGGCATGTAAACATACTCAGATCCTAAAAATGAATCATATCTAAATCTAAGGTGTACAACAAAATAAGAAACAAATATCCTCAAGCTAGAAGATTAAGACCAGTGCTTTGCTAAATGTCACTGGTAAAGACTAAGACAATGTTGTGTTTACTAAAATCCAAAATGTAACCTGTAATCAAGATAGATAGATAGATATATATATATAGATATATATATATATATATATATATATATATATATATATATATATATATATATATATATATATATATATATATATATATATATTTTTAAGAACCATAGAGTCATGTACAGTAGGCTTTCGACGTTAAAGTACGTCTTTAGTAATTTGCCTATGTTTTCTTTTGTTTTTTCTTTTCTTTTCTTTTCTTTTCCCCTGAACTTCATTTATTTACTACAAGCTAGCAAGATAGCCCTCTGGTGCGGAATTGTCAATGCTAGCAAGATAGCCCTGAATGAAAGAAGAAGAACATCATTAATTTCATGAATGTTATTGTTGACATAATCATCAGAGTGACAAATTTTTCTCATGGAAAAAATCAACACAAAATATTAAATGAAAAGCTCTTCTCATGGAAACTAATAAACAGAAAGTTAGGACACGGAACAGAACAAACAAGTATATTTATGGCATAGACCTGTAGGCCAACATCGTCTGTCAAAGTAAAATTTTAGCATCACCCTTTCGGGAAAGATTCTAAATTAGGAAAGGAATGAGCATTAGTAGTTTAACTCTCTACTGCAAGAAAAGCTAATAAGCTTACGATCATGATAAATAGAATTAAAGTACTAACTCTACAAAATAAGAAGAAAAATTTGCATCCAACCAATTAGGCCCTTGAAGTTGACATGATCAAATCAAAACACCAGTTCTTCCACTGTTGTTGTTGTTAAAAAATAAAGCTCAGTTAGAGAACAAAACATTTCTGGTATCTTATGTCTTGACTCTTCTCTACATAATGGTCCTCTATTTAGGAAAAAGATAGCTCCAACTCCTATAAACAAGGTTGGACTAAGACCCATTAACTTAAAAAAGCAAAAATAAGACTTAATCATGATTTCCTTCCTTTCATCAATTTAAACATGAAACACACAAATAAATGCTTGGACACTAAGGTGTATTTTGAACATGAATTCTCAATAGATGACTCAAAAGAGAAGAAACTCATGAGCATAATAGAAATCCTAAAAATGAGTATCAACCTAACAGAAATATCATGATAAGCATAGTTTCCTACTAAAGTTAACTAAATAAAGAAGTAGCACCATTAACCAACCTGATCAAGTCCTAAAAGTTAGCAAGCAACCACCAGCAAAACAACATGAAACTGAGAAAAAGCACCTACAAGAAACCACCTGTAAGAGAACAGCAAAACTATGTGCTGTCCAAATATAAGCATACTTTATGCAAAACCAAAGAAATTACATCATGTGGCTAGCAGGTGGTCAAGCAGGATTATCTGATTATCAGACAGCCAAATCAAGGATAAGAAGCTTCTTCTATAAAAGAAAAACTTGCAAACCAAATCCCTATTTAAAACTTAAAAATAAGGTGCTACTATTTATACTAAAACAACTCATGAGCATGTTCCTACAAGCCGGGCTGGTGGTAATCAAGACTCTAACTCTTGATTATACCAACAGCTATATTCCCTAATGAACTCGAAGCCTGAACAAAGAACATGTAGCCCCTGGCTTAAGCATTTGGTTATAAGAACTGAAAACACCAGTTACCTAAAATGAACTGTAAAGGGTCATTTGGGAGCATGTATTTGGTGGTAGTTGGTGTGAATCAGTAAGGTTAGTACATTTGGAAGAGTGCATTTGGCCCCAACACCAAATACACTAAAAGCCTCTTGTTTTATAACGGTCGTATTACCTTCACAGCTGATTGACAATTCTTAAAGAAATCAATGATGGAGAACATGGTTTTAAGCATAAGTTATAAAGTGCAAGTCACCCAGAGATCGAAACCAGTATCGGTCACCTGACTCATTCCAACTCAATCAGAATTGTTCAGACTCAGTCTGGTTTTGGAATGTGACTTGCCAATGACACATTTCATTCTCCACTAATAGCAAGTTGACTCAGTATCAATCAATATTCAGAACCATGATACATAAAATAAATAAATAAATAAATAAAAATAAAAAAAGTTGGAGAGCAAGTTGGGATCACTAGAGAGACGAGTGAGTTTCCAAAAAAAAAAAAAAGAGAAAGAAAGAAGCACACCTTGTGTATGTTTTCCCAAAAGCAAAATCTGGTCCAACCAGCATATGGCCTCCAATATTTGAAACTGACGAATGGGTTATAAAACTTCTGCAAAGTTTCTCAAAGCTGTAGATTTGTTTTGCAAATTGTGCTTAGCATTATCTAACTCATGAAGTTGGTCATCTGACTTGTGAAAATTTGTCCATTTAGGACATTTTTGGATACATGGAATTCAAGGGAAAGAAAGAAAAAGTTATAATAATCATTCCACAAGGCAAAAGAAAGAAAAGTTACTAAAAAACCAATTATTATTTTGAGATTATTGAAAAATGAATTCTATCTTAAGGATCTTATTAGGATAACAAGTGAAAATCTTATATTTATTAGATAATCTTTAAAAAATCCCAACTATAAAAAATGTTAACAATTGTTTTGTTGAATTGATGGTTCTTTGCCATCCAAATAACACAAAAACTCACATCATGGCCAGCCACAGGTGGAGAACTTTGTTTTTGGTTGGCGGCCTAAGCATGAAAACATGAAATCCTCCATACATGGGTTATACCCTAATGACTTGAGCAATATTAAACCCAACTTCCAAGTATAAAGAAGAACAGAAAATGAAATCCACACTCTTCTTATTCACTCTGTCAAAGAGAAAACTCAATTTCATTCAATATTAGTAGTTGGATAGAACAAATGCAAGTATTTACCCTCAGCCCAAAACTTAATCAATCTAGACATTTCATTCCTACTTAGTTCTAAGTCTCATCCATACATGGCCCACCTCATCACTGGATGTAGAAATTGGATTTCCCCTACCCAATATTAGAAGTTTCTCAATAGAAAATGAGAGAGAGCATCCAACTTCAAATAGAGCTTTTTGAATGATAGACTTGCCTGACCACAAGAAAGGTCAATAAGAGCATTCACATCCCAAAAATATTTCCCAATAAATATAATTTTGCAAAACAACAAAAATTAGAAAGAGGCATGAGAATTCAATTTATAGTCTATCATCCACCATCAATGTCTTGAAGGGATCTTAACACGGTCTACCATAGCAAGTCTAAATCAAAATCTCATGAGAATGGACAGCGGATTATTCAACTTTACGCTGGATAATGTACTATATATAGTACACATGAATAAAGAGCCTCACCTGAGCTCGAGCCCTCTAGAGCTCCTGTACTAGTTAAGTTAATCCTACTAGACTCTAGCTGTTGAACATAAGCCTGTTGAAGATGAAAATAACAAAAAATAGAATTTAAACAAACACCCAATTGATAGCATGTTGGGTAAATGAAAGTTAGGATCTCCTTGCAAAGCACACAAAAGTTAATAAGTGCAATTGCATCAAAATATCATTTTACATGAAGAGGATATGATTTTAACAAGAGTGTAATGATAGAAAACCACAAAATTGAAAGCGTGCAATCTCATCATTGTCTAGAACCTGGACTTTGGATGACATAGAATACAAATTAAAAAGAAAGAAAGAAAAAAAAAAAAAAAAAAAAAAAAAAAAAAAAAAGAAAACCATGAAACAAGGAAGAAAAGGGTCCTAAGTTTCAACTCGCGACTCACACCATATATTTGTCATTTTTTGAATCTATTGCACCTGATAGTCATTTTATCAAAATTGAACCCTAGATCACTCACATAAACTATTCTCCACCAGCTCATCTAACAACAAGTTAACATAAGAGTTAGAGGCATGATCCATGAATAATTTGCAAAAAATTTCAGAATTTTTTTCATGAATGATTCACAATTGTCAAAATCGAGGAATTCTCTCACCTTTATAAATTATCCTGAACATGCGTGCACAAGCCAAAAGGTGCTTGCTAATAGTATTTGACATTACATATGAGAAAAAAGCAAAAAATGAATTTTGAAATGAACAATGGTTGATAAATTAAGAAGCTAGACATCCATGGTTTAATGAAAAGGAGGTACCTTAGCTTCTCAATCCTACCGTATGAAAAGGACTAATAAGAACTTGGTAATTACGTTCATGCACCGCCCGCATGTGCCGTTTGGCGTTGGGCAGAGCACTAAGGAAGTGACTGACATGCACGACCGTTAGATGAAGATCGCAGAGGGAGTGCAGGCGAGGGCATGCATTATTTATTCATACCATTCTTGCATTAATCAGAGTACTTAGGAATGTTTGATTGTATTGTTTTATCATTATTGCTTGACTGAATTGAGAACATGTTAACCTTTACTTTATTGTTCCACTGAGTTGATCACTCACTCCCACGTTACGGGACGGTGTTGTACACACCAACCAGACGTTGTCTTAGCTGCAGATGGAGACCCGACCGATGAGGCAAAGGCGGACTTCGTAGACGATGAGGATGCCTTCACATATATGCAGTATTCAGGCGGGTTTGCATAGACCGTTCTGATCGGCGAGGCTTCAAGGTTATACTTATAGTGGACAATTACCTTTTTTACATTTTTGTAATTTGAAACAATATATGTAATTATTAACCTGGCAATGCATACATACTTTGGGGACCTATACTAAGTTATAACGCTATACATATTTGAGTAAGTCTTCCGCTTGCGTATTATAACTGTCCCTGAATTATGTATTGTTGATTTGGCTTAATCTTATTCATGTTTTATGCACTAATACAGACAACATTTAATCATCATTAAATATGTTGCATAAGTGATGCGTTGGAACTCGGGAGTTGGACTTCTACTCGATCCCCGATTTTCAGGGCGTTATAGATATATCGTAGAGGGAGTGTAGGCGAGGGCATACATCATTATCGCATATAATCCTTGCATTAACAAGAGTATTTAGGACATGAGTGTTGTACTGCTTTATCATTACTGCTTGACTGAATTGATAGAGAGAGAGAGAGAGAGTGGGGGGGCGGGGAGAGCAGCGTAGATGAAAGATTAGGGCTGCGAAAGGATTAAGGTTGCGAATGGTTAAGTGAGATGTGTGCAGGACCTTCTTGAACACATCTCACTCAAGTTTATTCAATGCACACACGATGGTTCTTCACAAACTGTTTGATTAGGGACCTAATAGCTGACACTTCAAATGTGCTAGGAAGGTAATTTTTTTTAGTCCATGTACGGTGCAGCATACCAGTTCAATTGTGCTTATGACCATCCAAATCTCAGAGGACATGTAATTTTATGGATACTTACAGCAGGAGAATAAAAAAAACATAACAACAGTAGATGATTAGAACTCACTATGGAAGGGATTCTTGGATGGGTGAGAACATAAGCATATCCTTGCATGACTTTATCCGAAGGGAATGGCCATAGCAGTTGTGTGGATCCTGTATCATGATTGTCGATGAATGTGACACTCTTTTTTGGCCACAATCCAATCATTCCAGGTGGCCTCCCATCCACGTCCTTCATCCGCCGCAATTCCCCTTCAACTGCAGCTTGGAGAACCCCTTTAGTTGTAAAATCAAAGGCTGTCGCAATCCACTAGCTATTTGAACCCAATCCACTAGCTCCTTCAACAATTTCAATAGTAAACCAAGCAGTTGTGGGTACTCTTTGTATGGAGCAATCAAATAACTGCCAAACGAAAGAAATCAATCCGACATTAATCAAAACTAAGGATTATCGCTACGATTTATACAAACTTATTTAAAGGGAAACTCAAAATGCATCCCAGTTCAGTTAATATAAATGCTCACGAATCAAGCAGCAGAACAGTAGAGAGTTAACCTGGGCTCGGCTTTTGTAGACACAATCATGGGGAGTTCTCATTAAAAGAAATTAGAGAGGACCAGTTTGGACCAATACTTGCAAGGAAAAATAAAATTCACAAAGGTAGATGCCCCTTAGAGATCATTATTTGGGAATTGAAAATCTTTTCTTTTGTTCCTCCTAGAGAAAGCAAATCATTTTATTTATTTAATGTTCAATCAAATGGAACTTAAGAAAAATTTGGAATTGTATTGGTGACTGAAAGAAGAAAGAAGATGTGTCCTAAGAACTGGTTATTGAGACTCTTAGAAAGCATGCTATTTGGGGCAAGCTATTACCAATCATAGCTAAGATTGGTCAATGACCATGAAATGTTAGGTGATGTAATATTAAATTGAGAACAGCAAATCACAGGACCTAGCATACCCAGTGCTCTGTACCACTTAACCAAGAGTTGCGACAGCCACTTCATGCTTTATAACAACAGCTCCATCCAAGAGGGCTTCAACAATTACTGGCATTAGTTCACCAAGATATTGCTTCATTCTAAAACCTCCCTATAACAAGGACCACAACAAACGAATTAAGATCACACCATTGCTAATAGAGAAAAAACATTCACGTGGAAATATGACTGGTAAGTGATTATCCTCACATCATGTGGTAACCAAAGTGTAATGCAGCAAGCAAGTATGCTAGCCTCTATGAAAGGAGGTCGATACCAAAATGACAACATGATCACTACTTGTTACAAATTAAAGTAAACAAGCAAAAACTCCCAGAGAAATGCTTCGACAATTTAGCATCAAAATAGAACCTTTTCATCATTCCTTTTCATACCACCCACATAAAAGGCAAGCTAATTTAAAGTATCAGACTTGATGAAATTGGAACTTGTACCATAGCACACCGCGTGATTCAAAATATAACCCAAAAATTAGGGAAGTAAACCCACCACCCTAGCAAGCTCCCCAACAGTTGCAAGAACTCCAGTGACAACACCAGTATTAGCATTTGGCTCGGTGCCTTTACCACAAGTGCCTGTAATGTGACAACCTCACTAGATGAGATGGCATACATTTAGCTTGTACTAAGGACCAAATCACTGAGTTGACATTGTGTATCAGAGCAACGTATGGAAGAGAAAAGTTGGGATTTGAATATTTGAACAATAATGATGTGAAACAAATAAAAGGGCATCCATTTCCCCATAAATCAATAATATTATTGGCAAGTAGATATCTTTCAAATTACCTTTGCTCAAGATGCATCAACAATTGTATGAGATGGCAATGAAGTGCAGGCAGAACATATGTTGGATTCTATTCAGACAATCTGCCAGCAATTGATATAGCAAACTCTCGAACATCGAAATCCTATGACATGGAAAAGAAGAAAAAAGAAAGAAAGATAGTAAACATGCCCCTATGTTCATAAACATTTTTCAAATAAAGATAACAGTTCAAATGCTCATAGAAGAGCCATTGGCAGGTTGTAAAGATTGAACTGGAGGAAAGGAGAGAACGGTCCAACAAAAAGCAAGAGAAAAAAGAAATTCAACCGTTCAATATATGGTCTTCACTTCCTAAACAATAGAATAGATCAGAGGCCTGAAAATGACTGAAGAACAGGTCCCCCAAGTCAAAATCAATGTGCATAAAAAGGTACAAACTCCACAAAAGAGAACTGATCACCAACAGCCAGCCACATGCTAACTTAGCAGGCAGCCCCATCTCAACTGCCTGCATGTCACATCAGTGGGAGATCGGATCCATGCAAACTGAGACCCACCATGAAGGTCACCTGCCTCAAAAATCAGACCAATCCACTCATTAGGTGGGCCACACCTGTGTTGTATCAGACCATTGACCACCCATTGATTTCAACAGTGTGGCCTACCTGATAGGTGGATCGGCTTGATTTTAGCAGCAGGTGATCTTTGATGTGGGACCCCCAGTTTCGATGTATTTATTAACCAAACGTTATGCTTGTTTGATTATCTGACCATCAAATTGGTGGATGCTTATTGGATGGTTATTTTCCACTTACCAAGAAGAGCATTTACTAGACCCCCAGAACAGGTCTCTAGTGACCAAGAATCTATCTGAACATCCTCGTTTCAGCTATAATCATCCTATACTGGTGAAAAATCAGCAATCCAGACAGCCGAGATTGTATTCTTGGATTGGAGATGTGATTTTTGTGTCTTACTGTGAATTTGAACTGATAGTTGCTGAATTCTGAACAGATTCAACGCGTCAGAGCTTGTAAATAGATTTAGTACAAAAACTAATGCATTATTGATGCAGACTTAGATATGTAATGCCTGGTCCAATGCAGTTCCTTAGTTGCTGCACTCCCAAAAGGGTACAACAATTAAACCATACACGAAAAGATAATGACATTTGAATCCTTTTTCTGTTTTCTACTTCCACACTATTTCAATTTTCACGTGTCCCCAAAGAAAAGAAAAGAACTATTTCACGTCTCCCTAAAGAAAAAAAAAATAACTTTCTCATGTCGCCTCATTGATCAGCAGCAATTCATCATTTCTTCTAAACAAGATATGTAAGAATCTAGAAGAGATGGAACACAAAATAAAAAGGTGGGACTGCTCACCTTTACTCGAAGTTCCTTCGTTGGATGAGGTGTCAGTAAAGCTCGGATTGTGGTAACAATAGGCCCCTAACATGGAAGAAGGGAATATATGTAAGAATCTAGAAGCATTGTACAATACTTTTTCTTTCAAGAAAAGGAAAGAGGAAAAATAAAATATAATCTAAAAGTCAAGATATCATCTCGATTCACATCGGCAGAAACAAAATGCAGGATGCTCGATTAAGAACATAAAAGAAGGAACGATCCACTGGAGAAAGAAATTTCTCTTCAGGATCTGAAAGAACAAAAGCCAGGAAAATGAAAACAACAACAGAAATCAAAATCGCTGCAAATAACAGAAAAAATAAAGATCCAGAGCGAGATAAACTCGCTAGAAATCAAGTGTTTTAGAGATTTCATCAAAATCCCCAAAATAAAAGGTACAATCAAACGAAATCATCTGCTTAAAAGAGATCCAACAAGAAGTATCGGCATACAGAGAGAGGAATCCTATAAAGAAAGAGCGTTTTAGAGCTTTCGAATTACCTGAAAGCAGAAATCTTAGCTGCAGCAGGATCTCGGAAGCTACCGACCCAGCTTCGTTCGACGAATCGCTTCCCAAAGCTCGCGATTCCTCGCATCTGCAAATTGGCTGCCATGCAATAGGAATAATCGCAGTTGGAAAGCTTCTCGATTGGATTTTTAGAAGAGAAAAGTGGCGAAAGCAAGAGATCTCTGAAGACGGAAGATACTGAGATTTCTCCGCTCATCTCAAGCACAAATCATTTTATACTGTGTGAGCAGTATCCCATCCTCGACCCAAGGATACCAATAACGTACACGGCTTTCATCATGGATAAGTCGGGCCCACATTCTACTGATGGACCACGGCCGGCCATCTCCCACATTGTAAGATCCTAGCCACCAATCTTTTCGTTCTCTTCAATTGGAAACCAGCCGTCCACTTCTATCATTAAAGTTACTCACCAACCGAAGCAAAATGGCAAACTTTTAGCCTCAATTTTTCACCAACCAAAACAAAAAGGTAATCTTTTAGCTTCAGTTGCTCACCAATTGAGACAAAAGGGTAAACTTTTAGTGTCGGTTACTCACCAACCGAGGCAAAAGGACAAACTTTTGACTTCAAATGCTCACCTAATAAGGCAAAAGAGTAGACTTTTAGCCTCCGTTACTTACCAACCGAGGTAAAAGGACAGACTTTTGGTCTCAGTTGCTCACCAACCGAAGCAAAATGACAAACTTTTAGCCTCAGTTGCTCACCAACTGAGACAAAATGGCAGACTTTTGACCTCAGTCGCTTACCAACCGAGACAAAAGGATAGACTTTTGGCATCAGTTGTTCACCAACCGATACAAAATGACAAACTTTTAACCTTAGTTTTTCATCAACTCATGCAAAAAAAAAACTAAAAAAGAACAAAGCTTTTAACCCGGAGTTCCTTTACAACCAAAGTTAAAAAGCACATTTAGCCTCATTTTTTAAAACGGATACTTTGGTGTAGTGCCACTTAGCCAAGTAATAATGTTTTGTAGGTGTTCAACAGTTCAGATGCAATGATATAGAAGAGCCAGAAGCAAATGACCAGCAAACACAGTCCATTAAACATGTATTAGCATGTGGCCAGAATGCAAGGTCTGGGAAAAGATCAGCGACGTCTATAGCAAGCCCGAAGGTGGGCCACGTCCGTACAGAACCCAACGTATGTAAGAGGATTTGCGATCAACAGATTGACCGCCGCGGGACAAATGGAATAGCATAAAAAAAATATAAATAAATAAATAAAAAGGTAGAGGGCAGAGATGACAAAAAAAAGGGTGTGCTGAGCGAAGTAGATCGAAAGATCAAAGGTCCAGATGTGATGCTGAGTCGTCAGCAGCATCCTGATCTCACAGAAATGATGGACAGTCATGGACGGATCTAGGCCAGAAAACAACTGCCCACCAATGAACTGTCATCCCAGCAGAAGATCTGAGGATCAAGGACATTGCAGTGCGATGATCTGCACCGCATCCTTCTTACGATCACAATCATCATCAAGAGCAGCGGAGTATCAATGAGGCAGTCAATAAAGCATGTTTTTGCAATGGTGCTTTACAAAAAGAAGAAAGGCTGATCCAATTGATCTCTAGGAGGAGGAGAACTCTCTTATGCCATTAATGGTTGGGTTCTACCTGTATACATAAAAAAAAAAAAGAAGGCGCGAAGATTTCACACTCCCAAAACGGCAGTCTAGGATGCACCCAGACAGTTAGAGAGAAGAAGATGAAGGAGAAGGATCTGTTTAGCCGATCAAAGCAGCAAACTCTGATAACATAAGAAGTTGCAAGAGAAGGACGAAGGCATAAGAGAGAGAAAGAAAAAAGAAAAAAAAAGAAAAAAAAAATGGTGTGAAGTATACTTAGGGTTTGCTCAATGCACACAACCCTAGGCTTCTCCCCCTCTTTTATAAATTCCCAAATCATGTACAATGTGTAGGGCTTAACGGGCCTTTGGCTGTGACAGTAGGCCCACTTCCCTACTTATTCAGCTGCTCTTTATACCCTATTCAACCATATACATTAGTTATTCAATTGTATACAAAACAAATTCCTTTCAACGATTCTTAGTTGACCTACTCCTAGAAACTCGTAATAAAATAAATAAGAGAAAAATCCTGAGTCCAGATATTACTTGTATTCTAATCTCGGCCTCTATAGTCGTACAAAAGGTCCTTTTCATTTGTATGGTTGTATTCAAAACCCCTAAAAGACTACAGTTGGATCTGTGTGCCCAACAGTCCAATCAATGGATATTCTGGACCGTCTAATTGGACTGTGGACACCACAGTCCAACTGGACCATAATCTAGGCCTGATCTTCCACTGGCTAGCATTGAAGCCCCTTGTGGGTCCTGTGTAGTGATTGGATCGTCCTGCATCAGACTACCAGATATGTAGAATCAGCTATATGATATTATGAAATTTTGGTTGATCTGAAAGAAGCAGAAGTACTCAAGACAGTAGAAACATTGTAAAGTGATCATATTGCAACAGACAGATTTAACGAACAACATGCCTAGGGCCCTAGAGATTATGTAAAAAGCTCAATATGTTCAAGAATACCTATTAGCTGTGTTGAAGGCATTTGCAAGTGCAACAGATGTCTTTCTTTCTGAAGACGTCATTAAATCGTAGCAGCTATATTCCACCACATGCAGTCCCAAGCAACAAGCAACATATTGATCAACAGTTCGTTTCCCACATCCTGTGGGAATTATTTGAAGAGCAATGTTACAAGCAATTCCTATACCAAATAGTGCACATTCAACAGATTCAAGAATGTAAATAGTCAACATGTCAACATGCTTGAAATCAGCTTCCATTGAGAGAGAAATACACTTTACAAGCTTTAAGCAAAAGTCAGCAAGCACGTCAAAAATAGAAATCCATGTATTACTGAAGCGGGAAAAAGGGGCAGAAATTCACCTGCAAGACCATGCAAGAGAACGGCGACCCTGAATTTTGAAGAAAGCACTGACGGGCATAAAGGTGGTGTAAGAACGGATGCCAAAATCTTAACTACATCCCCTTGCAAAGGCTTACATACTTTGGAATCACCAATCAGTGAATCAGGGGGGAGAGCCGACGCCACACTCCCTCCAAGTACAAGTGCTGCTTGTTTGCATTTGACACGAAGAAAAGGTTCATTTAACGGCTCCATTGCTATAGATGACCTAAAAACAAAAATTACCACCAACCAGAGCGATCATTGCAATCATAGAAGTAATATGTGATGATCTACTGAAAGAAACAGCATCTTCTGTTTTGTTGGACGAAGTAATGGTACAAATGGGGTCACTTCTTGGTAACCTATTCTGTTGATCTGGTTTGTCTCATCATAGATGGCCACAATCTAGTATCTCCCTCATTGGATGATTCAAGCCATCCGATTAGAATAGCCAATTATAACCATTTGCATTCAGCAGGAGCTCAACCAGAAAGAAACGAACATCCAATGGGGGAGATTTTCAGATATCCCCCATCCATTATGGAGCGTCCCATGGGAACATTTAGAATCACCAAAATGTAGGCTGTACATGTATAATCCATGGGGCCTAGAAAATGCTTAATGTAATATGTATGGTTCTGCTTTAATTTTTCTTTATAGCTCCAACGTCTCTGATGAGAAAAGAGAAATACAGCATATGCAATAACCTTGAAATGATAGTAATGCCTGTGATACTTTTATGGGTCTTCTTGCTGCACGGAATGCACATCTCTGAATTGCAATTCCAATTTATTTGAATGCAGAAAATATCACCTCTTGCAAGATACCTATCAACTTTGAAGTAATCGTGCAAAGCTGAATCAATCATCTCTTGATCTTCGGCTTCAATCAGTGAACTTCCCCAAGTGATTCTAGAGTACCACATTCTGGTATTTTCACGAATGAAACCCTCAAATGTGAGGCAAATCTAGGCGAAAGTGACCAAGGAAGAAGTTCCACATGGACGGCAGAACCCTTGATCCCATTTTCATCTGACACACTCTCTTTTCCTTCAAGCAACAACTTCAAAGACTCTTGGCCCCTATGGACAAGAAGTTTCCAGCACGATACATGCAATCCAAGGTTAAATGCTAAAACAGGAGATAGATATGCAACTTCTCGATCTAAGGTCAGATGATCAGTTCGAGGGAAAGCATAAGAAGGAAGAATGGCCATCACGCGCTGAGATTGAGAAGGTAACTTTGTCTCATTAGTGCATCCTGGAAGAGTTGTGTCTGGAGGATCTAAAAAAATGACTGTACCAATCCTCCCTAAATTTGTCTCAACATTCTTGACCAGCACCTATAAGAAAAGTGAACGAGTTTCAGAAAATTTACATCAACTAGCAAAATCCTAGAAAAAGAAAACGATAATAATATAATTAGTTTTTACCAATAAAAAATCCAACCAAAGCCTCAAAACTGCAGTGAATGATACAAGAATCTTATAGTTTTTGCTACAGAAAAGGACCCAAACTTGGAAAGAAGAACAATTACGAATGGTGGACTCGAGGAAAGAAGTTCTAAATAAAGTCGGTGCCCGCTAATGGGAAAAGACTGGACTGTGGAGGTGAGCTCCACTGTACAGCACCAATCATAGGGAATTGCACTTTGTTCAGTATGTCCTCATGCATCATTTCTCTGAAGAATAATGCACACAACATTTGAATGTAAACTACTTTTTAGAAACATTAAAGGAATACACTGAATTAGATCATAAATCATAAGATTTATGATTTTTTTGTAAAATTAATTAAAAATAAAGAAAATCTTAGAATTCAGGTGCATTAAAGTAAAACACCTTAAAACATTCTACATCCAAATTTAGCGAATTTATAATTCAGACGTGTAGACGCAATTGCACCCCATTCCACACATGTACAAGAAGAGGCCTAGACAAGGCTCTACCTAACCACACGTGGCAGTCTCTCCTAGGAGAACTTATCTTCTAATGTTAGCATGCATAACATATAGAATCCTTATTTACATACTTATGTTACTTTTAGGTAGCAGTCTTTTTCTTTATTTGCTCCTAAATGCCTAGATTTTGCACGACTTTCCTTTATGTTGAGAAAGATCAGATTGTCTCCTAGGATTGGTATCGGATTAAAATGGAAAGACGTATATGCATGCTTATAATTATAAATATGGCTTCTTTGCCATATGTAGGAGAGTCTATGCATGCATGATTTATGAATGCACGAAATCCTTATTTTCTTGTGCAGAAGCAGTGAAGGGGGGAACATTTCTTTATTGTGCATGATAACTTTAGGCTAGTAGACAGTTGAACAACATTTCGTAGTCTTTACAGTTCTAGGAAGGCGGAAGAAAACGGAGAGATGTGCACCAACAATTTTTAGAATAGTCGAGCCAAATGGATGACCAGATGGCAAAGATGGAAGGTAAACAGCACAAAACGAAGCTGGGTGACACCACCCTAGAAAAGGATAGCAGGAAAAACTCTAGCAAGCCACGTGCCAATCCCAAAGAGTGTATGGAGTCATGGGAATTATTTGCATAGGCAACCCAGGTTTCAAACACCGGGTAAAGATGGCCTGAACCAAGGGCGTGAGCAGTCACTACAAGAAATATGGTCTTTAAAGGGCTTTTTTTAGCAATGAAATTGGATTTCGTAGGCAAAAGTCATCTTTACCATGACTATTTTGAATTTTTCAAAAATAAAAATTGAAAACTTTACTTTTACCGACGAAATATGAATTCGTAGGTAAAAGTCATGTTAGTCTCCTTCCCAAAATCGAAAATTTTACTTTTACCAACGAAATATGAATTCGTAGGTAAAAGTCATCTTAAAGGGTGTTTTGAATTTTCACATAGCTGTGAAACTGTTCGTAGGTAAAGGGTGTTTTGAATTTTGAAAAAATAAAAAATCGAAAAGTTTACTTTTACAAAAGCCATCTTTACCGATGAAATCTTTCTTAGGTAAAGAGTGTTTTGAATTTTTGAAAAAATAAAAAAAATCGAAAAGTTTACTTTTAACTAGTAAAAGCCATCTTTAGCGACGAACATTTTCGTAGGTAAAGGGTGTTTTGAATAAAAAATCGAAAAGTTTACGTTTACCTATGAAATATGATTTCATAGGTAAAAGCCATCTTTACTGATGAAAATTTTTGTAGGTAAAGGGTGTTTTGAATTTTTGAAAAAACAAAAAATTGAAAATTTTACTTATACCGACGAAATATAATTTCGTAGGTAAAAGCCATCTTTACCGACGGAAATTTGTGTAGGTAAAGGGTGTTTTGAATTTTTGAAAAAACTAAAAATTGAAAAGTTTACTTTTACCTAAAAAATATAATTTCGTAGGTAAAAGTCATCTTTACCGATGAAACTTTTCGTAGGTAAAGGGTGAAAACGCCACGAATCGAAAAGTTTACTTTTAAGCCATCTTTACCAACAAAAAAATTCGTTGGGAATAATGATTTAAATTTTACCTTCAAATGTTTTCCCACTGCCTTGAAAAGGTTTGCGGTAAGAGTTTTACCGACGAATTCATTCGTAGGTAAAAATATTTCACAATACTTTTACCTACGAAAATATTTGTAGGTAAAAAATGTGGATGAGACTTTTACCTACAAAAATTTTCGTAGGGAAAAAACGTGGATGAGACTATTACCATGGACCGTCCCTTTTGAGAATTTGAGAAGATCACCTGTTACAATATATTTCATCATATTCTTCCTAATATACACTGTTATATAATATATTTCATCATATTCACATTCATATCCATCTAAACCCAAACTAATGAAAAGAGAGAAAACATATGAGAGGTGATCCTTATCTACTTTGATGGATTCAAGCTGCATAGTGAGAAGTTATATGGGTCTTGGAATAATGTTGGTGACAAATCCACCTTGTCTATTAATATTATCATATTGTGTTAGGACATGACTCTAAAAATAAGATAAATCCAAATCTCAAATAATCTATGCTAGAAGAGATAGTGGAGATGGAAATAGATGCATTGTGATGCTTAAGTTCATGTATGCTTGCCAACAAAGCAAGATTTTCTTGTTTGTTGCCATGTGATTGGGCTACATTATTACATCAATCAGGTTCGGGTTCGGGATTGGGTTTAGGTTTGGGTTTTCAAGTTTAGGTTGAGGTTTAGGTTGGGGAGTTGAGATTAGGAATAAGTGTAGGTTTAGGTTTAGGGATTTGAGAATACATTTAGGTTTTAGATTTAGGTTTAGGTTTTAGGTTATAGGTTTAGGTTTAGGTTTTAGGTTTAGGTTAAGGTTAGGTTATAGGTTATAAGTTTAAGTTATAGGTTATAGGTTAAGGTTTAGGTTATAGGTTTTGGTTTAGGTTAAGGTTATAGGTTTAGGTTAAGGTTTAGGTTTAGGTTTAGGTTATAGGTTACAGTATATAGGTTATAGCATTAAGGAATTGAGAATAGGTTAAGGTTTAGGTTTATGAAATCGAGTTCGGCTTCGGGATCGGGTTTAGGTTTGGATTTTCAAGTTTAAGTTTAAGTTTAGGTTTGAGAGTTGAGATTAGGATTAGGTGTAGGTTTAGGTTTAGAGATTTGAGAATACATTTAGGTTTTAGGTGATAGGTTAAGGTTTAGGTTTTAGGTTTAGGTTAAGGTTAATGTTTGGTTATAGGTTATAAGTTTGGGTTATGGGTTATAGGTTATAGGTTATGGTTAAGGTCATAGGTTTTGGTTTAGGTTAAGGTTATAGGTTTAGGTTTAGGTTTGGGTTAAGGTAAGGTTTAGGTTTAGGTGAAGGTGTAGGTTTAGGTTATATGTCATAGCTTTAGGGAATTGATAATAGGTTAAGGTTTAGGTTTAGGAAATTGGGTTCGGGTTCGAGATTGGGTTTAAGTTTGGGTTTTCAAGTTTAGGTTTAGGTTTAGGTTAGGGAGTTGAGATTAGGATTAGGTGTAGGTTTAGGTTTAGGGATTTGACTTTTGAGAATACATTTAGGTTTTAGGTTTAGGTTTAGGTTTAGGTTATAAGTGTAGGTTATAGGTTTAGGTTTAGGTTAGGTTATAAGTGTAGGTTATAGGTTTATGTTTAGGTTAGGTTATAGGTTAAGGTTTAGGGAATTGAGTTTAGGTTATAGGCTTAGGTTATAGGTTAAGGTTTAGGATTAGGTTTAGGTTTAGGTTATAGGTTTTGGGATTTGACAATAGGTTTAGGTTAAGGTTATAAGTTTAGGTTTATGAAATCTGGTTCGGGTTCGAGATCGGGTTTAGGTTTGAGTTTTCAAGTTTAGGTTTAGGTTTAAGTTAGGAAGTTGAGATTAGGATTAGGTGTAGGTTTAAGTTTAGGGATTTGACTTTTGAGAATACATTTAGGTTTTAAGTTTAGGTTTAGGTTATAGGTTTAGGTTTAAGTTATAAGTGTAGGTTATAGGTTTAGGTTTAGGTTAGGTTATAGGTTAAGGTTTAGGGAATTGAGTTTAGGTTATAGGTTATAGGTTAAGGTTTAGGTTTAGGTTATAGGTTTAGGTTTGGGTTAAGGTTTAGGTTTAGGTTACAGGTTTTGGGATTTGAGAATAGGTTTAGGTTATAAGTATAGGTTTAGGTTAATGTTGTAGGTTATAGGTTTAGGTCATAAGTTTATGTTATGTTGTAGGTTATAAGTTTAGGTTTTGGTTTAGGAATTTGAGAATACATTTATGTTTTAGGTTTAGGTTTAGGTTTTATGTTTAGGTTAAGGTTATAAGTTGAGGTTTAGGTTTGGGTTTTTAGTTTAGGTTTAGGTTTAGGTTTAGGTTCGGGAGTTGAGATTAGGATTAGGTGTATGTTTAGGTTTATGAAATCAGGTTGGAGTTTACGTTAAGGTTTAGGTTATAGGTTTTGGGATTTGAGAATAGGTTTAGGTTAAGGTTATAAGTTTGGGTTTAGGAAATCAGGTTCGAGTTCGGGATTGGGTTTAGGTTTGGGTTTTCAAGTTTAGGTTTAGGGTAAGGAGTTGAGATTAGGATTAGGTGTAGGTTTGGGTTTAAGGATTTGAGAATACATTTAGGTTTTAGGTTTCAGTTTAGGTTTTAGGTTGTAGGTTTAGGTTATAAGTTTAGGTTATAGGCTTAGGTTTAGGTTATAAGTGTAGGTTATAGGTTTAGGTTTAGGTTAGGTTATAGGTTAGGGAATTGAGTTTAGGTTATAGGTTATACGTTATAGGTTAAGGTTTAGGTTATAGGTTAAGGTTTAGGTTATAGGTTATAGGTTTAGGTTTAGGTTTAGGTTATAGTTTTTGGGATTTGAGAATAAGTTTAGGTTGTAAGTATAAGTTTAGGTTAATGTTGTAGGTTATAAGTTTATGTTAATATTGTAGGTTATAGGTTTAGGTTTAGGTTTAGGTTTGGGGATTTGAGAATACATTTACATTTTAAGTATAGGTTTAGGTTTTACATTTAGGTTAAGGTTACAAGTTTAGGTTATAAGTGTAGGTTATAGGTTTATGTTTATGTTAGGTTATAGGTTAAGGTTTAGGGAATTGAGTTTCCGTTATAGGTTATAGGTTTAGGTTATAGGTTTAGGTTTAGGTTAAGGTTTAGGTTTAGGTTATAGGTTTTGGGATTTGAGAATAGGTTTAGGTTTAGGTTTTATGTTTAGGTTAAGGTTATAGGTTTAGGTTTAGGTTTAGGTTAGGTTATAGGTTAAGGTATAGGGAATTGAGTTTAGGTTATAGGTTAAGGTTTAGGTTTAGGTTAAGGTTTAGGATATAAGTTTTGGGATTTTAGAATAGGTTTAGGTTAAGGTTATAAGTTTAGGTTTAGGAAATCGGGATTGGGTTCCAGTTCTGGTTTAGGTTTGGGTTTTCAAGTTTAGGTTTAGGTTTAGGTTAAGGAGTTGAGATTAGGATTAGGTGTAGGTTTAGGTTTAGGGATTTGAGAATACATTTAGGTTTTAGGTTTAGGTTTAGGTTTAGGTTATAAGTGTAGGTTATAGGTTTAGGTTATAGGTTAATGTTTAGGGAATTGAGTTTAGGTTATAGGTTATAGGTTATATGTTATAGGTTAAGGTTTAGGTTTAGGTTATAGGTTTAGGTTTAGGTTAAGGTTTAGGTTTAGGTTATAGGTTTTGGGATTTGAGAATAGGTTTAGGTTATAAGTATAGGTTTAGGTTAATGTTGTAGGTTATAGGTTTAAGTTATAAGTTTATGTTAATGTTGCAGGTTATAGGTTTAGGTTTATAGGTTTAGGAATTTGAGAATACATTTACGTTTTAGGTTTAGGTTTAGGTTTTACGTTTAGATTAAGGTTACAGGTTTAGTTTTAGGTTTAAGTTTAGGTTATAGGTTTAGGTTTAGGTTATGTTATAGGTTAAGGTTTAGGGAATTGAGTTTAGGTTTAGGTTATAAGTATAGGTTTAGGTTTAGGTTAAGGTTATAGGTTTAGGTTTAGGTTATAGGTTTTGGGATTTGAGAATAGGTTTAGGTTATAAGTATAGGTTTAGGTTTAGATTTTATGTTTAGGTTAAGGTTATAGGTTTAGGTAAAGGTTATAAGTTTAGGTTTAGGTTTAGGTTTAGGTTAGGTTTAGGGAATTGAGTTTAGGTTATAGGTTATAAGTTTTGGGATTTGAGAATAGGTTTAGGTTAAGGTTATAAGTTTACATTTAGAAAATCGGGTTTTGGTTCGGGATCGTGTTTAGGTTTGGGTTTTCAAGTTTAGGTTATGGAGTTGAGATTAGGATTAGGTGTAAGTTTAGGTTTAGGGATTTAACTTTTGAGAATACATTTAGGTTTTAGGTTTAGGTTTAGGTTTAGGTTTTAGGTTTAGGTTTAGGTTATAAGTAGTTGAGATAAAAATTTTATCCGCATACAAAAAATATTGAACCTAGTATTATCTACTACATACTAGTAACATACAACCAATATTGGAGCACCATACCATAAGCTACAAGAATTTCATGTCCCCCTGAACAAAGGTATCCTCCATTGATAACATGTGTGTGTGTGTGTGTGTATTATAAGTTCTTTATTTTCATTCACATTCACAAATACAATACACTGAGAATGCCTTTTAAGTGATGTAACACTCAAACTGCCACCAAGAATCCATTTAAAAAATTACAGCTACACTAGGATGCAAAATATCGCTCTTGAGCATCATATCAGCCCATTGAAAAATACAATACGCTAACTTGATATTATGGTTGCATTTTACACGTTGCTCACCATATGCACACCTAAATAGGCTAATTGCAATGCTTTGAAATGATTAGGCCTTGGAAACTGGTTAGCCTATGGTTGGTTCGGGCCTTTTAATTGAATTGGTTAGACTTTTTGGGACATTTAGTAATCAAATAATTGCAAAAAGAGGCATACATGATAAGTTCCCATTTTATAGGGGTTTAAAAGCACATGTCATTGTAAAATATTAGTGCACGTAACCAGAATGAGTTTGTATAATATAAATGCATCCAATCCAATCATCCATCCATGCATATGTACATGTCTAACCATCCAACCATCCATCCATGTAAATCAGAAATCCCTAATTCTGGTTGGATCCTCAGATTCCCAAAATCCTAAAATCCCCAGATGCACTTTGCAAATCCCTGTTTCATCATCCCTCTCAACAGAATAGGTGCTAAAATGCAACTAATGTTCCAAGCGGATTGCCTCCTGTAATTGAGAATATAAATAATTTGTAAAATCCCTAATTTGTAAAATCAGAAAAACCTCAATTTGGGGTCCACATTCAAATCTGTAAGCCTTAAAATCCCCAAATCCCTAAATGAGGGTCCACATAGAATCAGTAATCCACAAATTACTAAATCCCCAAACCCTTAAATCGGCATTGAGATTGAGAGAGATTGAGAGAGATGGAGGGAGAGAGAGACCTGTCAACTGAGCTTCAGAGAGAGAGAGCGAGGGCGTGCGTTGGCAGGGCATTCGTGGATCAAAGAAACACAAGAAAGGTTAGGGAGACAGAGACAGAGATAGAGAGAGAGAGAGAGAGAGAGAGAGAGGGAGAGGATTAGGGTGAGAGAGGAGAGGGGGACGCGGATTAGCTACTGATAGGTTGAGAGAGAGAGAGAGAGGGAGAGGATTAGGGTGAGAGAGAGAGAGAGAAGAAAGGGGGTCATGGATTAGCTACTGACAGGTTGAGAGAGAGAGAGAGAGAGGGGGAGGGAGAGGATTAGGGCGAGAGAGAGAGAGAGGAGTGGGGGACGAAATTAGATTGCATACTGAGTTACTCGGTACGCTTTTATCATACTGAGTAAACTTAGTTCAGCCCTCTGTGAATGTATGTAGTCTATCCCTGTCATTCATCCATTTTTCCAAATAATTTAAGGGGTTGAACCCAAAATTGAAGCATATCCAAAGATCAAGCGAATCATACCACAGGAAATAGTGGGAATAATGATTTCCACCGTTGAAACCTTACTAGGCCCCACAGTGATGTTTATTTGTCATCCAACCTGATCGTATAGACATGGATGAATGGAAAACATAAAAATAAGCTTGATCCAAAAATTATGTGGCCCCCAAGAATTTTTCAACAGTAGATGTTCAATTCACACTGTTTTCTATTGTGTGGTCCATTTTAGTGTTGGATATGCTTAATTTTTGGATTAAAGTCCTAAACTTATCCGGTAAAATGGATGGACGGAGTGGATCAAATACATAAATCATGGTCTATACAATTAAATTTAGTTTTGGTAAAAGTTAATTTTTAGGTAATACAATTCCAAACATCACATGTATACATTAATTTGAAATATTAAAGTTAATTTACTTTATTAAATTTAGTTTGTGGGGTCCACCATTATTTATTTATTTTATTCACTCCGTTCATCCATGTTAACAGATAATTTGAGGTCTAAAGAACAAAAAGGAAGCATATCCAAAGCTCAAGTGGACCACATCACAGGAAATAATGTGATTGAACCTCTACCATTTAAAATTTCTTGGAGGCCATAAAAGTTTTGGATCAAGCTGATGTTTGTGTTTTCTATTCATTCATTTATTTTTGATATTATGAACAACCTTTAACCCTTTTTGGAGAATCTGATTGGTCCAGATTGAAGAGTAAATAACTTCAGATGTTTAAATCAAAATTCACTCAAATTGTTGATTAATCTTGTTTGCACAATATCTTTCTCATATGTGGTCCATTTCAGATTATGATGTGCCTCATGTTTGGTCTCATGCCATAAGATGATCTTTATAAATAGATGGACGGCATGGATTAAACACATACATCATGGTGGGGCCCACACAACACCAACCACCAGCCATTGGATGGTCTAGGGGGAGTAGTCAATCCATTCCCCTTATTTCTGGTGTCGTCCATTTAATCTTTGAATATGATTCATTTTTTGGAACATTCTATAAAATGATCTCGAAAAATGGATGAACGGTGTGGGTTGATCTCAAATTTTCGGTAAATCCAAAACTCAAGTGGACCATGTCACACAAAGCAGTGTGGAATAATGATTTCCACTATTGATACCTTCCTTGGGCCCATAGTAATGTTAATTTGTCATCGAACATGTTCATAATATCAAAAAGATATGAATGAAGGGAAAACACAAACATCAGCTTGATCCAAAACTTCTATGATTCGTGAAAAGCATTGAATGGTATGAAGAATGTTAATCAATGACTTGGGTGGTCCAAGAGCTTAAAAATAAAGTCAATCCATGACTTGGGTGGGCCACACCACATAATATAGTGGAGAGGGGTTTCCGTAAAACTTTCATAATCATATATTGGGCCTGCCTAAATGTGATTCACATATCTAACCCACTCATTATGTGTGTCACATCAAAGCTAAAGGGGGCACATCAAATGCACAGTGTTGATGTTTGACACACATCATGATGGGCCCCACAAAACTTATTAACATTAATTCTTAGGTTCTTAAGGTGTCAATAAGTTGGGTCACAATTTTGACCAGAATATTTGACCCATTTTACATGTCTGGTCCATTCACTCTATTTTACTGATCATTACCCTCATTTTGATATACAAGTAACCTATTGTTGTCCAAACCGTTCATTTATTTACATGGCTAGAAGCAAGCCATAATGCAAAATCATGCCAATCAAGTGATTCTATGCACTTAATCAATAACATAAAATGGACAATTAAGATTGGCTGATGAAATAAAATAAGTCCAATCATCATATCGAAATATCTAGTTGACACACTTTCTATTTCTCAGGAATTTAAAGTAACACTTTGATTTGATGATTTTAACCTTGTGATTTACAACTCTTAAATGACATATGGTTAAAACAAATTAGCCACATTTAAAGAGTCAGGATTAATTGATTGGTATAATTCTTATACCATGGCTTGCTCCAACAAATAACGCTTTTACCGATGAAATTTTAGATCGTAAGTTATTTAAATTATTTATGCACTACAAGAAATAGCACTTTTACCGATGAAATTTTTGCCGATCCAAAATGATATGAATTCATCTTTAGGTGGCATGAAAATAGGATCTAAGTATGATATTTGAATTGATAATAGATATTTAGATTAGTATGAGATAAATATTGGACAGATTAAATAGAAGTCACATGCACTGTGACTCAGTTCGAGTCGTGCCCATCATTAGAAAATAATCATCGGTAAAGTGTCTTTTAGCGACGAAATACCAAAATCGTCGGAAAAAATTGGTGTTTTTGAATTTTTTGATATTTATGTACTCTCATTTTTCTCTCTCTCTCTCTCTCTGTTCCCACCATCAGCGCCCTCGCCGTCTCCCTCTCCCTCTGTCGAGGTCCCTCGCCGTCTCCCTCTCCCTCTCTCGAGCTCCCCCGCCTTCACACCTCCTTCAACAGCACTGGATCTTCAACAGCGTTGCCTCCACCGGTTCTCCATCGCCCTCACTCACCCTAACATTAAGGCTTCTTCCTCTTCAAAGGTTCCCTCTCCCTTACATTTCTAGGTTTTGTTGATTTCCTTATTACTATGACTTGAATCTAAGATTAAATGTTTTTTTTTTTAAATTATTATGTAAAAGCTCTGTACAAGCAATGAATGCATGTTTGGATTTGTCAGATCCATAGGACCATATCTCATTTCAAGTGATGTAATTGATAGGCAGTCAGATCTTGGTATAGGCCAAGCTTCAAATAGGCACCGAGCAACAAAATGGTCGGCCCATTATTTGAACGGTCCGGATCGACATGGCACTACTATGTAAAAGAATGTGGTGATCGCGCTGTGTAACACATGGATTAGTGTCATCACGGGTCACCTTCAATTGAAATCACATCTTGTGCTTGTGGCGATTTTCGCAATATTTGATGATTCTTATTGCATATATTGATTAAATGCAATTTATTTCTCTTTTGATGATTCTCGTTACATATATTGATTAAATGCAATTTATTTTTCTCATTTTCTTCATTAAGATTTTCTAATTTTATATTAATTTCATGAACTTTGGAATGTTTGAGCTCCTGAAGCCCCATCTAGTTATATTTTTTTCTATAGATGTAAACCTTAGATATATTTACTATGGTTTTAATCTGTAGCTAAAAGCTTGCTACACCATTAATAAATAACGATGGTGTAAGGAGCTCTACAGGGCCTAAAAAAATATGTGTGTTCTATCTAAGCTGTCCATCTATTTTGAAATTTTATTATAGGTCATGAAACTAAAAATCAGATAGATCGAAGGCTAAAGTGGACCACATGATAGGAAACATGGAGATTAAATCACATGTGCTTCCTATGGTGTGGTCCACTTGGGCCTTCAATATAGTTTATTTTTGGGATCATGTACTAAAATTATTTAGTAAAATTAATGGACAGAATGGATAAACCAAATACATCAAGGTGGGCCCCATGGAACCCTGAGAGGACCGTCCATGGGTCCCTCTCACTGTTAGACGCCCAAAAATGGACGTGCGCTCAAAACAGAGCTGCGCCCAAAAACCCTCATCTCTCTCTCTCTCTTCTCACTTTGTTCCCTAAACCCATCTCTCATCTTCCTCCCTCTCTCTCCCCGTTCCCCAATCCTCTCTCTCCCGATCTCTGCTCCATCTTTCTCAATCTCCTCCCTCTCTCTCCAACTTATCTTTGTCGTCTCTTCTATCTCCCTCACATCATCGATATGACTCCATCGCTGTAACCCCTCTTTCTTTCCTTCCCTCCCTCTCCTCTCTCTCTAGCTGCCTTTCTCTTTAAGATGTTGGAAATGGTAGGGTTTCTGTGAGCTCTTAAATATGTAAGCTTTTATTATTAGTTTATTTTATCAAGTCCCATTTGTTTGCTGCTCTTTCTCTATGCGTGTGTGTGTAGTTGTCTTTCTCTATTTAAGATAAATGATAGGGTTTCTTTGAGATCTTAATATGTAGGATTTATTATTATTATTATTATTATTATTATTATTATTATTATTATTTCATGATTTGTGTCTTTACAATGACAGAATCTTATTTCTTACAAGAAGTAGTTTTCACAAACAGGGCTGCGAAGTGGTTTTTCTGGCATTTCTATTCTTCAATCAGTCATTTCAGTGACTTCCTATAAGCCAAATCCGGATTTCTAATTTCTATATTTTATATTTCTGAATTGGGTTTTCAAGGGAAACTTCTACATGATTCATAACCCGAATTTGATGTCTAACCGATTGGAATCTGGTTTTTCTATCCTGAATTGGGAATTTGATTTAGCAAAGTTGTAATCCAAATCAGGGTCTATCATTTCCATCATTTCTAGTCGTGAATTGGGTCTGGAAGGGATTTATTTCACCAATTATTGAAACCCAAACAATACTTCTTGCTGGAAATGATTTTGCTTGAATTTTACATGGATTTTCTATTCTTGAATTGGAATCCAGAATTGGGGATAGGACTGTAGAGTGATCCTTTGGAGTGAATAATTTGGATTGTGGAGTGATCCTTTTGAGTGAAAATCACAATCCAAACCAGGTTTTGTGATGTATGTCTTTTTAAATTGGGTTTTTTGATGGCTTCATTTGATTAATAATACAAAATCAGAATAATGTTTCTTACTGCAAGTAGTTTTGGTGAATCCGATTGTAGTGTTTTTCTAGCATTTCTACTCTTGATTTAGTGCCATTTCAGTGACTCATTGCGAGCCCAATGCGGATTTCTAATTTTAACAGCGAAATTTAAATAAATAAAGGAAAGATAACACTTTAAACAAATTACAATATGAAAATGTAAAGTAACCTCAAATAGAGAGATTGATACCAATGTTGTTCTAAGGACAAACTTGTACCATAAAAACCAAGGGTTTATGGCAAGACAACCTTACTAGAACAATTTGAATATCAAAAACTCAAACTAAAAGGAAATAAAGGAAATAACAAGAAATAAATTCTAAACTATTACAACATTCCCCACAATGCTTGAAATGTAAATATTACAACATTCAAATCCACACATCCTACAAACTTGAATGATAAAAGAAATGGAAATAACACAAACATTCAAATCACAAGGCATAAAGAATTATAGTGGTTTTCCTGTATGTACACCAACTATTAAACAATAGCCACATAGCTTGCTACTCCACTCCTAATATCCTCACATAGGGGATATTAGCGTTCACTATGAAAAATAGGTTTTTCTCAGGTTCACTCAAAACCTTCACAATTGTGTCTTTCAAATGGGCTTACACAATTCAAAAACCCCTACTTCTGCGTTTTCTGACTCTCCTAAGATAACCAATAGATTCAGATTTTTCTGGCTTAATCTCAAATAAAACCAAAAGAAGGAAATTTACAATAATGTAAAATACCTAGATTTCTCCTTTTGTTGCAGCCTGGAAGAACCAAGTCAGAGTAGAAGTTCGAAAGTAGAAGTTTAATGTCCAATACTCACTTAAGAAATGGTTCTAGGATCTAATTGATTTTAAATTAAACCAATTAGGCTAGCTCTATTTGATTTTAATTCCAAGAAGAAGGAATATAGCAATTCCCTTTTCAAATTAGATTGGAATATAGAAACAAAATCAAATCGACAAAGCTAACAAAAGAGAATATTAAATATGCACAATGTAGCTTAGCAAAAACACAAACTTATCTCAAAGTGATAGCTTGATTTTACTTTTAATTCGATATAAAACTCTAAAATTCGCGTGCTATTTATAGATGCAGAAATCGCACCTTTGACTGGTCCTGGGGACACTACGACTGGTCGTAGGTCGAACAGATTTTTGAATATTGAGTGCGATCGGATAAAATCATTTCACGACTGGTCATAGGCTGTTCACAACCGATCGTGATACCTCCACGATTGGTCGTGACCATCTACGACTAGTCGTGAGGCACCAAGTTTGGTCACTGTAGTTTGAGTCGTAGATCCTGGGCTGGTCGTAGGACGAGTCGTACACTATTCACACGACCGGTCGAGTAGAGTCCAGGACTGGTCGTGGACGAATAAAAAATTCTGAAAAATTACAACAAACTTAGGACTGGTTTAGAAATTTCTTGGACTGGTCGAGGCACTGCTAGGACTAGTCGAACAGAGTTCAAGACTAGTCTTAGAACAGTCCAAATTCATATAAAGTGATTCAGTTTGAATTATGTATACAAAATGACCTACCCCAAGGTCAATCTAAGGTCTTTCATACATTAAATGTGAAGTATGGACATTGAGTCTTCATTTCTTCAGATGATGGTTGACCTTTGAAGATTATGAAGCTTCAAGATCTCTACAAGATGTAACTTGAGATCTTCTAAAGCTTGGATTTGTCTTGAACAAGCACTCGCATTTTCAATGTAGCTTTAAAAACTCTGAACATTGAAGTTTACAAAAGTGGACAAAGTACTTGGCCTTGCATGTCTTGAAGTAGAGGTTCATTCTCAACTTGAAGCATTGTGATGCAGTGCCTTGAACATATAAACCAACATGCTACACAAGACACAGATTGTGTTTTTGGCCCCACAAAATTTGACAACCAAAGGAGCAGGAAACCATAACACTTAGAATCTCTCCCTTTGTCAAATTTGTGACAAAAGACACTCCAATAAAAATAATAGAAGCACAACATGGTCAATAAGGAATCATGCACCAGTTATAGAAGAAAACCAGTAACAGTTTGGTTAGAGAATTATACACCAGTTATTATCAACTAGCACACATCATTATGAACTAGGCAAAGCAAGTCAAAACCCTTACTTATTTACTCTCCCTGAGTAGCACACACACATATATATCCATAAAAATTAATGCTACTACCCCACAATCCATATCCATTCCAATCAATCCAAACTACTTGAAATCTTCTCCCCCCTTTTTGTCACAATATGACAAAGGAAGCAAAGAGGAAATGGAAAAGAAGGATTGACAAGAGAGTAATAAAGGAATTAACTAGACAAGATATGAGAAAAATATAAGCAAATTCAAAGTTCACATCTCATTACCCAACATAAACAAAAATCAGTTAACCAAACTGAAGTAAAATAAAGCCTACTCACTAATAAAAGCAAAGTAAAAGAAAAGTTATTACAGACTAAAGGATAAACCACCTAATCAGATCCAGAAGAAGGAGCAGGTATGGAAGAATCAAGTTGATGAAGGCTCTGTTTAAGCACCTAAGATACTTGTACATATATTTAAATTGTAATCATGAGCAACATTCATGTTCTCTACCTTCTCCTCAAGTGCACGTAGACGCGCATCAAAATCAGATGGTTCATAGTCAGGATCATTTCCAGAGTTTGATTCAATTTCATCAAAAATGTCATCTATATTCATATCATTAGGAGGAAGATCATCACCGTCTTCTTCATTCCCTACTTCAACTCCACCACCACCCATATCCACTTAGCCAGGAGCCAATTCCAATTTCATCTTGTTAATATTTGAATTGCTGAAAATGATGTGATGAATAGGAGCCTCTCTAACAGGCATAACAACTAGCATGTGAGTAGCTAATATAGTCATAAGATAGGTAAATGGAACATCTTTGTGACTTGGATGGAGACGAAACTGAATGATGGAGTGGCATATTAAAGAAGGAAGACAAACTTTAGTACCAGAGATGACAGAATGCAAAATCCGAACCATAAAGGAAGTCAGTTCTGTTTTATTACCAGAACGTGGATACAGATTTGAAATAAAGATTCTATAGAGCACCCTGTACCTGGGTAACAAGTACTTTGAGGGGAGCACATTCCCCTTATGAGTTCATTCCACATTCATAATGCATAATGCTCTAGTGAGCATGCATTTTTTTTATTCTGAGGGTTTCTCAACTAGAGTATGAATAGGAATACCCTCGTCATTAACAGGTATGTCCATTAAAACTGAAATCAGATGGCGGTCAATTTCAAATGGACTTTCTCTAGCATCAATTTTAAATGTTAAATTCTCAGTTGAAAAATCATAAATGCAAGCAAACATGGCCTGCGCAATAGACTGGTATGCTAGCCCACCCCAATGTAGGATGTTAGCCCAACCTACAGATTGGAGAAGTGGAAGGAGACCAAAAGGAGCAATGTGTCCAAGATCAACAGGTCGCTCAACAATAACATTGTGCAAACGCAAATCCCGCACATATGAGGGATCATCTTCGAGTGACCGAAGGTTGCGTCATGCTATTGGAGTAGATCTAGAAGAAGATGGACTACGGAAAGTTTTCTTTTTCCCTCTAGCATCTATTTACAAGAAGAAACTCAAAGAAACAAGAAGATGCTAAGAGGATAGAGTGGGGTTTCCTAAGATCAGATTATGAAGGAAAAAACCCCAAAAATTTTCAAGGAGTCATGAAATAAATCACTTCAAATAGGGAAAGGAACTGATTTGCATGAGAATCTACAAGAAAAACTTGAAATGATGTACTAACCTTGAGGAATGAAACAGATGGGTACAACTAGTCGTGCCACGGCTCGTTGGAGAGGAAATAGGAAATGAGGAAGATGAGTTTTTCCTCAAATTAAAAAGGTCCAATGCGCTACATGATTGGTCGTGGGATGTCCTCGACCAGTCGTGCCATGACTGGTCGAGCACGTCCTCGACTGGTTGTGTACCAACAAAAACATGCATTTTTTATAAAAAAGTTGAAATTTAAACCAATAAATTATCAAATATATATACACTATAATACAAACATGCGTGAATATTCAGTTTAGATTGCATATACCAAGATCAAATTTTAATTTATTAAACCTGCTCTTGTCGAGCGGTTTAGTGAAAATGTCAGCAAGTTGAGTCTCGGTCGGAATGTATTCTAAAGATATTAGCTTTTCTTCCACTAATTCACGAATGTAATAAAACCTAATGCCAATGTGCTTGGTACGTAAATGTTGGATTTAATTTTTAAAAATATTTATTACACTGGAATTATTACAATATAAAACCATTGAATCTTGTACAAATCCATAATCACTTAATATTCTATTCATCCATACAAGCTGAGTACATGCATTTCCAGCTATGGTGTATTCAGCCTCAGTAGTTGAGAGCGATACAGAACTTTGCTTCTTGCTAAACCAAGAAACTAAAAAATTTCTGATATAGAAACAACCACCACTGGTTGATTTCCTATCATCGATATTTCCAGCCCAATTAGCATCAGTGTACCCAGCCAACTGAATACTTGTATCATATGGATATCAGAGACCTAAATTAGTTGAACTTGTGACATATCGCATAATTCGCTTAACAGCAGTTAGATGAGAATCTTTAGGGTCAGATTGATATCTAGCGTAAATACCAACACTAAGAGCAATATCTGGTCCATTTACAATTAGATAAAGTGAACTACCAATCATACTGCGATATAATTTAGGATCCACATTTTTACCTGTAGAGTCTTTTGAGAGTTTTAAAGTTGTACTCATAGGAGTATGAAAATTTTTTCATTCTCAAATCCGAACTTTTTAATCAAGTTCAAAGCATATTTGGTTTGAGAAATAAAAATACCATCAGGTTGTTGTTTTACTTGCAACCCCAGAAAATAATTTAATTCCTCAACCATGCTCATTTCGAACTTAGATTTCATTAAATCTGCAAACTCAATAGTCATGTTAGTATAGGTAGATCCATAAATAATATCATTAACATAGATCTGTACCATTAAGATATCATTGTTATGTTTTTTAACAAAAAAGGTCTTATCAACACTTCCCATTTGAAAATTATGACTTAGTAAAAACTTAGTCAATTTTTTGTACCATGCCTTGGGAGCTTGTTTCAATCCGTAGAGAGCCTTTTTACAGCGGTAGACATGATCAGTGTTCTTAGGGTATTCAAAACCCATTGGTTGTTCAACATACACTTCTTCATGTAGATCACCATTTAAAAAGGCACTTTTTACATCCATTTGATAAATTTTGAATTTTCTAAAGCAAGCAATGGATATAAATAGTCTGATTGATTCAAGACGAGCTACTGGGGCAAAGGTTTCATCATAATCGATACCTTCAATTTGAGTGTACCCTTGTACAACCAGTCTAGCCTTGTTTCGAATTATATTACCAAGTTCATCAAAATTATTTTTAAAAATCCACTTAGTTCCAATAATATGTTTATCTTTAGGTCTAGGAACAAGATACTAAACATCATTCTCACAAATTAGTTAAGCTCTTCTTACATCGCAACTATCTAGTTTTCGTCAGTAAGAGCTTCTTTTATGTTAACCGGTTCTATCTGGGATGTAAAGCACACGTAATTACATATGTCTTCTAGTTGTCTACGAGTGCGCACACCAGTGAGAGGGTTTCCAAGAATTTAAGTAGTTGAATGATCTTTAACAGTCCTCAGTTTAGAATTAGTTTGATTTGATGAAGTATCTGCTTTGTCAATTAAAAGAACTTCATCATTATCTGAACTTGAGACAGGTGTATTCAAGTGATCATCAATGACCACATTGATAGACTCTTGAATAACATCGGTCCTCTTATTCAGTACTCAATATGCTTGACTGTTCAAGGAATATCCTAAAAAGATACCTTCATTACTTTTAATGTCAAACTTACCCAGATTTTCACGGTCACGTAAAATATAACACTTGCTGCCAAAAACTCGAAAGTATTTGACAGTAGGCTTCTTATTGAACCATATTTCATAAGCTGTCTTATAGTTTGATTTTCTCGTATAAACTCGGTTGATTGTATAGCAGGTAGTATTAACGGCTTTAGCCCAAAGATTTTTAGGGAGCTTCATACTATTCAACATTACATTTGTCATTTCTTGAAGCACTCTATTTTTCTTTCAACAATTCCATTTTGTTGTGGTGTTTTAGGTGCAGAGAATTCATATGATATTCCCAGATCATTACAGAATTGCTAAAACTGCTATTCTTAAATTTTGATTCATGATCGATATGGATCTTACCGACTTGAGAACATTTTTCCGTTTGGATTCATTTGAGAAGTCTTTTCACTTTATCAGGGGTTACTGATTTATCCTTTAAAAAGGCTACCCAAGTGAATCGGGTATAATCATCTATGAATACTAGTATGTATTTTTTGCCACCTTGACTCTCCATCCTGGTTGGTCCTATATGATCCATGTGGAGAAGTTCTAGAGGTTTAGATGTGGTATGGGAGTCCACCTTTTTGTGAGCACTCCTTGCTTGTTTGCCAATCTGGCATTTGCCACATATTTTGTCTACTTTCGGTAATTTAGGTAGACCTCTTATCAGTTCTCTTTTGCTCAATCTATATAGATTACGGTAGTGTACATGTCCAAGGCGTTTATACCATAATTCAGTCTCATCGGTATGGACCATGTAACACGATTGAATAGATGACATGGAATCACTAACAATATATCAGTTTCCAGGCATTCTACGACCAGTTAATATTACTGAACCATTTTTGTTTAAAATTTCACACCTTAGGTTAGAAAATTTTACACTATGATTTTTATCGCATATTTGAGATATGCTTAATAGATTGTGTTTTAACCCTTCAACATATAAAACATTCTTAAATAAAGGGCGGTTAGAAAGTTGAACCGTACCTTGGCCAATAATCTTGCAGTTGCTACCATCACCAAAAGTGACTGAACCATCAGCCATGTCTTTAAGATCGGTGAATAGACATTTATCACCAGTCATATGCCTTTAGCATCTACTGTCTAAGTACCACTTTGAATGGCTTGAAGCTTTGAAACCCGTGTGGGCAACCAAGTAAGTAACCTTAGGAACCCATTTCATAAATGTTTTGGGTTTAGGAATATAGTTGGTCTTCTTGTATTTGTAATTGTTGTAAGAATGACCCACTGAGTTAGATTTTAAGAACTCCTTAAGCAAATTAACTATCTTTTCAGCCAAAGGGTTTTGATCCTGATTTTTATAGTTGATATAATTACTTTTAGGTTTGAAAGATTGAAAAGTTTTAACATTTTTAGAAAAATTTTGATTTGAACCATTTCCTTTTGAGTTTAAAGATTCTTCTTTCACAAACTTAGGAAAAGTATTCTTCTGTTTAGGAGGAACATTTTTATCGTAACCCAAACCAGATTGGTCGCCACATTTTCTTGATCCAAACAAAAGTTTTTCTAACTTTGGATCACCTTGGGCATACCTCCATGTATCCTTTAAACTCAAAAGAGAAGAGACTTCAAGTTTAAGATTTTCATTTTCAGATTTTAGATTTTTTCATTAGGGAAGTTTTGAAATCTAAATCGCATTTTGATTTTTCAAAACAATCTGAAATGTGGGATTTTTCTAAAACAAGTGAATCAAAATTTTCTTTAAGTTTTAAAAACTTTTCTTTTTGAAGTTTTAGTTTTACGACAATTTTACAACTTTCCTTGTATGGGGCATTGTAAGCATCTTGAAGATCTTCACTTTCATGATCACTATTCAGATTTTCTTCACTAGTTGAATCATCATGATTTGAAAAAGTGAACTTGGCTAGACTCATAAGGGCTTTGACTTCATTCCCTGACTCGGTTTCAGAATCTTTTGATTCAGAAGAAGCTTCAGTGCTAAAAGATTCATCCCAAGTAGCCAACATTGCTTTCTTTTTAGGTTTGACCTTTTTAGGACACTTGTTTACTAAATGACCATATTCTTAGCAGTTGTAACATTGACTATCTTTTAATGATTTCCAAGTTTTAGATTTGGATATTTTCTTATCATTTAATTTTTGAAAATCAACCCTCTTTTTACTTTTGAAATTTTTAAAAAACTTTTTAGCTAAAAGAGACATCGTCTTCAGAATTTTCTAAATCAGAATTTTCTTGAGAAAAACATTTAGAAGATTTAAGGGCGATAGATTTACCTTTACGAGCTTTAAAGTTTAACTCATAGGTTTGTAAAGACCCAACTAATTCTTCTACCCTCATATTATCTGTATCACGAAGTTCCTGAATCGCAGTTACCTTAGAATTGAACTGTTCAACAAGTGAGCGCAATATCTTTGCACATACTTTACTTTCAGGGATTTTGTCACCAAGACCCCACATAGAGTTTACAATGTCATTTAATCTAGTATAGAAATCCATAAACATTTCATTTTCCTTTATATGTATTTCCTCAAATTTGGTTGTGAGGATTTGGACTTTAGATTTATTGACAATTGATGTACCCTCGTGTGTCATTTCTAAAATATCCCAAACTTGCTTTACAGTATCACAGGATATAATTCTTTTGAATTCATCCGGTGATAGTGAGTAAGTGATTGCATTTAGTGCTTTTACATTAGCACTACTCTCACTTTTCTGAAGTGTAGTCCAAGTAAAATAAGGTGAGACTTTCATTGATTTTGATCCATCGATACCAATCACTTCAGTGGTAGGAGGGATCCATTCAGTCACCGTGGCTTGCCACACACTCTCATTCATGGATTTAAGGAAAATCCTCATCCTGACTTTCCAGTAAGCATAATTGGAGCCATCAAATGGTGGAGGCCTAGTGACTGAAAGGCTATCAAAGTTTGACATCTTATAAATAACTTAGATCGATTAGCTTAGGAAATAAATCCAAAAATATAACAATAAAAACGAGCTATTAGGCTCTGATACCACTTGAAAAGGACTAGCTATGAGTCTTAGAGGGGGGGTGAATAGGACTATGCCAAATTAAAACTTTAGAAGCGGAATTTAAATAAATAAAGTAATGATAACACTTTAAACAAATAACAAAATGGAAATATAAAGCAACCTCAAATAAAGAGATTGATACCAATGTTGTTCTAAGGACAACCTTACCATAAAAACTAAGGGTTTATGGCAGGACAACCTTACTAGAACAATTTGAATATCAAAAACTCAAACTGAAAGGAAATAAAGGAAATAGCAAGAAATAAATTCTAAACTAATACAACATTCCCCACAATACTTGAAATGTAAATATTATAACATTCACATCCACACATACATCCCACAAACTTGAATGATAAAAGAAATGGAAATAACACAAACATTCAAATCACAAGGCACAAAGAATTATAGTGGTTCGCCTGTGTGTATACCAACTGTTAAACAACAGCTACAAAGCTTGCTACTCCACTCCTAATATCCTCACATAGGGGATATTAGCGTTCACTATGAAAAATAGGTTTTTCTCAGGTTCACCCAAAACCTTCACAATTGTGTCTTTCAAATGGGCTTACACAATTCAAAAACCCCTACTTCTGCGTTTTCTGACTCTCCTAAGATAACCAATAGATTCAGATTTTTCACGCCCCGGACTCGGTAACCGGATTCACAAGGAACCGGATGGCCGGTGCCGACGACCTCCGTAGTACCCCATTCTCGGCTCCTGAGCTGTTTAGATCCTGGGATCCTACAAGGAGGATTTCCATAACAATATAACCATTTCCAATACGAGCATACCCAAGATCACAACAAGTAAATCTGAGAATAAAAAGGCACTTATCACAAAATCCACTAAGAATTTGAACTTTTACAAGTTTACATGAGGTCCAAAAGGACATACATAAGATAATAGAAGAAAGAAAGGAAGGATGCAATACTGGGTCCTCAAGCTCAGCTCTAATCCAAACTCTGCCACTGCAACACCTGCCTAGGATCTCCTGCACGCATCAATCGTGCATAAGCTTATAGAAGCTTAGAGGGTGGTGTAAGTGTGTGATAATAGTGCACAGAAGAATAATAGGAGATACAGGAAGGAGACATGCTCAATGAGAATATCACTAGCCTTACCAAGGCTTATCATGAATATGATGCAATGAGTACTGGACGCCATACCAAGGCAATGCATGAAGGGGCTTACATAACCAATACTAATGCGATGCAAGTAATGCCAGTGTTCATAACCAAACCGTATGTCAAGTATATTTCCAATCATAAGGAAATCACCGGGGTCCATTACACTGCTGGATGACTGCCGCTCTACAGACCCCGCACAGTCAAACGAGCGTAAGAGACCTCACTACCCGCCTGTGGACAACCAATCACCAGCAAGGCATGACTTTAGCGGACCCATTCACGAGCTGGTCGACTCGGCCTAGCAATGCCCTCTTACATCAAGGCTAGTAAGGCCACACCCCTATCCAACCGACTACACGACAGTGGGAGTCGCGGCCTAATAGTATAAGGCCCTCGTGCGCTCATATATTCCACTCGGTCACGGCGTTGGAGCAGATCCTTGGTACCATGGAAGTTTTGGGAATTTCACCCATGGGCATCCTATGCACCCAGTATGCTCAAGTAACATTTCCGGTGTCCAAACATGGCCATCCATGATGTATCTATGGAGGCTACAACCCTGATGAAGCAAGGGTGATAATGCTCATATATTATGCAATGCCAGATGCATGAATCACACAATCAACTATACATCAATTCCAAGCATCCAACATGCTCAAGAGGGAATATTACGTCCCTCGGGAAGACAGCATGCAATGCCCAATGACACAATCATAACCACACACACAGTGTCATCCAAGCATACAATGATGCACATGGGTCATGAAGATGGGTCTAGGCGCATTATGCGGCGATATACAAAGTAAATTACATTCCTCCTATCCAAGAAGGAACCAAGACTAGGTACTTAGACAATATCCATAAGGAATCCCACCTCTAGTGGGGGCCCATTTACAGGGTAGCCCACAAGACTAAGCATACAACTTTGGGTCTAAGTAATTTAGAAATGAGCCTAGCAACTGTCTAAGATAAGTATCCAATCACTTTTAAATACAACCGGACCTAGAGGGGTCCATAATGGGGACATTTAACCACCATTCCCCAAAAAGGCATATCTACCATGAACTATATGGATAAAAGGCCCAAGGCCTACATTTAAGATAAAAATAAAAGTAATTACATACATATATTCCTCATAATAGGCCATAAAAAGATATAATACCACTTTTAACAACATGGCTCTAAGAGGGGAATTAAGGCCCAAGGCCCAATTCCCAATGGCCATAGAATCCATGCATTAAGTTGGACTTGGTGGGCAGCCCGCGTACACAATATACGGCCCAAAAATAGGTTTAAGTTTGGATGAAATGGGCCCCACTACATCAGCCCAATAATTAGTAATTTAAGTAGGCAACCGAGGGCCCAATACTATCCTTACCTCAGCCCATAAGTCCATCAAAATGGTGGAAGTCGGCCCAATGTATGGTTGGGCCAAGCTGGGATGTCCCTGTCCAATCTGGGCTCACTAGATGTCCCAAAATTCTGATCTTAAGATGGGGTCCTCATAAGATCACTAAAAGTGACCTAAAAGAATGCACTGATTAAGCCCAAGGATTATAAGAAAGCATAAGCATGTAACACGTACACAAGTTCTCAATATGGTGAGCCCCACAGTTAAATAAAGTTGTAACCATAAAATTGTACATTGAAGGCCCTTTGATAAACTTTTGGCCCGTTTGACTTCCTGGGCCTGCTAAGGTCCAGAAATTAGTTGAGTATGTGGAAATAATCTCATGAAGGCCAACTATACTCACCGGGAAACCCCACCAGATGGAGAGTGTGTATATATCATGAAAAGATCAAGTAGGCCTACTACTGGATTGTGAGTCCAGCAACAACCCAAGGCAGAGAGTGCTTCCACAATCGGGCGATCCAAGGCTTGGACGGCCTGGACCAAACATGCATTAAGGTAGGTTCTACATACATGCATATTGAGCCTTAAATAAATAGCCTAAGGTCTATGGTGGGCCTTTAACCACCCATAGAGAAACCTATGAGCTTACCTTAGGATCACCCAGGAGGACATCCAACCTCAACTGGTTTCCAAGAGGTAGCTCACCACTACCCATATAATGAAAGATCTAAGGCCTAAGCAATGCGTGGACTAGTAGGCCATACACCAAGCCCAACTCATAAGCCATATAGTGGGCCCTCAAGTAATGTTTGGGCCCAACCACAAAGGTCATAATTCCACATATTGTGGTGGGCTTCATGGGCAGCCCAGAATTCATTTACATGGGCAAGTTTCACATTTAACACAAGTGAGTTGGGCCTCACTTTTGGCCTAAGTACAGGGTCGGTTTAATGGGCAGCCAAGGGCCCAACTTCTTGTGTATCATTGCCCCTAAGCCCATCACAATAGATAGGAGAGTATAGGCTCAAGATCAGTGGGCCTATCCAAAAGAATTGAGTCCACAAGGCCTACTTGCTAACACAAACATGCATATACTGTATCACATAATGGGCCCTAAAGAAATAGCCCAAAACAAAAGTCATCCAATTCATACATTATGGTGGGCTTGAGGGCAGCCCATAAACCCAAGAATACACATAGGCAAGGCATATACTGATAGTGTGGGCCTTACCACATCAGCCCAAAGACTTAGCAAGGCCCTCCACACTATACATTTATGTGGGCCCCGCAAGTCAGCCCATAATTAAGCATTTCATGAGGGCATCACGGCTACTAAATACACACGGTCAGCCTGTAGACGGCCCGTTGGGCCCGTGAAATAATAAGGTCTGGCCCTGCACGATCTTGGGCTCAAGAAATAGGTTTCCAGCCCATTGGGCCTATAAACTACCAAAAATCTGGTTAAGGCTAACCCCAACATCACCACAAAGGTTGGCCTTAAGAGGAACTAATTACGCCCAAAAATATCTAAGGAAATAAGGCAAGGAGTATGTGCAACACTCCCTTAAATCTGGTGGGCCACAACAGCTCCAAAACAATCAACTATGGAGCAAATTTGGGCCCCTTGTTGGAATTTCAGCCCACCCACTTCCTGGGCCTGCTGGAATCCAGAAATTTATGTAATTCAATGGGTTACCAGCCCATGGTGACCCACACATATCACAGTGGGTCCCACCAGATGAGAGGGGAATGCACAACACACATTAGAAGTGGGCCATGCTGCTGGAATACTAGGCCCAGCAACAGCCCAAGGTAGGGGCGTCCCGTGGTGGGTAGTCCTACGGGCCTGAGTATCTGGCCCAAAACCGACCCAAGTTTGTAGGCCACACCACGATCAGTACAGGGGCCCGATGGCCATGAAAATTTATAAGATGGTCCTCCCATAGGTGGACCACGAATCCTCAAAATTTTGTGATTTTTGGACGATCAGAAGTATTTTAATTAATTTAAATAAATCAGACCATTAAGAAAATCTGGTGAATCGGGACACCTGGACGTGGTGAGCCATTCCAGCATTTTTCACGGTGTACACAGGGCTCCATTGGCCCCAAAAATTTGTAGGTGAGTCCCACCATGGGTGGACCACCTCTCTGTAAATTTTCATGATTTTAGGATACTCAAAAGTATTTAAATTAATCTAAATAATACAATCTATCCAGGGTGAAATATTGCTGGAATATAACTGTCCTGAATTTGGGCCATCCAATGGGTGGGTTCTGGGCCTCCAAAATTCCTGAAATTTGGACCCAAGGTCCCTCATCAAGCCTAAAACAAGTTGGCATCCAGAAATATGGCCCACCTTCTTAGAAATTATTTTTTTTAATATTATTTTTATGGGACTATGCTGCTGGACTGCACAGCAGAAATTTCTGGCAGTCCAGTATGTTGGCCCACCCTTTTGGATGCCCAAATAGGATTCCTTGGCCCTGAAATTTTGTGGATAGGTCCTACTATGGGTGGGACACCTCCCTACAAAAATTTAAGATTTTTGGGATAGTAAAAATATTTTATTTAACTCATGCAATTTATGGACAGCAAGGTCCAGATTTTTATTTTCCTGCTGCAGCAATGTTGTTGTCCCTGACTTTAGCACCCCATTTGAGTGGGCCCAGGTCTATGTAAGTTTGGAAAAATACAAGGCCAACCTTCCTATACAAGTATACATTAAGGTGGGGTCCACAAAGGTGGCCCAGCATTTCAAAATCAGGCTGATATTTATGAGTTTCCAGCAAACAGTGTAGCTGGACAGTCCAGAAAAATCTGGACCGTCCACCCTCCTTGGCCCACCCTTTTGGGTGATCAAATAGGGACATTTGAAGCTGAGGTTTAGCATACTTTTAGGTGGGGTCCATACCTCAAAGAGAAGTCTAAGAAATCAGGAAAAATGAGACCACAAACAAGGCCTACAACACATACATTACAGCATAAAAAAATTCCAGCAATCTGGACAGCAACATGTTGCTGTCTAGATCAGCCCAAAAATTTAATAAATGGGAAATAAATCATAGATTCCATAAGGTGGGGTCCACCCTGATGTGTCACACAACTCCCAAGCCCAGCACCTCCCCAAGAAAATCCATAAAATCAGGCCCAAAGGCTTTCCAAATCAAGCAGCAAAACTAGGCAGCACAGTTGGGCCTGGGTGTCCAACAACTTGGGCCTGGATGTCCCAAAATTTAAAAATTCTGGTTGCATGGCACATCAGGTGGGCCACATAATCATTACATCCAAACCATAGAAAGTGGAGAAGAGAGGAATAAAGGAAATCTCATCAAGATGGGGTCCATGGAGAATGGCCCCATCAAGATCACATGCATGCAAGTGATGGCTAAAAAAAAACCTTATCCAAGGAGTGGTGGACCTTCACCATTGATGTGGTGAGTCCTACACTCTCCATATGAAGCAACAAAAGATCTATGACAATAAGAATCATGCAATCTATCCTACATGCTCACCCACTTGTTGGATCTTCAAGATTCTTCAACCACCATGCTCCTTAAGCTTCAAGGAAGGGGGTTCAATGGTGATGATGGATCTTTGATGGTTAGATCTAGGGGGAGAAGAAGAGGATAGAGGGCTGGAAAAAAATCAGCAATGGAGGACATTTGCAAAGAGGAGAAGAGAGAAATGAAGAAAGAGAGAGGGAGATGAGAGAGTTTCTAAGGTTGAAATGATTGCTTTCTTAGAAAAAGATGAATTTTTGAAAAGAGAAATAATCATTGCTCATGGGATAAGGTGGCTCATCATTGCCTAGAGAAGCCAATCTCATCATGGTTTTCTTGAGAAAAGAAGCCATTATTGCTAGCCTAAAGGTGGCTTACATTGGGAATAGTGCACATGGGGAAATGTGCAATCAGGTGGGTCCCACCAAAAATGCAATCAACGGTCCAAATAATGCGCGGCCCATAACTTTTGATGGACATGCCGGATTTACGCATGAGATGCGGCGTTGGAAACGCGGCGACGATGCGGTCGCAATGGCATAGGTCTTGGGTCAATCCAAGTTGGGTCTACGTGACTGAACTCATGGATAACCACAAACACTATCCGATGGTCATAGGTCATTAGAATTTGACCGGTAGGACCGCGGGACCAAAATAAATGAGATGCATACACACACACACAAATGGCTCTCCTCAGATAACCAACAAATTGAGATTTTTCTGGCTTAATCTTAAATAAAACCAAAAGAAGGAAATTTACAATAATGTAAAATACCTGGATTTCTCCTTTTGTTACAGCCCGGAAGAACCAAGTCAGAGTAGAAGTTCGAAAGTAGAAGTTCAATGTCCAATACTCACTTAAGAAATGGTTCTAGGTTCTAATTGATTTTAAATTAAACCAATTGGGCTAGCTCTGTTTGATTTTGATTCTAAGAAGAAGGAATATCACAATTCACTTTTCAATTCAGATTGGAATATAGAAACAAAATCAAATCAACAAAGATAACAAAAGAGAATATTAAATATGCACAAATTAGCTTAAAAATGAACACAAACTTATCTCAGAGTGATGCCTTGATTTTACTTGAATTGGATTATCAAACTCTGAAATTCGTCGTCTATTTATAGTTGCAGAAACTCGTCTACGATCTTAAGGACACTATGACTGGTCGTAGGTCGAACAGATTTTTGAATATTGAGCACGATCGGATAAAATCGTTTCATGATTGGTTGTAGGCTGTTCACGACTGGTCATGATACCTCCACTATTAGTCGTGACCATCCTACGACTGGTCGTGAGGCACTACTAGGTTTGGTTGCTGTAGTTTGAGTCATAGATCCTGGACTGGTCGTAGGACGCGTCGTGCACTATTCACATGACCAGTTGAGTAGAGTCTAGGACTAGTCGTGGATGAACAAAAAATTCTAAAAAATTACAACAAACTTAGGACTGGTCTAGGAATTTCTTAGACTGGTCGAGGTAGTGCCAGGACTAGTCGAACAGAGTTCAGGACTAGTTTAGAACAGTCTAAATTCATATAAAGTGATTTAGTTTGAATTATGTATACAAAATGACCTACCCTAAGGTCAATCTAAGGTCTTTTATACCTTAAATGTGAAGTATGGACATTGAGTCTTCATTTCTTCAGATGATGGTTGGCCTTTGAGGATTATGAAGCTTTGAGATCTCTACTAGATGTAGCTTGAACTTGAGATCTTCTAAAGCTTAGATTTGTCATTCTTGAGTTGTACTTTATCTTGAGTTGAACATTATCTTGAGTCTTGAATAAGCACTTGTCCTTTTGCTGTAGCTTTAAAAACTCCGAACATTGAAGTTTACAGAAGTGGACAAAGTACTTGACCTTGCATGTCTTGAAGTAGAGCTTTATTCTCAACCTGAAGCATTGTGATGCAGTGCCTTGAACATATAAATCAACATGCTACACAAGACACAAATTGTGTTTTTGGCACCATAAAATTTGACAACCAAGGGAGCAGGAAACCATAACACTTACAATTTAAACCATTTATAAAATAAATTGTATACCAACTAATTAAAATATAATTGATGCATATTAATTAACGCTTGCATTTTATAATTTTTAATTTATATGTATATATATATGAATTGGGTTTTAGAGGGAATTGGCATCATTCACCTTAACCCGAGCTGAATTCTTAATGGAAAGTATTCCTGAATCATAGTCCTGAACTGGATTATGTGATTTGTATTGTTTCTAGCCCTGAATAGGCTTTGAATAGGATATTATTATTATTATTATTATTAGTATCATTATAAATTTCTCAAGTCCTATTTGTTTGAGTCGAAAACATGAATCAAGGCTTGTTTTATGTAGTTGTTTATCTCACCTATGTTTCTTTATTATTTGGCATTTGCACAAGTTATCATGAGGGAATCTTTTTTTTTTTTTTTTTTTTTAATAAATGTTTTTCCCTGAGTGATCCTTTTGAGAAATGTTTCCAGCTATTATATACAAGATAATGGAAGGAGTGTTTCTGCATCCATGCAGGTATTATTGTTTGAATGATCTTATTATTCACCTATGGTTGCAATAATTTAGAAAGTAGAAGTTTTGTTTGTTTTATGACATCTTTGTATCAGATTTCTTAATTTGTTTCCACAAAAGTAGATTTTGGATCTGAACTAGCTATGAGTACTAGAATAGAGCTTGAGCCAGGTGATAAGATTAAAGTGCTTAGTCACTCAATCGGTTGTTCTCAATTATTTGTATGAATGCAATGATTAAATGTTTTATATACGTAATGATTGTTTTATTGGTGATAATAAGATGCTCTTCTGCTTGACTAATTAGTTACCTGGTGGCAACAACTTGGGATTAATTGCTTACAGCTCTCGCGGATTGCCATAGGCATATTAAGCCAGAGATGCTCTTCATTTGTTTGCGAACACAGTTGGAGTTCATTTGAATTTCATTTCTCATGCATTCAGGTTTGCCAACCTTACAAATTCAAAAGCTTGTGCAAATTTACAAACTAGAGAGTAAATGAAAGGTGGAACTTGGATTTAAAAGATGCATTGATGATTCTTATATTATTCAATTTTCTCATGATGATTGTTTTATACAAGAATAATGTACTAGGACAGTATAAGGGATGAAGAGATTGGGTGTGCACATGGTGGGCATCGCGTAAAATGCATCCATAATAACAAGTTAGTGTATTGTATTGTTCAATGAGTTGATATGATGCTCAAGAGCGATATTTTGCGTCCTAGTGTGGCTGTAATTTTTTAAATGGATTCTTGGTGGCAGTTTGAGTGTTACATCACCTAAAAGGCATTCTCAGTGTATTGTATTTGCGAATGTGAATGAAAATTAACAACTTATAATACACACACACACACACATATATGTTATCAATGGAGGATACCTTAAATAGGGGGACATGAAATTCTTGCAGCTTATGGTATGTTACTAGTATGTAGTAAATAATACTAGGTTCAATATTTTTTGTATGTGGCTAAAATTTTTATCTCAACTACTTATAACCTAAACCTAAACCTATAACTTAAACCTAAACCAAAAACCTAAATGTATTCTCAAAAGTCAAATCCCTAAACCTAAACCTACACCTAATCCTAATCTTAACTCCCTAACCTAAACCTAAACCTAAACTTGAAAACCCAAACCTAAACCCGATCCCGAGCCCGAACCTGATTTCCTAAACCTAAACCTATATAACCTTAACCTAAACCTATTCTCAAATCCCAAAACCTATAACCGAAACCTAAACCTAAACCTTAACCTAAACTCAATTCCCTAAACTGTAACCTATAGCCTAACCTAAACCTAAACCTATAACCTACACTTATAACCTAAACCTAAACCTATAGCCTAAACCTATAACCTTAACCTAGACATAAAACCTAAACCTAAACCTATACTTATAACCTAGACCTATTCTTAAATCCCAAAACCTATAACATAAACCTAAATCTTAACCTAAACTTAAACCTATAACCTAAACCTATAACCTATAACCTAAACCTAAACCTACACTTATAACCTATAGCATAAACCTATAGCCTAAATCTAAACCTAAAACCCAAATGTAAACCCGATCTCGAACCCGAACCCGATTTCCTAAACCTAAACCTTAACGTATTCTCAAATCCCTAAACCTACATCTAATCCTAATCTCAACTCCCTAATCTAAACCTAAACATAAACTTGAAAACCCAAACCTAAATCCGATCTCGAACTCGAACCCGATTTCTTAAACCTAAACTTATAACCTTAACCTAAACCTATTCTCAAATCCCAAAACCTATAACCTAAACCTAAACCTATAACCCTAACCTAAATCTAAAACTTAACCTATAACTTAAACCTTAACCTATAACCCTAACCTATAACCTAACCTAAAACTAACCCTATAACCCGAACTTGATTTCCTAAACCTAAACCGTAATGTATTCTCAAATCCATAAACCTAAACCTACAACTAATCCTAATCTTACCTCCCTCACCTAATCCTAAACCTAAACTTGAAAACCCAAACCTAAACCCGATCCCGAACTCGAACTCGATTTCCTAAACCTAAACATTAACTTATTCTCAACCTAAACCTAAACCTTAACCTATAACCTAAACCTTAACCTATAACCTTAACCTATAACCTAGACCTATAACCTAAAGTCAATTCCCTAAACCTAAACCTATAACCTACACTTATAACCTAAACCTAAACCTATAACCTAAACCTATAACCTTAACCTAAACATAAAACCTAAACCTAAACCTATACTTATAACCTAAACCTATTCTCAAATCCCAAAACCTATAACCTAAACCTAAACCTTAACCTAAACCTATAACCTAAAACCTAAACCTAAACCTAAACCTACACTTATAACCTATAGCCTAAACCTAAACCTAAAACCCAAATGTAAACCCAATCTCGAACCCAAACCCGATTTCCTAAACCTAAACCTTAACGTATTCTCAAATCCCTAAACCTAAACCTACACCTAATCCTAATCTCAACTACCTAACCTAAACCTAAACCTAAACTTGAAAATCCGATTTCCTAAACCTAAAATTATAACCTTAACCTAAATCTATTCTCAAATCCCAATACCTATAACCTTAACCTAAACCTAAACCTTAACCTAAAACCCAAACCTTATTCTCAAATCCCTGAACCTAAACCTATAACCTAAACTCAATTCCCTAAACCTTAACCCATAACCTAACCTAAACCTAAACCTATAACCTCTGATTTCCTAAACCTAAACCTTAACGTATTCTCAAATCCCTAAAGCTAAACCTACACCTAATCCTAATCTCAACTCCCTAACCTAAACCTAAACCTAAACTTGAAAACCCAAACCTAAACCCGAACCTGAACCCGAACCCAAACCCGATTTCCTAAACCTAAACTTATAACCTTAACCCAAACCTATTCTCATATCCCAAAACCTATAACCTAAACCTAAACCTATAACCTACACTTATAACCTAAACCTAAACCTAAACCTATAACCTAAACCTATAACCTACACTTATAACCTAAACCTAAACCTAAACCTATAACCTTAACCTAAACAGAAAACATAAACCTAAACCTATACTTATAACCTAAACCTATTCTTATAACCTAAACTTATTCTCAAATCCCAAAACCTATAACCTAAACCTAAACCTAAACCTAAACCTTAACCTATAACCTTAACCTATAACCTAAACTCAATTCCCTAAACCTTAACCTATAACCTAACCTAAACCTAAACCTATAACCCGAACCCCCAAGTTCCAAGGCGTTACAAGTTGGTATCGAGCATGATCTGGATTAAACCGGACTGGGTTATGGTCACACACCGCACGTTGTCACCACTTTAGTGTATTTGGGTGCGGGTCTATCATCGCTTTTGTGTTTGTGCTCGTAGCCTCTATCGGCGAAAGTTTCTGAAAACCTTGCCGAGATCGAGTTTGTACTCTCTCCCACACACACTGACCCGAAACCTTTTCTAGATCCATCTATTAATGAGATTAGATGGCCTATCTTTCCTTTTTCACCTTTAAACCTTCAAGAAATCCCTATTTGAATCAGATTGTCCGAATGACCCGATAGGCGTCAAACTACGCAAGGGGCCAATCGGGGTATTTTCTGTGGGACCCAGGGGGGACCACATGTTTTAGACCATGGGGGACAAGGAGGGCCTCGCCAAAACGGCGAGGGATTGCCGAAATGTCCAGAGACCGGCGATGCCATCTCCGGTTCGGCGAGGATCACCGGTCGGCTGGCCGGCGGCCGCAGCGGGCCGACGCTCCATAGGCCTAGTGTGGCCCACCCCTCCACGGTTTCACCTTTATATCTTTTTCTTTTACCTATTTCCTTTACAAAATCCACTCCCAAGCTCTCCCTTTCTTCAAAACCCTCTCCAAATCCTCTCAAATCTCTCCCAAATCATCTTCTTCTTTCCTTTTTCGTGCAAACCCATCACCCCATCTTCAAATCCTCCCTCCCATTGCTGATTTCTCTTTCTTTCCTTCTCATTTGGGCCCTTGCATTCCCATTTTGGCTTCTAGTTGTGTGAAAGCTTCACCATCTTCTTATTTCTCTATTTCTTTCATTTCTCATGACCCTCTTTGAGATTGTGACGGCCATCTTTTCCATTTCTTCCCTTCTTTCCTTGATGGGGAAGAAGAGAGCGCCCGTAGATGAAGTCGGGCCGAGCCGCCCAACCCGTGCACGGAGGTCGAGAGGTGCCGCCGCTAACACGTCCGCCACGCGTGAATTCCAGATAAAGCGGGACCTCGATCCTCGAGCTTCCGTTAGTAGGACTTTGTTGGCGGAGTTGTCGCATGGAGTCTATGAAGGTCGTAGAGTCCTTTTTGAGGCTCATGTTGATCCGCGGCTCTTTGGTGAGTTTATGTTGCCGGAGCGCCTAGAAGGGGCTGGTTAGGGTCCCTTGTTCGAAGGCGAGTATCGCGCGAATGCTAGTACTGTTCGGACCTTTTATGCCAACATTCTGGAGCCTTCACTGGAGCCTCTGCAGTTCAAGATTCCTTGTGGTAGCGGTCGTGTGGGTATCGTCGATGTTGCTTTGATATCCCGCCTCCTGAGAGTGCCACTTGGTGAAGTGCATGCCAGCGAGAAGAATGTGGACAGTGTGCGCGAGAGGGATCGTCGCACCCGATCCTTATGTGGTCGTCTGGTCGAATGGCAGCCGAATAGGAGTCTTCTGGCTTTCTTCATGACGGACGACTTCCATTTGCTTCACCACATCTTTACGTTCAATGCATATCCAAGGTGGAGCAATCGCAGCGAGTGTACGCGCCTGATGGTGGATTTTCTATATCAGGTGGGGCAGGAAGCGAAGTTGTGTGTGCCGACGTACGTCCTGCACCAGATTATTCTCATCGCTCGTTCGAGCAGAAGGACCAAGTCGGTCCCTTTTGGCCGCCTCATTTGTAGGATTGCACATGAGTTTGGCTATAGGCTTGGAGCTGAGAAGCCAGTTCCTGTTCGTTATATCAATTTGAGGACTCTTAAGCTGATAGAGGTTGGTTCTGGTCGGCTTGCCTCGGAGGGTGAGGCTGAGTCTGAGATCGGTGATGAAGAGAGTTATGTTGAAGGTGCTGAGATTGAGGAAGAAACAGAGTAAGACGAGGAAGGAGATGAGGCACGGGATTCTAGTGATAGCTCTCCTCCTGTGGCAGGGCGCAGAGCAGACTGCGAGAGATGCCCGTCTTACACGGCTTGAAGAAGGGCATGCTTTACGCCAGGATATGGTTGATCTTCGAGCCTTGTTAAACATAAGTTTAAGAAGGTGTCTCGAACTCTGAAGCTATCCTGTGTTGCTTGCGGGATAAGGGTGCTCCGCCTCCATCTCATTCAGACGAGTAGCATCGTCGTGGCCATCTTTGCTTTGTTTGGTGTTTTCTTTACGTGTGTAGCCATTGTTGGCTTGTAGTTGGAGTGTTGTAGTGTTGTAGTTGTTAGTTGTTTGTGGTTGTTGTAGTGTGGTTGTTTGAAGTGTTAGATGTTGTTGTTTTCATGCTTTCCTAGTCGTGATTCATGTATTGTTGCACTACTTGTATTGCGACGATTTTGATTAATGGAATGCATGTTGTTTGCCTTTGGAGTTGTGCTGTTGTGTTGTTGTGTGGATGGATTATGTGACTTAGAATCTGACAGGTTGCATCCTCTAATTGAATGTAGGGATGCCTCCTAAGGGTTCGAAGACTTGGCCCGTCTCTCTTTGATTGAGTCGCTTGTTGGGGTTCCTCCCTTGAGCGATAGCCGGTCAGATCCACAGACGGGCCCTCTCGTGCCGGTGTTGGGTCGACACCGATGGCTCCTCCAATCACACTCGGTTCCTTGGCCGAGCCGTGCACCTTCATCTACTCCACTGTTGATAGGTTTGAGTAGATGATGTTGTTGATGCGGCAGGCCCAGCAGCAGCAGCAGCGGAGTTCCTCTCTTTCATGGCTGGCATCTTTGCTCGGTCGGTGGGGGCGACTCCACCTATTTCACCTATGCCTCCATCTGGGAGCGCCGGTGCCAATGGCACATTCGAGCGATTCCAGGCTTGCGACCTCCTACTTTTGCGGGTTCTCATGGCCAGGAGGCCGAGTATTGGATAGACCGCATCTCTAAGATGCCGAGACCGTTGCATTGTTCAGAGGTTGAGGAGGTTGAGCTTGCCACCTTCATGTTTGAGAAGGAGGCCGATCTGTGGTGGGACGGTGTTCTTCGCACACTGTTGAGGAGGATTTTGTGTGGTCGTGGTAGGTATTTGAGGCGTGCTTCCACGAGAAGTATTTCCGGTTACGTCGACATGAGAAGGAGAGTGAGTTCCTTCGCCTCCGCCGAGGAGGGTTGTCGGTTACGGAGTATGAGAACCGGTTTCTTGAGTTGGGGCGGTATGTTCCTTTGATCTGGGCCATCCGATGAGGATGCGGCGTTTCTCTAAGGGATTGAGACTTGAGATCCGATCGAAGATTTCTTTGTGCTAGCATTTCTTCTTATGCGGAGCTAGTGAGCATGTCCTTGCGAGCGAAGCAGCAGGATGGAGATAGAGCATCCCGCATGCGAGCACCGATGGTTCCTAGGCCGCGACCGAATTTTCAGGGTGCACCTTTCCTCGGCAAGAGGCCGCGAGTTGATCTCCTCCGAGGCGTTCAGCGCCGCCGCTCAGCAGATGAGAGCTGATCTTCGATGTTCCTATTGTGGGAAGGTGGGGCACTTGGACCGTTTTTGCTTCTCTCGTATGCGAGCGGTGGTTTTACTCCACCGCAGAGGGTTAGCCGTCCGATGCCTCGTTATTTCTCCTCCTCCTCTTCGATCGGCGCCAGCTCATCCATCCTTCGGACCTGCAGTTCTGGTTTCAGGCCACCTCGGCGGCCCATGGTTCCTCCGCCAAATCATCAGGGAGGCTCGTGTTCATGCGCTTTCGGTGAAGCGCCTATGTCGACTTAGTGCCGAGGTCCTTAGGTGGCAGCGCACATTGAAGGTATTCCGTTTCTGTGTTAGTGGATACAGGTCCACTACTTCTCTTATATCTTATGCGGCGAGTTAGGCGTTTGGGTTTGAGATCTATTCCTATGCAAGGAGTGACGCTTACTACCGCTACGGGGATTTCCTCTACTTTGGGCAAGCGTTGTATGGATTGTTTGGTCGATCGGGAAGTGGATCGATCCGTGTTGATTTGCTAGTCACACCGCTTTATCACTATGATGTTATTATGGGTATGGATTGGCTCACGAGGATGCGGTGAGATTGATTGTGAAGCTAGATCGGTGACGATCCATGGACCTGAGGCCAGTTACTTTCCCAGTTTAGGTCAATTACCCTCTTCGTATTGATTTTTATTCTTCTCTGTTGGAGAGTTCGGTGAATCGGCGTTGGTTAGTACGCCGGTAGTTCAGAGTTTGAAGATGTGTTTGAGTCGATTCTGGATTACCTCCTCGGCGCGTGAGATTGATTTTGCTATCGATCTTATGCAGTGCGGCGCCCATTTCTTTACCCACCTATCGTATGCCTCCGAGTGAAATGGAGGAGTTGAGGAAGCAGATAGATGGTTTGCTGGAATTGGGTTTTATTCAGCCTAATGTGTCTCCTTGGGGAGCAACTGTTTTGTTTGTGAAGAAGAAGGATGGTTCCTTGCGATTGTGTATTGATTATCGCAGTTGAACTAAGGTAACCGTGAAGAATAAGTACCCTTTGCAGGATTGATGATCTGTTTGATCGGTTGAAGGGGGCACGTACTTTTCGAAGGTTGATCTGCGATCGGGTATCATCGATGCGTCCAGGATGGGGGCGTGCGAAGACCGCTTTAGGACTAGCTTGGTCATTATGAGTTCCTTGTGATGTCGTTCGGTCGTACGGACGCACCGGCCGTGTTCATGGATCGAATGAACAGGGTGTTTCGGCCATTCCTGTTCGATTCGTCATTGTCTTTATCGATGACATCTTGATTTATTCGGAGAGACGAGCACGAGGAGCACTTAAGAGCGGTTTTGGATACTCTTAGGAAGCATCGGCTTTTCGCAGTTCAAGAAGTGTGATTTCCGGAAAGAGGAAGTCAAGTTCTGGGACATGTGGTGTCCAAGGAAGGAATAGCCGTCGACCTTGCCAAGGTAGGTGCAGTGCAGGAGATCTCGACAAACATTCTTGAGGTGAGGAGTTTTCCGGGTCTTGCAGGCTATTATCGACGCTTTATTCAGACTTCTCGAAGATTGCCGGACCGTTGTCGCAGTTGACACGGAAGATTTGAAGTTTGCTTGGAATGAGCGGGCGGAGTTGCTTTTCAGGAGCTAAAGGACAAGTTGACGTCCGCCCTGTGCTAGTATTGCGAGCAAGGGGTTAAGTATATTATATATACCGACGCCTCTCGCGTTGGTCTGGGTTGTGTCCTTATGCAGAAGGACAGGGTGATTGCTTATGCTTCGCGTCAGTTAAGGGTGCTCCGCCTCCATCTCCTGATTCCGACGAGTAGCTGTCATCTTCGCATTAAAGCTTTGGAGACATTACCTCTATGGTGAGGAGTTCGAGCTCTTTTGCGACCACAAGAGCCTTAAGTATATTTTCACGCAGCGTGATTTGAATATGAGGCAGCGCAGATGGATGGAAACATTGAAGGACTTCAAGTTCGATGTTTCTTACCATCCTGGTAAGGCGAACCTTGTGGCAGATGCGTTGAGTCGTAAGAAGGCTATTGAGTTTGCGGCTCAGTCCGATGATAGCAGAGTGGGATATGTTGGAGTTCGTGCGTGATTTTGAGCGAAGCTTATGGTGGTTGAGCCGTATGAGGTTATCGCACACATTCATATACGGCCCCTTATCGACGAGAGGATCGTTGCGGCTCCAGGCGGATGATGAGCTTTTGGTGAAGATGAGGCGGGTTGGTACAGATGAGAACTCCGACCGGAGTATTAGTTCTGATGGGGGCCTACATTTTCGTGGCGGTTATGTGTTCCTAACTTCCTGACTTGAGGCGGGAGGTTCTCGAGTTAGCCCATAGTTCTAAACTTGCGATGCATCCAGGTAGCACGAAGATGTATCGAGGATATGAAGAGGTCTTATTGGTGGGACAATATGAAGGTCCAGTTGCTGAATTTGTTTCTCGTTGTCTCACGTGCCGGCAGGTCAAGCCGAGCATCGCCGACCTCCCGGGTTGTTGCAGCCCTGCCCATAGCGGAATGGAAGTGGGATTTCATCTCTATGGATTTTATTTATGGGTTGCGAGGACGAGGAAGGGATTTGACTCTATTTGGGTGATCGTCGATCGATTAATGAAGTCGGCGCATTTCTTACCGATCGAGTCACTTACTCTGCAGACGAGTTGGCTAGGTTGTATATCAAGGAGATAGTGCGTCTGCATGGAGTTCCCCTGGAGATTGTGTCTGACAGAGACACGCGATTCACATCTATCTTCTGGACTCGTATCCAGGAAGCGATGGGTGTGAAATTGAAGTTCAGCACCGTGTTTCATCCGCAGACAGACGGGCAGACAGAACGTGTGAACCAGATTCTGGAAGACATGTTGCGAGCTTGTATTTTGGATTTCAAGGACAGTTAGGATGATTGTCTTCGTATGATGCCGAGTTCGCGTATAATAATAGTTTCGGCGAGTATCGGCATGGCTCCCTATGAGGCGTTGTATGGTCGCCGTGCGAGCACCACATTGTTGGGCGGAAATTGGTGAGCGTAGTTTGCTTGGCCCGAAGTTGGTGCGGGTGACTTCAGAGAAGGTTGACATCATTCGACGTCGACTTCGGACAGCCCAGAGCAGGAAGAGTTATGCTGATATGAGGCGTCGACCGCTTGAGTTTGTAGTGGGAGACCATGTGTTTCTGAAGGTCTCTCCTATGAAGGGAGTTCTGCGGTTCGGTAAGAAGGGGAAGTCACGTTAAGATTTATTGGTCCATTCCAAATTCTGGATCGAGTGGGAGAAGTAGCTACCGCCTTGCTTTGCCCACACCTCTTGCGGGCGTGCATAACGTATTTCATGTTTCTATCTGAAGAAGTACGTTCCTAATCCTTCGCATATTATCAGTTGGGAGCAAGTGCAGTTGAGTGAGGATGCCACTTATGTACTGCGACCGACGCGTATTCTCGACAGGAAGGAGCAGGTATTGCGTAGCAAGTTTATCCCTCTTGTGAAGGTGTTATGGACGCATCATGGTATGGAAGAGGCTACTTGGGAATCTGAAGCTGAGGTCAGGAAGACCTACCCTCTGATCCTTGAGACTTATATGAAGGTATGAATTTCGAGGACGAAATTTTCTTTAAGGGGGGTAGATTGTAACGACCTTGGAATTGTTGTGCTAATCTTTCCTTAAGGAGTTGTTTTTGGGGTAATTAGCGCTATACTCGATTGCTTGTGAAATTCGCATCAATCACTTTAAATTGTATCTGCATGGCTCAAAACTTGTAGATTAGTTAGTGCTACGTTACTCTGAAATGGGATCCATCGCTAAATCCGGTTGTTCGGAATTTTTGGAAGATTTGGATCGGACTGACCGCGCATCGAAAGTCCGATAGCGATGATCTTAGGTCATGCGGTCACCGAGTTGGGCTTGACCATCACCTCGAAAATCAAGTCCATGTGATGTTTCGGATAGAGTTCGGAGTGAAGAGTGTGAGAACGGTTGGAATTTAATAAGTTTTTTATGAAATCGTCGTGTCTCTTGCGCGACGATTTTAAGCTATCGGACCGTTGGATTTGACCCAATTTCACCCTCCGATCAGGATAGTTGGCCCGGGCATATCCTAGTGCTTGTGGACTGATCGAGATTCCGTGACCGTTGAATTGAGTGTGGTCCGCCACGGCGATCTAAAGAGCCGGTCGGTATGAAAACTCGCTTGACCAAGATCCATGGTTAAGGAGCTTAAGTCCGACCTTTCGTGGTTATAGGCCCACCAGAAGTGCTTCGTTAGATCGAGAAAGGAATGCTTTGGTTATAACCTAAGTATACCTTGTCCCTAGGGTTATTTCCATCATTCTGAGGCCTATTTATAGTCCTTAAACCCTAGCCCTCTTTTCCATACGAATTTTCTCTAACCCTAGCTTGGAAAGAGAGTGGAAAAGAGAGAGAAAGTGAGAGAGATAAGTTGGTAAATCATCTTGGATTCTTCTTTGTTCTTCTTCATCTTTGAACCTTCACTTTGAATCGTTCTTCTGACGGTTCTGAGTTCTTTTTGGGGTAAGTTAATCTAACCCTAACCTGTGTTAGAGCTTAGATTAGTCTTGGTGTTGTTGTATCTCATTTCTATCCTTGTTTTAGGGTATTCTATCGCCGTTGACGAAGACAACTCGTCTAAATCAGTTCGGTATTTCTTTTCTGGCTTAAGGTGCGGACTTTAAGTTTATAGGTTATGGTTTTCAAGGCTTTCAATGCTAGTTAGTGATTTATTCTTGTTATGGATGAGATTTCACATGCCAAATGTTGTGTTTATGTTGCTTTCCTGATATGCATGTGCTATATTGAGATTTGTGTATTCTATGTGTATTTATAAAGTACCGTATACGTATAAAATATGTACTTATGTTTGTCATGATTATTTGTCATGTATGTATGTTAGATGCATGTATGACAACTCCTTGGAAAAAGGAATTGTCAAAATGCATGTATTTCAACATACGTCATGTATGTTGTTCCATGTATGCTAAGTGTTTGTAGAAATGCATGAATGATCTAAAGTGTAACTTATTACACTAATTGTGGCGTTGAGAAGTGATTCTCAACACTCCAATTGATGTGCATGATTTCCTTTATGCAAGTTACATTCCATGTTATTTAAATTCAAGCATCTCCTATGCTTACATTTATGTTAAGTTGATATTCCTCAAGTGCTTATGTACCATGATTTGAGTTGTTGTTCCATTACTGTTTTACATTCCTCATGAGTATCTGTAGTAGTGTAATGTGTTTGGGACTATGCCTTAGTCCAGGAAATCGGTAATTGACCCTATGTTCGTGGCTGAGATTGCTTTCGCCATGTAGGACGTATTAGACGAACCCGAGCCGTATTAGAGTTGGGGAGTGGTTTGGCCACGCGAGTGTTTGCGCACTCTATGTCATTCAATTCAACATGCGCTCGTGCTAGTCGAGTTCGTCAAGTAACCCGATTGTCCGATGTATGTTCACCATGTATTGGGCGCTCTTGCTTGAATCTAGGGTACCGAACTTACCAGTGAAATCCTATAACTATGGTACCTCGATCCGCTAAGACTCATGAGCCGACATGGTGGTATGGGACACCGTGGTCTAGTGTCGGCCTACGGTGGGGTGACGAGCCTCCCGTAGTGATCGGTGAGCAATTAAACTCGTGAGCCGATTATGGTGGTATGGGACACTATATTCGTCTTTGTCGGCCTACATTGATTGGTGACGAGCCCTTTGTAGTGACCTCGAGCATACCCGGATACCGCAAGGAGGTGACGAGCCGAATTGTGGTAGTAAAGGCATGAAAGGCGTGCATTGATTGGTGGAGCCCTTTGCTATGACCTCAAACATATGATCGTATGAGATGTCTAGGATTGACGACCCTAGAATGGATCACTGTTTGGATGGTGACACGAGGAAGGTATCTTAGCTTCCCAATCCGTGTGAAATGGACTAATAACAACTTGGTAATCATATCCATGCACCGCATTTGCATGTGCTTTGTAGATGTGGCGCACTTTGAGGCGATGTCATGCGTAACGTAAGATGAAGACGCGAGGGTGTACGCGTGAGGGCACGCATCATATTGCATATATCCTTGCATTAATAAGAGTACTTAGGATTTATTTAATTGTTATGCTTTATCATTACTGTTTGTTGAACTGATAACATGTTAACCCGTGCCTTATTGTTCCACCGAGTTGATCACTCACTCCCACGTTTAAGGCGGTGTTAAACACCCACCGGACTCTGTCTTAGGCTTTGATGTTGCAGATGTGGATGCGACTGAGGCAGAGCGGGAGCTGGATGATGATGAGGTTGTGTTCTCTTATGCAGTTTTTCGACGGGTTCTAGCGAGCCTTGGTCTGATGCGCGGGATCTCTGGGATTATTTCTGGAATCTAAATGATGTAACTTAATACTTATAATTTTGTTAAATAACACTTTCATACGATCTGGCTTGTATATGTATTTCAGGGATTTACACTTGTACACATACTTTTCTATAAGTCTTTCGCTTGCTTTATTCACTTATCCCTGAATCATATCTGTGTTTTGGCTTAATCTATTCCATGTTTTATGTACTAATGCATCAACATACACCCATCATTAAATATGTTGCATAAGTGATGTTTTGGAACTCGGGAGTGAGTTATGCTCGACCCTCGAATTCGGGCGTTACACTAAACCTATAGCCTAAACGTAAACCTAAAACCCAAACATAAACCCGATCTAGAAACCGAACCCGATTTCCTAAACCTAAACCTTAACGTATTCTCAAATCCCGAAACTTAAACATACACCTAATCCTAATCTCAATTCCCTAACCTAAAACTAAACCTAAACTTGAAAACACAAACCTAAACCCGATCCTAAACTTGAACCCAATTTCCTAAACCTAAACTTATAACCTTACCTAAACCTATTCTCAAATCCTAAAACCTATAACCTTAACCTAAACCTAAACCTTAACCTAAAACCAAAACCTTAACCTCTAACCTTAACTTCTAACCTCAACCTAGAACCTAAACTCAATTCCCTAAACCTTAACCTATAACCTAACCTAAACCTGAACCTATAACCTGAACCCGATTTCTTAAACCTAAATCTTAATGTATTCTCAAATCCCTAAACCTAAACCTACATCTAATCCTAATCTTAACTCCCTAACCTAAACCTAAACCTAAACATGAAAACCCAAACCTAAACACGATCCCGAACCTGAACCCGATTTCCTAAACCTAAACTTATAACCTTAACCTAAACCTATTCTCAAATCCCAAAACCTATAACCTAAACTCAATTCCCTAAACCTTAACCTATAACCTAACCTAAACCTAAACCTATAACCTACACTTATAACCTAAACCTTAACCTACAGCCTAACCTAAACTTGTACTTATAACCTAAACCTATTCTCAAATCCCAAAACCTATAACCTAAACCTAAACCTATAACCTATAACCTGAACCTATAACCTATAACCTTTAACCAAAACCTATAACCTAAACCCAAACCCATTCTCAAATCCCAAAACCTATAACCTAAACCTAATCCTAAACATAAACTTTAAACTAAACCTAAAACCTATAACCTAAATCAAAACCTAAACTTGAAAATCCAAACCTAAACCCAATCCCGAACACGAACCCGATTTCCTAAACCTAAACTTATAACCTTAACCTAAACCTATTCTCAAATCCCAAAACCTATAACCTAAACCTAAACCTATATAACCTTAACCTAATCTCAACTCCCTAACTTAAACCTAAACCTAAACCTACACTTATAACCTAAACCTAAACCTATAACCTAAACCTATAACCTTAACCTAAACCTAAACCTAAACCTATACTTATAACCTAAACCTATTCTCAAATCCCAAAACCTATAACCTAAACCTAAACCTTAACATAAACATATAACCTATAACCTAAACCTAAAACCTAAACCTAAACCTACATTTATAACCTATAACCTAAACCTATAGCCTAAACCTAAACCTAAAACCCAAACGTAAACCCGATCTCGAACCCGAACCCGAACCCGATTTCCTAAACCAAAACCTTAATGTATTCTCAAATCCCTAAACTTAAACCTAAACCTAATCATAATCTCAACTCCCTAACCTAAACCTAAACCTAAACTTGAAAACTCAAACCTAAACCCGATCTCGAACCCGAACTCGATTTCCAAAACCTAAACTTATAACCTTAACCTAAACCTACTCTCAAATCCCAAAACCTAAACCTAAACCTAAACCTTAACCTATGACCTACGACATTAACCTAAACCTTAACCTATAACCTAAACCTATAACCTAAACTCAATTCCCTAAACCTTAACCTATAACATAACCTAAACTTAAACCTATAACCTACACTTACAACCTTAACCTAAACCTATAACTTCAACCTATAACCTTAACCTAAACGTAAAAGCTAAACCTAAACCTATACTTATAACCTAAACCTATTCTTATAACCTAAACCTATTCTCAAATCCCAAAACCTATAACCTAAACCTAAACCTTAACCTAAACCTATAACCTATAAGCTAAACATAAAACCTAAACCTAAACCTACACCTATAACCTATAACCTAAACCTATAGCCTAAACCTAAACCTAAAACCCAAACGTAAACCCGATCTCGAACCCGAACCCGATTTCCTAAACCTAAACCTTAACATATTCTCAAATCCCTAAACTTAAACCTACACCTAATACTAATCTCAACTCCTAAACCTAAATCTAAACCTAAACTTGAAAGTCCAAACCTAAACCCGATCCCGAACCCAAACCCGATTTCCTAAACCTAAACCTTAACCTATTCTCAATTCCCTAGAGCTATAACCTATAACCTATAACCAAAACCTAAACCTATAACCTAAACCTAAACTTAAACCTAAACCTATAACCTTAACCTAAACCAAAACCTATAACCTAAACCTAGCCTATAACCTATAACCTAAACTTATAACCTATAACCTAACCTTAATGTAACGTCTCGAAAAATCCGCACAAAGACCCGAGTACCACATCGGGCAGAATCACCCAGAACCAAATCCTTTAGAAATTAGGTTAATATTAGCAAGTGCTAAATAAGAGTGCTTATGAAATTAACACTAATCACTTTAAATATGATCTCAAGACCCAAAATGTGTAGAATCATTGACGCTACATTAGCCTGAAATCTAGAATCCATCCTTAGACCCAGTTCTCGGGAGCACACCAAAACTCCATATCGGACTGACCGCACGTTGAAAGTCCGATTACCCAAACTATACGATTATGACCGATTTATTGGGCTTGACAAGCATTTGGAAATCAAGTCTTAATCGTGTTTAGAAATGCACAACTTGAGCTCGAAGCGAAGAGGGTGAGAAATGTGAAAATATTTAAGAATAAAATTCAAATTTAAGTAATTTGAGTTGTGTCACTTGCGGGCCAAATATAAGGATTCGGACCATTGACCCCAAATACACCCTCGGATCGGGAGAAATGTCACACACATGTCGATGTACTTGTGGCCACGATCGAGTGACGAGACCGGTCCGCCACGGCTGATCTGCAAATTCGATCGGACTGACCTGACCTAGATCTATGGTCGGGGAGCTTAAGTCCGATCGCATGGAAAAAGGGCCACCGAAGTGCTCCGTTGGATCGGAACGACCCATATTTGGATATAACCCAAGTATACCTTGGCCTGGGGCCATTCCCATCAAACCAGGCCTATATAAGGACCTTAAACCAACTCTCATTCACTCCATATGAATTTGAGAAAACCCTAGGAGAGAGAAGAGAGTAAAGAGAGAGAAAGTGAGAGAGAACTTGGAGAAGATTCTTGGTATTCTACCCTGCCTCTTCCCATGCTTATTCATCGCTACCGGATCGCTATTCCGGTGAATTCCATTCCACTATTGGGTAAGGAAACCTAACCCTAATATGTTTTAGGGTTTCTAATAGTAGGTTATCAAATAGCTAACCTAATTTATCCTATAGATTGCCAAATTTGCTGTAGGCAAAGACTTAGCTTTAAACTGAGTTCATTCGTACCGAAGAAAAGTGCGGACTATAAACGTATAGGTTATGGTTTTCAAGGTTTTCAATGTTGGTTAATGGTTTATTACTGATGTGGGTGCAATTTCAGATGCCAAATGCGATGTTTGTATCACGTTTCTGATTTATATGAACTATATTGAGTTTAGTGTATTTCACATATATGTAGAAAGTATCGTATACGTATGAAATTTAAACATGTGTTTACCATGATTAATTGTCATGTGTTTGTGCTAGTTGTTTGTGTAACAACTTCTTGGCGAAAAGATTTGTCCTATTATGTTCTATCACCAACATACGTCATGTACGTTGGAATATGTAGTCTAAGTTTTTGTAGAAATGTCCGAATGAACAAGTGTGTAATATTATTGTACTTTATATGGGCGTTGAGAAGAGATTCTCAACTACCTTAACGATGTGTATGATTTCCTCCATGTAACTTACATTCTTTTACTTAGACACTGCTTATGTGTAAATTCATGTTTAAGTTGAAATCCATCAAATGCTCACATGCTTATATGAATGGAATTGTTGATTCATTACTATTCTATTTTGCCTATATGATTATCTGTTATAATTGAATGTGTTTGGGACTACGAAATAGTCCAGGAAATCGGTAACAGGTACTGAATAGGTGACTGAGGTTGTCTCGCCACATATGACGTGATCAATGAATCTGAGCCATACTTGGGATGTCGGCAGTGGTTAGGCTACACGAAGTGTTTTCACACTTCATGCTGATCAACTCAACGTGCGCTTGTACTAATCGAGCTCATCAAGTAACCCAATTGACCCGATGTATGTTCGCCATGTATGGACGCTCTTGCTGAATCTAAGGTACCAAACTCACAAGTGAAAACCCTTCTAAACCTTGGTACCTCGATCCGCTAAGACTCATGAGCCGGGCATGGTGGTATGGGACACCGTGGTCGAGTCGGCCTACGGTGGGGTGACGAGCCTCCCATAGTGACCGGTGAGCAACCTAGACTCGTGAGCCGAATACGGTGGTATGGGACACGTATTCGAGCAGGCCTACACCGATAAGGTGATGAGCCCTTTGTAGTGACCTCGAGCGTACACTAAGGCTGCGTAGAGCGACGAGCCCTTACGTAGCAATAAGAGTACACTAGGCCTACACCGATAAGGTGACGAGCCTTTGCGGTGACCTAGAACCATATCATCGTATGAGATTTACTAGGATTGACGACCCTCGAATGGATCATTGTTTGGGAATATACAAGGAGGTACCTTAGCTTTCCAATCTGTATGAAAAGGACTAATAAGAACTTGGTAATCATGCTCATACACCGCATTACGTATGCGTTTGGCATATCAAGCGTGGCAATGTTGCATGCGAGATCATAAGATGAAGTCTTGAGGAGCGTAGGCAAGCGCATGCATCATTTTCATATCATTCTTGCATTAATCAGATTACTTAGTTGTTGCTTATATTGCTTTATCATTTCCTGCTTGATGAATTGATAACATGTTAACCTTTGCTTTATTGTTCCAATAAGTTGATCACTCACTCCCACATTACGGGATGGTGTTTTGAACACCCACCGGACTTTGTCTTAGTTGCAGATGATGATGCGACTCGGGAGGCAGAGCCCGATTACTATGATGATCACGAGTTCTCATATATGCAGTTCTCCGGGGGTTTCACTTAGGCCATCCGGATCGATGGGGCTACAAGGTTTATTTTTGTAGTTGAACTATTTTGAACTATGACATGTATATGATGACTCGTGATCTTTTTACTCTGAAGACCAATCGTGATCTTTTGGTTCATACGCATTTATATACATTTTCCAGTCTTTCGCTTGCGTTATATGAATTGATCTGGAGTATGAATTACTATTTTGGTATAATCTCACTCATGATTAATGCACTAACATAGACAAACATTTAATCATCATTATTTATGTTGCATAAGTGATGCATTGGAACTCGTGGATTGAGTTTATTTGACCCCCGATTTTCAAGGCGTTACAAGTTGGTATCGAGCATGATTTAGATTAAACCGGACCTAGGTTATGGTCACGCGACATACGCTGATGCGTTTAACATAGTTGAGTGTGACAGAAATCTAGAAACAAGCCTAGGATTCCGCGTCGCAGATTGGCGAAAGTTACCGAAAACGATCGCCGAGATCGGGTCTATACACCTCCATGATCGCATGTTGACCCCGGATCATCCCTAGACTATCAATCGATGGGTTTAGACCATGATTTACCTAATCCTAGCCTTCAACAATTGGTAAAATGCGTAGTTACACCGGAAAGTACATAAAATGACACGAAACAAGTTAAAAGAGTGGGGGCCAAACGACGCATTTTCGGGGACCCGAGGTGGGACCCACATCATTTTCTGGCCTTGGGGATAGGAGGACCTCTCTCAAATGGTGAGTCCTTGCCGAGATACTCCAGAGACCGGCGAGGCCCTCGCTAGTTCGGTGAGCCCTCGCCGCCAAGCGGGCCGGCCGGCGCCGGCTCGGGCCGACGCATAGGGCCTAGTGTGGCCCACTCCTCCATGGTTAGACGCTTATAACCCCTCCCAAACCCTCCTTCCTTCACAAATCACCCTTCTAAGCTTTCCTTTTTGAAATTTCTCTCATAACCCCACAAAAATCCCTCTCCAAACCCCTTCTTCCATTTTCATGCACCCTCACTCTACCCATCTCAAAACCCACCTCCATTGCTGATTTCCCTTTCTTTTCCTTCCATTTGAGCACTCAAATCCCTACTTTGAGTCTCAAATTCGTGGAAGCCTCATCATTCCTTCCATTTTCCTCTTTTCTCTCATTTTTCGTGGCCCTATTCGAGCTTATTACGGCCATATTTTCCATTTCCACCATTCTTTCTTTCATGGGGAAGAAAAGAGTGCCTGTGGATGAAGCCGGGCCTAGCCGCCCAACCCGTTCACGAAGACCGAGAGGTGCCGCCGAGAGCACGACCGCCACTTGAGAGTTTCAGACAAAGCGGGAACTCGATCCCCAGGCTCCCGTTAGAAGGATTTTGTTGGCAGAGCTATCTCATGGAGTTTATGAGGGTTGTAGGGTCCTTTTTGAAGCTCATGTAGATACGCGGCTATTTGGAGAATATCTCTTATTTGAGCGCATGGAAGAGGCCAGGTGGGGTGGCCTATTTGAAGGTGAATACCACATAAATGTGGGTACTGTTTGAGCTTTTTATGCCCACATTCGAGAACCCTCATTGGAGCCATTGCAATTCAAGATCCCTTGCGGAAGAGATCAGGAGGCCATAATTAACGTTGATTTGATATCCCGACTTCTGAACGTGTCGCTTGGCGAGGTTCATGCCAGCGAGAAGAATCTGAGTAGTGCGCGTGAAAGGGATCACCGCACGTGGTTCCTTTATGGTTGTCTGGTTGAATGGCAGCCTTACAGAAGCCTTTTAGCAACCAACATGACGGACGACTTCCGCTTGCTTCATTACATCTGCACATTCAACGTCTATCTTAGGTGGAGCAACCGCAGTGAGTGCACGAGCCTGATGATGGATTTCTTGTATCAGGTGGGGCAAGGAGAGAAGCTGTGTGTGCCTACGTACATCTTGCGACAGATAGTCCTTATCACACGTTCGAATAGAAGGACTGAATCACTCCTATTTGGCTGACTCATTTGTAAGATTGCATATGAGTTTGGCTACAGACTTGGGGTGGAAAGGCCGGTACCTGTTCGTTACATCAATGAGACGACTCTTAATCAGATGGACATCGGGCCTCGACGACGACAAGCTCTACTTGATGGCTAGGGTTGGAAACTAGCCCTATGGTTGGGGTGAGAATCCTTACCACCACAGGAACTTTCTCGGATGCTACCAAGATCTGCAAGGGGTGTTCAATAGATGTAGGGAGTAGGACAGCACTCCTCGACTTGATTGTCACCCCATTACATCACTATGATGTCATTCTCGGTATGGATTGGCTCACGAGATGAAGGTAGAGATCGACTGCGATTGTAGAGTGGTGACAGCTTTTGGACCCGAGGGTACGACCTTTACTTTTTCGGTGCAGTCGGTTGGCCCTATCGCATTAATTGTTATGCTTCCATGCTTGGAGGATGCTTATGGTCCAGCTTGAGGACACTCCTGTGATCCAAGAGTTCTCGGACGTGTTCAGGAAGATACCTCGACTACCCCCTCAGCGCGAAATTGATTTCACCATTGATTTAGCACTGTGCGACGCCCATTTCACTTCCAACCTATCGCATGGCTCTGTGCGAGATGGAGGAGCTGAGGAGATAGATCGATGATTAGATGCTGGTTTTATACGACCCAGTGTCTCCATGGGGAGCGCCGTATTGTTTGTAAAGAAGAAGGATGGTTCACTGCGATTGTGTATTGATTATCGCAGTTGAACTAAGTGACGGTGAAGAAGCAAGTATCCCTTACCCAGGATAGATGATCTGTTCGATCAATTGAAGGGGGCAAGGTATTTCTCGAAGATTGACTTACAGTCGTGGTATCACCAGTTGCACGTCAGGGATGAAGACGTGCAAAAGACGGCTTTCAGGACCAATTTTGGACACTATGAGTTTCTGATAATGTCGTTCGGCCTTACGAATGCACCAGCCTTGTTCATGGACTTGATGAATAGGGTATTTCGGCCATTCCTTTTTCGATTCGTCATCGTGTTTATTGATGACATCCTTATATACTCCAAGAGTCGGGAAAAGCACGAGGAACACCTGCGAGCAGTCTTAGATACTCTGAGGAAGAACCAGTTGTTTGCATAGTACAAGAAGTGCGACTTCTGGAAAGAAGAAGTCAAGTTCCTAGGACATGTGGTGTCCAGAGAAGGGATAGCTATGGACCTTACTAAGGTAGCCGCAGTTCAGGACTGGAAGCAGCCCGATTCGGTTACCGAGGTAAGGAGTTTCCTTGGTCTGGCAGGTTACTATCGACGATTCATTCGGGATTTCTCGAAGATAGTTAGACTTTTGTCTCAGTTGACACAGAAGGATCTGAAGTTCGCCTAGAATAAAAAGGCGGAAGTATCTTTTCAGGAGCTGAAGGACAAGTTGACTCCGCCCCTGTGCTAGTATTGCCAGAGCAAGGGGTCAAGTATATGATATACACGAATGCGTCTTGCGTCGGTTTGGGCGGTGTTTTAATGCAGAAGGATAGGGTTATTGCTTACCTGTCACGATAGTTGAGGAAACACGAGGAAAACTATCCTATGCATGACTTGGAATTAGCTCCCATTATCTTTGCCTTGAAGATTTGGAGGCATTACCTTTACGGAGAGGAGTTCGAGCTCTTTTGCGACCACAAGAGCCTCAGATACATATTCACTCAGCGGGACCTGAATATGAGGCAGCGGCGATGGATGGAGACCTTGAAGGACTTCAAGTTCGAGGTTTCTTACCATCCCGGTAAGGCCAACCTTGTGGCAGACGCACTGAGCCGCAAGAAGGCATTGGCGTTTGCGGCTCCGTTGATGATAGCAGAGTGGGACATGGTAGAGTTTGTGCGAGACTTTGAGCAGAAACTCATGGTGGAGGAGCCGTATGAGGGCATCGCACATATTCGAGTACAGCCCCTCATTGATGACAGGATTATCGCAGCTCAGGCAGACGATGAGCTGTTGGCGAAGATGAGAGAGCAGGCTAGCAGCGATGAGGACTCAGAGTGGAGAGTTGGTACGGATGGGGGCTTACGTTACCGTGGCCGCCTATGCATCCCGAACCTCCCTGACTTGAGGAAGGAAGTTCTTGAGGCCGCTCACGATTCTAGGATGGCTATGCATCCAGGCAGTACGAAGATGTATCGTGACATGAAGAGGTCATACTGGTGGGACAATATGAAGGCTCACATAGCAGATTATGTGTCCCGTTGTCTCACGTGCCAGCAGGTCAAGGCAGAGCATCGCCGACCTCCTGGTTTACTTCAGCCCATGCCCATAGCAGAATGGAAGTGGGACTTCATCTCTATGGATTTCATTTCGGGACTGTCGAAGACGAGGAAGGGTTATGATTCCATTTGGGTGATTGTGGACCGATTGTCAAAATCGGCTCATTTCCTCCCTATCGAGTTTCGAACTCTGCAGACGAGTTGGCCAAGTTGTACATTAAAGAGATTGTATGTCCGCATGGAGTTCCCTTGGAGATCATGTCGGACCGAGACACGCGATTTACATCTTTCTTCTGGACTCGTATCCAGGAAGCGATGGGTGTGAAGTTGAAGTTCGATCGCGTTCCACCCACGAGCGAGCGAGATAGTGAATCGGATTACGGAGGATATGTTGCGGGTGTGTCTTTGGATTTCAAGGACGATTAGGGACGACTGTCTTCCCTACGCAAAGTTCGCTTATAACAAACTTCCAGGTGAGTATTGGCATGGCTCCTTACAAGGCACTATATGGGCGCCCGTGTAGAGCCGCATTGCTGGGCAGGGGTTGGCAAGAAGAGCTTGATTGGCCGGAGTTAGTTCAGGCGACTTCAGAGAAAGTCGACATTATCAGCCGCCGACTTCTGACGGCGTAGAGCAGAGAAGACAGAAGAGCTACGCCGATACAAGACGGAGACCACTAGAGTTCGAGGTGGGAGACCATGTGTTCCTCAGAGTTTCCCCTATGAGGGGAGTCCTTTGGTTTGGCAAGAAGGGAAAGCTTACGCCTCGATTCATTGGCCTATTCTAGATACTTGATCGAGTGAGAGCGGTAGCGTACCGCCTTGCTTTGCCCACACCACTTGCGGGCGTGCATAACGTATTTCATATATCTATGCTGAAGAAATACGTTCCTGATCCTTCCCACATTATCAGATGGGAGCAGGTACAGTTGAGCGAGGACGCTACATATATACTACGGCCGACGCGTATCCTGGACAGGAAAGAACAGGTGTTGTGTAGCAAAGTTATTCCACTTGTGAAAGTGTTGTGGACGCATCACACAGAAGAAGAGGCTACTTGGGAGACAAGCCGAGGTTCGAAAGAACAACCCTCAGATTCTCGAGGAGTACGAAAAGGTACAAATTTCGAGGACAAAATTTTTCTTTAAGGGGGGCAGATTGTAACATCTCGAAATATCCGTACAAAGACCTGAGTACCACCTCAGGCAGAAATCACCCAGAACCAAATCCTTTAGAAATTAGGTTAATATTAGCAAGTGCTAAACAAGAGTGCTTATGAAATTAGTACTAATCACTTTAAATATTTTCTGCAAGACCTAAAATGTGTAGAATCATTAACGCTACATTACCCTGAAATCTAGAATCCATCTCAAAACCCAGTTGCTCTCGGGAGCATATTGAAACTCCGTATTGGACCTGAACCGTACGTCGAAGGTCCGATTACCCCGAAACTATTCAGTTTTGACCGCATTACTGGACTTGACAACCCCCTCAAAAATTGAGTCCTAACTGTGTCTAGAAATGCACAACTTGAGCCCGGAGCGATGAGTGTGAGAAACGTGAAAATATTTAGAAATTAAAAATCCAAATTTAAGTAATCCGAGTCGTGTCACTTGCGAGCCAAATATAAGGATTCAGACCATTTGAATTTGACCCAAATACACCCTCGGATCAGGAGAAATGTGCCTCACATGTCGATGTACTTGTGGCCCTGATCGAGTGACCGTGACCGTTGAACTGAAACTGGTCCGCCACGGCTGATCTATAAATCCGATCTGGACGAAAACTCAGCCTGACCTAGATCCATGGTCAGGGAGCTTAAGTCTCACCGCACATGGAAAAGGGGCCACCAGAAGTGCTCCGTTGGACCAGAACGGCCCATATTTGGATATAACCTAAGTATACCTTGGCCTTAGGGTCATTCCCATCAAACCTAGGCCTATATAAGGACCTTAAACACCCTCTCTCATACCCCATAAGAATTTCAAAAAACCCTAGGAGAGAGAAGAGAGAAAGTGAGAGAGAACTTGGAGAAGATTCCTTGTATTCTACCCTGCCTCTTCCCGTGCTTATTCATCGCTACCCGATTGCTATTCCAACGAATTCCATTCCACTATTGGGTAAGAAAATCTAACCCTAATTTGTTTTAGGGTTTCAGATAGTGTAAGTTATGAAATATCTAACATGGTTTATGCTATAGGTTACCAATCTGCCGTAGACAAAGACTTAGCTTTAAAACTGAGTTCATTATAAGTCTACCGGTGAAAGGTGCGGACTATAAATGTATAGGTTAAGGTTTTCAAGGCTTTCAATGTGGGTTAATGGTTTATTACTGATGTGGGTGCAATTTTACGTGCCAAATGCGATGTTTGTATCGCGTTTCTAATATATATGAATTATATTGAGTTTAGTGTATTCCATGTATATGTAGAAAGTATCGTATACGTATGAAATTTAAACATGTGTTTGCCATGATTAATTTCATGTGTTTGTGCTAGTTGTATGTGTAACAACTCCTTGGCGAAAGGATTTGTCCTAATATGTGCTATCACCAACATACATCATGTATGTTGGAATATGTAGTCTAAGTGTTTGTAGAAATGTTTGAATGAACAAGTGTGTAATATATTGTACTTTATATGGGCGTTGAGAAGAGATTCTCAACTACCTTAACGATGTGTATGATTTCCTCCATGTAACTTACATTCTTTGACTATTTTACTTAGACGCTGCTTATGTGTGAATTCATGTTTAAGTTGAAATCCATCAAATGCTCACATGCTTGTATGAATGGAATTGTTGATTCATTACTGTTCTGTTTGCCTGTATGATTATCTGTTATAATTGAATGTGTTTGGGACTACGAAATAGTCCAGGCAATCAGTAACAGGTACTGAATAGGTGGCTGAGGTTATCTCGCCACATAGGACATGATCGATGAATCTGAGCCGTACTTGGGATGTCGGCAGTGGTTAGGCCACACGGAGTGCTTACGCACTTCATGTCGATCAACTCAACGTGCGCTTGTACTAATCGAGCTCATCAAGTAACCCGATTGACCCAATGTATGTTCACCATGTATGGACGCTATTGCTTAAATCTAAGGTACCAAACTCACCAATGAAAACCATTTTAAACCTTGGTACCTCGATCTGCTAAGACTCATGAGCCGGGCATGGTGGTATGGGACACCGTAGTCGAGCTGTCGGCCTACGCTGAGGTGACGAGCCTCCCCGTAGTAACCAGTGAGCAACCCAGACTTGTAAGATGAATACGGTGGTATGGGACACAGTATTCGAGCTGTCGACCTACACCGATAAGGTGACGAGCCCTTTGTAGTGATCTCGAGCATACACTTAGACTGCGTAGAAGCGACGAGCCCTTACGTAGCAACAAGAGTACACTAGGCCTCGCACCGATAAGGTGACGAGCCCTTTGCGGCGACCTAGAACCGTATCATCGTATGAGATTTACTAGGATTGATGACCCTACAATGGATCATTGTTTGGGAATTGATATAAGGGAGGTACCTTAGCTTTCCAATCTGCTTGTATGAAAAGGACTAATAAGAACTTGGTAGTCACGCTCATACACTGCATTACATGTGTGTTTGGCGTAGCAGCACTGTGGCGGTGTTGCATGCGCGATCGTAAGATGAAGTTGGAGGGAGCGTAGGCGAGGGTATGTATCATTATTCATATCATTCTTACATTAATCACGAGTATTTAGGGATGTTTGATTGTATTGCGTTATCATTTTTTGCTTGACTAAATTGATAACATGTTAACCTTTGCTTTATTGTTCCAGAGTTGATCACTCACTCCCACGTCTGGGACGGTGTTCTGAACACCCACCAAACTCTGTCTTAGTTGCAGATGATGATGCGACCTAGGAGGCGGAGCCCGATTACTATGATGATCAGGATGAGTTCTCCTATATGCAGTTCTCTGGTGGTTTCGCTTAGGCCATTCGAATCGACGGGGCTACAGGGTTTACTTTTGTAGTTGAATTATTTTGAAGTATTACATATATATGATGACTCAGTGATGTATTTATACTCTAGAGACCGATCGTGATCTTTTTGGTTCATACACGTCTATATATATTTTTCAGTCATTCGCTTGCGTTCTTGAATTGATCTGGAGTATGAATTACTGTTTTGGTATAATTCCACTCATGATTAATGCACTAACATAGACAACATTTAATCATCATTATCTATGTTGCATAAGTGATGCGTTGGAACTCGTGGATTGAGTTTATGCTCGACCCCCAATTTTCAAGGCATTACACTGTGAAACCATCCAAAAGAAGCTCACGCACGAAGTTCTCCATCTGAACCTAGACCTAGACCTAAACCTAAACCTATAACCTAAACCTATAACCTACAACATTAACATAAACTTATAACCTACATCATTAACCTAAACCTATACTTATAACCTAAACCTATAACCTAAACCTAAAACCTAAAGCTAAACCTACACTTATAACCTATAACCTAAACCTATTGCATAAACCTAAACCTAAAACCCAAATGTAAACCCGATCTCAAACCCGAACTTGATTTCCTAAACCTAAACCTTAACGTATTCTCAAATCCCTAAACCTAAACCTACACCTAATCTTAATCTTAACTCCCTAACCAAAACCTAAACCTAAACTTGAAAACCCAAACCTAAACCCCATCCCAAACCCGAACCCGATTTCCTAAACCTAAACCTAAACCTAAACTTGAAAACCCAAACCTAAACCCCATCCCGAACCCGAACCTGATTTCCTAAACCTAAACTTATAACCTTAACCTAAACCTATTCTCAAATCCCAAAACCTATAACCTAAACCTAAACCTAAACCTTAACCTAAGCCTAAACCTTAACCTATAACCTTAACCTATAACCTAAACCTATAACCTAAACTCAATTCCCTAAACCTTAACCTATAACCTAACCTAAACCTAAACCTAAACCTATAACCTACACTTATAAGTTAAGGTTATATGAACGTATAAACTTAACCTGTAAACTTATAACCTAACCTAAACCTAAACCTATAACTTAAACCTAAAACCTATAACCTGATCTATTGTCGTTGGCGAGAGCGCCGTACGCCGAGCTGATATCGCAGAGAGAGAGGTTCAGCAGCTACGGGTCGTCTTTGTGATTTTTTGTATTTTATTTATGATGTTAAACTTATATGTATTTATGTGTGAATGAATGTGATGTGGATGGATGTAGTTTATGTTTGGATGAATGTAGTTTATGTTTGGATGGATTTACGTACTTTGGGTTTAAATGGATGTGAATGTGAATATGATGAAATATATTACATAACAGGTGTATATCAGGAAGAATATGATGAAATATATTGTAACAGGTGTATATCAGGAATTTTATGTTGGAATATTTTTTTAAAAAAGACACTTTTACCTATGAAAATTTTCGTTAGTAAAAGTCTCATCCACGTTTTTAACTACGAAAATAGTTTTGAAAATATTTTCACCTACAAAAATATTTGTAGGTAAAAGTTTTGTAAATATTAGGTATAAGTTTTGTAAATATTTGTACCTACAAAAATATTCATGGGTAAAAGTTTTGTAAATATTTGTACCTACGAAAATATTCGTAGGTAAAAGTTTTGTAAATAGTTTTACCTATGAAAATATTCATAAGTAAAAGTTTTGTAAATATTTTTACCTACGAAAATATTTGTAGGTATAAGTTTTGTAAATATTTTTAGCTATGAAAATATTCGTAGGTAAAAGTTTTGTAAATATTGCTAGCTACGAAAATATTCATGGGTAAAAGTTTTGTAATAATTTTTACCTATGAAAATATTCATGGGTATAAGTTTTGTAAATATTTTTAGCTACAAAAATATTCGTAGGTATAAGTTTTGTAAATATTTTTACCTACGAAAATATTCGTAGGTAAAAAGTTTTTTCAATATTTTTACCTACGAAAAAAAGCGTTGGTAAAAGTTGTTATCGACAAAAAAATTCATCAGCAAAAGTCTTACCTTTGCCGACGAAAATTGTTTTCCATTGTTAAAATTTTTTCCCGTCAGTCTTTTACCGACGAATTTACCGATGAAAAACTTTTTACCTACGAAAAAAAGGCTTTTAGTGACAAAAATTTTCATCGGTAAAAGTGGCTTTTCTTATAGTGAGTGTTCAAAATATTGGTTTCACGTTACGTATCACACCATTGGGATACAGATACGTATCAGTTATCGCTTGGGATATATCAGCTGTATCGCGTAATGTATCATTGTTGTTGGAAACATGGGGAAACATTGGGAAATTGGTCGAAATTTTCAATGAAACTTAAGTTATTGTTAAGAAAGACATCAATATACACTTATAAATCAAAACATTACAAAAATCAAGTGCATATAATAGGTTTTCTGTATATGGGGTCCTAATCTATGCGTTGTCTAACGAAATTGATGCAAGAATATTCAAAGTCTATTCATATAATTTATAAATGTAAGAAGACATGTGGAAACACAAGAAATACATTCATAAGTAAAAGAAGAATCACTAGATTAGGTTATATACTTGTTTAATTTTTTGTTTGGACATAAAGATTACAACTTATTTGCGAGAAATTGGGAACTTTTGTTTTTTTTTTTTTTCAAATTTTCACAACTCAACCCATTTCCTCCAAATCTTGAAATCAAAGCTCCCAATCCATGATTTTTCATGTTTTATAACAATATGACATTGATTTAACATGATTTACAAAGAGAAAAAAAAGGATTGAAAATCGAAAATGCTCACCAAATTGAACATGTGGGATATATCCCCACTACTTGTGCGTTTTGCACCGCATAGGTGGAATACAAGATATATCATGGGATATACCAGCCGATATCGTCGATACTTAAAACACTAGGTATGAACACAAGACCTACATGGCTTATTAACAGCCCCGATACCTTAGGCAAGTTTATGAGCACCCACAACCCCTCATGTCATGCCCCACACTTCGGATACAGAGTGGGCACCCTTAAACTCGAGTTGTGGTCCATGACTCATACACTAAGTGTACATAAATTCATCCATCATATGATTGTTAAGAGGCACAATTATATGTATTCTAGAATGTCATCACGTCAACATTCACACACTTAACCATCCTACTCAATCTACCAATACTTCATCTAAAACATTCACATTCGTAAGATAAATTCCCAAAAACAATCTAAGTCCACCCATTTAGGACTTTATTCCACTAAATAATCAATCATTTCCTAACAAGGTTATAACTATAAACATGATTCAAATCAAACAGTTAACATGAAAGGAAACTAAACTTTCTAATATAAATTTCAAAAAATAAAATAAAAATCGTTCATCCATCTAATGCAACGAGCTCGTCTTCCGCCAAGTAAAACCATTAATCCTGAGTTTCATCCACCAACCCGGCCTCACATTCCTTCACATGATTGAGTCATCCTGCATCATCCGTGTATATACGGTTGTTTAATCCACAACGTTAGTTGGCCAGGCTTGTGAGTGAACCCAACATGGTTCATACATTGAAAAATATAAGATAGTACAAACAAAAAGGGTATGCAGTATGAGCATGAATGTAGAGATGTCATGATATGCATGTCAAGTGGAATGATCATCTGCTTGGTTAAGTTGGATATCCATCAACCCGTAATCGTCCCCATCAGACATCCACCTAGGTAGGCATGAGTAGCTTGTACCCTACAGACTTCCACCTAGGTAGGCATGGGTAATACATTCATCTACTCCATGAGTAGGCTTCCACTTACGTGGCTTCTGGCAACAAATCTACTAGGTGCAACCATCTAAGAAGATCCCCCAAGATTCTAAGGCATGAGGTGCATGCAGTCATCTAGAGTTGTACTCTAGGAATCACCGTAGGAGCACTATGGATGCATGTGATGCATGCTAGATGTCTATGCGTTGACATACATAGTCACATATACATCTCCCTGTATAAGAGGAAATAATAAATTTATGCTTGTAATGACGTACATGTTGACATATTTAGATGGAAATCATATATCAAGAATTGACTTAACATGATAGCACAGTAATATGATAATCATATCATTCATGCCAATTATAGCAATCATCACATTCATATCAAACATAACATCCACATCATCTATCTTAACCGTACAGGTTGAGACACGCCAGGATTCATTCACCTATTCGAGGTAGGGTTGAATCCTTCAATCAATCGAACGTTTTGTATAATTATGCTTCAAAGTCATACTAAGATGATTTAGCATCCTCAAATTCAATCATAACATTCTAACAAGTGGGGTCCACCCTTGATCTAAGCATGATGACCAAATATAAATTTTAAACTTGAAGTTTGGAAAACAACAGGGACCGTCAATCGATACAATCAATCGATCAAGCTTGCTCGAGAACCCTCAATCGATCTCTCGATCGATCGACCATGGGTCGAAGAAAATTCCAAATTAACTTTTTAAGTCTCTGGAGACTTTTGGCCACCTTCGATCAATCGAATCTTTCTCATCGATCGATTGAGCATGGTGAGATTAAATCAGTTTGCTCACTGGACTAATTTGGTCGTCCTCAATCGAATGAGTTCAATCGATCGAAATTGCTCGAGGATACCCTCAATTGATCGAACCTTGAGTTCGATTAGTTGAACCAAGTTATGAATTTTAAATTTTGGTCGCTAGACCAAAATTGACCTCCTTCGATCGATCGAACATTGATTTCGATCGATTGACCGAAGTCGAATATGTTCAGTTACACAATCCGGATTTTTGAAATTTTATGGTTTTTCTTCTTCTTCCTTAGTTTTGATTAATTCCATTGATTACATAATTGGGTCTAACCTATCCAGTGGTTTTTCTCATAATTGAATTCAGGAAAACTAAAGGATCACTTAGATTCGAATATCTGGCATCTATAATTGATAGTTGAAATTTTTTTTGACAAAAGCTCTTATAAGTTATACAATTTCATCGATCGCTATCGAAATTCCTCAATCTAATCACTCTAGAATTTGAAGTCCCAACATAATATGACTTTAAGATCCTTATATTTGAATCTCCTAGAATGACACAACCGATTTCTCAAAGTCAATCTTCTTAATGCACATAAATTGTGTGGAAACCGTTTTCCATATTCAAAAGCTCCTTCATAAATCAAAATAATGGACGTAGGGTTAAGCCATTGGTTAAATCTAGGGATTTTAGACAAAAAATAAGAATGGGAAGGTGAAATCTTACCTGGTGGATTCTCTCCTTTCGCAAGGCTTCCTTCTCTCTCCCAGTGGCTCTTAAGTTTAGGGTTTTCTGTAGGAATTTCCTATAGATCTCCCCATTAAATAGGGTGAGAACCCTGATTTTAGAAGATTCCACTAGGTTTTGGTGGATTTTGACAAAAATATAATTCATGTTGTGTGGGGAATTGATCCGCTGACATATCCTTCCACTGAGAGTGTTTTTACTAACTGAACTAAGTTCTTGGTTTTTATTAATAACAAAAAATCAAATACTAATTTGTTTTAGTCAAGATCTCAAATGGGTCACGAAAATCAAGGTTATTACACCTCATTATGATTATCCTAATTATGCTGAGGAAACTCAAACTTCTCAAGTTGATGACTCAACCTGGCTAATGAATATAGAAATTAAAGATTATATAGGAAATTTGAGCCCCAATGCCTTCCATGACTGGTTAAGGTCATTGGAGAATCACTTCAAGTGGTAACAGTTGTCACAGCCTACCAAGTTACATTTTGCTGCTTCAAAATTAAGGGGGTTGGCACTGAATTGGTGTCTTAGGATTGGTAGAGATCTCTGACGCAGTGGCCTTCTACCTATCTCAACTTGGATGAAATGGAGGCCAAGTTAAAAAGGAGATTTTTACATTTAAATTATAAAGCCAATGCGCTTCGATAACTTATTCTTAGGTAGATGAGCTTGCCGATTAAGAAGCATATTCAGAAGTCCTTTGATCTAAATATTTCCCAATAGATATACCTGAAGCAGAAAGAACCTAAGCAACCTAAGAAAGTTGGGAAATAAACTCAAGCATGAGGTAGGCTAGCAGTAAATGGTATGCATCTGATTGAGAAGTGTTGAATCTAGAGAGACCAACAGCAACAACATGAGTAGTGTTGTCCTTCGAACCTCCAGTTATAGCATGTTCCTTAACAATCCAAGCATGGCAATAGACAACTAGATAACGTAACTTCTGACAGAAATTACAAAATTTTTGGTGCCTATACAGAGCGAATATATGACTTATCCTACTACAATGGAAGCACTTAGTTTGACTCATATAGTTCCTTTCCCTTTTAAAGGGGTTGCAGACATAGTAGGCAGCATTAGTGACTAACATAGGTAAGGAATGGGGATGTAAAGCTGTGTCCCTTCAGCAAGTAATTCTGAATAGGCATCCATAGCTATCCCAAGATCTTTCATATTTAGAATTGCACTCCTCACCAGCTCAAAGTCACTGTGAAGCTTCATGAAAAGCTCCATCAATGTCTACACGTTGTGAAGTTTCAAGATTGCTGACAACCTAGCAATGCTAATATCATGCTGCTCAATCTTAGTCGACTCACTCCATAGACTGCTAATTTTAGAATAAAAATAAGCCCTGCTTTAACTTGTGAAGGTCCTATTTGACCTGTTATTTCTGAGCCTGGCCTATCTGGGCACAGAAGTCATGCAGATACAGATATTCCCACATTTCTTGAGCCACTTTGAGAAGTATGGACCCTTTATCTAGCATTAACCAAGCTAAGAATCCATGTTCATACCTTGACATTTGTAACTCTCCACCTTTGCATATTCCATTTTATCAGTTGGTTTAAATGAACTCCCATCCAAATGTCCCCATAGATCTAGTCCTTCAATAAAGGTCTAAACAAAATTTGCCCAAGTATAATTTGTACGAGTCAATGCAAAGTCAATTTTCAGATCCGAGTACGAACCACGTCAACACCCGGCACAATGCAAATTAAGATTGTAGAAATCCATGTGGGTCATTCTCATGTATAGGCCTATTCTATTAGATGCATGTGTAGTTGTGTTGTTGGGCTGGAGTTTTTATAAAGCTCAGTTCTCATTGTAATTCTCCTTTTAATAAAAGTAATACGGGAGAGGCAAAACCCTAAGTTTGTTTCCTCCCATTCTCTCTCTAACTCATGTATCCACCTTCTCCCCTCTTCTATCATTCTCCTCTTCTTCCTCTCCTTCTTCTTGCTTCTCTTCTGTGCACCACACGTTGATCCTAATGTCCATTGGGACCATTTACATGATATTAGAGCGTTGATACTTCGTGCAATTAAGTTTGCTTAGATATGAAGATGTGATCGTTTGAAGCCTCCATCATCTTGTCATTTTGATTGGCTGATCATATCTACTCGTTTCTTTCCCCCTTTCAGAACCAATTGGGTTCTGAGGCATCCAATGTGGTGAGATGTGGTGCTTATCTTTTTTCCTTCTTTTTTTAATGGTTGGCTGGCTTGATCAATTGGATCCAAAGACTAGTCATGTAGATGAGCAATACCTTTGGAAGAGCACTATTGTAGACTCGGCCTCATTTGGCTCCACTTATAGTTGTACACAAGTTGAGTTAGCTCAGTCAGCTCACTCGATTTGACTCAGAAAAGATCAAGTTGCCTTGACTCAAAATTGGATTCGAACCGAGTCACGTTGGTTTTTAGAGCTCGAAAAAATTCTAAGTTGAGTTCAAGCTTGCCCGAGCTCGATTTGACTCGGATCACACCTTAACTCGAACCAACTTGGATCAAATCAGCTCAGTGACGTGGTTATTTTGATATGGAAGTTGCTCGCTAAGCATTAGATGAAATGACTCAACGAAGTGTTGGCAAGGAAGGAATGGATACGCCGGGTGTTGATTTTGACGTTGCTTGTTGGGTGTTTGATTTTGATGTTGCTCTCTAGGTGTTTGATGAAATATCTATAAAAATGTTGTTACCATTTTGCATTCTTTGAGAAATTGAAGATGCATTCTACATGTTTGAGAAAATGCCACACAGGCTTGAACTGGCCAGACAAGCTCAAGGACCGAGCTGAGCCGAGTTCGAGATAGGGTTAGCTACTAGCGAAGCCGAACCAAGTTGTGCCAATCTCGACTCGGTTCAACTCGTATACAGCTTTAGCTCCACCTCTCTCACTAATTTAGGTAATGCCCTTGTCGTGTCCTCTGGTTCATCACTTCGGGTGATTGACTCAGGGGCCACCAATCACATGACAGGTAATATATCTCTTCTTTCTTCTTTAGATTTTTTTTTTGTTTGAGTTTTGATCTTTGTTAAAGCTAACAAGTCTTGGCTGTTGTACCAATTGGACATCAAGAATGCTTTCCTCCATGGTGAGTTATCCGAATAAATTTCCATGGTGTAACTTCCTTGGTTTGTTGCTCAGTGAGAGAGAGGGAGAATATGCAAACTTTGAAAAGCTATTTATGGATTGAAGCATTCTCCACAAGCCTGGTATGAAAAATTCAGCAATGTGTTAATCACCTTTGGTTTTCATATTTGCTACATCGATTACTGTCTTTGTCAAACAGGTTCCAGAGAAAATGGTGGCTCTAATCATATATGTAGACAATATATGGGCAACGATAAAGGTGGCATCACATAATTCAAGAATCACATGCATGGGAGGTTCAAAGGGCCTTGAAACCTTAAGCTACTTCCTAGGTATCTAAGTGGCTTAATCTACTTCGGGGATTGCTTTATCTCAGCGAAAATATATGCAAGGTCTCTAAAAGAAACAGGATTGCTATGGTGCAAGCCATGTAACACTGCAATGGACCCAAATAGAAAATTCTCTGATGATAAAGGCAAGCTATTTAAAGACCATGGGAAGTACCGAAGGCTAGTGGGTAGACTCATATACCTCACTGTCACATGACCAAACACCTCTTTTACAATGAAAATGGCGTACCTGTTTATGCACCAACCAAAGACTCCACATTGGAAGGCCATAGCTCACATCCTATGGTACTTGAAAGGAGCCCTAAGGCAAGGACTCGTTTATCAATCTAACAAGCATCTCTGAGGGGAGTCCTATGCTGACATAGACTGGGTGGGCTCCATTATGACAGATAAGAGATCCGCCTCAGGGTTCTGGACATCTCTCTCCCAACTATTTCCTTTGGTGTAGCACACATGAATTACAAGCTTACCTGATTTTTAAGCTCTGGACATAACGTGAGATTACACATTTAATGGTCAAATCATGGTGGGCCGGTTAAAGACCAAGCATGGGTGTCCCATAAAAATCTTTTTTTTTTTAAATATGAGCATAAATCTATATTTTAAAAATAGTTGTGAAGGGGACGCCACCCTTGATTTTTTATGGGGCCCATTGTGATGTGTATTTGAAATCCACTCTAACCATTAGATATGTAATCCCATGTTAGGCCCAAGTTGAAACAATCAAGCTAACCTGTGATTCATGTGGGCACACCAAAGGAAACAATTGGGAGAGAGATGTCCACCCTTGACTTTTACAAGGCCCACCGTGATGATTATATGAAAATCACTTTTGCCATTAGATTTAGATGCCACATCAATATTTAAGCATGGAGCCCAAAAATTAGGCCGATGTGTGATTCGTGTGGGCCACACTAAGTGAAACAATTCGAAGGGTGAGCATTGCCTTTACACTATTTCCAATCATGTGGACCACCTAAATCATGGATAGGGATTATTTTTGGGCCCTTTGTCTAACATGGGGTGAGTAACCTGGTGATCAATGTGGATTTCACATAAACATTATGGTGGGCCCACCCAAGCCACCCATCACTCTTCCTCCATGATGTAAGGGCTTCCAATTAGCATCGAGAATCAATTTATCTTAGCTGAAGTATTGTTAGACTTATTGATAGAAAACTATTGGAGTACAAACCACGTGACACTCTAATGGATCTAAACCAAAAACTTTTGGATCAAGGTGAACCACTTGAAAGACCTAGAGAAATACATAAGGTTGATTGGAAGACTGGTTTATTTAACTATTACTTGACCAGATATCTCATTTGTAGTTGGTGCAGTGAGTAGATTTATACATCAACCAAAGGTTCAACACTAGGAAGCCATCATCCGCATCCTTTAGTATCTAAAGAATACTCCTAAGCAAGGTCTTCTCTATAGATCTCATGAGCACCTCAAAGTCAAATCCTACGCACATGCTAATTGGGTAGATTTCATCATAAATAGAAAGTCTACATCTGGATATTGTACCTTTATAGAGGGAACTTGGTAACCTAGAAAAGCATGAAAAAATAGTTGTCATTAAATTAAACACTAAAACGGAAAACAGTGCCATGGGTCATGCAGTATGTGATATGTTGTAAATACAATCACTTTTGTTGGAACTTTTAACTCTTCAATGGAGAACCAATGATTCCACACTGCAATAATCAAGCAGCATCACACATAGCCAACAATCTAGTTTTCCATTAACGGATGAAGCACATAGAAGTGGATTGCAACTCATCAGAGAGAAGCTAACAGCCAAGTTCTCAACCAATATGTTTCATCCAAAGCTCAGTTAACCGACATATTCACCAAACCTCTACCACATACACAAAGATTGTTTATTACCAGTAAGATAGGCATGTTTGATGTATATGCTACAGCTTGAGGGGGAGTATTGAAACATAAATCTATACTTGGTTGAATAGGTTGTCCACATAGTTGAATAAGTTAGTGAGAGTAGTTGAATAAGTAGGACTTGTATGGCCCGTATCCTAGACTGTATCATTCCCTAGGCTTCCACGGTCCTCCTGGTCGAATTCCATCAACCCGTGACCTGTAATCAGTATTTGCACATGATACTAAGTTGCATCCTATATATCTACGTCGGCTTAACTCGAGACATGTATCCTAGCGACCGCGCCATCGCCGCGGTTCCAACACTGCATCTCGCGCGCCGATGCGATACCCAGGCTAGGTGTTGTGGGCCCACGTACATTCTGAAGAAAATGCTGCGCGTTGCAAATTTTGAGAGAATTTCTATGACACGTCACATCAATCAATCAATGTACACATCCTATCATAGGTACAAGTAAAGTACAAGCAACCCATCTCTCTCCCATTCCCAAAGTCAACTCTCTCTCTCTCTCTCTCTCTCTCCACCCATCACCCATCACCCATCACTCCATCCCTTTTCATCCCATCACTTCTCTCTCTCCCTCTCTCATTTTTCTCTTCACTCTCAAGCTCCCAAGGAGAGCATCCAACGTCCAAGCTTCCCAAGCCTAACTCAAGTGTGGCCCACTTCCCTACCTCAATCTCCCATCTTAGCAATCCAATCTTCATCACCCACCATCAAAGAGCAATCCAAGGAGCCTAGGAGTCTAAGGAGATAAAGAAAGAGTGCAATAGGTGGGTGATCCACCTTTAATTCTCAATTTGATGGCCCACTTGTGATGGGACCTAATTTGATCTATGTGTTGTAATCATATGAGGGGCTCATAATGGCGGGGTCCCTCCACTACACCTCTCTCTCTCTCTCTCTTTCTCTTTCTTTTATTCTTGATGATGATGATTGTATGGCCCACTTGATCCATGCCGTCTATGAGATGGACCTCACCTTGAAAATGGATTGGCTAGGTACCTTACACCAGTTATATAGTTGGTGTATTAATGCCACCAAGCTCTGTGGGTCCCACTGTTGTGACGTCAGCAAGTGCTGTGGGTCCCACCATCTAAACCGTCCATGGACTGGACGGGTAGGAGCCCAACATGATGTATATGTTTCATCCCATGCCTTCCATCACATGGACTATTGCTCATGTGGCATCCTCACCGTCCATTGCTTGGACGGTGGGCCACATTATTCTATGTATTTTATCCAGCGTCTGCTGATTTGCCATAAAAAACAATAAATAAAATAATAATAATAATAAATATATATTATATATCATGATGGGCCCTACATGGGACCCACCATTTCTATCTGGCGATGGCCAATCGTTGTGTCAAACAGCAGTTATATAGCTATGTTTAAGCATACGTGGGACCCACCTTATAATATGTAACCCACCGTCTAGATGGGTCTGGACGATAGGGCAATCCTTGCCATTGGTGTATACAGATATATATATATATATATATACATATATATATATATATATATAATATTTTAATATTATATATATATATATATATATATGCCTTATATACTTGAGGGGGGCCACTACGTGGACCGTACCATGATGTATGTTACATTTGCACCGTCTAGTTGTTGGATAATGCAGCAACCGCGACGTCTAAGCCATCCAGCAGTTGGATGGTGGTACACACCATTGATGTATGTATTTCATCCATGCCACTCACCTACCAGGCCTTCCTTGATGTATGTGACACATCTAAACCGTCCATCCATCTCGTGAGCTCATTTTAAGGCTTGAGACAAAAAAATTGAGACGGATCTAATTATCGGGTGGACCACACCGTAAAAATTCGTGAGGGGATTGAACGTTCACCATTGAAACCCTTTTTAGGGTCATAGAAGTTTTAGATCAGCATGGAATTTATTTTCCACCTAAGTAAGATTTTTATGACCTTATGATCAGATTGGATGGAAAATAAACACTATGGTGGGCCCTGTGGGGTTTTAACGGTGGAAATCATTATCATCGCTGTTATTTATGATCTTCACATGTGATGCAGCCCACTTGATGTATTTGAGGCCCATTGGTGTGGCCCATTGATGCAACCCACTTGATGTATTTGAGGCCCATTGGTGTGGCCCATGTGATGCGGCCCACTTGATGTATATGAGGCCCATTGGTGCGGCCCATTGATACAGCCCACTTGATATATTTGAGGCCCATTGGTGTGGCCCAGTGATGTGGCCCACTTGATGTATTTGAGGCCCATTGGTGCGGCCCATTGATGTGACCCACTTGATGTATTTGAGGCCCATTGGTGCGGCCCATGTGATGCGGCCCACCTAATGTATATGAGGCTCATTGGTGCGGCCCATGTGATGCGGCCCACTTGATGTATATGAGACCTATTATTGTGGCCCGTTGCATTGTATATGAAGCCCATATGATGAGTTTCAATGTGATGTATGTGAGGCCCTTATGTGAGGCCGTGGGCCTACTATACGTTTGGCTCTATGTGGGCCACTTCTTGGGAGCAATGTTGGTTAAAGGACCACATTGATGGGTAATGATGGTTGAATGTCCACATTGTGACCTTCTCTTAAGCCTTTTTAGGCCCATTTTCATCATTCTCTAGTGGGTCAACCCAAATCACCGGGCCCCATTGATATTGCATGATCTAACCATTCGTTGGGATAACCCAAGATGTTGGGCCCCCATTGGTTGTTGTAGGGTTGTTCCTTTTATTTTAGAGTCCACCTAAGACTTGTTTTGGGCCCTTTAGGGCATCTAGTGGGCTATGAATTAGTATGGTGAAGGAACCCTTTCCGAATCCTTAGGTTATAGATAGGTCACTTAGGCCCAACCTGGATATGGGGAAGTATATCATTATAGACTAGATCTGCGGTCCTTCCGTGGACCCCACTCCATCTATAGTCTAATTATAGCTGCCGATTGTCGATGCCAATTATTGATGCCGATTATCGATACCGATTATGAGTACATGACAGCATAACATCATGATACATGCCCATACGCATCATCTGTATGCTTATGATGAGATGAGGTTGACCATTGGATATACCTTTTAACAAGTTTTTTATGGGACTCCTTGATAGGCAGTGTTGTCCCTTATGAGTGCACGGTACGTGCAAGATTGATACATGACTAGATTGTATGACTCATGCATTTTGTGTTGTGGGATGTGGTTACTATGCCCTAGCGACATCAAGGCCGTGACCTTCACAGGCACATCATAGAGAGTCAGATTGGATACCAAAAATACTATTATTAGCATCAGGGTGCCATAGATGTCCCTGGATGAAAATTTCTAAACCCGATGGTACCAGAGGATGACTCCAATGTTGAGATCGAGTGGATATATGAGCACACGAGGGCTGTATACCAGTAGGCCGCGTCTCCGACTATGTCATGGTTAGTTGAAAAGGGTTGTGACATTACCCGCCTGAGTGAGGGAGCAATATCTAGGTTGAGTTTGACAAGCTTGAGGAATGAGTCCACTATCGACAAGCCAAGTTTGATATTGGCAGGTGAATAGTGAGGTATCTTTCACTTACCTAGTTGTGCACTTAGATAGGGGTGTCAAGCTGGTGTAAAGTGTACTAGACCCCGGTGATTTGTCCAGAGTAAGAACTGTATTGATATTTGATGCTCTAGTGATGAGCTGCATTGATATGTGGATTCGGATGAGAATTGGTATACTTGAGTTTCATCTCACATCGCATGGCCTTGGAATGGCTGACATCATTCATGCCTTGCACCGCATAGCCTTGGTATGGTTGATTGCATTCATGGACTTACCAATATATTCCACATTACACTGATATTACATTCTGAGCATGCTTATATTGCGCACATACTCTCACCACCCTCTAAGCTTTCTATAAGCTTATGCATGATTGATGCGTGCAGGTGACGCTAGAACACCATAGCAACATTGAGATTGGAGCATGCAGTAGACTTTTGGAGCTTTCGATTTTGTCATTGTATTTCCCTTCATGCGCATTGTACCTTAAAGTTTTTTATCATAGTGGATTTTGTGATGGTGTCTTGTGGTTATTGTTAGTGGGTTATGCTTACTGCGAATCAAATTCATGTTGAAAATCCTCCTTGTAGGATCTCAGGATCGAAACCTAGTGTATGGGTGCTGAGAGCCGAGAATGGGGTACTATGGAGACTGTTGGCACCAGATTCGGTAATTGGGAATTTTGTGAGCCCGATTTCTGAGTTTGGGGCATGACCTGTAGACCTAATCCATGTTAAAAGGCCTAGGGCCGAATGCATGTATTATACACGCACATACATTGAACATCCTTTTCTTAGATTTCAAATGCATTAACCCATAAGAAAAATTGTTTCAAGCTAGGGGGAGTTAATGCAATCATAGTCCATACAGCACACGCTAATTCCACATGTGTGTACAATAGAGGCCTAGATTGGGCATTTTGGCTCACTTGACCACACATGTGCTAGGATTTCCTAAGAGTCAATTTATCTTCTAATGTTAACATGCATATAACATATAAAATACCTCTTCTATACATAAGCTAATTTCAGGGACTTCCTAGGAGCCTTTTCCTTATTTTCTTATTCATATTTACATAGATATTTTTTAAGTCTTTCCCTTATCTGCTTCTTTATGTTTAGAAAGATCAGACTATCTTCTCAGAGTAGTATTGGACTTAAATATAGAAATATGTATATGCATAATTATAAATATGGCTTCTTGGTCATAATATATAAGAGATGGTTTATGAATGATTTCTAATTGAATGAAATTTTGAGTTTCTTTTTATGAGGTAGTAGTGAAGGGAGGGAGCATTTCTTTATGATGATTACTAGCCTTAGGCTAGTAGATTGTTGAACAAATGGTTCAAAGTCCATTCAAATATATCCCCATTTTCTTATGTGTGGATTTTCTCTTAGTTTTCTAGAAATTTCAAGTTTTGAATCTGCTATGAATCAGTTCAAATTTTTTGTACTAGTTTCTATTTCAATCCTGTTTGTTACTTCTCATTGAGCAACAAATTGCATAAAACATTCAAACCATCAAACATTGCAAACAAGTATTCTAAGTGGTATGTTTCCTGTTTCACCATTTCATCACCGTCCAGTCCATCCCATAAAGCTACATTTAAAAGCATTAACAATTGCAAAACACTACATTTTACTTTTGAATTCACCTATTGGTCTTTCAATAAACAAGAGTCACTTTGAATCATGTATCATTTTGATAAGATTAAAATCAAGTCATAAGATCTGAATGATATCAACTGGTGGGATACACAATTGGTAGCTATCAAATGGGGAAATGTTCGTTGATCAAATGGCTATGATCATTGATGAGTTGGATTTTTTGGTGTGCCACATCGATAGTAAGACACATTTAGTGAGCATCAATTGCTTAAATGCATGCCAATAATTGCCAACATATTAAAAAAATCAAGAAAAAGAAAAAATTGAGTCAGTGAGTTTGGCACAATTATTCAATGGTTTCTTCAAACTACCAAGAAGCTTTAGTTGGGTCGTCGTAATAAGACTGAGTTTGGATGCATAACTGAATTTACCTAAGACTATGTTCACATAATGATGGAAGTAGCCCTCAAATTGCAAGACCCCTCTTTCATGCCATTATAGGATATTCAATTGCGAGAAGCATTTAATTGCAATATGGTTATTTCCACCAACTAATTATTGCAATCCAATTGAATGGCGCATCCAAACGGAGTCTTAACAAAATCAAACCACAAAGATAATGAAGACAACCAGTAAGCAATTCTACCAGTAAGCCAGAAGCTACGGATAATCTTTTCAGAACCAATGCGAAGACACCGATGAAAGCTAAATTGTCCAATGAGGCCTCCTTCAGACTAATGCTGGAGATTAAATCCCCTGAGCGACAGAGAATCCCAGCCATTAATCGCAGTGAAGACGATGGGTTTCTATGATCAGATGGAGGACTCCTTTCTGTTGGTGATGGATTGAGCATGGAATGGAGGAGGGTTTTTGTAGAGGAGAGGATGAGAGGCTTGCTTCTTTCCACCATTTGATCATCCGAGGAAGATACGGTGTCGATGGACGGAAAATGAAAATGAGATATGGAAAAGCTAAGGCTTCAAACCCTACAGGCCTATTTGGATGCCTGTAAGTTGGGTAAGTGGGAAGTGACTTACAGGGAAGTCACTTACAGGTGGTGTTTGGGGGAGAAAAATCACTTGTAAGTAACTTACAACCTATAAGTCACTTACAGGCAAATCTACCAAAAAATTGCAGGGGGTGGGGGTGAGAAGTCACTTCCCTGTATGTCACTTACAAGCTCAATGGTTAGATTTTTAAAAAGAGAGGAAGAGGGAGAAATGCACCATTTCCTTGTCTTTCATCCACCAGTAAGAACAGCTCTCCCTCTCTGTAATCTCTCTCCCCCTCCCTCTCTGCAATCTCTCCCCCTCTCTGCAATTATCACCTTCCGTCTCTTCTCCTCCTAAAATGGTAGGGTTTCATCTACCCTTTTTTTCTCTTTTGAAAATGGGAGTGGTTTGACGTTACTCTATGAGGCACGCTCACTTACGCACGTGCGCACGTGCCCATTTTTTCACACACCTCATGGGCCTCTAATCCGAATGATACATGTGATGCAACATCCCATGAAACCATCAGGGACCAATTTTCACCCTGATTTAAAACTCTGGTGGGCCATAGAAAGGAAAGATGCAAATCAAGGTAGGAAAATGTTTTCTTTTGTCATGGCCCACCAATGTTTTAGATTGAAGTAAAAGTTAGGTAATAGGGGTTTCATGGGGTTCTGCATCACGTGGACCATTCAGATTTTGGACTCAAATCACATATGATGAGTTCTCAAAAAGTTCTTAAGAGAACTCGTGCCAACTGGTGCGCGACTGAGTATTATGCAGGAACGGATTGCATGCTGAGTAATGCGTAAACTCTACAGGGGTGTTTGGAGCATGGGACTAGATGGGTTTAAATGGGATGGAATTACCAAAATGTAATGATTACACTGTATCAGGGATTGTCCTCTAATCCCATGGCTTGGAGGCCATCCCACTTAATATTTGGGAAATGGATTGGCTACTCATCCTGCCACTACCAGTTGGTGCTCTGTGGGCCCCACCATGATGTATGTGTTTCATCCATGTCGTCCACCCATTCTTCCATGTCATTTTATGGTATGAGCCCAAAAATGAGTTTGATCTAAATCTCAAGTGGACTGCACAGCTGGCCCTAGGAGGTTTTTAATGGTGTAATTCAATCACTATTGTTTTCCCATGGTGTGGTCCACCTGAGATTTATATCTACCTCATTTTTAGGATCAAGCCCCAAAATTATATTTCAAAATCGATGGACAGCATGGATAAAACACATACATCATGGTGGGGTCCACATAGCACTGACCACTGATTGCAGAAACCTTTGCCCCGATGCTGATTCCAAGAAGGGGCTTCACAGCCCATACCTAATGTGAGTCTTAAACAAGACATTGCAACGATCCATGGGATCTTAAAACCCACTCCCACCTAATCCCATTTAAACCCATGCGCCAAATGCCCCCTGTGGGATCCACCATGATATATATATTTGATCCACACTGTACATCCATTTTAATAGTTAATTTTAAGTCCTGATCCCAAAAATTAGCTATATGCAAAGATCGAGTGGACCACACCACAGGAAATAGTGTGAATTAAGTGTATACCATTGAAATTTTCTAGGGGGCCAAAGAATTTATGGATCAAGCTATTTTTTTCTCCTTCATCTATGTGTTTGTGATCTTATGAACATGTTGGATGACAAATAAAGATCACTATGGGCACTAGAAAGGTTTTAACGGTTGAAATCAGTACTTTCACTTTGATATGCTTAAATTTATGGCTCAACGTTTACATTTAGATGAAAAAATGTACTTTTTATTGTTAAAATGATATATTTAAGCCTATTCATTCTTATATGATCATAACACTTTGGAACAATCCCTTAATTCAAGCTCTGCTCGGTGCAAATATACAACCTTTCACATGTAAGTAACTTACAGGTTACCCTAATAGAACAACTTACCTGTAAGTGACTTACAACTTATAACCAAATAGGTTACTTGTAAGTGACTTTCACCTGCAAGGGGCTTACAGGCATCAAAACAAGCCCTAAAAAAGGTGTGATGGAGATGATGGAAGTGATGATGAAGGTTGCAGCTGCTGTAAGAAATAGCTGAAGGGCTGTGAAGTTTTGCTACGAGAATTAGGACTCTGATTCGGTAGAATCAGTACCGAGCCCTCAATGGACTTGATGAAATGGCCAAGCTATATGTCCTAGAGGAGGGGTGAATAGGACTATGCCAAATTTAAAATAAATACAATGGAAATAAAGAAAGAGAGATAGCCAAATAAATAAATCAATACACAATGCTGAATGCAATCTCAAACTATTGATTGTTCTAAGGACAACCATGCACCATAAAAATGGCAGGGCAACCTTACTAGAACAAATAGAGAAACTAAAGCTCAAACTAATAAAGAGATAACAAGAGATAAATTGTAGAAATATAAATCTAAACTATTACAACATTCCCCAGAGCTTGAAATGAAATGATTACAACATTCACATTCACATATACATCCCACACATGAATAATTAAAGATATGAAATATAAACCACACAACCACAAAACACAAGGGATTATAGTGGTTCGCGTATGTGTACACCAACTGTTCAACAACAGCCACACAGCTACTCCACTCCTAATATCTTCACACATGGGATATCAACATTCACTATTACAAATAGGTTTTCCCAGGTTCACCTAAAAACCTTCACAATTGTGTCTTTCTCTGTGGGCTTACACAATTAAAAAAACCCCTCTTCTGAGTTTTCCAGGCTCTCCTCAGATAACCAATACAATGATATTTTTCTGGAAAATTTCAAAAGAAAACCAAATGAAAGTAAATTACATAAACGTAAAATACCTAAATTTCTCCTTCGTTGTAGCAACCCAGAAGAACCAAGTCGGAGTTGAGATTTGAATGTCAAAGTTCAATGTCCAATACTAGCTTTATAATGGTTCTAGGTTCTAATAGATTTTAAATTAAACCAAATGGGGCTAGCTCTAATTGATTTTGATTTCAGAAAAGGAAAAATGAAACTTCTTCTTTTTCAGATCAGATTGGAATACAAGAAACAAAATCAATTTTAAAAGCTAAAGAAAGAGAATATTAAACATGCACACTTAGCTTAAATAAAGCACGACTTATCTCTCGGAAGGCCGAATTAAATTAGCTTGAATTTCATCTTTTATTCGATATTCGTGCTCTATTTATAGGTGAGCAAATTACATCTTCGATTGGTTTAAAGACCTTTACGACTGGTCGTAGAACCAATAGATATTTGAAAATTCAGGCACGATAAGATCTCGGTGGTTTCACGACTAGTCGTAGGTGGTCTACAACCGGTCGTAGGTCTCCTTCGACCGGTCGTAGGTTGCTCACGACTAGTCGAAGCTAGCTAAATTTCAACACTATACTTTGAGTCGTAGGACTACAACTGGTTGAAGAAATAGTCGACATTGTTCATACGACTAGTCGAACTCCCTAAGACTAGTCGAAGCCTAACAGAAAATTTCTAAATTTTGCAACAAACTTACTACTGATCTAGGAAATTCTTAGACAAGTCGAAGTAGTACTAGGACTAGTCGAACAAAGTCCAGGACTAGTCTTAGAAACAGACTAAACTCACTTATATAAAACATATGAATTATGTATCTAAAATAGCCTACTCTAAAGGTCAACCTAAGGTCAGTCATACCTCAATAGTGAAGTAAGGACATTGAAACTTAGAGACGAGTGACCTTTGAAAGTAATGAAGCTTAAAGTCTTGATGTAGCTCAAACTTGAAAGCTTCTTAAGATCTTACATTATCCTTGTCTTGAATTAAGTCGAACAATCTCACTTTTCGAGTCTTGACTTGTGAACAGTGCTTGTCAATCAAAGTGATCTTGAGTAGAGCTTTGTTCTTCAGTCCACCTTTGTCAAATTAGTGATAAAACACACTTCCAATATATGTTACATAACGTAGAATATCTAATTAAAGAATCATGCACCAGCTTGTTATCAACCGACATACTAACATGATCCTTGCAAACTCGTAAATCAATATTCAACATAACATACGGTCCACCTCTGCACATACTCCCCTTAAGTAACATACATAAAAACGCAATGCTACTCCCTCCTCAATGCTACTCCCTCCACATAACATAATCATTAGATACATCCATATCCATTCTCCCCCTTTTTGTCACAATAGGACACAAGAAGCACAGAACAAATGACTGAGGAGAAATAAGTAAAGAGATATATGAGAGGTAACAAGACAAGATATGAGTAACCAGCATAAACAACCCACATAATTCATAAACTGAGCTAAGTCAAAGATAGCTACAATCTCAAAACCAGTTAAGCTAGCGTAAGAGTAATAAAGTTATAACAGACTAGTAAACTTAAAAGAACTAATCTGAACCAGATGAAGGAGTAGGGATGGAAGGATCAAGTTGATGCATGCCCTTGTTCAAGCGCCTAAGATATTTGTGCATATACTTGAATTGTAAATCATGGGCAACAGACATGTTTTCCATCTTAACATTCATATTCTTAACCTTATCTTCCAATGCACGCAGACGTGCATCAAACTCAAAAGGCTCATAATCTGGATCAGTTGTAAAATCAGATTCAAGTTCGTCAAAAATATCATCCATGTTAATATCATCAGGAGGAAGATCACTAGCTTCTTCCTCATGTTCAGCTTCAGCATTGCCAACACTAGCACCTTGGCCAGAAAGGAAATCAAGCTTCATCTTATTGATATTAGAATTGTTAAACATCAGATGATGGACAGGGGCCTCTCCAACCGGCATATCGACTAACATATGCATATCCAACACAGTCATCAAATAACCAAAAGGAATGTCACTGTGACCTAGATGGAGTCGAAACTGAATAATGGAGTGACAAATCAAGGATGGTAAATAAACATGAGCACCACTGGCAACAGCATGAAGAACACGAACCATGAAGGAAGTCAATTCATATTTATTACCAGATCGAGGATACAAGTTAAACACAAAGATTTTGTGAAGAACTCTGTATTTGGGTAATAGATACTTTGAGGGAAGCGCATTCACTTTATGTGTCCATTGAACATCCAAATTGGATAAATCTTTAGTAAGCATACGTTTTTCAGTGACTGAGGGTTTTTCAGATAAGGTATAGATAGGAATGCCCTCATCATTCATAGGAATTTCTATATGAGCTGAAATCAAATGATGATCAATGTCAAATGGTCTTTCTCTTGTGGCTATCTTAAAAGATAAATTTTTCAATGAAAAATTACTTATGCATGCGAACATGGACTGGGCAATGGACCAGTATGCTGGCCCACCCCAATGCAATAAGTTATCCCAACCTACAGCTTGGAGCACAGGAAAGATATCAAGAGGAGCAACATTATTAATATCAACAGGATGTTCAACAATAACGTTACGCAATCTGATGTCCCGAACATAAGATGGATCATCTTCGGGAGCCCGAAGATGATGCTTAGTGATAGGGGCTGATTTGGAGGCAGAAGATGGACCATGGATGTTGTCTTTCTCCCTCTAGATGCCATTTGTAACAAGCATTTCAAGAAAATAAAGAGTTATAAAGGATTGAGAAGAGGGTTTTCTCAAATCAGATTTTATAAAAGAAATACCCCAAATCTCAACGAAATTTGAAATAGATAACTTCAAGAGTAAAATAGAAGTAATATAGACACAAATTTACAAAAAAATGCAAATGGAGCACTAACCTTGAAGATTTTAGAGGAGGGGTTCGACTAGTCGAGCATCGACTCGTTGGAGAGTGAAGAGGAAATGAAGTAGATGAAGCATTTTTTCCAATTTTAAGTGATTCACGCGATTCACGACTGGTCGAGTACAAGCCAAAAATCTGATTTCCAGCATTATATACAAAAATTGAAATCTAATCAAGCAATTATATACAATATGATACAAATAGGCATAAATACTCATTTTAAAATGCACATGCCAAGATCAAATTTCATTTTGTTAAACCTGCTTTTATCGAGCGGTTTAGTGAAAATGTCAGCACGTTGATTCTCGGTAGGGATATATTCTAAAGATATAACCTTTTATTCTACTATTTCTCGAATATAATGAAATCTAATATCAATGTTCTTAGTATAAGAATGTTGAATTGGATTTTTTGAAATATTTATGGCACTGGAATTATCACAATATAATAACATAGAATCCTGTTTAATTCCATAATTACTAAGCATACATTTCATCCAAACAAGCTGTGTACACACATTATCAGTTGCGATATATTCAGCTTCAGCTGTTGAAAGTGATATAGAACTTTGTTTCTTGCTAAACCAAGAAACTAAACTGTTTCCAATATAAAAGCAACCACCACTGGTTGATTTTCTATCATCAAGATTACCAGCCCAGTCAACATCCGAGTACCCAGCTAATTGAACACTAGTCTCATGTGGATACAAGAGACCGAGATTAACAGTACTTGCAACATATCGCATAATCCTCTTGACAACAGTCAAGTGTGACTCTTTAGGATCAGACTAATATCTAACGCAAATACCAATACTTAGAGCGATATCGGGTCTACTAGTAGTTAAATACAGTAAACTACCAATCATACTCCGATATAATTTCGGATCCACATTTTTACCTGTAGAATCTTTTGAGAGTTTCAAAGTTGTACTCATAGAAATATCAAAATTCTTACCATTCTCAAATCCAAATCTCTTAATCAAATTCATAGCATATTTAGATTGAGAAATGAATATTCCATCAGGTTTTTGCTTTACTTGCAACCTAAGGAAATAATTCAATTCCCCAACCATGCTCATTTCAAACTGAGATTTCATCAAATCTGTAAACTCAATAGTCATGTCAATACAGGTAGATCCATAAATGATATCATCAACATAAATTTGTACTATTAAAATGTGATCATTATGTTTTTAATAAACAGAGTCTTATCAACACATCCCATTTGAAAATTATGGCTTAATAGCAACTTTGTTAGTTTCTCGTACTATGCCCTAGGAGCTTGTTTTAAACCGTAAAGTGCCTTTTTAAGGCGATACACATAATCAACATTTTTGGGGTCTTCAAAACCCATCGGTTGTTCAACATAGACTTCCTCATGCAGATTGCCATTTAAAATTACACTTTTCACATCCATTTGATAAATCTTAAACTTTCTAAAACATGCAATGGATATAAAGAGTCTAATTGATTTAAGACGTGCTACTGGTGTGAAGGTTTCATCATAATCAATACCTTCAATTTGAGTGTAACCTTGTACCACTAGCCTAGCCTTGTTTCTAATTATATTTCCAAGCTCATCAGACTTATTTTTGAAAATCCATTTGGTTCCAATGATGTTTTTAACTTTAGGTCTAGGTACGAGATACCAAACATCATTTCTCATAAATTGATTAAGTTCTTCTTGCATCGCAACAATCCAGTTTTTATCAGCAAGAGCTTCTTTTACGTTAGATGGTTCTATCCGGGATGTAAAACATACGTAATTACATATATCCTTAAGTTGTCTATGGGTACGAACACCAGTGAGAGGGTTTCCAAGAATCTGTGTGGTTGGATGATCTTTAACAGTCTTCAGTTCAGAATCAGTCTGATTTGATGAAGTATCAGGTTTATCAATTACAAGAACTTCATCATTATCTGAACTTAAGACAGGTGTGCTTAAGTGATCATCAATGACCACATTGGTGGACTCTTGGATCACACCGGTCCTTTTGTTCAGAACCCTATAAGCTCGACTGTTTAAAGAATATCCTAGAAAGATCCCTTCATCACTCTTCGTATCAAACTTTCCTAGATTTTTATGATCTCGTAAAATATAACACTTGCTACCAAAAACTTGAAAGTATTTGACAGTAGGCTTTTTATCGAACCACATTTCGTAAGCCATTTTATTATTAACTTTACTAGTGTAAACCTAGTTAATAATATAGTAAGCTGTATTGACTGCTTCAACCCAAAGATTCTTAGAGAGCTTCATACTGTTTAACATGACATTAGCCATTTCTTAAAGCACTCTATTCTTCCTTTCAGTTTTGGGCGCTGAGAATTCATGTAATATTCCCTGGTCACTATAGAACTTCTCAAAACCGCTATTCTCAAATTCAGATCCATGATCACTACGAATCTTACTAACTTAAGAACCTTTTTCAGTTTGAATCCTTTTGAGAACCTTTTTTACTTCTTCAAGGGTTTTTGATTTGTCCCTTAAGAAGACAACCCATGTATATCTGGTAAAGTCATCTACTATTACCAAAATATATCTTTTGCTACCTCGACTTTCCGTCCTGGTAGGTCCTACTAGATCCATATGGAGAAGCTCGAGTAGTCTTGATGTGGTATTGGAATTCACCTTTTTATGTGAGTTCCTTATTTGTTTGCCAATTTGGCATTCACCACATATTTTATCTAATTTTTGTAGTTTATGTTTTAGTCCTTCAACATACAAAACTTTTTAAACAAAGGAAGGTTATAGAGTTGAACCATACCTTAGCCCATAATCTTGCAGTTTCTGTCATCACCAAATGTGACTGAACCATCAGTCATGTCTTTGAAATCGGTGAATAAACCTTTATCACCAGTCATATGCCTTGAGTATCCGCTGTCTAGGTACCACTTAGAATGGCTTGTTGCTTTAAAAGCAGTGTGAGCAACCAAACAAGTGACCTTTGGAACCCATTTCATAAGTATTTTGGATTTAGGTGGATAGTTGGTCTTCTTTCGTTTGTAAGAATTATAAGTATGACCTATTGAGTTAGACTTTAGAAGCTCCTTAAGTAAATCAACTATCTTTTCAGCCAAAAGATTTTGATTTCACTTTTTATAGTTGATATAATTACTTTTAGGTTTTTGAAAAGATTTAGAGATTTTAGAAAACATTTAATCTTTCCCTTTTGAGTTTAAGGTCTCTCCCTTTACAAACTTGGGAGGAGTATTCTTTGGTTTAGGAGAAACATTCTTATCATAACCCAGACCAGATCGATTGCCACATTTTCTCGATCCTGATAAGAGTTTTTCTAATTTAGGATCACCTTGGGCATATTTCCAGGTTTCCTTTAAACTCAAGAGAGAGGAGACTTCGTGTTTTAGTTGTTCGTTTTCAGATTTAAGATTTTCAAACTGGGAGGTTTTAAAATCCAAATCGCATTTTGTCTTTTCAAAACACTCTAAAATGTGGGACTTTTCTAAAACAAGCGATTCATAAATTTCTTTGAGTTTAGAAAATTTCTCTTTTTGAAGTTTCAATTTCACAGCAATTTTACAACTTTCCTTGTATAGGTCACTGTATGCATCTTGAAGATCATCTTCATTTTCACATTCACTATTCATATTTTCTTCACTAGTCGAGTCATCATTATCTGAAAAGTGAATTTGGCTAGAGTCATAAGGGCCTTAACATCACAACCCGACTTAGTTTCAGAATCTTCTGATTCAGAGGAGGCTTTAGAATCAGAGGACTCGTCCCAAGTAGCCATCATACTTTTCTTTTTTGACTTACCCTTATTGGGACATTTGTTAGCCAAATGCCCATATTCATGGTAGTTGTAACATTGACTGTCTTTTAATGATTTTCTTGATTTAGGTTTAGTTTTCTTTTTATCAAATGCCTTTTGAAGATCAATCCTCTTTTTACTTTTAAAAATTTTATAAAACCTTTTTGCCAAAAGAGCCATATCATCTTCAGAGTTTTCTAAATCAGAGTTTAAATCGTTTTCTTGAAAACCATTTTTAGAACTTTTTTAGGCAATAGATTTACCTTTTGGAGCTTTAAAGGTTAACTCATAAGTCTGTAATGAGCCAACTAATTCCTCAACCTTCATATTGTCCGTATCACGAAGTTCCTGGATTGCGGTTACTTTAGAATTGAACCATTCAGGAAGTGAGCGTAGTATTTTAACACAAATCTTGCTTTCAGGGATTGTATCACCTAGACCCTACATAGAGTTTATAATGTCATTTAATCTAGTATAGAAGTCCATGAACATTTCATTTTCTTCCATACGTATTTCCTCAAATTTAGTTATGAGGATTTGTATCTTAGATTTCTTGACAATTGAAGTACCCTCGTGTGTTATTTCCAATATATCCCAAGCTTGTTTTGTAGAATCACAGGATATAATTCTTTTAAATTCATCCAGTGATAGTGCACAAGTAATTGCATTTAGTGCTTTAGCATTTGCACTACTCTCATTTTTCTAAAGTGTGGTCCACGAGAAAGATGGTGTAACTTTCATAGATTTTGAACCATCAATCCCGGTTACTTTAGTAGTAAGGGTATCCATTCATTCACTATGGATAGCCACACACTTTCATCCATGGATTTGAGGAAGATCCTCATCCTAGCTTTCCAATAGGCATAATTGGTGCCACTAAAAGGTGGAGGCCTAGTGACTGAAAGGCAATCAAAATTTGACATCTTATAAAAAGCTTAGATCGTTAGCTCAGGAATTAAATCCAAATAATAAAGAGAGCTATTAGGCTCTGATACCACTTGAAAAGAGATGGGGGCGTGAATAGGACTATGCCAAATTTAAAATAAATACAGCGGAAATAAAGAAAGAGAGATAGCCAAATAAATAAATCAATATACAATGCTGAATGCAATCTCAAAATATTGATTGTTCTAAGGACAACCATGCACCATAAAAATGGCAGGGCAACCTTACTAGAACAAATAGAGAAACTGAAGCTCAAACTAATAAAGAGATAGCAAGAGATAAATTGTAGAAATATAAATCTAAACTATTACAACATTCACCACTGAGCTTGAAATAAACTGATTACATCATTCACATCCACATATACATCCCACAAATGAATAATTAAATATATGAAATATAAACCACATAACCACAAAACATAAGGGATTATAGTGGTTCGCTTGTGTGTACACCAACTATTAATAAACAGCCACATAGCTACTCCACTCCTAATATTCTCACACAGGGGATATCAACGTTCACTATCAAAGATAGGTTTTCTAGGTTCACTGAAAATCTTCACAATTGTGTCTTTCTCTGTGGGCTTACATAATTAAAAAAACCCCTCTTTTGAGTTTTCCTGGCTCTCCTCAGATAACTAATACAATGAGATTTTTCTGGCAAATCCTAAAAGGAAACCAAATAAAAGTAAATTACATAAACGTAAAATACTTGAATTTCTCCTTCGTTGTAGCAGCCCAGAAGAACCAAGTCGGAGTAGAGATTTGAATGTCAAAGTTCAATGTCCAATACTCACTTTATAATGGTGCTAGGTGCTAATAGATTTTAAATTAAACCAAATGGGGCTAGTTCTAATTGATTTTGATTCCAGAAAAAGAAAAAATAAAACTTCCTCTTTTTCAGATCAGATTGGAATACAAGAAACAAAATCAATTTGAAAAGCTATAGAAAGAGAATATTAAACATGCACACTTAGCTTAAATGGAGCACCAGACTTATCTCTTAGAAGGCCGAATTAAATTAGCTTGAATTTCATCTTTTATTCGAGATTCGTGCTCTATTTATAGGTGAGCAAATCATGTCTTCGATGGTCTAAAGATCTCTATGACTAGATGGTAGAACCAACAAATATTTGAAAATTCGGGCACGATAAGATCTCGCGGTTTCACGATCGTCGTAGGTGGTCTACGATCGTCGTAGGTCTCCTTTGATCGGTCATAGGTTGCTCACGACTAGTCGAAGCTAGCTAAATTTCAACACTATACTTTAAGTCGTAGGACTACTGGTTGAAGAAATAGTTGACACTCTGTTCATATGACTAGTCGAGCAGTCCCTAAGACTGGTCGAAGCCTAACAGAAAATTTTTAAATTTTGTAACAAACTTACGACTAATCCAGGAAATTCTTAGACGGGTCGAAGCAGTGCTAGGACTAGTCGAACAAAGTCCAGGACTAGTCTTAGAACTGACTAAACTCACTTATATAAAACATATGAATTATGTATCCTAAATGGCCTACTTTAAAGGTCAATCTAAGGTCAGTCATACCTCAATAGTGAAGTAAGGACATTGAAACTTAGAAACGGGTGACCTTTGAAAGTAATGAAGCTTGAAGTCTTGATGTAGCTCAAACTTGAAAGCTTCTTGAGATCTTGCATTATCTTTGTCTTGAATTAAGCCAAACAATCTCACTTTCTCGAGTCTTAACTTGTGAACAGTGCTTGTCAATCAAAATTGATCTTGAGTAGAGCTTTGTTCTTCATGTATGCAAGCTTCATAACAGTTTCTTTAGCACCACAAATTTGACAACAAAAAGGGGCTATTAAGTATAGCACTTACAATCAGAATTGTGCACATGCGGAGTTGATTTCTAGGCCGTTAAAGGGGCCTAGCCCTACTATGTTCATTTTAAGTTTTAAGTAAAAAATTAGGCAGACAAAATCATGTCAGGTAAACCATAGTAAAGAAAACAACGATGATTGGTGCCGACCATTAAAAACATTTTTGAAGGCCATAGGTTTTAGCTAAAATTAATATTTATTTTTTATCTTCTATAAACAACCACCCAAAGTGAAAGATCTGAATATTTCAAAGTCCAAACCAGTCCTAGGCTTAGTTTGAAGCCTAACCCAATCCCAAGATTAATTCATGTTGGGAGAAAAATAGATCGACTTACGGAATGGACCAACTCTACAAACCAGCGCAGATCCAATGAGACTTGAGCCTTAAGGGCGTGTTTGGCCGGTTGCATTAGGTGGGATTAGAAGGGATGGAACTAGTTTTAAGGTAATGATGATGTTGTAGGTGGATGGGTTGGAGTTCCACGGTATTGCAATATCCCAGGACACTTTTGACAGTCTGTTTGGGTATATTGGAATATCCTGGGATGACGATGGTTATCGTGTTTGGCTAGCAATGGTGAAAACCCACCAACTATGGTGGATGAGATGTCGTGGATTGTGATGAAGACGCACTACGCCATCACATTCTATGGGGCCCATAGTGATGTATGTATTACATCCACACCGTCTATCCATTTTACAATATCATTTTAGGGCATGGGCCCAAAAATGAAGCATATCAGAATCTTAAGTGGACCACACCACATAAACTAGTAAGATTTAACATCTACCATTGAAAACTTCTAGCAGGCCATAGAAGTTTAGAATTAGTCTGATATATATATTTTTTTTTACCTTCACCCAGTCTGTGTGACCTTATGAACATCTTAGATGACAAATAAACATCATGATGGGCCTCATGAAGGTTTCAACGAGGGGAATCATTATCCTCGCTACTATATGTGGTGTGGTCCACTTGATCTTTATATCTATCTCATTTTTGGGTTTATGGCTTAATATATCTCTCAGAATGGATGGACGGTATGGATATAATACATATATTATAGTGGGCCCCATGAAACTTGGTGATGCCCATATACCCACCGTGTAACATACCAATTTTTCTTCTTCTTGAATCCATGTGGGATTCACTCCGATCGTTGTAAATCCAGTGGGACTGGGAGAATTCAAATTTCTATCCGGTTCAGTTTCTAAAGTCTTGGACCAATATCACCAAGGCTAATAATCAAACATGCGTGAAGTTTGAACCATTACTTTTTCTAATTCAATCCCACGTAATCCTCCTTAGTGTAGTTAGCCAAACAGGCCCTAAGGGGCATCTACTATTGAGGAAAGGTCGACCTTCAAGAAGGTCGATGCAACTATAAGGCTATCAAAGAGGACATAATTGTAAGTCCACTCAAATGGATGATTGCTGACCTAACCTATAGGTCGGCTATAGGTAAGCTATAGGTCAGTCGTAGCTTAGTGATAGGTTAGCCATAGGTCGGCCATATGTCGGCATAACCTCTGAATGAAGCAAATACTGATCTAACGGAAGGCTCAGTATTACCTATACCAACTGTATCTGGCACCTCTATCACCCAACCTTTTTCGGACCAATAGTCCAAGAATCCCCGGGAGATAAAATCGGATCTCATGGATCTTGGATATCCACAATCTCTGGAAGATCCCGAATGGATTTGGAAACCTGTGCAAGAAGATCTCCAATGTATCGAGAAAGACTCCTTACGGTGTCTTCCTTCTCTTATAAATAGAGGTACCCCCAGCCAATGTAAGGTATGCATACATACCCTAATACTCAACTGGTGACTCTTACCCTTAAGATCCTCACCTACAAAAGACCCAAGATCTTGACTTAGGCATCGGAGGGTACCCTGTACAAACCAGGGTCTCCTTTGTCTATTGCTTTTGTCTGTGCAGGTTCTAAAGGACTAACCAAGGAGGGTCTACCGAAAAATTGTATCAACAGTTTGGTGCCTTCTGTGGGAATGACGTCTTAAGCCGTTCTTACTTTACTAGAAAAACTACAATGACAAGAGGGAAGAAGAGAAGTCGATCCTCAGTTGCAACTCCAGTTGCACCTGATTGCACACTGCCACCCTTAGAGCAACTTGAACAATCGGAAAGCCATCAGGGTTCTTCTTCACAACATCAGGCTAATTTCAATTCAGGGAGGCAGGGTCAGCAGTCTCGCTCAAAAAGAGGTTAGTTGAACTCCCTCGAAAAGGAGGTCAGAATGCTAAAAGAGAACATGGGCTACATGAAGTAGATGTTGGAACAACTTTAGCCCCAACATGTGCAAAGAACCAACAGGGAGGATGAATAAACATGCTACAATCCTCCTCAACCTTCCTGTGCATGCACGACCTCTCAGCAACACCGACCACCCTCCTAGAGGAGCCAACAACATAACTCGACCAAGCCAACCCCGTCTCATGTTTTGGGGACCGCGGCCTTACCCGCTTCTAATCTACACCATGAGCTAGACCGAAAGAAGCGTAGCAAAGCCCTAGTCGAAGCTACGGCAGAGAGCGGTGAACCCTGGGAGGCCAAACTCAAAAACTTGCGAGATCAGATTGGAGAGATGCAGCAAGCCTACTGAACTAATGCTGTCATGCCCCAAACTCAGAAACTGGTCTCACAGAATTCCTGATCGTCGAATCCAGTGCCGACAGCCTCCGTAGTACCCCATTCTCGGCTCTCGGCGCCCATACGCCAGATTTCGATCCTGGGATCCTACAAGGAGGATATTTCAATGTACACTTATCTCATAAGAAGCATAACCACAAGTTTACCCAAATCACTAAGGCAACATCATCATCACATATCCACTAATATAAACATTTGAATACAGTGCTGAAAGGGAAATACATATATCAAAAATCGAAGCTCCAGAAGACAGCTGCATGCTCCAAGCTCAACGCTGTTGCGACCTAATGCCACCTGCACACATCTATCGTGCATAAGCTTTTAGAAAGCTTAGAGGGTGGTGTAAGTGTGTGTGTAAGGTAAGTGTCAAGTATGCAATATCAGAGCAATACGAAAACATGCTGGTAAGTGCATAAATACTATCAGCCTTATCCAGGCTATGCAATGCAAAAACGTAATAGGCCAATAACATATACTAAGGAGGCAATGTAGATCAGCTATGCAATGCGGAGACATATTAAGCCAAATATCATATACTGAGGATGCAAAGCAATATACAAATCCTAACGAGTCCATGAATACTGTTAATCTCATCCAGGCCATATAAATGTAGAAACATAGCAACCTAAAATGCCTTATGTCGTGGATGTAATGTAATATGTGGTGCGAATGAAATGACCAAGCTGGAGTGTGAAGTCGGGATGATAGTACGTAATATCGCAGGCTATGGGTCCATCATAAGGGACTTCTATCCAAACTAGTCCCATACCTAAATTTGAATAAATAGACTCAATGTGGTAAACTCCTGATCAGAGGTTAGTCGCGCATCCTAATCGAAATCTTGGCCATTGCGAAGGTACACATGACAATTAGTTGCGCACCACCAGCCGGAGTGGATAGTGAATGAATGAAATGATGATTATATAACTCCTACTCAATAGTTCACATATGAGTACCATGCATCTTTGTGATCATCACCGGGGTCTAGTACACTCTACATTATTGCTAACTCCCTAGCCGCACAACCATGCAAGTGGAAAAGACCTCACTACCCGCCTACTAATAGTATACCAATGCCTACCCGGCTATGAGACCTGACCCGAGTTTGCATATGTGCATGTGTGTTTGTGAGTATGCATTTCATTTATTTGGGTCCCACAGTCCTACTGGTCAAATTTCGGTGACCCGCGACCTTCGGGTAGTGTTTATGGTCATCCTTGAGTTCGGTCACGTAGACCTGACTTGGATCGACCCGAAAACTATGTCATTGCGATCGCATCATCGTTGCGGTTCCAACGATGCGCTTATGTGTCCATCCGATGTATAGATCATAAGTTGTGTGTATCTCATGTTATAGTCCTTTATCATGATCGCATGGCCCACCTAGGAGTGGTGTACACATTTTCCTAGATGGTCCCATCCCTAATGCACAAGTTTCAACACACACTACCTAATACCACCCAAAATTTCCATAACCTACACTACCCACCACCCAAACACCACCCACATGCCTACTAACCTATTAAACCTATAACTTTGGTTGTAACTCTCTACTTGCAATCATCTCCCCTCTCTAACCAAGGTAAGAAAGTAATGATTGCTTAGTTTAAAAGAGGTTTCTCTCTCTTTCCCTCTCATTTCTCTCTCTCTCTCTCTCTCTCTCTCTCTTCTCTTCTTCCCTAGCAACTTCCCTCCATTATTCCAGCCCATCTTCCCTCCATTCCAGCCCCATTTCCCCTCTAATCCTTTAAATCTAACCATCTAAATCTAATCTCACCCATTGATATGGATCCCTTCGTGCACTAGGAGCTAGGAGGTCTAAGTTTGGAGCATTCTAAGGTGGGTGTACTCCTAGGATTTAGGATTTCCATTTTCATGTTCTTAGATCTTTTTTTTATGGGAAGTGTATGACCCACCAATCATTGGTGGAGATCCTACGTCATCCCTTAGTTGTGGCCAAATGGCCTATTTGATGCATGCATGCCCATACATGGAGTTTTCCTTCTATCGGCCCCCATTATGGAGGATTACTTGGATTCCATGGCATGATAGGTCATCTAGACCTTAGAATCATGGTTGGGATGGCATTCCAACCATTAACCTTGAATCTAGGACATACATGTGGTGGATCTTTGTTGTAACATATGAATAGAAGGAATGTATGGTGTGATTGTTGAAGGAGAGGGCCTCAATGTGGAGGAGCCCCTCTTCTTGTGGCCAATTCTTTATTTTCTTTTTTAATAATAGAATTTTGATCTTGCACGTGTACCCCACCTTGTAGGCCAACAAAAATCCAGACCAACCATGGAGCTTGGTCGCCCATAGCGGTCCATCCTTAGACATGTGGCCCCAAAATCTACCTAAATGGGACACATGCAAGGGGTATTTGATGATGGGGAAGGTCTAGACATTTGTGGGGCCCACTGGGGTGGTCCACCATACAAATTCCTGGGGTTAAATCCCATGGAAAACAATGTTTATATTTTAATTCTTTCTATTACATGTTGCTATCCAAATCTGCCTGGACAGATTTTTGGGCTGATTTGAGGCCAGGATTTGGAGCTTTTGGTGGGGAATTTTATACTAAGTGAAATATGATTTTTGAATATGGGTATACCACCTATAATCATGCCAAATTTTAGCCCCAATTAACCTCATTTGGGTCCCCAAAAGGGTGGGCCAATATGGGTACTTGCTAGGTTTTCTGCTGTAATTCCAGCAAGGTTGTAATTTGGAAATGTAAAATTTTAAAATATTTTCTGATCAGGTGGGCCATTTTGTGGACCCCACCTTATACTACATATATGATATAATTTTTAAATTTAATTTCCTCAAATTTTGGACATTCAGGGCCCACCCCATTGGGTGCTCAACCATGATCTATTCAGAATTCTGCACTTAGAAGAAAGTCTGGACTGATTGTAATTCCGAATTTAAATAAAATACTTATACTACCTCAAAAATTCTAAAATTTTTCATAGAGGTGACCCACCCATAGTAGGACCTACCTGTAAAATTTCAAGACCAATAGACCCCATTTTGGCATCCAAAGGGTGGGCCAACATAGTAGAATACCAGAAATTCCTGCTGTGCAGTCCAGCAGCATAGTTCCATAAAAATAAAATTTTAAAAATATTTTCTCAGAAGGTGGGCCACATTTCTGGGTCCCACCTCATTTTAAGCTTTATGAGGGACTTTAGGTCCAAATTTTAGAAAATTTTGAGGCCCATAACCCACCCATTTGGATGACCCAAACTCCGGACAGTGGACAACTATTTTTCTAGCAACATTCCACATTGGACAGGTTGGAATTCCAAAATTTATTAAAATATTTTGAGTGTCTAAAAATTATGAAAATTTACAGAGAGGTGACCTACAAATTTTGGGACCAACATAATTTTTTTTGGGATCTATTAGGCCCCTTTGCACACCGTGGCAAGGGCCGGACTAGCCCACCACGTTGGGACGTCCATGTTAGTCCGATTTTCTGGATAGACCATTTTATTTAAATTAATTAAAATATTTCTAGGTGTTTAAAAATCCTAAAATTTTGTGGGGGCATGTCCCAACCATGCAATTATCACCCTATAAAATTTTAGAGCCATCGGGCCCTTGTACTTTTGGTGGTGCGGCCTGGAGTGGCCCATCAGGCAGGGACGACCAGGTTGGGGCGTCCAGCCTACCTTGTGGGCTCACCTAGATGTGTTGTATATCCCACCATATTGTGAGGATTTAGTAGGATAGTTTATGCTTTTACACCCTCAATTTTAAGTTTAATTAATGCATCATTGAGGCCGACCTTGTTTGGGCTATATGGGTATTTATATGTAACCAGATTTTTGGACTCCTCGTAAGCCCAAATGGGCTGGAACACTTTAGATAAGCCCAGTGGATTCTTGGGCTGTACTCTCCATGATATTTTGTTAGGCTAGTGAGCTGGAATGTATGAGTGGTTGTGCCCTTGGTTGCCCACCAAAATAACTAAATTCTTGGGCAAGGTTGTAAGGCCCAACTTGCTTATCTTGAATACGATTCTCGCCCATATGTTGGAGTAATGGGCTGCCCACTATGCCCACCACAATGTATGGACTTGGTGACCCTTATGTTTGGGCCCTAGCCTCCCTTATGGGCACATATTATTGCTTGTGGATTTGACTGTATATTGCCCCTATTGGGCCTATGAATTATGTATAGCCTTGGGCCACTTTATCGAGGCCCAAGATGTGATGTATCTATATGTATATAGCTGCCCATCTCTTTCTTATGGTGATGCTCGGGCCACGGGCCTTGCTCCTTGGCAGATTATTAGGCCGCCTTCAGGGGACAATGATGGTTGAGTGCTCACCTTGATATACCCCTCTATGCCATTGTTAGGCCCATTATTGCTTCTATAGGTGGTTAAAGGTCCACCATAGACCATTGTTAGGCCCATTCTTATTATTTAGGCCCATGCCATTATCTATATAATCTTGTGGGCTGCCCCAGGCTATTGGGCCCCCATTGAGGTTGCATTCCTTTTGAGAAATGGTTTAAGTACCTAGACCCTACTAGTGAGGAGGGGAGAACATCTTTATCACATTGACATTTCTTGTTCATCTTCCTGGGCCACTCCCATAGGTATCATATGCATGCTTGGGTGAGATGTGATTGGTCATGGTTATGCCATTGGGCAGGATATTGTGAGGGATGGAGTTTTTCCCTCTTGAGCATGTTGGATGTTTAGGTATGATACATGGCTGTTTGTGTGATTCATGCATCTGACATTATATAGTATGATCGACATTCGCCCTCGCTTCATCAGGGCCTTGCCTCCACAGGGATATTCGTGGATGGCTAGACGTGTGGACACCAAAAATGATGTTTAAGCATACCGGGTGCATAGGATGCCCATGGGTGAAATTTTTAAAACTTCCATGGTACCAAGGATCTGCTCCAACGCCATGACCGGATGGAAACATGAGTGCACGAGGGCCTTACACCTATAGGCCCTGACTCCCACTGTCATGTAGTCGGTTGGATAGTGATGTGGCCTTATCTGCCTGTGAGGAAGGGCATTATTAGGCTGAGTCTAACCAGCTCATAAAATGGGTCTGCTACCATTAGGTGTTGTTGGTGATTGGTTGTCCATAGGCAGGTAGTGAGGTCTCTTACGTTCGTTTGACTGTGCGGGTCTATAGAGCGGCAGTCTTTTAGTAGTGTAATGGACCCCAGTGATTTCTTTATGACTGGAAATGTATTTAATATTTGGATTGGATATGAGCATTGGCATTACTTGCATCGCATTAGCATTGGCTGTGTGAGCTCCCTTCATGCACTGCCTTGGTATGGTATCTAGTACTCATTGCATAGTATTCATGATAAGCCTTGGTAATGGTAGTGATATTCTCATTGAACATGTTCTTTCCTTATACCTCCTACTATTCTTCTGTGCACAACTGACACACTTTCACCACCCTCTAAGCTTCTATAAGCTTATGCACGATTGAAGCGTGCAGGTGAACCTAAGCAGGTGTCATAGAGCAGCAGAGCATGGATTAGAGCTGAGCTTGAAGACCCAGTGTTGTTGACTTTTCTCTCTTTTCCTATTATCTGATGTATGTCCTTTTGGGCCTGATGTAAACTTGTAAAAGTTTAAATTCTTAGTGGATTTTGTGATGTGTGCCCTTTGTTATTCTCAAATATACTTGTTGTGATCTTGGGTATGCTCGTATTAGAATGATTATACTATTATGAAAATCCTACTTATAGGATTCCAAGATCAGAACCTACCTCAGGAGCCGAGAATGGGGTATTATGGAGGCTGTTGCGGCCAGAACCAGCCATCGGGTTTCTTATGAGTCTGGTTATCGAGTCTGGGGTGTGACACCGGCTCATCAATAGCGGACCCATTTGGGAGCTGGTTAAACTTAACTTAGCTTACAGCCCCCTCACTCGGGCGGATAAGGCCACACCCCTTCCAACCGACCACGACACAGACGCGACCTATTGGTATTCGGCACTCGGGGGCTCATGTATATCCACTCAGTTTAGATGTTTGAGCGTCTCCTGGCCACGGAGGTTTGGGGACTTTCATCCATGGACATCCAACGTGCCAAGATGCTCGAACCAAACATTTTCGATGTCCCATCTGGCCATCCACAACATGCCCGTGGAGGCCATAGCCCTGATGTCGTTAGGGTGTACGGTGATCACATCACGAAATGCGAGATGCATGAGTCATACCATCCAGTCATGCATCAAACCTGCGCGTATTGCACCCTCATTTGGGGCAACTCCGTCTCTCAAGGAGTCCCATAATAATCCGCCCAATGGCATGTGCTATGATCAGTCACTCCTCATATCAAGCATACATATGATGCACATGGGCATGGGTCGTGGAGCTATACTAAGTATGTTATATGATGATGATGTACTCTCCTCATATCAAGGATGGGCCTAAACGGCCTACTTATATCAAAAATGGGCCTAACGAGGCCTAACGGAAGGTCACAATGTGGCATTTAACCATCATCGCCCATCAATGTGGACATTAAACCAACATTGCTCCCAAGGAGTGGCCCTCATAGGGTCAAACATATAGTGGGGCCCATTGGCCTCACGTTAGGGCCTCACATAAGAGCCTAATATACATCATAATGGACCATATCAAATGGGCCTAATACACTTCATAATGGGCTACATCACATGGGCTTGACATACATTAAGTGGGCCGCATCGCATGGGCCTCATATACATTAAGTGGGCCGCATCGCATAAGCCTCATATACATTGCACAATGAGCCTCAAATATGGGCCGCATGTACATCACAATGGGCCACATCTCAGGGCCTCATATACATCGCAATGGGCCACGACAATAGGCCTAAAATGAATCATAGTGGGCCTCGTCCCATGGGCCTTATATACATCACATTGGACCTCACACATGGCCTTATGTACAACAAGTGGGCCTGCATGAATCAGATGGAACCCACCAAATGGACAACATGGATATACAATGCATACATCACAATGGGCTACCTGCGCTGGACGGTGTGGATAAAATACATCATGGTGGACCACAGCCTATGAACAGCTGGACGGTGCCGATCAAATACATACACCACGGTAGGGCCCACCATCTTATAGACGGTGTAGATAAAATACATACATCATTATGGGACCTACCGTCCACGTACTGGACAATGGATGGTGCGGATCAGAACATCCATCACGGTGGGTCACACCATCCCACGTACAGGGACGGGGTAGATAAAACACATACATCATTGTGGGACCCACGAAACTTGCGACGTTAGTCCAGTTGCTGGGCGGTTTGAATATAAGACATACCTCATTATAGACGGCTGGATATACAACACTACATCAAGGTGGGCCCCACCGTGGATGGACGATGTGCAAATACAACACATACATCTGATGGGGTCCATGTAGATGGATAGTCTGGATGATCAGACCCAGACGTCAATGCACTAGCTAATATAGCTGATGTGCAGTAAACCAGCCAATCTGCTTCCATTATCAAGGTAGGCCCCAGGTGTAGGGTGGGTCCCACCATCCAAGCAATGGACGGTGTGGATGTCCACGTACATCATGGTAGGCCCCACTGTCCACGTGGACGATGAGGATACAACACTTACATCACGGTGATCCAGCACCGTCCCTTGCTGGACGGTGCTGATACAATGCATATAGTAAGGTGGGTCCCACGTGGGGCCCACCACATAATATATATTATATTAATATTATATATATATATATATAAACACACTTGAGGTGGGTCACACTGTCTAGGAGACTGGACGGTGTGGAGTGAGGGACGCTAGCCAATCAGCTTCCATCTCACTGTCCACAGATGGACGGTGAGGACAAAAATAAAAATATCAGGTTGGGCATGGAACCGTGGAACTTACTGACATCAATAGCGGCCACAGCTACTGCTGGCCCACCGTCCAGAAGACGGAAGACCTAGATGCAGGCCACATACAAATCAGGGTGGGGTCCACGGATCAAGATGATATTCAGCTTTCCCTTCAAACAAGGCCTGCCCAAGCAGGCTTCAAGGTGAACAACAACGTGGGCCCCGGTTGGACAAGGGGTGCATCCCACTTGCTAGACGGCATGGATAAAATGCATTCATCATGGTGGGCCGCAAAATATGGAAGAGAGAGAGATAGAGTGTCACACCCCAAACCTGAAAATTAGATTCACAGGAATCCTGATCATCGAACCCTGCGCTGACATTTTCTGTAGTACCCCATTCTCGGCCCCCAGCGTACATATGCCAGGTTCTGATCCTGGGATCCTACAAGGAGGGTTTTCCAATGTACATTTGTCTCATAAGAAGCATAACCACAAGTATACCCAAATCATAAAGGCAACATCAACTTCACATATCCACTAATATAATCATTTGGATACAATGCTGAAAGGGAAATACATACATCGAAATCAAGCTCCAGAGGACAGCTGCATGCTCCAAGCTCAACGCTGTTGCAACCTAACACCACCTGCACGCATCTATCATGCATAAGCTTACAAAAGCTTAGAGGGTGGTGAAAGTGTATGCACAAGATAAGTGCCAAGTATACCATAAAGCCCATAAATCATACATCATCGGAATAAGCAGAAATACTGACAAGATCATGAATCATACGATATCAAATTAAGCGGAAATATATTGGTAAGTCCATGAGAGCTATCAGTCATACCAAGGCTATGCGATGTAGAACATAATAAGACAATAACAGATGCTGAGGATGCAATGCCATATGCAAATCCTAACGAGCCACGAATACCATCAACCTCATCTAGGCCATATAAGTGCAAAAACATAATAACTCAAAATGGTAAGTACTGCGGATGCAATGTGATATGCGGTGTGAATGAAATGACCATGTTGGAATGTGAAGTCGGGATGATAGTACGAAGTATCACAGGCTATGGGGTCCATCACAAGGGACTTCTATCCAAACCAGTCCCATACCTAAATTTGGATAGTCAGACACAATGTGGTAAACTCCTGATCTCAGGTTAGTTGCGCGCCTAACCGAAATCCTGGCCATACGATGCTACACTTAACAAATAGTTACGCACCACCAGCCCAAGTGGATAGTGAATGAATGGATATGCAATTCCTACTCAATAAGTGCACATATCAGTACGGTTGCTCTCTAGGAAAATCATCGGGGTCTATTACACTCGACACCGACTGCCTCCTCCCTAGCCGCACGACCAGAGTTGAATAGACTTTACTATCCGCTTGACCGTAGTCTACTAATACCTCTTGGCTCATTGATAGTGGATCCATTTACAAGCTAGTCATACTCACCTAGCATATAGCCCCCTCATTCGGGCAGATAAGGCCACAACCCCCTCTCAACCGACCATGACACAATGAGAGACACGGCCTCTGGTATTCGGCACTCGAGCGCTTATGTTCCACTCGATCTTGACGTTAGGGCGTCCTCTGGTCTAAAAAGGTTTCGAGACTTTCACCCAAGCATGTAATGACCCGGAAAATTTTGTGCCAAGACCCGAGTACTACCTCTATCTTTCCTTAGTAGCTTATTGGGGTAATTAGCACTATACTAGATTGCTTGTGAAATTTGCATCAATCACTTTAAATTGGATCTGCATGACTCAAAATCTGTAGTATAGTTAGCGCTATGTTACTCTGAAATCTGGGATTCATCGCTAAGTCCAGTTGCTCTTGGAAATTTTTGGAAGCTCCGTATTGGACTTGGACCACGCGTCGAAAGTCCGATAGTGATGGTCTTAGGTTATTGTGGTCACCATGTTGGACTTGGCCATCACCTCAAAAATCAAGTCCGGATGATGTTCTAGGTTGATTTGATTGAGTCCGGAGTGAAGAGTGTGAGAACGGTGAGAAATTTATGAAATTGAGTCGTGTCCGCTTGCGCGACGATTTTAAGCAATCGACCGTTGGATTCTCGACCCAATTTCACCCTCGAATCAGAAAGATGGCCCGGGCATGTCCTTGTGCTTGTGGTCTTGATCGAGTTTCGGTGGCCGTTGAATTGAGTGTGGTCCACCACGGCTAATCAAGATCCGATCGATATGAAAACTCGCTTGACCTAGATCCATGGTCGGTGAGCTTAAGTCCGACCTTTCATGGTAATAGGCCCACCTAGGAAGTGTTCCGTTGGATCGAGAGAGGCCTGTTTTGGTTATAACCTAAGTATACCTAGGCCCTGGGGTTATTTTCATCAATGTTAGGCCTATATATAGACCTTAAAACCCTAACTCTCTTTTCCATACGAATTTCCTAACCCTAGTTAAGAAAGAGAGAGGAAAAGAGAGAGAAAGTGAGAGAGAAGTTGGTGAATCATCTTAGATTCTTTCCTGTTCTTCTTCATCCTTAAACCATCACTTTTGAATCGTTATCCCGGCGATTCTAAGTTCATCCTTCGGTAAGTTAACCTAACCCTAATCTGTTTTAGAGCTTAGAAATAGTCTATGTGTTGTTGTAGCTCATTTCTATTATTACCTTAGGTTATCTTGTCGCCGTTGACGAAGACATATCGTCTGAAATCAGTTCGGTGTTCTATTTCTGGTTTAAGGTGCGGACTTTAATCGTATAGGTTATGGTTTTCAAGGCTTTCAATGCCAGCTAATGGTTTATTCTTGTTATGGATGAGATTTCACATGCTAAATGTTATGTTTATTTTGCGTTCCTGATATGCATGTGTTATATTGAGATTTGTGTATTCTATGTGTATGTATTAAGTAACTTATGCATATGTTATATGAACCAGTGATTGCGATGATTATTTGTCGTGTAATTGTGCCAATTGTATGTGTGACGACACCTTGGCAAAAGGAATTGTTCAAATGTGTGTTTCACAACATACGTCATGTATGTTGAACTATGTATTCTAAGTGTTTGTAGAAATGTCTGAATGATCTAAAGTGTAATATATTAACCTAATTGCGGGCGTTGAGAAGTGATTCCCAACACTCCTATTGATGTGTATGATTTATTACATGCAAGTCATATTCCTTGTTGTTTAAGTTCAAGTATTACTTATGTGAAAATCTATGTTAAGTTGATATTCTTCAAATGCTTACATACTACATGGTTTGAATTGTTGTTCCATTAATATTCTAAATTGTTGATATGAATTTCTGTTGTAGTGGAATGCGTTTGGGACTATGGAATAGTCCAGGAAATCGGTAATCGGCCTTGAGTTCATGACTGAGGTTGCTTTCGCCAAGTAGGACACGATTTGACGAACCCGAGTCATATTAGAGTTATCGGCAGTGGTTTGGCCACACGGAGTGTTTGTGCACTCTATGTCATTCAACCTAACGTGCGCTCGTGCTAGTCGAGTTCGTCAAGTAATCCGATTGTCCGATGTATGTTCACCATGTATGGACGCTATTGCTTGAATCTAGGGTAGCAAACTTACCGATGAAATCCTGTTAACCATGGTACCTTGATCCACTAAGACTCATGAGCCGGACATGGTGGTATGGGACACCGTGGTCGAGCTGTCGGCCTACGCTGGAGTGACGAGCCTCCCCGTAGTGACCAAAGTGAGTAACCAAACTCGTGAGTCGATTATGGTGGTATGGGACACTATATTCTTCTTGTCCGCCTACATCGATTGGTGACGAGCCCTTTGTAGTGATCTCAAGCATACTGGATATCGCATTAAGGTGACGAGCCTTATTGTGGTAACGAAGGTATGATAGGCACGCATTGATTGGTGACGAGCCCTTTGCAACGACCTAAAACCATATGATCGTATGAGATGTCTAGGACTAACGACCCTAGAATGGATCACTGTTTGGATGGTGATATGAGGAAGGTACCTTAGCTTCCCAATCCTCGTATGAAAAGGACTAATAACAACTTAGTAATTATGTTCATGCACCGCATTTGCATGTGCCTAGAAGATGTGGCGCACTTTGAGGCGATGTCATGCGTAACGTAAGATGAAGACGCCGAGGGTGTACACGAGGGCACGCATCATTCTTCATACATCCTTGCATTAACAAGAGTACTTAGGACATGTTTGATTGTTCTCGCTTTATCATTCTTGCTTGATTGAATTGTTAACATGTTAACCTTTGCTATATTGTTCCACCGAGTTGATCACTCACTCCCACGTTCGGGGCGGTGTTAAACACCCACCGACTCTGTCTTAGTTACAGATGTTGATGCAACCTTTAAGGCAGAGCAGGAGATCGAGGATGATGAGGCTGCTTTCTCTTTCATGCAGTTTTCAGACGGGTTCTAGTGAGCCTTGTTCTAATGCGAGGGATGCTGGGATTTCTTTTGGGAATTAAATGATGTAATTTGATACTTGTAATTTTGATTACAACACTTGTATTACGACCTGGTATGTGTAAGTATTTCAAGGATTCGCACATGTACACATATATTTCTTTAAGTCTTCCGCTTGCTTTCTTCACTTATCCCTGAATTATATCTGCACTTTGGCTTAATCTATTCCATGTTTTATGCACTAATACAGACAACATACATCCATTATTAAATATATTGCATAAGTGATGTTTTGGAACTCGGGAGCTGAGTTATGCTCGACCTTCGAATTTCAGGGCGTTACAAGTTCGTATCAGAGCATGATTTAGATTAAACCGGACCTGGGTTATGGTCACACACCACACACTGTCACCACGTTATTGTATTTGGGTGTGAGTTTATCATAGATTGTGTGTTTGTGTTCCGTTGCTTCTATCGACGAAAGTTTACTGAAAACGATCGCCGAGATCGAGTCTGTGGAGTCTCGTAAATAGTCTGCCCAATGGCGTATGTTATGATCAACCATTCCTCATATCAGGCATACATATGATGCGTATGGGTATGAATCATGGAGTTATACTAAGCATTTTATATGGTGATAAACTATCCTCACAACGAAGTTGGGCCCAAATGGCCTAATACAACAAGCATGGACCTATCAATGGGCCTTAGGGAGGGTTATAATGCGGACATTTAACTAACATTATTCTTACAATGTGGACGTCAAATCAACATTTCTCCTAAGGCATGGCCCGCCATAAATATCATTACACAAACCATGGTGGAATCACATTCAATAGGCCTCATGTACATCCCATTGGGCCTCAACCCATGGGCCTCCAATACATCAAATGGGCCTCATAAATATTAAGGTGGCCTCAACAACAGGCCATAAATACATTAAGCTGGGCCTCCTTAAATGGGCCCTAAGCCATGGGCTCTAAATACATCATAATGGTTTTCAACCATGGGCCCTAATACATCATAATGGGCCTTCACCCATGGGCTCCAAATACATCACAATGGACTTTGCCAAATGGGTCGAAAATACATCACAATGAGCCTCAACCCACGGGCCCTAAATACATGATAGGTGGGCCCTGCACCTGGGCCTCAAAACACGCAATCGTTTATGGGTCAAAGATACATCCTGATGAGTCACATGTATATTGAAGTGGGCTTGACGGATGAGCCACAAAGTACATCAAGGTGGGCCTGACGGATGAGCCACAAAACATATCGAAGGTGGACCTTAGAATACATCAAAATGGGCCTAATCACATGGGCCATATGCATATCAAATGGGCCTCAATGGATGGCCACGAGTACATCCCTATGTGTGTGTGTGTGTATGTATGTATGAATCATATCAACAGATCAACTGGACCGCACTCCAAATAGCAGTGGTGGTAATGAAATCCACCATTGAATTCTGAAGGCCCACCATAACATTCACTTTCTATCCGAATTTGATAATATGATCATACAGCCTTGAATTAAGAGGAAAACAAATTTCCTAATGATTCAAAACTTCTATGACAACACCGTTTCAATGGCAGACACTCAATCCCCACTGGTTTTTGTTGTGTGGTCCACTTGATATTGGATCTGTCTCATTTTAGCTCATGCCATAAAATGAGCTTTCAAATTGGTTGGATAGATTAGATGCAACACAAGCATCATGGTGGGGCCCATAGATGGATGGTGATGGTGAATCAAGTGGGGCCCACATTGCCATCAAGCAGCCCAGCCAAATGGCTGGACAACATTAATAAAACACATACATTTTGGTGGGTTCCACCATCCCCCGGATGGTGTGAATAAATCACATACATCATTGTGGGTCCCACGTGGAGCCCACCATAATGTTCATATGCCATCTAACCTGTTGATAAGGTCATGCTGACCTGGATGAAAGGAAAAAGAAATTTCATATCTGATAAAAAACTTCTGGATGCCCAAAAGGGTTTCAATGGCTGATGTTCAATCCCGGTGTTTCCTATGATGTGGGCCACCTTTGTTATGTATATGGATGATTTTCGAGGTGGCCCACTACCTGAAAGGGGCCTACAAAATGGACAGTGTGGATATCCAACACACATCACAGTGGGGCCCACGAGCGGGACCCTGTCCCACCTGTCTGTCTATAGCGCAGGACGCCTGCACGTCCTCAACTCTGACAGCAGCAGCAGGCTGCTGCTTATATAATTTTTTTTTTGAAAACTATTTTCTTGTGGTTTTTCATATGTGCGGCTCGCATCAGGCAGATCCACACCACCCATTGCATTCCATGGCCCAAGATGGACCAAACAAGCCCAGTATTCAAAGTATTTTAGTGTATAAAACCATCGGGGTAGGTTTCAATGGTAAAAACCACCATATACTATGCTATGGCCCGCCAGAACCTCGGATTGGCTCCATTTTTCGGCTCAATGCCTAAAATGAGTTGTTAAATAGGATGGATGGCGAGGATTGAACTCATACATCAATGTGGAGCCTACACAAGTGGCTCACCCCAAATGCCTTGAACCAAGGCTAACATTTGTGTTTTCTATGAACGTCCAGCGTCCAAGGACGTTGGACGGTTTGTGCTTTTTAAGTGGGCTGCCCAGGTGGTGAACCAAATGATGATTGGTGTGGATATAACACTTATAAAGTGGACCCCACCTATAGGTGACTTGGTTAAAGTACATGCCTTATGGTAGGGTCCATCCGGGTGGGCCACAGGCCATTTCATCACATTAAAAAGAGAGTGATGGAGGGACCCCGCCACTATAGGCCCTCCCTTGCATGATTTAAAACATACATTAAGTGGGTCCCATTTCTTATGGGCCCACCAATAAAAATCAACGGTGGAGATCCTTTCTCCACCGAAATAGAAGGTCTAGATGACCCCCTTTCAAACTAGAAAGTAAACATCATGATGGGGTCCCTGGAGAATGGCCCCAACATGGAATGACCATGATAATCAAGGTCGGCCATCGACCGAATATTAGGGTCCAAAGTGAGATCCATACCATCGATCGGTAGGCCTCACTTGGCCCATCATAAAAACATGAAAACTATCCTATAGAAGCACCCACCATTCGATCTTCTTGGTCCACTAGAACGCCGAGCTCCTTGTGCTTCACTTTGATGGAAGATGATGAAAGATGAATGCATAGGATGAAGGATTTTTGGGATGGGAAAGTGAGCCACACAACATGCAATTTTCTCTCGCCTAAGTAAGAGCATGGACGCCCATTTTTTTCTCCTTGGAAATGCTTGGAAAGTGTGTTGAGAAAGAGAGAGAGAGAGAGAGAGAGAGAGAGAGAGAGAGAGAGAGGTGGTTGTAAGTGAGATGATGGATGTGATGGAGTGATGGATGTGAGGTGAGTGATTGGTTGACTTTTGGGGTTTGCTTGACTTGTGGAGAAAAAAAGCATGAGTATGTGTACTTGACATGGGGTGATTGATTGATTGATTGATTGATGAGACATATTGTAGAGATTCTCTTGGGATTGCAAATGCACGGCGTTTTCTTCGAACTGAACACCAGCCCACATCTCCCCAGGGTATCGGATTGGTATGCAAGACACGACGACAGTGCGATCGTAATGGTACAAATCTCAGATTAAGCCAACTCAAGTCTACAAGATACGACTTAGGGTCGTGCGCAAACATCAATCATAGGTCGGAGGTTATCGGAATTCGATGGGAAAGATCGTGGGAGTCGACGGAATAGTACAGATTAGATACGGGTCTTACATTGAAAGAGATAGAGAGAGGCGACGTTGTGGAGGGACCCCACCATTATGGGCCCCTTCAGGATCTACAATACATACATTAAAATGGGTCCCATCACAAGTGGGTCTTACATTAAAATCAAGATATAACGCTAAGAGCACCCACTAATTTTGCTCCTTCTTGGCTCCTTGGACTCCTAAACTCCTTGTCTCTCTCTCTCTCTCTCTGTCTTTGATGGAAGATGATGATGAGATTTGAAGGACTAGTATGGGAGATTGGGTGGTAGGAAGTGGGCCACACTAGGCTCCTCTCTTTTCTCTCCTTAGCTTGGATGTTTCTCTCCTTAGGGTTGCTTGGAAAAATGGTAGAAAGAATGAGAGAGAAATGAGATGTAAGGGGAGATGGATGGGTGATGAATGGGGTGATGGGTGGTATGGGTTGTGTAAGAGAGAGTTGTCTTGGGGAATGGCTTGTGTACTTAGGGATGGGATAGAGTGATGGGTTGTACTTTGATTGATTGATGTGATGAGTTGTAGAGATTCTCTCGAGATTCGCAACGCGCGACGTTTTCTCTTAATATGCACTGGCCCACAACTCCTGACCTGGGTATCGTATCGGCGCGCAAGATGTGGTGTTGAAACCGCGATGACGGCGTGGTCGCAAGGGTACAAGTTTCGAGTCGAGCCTACTCAGATCTACAGGATACGACATAGGGTTGCACGCAAACACTGATTATAGGTCGCGGGTTGACGAAATTCAATAGGGAGGATCGGATAGTTTATGGAATGGTATGGACTAGGATATGGGCCTTACAAATGTGCCAACACAAGCCATAATCGAGGAATCTGATCCCTCTCCTTTTCGTGTATGATGGCCCACCTTGATACTGCCAGATCAATTTCAGTTGCTTCAGATCGCTCCATTCTCTAAGAATCCCGATCTGTTGGAACACATGGGGTCCTTCAGAGTCTACATGGAGCTCCACAATGCTTCTGACACAGTCATGTGTTGAGCCTTTTCCCTAACTTTGGTTGAGGCTGTCCGGGTGTGGTTCAAGTAGTTAAAATTGAACTCTATTAATTTGTTCTCCCAACTTAGTCAAGCCTTCATCACGAACTTTATTAGGGGAAAGAAGAGGCTTAAAGCACCTACCCACCTCTTTCACGCCATTCAAAAAGATGATGAGCTTTTGAAGGACTACATCAAACGCTTCAATCTGGAAGCTTTGCAAGTTCATAAGCACTCAGAGGAGCTCACCCTAAATGCTATCATGAGTGGGTTAAAGGATTAGCGGTTCCTATTTTTGTTGGATAAAAACCCTCCTATAACGATGGTCAAACTACTGAACAGGTCGTAAAAATATGCTAACGCGGAAGAATCCCGTATCCTGTGAGGTGCTATCTAGAATAAGGTTTCTCCAACTAAAGAGCAGCTGACAAGGGCAGAACCTAGTTCAGCTAATGTGAACAGGAAGAGGAAGGACGACCAATCGCGGGACAATCATCACCCGAACAAGTGGCCTAATAGTAAGTTTAAAACTTACGCTCCTCTCAACAAAACACTAGAGCAAGTTTTAATGGAAATCCAGGACAAGCGTCTTCTCCACTGGACGAACAAGTTAGAGTCAGATCCTGAAAAATAGAAGTAAAAATAAATACTGCCTCTTTCATTTGGATCACGGACATAACACAAGTGATTATTTCAAGCTCAAGCAAGAGATCGAGGCACTCATCCGCAGTGGCCATCTTGGGGAGTACATCAATCATAAATGAGATTGGGTCGCAGTAATCGATGAACAGCGAGTCAATGACGAGCCGATTGGGGAGATCCGCATGATCTTTGGAGGCCACAGAGGCGGAGGAGACTCAAATAATGCTAGAAAGGTGCATGTGAGGAACATTAGTCGCCCCCGAAGATGAAGTTCTACTTATCGGAAGGCTCCTGAAAAAGAACAAGGTGGAGGGTCATAGACTAACCTTCACCAAAGAAGATGCCCAAGGAATACACCATCGGCATGATGACACACTCATGGTCACCCTGACCATAGCCAATCAAAAAGTGTTCCGAATCCTTCTGGGCACTGGATCATCGGCTGATGTCCTCTTCGCTCAAGCTTTCGACAAGATGGGAGTTGGCCGATCTCTACTTCGACCTATTAAAACCCCAGTGCTCGATTTCTCAAGCAGGAAGGTCATACCTGAGGGAGTAATACAGGTCCCACTTACGGCTGGAGACGAACAAAACCAAGTCACTACAATGGTCAATTTTTTAGTAGTGGACTATTCATCTGTTTACAATGCAATCCTTGGATGACCGTCTTTAAATGCCCTGCGAGCTATGGTCTCGGCCTACCACTTAGCCTTGAAGTCCCGACCGAGCAAGGTGTTGGATCAGTGAAGGGCGATCAACACGATGCTCGACAGTACTATGTAATGGCACTAAGAGTTTCTATCAAGCAATGACCGTCACTTCTCTGGATCCTTGTGAGGACTTTGAAGAAATAGGCTACCCCATGGAAGACCTTGCTCCTATCCTGCTTGACAAATATGTCCCCTCTAAGACTGTTCAAATTGGGTCGTCCCTAATGGCACCACTATGGGACAAGATGATAGCTCTCCTCCGACGTTATGCAGATGTCTTCGCCTGGTCTCATGAAGACCTGCCTGACATTGACCCTAAGATCATCGTGCACCGCCTGAACATCGACCCTTCTCGCCGACCAATTCAATAAAAGCATCATGCACTCGGTCCCGAAAGATATGCAATGATTGGAGAAGAAGTCGACAAACTCTTCAAGGCTGGATTCATCAAAGAACTTTATTATCCAGATTGGATAACCAACATTATGTTGATCAAGAAGGCTAATGGGAAATGGTGGGTCTACATTGACTACACAAACCTGAACAAGGCCTATCCCAAAGACAGCTTTTCTTTTCCCCGAATCGACCAACTGGTCGACAGCACCGCTGGGCACGAGCTACTTGGTTTTATGGATGTTTATTATGGTTATAATCAAATTGTAATGCATCTACATGATAAAATAAAAACTCCTTTGTCACCAACAAAGGTCTTTATTGTTACCGAGTCATGCCTTTTGGATTGAAAAATGCGAGTGTTACTTATCAGCGACTGGTCAAAAAAATGTTCGCCCACCAAATAGGGCCAACAATGGACGTCTACATCAACGATATGCTCGTCAAGAGCATAAAAGCTACAAATCATGTTACTGATCTCGAGGAAATGTTCCTCATTCTTCATAAATAACATATGAAGTTGAATCCGATCAAATGTGCCTTCGGGGTTAGCTCGGGAAAATTCATTGATTTCTTGGTCAGCCAACAAGGAATCGAAGCAAACTCCGAGAAGATCAAAGCTCTCCTTGATATGGAGTCACCAAGGATGACTAAAGATGTTTAATGACTTACAGGGAGGATCGCAGCTCTCAATCGCTTCGTGTCCCGTGCTACGGACAAATGTCTCCCCTTCTTCAAACAGTTGAAATGGAAACAAGTGGTAGACTGGATAGAAGAATGTGAGGTGGCTTTCTATAAGCTCAAGCAATATCTAGGGTTGCCACCACTACTCTCCAAACCCGAGCAAGGAGAGTCCCTGCTGTTATACTTGGTTGTATCTGATGCAATGGTTAGCTCGACTTTAATTAGGGAACATGTAGGAAAACAGTTCCTGATATACTACGTTAGCAAAGCCCTGGTTTCAGCTAAGACCAGATACCCAAACCTAGAAAAATTAGCATTGGCTTTGGTCATTTCCTCTTGACATTTGTGACCATACTTCCAAGCTCACACCATCATCTAGTATACTACGTTAGTAAAGCCCTAGTTTTAGCCGAGACCAGATACCTAAACCTGGAAAAATTAGCATTGGCTTTGGTCATTTTCTCTCGACGTTTGTGGCTGTACTTTCAAGCTCACACCATCATCGTCTTAACTGATCAACCACTACATCAAGTGCTCTAAAAGCCTGAAGATTTGGGAAGGCTGACTAAGTGGGCGATCGAGTTACATGAGTTCGATACCCCAAACCATATATGTATGCAATATGCCTTAAGATTTGGATTTTAAGCCTCCAACAATATAACAGAATATGAAGCTTTACTCGTAGGATTTAAACTAGTAACCAACATGGGAGCTCAACACGAAGTGTAACGACCTTGGAAATTTTGTGCTAATCTTTCCTTAAGTAGTTGCTTTTGGCGTAATTAGCGCTATACTCGATTGCTTGTGAAATCGCATCAATCACTTTAAATTGTATCTGCATGGCTCAAAACACCGTAGATTAGTTAGCGCTATGTTACTCGAAAATCGAGATCCATCGCTAAATCCGATTATTCGTATCAACTTTTGGAAGATCCGGATCGCGCGTCGAAAGTCCGATAAGCGCAAAACTTAGGCTGTTGCGGTCACCTTGTTGGGCTTGACCATCACCTCGAAATCAAGTCCAGATGATGTTCTGGGTCGATTTGATTGAGTTCGGAGTGAAGAGTGTGAGAACGGTTGGAAATTTAATAAGCTTTTATGAAATCTGAGTCGTGTCGCTTGCACGATGATTTTAAGCAATCTGACCATTGGATTCTGACCCAATTTCATCCTCTGATCAGGGAAGGTGGCCCAGGCATATCCTTGTGCTTGTGGACCTGATCGAGGTTCTGTGACCGTTGAATTGAGTGTGGTCCGCCACGGCTGATCTGAAGAGTCGGTCGGTTCAAAAACTCAGCTTGACCTAGATCCATGGTCAGTGATCTTAAGTCCGACCTTTCGTGGCATTTGGCCCACCAGAAGTGCTTCGTTGGATCGCGAGAGTCCGGTTTTGGTTATACTCTAAGTATACCTTGGCCCTGGGGTTATTTCCATCAATTTGAGGCCTATTTATAGTCTTAAACCCTAGCTCTCTTTTCCATTCAAATTTTCTCTAACCCTAGCTTGGAAAGAGAGTGGAAAAGAGAGAGAAAGTGAGAGATAAGTTGGTGAATTATCTTGGATTCTTTCCTGTTCTTCTACATCCTTGAACCTTCACTTTAAATCGTTATTCTGACGATTTTGAATTCATCTTTGGGTAAGTTAACCTAACCCTAATCTGTGTTAGAGCTTAGAATAGTCTTGGTGTTGTTGTATCTCATTTCTATCCTTGCTTTAGGGTATTCTGTCGCCGTTGACGAAGACAACTCGTCTAAATCAGTTCGGTGTTCTTTTCTGGCTTAAGGTGCGGACTTTAAGTGTATAGGTTATGGTTTTCAAGGCTTTCAATGCCAGTTAATGATTTATTCTTGTTATGGATGAGATTTCACATGCTAAATGTTGTGTTTACGTTGCTTTCCGATATGCATGTGTTATATTGAGGTTTGTGTATTCTATGTGTATGTATAAAGTACCGTATACGTATAAAATATGCACTTGTGTTTGCCATGATTATTTGTCATGTATGTATGCTAGATGCATGTATGACAAATCCTTGGCAAAAGGAATTGTCCAAATGTGTGTATTTCAACATACGTCATATATGTTGTATTATGTAGTCTAAGTGTTTGTAGAAATGTCTGAATGATCTAAAGTGTGATATTTGAACCTAGTATGGGCATTGAGAAGCGATTCTCAACTCTCCCACTAGTGTGTATGATTTCTTTCTTGCAAGTTACTTTCCTTGTTATTTAATTTCAAGTCTTACTTATGCTTCATTCATGTTAAGTTGACATTCTTCAAATGCTTGAGTACCACATGATTTGAGTTGTTGTTCCTTTATGGTTCTACATTCAATACGATTATTTGTTGTAGTGTAATATGTTTGGGACTATGAATAGTCCGGAAAATCGGTAGGCCCTAAGATCGTGGTGAGGTTGCTTTCACCACGTATGACATATTAGACGAACCCGAGTCGTATTAGAGTTGGCGGCGGTGGTTTGGCCACGCGGAGTATTTGTGCACTCTATGTCGTTCAACCCAACGTGCGCTCGTGCTAGTCGAGTTCGTTAAGTAACCCGATTGTCCGATGTATGTTTACCATGTATTGGACGCTACTGTTTGAATCTAGGGTACTGAACTTACCAGTGAAATCCTATTAACCATGGTACCTTGATCCGCTAAGACTCATGAGCCGGGCATGGTGGTATGGGACACCGTGGTCGAGCTGTCGGCCTACGCTGGGGTGATGAGCCTCCCCGTAGTGACCAGTGAGCAACTAAACTCGTGAGCCGATTATGGTGGTATGGGACATTATATTCGTGCTGTCGGCCTACATTGATTGGTGACGAGCCCTTTGTAGTGACCTCGAGCATACCTGGATACCGCAATGAGGTGACCTTATCGTGGTAATAAAGGTATGAAAGGCGTGCATTGATTGGTGGCGAGCCCTTTGCTACGACCTCAAACCACATGATCGTATGAGATGCCTAGGATTGATGACCCTAGAATGGATCACTGTTGGATGGTGATATGAAGAAGGTATCTTAGCTTCCCAATCCTATTGTATGAAATGGACTAATAACAACTTGGTAATTATATTCATGCACCGCATTTGCATGTGCTTTGTAGATGTGGCGCACTTTGAGGTGGTGTCATGCGTAACGTAAGATGAAGACGCGAGGGTGTATGCGTGAGGGCACGCATCATTGCATACATCCTTGCATTAATAAGAGTACTTAGGACTTATTTAATTATTATGCTTTGTCATTACTGCTTGATTGAACCGATAACATGTTAACTAGTGCCTTATTGTTCCACCGAGTTGATCACTCACTCCCACGTTTCGGGGTGGTGTTAAACACCCACCGGACTCTGTCTTAGGTTCTGATGTTGCAGATGTTGATGCGACTTCGAGGCGAGCGGGAGATGGATGATGATGAGGTGCCTTCTCTTATATGCAATTTTTAGACGGGTTCTAGCGAGCCTTGGTCTGATGCGTGACTCTGGGATTATTTTTGGGATTTAAATGATATAACTTGATACTTGTAATTTTGATATTAACACTTTCATATGACCTAGTTTGTATATGTACTTAAGGATTTACACTTGTTCACATATATTTCTATAAGTCTTCCGCTTGCTTTCTTCACTTATCCTTGAATTATATATCTGCACTTTGGCTTAATCTATTCCATGTTTTATGCACTAATACGTCAACATACATCCATCATTAAATATGTTGCATAAGTGATGTTTTGGAACTCGGGAGCCGAGTTATGCTCGACCCTCGAATTTCAGGGCACCTCGAAGTCTTTAGCGACTCCCAATTGGTCATTAATCAAATAACTGAAGCATACCATTCCAAGAAGGAACACATGATAGCCTATCAACGGAAGGCTAAAGAATTGATAAGTAAATTCCAAAAATGCAATGTTGCCCTGCTCCCTCGAGCTGAGGATTCCAAAGATAACATGTTGGCAAAACTAGCCACTGCAGATGAAGATGATATTCTAAGATCTGTCCCAATCGAGTTTCTTACAAAATTGAGTATTGACAAGGCCGAACTTGCCACAATTCTTCAAGTTCGAAACCTACTTGGATAAAGCACACTCTTGTTTGTTAAATTTCAATGAGACAAAATAGCTTATGATGTGGTTCACACAAAGTGAATTAAGATGGAAAGTTCAAGAAGTAACTTCAAGTGATCAAGATGGAAAGTTCATGACATGACTTCAAGACATGCTTTTTACTAAAGATCAAGGCCTTCTTGAAGTTCAAGTTAAGAAGCAAATCAAGACAGAAATTTTACCTTCAAGATAAATTCTACTTCAATTCAAGTAAAAGATTAAGCTCCATCTTCAAGTCCTATTAAAGATTCAACTAGAAGATCAAGCTCCAAAAAGTTCAAACTACTTCATGTCAGTCTTTTCAGGTATAATTGACGCTAAAAAGACCTTAGGCTTAGGTCCTCTCAAAACATCATATATGGATTTTTATGCTTAATATATACTAATCTTTGACTAGTCTAGCCTTAGGTTCGACTAGTCTAAGCTATAGATCGACCAGTTTAGGATATTTTCGACTAGTCTAAGTTCAAAATGCCGAAAAATAGATTTTTCTGTTGCTTCCTTGACTAGTCGAGTAGACCGCTTGACTAGTCGAAGAGGGACCTTCAACCAGTTGGGGGTTGCTCGACTCGAAGTCTAACAACCATATTTTGGCACCCTCGACCAGTCAAAGCCCATGCTCGACTAGTTGAGCAGGGCCCTTGACCAGTCGAAGAACCATTTTATCCGATCGTGCCCAAAATTTGAAATTTTGTTAGATCTTAGACGAGTCGAAGGAGACCTTAACGAGTCGAAGGAGACCTTAAACGAGTCGAAGCAACAAAATTTCTAACTATAAATAAAGGCCTTCTCTCATTCTGAAATTACTCATCTAAGCTAGTAAAAGCCTTCACCAAGAGAGAGAGAGAGAAGTCCCCACTATCTTCAAGCTATTTCATAGTATTTTAATATTTGTTTAAATAGCTTTTTATTTTAATTCATTGATCTCTTTTTATAAATCTTATTCTTTCAAGAGAGTAATTGATCTTCTTTGAGATCTTGAAGAGTTCAAACAAGTAGGCTTTGGTTTGAATTAATTTAAAATCAATCTAGAACCAAGAACCCTTGTTTATCTGACAGGACATTGAACATTTTACTTCAAGAGAAGTGGTTCTACAAGCAACATTAAGAGATACGTCTTTAATGAGAAGATGAATACATTTCTATTCTTTATATTTTGGTTTCTTTGGGATAGCCAGAAAATCTCATGTGTTGGTTTTGACTGAGTTAGCCAGAACATCTCAGTGTGAGATTTTATTTTTTTTGTGATAGCCCATCTAAAATCACAACCATATAAGGTTTTAAGGTGAACCTGTAAAAACCTTGGTTTTAATGAAAGCCAATATCATGTGGGTTGTGATTATTGGGAGTAGAGTAGGTGTGGCTGTTTGTGACAGTTAGTGTGTAAGGCCCGTATCTTAGACCGAACCATTCTGTAGACTCTCGCAGTCCTCCCGGTCAAATTCCGGTAACCCGCGACCTATAATCGGTATTTGCGCTGACCCTAAGTCGCATCTTGTATATCTATATCGACTTGTCTCGAAACTTATATCCTAGTGACTGTGCCATCGCCACAGTTCCAACGCTGCATCTCTCGCGTCGATGCGATACCCAGGCCAGGAGTTGTGGGCCCGCGTTTATTTCTAAGAAAATGCCACACGTTGCAAATCCCAAGAAAATCACTACAACCCATCACATCAATCAATCAAGTACACATCCTATCACAAGTACAAGCAACCCATACCCTACCCATCTCTCACCGATTCCCAAAGTTAACTCTCTCTCTCTCTCTCCAGCTATCTATTTCTTACACCTATTACCCATCACTCCATCACCATTTCATCCCATCACTTCTCTCTCTCTCTCTCTCCCTCATTCTCTCTTCACTCCCAAGCAACCAAGAGACCCACTGTCCAAGCAATTCCCATAAAGAAAGAGCCAAGTGTGGCCCACTTCCCTACCCCAAAAACTCTTATCTCCACCATCCAAACTTCATCATCCACCATCAAAGGTTGAGCATAGGAGCTGTGGAAGCCAAGGGACCAAGAAGGAGTGCAATAGGTGGGTGATCTTTGGATTTTCACCATTAATTTCTATTTGTGGGCCCACACCCACTTAATGTATGCATTGTATTAAGTATAGGGAGGGCCCATAGTGGTGGGGTCCCTCCCCTTCACACCGTCTCTCTCACTCTCTTTTTTTAAAATGGTGATATATGTGTGTCACCTATTGGATGTGATCAAAAATCCAGACCATCCAGTTTATGGAACCAACCTTGCTATCCATTTTTGGGCCAACCCAGATGAAGGAAAACACAAATATCAGCCTGATTCAGGGGCCGTGTGGCCCACCCTATTGGACCCCACTATGATTTACGGGTTATATCCATGCCATCTACCTGTGGGGTCCATCTTACTAGACTGTCCAGTAGACGAGCTTACTACCTGTCTGTCTTGACAGGCCCAGGTGAAGAGGAAAAACAAATATCAGCTTTATTTTAAGCTTGGTGGGCCACACGTCTGGTCCCACCTAATGAAATCCACACTGTCCAGAACTTGGATAGTGGGCTCCATTGCAGCCTGCAGCTGCTACGTCAGCAAGTTCTAGAGGTCTGATCATGTGGTATGAGTTATATCTCAACCATCCATCCGCATGGTCCCATATGATACATGTGTTATATCCATGCTGTCTGTGCTGCCTCCAGCATGGGGGGCCCACTTGATGATGTGTGTGGGGTCCACACCATCCATGGACCCCACCAGATGTAAGTTTTAGCCACACCATCAAGTCCTTAGACGGTGGGGTCTACCTTGATGGATGTGTTGTATCCTCACCGTCCAGGGATTGAACAGTGAGAAGTGGATTCCTGGTCTACCACACACATCTATAAAGCTGTTGTGGTGACGTCAGTAAGTTCTATGGGTCCCGTACGATGTATGTGATTCATCTATACTATCCAAATGGTGGGACCCGCCTGCTGTGATGACGTCAGCAAGCCCAGTGGGTCCTGAATAATGTATGTGTTTCTTCACACCGTCCATCTGCTGTTGTGGGCCAACCGTGATGTATGTGATTTATCCATGCTAGCAGTCAATGGTGGGGCCTGCTGGATGTATGGGCTATGCACACTGTTTAGCCACATGGATGGTGGGACCCACCACGCGATGTATGTGTTATATCCTCACCGTCCATCTAGACGGTGGGATTGGCCATGCTGTATGTGCTTTTGTTGCACCGTCCGTCTAGTGATGGACTCCACTTTGAAGAATGTGTTGTATATATGACATCCATCGGTGGACCACACCTGCTGTGTGTGCTTCAACCACGCCTAGCATTCATGGGACCAACTGCTGATGTAATGATTTATATCCCCACCATCTATCAAGTGGACCGCACTATAAAAACAGTGAAGGATTGAATGCCTACCATTGAAACCTATTTGGGTTCCAGAAGTTTTGGATCTATATGAAATTAGTTTTTCCTCTTAGTTCAGGTCTTTGTGACCTCATGAATAGATTGGATGGAAAATAAACGTGATGGTGGGCCCTGTAAATTTTAAACAGGGAAAATCATTATCTCCACTGTTATTTGTGGTATGGTCCAGATGCTCTTCTGATATGATTCATTTTTGTGGGTAATGCTCTAAAATGATCTCTAGTAATAGATAAATGGTGTAGATAGTCCCGCTAAGTGATGGGCCTACCTTGATGTATATGAGGCCCATTGTTACAGCCTAACTTGATGTATATGAGACCCATTGTGATATATTTGAGGCCCATATGATGAGACCCGGTATGATGTATTTAAGGAATATGAGTGAGGCCCATTTCGATTAATGCGTGGCCCATGAGTGAGGCCAAATGTCATGCATATATGGCCCATGAGTGAGGCCCATGGTGACTTGTATTAAGCCCATGAGTGAGGCCCATGGTGATGTATATAGGGCCATGTGTGAGGCCATGGGCCCACTATATGTTAGGCTCTATGTGGGCCACTGCTTGGGGGCAATGTTGGTTAAATGTCCACATTGATGGGCAATGATGGTTAAATGCCCACATTATGACCTTCCCTTATGCCTTGTTAGGCCCATTCTTATCATTCTCTAAGTGGATTAACCTAAATCATTGGGCCCCATTGATGTTGCATGGTCCATCATCGCCGTAGATGGGTGGCTCTGTGCTACTGGATTTGGTATATCCACAGCTAAGGGCCGATCTTTATATTATGGTTTAGATCGTTTGTTCATCTATGGACCCCGCCTTACATATAGGCCGATTATCGATACTAATTATGATTATGCTTAGCATATCATCATGATACATGCCCATATGCATCATTTACATGCTTGATACGAGATGTGGTTGACCATTGCATATGCCATTAGGCGAGTTGTTATGAGACTCCCTGATAAACGGAGATTATCTCACATGAGCACACGTATGCGCAGGATTGATGTATGGTTGATTATATGAATCATGCATCTTGCATTGTGTGTTATGATTACTTTATGCCCTAGCAACATTAGGGCCATAGCATCCACAGGAATATCATGGATGGCCAGATTTGGACACCAAAAATCTTCTCTTTACATGGGGTGTGATAGATGTCCCCGGGTGAAAGTCCCTAAACCCGATGGTACCTAATGAGGCCCATTGTTACAGCCTAACTTGATGTATATAAGCGCACGAGGGTTAAATACCAGGAGGCTGCGTCTCCCACTGTGTCATGGTTGGTTGGAAGGGGGTGTGGCCTTACCCGCCAGAGGGTAGGGGGCAATTGCTAGGATGAGTATGATCAGCTCGTAAATGGGTCCGCTATTGACGTGCCGAATAGGTATTGGCTGGCTATTGGCCAGGCGAATAGTGAGGTTTCTTACGCTCACTTGGACTACGCGCCTGAGGAAGTGGCAGTGTCATTTGGAGTGTACTAAACTCCAGTGATTATTCAGAGTGAAAACTGTACTAATATTTGATACTCTAGTGATGAGTTGCATTTATATGTGGATTCGGATGAGGACTGCATGCTTGAGTTGCATCTCGCATCACATGACCTTGATATGGTCGACATCATTCATGTTTTACATCACATAGACTTGGTACGGCTGATAGTATTCATGGATTCGCTAGCATATTCCGCATTACTCTAATATGACATTCTAAGCACGCTTATATTGTGCACACACTCTCACCACCCTCTAAGCTTTTTATAAGCTTATGCACAATTGATGCATGCAGATGATGTGTCATGCCCCAAACTCAAAAATCAGGCTCACAAAATTTTCAATCGCTGAATCTGGTGTTGACAGCCTCATAGTACCCCATTCTTGACTCCCAGTATCCATACGCCAGATTTCGATCCTGGGATTCTACAAGGAGGATTTTCTAATGTACATTTTACTCATAATAAGGATAACCACAAGTTTACCCAAATCACAAAGGCAACATCATCATCACATATCCACTAATTTAAACATTTGAATACAATGTCAAAAGGGAAATACATATATCGAAAATAACAGCTCCAGAAGGCTGCTGCACACTCCCAACTCAATGCTGCTGGAACCTAACGTCACCTGCACGCATCTATTATGCATAAGCTTATAGAAAGCTTAGAGGGTGGTGTAAGTGTGTGTGATTCACGTGCCAAGCATATAAATATCAAAATAAGTGGAAATACTGGCAATTCATAAATATCATCTTATCCAGGTTATGCGATGTAAAAACATAATAAGCCAATATCATATACTGAGGAATCAATGTAATATACAAATCCTGATGAGTCCACAAATACCATTAGAATCATCTAGGCCATATAAATAAAAAAACATAGCAACCCAAAATCCCATATGCCATGGATGTAGTATGAGTTGCGAATGAAATGACCAAAGTGGAATGTGAAGTCGAGATGATAGTACGTAGTATCACAGGTTACGGGGTCCACTACAAGGGACTTCTATCCAAATCATTCCCAAACCTAAATTTGGATAGTCAGACTCAATGTGGTAAACTCTTGATCTCAGGTTAGTCGCGTGCCACAACCAAAATCCTGGCTATTGTGAAGGTACACATATCAATTAGTTGCGAACCACCAGCCTGAGTGGATAGTGAATGAATGAATGAATAATTAAAATGCTGAGTATGCAACTCTTGCTTAATAAGTCTACATATCAGTACTATACATCTCTGGGATCATCACCGGGGTTTGTTACACTCTACGCTAGCTTGCCGACCCTATCCGAGCGCATAACTAGGTAAGTGAAAGAGAGACATCACTATCCACCTGCCAATATCGGGCTCGACTCATCGAAAGTAGGCCCATTCATCAAGCTAGTCAAACTCAACCAAGATATTGCCCCCTTACTCAGGCGGGTATGGTCACACCCCCTCCCAACCAACCACGACACAGTAGGAGGCGCGGCCTATATCCACTCGGTCTAGACATTGGGGCATCTCCTGGCTATGGAGGTTTAGGGATTTTGACCCAGTGACATCTATGGTACCCGTATGATAGAATCAAACATTTTTGGTGTCCCATCTGGCCATCCATGACATGCCTGTGGAGGCCACAACCCTGATGTCGCTAGGGCGTACGGTGGTCATATCACAAAATGTGAGATGCATGAGTCATACAGTCCAATCATGCATCAATCCTGCGTGTACCATGCGCTCTTGTGGGCAACTCCTCCTATCAGGGAGTCCCATAATAATCCACCCTATGACATATGCACTGGTCAACCACATCTCATAATAAACATGCAGATGGTACGTATGGGCATTTATTATGATGCTATACTGTCACATACTCATAATTAGTAATGATAACCGGTATCAATAATCGGCATCGATAATCGGTCTCGATAATCGGCCTAACAAAGGGGCCTAAGGGAAGGTCACAATGTGACCATTTAACCAACATTGCTTACAATGAGTGGCCAACATAAACCCAACCATATCATGGGCGCATGGCCTCACACAAGGGCTTATACAATCACAATGGGCCACATACAATCTCAATGGGCCTTACACAAGGGTCTCATACATCAAGTGGGCCACATGACATGGGCCTTATACAGCACATCGGGCCTCATCATATAGGCCCAATACGCATCAAGATGGGCCGCATCACATGGGCCTCGAATACATCACGATGGGCCGCTCACATGGGCCTAATACACATCACGATGTGCCGCATCACATGGGCCTCAAATACATCATGATGGGCCGCTCACACGAGCCTAATATAAATCAAGTGAGTCGTATATCACGGGCCTAATATACATCCCAGCGGGCCTTGTATACATCAAGTCGGGCCTTATCATATGGGCTAAAAATATATCACAATGGGCCACGTCTGATGGGTCTCGAATACATCACAATGGGCCACACCACCTGGGCCTCGAATGCGTCACAATGGGCCATAACCCATGTGCCTCAATACATCACAATAGGCCACAACCCATGGGCCTCAAATACATCATGATGGGCCTCATCACATGGGCTTCAAATACACATCAAGTGGGCACTACACATGGGCCTCAAATACATCACATTAGGCCTTACCATATGGGCCAGAAATACACAACAATGGGCCTCGCCAAATGGGCCACAAATACACAATAATAGGCCTCACCAAATGGGCAACAAATACATCACAATGGGCCTCATTACATGGGCCACAAATACATCACAATGGGCCCTGTCCCATGAGCCTTAAATATATCATAATGGGCCTCATCATATGGGCCATAGATATATCACAATGGGCCTTACCAAATGGGCTAGAAATACATCACAATGGGCCTTACCAAATGGGCTGGAAATATATCACAATGGGCCACATCTCACGTCCTAATACGCACCACAATGGGCTGCATCACGTGGGCCTATATACATCACAATGGGCCGCATTAACGAGCCGCACCAATGGGCCTCATATACATCAAGTGGGCCGCATCAATGGGCCGCACCAATGGGCCTTATATACATCAAGTGGGCCGTATTAATGAGTTGCACCAATGGGCCCCATATACATCAAGTGGGACACATCAATGGGCGGCACCAATAGGCGTCATATACATCAACTAGGCCACATCAATGGGTTGCACCAATGGGCATCATGTACATCAAGTGGGCCACATCAATGGGACGCACCATTGGGCCCCATATACATCAAGTGGACGGCATCCACGGGCCACATAAGTGGATGGTATAAATGAAACACGTACATCATGGTGGGCCATGCGATAACATGACAGGTGGGCCCATCGATCATGGCCGGGCAGTTTGGATGAATCACATCCATTAAGGGCAAGTGGATACCACCCCCTTGATGTATATGAGCCTCATTGGTGCGGCCCATTGAGTGGCCCATTGTGATATATGTTAGGCCCATGTCATGCAGCTCATCGTGATGCGTGTTAAGCCCATGTCATGCAACCCATGTGATGTGTATTAGGCCCATTATGATGTATTTGTGGCCCATTTAGTGAGGCCCATTATTGTGTATTTGTGGCCCATTTGGTGAGGCCCATTGTTGTGTATTTATGGCCCATATGAAAAGGCCTGATGTGTATTCGAGGCCCATGTGCAGTGCCCACCTGATATGTATTTGACACCCATGTGAAGAGGCCCATTGTGATGTATTTAAGGCCCATGGGTTGTGTCCTATTGTGATGTATTGAGGCCCATGGGTTATGGCCCATTGTGATGCATTTGAGGACCAGGTGGTGCAACCCATTATGATGTATTCGAGACCTATGGGACGTGGCCCATTGTGATATATTTTTGACCCATATGATGAGGCCTGACTTGATGTATACAAGGCTTGTTGTGATGTATATTAGGCCCGTGAGATGCGACCCACTTGATGTATATTAGGCCCATGTGATGCTACGCATCATGATGCATATTAGGCCCATGTGATGCGGCCTATTGTGGTGTATGTGGCCCACCGTGATGCGGCCCATTGTGACGTGTATGAGGCCTGATGTGTTGTATATGAGACCCATATGATGAGGCCCAATGTGTTGTAAAAGGCCCACGTGATGTGGCCCACTTGATATATGAGACCCTTGTGTAAGGCCCATTGAGATTGTATGTGGCCCATTGTGATTGTATGAGGCCCTTGTATGAGATCATGGGCCCATGATACGTTTGGCTTTATGTTGGCCACTCATTGGGAGTAATGTTGGTTAAATATCCATATTGATGGGCAATGATGGTTAAATGTCCTCATTGTGACCTTCCCTTAGGCCTTGTTAGGCCCATTCTCATCATTTTCTAAGTAGGTTGACCATAATTATTGAGCCCCATTAGAAGTCTACTTTATTACGTGATAGAGAGGGTAAGAAAGCTCACTTATTACACTTAAACTCGGATCTACTCTCGGTGGGGGATATTGTAACGCTCCATCACTACGATCATATGTGGGCGGGTGCACGTGGGCGAACAATGAGTGGGCGGGGCATGAGGACCCGAATGAGCTGCCAGTGATTGGCAAGCTACTGTGCACACAGTGAAAGCAGAACTTTGTCCCTCATCGAAAGCATCATCTGATGTTGTGGTGGCTATAAGTTGGATTCTTTCCTTAACTATCGTGATGCGTTTTAAATCAGTGAGTCTATTTTGATATTTGGACTAGATCCGCCATCTTTTTGTGGACTCCCATCATTCGTATACATGTTATGATGGATGATTGATTAAAGCAGATGCCATTGGGCTAAGATGTTTATGGGACTCCTTGTGAGACAGAGTTATCCTCACATGATCGCGTGATACGCGCAGGTTTAATGTATGGCCTAGATGAGGTTGAAGGTATTCATGGCTCTTCAGGATTTGCATATTGCATTGCATCATCGACATCTGATATTTAGCTCTCTATGATCCTGCATTTGCATAGTCGATTCGCATTGCATATTCTTATATTGAATGATTTATAGACTTCCAGTATTTCTGTTTACTTTGATATTTCATTCTGAGCACGCATATACTACTCACACACTTTCACCACCCTCTAATCTTTCTATAAGCTCATCACGATAGGTGCGTGTAGGTGGCGTTAGGTCACAACAGTGTTGAGCTTGGAGGGTGCAGCAGACTCCTAGAGCTTTGATTTTCAATATATGTATTTCCCTTTCAGCACTGTATTCAACTGTTTATATTAGTGGATATGTGATGATGATGTTATCTTCGTGATTTGGGTAAACTTGTGGTTATTCTTCTTATGGGATTAATGTACGTTGAAAAATCATCCTTGTAGGATCCCAGGATCGGAATTTGGTGTATAGGTGCTGGGAGCCAAGAATGGAGTACTACGAAGGCTGTCGGCACCGGATTTGGCGATCGAAAATTTTGTGAGCCCAGTTTTCGAGTTTAGGCCGTGACATGATGTCAGACCGTATCTGAGTAGGAGTAGGAGAGTGCTATAGAGCTTTTGGAATTGTGTTATTATTATCATTGTATTTCCCTTTATGCATATTATACTTTAAAGTTTTTTTTATCATAGTGGATTTTATGATCGTTTCTTGGTTATTGTTTGTAGGTTATACTTTGGTTATGCTTATTATGAAATAAATTCATACTGAAAAATCCTCCTTGTAAGATCACGGGATTGGAACCTGGTATATGGGTACCGAGAGCCGAGAATGGGGTACTAGAGAGGCTGTCGGCACCAAATTTGGTGATCGAAAATTTTGTGAGCCGGATTTCTGAGTTTGAGGCGTGAGAGAAGTTGGTATCAGAGCATAACTTGGGAATAACTCAGGACAACATCACATATCTACTATAAGTCCAGGATAATTAGGTCCCAAGTGCGTAACCTTCCGATTTAATTCCCTAATGTGTGTGCCTTCGAGAGTTCTCAAGGTTGTTAGGCACCTTTATTCTTTCCTATAGGACATGCCACTTAGGAGAGTGACTCCTGCTCCACCACCTGTGACTCCCGCTCTACCACATACGACTCCCACTCCACCATTAGAGACCCCTGCTCCCCAGCCTAATAATGTCGCTCCTCTACCTCAGACCGATGTGGATTCGACCGTACCCGTGAGTGCCTCTCAGTTACAATAGATGTTGCAGGCTGTGACTACCGCCCTTCAAGTGCAAGGCAGGCACCCCATTGTTTTACTAGCCCAGGCAGAGTAGGAGTGCGCGAGCGCCCTTCTTCAAACGTTTTGACAGCTCGATCCCTCGTGTTTCCAGGGGGAGACAGACCCGACAGCAGCCGAGAGATGGTGCTCCAAGGTGGAGAAGATTTTTGATACAATGGCATGTACGACTGAACAACAAGTCCGATTAGCTATATTTCTTCTCCAAGGTGAGGCCAAGCACTGGTGGACCTCCATTACCCATGTTGTAGGTCATGATTTTTTCTGGACATGGGAGGATTTCATAGACCGATTCAACTAGCAGTACTTCCCCAACCACATTCATCGACAGTAAGCGTTAGAGTTCGAGACCTTAGTACAGGGAGACATGTCTGTGGTGCAGTATGCGGCTCATTTCGTGACACTATCGAGGTTCGTGCCATATTTGGTTGATGATGAGGAGCAGAAGGCCCACCGTTTTGAGAACGGCTTACGTTACAGTCTCTAAGGCCATGTTTGCAGGAATGAGCTCCCGACTTTTCAGGTGGTAGTACGGAGGGCTCAGATTTATAAGGCTAGGTGGGTCGGTACATAGAGTGACCATGATTAGAGGAGAGATTGAAAGAGGCATGCCCCCTCTGGTAGCTCCCAGCAGCAGCAGCGTCGTCAGTAGCAGAGGCGCACATGCCCTCCATCCACCAGCGCACCAGCAGCACCAGCAGTACCTCAGCACCACCCCAGCGACTATTTAAAGGGACTTATTTTGGATGTGGTGGGACAGGGTACCGCATGCATGAGTGCCCCCGCCCTCAGCAATAGCAGCAGCCGAGAGGGCCACATCAGCCTTCACCGTAACAGCGACCACAACAGCAGCGACCCTAGCCACCGATGCCCCATTAGCAGCAGAGACAGCAAAATAGGTTGCCCCAACGGCAGCAGCAATAGCAGTGCATGCTCAGAGGGGATAGACACCTCCCCAGCCAGCTCATGCTAGGTTCTATGTGGCTTAGCAGGACCCGTAGTCATTTGGAGGGGTCATCGAGGGTATTCTCCCTGTCTCTGCATCCATCGCTTGAGTTTTATTTGATTCCGGTGCTTCGCATTCTTTTATGTCCGAGGGATTTTGTCATTCGACTAGATTTCCTACAGAGTCTACTCGCAAAGGGTTGACCGTAGTGACCCCCTTGGGGAAGACTACAGTGTTAGGCCGCTTCTATTCATCTTGCCCCGTGTTGGTGAGAGAAATTTTCTTACCCACCAACTTATTTATACTGCCGATGTCAGATTTCAACGTCAACTTGGGTATGGATTGGTTTAATGAGTACCACGCCTTCTTGGACTACTCTGCGAGGACAGTCACATTTTGTATACCAAGATTACTGCAGTTTCAGTTCATTGCCGAGCCTAGTGGAGAGCCGTTGTCTTATTTGATGTCGTGTGCAGTAGAGGAGCCCGTGGTGGTGAGCGTTAATCAGTTGCCAGTTGTTTGTGATTTCCTCGATGTGTTCTAGGAGATTCTGGGATTGCCAGCATATTGAGTTTCAGATTGATCTTGTGCCTGGTACCGTGCATATCTTGAAGGCCCCGTATCGTATGGCACCGATGGAGTGCGAGAGTTACAGCAATAGTTAGATGAGTTATGTGAGTTGGGATTCATTCATCCAAGAAGTTCACCTTAGGGAGGGATGATACTCTTCGTAAGTTAAAAGGATGGCTCATTAAGGCTCCACGTGGATTATTGCAAGCTCAACCGGGTCACAATTAAGAACAAGTATCCGCTCCTAAGGATAGACAATTTATTTGAGTAGCTGCAGGGTACACAGTTCTTTTCGAAGATTGACCTGCATTCCAGTTATCATCATATTCGAGTCCGAGAGGGGAACATCCTGAAAATGGCTTTCATGACATGCTATGGTCATTTTGAGTTCTAAGTCATTGGTCATTTTGAGTTCCAGGTCATGTCCTTCGGATTGAGCAATGCGCTCGCAGTATTCATACAGTGGATGAACGAGCTCTTCCATTTGTATCTCGATTAGTTTGTTGTGGTATTCATCGATGACATTTTGATATATTCGAGGACCCATGAGGAGCATGTGCAGCATCTGGAGATTGCATTGCTAACCCTCCGTGTCCACCAGCTATATGTAAAACTGGAGAAGTGTGAGTTTTGTCATATGAGGGTGAAGTTCCTTGGTCACGTGATGACGAGGGAGGGTGTCACAGTGCACCCCTCGAAGGTTGAGGCAGTGCATCAGTGGAGCCAGCCCACAAACAAGTCCAAGATCCACAATTTCCTTGATTTAGCGGGCTACTACCGGCGTTTCATTGAGGGCTTTTTCCGTATTATAGCCACATTGTCCAAGTTAACTCGGAAGGGTACAGAGTTTGTTTAGAGCGATCCTGTGAGCGAGCATTTATGGAGCTGAAGGACAGCCTTACTTCGGCTCCTGTCCTCACTCTTCCCTCTAGGAGTAATGGATTCATCGTATTTACTGATGCCTCGCATATTAGTTTGGGTGTTATCCTGATGCAGCACGGGAGGCCAGTGGCTTATGCGTCTCGCCAGCTTAAGGTACATGAGCTGAACTACCCCATGCATGATTTAGAGCAGGCAGCAGCTGTCTTCGCATTGAAGGTGTGGAGGAACTATCTCTATGGGGTTAGATTCTTCTCCAACCATAAGAGCTTAAAGTACCTATTCTCTCTGTCCGATCTGAACATGAGGTAGAGGCATTGGATAGAGCTCCTGAAGGAATATGATTTTGATCTCCAATACCACCCAAGCAAGGCAAACATGATGAAGGATGTCCTCTACCATCAGCCATGAGGCCTGGTGGCACACATGATGATTCGGGAGTGGAGGATGCTCGAGGATATAGTAGAATATGACTTCTAGTTTGGTCTGCAGCCTTCTATTATTCAGCTATCAAATTTGTCGATTCAACCCCCTCTTGTTGCAAGGGTGATCGAGGCTTAGCAAATAGATAAGTCGTTATAAGGTTATCGAGTAGAGGCAATATATGAAAGTTAATCAGATTGACAGATTGGTTTTGATGGTGGACTTCGCTTCAGAGGCTAATTATGTGTCTCAGATATTCCAGAGTTACGCAGAGATCTTATAACTTGACACATCAATCGTGGTTTTCTATCCACCCTAGCTCGACGAAGATGTACCGTGATATGAGGTGACAGTATTTTTGGGTAGGAATAAAGCGTCAGATCGCCAGTTTTATGGCTAAGTGTGACTCATGTTAGCGTGTTAAGGCCGATCATAAAAAACCACTTGGTCCATTGCAGCCGTTGAGCGTCCCGATGTGGAAGTGGGAGCACGTGTCGACAGATTTCATTATGGGCTTACCCAGGACTCAACGCGATTATGACACCATCTAGGTTGTCATGGATCACCTGACGAAGTTGGTATATTTTCTTGCGATTCGTGTGACCTGGTATTTGGACTGGCTTGTGAGATTATTCATCAAGGAGATTGTGAGACTACGAACATTCCAGTCTCGATCGTTTCTGACCGAGACCCGAGGTTCACGTCTCAGTTTTGGAGGAACTTTCAGAGAGTGATGGGGTCTATTTTATAGCTCAGCACCATGAATCATCCGTAGACCGATGGGTAGATCGAGAGGGTCAACCAGATCCTTGTGGATATGCTTCGGGCCTGTGTGATTGACTTTAGGGGTAGATGGGATGAGCATCTGCAATTGGCTGAGTTCGTATACAACAACAACTATCATGAGACCATTGACATGATTCTTTTTGAGGCACTATATGGCAGACCGTGCAGATTTTTGAGTTGTCAGACCAAGGTTGGAAGGCAGCGTCTTCTACGTCCCGAGCTTATGCAGCAGACATCAGAGGCCATCGATACCATTAGGCAAAGGATGTGGACAAATCAGAGCCAGCATAAGAGTTTTGCTGATCGTTGGTGTTGTCCGTTAGAGTTCGCTGTTGGGGATGAGTGTATCTCAAGATCTCGCCCATGAAGGGCGTCGTTCAATTTGGAGCGAAGGGGAAGGTTGCCCCGAGATTCATAGGACCTTTTAAGATCACTGAAAGAGTTGGCACCGTGGCCTATCGGCTTGCCTTGCCATCTCAGTTGTCTGGCATCCATAACATTATCCATGTCTCTATGTTGAGGAAGTGTGGGCCAGACATCTTTCTTGTTATTGATTGGCAGCTACTGGAAGTTCGTGAGGGCGCTTCTTACATTGAGCATTGAATTGACCATTTCAACTAAGGTCGTATTTTTTCTCTCTGCTACACGATTTTGTTGTGGTATATAGGGTGTTGTGCACTAGTGTACTATGACGTGTTCCTCACAATAGGTAAAAAATTCATTAGAGAAGTATTCTCCTCCTCTGTCAATACGAAGGATTTTAAGTTTTTTAACTAATTGATTTTCTACTTCCGATTTATAAATCTTAAATGCATTAAATGCTTCATATTTTGATTTTAATATATATACATACACATATCTTAAACAATCATCTATAAATGTTATGAAATATGTAAAACTCGTATCATAGACCGTACCGTTCGTAGACTCCCATGGTCCTCTCGGTCGAATTTCAGTAACCCGCGACCTGTAATTAGTGTTTGCCCGTGACCCTAAGTTGTATCCTATATATCTGTGTTGACTCGACTCGAAACTTGTATCTTAGCGACCGCGATGTCGCCACAGTTCCAACACCGCGTCTCGCGAGCCGATGCGATACCTAACCCAGGAGTTGTGGGCCCGTATTTATTTTGAGGAAAACGTCATGCGTTGCAAATTCTAAGAGAATCTCTACAACCTATCACATCAATCAATCAAGTACACATCCTATCACAAGTAAAAGTAACCCATACACTACCCATCTCTCTCCCATTCATAAAGTCAACTCTCTCTCTCCACCCATCCCTTCCTTACACCCATCACCCATCACTCCATCACCTTTTCATCCCATCACTTCTCTCTCTCTCATTTTCTCTCTTCACTCCCAAGTAACTTAGAGACCAACTGTCCAAGCAATTCCCATAGAGAAAAAGCCAAGTGTAGCCCACTTCCCTACCCCAAAAACTCTCATTTCCACCATCCAAACTTCATCATCTACCATCAAAGGTTGAGCATAGGAGATAAGGAAGCCAAGGGACCAAGAAGAAGTGCAATAGGTGGGTGATCTTCAGATTTCCACCATTGATTTCTATTTGTAGGCCCACTTGTGGTGGGACCCACTTGATGTATGCATTATATTAAGTATAGGGAGGGCCCATAGTGGCGGGGTCCCTCCCCTTCACACCGTCTCTCTCACTCACTCCCTCTCTCTCTCTCTCTCTCTTTATTTTTTTAATGGTGATATATGTGTGTGGCCCACCGGATGTGATAAAAAATCCAGAGCATCCAGTTTAAAAAGCCCACCTTGCTGTCCATTTTTGGGACAGCCCAGATGAAGGAAAACACAAATATTGGCGTGATTCCGGGGCCATGTGGCCCACCCTATTGGGCCCCACTATGATTTATGGGTTATATCCATGACAACTACTGTGGGGCCCATCTTGTTGGATTATCTAGCGGGCGAGCTTTCTGCCTGTTTGTCACACCATCCAGACCTTGGACGGTGGGCTCCATTGTAGCCTGCAGCTGCTGCATCAACAAGTTCTGGAGGTCTGATCATGTAGTATGAGTTATATCTCAACCATCCATTCGTGTGGTCCCACATAATACAGGTATTATATCCACGCTATTCGTGTTGTCTCCAGCATGTGGGGCCCACTTGATGATGTGTGTGTGGGGTCCACATCATCCATGGACCCCACCAGATGTAATTTTTAGCCACATTGTCCAGTCCTTGGATGGTGGCGTCTACCTTGATGGATGTACTGTATCCTCACCATCCAGGGATTGGATGATGAGAAGTGTATTGGTTGGTCTACCACACACAGCTATAAAGCTGCTGTGGTGACATCAACAAGTTCTTTGGGTCTCGCACAATGCATGCACTTCATTTATATCGTCCAAACGGTGGGACCCACCTGCTGTGATGATGTCAGCAAGCCCAGTGGGTCCCGCATAATGTATGTGTTTCTTCACGTCATCCATTTGCTGTTGTGGGCCAGCCGTGATGTATGTGATTTATCCATGCTGGCCATCAACGGTGGGGCCTGCTGGATGTATGGGTCATCCACACTATCTAGCCACATGGACGGTGGGACCCACCTCACGGTGTATGTGTTTTATCCTCACCGTTCATCTGGATGGTGGGATCCGCCATGCTGTATGTGCTTTAGCTGCATCATCCATCTAGCGATGGACTCCACTTTGATGAATGTTTTGTATATACGCCATTCATTCGTGGACCACACCTATTGTGTGTGTTTCAACCATGCCATGCATTCGTGGTACCCACTGCTGATGTACATGATTTATATCCCCACCATCAATCAAGTGGACCGCACTATAAAAACAGTGAAGGATTGAACACCTACCATTGAAACCTGTTTGGATTCCAGAAGTTTTGGATCTAAATGAAATTTATTTTTCCTCTTAGTTCAGGTCTTCGTGACCGTATGAACAGATTGGATGGAAAATAAATGTGATGGTGGGCCTTACGAATTTTAAGTAGGGAAAATCATTATCTCCACTGATATTTGTGGTATGGTCCAGATGATCTTCCGATATGATTCATTTTGTGGGTAATGCTCTAAAATGATCTCTAATAATAGATAAATGGTGTAGATAGTCCCGCTAGGCGATGGGCCTACCTTGATGTATATGAGGCCCATTGTTGTGGCCTACCTTGATGTATATGAGACCCATTGTGATATATTTGAGGCCCATATGATGAGACCCGGTATGATGTATTTAAGGAATATGAGTGAGGCCCATTTCGATTAATGCGTGGCCCATGAGTGAGGCCAAATGTCATGCATATATGGCCCATGAGTGAGGCCCATGGTGACTTGTATTAAGCCCATGAGTGAGGCCCATGGTGATGTATATAGGGCCATGTGTGAGGCCATGGGCCCACTATATGTTAGGCTCTATGTGGGCCACTGCTTGGGGGCAATGTTGGTTAAATGTCCACATTGATGGGCAATGATGGTTAAATGCCCACATTATGACCTTCCCTTATGCCTTGTTAGGCCCATTCTTATCATTCTCTAAGTGGATTAACCTAAATCATTGGGCCCCATTGATGTTGCATGGTCCATCATCGCCGTAGATGGGTGGCTCTGTGCTACTGGATTTGGTATATCCACAGCTAAGGGCCGATCTTTATATTATGGTTTAGATCGTTTGTTCATCTATGGACCCCGCCTTACATATAGGCCGATTATCGATACTAATTATGATTATGCTTAGCATATCATCATGATACATGCCCATACGCATCATCTGCATGCTTGATATAAGAAGTGGTTGACCATTGCATATGTCATTGGGTAGGTTGTTATGGGACTCCATGATAGGCGGAGATTGTCTCACATGAGCGCACGATATGCGTAGGATTGATGCATGACTGGATTGTATGACTCATGTATCTTGCATTGTGTGTTGTGATTACTGTAAGCCCTAATAACATCAGGGCTATAGCCTCCATGGGCATATTATGGATGACAGGTTTGGACACCAAAAATCTTCTCTTTACATGGGGCGCGATAGTTGTCCTTGGGTGAAAGTCCCTAAACCTGACAGTATGAAAGACGCTCCAATGTCGAGACCGAGTGGATATATGAGTGCACTAGGGCTGAATACCAGGAGGCCGCGTCTTCCATTTTATCGTGGTTGGTTAAAAGGGGGTGTGGCCTTACCCGCCCGTGGGTAGGGGGCAATTGCTAGGCTGAGTATGACCAGCTCATAAATGAGTCCACTACCGATGTGCCGGATAGGTATGGGTAGGTTATTAACTAGGCAGATAGTGAGGTTTCTTACGCTCACTTGGACTACGCGCATGAGAAAGTGGCAGTGCTATTTGGAGTGTACTAAACCCCGGTAATTATTCAGAGTAAAAACTATACTGATATTTCATGCTCTAGTGATGAGTTGCATTGATATGTGAATTTGAAAGAGGACTGCATGCTTGAGTTGCATCTCACATCGCATGGCCTTAATATGGCCGACATCATTCATGCCTTGCATCGCATAGCCTTGGTACAACTGATAGTATTCATGGATTCGCCAGCATATTCCGCATTACTCTAATATTGCATTCTGAGCATGCTTATATTGTGCAAAAACTCTCACCACCATCTAAGCTTTCTATAAGCGTATGCATGATTGATGCGTGCAAGTGACACCAGACCGTAGTTGAGTAGGAGTAGGAGCGTACTGCAGAGCTTCTGGAGTTGTTTATTATTATCATTGTATTTTCCTTTATACGCATTGTACTTTAAAATTTTTTATCATAATAGATTTTATGATGGTGTCTTAGTTATTATTTGTGGGTTATGCTTTAGTTATGCTTATTAAGAAATAAATTCATTCTGAAAAATCCTCCTTTTAGGATCTCAGGATCAGAACCTAGTATATGGGTGCTGGGAGCCGAGAATGAGGTACTACAGAGGCTGTCGGCACTGGATTCGGCAATCAAAAATTTTGTGAGCCCGATTTCCGAGTTTGGGGCGTGACATGGTGTACACACCAAACCACTATAACTCCTGGTATTGTGGTGAATGTTTAATTTTTATATTTGTGGTGAATGATTGTAATTTTATTTCTTCAATAGTAGTGAATGTTTGTAATAGACAGCTTTATTATCTCTTTCTTTTTTCTTTTTTTACACATTCATGAAATAAGATTGTCCTGCCTAAAACATTATTTTTTGGTGAAGGTGGTCCTACGAACTAAGTTTGAATCAATTTTTCAATACTAGTGCTATTGAGATTTGTGATTTATTTTGATTTATTTATTATTTTAGTGTTTTAAGTTTTTATTTGGCATAGTCCTATTCACTCCCCTACTAGGATTGTTAAGCTCGCCTTATTAAATCCAAACATTTATTGTCCTAGAAGGCTTACTCATACTAATAAATTTTCCTATTTAATCATTTTGGGTAATTTTAGCCTTAATATTGGTAAGTAGAGACTTAAGTTGGTTAACTTGAAATTTTAGGTCTTGATTTTAAGATTTTACTGTACCAAGTTCCAATTCAAGACCGAACATCTTCTTAAAGTCTTATCTAAATCAGACTTTATTATCTCTTTCTTTTTTCTTTTTTTACACTAAGGAGAAATTCTCAGATTTTACTTCTTTTAAAAAAATAAAAATCATTAGCCAATTGATTCTTTTCCACCTTAACCCAACCCAACTTTTTAAGAATCTCCAAACTTTTGGTGTAGCTGGTCATAGTCTTCTTGCAAGTCGTCATCCCATCCATCTTCATGTTCTTCACTGGAGGAGGACTCTTCTTCATCTTCCTCTTCATTCAAGATTATATGATCATATTTTTCTCACATGTCTCTAGTTATAGGGAGATTAGTAGTGCTGGAGGCTATCCGAACTCTAAGAAATCTAAGGTCTTCATAATTGTGTGAGTACTCACAATCTGAATTGGACTCCTTAGTATCATCTCATATTGTAGCCATAACCTTGCCTTTTGATCTTACTTTTCTAGTGCATTTAAAGGCAACCTGTCCATAACCCTCACAATTGTGATATTGGGCAACTCTCAGTTTTCTGAAAGATTTACTTATATGGTTGGGTTCAACTGACTTACCCTTCTTGTCACAATTCTCCCCTCTATCCTTATTGACGAACCTCATAAATTTTCTAGTAATTGAGGTCATATCTTCATTCTCATCATCACTGTCATCTTCAGCTTCAATTTTCCTATCCTTGTGCCTTTATGAAGATTTAAGAGTAGTGAGTTCCTTCTTAAATGGTGTTTTATCTAAAATGTAACTCAAATGCACTAAGGGAACCTAAAAGTTCTTATACTTCATCACATCCATATATCTACACTCTTCTATTAAGGCTACTTTGGAGGTGAACCTATCCGGGAGGGATATCAATACTTTCCTACATATACGACCCTTTAGAATTCTTTCCCCTAAACCCCACATGGAGTTGCAAATATCATTCAATTTAGAACAAAAATCCATAAAAGTTCCAAACTCTTTCATTTTTATATTTCCAAATTGGGTGGTCAATAGATAAAGCTTTGATCACTTTACTGTGCTCATGGATGGTTTTTAAAATATCTCATGCTTACTTTCCCATATCACATGTATAAATATGTTTAAATTCATTAGGAGAAATCGTATGGTAAATCGCATTGAGGGCTTTGGCATCATAGACATATGTAGCTCTCTCATTAATACTCTAATTAGATTTATTTTTATGAGTGCTAATAGATACAACATCAATTATGACTTGTTTTAAGGTCAAAGTCTATCCTTATTCAATAATAGTCCAAACATAGGGTTAAGAGATCTCAAGAATACTCTTATCCTAGCCTTTCAATAGGCGTAGCTAAACCCATCAAAATAAGGAGGTCGTGTGATAACACTCCCATCATGAGTAGACATGATTCTAAAGCTGTCATGCCCTAAACCCAAAAATTAGGCTCATAAAATTCTTGATTGCCGAATCCGGTGCCGACAGCCTCCGTAGTACCTATTCTTGGCTTCCAGCGCCCATACGCTAGATTCCGATCCTAGGATCTTACAAGGAGGATTTTCCAATGTACATTTATCTCATAAGAAGCATAACCACAATTTTACCCAAATCACAAAGGTAACATCATCATCACATATCCACTAATATAAACATTTGAATACAATGCTAAAAGGGAAATACATATGTCAAAATCAAAACTCCAGAAGACTGTTGTACGCTCCAAGCTCAAGGCTGCTGCAACCTAACGCCACCTACACGCATCTATCGTGCATAAGCTTATAGAAAGCTTAGAGGGTGGTGAAAGTGTGTGTACAAGGTAAGTGCTAAGTATGCAATACAATGCCATAAATCATACAACATCGAAATAAGCAGAAATACTGACAAGATCATGAATCATACGTTATCGGAGTAAGCGGAAATAGACTGGTGAGATTATGAATCATACGATATCAGAGTAAGTGAAAATATACTAGTAAGTCCATGAGTGTCATTAGCCGTACCAAGGCTATACGATGTAAGGCATGAATGCTAATGGCCATATTAATGCAGAAACATGGTAACCAAAAATGTTAAATGCTGCGAATGCAATGTAATATGCGGTGCGAATGAAATGACCAAGTTGGAGTGAAGTCAGGATGATAGTACGTAGTATCGAAGGCTATGGGGTCCATCACGAGGGACTTCTATCCAAACTAGTCCCATACCTACTCAATGTAGTAGACTCCTGATCTCAGGTTAGTCCGCGCCCCAACCGAAATCCTTGCCATTATGAAGGTACACAATAATTAGTTGTGCACTACTAGCCCGAGTGGATAGTGAATAAATGAATGAATAAGTATGCAACTCCTACTCAATAAGTCAACATATCAGTACCGTACATCTTTAAGATGATCACCGGGGTCTAGTACACTCCAAACTAGATTGCTGCCACATCGCACGCAACAAGGTGAGTGGAAGAGACCTCACCATCCACGAGACCTCACCATCCACCTATCAATATCGGGCCCGGCTCGTCAATAGCTGACCCATTCCTTGAGCTAGTCAAACTCAGCCTAGCTTTCCCCCCTCCTCTCAGGCAAGTAAGGCCGTACCCCCTTCCAACCGACCATGACACAATGGGAGACGCGGCCTAATGGTATACTGCCCTCATGCGCTCATGCATCCACTTGGTCAAGACGTTGGAGTAACCTCTGGAACCAAGAGGGTTCTAGGACTTTCACCTAAGGATATCTATAACACACCATGTAGAACATATTTCTGGTGTCCCATCTGGCCATCCACGATATGTCTGTGGAGGCTACGACCCTGATGTCACTAGGGTGTACAGTAATCATAATCACACTACAAGATGCATGAGTCATACAGTCTAATCATGCATCAATCTTGCGCATACGATACGCTCATGTGGGGCAACTCTGCCTATCAGTGAGTCCCATGAACAACCTGCCCTATGGCATATGCAATGGTCATCCTCATTTCATAACAAACATGTAGACGATGCGTATGGGTATATATCATGATGCTATGCTGTCACATACTCATAATCAGTATCGATAATGGGCATCGATAATCGGCTTATCAAAGGGCTTAAGGGAAGGTCACAATGAGGACATTTAACTATCATTGACCATCAATGTAGACATTTAACCAACATTGCTCCCAAGGAGTGGCCCACATAGAGTCAAACATATAGTGAGCCCATGGCCTCGCACAAGGGCCTAATATACATCACATCGGGCCATAAATACATCACATCGGGCCTCATCAATGGCCACAAATACATCACAAAAGGCCTTATACAATCTCAATGGGCCACACAATCACAATGGGCCACATACAATCATAATGGGCCACGTACAATCTCAATGGGCCTTACACAAGGGTATCATACATCAACCAGGCTGCATCGCATGAGCCTTATACATCACATCGGGCCTCATCATATGGGCCTCATATACAACACATCGGGCTGCATCACATGGGCCTAAAATACATCACTATGGGCCGCTCACATGGGCCTAATACACATCACTATGAGCCGCTCACACGGGCCTAACACACATCACTATGGGCCACTCACATGGGCCTAATACACATCACTATAAGCCGCATCATATGGGCCGGAATATATCACAATGGGCCTCGAATACATTGCAATGGGCCTCGACACATGGGTCATAAATACATTACATTGGGCCTCATATATGGGCCTCAAATATACATTAAGTTGGCCATATCTACGGGCCTCACTAATGGGCCCCATACATCTACACCCTTCATCTATTTAGAGATCTAAACCCAAAAATGAATCATATCAAAAGATCATCTGGACCATACCACAAATGGCAGTGGTAATAATGATTTTCACGGTTAAACAAATCACAAGGCCCACCATAAAGATTATTCTCCATCCAATCTAATCATAAGGTCACAAAGACCTGGATTAAGAGGGTAAACAAATATCATATTGATCTAAAAGCCTTTGTGACCCAAAAAGCGCTTCAATGGTGGACGTTCAGTCTCAAGTGTTTTTGGCAGTGTGGTCCACTGATAAATAGATCTGCCTCATTTTTGTCTCAAGCCTTAAGGTAAGCTCGCTAAATTGATGGATGGTTTGGATAGAACACAAATGGGCCACATGTCCCAACCCATGGACAGCATTGGAAAGACACATACATCAAGGAGTCCCACATGGATGGGGTCCACATCCCAGTAAGTGCATGGACGGTGGGGATGCAACCCATATGCCAGGGTGATCCCATGTAGCTGGACGACATGGATGAAAAATACATCATGGTAGTGTCCACTGTCCAGCCATCTGGATGGTGAAATAAAACACATACATCATGGTATGCACCACCGTCCAATCATCTGGATGGTGGATGCAAAACAGATGGATGACATTGATAAACACATGCATCATTTGGAGTCCACGTGCATGGGTCCCACAGCTGCTATGCAACATGAATAAAACACATGCATCACAGCTGCCCACTGTCTCTGCCTCTGGACGGTGGGATACAGCCCATACATCACTGTGGAGTCCAAATTGATGGACGGTGTGGAGTTCAATACATACATCAGTGGGAGGGCCCACCGTCCCATTTGGACGGTGCAATTAAAACATATACATCACGGTCGTCCCCATTGTCCAGATGGACGGTGGGATGGAACACACATCAAGATGGGACCCTCCCACCATCCAAGATTTGGATGGTGACGATGGATTACATTAAATCAAGGTGGGCCCCACACGCTGTCATGGTGGGGCCACGTATCTGTGAAAGGATGGTTAGGATATAACAAATACCTCATGGTCAGACCCAAGTGCTGACGTCCATACAATGGATGGTTGGAAGTAGCACATACATCATGTGGGGTCTACAGGGTTACTGACTTCAGTCCAGCAGCTATCTGCTACGGAAGGACGGTTTAAATAAAATAGATCGAGGTGGGTCCCTGTCTAGTGTGGATAGCGGATGCCTGTCTAGTGTGGATAGCGGATGCATGCATCTGGTGGGTCCCACCGTCCTTGTTGGATGGTGAGGACACCACACCTCATCAAGCAGGCCCACATGTCCAGTAATCGGGACGATGTGGCTCTCACACATACATCAAGGTGGGTCCACGTGGTGGCCCACCAAAGCCTTGGATCAGATGATATTTGTGTTTTTCTTTCATCTAGGCCCATCCAAATGGATGGACAGCGACGTGGATAAAATGCATCCATCATGGTGGGCTGCAACTATGGAAGAGAGATATAGGGATAGAGGGAGAGAGGGAGAGAGAGAGAGAGAGAGAGAGAGAGAGAGAGAGAGAGAGAGAGAGAGAGAGAGAGTAAGAGGGAGTGCTTGAGTTCTCAAGCTCCCATCTTTTTAGCCTCCCTCTAGCCTCCTCCACCATCTCTTAGCCTCTCAATCCCAATTAGGTCAATCCTTCCAACCATGATGCACCAAAACATTCAAGCCATTTCAAGTGCAAGCCAAAGATTATGCAATCATCACTAGCATTCATATTTTATCAATCGCATCATTACTTCCCTTCTCAACTACCCTGCTTATCTAGGTTATCATTGAATGTATGCTCTGTGCTCTCTCCCATGGGCATCCACCTGTCTCGTGGTTGCTTGGGAGATGGAGTTTGAAATGAGAGAGAGTTGATGTAAGAGGGTGATGGGTGAAAAGGTGAGTAATGGGTCAGTGAGTGATGGGAGTATACTTGATAGGGGATGGGTTATAAGAGAGAGAGAGTTGACTTTGTGGTTGCTTGGGGATGGGGTGTGAGGTGATGTGTACTTGACATGAGATGTGATTAATGTGATTAATTTCAAAGCTCTCTCTTGGGTTTTGTAACTACACTGTATTTTTCTTCAAACTAAACGCGGGCCCACATCTCTTGGCCTGGGTATCGCCTTAGCGCGTGAGACACATCGTCGAAACCGTGACGACGGTACGGTCGTAAGGGTACAAGTTTCGAGTCGAGCTGACTCTAATATACGGGACATGACTCAGGATCATGCACAAATGCTGATAAAAGATCGCGGGTCGCGGGAATTTGATCGAGAGGACCGTAGAAGCCTACGGAACGGTACGGGTTAGGATACGGGTCTTACAGCTCTCCCCTCCTAATAAAAATTTCATCCATAAAATTTAAACCACAATACAACCAATACAAAACTCACCAAGGAAGGAAAATCCTATAAGAACACATAAGTACTATGGTCTCATGCTCCTTTGATTTTCAAATTTTGTTGTGCCAAAACCTCTATCTGTGGCTTGTGTTTATATGTTGATATGTATATGATCAAGACACTACATCACAATGGTTCAAGACTTGTACGGTGTTCTACTTCAAGAAATGAAAAGTCATGTACTTTAAGTATCTATGTTCAGAGCTACATCGATAAGAAGAGTACATTTCAAAACTTAAGTACATTTCAAGACTCCAGTACAACTCAAGATGAAGTTTAATTTCAAGCTTTAGAAGATCTCAAGATCAAGCTACATCAAGTAGATATCTCAAGCTTCATCGGGTTCAAAGGTTAACCATTATCTGAAAAGAATGAAGTTCAATGTTCATACTTAATGATCCAGGTATGATAGACCTTAGATTGACCTTAGGGTAGGTCATTTTTTATACATAATTTAAAATGAATCTATTTATATGAATTGGTCTGTTCCAATACTAGTCCTGGACCTTGTTCGACTAGTCCTAGCACTAGTTCGACCAGTCTAAGAAATTCCACAACCAGTCCTGAGTTGTTGAAGATTTTTAAATTTTTTTATTACTCTACGACCAGTCCTGGAGACTGTTCGACCGGTCGTAGGGAGGTCACGACTCGACCTTCGACCGGATTCAAACTACAACTCAAACTCCAAGAATCCACGACTTACTATAAACAGTAAACCTGGGTCAGATACGGCCGGTCGTAGGTGGTCTAAGACTAGTCGTAGATATCCTAAGACTAGTCAAAGAACGATTTTCAAAGATTCGTAACGACCTTGGAATTTTTGTGCTAATCTTTCCTTAAGTAGTTGTTTTTGGGGTAGTTAGCGCTTTACTCGATTGCTTGTGAAATTCGCATCAATCACTTTAAATTGTATCTGCATGGCTCTAAGCGTGTAGATTAGTGAGCGCTATGTTACTGTGAAATGTGGGATCCATCGCTAAATCCGGTTGTTCTAGGAAATTTTTGAAAGATCTGGATCGGACCTGGACCGCGCGTCGAAAGTCCGATGGCGATGATCTTAGGCTGTTGCGGTCACCGAGTTGGGCTTGATCTTCACCTCGAATCAAGTCGATCCGATGTTCTGGGTCGATTTGATTGAGTTCGGAGTGAAGAGTGTAAGAACGGTTGGAATTTATTATGTTTTTATTGAAATCTGAGTCGTGTCGCTTGCGCGACGATTTTAAGCTATCTGACCGTTGGATTCTGACCCAATTTCACCCTCTGATCAGGATGGTTGGCCCAGGCATATCCTAGTGCTTGTGGACCTGATCGAGTTTCCGTGACCGTTGAATTGAGTGTGGTCCGCCACGGCTGATCTGAAGAGCCGGTCGGTATGAAAACTCAGCCTGACCTAGATCCATGGTCAGTGAGCTTAAGTCCGACCTTTCGTGGTTATAGGCCCACCAGAAGTGCTTCGTTGGATCGAGAAAGGCTTACTTTGGTTATAACCTAAGTATACCTTGTCCCTAGGGTTATTTTCATCAAGAATAGGCCTATTTATAGTCCTTAAACCCTAGCCCTCTTTTCCATACGATTTTCTCTAACCCTAGCTTGGAAAGAGAGTGGAAAAGAGAGAGAAAGTGAGAGAGATAAGTTGGTGAATCACCTTGGATTCCTCCTTGTTCTTCTTTATCTTTGAACCTTCACTTTGAATCGTTCTTCTGACGGTTCTGAGTTCTTTTGGGGTAAGTTAACCTAACCCTAACCTGTGTTAGAGCTTAGATTAGACTTGGTGTTGTTGTATCTCATTTCTATCCTTATTTTAGGGTATTCTATCACCGTTGACGAAGACAACTCGTCTAAATCAGTTCGGTGGTTCTTTCTTCGCTTAAGGTGAGGACTTTAAGTGTATAGGTTATGGTTTTCAAGGCTTTCAACACCAGTTAGTGATTTATTCTTGTTATGGATGAGATTTCACATGTCAAATGTTATGTTTACATTGCTTTCCTGATATGCATGTGCTATGGTGAGATTTGTGTATTCTATGTGTATTTATAAAGTACCGTATACGTATAAAATATGCACTTGTGTTTGTCATGATTATTTGTCATGTATGTATGCTAGATGCATGTATGACAACTCCTTAGTAAAAGGAATTGCCTAAGTGCATGTATTTCAACATACGTCATGTATGTTGTTCCATGTATGCTAAGTGTTTGTAGAAATGCATGAATGATCTAAGTGTAACTGATTACACTAATTGTGGGCGTTGAGAAGTGATTCTCAATACTCCTATTGATGCGCATGATTTCCTTTATGCAGTTACATTCCAAGTTATTTAAATTCAAGCATTACCTATGCTCTCATTTATGTTAAGTTGATATTCTTCAAGTGCTGGTGTACCATGATTTGAGTTGTTGTTCCATTACTGTTTTACAATCCATATGAGTATCTGTAGCAGTGTAAGGTGTTTGGGACTATGCCTTAGTCCAGGAAATCGGTAATTGACACTATATTCGTGGTTGAGGTTGCTTTTGCCACGTAAGACGTGTGAGACGAACCCGAGCCGTACGGCAGTGGTTTGGCCACGCGGAGTGTTTACGCACTCTATGTCGCTCAACTCAACGTGTGCTCGTGCTAGTCGAGTTCATCAAGTAACCCGATTATCCGATGTATGTTCACCATGTATGGACGCTATTGATTGAATCTAGGGTACCGAACTTACCAGTGAAATCCTATTAACTATAGTACTTGATCTGCTAAGACTCATGAGCTGGACATGGTGGTATGGGACACCGTGGTCGAGCTGTCGGCCTACGCTGGGGTGACGAGCCTCCCCGTAGTGACCAGTGAGTAACTAAACTCGTGAGCCGATTATGGTGGTATGAGACACTATATTCGTGTTGTCGGCCTACATTGATTGGTGACGAGCCCTTTGTAGTAACCTCGAGTATACCTGGATACCGCAAGGAGGTGACGAGCCGATCTGTGGTAGTAAAGGCATGAAAGGCGTGCATTGATTGGTGACGAGCCCTTTGTTACGACCTCAAATATATGATCGTATGAGATGTCTAGGATTGACAACCCTAGTATGGATCACTGTTTGGATGGTGATATGAGGAAGGTATCTTAGCTTCCCAATCCTGTTGTGTGAAACAGACTAATAACAACTTGGTAATCATATCCATGCACCGCATTTGCATGTGCTTTATAGATGTGGCGCACTTTGAGGCGATGTCATGCGTAACGTAAGATGAAGACGCTGAGGGTGTACGAGTGAGGGCACGCATCATACCGCATTCATACTTGCATTAACAAGAGTACTTATGATTTATTTAATTGTCCTGCTTTATCATTACTGTTTGATTGAACTGATAACATGTTAACCAGTGCCTTATTGTTCCATTGAGTTGATCACTCACTCCTACGTTTCTGGGGGGGTGTTAAACACCCACCAGACTCTGTCTTAGGCCCTGATGTTGCAGATGTGGATGCGACGTCTGAGGCAGAGCGGGAGCTGGATGACGACGAGGCTGCCTTCTCCTATATGCAGTTTTCAGACAGGTTCTAGCGAGCCTGGGTCTGTTGTGCGGGATCTCTGGGATTATTTTGGAAAGTAAAATGATGTAATAGATACTTATAATTTTGTTACCAAACACTTTCATACAATCGGCTTGTATATGTAATTCAAGGATTTGCACTTGTACACATATTTTGCTATAAGTCTTCCGCTTGCTTTATTCACTTATCCCCTGAATCATATTTGTGTTTTGGCTTAATCTATTCCATGTTTTATGCACTAATACACCAACATACATTCATCATTAAATATGTTGCATAAGTGATGTTTTGGAACTAGGGAGCCGAGTTATGCTCGACCCCGAATTTCGGGCGTTACAATTGTGCTTAAAAATTCAAAATGTCGTTGAAGATACGACCAGTCGAGAGTTCCTAAGACCAGTCATAGATGTGATCTTTTCATCTATAAATTGAACACGAATTTCAAAGTTTTTCATTAATTAATTTCAAGAAAATTTAAGCCTCCACTCGAGATAAGTTTGTTCATTTTAAGCTACGTGCATATTTAATATTCTTTTTGTTAGCTTTTCTTATTTGATTTTATTCCTATATTCCAATCTTATTTGAAAAGAGGAATTGCTGTATTCCTTCTTCTTGGAATCAAAATCAAATATAGCTACACCCATTTGATTTAATTTAAAATCAATTAGAAATTAGAACCATTTAAAGTAAGTATTGGACATTGAACGTTGATTTGAACATCTACTCCGATACAAAAGGAGAAATCCAAGTATTTTACTTTTATGTAATTTACTTTCTTTTGGTTTTTATTTGAGATTCACCAGAAAAATCTCATTGTATGGTTATCCGAGAAGAGCCAAAAAACAGAAAGTGTAGGTTTTTGGATTGTGTAAGCCTAAGTTAAAAAGACACAATTGTGAAGGTTTTAGGTGAACCTGTGAAACCTATTTTGTTAGCGAACGCTAATATCCCTTGTGTAAGGATATTAGGAGTGGAGTAGCATTCTGTGTGCCTGTTGTTGAACAGTTGGTGTATACATAGGCGAACCACTATAATTCTTTGTCTTGTGGTTTAAATGCTTGCTTAAGTTTTATATCTTTTTTCATTTAGATTTGTGGAACGTATGTGTAGATGTGAATGTTGTAAAATTTACATTTCAAAGCACAATGGGAATGTTGTAATAATTTAGATTTAAATTCCTGCAATTTATTTCAATTCCTTGTTATTTATTTATTCCTCTCTGGTTTGAGTTTTTGATATAAAGGACGTTCTAGAAATAAGGTTGTCCTGCCATAAACCCTTGATTTTTATGGTGTAAGGTTGTCCTTAGAACTGAATTCGTATCAACCTCTCAATTCTTGTTTATTGAGGTTGCTTTTATTTCAGCATTGTGAATTGATTTATTTTATTTGGTTACCATATTCTTTTATTCCGCTGTTAAAGTTTTATTTTGGCATCGTCCTATTCACCCCCTCCCCCCTCTAGGACATAAAGCTAGGCCATTTTAAGTGGTATCAGAGCGTAATAGCTCGCTCTTATTGCTTTTTATTTGGATTTATTTCCTAAGCTAATGATCTAAGCTATTTAAAAGATGTCAAATTTTGATAGCCTATCAGTCACTAGGCCTCCACCCTTTGATGGCTCTAACTATGCCTATTGGAAAGTCAGGATGAGGATCTTCCTCAAATCAATGGATGAGAGTGTGTGGCAAGCCACAGTAACTGAATGGAACCCTCCTACCCCTGAAGTGACTGGTATCGATGGTTCAAAATCAATGAGAGTAACACCGTATTTCTCATGGACCACTCTTCAGAAAAATGAGAGTAGTGCCAATGCAAAAGCACTAAATGCAATCACTTGCGCACTATCACCAGATGAGTTCAAAAGAATCATATCTTGTGATACTACAAAGCAAGCCTGGGATATATTAGAAATGGCACACGAGGGTACTATAATTGTTAAAAAATCTAAAGTTCAACTCCTCACAACCAAATTTGAAGAAATTCATATGGAGGAAAATGAAATGTTTATGGAATTTTACACAAGATTAAATGACATTGTAAACTCAATTTGGGGTCTTGGCGATAAAATCCCTGAAAGTAAAGTGTGTGCAAAGATACTACGCTCACTTCCTGAACGGTTCAACTCTAAGGTAACCGCGATCCAGGAATTTCGTGATACGGACAATATGAGGGTAGAAGAACTAGTTGGTTCTTTACAAACCTATGAGTTAAACTTTAAAGCTCCTAAAAGTAAATTTATTGCTCTTAAATCTTCTAAATGTATTTCTCAAGAAAACTCTGATTCTGAGGATGATATGGCTCTTTTAGTGAAAAAGTTTTGTAAGATTTTCAAGAGTAAAAAGAGGGTTGATTTTAAAAAATCAAATGATAAGAAAAGATCAAAACCTAAATCTAAAACTTGGAAGTCTTTAAAAGATAGTCAATGTTATAACTACCAAGAATATGGGCATTTAACAAACAAATGTCCTAAAAAGGACACCCAAAAAGAAGGGTATGTTGGCTACTTGGGATGAATCGTCTGATTCTGAAGCTTCTTCTGAATCAGAAGATTCTGAAACTGAGTCATGCAATGAAGTTAAAGCCTTTATGACTCTAGCCAAATTCACTTTTTCAGATCATGATGATTCAACTAGCGAAGAAAATCTGAATAGTGATTATGAAAATGAAGATGATCTTCAAGACGCTTACAATGCCCTATACAAGGAAAGTTGTAAAATTGTTGTCAAACTTAAACTTCAAAAAGAAAAGTTTTTTAAACTCAAAGAATATTTTGAATCTCTTGTTTTAGAAAAATCCCAAATTTCAGATTGTTTTGAAAAATCAAAATGCGATTTAGAATTCAAAACCTCCCTGATTGAAAATCTAAAATCTGAAAATGAGAAACTTAAAAATGAAGTATCTTCTCTTCTGAGTTTAAAGGATACATGGAGATATGCCCAAGGAGATCCAAAGTTAGAAAAACTTTTATCCGGATCTAGAAAATGTGGCAACAGATCCAGGTTGGGCTATGATAAAAATGTACCTCCTAAACAAAAGTATACTACTCCTAAGTTTGTGAAAGGAGAGTCCTCTAACTTAATAGGGAGAAATACTAGTCAAGGTTTTTCTAAAAATATAAAAGCTTTTCAAAAACCTAATAGCAGCTTTGTCAACTTCAAAAATCAGAACAAAAACCCACTAGCTGAAAAGATAGTTGATTTACTCAAAGAGCTCTTAAAATCTAACTCAGTAGGTCATTCTTATAACAACAGACAGAAGAAGACCAACTATACCCCTAAACCCAAAACAGTTCTAAAATGGGTTCCTAAGGTTGCCTGCTTGGTTGCCCACACCACTTTCAAAGCTACAAGCCACTCAAAGTGGTACCTAGATAGTGGATACTCCAGGCATATGACAGGCGACAAGGCTTTATTCACTGATCTTAAAGATATGACTGATGGGTCAGTTACTTTTGGTGATGGAAGAAATTGCAAGATAATTAGCCAAGGTACGGTTCAACTCTATAATCTTCCCTTATTTAAGAAGTTTTATATGTTGAGGAGCTAAATCACAACCTGTTAAGCATATCCCAAATATGCGATAACAACCATAGTGTGAAATTTTCCAATCAAGGTTGTGAAATCATAAATAAAAAGGGTTCTGTCGTAATATTAACTGGTCACGGGAGTTCTGAAAATTGCTATATTGTAAGCGATGGTAGCTTATCGAATCAACAGTGCTACATGGTCCATACCGATGAGACAGAATTATGGCATAAACGCCTTGGACATGTACACTACCGGAATTTATACAGATTGAGTAAAGGAGAACTAATAACAGGTCTACCTAAATTACAAAAAGTAGACAAAATATGTGGTGAATGCCAGTATGGCAAGCAAACACGGAGCTCTTATAAAAAGGTGAACTCCAATGCCACATTAAGACCACTCGAGCTACTCCACATGGATCTTATAGGACCTACAAGGACGGAGAGTCGAGGTGGCAAAAATATATCCTGGTAATTGTGGATGATTTTACTAGATTCACTTAGGTTACGTTTTTAAGGGACAAATCAGAAACCTTTGATGAAGTGAAAAAGATCATCAAACGGATCCAGACTGAAAAAAGTTCTCAAGTTTGTAAGATCCATAGTGATCATGAATCTGAGTTCGAGAATAGCAATTTTAAAAAGTTCTGTAGTGATCGGGGAATATCGCATGAATTCTCTGCGCCCAAAACACCACAATAAAATGGATTGTGGAGAGGAAAAATAGAGTACTTCAAGAAATGAAAAACGTAATGTTAAATAGTATGAAGCTCCCAAGAAATCTTTAGGCTGCAGTCAATACAGCTTGATATATTATTAACCGGGTTTATACTTGTAAATCTAATAATAAAACAACTTACAAACTTTGGTTTGATAAGAAGCCTCTCAAATACTTTCGAGTTTTTGGTAGAAAGTGCTATATTTTACGTGACCATGAAAATTTGGGAAAGTTTGACACTAAGAGTGATAAAGGGATCTTTTTAGGATATTCTTTAAACGGTCGTGTATATCATGTACTAAACAACATGACCGGTGTGATTCAAGAGTCCATTAATATGGTCATTGATGATCAATTGAATACACCGGCCCCTAGTTCGGATAATGATAAAGTTCTTTTAATTGACAAACCGGATACTTCATCAAATCAAGAAAACTCTAAACTAAGGACTCTCAAAGATCATCCAACCACTCAAATTTTGGAAACCCTCTCACCGGTGTGCGCACTCGTAGACAATTAGAAGACATGTAATTACATGTGCCTTACTTCCCAGATAGAACGGTGAACGTAAAGAAGCTCTTTCTGACGAAAATTGGATAATAGCTATGCAGGAAGAACTTAATCAATTTGTTCAAATGATGTCTGGTATCTTGTTCCTAGACCTAAAGATAAACATATTATCAGAACAAAATGAATTTTCAAAAATAAGTCTGATGAACTTGGAAATATATTTCAAAACAAGGCAAGACTGGTTGTACAAGGGTACATTCAAATTGAAGGCATCGATTATGATGAAACCTTTGCCCCAGTTGCTCGCCTTGAAGCAATCAGACTTTTTATATCCATTACATGCTATAGAAAATTTAAGATTTATCAAATGGATGTAAAGAGTGCCTTTTTGAATGGCGATTTACATGAAGAGGTATATGTTGAACAACCTACAGGGTTTGAAGACCTTAAGTTTACTGATCATGTATGCCATCTTAAAAAAGCTCTATATGGTTTAAAACAAGCTCCTAGAGCATGGTACGAAAAATTGACTAAGTTTCTACTAAGTCATAATTTTCAAATGAGTAGTGTCGATAAGATGCTCTTTGTTAAGAAACACAATAATGATGTTTTAATGGTCAGATCTATGTTGATGATATTATTTATGGATCAACTTATACTAACATGACTATTGAGTTTGCAGATTTAATGAAATCTAAGTTCGAGATGAGCATGGTTGGGGAATTACATTATTTCCTAGGGTTGCAAGTAAAACAACAACCTGATGGAATTTTTCTTTCTCAAACCAAGTATGCTTTGAACTTGATTAAAAGGTTTGGATTTGAGAATGGTAAGAATTTTGATACTCCCATGAGTACAACGTTAAGACTCTCAAAAGACTCTACAGATAAAGATGTAAATCCTAAATTGTATCGTAGCATGATTGGTAGTTTACTTTATTTAACTGTTAGTAGACTGATATAGCTTTCAGTGTTGGTATTTGTGCTAGATATCAGTCTAATCCTAAAGAATCTCATTTAACTGTTGTTAAGAGGATTATTAGATATGTTGCTAGTTCTGTGCATTTGGGTCTTTGGTATCCATATGATACTAGTGTCTAGTTGGCTGCGTACTCAAATGCTAATTGGGCTGGTAATATTAATGATAGAATCGACCAGTGTTCATTGTTTTTATATTGAAAATTGCTTGGTTTCTTGGTTTAACAAGAAGCAAAGCTCTATATCGCTCTCAATTGCTGAGGTTGAATATATTGCAGCTGGAAATGCATGTATTCAGCTTGTTTGGATGAAACGTATGTTAAGCGATTATGGAATTACACAGGACTCAATGGTTTTATATTGCGATAATTCCAGTGCAATAAATATTTCTAAAAACCCAATCCAGCATTCACGTACTAAGCACATTGACATTAGGTATCATTACATTCATGAATTAGTGGAAGAAAAAATAATATCTTTGGAATATATTCCTACTGAGACTCAACTTGCAGATATTTTCACTAAACCGCTTGACAAAAGTAGGTTTAATAAATTAAAGTTTGATCTTGGTATGTGCAATTTAAATTGAATATTTTTACATTATTGTATCATTTTATATATATGTTTATTTATCTTTTTGGTTGAATTTTAAAATTAGTTGTAAAATGTAATTTTTGGCTGGTACTCGACTAGTCATGAGTATACACGACCAGTCTTGGTACGACCGGTCGTGTATACCCACGACCAGTCGTGGAACTCGTGAAATCACTTTAAATTGGGGAAAAACTTCTTCTTCTTCATTTTCATTTCACTCTCCAACGAGCCTATGCTCGACCAGTCGAACCCACCATCATTTTCCTTCAAGGTTAGTGGTTCTTTTGCATTTTTCTTGTAGAATCTTACTTATTGTATCTCATTTTTCACTCTTGTGTACTTTATTTGGTCTATCAGTGCAAGATTGTGGTTCTTCTCTTAAAAAATATGATCTATCAAAACCCATTCCATATTTTTGAATCTAGTTGTTTTGTATCTAGTATTGCAAATGGATCCCAAAGGGAAAAAGAAATCTTCCCATGGTCCATTTTCTTCTAGATCAACTCTTATCACACAACGCCATCTTCGGTCTCTCTGAAAATGATCCATCCAATGTACGGGATTTGCGTATGCGTAATGTCATCGTTGAATGTCCAGTTGATCTTAAGCACATTGCTCAATTTGGTATCCTACCTCCGAAAAGGCCAAGCTATATGTCCTAGAGGGGGTGAATAGGATAGTGCCAAATTAAAACTTATAACAGCAGAATTAATATGAATATGATAGCCAAAGTAAATCACAATGCAGTAAATTAAAATAACCTCAAAATTCAGATCTTGAGAGGTTGATACAAACGTTGTTCTAAGGACAACCTTACACCAAAAACAGAGTTTATGGTAGGACAACCTTATTTCTAGAAAGATCTTTGTATCAAGTCTCAAACCGAAGAGGAATACAATAATAAATATAAACTGAATTGAAATAACTTGTAATTAAAAATGTATTGTTCTAGGGACAGCCATACACCATAAAAATGGCAGGGCAACCTTGCTGGAACAACTTTCAAATGAAATTGAAAATCAAGCTGATAAAGGAATAGCAGAAAATAAATTCTAAGCTATTACAACATTCACACAAAGCTTGAATTAAATAATTACAACATTCACCACCATACATACATCCCACAAAAATTAATTAAAGATTAGAAGAATAAATCGACCACAACACAAGGGTTTATAGTGGTTCGCCTGTGTGTTCACCAACTGTTATACAACAACCACACAAAATGCTACTCCACTCCTAATATCCTCACACAGGGGATATTAGCGTTCACTAAAAATAGGTTTTCCCAGGTTCACCCAAAACCTTTACAATTGTGTCTTTGTATGTGGGCTTACACAATTAAAAAACCCACTACGAGTTTTCTGGCTCTCCTTAGAAAACCAATACAACAAGATTTTTACGGCAAATCTTGAAAGAAACCAAAATAATAGAAAGGAATTTACAATATGTAAAATACCTGAATATCTCCTTCGTTATAGCAGCCTGGTAGAACCAAATCAAAAGTAGATGATTGAATGTCCAAGTTCAATGTCCAATACTCAATTACAATGGTTCTAATTCTAATAGATTTTAAATTAAACCAAATAGGGCTTGCCTTAATTGATTTTGATTCCAAAGAAAGGGAATAATAATTCCTCTTATCAAATCAGATTGGAATAGTAGAAACAAAATCAATTAAATAAAGCTAAGGAAAGAGAATATTAAATAAGCACACTTAGCTTAGATGGAGCACAGAATTATCTCTCAGAAGTTCGACGAAGATTGGCTTGAATGGATTAATTAATTCGATAATTTCTTCTGAGATTCGTGCACTATTTATAAGTGAGAAGATCGGGTCTTCGACTGGTCTAGAGTGCTCTTCGACTAGTCGAAGCAATAACAGATATTTGAAAAATCCGGCGGGATATGCTTTGACCGTTCTACGACTGGTCGTAGGTCACCTACGACTGGTCGTAGGTTTCCTTCGACTGGTCGTAGGTCCTGCAAATCTTCGCTGGACTTCGAGTCGAAGATTGTACGACTGGTCGAAGAGCAGTCGACACTGTTCCTACGACTGGTCGAACAGATTCCTGGACTAGTCGAAGCCTAACAGATTTCATCCGAAATTTGTAACAAACTCACGACTGATCGAGGAATTTCTTAGACTGGTCGAAGCAACTCTAGGACTAGTCGAAGAAGACCTAGGACTAGTCGAAGAACAGACCAATCACATGTAAAATAAACATTTGGTTTATGTATCCAAAATGACCTACTTCTAAGGTCAACCTATGGTCAATCAAACCTCAATCATGAAGTATGGACATTGAAACATTAGGAACAAGAGACCTTGAAGTATGAGCCTTGAAGTCTTGATGTAGATCAAACCTTGATGTAGCTCAATCTTGAAAGTGTACAAACTGCCTTGAACGCTTCTTGAAGTCTTGCAGCTTGAGTCTTGTCTTGTGAGCAGTTCTTTCATTCAAGATTGATCCTTGTACTTGTGAGCAGTTCTTTCATTCAAGATTGATCCTTGTACTTGTGAGCTTTGCTTGATGTGAGCTTAGCTTGTTCATGAATGTTGATCCTTGAAAGAGCTTCACTTAAGCAAGTTATATATAACATAACAGTGATTTTGTCATCACAAATTTGACAACAGACAGGGATATAAACTATAGCACTTACAATCTCCCCCTTTGTCAAATTAGTGACAAAACACATAATCATGATAAACAAGAGTAAAACAACCTGGTTAATACCTGCAAATCAATATTCAATATTCAACCAGAGTTTCAAACAGTTTCAACATTCAACCATTTTCACATATACTCCCCTTGACTCCCCACTCCCCCTGAGTAACTACTCCTCCCATAACCACATTAAGAACAAACCATTCTCCCCTTTTTGTCACAATATGACAAAGGGGAACTAAATAAAGGAAGTCATGAGAGGAAACATGAGGAAGTAAGAGAGTATAGCAAAAGAGTTATAGCATTACATAAAATAAATATCCAGCATCAAACATAGATAGAATCCAAATCAAAATCAGCCAAGTGCTAAGATATAAAGTTATTAGCAAAAAGTCTCATAGAAACTAGTCAGAACTAGAACTTGAAGATGGAGCAGGAATAGAAGGATCAAGTTGTGCATGCCTTTGTTCAAGCGCCTAAGATATTTGCGCATGTACTTGAATTGCAAATCATTAGCAACCAGACATATTGTCCTACTTTACATTTATATCCTCAACTTTACCCTCTAATGCACTCAGACGTGCATCAACATCAGATGGTACAAAATCTGGATCATTTGCTGAGTCAGAATCCAGTTCCTCAAAAATGTCATCCATATTAATGTCAACACCAGCTTCTTCAGGACCACCACCACCACCACCTTGTTCAGGAAGCAGATCCAACTTCATCTTATTAATATTTGTATTGTTGAAGATCAGATGATGGATTGTTGCTTCATCAACAGGCATATCGACTAACATATGAGTAGCCAATACAGTCATAAAGTAAGCAAAAGGAATGTCACTATGACCAGGATGGAGTCGAAATTGAAGAATGAAATGACAGATTAAGGATGGCAAACAAATCTGAGTACCATTTGAGATAGCATGGATAACACGAACCATAAACGAAGTCAGGTCAGATTTATTACCCGAACGAGGATACAGATTAGACACAAAGATTCTATGGAGAATTCTGTATTTGGGTAACAAATACCTTGCGGGGAGCGCATTCCCTTTTTGAGTCCATTGAACATCCATATTGCACAAGTCTCTAGTGAGCATGCGTTTTTCAGCCATTGAGGGTTTATCGGTTAAATTATGGATAGGAATACCCTCATCATTCACAGGAATTTCCATAAGGGCTGAAATTAAATGACGATCAACGTCAAATGGCCCTTCTCTAGTAGAAATTTGAAAAGTTAAATTATCCTGTGAAAATGCACTAATACATGTAAACATGGATTGGGCAATGGACCGGTATGCAGGCCCACCCCAATGCAATAAGTTAACCCAACCTACAGCTTCAAGCATAGGAAGGATGTCAAAAGGTGCAATATGATTGACATCAACAGGATGTTCAACGATAACATTACGTGATCTAATGTCCCTAACATATGATGGATCATCATTAAGAACAAGAAGATGACGCTTAGAGATAGCGGTCCTGGAGGAAGAAGAAGGACCACGTGAAGTAGTTTTTCTACCTCTAGAAGCCATTTGCAACAAGGATTTAAAGGAATAAGGAAGTTGCAAAGGATTGAGAAGTAGGTTTATACAAAACAGATTTTTCAAAATCCAAACCCCAAATCTCAATGATTTTCAAAATAGAAAGCTTCAAGAGAGAAAAGGAAGCAATCTAGACACTAATATGCAAGAAAAATGGGATTTGGAACACTAACCTTGAAGGACTTGAAGGATGGGTTCGACGAGTCGAAGTTCGGCTCTAAGGAGAAGAAAGAAGAAATGTGGAAGAAAGTGAAAAATCTCCAATTTGAAGTGAATCCGTGTTTCATGACTGGTCGTGGGTATCTATGACCGGTCGTAGTATGACTGGTCGTGTATACTCACGACTGGTCGAATAAACCCCAAAAAATTCAATTTTCTTGCAATTTAAACAAAAATTGGAATTCAATCTAGCAAATATATACAATATTATATAAGAAGGCATAGATTATCAATTTAAAATGCACATGCCACGATCAAATTTCATCTTTTTGAACATGCTTTTATCAAGAGGTTTTGTGAAAATATCAGCACGTTGATCTTCAGTATGAATATATTCTAGAGATATAACTTTTTCTTCTACTAATTCCCTTATATAATGAAATCTAATGTCAATATGCTTAGTAGGAGAATGCTAAATAGGATTTTTTGAAATATTTATCGCACTAGAATTATCACAATGTAATAACATAGAATCCTGTTTAATTCCATAATCACTTAGCATTCGTTGCATCCAAACAAGCTGTGTACATGCATTACCAGCTGTGATGAAAGTGATATAGAATTTTATTTCTTACTAAACCAAGAAACTAGACAATTTCCAATGTAAAAACAACCACCACTGGTTGATTTTCTATCATCTAGATTACCCGCCCAGTCAGAAGTACCCAACTAATTGGACATTAGTTTCATGAGGATACCAGACCGAGATTTACAGGTGCTTGCGACATATCTAATAATTCGCTTGACAATCAAGTGAGATTCTTTTGGATCGATTGATATCTTGCGCAAATACCAACACTTAGAGAAATATCGGTCTACTAGCATTAAATATAACAAACTACCAATCATACTCGATAAAGTTTTGAGTCAACATTTTTACCATTAGAGTCTTTTGAGAGTTTCAGGGTAGTATTCATAGGAGTATCGAAATTCTTGCCATTCTCAAATCCAAATCTCTTGATTAGATTCAAGGCATACTTAGATTGAGAAATGAATATTCCTTCGAGTTGTTGCTTTACTTGCAATCCAAGGAAATAAGTCCAATTCCCCAACCATGCTCATTTCGAACTGTGATTTCATCAAATCTGCAAACTCAGTAGTCAGGTCAGTATAAGTTAATCCATAAATGATATCATCAACATAAATCTGCACCATTAAGATATGATCATTATGTTTCTTAACAAACAGAGTTTTATCAACAGATCCCATTTGAAAATTATGACTTAAAAGAAATTTCGTTAGTTTCTCATACCATGCCCTAGGTGCTTGTTTTAATCCATAAAGTGCCTTTATAAGCCGATATACATGATCAGTATTTTTGGAATCTTCAAAACCCATTGGCTGTTCAACATAGACTTCTTCATGTAAATCGCCATTTAGAAAAGTACTTTTCACATCCATCTGATAGATCTTTATCTTTTTAAAACATGCAATGGATATAAATAGTCTGATAGATTCAAGGCGTGCTATTGGTGCAAAGGTTTCATCAAAATCAATCCCTTCAATTTGAGTATAACCTTGTACCACCAGTCTAGCCTTGTTTCTAATTATATTTCCACATTCGTCAGACTTATTTTTGAAAATCCATTTTGTTCCAATGATGTGTTTATCTTTAGGTCTTGGTACGAGATAGCAAACATCATTTCTTACGAATTGGTTGAGTTCATCTTGCATCGCAACAATCCAGTTCTCATCAGCTAGAGCTTCTTTTACGTTAGATGGTTCAATTTGGGATGTAAAACATACATAATTACATATATCCTCAAGTTGTCTACGGGTGCGAACACCGGTGAGAGGGTTTCAAAGAATTTGTGTGGTTGGATGATCTTTAACAGTCCTCAACTCAGAATCAATCTAATTCGATGAAGTATCGGGTTTATCAATGATTAGTACTTCATCATTATCTGAATTAGAATTTGGTGTGTTTAAGTGATCATCAATGACAACATTAATGGATTCTTGAATCACACCAGTCCTTTTGTTCAGGACCCTATAAGCTCGACTGTTTAAAGAATATCCTAGAAAAATACCTTCATCACTCTTCGTATCGAACTTTCCCAAATTTTCACGATCACGTAAAATATAGCACTTCGACTGATCGAAAGTATTTAACAGTAGGCTTTTTATTGAACCATAATTCATAAGCCGTTTTATTATTATCTTTGCTAGTGTATACTCGGTTAATAATATAGCAAGTTGTGTTAATTGCTTTGACCCAAAGATTTTTAGAGAGCTTCATGCTATTCAACATGACATTAGCCATTTCTTGAAGCACCCTATTCTTTCTTTCAACAATTCCATTTTGTTGTGGAGTTTTGGGAGCAGAGAATTCATGTAATATTCCTTGGTCGGTACAGAACTTCTCAAAATTGCTATTCTCAAATTCAGATCCATGATCACTACGAATTTTACTAATTTGAGAAGATTTTTCAGTTTGAATCCTTTTGAGAACTTTTCTTACTTCTTCAAGGGTTTCAGATTTGTCCCTTAAGAAGACTACCCACGTATATCTGGTAAAGTCATCAACTATTACCAGGATATACTTTTTCCCACCACGACTTTCCATTCTGGTAGGTCCTATCAGATCCATGTGGAGAAGTTCGAGTGGTCTTGATGTGGTATTTGAATTCACCTTTTTGTGTGAGTTCTTTGTTTGTTTGCCTATTTGGCACTCACCACATATTTTATCTAATTTCTGAAGTTTGGGTAAACCTCTTACAAGTTCTCGTTTGCTCAATCTATATAGATTTCGATAATGTACATGTCCAAGACGTTTGTGCCATAAATCAGTCTCGTCTGTATGGACCATGTAACATGTTTGATTAGATGAGCTGGATTTGCTAATAATATAGCAATTTTCAGACGTTCTACGTCCAGTTAATATCACCCTTATTGTTTAGAATCTCACATCTTTGATTAGAAAACCGAACATTATGGTTATTATCACATATTTGAGATATACTAAGTAAGTTATGTTTTAAGCCTTCAACGTATAAAACATTTTTAAACACAGGAAGATTAAAAAGTTGAACCGTACCTTGGCCTATAATCTTGCAGTTGCTACCATCACCAAATGTGACTGAACCATCAGTCATATCTTTTAGATCCGTGAATAAAGCTTTGTCACCTGTCATATGCCTGGAGCATCCACTGTCTAGGTACCACTTTGAATGACTTGTTGCTTTGAAAGCAGTGTGAGCAACCAAGCAGGTGACTTTAGGAACCCATTTCATAACTGTTTTGGGTTTAGGAACATAGTTGGTCTTCTTTTGTGTACATTTGTAGGAATGACCTATAGAGTTAGATTTTAAGAGCTCCTTGAGTAAATCAACTATCTTTTCAGCTAGTGGATTTCGTTTCTGATTAAAGTTGACATGACTGCTTCTAGGTTTTTGAAAAGTTTTTGAATTTTTAGAAAAATCTTGATAAGTACTTTTCCCTTTTGAGTTTGAGGACTCTCCTTTAACAAATATAGGAGGAGTATACTTTGTTTAGGAGGTAAATTTTTATCATAGCCCAACCCGGATCGATCGCCACATTTTTTAGATCCGGATAACAGTTTCTCTAACTTTGGATCACCTTGGGTATATTTCCATGTGTCCTTTAGACTCAGAAGATAATATACTTCAGTTTTAATATTCTCAATTTCATATTTTAAATCAACAATTAGTGAGTTTTTTAATTCAAAATCGCATTTTGATTTTTCAAAACAATCTGAAATTTATGATTTTTCTAAGATAAGTGAATCAAAACAATTTTTGAGTTTAGAAAACTTTTCTTTTTGAATTTTAAGTTTGACAATTTTACAACGTTCCTTAGATAGGGCATTGTGAGCGTCTTGCAGATCATCTTCATTTTCACATTCACTATTGATTTTCTTCACTTGTAGAGTCATTATCCGAAAATGTGAATTTGGCTAGAGTCATAAGAGCTTTAACCTCATTGCCCGACTCAGTTTGAGAATCTTCTGATTCAGGAGAACCTTCAGAATCGGATGATTCATCCCATGTAGCCAACATACCCTTCTTCTTGGGTTTGTCCCTTTTAGGACATTTATTTGCTAAGTGCCCATATTCTAGATAGTTATAACATTGACTATCTTTCAAAAAATTTTGAGATTTGGGTCTAAACTTCTTTTTGTCATTTGATTTTTGAAAATCAACCCTTTTCTTGCTTTTGAAAATCTTGTAAAATTTTTTAGCTAAAAGAGCCATATCATCTTCTGAATCAGAATTTTCTTCTGAATTACATTTAGAAGATTTTAGTGCGATAGATTTTCCTTTAGGAGCTTTAAAGTTTAACTCGTAGGTTTGTAGTGAACCAACTAGTTCTTCTACCCTCATATTATTCGTATCACGAAGTTCCTGGATCGCAGTTACTTTAGAATTGAACCGTTCAGGAAGTGAGCGTAATATTTTTGCACACACTTTACTTTCTAGGATTTTGTCGCCAAGACCTCACATTGAGTTTACAATGTCATTCAATCTAGTGTAAAAGTCCATAAACATTTCATTTTCCTCCATATGAATCTCTTCAAATCTGGTTGTGAGGAGTTGGACTTTAGATTTTTTGATAATTGTAGTACCCTCATGTGTCATTTCTAATATATCCCAAGCTTGCTTTGCAGTATCACAAGAAATGATTCTTTTGAACTCATCCGGTGATAGTGCGCAAGTAATTGCATTTAGTGCTTTAGCATTTGCACTACTCTCACTTTTCTGAAGAGTGGTCCATTGGTAATATGGTGTGACTTTCATTGATTTTGAACCGTCAACCCTAGTAACTTCCATGATAGGAGGATTCCATTCGATCATTGTGGCTTGCCACACATTTTCATCCATTGATTTGAGGAAGATCCTCATTCGGCTTTCCAATAGGCATAGTTGGAGCCATCAAAGGGTGGAGGCCTTGTGGTGAAATGCTATCAAAATTTGACATCTTAAATAGCTTAAATCGTTAGCTCGAATTAAATCCAAGAATTAAAAAGGAGCTATTAGGCTTTGATACCACTTGAAAAGGCCAAGCTATATGTCCTAGAGGGGGTGAATAGGACAATGCCAAATAAAAACTTATAACAGCGGAATAATAAAGAAAATGATAGCCAAAGTAAATCACAATGCAGGAAAGTAAAATAACCTCAAAAATTCAGATCTTGAGAGGTTGATACAAACATTGTTCTAAGGACAACCTTACACCAAAAACAGAGTTTATGGTAGGACAACCTTATTTCTAGAAAGATCTTTGTATCAAGTCTCAAACCGAAGAGGAATACAATAATAAATATAAATGAATTGAAATAACTTGTAATTAAAAATATATTGTTCTAGGGACAGCCATACACCATAAAAATGGCAGGGCAACCTTGCTGGAACAACTTTCAAATGAAATTGAAAATCAAGCGATTAAGGAATAGCAGAAAATAAATTCTAAGATATTACAACATTCTTACAAAGCTTGAATTAAATAATTACAACATTCACCACCATACATACATCCCACAAAAATTAATTAAAGATTAGAAGAATAAATCAACCACAACACAAGGGTTTATAGTGGTTCGCCTGTGTGTTCACCAACTGTTAAACAACAGCCACACAAAATGCTACTCCACTCCTAATATCCTCACACAGGGGATATTAGCGTTCACTAAAAATAGGTTTTCCCAGGTTCACCCAAAACCTTTACAATTGTGTCTTTGTCTGTGGGCTTACACAATTAAAAAAACCCCACTTCTGAGTTTTCCTGGCTCTCCTTAGAAAACCAATACAACAAGATTTTTCGCAAATCTTGAAAGAAACCAAAATAGAAAGGATTTACAATTAAATGTAAAATACCGATTATCTCCTTCGTTGTAGCAGCCCGGTAGAACCAAATCAGAGTAGATGATTGAATGTCCAAGTTCAATGTCCAGACTCGATTACAATGGTTCTAATTCTAATAGATTTTAAATTAAACCAAATAGGGCTTGCCTTAATTGATTTTGATTCCAATGAAAGGGAATAATAATTCCTCTTATCAAATCAGATAGTAATAGAAACAAAATCAATTAAATAAAGCTAAGGAAAGAGAATATTAAATAAGCACACTTAGCTTAGATGGAGCACGAAATTATCTCTCAGAAGTTCGACGAAAATTGGCTTGAATAGATTAATTAATTCGATGATTTCTTCTGAGATTCGTGCACTATTTATAGGTGAGAAGATCGGGTCTTCGACTGGTCTAGAGTGCTCTTCGACTAGTCGAAGCCATAACAGATATTTGAAAAATCCGACGGGATATGCTTTGACCGTTCTACGATTGGTCGTAGGTCACCTACGATTGGTCGTAGGTTTCCTTCGACTGGTCGAAGGTCCTGTAAACCATCGCTGGACTTCGAGTTGAAGGTTGTACGACTGGTCGAAGATCAGTCGACACTGTTCCTACGACTGGTCGAACAGATTCCAGGACTAGTCGAAGGCTAACAGATTTCATCCGGAATTTGTAACAAACTCACGACTGGTCGAGGAATTTCTTAGACTGGTCGAAGCAAGTCTAGGACTAGTCGAAGAACAGACCAATCACATGTAAAATAAACATTCGGTTTATGTATCCGAAATGACCTACTTCTAAGGTCAACCTATGGTCAATCAAACCTCAACCATGAAGTATGGACATTGAAACATTAGGAACAAGAGACCTTGAAGTATGAGCCTTGAAGTCTTGATGTAGATCAAACCTTGATGTAGCTCAATCTTGAAAGTGTACAAACTGCCTTGAACGCTTCTTGAAGTCTTGCAGCTTGAGTCTTGTCTTGTGAGCAGTTCTTTAATTCAAGATTGATCCTTATACTTGTGAGCTAATTCTTTCATTCAAGATTGATCCTTGTACTTGTGAGCTTTGCTTGATGTGAGCTTAGCTTGTTCATGAATGTTGATCCTTGAAAGAGCTTCACTTAAGCAAGTTATATATAACATAACAGTGATTTTGTCATCACAAATTTGACAACAGACAGGATAAAAACTATAGCACTTACAAGACCACCAAAGGACAAAAGGGGAATGGGATATGATCTTACATTGGGGTGGGCCTGCATACCAGTCTATTGCTCAATCCATGTTAGTATGCATCTCTGATTTTTCATATGAGAATTTAACATTTAAAATTGATACTAGAGAAGGTCTATTTGAAGTAGATTGACATTTAATAGCTGGTCTTATGGAAATCCTTGTTAATGATGAGGGTATTCCCATTCATACATTATTTAAAAACCCTCTGAATCAGAAAAATAGATGCTCACTAGAGATTTATGCAATATGGAAGTGCAGTGGACCCATAAAGGAAATGCGCTCCCCTTAAGGTATTTGTTACCCAGATACAGGGTTCTTCATAGAATCTTTATCTCAAATCTGTATCCGTGGTCTGGCAACAAAATAGAACTAACTGCCTTTATGGTTCATGTTTTGCATTGTGTCATTACTGGTGTAAAGATCTGTCTACCTTCTTTAATTTGTCATTCCATCATTCAGTTTCGAATCCATCCTGGTCATAGTGATCTTTCATTTTCCTATCTTATGACTATTTTAGCTACTCACATGCTCATGGCTATGCCTGTTGGAGAGGCCCTTATTCATCATCTTATTTTTAGCAATACAAATATTAACAAGATGAAATTGGGATTGGCTCCTGGCCAAGTGGATGTTGGTGGTAGTGGTAGTAAAGCTAGGAATGAAGCAGAAGATGCTGGCAATCTTCCTGATGATGTTAATATGAATGATATTTTTGATGAACTTGATTCAGATTTTGGAAATGATCCTGACTATGAGCCATCTGAGTTTGATGCTCGTCTTTGTGCTTTAGAGGAGAAGGTAGAGAATATGAATGTTGCCCATGATCTTCAGTTTAAATATATGCACAAGTATCTTAGGCGCTTGAATAGGGGAATGCATAAACTTGATCCTACCATTCTTGTTCCATCTTCAGGATCTGATTGAATGATTTTAATTCTTGGTCTATATTAAATTTCATACTTGTGTTGGATTGTGCACTTTAGTTAGTTTGCTGACTTTTTAGTTAAACTAGTAAATGGATTATGAACTTTTACTTGCTTATATATTGTCGATTAAATCCATCTATTACTCCATCTTTTAATCCTTTACATTAATTCTTCCTTTGTCATTTTGTGACAAAAAGAGGGAGAAGGCTTTTGGAAGCTCTTTTGGAAGATTTTGGTAGTTTTTGGTTTGATTGCATATGGATATGATTAGTACTATAATATGTGTAGCAATCATTATATTTTTCATATATGTGTTGCTACTCAGGGGGAGTGAGTATAGATGAATGTTGTGTGCTTACTAGTTTATGACAACTGGTGTATGATTCTTTATTATGCATGTGGCGCTTCTCTTATTTTTATATGAGTGTGTTTTGTCACAAATTTGACAAAGGGGGACATTGTAAGTGCTATGGTCTCATGCTCCTTCGATTGTCAAATTTTGTTGTGCCAAAACCTCTATCTATGTCCTGTGTTAGTATGTTGATATATATATATGATCAAGACACTGCATCGAACTACTTCAAGCCAAGTCAAGCCATGTACTTTGTCAACTTCTGTAAACATCAATGTTCAGAGCTACATCGATAAACACTTCAAGACTCAAGTACATTTCAAAACTCAAGTGCAACTCAAGATGAAGTTTATTTCAAGCTTTAGAAGATCTCAAGATCAAGCTACATCAAGTAGAGATCTCAAGCTTCATAAGGTTCAAAGGTCAACCATTATCTGAAAAGAATGAAGTTCAATGTTTATACTTAATGATCCAGGTATGACAGACCTTAGATTGACCTTAGGGTAGGTCATTTTGGTTACATAATTCAAGATGAATCTTTATATGAATTGGTCTGTTCTAAGACTAGTCCTGGACCTTGTTCGACTAGTCCTAACACTGGTTCAACCAGTCCAAGAAATTCCATGACCAGTCCTAATTTGTTGTAATTTTTTAAAATTTTTTGGTTATTCTACGACCAGTCCTGGAGACTGTTCAACCAGTTGTAGGAATGGTCACGACTCGTCCTTCGACTAGTCCTAGATCTACGACTCGAACTACAACAACCAATCCTGGTTTCCTATGACCAGTCCTGGGTCAGATACAAACATTCGTAGGTGGTCTAAGACCAGTCGTAGAAATCCTAAGACTAGTCATAGAATGCCTTTTTTAGATAGTGCTCAAAATTTCAAAATGCCATTGGTTCTACGACCAGTCGAAGGGTTCCTAAGACCAGTCGTAGATGTGATCTTTTCATCTATAAATTGAATACAAATTTCAGAGTTTTTCATCAATTAATTTTAAGAAAATTCAAGCCTCCACTCTGAGATAAGTTTGTTCATTTTATGTTACGCTGTGCATATTTAATATTCTTTTTATTAGCTTTTCTTATTTGATTTTATTCCTATATTCCAATCTTATTTGAAAAGAGGAATAGCTGTATTCCTTCTTCTTGGAATCAAAATCAAATACAGCTATGCCCATTTGATTTAATTTAAAATCAATTAGAACTTAGAACCATTGTAAAGTGAGTATTGGACATTGAACGTTGATTCAAACATCTACTCCAATTGGTTCTACTGGGCTACTACAGAAAGCAGAAATACAGGTATTTTTCTTTTATGCAATTTACATTCTTTTGGTTTCTTTTGAGATTGAGTCAAAAAAATCTCATTGTGTTAGTTATATGAGGAGAGCCAGAAAACTTAGAAAGTGTGGGTTTTTGGATTGTGTAAGCCCAAGTTAAAAAGACACAATTGTGAAGGTTCTAAGTGAACCTGTGAAACCTATTTTGATAGTGAACGCTAATATCCCCTGTGTGAGGATATTAAGATTGGAGTAGCATTCTGTGTTTTTGTTGTTGAAAAGTTATTGTACACACGTGAACCACTATAATTCTTTATCTTGTGGTTTGAATGCTAGCTTAAGTTTTATATCTCTTATCATTAGAATTGTGGAATGTATGTGTGGATGTGAATGTTGTAAAATTTACATTTCAAGCACGGTGGGAATGTTGTAATAATTTAGATTTAAATTCTTGCAATTTATTTCAATTCCTTGCTATTTATTTATTCCTCTCCGGTTTGAGTTTTTGATATAAAGGACGTTCTAGAAATAAGGTTGTCCTGCCATAAACCCTTGGTTTTTATGGTGTAAGGTTGTCCTTAGAACTGAATTCGTATCAACCTCTCAATTCTTGTTTATTGAGGTTGCTTTTATTTCAGCATTGTGAATTGATTTATTTTATTTGGTTATCATATTCATTTATTCATTTGTTAAAGTTTTATTTTGACATCGTCCTATTCACCCCCTCTAAGACGTATAGCTAGGCCATTTCAACACAACATACCAACATAATCATATACCTAAGATATAGAGATAACGCCAACGAATCTCAGACTCTTGCTCACAAGATGTCTCCTTAGCATTATGATGACCCCAATAATCTTTGAATCCTGAATTAGAAATGATCAAAAATGGAATACTATGTAGCCTCACAATCTCAACGGTAGGGAGCTATATCAAAAAATTTCTAAGTTATTTGAACTTGGGGATCTAACCATTTTAAGTTCTCAATAATCACACAGTGCAGGGTAACTATCAGCAGATATGTGATGTTACCCCCAGGTATTCTCAAGTTATGCTCTGATACCAACTTCTGTCATAGAGACCTGGTTAAGAGGAAAATAAATATCATTTTGATCCAAAACTTCTATGTACCCAAAAGGGTTTCAAGGGTAGGCGTTCACCTCTCCACTATTTTCTGCATTATGGTCCAGCTGATAGATCTATCTTTTTTTTTTTTTAATCCCAAGCCTTGAGACGATCTCACCAGATGGATGGACGGTTTGGATGTAACACATACATCACGGTGTGGCACATGCATCACGATTGTGTCCTACCATCCAGCCATCTGTACGGTGTGGATGAAAGCATACATCACAGTGGGGACCCACATAATTTACTGACGTGAGTCCAGCAAATGGGTCCCACCATTTGGATGGTTTGGATATAACACATACATCACATGGGACCCACAGATCTTGCTGACGTTAGTACATTAGCAGGGCCACATCCTTAAATGGACAGTTTTGATAAAACAAACATATCACGGTGAAGTCCCACCAAACTTGCTTACAGTCAGTACATCAGCTATACAGCTGGTGCGGTACTATAGCCAATCCGTTCTTATTATGTGGGTCCCATGTGGGGCCCACCATAATATAATGTTATATATATCATGGTTCGCCCCACCCGGACCATCCAGATAAACGACTGGAGAAACATGCACATCTCGCCGGCCCACCATCAAAAAGGATGGACGGCTTGAATAAAATAGATCAAGGTGGGTCCCTGTCTAGCATGAACAGCGGATGCATGCATTTGGTGGGTCCCACCATCCTAGCCACGGATGGTGTGGACACCACACATCATCAAGTAGGTCCAGTTACAGGATAGTGTGGCTCTCACACATGCATCAAGGTGGGTCCACGTGGTGGCCCACCAAAGCTAGGAAGGTGATATTTGTGTTTTTCTTTCATCTAGGCCTGCCCAAATAGACAGCAAGCAGTGAAGTGGGGCCCAACACATGGACGATCTAGATCGGGTGGGCCACATTCCATTCATGAAAAGAGAGAGAGAGATAGAGGGAGAGAGAGAGAGAGGGAGGGAGAGAACACATTCGGCGGTGATGGAGGAGCCCTGCCACTATGGGCCCCTCTTTGATACATATCATACAACAAGATGGGTCTCACCACAAGTGGGCCCTCAAATCATCAAATCCAAGCAAAAAATATAAATCCAATCCTAGAAAACACACACCGTTAGATCTTCTTAGACTTCTTCTTCCACCGATGCATCCTAGAGCCCCATCAAATGTATTTCAACAGTCGAGATGAAGCTTGGATGGTGGAGATGGGAGGTAGGAAGGTGGGCCACACCTAGCTCTCTCCCATGGACGCTCACCTCTCTCATGGTTGCTTGGGAGATGGAGTTTGAAATGAGAGAGATGAGAGGGAGAGGTGATGTAAAAGGTTGATGGGTGAAAAGGTAAGTGATGGGAGTGTACTTGATAGGGGATGGGTTGTAAGAGAGAGAGTTGACTTTGGGGTTGCTTGGGGATGGGGTGTGAGGTGATGTGTACTGCACATGAGATGTGATTGATGGGATTAATTTGAAAGCTCTCTCTTGGGTTTTGTAATTACGCGATGTTTTTCCTCAAACTAAATGGAGGCCCACATATCCTGGCTTGGGTATCGCCTCGGCGCGCAAGACGCTTAGTCAAAATCGTGACGATGATGCAGTCACAAGGGTAAAAGTTTCATGTCAAGTGGACTCTGATATATGGGACACGACTCAAGATCGTGCGCAAACACTGATAACAGATCACGGGTCGCCGGAATTTGACCGGGAGCATCGCGGAAGCCTAAGGAACGGTACGGGGTAGGATACGGGTCTTACACCTCTCCCCTCCTATTAAAAATTTCATCCTCAAAATTTAAACTACTATATAATCAATACAAAACTCACCAAGGAAGGAAAATCATATCAGAACATAAGATACCAACATAATCATATACCTAAGAGATAGGGATAACGCCAACGAATCTCAGCCTGTTGCTCCCAAGATGCCTCCTTAGCATTATGATGACTCCACTAATCTTCGAATCTTGAATCAGAAATGATCGAAAATGGAATACTATGCAGCCTTACAATCTCAACGGTAGGGAGCTATATCAGAAAATTTCTAACTTATCTGAAATCGGGGATCTAACTATTCTAAGTTCTTAACAATCACATAGTACAGGGTAACTATCAGTAGATATGTGATGTTATCCTTAGGTATTCCCAAGTTATGCTCTGATACCAACCTTTATCATAGAGACTTAGTTGAGAGGAAAAATAAATATCATTTTGATCCAAAACTTCTGTGTACCCAACAAGGTTTCAAGGGTAGGCATTCACCGCTCCACTATTTTCTGCAGTGTGATCCAGTTGATAGATTTGTCTATTATTTTTTTAATCCCAAGCCTTAAGATGATCTCACTAGATGGATGGATGGTTTGGACGTAACACGTACATCGTGGTGTGGCACATCCATCACGGCTGTGTCCCATCGTCCAACCATCTGGACAGTGTAGATGAAAGCAAACATCATGGTGGAGACCCACAGAATTTGTTGATGTGAGTCCAGTAGATGGGTCCCACCATTTGGACGGTTTGGAGATAGCACATACATCACGTGAGACTCACAGATCTTGCTGACGATAGTACATCAGCTGGGCCATGTCCTTAAATGGACGGTTTTGATAAAACACGCATATCACGGTGAAGTCCCACCAAACTTACTGACAGTCAATACATCAGCTATATAGCTGGTGCGGTACTCTAGCCAATCCCCATCATAACATAATATATATATATATATATATATACATATATCAAGGTGTGCCCCACCCAGACCATCCAGATGGACGGTTGGGGAAACAGGCACACCTCGGCCGCCCACCATCAAAACGGATGGACGGCTTGAATAAAATAAATCAAGGTGGGTCCCTGTCCAGCGTGGACAGTAGATGCATGCATCTGGTGGGTTCCACCGTCCTTGCTGGACAGTGAGGACACCACACCTCCTCAAGCAGGCCCCACACATCCAGCTACTGGATGGTGTGGCTCTCACACATACATTAAGGTGGGTCCACGTGGTGGCCCGCCATAGCCTTAGATCAGCTGATATTTGTGTTTTTCTTTCCTCTAGGCCTGTCCAAATGGACGGGCAGCGAGGTGGGGCCCAACACATGGCCGGCCTAGATCAGGTGGTCCAAATTCTATCATAAAAAAAGAGAGAGATAGATGGAGAGAGAGAAAGAGAGACATCGGCGGTGATGGAGGGGCCCCGCCACTACGGGCCCCTCTTTAATACAAATATACACCACAGGTGGGCCCTCAAATCATCAAATCTAAGAAAAATTTATAAATCTAATCCTAGAAAATACCCACCGTTAGATCTTCTTGGACTTCTTCTTCCACCGATGCATCCTAGAGTCCCATAGAATGTATTTCAATAGTCGAGATGAAGCTTGGATAGTGGAGATGGGAGGTAGGAAGGTTGGCCACACCTAGCTCTCTCCCATGGATGTCCACCTCTCTAATGGTTGCTTGGGAGATGAAGTTTGAAATGAGAGAGAGATGAGAGAGAGAGAGGTGATCTAAGAGGGTGACGGGTGAAAAGGTGAGTGAGTGATGGGAGTGTACTTGATAGGAGATGGGTTGTAAGAGAGAGAGTTGACTTTGGGGTTGCTTGGGGATGGGGTGTGAGGTGATGTGTACTTGACATGAGACGTGATTGATGGGATTGATTTGAAAGCTCTCTCTTAGGTTTTACAACTACATAGCGTTTTTCCTCCAACTAGACGCGGGCCCACATCTCCTAGCCCGGGTATCACCTCGCCTTGTGAGAGACGACGTTGGAACCACGGTGACGGTACGGTCACAAGGTTACAAGTTTCGAGTCGAGCCGACTCTAATATATAAGACACGACTCAGGATTGCCACAAATGTTGATATTAGATTGCAGGTCACTGGAATTCCACCGGGAGGACCTCGGAAGCCTACGGATGGACGGCTTGAATACGTCTTACAGCTCTCTCCTCGTAATAAAAATTTTATCCTCAAAATTTAAACCATAATACAACCAATACAAAACTCACTAAGGAAGGAAATCCTATCAGAACACAACATACCAATATAATCATATACCTAAGAGATAGGGATAACGCCAACGAATCTCACCTCTTGCTCCCAAGATGCCTCCTTAGCATTATGATGACCCCACTAATCTTTGAATCCCGAATCGAAAAGATCAAAAATGAAACATTATGCAGCCTCATAATCTCAATGGTAGGGAGCTATATCGAAAATTTCTAAGTTATCCGAACTCGGAATCTAACCATTCGAAGTTCTCAACAATCACATAGTGGAGTGTAACTATCAGCAGATATGTGATGTTATCCTCAGGTATTCCCAAGTTATGCTCTTATACCAACTCTTATTATAGAGACTTGGTTGAGAGGAAAAATAAATATCAATTTGATCCAAATCTTCTATGTACCCAAAAGGGTTTCAAGGGTAGGCATTCACCTCTCCATTATTTTTCGCGGTGTGGTCCAGTTGATAGATCTATCTTATTTTTTTCTAATCCCAAGCCTTGAGATGATCTCACCAGATGGATGGACGGTTTGGATGTAACACATACATCACGGTGTGGCACATGCATTACGGTGTGGCACCGTTCAGCAACTGGACGGTGCAGATGTAAGCATACATCACGGTGGAGACCCGCAAAATTTCTTGTCGTGAGTCCACAGATGGGTCCCACCGTTTAGGCGATTTGAATATAGCACATACATCACGTGGGGCCCACAAATCTTGCGACATCGCACATTAGCAGGCTATGTCCTGAAATGGACATTTTGATAAAAACACATATCACGGTGAAGTCCCACCAAACTTGCTAACGGTCAATACATCACCTATACGGCTGGTGTATGAACCAATCCGATTCTCATTAGGTGGGTGCCACGTGGGGCCCAACATAATATATATATATATATATATATATATATATATATATATATATATATATCATGGTGCGCCCCACCCAGACCGTCCAGACAGATGGCTGGGGAAACATGAACATCTTAGTGGCCCACCATCAAAATGGATGGATGGCTTAAATAAAATAGATCAAGGTGGGTCCCTGTCTAGCGTGGACAGCGTATGCATGCATCTGGAGGGTCCCACTATCCTTGCTGGATGGTGAGGACACCACACCTCCTCAAGCAGGCCCTGCACGTCTAGTTACTGGACGGTGTGGCTCTCACACATACATCAGGGTGGGTCCACATGGTGGCCCACCAAAGTCTTGGATCGGCTAATATTTGTGTTTTTCTTTCATTTAGGCCCATCTAAATGGATGGGCAGTGAGGTGGGGCCCAACACATTGACCACCTAGAACAGGTGGGCCACATTCTATCATAAAAATAAGAGAGATAGAGGGAGAGAGAGAGAGAGAGAGAGAGAGAGAGAGAGAGAGAAAGAGAGAGATCGGCGGTGATGGAGGGGCCCCGCCACTATGGGCCCCTCTTTGATACAAATCATACATCAAGATGGGTCTCACCACAAGTGGGCCCTCAAATCATCAATTCCAAGCAGAAATTATAAATATAATCTTGGAAAACACCCACTGTTAGATCTTCTTCGACTTCTTCTTCCACTGATGCATCTTAGAGTCCCATGGAATGCATTTTAATGGTTGAGATGAAGCTTGGATGGTGGAGATGAGACGTATGAAGGTGGGTCACACCTAGCTCTCTCCCATGGACGTCCACCTCTCTCATAGTTGCTTGGGAAATGGAATTTGAAATGAGAGAGAGATGAGAGAGTGAGGTGATGTAAGAGGGTGATGGGTGAAAAGGTGAGTGATAGGAGAGTGAGTGATGGGAGTGTACTTAATAGGGGATGGGTTGTAAGAGAGAGAGTTAACTTTGGGGTTGCTTGGGGATGGGGTGTGAGGTGATGTGTACTTGACATGAGATGTGATTGATGGGATTAATTTAAAAGCTCTATCTTAAGTTTTGTAATTGTGCGGTGTTTTTTCTCAAACTGAACGTGGGCCCACATCTCCTGGCCTGGGTATCGCCTCAGTACACAAGATGCAATGTCAGAAATGTGGGACGGCATGGTCGCAAGGGTAAAAGTTTTGAGTCGAGTCAACTCTGATATACGGGACACGACTCAGGATCGCGTGCAAACACCGATAACAGATCGTGTGTCGCTGGAATTCGACCGGGAGGACTGTGGAAGCCTAAAGAATGGTACGGGCTAGGAAACAAGTCTTACAGCTCTCCCCTCCTAATAAAAATTTCATCCATGAAATTTAAACCAAAATACAACCAATACAAAACTCACCAAGGAAGGAAAATCCTATCAGAACATAACATACCAACGTAATCATATACCTAAGAGATAGGGATAACACCAACGACTCTTAGCCTTGGGCTCCCAAGATGCCTCCTCAGCATTATGATGACCCCACTAATCTTCGAAACATGAATCAGAAATGATTGAAAATGGAATACTATGTAGCCTCACAATCTTAACGGTAGGGAGCTATATCAGAAAATTTCTAAGTTATCTGAACTCGGGGATCTAACCATTCGAAGTTCTCAACAATCACATAGTGGAGTGTAACTATCAGCAGATATGTGATGTTATCCTCAGGTATTCCCAAGTTATGCTCTTATACCAACTCTTGTCACGCCCCAAACTCAGAAACCAGGCTCACAAAATTTTTGATCGCCTAATCTGGTGCCGACAACCTCCGTAGTACCCCATTCTCCACTATTTTCTGCATTATGGTCCAGCTGATAGATCTATCTTTTTTTTTTTTTAATCCCAAGCCTTGAGACGATCTCACCAGATGGATGGAAGGTTTGGATGTAACACGTACATCACAGTGCGGCACATGTATCACGGCTGTGTCCCACCGTCCAGCCATCTGAATGGTGTGGATGAAAGCATATATCACGGTGGAGACCCACAAAATTTACTGATGTAAGTCCTGCAGATGGGTCCCATCATTTGGATGGTTTGGATATAGCACATACATCATGTGGGACCCACAGATCTTGCTGACGTCAGTACATCAGCAGGGCCACATCCTTAAATGGACGGTTTTGATAAAACACACATATCACTGTGAAGTCCCACCAAACTTGCTAACGGTCAATACATCACCTATATAGCTGGTGCGATACTCAGCCAATCCGTTCTCATCAGGTGGGTCCCACGTGGGGCCCACCATAAAATAATATTATATATATAATATTATATATATATATATATATCATGGTGCACCCCACCCAGACCATCCAGGTGAACGGCTGGGGAAACGTGCACATCTCGACTGCCCACCATCAAAAGGGATGGACGGCTTGAATAAAATAGATCAAGGTGGGTCCCTGTCTAGCATGAACAGCGGATGCATGCATTTGGTGGGTCCCACTGTCCTTGCTAGATGGTGTGGACACCACACCTCCTGAAGCAGGCCCCACACGTCCAGATATAGGATGGTGTGGCTCTAACACATGCATCAAGGTGGATCCACGTGGTGGCCCACCAAAGCCTTGGATTGGCTGATATTTGTGTTTTTCTTTCATCTAGGCCTGTGTAAATGGACGGGCAGTGAGGTGGGCCCAACACATGGACGGCCTAGATCAGGTGGGCCACATTCTATTAGAAAAAAGGAATCAAATAGAGGGAGAGAGAGAGAGTGAGAGAAAGAGAGATCAGTGGTAATGGAGAGGCCCCGCCACTATGGGCCCCTTTTTGATACAAATCATACATTAAGATGGGTCTCACCACAAGTGGGCCCTCAAATCATCAAATCCAAGCAAAAATTATAAATCTAATCCTAGAAAACACCCACCGTTAGATCTTCTTAGACTTCTTCTTCCACTGATGCATCCTAGAGCCCCGTGGAATGCATTTCAACGGTCGAGATGAAGCTTGGATGGTGAAGATGGGAGGTAGGAAGGTGGCCACACCTAGCTCTCTCCCATGGACGTCCACCTCTCTCATGGTTGCTTGGGAGATGGAGTTTGAAATGAGAGAGAGATGAGAGAGGAGGTGATGTAAGAGGGTGATGGGTGAGTAAGTGATGGGAGTGTACTTGATAGGGGATGTATCATGCCCTGAATCCAGGGACGGACAGCTTCCGTGATGCCCCGAATCCGGTACTCGACTTCCATACACCAAGTCCCGAGTTCAACGCACCGCAAGGAAGAGTTTTGACTTATTTTTTTATATACATATAATAATACCTGAGCATGAAGATCCATGATCAAAATACCAAGCAACACTCTCCATTATAAATCCTGATGGTTATAAGTTTAATGCTTTACAAAAGGTACATAACGTTGACATTGCCAAATCGAAAAATAGATGTAATGCATCGAGAAAGATAAGTCTTCCAAGCTACTCTAGCCCTGAAAAAAATTGGAAATAGGAAGCTTAGGCAAAAAGCCTAGTGAGTACACACGTGTTTGCAGTGTGTCCTATATGCAAGCAAGATAAGTATGCCACCAGAAAATCATGTATGGTAAAAGGCGTGTAGTATGTAAGGTATGATGTCAATGCCAATACAATGCATATGCATCATAGTAATACTTCGAATCAATGCTACCAGCATCACCAAGTCATATTTTCATTTTTCCTATACCACAGCCATAATTGTATTACATGCATCTGTAATCACATCATCATCATCATATTGTCATATCATATCATAACTATATATCTCGAGTAGCATTGTGGTCGATACCATGCACCAGACATTAATAATCGACCTCGCATACCCGCCCTGTGGTGGACTTCCACCAACTGTATATCATGGGAAACACCGTGGTCGATACCCATGCACCATACACCAGTAATCGACCTTACATACGTGCCCTATGGTGGACTTCCACCTAGCATGCTAGTAGCAGACTTCATTCGCACTTCTCCTCGCCAGCGAGTCAGACCGGTACCTGTTTGAACCTCAGCCCTTAAGCAGGTTGGACCCACCTCTTCTCAACTTGACCTCATAAGTGGGAATCAAATCCATGACCCATGTATCCACTTGGCCCGACGGTGGGGCAACCCTAGCTAGCATATGGGTTTAAAGACTTTCAACCCAAGGGGCACATCATCCCCTACTATTTCCACACTTCCGGTGTCCCGTTCATTTTCAAGGATAACCCAAGTCATCATCATAGATGTACATTTCATCGTCAAGATCCAACTCACATTATACGGCACGACTGTGATATTTCGATCATCATGTATGTCATGATTATACATGAATTCATGCAATCATGATAAGGCATACGTTCAAGTGCATGTGGTATGCATATAATGCCATGAGTTTAGGGTCTGCTTAACCTTTAATCCAAAAATGACATACAATCGTCATGTGCCACTATCAATTATATCAATCCATAGTCATGTGACTAAACTAAAGAGGACATATCTTACACATGAATAAATGTATTGAAGTACACTTGCACATACCATTATTCCATGGTGCATGAGTATGATCAATAACAACATGGTCAAGTAAATGAATTTAGTATGCTAGGACATGAAACAACATTAATCAAGATATTAAATCACATACTTCTATTAACCATAATCACTAACATCACTAATATCATCCATAGCTATCATAATCACTAGCATTAATTATATTCAGATTTACACCATATCCTTCACAAGATAGATATTCCATTAAGTTGTTAGTAGGTTAGATTTACAAATAATTATCGTATTAGTTCTACAATAGTTTGGAAGGCATGGGTAAACCTCATGAGATACGGTGAGCCCTAAGTTGAATGACTTGGGTATATAATATACACATAAGAGTTAGTCACGGTAGGATGACGTGAGTTTGTCTCATACAACGTAGTGTGTCCTATTTTTAAGTGGTACTGCAAGCAGATGGGTCCACACACAAACATTACAGTGGGTCACAACAAGTAGATAGTATAGGTAACTCACACTCATTAAGGTAGTATAAGAAAAAACAGTTCAGATGCACATGGCATATGTCGGCAGGCTCCATGATCGAACTATTTGGTTGGCAAAACAATTGAATAGTGTGGATAAAATACGTATATTGAGTGGGTTCACAAGTGTTCGAAAGTTATACGTTCGATTAACACTATTTCATATCGTCTGACTTATTTGGGAATTGGATCTAGGTTATTTTGTTTTAAAATTAGTTAGCCTAATGGATAAATAGTGAAATATGGAATACTTACATCAAGGTAGAGTCCATGATCAATCTGACATACATCCTACATTCACATACCTAAGAGGTTATTGACACACGTCCTAAGTTCACATACCCAAGAGGTTACACCATCAACATAGTTTATGAGTCTGAGTAAAAAATGGTATTATGGCCACTCTATTTTCAAAAGTCCATATGGTTGAGTGGCCACAAAAATGTCATTCTACTTGCAATTATAAAGGATTTAATGTCACATGGTTACTTATTTTTTTACTACACCATAACTCATACATCTATGTGCAACTATTTTATTAAGCTCCCACATGGTCAGGTTGTCGATGCCTTAATTTCACTTGGTTGAGTGGACATATAATTAGTATCATAGTCTAGTGACTGTATCGCAAAGCATCCAAGGCACAATCACAAGCATACCCATCATACCCAGTTACACTATAATACACTAACTCTTAAACTATGATCGCCCTATACTTCATACGGAGAATGACTCAGATTCGGTGTCACATGATCAAAAGGCCTGGAACTAGTTTCCATCATATTAGATATAGTTTAATGGTCCCCGCATCTACCTCAGCTATGAGAATAATATAAGAGTTGTATTTATATTGCATGATACCGAATTGAAGGGCACTCCATTATCAAGTTGTATAATCCAACCCATATCATAATTTTCATGACTAAGAAAATCTGCACGTACAACCTGATTGTTCATGGTTTAGGTGACTATGGCTATGCCCATAAGCACGTGGTCATGTCATTGGGTGGTCAGCAATGCCACCTGATTTCATGTAGTTGGTTGGCCTTGTGTGGATTTCATAATCATACGATTAGACGACTACATATTCTCCACAATTACATATGATTAGGTGGCCATACATACGTCACATGCCCACATGATTAAAGGGCAAACACGTATATCACATCCTCACACTACTAAAGTCACATATTTATTATAATTAAACATGTTTAACAGTTTAGACACAAGTCACATAATCCTATTACTTGGGGCCACACTCTAACCAAAGTGCCAGGTGATTAAGGGTTGCCCACAATCAGCCCATTTAAGGGATTAATCATCATTACTTCAAAAAATATAATACCTGTTTGATACATTCAACACATGGAGATTACAAACTGTAAGTGCTATGGTTTTACGCTCCTATGGTTGTCAAATTTTGTGGTGCCAAAACCTCAATCTATTTCTTGCGTAGTTCATTGTTATAAATGTTCAAGACATTGCATCACCGCTCTAAGCACTTTACTTCAAGTCAAGAACGAAGAACTACTTCAAACTACTTCAAGAAATGCAAGTACAAGCTACTACAGTAGAATGCAAGTACAAGCTACAACAGTAGAAGTGATCTTGTTCAAGACTCAAGTCAGTGTACAACACAAGATGAATTGTTATTCAAGCTATAGAAGATCTCATGTTCAGTGCTACATCAAGTTCAAAGATCTCAAGCTTCACAATCTTCAAAGGTCATCTATCATCTGAAGATATGAAGTCTCGATGTTCATACCTCACTTTCAAGGTATGATTGACCTTAGATTGTCCTTAGGGTAGGTCATTTTGAATACATAATTCAATTGAATCATTTTACATGGAATTGGACTGTTCTAAGACTAGTCCTGAACCTTGTTCAACTAGTCCTAGCACTGCCTCGACCAGTCCAAGAAATTCCAAGACCAGTCCTAAGTTGGTTGCAATTTTTTAAAATTTTCTGTTCGTCCACGACCAGTGCTGGACTCTGTTCGACCGGTCGTGTGAACGGTGTTGACTCGTCCTACGACTAGTCCTGGTTCTACGACTCAAACTACAATAACCAATCTTTGAGTCCTACGATCAGTCGTGGAATGGTTTTCAAAGATCACGCTTAAAAATTTAAAAATCTATTTCTCCTACGACCAGTCATAGTTTCAACTCGGTGCCAAAGTTGGAGTTTCGCAACTATAAATAGGAGTACGAATTTCAAAGTTTCATAACTCAATTCAAGTAAAATCAAGGCATCACTCGAGATAAGTTTGTGTTCATTTTAAGCTACTTTGTATATAATTTATATTCTCTTTTGGTAGCTTTATTAATTTGATTTTGTTTCTACATTCCAATCTTAATTGAAAAGAGGAATTGTGATATTCCTTCTTCTTGGAATGAAAATCAAATATACCTAGCCCAACTAGGTTTAATTTAAAATCAATTAGAACCTAGAACTATTTTAAAGTGAGTATTGGACTTTGAACTTCTACATTCGATCTTCTACTCCGATTGGTTCTTCCAGGTTGCAACAAAAGGAGAAATCCGTATTTTACATTTATGTAAATTTTTATTTTGGTTTTATTTGAGATTAAGCCAAAAATCTCATTGTGTTAGTTATCCGAGGAGAGCCAGAAAATAAGTAAGGGTTTTTGAATTGTATAAACCCTTTTCTAAAAAGACACAATTGTGAAGGTTTTGGGTGAACTTGTGAAAATCTATTTTTATAGTGAACGGTAATATCTCTTGTGTGAGCATATTAGGAGTGGAGTAGCAATCGTGTGGCTATTTTTTAACAGTTGGTGTACACATAGATGAACCACTATAACTCTTTGTGTTTTGTGGATGTGTGATTTATATTTTCTATCTTTGATCATTCAATTGTGGGATGTATATGTGAATGTGAATGTTGTAATATTTACATTTCAAGCATTGTGGGGAATGTTGTAATAGTTTAGAATTTATTTCTTGCTATTTCATTTGTTTCCTTTCTGTTTGAGTTTTTAATATTCAATTTGTTCTAGAAATAAGGTTGTCGTGCCATAAACCTTTGGTTTTTATGGTGTAAGGTTGTCCTTAGAACAACATTGATATCATTCTCTCTTTTTAAGGTTGCTTTACATTTCAATATAGTGATTTATTAATAGTGTTATCTTTTATTCATTTATATTCTACTGTTATTGTTTAAATTTGACATTGTCCTAATCACCCCCCTCTAGGACATATAGCTTGGTCATTTCAAATATGCAAATCCCGATGAGTGGCAAGCCAGAGTGACTGAATAGGCCCCTCTTACCACTGAAGTAACTAGTATCGATGGATCCAAATCTATGAGATTACACCTTCTCTTAGACCACACTTCAAAAAAGTGAGAGTAGTGCAAATGCAAAAGCACTAAATGCAATCACTTGCGCACTATCATCGGATGAATTCAAAAGAATAATATCATGTGAAAGAAAATGAAAGAAAATGAAATGTTTATGGACCTCTACACTAGATTAAATGACACTATGAACTCTATGTGGATGGATTGAGATAAAATCTGAGAAAGTAAAGTGTGTGTAAAAATATGGCGCTCACTTCCTGAATGGTTTAATTCTAAGGTAACTGCGATCCAGGAACTTCGTGATACGGATACTATGAGGGTAGAAGAATTAGTTGGGTCTTTACAAACCTATGAGTTAAATTTTAAAGCTCCTAAAGGAAAATCTATTACCCTTAAGTCTTCTAAAAATGTTTCTCAAGAAAACAATTCTGATTCAGAAAAGTCTGAAGACGATATGGCCCTTTTAGCGAAAAAATTTTACAAAAATTTCAAAAGTAAAAAGAGGGTTGATTTTCAAAAAGCAAATGATAAGAAAAGATCTAAATCTAAATCTAAGACTTGGAAATCTTTAAAAGATAGTCAATGTTACAACTACCAAGAATATGGGCATTTAGCAAACAAGTGTCCTAAAAATGACAAACCAAGAAAGAAGAGTATGTTGGGAAGAATCCTCTGATTCTGAAGCCTCTTTTGATTCAGAAGATTCTGAAACTGAGTTAGGCAGTGAAGTTAAAGCCCTTATGACTCTAACCAAATTCACATTTTCAGATAATGATTCAACAAGTGACGAAAATTTGAACAGTGAGTGTGAAAATGAAGATGATCTTCAAGATGCTTAAGATGTCTTATATAAGGAAAGTTATAAAATTGCTGTGAAACTTAAACTTCAAAAAGAAAAATTTTCAAATCTCAAAGAAAATTTTGAGTCTCTTGTTTTAAAAAAATCCCATATTTCAAAACCTCCTAGATTAAAAATCAAAAATCTGAAAATGAAAAACTTAAATTTGAAGTCTCTTCTCTTTTGAGTTTAAAGGATACATGGAGATTTGCCCAAGGTGATCCAAAGTTAGAAAAACTTTTATCCGGATCAAGAAAATGTGGCGACCGATCCTTTTTGGGGTACGATAAGAATATTCCTCCTAAATAGAAAGTACTCCTCCCAAGTTTGTGAGAGGAGAAACTTCGAACTCAAAAGGGAAAAGTAATCAAAATTTTTCTAAAAATTCTAAAACTTTTCAAAAACCTAAAAACAACTATATCAACTATAAAAATCAAAACCAAAACTCTTTAGCTAAGAAAATAGTTGATCTTCTTAAGGAGCTCTTAAAATCTAACTCAGTGGGTCACTCTAACAATAACTACATTCAAAAGAAGACCCACTATACTCCTAAACCCAACACAGTTATGAAATGGGTTCCTAAGGTTACCTGCTTGGTTGTCCACACTGCGTTTAAAGCTACAAGCCATTCAAAGTGGTACCTAGACGGTGGATGTTCAAGGCATATGACTGGTGATAAAGGTTTATTCACCGATCTCAAATACATGACTGATGGTTCAGTCACATTCAGCGATGGTAGCAATTGCAAGATTATTGGTCAAGGTACGATTCAACTCTATAACCTCCCTTTGTTTAAAAATATTTTGTATGTTGAAGGGTTAAAACATAATTTATTAAGCATATCTCAAGTATACGATAACAATCATAATGTAAGATTTTCTAACCAAGGTTGTGAAATTCTAAATAATAAGGGTTGAGTAATATTAACTGGTCGCAGAACTTCTGAAAACTGCTATATTGTTAGTGAATCCAGCTCATCTAGTCAAACATGCTACATGGTCCATACCGATGAGACTGATTTGTGGCATAAACGTCTTGGACATGTACACTACCGTAATTTATATAGACTAAGCAAAAGAGAACTAATAAGAGGTCTACCTAAATTACAAAAGATAGATAAAATATGTGGCGAATGCCAAATTGGCAAGCAATCAAGGAGCTCTCACAAGAAGGTGAACTCCAATGCCACATCAAGACCACTCGAGCTTCTCCATATGGATCTTATAGGACCTACCAGGATGAAAAGTCAAGGTGGCAAAAAATACATTTTAGTAATAGTGGACGATTTTACCAAATTCACTTGGGTAGCTTTCTTAAAAGATAAGTCAGAAACCCTTGATGAAATAAAAAGAGTTCTCAAATGGATTTAAACGGAAAAATGTTCTCAAGTCTATAAGATCCATAGTGATCATGGATCTGAATTTGAGAATAACAATTTTGAGAAATTCTGTAGCGATCAAGGAATATCGCATGAATTCTCTGCACCCAAAACTCCTCAACAAAATGGAATTGTAGAAAGGAAAAATATAGTGCTTTAAGAAATGACTAATGTAATGTTGAATAGTATGAAGCTATCTAAAAATCTTTAGCCTAAAGCTGTTAATACTGCCTGCTATATAATTAACCGGGTTTATACGAGTAAATCTAATAATAAAATGGCTTATGAAATGTGCTTCGATAAGAAGCCTACTATCAAATACTTTCGAGTTTTTGGCAGCAAGTGCTATATTCTATGTGACCGTGAAAATCTAAGAAAGTTTGATACTAAAAGTGATGAAGGGATCTTTTTACGATATTCTTTAAACAGTCGCACATATCGAGTACTGAACAAAAGGACCAGTGTTATTTAAGAATCTATAAATGTGGTCATAGACGATCACTTGAATCACCTGCCCCAAGTTCAGATAATGATGAAGTTATTTTAATTGACAAACCAGATACTTCATCAGAGTAAACTGATTCTGAATTGAGGACTGTTAACTATCATCCAGCCACTCAGATTCTTGGAAACCCTCTCACTGGTGTGCGCACTCGTAGACAACTTGAAGACATATGTAAGTACGTATGTTTCACATCACAGATAGGACCGACTAATGTAAAAGAAGCTCTTACTGACGAAAACTAAATAGTTGCGATGCAAGAAGAGCTTAACCAAATTGTGAGAAATGATGTTTGGTACCTTGTTCCTAGACCTAAAGATAAACATATTATTGGTACTAAGTGGATTTTCAAAAATAAGTCTGATGAACTTGGTAATATAATTCGAAACAAGGCTAGACTGGTTGTACAAGGGTACACTCAAATTGAAGGAATTGATTATGATGAAACCTTTGCCCCAGTAGCTCGTCTTGAATCAATCAGACTATTCAAAATTTATCAAATGGATGTAAAGAGTGCCTTCTTAAATGGCGATCTGCATGAAGAAGTGTATGTTGAACAACCAACGGGTTTTGAAGACCCTAAGAGTGTTGATCATGTCTATCGCCTAAAAAAAGGCTCCTTATGGTTTAAAATAAGCTCCCAGGGCATGGTATGAAAAGTTGACTAAGTTTTTACTAAGTCATAACTTTCAAATGGGAAGTGTTGATAAAACTTTGTTTGTTAAGAAACATAACGATGATATCTTAATGGTTCAAATCTATGTTGATGATATTATTTATGGATCTACCTGTTCTAACATGACTGTTGAGTTTGTAGATTTAATGAAATCTAAGCTTGAAATGAGCATGGTTGGGGAATTGAACTATTTCCTTGGGTTGCAAGTAAAACAACCACATGATGGTATTTTTATTTCTCAAACCAAATATGCTCTGAAATTAATTAAAAAGTTCGGATTTGAGAATTGTAAAAATTTTGATACTCTTATGAGTACAACCTTAAGACTCTCAAAGGACTTTACAAGTAAAAATGTTGATCCTAAGTTCTATTGTAGTATGATTGGAAGTTTACTTTATTTAACTGCTAGTAGACCAGATATTGCTTTAAGTGTTGGTATTTGTGCTAGATATTAGTCTGATCCTAAAGAGTCTCAGTTAACTGCTGTAAAGCGGATTATGCGATATGTCGCAAGTTCAGTTAATTTGGGTCTCTGGTATCCATATGATACTAGTGTTCAGTTGGCAGGGTACACTGATGCTGATTGGGCTGGAAATATCGACAATAGGAAATCAACCAGTGGTGGTTGTTTTATATCGAAAATTATTTAGTTTCTTGGTTTAGCAAGAAGCAAAGTTCTATATCACTCTCTACGGCTGAGGCTGAATACATCGCAGCTGGAAATACTTGTACTCATCTTGTTTGGATGAAACGTATGTTAACTGATTATGAAATTACACAGGATTCAATGGTTCTATATTGCGATAATTCCAGTGTTATAAATATTTCAAAAAATCCAATCCAGCATTCGCGTACTAAGCATATTGATATTAGGTATCATTATATTCATGAATTAGTGGAATGGAAAATAATCTCTTTAGAATACATTCCAACCGAGACTCAACTTGCTGACATTTTCACTAAACCGCTCGATAAAAGAAGGTTTAATAAATTAAAATTTGATCTTGGTATGTGCATTCAAAATTGATTATTCATGCATATATATATCATAGTGTATATATATTTGATAATTTATTTGGTTAAATTTTAAATTTTTATGAAAAATGCATATTTTTATTGATACTCGACCAGTCGTGGGTGTACTCGACTGGTCTTGGTACGACCAGTCGAGGACAGCTCAAGACCGGTCGTGGAGCACGTTGTCCTATTTTATTTGGGGAAAATCTTCATCTTCCTCATTTCTATCTTGCTCTCCAATAAGCCGTGGCACGACTAGTAGAACCCTACAGTGTGATTCGTCAAGGTTAGTGCATTTTATCAGTCTTGCTTGTAGATTCATGGTCCATTTGCTTCAATCTCATCATTGGAGTGCTTGATTTCAAGATTTGTTGGGTTATTTGGAGTTTTCTTCTCAAATTTCTGATTTTGAGAAAACCTATTTCTCATCTTTTACATCTCCTTAGTTCTTTGAATTTCTTATTACTAATGGATGCTAGAGGAAAAAAAAAAACAGCCGTCTTCCATCTTCTTCTAGATCTACTCCAATAACTCAGCACCATCTTTGGTCACCCGAAAATGATCCCTCATATGTACAGGATTTGCGTTTGCGCAAGGTTATTGTTGAAAGAACTGTTGATCTTAACTACATTGCTCCTTTTAGTATCATTCCACTCCTCCAATCTGTAGGATGGGATAACATCTTACATTGGGGTGGGCCTGCATACCAATCTATTGCTCAGTCCATGCTTGCATGTATCTCTAATTTTTCTGCTGAGAATTTAACATTTAAAATAGATGCTAGAGAAGGCCCTTTCGATGTAGATCATCATCTAATATCTTGCCTTATGGAAATACCTGTCAATGATGAGGGTATTCCTATTCATATTCTAACTAAAAAACCCTCAGAATTAGAAAAATGAATGTTCACCAGAGCATTATGTAATATGGATGTGCAATGGACTCATAAAGGGAATGCGCTCCCCTCAAAGTACTTGTTACCTAGATACAGAGTCCTCCACAGAATCTTTACTTCAAATCTGTATCCACATTTTGGTAATAAAACAAAACTAACTTCCTTTATGGTTCGTGTTTTGCACTCTGTCGTCTCTGGTACTAAAGTTTGTCTTCCATCTTTAATATGTCATTCCATCATTCAGTTTCGTCTCCATCCAGGTCATAGTGATATTCCATTTGCCTATCTTATGACTGTTTTAGCTTCTCATATGTTGGTTGTTATGCCTGTTGGAGAGGCTCCCATCCATCATCTTATTTTTAACAACTCAAATATAAACAAGATGAAATTGGAATTGGCTCCTGGCCAAGTGGATGTTGGTGGTGATGGAGCTGAAGCTGGGAATGAAGAAGAAGCTGATGATCTTCCTCCTGATGACATAAACATGGATGATATTTTTGATGAAATTGAGTCTGATTCTGCTAATGATCCTGATTATGAACCATCTGAGTTTGATGCACATCTGCGTGCACTTGAGGAGAAGGTAGAGAATATGAATGTTGCCCATGATTTATGATTTAAATATATGTGCAAGTATCTTAGGCGCTTAAACAAGGGCCTTCATCAACTTGATCCTACCATACCTGCTCCTTCCTCAGAATCTGATTAAGTGATTTACTCTTTGGTCTGTAATAACTTTAAGTCTACTTTTGTTGGGTTGTAAACTTTATTTGGTTTGCTGACTGTAGCTTGCTGACTTTGTTTAAACTAGTTCATGGTATGCAGACTTTAATTTTCTTATATCTTAACTCCTTGATTACTCTTATTTATTATCCTTTTCCATTTTTCTTCTTCCTTTGTCATATTGTGACAAAAAGGGGGAGAATTTATATGGTTTTGCATATGAATTGATATGTTGATGGAATATAGACTGTGGTAGAGTAGCAATGTTTTTTGGATATATGTGTGCTACTCAAGTGGAGTAAGTAAGGAGGTGTTCTGCCTACTTCATCTTAATGTGTGATGACAACTGGTGCATGATTCTTTAACCAGGTTGTAACTGGTTTTTTCTTTTATAACCTGTGCATATTTTTTTGTATTCATATTGGTTATATTATTGTTGAGTGTTTTATCACAAATTTGACAAAGGGCGAGATTGTACGTGCTGTGCTTTTATGCTCCTTTTCTTGTCAAATTTTGTGGTGCCAAAACCTTAATCTATGTCTTGCATAGTTCATTGTTATAAATGTTCAAGACATTGCATCACCGCTCTAAGCACTTTACTTCAAGTCAAGAATAAAGAACTACTTTGAACTACTTCAAGAAATGCAAGTACAAGCTATTACAGTAGAATGCAAGTATAAGCTACAATAGTAGAAGTGATCTTGTTCAAGACTCAAGTCAGTGTACAACACAAGATGAATTGTTATTCAAGCTATAGAAGATCTCATGTTCAGTGCTACATCAAGTTCAAAGATCTCAAGCTTCACAATCTTCAAAGGTCATCTATCATCTGAAGATATGAAGTCTCGATGTTCATACCTCACTTTCAAGGTATGATTGACCTTAGATTGTCCTTAGGGTAGGTCCTTTTGAATACATAATTCAATTGAATCATTTTACATGGAATTGGACTATTCTAAGACTAGTCCTAAACCTTGTTCAACTAGTCCAAGAAATTTCAAGACCAGTTTTAAGTTGGTTGCAATTTTTTGAAATTTTCTGTGCATCCACGACCAGTCCTGGACTTTGTTCGACTGGTCGTGTGAACAATATCGACTCCTCCTATGATCAGTCCTTGTTCGTAGAGGGCCCACGACCAGTCGTAGACACCCTACGACCAGTCGTAGAACGGTTTTATCCGATCGCGCTCAAAAATTCAAAAATCCGTTTCTCTTACGACCAGTCGTAGTGTCCTCAGGACCAGTCGTAGCCGAGTTTCTGCAACTATAAATAGAGCACAAATTTCAGAGTTTCATAACTCAATTTAAGTAAAATTAAGGGATTACTCTGAGATAAGTTTGTGTTCATTTTAAGCTACTTTGTATATAATTTATATTCTCTTTTGTTAGCTTTATTAATTTGATTTTGTTTCTACATTCCAATCTTAATTGAAAAGAGGAATTGTGATATTCCTTCTTCTTGGAATCAAAATCAAATATAGCTAGCCCAACTGGTTTAATTTAAAATTAATTAGAACCTAGAACCATTTTAAAGTGAGTATTGGACTTTGAACTTCTACATTCGATCTTCTACTCCGATTGGTTCTTCTGGGCTGCAACAAAAGGAGAAATCCAGGTATTTTACATTTATGTAAATTTTCATTTTGGTTTTATTTGAGATTAAGCCAGAAAAATCTCATTGTGTTGGTTATCTGAGGAGAGCCAGAAAACTCAGAAGTGAGGGTTTTTGAATTGTGTAAGCCCTTTTCTAAAAAGACACAATTGTGAAGGTTTTGGGTGAACCTGTGAAAACCTATTTTGATAGTGAACGCTAATATCCCCTGTGTGAGGATATTAGGAGTGGAGTAGCAATCTGTGTGGCTGTTTTTTAACAGTTGGTGTACACACAAGCGAACCACTATAACTCTTTATATTTTGTGGATGTGTGATTTATATTTTCTATCTTTGATCATTCAGAGCTATGCGATGTTGTAATGACCTGAAAAATTTTGTGCCAAGACCCGAGTACTACCTTTATTTTCCTTAAAAGCTATTTGTGAGGTAATTAGCGTTAAACTCAATTGCTTGTGAAATTAGAATCAATCACTTTAAATTTGATCTGCAGGACTCAAACCTGTCGAATCGTTAGCGCTATGTTACTCGAAACCGGGATTCAACGCTAAATCCAGTTGCTCTTAGGAATTTTTAGAAGCTTTGGATCGGACTGGACCCCGCGTCGAAAGTCCGATAGTGATGATCTTAGACGGTTTACGGTCACCATGTTGGACTTGACCATCACCTCAAAAATCAAGTCCGGATGATGTCCTGGGTCGATTTGATTGAGTCAGGAGTGAAAAGTGTGAGAACGGTGAGAAATTAATTATGATTTTATGAAATCTGAGTCGCTTTTGCGACGATTTTAAGCAATCGACCATTGGATTCTAAGCCAATTTCACCCTCGGATCGGGAAGATGGCCCGGGCATGTCATAATGCTTGTAGACCTGAATCAAGTTTCGGTGACCGTTGAATTGAGTGTGGTCCACTACGGTTGATCTTGTAAAACCGATCGGTACAAAAATCAGCTGACCTAGATCCATGGTCGGTGAGCTTAAGTCCGACCGCGTGTAGAAAAACCACCATAAGTGTTCCGTTGGATCGAGAGAGGCTTGATTTGGTTATAACCTAAGTATACCTTAGCCCCGGGGCTATTTTCATCAATGTTAGGCCTATATATAGACCTTAAAACCCTCACTCTCTATGCCATACGAATTTCCTAAACCCTAGATAAGAGAGAGAGGAAAAGAGAGAGTAAGTGAGAGAGAAGTTGGTGAATCATTTGAGATTCTTTCCTGTTACTCTTCATCCTTAAACCATCACTTTTGAATCGTTATTCCGGCGATTCTAAGTTCCTTCTTGGGTAAGTTAATCTAACCCTAACTTCTTTTAGAGCTTAGAATAGTTTATGTGATGTTGTAGCTCGTTTTTATTCTTGCCTTAGGTTATCTAGTCGCCGATGACGAATATCGTCTGAATCAGTTCGGTGCACTATTTCAGTTTAAGGTGCGGACTATATTCATATAGGTTATGGTTTTCAAGGCTTTAAATGTTAGTTAATGGTTTATTCTTATTGTGGGTGTTATTTCACATGCCAAATGCTATGTTTATTTTGCGTTCTGATATGTATGTGCTATATTGAGATTTTTGTATTTTATGTGTATATAGGAAGTACCGTATATGTAAAAATATGAACATGTGTTTGCCATGATTATTTGTCTTGTACTTGTTCTAATTTTTTGTTTGTAAACTCCTTATTAAAAGGAATTTTCCAAATGCGTGTATTTCAACATGCGTCATGTATGTTGAACTATGTATTCTAAGTGTTTGTAGAAATGTCTCAATGGTTTAAAGTGTAATATATTAACCTAATTGCCGGTGTTGAGAAGTGATTCTCAACTCTCCTATTGGTGTGCATGATTTACTACATGCAAGTCACATTCTTTGTTGTTTAATTTCAAGTATCACTTATGCTTCAATCCATGTTAAGTTGATATTCTGCAAATGCTCATATACTACATGATTTGAGTTGTTGTTCCATTACTATTCTAAATTGTTGATATGAATATTTGTTGTAATGGAATGTGTTTGGGACTATGGAATAGTCTAGGAAATCGGTAATCAGCCTTGAGTTCATGGCTGAGGTTGCTTTTGCCACGAAGGACGTGATTTGACGAACCCGAGTCATATTAGAGTTGTTGGCAGTGGTTTGGCCACGCGGAGTGTTTGCACACTCTATGTCGCTCAACTCAATGTGCGCTCATGCTAGTCGAGTTCGTCAAGTAACCCGATTGTCCCGATGTATGTTAATCATGTATGGACATTATTGCTTGAATCTAGGGTACCAAACTTACCGATGAAATCCTGTTAACCATTGTACCTTGATCCGCTAAGACTCATGAGCCGGACATGGTGGTATGGGACACCGTGGTCGAGCTGTCGGCCTACGCTGGGGTGACGAGCCTCCCCGTAGTGACCAGTGAGCACACCAAACTCGTGAGCCGATTATGGTGGTATGAGACACTATATTCGTGCTGTCGGCCTACATTGATTGGTGACGAGCCCTTTGTAGTGATCTCGAGCATACCTTGATACCGCAATAGGGCGATGAGCCTTAGAGTAGTAACGAAGGTATGATAGGCGTGCATTGATTGGTGACGAGCCCTTTGCGGTGACCTAAAACCATATGATCGTATGAGATGGCTTAGGACTGACGACCCTAGAATGGATCACTGTGTGGAAATTAATATGAGGAAGGTACCTTAGCTTTCCAATCCTGCTGTATGAAAAGGACTAATAACAATTTGGTAATCATGTTCATGCACCACATTTGCATGTGCGTGGAAGTCGTTGGCACTGCGGGAGGATGTCATGTGTAACGTAAGATGAAGACGCTGAGGGAGGAAGGTGAGGGCATGCATCATCTATACATACATCCTTGCACTAATAAGAGTAATTAGGACATGTTTGATTGTATTGCCTTATCATTACTGCTTGATTGATTTGATATCATGTTAACTTTTACGGTACTGTTCCACTGAGTTGATCACTCACTCTCACGTTCTGGGGCGGTGTTTCAACACCAACCAGACTCTGTCTTAGATGCAGATGTTGGTGTGACCCCTGAGGTAGAGCAGGAGTTCGAGGATGATGAGGCCGCATTTTCTTTTATGCGGTTTTCAGGCGGGTTCTTGTGAACCATGTCCTGATATGCCGGAATTCTGGGTTTTCTTTTGGAATAGATAATTTCATTTTGATTCTTGTATTTTTGAAAGCAACACTTGTAAGTATGACCTGGCATATATACGTATTTCAGGGACTTGCACATGTACACATATGTTTCTTTAAGTCTTCCGCTTGCGTCCTTCACTTATCCCTGAATTATGTTTGTAGTTTGGCTTAATCTATCCCATGTTTTATGTACTCATACAGACAACATACATCCATCATTAAATATGTTGCATCATGTGATTTGAATGTTTGTTTATATTTTCTATCTTTGATCATTTAGATTTATGGGATGTATATGTGAATGTTAATGTTGTAATATTTACATTTCAAGCATTGTGGGGAATGTTGTAATAGTTTAGAATTTATTTCTTACTATTTCATTTGTTTCCTTTCTGTTTGAGTTTTTGATATTCAATTTGTTCTAGAAATAAGGTTGTCCTGCCATAAACCTTTGGTTTTTATGGTGTAAGGTTGTCCTTAGAACAACATTAATATCAATCTCTCTTTTTGAGGTTACTTTACATTCTAATAGAGTGATTTATTAATAGTGCTATCTTTTATTCATTTATATTCCACTGTTATTGTTTAAATTTGGCATTGTCCTATTCACCCCCCCTCTAGGACATATAGCTTGGCCATTTCAAAAACACCTGTTGAAGAGGCCCAATGGTTGGCCCAAGCAAGGCTTTCACTGATGGGCCCACATGACATTCACTCAAAATGGGCCTTAACATTCTTGGGCCCACACATCAATGGAATTTACAATGGGTTTTATGTGGTGAAGCTCATGGGGATTTCCCATGAGGTTGAGTTGTGTGTGACCCACTTAGGTCTACTTTGATTTTAGTCCAAATCCTAAAATGATACAAGGAAGTGGATGGTTCGCATGGATTAAATAGATACACCATGGTGGTCTTAGGTTAGATTCAATAATTAGGTACTTATTCTCACAGCCTTGTATTGTATGGTCCAATTCAAATTGGATTAACTAATCTTTGAGACAATGCCCCAAAGGGGACCCGATACATGGGCTAGATGGGTTGAATATCTAATACATCATCAGGATGGCCCATAACAAATTTTCAGTGATGAGAGTTCAATTCGCATTATTTCAGAACGTACGACTATCTAATCATTGGATGGGCCTGAGTCTTGGTAACATTTCATCAAAAGGGTTGATAAAATAGATAAACAATGAGGATCTTAAATATATATCATATCATAACCATGGTGGATTAAGTGGCATAACACCTACATCAAAGTGGGCCATACCACACATAAGTTGAGAGGTTTACCCTCCATTAAATATTCATAATCATTTGTTGGGCCCACAGAGATGTGGTTCATAAATTGAGCCCAGCCATTATGTGTGTCCCACTTGGTTGAGGGGTCAGGGAAAACAAAGTTACATGGGTCCCAAAGTGATGTATTTATTATATATACACAGTTCATCTATTTTTATTTATTTATTTATTTTTAGAGATCATTTTGGAGCATTATCCAAAAATGAATCATATCCAAAGATTACCTGGACCTCGCCACAAATAGCAGTGAAGATAATGATTTCACCCTTAAACAATTTATAAGGCCAACATAACGTTTATTTTCCATTCAATTTGTTCATAAGGTCACGGTGACCTGAATTAAGAGGAAAAACAAATTTCATATTGGTCCCAAAACTTCTGTGACCCAAAATGGGTTCCAATGGTAGGCATGCAATCCTTGCTGCTTTTGTAGTGTGGACCACTTGATAGTTAGATCTGTTTTATTTTATTTTTTGTTATTATTTATTTATTTATTTATATTATATTATATTATATTTTTTTTCTAAAGCCTTGAGACAAGCTCAGCAAATGGATGGACGGTTTAGATATAATACATACCTCATGATCGGACCCACAAATATTACTGGTTTATCCAGCTTCCTATCTTTATTTATTATTATTTTTTTAATGGTGTGGTCGACTTGAGTTCTTTGGATGGCTGATTTTTGGGGGATCTCATCATTTAAAGGGGACCCATCAAATGCACGGTGTAGATGCTCGACATGCATCAAGGTGGGGCCTGTGGTGGGGCCCACTTCCTTCTAGTGTCAGCAGCAGGACGCTGACAGCAACAACGTACAATTCTATTTTTTTATTATTTTTATTTTTTTATTTATGAGGTTTTTTGTAGGTGAGGCCCACATTAAGACGATCCAGTCCATCTGCTATTTTTTTGGGCTCGTGACGGGTCTAATGAGACCAATATTTAATATGTTTTGATGTAGGAAAATATTACAGCGGGCCCTAACAGATTATTAGCATTAAAACAATCTCTTTAATGGTGGGGCTTACCAGAGATTTAGATTGGCTTCATTTTTCAGCTCAATGCGTAAAATGAGCAGGGGAATCAGATGGATGGCATGGATTAGATATATACATCATGGGTGGGGGATATTGTGGTCCCCAGCCCCTTAACCCTATGTAAAACAACAGAGACATCTGGACGCTACTTGCTGCAGCGTCCAACCTTCCTTTTTTTGTGGTGTGTGTGCATGTGTGTGTTTAGTCAGCCCAATGGCTTCACTTTGGGCACTTTGGATAGCCTACAAAATTCTAGTGGGGCCCACAATCAATGGGTCCCACATGAAGTCTATAAAAACATTATTTATTATTATTATTATTATTCTTTTTATATGTATTCTCCCCTGAATCCACACCATTAAACACATCATATCATCACCATTATTGATCATCATTATCACCGTTAAACACATCATACTCTCCTATGTATCCACACCATTGATCACATCAAATCGTCACCATTAATAATCATACAAATAATCAAAAAGAAAACAAACCAAAAGTGGAGTGGGTGTACTCACCTTGATGGATTAGATGGATAGTTGAGATGGATGGAAGGGATGAGATTGATGGAGTTGATGGCCCACCAAGATCACTCCTCTCTCTCTCTCTCTCTTTGTGTAGAAAAATGGTGAAATGTTAAGGAATGAAGGGATATATGTAGAGAAATTGTTAAAATGTGGTTAAATTCAATTAATGTGATCTTCGTTAGCTTAGACTAAGATTATGAAAATTAATTCAGGATTTGTAATTAATGGTGGATTAAAGGAGCATGGAATGGCATGGTGTGATGATGTCATACCTAGGGTATGGAATGGAGAGGTGTTGACTTTGGGGAACATATAAGAGATGGGAGGTATGGGTGTGTGACATCACACACATAGGTAGAGATTCTCTCACCCATGTGTGGCATGTGCATGTGTGTATGACATGTGTTATGCACATGTGTGGAATGGAGTACATGGCACCTTGCGCACGTGATACAATAATGATTCTTCAAGGAGTATCTCACTAACGGAGTATCGTACAGATGCACGAGTTGTACCTCCATGATTGCGGTGACGGGGCAGTCAATATGAAATAAGTTTCGGAGTCTTGAGGTTTTGGTCAGTTGGGTGTGTACTATGATCGACCAATTTAGGTCTAGCTAAGGGCGTCGATTATTGTGTACATAAGCATAGAAAGTCATACGGAATAGATGGGGTCTTACTGGATGGGTTGTAAGAGAGAGAGTTGACTTTGGGGTTGCTTGGGGATGGGGTGTGAGGTGATGTGTACTTGACATGAGATGTGATTGATGGGATTGATTTGAAAGCTCTCTCTTAGGTTTTGGAACTGCGCGGTATTTTTCCTTGAACTGATTGCGGGCCCACATCTTTTGGCTTGGGTATTGCCTCAGCACGCGAGATGCGTCGTCGGAACTGCGGCGACAGCACGGTTGCAAGGGTACAAGATTCGAGTCGAGCCAACTCTAATATATGGGACATGACTCAAGATCACGCGCAAATGCCGATAACAGATCGCGGGTCACTGGAATTTGACCGGGAGGACTGTGAAAGCCTACGGAACGATATGGGCAAGGATACGGGTCTTACAGCTCTCCCCTCCTAATAAAAATTTCATCCTCAAAATTTAAACCACAATACAACCAATACAAAACACACCAAGGAAGGGAAATCGTATCAGAACACAACATACCAACATAATCATATACCTAAGAGATAGGGATATTGCTAACGAATCTCAGCCTCTTGCTCCTAAGATGCCGCCTCAGCATTATGATGACCCCTCTAATCTTCGAATCCCAAATCAGAAATGATAAAAAATGGAATACTATGCAGCCTCACAATCTCAGCGGTAGGGAACTATATCAGAAAATTTCTAAGTTATCTGAACTCGGGGATCTAAGTATTCTAAGTTCTCAACAATCACACAGTGTAGGGTAACTATAAGTAGATATGTGATGTTATCCTCGGGTATTCCCAAGTTATACTCTGATACCAACTTCTGTCACAGAGACCTAGTTGAGAGGAAATATAAATATCATTTTGATCCAAAACTTCTGTGTACGCAAAAGGGTTTCAAGGGTAGGCGTTCACCCCTCCGCTATTTTCTGCAGTGTGGTCCAGCTGATAGATCTGTCTTATTTTTTTAAATCCCAAGCCTTGAGACTATCTCACCAGATGGATGGACAGTTTGGATGTAACACGTACACCATGGTGTGGCTCATGCATCACGGCTGTGTCCCACCATCCAGCCATCTGGACGGTGTGGATGAAAGCATACATCATGGTGGAGACCTACAGAATTTACTGACGTGAGTCCAACAGATGAGTCTCATCGTTTAGACAGTTTGGATATAGGACATACATCACGTGGAACCCACAGATCTTTCTGACGTCAGTACATCAGCGAGGCCACGTCCGGTACTCTAGACAATCCGTTCTCATCAGGTGGGTATATATATATATGTGTGTGTGTGGTGCGCCCCACTGAGACCATCCAGATGGACGGCTGGGGAAACATGCACATCTCGACGACCCACCATCAAAACGGATGGACGACGGATGCATGCATTTGGTGGGTCCCACCATCCTTGTTGGATGGTGAGGACACCACACCTCCTCAAGTAGGCCCCACATGTCCAGCTACTGGACGGTGTGGCTCTCACACATACATTAAGGTGGGTCCACGTGGTGGCCCGCCATAGCCTTAGACCCAAATGTGGACAGCGGGTTGGCCCACTTAAATGGACGGCGTGGATCATCATACAACATCAATGGTGGGCCATCAAACCAAGGAAAAAGAAAGAAAGGGAGAGAGAGAGAGAAAGAAAGAGAGGGAGATTGGAGTAGCGGAGGGACCTCGCCACTATGGGCCCCTCTTATACAATGCATACATCAAGATGGGTCCCACCATGTGGGCCCTCAAATCACAAAAATTTATAAATCTAATCTTAGAAAACACCCACCGTTAGATCTTCTTGGACTTCTTCTTCCATGGATGCATCCTAGAGCCCCATGGAATGCATTTCAACAGTCAAGATGAAGCTTGGATGGTGGAGATGGGAGGTAGGAAGGTGGGCCACACCTAGCTCTCTCCCATGGACGCTCACCTCTCTCATGGTTGCTTGGGAGATGGAGTTTGAAATGAGAGAGATGAGAGGGAGAGGTGATGTAAAAGGTTGATGGGTGAAAAGGTAAGTGATGGGAGTGTACTTGATAGGGGATGGGTTGTAAGAGAGAGAGTTGACTTTAGGGTTGCTTGGGGATAGGGTGTGAGGTGATGTGTACTTGACATGAGATGTGATTGATGGGATTGATTTGAAAGCTCTCTCTAGGGTTTTGTAACTACGTGGCATTTTTCCTCGAACTGAACGCGGGCCCACATCTCTTAGCCTGGGTATCGCCTCGGCGCGTGAGATGCGGCGTTGGAATCACGGCAACGGCATGGTCCCAAGGGTACAAGTTTCGAGTCGACCCCCGGATTTCAGGGCGTTACACAAGCCCTTTTGGATTTACTTCCTTAAGCAGACAAGCCCTTTTGGATTACTGAAGGGGTATAATTGTAAAGCTTCAAGGATCTTACTCTAGACAGTTAAGTCCTTGAAGAGCAACTCGCTTTGATACTAAGTAAACTTGCATCAGTTGTTTAAACAGACAACATGTTATGCAGAAGCTTACAGAACTTATAATTATGGCTAGTTCCTAGGGAGGGTGAATATGACCACTTATAAATATTCATCAATTAAAAATAATTAACACTTAGGCTTTCAAGCCCAATGGGTCCCGGTAAATAGACTATAAATGATACACCAATATAAGTAACTAGTCTATATGGTTAGATGTGAAATATCAATTTGTGTGCTCTTAATTAAGTGCTTCTCATACAATCTATTTCATGCATTCATATAACAAAAACATCTACATGCATTAATAGAATTGCATCCACAAAGACAATTGCAAATACAATGATGCACGGTGGTTTAGGTAAATGCGTACTCCACTCCTAGCGGACGTACTCTCCTCAAGTGTACCAAATTTCACTATCTCGAAGGTTTCCAATAGGTTCACCTTCAACCTTTATGATGGTTTTACAAGTTCGCCACAAACCTATACGTATAAAGCTTTATTGGTAGACCATGTATACAATCATGCTGGTGACGGTCGTACACAAAGACCTACACATACTAACCCGCGTTGGTGGAACACATTTCCACCTATGTCGGTGGCTCTCGTGGAGATTAGTTTTTTATAAGATGTCCATTGGATATGACGTAACACCCCAAAAATTGGGGGTTGAGCAAAGCTCAACTCCTGATTTCCAACGTATCACTTATGCAATATAGATAATGATGATTAAATGTTGTCCATATTAGTGCATTAAACATGAGTGGGATTACACCAAATCAGCATATCATACTCCAGAGACAAGTGAATTTTTGCAAGTGGAAGACTGAGAAATGTATATAAACGTGTATGAACCAAAAGATCACGATCGGTCTTTAGAGTATGAATACATCACCGAGTCATCATATACATGTCATAGTTCAAAATAGTTCAACTATAAAAATAAACCCTGAGCCCCGTCAATCCGGATGGCCTAAACGAAACCCCCGGAGAACTCGCATATACGAGAACTCGTCCCGATCATCATAGTAATTAGCTCCGCCCGAGTCGCATCATCATCCGCAACTAAGACAGAGTCTGGTGGGTGTTTAGAACACCGTCCCAAAATGTGGGAGTGATTGATCAACACAGTGGAACAAAAAAGAAAAGATTAAAATGTTATAAGTTAACAAAAGAAGTAATGATAACGCAATACAAGTAAACATCCCTAAGTACTCGTGATTAATGCAAGAATGATATGAATAATGATGCATGACCTCACTTACAACACCCTCAGCGACTTTGTCTTACGATCGCGCATGCAACACTACCATAGTGCTTGACCGCTACGCCAAACGCACACGTAATGCGGTGCATGAGCGTGATTACCGAGTTCTTATTAGTCCTTTTCATACAACAAGATTGGGAAGCTAAGGTACCTCCCTTATATCAATTCCTAAACAATGATCCATTCTAGGGTCGTCAATTCTAGTAAATCTCATACGATGTTACGGTTCTAGGTCACTACAAAGGGCTCGTCACCTTATCAGTGCAGGCCTATTATACTCCTGTTGCTACGTAAGGGCTCGTCACCTCTACGCAGTCTTAGCGTACGCTCGAGGTCACTACAAAGGGCTCCTCACCTTATCAGTGTAGGCTGACAGCTCGAATACAATGTCCCATACTACTATATTCGGCTCACGAGACTGTGTTGCTCACTGGACACTACGGGAAGGCTCGTCACCCCAGCGTAGGCTAACAGCTCGACCACGGTGTCCCATACCACCATGCTTGGTTCATGAGTCTTAGCGGATCGAGGTACCAAGGTTAAAAGGATTTTCACTGGTGAGTTTGGTACCTTACATTCAAGCAGTGACGTCTAAACATGGTGAACATATATTGGGTCAATCGGGTTACTTGATGAGCTCGACTAGCACCAGCGCACATCAAATTGATCGACATGAAGTGCATGAGTACTCCGTGTGGCCTAACCACTGTCGACAACTGAAGTACGGCTTAGACTCATCGAACACATCCTGTGGGCGAAAACAACCTCAGCCACCAAATCAGAACCTGTTACCGATTCCCTAGACTATTCTGTAGTCCCAAACACATTCAATTATAATAGATAATCATACAAGCTAATCAGAACAGTAATGGATCAACAATTCCAATCATACAAGCATGTGAGCATTTGATGGATTTCAACTTAAACATTAATTCACACATATGAAGTCCCTAAGTAAAACAGACAAAGAATGTAAGTTACATGGAGGAAATCATACACATCGTTAAGGTAGTTGAGAATCTCTTCTCAACGCCCATATAAAGTACAATTTATCACACACTTGTTCATTCAGACATTTCTACAAACACTTAGACTGCATATTCCAACATACATGATGTATGTTGGTGATAGCATGTATTAGGGTAAATCCTTTCGCCAAGGAGTTGTTACACAGACAACTAGTATAAACACACGACAATTAATCATGGCAAACACATTATTAAATTCCATACGTATATGATCTTTTCTATAAATACATGGAATACACTAAACTCCATATAGTTCATATATATTTGAAACGCGAAACAAACATCGCATTTGACGTGTGAAATAGCACCCACATCGGTAATAAACCATTTAACCGACATTGAAAGTCTTGAAAACCATAACCTATATGTTTATAGTTTGCACCTTTCGCCGGTAGACTTGTAATGAACTCAGTTTAAAGCTAAGTCTTTGTCTGCGGCAGATTTGGCAACCTATAGGATAAATTAGGTTAGCTATTTGATAACCTACACAATCAAAAACCCTAGAACAGATTAGGTTTAGGTTTTCTTACCTAAGAACGGAATGAAATTCGCTGGAATAACGATCCAGTAGTGATGAATAAGCACGGGAAGAAGCAGGGTAGAATACCAGGAACCTTCTCCAAGTTCTCTCTCACTTTCTCTCTCTTTACTCTCTTCTCTCTCCTAGGATTTTTCTCAAATTCGTATGGAGTGAATGAGAGAGGGTTTAAGGTCCTTATATAGGCCCAGATTTAATGGAAATGGCCCCAGGGCCAAGGCATACTTAGGTTATATCCAAATACAGACTGTTCCGGTCCAACGGAGCACTTCTGGTGACCCCTTTTCCACGTGCGGTCGGACTTAAGCTCCCTGACCATGGATCTAGGTCAGGCTGAGTTTTCGTACCGATCGGAGGTACAGATCAGCCATGGCAGACCAGTTTCAGTTCAGCGGTTACGGTCACTCGATCGGGTCACAAGTACACCTACATATGTGGGACATTTCTCTGATCCAAGGGTATATTTGGGTCGGATTCATGACGGTCCGAATCCTTATATTTAGCCCGCAAGCGATACGACTCATTACTTAAATTCGATTTTATTTCTAAATATTTTCACGTTTCTCACACTCTTTGCTCCGGCACAAGTTGTGCATTTCTAGACACAATAAAGACTTAATTTCCAAGAGGGTTGTCAAGTCAGTGATGTGGTCATATCCGTATAGTTTCGAGGTAATCAAACTTTCGACGTGCGGTCCTAAGTCCGATAAGGAGTTTCAAGGTGCTCCCAAGAGCAACTGGGTTTTGAGATGGATCCTAAGTTTTTAGATAATGTAGCATTAATAATTCTACACATTTTGAGTCTTACAATTCATATTTAAAGTAGTTCGAGCTAATTCTATTGATTGTTCATTTAGCACTTAACTAAATCGTGCCCTAATTACGATAGAATAAGGTCTTAGGGCAGTTCTACGCCCCTTTTTGGTACTTTTAGTTGGTATATTATTTTAATTATTTTTTCTAATAGTTCATCATTAATTTTGCTTCATTCTTACCAAATTTCATTAGATTTTGTGTTGTAGAAAAATTCTAAAAATTCCAGAAGCAGCAGTTGTCCAAATTAATGATTTTCAGATAGTTGTCACAACAACCTATATTTAACTATATTAAATATTTTATTATATTTTTCAGTTATTTTAATATGAAACTATACTTATCAAGCTTCAATATTAATTTTGAATCACCTAAATCAGAGTTATAACGAGGGAGATATGATTTTTCAAAGTCAGACATACATTGCAGAATTTTTCTGCCGAAAACGGGTCGTCGGGCCAGGCCCGCTTGGCGGCGAGGCCTCGCCAAACCGGCGAGCCCCTCATTGGTCGCTGGGCTCTAGGGTGATGCCGGATACATGCGGGACCCACCCCGGGTTCTCCCGAATTGTGTCGTTTAGCCCCCGTGTCCGTGTGAGGCATTTTCAGGTCTAATTTGCAAACTGGAATGAGTTTATTTAACATATAATATATGATTTTGGGGTAGGAGACGCTAATATATCCAACTAACCTATTTATTTTGTTAGATTCCAAAAGGTTAAGGGTCAAAAACCCATTTTATCCATTTAGTTACTATTTATGGTAAGTTTTACTTTCAGTATTGTTCGTCATCATTTATACCCTAGGATTGGTGTGTATTATGAATGTGCTTAGAAAACTTTGAAGGATACAATAGTGAAAGGTGAGATTTCGAAGGAAAAGGGTTAAAAAGGGACTTTACGCTTTGGGATTGAGTTCTGAAAAGTTAATAAGGTGTTATGATCGATCCATTGCCTAAGGACATCTATTTCTAGGTTGGAAAAAATCCGAGGTGTTACAATCTACCCCCCTTAAAAATAATTTCATCCCCAAAATTGGCTAAGGGTAATAAGTAAGGATTTCATTATTTCTTTTGCCTAAGCTTTCTTGATTTCAAGTTGATATGCGTGGTAGGGTACATACTATTTATGCTAGTCTGACTCAGTTTAGTCTATCCTCCTTAAATCTTTTTTGCCCTGAAATTGGCTAAAGCTCCTATAGGGACCGTATTCAACGAGCACCTTGTAGATACATTGACATTGGTTATTGCAATTCAGTTGCACCCATTGTTAGGCATATTCTTTAATATGAATTGGTTTAATACTTGAACCCTAATTACTTTTATTCAATGACTTCATTATTGACATTCTAAGGAGGAATTAGATCTTATTTAGTGACCTAACCTTACGTATAACCTGGCTCAATTTCCTTCAATCCTGGGCCAGTGGGGCAGGGGCCCACCACGCTTCTGCTGCGCCACTTTGATCAAACGAATGCATTAACCGACATAACTAGATTGGGCTTATAATGTTCTACCCCCCTTAAAAATTATTTTCACCCTCAAGGCTCAAGGATCTATGTCCTGATTCATATGTCGGAACAAGGTGTAATTTAGGACCTATCCTTAACATGAAATGGGATACGATCTCCCAATACATTGGTCTTCCTTCCATCGATGATGTGTGCTATGGCATTGGTACCTATGGTTATATAAATGAGCTAAAATGATGGGTGTTGTGGTTGATTCCAGGGATGGGTGTGAGTTTGTGGTAAGATGCCTAATTATACTAGGGGAGGACGTTTACCACGGTCCCGACTTACTTTCTTTAATCATGCCCAGTTTAATACCATAAGATAATCTATATATTATCAGTACATAAGGAAGTTGGACAAAACAGGTTAACGGGCAGACTATCCTTCTAAGTTCATATGCACAATATGTATGCTAGAATGGTCTGTGATTCGGGACCTAATCCCTAATTGTCTATTGCCTATTTGAGAAATTTCTTGGGCCTAAAAAGAAAAAATAACTATTGGCTATATACTTTTAACACTTCTCAAAGATAAAGTAATAAACTTTTGGTTGTAAGTGGTAGGGCCAACACGGAAAGAAAGTTGTGCAGTGGGTTCAAGCCGGATACATAGACTTTCTGCCTAGCTAGGACAGAAAATTGTCATATCAGTTCTTAATCCTAGTTGATCCCGAGCTTCTACTTTATCAGAGGATTGAGTTCATTGGTAACTACCAGGATTGAGAATTCGATTCAAACCGCGAATACTTCGCTTATATATCATTTCTCTACTCCGTGTCCCCGATTAAAATAAGTCCTTGAGAAGACAATTATAGGGGGTGTGTTGTTTTGATCTAACGTTCAATCCAAGGGATATATAAGTTTCCTCTGAGCATGAATAGTTTCTAAGTCAAACAAGCTTCCCAAGAGTTACTAAAGAAGCCTATAAGTATCAAGAGAATTTAACGAAAGGATAAGGTCTCACTCCAACCTAATCAAGCCGACCAACTAAGTCTATCATTCACTTGTCTTAGCATAATCAATGTTTTACATTCCTTAGTATAACTAGTTGCCTAGTCGTAATTTAGGAGTAGCGGTAATCCAATAGTTGGTATCCAAAGTCTACACTCATACGCTAGTTGATTTCATACCATCTCTAATACAAGAAATTGTTTTATCGCTTAAGGTCAAACGTTGTCTGATTGGAATTGAGTTGCCCGAACTTGAATGTAATTGCACTCGTGCATTCACACATGACCATACCAGCTAAGAAGGTCCTGGGGTTCACGTTATTAATTTATTGAATTTCCCACACTGTTAACTCCTTTGAAATCTAAGAGTACCAACCTTAGGTCTAAAACTCTAAGAGCCTGTTTGGCCAGAGGTATGAAGTCATATTAAATGGATTTCATTGCTAATCCCACCTCCGGATGTGGAAATAACATGTTTGGAAGGAGGGTGGGATGAAAAAAAAGTCAATTTCATAGGCTTTGGAAAATAAGCCTTGTGTTGGAAAGTGTGAGATGGGATTTCCAAATCCCATGATGATAAATTTCCAAGTGTAATTTGAAAGGAAATCCCGGGATTTACTTTTAATTACATACATTCCGAACATGGTGTTAGAACCCATGGGATACACCCAATCTAGGGACACTACCTTACACATGCATTTATTATTACTTTTACAATTTCATCCACCCTAATCTCACCTAGGTTAGAAAATTCATATGGAATGAGAGAGTGAGGGTTTAAGAGCTCGAATGAGAGAGAATGGAAAGGGTTGGCAGCTGTGGTAGAGGTTTTTGAAGGGGTGGTGCAAGGGTTGCACGAAAATGAGAAAAGGAGCGTTTGGAGGAGGGGTTTGAATGAAAAATCTGGGATTTTTTTTGGAGAAAAAGAGAGCTTGGGGTGGTGGTTTGTGAAGGAGAGGTAGTATAGGAGGGGTTTTAATCGACTCCACATGCGTTCGTGGGCCACACAGCACCCAGGACCCATCGGCCCGAGCCGGCTCGCCCGGCCAGGCCCGTTTGGCAGTGAGGCCTCGCCAAATCAGAGAGGTCCTCGCTGGTCTTTGGACCATCCAGCGAGGGCTCACCCTTTGGGCGAGGTCCTCCTTTCCCCTGGGTCCCAAAAAGGTGTGGGTCCTACCCTGGGTCTCCCTGGAGATATTCTATTAGGCCCCCGACTCTGTTTTGAGTCGTTTCGGGTCATTTCGAATAGATTCTGATGTATATTCACATTTACCGATTTTAAACGGCTGGGACGGAATAAAGCATGGTCTAAACCTATCAATTGACAGTCTAGGGGTGATTCGGGATCGACTTATGCGATCACGGATGGGTACAGACCCGAGCAAAGCGATCGATTTCGATGAACTTTGCCAATCGGCGAAATCGGGGAATCCTAGGCTTGTATCTAGATTTCTCTCACACCCAACTATGTTGCAAAGCATCAACGTATGTCATGTGACCATAACCCAGGTCCAGTTTAATCCAAATCATACTCTAATACCAACTTGTAACGCCCTGAAAATCGGGGGTCGAGCATAGACTCACTCCCGAGTTCCAACGCATCACTTATACAACATAGATAATGATGATTAAATGTTGTCTGTATTAGTGCCTTAAACATGAATGAGATTGTACCAAAACAACATAACATACTCCAGAGACAAGTGAATTTTTACAAGCGGAAGACTAGAAAATGTATATAAATGTGTATGAACCAAAAGATCACGATTGGTCTTTAGAGTATGAATACATCACTAAGTCATCATATACATGTCATAGTTCAAAGATGGTTCAACTACAAAAATATAACCCTGAAGCCCCGTCAATCAGAACGGTTTATACGAACCCGCCTGAAAACTGCATATATGAGAAGGCATCCTCATCATCAACAAAGTGTGTCTCGCCTCATCAGTCGGGTCTCCATCTGCAGCTAAGACAGAATCTGGTTGGTGTGTATAACACCGTCCCGTAACGTGGGAGCGAGTGATCAACTCAGTGGAACAATAAAGCAAAGGTTAACATGTTATCAATTCAGTCAAGCAGTAATGATAACGCAATACAAGCAAACATCCCCAAGTACTGTGATTAATGTAAGAATGATATGAATAATGATGCATGCCCTCGCCTAAGCTCCCTCAGCGACTTCATCTTACGATCGCGCATGAAACACTGCCACAGTGCTTGACCTGCTACGCCAAACGCATACGTAATGCGGTGCATGAGCGTGATTACCAAGTTATTATTAGTCCTTTTCATACAGCAGGATTGGGAAGCTAAGGTACCTCATTTATATCAATTCCTAAACAATGATCCATTCTAGGGTCTTCAATCCTAGTAAATCTCATATGATGTTACGGTTCTAGGTCACTGCAAAGGGCTCGTCACCTTATCAGTGCAGGCCTAGTGTACTCTTGTTGCTACGTAAGGGCTCGTCGCCTCTACGCAGTCTTAGTGTATGCTCGAGGTCACTACAAAGGGCTCGTCACCTTATCAGTGTAGGCCGACAGCTCGAATACAGTGTCCCATACCACCGTATTCGGCTCATGAGTCTGGGTTACTCACTGGTCACTACGGGGAGGCTCGTCACCCCAGCATAGGCCGACAACTCGACCACGGTATCCCATACCACCATGCCCGGCTCATGAGTCTTAGCGGATCGAGGTACCAAGGTTTAAAAGAGTTTTTACTGGTGAGTTTGGTACCTTAGATTCAAGCAATAGCGTTCATACATGGTGAACATACATCAGGTCAATCAGGTTACTTGACGAGCTCAACTAGCACAAGCGCACATCGAATTGACCGACATGAAGTACACAAGCACTCCGTGTGGCCTAACCACTGCCGACAACCGAAGTACGGCTCAAGCTCATCGAACACGTCCTATGGGAAAAAACAACCTCAGACCAATCGTAAACTATTACCGATTGCTTGGACTATTCCATAGTCCCAAACACATTTAATGATAACAGATAATCATATAAGCTAATTAGAAGAATGGATCAACAATTCTAATCATACAAGCATGTGAGCATTTGATGGATTTCAACTTAAACATGAATTCACACATAAGCAGTGTCTAAGTTAAACAATAAAGAATGTAAATTACATGTAGAAAATCATACACATCAATAAGATAGTTGAGAATCTCTTCTCAATGACAATAAATAGGATAATATATTACACACTTGTTCATTCGGACATTTCTACAAACACTTAGACTACATATTCTAGCATACATGATGTATGTTGGTGATAGCACATATTAGGAGAAATCCTTTTGCCAAGGAGTTGTTACACAAACAACTAGCACAAACACATGACAATTAATCATGGTAAACACATGTTTAAATTTCATACGTATACGATACTTTCTACATATATGTGAAATACACTAAACTCAATATAGTTCATATAAATCAGAAACGTGATACAAACATCGCATTTGGCATCTGAAATTGCACCCACATCAGTAATAAACCATTAACCAACATTGAAAACCTTGAAAACCATAACCTATACGTTTATAGTCTGTACCTTTCGCCGGTAGACTTGTAACGAACTCAGTTTAAAGCTAAGTCTTTGTCTATGGCAGATTTGACAACCTATAGGATATATTAGGTTAGCTATTTGATAACCTACACAATCAGAAACCCTAAAACAGATTAGGGTTAGGTTTTCTTACCTAAGAATGGAATGAAATTCGCCGGAATAGGGATACAGTAGCGATGAATAAGCACAGTAAGAGGCAGGGTAGAATACCAGGAATCTTCTCCAAGTTCTCTCTCACTTTCTCTCTCTTTACTCTCTTCTCTCTCCTAGAATTTTTCTCAAATTCGTATGGGATGAATGAGAGAGGGTTTAAGGTCCTTATATAGGCCTAGATTTGATGGGAATGGCCCCAGGGCCAAGTTATACGTAGGTTATATCCAAAAATGGGCCGTTCTGGTCCAACGGAGCACTTTTGGTGGCCCATTTTTCACGTACGGTCAGACTTAAGCTCCCTGACCATGGATCTAGGTCAGGCTGAGTTTTCGTACCAATCGGACTTACAAATCAGCCGTGGCAGACCAGTTTTAGTTTAACGGTCACGGTCACTCGATCAGGGTCACAAGTACATCAACATGTGTGGGACATTTCTCCTGATCTGAGGGTGTATTTGGGTTAGATTCTGACAGTCTGAATTCTTATATCTGGCATGCAAGCGACACGACTCAGATTACTTAAATTCGATTTTTTATTCTAAATATTTTCACGTTTCTCACACTCTTCGCTCTGGGCTCAAGTTGTGTATTTTTAGACACAATTAAGACTTGATTTCTGAGGGGGTTGTCAAGTCCATTAATACGGTCATATCCGTATAGTTTTGCGGTTATCGGACTTTCGACGTGCATCCAGGTCCAATACGGAGTTTTAAGGTGCTCCTGAGAGCAACTGGGTTTTGAGATGGATCCTAAGTTTCAAGATAATGTAGTGTTAATGATTTTACACATTTTGAGTCTTGTAGTTCATATCTAAAATAGTTTGAGCTACTTCTATTGATTGTTCAGTTTGACACTTAACTAAATCGTGCCCTAATTACGATAGAATAAGGTCCTAGGGCAGTTCTACGCCCCTTTCTGGCACTTTTAGTTAGTATATTATTTTAATTATTTTTTTAATAGTTCTTCATCAAGTCCACTTCATCCCTACCAAATTTCATTATATTTCATGTTGTAGAAAAATTCTAAAAATTTCAGAAGCAGCAGCTGTCCAAACTAATGATTTTTGGATAGTTGTCACAATGACCTATATTTAACTATATTAATTATTTTATTATATTTTCACTTATTTTTATATGAATTTATACTTATCAAATTCAATATGGCTTTTGAATCACCTAAACCGGAGTTAGAACGAGGGAGATAATTTTTCAAAGTCGGACGTATATTGCAGAATTTTTCTGCCGAAAACGGGCCGTTAGCCCGCTGTGGCCTTGCCAGGCCCGCTTGGCGGCGAGGCCTTGCCAAACCGATGAACCCCTCACCGGTCGCTGGACTCTGGGGTGATGGCTTGCCCTAGGGGCGATGTCCTCCCCCTCGGGAGTGCCGGATACATGCGGGACCCACATCGGGTCCCCTCGAATTATATCGTTTGGCTCCCGTGTCCGTATGAGGCGTTTTCGGGTCTAATTTGCAAACGGGAATGAGTTTATTTGATGTGCAATATATGATTGTGGAGTAGGATTTGCTAATCTATCAAACTAACCTATTTATTTTGTTAGATTCCAAAAGGTTAAGGGTCAAAAACCCATTTTATCCATTTAGTTACTATTTATGGTAAGTTTTAGTTTCGGTATTGTTCTTCATCATTTATACCCTAGGATTGGTGTGTATTATGAATGTGCTTAGAAAACTTTGAAGGATAGGATGGTGAAAGGTGAGATTTCGAAGGAAAAGGGTTAAAAGGGGACGTTATGCTTTGGGATTGAGTTCTGGAAAGTTAATAAGGTGTTATGATCGATCCTCTCGTGGAGATTAGTTTTTTATAAGCTCACTAATAACCTATGTGGTCCTAATTTAAGGACCTACGTATACTCCCATCTGAGGGTTTAATGGAGACTAATACGTATGCACCCGTTTCTAGTGGTGGTCTTTCATAATAACTTATGAGCACTCCCGTAGGAGACCGTCCTACACATGGACCTAGATGAGTTTCGATCTCAAACACAATAGACTCAAAAATAGTAACTTTACTTGTTTTATTAGGCCCCATTGATGTACCTTCTTGAGATGGATATTCACTTCTTGAATCCACTTCTCTTGTGCTCTTCTTTACTTTGATGTCGATCTTCTTCGGCTTCAAACGATCAACTACCTTGAGGATGTACCTATGAAGTGCTGTTTGAATCTCTTAGAAATAATAATATTAGTTGGTTCTAGGTAGGGATTCACCTGGTTGGGTGTTATAGAGAATATTTAGATAGGGATTTACCTAATATGATTGTGTCTAATCTATAGAAAATGGGAGAGTTCGTCTACATCTTCATAATGGAGCTTAGAATGCTCATTAGAGTAATTAATTAAGAAGAGTGGCATGAAACTCTTTGGTATAGATTCTATGAGAGAGATTAAGAGTGGGGGAATCATCTAGGCTCTATTTGCACCAAAAACCCATCCAAATGCTTAAGGTTCAAATGTCCATTTATATAGAAAAGGTTTGCAATTGCTATAAAACGAGTAGAAAATAGATCTTTCAATTTAATCAATCGATCTTTCATTTCGATCGAACACCCCTTTGATAGGATTGAAATTGCATTCGATTCAATTGAGAAAATCTAAATATTTGTAGTTTACTTGCTGGACATTTCTAGTCATCTTCAATTGAATAGAGGGAATCTTTGATTCGATCGAGTCCCATCGACGGGCAATCAATTCAATCGAGATCCACTCAAAACTGTTGAATAGGGCCGTTGGTTTATCAGTAGCTTTGAACCTCAAAGCCTAACTAGTCATGATCAAGTTAAGGCTTTTAAGGCTATTAGGATGATCAAACAAGGGTATACCTATTTGAGAATGGATCATCTAAAGGTTGTTGTTGTTTTGGACCTAAAGTGGTCTAAGGTTAGGGTCACTTAGGCACATTAATTTACATGTTTCTTTAGTCCTTGATGCTCCAAGGCTTCATGTATCTTTGATCTTCAGCTTGCAATGGCTCAACCAACTTACTGACACACTAACACATGTGATTGACTAACAAGTGTAGTTACAAGTGTGTCTCACCTGAAAAGTAGAGGCCATGGAATTATGGAAAGTGGATGTGATTAAAACTAATGAAGTTGTTGAAAGTGCTTATGGTACTTGTGAGAGAAATACACACTTGACTAAGGGTTGACCTACAATCCCTACTTTCTAGGAAGTGTTGCATGATCAAGACAATGCTATGAACGCTTATCAAAGACCCTTCAATGCTCCATTGTCAAACACGTATTATCCAAATTGGTGAAACCATCCAAATTTCAGTTAGAGAAATGGACCTACTACCAATGCGGGCAATAATCCTCAAGGGCCATCTAGTAGTGCCCCTTACATGCCCTCACTGAAGAAGCCCCTAAAGGATACTTTGCAATCATTCATGCATGGAAAAATGCAAATCAATCAGAGCACCATGCAAACTCTCAGAGAGTTCATATCTTCAGTTGAGAGAATTGAATTACGCCTCAATGTTAGGGAGAAAGGGACTTCTCCCACTCAATTGCAACCAAATCCCAAGGGCCAATATGTGGTAGGTGATTTGAGTTATTCTAACCAACATGTTGAGCATGCTAAGTCTATAACCACCTTATGTTGTCAAATTTGTGATGACAAAATCACTGTTATGTTATATATAACTTGCTTAAGTGAAGCTCTCTCAAAGATCAACATTCATGAACAAGCTAAGCTCACATCAAGCAAAGCTCACAAGTACAAGGATCAATCTTGAATGAAAGAATTGCTCACAAGACAAGACTCAAGTTCTTGAATGAAAGAACTGATCACAAGACAAGACTCAAGCTGCAAGACTTCATGAAGAGTTCAAGGCTGTTTGTACTCTTTCAAGATTGAGCTACATCCAGGTTTGATCTACATCAAGATTACAAGGCTCATACTTCAAGGTCACTTGTTCCTAATGTTTCAATGTCCATACTTCATGATTGAGGTTTGATTGACCATAGGTTGACCTTAGAAGTAGGTCATTTCGGATATATAAACCGAATGTTTATTTTACATGTGATTTGTGTTCTTCGACTAGTCCTAGGTCTTCTTCGACTAGTCCTAGACTTGCTTTGACCAGTCTAAGAAATTCCTCGACGATCGTGAGTTTGTTACATATTCCGAATAAAATGTTAGGCTTCGACTAATCTAGGAATCTGTTCGACCAATCGTAGGAACAATGTCGACTGATCTTCGACCAATCGTAAAACCTTCGACTCGAAGTCCGGCGATGGTTTACAGGACCTACGACCGATCGAAGGAAACCTACGACCAGTCGTAGGTGACCTACGACCAATCGTAGAATGGTCAAAGTATATCCCGCCGGATTTTTCAAATATCTGTTGTTGCTTTGACTAGTCGAAGAGCACTCTAGACCAGTCGAAGACCCGATCTTCTCACCTATAAATAGTGCACGAATCTCAGAGAAATTATCGATTTAATTAAAGTATTCAAGCCAATCTTCGTCGAACTTCTGAGAGATAATTCTGTGCTCCATCTAAGCTAAGTGTGCTTATTTAATATTCTTCTTTCCTTAGCTTTATTTAATTGATTTTGTTTCTACTACAATCCGATTTGATAAGAGGAATTGTTATTCCCTTTCTTTGGAATCAAAATCAATTAAGGCAAGCCCTATTTGGTTTAATTTAAAATCTATTAGAACTAGAACCATTTTAATATATATATACACATGTGCAGCAGCAATGCAAGCAGGCGGCGTGCGCTTGATTGACGGATAGACTGGGCTGGGACCACGGGTCCCAGCCATGGACCCCACCTTGATATTTTAGAACATCAACACCGTGCATTCTGATGGCCCCCTTCTGGTCAGGGGCCACCCCAAAAATCAGCCATATCCACAACTCAGGTGGCCCACATCATAAGAAACAGTGGTGATTAAACGGCTGCCATTGAAATTCCTTTTGGGGAGTACAGAGGTTTTGGGTCAATATGAAATTTGTTTTCCTTTTCTACAGGGTATGTGTGACCCTATCAACAGATTGGATGATAAATAAGCATTATGGTGGGCCCCACGTGGGACCTACTTGTATAGGCAAGGTTGGCAGTTGTGTCTCACAGCAGCTGTTCAGCTGCTGTTGACGTCACCAAGCTCTGTGGACCCCACTGTATGTGTTGCGTCCCAACTTCCATTTGAATGGTGGAAATCCACCTGGGATAGTGACGTCTGTGAACCCCACCATGATACATGTGTTGTATCCTAACCGTCCATCCATTTGACAAGATTGTCTCAAGGCTTGAGACTAAAAAAAATAAAAATAAAATAAAATAAAAATAAGAGAGATCCATCTACCAGATGGACCACACTACAGGAGGCAGTGGATTGGGCACCCACCATTGAAACCCTTTTTGGGATTATAGGAGTTTTGAACCCATATGATATTTTTTTTTTTCTAAATCTGGATCTTTGTGACCTTATGAATAGTCTGGATGGAAAATAAATTCCATGGTGGGCCCTCTAAATTTTAACAATGTGAATCATTGTCACCACTGCCATATGTGGTATGGTCCAGATGATCCTTGAATATGATTCATTTATTTTGAAATAATGCTCTAAATTGATCTCTAGTAGTAGATGGATGGTGTTGTTGGAATCGGCCCATATGACATATTTGGGGGCCATGGGTTAAGGCCGATTTGATGTATTTGGGGGCTCAATTGGCTCGGCCCACTCGACTCGGCCCATTTGACTCGGCCCATTTGAGGCCCCATGAGATGTATGTGAGCACCTTATGTAGGCCCACTTTGATATACAAGAGGCCCATGTGATTGGGCCCATCTTAATATATTTGTGGCCCGTTGTTGAGGCCTACCTTGATATATTTACGAGACCCATGTTATGAGGCCCATTTGATGTACTGGAGGCCCATCGGTCGAGGCCCAATAGGACGCACATAAGGACCATTGTAGTGTGATTCCACCATGGTATATGTGTTGACCTTTATAGCGAGCTATGCCTTGGGAGCAATGATGGTTTGATGTCTACATTGTAGGATGATGTTGGTTAAATGTCTACATTGTCACTCTCCCTAGGGCCCATTGTTAGGCCCATACTTATAGTGTGTAGGCTGTCTAGGCCCATCTTTGTTATGAATAGAGCCCATTACCACATAACATGTTTAGTATAGATCCGTGATTCATGATCATACGCATCATATGTATGCCTGACGTGAAGAGTGACTGATCATAGCATATGCCTTTGGGTAGATTGTTTATGGGCTCCTTGATAGGCGGAGTTACCCCACATAAGTGCGCGGTACGCACAGGATTGTTGCATGTCTGGTAGAGTGATTCATGCACTTGCATGTGTATCATTATGATTATTATATGCCCTAGCGACATCAGGGCCATAGCCTCCACAGACACATCGTAGGTGGCCAGGTTGGATACCAGAAATACTGTTTCTAACATTGGGGCACTATAGATGTCCCTGAGTGAAAATTTCTGAACCCGATGGTACCAGAGGATGACTCCAATGTCGAGACTAAGTAGATATATGAGCGCATGAGGGCCGAATACCAGGAGGTCGCATCTCCCACTGTGTCGTGGTCGGTTGGAAAGGGGTGTGGCCTTACTCACCCGAGAGTAGGGGCAATACTAGGCTGAGTTTGACCAGCTCGTGAATGGGTTCGCTATTGACGTGCTGGATAGGTATTGGCAGACTATTGGCCAGGCGGATAGTGAGGTTTCTTATGCTCACTTGGACTGTGTAGCTTGGAGAGTGGCAGTGCCATTTGGAGTGTACTAAACCCCGGTGATTATCCAGAATGAGAACTGTACTGATATATGATGAGGATTGGCATGCTTGAGTCGCATCTCACATTGTATGGCCTTGTTATGGCCGATAACATTCATATCTTGTACCGCATAACCTTGGTACGGCTGATTGCATTCATGTATCCATCAGCATGATTCAGCATTACTCTGACCTTGCATTTTGAGTACGCTCATATTGCGCACACACTTACGCCACCCTCTAAGCTTTCTATAAGCTTATGCACGATTGATGCACGCAGTGATGCTAGGACACGATCGTAGCCTCGTCGAGTTGGTGCGTGCAATCGAGCTTTTGGAGTTTCGTTATTACTACTTTCTTGTATTTTCCTTTCATACGTATTGTACTCAAAAGTTTTTATCACAATGGATTTTGTGATGGTGTTCTTGTGGTTATTGTTTATGGGTTATGCTTATACTAAATTAAAATCATGTTTGAAATCCTCCTTGTATGATCCCAGGATCGGAACACGGTGTATGGGTGCCGGGAGCCAAGAATGCGGTACTATGGAGGCGTCGGCGCCAGATTCGGCTATCGAAAATTTTATGAGCCCGGTTTTCGAGTTTGGGGCATGATAGAAGTTGGTATTAGAGCATAACTTGCGAATAACCAAAAACAACATCACATGTTTGCTATGAATTTAGGACGATTAAGTTCGAGTGCGTAACCTTCGATTGAGTTCCCTAACGTGCCCTCGAGAGTTTTCAAAGTTGATAGACACCTTTGTTCTTTTTATAGGACATGCCACGCAGGAGAGTGACCCGATCGACTACTGCTCCACCACCTAAGGCTCTAGCTTTACCATCTACGACTCCCGTTTCACCCCCAGAGATCCTTACTCCCCAGCCTGAGGATGTTGTTCCTCCACCGAGGCCGATGCGGATTCGACCGTGCACTTGTGAGTGCCTCTCGATTATAGCAGATGTTATAGTGCATGTGCGCACCGAGGCAGGGCCGACGCCCGGTTGTTTTACTAACTCAGCCGAGCAGAGCATGCAAGCGCCCTTCTTTAAGAGTTCGAGACAACTTGATCCTCCTCATTTCCGGGCGAGCTAAATTCGATTGCGGTGAGAGATGACGCTCCGATGTGGAGAAGATTTTGATACTATGGCATGTACGACCAAGCAGCGAGTCCGGTTGGCTATATTCCTTCTCCAAGGTAAGGCCAGAGCACCGGTGGACCTCCGTTACCCACGTCGCAGGACCTAATTATGTCTGGACATGAGAGGACTTTATCGACCGATTTGAGGAGCAAGATCTTCCCGACCCCATTCGTCATCGGCCACGTTGGAGTTTGAGACTCGGTGTAGGGGACATGGCCGTGGTACGACGCATCTGTTTTGTGGTGATATCGAGGTTCGCGCCATATTTGGTTAATGATAAGGGGTGAAAGGCCCGTTTCGAGAATGACTTACGTTACGGTCTTCGAGTTCGTGTTATTGGGCATGAGCTCCGACCTTTCAGGCGGTAGTACGAGGGCCTAGATTTAATGAGACTGAGTGGGCCGACACACAGAGCAATCGAGATTAGAGGAGAGGTAGGAAAAGGCAGGCCCCCTCCAATAGCTCCCATCAGCAGCACCCAGAGGTATGGAGCCACTCCCCTGCTAGAGCACTAGCGACCCCATCAGCAACGCCACCCCAACAACCATTTGTAGGGACCTATTTTGGATATGGTGGGACAGGGCACGCGTGTATAAGTGCCCTCGCCCTTATCTACGAATCGAAAAGGCCACAAGAGCCTCCGTAGCTGCAGCCTACCCCAGACGTGACCTCATTATCGGCTACCGCGGCCACCTCAACCGCCGAGGCCCCAGCAGTAGCAGAGACAGCAGTATAGGGCGCCGCAGAGGCATCGGTAGCACCGGGGACCTCGGAGGGGACAAACACTTCCCCGGCCCGGCTCAAGCAAGGTTCTACGGCTTAGCAGACCCGCAGACCTCCGGAGGAGTCATTGAGGGTATACTTCTTGTCTCTTCATGCATCACCCGAGTATTATTCGATTAGGTGCTTCACACTCATTCATGTTTGAGAATTTTTACCAATCGACTGGATTGCCGACAGAGTCTGCTCGAGAGGGGTTGATCGTATCGACGCCCTTAGGGAAGACTACATTATTGGGCCGCTTCTGTTCATCTTACCCCATGCTAGTGGGAGAGATTTTCTTACCCGTCGACTTATATGTGCTACCGATGTCAGATTTCGACGTTATCTTGGGCATGGATTGGCTTATCGAGTACCACACCATATTGGAGTGTTCCACGAGGACAGTCACATTCTGTATACCAGGCTTGCCGCAGTTCCAGTTCGTTACAGAGCCCCGGGGATAGCCATTGTCTTACTTGATGTCCTGGAAGAGCCCGTTGCCTTGTGTATCGATCAGTTGCGGTTGTCTGTGACTTTTCTGACATGTTCCAGGAGATTCCGAGATTGCCGCCGCGCCATCATATTGAGTTCAGATTGATCTCGTGCACGGTACCGCGCCTATCTTGAAGGCCCCGTACCATATGGCATAGATGGAGTTGCGTGAGTGTAGCGTTGGACGAGTTGGGTAATTTGGGATTTATTCGTCGAGCGTTCTCCGTGGAGAGTGCCGTACTCTTTGTCAGAAGAAGGATGGCTCATTGAGGTTCTGTATGGATTACCGAGTTCAACCGGGTCACGATCAAGAGTAAGTACCCGCTCCCGAGGATAGATGACTTATTTGATCACTGTAGGGTGCACAGCTTCTTTTCAAGATTAACTTGCTTTTCGGTTATCATCGATTCGAGTTCGAGAGGAGGACATCCCAAATACAGCTTTCAGGATGAGTTATGGTCATTTTGAGTTTCGGGTCATGTCCTTCGGACCGACCAATGCACCCGTGGTCTTCATGCGGTTGATGAACGAGGTCTTCCGTCCATATCTCGATCAATTTGTTGTGGTCTTCATCGATGACATTCTGATATATTCGAGGACCCGTGAGGATCATATGCAGCATCTTGAGATCGCTTTACAGACCCTCCGTGCCTACTAGTTGTATGTGAAGCTGAAAAAGTGTGAGTTTTGGCAGGAGGTGGTGAAATTCCTCGGTCACGTGGTGATGAGAGAGGGTGTCACAGTGGACCCCTCAAAGGTTGAGGCAGTGCGTTAGTAGGGTCAGCCCACGACTGCATTCGAGATCTGTAGTTTCCTTGGTTTAGCGGCATACTATCGGCATTTCATTAAGGGCTTCTCCCATATTGCAGCCCCGTTGACCAGGTTGACTCGGAAGGGCGTAGATTTTGTTTGGACTGATACATGTGAGTAGGCATTCGTGGAGCTGAAGGACCATCTGACGTCCATTCCTATCCTCACTCTTCCCTCTAGGAGTGATGGATTTGTTGTATTTACCGATGTTTCACGTATTGTTTTAAGCATTGTCCCGATGCAGCACGGTAGACCTGTAACCTTCGCGTCTCGTCAGCTTAAGGTCCATGAGCTGAACTACCCCACACATGATTTGGAGCCGGCGGCAGTCGTTTTCGCACTTAAGGTGTGGAGATACTATCTCTATGGGGTTAAATTCGACCTCTTCTCCGACCACAAGAGCTTGAAGTATCTATTTTCTCAATCTGAGCTGAACATGAGGCAGAGACGCTAGATAAAGCTTCCTGAATGACTATGATTTTAACCTCCGGTACCACCCGTGCAAGGTGAATGTGGTGGCGAATGCCCTCAGCCATCAACCATGAGGCATGGTGGCACATATGATGATTTAGGAGTGGAGGATGCTCCAGGATATATCAGAGTATGACTTCGATTTTGGTCTGCAGCCTTCTATCGTTCAACTATTGAGCCTGTTGATTCAACCCTCTCTTGTCGCAAGGGTGATCGAGGCTCAGACAGATGATTCGTTACAGGATTATCGAGCAGAGGGCATTTGAGAGTCAGACAGATTGACAAATTGGTGCCGATGGTGGACTTCGCTTAAGAGGCCGATTATGTGTCCCGAATATTCCAGAGTTGCGTAGAGATCTAATGATCGAGGCACATCGATCACAATTTTCTATCCACCCTGGCTCCACAAAAATGTATCGTGATATGAGGAGACAGTATTTTTGGGCGGGGATGAAGCGCTAGATTGCCGCTTTGTGGCCGAGTGTGACACGTGCGGTGTGTCAAGGCCGATCATCGGAGACCCCCTGGTCTATTGGACCTTATGTAACGCCCCGAAATTTGGGGGTCGAGCATAACTCAGCTCCCGAGTTCCAAAACATCACTTATGCAACATATTTAGTGATGGATGTATGTTGTCTGTATTAGTGCATAAAACATTGAATAGATTAAGCCAAAGTACAGATATAATTCAGGGATAAGTGAGGAAAGTAAGCGGAAGACTTAAAGAAATATATATATGCGTACATGTGCTAATCCCTGAAATACATACACATACCAGGTCATAATGTAAGTGTCGCTATCAAAATTACAAGTATCAAATTACATCATTTAATTCTCAAAAGAAATCCCAAAGATCCCTCGCATCGAAGAAGGCTCACTAGAACCCGTCTGAAAACCGCATAAAAGAGAAAGCGCCTCATCATCCTCGATCTCCCGCTCGTCCCGAGGTCTCATCAACATCTCGTAGCTAAGATCGAGTCCGGTGGGTGTTTAACACCGCCTAACGTGGGAGTGAGTGATCAACTCGGTGAAACAATAAAGCAAAGGTTAACATGTTATCAGTTCAATCAAGTAGTAATGATAAAGCGAACAATTAAACAAGTCCTAAGTACTCTTGTTAATGCAAGGATGTATGCGGTATGATGCATGCCCTCGCGCGTACACCCTCGGCGTCTTCATCTTACGTTACGCATGACATCGCCTCAAAGTGCGCCACATCTACAAAGCACATGCAAATGCGGTGCATGAACATGATTACCAAGTTGTTATTAGTCATTTTCATACGGCAGGGATTGGGAAGCTAAGATACCTTCCTCATGTCACCATCCAAACAGTTGATCCATACTAGGGTCGTCAGTCTAGACATCTCATACGATCATATGGTTTTAGTCGTGCAAAGGGCTCGTCACCAATCAATGCACGCTTATCATACCTTTCTTACTACACTAAGGCTCGTCACCTCGGTGTTGTATCCAGGCATGCTCGAGGTCACGACAAAGGGCTCGTCCACCAATCAATGTAGGCCGATTGCGCGAATATAGTGTCCCATACTACCATAATCGGCTCATGAGTTTGGTTGCTCACCGGTCACTACGAGGAGGCTCGTTACCCCAGCGTAGGCCGACGGCTCGACCACGGTGTCCCATACCACCATGTCCGGCTCATGAGTCTTAGCGGATCATGGTACCATGGTTAATAGGATTTCATCCTGGTAAGTTCGGTACCCTAGATTCAAACAAGAGCGTCCATACATGGTGAACATACATCGGACAATCGGATTACTTGACGAACTTGACTAGTATGAGCGCACATTGGGTTGAACGACATAGAGTGCACAAACACTCTGCGTGGCCAAACCACTACCGCCAACTCTAATACGACTCAGGATCGTCTAATCACGTCCTTTGTGGCGAAAGCAATCTTAGCCACGAACTTAAGGCCGATTATCGATTTCCTGGACTATCCATAGTCCCAAACACATTACACTACAACAGATATTCGTATTGAATGTAGAACAGTAATGGAACAACAACTTCAACCATGTAGCATATGAGTACTTGAAGAATATCGACTTAACATGAATGTAAGCATAAGTAATGCTTGAACTTAAATAGCAAGGAATGTAATAGCATGTAGGAAATCATACACAACAGTAGGAGTGTTGAGAATCACTTCTCGACACCCGCAATTAGGTTAATATATCACACTTTAGTTCATTCAGGCATTTCTACAGACACTTAGAATACCTAGCTCACTATACATGACGTATGTTGAAATACACACATTTGGACAATTCCTTTTGCCAAGGAGTTGTCGCACATACCATTAGCATAAGTACACGACAAATAATCATGGCAAACACAGGTTCATATTTTATACGCATACGGTACTTTATACATACACATAGAATACTCAAATCTCAATATAACACATGCATATCAGGAACACAAAATAAACATATCATTTAGCATGTGAAATCTCATCCATAATAAGAATAAACCATTCATTGGCATTGAAAGCCTTGAAAACCATAACCTATATGATTAAAGTCCGCACCTTAATCCAGAAATGGAACACCGATCTGATTTAGATGATATGTCTTCGTCAACGGCGACAAGATAACCTAAAGCAAGAATAGAGATGAGCTACAACAACACAAAGACTATTCTAAGCTCTAACACAGATTAGGGTTAGGTTAACTTACCCAAAGATAACTCAGAATCGCCGGAATAACGATTCAAAAGTGAAGGTTTAAGGATGAAGAAGAACAGGAAAGAATATAAGATGATTCACCAACTTCTCTCTCACTTTCTCTCTCTTTTCCACTCTCTTTCTTAGCTAGGGTTAGGAAATTCGTATAGAAAAGAGAGCTAGGGTTTTAAGGTCTATAAATAGGCCTAACATTGATGAAAATAACCCCAGGGCCAAGGTATACTTAGGGTATAACCAAAACAAGCCTCTCTCGATCCAATGGAGCACTTCCGGTGGGCCTATAACCATGAAAGGTAGGACTTAAGCTCACTGACCATGGATCTAGGTCAAGCTGAGTTTTCGTACCGACCGGATCTTAAGATCACCATGACGGACCACACTCAAATCAACGGTCACCGAATCTCGATCAGTCCACAAGCACAAGGACATGCCCGGGCCACCTGGTCGTGCGTAGGGTGAAATGGGTTAGAATCCAACAGTCAGATTGCTTAAAATCGTCGCGCAAGCGACATGACTCAGATTTCATAAAATCTTATTAAATTTCCAACCGTTCTCACACTCTTCACTCCAAACTCAATCAAATCGACCCAGGACATCACCTGGACTTAATTTTTGAGGTGATAACCAAGTCCAACATGGTGACCGCAATAGCCTAAGATCATCGCTATCGGACTTTCGACGCGCGGTCCAGGTCCGATCCAGAACTTTCAAAAATTCTCAAGAGCAACTGGACTTAGCGATGAATCCAAGATTTCAGAGTAACATAGCGCTAACTATTCTACAGGTTTTAAGTCAAGCAGATCAAATTTAAAGTGATTGATGCAAATTTCACAAGCAATCGAGTATAGCGCTAATTACCCCAAAAAACTACTAAGGAAAGAATAGAGTTAATACTTGAGTCTTGGCACAAAATTTTCAGGGTCATTACACATAGAGCGCCACGACGTGGAAGTGGGAGCACTTATCTACCGATTTTATCATGGGTTTGCCGAGGACTCAGTGTGGTCATGACGCCATCTGGGTTGTAATGGATCGTCTAACGAAGTCGGCACATTTCCTTGCGATTCGTGCGACTTGGCCTTTGGACCAACTTGCGAGGTTATTCATTGAGGAGATTGTGAGACCGCACGGCATTCCAGTCTCGATCGTTTGACCGAGACCCGAGGTTCATGTCTCGATTTTGGAGGAGCTTTCGAATGACAATGGGGTCTCAGTTTTGGAGCTTAGCACTGCGTATCATCCGCAGATCGATGGCCAGACCGAGAGGGTCAATCAGATCCTTGAGGACATGCTTCGAACTGCGTGATTGACTTCGGGAGTAGCTAGGATGAGCATCTGCGATTAGCTGAGTTCGCATACAACAACAGCTATCAGGCGACCATTGACATAACTCCTTTTGAGGCATTATATGGCAGACTATGCAGATCTCCGAGTTGTTAGACCGAAGTTGGAGAGCAGCGTCTCCTAGGTCCCGAGCTTGTGCAGTAGACGTTAGAGGTTATCGATATCATTAGGCAGAGGATGCGCACAGCTCAGAGCTAATAAAAGAGTTTTGCTGATTGCCGGTGTCATCCTTTGGAGTTCACTGTTGGGGACAGTGTATCTAAAGGTCTCCCCCATGAAGGGCGTAGTTCGATTTAGAGCAAATGAAAAGTTTGCCCTGAGATTCATAGGACCTTTCAAGATCGCTGAGCGCATTGGTGCCGTGGCCTATCGGCTTGCCTTACCATCTCAGTTGTCTAGCATCCACAACGTTTTCCACGTCTCTATGTTGAGGAACTGTGGGTCGACATAGTTCCTATTATCGATTGGCGGCCATTAGAGGTTCGTGAGGACGCTTCTTACATTGAGCGGCCGATTCGTATCCTTGATCGAAAGGAGCAGTCCTCCAGACCAAGGTCGTTCCCTTAGTGAAAGTTTAGTGGGGTCACCATTCTATTGATGAGGCGTCTTGGGAAGCACGAGGCCGAGATTCGAGAGCGCTATTCTCATCTCTTTAATGATTGATCATATGTTGTATCTTGTGTTGTCTTTGATTTTATTGATGATGTCTTGTTCCTCTTTTATTATAAGTTATGTTTCCTTGCAATGATTGTGTAAATTTCAAGGATAAAATTTTTATTTGGAGGAGAGCCGTAAGACCCGTATCTTAGTTTGTACCATTCCATAAGCTTCCACGATCCTCTCGTCGAATTTCGGCAACCCTTGACCCGTATCGATGTTTGCGCACGATCTTAAGTCGGGTCCCGCATACCAAGTTGACTCGAACCAAAACTTATATATTACGACGCATCGTCACCGCGGTTCCAATGTCGTGACTTGCGCACCGAACTGATACCCAGGTCAGAAGATGTGGGCCTGCGTTTAATTCGAAGAAAACGCTGCGCGTTGCGAATTTTGAGAAAATCTCTACAACATGTCCCATCAATCAATCACTCATGTCAAGTACAAGTCAAGTATAAGCCATACCTAAGTACAAGCAACCCATCTCTCCCATTCCCAAAGTCAACTCTCTCTCTCTCTCTCTCTCTCTCTCTCTCTCTCTCTCCACCCATCCCTTTCTTACAACACCATCACTCCACCCATCACCCATCACCCATCACTCCTCTCTCTCTCATTCCATCTCTCCACTTCCAAGCAACCCAACGCTTCACACATCCAAGCACTCCCAAGTTTTCCCTAAAACATCAAGTGTGGCCCACCCTCTCATCCCTCATCCCCATTCTCAAGTTTTCCCAAAAACATCAAGTGTGGCCCACCCTCTCATCTCTCATCCCCACCATCAAAATTCCATCATCCATCGTCAAAAAAAAAAAATAATTAGCTTGGTTCAACAAGCCTTGGGTGGACCATTCATATAGGCCCCACCTTGATGTATGTATATAATCCATACCATCTATCCTCTTTCTTTGCTCATTTTAGGCGTTGAAATAAAAAAATGAGACCAACCCGATTTCCTGGCGGGCCATAGTATAGAAAATGGCACTTCTACCGTTGAAATATACCCCGAGGTTTCTGTACACCAAAACCCATCGAATATTGGGCTTGATAGGTTTGTATTGAGCCATGGAAACTAATGGCCGGGTTAGATTTCCTTGATGCGGGCCCTACTTGTGAAAAACCACAGGAAAACCACAGGAAAACATTTTTAAAAAAAAATATATATATATATATATATATATATATATATATATATATATATGTGTGCAACAATCCGATTCAGCACGCAAGACACGCCCGATCGGGACGGATGGGGACCACGGGTCCCAGCCGTGGACCCCACCTTGATTTTTTAGAACATCAATACCGTGCATTCTGATGGCCCCCTTCTGATCAGTGGCCACCCCAAAAATCAACCATATCCACAACTCAGGTGGCCCACATCATAGGAAACAGTGTTGATTAAATGGCTGCCATTGGAACCCCTTTTGGGTAGTATAGAGGTTTTGGGTCAATATGAAATTTGTTTTCTTCTTCTATAGGGTACGTGTGACCCTATCAACAGATTGGATGATAAATAAGCATTACGGTGGGCCCCACGTGGGACCCACTTGTATAGGCAGGGTTGGCCGGTGCGTCTCATAGCAGCTGTTCAGCTGCTGTTGATGTCACCAAGCTCTGGGGACCCCACCATATGTGTTGCGTCCCAACTTCCATCTGAATGGTGGAAATCCACCTGGGACAGTGACGTCTGTGGACCCCACCATGATACATGTATCCACCATGATACATGTGTTGTATCCTAACCGTCCATCCATTTGACAAGATTGTCTCAAGGCTTGAGACTTAGAAAAATAAAAAAGACAGATCCATCTACCAGATGGACCACACTAAAGGAGGCAGTGGATTGGGCACCCACCATTAAAACCCTTTTTGGGATTATAGGAGTGTTGAACCCATTTGATATTTTTTTTCCTAAATTTGGATCTTTATGACCTTATGAATAGTTGGATGAAAAATAAATTCCATGGTGGGCCCTCTAAATTTTAACAGTGTGAATCATTGTCACCACTGCCATATATGGTATGGTCCAGATGATCCTTGAATATGATTCATTTATTTTGAAATAATGCTCTAAATTGATCTCTAGTAGTAGATGGATGGTGTGGTTGGAATCGACCCACATGACATATTTGGGGCCCATGGGTTAAGGCTGATTTGATGTATTTGGGGGCCTACTCGACTTGGCCCACTTGACTCGGCCCATTTGAGGCCCCATGAGATGTATGTGAGCACCTTATGTAGGCCCACTTTGATATACAAGAGGCCCATGTGAATGGGCCCATCTTAATGTATTTGTGGCCCGTTGTTGAGGCCTACCTTGATATATTTACGAGACCCATGTTATGAGGCCCATTTGATGTACTGGAGGCCTATGGGTCGAGGTCCAATAGGACACACATAAGGTCCATTGTAGTGTGATTCCGCCGTGGTATATGTGTTAACCATTATAGTGGGCTATGCCTTGGGAGCAATGATGGTTTGACGTCTACATTGTAGGATGATGTTGGTTAATTGTCTGCATTGTCACTCTCCCTAGGGCCCATTGTTAGGCCCATACTTGTAGTGTGTAGGCCGTCTAGGCCCATCTTTGTTATGAACAAAGCCCATTACCACATAACATGTTTAGTATAGATCCATGATTCATGATCATACACATCATATGTATGCCTTGATGTGAGGAGTGATCGATCATAATATATGCCTTTGGGTAGATTGTTTATGGGCTCCCGATAGGCGGAGTTACCTCACATGAGCACACGGTAGGTGCAAGATTGTTACATGTCTGGTAGAGTGATTCCTGCACTTGCATGTTTGTCATTATGATTATTATATGCCCAGCGACATCGGGGCTATAGCCTCCATAGACACATCGTGGGTGACCGGATTGGATACCGAAAATATCGCTTTCTAGCATCGAGGCGCCATAGATGTCCCCGGGTGAAAATTTAGAACCCGATGGTACCAAAGGATGACTCCAACGTCCAAGACCGAGTGGATATATGAGCGTGTGAGGGCTGAATACTAGGAGGTCGTGCTCCCACTATGTCGTGGTTGGTTGGAAAGGAGTGTGGCCTTACTCGCCGAGAGTAGGGGCATTACTAAGCTAAGTTTGACCAGCTCGTGAATGGGTTCACTATCGACATGCCGGATAGGTATTGGCGGACTATTGGCTAGGCGGATAGTGAGGTTTCTTATGCTCACTTGGACTATGCGGCTTGGAGAGCGGCGTGCTATTTGGAGTGTACTAAACCCTGGTGATTATCCGAATGAGAACTGTACTAATATATGATGAGGATTGACGTGCTTGAGTTGCATCTCACATCACATGGCCATGTTATGGCCGATAGCATTCGTATCTTGCACCGCATAGCCTTGGTACGGTGATTGCATTCATATACTCATTACCATGATTCCACATTACTTTAACCTTGCATTCTCGAGCACACTTATATTGCGCACACACTTACACCACCCTCTAAGGTTTCTATAAGCTTATGCACGATCGATGCATGCAGTGATGCCGAGGATGCGGTCGTAACCTCGTCGAGTTGGAGTGTGCATTGAGCTTTTAGAGTTTTCGTTATTATTGTCATCTTGTATTTCCCTTCATACGCATTGTACTCAAAGTTTTTTATCACAGTGGATTTTGTGATGGTGTTCTTGTGGTTATTGTTTGTGGGTTATGCTTATGGTTATGTTCATTACGAATCAAAATCATGTTAGAAATCCTACTTGTAGAATCCCATGATCGGAACCTAGTGTATGGGTGCCGGGAGCTAAGAATTGGGTATTACGGAGGCTGTCAGCGTCGAATTCAGTAATCGGAAATTTTGTGAGCCCGATTTTCGAGTTTGGAGCATGACATGAATGGTGATTTCCTTTTGTTCTTTGATAGCCTCTCTAATTTTTAGAGTTAGTTCCTTGATCTGTATCAGGGCCTTGAAGAAACCTACAACATCAACTTGATCTTATTGTTTAATTGTGATAAGGGAGATCTCACAATTTTAGTAGAAAATAAGAAACTAAGGACCGGTTCACATTCATCAGATTCAAAAGGATTTAAATCCTTTAGGTTCCAAAATGCACTTCATTTTTGCAGGGAGCAAGCTGTGCCCCTTCACATAACATTTAGCTTTTTCAAAACAATCAAAAATATGAGATTTTTCTAATACGAATTTTCAAAATCCTCTTTTAATTTCAAAAATTTTTCTTTTTAAAGTTTTAGCTTGACACAATCTTACAACTCTCCTTGTATAGGGCATTATATTCATCCCGAAGATCATCTTCATTATCATTCTTAGGGTCACTCCTTTGAGATTCAGATGTATCGCAACTTTGAGGAAGTGACTCTGGATAGAGTCATTAAAGCCTTGACTTCATTTAAAGTTTCAGGTTCTGATTCATCCGACTCAAAAGAAGCTTTAGAGCTAGATGATTCATCCCATGCGGCTAACATGCCTTTTCGCTTTGGCTTGTCCCTCTTTGGACACTTATTTGCCAAATTCCCATATTCATGGCGTTGAAACATCTGACTATCTTTTAGAGATTTCAGTTTTAGATTTACCTTTTTCTTCTCGGAGGGTTTTGAAAATCAACTCTTTTCTTACTTTTAAAAATCTTATAAAACTTTTCGCAAGTAAAGCCATATTATCCTCTAAGTTTTCATAATCAGAATTAACATTATCATGAGAAGTAGATTTGGATGATTTAAGAGCTATATACTTACCTACTGGAGCTTTGAAATTTAACTCATATGTTTGAAGTGAACCAACAAGTTCTTCAACCTTCATATGATCTGTGTCTCTAAGTTCCTGAATAGCAATCACCTTGGAATTAAATCTCTCAGGAAGTGATTGCAGTATTTTTGCACAAACTTTACTTTCTAGGATACCATCTCCAAGACCCCATATAGAGTTCACTATATCATTTAGTTTCATATACAAGTCCATGAAAGACTCATTTTCTTCTATACGTATTTCCTTAAACCTAGTAGTGAGGATCTGAACTTTAGACTTTTTGACAATTAATGTACCCTCGTGTATCATTTCAAGAATGTCCAGGCTTGTTTAGCAGTATCACAAGAAATGATTCTTTTCAATTCATCGGTGATAGTGCACAAGTGATTGCATTTAAAGCCTTAGCATTTGCACTGCTCTCATTTTTCTGAAGAGTAGTCCACATGTAAAACGGTGTTTCCTTCATGGACTTGGTTCCATCACTGCCTAGAACCTCAGACATTGGTGGTTTCCATCTAGTCACCGTGGCTTGTCACACACTTTCATCAATGGATTTCAGAAATATCCTCATCCTAGCTTTCCAATAAGCATAGTTGGAGCCATCAAACGGTGGTGGCCTTGTAATAGATAGGCTATCAAAATTTGATATCCTGAAAGCTCTAGATCGATAAGCTCAGGAAATAAATCCAATAGAATGAGTAACTTAGCTCTAATACCACTTGAAAAGGGCGAGCTCTCAGTCCTAGAGGGGGAGGGAGGGGTGAATAGGACTATGTCAAATAAAAATTAAACGCGGAAAATAAATGCAGATAACTGGAACAAATAGCAACTTGAAACGTAATAGTATTGAGAGGTTGATACAAACGTTGTTCAAAGGACAACCTTACACCAAAAACCAAGGTTTATGGTAGGACAACCTGATTTCTTGAACGCAGTAAGGATCAAAAACTCAAACCAATGCAAAGAGTAATAGAAACAAATCTAGCTATTACAACATTCACCACAAATATATGAAATAAGTACAAGCATTCACCACATACATCATCACCATCCAATCTCTAAGAATTATAGTGGTTCGGTGTGTACACCAACTGTTCTAAGTTTTCCAAGGTTCACCTTAAAACCTTTACAATTGCGTTTTTAATTGGCTATCACAATTAAAAACTCCACGCTGAGATTTTCTAGCTATCTCAGTAATTAAAAACCCCACGCTAAGATTTTCTGACTATCTCAGTCAAAACCACAGTAGAGATTTTCTAGCAATCTTAAAAACCAAAATCTGTAATTGAAAATATTTATCTGTAGATTCTCTTTAGATGTAGCTTGGAAGTACCGCTTCTTGATAATGAAGATGTCCAATGTTCAATCACTTAAATGGAAGGGTTCTAGGTCTAAATGATTTTTAAATTAAATCAACCTTGGGCTACTTTGATTCAATTTCTTGGATCTCAAAAAGGGTAGAATAGAATTCCCTTTTATCAAATCAGATTGAAGTAGTAAGAGATCAAGAAATTAGAAATCAAAAGGCTATAAAAGGAATCTTAAATTACCGTATAATAGCTTAAAAATCACAGGGACTTATCTCTCAGAGCGGTGGCTTGAATTGGCTTGGAATGGATGAAAAAAGCTGAGAAAAGTCCTCTATTTATAGATTGAAAAACGGTTCCCTCGACTGGTCTAAGGTCAGCCTTGAATGGTCCTAGGAGCAACCAAATTTCAAAAATTATGGCGCGGTCGGATAAAACTGACCCTCAACTGATCGAGTGGGGCCCAAAATGGTTGCGAGTCGAGCCCTGCTTGACTGGTCAAGACAGTCTCCAGCAGGGTGCTTGACTAGTTTAAGACCTACCATAAAATTTTAAAATTTTGAATATAAACCTTGGACTGGTTGAGCCAGTGCCTGGACTAGTCAAACATTGACTAGGACTAGTCGACACAAAGCTTATAGACAGCACAATGACCGATTTTAAATATGCAATATAAGTGACCTAATCCTAAGGTCTTTCTAAGGTCATTTATACCTCAAATGTTGAACATTGAACTTGTCGCTTCGGTAGATCCGGTAGATCTTCTTCTTGAAGTACTTGAGGCTTGATCTTGTATACTTGAAACCTTGAATATTTTCTAGACCATGAAGTGTACTTGAACTAGACCTTGCACTTGAAGTAGCACTCGAACTTGGTCTTGAACTTGATCATGTACTTGAGCTTGGTCTTTTGAACTTGAATATGAACTTTAACTTGACCTTTGAGCTTGATAAAGCAGTTGAAGTTGATGTAGGACTTGAAGGTGAACTTTCCATCACTTGTAGAAGTCCGTCATTCCTAAGTGGTTTGTCACTACAAAATTTGACAATATAAGGTACTAGACATACAACATAGCACTTACAAACATAGCTCGGCTGGGAGATTCCAAAGAGGAGGACAATTGCGGCAACTTGTCGATTACCTCGGTGAAGATTACTATCCGATAGAGGAGTAGTTATCTAACGTACTCTCCTCAATCGTAGTTATTCGGATGAGTTCCCGATTTGTCAACCTCTCGGTTGAACTGTGGTGAGAAGCATCCTAATCGGATCGAATAAATCGAATATTAAGCACTAGGGGTAAAGTTTGAGTGGTAAAATTGTGTTTGGTTCGTTGTCGCCAATGACATTCCATTATAACATGGTTTTCATGTTGCCTTCCAGCTTTCAAGCACGACCCACTCAACCAAACACAATGAAAGGGGATGTGAAATATTGCATAATTTTCCCCTGTTGTAACTTGGTTTTATGAGAATTAATATGCTTAATTTTACTTATTACGTGTATTCTCTCTTGTGAGGTGATTTTGAGAGTTTAAGGTGAAACAAATGCTAAAAGCATAGATTTGATGCTCAAGAATTACCTAAGTGAGGATTGGATCTTTGGTGGCCAAGATTAAAGAATTCAAAGTCCAATATCCAAGAAAACTAAGTAAATAAGGAAGAAAATTGAGATTGCAAAGTGCATAAATCAATAACTGCTAAACTTGATAGTTCAATGACATTGAACATAGCTTCGATGCCACCGAAGCAAGTGGTCGATGCCATTGAAGGAGGCTCAATCACATTAGAAATTCAGGAAAATCAAGTTTGGTTGTTGGACAAAAAGATGCAGTTATCGATTCCATCAAAGCCAGTTTGATGACATCAAAATTATCAGGAAATATGTTACTCGCTGGACTATTTCAGATGATTCTCGATTCCATCGAACACATATTTGATGACGACGAAGCCAATTTGATGTCATCGAAGGTCAAGCAATCTCATCAAAGGACTTACGCAATGCGAACAATTTACACGCGAAACAATTTCCAAATTCAAATCGAACTCAATGTCAGGGCTTCAATGCCATCGAAGTCTCGTTGAAGGTGCCATTGAAGTTGCGTGAATTTACTTTGGTTTTGAAGTCAGTTCTTGCAAACTTATAAATAGTGATTTTCTAGGTTCTCCTAAGCATGAATTAGGGTTAGAAGAGTCTTCCCAAGGAGTGGTAGAAGCTCAAGGAGTTCTTTCTTCTTCTCCAATCTTCTTCTTCTAGTTGGTATTTATGGTTTTATTTGAGATTTTAGTTTCAGTCATGTATAGGAACCGATGACAATCCCCTGCCCAAATCATAGCCCTTGCCCCTGTCAAAATCGCAGCCCTTGCCCTTGTCAAAATCGTAGCCCCCTGCTCAAATCACCTACCCAAATCGTAATCCCAACTCGATCTCACTGCCGCTGCCGTAAAGGTTAAACCCCCTCAAATCTGCCTACCCCTGCCGCTACTTCCAGCCCCATTTCTCTATTGCTGAAGAAGTTAAAGAATCCACAAACAGGTATTTGATTTTCTTTTCCCTTCCTTTGTTTTTAGGGTTAGTGTTTTATATGTTTTCCTTTTTTGAAGGATGAAATCTGCGTAACAGAGATGGTTACATGGAACTGCATGAACATGGTTACATGTTGACCATTGTGGAGTCCTTGCGGGATTCAGTGGCTGCGGAAGGTGGGACATCGCTGCCTTGGGTGCGGTTGGACGAGGGTGAGAGAGATGAGCTGGCTGCGTTTCTTGTGGGGCCTGTGGCAGATGGAGATATCGGTTTTTGGTTCAGGTCTGCACTTCTGATTTCTTCATTTCCATCTCAGAGATCGGTTTTTGGTTCAGGTCTGCACTCTTATCTGATTCAAACTCTCACTCTCTGTAATTTTATCTCAGAATTGATTTTCTGTTTTTCTTTTATTAGATTTTCAAATGTTTCTTGTTTGGCATGGCGAGAATTCAGGTTCTGGTTCTGACTTTGAATACATTCGGTAACACCAAATGGCCCCAGCTAAGGACTCTTTTCAATTGCCGTGTTCATTGTTTTGATCAATGGCAGGATGATGATATAGCAAATAGAAGAAGATCAGCTTTTCAGTTTTCAGTGCAAATATATTTCCTCTTTTGCCTCGTTATACAATGCTTCACATGGGAATATGTACAACAAACTCAGGCTTTCAGTCTGTAGAACTGGAGCTCATGGTTCAGTGGTCCAAATCTTTTATTTGATCAGTGCCGTTGTGGATGTCCCATTCTTAAAAATAAAAATAAAAATAAAATCCAGATAGAATAGGCTTGCCCCAATTGTGGTCCAGCAAATAGACGGGTAAGATGGAAAATACAAAAAATCTACCATTGTTCACAGCGTGGCTGTTAATTATTCGTTGACCAACCAATGGAGTTGGGCCTCCTTTCAACTCATGTGAATGGGTGAGATAAATGGTAAGAAGAACTAGTAGGTTGTTGAACTTGCAACTGGGATGAGTTGTGAATAAAGGTGAAATACCACTCCCAACTCTTGGCTAGTTGGTTCTCTGATGTATGATTCAATGCATCTGGCCTTTGTAATGTGATCTGATGTGACTTTCAATGTGTTTGTTGTTGACATTTATTAGAGATTAGTCAATGCTTAGTCATGCTTATTTTCAGCTTATTGAGCTGTTTTGTTTTATTTTTATATCTCATTTAGCATGTCTAGTCTCTGTGAAATGAAATCTTTTATACTTCCACCTCTCAAAAAAAATAAAAAACTTTTATTCTTCCCATGATTGGCATGGGAGTTGCTTATTCAGTATAATCTTCTATAGGAAAATAGTCCTCTAAGTCTTCAATCTGTACATCACCTGCATCATCTGTACGGTTGGGAGAGGGTCAATGCCCTACTCATAGTGATGGTTATCCTTTAATATTAACAATAATTCAAGATATTTATAAAAGTAACATAAGGGTTCTAATATGTCTCATAGTCCACTAATACAAGGATATAGAATGCGCAAACAACCTACATGAGATGCATGCCTAGCAAAGCATATGGGGCTCATCATACGTAGTGATCTCGGCAATGTAGAATACGATTTATAGAAAACCCAGCTCCCCCTCATCTCATAACTACGGATATTTACTAAGCATGGCCAACGCTACCGTGGATTTACGTGAACTCCTCAAGGTGCACAACATATGAGCTATGTGAATTACATGATACGATTTGATCATGGAGCGACTATTTGCGACATCCAATCCTGGAAGTAATGTGAACTGCATTTGTGAATTACACACATCGATTTGTGTACCACTACCCAAAGGCCCATGGGAGTACGTAACGACCAAGAGGGTCTCTACCTAGAGCACATTACGTCCATGATAGAATATTTGAATCACTAGTTGTGATACATCTTTCACATCAATTGCACTTATAGAGAGATAGATTGAATTATAGGAGTTCTGGAATATTAAGACACATGCCCAAGCCTTAAAGATAAATACCACAAGGCCAATATAATAAAGAGAAGAGTTACAATGGTCAACATAATATAGAGGAGAGTGACAATGGTCAACTCAATAAGAGAAGAGTAGCAATGGCTAACTCAACAGATAGACAAGTGGCAATGGCCAACTCAATAATAAGGAGAGTGGTAATGACCAACTCAATAAAGAGGAGAGTGGCATGGGCCAACTCAATAAATTGATAAAGGCAAGAGCAACGCTTGTATCCATTTCCCTACATAAATTTAAGAAGATCTCATGCAAACAACATTATACTACAATCTCAAGGGCAAATAATTGATGGTAAAACATATAATTGTAGGAATAATTCAAAGTAACTCGAATGCATGTTAAAGGCAAGATGAAACAACATGATGACATATAAGGCAAGGTAAATATAATAACTTAAATTAATGTAAGCCTAAAGGATAAAACCCTCACCTGAAGCTCGACTCAAATCTGGCCCTGACTTAGTCCAGGACCCAGTGAGTCGACTCGAAATCCAAATGGCTAAAATTAAGTTAGGTCCCGATTTATGGTAGTGTTAGCTTAAGCTAATGGATATGGACGAAGACCTTGATTAAGGTATGGTTTGCATGCGCCATACACCTCTCAAGTTAATGAATTTCAACTTAAAGATCCCGAGGTTCAGCGACTCCTTCCATCTAGTCAACTCAATTTGACTCAGTAGAACTCTATACATGGTTTTCTCAAATTTTTGTTTGAATCATGGAGATTAAAATGAATGTTTCTTACTTACACCTGGTGCTGCTGGAGGAAACTAATCTAAATATGGGATCAAGCCAATGACTCAACTTAACGAGCGGCTACGACTACTCATCGCCCGACCTCTCTTTCTTTCTCCTCTTTCTTTCTTTCTTCTTTCGGATCTACTTTCTCCCCTTCTTCCCCACTTCCCTTGTCTGGCAAAAGCATGTCAGTGAACGCCCCCATCTCATGGAGTTTCTTGCACTTGTTTATGCACAGTGCTTCGTTGTTGCCTTTGTGTGGGTTTGAAATCATGCTCCTCATGTTACGTTTGATCCCATCCGTTCATTGTGGAAGGATTCTCTGATGAAGAGACCTCAGACAGACATTCCCGATCATCTCCCTAACGTTTTCTCTTGGTCCCATCGTTCGGTGCTCGATTAGCTAGCCGAACCTCTATTTTTAATGGTAGATTGGTTCTCGTCCCTTCCTGCATTGGGTCTATTCTTTGGGCGGTCTAAAATCATCATCTCCTGATCCTTAGCCCACCATATTTGTGATCCGATCATGTTATACACTTGAACGTAGTATCCGAAGGGCTTACAAACGTGAATTCTAGGATGTTGTTAATGCAGGAAAGATGTGGCGAAAAAACTGACTCCCTATTTTCTTTATTTATTTCGATCTCCTTGGGTGAAATCGAAGCCCTTATTCTTCAGTTTTGAACGGCCCAGATCAACAAGAATCGTTGCATCGGAAACTTGGAAGGCCCCAGATCTCATCGATCGTCCTCATGCGGCGTCCGATTCGGTCGGACAATATGTTGGGTTTTATCTTCCCTTTGGTGTAAATTACCAAAATCTCGGATCAAGGGTGGGGGCCGCGTTCAATGAACAGTTCGGTTAAACCTAATTTGACCCCGTTTTTTTGATGTGGTGAACAGTGGGTGTGCATGCACTACGTGCACCCTCATCCTCAAAGTGTGGTCCACAATGTTATTTCTGAGAAATCTACACCGTCCATTCATTTTTTTCCATTTAATTTAAGGGGTTCGGCCCAAATTTGAAGCATATCCAAAGATCAGGTGGGTTACACTCCATGAAACAGTGGGTCATACTCCATTAAATGGTGGGTGTTGTGATTTACACCATTGAAACCTCTCTAGGCCCTACGGTGAGGTTTATTTGTCATCCAACCTATTCATAAGATCATACAGACACAGATGAAAGGAAAATATTCTCCCATAACCTTCCTTTACTTGATGGACAGCCAAAATCAATGGTTAAGGGGTTGATTTGTCAATTGGGCCACTTTTATAATGATCTAAGGGTTGAAATTTGACGTGTACATCTAATTTGTGATACATAGGCATGGTGTAAAATTTTACTTGAAATGGATCATGGGAATTATGTGTTCTTGAATTCAAGTGTCTACGTTGATGGCATTTTCGTAATTATTGTTGTTCTAAGAATTTTGTGAAATCTAATGGTTCTACATGGTTGTAGGCACATTTTTAAGAAATTATTATAAAAGAACTTATGCCTAAATTATCATGGATGAAGGGTTATTCGTTGATTTAGTTAGTGGAACGTACATGTATTAGACTACATGATCAACAGTCGAATGACTTGATTTATGGGTGGGGATTGTTCTCAAGGGTTAGATACATGTCAAGGATTAAATGTAAGGTTATGATAGTTAGATTGATTTTGTATACATGTATATACCAAGTTAAAATCTTATGGTAATGCTCGAGAACTTTCGATACTCGAGTATCGAAAAGTTCGGGGTGTTACAATTAATCTATCCCCTTAGAACATAATTTTGCCCCCGAAATTTAGTACTTCCATTATCTGAGTCATTTTTCATGCCTCTAAGGAGTCCCTACTTCCCGTGTTCGAGGTAATATGAATAAATGGTCATATTGGGTTTGAGCTCGATACACAGATCCTTTGTCTACATAGTACAGAGGATTTACTGGTATCAGTTCGTAATCCTATTAAATCTCGGTCTTTTGCTTGATCAAGGCATTGGGTCATTGAGATTTGTAAGGACTTTAGAATTCGAGTCAAACCGCATAAATTTCGCTTAAACATGGTTCCATCAGTCCATATTTCCTATTGTTTTAGATTCATGGGGAATCCCATGTACTCTAGGTGTGCATGATTGGCCATACGAATCGGGTCGCTATAGCCTACCCCCCTTAAATAAAATTCTCGACCCCGAGATTTTGTAATCCGACTAACTCATGCAAGCCTTACTTGATTATGGTTCATGATCCTCTAGTCCCGATTCCTTCTACATCTATGGAAAGATCTTCGTTTCACCCCAAAATCCAGATATCCTAACTGGACTAGATGACAATGGATAGGCCAAATCATCCATTCATTGTTGAACTTAAGCTTTAGTGTTGTCATTGTAAATGCCCAAAATCTCTTTATATTTACAGTCTGTCGCTCCAAGAATTTTAACTTTCGATCCATATATCCAATTTATTCAAAATTTAGAGCCTAAGCCCCTGACTTGCTCTTGAGACTCCAAAAAATTTTATGAGGAAAGATTCAATGGTTTGGGTGGTATTTCACCATTGTGAGGTATATAAAATCTTGCTATCCAGTAGCAATTTTTACTAATTTTTGCTATTATCGGATTTTTATGGAAGTTTATATAGATCCAATTGAGGTGGAATTTTAGGGGAAGGTTGATGGAGACCTACATGATCTATTTGGAAAATTTTCAAAATTTTTTGATGTGTCTTCTATCTGCAACTAGTGGGGATTTCCCAATATGTCAGAATTTCATTGAAATAGTAAAAAATCCTAAAATAAATTAGAAAGTCTCTATTCCTATAAGAGAAACTTTTTCTTCTTGATGGTGACCCTATTTAAGGATAAATTTTAGTTTAAAACAAGTTTATCTGAAATTTTGGAGATTTTTTATGGGTGTATCTATACTCATAGTTTATAAACTTTGATGAACAACAGGGTCCCAACGACCATAACCTCCATACATGCATGGAAAATACTCAAAGATATCGCAGATCCATTATAATTTAAGTCACAACAAACCATTAAAAACTATGAATTTTCCTTATAATCAAACTACAATCAAAGAGAGTTCAACATAGTATGAATCAAAGTCGTAGAAAACACCCCATCATGCTACAAGCTTCACTTCTTAGCCCTACCTAAGAGGTTTAGTTCATCATAGACATGATGTGTGAGACCCGTATCCTACACCATACCATTCCATAGGCTTCCGTAGTCCTCGTGATCTGTAATAAGCGTTTGTGCTCAACCTTGAGTCGCATCCTGTATTTCAGAGTCAGCTCGACCTGAGACTTGTACCCTAGCGACGGCGCCATCGCTGCATCTCACACGCCGAGGCGATACCCAAGCCAGGAGATGTGGGCCTGCATTCAGTTCGAGGAAACGCCGTACATTTACAAACCCTAGAGAAACAAGTCAAATCAATCACATCACTAGTCAAAGTACAACACCCATCCCCAAGTACAACCACCATCCCCAAAGTCAACTCTCTCTCTCTTACAAACAAGTACACCCCTCACTCACCCCTCACTCACACCCATCACTCACCCATCTCTCTCTCTCTAACAACCTCTCTCTCTCTCATCTCTCTCTCTCCCACATTCTCCAAGCAACCCACGTCTAAGCTTCCATGAGAGAAGCTAGTGTGGCCCACCTTTCTACCCCCATCTCCACCATCTAAGATCATCTCGATCGTTGAAATCTTTCCTTGGAGCTCTAGAGTCTATAGGCGGAAGAAGGAAGAGGAGATCAAAGGTGGGTGTTCATCATCTTGATTTTGATAAATTTGAGGGCCCACATATGGTGGGACCCATCTTGATGAATGCATTGTATAGGGAGGGTCGTAACGTCTCAAAAAAATTTGTACAAAGGCCCGAGTACTACCTCAGGCAGAAATCCTTAATGACCAAATCCTTTAGAAATTAGACGAAAATTAGTTAAAGTACTAACTAAATAACCAATGGAATATCTTGAACCACTATCTATACAAACTGTAAGACCTGAAACTATTAGAATTGCTAACTTAACATTACCTAAAGACCTAGGAGCAATCTCAAAACCTAGTTGCTCTCGGGAGCACATTGAAACTCTGTATCGGACCTGGACCACGCGTCAAAAGTCAGATTTCCGCAAAACTATAAGGTTATGAATGTCATACTGGGCTTGACAGGCATCATGGGAATTGAACCCAAATAGTATCCAGAAACGCACAACTAGAGCCCTGAGTAAGGTGTGTGAGAAACGTGAATATTTTTAGAAAATGAACTCAAACTTAAGTGAATTGGACCATTCACTTACGGGCGAAATTGAAGACTTTGGACCGTCAAATTCTGACTAAACTATACCCTTGGATCAGGGAAATTTCCTTACATATGTCGGTATACTTGTGGCCCTGATCGAGTGACGATGACCATTGAACTAATATGGGTCCTCCACGGTTGATTCACAAATCCGATCGGACCAAAACCTTAACCTGGCTTAGATCCATGGCAGGGAACTTACTCCATGACATAAATAGATAATGGGCCTCCCGTTTGCCCGAAACAGATGCCTTTTGGCTATAACTTAAGTATACCATGGCCTTGGGGCCATTGACATCACTTCTGAGCCTATATAAGGCCCTTAAATCACCCCTCTCTCATTCCATACGAATTTTTCTAACCCTAGGAGAGAGAAGAGAGAAAAGAGGAGAAAAGAGTGAGGAGAAGAGAGATAGATAGGGAGATTATTGCAGGGATTCACTCCCACTACTCCACATACCGAATCACCACCCACCATCGCTACACCAACGATTCTAGCTTCGATTTGGGTAAGAAATCCTAACCCTAATCTAGTTTTAGGAATCCAAATAGAGGAATCTATGTAGTTGCTAACCCATTTCATGATTTAGGTAGCCGTTGTGCTGTAGACGGGGATGTAGTGTACAAACCAAGTTCATAGTAGGCGTACCAACGAAAGGTGCGGACTATAAACGTTTAGGTTATAGTTTTTAAGGCTTTCAATGTTAGGAATGATTTATGTCTGACTCGATTACTGCCATACTACCTTAGCTAAGATCTATTCGATAGATTATATATGTGTGCGAACTATGTGAATACAAAATGCTTTCTATGTGTTTGTTGAAATGTTTGAATGAATGCAAAATCCTGATTTGTACTTATCATGATTTCTAGTCTTAGATACATGCTTGTTATATACTTTATAATCGGTGTTGTGAAATGAATTGCTAAAATTCATGTTGTAACAAGTCTAGTCTATATACGTAGGAATGTGTAGTCTAAGTGTTTGTTAAAATGTCTGAATGAGATGTTATTGATGGATTGTACTTATTAAGTGTATTAAGACGGGATTCTTAGTTTCCTTAGTCGTATGAATAGTTTCCTCCATGTAATGTAAATTACTATTAATTGCTTTATATACAAAGTGCCTATGTAAAATAACATGTTTTATGTGTTGGATAAAATGCTCAAATGATGACTAAATTTGAATTGTTTATAATATGCTGTTATGATTAACATATGTGATTCTTTATTGCATTTGAGTATGATTGGGACTACTACGCAGTCCAGGCAATTGGTAACGAATTCTGAGTGAGTGACTGAACTAGTTTCACCACATTTGATACATTTGATGAATTCAAGTCGTACGCTGATTGTCGACAGTGATTAGGTCACGTGGAGTACTCATGCGCTCCATGTCGATTAATTCAATGTGCGCTCATATCAGTCACACTTGTCAATTAACCTCATTGACCTATTGTGTGTTTACCATATATGGACACTACTGCTTGAATTTAAGGTACCACTTACCAATGTAGAGCCTGTTTAACCATGGTACCAAGATTCGTTAAGACTTATGAGCTGGACATATTGATGTATGAGACACCGTGGTCAAACTGTCGGCCTACGCTAGGGTGACGATCCTCCCCGTAGTGACTAGTGAGCAACTTAAACTCGTGAGCCGAATATGGTGGTGTATGAGCACTGTATTCGGGCTGTCGGCCTACGTTTAGGTGACGAGCCTCCCGTAGTGACCTCGAGTATAAAAATAGGCCTACGTTCAGGTGATGAGCCTCTTCCTAGTGACCTCGAGTGTAAACTCGTAAACTAACCTATCCACTGCTTTCATCAGGGGTGATGCCCTACAACTTGCCTATCGTATGTGCTTAACTAGGATTGATGACCCTAGATAGATCATTATTTGGGTAAGTGATATAAATGGAGGTACCTTAGCTTCCTAAATCTATTGTATGAATAAGCTTAATAAATTACTCGGCTAACATGACAATGCACCGCATTGCATGTGCTTCGACGAGGAAGTACACATTTAGGGAGTTTGGCATGCGCAATCGTGAGATGATGTCGCTGAGGGAGTGCAGGCGAGAACATGCATCATTATAGCATACCATTCCTGCATTAACAAGAGTACTTAGGATGTGATTGTTGTATTACTTTATCATTTTTTGTTATGGTAATATGATGCACACTAATGTACTTCGACTTAGGAGGGGGCGATAAAATGTAGAAATGATCGTAGGATTCCAAGTTTCACCGGCGGGCGAAACTGATCGTTAGAATGTGACCCGTATACATCTGTGATCATGTGAAATGATCTCAATTCCTTTCTAGATCGTCAATCGATGGGTTTAGACTCTGATTCAGTGAATTCCACACTCAAATGACTCGAGAAGCGTGAATATGTGCAAGATGGAACCCAAATACACCTCAAACGGGTGACGGGGCCCAAATCGCATTTTTCGGTGGAACCCAGGGGGTCCCCCGTGCATTTTTAGCACCCTAGAAGGGGGAGGCTACTGCCCTAGGGCAGAGTCACCGCCTTAAGGCTAGTGGACCGTGGTGCCACCGTGCCTACCGCGGTGCATAGTGCCCAGGTCCAGTGGGCCGCGGCGGGCTCAAGGGTCCGGCGGCCCGCCGCCCCTGCCACACACATGTGGGGCCCGTTTTCATGTGAGACCACTTTATTTAGGGTCCCCTTGCTCCCCTTTACTCATTTCACCACTCCCCTAGCTCTTAAACTCTTCCAAAAATTTGATTTTCCTCTCCACATCTCTCTTCCATACACACAAGCTTCATCTTCTTCCATATCATCCATTACCTCTACCATTTCCCTCAAACCCATCTCATACAACTCCTCATCTTCCCTATTTCTCACCTATTTGAGTACAAAACTTACATCTTTGTGTCTCATAACTCTCAAACTTCCCAAATCCACCCTATTCTTAAGCTTTCTCCACCCCATGCTCGTTTTTGAACTATTGGTTACAATCTTCTCGCTCTCCACACTCCTTTCTCTTATGGGAAAGAGAAGGGCATCTACAGATGAAGCCGAGCCTAGCCGCTCAACCCGTCCAAGGAAGAAAATGGGTGCCAAAATGAGCAAGAGTGCCGAGAGAGAGGGAAGGATGAAACTGGATCTCGATCCCCAGATTCCCTTCGAAAGAGCTCTACCGTCAGGCATCGGACACGGTGAGTTTCATGGTAATGGACATCCTATTGGAATCCAGGTGAGGTCCCATATTTAAGGGCAAACCTCATGCCTGTGAAAGCACTGTCTAAACCTTCTATGCCCACATATGGGATCCATTACTAGAGCCTCTATAGTTCACTATTCCCGTGGGAAGGCAGGAAGCCATAGTCAACATAAATATGATGGCCCAAATTATGGGGATTGCATGTGGTGAGGTGCATGCTAGTGAATCTCGTCTCAAGAGTGTGCGAGAAAGAGATCGCCATACGTGTTTTCTGTGTGGCCGACTGGTTCACTGGAAGAGAGGCAATTGCCTCCAAGTGACCGAGATGACGGTAGAATGCTGCCTACTCCACCACATCTTCACGTACAATATGTATCCTAGGTGGAGCAACTGTACCGAGTGTACTCGTCCGATGGTAGACTTCCTCTAGTGAGCTGGGCAAGGAGACAAGCTGTGTCTGCCTACGTTCATCCTATTACAGATAGTCCAGACCACATGCTTTGTTAGGACAAATATTTCACTCCCATTCAGTCGACTTATATGCAAGATTGCTCGTGAGTTCGGCTACAGACTTAACATGGATGACCTTGCCCCGATCCATTTCATAAATGACACTACACTCAACAACATGAGAATCGGCCCATGACAACAGTAAGCCCGTCCCGATGAATATGGGGATGAGATAGAGGAAGAAAGTGAAGAGGAAGAAGAGAGTGAAGATGAGAAAGGTAGTGAAGAGGAAGGTTCTAAGGAGACAGATGAAGAGGAAAGCAGTGAGGATGAGGAGGAAGCCTAAGACTCTGATGGGGGATCTCCTACTGCTTCACATGAGCACCGCCATGATCGGGCTGCCATAGAAGCCCGCCTGGCTCAGATTAAAGAAAATCAGGCCACCCTGAGATAGGAGGTCAAGGAGACCCAGGCCGAACTGAAGCAAAAGCTTGAAGAGAATCAAGCTTATATGAAACAGAAACTTAAGAGGATGTCTCGCAATTTGAAGACTTTCCTGTGCTACACGTAGGACAAGGGTGCTCCTCCACCATCACCAGAGTCGGACGACTAGTCATATGTTGTGGTCGTCTTTGAGTTTTCTTTGTTTCTTATCTTTCCATGTAGTAGCCTTGGTAGGTTAGTGGTGTGTTAGTTTGCTTGTTGTTTAAAGCTTTTGATAGCCTAGCTTGCATGCATCTTTTATCATGATCCATGTAAGACTACATCTCATGTATTGTGACAATTTTGGCTAAATAAAATGCATGAAGCTTCTTCTGTTATGAAATGTGTAAAATGCCTGGAAAAATTGAGTATTGTTATCCAAAATCTTACGTGTGTTGCACCCTATGTTGCATATTAGGAATACCACCTAAGAACACTCGGAGCACTGTACATCTCGCACTTGGCTGATCGTTTGACGAGGCACCTCCCCTAAGTGATAGCCACACGGACCCTAGTTTGGGCCCTGATAGTGACACCATGCCGGATTCTCAACCGGCCACTGGCCTCACCAATGGGTCAACACTTAGTGCATCATTGGTTCCAAAACAGAACCGTGCATCTACCTCGACGCCCCACATGCCTCAGGCGGCTCCTCCTGATAGGTTGGAGCAGATGATGATGCTCCTAATGCAGCAGCAGCAGCAGGTTTGGACCACGATTACGGCGGCCCTTGCCCAAAACATGAATATGGTCCCGCCTGCACCATCTATGCAGCCTACTGGAAACATGAATGCCTGCGGTTTATTCAAACGCTTTCAGCATTTTCGACCTCCCACCTTTGTAGGCACACATAGGCTTGATGAGTCCAAATATTATCTTGATCGCATCTCTAAGATGTTGAAGCCGCTGCACTGCACTGAGGCAGAGTAGGTTGAGTTGGTTACCTACATGTTTGAGAAGGAAGCTAGTCTTTGGTGGGACAGCATCCTGCGAACAGTTGCTCTTGGATACATATGGACATGGGAGGCATTTGAGACTCGCTTCCATGGGAAGTATTTTCCCCTCACATACCGTAATGAGGAGGGTGAGTTCCTTCGCCTCCAATAGGGAGGAATGTCTGTGTCAGAGTATGAGAACTGATTCATGGAGCTAGCTAGATATGCTCCTTTGATACTAGCAAATGAGTCGATGAAGATGTGGCGTTTCTCAGAGGGTCTGCGGCCTGATATCTGCACGAAGATGTGTTGCGCTAGCGTTTCCAATTATGCTGAGCTAGTGAGCATGTCCCTGCGAGCTCAGCAGGATGGGGACAGACTGTCCTGTACGCGTATGCCCATGGGACCGAGGCCTCTACCTGGCTTGCCGAACCATCCATTCCTTGGTAAGAGGCCATATGCAGATTCGCCTCTTAAACTTACGGCTCCACCGATCTAACCGAGGTGATCAGATTCGTGGTGCACCTACTGTAAGAGGTTGGGCCCCATGGACACTTACTACTTTACCAAGATGAGAGACAATGGCTTCTCGCCACCTCAGAGGATCAACGATCAGTTACCTCAAGCCATTTCAACTCCACCTCTACGATCAGTACCTCCAGCCCAGCCTTTTTATAGACCGAATGTACCTCGAAGTAGGCCACCTCAACGGCCTATGGCAAAGCAGCCAAATCGTCCTTAACAAGCTCGTGTGCACTCACTTGCAGCTGAAGCATCTGAGTCAGCAATCGTAGCACCATTGGCTTTCGAAGTCATGACACATATCTAAGGTATACTAGTTTTTCTGTTGGTGGACATCGAGTCTACTATTTCGATAGTATCATGTGCAGCAGTCAAGCGGCTAGTGTTGAAAACTACTCCTATGATTGGGGTGAGACTCCTTACCGCCACAGGAACCTTTTCAGACTCTACCAAGATTTGTAAGGGTTGCTCGATAGACTTAGGAAATAGAACAGTACTCATTAACGTGATCGTGGCCCCACCATATCATTACGATATCATCCTCGGTATGGATTGGCTCACCGAGATAAAGGCAGAGATCGATTGCGATACCAAATTGGTGACAATACATGCACTTGAGGGCACGACCTTTACTTTCCCAGTTCAGGTCAGTTGATACTACCGCATTAGTTGTTATGCTACCTTGCTAGGAAATGTTAATGGTCCGAAACTTGGAAACACGCCCATAGTCCAAGATTTCATGGACGTGTTCAGAACGATACCCAGACTACCTCCTCGGCGTGAAATCGACTTTACTATCGACCTTATGCCTAGTGCGACACACATTTCTCTACCGATGTATCGCATGCATCCATGTGAAATGGAAGAGCCAAGGAGACATATCGATGATCTGTTGGATGTAGGTTTCATACAACCTAGTGTATCTCCTTGGGGAGCACCTGTATTGTTTGTGAAGAAGGATGGATCACTACGATTGTGTATTAATTATCGTAGGTTGAATCAAGTGACAGTTAAGAATAAGTATCCTTTTCCCAGGATAGATAATCTGTTTAACTAGTTGAAAGGGGCATAGTATTTCTCGAAGATTGACTTACAGACTGGATACCATCAGTTGCGCGTCAGGGATGAAGACGTGCAGAAGACGGCATTCAAAACCAGTTTTGGGCACTATGAATTTCTTGTAAAGTCGTTTGGACTCACAAATGCACCGGCAATGTTCATGGACCTCATGAACTGGGTGTTTTGGCCGTACCTGAATCGTTTTGTCATCATATTTATAGATGACATTTTGATATACTCCAAGAGTCGAAAGGATCATGAAGAGCACTTGCGAGCAGTCTTCGATACTCTCAAGAAGAATCAGTTGTTTGTTTAATACCGAAAATGCGACTTCTGGAAGGAAGAAGTCAAGTTTCTGGAGCACGTGGTGTCCAAGGAAGGTATTTCCATGGACCTCGCTAAGGTGACCACAATGTAAGACTAGGAGCAGCCCGGTTTGGTTATAGAAGTGAGGAGTTTCCTTGGACTTGCAGGCTACGATCACAAATTTTTCAAAATTTTTTCTAAGATAGCTCGACCGTTGTCTTAGCTGACTTGAAAGGATCTTAATTTTGCCTGGAATGAGAAGGCAGAAGCAGCCTTTCAGGAATTGAATGATAAGTTAACATCCGCACTCGTGCTAGTATTGTCAGAGCAAGGGGTCAGATATACGATATACACTGACGCGTCTCGTGTTGGTTTCGGATGTGTTCTTATGCAGAAGGATAGGGTGATCACCTATGCCTCACGACAGTTGAGGAAGCACAAAGAGAACTACCTTACGCATGACCTAGAATTGACAGCCATCATCTTCGCATTAAAGCTCTGGAGACATTACCTCTACGGAGAGGAGTTCGAGCTCTTTTGTGACCACAAGAGCCTCAAGTACATATTTACGCAGAGGGACCTGAATATGAAGCAGCGGCGATAGATGAAAACCTTGAAGGACTTCAAGTTTGAGGTTTCCTACCATCCTGGTAAGGCTAACCTTGTGGTAGATGTGTTGTACCATAAGAAGACCATAGAATTTGTGGCTCCGCTAATGATTGAAGAGTGGAACATGGTAGAATTTGTGCAAGACTTCGAGCAGAAGCTTACAGTAGAGGAGCCATTCGTGAGCGTCGCACATATTCATATACAACCACTTATTGATGACCGGATCATTATGGCTTAGAGAGAAGATGAATGGTTGGTAAAGATGAGGAAACGAGCTAATGACGATAAAGACTCTTAATATAGTGTTGGCTCGGATGGGGGTTTACGTTATTATGGCTGCTCATAATTCGAAGATGATGATGCATCTTGGTAGTACAAAGATGTATCGAGATATGAAGCGTTCGTATTGGTGGGACAACATGAATGCCCATATAGAGGACTTTGTATCCCGGTGTCTCACGTGCCAGTAAGTCAAGGCCAAGCATCACCAGCCTCCTGGTTTACTTCAGCCCATGCCCATAGCTGAATGGAAGTAGGACTTCATATCTATGAATTTCATTACCGGGTTACCGAAGACAAGGAAGGGACACGACTCCATTTGGGTGATTGTGGACCGATTGACCAAATCGGCTCATTTTCTCCCTATTAAAGTTTCGAACTTCGTAGATGATTTAGTCAGGCTGTGCATCAAGGAGATTGTACGACTACATGGAGTCTCTATGGAAATTGTGTCGGATCGAGACACGCGATTCACGTTTATCTTTTGGACTTGAATCCAGGAAGTAATGGAGGTGAAACTGAAGTTCAGTACCGCGTTCCACCTATAGACTGATGGGCAGACAACGGGTAAATCAAGTGTTAGAAGATATGAGTGTGTGTGCTTGATTTCAAGGACAATTGGGATGACTATCTTCCCTATGCCGAGTTCGCTTATAACAACAGTTTTCAAGCTAGCATTAGCATGACTCCCTATGAAGCATTGTATGGGCGTCCGTGTCAAACACCATATTGTTGGGCAGAGGTTGGTGAGAAGAGTCTGATTGGCCCAGATTTAGTACAGGCGACCTCAGAGAAGATCGACATTATTAGGCGTCGACTTCTGGCAAAGCAGACAAAAGAGCTATGCCGATACTCGACGACAACTATAATTTGAGGTTGGGGACCATATGTTTCTTAAGGTTTCCCCATGAAGGGAGTACTCCATTTCAGAAGAAGGGAAAGCTTATGCCAAGATTTCATAGGCTCATTCCAGATTTTAGACCGAGTGGGTGTGGTTGTATACCGCCTCGCCTTGTCCACACCACTTGCGGGCGTGCATAACGTATTTCATGTATCAATGCTAAAGAAATACGTTCCTAATCCTACTCATATTATTAAGTGGGAGCAGGTGAGCTGAGTGAAGATGCTACATACGTACTTCAACCAACACGTATTCTGGATATGAAGGAACAAGTGCTGCGCAGTAAGGTTATCCCGATTGTGAAGGTACTTATGGACACATCACACCGAGGAAGAGGTGACTTGGGAAACAGCCGAAGTCCATAAGAACTACCCTCAAAATCTCGAGGAGTAGAAAAGGTACTAATTTTGAGGATGAAATTTTTCTTTAAGGGGGTAGATTGTAACATCCCGAAAAATCCGTAGAAAGACCTAAGTATCACCTCGGGTAGAAATCCTTAATGACCGAATCCTTTAAAAATTAATGAAAAATTAATTAAGTATTAAACTGAATAATTAATGGAATTAGCTTGGACCACTATCTATACGAACCGCAAGACCCAAAACCATTAAAATCGCTAGCTCAACATTACTTAAAAACTCAGGAGCAATCTCAAAACCTAGTTGCTCTCGGGAGCACATTGAAACTCTGTATCAGACCTGGACCGTGCATCGTAAGTCCAATTACTGCGAAACTATAAGTTTATGACCACCTTATTGGGCTTGACAACCATCGCTGGAATCAAGCCCAAATAGTATCCAGAAACGCACAACTTGAGCCTTGAGCAAAGTGTGTGAGAAACGCGAATATCTTTAGAAAATGAACCAGAACTTAAGTGAATTGGACCATTCTCTTACAGGCGAAATTGAAGACTTCAGACCGTCAGATTTTGACCAAATTATACCCTTAGATCAGGAAAATTTCCTTACATAGGTCAATATACTTGTGGCCCCGATTGGGTGACGATGACCGTTGAACTGATACGGGTCCTCCATAGTCGATCCACAAATCCGATCGAACCAAAACCTTAACCTGGATTAAATCCATGGTAAGAGAACTTACTCCATGACGTAAGTGAGTAATGAGCCACCAGATGAGTCCTGTTTGCCCGAAACAGACACTATTTGGCTATACCCTAAGTATACCATGGCCCTGGGGCCATTGACATTACTTCTAGGCCTATTTAAAGCCCTTAACCCACCCCTCTCTCATTCCATACGAATCTCCTCCAAACCCTAGGAGAGATAAGAGAGAAAAGAGTGAGGAGAAGAGAGTGTGACTTGTGGATCATTGCTAGGATTCACTCCTAGTGCACCACGAACCAAATCATCTCTCTCGTTTCGCTACATCGTCGATTCCAGATACGATTTGGTTAAGAAATCCTAACCCTAATCTCGTTTTGGAAATCAAATAGAAAAATCGACGAAATAGCTAACCTATTTCGTGATTTAGGTAGCCGTTGTGCTATAGACAGAAGTATAGTGTACGAACCGAGTTTGTAACGAGCAAACCGACGAAAGATGCGGACTATAAACATTTAGGTTATGGTTTTCAAGGCTTTCAATGTCAGGAATGATTTATGTTTGACTTGATTGCTGTCATACTACCTTAGTTACGATGTTTTCGATAGATTATATATGTGTGCGAACTATGTGAATACAAAATGCTTTCTATGTGTTTGTTGAAATGTTTGAATGAATGCAAAATCTTGATTTGTACTTATCATGATTTCTAATCTTAGATACATGCCTATTATATACTTTGTAACCGGTGCTGTGAAATGAATTGCTAAAATTCATATTGTAACAAGTCTAGTCTTATACTTAGGAATGTGTAGTCTAAGTGTTTGTTAAAATGTCTGAATGAGATGTTATTGACGGATTGTACTTATTAAGTATATTAAGACGGGATTCTTAATTTCCTTAGTCATATGAATAATTTCCTCCATGTAATGTAAATTACTATTAATTGCTTTATGTATAAAGTGCCTATATAAAATAACATGTTCTATGTGTTTGATAAAATGCTCAAATGATTATTGAATTTGAATTGTTTATAAAATGCTGTTATGATTAACATATGTGATTCTTTATTGCATTTGAGTATGATTGGGACTACTACGCAGTCCAGGCAATCGGTAACAGTTTCTGAGAGGGTGGCCGAACTAGTTTCGCCACATTAGATACATTAAATGAATTCGGGCCGTACGGTAATTGTCGACAGTGGTTAGGCCATGCGGAGTGCTTACGCTCTTCATTTCGACTAATTCAACGTGCGTTCGTACCAATCGCACTTGTCAATTAACCCGATTGACCTATTGTGTGTTTACCATGTATGGACACTACTGTTTGAATCTAAGGTACCACTTACCAATGTAAAGCCCGTTTAACCATGGTACCAAGATCCGCTAAAACTCATGAGTCAGACATGGTAGTGTATGGGATACCGTGGTCGAATTGTTGGCCTAAGCTGGGGTGACGAGCCTCCCCGTAGTGACCAGTGAGCAACCTACTCTCGTGAGCCAAATATGGTGGTGCATGGGACACCGTATTCGAGCTGTCGGCCTACGTTCAGGTGATGAGCCTTCCGTAGTGATCTTGAGTATAAAAATAGGCCTACGTGACGAGCCTCTCCATAGTGACTTCGAGTATAAATTCGTGAACTTACCTATCCATTACTTTTCATCAGGGGTGATGCCCTACAACTTGCCTATCGTATGCCATTAACTAGGATTGACGACCCTGGATGGATCATCGTTTGGGTAAGTGATATAAAGGGAGGTACCTTAGCTTCTCAAATCTGTTGTATGAATAAGCCTAATAAATTACTTGGCTAACATGACCATGCACCACATTGCATGTGCTTTGGCGAGGAAGCGCACATTTAGGGAGTTTACCATACACGATCGTGAGATGAAGTCGCTGAGGGAGTGCAGGCGAGGGCATGCATCATTATGCATATCACTCTTACATTAACAAGAGTACTTAGGATATGATTATTGTATTGCTTTATCATTACTGCTTGACTGAATTGAGAACATGTTAACTTTTACCTTATAGTACCACTAAGTTGATCACTCACTCTCACTCTTGGACGGTGTTTTAAAACACCAATCTGACTCTGATTTAGATGCAGGTTGTGATGCGGCTTACGTGATGGAGCCGGAATTCATGAATGAGGAGGAGGAATTCTCCTATATTCAGCTATCAGGCGGGTCTCTATAGACCTTATTCTGATTCGACAGGATTAGAGGGTTACATGGATTAGTTGGATAGTTACACTTTAATATTTTGTAAATTTTGGAATAAATACTTATATATATTCAACCTGGAGCAGATTCATACTCCGGATAGTGAAACACTTTCATGTTATAATTCAAGTACTTAAGTCTTCCGCTTGCTTAATTTAATCACACCTGGAGTATGATATGTTATTTTAGATTAATCTCACTCATGTTTAATGCACTAATATGGATAACATTTAATCATCATTATCTATGTTGCATAAGTGATGCGTTGGAACTTAGGAGTTGAGCCTTGCTCGACCCTCGAATTTTCGGGCGTTACAAGTTGGTATCGAGCATGATTTGGATTAAACTGGTCCAGCCGACGGGCTTGCTGCCCGACCGTTTGGACAGCTCCAGATGGAGAGAAAATGCAAATACTAGCTTGATTCATAACTTTGGTGGGCCACGCTGATGTGAACCCACCCTGATTTATTTATTTTCATCCTCACCGTCCATCTGTGGACGGTGAGATGAAGTTGATTGGCTGACATCCCTCACTCCACACCGTCGAGTCTCCTGGATGGTGTGACCCACCTAGTGTGTGTGTGTGTGTATATATATATATAATATAATATAATATATATCATGTGGTGGGTCCCATGGACCCACCTTACTACATGCATTGTACCCGCACCATCCAAGTGTTGGATCACCGTAAGGTAAGTGTTGTATCCTCACCGTCTACGTGGACGGTAGGGCCTACCATGATGTACATGGACATCCATACCATCCAGCATTGATTTGGATGATGGGGCCTACCTTGCACATGCGACACATGTGAGGTGGGAACCACCTTTGATGTAAGTATTTTAAATCCACACCATCCGTACTTGGACGGTGGTGTAGCCCACCATGATATATGTACCTTATCCCTACCGTCCTCCATTGTTGGATGTGTGGGGGCCAATCCCACATGTGTGGGTTAGACCCACCCTGATGTATTTATTTTATATCCACACAGTCCATATGCTAGGATGGTGGGACCCCTTTGATGTATGTGCTTTATTCACGCCATCCATACACGCCGTCCATCTGGATGGTGGCCTGGCCATACACACTTGCTACATAGCTGCTGCATGGGTCCCACCTTATTTGTATGTATTCTACCTGCGCCATCTAGTGGCAGTGGGGTCCACCCGATGTGTTTCATCCATGTGGTCTAGTGACAGCAGACCCACTGTGATTATTTTATCCATACTGCCCAACAAATGTGGACCCTGCCGTGATGCATTTTATCTACATCGTCCAGATCTGTGGAACCCCACCTTTGATGTATTTTTTGTATGCACGGTCTATGACATTGGTAGGACCATTTTGATGTTTATGAGCCCATTATGTCCCACTTGTGATGTGTTTGTGGCCCATGAGTAAGGCCCATTATGATGTATTTACCCATGTGTCGAGGCCTATAGTGATATGTATTAGGCCCTTGAGTGAGGCCCATGGTGATGTATATTAGGCCCTTGTGTGAGGTCATGGGCCCACTATATGTTTGGCTGTATGAGGGCCATTCCTTGGGAGCAATGTTTGTTAAATGTCCATATTGATGGGCAATGATGGTTAAATGTCCACATCGTGACCTTCCCTTAAGTCCTTCGACGCTGATTCCGATTATCGAGGCCGATTCTGATTATCGAGACCGATTTCAATTATCAAAGCTGATTCTGATTGTCGTGGCCGATTATCGAGGCCGATTGTCGAGGGTGATTATCGATGCCGATTATAAGTATATGACAACATAACATCATGATACATGCCCATACGCATCATCTATATGTTTGTTATGAGATGTTGTTGACCATTGCATATGTCATTAGGCATATTGTTATGAGACTCCCTGATAAGTGGAGATTGTCTCACATGAGCACGCGATATGCGTAGGATTGATGCATGACTGGATTGTATGACTCATGCATCTTGCATTGAGTGTTGTGTACGCCCTAGCGACATCAGGGCTGTAGCCTCTACAAGCATATCGTGGATGGCCAGATGGGACATCGGAAATATATTACTAGCATCGGGCCACCATAGATGGCTCTAGATGAAAATTTCTAAACCCTCTTAATACCAGAGGATGCCCAAATGTTAGGACCGAGTGGATACATAAGCGTCCGAGTGCCGAATACCAGTATGCCGCATCTCCCAGTATCGTGGTCGGTTGGTAAGGGGTGGTGGCCTTACCCGCTCAAGGGTAGTGGGCATAACTAGGTTGAGTTTGATCACTCATGATTGGGTCTGCTATCGACGTGCTTGGTAGATATTGGTTATCGACAAGCCGAGATAGTGAGGTCTCTTCCACTTGTATGGTTGCACGTCCGGTGGGCGGCAATTGCATGTAGAGTGTACTAGATCCCGGTGATGATCCCAGAGATGTACTGCATCGATATGTAGACTTATTGAGTGGGAGTTGCATACTCATTCATTTATTCATTCACTATCCATTTAGGCTTGGTAGTGCGTAACTATTTGTTACGTGTACCTTCGCAATGGTCGGGATTTCGGTTAGGGCGTGCGACTAACATAAGATCGGGAGTTTACCACCTTTGAGTCTAACTATCCAAATTTAACTATGGGACTTATTTGGATAGAAGTCCCTTATAGTAGACCCCGTAGCTTGCGATACTACGTACTATCATCCCGACTTCATACTCTAGTTTGCTCATTTCATTCACATCGCATATTGCATTGCACCCTCGGCACATAGCATTTGGTTTCTTGTGATTATGTATTGCACAAACCGATTAAGGTTGATGGTATTCATGGACTCGATTCGATATTTGGCTTACTATGTCTCCGCATTGCATAGCTGATCTACGTTGCTTCCTCAACATATGATATTGGCCTATTATGTCTTTACATTGCATAGTCCGGATAAGGTTGATGATATTTATGGACTTACCAGCGTGTTTTTGCATTTCGATATTGTACGATTTATGGATTGCCGGTATTTCCACTTATCTCCGATATCTATATGCTTGGCACGTGCATCACATACACTTACACTACCCTCTAAGCGTTTTATAAGCTTATGCACGATAGATGTGTGCAGTGGCGTTAGGTCGTAGCAGATTGAGCTTGGAGCGTGCGGTTGTTTTTGGAGCTTTGATTTTCGACATATGTATTTCTCTTTCAGCATTGTATTCAAATGTTTATATTAGTGGATATGTAATGATGATGTTGCCTTTGTGATTTGAGTATACTTGTGGTTATGCTTCTTATGAGACAAATGTACGTTGAAAAATTCTCATTGTAGGATCCCAAGATCAGAATCTAGCGTATGGGCGCTGGGAGGCGAGAATGGGGTACTACGGAGGCTGTTGGGACCGGATTCGGCGATTGAGAATTTTGTGAGCCCGATTTTCAAGTTTGGGGCATGACATGATGGACTAAGATCTCTCAAAAACATAAGGGAGGAAGAAAGAAAACTAAAGAAGAAGGATGAAAAAGGATGGAGAAGGAAGAGGTCGACCCTTTCTCTCTCTTTCTCTCTCTTTCTTCCCACGTTCCTTCCGCACGTCTTTGGATACCCTCTGCACTTCTCTCTCTCTCTCTCTCTCTCTCTCTCTCTCTCTCTCTCTCTTTATAGTAGCAACAAGGACAGTTATGGCGTTTAGAGTTGGTGGGGTCGTGCATTTACGCAGCAAACCCGACTGTGCAAGAAACCCGTGTGAAACTTGCTTTGGATCTTGTTTTTGGCAAATGGAGCGCTGAAAAACCAAGTTTTTCTCCATGGTTGGGGTAACGACCCCTTGCCAGAGCATTTGGACGGTTCGGATCAGAGATCCTAACATAAACGGTGGGCCACAACTCCCTGCAATGTCTAAGAAAAGTGGACATGCGTTGAATGTGAAAATTCCTGTGCAGAGATGCTTGATGGGCCCCCACAGTGATTTTTTCAGAGAAATCCACCCCATTCATTGGATTCTTGTCGAAATTTTTGTCGGAAAGGAGTGGTTTTAGTCGAGTTTGGTGCGGCCCACTGTATCAAATCAACCCGCCGTTCATCCTACGTTTGACGGCGATCTACGTGTGTACACGTGCATGGGGCTAAAAACTCAACATGGGTATGGTCGGCCCCACGTCCTGGATCGAGTGGACGGTCCAGATAATGCATGTGGGCCTTGATGGTGGCCCACAACACACGCCCAGCAAGAAATGTGCGAGTGTTAGGCTCTTGCACGAGAAGGGTCGGGTCAGCTTGACTTTGACCGGGCTGCCCAACCTGGCGGTGTGGGAGTGCTCCGCTGTGCACTCCCACATGTTCATGTGGTGTCCACTGTGATGTGTGTGAGAAATTCGCTCCGTCCATCCATTTGCCACCTCATTAAAGGGGTTGAGACCAAAATTGAAGCATATCTAAATATTAGGTGGGCCCCATATCATTGTTTTAGTGGTCGTCCATTGGGCCACTTCCATAAAGATTCAATGGCTGAAATTCGACGTGTACGGTTAATTTAAGGTCCTCAGGCCAGATATAAAGTTTCGAGCCAAATGAATAGTGGGAACCCTATGATCTTGTATTCAGGATGACTTTTAGGTCTCTTTATCGTTAATCACTTGATTTTCTTAAATCTCTGGCGTGTAAATTCTTCGATCTCGGTCCCCTAAGATCCGTCCCTTGCTTTGGTGATTCTTGAGCATCAAATCCATGCTTTTAGTTCCCTTTTTCAGTCCAAGCTTCTAAATTCACCTTGCAACAAAACATGATTAAAACAGGACGTTAATCATTATCATGTACGTAAAACCAAGCAATAACAGGGGTCTAATATGCAATATTTTACCCTCAACACAATCCGTAACCAGCATTTTGCTCATCCCGAGCAATGTATGTGAAAATTAATTTAAGAATTAGGGGATAATTTCTATAAACCTGAGTGATTTTTTAAAAACAATCCAGATACTAGAATTCTAAGATGCATTAATGTTAAGCATTAGCTTCTCCTAAACTCAAGCGCACGGTAAACTTCATGGTCAAGTTTAAAGTATTAATCCATCGATTTAGAACAATTCTAAACATTGAGTTTCATGGGTGCATAGTGTAACATCGACTTATCATCATTAAGAGTCCAACTGTCAATTTTCATGATAACGTTGATAATCAAACAAAGCATTTCTGAATAACCCAACCTAAATCGAAACTTTCCTTACAGTTCAGCCTTTTTATTCTTCTAGCTTTTAATTTTTCCATCAATGGCTTCACGCTGTGTCAACCTTCTTATAGATCTTTAACAAGTAATTGTTTTCGAACATAACTATTTTTTAGCTGGGTATTCTCTTTTTTTTTTCAATGAACATGATGGACAAATTCCCCAGGTTGGCCCCTTCCATGCTTAGTGATTACCAAGTTAACAATTCAATATTGAACTAAAGTTATAATATGTAAGCTAGGTGTGACATGTGAAATCATGACTCAATTAATGTTTTAAAACCTCTAATCATGGATTAATAATTTAAACTTAATTGTGAAATCTAACAAATAGCTGAATCCAAGAGTCATAAATAACCAACATTATGTATCTTATACTTTTAAATCAAAGATGACCATCAAAATCACTTTGAATTCACAAAAATTTTTAGAAAATTTTTTAAAAAGATTCAGAATTTTGTTCAAGACCAAGAAAATACCGATTAGGTAACCTAATCTCCCATCCCCAACCTAAAATCTACATTGTCCTCAATCTAAAAGACATAAGCATGCAATGCATGTGAGACAACGAAATTGAAGGAGAAGTAATGGAAAGATAGTACCTGATGACGTCGTACGACTTTTTCCTAAAGAGATTTCAACGTGAAGGTGGCTCAACACAAGAGTTAACCAACAAAAGCAAACTATCCTAAAACAATGGAAAGCAAACTATCCTAACAGAAAAAGCCGACTATCCTAAAACGATATAAAACAAACTATCTTAGTCTTATGAAAGCAATAAACTTACCTATACCTCCATCGAGACTAGGAGATCAATCCTAGTAAACAGGATTATTTAGAGGCATGGAGATGTCCTCGAATCAAATTTCTCAACAAATAGCTTTAATTGATTTCCATTTACTTTAAACTCATTGTCATTGTCGGGATTCTGACTCGACGGACCCATGAGGATAAACATTGATGACGGTGAAAGGGTCGGTCCAACGAGATCGAAGCTTACTCGAGAAAGAGATGTAACCGAGAATTATACAAAAGTACTTTCGATTTGGCATGAATGATTTTTGTAGAATGTGTTGGTCATGAAACCCCTTCATCTAGTCCTTGTAAATTCTCTAGTTCTTGTACACATCGTTTCGGATTTCTTCAAGTTCATTTAACTAAAGTTTGTGCAGAGCGAGCGTTGTCCAGATTGAAATTTAGATTTTTTATTACCCAATAGACTCTATGTTCCAACTCCACAGGCAACTAGCAAGCCTTCCCATAGATAAGTCTAAAAGGAGGCATTCCAATAGGAGTTTTAAATATAGTATGGTAAGCCCATAAAGCATCAATCAATCGAATTGACCAATCCTTACTCGGGGTTAACCGTCTTTTCCAAGATGTGTTTGATCTCCTATTAGAAATCTCAGCTTGCCCACTTGTTTGTGGGTGGTATGGAGTGCTCACCTTATGAGAGATACCATGTTTCTTCATTAAATTCTTGAATGGTTTATTACAAAAATGTGAGCCCCCATCACTAATGATGGCTTGAGGCGTTCCAAACCGGGAAAGGATGTTCTCTTTTAAGATTTTAATGACTGTTCGATGGTCATTGTTTCGGCACGAAATCGTTTCAACCCATTTAGTGACATAGCCTACGGCTAGCAAAATGTATAAATTCCCAAAGGATTGGGGGAATGGTCCTATGAAATCGATGCCCCAATAATCAAATGCTTCAATGATTAGAATGGGGTTCAAAGGCATCATATTTTGACGGGACAATGCTCCCAATTTCTGACAACGCTCACAAGCTTTGCAAAATTCACGAGTGTCCTTGAACATAGTGGGCCAGTAAAAGCCACACTGCAGAATTTTAGCCGTGGTCTTTTTAGCAGAAAAGTGACCACCATAGGCCTATGAATGACAGAAGGAGATGACACTTTGGTGTTCATTGTGTGGCACACATCTCCTTAAGATTTGGTCTGGGCAATATTTAAACAAATACGGATCGTCCCAGAAGAATTTGTGTACTTCGGCGAAGAATTTCTTCTTATCTTGCGCAGTCCAATGTGTTGGCGTGAAACCCGTGGCAAGATAATTAGCAATATCCGCAAACCAAGGTGAATGAGAGACTTTAAACAATTATTCGTTAGGGAACATGTCATTTATATGTGTCGTCTCAAGGGAATTAAAGAGATCAAGGTGGGAAAGATGGTCAGCCACTACGTTCTCTACTCTCTTTTTATCTTTTATTTCCAAATCGAATTCTTGGAGTATGAGGATTCATCTAATCAAATGAGGTTTAGCATCATTCTTAGAAAGAAGATACTTGAGCGTCGCATGATCTGTGTAAATGATGACCTTGGATCCGATCAAGTAGGACCTAAATCTATCCAAAGCGAACACTATGGCTAAGAGTTCCTTTTCCATAGTAGAGTAGTTCACTTGAGTAGGATCTAGAGTTCTACTTGCATAATGAATAACATAGGGCTTCTTGCTCTTTCTCTGGCCTAACACCGCCCCAAGAGCATAGTCAGACACGTCGCACATAAGTTCAATAGGAAGGCTCCAGTCAGGTGGCTGCATTATAGGTGCAGTGGTTAACATGCCCTTAAGCTTAGTGAAAACTTCTTGACATTGCTCAGTCCACTCGTATAGTGCATCCTTTTGAAGTAGATTACATAGAGGACGAGAGAGGAGACTAAAGTCCTTTATAAATCTTCTGTAAAAGCTGGCGTGTCCTTAGAAGGATCGCACATCTTCTATGTTCTTTGGTGGAGGTAGGTTAGAGATAAGATTAATTTTTACCTTATCTACCTTGATTCCTTTGGACGAGATGATATGTCCAAGGACAATTCCCTTACGAACCATGAAATGACACTTATCCCAATTAAGTACCAAATTTTTTTCTTCACATCTTTTCAGCACACATTTAAGACTCTCTAAGCACTCGCTGAAAGATAGACCGAAGATAGAGAAATTATTCATAAAGACATCTAGATATTACCCCACCATATCAGAAAAAATACTCATCATGCATCATTGAAAAGTGGCGAGGGCATTACATAGTCCGAATGGCATCCTTCGGTAAGCAAAGGTGTTGTAAGGACATGTAAATGTAGTCTTCTTCGATCTTCAAGGGCTATCTCTATCGAATTGTAACCCGGATACCCGTTAAGAAACAGTAATAGGAATAACCAACTAACCTTTTTAGAATTTGATCAATGAAGGGAAAAGGAAAGTGGTCCTTCCTCGTGACGGTATTCAACTTCCTGTAGTCAATACACATTCTCCAACCAGTAGTAACTCTAGTTGGCATGAGTTCGTTGTTGGCATTGGCTACGATGGTGATTCCAGGACTTCTTGGGAACTACCCGAGTTGGACTCACCCATTGACTATCGGATGTAGAGAGTATATTATACCTACATCTAATAGTTTAAGAACCTCGGCTTTAACCACTTCATTCATGTTTGGATTTAGTTTATGTTGTGATTGTTGAGAGGTCTTCGCATTATCATCAAGATAAATGCGGTGAGTACAAATTAAGGGTCGATTTCCTTGAGGTCCACGATCATCCATCTAAGGGCTCCCTTATGCTCAATGAGAGTAGATATGAGCACTCTCCTGTTCTTTATCCAGGTGGGAAGAAATCACCACCGGTATGTCTCATCTTAACTTAAATAAACATATTTCAAATTAGAGGGCAAGGGTTTTAGGTCAAGCTTTGGTGGCTTGAGGTTAGACGGTAGAGACACTTCATCCAGTTTAGGGCAACTCTTCAAATTGTGGCCTCCACCGGTTAACTTCAAGTATCGGCACAACATCAAGCATGGCACACGTCTCCCTAATAATGTCATTATCAAAATCATGGGAGTGGACCGGACACGTCTCTAGAGGGTGAGAGGATAAGGTCAAAGTTGTCTTATCTTCCATGAAAGAGTCAATCATGTTAATGTCATGGAAATCATCATCATCCTTTAACCGTCTACCCGTGTTGAAAAAGATGTTTACTCCAATGCCATATTCCTAAAAGATATACTCATGACACCATTCCCGCAATTGATAATTGCATTTGAAGTGGCAAGGAATGGGTGACCAAGAATGACGAGAATTTGAGTGCTCATGTTATCGATGGGTTCGGTATCTAGGACAATAAAATATACATGGTAGTAGAATCTGTCGACCTAGACCAATACATCCTCAATTATCCCTCTCGGTACACGAACAGAGCGATCAAAAAGTTGTAATGTGATTCGGGTGGGTTTTAATTCACCCAAACTAACTATTTGTACACCAAGTAGGGAATCATATTTACACTCGCTCCTTCCCGATTACACAAGTTATGGTTGGATACCGGGATCCTTGAATTTCTACGGCACATCTTGCTTTAGGATGACACTCACTTTCTCAAAGAAGATTTTCTTTTGAATATTTTGCCATCTTTTGGTTGTACATAAGTCTTTCAAATTTGGCATATGAAGGTATTTATTTCATGACATCAAGTAGAGGAATGTTGACCTTCACTTATTTCAACACCTCTATAATGTCCGAGAGTTAGAGAGAGGTTTTGGTGCAACCAATCGTTGAGGAAATGGAGCAACCGGCTTCCCTTGAGGTTCCGGTTCTAATTCTTGTGGAACATGGCTAGATCCATCATCTTTGTCCACTTATGGGTCCTTAGGTTTTTCAGCCCTAATCGGAATAGTTTTGTCAATGATCTTCCCACTCCTAAGAGTGATGATAGATTTAGCTTGCTCTATTTGATTTGAAGAGCTTGGGTCGTTAACTTCATATTGCGGTTTTAGATTGGGAAGAGGTTGAGTTGGGAGGCTCCCCTTATTCCTAATCACATTCCAATTGTTGTTCTAATTTTGTGGATTGCTTATGCTGAATTCTGATTAAGTAGATCTTGATCTTGAATATGTTTTAGAACCAGATCTTCTTAACGTTTCCCTTGATTTGGATTTTGATTGAAGAAACCTTGAGGGGTAGCAGTTTGTCCATTCCTCCAACTGAGTTTGGATGATTTCTCCAATCAGGATTGTATGTATTGGAGGTAGGTCTATTGAAAGGTCTTTGGTAATTGTTCACGGCATTGGATTGCTCATTCAACACTTCTTGAAAGGCAGATATTGTTTGACAATTTTCAGTTGTGTGAACTTGCAAGCACAAATACCGCAAACAATTTCCTTATCCTTATCCTTCTTTAATTCCATGGCCTCGAGTTTCCCAGTGAGATAAGCTATTTTAGCATTGATATTATCATCCTCTTTTAGGAGATACATTCCACCCCTCTCCTTAGATTGAGTCGGCCTAGACATGGTGCTTGGTTTTGGGTATGTTTCCCATGATTGTGCATTTTCAGCAAGTCTATCCAAGTAGTCCAACACCTCATCAACATTTTTATTCATGAATTCCTCATTACACATTGTCTCGACCAATTGGGGCATAAAAGAAGTGTGTAATGCGCCATGTTTCAAATCTGTGTTGCGGGAATGAATTGACAAGATCCTTGAACCGCTCCCAACATTGGAAGAATGTTTCATCCTCCTTTTGGGCGAAGTTCATAATTGACTTTCTAAGGGTGTTTGTTTTATGATGTGGAAAAAAATTCTTTGTGAACTCCCTTATCATATCATTTCATGTGTCAATAGATTTAGGATGTAGTGAATGCAACCACATCTTAGCTTTCTCTTTCAAAGAAAAGGGAAAGAGTTTCAGCCTGATCATGTCATTAGACACGTTAGGAAAGTATAAAGTGGCTATGATCTTATTAAACTCTTTCAAGTGTAAATATGGATTTTCTGACTCAAGCTTATGAAATTTTGGAAGGAATTGGATCACCCCTGACTTCATATCCATGTGTCCCATATTTTCAAGAAAAACCATGCATGAGGGCGTGCTCACCCCCGCCGGTTGTAAATAATCTCATAAAGTACGAGGTGAGGGTGCTTAATTCACCTCATTCTCATCTTGGATGTCTTCTTACATAGATTGGGGTAGAAGAGGTTGGTTTGCAGCCATTACTTCAATTAACTCTGGGATCTCGAGCGGTGTCTAGTCCTGCGATGGATAGTCACCCCCTCAACCAATCCTTCTTCAGTCAAAAGACATCGAGTGTTGTCACGGACCCACTTGGGCGTGAAACACTTGGAGCCCTCAATTCAAATTCTAAACCTAAACCTAAAAAAGAAAGAAAAGAAATAAAAATCTAGAAATAAAAAGAAAAGAGTTGGAAAGAAGTTACCAAATTAGAAGTTCCTAAGTTAAAAACCTACAAAACAAAACAAAACATGTCAGCTTCTAAAAATAGAAAGTAAACTAGTTTCTAAAAAAGGAAAATTTCTAAAAACAGAAAATAGAAAGTTTCTAAAAGACTGCTTTGGAAAGTTCTAAATCCTAGAATTAGAAAGAAAGTTTCTAAAAAATAAATGAAATCCTAGAATTAGAAAGTTTTTAAAATTAGAAAATAAACCCTAATCCTAAAAATAGAAAAATAGAAAAATTAGAAAGAGATTACCAATTTAGAAAGTCTATAATAGGATCCTACAAAACAGGAAAGTTAGGTTTGTTTCTAAAAATCAAACAGAAAAACCTAATCCTAAAATTATTTTTTTTTTAAAAAAAAAACATAATCTTAACCTAATTCTAAAACTAGTTAATCTTAGAAAAATGCAACCGTTAGTCCCTGGCAACGGTGCCAAAAACTTGTTCACAAACCTAAGTGTAGGGTCGCGATGTAATAATAATCTCGGTAAGATCGAGGTCGAATCCACAAGGACTGAACCTCGCACGCAATTTGAAAGTAATTAGAACTAGAAATGGAAGAAGATGTAATCTAAATTAGGTGAATATGAAAAAATAATGGTGAATGGTTAAACTAAAACTTGTAAAATTCAAAGGTGGGAAACTAGGGTGCCAAGGATCCACTTGCAGACATCAGGGAGATCTACACTTGATTCATGAACTCAACTGGACTTAGAGTCCCATCGTCATCCAGTTGGAAGATATAACCTTTAAAAATCAAATCTGAACTTCCTTTGATCTATTTTTCAATAGAAGATAGGTATGAGAATTAGAATTAATTCCATCACATGACTATGCCCATGAGACAAAGTAAACAACAGAATTTAACCAATCCAAATCCAATCTGAGAGAGTTATGAACATAGGGAAGGATTCCATCATCCATCCATGCCCATGAGACGATGGTGAACAACAGGGTTCCTACGATCATAACCTCTACACATGCATAGAAAATACTCAAAGATATCGTAGATCCATTGTAATTTAAGTCACAACAAACCATTAAAAACTATGAATTTTCATATAATCAAATTATAATCAAATAGAGTTCCTAAACATGAATTAAAGCCGTAGAAACCACCCCATCAAGCTACAAGCTTCACCTCTTAGCCCTAGCTAAGAGGCTTAAGTAGTCATAACCATGATCATCTAAACTTGAAGGAAAGAAAAAAGGAAGAAAAAAGAAAATAAAGAAGAAAATGAGAAGGGAAACTCCTCTCGTGCCGGCCACTCCACATCTCTCTTTCTCTCTCTCTCTCCATGTCTCAAGATTAAAGATACATTAAACTCTCTCACTTCTCTTCTTTTATAAGCAAGGTAGGGCGGTAGAGAAGCTGGAGTCGGTGCTGGAACGTAGCCTTTATGCAACAACGTGCGTGCGAAGCCGGAACACACAAAGATGGTTGCATTTGGGTGAAATTTTCAGCCAAAAGACGTCCACGAAACATGTTTTGACTCCATAGTTGGGGTAAAGACCCTCTGCCAGAGCTTTTAGATGGTTCAGATCAGAGATCCGAACACAAACGGTGGGCTATAACTCCCTGCAACGTCCGGGAAAACTGGACATGTGTTGAATGCGAAAAATCCTGCGTTGAGATGCTCGGTGGGCCCCATAGTGATGTTTTCGAAGAAATCCATCCTATCCATTGAATTACTAGCGAAAAATCAGTCGAGAAGGGGTGGTTTTGGTCGAGTTTGGTGTGGCCCACTGTATCAAATCATCCCGTCGTCCATCCTGCGTTTGACAGTGATCTGCGTGTGTCCACGTACATGGATATAAAAGGTCAGCATAGCTAGGGTCGTGGCCACCCCCTGGAGTAAATGGACGATTCAGATCGTCCGAATGGATGATGATGGTGGCCTACTACATGTCTCAACGTCCAATCGTGTGAACACTGGCGTTTTTTAGGAAAGAGACGAGTTAACCGTCTTTGACCAAGACCGGTGATCCGGTGCGGCGCTGGTGTGTCATTTGTGCACACGCACCCGTTCATGTGGGGTCCATTGTGATGTATATGATAAATCTACTCCGTTCATCCGCTCCTCCATCCAATTTAAGAGGTTGAGACCAAAATTCAAGCATATCCAAAGATCAGGTGGGCCCTAAATCAGTGATTTATGGATGATCTTGTCTGTTGGACCACTTCCACAATGATCTAAGGCTGAATTTTGACGTGTAAGGTTAATATAGGGTCTTCAGGCCTCTTATAAAGTTTCGAGCCAAACGGATGGTGGAACCTTATGATTTTACATTTAGGATGACTTTCAAGCCTCTTGGACTTCGATTGCTTGATTTTCTTGGATCTTTGGCATGTAAATTCTTTGATCTCGGTCCCCTAAAATTTGTCCCTTGCCTTGGTGATCTGTGAGCATCAAATTTATGCCTTTAGTACCCTTTTTTAGTCCAAGCTCCTAAATTCACCTTGCAACATAAACACGATTAAAATAGGATGTTAAACAATAGTATCATATTCATAAAATTAGGTAATAACTGGGGCTAATATGCAATATTTGACCCTCAACACCTAATCCCAATCCTTCCAGTCAATTCCAATGGTTTGGGGGTTTATTATGGAGGTCCCCAATTCAAAATTTCCAAATTTCTCATCTTCCTCACTTGAAAATGGGGAACCTAAATATGGATTTCTAATTCTTCAACTTCCAAATACCTTTAGGAAATAGTACTATAGCATAAAGTTTATGGTGGTTCACTCCCTTAGGCCTAGTTAATCTCATTGGCATAACAATACTATAAAACCCGTATCCTAGCCCGTCTTGTTCGTAGGCTTCGCGATCATCTGCTCCAATTCGACGACCTGTGATCGGTTATTGACGTTTACGCGTGACCCTGAGATGTGTCCTATATATCTGAGTCAGCTCGACCCGAGACTTGTACCAGTGCGACCACGCCGTCGCCGCAGTTCCGATGCCGCGTCTTACATGCCGATGCGGTACCCTGGCCAGGAGATGTGGGCCTGCGTTCAGTTCAAGGAAAATGCTGCGTGTTGCAAATCCCGAGAGAATCCATCATATCAATCACCTCACTTGTCAAAAGTACACCCATCACTCGACCCATTACTCTCCCCATTCCCAAGTACAAAAGCAATCTCAAAAGTCAACTTTCCCATCTCCTCACCATCCTCTCTCCCATCACTTCTCGTACACACACTCTCTCATTTTTCAAACTCCATCTCTCTCCACGCAACCCACGTCCATGGTTTCAAAGGGGAGAAGCTAGTGTGGCCCACCTTCCTAACTCTCATTTCCACCATCCATGATCGATCTCAACCATTGAAGTTTGTCCATTGGGGTTCTAGCATGCATTGGCGGAAGAAGGAAGGGAAGATCTAATGGTAGGTGCCTCTATTCTTCTCTCTCTTTCTCTCTCTCTCTCTCTCTCCCTTTCACTTTTGTTGTGTGTGATGATGTGGCGGTGTGGCCCACATGGATGTACCCCACTTGATGTATGTCTTATCCAACCGTCCAAACCATTTGGGCCCTACCTTAAGGAGATGGGAAAACAAAATTATCAAGTTGGTCCAAATCAAGTGGGCTACGTCCATGTGGGACCCACCAGTCATGGTCCCCACACGTGGGACCCACCATCCACCCATTGGTGGCCCACCTGAGCAGGGCCAACCTTAAATATGTGTGCCCCCAAACCGTCCAGCGTCCCTGGACACTGGACGTGAAATGAAAGCAAAAATATCAGTTTGATTTAAAACTTGGGCTGGGCCACTCATGTAGGCCCCACCTTGATGTATGGACTTAATCCATGCCGTCCATCTTATTTCTCAACTCAATTTAGGCGTTGAGCCGAAAAATGAACCCAATCCGATTTCCTGGAGGGCCATGGTATAGAAAATATTGATTTTTACCATTAAAATCATTTAGGAACCACCATGAGCCAAAACATACTAAATATTGGGCTTGTTTAGCCAGTCTTGAGCCATGAAATGCAATGGCTGGAGTGGATCCGCCTGATGCGGGCCCCACCTACAAAAAACCATGAAATTACTATTTTTTTTTAAAAATAAATAATATCAAGCAGCAGGTGCTGCTGCTAACGTCCAGAGGACGTGCAGCAGCGTCCTGCTGTGATATAGGCAGACGGGCAGGGACCACGAGTCCCAGCCATGGGCCCCACCTTGATGTGTGCTGATCATCAACACTGTGCATTTGTTGGGTCCCCTTTGGGACAGTGGGCCCCCCAAAAATTTGTCGTATGTGGAGCTCGAGTGGCCGACACCACAAGAAACAGTGTTGATTGAACGTCTACCATTGAAACCCTTTTGGGTAACGCAAAAGTTTCGGATCATTATGAAATTTGTTTTTCCTCTTTATCTAGGTCACGTGTGACCATGTCAGTAAGTTAGGTGGGTATAAACATTACAGTGGGCTCCATGTGTCTATGCCTTGTATCAGGCCGTCCATCCAGCAGAGCTGGGATGGCAGGCCACCTTGATGTATGTATTTCTGTCCAGCCATCCATTTGGATGCTGGACGTTGCAGCTCTCTTTAAAAAAAAGATAATAATAATAATAATAATAATAATATATATAAAATAATATTATGTTATACTATATCTGGTGGGACCCACTGGTAGGACAGATTGGTTGGTGTATTTGCTAGTGTGGGATGTTAGCAAGTTCCGTGGACACCACCATGATATATGTGATATTCCACACCGTCCATTGTTTGATGGTGGACACCACCCCTGATGTATTTGTTTCATCCACACCATCCAGGCTATCTAGATGGTGCTGGACAATGTTTGGACGGTGGTGCGTGGGCCACCACACTGCATGTTTTCATTCACGTCATCCAGTCTAGGGGACGTGGACCCCACCTTGATTTATGTGTTTAGTCGTCCATCTGGACGATTCATTTGGTGGACCCATCTTTGATTTTTTTTTTATACAAGCCATCCATCTGTTTTGCCAGCATGGGACCACCATGATGTATTTATTTCATCCACACCGTCCAGATTGTACTGGACAGTACCATACAGTGTTTGGCGGGGCTGATTTACATAGACAATGTTTGGGTGGTGCTGATTTACTTGGGAAATGTTTGGACAGTGCTGATCACATTGGTGAACCATGTACCCCTATAATAGTGTACAGTAATACACATGATACACCTACAACTATTGAAATGAATTTTTGTGTAGTCTAAACCCACTTAAGGGCCATTGGTGTGGCCTATCTATGAGGCCCATCATGATATATTTATGGCCCATGTGCGGACCCATCTATTTGTATTTTGACCCATGTGACAGGGCCCACTTGCCTTGTATTTCGAGGCCCATGTGATAGGCCCACCTGCCTTGTATTTAAGACCCATATGAGGCCCGCTTGATGTTTATGAGGCCCATTGGTACGACCCGTTGGTGCGGCCCATTGATACACCCATTTGATGTTTATGAGGCCCATTGGTGTGACCTATTGGTGCGGCCCATTGATATGGCCCACTTGATGTTTATGAGGCTCATTGGTGCAATCCGTTGGTGTGGCCCACTTGATGTATACGAGGCCTATTGTGAAATATTTCCAGCCCACATGATGAGGCCCCTTTGAGATGTATTTTTGACCCGTGTATGAGGCTCATTGCAATGTATATTAGGCCTTTGTGTGAGGCCATGGGCCCACTATATGTTTAACCCTATGTGGGCCACTCCCTAGGAGCAATGTTAGTTGAATGTCCACATTGATGGGTGATGATGGATAAATGTTCACATGGTGACCTTCCCTTAGGCCGATTCTGATTGCAGTTACTGATTTTGATTATCGGGGTCGAGGCCGATTCCGATTGACGTGACCAATTTTCTAATTTTGATTATCGATCAATCCCGATTGTCGTGGCCGATTGTCGATTCTGATTGACATAACCGATTTTCCAATTCTGATTATCGATCGATTCTGATTGTCGTGACCGATTGATTTCAATTGACATGATCAATTTACCAATTCTAATTATCGATCGATTCGATTGTCATGACCCGATTGTTGATTTCGATTGATGTGACCGATTTGTAGATTTTGATTATCGATCAATCCCGATTGTCGTAGCGATTGTCGATTCCAATTGGCGTAATCGATTTACCGATTTTAATTATCGATCAATTACATTTCTCGTGACCGATTCTTGATTTCGATTGACGTGACCGATTTATCGATTACGAATATCGATCGATTTCGATTGTCGTGACCGATTGCGATTCTGATTGACATAACCGATTTACCAATTCTGATTATCGATCGATTCTGATTGTCGTGACCGATTGTTGATTTTGATTGACGTGACCGATTTACATATTCGAATTATCGATCGATTCTGATTGTCGTGACCGATTACTGATTCTGATTGACATGACCAATTTACCAATTCTGATTATCGATCAATTTTGATTGTCGTAACCAATTGCTGATTCTGTTTGACGTCACCGATTTATCAATTCTGATTATCGATCGATTCTGATTATCGTGACCGATTGTGATTATCAATCAATTCCAATTATCGTGACCGATTGCCGATTTCGATTATTGATCGATCCCGATTGTCGTGGCCAATTGTCGATTCTGTTTGACATAACCGATTTATCAATTCTGATTATCGATCGATTCTGATTGTCGTGACCGATTGCTGATTTCGATTGACGTGACCGATATGCCGATTCTGATTATCGATCGATTTCGATTGTCGTGACCAATTGTATATATCAATTTTGATTGTCGAGGTCGAGTATCAAGGCCGATTCTGAGTGTCGATTCCGATTATTGAGGCTGATTCTGATTATCAAGGCTGACTCCGATTGTTGAGGCCAATTATTGAGGCCAGATATCGAGGCTGATTGCCGAGGCCCATTGTCATGTATATGCGGCTCGTATTTGAGGCCTATTCTGATGAGCATTCGGCCTCGGCTTAATGCATTTAAGGCCTATATAATGTATGTGAGACCTATGTGATGAGGCCCATTATGGTGCATTTGAGGGCCAGGCGATGGTGCCCATTGTGATGTATGTTAGGCCCATGTGAAAGGCCTATAGTGATGTGTTAAGTTCTTGAGTGAGGCACATGTTATTGTATATTTGGCCCTTGTGTGAGGCCATGGGTCCGCTATATGTTAGGCTCTATGTGGGCCATTCCTTGGGGACAATGTTGGTTAAATGTCCACATTGTTGAGGTCGATTGTCGATTATTGATACTGATTATGAGTATGTGATAGCATAGCATCATGATACATGCTCATACGCATCATCTGCATGTTTGTTATGAGATGTGGTTGACCATTGCATATGTCATTGGACAGATTGTTATGAGACCCCCTGATAAGCAGAGGTTACCTTACATGAGCGCACGGTATGCGCAGGATTGATGCATGACTGGATTGTATGACTCATGCATCTTTCATTGTATGTTGTGATTACTGTACACCCTAGCGACATCAGGGCAGTAGACTCCACAGGCATGTTGTGGATGGCTAGATGGGACACCAAAAATGTTTGGTTAGAGCATCTAGGCACTTTAGATGTCCATAGGTGAAAGTCCCTAAACTTCTATGTCCAGGAGATGCCCCAACGTCTAGACCGAGTGGATATATGAGCTCCCGAGTGACGAATACCAGTAGGTCGTGTCTCCTACTATGTCATAGTCGGTTGGCAGGGGGTGTGGCCTTATCCGCCTTATTCATAGTGGGCAAAACTAGGCTGAATTTGACCAGCTCATAAATGGGTTCGCTATCGACGTGCTGGGTAAGTGTTGGCTGACTACTGGCCAGGCAAATAATGAGGTCTCTTCCACTCACCTGGTTGCGCGCGATGGGGCGACAATCTGGTTTGGAGTGTACTAGACCCCGGTGATGATCCTAGAGATGTACAGTATGATACGTGGACTTATTGAGTAGGAGTTGCATACTCATTCATTCATTCATTCACTATTCACTCGGGCTGGTGGTGTGCAACTATTTGTTACGTGTAAATTCACAATGGCTAGGATTTCGGTTGAGGCACGCGACTAACCCGAGATCGGGAGTTTACCACATTGAGACCGACTAACCAAATTAGGTATGAGACTAGTTTGGATAGAAGTCCCTTGTGATGGGCCCCATAGTTTGCGATACTATGTACTATCATCCCGACTTCACACTTTACCATGGTCACTCCATTCGCACCGTATATTGCATTATATCCGTGATAAATGGCAATTTGGGTTATTGTGTTTTTGCATTTATATGGTCTAGGTATGGTGGACGCTATTTGTCATTTCATTTGCATCGCATATCGCATTGCATCCTCAGCACATAGCATTTGGTTTACTATGCTTCTGTATTGCATAATCTGATTAAGGTTGACGGTATTTGTGGACTCGATATCTAATATTTGGCTTACTATGTCTCCGTATTGCATAGCTGATCTACATTACTTCCTCTATATATGATATTGACTTATTATGTTTTTGCATCAAATAGCTTGGATAAGGCCGATGGTATTTATGGACTTATCAATATTTTCGTTTCCTCTGATATCGTATGATTCATGATCTTACCAGTTTTCGGTATTGTATGACTATGGCATTGTATTGAATACTTGGTACTTACCTTGTGCACATACTTACACCACCCTCTAAGCTTTCTATAAGCTTATGCACGATAAATGTGTGCAGGTGATGTTAGGTTGCAGCAGTGTTGGGCTCGGAGTGTACAGTGGTCTTCTGGAGCTTGATTTTTGATTTATGTATTTTCTTTTTAGCATTGTACTGAAATGATTATATTAGTGGATATATAATGATGATGTTGCCTTTGTGAATTAGGTAATCTTATGGTTATGCTTATTATGAGTTAAATGTACAAAAAAAATCCTCCTTGTAGGATCCCAGGATCGGAATCTGGCGTATGGACGCTAGGAGCCGAGAATGGGGTACTACGGAGGCTGTCGGCACCGGATTCGGCGATCGGGATTCCTGTGAATCCGATCTCCGGGTTTGGGGCGTGACAGAAGTTGGTATCAGAGCATAACTTGGGAATACCTGAAGAAAACATCACATATCTGCTGATAGCTGCCCTACACTGTATGATCGTTGAGAACTTAGAATGGTTAGGTCCCCAAGTTCGAATAACTTAGAGATTTTCTGACATAGCCCCCTACCGTTGAGATTGCGAGACTGCATAATCCAAAGATTAGTAAGGTCACCATAGGGTCGATGATGTATCTTAGGGGTGCGAGGATTATTTTAATATGGTGTATTTTGAATATATCTATAGTGATAGGGTGTCACTCCCTTTGTGAGGTCTATATTGGTTATAGTGTATTTTAAATTTTGAGGATGAAATTTTTATTTGGTGGGGAGAGTTGTAAGACCCGTATCCTAGCCCGTACCGTTCCGTACGCCTTTGCGGTTCTCCTGGTCGAATTTCGGTGACTCGCGATCTGTAAAAGGCGTCTGAGCTGGATCTTGTCGGTCTGAATTGGCTTGACCCGAGACTTGTACCAGTGCGACCGCGCAGTCACCGCAGTTCCGATGTTGCGTCTTGCACACCGATGCGGTACCCTGGCTAGGAGATGTGGGCCAACGTTCAGTTCGAGAAAAATGTCACGTTGCAAATCCTAAGAGAATCCATCACATCAATCACCTTACTTGTCAAAAGTACACCCATCACTCAACCCATTACTCTCCCCATTTCAAAGTACAAAAGCAATCCCAAAAGTCAACTTTCCCATCACCTCACCATCCTCTCTCCCATCACTTCTCTTACACCACTTTCTCTTATCTCTCTCTCATTTTTTTTCAAGCTCCTCTCTCCAAGCAACTCACGTTCATGGCATCTAAGAGGAGAAGCTAGTGTGGCCCACCTTCCTTACTCCCATCTCCACCATTCAAAGTCCATCTCAACTGTCGAAATCGTTTCCTTGGAGCTCTAGTGACTATAAGTGGAAGAAGGAAGAGAAGATCAAAGGTGGGTGCCTTTATTTCTCTCTCTCTCTCTCTCTCTCTCTCTCTCTCTCTCTCTCTTTCACTTTTGTTGTGTGTGACGATGTGGCGGTGTGGCCCACCCGGATGTACCCCACTTGATGTATGTCTTATCCAACCGTCCAAAACATTTGGGCCCTACCTTAGGGAGATGGGAAAACTAATAGCGAGGAAACAGCTCCTTCCAGACATGACATGTATACCTCTCAAAATCTGTATTAATTGTTTATCAGGGAAATAACATAGAGTTTCATTTGTTAAATCTACTTCTCATATTAATAAAGTGCATGCATTAGATTTGGTCTATTCTGATGTTTGTGGTCCTATGAGGACAAAAATCTTGGGTAGGGCATTGTATTTTGTCACTTTTATAAATGATGTATCTAGAAGAGTTTGGGTTTATGCTTTGAAATCCAATGACGGGTCTTTGGTGTGTTTAAATTGTTTCATACTATGGTTGAGAGAGAGATAGGTAGATTATTGAAGTGCATTCGCACTGACAATAGTGGTGAATACATCGGTGACTTTCATGAGTATTGTAAGTTCCTGGATATACGGTATGAACAGACGATTTCCAAGACCCCCTTGCATAATGGTGTGGTTAAGCAAATGAATCACACCATTATAGAGAGAATCAGATGTATATTATCCCATTCAAAGTTGCTCAAGACATTCTGGAGAGAAGTAATGCACACGACAATGTATTTGATAAAAAGGTCTCCATCAGCCCCATTGAATGGAGAAGTACCCAAGAAGGTGTGGACTGGATAAGATCCATCGTACAGTCATCTCAGGGTATTTGGATGTAGGGCATCCGTTCACGTACCAAAGGACGAGAGGTCCAAGCTCGATACGAAGATCAGGCAATGTATGTTCTTGGGGTACAGTGATGAAAAGTTTGGCTACAAATTGTAGGATCCGACTAAGAAGAAGCTCGTCAGAAGTAGAGATGTGGTCTTCTTTGAAGATTAATGTATAAAAGATATTTGTAAGGCAGAGAAGACCCAGCCTAGTTCAGGTAAGCTAGAGGACATGGATCCGGTTACTCCTCCTGTGGTGCCTGATGATGGGGGAGTACAACAAGGTATAGAGGACGAGGGAGTTTCTACAGAAGATGGATCGGGGGAGCGACCCCCACTTGATCCACCTGTTGAGCCACAGGTGAGGAGGACATTTAGGGATAGACACTCGTCCAAGAAGTACTCGCCGCATGAGAACATTATGCTCACTAATGGAAGAGAGCCAGAAGATTATTCTGAGGCCCTAGCCGATGAGTATAACGGGGAGTGGTTAAAAGTTATGCAAGAGGAGATGTAATTCTTGCATAAGAACCACACTTATGATATGGTAAACTTGCCTAAGGGTAAGAAAGCTCTGAGCAACAAGTGGGTGTTCAGAAAGAAAATTAAGCAGAAGAATTCACAAACAAGGTTCAAGGCCAGACTTGTGGTGAAAGGGTTTGGTCAGAGAAAAGGTATAGACTTCGAGTAGATATTCTCACCAGTGGTGAAGATGACATCTATACGAGTTAAGGAAGAGCTTGTATGGGCTGAAACAAGCTCTAAAGTAATGCTACAAGAAGTTTGACTCGTTCATGTTAAAGTATGGGTATGACAGAACGGAATTGGACCAATGTGTGTTTACACGCAAGTTCTCGAGATGGTGATTTCTTAGTTCTCGTTATACGTTGATGACATGCTTATCATGGAAAAAGACATTAAGAAGATTGACAGTGAAACAGAGTTGGGCAAGTCATTCACGATGAAAGACTTGGGCCCAAAAAACACCTAGGAATGGAGATAACCCGTGATAGAAGTAGCAGGAAGCTTTGGGTCACAAGAGCGGTATATTAAGAAAGTCCTAGAGCGGTTCATTATGAATGCATCAAAGCCGATTAGTACTCCTTTGGATGGTTACTTGAGTAAGCGATAAGCATTGTCCTAAGACAAAGGCGAGGTGGATGAGATGAAGAAGATACCTTACGCGAGCGGTAGGAAGTTTGATATATGTTATGGTGTGTATGCGCTCCAGACATAGCATATACAATTGGTGTTGTCAGCTGATATTTGTCAATCCTGACAAAGAACATTGGGCAGTGGTGAAATGGATACTGTGGTATTTAAGAGGCTTATCCAAGTTGAGCTTATGCTATAGTGATGGAAAACCTATGTTAGAGGGCTACACAGATGCAGATATAGCAGGTGACATAGACTCCAGGAAGTCTACATTAGGGTTCATGTTCATGTTTGTAGGGGGAGCGGTCTCTTGATAGATCAAGCTAGAGAAGGTCGTAACATTATCGACAATAGAGGCTAAGTACATTGCAGTCATAGGGCATGTAAAGAAATGCTTTAAATGAAAAGGTTCCTACAGGAACTTAATCTGAAGTAGGAGTAGCACGTGGTCTATTGCGATAGTTAAAGTGCTATACACTTGAGCAAGAATCCAAGTTAGCACTCTAAGTCGAAGCACATAGAGATTTGGTATCACTGGATCAGGGATACTTTAAAACAGAAGGTGTTATAGTTTGAGAAGGTCCACACGGACGATAACGGGTCAGACATGATGACCAAGGCATTACTCAAGGATAAGTTTGAGGTTTGTAAAAACCAGGCTGGCTTGAAGAAGGTGAATTCCTCCTGAGTTGGAAAGGAAAAGATTTGATGAAATTTTTTCTCCCCATGTTAGAAGAGCAGACAGAGCTGCTCGACTGGTCGAGTGGATTGTTCGACTGGTCGAGGAGTCTGCTCAACTGGTCGAGTGGTACTCTACTCAAATTACAGCGAGTTTTGGTTTGGAAATTCTGAGATGCTCGACCAGTCGAGGGAGGTGCTCGACCGGTCAAGTGGGTTGTTCGACTGGTCGAGGACCCTGCTCGACTAGTCGAGGTTACACGGATTTGAGTCCGAATTTTATGCGGACTGCATAAATTTGAGACAGTTTTCACAGAGGTACGGAAAGGAATTTCTTAAACTATAAATATGGGTCCCTAGGGTTGTTCTAATGGATGGAAGAGAGTTTCTTAAAGCTTTGCAAGGGTTTGCTAAAGGGTTTAGGGCTATCAAAGGTGTGTGTGAGAGAGAGAGAGAGAGGAAGCTGTGGAAGGGAGGTTTTGCTCGTAGAGGTGATATACTGTGCAGTCGACATCTAAGCGCTTCTACGTCCTCATGATTGGTGAGATCTCTCTGTTTTCATTATTCACTTATTGTTCATCCACTCTGCGTGAGTGAAGAAGGTTTGGTCCAAGTGGTGTGTGCTTGTGATCGGTTGTAACGTTCTACTTCATAGTGGATTGTTGATCTGGATGAGGTCCCGTGGTTTTTACCTCTTTGAGGGTTTTCCACTTATGCAAGCAGAGAAGCTAACAAGATTGCTAACACCCTAACTAAAGTTATAACTTGTAAGATTCTCTTGGTGGAAGATTTTAACTCTTGGTGGAAGATTTTGACAGCTTTTGCTTAAGAAATATTAGCTTTCTGCATTTTAATCTAGTATTATGGGACAACATATGATATATCGACAGACTCTTTCTTAACAAAACTGGTGAATGCGTTCACTGTTCTTATTGACCTTTTACTGTCTGCAGTGATGATCATCCAGAAAGTGTTCTTACATCAATGCAGACAATCATGGTCCTTCTAATAAATTAAGTTAAAAGATATATTTGTTTTGATTTAATTGTGTTGGATTGTAGATGATTGTGTTGATTTCTTCTACCATTTATAAATTTCTCATACAGGTATTCATCATATGTTTCTCTTCTTTAATTCAATTAGTTATAGCAACCGAAGAGTCGCCACATCAACCTTTCAAATCTTTCCTTTCTTGATACGTGTCCCTTTGACCGTACCTCTCCTGTTCCACCACTCAATCCACTTTGGATGCCTCTTGACAAATGTTAAATGTAGATATCCACAGTTACAAAAGACAGCTCTCCCTGTTTGATATTTTTACCTTCTAACATTCCAGAGAAAACAACACTCATAACCAAACAATGGAATTACTGTTTGATTCCACAGTTTCCCACTTCCCAAGTACTCCAAAGGGGTTTTCCATTTCCATATTTGGGATTCTCTCTCTGGAAAGGAGAGTAGCCTGTTTATCCATTGTTGTTCATTCAAAGCAAGACTCACATCACAAATGATAAAAAAGAAAAAGAAAAAGTAGATAATATGAATAGATAAACACTTACACCAACACAGGGAGCAAAGGTCCAATGTATTCCAGTTCCTTTAATTTCCAAGGCAGTTGCAGCCCCTATCCTTGGAGCGAGTCTTCATTTCTATCTCACAAAAGTGCTGTCCAAATAGAGTAGGCTCTGTACTTTCTGGGTAAGCTAAATTGTTATGTTTCATTCTGTTTTTTTCATTTCTCTTTTAGTTAGATGGCATTATGTTAATGTATCATGGGTGATTGATCTAAAACACATATGTTTACTTCTTTCAGGAATTATAGGAGTGCACATGGTCTTCTGTTGACATCATCTGAGGATGAAACAAGTGTTCATGGCGCAATTGATATGAGCCCAACAGCTTATCAATCCAAGGGAATTAATCAGTGGGAAACACTTGAACATTATCTTGTATGTGGCTACTTCATTGCTTCCTCAAATTTGATCTTTACAAGTATTTGGTTATGGAAATGGCTGTAGTGAGGGCTGGCTGTTGACATTTCTTTTTAATTCAAGAATGTGAATTTCTGTTAGTTCTTGAATGGATATTCACATAGAGTTCCTATTGATGTGCTGATAGTAGTAACACCAAAACATTTAAAAATGTGAAGCCACTGTAAATTCAGCATTCTGAATGGTCAAAATATTGAAAGAAGTAATGGCTGATTGCGAGCGAAACTACAAACTTTCCTTTTATTCTTCTAAGGGGTTGAAATGTTGAAAACGAGAAGCCATAGGTTCCATTCTATAAATCCAACCTTCTGAACATGTCTATTCTAGCCCTTTTTCTATACGTATCTCTCTCTCTCTCTCTCTCTCTCTCTTCATTTCAAAAACCCTATCTCTCTCTCTCTCTCTTTCTCAGTCTCCTTTCATCTCCATTTCGAAAACCCTACCTCTTTTACAATCTATCTTCTTTGTACTATTTTAATTTCCTATCAAAACATAGAGCAATATCCCATGGAAGAACCGTTCAATCCTCCAAATAGGGTAGTACTAGCACCATCAATTAACTCCTCTGTCATTAGAGAAAGGTTGTGGTTATTTGTAATAGAGGAGAGAAAAATCAACGAGTTGATGGAGAGCACAATGAAGGAGATCAGAGATGGGCCTTCCATCTTAGATATGGATGTGAAATCCACCATTAGAGGCGGTGTCACTGACACGTATGATGGGGTTCCACTCTGGATTCTGGTCGATGGGTTAGGGGTGGCCCACCTTAAGATGTGGAGCATGCCTACGTTGCCTGAGAGCTTGGTTTGGCCCGTATTCTGTGACTCGAACCATTCACATGATCAAGCCCATCAGATAGTCCAATCCTGTTCAACTTTTATCAGAGGCAACGGGTAATAGGGTGAAGTTTTGGATTATGATTTTCAGTTTAGATTATTACCATAATCTGAAAAACACGACTTGTCTTAAAAACAGAGAGCCCATGTGCCCTCCTTGCATTAGGTACGGAAGGTTGATATGATTGATGTGTCTATTGTCCTGTCTGAGAAGGTTAATGATGAACTTGTATTGGATCGAAATGATATTGAGCTTGTGTCGCACTTGACAGCTCTAATAACCTAGGTAGCTTGAGCTCTAATTCATTTCATAAATTGATTTGGATAATTGATATGTTTTTGCAATTTCAATCAATGCTTTTGACTTGCGTGAATTTATGACAGTTTCATGTACAATTGATTCTATTGCAGGCTAGTCTAAGTGTCTTTGCATTCTTGTTTGCAGAGCTTGTCCACTACAATCAGTCCAAGCAAAAATTTTGCCTGCTAGATGTATTGATGTAATTAAGGTGACTTGATCCATTAATTTAATAAAAGGCAGTGAGAGATTTTTGGAAGTTTTTGCTGAAGCGCTTTCTGGATCCAGAGGATTCTGAATTAAAATCATGTTTTTTTTTTGTTTATTTATTTATTTTTTTATTTTTTATACTTGCTTTGGTGTCATGAAAGAAAGAAAGAAAAGAATACCTTGTATGTGTACTTTTATGGCTTCACTCACATGAATTGCAGTTCCTTTCACATCTTCTTTCGTATGTTTATATGATCTTGTTGCATATATACTTCACTGTTGTTTAGTGGTGAAACACTGCAATGAATTTCATCTTCAGCTGAAGTCCGCGGGGAAAGCAGCTGCAATTGCTGCCATCGGAAGTGTTATAGGAGCAGTGTCAACAGCAGGACTTGCCTGGAAACATTCGAAGAGTCCACATGGTATTATACTAACTATGCTTTTTATAGCCAATATAATCACTTCCAATGCGAGCATACCCAAGATCATAGCAAGTACATCTGAGAATAACAAAGGCACACATCACAAAATCCACTAAAAATTTAACTTTTACAATCATCCAAAAGGTCCAAAAGGACATATATGAGAATAAAAGGAAAAGAGAGAGAAATCAGCAACACTGGAGTCCTCACTGCTCAACTCTACTCCACGCTCTGCTGCTACGGCGCCTACCTAGAGTCTCCTGCACGCATCAATCGTGCATAAGCTTATAGAAGCTTAGAGGGTGGTGTAAGTGTGTGACAATGGTGCATAGAAGAATAGTAGGAGGTATAAGGAGAGAAGCATGATCAATGAACATATCACTAGTCTTACCAAGGCTTACCATGAATGCGATGCAATAAGTAATGGGTGTCATACCAAGGCAATGTATGAAGGGGGGCTTGTACAGCCAATGCTAATGCGATGCAAGTAATGTCAGTGCTCATATCCAAACCATAAGTCAAGTACATTTTCAATCATAAGGAAATCACCGGGGTCCATTACACTGCTGAATGACTGCCGCTCTGCAGACCCCGCACAGTCAAACGAGCGTAAGAGACCTCACTACCCGCCTGTGGACAACCAATCACCAATAAGGCCTGAAGGTAGCGGACCCATTTACGAGCTGGTCAGACTCAGCCTAGCAATGCCTCCTCACACCAGGCAGGTAAGGCCACACCCCTATCCAACCGACTACACGATAGTGGGAGTCGCGGCCTAACGGTATAAGGCCCTCGTGCGCTCATGTATTCCACCCGGTCACGGCATTGGAGCAGATCCTTGGTACCATGGAAGTTTTGAGAATTTCACCCATGGGCATCCTATGCACCCGGTATGCTCAACTAATATTTTTGGTGTCCAGACATACGGCCATCCACGAATACCCCTGTGGAGGTAAGGCCCTGATGAAGTAAGGGCGGATATCCACAAGCTATGCAATGCCAGATGCATGAATCACACAATCACCCATGCATTAATTTCAAGCATCCATCTCTCGGGGAGATAGCAACATGTTCTACACAATGACACGGCCATGGCCAATCATACCTCAACTAAGCATACATATGATGTGTATGGGAGTGGGCCATGAAGATGAATAGGGGTGCCGATGAGGTGAAGATGAACTCTCTACCTAACCATGAAGGGTTTAGGTACTTAACCAATTCCTAATAAGGAATACAACCTCTAGTGGGGGCCCATATACCTGGGGTAGCCCACGAGACTAAGGAGAACAATGGTATAGGCTTAAATAAATAAAACAGGCTTAGCAAGGGTCTATGGTAGGCCTTTAACCACCTATAGAAGCCCATGGGCCTACCTTAGGGCCACCAATGTGGACATCCAATCACAATTGGTCCCCAAGAGGTAGCCCATCTCTAATTGATCATGGATCAAGGCCCAAGGCCCACGCAACATCAGAAATAAGAAACGGGCAGCCATAATCATATCACAAATACTCATGTTGGGCTTCAGAAAGGCGGCCCAAGGCCTATCTAAAACATGGGTCCAAGGGAAACACACATAGCCCAACCCATATATACCGCTATGGGCCCATAGGGGAAAAGTTAGGGCCTCACATAAAGGCCACTAATCCCATGTATTGTGGTGGCCTAGTGGGCAGCGCATTGCTCAAACCACATGGGCAAATGTCATGCTCTTAGTCAAGTAAGTTGGGCCTACAACCCGGCCCAAGTATTAAAGTTGATTTGGTGGGCAACCAAGGGCCCATCTACTTGTGTAATCCGGCCCACTAACCCAACACAATAGTATGGTAAAAATGGCCCAAGAGTTCAATGGGCCTATCTGGAAAGTTCTAGCCCAATTGGGCCTAAAGAGTTCAACAACCAGCTACATTCATGGACCCGATTAAATTCAACTGTGGTGGGCCTCAAAAGTGCATTTATCAAGCCCAACATTTAAGGAACCAAAGGTATAAATTATTCTCTCTAAGATCTTCACAATGTGGTGGGCCCCACTCCTCAAAATTTCAGCCCAAAGGCCAATCATAATTATAACAAGTTCCTGGATTTTTTTAACCCAACAGGTTTATGGGCTTATTGGAGTCCAGTAATTGTTTCATTTGATTAGGACATCAGCCTAAGTGATCCAGCTATCAAGTCAGAGGGCCCCACCACATAGGGTTATATCATACTATAGAAGGGAGTAGGTGGGCCACACTGCTAGACCAAAGTCCAGCAGGTAGCCCACATGGGGCGTCCCATATGGGCCTTGGTATTTGGCTCAAACTGATCCAAATTTGCAGGCTGTACCACAGTCAGTTCGATTGTCCGTTGGGCCTAAAATTTTGCAGAGTGACACTTATATAGGTGGGTCACACCCCTACAAAATTTCAGAATTTTTGAATACTTCAAAATATTTTAATTTATTTAAATGAAACAGACTATCCAGAAAATCGGACTGATCTAGACACCATATTATAATGGGCGGGTCCAGCCACCACCATGGCGTGTACAGGTGTCCATTGGCCCCAAAATTTTGTAGGTGGGTCTTACCATAAGTGAACCACATCTCTACAAAATTTTATGATTTTTGGATACTCATAAATATTTCAATTAAATTAGGAATTTCAATCTATCTAGGAAGAGATGTTGCTGTCCATGCATTGTTTACCCAATAAGGTGGGCCCAACTTCACCCAGGAGGGGGAAAATAGAGGTTTAATATTTTCTTCATAAAATACAGTTAGGTGGGGTCCACAAAAGTAGCCTATCTCTTAGAGAAACCAAGCTGAAGTGTATGTTTTTCCTCCATACATGTGGGCTAGACCGCCCACTCCTATGGGCCTCCTTTTTGGGTACCATTTCATGGGCCATCTGAGGTATGACCCACCACACTTCAAGGGGGGGTCCATACCTTTTCATTATACCCTATAATTATAAAGAAAATTATGATCCAAAATCCATGCTAAAGATTAAACATGACAGCCCATGCAACAGTCTAGATTTTTGGACAACAATACATGGCTGGACACATCAGCCTATATCTCAATAATCTCAGCCATAAAAAGAGTGTGTGGCCTTCTTCAGTAGGCCCCACATAAGTTTAGATCACATACTAGGACTAGGACACTTGCATGCATTGATTAAGGTGTCCAATGATCATGGAGTTAGGTGGTAAGAGCATCCCACCTTGCTGGATTTTTATTTTTATTTCTTTTGGGACATCCAAGGCCCACTATAAATGGGCCACACACACATTATCATCCATACATTAGAGAAAAGAGAAGAAGGAAAGAGAGTAATCCGGACATGGGGGTAGGGCCCCGCCACTAGTGGGCCCTCCCAAGAGTGAACATACCCATACAACTACATTGATTGTACATGCAACATAAATTCACTACATGCATGATCTATAATTGCTATGGATGGTTGGGATGACATCCCAACATGATCCTTAGGGTCTAGATGACCTTAAGATGGAGTGGATCATTAAATACATCATGATGGGGTCCATGGAGAATGGCCCCATCATGGATCATGACATGCATGTAGGATGGGCCAAAGGGCCACATCCATGGGATCAAATGGGATCCCCACCATGGATTGGTGGGTCCCATATGATCCATCTAGAAAGAAAAATAAGATCAAAGGGTAGAAAATAATATCAGCAATTATAACCACCCACCTTAATAGATCCCACTCCAAAGTTACTTCTATCTTCTCTTTATGCTCCGAGGGACATGTTTCAATGGGTGAGATGGATTATTGAAGGTTAGATGGGAGGGGATTTGAGGGAGAAGGGGCTGGAGAAGAGGGAAAATGGGGCTGAATTTTTTTCTAAGAGAGAAAGAAAGAGAGAAGAGAGTAGAGAGAAATGAGAGGGAGAGTATGGAAATTTGCTAGAAAAGAGAGAGAGGAAAGTAATCATCACTCTCTCTCCTAGATAAGAGAAAAATCATCATAGCCTATGGTGATATAAACTATGTTGCTAGGCTAGAGTAGGGATGGGTAGTGTGTGGGTGGTGGGTGGTGTAGGATTTGGGGGTTTAGGTAGTGTATGGGTAGTGTGTGTTGGAATTTGCACAAAAGAGGGTGGCCACCTTGAAAAATGTGCCCTCCACATTAGGTGGGCCACATGATCATGCTCAAAGGCTACAAATGAGATGCACATAACTTATGATCCACACATCGGATGGACACACAAGACACATCGTTGGAACCGCGGCGACGATGCGGTCACAATGGCATAGGTCTCAACTCGATCCGAGTCGGGTCTTCACGACTGGGCTCACGGATGACCGCAAACACTATCCAAGGGTTACGGGTCACCGGGATTCGACCGGTAGGATCGCGGGATCAAGATGGACGGAATGCATACTCACACACACATATGCACACCTGCGAACTCGGGTCAGGTCTCACACACAAACAAGAGGAAAGCAACAGAAATTGCTGCCACCGGAAGTGTTATAGGAGCAGTGTCAACAGCAGGACTTGCCTGGAAATATTCGAAGAGTCCACATGGTATTATACTAACTATGCTTTTTATAGCCAATACTATAGTTTTTCAGAAGTAATGATTTTTGAGAGAGAAATGCATTCAACAAGTAACATAGGCTATTTGGTTGGTGAATTTTACTCTTTGTTTTATATGGGAATTTAAATTCACTTCTTCTTGTATCCTGTTCTGCTTCTGCTTATTTTATATAGGTTGGTTTTGTTAAGAACAATGCTTCTGAGCTGTGTGCCCCAATAAGTTTGTTATTTTGGATCAAGCGGCATTGATGAACTTTTTCTATAGTGTTAGTTTTCTGATGATCTTTAGTTGTTGGATTCCCAGGTAAGACTATTTTCCTTTTTCACCTTGGGATAAAAAAGGATTCTTTGAAGAATTCACTTCAATTAAATTGGATGACATATCATATAAGAGGATACCTTTGCTAGAATCAATTCTCATGGTGATTATTAAGATAAGGAAATAAAATCTTTTGCAGCTCTTGTTCAGTGCCTGGATTGAAAATACTTGTTTGAATTATTAAGATGATGATGATGAGAAAATATAAAATTTTCCGTGAAAAAGATTACATGCTGCAGATCTCCAATTGTTACTTCTATATTTATTTTTTTTCCTTTTTTTTTCCCTCCCATTTACTAAGATCTCTTGTTCAAATGCATATGGATTTCATTCAGGTTTCAGCTAGCAAACATAAGCCATTTAAAAAATTGACAACACTGAGGACAAACTATTCTTGAATAATTTGCACAAGACCTTTTTCATTCTGAATCATTATTCTCTTTCTTGAATTATCAGTCCATATGTTTTCATATACAACCTGTAAACGATTGTATGTTCTTTGTACATTAACCCAGGTGATGTGTTTGTAGAGAAGGTATATGGTAGAGAAGCGATCCGAGCTTGGGTCTTAAGAAATGGCGTTTAAGCCACTGGTTTGGTACTGTTGCTTTAAGGTGACTGGATAGAGGAGCATGTATGAATTGGCTAATCAAACTCACTGCATGAGATAGATTTGGGCGAATTATCTATTGTAGGACTTGGATGGAACTATCCTTGTGATTTATGGAGTGTGGGTTGCATTCTTGTTGAGCTATGCTCGGTGAGTTTAGTTGAGCTGATTGTGTCAAATAATTTATTGATTAATGAATGCATTAATCAATAACCATTTATGTGACTAGAAGATGGGGGGTGGCAATATCTACCTTTGAATGCCCCAATTCTTGATGATTGGTCCTGGAAGCCAGGCCCATGAAAGGCCTGTTTCTCCTATTCAGCCTGGAGTCTTTGTTGCTTTTGCAACAGCTCTTTCTTATCTTTTTAATGTTAATCCCTACTAATGTGTATCTGTTTGTGATTCTTATTGTTCTTGTTTCTTTTATATGTAGGGAGAGGCCCTCTTCCAGACCCATGAAAACTTGGAGCATCTAGCCATGATGGAGAGAGTGTTAGGCCCGCTGCCCCAGCAGATGGTGAACAGAGCTGAGTAAGTGTGAATTGAATCATGCTCTTCTTTTGCATGAATTCCATCCACTTGAGTTTTGGATCTGCCTCATTTTTGTGTTCATGCTATGTGTTTCATTTTTTTTTTGTTGTTCTCTCTCAAAAACCATATGACACCTTCCCTTTAACAGAAGTGATTTTCATCTAAGGGCCATAGAAAGGCAAGATTATTAGATGAACTAAAACGCCGCTAATCAAGTCTAACATCATGTATGTATTTCTTTTGTAAAATTCCTTAGAGGGTCTTTTGGCACTCACTGCTTGAAGTGTATAACTTGAATTTTCATTTAGGATTGTGAAATACTTTTTAATACAAGCTATTCAAGTTTAATTTGTTTATTTTATCTCATTTTGTATTCTCATGGAGTCGATCCCATCATATGTAAATGATTCGAGAGGATTTTTTTTTCATCATCGATGGGGTGTCTAATACTTAAAACTGATCCGGAGGTCACTCACAATTTCTTTATTTCTTTCTTATGTTGCTTACAATCGTTTATTCTGTCTTTATGTTGCTTACAATCGTTTATTCTGTAAAGTTGATTTGACTTTGTTTCTCAAATATTTGCAGATGACAATCAATTATATGAGTGGCAAGAAGAATAACATACTTATGGAGAGATACGGTTTTTCATCGTCAACGGTCTGTTTCGAGCACGTATCTTGATTCTAGAGCTGTTTCCCCTGTTCTATAAATAATGCCTACATATGTACATATATGCAACGGATGGTTTGAATCAGACATCGGGTGTTTGACTCTATGCAAATATGTGGCTTGGCTGATAAGCGGAGTCATCTTATTTTGCACCACTGATCTTCATGGTGGGCCCACCTTGTGCATGTCTAGAATGTCCTACAGGCATGTTGCCGTGTGTGAGAGGAGAATGCCAAAAGTTGTATTTGAGCACACTTGGCATTGCTCTATAACACAAGCAGTGGTTATACCAGCTAGTTTCTACTGCATTATTGCACGAGTTGCTAAACTTTTAAAAAGTCAGTTCAATACCATAAGGATGTGAACTAATTCATTTCTTACTTCCAATAGGAGACCAGGGCGATTTGTGTTGTGTATCCTACTTGGTGTGTCGCTGGGATAGAGGAATTCTTCTTCTTTGTAAAAAAGGAGGACGCTGCTCTCCCCTATAAACATGGATTGTCTTATTCAATAATATGAACTAAAATGTTAAACACAGGACAACCAAGAAGGCACCTGCTGACAACAGGCTGGAGTGTGTTTGTAAGCTTCAAGAGACTGGTTGCTGGTGATGCATTCATCTTCCTACGGTAAGTAGCTTTCTCATGTTGTGATGATTCCATTAAGGTTTTCCCTAATATCGTTCCTACAATACAGTTCAGCACAATGGAATTTTCAATGAATTTGTACCATGGACGGGTGTTGTTAGTTGGGAAATTGCTCAGTTACTGTGTATTAGGTTTATTATCAGGATGATTTTTAGTTCTTACCAACAAGAAAGAAATACGATCTCTAATTCATAATCATGATCAACTAAAATGAGATGAACTCATTTTATCCAAATAGACCTCCTCCTAGTGTAGAGAGTTGCATGTGAGTTTTTTGCACTCTCACATGTTTGTAATCACATGGTTCATGCCCCTTCATTACACTCTTAGGAGTGTGCAACAAGCTATTATGCAGGGTTCCACGCCTTAGCACATGTATGATTTTGCGATCTCATGCATATGCGGCCCATCAAACGAAGATTGTGTTTGATGGGTACCACTTCACTATTGGCTTAGTTTTCATTGAATGTAGACTAATGTTGGTTTTTTTTTCCTTAATTGTATAGGTGAATTGATCCTCTTAAGGCTTGATCATGGTGGCCTACTCTAGTTTGGAGCAGTTGCGGCATTTCTTAGTAAATTATACAAAGACTATCTTGGTATTATTAGGAGTTATGGAGGGAGTTGTGATTCTCAGTCATTTTCCACGAGGTGTTGTTTGTTAATAATGTGGGTTTGAAGCCCATCATGTTGTGTGCATGATATCTAATCTGTCAATCACATTCACCACCACATTTTCTTCTTATATCATAAAACTCAGGCCCATTTAAGACTTGAAAGTCAACTACATCAATTATTTTGGAGGTTTAATCCAAACGGTCTAAAATTTATTTCGTGATCTAACTTTGCTTTACACTTTAGTTTGAATGTAATCTGTCTTAACTAAGAAAAGTGCGATCTAGCTTATATTTTGATAGATTTACCTTTAAATGATTTGTGATATTTGGGATATTTTTGGTTAATAAAGATTTGATTTTTGTATCTTACATTTCTACAATCATTTCTAATTTTTAATTATACTACAATATTCTGAGTTTCAAATATTTTAAAAAATACAGGTTCCAAATGAAAAAAATCTTAAATAAGAAAAAATACCATTCCCCAAAATTAAGAAAGAGTTGGAAGTGTACCTAGACTGAAGATTTGCGACGGTTTGTAACCGTCTCTAATATTTTGTGCCGCCCTATTTTAGGAATGGTTGAGAACTATTCCTAATTTTTTGCAACGCCTTATTTAACCACGGTTGAAAACCATTCCTGAATGGGGATTTTGGTGTTGTGGCCTCGTTGAATTTCAAGATATGTCTGGATTCATATATATAAGCTTTATAATCCTTGCAATATACATCACTTCTTCAACAACTGAAGTTGTTATTGATAAAGGTGTGGCTGTAAATCCAGATTTTTTGAGCATGGAGATCATATCTTCTTCATGTTTGGATCATCAATACATTGTCAGATGAAGTTCTTAGGGTGGTTGTCAGACTTAACACCAGCTCTGACGTATGGAAAACTCTCCTCAATTCCTTTACTCAAGACTAAAATTCGTGATCCACTATCATCTATGGGCATGGTAAATGCTTGAATTCCCTGCGATCATTACAATGGTGCTTCATGTGGAAACTGAATCAATTGAAGTTTAGATCTATTTTGATTTTTCTCATCTTCCAATTGATAGGATAGGACTCCAATTCTAGTTGTGTTTATTAAATCAAGTAAGGTTAGCATCATAATAGCTATAAGTGGATTCTTAGTGCTCTAGTTTTCTCATTATTATTGATAGTTTCTCATCATTACTCTCTCAAAATTTCAGATTTTGGTTTAGCTTAGACTCTAGTTCTAATTCTAGTTATTTAAATTCACAATACACACGAGATTAGTCCGTGTGGATTCAACCTCGGTCTCAGTGAGATTATTACTACATCGCAGCTCAACTTAGCCAAACACAATGCTAGGGGATGTAAAAGAATATGCTCGTCCTATAATCTTATACATGCTTCCTTCCCATTTGAAGAAGGGAAAATGAAGTCAAGATTTACAAAACGTCACATATCAACGCAATCACCGTTGCGACCGATGGTGCGTCTAAGAGAGTAATTATCGACAAACCCACCAATGATATAACACAATACCTTAAACTATTGTATATATCGGCCCACTTGGATGGATGTCCCATTACCATAATTTTAGTGATTAATGGGATCAGAGTGAATTTGTTACCAAAGAGGATGAGGGCTATGTTAGGAAAGACTACTGCTGATCTATCCCATCAGAAGTGACCGTTAGCAATTTTACTGGCCATGTCACGAATACACACAGTGTCTTACCGGTTGACCTGACTATAGGAATTACGACAGTTCTGGCACCAATTTTCGTAGTAGACACCTCGTCAAGCTATAATGCATTATTAGGAATGGATTGGATCCATTCCTTTGCATGTATACCATCTTCCCTCCATCAGTTCATGATTTTCCATACCCTATGTATGACATCATCACATCATGCCATCCCATGCTCCTTTAATCTAAGCTTATTATTACGGACCCATCAAATTTACCAAGAGGAACAAGTTCAGTCATCCTACTAGGATCACAATGAAAAAGAATCCAGATAGTATTGTGTAGGCAATTTCGAAAGTGTCCCGGACCAATGACGCTCAGCCGAAGGACATCATCCCTTATCAACTAGCCGCTCACTATATCATCGAGGAGATCCCGCGATAGGATATCAAGGAATAAAGTACATGGGGCCGACTTCACGACCATAATAAAGGGGCTTGAAGACATCCTAAAGGAAACTAATGAAGGCAATTTTATGAACTTGGCTGAGATAGGTGAATTGATCAAAGAAGATAGTTTTAAGCTTGAAGACCTCTCAAAAGAAAAGGAAGATAGTCGACTATAGGTCCAAGACCCGCTAGTCGAAATCAACTTGGGAACGAATCATGATCCGAAACCAACATTCATAAGCAACTTGTTACGACCGCCCGAAAAGAAAATGTTAACAAATCTACTTTTGGAGTTCACTTACTATTTCATGTGGGATTATCATGATATGTCAAGGCTTGATAGATCCCTAATCGAACATAGATTGACCATGAAAGACAGATGTCATAGAGGGGGGGTAAATAGGACTAAACTAATTATTGATAATTAATTGCAGAAAATATATTCTCAATCATAAAAGATATTGAAACCTTGATTTCAATTAAGTCGTAAGACAACCTTCACCTAAGACTTTAGACAGGACAACCTTATTTAACAATGTCCTTGAATCTAATCTTTCAAAATAATAAAAGTAGAGAATAAAATAAATAATCACCACAATATACAAAGAATTATAGTGGTTCGTTGTTTAACACACTTACTCCACTCCCAAAATTACAACTCCATGTAATTTTGGGTTTCCACTATTTTCAAGGTTTTCACAGGATCACCTCAACAATCTCTTACAGTTTTTGTGATTTTCATAGGCTTACCACAATAAAACCTCTAGTGATTTTCACGGGCCAACTACTTAACAACTCGATGACATTTATGGGCAATCTCAACAAACCCAAATGACATAAATTTTAATAAAACAAGTACTTATCTTCTTCAAAAACGAATGTTGATGCAAGGATGCTGATGAAGTAGATGCTTCAATCAATACAGCGATCTTCTTTCTTTAATGATGATGAATCAATGTATGTTCAACTAGAAAAGATACGTGGATATATATTTTTTCAAAGAATAAAACCCTAAAAGTTGTAGATTCAATTCTCTAATCTCAAGTTAAGTATTGCTTACTCTTTAATTGATTTTAAATCTACTTGAGAAAGAGATTTGAATAAGTTATAAATAAAATAAGAATTACTACACAAATAGCTTGGAAAGGACTAGAGTTTCTCTCTTTGCTTTAGGAATAATTATCTCATATTTTCGTGTTTAAAATAATGAGAAAATGTCAGTATTTATAGTCAAAAGTTTTTGACTTTGGGTCAGCCTATGATTTGCTTCGGTTAGCCGGATTTCCACGATACTGTTCCAATGGCTCTCATATTTCGCGGGATTTGATTTTATCAAAAATTCAGCTGGCCAAATTCTTTAGAAATCTGAAATAATGCATTGCTGAAACTTGACCCGTGTCACCCTCGGACTAACCCGAGCTAAGTTTAGTTGGTTGAACCCAGGGTCGAGCTAGCCAAACTTACAACTGATTTTACAATTGAAGTTGCTGGAAACTTGACCTAGTCGGGCTAACCAAGCTAAGTTCGGTTGGTCGAAGGTGAAGTTGGGCTGGCTGAACATCCTCAACTTTTCATTTAAAATTTTCACAATTTAAAGTTTGAAAAGCCATGATCAAGTATTATATCATATGGTCTCTTTTAAGGTCATTTTTACCTATAGGTTGGCATACACTTGATCTTTCATTTAAAATCATTCTAAACCTTCTATTCTTGAGATGTTGAGTCACACTCTTGAAGTGTCGTAGAGAACTGAAGTATGCTGAAAATCCATACCGTATTTTGTATATGAAATTTGACAACTACATGTGTGCTTAAAATACTAGCACTTAGAATCTCCCCCATTGTTAATTTCTTGACAAAACATTACATACAAATCACATTCCACATACACATCACATTATGAACAATTACAATAGACATAAGGGACTCAACAACCAGAACTAGAAATAGAATAATAGGCTTTGCATCCGATCCTGAAAATGAACTTTGTTGTATGCTCCACCTGTTCCCCTGAGAAATATACTCAAGAAAATTTTATTTTTCATATAAATATGAGATGTTTCACATAAATATGAGATTTTCCACCAGATATAGCTCTCTCTCTTTTTGTCACAAGTTGACAAAGGAAGATAAAATTTAAGAAAGATATAAGAAGTAGTAATCACAAATATTAACTAAATCAAAGTGCATCAATTAACTAAGCATTGTTAAGTTAACATGCTAAAAAGTCAAAAAATATCTAGCAAATCCAAGTCAGAAATAGAATTTATTACAAATCATACTGATAAAATTCATTCCAATTTAGAGGAAGATGGAACAGGCATCTCAGGATTAATGGTTTTCAATCTCCTGCTAAGTCGATGAAAGTACTTTTTCATGTAATTCATATTCAGCTTTTGATTTTGTGTTAGAGCTTCTTAAGATACATGTAATGCATCCATCATCTGCTCTAAGGAAGATAATCGCTCATCAAAATTAAATGGATGATAGTCTGAGTCATCTTCATCTTCTGTAGATTCTTCCTCCAACTCATCGAAAATCTCATCATATTCACGTCACTTTCTTGTCTTTCATCCTAAACTCCACGTTACTCAGGTAGAGGTATTAAGTTCATTATATGTAAATTGGAAGAATTAAAGGGAAGCACGGATTCCGAAAATAATTTTTACTTTCATTTTTATTTTTCCTTTTTAATTTTTTTGTTTATTTTTCTTTCAAAATCCAAAATAAAAATGAAGATAAAGAAAGAAAAAAATATTAGCTTTTAAAAAGATAATTAAATAAAACACAAGCCAATATTATACCTTAGATTAGAAAATTTAACACTGTCAAGCGACTTAGTTAGAATATCTGCAAGTTCTTTTTCAGTTTGAATGTATTCCAGCATAATTGTTCGCTTGTACCCCAAATGCAAGGTGGCGAAGTAGTAATAATCTCGATGAGACCGAGGTTGAACCCATAGGGACTGTGTATTTAAGTGGTTTTCTGAATTATTTTAGGATTAGAACTAGCATCTTAACTAAATCTGAAAATAGTGCAAATATTGTTTTATGAAGTGATTTAGTGATTTAAGGTGTTAGAGCGCCAATGATCCACTTGTAGCTAATTTTAATACCATTTTACTTGATTCAGTTGGATATAACACAGCTAGAATTGAAATCATAATCTATCCTTCGATGGACAAATGGACCGTATATCACGAAACATATCATGATGAAGAACCACTGTACTTTGCATATAGTTTATTTAGATCATTGTTCCATTAGATTAAAATAAGAAGAAAGTAAATAGATCAAGTAAATTAAATCCTTTTTAAAATAACTCACCAAAGGGGTTTCAAATTTCGAGAAAAGATGTGAAATCAAAATGTAAATGCAAATACTAACTTCACTGGACAACAAAATAGACTCAAATGCACTTACAATGAAGAAATGGAAGATGGGTTGCGGACGAAGCAGAAGATGAAGGAGAAGAAGATTTGGGAAAAATGGAGTCTTTCCACTTTTAAAAAGTGGTCAATGAGCTACTTGGTGGATGAACTTCATTTTGGTGGTCGAATAGTTTGGTCACTATCCTGTTGGCCAAATAAGCCCTTATTATAAGAAAAAAATTTCCATTCATTTTATTTTCAGAATATTTTTCTTTCAAATATAAAATTAAAATAAAGATTAAAGAAAAAAAGAAATATTAGCTTTAAAAGGATAATTAAATAAAAGACAAGCCAATATTATGTCTTAAATTAGAAAATTTAACACTGTCAAGTGGCTTTGTTAGAATTCTGTAAGTTGTTTCTCAGTATTAATGTATTCTAGCATGATCGTCTTTTCTTCAACCAACTCTCGTATATAGTGACATCTGATGTCAATGTGTTTTGTACGATAGTGTTGGATATGATTTTTTGAGATATTGATAGCACTTGTATTATCACAAAATAATGTCATTTTATCCTGAAAAAATATACACTACGCCAAAACAGTGAAAAAGGACAGTCCAAAGCTGTCTCAAATGACAAACAAGGACGGTTTTGAACCATCGCATTGGCCTTCATAATTTTTGGCGTCGTATTACTTAAAGGACTGTCATGAACCGTCTCTTATGACCCGAGTTCGCAAGTGTGCATATGTGTGTGTGAGTACGCATTCCGTCCATCTTGGTCCCGCGGTCCTACCGGTCGAATCCCGACGACCCGTAACCCGTGAAGACTCGACTCGGATCGAGTTGAGACCTATGCCATTGTGACCGCATCGTCGCCGCGGTTCCAACGATGCATTTTGTGTGTCCATCCAATGTGTGGATCATAAGTTGTGTGCATCTCATTTGTAGCCTTTGAGTATGATCATGTGGCCCACCTAGTATGGAGGGCACATTTTTCAAGGTGGCCACCCTCTTTTGTGCAAATTCCAACACACACTACCCATACACTACCTAAACCCCCAAATCCTACACCACACACCACCCACACACTACCCATCCCCACTCTAGCCTAGCAACATAGTTTATATCACCATAGGTTATGATGATTTTTCTCTTATCTAGGAGAGAGAGTGATGATGATTACTCTCTCTCTCTCTCTCTTTTCTAGCAAATTTCCATACTCTCCCTCTCATTTCTCTCTACTCTCTTCTCTCTTTCTTTCTCTCTTAGAAAAAATCCAGCCCCATTTTCCCTCCTTCTCCAGCCCCTTCTCCCTCAAATCCCCTCTCATCTAACCTTCAATAATCCATCTCACCCATTGAAACATGTCCCTTGGAGCATGAAGAGAAGATTGATGTAAGCTTGGAGTGGGATCCATTAAGGTGGGTGATTATAATTATTGATCTTCTTTTCTACTCCTTTAATCTTCTTATTTCTTCATTAATGGATCATATGGGACCCACCAATCCATGGTGGGGATCCCATTTGATCCCATGGATGTGGCCCTTTGGCCCATCCTACATGCATGTCATGATCCATGATGGGGCCATTCTCCATGGACTCCATCATGATGTATTTAATGATCCACTCCATCTTAAGGTCATCTAGACCCTAAGGATCATGTTGGGATGGCATCCCAACCATCCATAGCAATTCTAGATCATGCATGTGGTGATTTAATGTTGTATGTACAATCAATGTAGTTATATGGGTATGATTCACTCTTGGGAGGGCCCACTAGTGGCGGGGCCCTACCCCCATGGCCGGATTACTCTCTTTCTTTCTTCTCTTTTCTCTGATGTATGGATGATAATGTGTGTGTGGCCCATTTATAGTGGGCCTTGGATGTCCCAAAATAAATAAAAATAAAAATCCAGCAAGGTGGGATGCTCTTACCACCTAACTCCATGATCATTGGACACCTTAATCAATGCATGCAAGTGTCCTAGTCCTAGTATGTGATCTGGACTTATGTGGGGCCCACTGAGGAAGGCCACACACCCTTTTTATGGCTGAGATTATTGAGATATAGGCTGATGTGTCCAGCCATGTATTGCTGTCCAAAAACCTGGACTGTTGCATGGACTGTCATGTTCAATCTTTGGCATGGATTTTTGGATCATGATTGCCATTATTTTCTTTATAATTATGGGGTGTAATGAGAAGGTGTGGACCCCACCGTGAGGTGTGATGGTTCATACCTCAGATGGCCCATGAAATGGTACCCAAAAAGGAGGCCCATAGGAGTGGGCGGTCCACTTTGTTGGGCTGTCCAGCCCACATGTATGGAGGGAAAACATACACTTCAGCTTGGTTTCTCTGAGGGATGGGCCACTTTTATGGACCCCACCTTACTTTATTTTATGAAGAAAATACTAAACCTCCATTTTCCCCCTCTTGGATGAAGGTTGGGCCCACCTTATTGGGTAAACAATGCATGGACAGCAACATCTCTTCCTGGACAGATTGAAATTCCTAATTTAATTAAAATATTTATGAGTATCCAAAAATCATAAAATTTTTCAGAGAGGTGGTTCACTCATGGTAGGACCCACCTACAAAATTTTGGGGCCAATGAACACCTGTACATACCATGGTGGTGGCTGGACCGGCCCATTACAATATGGTGTCCAGATCAGTCCGATTTTCTGGACAGTCTGTTTCATTTAAATAAATTAAAATATTTTTAAGTGTTTAAAAATTTTAAAAGTTTGTAGGGGTGTGACCCACTTATATAAGTGTCACTCTGAAAAACTTTAGGCCCAATGGACAATTGAACTGACTTGGTGTGGCCTGCAAATTTGGGTCAGTTTGTGCCAAATACCCAGGCCCATATGGGACGCACCATGTGGGCTACCTGCTGGACTTTGGTCTAACAGTGTGGCCCACCTACTCCCTTCTATAGTATGATGTAACCCTATGTGGTGGGGCCCTCTGACTTGATAGCTGGACCACTTGGGCTGATGTCCTAATCAAATGAAACAATTACTGGACTCCAATAAGCCCATAAACCTGTTGGGTTAAAAAATCCAGCAACTTGTTATAATTATGATTGGCCTTTGGGCTGGAATTTTGAGGAGTGGGGCCGACCACATTGTGAAGATCTTAGAGAGAATAATTTATACCTTTGGTTCCTTAAATGTTGGGCTTGATAAATTGAAAAGGCCAAGCTATATGTCCTAGAGGGGGTGAATAGGACAATGCCAAATAAAAACTTATAACAGCGGAATAATAAAGAAAATGATAGCCAAATTAAATAACAATGCAAGAAAGTAAAACAACCTCAAAATTCAGATCTTGAGAGGTTGATACAAACGTTATTCTAAGGACAACCTTACACCAAAAACAGAGTTTATGGTAGGACAACCTTATTTCTAGAAAGGTCTTTGTATCAAGTCTCAAATCGAAGAGGAATACAGAATTAAATATAAACTGAAATGAAATAACTTGTAATTAAAAATGTATTGTTCTAGGGACAGCCATACACCATAAAAATGGCAGGGCAACCTTGCTGGAACAACTTTCAAATGAAATTGAAAATCAAGCTTATAAAGGAATAGCAGAAAGTAAATTCTAAGCTATTACAACATTCTCACAAAGCTTGAAATAATTACAACATTCACCACCATACATACATCCCACAAAAAGAATAAAAAATTAGAAGAATAAAACAATCAACCACAACTCAAGGGATTATAGTGGTTCGCCTGTGTGTTCACCAACTGTTATACAACAGCCACACAAAAAGCTACTCCACTCCTAATATCCTCACACAGGGGATATTAGCGTTCACTAAAAATAGGTTTTCCCAGGTTCACCCAAAACCCTTACAATTGTGTCTTTGTCTGTGGGCTTACACAATTAAAAAACCCCACTTCTGAGTTTTCCTGGCTCTCCTCAGATAACCAGTATAACAAGATTTTTCTGGCAAATCTTGAAAGAAACCAAAATAGTAGAAAGGAATTTACAATATGTAAAATACCTGAAAATCTCCTTGTAGCAGCCCAGTAGAACCAAATCAAGGTAGATGATTGAATGTCCAAGTTCAATGTCTAGTACTCGATTACAATGGTTCTAATTCTAATAGATTTTAAATTAAACCAAATAGGGCTTGCCTTAATTGATTTTGATTCCAAAGAAAGGGAATAATAATTCCTCTTATCAAATCGGATTGGAATATAAGAAACAAAATCAATTAAAATAAAGTTAAGGAAAGAGAATATTAAATAAGCACACTTAGCTTAGATGGAGCACGAAATTATCTCTCGAAGTTCGACGAAGATTGGCTTGAATACATTAATTAAATCGATGATTTCTTGAGATTCGTGCACTATTTATAGGTGAGAAGATCGGGTCTTCGAGTGTAGAGTGCTCTTCGACTAGTCGAAGCTCTAATAGATTTTGAAAAATCCGGCAGGATTTGCTTTGACTGTTCTACGATCGGTCGAAGCTCTCCTACGATCGTCGTAGGTCACCTACGAGTCGTAGGTTTCCTTCGATCGGTCGAAGAACCCAAAGGTTCGCCGGACTTCGAGTCGTAGATTGTACGGTCGGTCGAAGATCGATCGACACTGTTCCTACGATGGTCGAGCAGATTCGAGGACTAGTCGAAGGCTAGCATTTTATCCGAATTTGTAACAAACTTACATGGTCGAGGAATTTCTTAGATGGTCGAAGCAAGTCTAGGACTAGTCGAAGAAGGCCTAGGACTAGTCGAAGAACAGACCAATCACATGTAAAATAACATTCGACTTATGTATCCAAAATGACCTACTTCTAAGGTCAACCTATGGTCAAACAAACCTCAATCATGAAGTATGGACATTGAAGCATTAGGAACAAGTGACCTTGAAGTATCAGTCTTGAAGTCTTGATGTAGTTGAACTCTTCATGTAACTCAATCTTGAAAGTGGCTTGAGTTTCGGCTAGCAGTTCTTTCATTCCAGAGTCTTGTCTTGTGAGCAGTTCTTTTCATTCCAGAGTCTTGTCTTGTGAGTCGTTCTTTCATTCAAGATCTTGAGTCTTGTACTTGAGAGCTTTGCTTGTTGTGAGCTTAGCTTGTTTATGAATGTTGATCCTTGAGAAAGCTTCACTTATGCAAGTTATATATAACAGAGTATAATAGTGCTTTTGGCACTACAAATTTGACAACAAAGAGGGATAGAAACTATAGCACTTACACTAGTCATATGTTGTAGTCATCTTTGGGTTTTTCTTGTTTCTTGCTTGTAGCTGGTTGTTGAACTCTTTAGGCCCAATTGGGTTAGAACTTTCCAGATAGGCCCATTGAACTCTTGGGCCATTTTTACCATACTATTGTGTTGGGTTAGTGGGTCAGATTACACAAGTAGATGGGCCCTTGGTTGCCCACCAAATCAACTTTAATACTTGGGCCGGGTTGTAGGCCCAACTTACTTGACTAAGAGCATGACATTTGCCCATGTGGTTTGAGCAATGGGCTGCCCACTAGGCCACCACAATATATGGGATTAGTGCGTTTATATTGGGCCCTAACCTTTCCCTATGGGCCCATAGTGGTATATATGGGTTGGGGTATGTGTGTTTCCCTTGGACCCATGTTTTAGATAGGCCTTGGGCCGCCTTTCTAAAGCCCAACATGAGTATTTGTGATATGATTATGGCTGCCCGTTTCTTATTTCTGATGTTGTGTGGGCCTTAGGCCTTGATCCATGATCAATTAGAGATGGGCTAACTCTTGGGGACCAATTGTGGTTGGATGTCCACATTGGTGGCCCTAAGGTAGGCTCATGGGTTTCTATAGATGGTTAAAGGTTCACCATAGACCCTTGTTAGGCCCGTTTCATCTATTTAGGCCATACCATTGTTCTCCTTAGTCTCATGGGCTACCCCAAGTGTATGGGCCCCCACTAGAGGTTGTATTCCTTATGAGGAATTGGTTAAGTACCTAGACCCTTCATAGTTAGGTAGAGAGTTCATCTTCACCTCATCGGCACCCCTATTCATCTTCATGGGCCACTCCCATATGCATGCTTGGTTGAGGTATGATTGGCCATAGCTGTGTCATTGTGTAGGACATGTTGCTATCTCCTCAAGAGATGGATGCTTGGAATTGATGCATGGGTGATTGTGTGATTCATGCATCCGGCATTGCATAGCTTGTGGATATCTGCCCTTACTTCATCAGGGCCTTGCCTCCACAGGGGTATTCGTGGATGGCCGTATGCGTGGACACCGAAAATATTAGTTGAGCATACCGGGTGCATAGGATGCCCATGGGTAAAATTTCTAAAACTTCCATGGTACCAAGGATCTGCTCCAACGCCGTGACCGGGTAGAATACATGAGCGCACGAGGGCCTTATACGTTAAGCCGTGGCTCCCACTGTCGTGTAGTCTGTTGGATAGGGGTGTGGCCTTACCTGCCTGGTGTGAGAAGGCATTGCTAGGCTGAGTCTGACCAGCTCGTAAATGGGTCCGCTACCTTCAGGCCTTGTTGGTGATTGGTTGTCCACAGGCGGGTAGTGAGGTCTCTTATGCTCGTTTGACTGTGCAGGGGTTTGCAGAGCGGCAGTCATTCAGCAGTGTCATAGACCCCGGTGATTTCCTTATGATTGAAAATGTACTTGACATATGGTTTGGATATGAGCACTGACATTACTTGCATCACATTAACATTGGTTGTACAAGCCCCCCCTTCATACATTGCCTTGGTATGGCACCCATTACTTATTGCATCGCATTCATGGTAAGCCTTGGTAAGACTAGTGATATGTTCATTGATCATGCTTCTCTCCTTATACCTCCTACTATTCTTCTGTGCACCATTGTCACACACTTACACCACCCTCTAAGCTTCTATAAGCTTATGCATGATTGATGCGTACAGGAGACTCTAGGTAGGCGTCGTAGCAGCAGAGCGTGGAGTAGAGTTGAGCAGTGAGGACTCCAGTGTTGCTGATTTCCCTCTCTTTTCCTTTTATTCTCATGTATGTCCTTTTGGACCTTATGGATGATTGTAAAAGTTTAAATTTATAGTGGATTTTGCAATGTGTGCCTTTGTTATTTTTAGATGTACTTGTTGTGATCTTAGGTATGCTCATATTGGAAATGATTATACTATTATGAAAATTCTCCTTGTAGGATCTCAGGATCGGAACCTGCCTCAAGAGCTGAGAATGGGGTACTACGGAGGCTGTTGCAGCCAGAACCGGCCATCGGGTTCCTTGTGAGTCCGGTTACCGAGTTTGGGGCATGACAGGAGTTGTTATCATAGCATAGCAAGTATTCTGGGATGACTCAGGATAACATCGCATGTCTGCCAAGAACATAGGATAAGTAGTGTCCCGAGATTCTTCCCTTCGCTCCGTATTGAGCCTGTAATTGTCTTGATTCTTTGCATCATAATTATTTTGTAGACGATGCCGCGTGGACGTGGCTCCCGTGGTCGTGGCACCCGTGGTCATGGTGTCCGTGGACGAGGCGCCCGAGTTACCCCTTCTACTCGAGCACATCCTACTCCCGTTGTTGAGGATCCGATTCCAGAGGTCTCGATCCAGCCTGTTCCTCCAGTTGCTCTGGTTCCCCCACCTATTTCCCCTCCTCAACCTGCTGTTCCAGTTACTGAGGCTCCTGCTCCGCTGGCCGCCCCCGTGCCTCTGCCTAAGGCGAGTGCCGCACCTGCCTTTCCGACAGTACCTATAGGAGCTGAGCATTTTCAGTAGTTGATGCAGCTTGTTGCCACCGCATTGCAGACCCGTCAACCAGCTACCGCTGAGGTTTCTGGGCAGTCTGACTTACCTCAAGCTAGTGCGATAGCCCGAGAGTTTCGACAGCATGATCCCCCGAGGTTTAGTGGTGACCCTGACCCTTCTGCAGCTGAGGCTTGACGCACTGAGGTTGCGAGGATTTTTGATACTATACAGTGTCCTGCAGGTCAAAGAGTATCCCTTGCAACCTATTTCCTTCAGGGTGAGGCCCACCATTGGTGGTCATCTGTATCTAAGATGGTCGGACCTCAGTTTGTTTGGACATGGGAGGAGTTTGTGGTCCGTTTCGACCAGAAGTTCTTCCCTAAGCACGTTCAGATATAGCGGGTGATCAAGTTTGAGACCCTAGTGCAGGGTGATATGACCGTATCTCAGTATGAGGCCCATTTCTTGGCCTTGTCTAGATTTGCTCCTCATCTCACTAGCGATGAGAAGATGAGGGCTCGTCGTTTTGTGACTGGTTTGCATCCTGCCCTTCGCAATCGTGTGGTAGGGCATTATTTGGAGACGTTTGACCAGGTCATTCATTGGGCACTGGTTTATGAGGAGGACTAGGCTATGACCCAGAGATTGAGAGAGCAGAGTTCTGGTGGAGACCGAAAGAGGAGGGCACCAGCCGGCAGTTCCAGGCAGCACCGTCAGCAGAGACGGAGGGGCAGGTCAGGATTTCAGCAGCCTACGGTTCAGACAGTAGCTTCATCATCATCGTCAGCACCATCTTCCGGCCCCTTTTCTGGTGTATGCTTTGGCTATGGACAGGCCGGGCATCGGAGGCATGAGTGCCCTCTCCCCATTCAGCAGTAGAGGCCACCGCAGTTGCCTCCTCCTCGTCCTCCTCAGCAGCAGCAGAGAGCTCAGCTTCCACTTGCCACTCCTAGGGCTCCTCCTCAGCAGCAGCGGCAGCCAGGCAGACCTTCTCGCAGCGACAGCAACAGCAGAGACTGCAACAGCATAGACAGCAACAACCGCAGCACCAGTAGAGGGGATATCCGTATGTCCGGTCCCTGGGTCCAGTATGTATCGCAGCCCAGCAGGCACAGACTCAGGACCCTTAGTCTTCCGGGTTGCTTCTCCCACCAGCTCAGGGCCGGTTCTATTCTGCAGGCCAGGACCCGCAGTCATCGACCGGTGGAGTAGTCGAGGGTATTCTTCTTATTTCTTCCTGTATTGATCATGTTTTATTTGATTCTGGTGCCTCCCATTCTTTTGTGGCCGAGCAATTTTGCCGATCGACCGGTATTCCATCGAAGTCCTGTGTCTAAGGCTTTGACCGTTTCGACTCCCATGGGGAAGTCTATGATGTTGACCCGTCGTTGTCCTTCTTGCCCGGTGTTAGTGGGCGAGATGTTCCTTCCTGCAGATCTGTTCGTGATGCTGATGTCAGGTTTTGATGTGATTCTGGGTATGGACTGGCTTGTAGAGTATGGTGCCGTCTTAGACTGTGCTGCGAGGACGGTTATGTTTCACATTCCAGGCTTGCCAGTGCTCCAGTTCGTCGTCGAGCTCAGAGGAGAGTCATTATCTAGTTTCTTGGCGTTGATCATTGAAGATTCTGTTACAGAGAGTACTGAGCAGCTGCCAGTTATTTGTGAGTACCCGGATGTATTTCAGGAGATACTGGGTTTGCCGCCGCATCGGCAGGTGGAGTTCCAGATTGATGTGATGCCCGGTACCGCACCAATCTCAAAGGCTCCCTACCGAATGGCACCGTTGGAGTTGAGTGAACTGCAAGATTAGTTGGATGAGCTTCGGGAGTTAGGTTTCATTCGTCCCAGTAGTTCGCCTTGGGGAGCCCCGGTATTGTTTGTGAAGAAGAAGGATGGTTCGTTGCGACTTTGTGTGGATTATCGCGAGCTCAACAGAGTCACCATCAAGAACCGATACCCGCTTCCCCGTATTGATGACTTGTTCAATCAGTTGCAGGTTCTGGTTACCATTAGATTCGGGTCTGAGAGGAGGACATTCCGAAGATGGCTTTTCGGACACGCTATGGTCACTTTGAGTTCCTGGTCATGTCGTTTGGATTGACCAATGTGCCCGTTCTATTGACGCAGCTGATGAATGAGGTTTTTTGGCTGTTCCTTGATCAGGTCGTAGTGGTATTCATTGATGATATTCTTGTATATTCGAGGACCCGAGAGGACCATGCTGAGCACTTACGGATTGTGCTTAAGACCCTCCATGCCCACCAGGTGTATGCGAAGCTGGAGAAGTGTGAGTTTTGGTAGGAGGAGATGAAGTTCCTCGGTCACGTGGTGACGAGAGAGGGTGTCCCTGGACCCCTCGAAGGTTGATGTAGTGCATCGGTGGGGCCAGCCCACGAATGCGTCTGAGATTCACAGCTTCCTTGGTTTAGTGGGATATTATCGACGGTTTATCGAGGGTTTCTCCCGTATTGCAGCACCGCTGACCCGGTTGATGCTGAAGGGCGTCGAGTTCGTCTGGGGTGACGCTTGTGAGAAGGCATTTACAGAGTTGAAGGACCGCCTCACGTCCGCTCCTGTTCTCACTCTTCCTGATGGGAGTGAGGGTTTTATTGTTTTTACTGATGCCTCCAGAGTTAGCTTGGGTGCTGTACTAATGCAGCATGGGAAGCCAGTGGAGTATGCCTCACGCCAGCTCAAGGTCCATGAGCTGAACTACCCCACTCATGATTTGGAGCTCGCAGCAGTCGTCTTCGCACTGAAGGTGTGGAGGCATTATCTATATGGGGTCAGGTTCGAGCTCTTCTCAGATCATAAGAGCTTGAAGTATCTATTTTCGCAGTCCGAGTTGAACCTATGACAGAGATGATGGATGGAGTTGTTGAAAGATTATGATTTTGACCTTCAATACCACCCGGGCAAGGTAAATGTGGTGGCAGACGCACTCAGCCGCCAGCCACGAGGCCTGGTGGCACGGATGATGGTACCTTTCGAACTTATCAATTCAACCTTCTTTGGTGGCTAGGGTGATCGAAGCTAAGTAAACAGACGAGTCACTTCAGGAGTACCGAGCAGAAGCCGCCTCCGTGAAGCAGTCAAACGAGTAGATTCGTTTCGATGGTGGATTATGCTTTAAAGGTCGATTGTGTGTCCCCGACGTGCCAGAGTTGCGTCGTGATCTGATGACCGAGGCACATCGATCAAGACTTATTATCCACCCAGGCTCCATGAAGATGTATCATAACATGAGGAGGTAGTACTTCTGGCAAGGGATGAAGCACCAGATTGTGAGTTTTATGGCCGAGTGTGACTCATGCCAGTGTGTCAAGGTCGATCATCAGAGATCCCCTGGTCCCTTGCAGCCGTTGAGCGTTCCAGAGTGAAAGTGAGAGCACGTATCGATGGACTTCATCGCAGGTTGCCGAGGACTCAGTGCGGTCACAATACCATCCGGGTTATCGTCGATAGTCCGACGAAGTCGGCTCATTTCATTCCAATGCATGTGCTTCCTGGTCTATGGACCGGTTAGTGAGGATATTCATTGAGGAGATAGTGAGACGGCATGGCATTCTAGTTTCGATTGACCGAGACTCCAGATTTATGTCTCGATTTTGGAGGAGTTTTCAATAGGCATTGGGGGTCACTTTGCATCTCAACACCGCTTATCATCCGCAGACAGATGGGCAGACCGAAAGGGTCAACCGTCCTTGAGGATATGCTCGGGGCTTGTGTGATCGACTTTGCGGGCGGTTGGGATGAGCATATGCGCCTCGCCGAGTTCGCATACAATAACAATCAGGCAACTATCGACATGGCTCCTTTTGATGCACTTTATGGAAAACCGTGCAGATCTCCTAGTTGTTAGACCGAGGTTGGAGAGCGTCGTCTCTTAGGTCCTAAGCTTGTGCCAGTAGACGTCAAAGGTTATTGATGTTATCAGGCGGAGGATGCGCACAGCTCAGCCGGCAGAAGAGTTTTGCTGATCGTCGGCGTCGACCCCTCGAGTTCGCAGTAGGGGACATGGTGTATCTCAAGGTCTCGCCTATGAAGGGCGTGGTTCGCTTTGGTGTGAAGGGCACGCTTGCCCCGAGATTCATCGACCTTTTGAGATTACCGAGCGCGTGGGCGTTGTGGCCTATAGGCTTGCCTTACCTCCTGAGTTGTCTGCAATCCACGACGTGTTTCATGTTTCTATGTTGCGGAGATGTGGGTCGGACACTATTCCTGTGATTGATTGGCAGCCACTTGAGGTCCGTGAGGATGCTTCTTATATTGAGCAGCCGATTCGTATCCTTGATCGGAAGGAGCAGGTCCTCAGGACCAAGGTCATTCCCTTAGTGAAGGTGCAATGGGGTCATCATTCAGAGGCCGAGGCGTCTTGGGAACGCGAGGCCGAGATTAGAGAACGTTATCCCCATTTGTTTGATGATTGATTGATATATGATTGTTTGTATTGCCTTCCTTATATGATGATTGCTATATGATGGTGGTGTTTTGTCTTTTATTTTGTCTTAGATTGTTCAATTTCGAGGACGAAATTTCTTGTTTGGTGGGGAGGGTTGTGAGACCCGACCCGAGTTCGCAGGTGTGCATATGTGTGTGTGAGTATGCATTCCATCCATCTTGATCCCGCGATCCTACCGGTCGAATCCCGGTGACCCGTAACCCTTGGATAGTGTTTGCGGTCATCCGTGAGCCCAGTCGTGAAGACCCAACTCGGATCGAGTTGAGACCTATGCTCTTGTGACCGCATCGTCACCGCGGTTCCAATGATGCGTCTTGTGTGTCCATCCGATGTGTGGATCATAAGTTATGTGCATCTCATTTGTAGCCTTTGAGCATGATCATGTGGCCCACCTAGTGTGGAGGGCACATTTTTCAAGGTGGCCACCCTCTTTTGTGCAAATTCCAACACACACTACCCATACACTACCTAAACCCCCAAATCCTACACCACCCACCACCCACACACTACCCATCCCTACTCTAGCCTAGCAACATAGTTTATATCACCATAGGCTATGATGATTTTTCTCTTATCTAGGAGAGAGAGTGATGATTACTTTTCCTCTCTCTCTTTTCTAGCAAATTTCCATACTCTCCCTCTCATTTCTCTCTACTCTCTTCTCTCTTTCTTTCTCTCTTAGAAAAAAATCCAGCCCCATTTTCCCTCTTCTCCAGCCCCTTCTCCCTCAAATCCCCTCCCATCTAACCTTCAATAATCCATCTCACCCATTGAAACATGTCCCTTGGAGCATAAAGAGAAGATTGATGTAACTTTGGAGTGGGATCCATTAAGGTGGGTGATTATAATTGCTGATCTTCTTTTCTACCCTTTGATCTTATTTTTCTTTCTAGATGGATCATATGGGACCCACCAATCCATGGTGGGGATCCCATTTGATCCCATGGATGTGGCCCTTTGGCCCATCCTACATGCATGTCATGATCCATGATGGGGCCATTCTCCATGGACCCCATCATGATGTATTTAATGATCCACTCCATCTTAAGGTCATCTAGACCCTAAGGATCATGTTGGGATGGCATCCCAACTATCCATAACAATTATATATCATGCATGTAGTGATTTTATGTTGCATGTACAATCAATATAGTTGTATGGGTATGATTCACTCTTGGGAGGGCCCATTAGTGGCGGGGCCCTACCCCCATGGCCGGATTCCTCTTTCTTTCTTCTCTTTTCTCTGATGTATGGATGATAATGTGTGTGTGGCCCATTTATAGTGGGCCTTGGATGTCCCAAAATAAATAAAAATAAAAATCCAGCAAGGTGGGATGCTCTTACCACCTAACTCCATGATCATTGGACACCTTAATCAATGCATGCAAGTGTCTTAGTCCTAGTATGTGATCTGGACTCGATCCATGATCAATTAGAGATGGGCTACCTCTTAGGGACCAATTGTGGTTGGATGTCCACATTGGTGGCCCTAAGGTAGGTCCATGGGTTTCTATGGGTGGTTATAGGCCCACCATAGACCCTTGCTAGGCCCGTTTCATCTATTTAGGCCCATACCATTGTTCTCCTTAGTCTCGTGGGCTACCCTAGGTATATGGGCCCCCACTAGAGGTTGTATCCCTTATAAGGAATTGGTTAAGTACCCAGACCCTTCATGGTTAGGTAGAGAGTTTATCTTCACCTCATTGACACCCCTATTCATCTTTATGGCCCACTCCCATACGCATCATATGCATGCTTGGTTGAGGTATGATTGGCCATAGTTGTGCCATTATGTAGGACATGTTGGTATCTCCCTGAGAGATGGATGCTTAGGATTGATGCATGGGTGATTGTGTTATTCATGCATCTGACATCGCATAGCTTGTGGATATCCGCCCTTACTTCATCAGGGCCTTGCCTCCACAGGGGTATTCGTTGATGGCCGTATGTGTGAACATTGAAAATATTAGTTAAGCATAACGGGTGCATAGGATGCCCATTGGTGAAATTTCCAAAACTTCCATGGTACCAAGGATCTGCTCCAACGCCGTGACCGGGTGAATTACATGAGTGCACGAGGGCCTTATACCATTAGGCCGCGACTCCCATTGTCTTGTAGTCGGTTGGATAGGGGTGTGGCCTTACCTGCCTGATGTGTAAGGGGCATTGCTAGGCTGAGTCTGACCAGCTCATAAATGGGTCTGCTACCGTCAGGCCTTGCTAGTGATTGGTTGTCCACAGGCGGGTAGTGAGGTCTCTTACGCTCGTTTGATGGTGCGGCAGTCATTCAGCAGTGTAATGGACCCCGGTGATTTCCTTATGATTGAAAATGTACTTGACATATGGTTTGGGTATGAGCACTAACATTACTTGCATCGCATTAGCATTGGCTGTACAAGCCCCCCCTTCATACATTACCTTGGTATGGCACCCATTACTTATTGCATCACATTCATGTGAAGCCTTGGTAAGACTAGTGATATGTTCATTGATCATGCTTCTCTCCTTATACCTCCCACTATTCTTCTGTGCACCATTGTCACACACTTACACCACCCTCTAAGCTTCTATAAGCTTATGTACGATTAATGCGTGCAGGAGACTCTAGGTAGGCGCCGTAGTAGCAGAGCATGGAGTAGAGTTGAGCAGTGAGGACTCCAGTATTGCTGATTTCTCTCTCTTTTTCTTTTATTTTCATGTATGTTCTTTTGGACCTTTTGGATGATTGTAAAAGTTTAAATTTTTAGTGAATTTTGTGATGTGTGTCTTTGTTATTCTCAGATATACTTGCTGTGATCTTGGGTATGCTCGCATTGGAAGTGATTATACTGTTATGAAAATCCTCCTTGTAGGATCCCAGGATCGGAACCTACCTCAGGAGCCTAGTGATATTCTCATTGAGAATGTCTCCTTCATGTATCTAATATTATTCTTCTTCAATATTATCAGACACTTACACCACCCTCTAAGCTTCTATAAGCTTATGCACGATTGATGCGTGCATGAGACTCTAGGTAGGCGCCGTAACAGCAGAGCGTGGAGTAGAGTTGAGCAGTGAGGACTCCAGTGTTGCTGATTTCTCTCTTTTCCTTTTATTCTCATGTATGTCCTTTTGGACCTTTTGGATGATTGTAAAAGTTCAAATTTTTAGTGGATTTTGTGATGTGTGCCTTTGTTATTCTCAGATGTACTTGCTGTGATCTTGGGTATGCTCACATTGGAAGTGATTATACTATTATGAAAATCCTCCTTATAGGATTCCAGGATCGGAACCTACCTCAGGAGCCGAGAATGGGGTACTACGGAGGCTGTTGCGGCCAGAACCGGCCATCGGGTTCCTTGTGAGTCCGGTTACCGAGTCGGACGGTCAAAAACCGTCATTCTTATTGACATTTAAAGGACGGTCATGGACCGTCCCTTATAAAAGGACTACTATAAACCGTCTCTTATGAGCCTTAAAAGGATGGTCATGGACCATCATAAAAAGGACTTCTATGAACCGTCTCTTATAAACCTTGATAGTCCTTTGAAAGGACGGTCATGGACTATCCTTAAAAGGATTGCTATGAACCATCTCTTATGACCCTTAAAAGGATGATCATGGACCGTCTCATATTTGAATATTTAGAAAAATATGGATGGCCTAGAGCCGTCGAAATTTTCAAATATGAGACGGTCAATATACACCTATTACAATATATTTCATCATATTCTTCTTGATACACACCTGTTATTTAATATATTTCATCATATTCACATTCACATCCATCTAAACCCAAATTGCGTAAATCCATCCAACATAAACTACATTCATCCAAACATAAACTACATCCATCCAAACACAAACAATCTTATCCACATTACATTCATCCACGCATAAATACATATAAATTTGACATCATAAATTTCAAAAAAAAGGAAAAAAATCAGCAATAATTTTCTTTTTGTCTTTCATCTGAAAAAAAAATATTAAACCAACAAAACATTATAATTCAAAATCATGAAGAATTGCATAAACTTCTTTCGCTTTTTTTTCCAAAAAAGTGGGCACACTTTTTAAAAATAAAACTGATCATTAAAATAATACTAATGCAAGTAAATAATGCAAAAAGTGTTTCAATTCAAGTTAATAAAAAAAACAACAAAAATTAAAGCTTTGTAAAAAGGGGCAGGTGTTATAAGGGATACATTTTTGTTTGTTGCCATGTGATTGGGCTACATTATTACGAAATCGGGTTCGGATTCGGGATCGGGTTTAGGTTTGGGTTTTCAAGTTTAGGTTTAGGTTTAGGTTAGGGAGTTGAGATTAGGATTAGGTGTAGGTTTAGGTTTAGGGATTTGAGAATACATTTAGGTTTTAGGTTTAGGTTTAGGTTTTAGGTTTTAGGTTTAGGTTTAGGTTTTAGGTTTAGGTTATAGGTTATAAGTTTAGGTTATAGGTTAAGGTTTAGGTTATAGGTTTAGGTTAAGGTTAAGGTTTAGGTTTAGGTTATAGGTTTAGGTTAAAGTTTAGGTCTAGGTTATAGGTTATAGCTTTAGGATATTGAGAATAGGTTAAGGTTTAGGTTTAGGAAATCGGGTTCGGGTTCGGGATCGGGTTTAGGTTTGGGTTTTCGAGTTTAAATTTAGGTTTAGGTTAGGGAGTTGAGATTAGGATTAAGTGTAGGTTTAGGGTTAAGGATTTGAGAATGCATTTAGGTTTTAGGTTTAGGTTTAGGTTTTAGGCTTAGGTTTAAGTTATAGGTTTAGGTTTTGAGAATACACTTAGGTTATAGGTTTAGGTTTAGGTTTAGGATAGGTTATAGGTTAAGGATTAGGGAATTGAGAATAGTTTAAGGTTTAGGTTTAGGAAATCGGGTTCGGGTTCGGGATCGGGTTTAGGTTTGGGTTTTCAAGTTTAGATTTAGGTTTAAGTTATGGAGTTGAGATTAGGATTAGGTGTAGGTTTAGGTTTAGGGATTTGAGAATATATTTCGGTTTTAGGTTTAGGGTTAGGTTTTAGGTTATAGGTTAAGGTTTATGTTTTATGTTTAGGTTAAGGTTAGGTTATAGGTTATAAGCTTAGGTTATAGGTTATAGGTTAAGGTTTTAGGTCATAGGTTTTGGTTTAGGTTTAGGTTATAGGTTTAGGTTAATGTTTAGGTTTAGGTTATAAGCTATAGGTTTAGGGAATTGAGAATCGGTTAAGATTTAGGTTTAGAAAATCGGGTTCCGGTTTGGGATCGGATTTAGGTTTGTGTTTTCAAGTTTAGGTTTAGGTTTAGGTTAGGGAGTTGAGATTAGGATTAGGTGTAGGTTTAGGTTTAGGGATTTGAGAATACATTTAGGTTTTAGGTTTAGGTTTAGGTTTTAGGTTTTAGGTTAAGGTTTAGGTTTTAGGTTTAGGTTAAGGTTAGGTTATAGGTTATAAGTTTAGGTTATAGGTTATAGGTTAAGGTTTTAGGTCATAGGTTTTGGTTTAGGTTAAGGTTATAGGTTTAGGTTTAAGTTTAGGTTTAGGTTAAGGTTTAGGTTTAGGTTATAAGCTATAGGTTTAGGGAATTGAGAATAGGTTAAGGTTTAGGTTTAGGAAATCGGGTTCGGGTTCGGGATCGGGTTTAGGTTTGGGTTTTCAAGTTTAGGTTTAGGTTTAGGTTAGGGAGTTGAGATTAGGATTAGGTGTAGGTTTAGGTTAAGGTTTTAGGTCATAGGTTTTGGTTTAGGTTAAGGTAAGGTTTAAGTTAAGGTTTAGGTTTAGGTTTAGGTTAAGATTTAGGTTATAAGCTATAGGTTTAGGGAATTGAGAATAGGTTAAGGTTTAGGTTTAGGAAATCGGGTTTGGGTTCGGGATCGAGTTTAGGTTTGGGTTTTCAAGTTTAGGTTTAGGTTTAGGTTAGGGAGTTGAGATTAGGATTAGGTGTAGGTTTAGGTTTAGGGATTTGAGAATACATTTAGGTTTTATGTTTAGGTTTAGGTTTTAGGTTATAGGTTAAGGTTTAGGTTTTAGGTTTAGGTTAAGGTTAGGTTATAGGTTATAAGTTTAGGTTATAGGTTATAGGTTAAGGTTTTAGGTCATAGGTTTTGGTTTAGGTTAAGGTTATAGGTTTAGGTTAAGGTTTTGGTTTAGGTTTAGGTTATAAGCTATAGGTTTAGGGAATTGCGAATAGGTTAAGGTTTAGGTTTAGGAAATCGGGTTTAGGTTTGGGTTATCAAGTTTAGGTTTTAGGTTAGGTAGTTGAGATTAGGATTAGGTGTATGTTTAGGTTTAGGGATTTGAGAATACATTTAGGTTTTAGGTTTAGGTTTAAGTTTAGGTTTTAGGTTTAAGTTTAGGTTAGGGTTTTAAGTTATAGCTTTAGGGAATTGAGAATATGTTAAGGTTTAGGTTTAGGAAATCGGGATCGGGTTTAGGTTTGGGTTTTCAAGTTTAGGTTTAGGTTAAGGAGTTGAGATTAGGATTAGGTGTAGGTTTTGGTTTAGGGATTTAAGAATACATTTAGGTTTTAAGTTTAGGTTTAGGTTATAGGTTTAGGTTTTAGTTTTTAGGTTTAGTTTATAGGTTTAGGTTTAGGTTAAGGTTAGGTTATAGGTTATAAGTTATAGGTTTAGGTTAAGGTTTAGGTTTAGGTATAGGGAATTAAGTTTAGGTTATAGGTTAAGGTTATAGGTTAAGGTTTAGGTTTAGGTTTAGGTTTAGGTTATAGGTTTTTGGGTTTAGGTTTGGGTTTTCTAGTTTAGGGTTAGGTTTAGGTTAGGGAGTTGAGATTAGGATTAGGTGTAGGTTTAGGTTTAGGGATTTGAGAATATGTTAAGGTTAGGTTTAGGAAATCGGGTTCGGGTTCGAGATCGGGTTTACGTTTGGGTTTTGAGTTTAGGTTATAGGTTATAGGTTAAAGTTTAGGTTATAGGTTAAGGTTTAGGTTTAGGTCATAGGTTTAGGTTTAGGTTAAGGTTTAGGTTTAGGTTATAGGTTTTGGGATTTGAGAATTGGTTTAGGTTATAAGAATAGGTTTAGGTTATAAGTATAGGTTTAGGTTTAGGTTATATGTTTAGGTTAAGGTTATAGGTTTAGTTTTAGGTTTAGGTTAGGTTATAGGTTAAGGTTTAGGGAATTGAGTTTAGGTTATAGGTTATAGGTTAAGGTTTAGGTTTATGTTAAGGTTTAGGTTTAGGTTTAGGTTATAGGTTTTGGGATTTGAGAAGAGGTTTAGGTTAAAGTTATAAGTTTAGGTTTAGGAAATCGGGATCGGGTTCGGGTTTGGGTTTAGGTTTGGGTTTTCAAGTTTAGGTTTAGGTTTAGGTTAATGAGTTGAGATTAGGATTAGGTGTAGGTTTACATTTAGGGATTTGAGAATACATTAAGGTTTATGTTTTGGAAATCAAGTTCGGGTTCGAGATTGGGTTTACATTTGGGTTTTAGGTTTAGGTTTAGGTTATAGGTTTAAGTTATAAGTTTAGGTTTAGGTTAAGGTTTAGGTTTAGGTTATAAGAATAGGTTTAGGTTATAAGTATAGGTTTAGGTTTAGGTTTAGGTTTTATGTTTAGGTTAAGGTTATAGGTTTAGGTTTAGGTTTAGGTTTTACATTTAGGTTATAAGTTTAGGTTTAGGTTATAGGTTTAAGTTAGGTTATAAGTTAAGGTTTAGGGAATTGAGAATAGGTTAAGGTTTAGGTTTAGAAAATCAGGTTCAGGTTCGGATTTTCAAGTTTAGGTCTAGGTTAAGGAGTTATGATTAGGATTAGGTGTAGGTTTAGGTTTAGAGATTTGAGAATACATTTAGGTTTTAGGTTTAGGTTAAGTTTATAGGTTTACATTTAAGTTATAGGTTATAGCTTTAGGGAATTGAGAATAGTTTAAGGTTTAAGTTTAGGAAAATGGTTTCAGGTTCGAGATCGGGTTTACGTTTGGGTTTTATGTTTATTTTTAGGTTATAAGTTATAAGTGTAGGTTTAGGTTTAGAGTTTAGGTTTAGGTTATAGTTTTAGGTTTAGGTTATAGATTTTGGGATTTGAGAATAGGTTTAGGTTTAGGTTTTATGTTTAGGTTAAGGTTATAGGTTTAGGTTTACATTTAGGTTTAGGTTAGGTTATAGGTTAAGGTTTAGGCAATTGAGTTTAGGTTATAGGTTAAGGTTTAGGGAATTGAGTTTAGGTTATAGGTTAAGGTTTAGGGAATTGAGTTTAAGTTATAGGTTTTGGGATTTGAGAATAGGTTTAGGTTAAGGTTATAAGTTTAGGTTTAGGAATCGGGTTCGGGTTTGGGTTCGGGTTTAGGTTTGGGTTTTCAAGTTTAGGTGTAGGTTAAGGAGTTGAGGTTAGGATTAGGTGTAGGTTTAGGTTTAGGGATTTGAGAACACATTAAGGTTTAAGTTTAGGAAATCGGGTTCGGGTTCGAGATTGGGTTTATGTTTGGGTTTTAGGTTTAGGTTTAGGTTATAGGTTTAGGTTATAGGTTATAAGTGTAGGTTTAGGTTTAGGTTTTAGGTTTAGGTTATAGGTTATAGGTTTTAGGATTTGAGAATAGGTTTAGGTTATAAGTATAGGTTTAGGTTTAGGTTTTATGTTTAGGTTAAGGTTATAGGTTTAGGCTATAGGTTGAGGTTATAGGTTTAGGTTATAAGTTTAGGTTTAGGTTATAAGTGTAGGTTATAGGTTTAGGTTTAGGTTGGGTTATAGGTTAAGGTTTAGGTATAGGAAATCAGGTTCGGGTTCGGGTTTTCAAGTTTAGGTTTAGGTTAAGGAGTTGTGATTAGGATTAGGTGTAGGTTTAGGTTTAGGGATTCGAGAATACATTTAGCTTTTAGGTTTAGGTTTTAGGTTTAGGTTAAGGTTGTAGGTTTAGGTTTAAGTTATAGGTTATATAGCTTTAAGGAATTGAGAATAGTTTAAGGTTTAGGTTTAGGAAATCGAGTTCGGGTTCGGGAACGGGTTTAGGTTTGGGTTTAGGTTTTAGGTTTTAGGTTATAGGTTAAGGTTAAGGTTTAAGTTTAGGTTAAGGTTTAGGTTTAGTTTCAGGTGATAGATTTAGGGAATTGAGAATAGGTTAAGGTTTAGGTTTAAGAAATCGGGTTCGGGTTCGGGATCGGGTTTAGATTTGGGTTTTCAAGTTTAGGTTTAGGTTAAGATTAAAAGTTTAGGTTTAGGTTATAAGTATAGGTTTAGGTTATAGGTTAAGGTTATAAGTTTAGGTTAAGGTTTAGGTTTAGGTTATAGGTTTAGGTTTAGGTTTAGGTTATAGGTTTTGGGATTTGATAATAGGTTTAGGTTAATGTTGTAGGTTATAGGTTTAGGTTATAAGTTTATGTTAATGTTGTAGGTTATATAAGTTTAGGTTATAGGTTTAGGTTTAGGGATTTAAGAATACATTTAGGTTTTAGGTTTAGGTTTAGGTTTTACGTTTAGGTTAAAGGTTTAGGTTTAGGTTATAAGTGTAGGTTATAGGTTTAGGTTTAGGTTAGGTTATAGGTTAAGGTTTAGGGAATTGAGAATTGGTTAAGGTTTAGGTTTGGGAAATCAGGTTCATGTTTTCAAGTTTAGGTTTAGGTTAAGGAGTTGTGATTAGGATTAGGTGTAGGTTTAGGTTTAGGAATTTGAGAATACATTTAGGTTTTAGGTTATAGGTTATAGGTTATAGGTTTAGGTTTAGGTTATAGGTTATAGCTTTAGGGAATTAAGAATAGGTTAACGTTTAGGTTTAGGAAATCGGGTTCAAGCTCGGGATCGGGTTTAGGTTTGGGTTTAGGTTATAGGTTATAGGTTAAGGTTTAGGTTCAGGTATAGCTTATAGGTTTAGGTTAAGGTTACAGGTTTAGGGATTTGAGAATACATTTAGGTTTTAGGTTTAGGTTTAGGAAATCGAGTTCGGGTTTGGGATCGGGTTTAGGTTTGGGTTTTCAATTTTAGGTTTAGGTTTAGGTTATGAAGTTGAGATTAGGATTAGGTGTAGGTTTGGTTATAGGTTATAGCATTAGGTTATAGGTTTATGTTTAGGTTAAGGTTTAGGTTTATAGGTTTTGGGATTTGAGAATAGGTTTAGGTTATAAGTATAGGTTTAGGGAATTGAGTTTAGGTTATAGGTTTAGGTTATAGGTTATAGGTTTTTGGTTAAGGTTTAGGTTATAGTTATAGGTTTTGGGATTTGAGAATAGGTTTAGGTTATAAGTATAGGTTGAGGTTTAGAGATTTTAGAATATATTTACGCTTTAGGTTTAGGTTTAGGTTTTACGTTTAGGTTAAGGTTACAGGTTTAGGTTTAGGTTATAAGTGTAATTTACAGGTTTAGGTTTAGGTTAGGTTATAAGTTAAGGTTTAGGGAATTGAGTTTAGGTTATAGGTTATAGGTTATAGGTTTAGTTTAAGGTTATAGGTTAATGTTATAGGTTAAAGGTTTAGGTTTAGGTTTAGGAATTCAGGTTCAAGTTCGGGTTCGGGTTATACGTTTAGCTTAAGGTGTAGGTTTAAGTTAAGTGAATTAAGTTTAGGTTATAGGTTTAGGTTTAGGTTTAGGTTTAAGCTAAGGGTTTAGGGATTCAGATTCGGGTTCAGGATCGGGTTTAGGTTTAGGTTAGGGAGTTGAGATTAGGATTAGGTATAAGTTTAGGTTTAGGGATTTAAGATTAGGATTAGGTGTAGGTTTAGGGATTTGAGAATACGTTTAGGTTTTAGGTTTAGGTTTAGGTTTTAGGTTATAGATTATGGGTTTAGGTTTAGGTTTAGGTGTAGTTTTAAGTTTAGGTTTAGGTTTAGGTTTTAGGTTTAGGGATTTGAGAATAGGTTTAAGTTATAGGTTTAGGTTTAGGTTTGGGTTTGGGTTTAGGTTTAGGTTTAGGTTAAGGTTATAGGTTAAGATTAAGGTTATAAGTTTAGATTTAGGTTAAGGTTATCGGTTTAGGTTTAGGTTATGTTATATGTTTTTGTTATGGTTTTGGTTATAGTTATAGGTTTTGGGATTTGAGAATAGGTTTAGGTTAGGGTGTAGGTTAAGGTTTAGGGAATTGAGTTTAGGTTATAGGTTTAAGTTATAGGTTTAGGTTTAGGTTTAAGTTTAGGTTATAGGTTTAGGTTTAGGGATTTGAGAATAGGTTTAGGTTATAGGTTAAGGGTGTGGTCCCTGCAAATATAGATATAAACACGACCTACTCCAATTGGCCAGGCCCTTCCAATGCTGTCCATAGAAAATGAATAGCTTCATCATGGTCATAACAGTGGTTCCCATCTTCCAGGGACTCCCGTTCAACATCCGGATAGCTCCGACGCATATCCGGATAGCTCCATCAATTTCGAGCAAATACAGGTATAAACATGGCCTATCTAAATGGCTAGGCCACTCCAGTGCTGTCCATAGAAAATGGACAGCTTCATCATGGTCATAACAGCGGTTCCTACCTTCCAGGGACCATCGCTCAACATCCGGATAGCTCCGACGCACATCCGGGTCCGCTCATTTAAATAAAATGAATTATCAAGATCATTTAAATAAAATCAAGTCCAATCAACAATCTGACCTAGAGGATTTTGTTAGCATTGTTGACAGCACCTCGAACCTTGTTTAAATCCAGGTTGCAATCTGTGGCTATTATGTTATTTGTCTTTCTGTGAAGTTAGTGATGATTTCTGCATCAAACCCGGCGAAAGCAGCCCTAATGATAAAGTTGGATTGTAAACGCTTGAGATTTTCAAGTCTCATTGCATCTTTAAGCATTCAAAGAAAGGATAGTTAAGTGTTGAGCAATGGAGTTCAATTGATTTTGAAAAATCAAGATGCACTACATCATAAGTAAATACTGATAGAAGACAAAAAAGGAAACTCTAGAACAGAAACTAACCTCAACCCTTTGCCTCAACCATAGATATCTTCAATGGGTTCTTTTACCTCCAACATGTATGGTCATGTCACAGTGCAAGCAAAGGGAACTCTCATCTATATCGCAGTAAAAGAACGCTACATCCAGTTTCCAAGAATAAAAATAAGTTTAATTCTTTCTTAAGTTCAAGGAAAAGGACCTTTATGGCAAAAAAATTAAAAAAAAATGAATGCATACCCGGTGCATTTTCATATATGTCACAGCAGGAAACACCACTGGGTCAACAAGTCCTAGTAATGGTTAGCAAGCTTGTTACACATGTGAACCTGCCACTCCAATTAGTAGAACTTAGTAAGTTCTAACTAATGGTTACTGCTGCTAAAAATGCTGATTTTTGGTGTAACTAAATAATGGGAGAAATTTTTTTGCATTCAATAACTTAACTAAGATGGTGGTTTTTGAGCCCCAGAAGCAACTTTACACATGTCACATGTTGCCAGCGAACCACGTGTATGGACATCTGATGGAATATAAGATGAGAGTGAGACCAACCATGCAGCTTTAAATTCTTCCTTGTGTAGAGTATTAAAGTCTTCTAGCTGGGACAATTCTAGCCTTTTGATTGTGGCAAAAAAAAAAAAAGTACATTTTGGTTGAAAAATAGAGTGCCAGTCTCCATACAAATATCACATGACAATGAATTACAAGTAATAGAAATAAATAACAACATTTTTTGTACTTGAAAAGAGGGATGGCTAAAGTGACAATTCTACTTGCTAAGTTTTCTATTCACACTAAAAAAGGAAAAGAAAATAAAATAAAAACAAGTAACTTGAGAGCGAGTTTGAGAGTCAAAGAGATATAGCCCAGCTCTCGATGCCCACTACCAATTACGTTCTCCGTTTGCAGTTCCTGAAAATAGAGTCATATAGAAAAAAGGATACAGAGTGGACTAATAGATAATACATTTCTTGTAAGCTTTCGAATAAAACAGACAGATGGTAAGGAGATGTGTGAACATAAGGGAATGGATAGAGTAGATCTAACACAAACATCACTGCGAGTTTCATAGATAAAACACACATGGTAAATGAATGTTGGTGAAAAATAGGGTATTGTTAACTATGAGATAAACATATGAAATTGAAGGCAACACATTTATGTCTTCTTATAAAGATCAGGTAACTGCCCTTCTGTAAAGAAACTAATGACAGATTTAGTTTCAAAGCTGGTAGCTCATGTTCATAGTTAATGAATAAGTATCATATTCCTTATGCAACAATATCTACAAAACCATATGATTGTTTACCACTTTTTGATACCCATGCCATCTTTTTATTTTTGGAAAGTTAAACCCATACAATATTATCAAGAATGGCCATTACAAAAAAATAATAATAATAAATAAAATAAAATAAAAAAATAAAAAATAAAAATAAAGAAGAAGCTAAAAGTAAAAGAAACAAGAGATTTATAGAAAAATCAAAACCAACAAATTCAAGAATCGTTAAAAATTGAAAGTGGAGAAAAATAGATTCAAAACAAGCATGAAACCAAGTAGCATAGAACCTTGTAAGTTCTTAAACTTGAGTTGATTTGTTAAATAATATTTATCCCTCACCTTCTTTCCTTCAATAATCTCTAACACATCCCCATTAGCAATGTGTTGAGTTATCCCTTCTGCAATATCTATCTTCCTGACACCAGGCTCTCCAATAAGGTAAGGGTTGTTCTTTGTCCGCCTGCCCAAAATTTGCATCTCTTCCTATAAAGATCAGGTAATACATACAATAAATGATTTTGGAACCTCTGCCTCTTAACAAATAGATGATAGAGGTAAATTCATCTTTTAATTGGAGAAGGAATATTAGAGAAAACCTCTAACAAATCCATGTTCAAAGACATCCCATTGGCGAAAGGGAAACCAACTCCCCATCAAATGCTTTCAGGGAACCAATATATGATCCTCCTAACCAATTTGCCTGAAAAAGTTTGATAAGAGAAATTGTGAAATATGAAAGACGTGTTAAAGACTTTAGAATTGCTACCTGTCTAGTGAAATCATAAAAAGCTCATCTTCATTTGCAACAAGTTGAAAGGTTAACCGGCCATCGATAGAATAGATGCGGCCAAAAGAGAGAAAGGTAGGAAGTTCATGGAGACAGATGTTTTTGAAGTTCAAATACATGAAATTTCAATTTCATCTTTACATGAATCAATAAGAACCTTCATACTCAAGGCACTACCAACTTAGAAATTTTATTGGTCAAACAATGACAATGGATCTGTTGGTGAAAGAAACTTTATAAAATCACTAACTGCAGAAAACAATGTGACTGAGGTAAACACTTAAATGTATCATGTTTGTGAACCTTTGATTCCTCCAATTTTTAGCGTGAAAACAACATGTGGGCTATCAAATGGATCGGGCAAGAGAACCTCATCTAATTGCATGAAAACAACAATCAGTCATATTTATAAAGAAATGTCAAAATCATTATGCAAAAATCAGCATGAATTATAACACTAAACCTTTCTTGAAGACTCAGCCAGAAGAGAAGTAGGTGGGGCAAAACTGAAACTATTGGTATTGTAGCCAATGTTTCTCAAACCTCTAGCCTAATGATGAAATAATTGTAGCTCCTTAAAAAGTTAATTATTGCTGGAATATTTGCACTTCTTTCAATACACGGCATAATTATTTCCTAGAAATTAAAATCTTAAACACAATCAACAAAGACTAACAGTTGGAGTAACATGGAGCACAAATCAACTGGAAAAAACCAAGTTTTTGTTAATGATCATATCAAACATTTGGTATGCATGTTTCCTTTGGCATTTCCTCAAACATTCGGTACACATCACAATTCAAAAGCCTCGAATACCATTTTTTTTAAAGGATCCATTTAGTTGATGCAATGGCTTTTATTTTTCCAACTGTGAATGGGATTTTATGATCCCCTGATGAGTTAACTCTTTTTCTCCTTTCACATAGATTTTATTTTAATTTAAACTTTTCCAATCTTACCTAGAGAAAAAAAAGCACATTCACAAAACAGATCATATCATGGGAATCAGTAATTACTAGTTCATGAATAAATGATTCATACAGAAATAAAATGAGAAGGAAAACAATAAATAAAAAACCCTAACCCTAATGATATCATGTATTTTTAAAAAATAAAATAAAGATAATTAGTTCGTGCATTTAGCACGAGATCTACGAGAGAGGAATGATATGAAATTTATGAAAATGCCATTACAGTTTTTTAGAGGAATGGAGCCAGCAGTCTATCTAAAAATCCCTACTTTCCACTTGAATGTTTTTAATCTATCTGATTGATTAAGTGAACCTCACATGCACAAGAAATTGATATTTTAGAGGAATGGAGCCAGCAGTCTACATTCAAGATGGATGGGTTGCTCTAGAAAAAGAATTCTATAGATGAACTTGACTTCCATTTATACAACAGACCCATTCACAAATTGCAGAAGTATCAAGATCGGTGAAATAATTTCCTAGAAGTTTGTTAATTCAACATCCATGTATAGCCCAGTTCCTCTATACACTCGAACACATGCCAATCTGGCATACATGTGAGAGATCCAATACCCACCATATTGCTATGCTCGTGCGCACGTGTGAGGAGAGGCGTTCACAGCGGGGCATATAGTATGAGACAAGTACATGGAAACCATCCAATTGTTTCGCACATTGTAGCTCACCTAATGAGTGGATGGCCTCATTTTTAGGCCAGGGTCCAAAAAAATCTACGTGACAAAGTCCATATGATGCATAAGCCCAGATGTTTACCACATGGTGCCAACTTAACATGTGCACTAGCAAGTAGAGGGGCTGCATTATAGGCACATCAAATTTCTGTTTTTTCTTTTTTCCTTTTCCCTTTCAAGCAGTAGTTTTGGTTGAAAGATAAACATAAAGTTGCAAATTCAATTTCACACATTTATAGATCAGAGTTATCATGCAAAAAGTTGGCAATGGAAAATTTCAAACTTCTCAACTAAACAAAAGCAAAATAATTATTATTAAATGCTCAGCTATACACAGGCGATTAAAATCTAATGAAAAGACATCTAGTAGATTTAACCAGATCATCGAAATTGTGGGTCTCGTAACTCATTATGAGTGGAGCATCTCAAAATTCACACTGATCAAGCAATCCTTACTATCTGATTGATGGCTATCAAGTAGATGGTCAAAAGTAAATAGTGAGTAGTCCAAATTTGAAGGTGTTACAAATGGGAAAAAAACAAAATTACATCATCATCACAGCTGAATATCGATTTTGAATTCTAAAATGTTTGAAGATCTAAACAAAATTAGAAGTGACTTTTCCTCTAGTTTCATCAATTCCAAAAAAGGAAGCTAATAATTAGAAAAGCTTGATTTTTTTAACTTAAATTATCCATATTCAAGAATCACATTTCATTGGTCATGGCTTTTAAAGGTTTTTAATATAGTTTTTTTTTCTTTTGTGGGCTTTCATACATTTTCTTTTCTCATGAAAGGGATGACTTTTTTTTTCCTCATTCAAGCAAAAGACAATGCTTAGCCCAAAGATCATTCTTTCTTGAAATTTTCTCAAACCTTAAGACCCTTCGATGACAATTCACAAAATGCAATATAACTGTAATCCTACACCAGTTCCACCAGTTTTGCCATAATTTCTTCTTTCTATTATAATTATTATATGACTAAAAGCACAACCGATGGGGCTATTTATAGAATCAGTACTGGGTACGTACACATGCATACCTGTATCTTCTTCTTTTTCTTCTTCTTCTTCTTCTTCTTCTACGGCACCTTTAAGAAGCAATCCTAAAAAGGTAGAAAAAAGGTAGAAAAAGATGGAAGTGAGGTTAGAAATGTCTTCAAAGGAATTTATAGGTGGTTTTGACACTTGAATTTTGAAGAATCTGCATCTATAGTAATTGGATTCTTGAGAATTTCAGTATGTCAAGTTGTGTTTAACACCTTTAAATTTAAATAATCTCTAAGAATATGAAAAGTAGCAATCCAAAAATAAGCAACCCATAAAACATCATAGCTGTACGAGAAAAATAGAAACAACGCCCTGGCATGTAGTGGCCCTCCACAGCAACATCCATCTCATCTTATGACCAACAACCTCCACAACAACTACTACGGCCACACTAAACACATCCCATGTCTAGCAGCCTCCTCAGGCATTGCATGTTATCATACTCCTTAGCAACAAATGAGTTTATTGATCTGCTATTCATGACAAAGAATTATGAAAGGAAATGACTTCTCATAAAGATCAGAATTTTTTAATAAGTTTACAGGCATGTATAAGGCGGTCCATCTAGACAATCACATGTCTGAGAATGATACACATAAGCATGAAATCCAAGCCACATTGTTAAACATGGAGATGTGCAGATGGGCTGCCATAGACATGAAAGTGGGCTTAAGCTTAGATGGGCCTGAGTCGACAAGGGCCAAATTAGACATGAATGTGGATTGTGTGCGTGTGGCGTGAGTGTGTGGGGTTGTGTGTGCGTGTGTAAAAAATAAAAAAATAAAAAATAAAAAGAATCCCATACAGGCTAATTAGGGATTTCGAATCCCAAATCCAGCAATTAGGGATTTTCGAATCCCATACAGGCTGATTAGGGATTTTGAATCCCAAATCCAACAATTAGGGTTTTCTGATTTGAATCCCCAAATCAGAAATTAGGGATTTCAAATCCCAAGTCCCATGTTGGGGATTCCAGTCATATACCCCATAATCCAATTGAAATTAGGGAATTTTTTTTTTTTTTTGGATTCGAATCAGTCAATTAGGGATTTTAAATTCGAACCCCAAATCCAGTTGCCAGATTGGGGATTTTAATCTGGAATCAGATTGGGGATTCCATTAACATACCTGGAGTGAACTTTGCTCGATCTCGTGACAGATGTGGAACTCCTCGCCATCATCCATGGCTGTCACCTGTGAAAATCCTCCACTCAAGCTCCGGCAGCCAAGTCCGAGGCGAGAGAGAGAGAGAGAGGGCAGAGGGAGGGCAGCGAGAGAGGGCAGAGAGCAGGGAAAATGAAATGGGCGTGAGCAGGGGCAATTTTGTAAGGAACGGTTCGCCTCCGCACAGACCTAGAGACGGACTGGTGGTCGGTGTTCCGTGGGCCCTACCATGATGTATGTGTTTCATCCATTCCGTTCATCCATTTTTAAAGATCATTTTAGAGCTTTATGCCAAAAATTAGAGGGATATAAATCTCAGGTGGTCCACACCACATGAGAACAATAGTGATTGGATATCCACCATTAAAATCCTCCTAAGGCCCACTATACTGTTTATTTGGCATCCAATCTGTTGATTTGGTCATACAGGACCAAATGAAGGGAAAAAACAAAAATCAGCTTGATCCAAAACTTTTATGGCTACCAAAATGTTTTTAATGGTCGACGCTCATTCAACACTGTTTCCTGTAATGTGGTCCACTTGAGATTTGGATATATCTCATTTTTGGTCTCATATTGTAAAATTATCTGTAAAAATATATGGATGGCATGGATGAAACACATACATCATGGTGGGGGCCACAGAGCACCGACCACCAGCCATTAGCTGGTGTCAGGGGAGTAGTCAATCCATTCCCAAGCGTACTGAGTAAATCCTGTGGGGCCCACCATGATTTATTCATTTTATCCACTCCATCCATCCATTTTAACATATAATTTTATTACATAAGCTCAAAAATGAAGCCTATAAAAATCTGAACTGGACCACATCATATGAAACAGTATAAATTGAACGTCTACCATTGAAAAATTTTGGGAGGCCACTGAAGTTTTGGATCAAGTTGATATTTTAGTTTTCCCTTCATCCATGTATTTGTGATCTATTGAATAGGTTGGATGACAAATAAAAATCACTGTAGGCCATAGGAAGATTTCAACGGTGGAAATCATTATTCCCACTGTTTCCTGTGGTATGGTCCACTTGAGCTTTGGATATGCTTTAATTTTGGGCTCAACCACTAAAATGATCTGGAAAAATGGATTGACAGTGTGGATAAACCAAATACATTCACTGTGTCATTGCTAACTGGATACGGCAGGGTAGGATGCAATGTGCATTGAAACCCTTTCGGGGGTCACAAAAGTTTCGGATCAATATGAAATTTGTTTTTCCTATTCATCCAAGTATTTGGACCACACCACATGAAATGGTGTTGATTGAATATCCAACATTAAAAACTTCTTGTGATTGAGCCAAAGTATAAGGCAGATTCAAAGTTTGAGTGGACCCCATCACAAAAAATAGTGGGAATTGAATGCCTACCATTAAAACCTTTACTTTGGGCTGTAGAAGTTTTCAACCAAGATAATATATATGCTTTCCCTTATTCCATGTTTGTATTAACTTATAAATAGGTTGGATCTCAAATAAACATTGCGGCGGGCCCTAAAAAGGTTTCAATAGTGGGTGTCACTATCCCACTCTTTTCTATGGTGGGTCCACTTGAACTTTGGATCTGCCCCGTCAGTCAGATGCACCATTCCATGGTGGGCCACGAGCTTAAAAATAAAGTCAATCCATGACTTGGGTGGGCCACACCACATACTATAGTTGAGAGGGTTACCCTCCCATTAAAACATTCATAATCATTTATTGGGCCCACCTAGATGTGGTTCATAGATACAACTCATTCATTATGTGTGTCCCACTTAGATGAGGAGTCGGCCCAAGTTTCATACACATCCAAAACTCATGTGGGCCCCACCAATTAAATGCTTTTATATGTTTTAGGGATGTCTTCACATAGTTTTAGATGCTATGGCCCACCTGAGTTTTGTATACGACTGATTTTTGGACTTAAAGGGGACACATCTAATGCATGGTGTTGATGTTCTACATACATCATGGTGGGGCATACACAGATTAACCTCATGGGAAGTTCCCATGAGGTGACCTTATAGTACCATTTCATTATTTAGGTAACTCCTTCATGGGTGTTACTCTAACTGTGTAGGGCCCCACCTTGATATATTTTATGTATATCGACACCGTCCATATATTTTTCCATCATATTTTAGGATATGATTTCAAATCATTAGAACTCAATCATCTCAGGTGGGTCATAGTAATCAAAACAATGATGAATAACTATTAAAAACTTTTTGAAGCCCACAAAAGTTTTGGATCAATTTGATCTTTGTAGTTTACCTTCATCTAGATCTTCTTTACATTATCAACAAGTTGGATTGCATATAAACATTACTAAAACCTTACGATGGGCTCTTTATAATTTTTAATGGCGAGGTACTATATAATCATTCTTTCTAGTGGTGTGGTCCACTTAAGATTTAAATCTACACAATTTTTTATACCCGACCAAAAAATGGGTTGGAGAAACATAGGGGCGATAAGGATATACAACACATCATCAAAATCTCACTTTTGTTATCTAACTTTTCAATTTTTCTTGTCAAAATACAAAATTAGTTTTAAATATATATATATATATATATATATATATATATATATATATATCTATATATATATTTTACAATTTGTCAATTTTTTCACAATTTTGTTTAATTTCTTAAATTCTTTTTTAAAATATCATTTTTTTTAATCTCACTTTTGTTATATAACTTTTCAATTTTTCTTGCCAAAATACAGAATCTAGTTTTCTTTTTAAAAAATTTTTTTACAATTTGTCAATTTTTTCACAATTTTGTTTAATTTTTAAATTTGCTTTTTCAAAATATCATTTTTTTATCGAAATCTTGTTATATAACTTTTTAAATTTTCTCATCAAAATACAAAATCTAGTTTTCTTTTTTAAAATTATATATATTTTTACAATTTGTCAATTTTTCACAATTTTGTTTAATTTCTTATATTTTCTTTTTTAAAATATCATTTTTATCGAAATCTTTTTTTTTCAAAATTATCAAGATTATTCAAAGTTCTTAAATTTTTTTTTCAAAATCTAGATGTTTATAAAATTATTTTTTTTGTTTTTAAAAATTTAAAATTTTCCTAAACATTGTTAATTATTTTTCTAAGCTTCTCAATTATTTTTTTCAAATTTCATAATTTTTTTGTTCTTAATTTTTGACCTAAGCATTAGAGACAGTTTAGGACCGCCGTGTCTAATGCACGGTCTTTGACAGTCTCAAATGACTGCTATAAGATGGCTAAAGACCGTCTCTAACGCAGACGGTTGACCGTCTCAGATTACCAGTAAAAGACGGCCAGTGACTGTCTCTAATGCAAATGGTCCTTGACAGTCTCAAATTACTAGTAAACGACAGCCAATGACTGTCTCTAATGCGGACAGTCTTTGACCGTCTCAGATTACTGCATATAAGATGGTCAAAGACTGTCCTTTATTCCAGACGGTCGATAGCCATCTTTTCTCTGAAGTTAACGACGAATTCTGACCATCTTAAATGATTTTTGGACATTCAACATTTTAAGACTATTAAGGACAATCGAGAGCTGTCTAAAATTTTAGACTCTAAAGCGCCTTTAAACCAAGGAATTTTCTAGACGGTCCACAACCATCTCGAAATCCGTCTTCTTTTTTTTTTTTTTTCACAGGTAATCAGTCAACATTCACTTCATCCATATAAATTGAGTACAAGCATTTCCTACAACAATATATTTTGCTTTTGCAGTAGACAAGGATACTAAGTTTTGCTTTTTGCTCATTTAGGAGACTAAACAATTTCCAATGTAGAAACATCCACCACTAATGGATTTTCTATCATCGATATTTCCTTCCCAATTTGCATCGGTATATCTTGCTATTTAAATTGATGTTTCATGAGGATACCACTGACCAAGATTAGTAGTTCTTGCAACACATTTAATTATGCATTTGATAACTGATAAATGAGATTCTTTAGGATCAGATTGATATCTTGGACAAATACCAATACTAAATGAAATATCTTGTCTACTAGTAGTTAAATAAAGTAAGCTACCAATTATGTTTCGATAAATATGAGAATAAACACTCTTACCTAATTCTTCCTTGGATAGTCTAAGTGTTGTAGTCATAGGAGTATTGAAATTTCTCCCATTTTCAAATCCAAACATTTTAACCAAATTATGTGCATACTTGGTTTAGGAGATGAAAATTCTATCTTCGAGCTGCTTTACTTTAAATCCAAGAAAATATGTTAGTTCGCTAATCATACTTATTTAGAATTTAGATTTCCTATGTTATGCAAACTTAGACGATAGATTAGCACATGTAGATCCATAAATAATATCATTAACATAGATTTGAACAATCAAGATATCATTATTCAATTTTTTAACAAACAAAGTTTTGTCTACACTTCCAGAGATTTAGTTAGCTTTTCATACCATGCTCTTGACTCTATGACTCAACCGTCACGTATATTGACAAACCATGGTACTTTTATTTGGGATTTTTAAAACCCTTCAGTTGTTCAACATAAACTTCATCATTCAAGTCACCATTTAGAAAAGCACTCTTAACATCTGTTTAATGTATTTTAAAATTTTATAATAAGCAACAGAAATAAATAATCTAATAGATTTAAGGCGAGCAGTTGGTGCAAAACTTTCATCATAATCAATTCCTTCTATTTGAGTTTAACCTTGCATAACCATTCGTGCCTTCTTTCTCATAATATTTCCAAGTTCATTAGATTTTTTTTAAAAATCCACTTAGTTCCAATAACATGTTTATCAAATGGTCTGGGAATAAGATACCACACATCATTTACAAATTAATTCAGTTTATCATGCATAGCTAAAATCCAGCTTTCATCAACTAATGCTTCATTTATGTTGGGCGGTTCTATTTGGGAAGTAAAACAAACATGATTGCAAATATTTTCCAATTATCTTTTGGTTTGAACATTAGTAAGAGGGTTACCAAGTATTTGTTCAGTTGGATGGTCTTTTATCAACCTTAACTCAATCGAATCTAATTTGGATGATGGTTCACTTTGATTAATCATAATAATATCACCATCACCATCGTTTTAGTGAAGATTGGGATTGATCGACAAATCATCAATTGCAACATTTATCAAATCTTGAATTACCCTAGTTCTCTTAGTTAGAACATGATATGCATGACTACTTAATGCATATCCCAAGAATATTTCCTCATCACTTTTTGCATCAATTTTTTTTTTTTTAAATTTTCATGGTCACGTAAAATGTAACACTTGCTTCCAAAAGTATGGAAATATTTTACGTTGGGTTTTTTCTTAAACAACATTTCAAATGTTGTTTTTTTCTTTTCTTTTTTTTTTTTCTTTTTTTTTAAAGCTCTAATGTAAAACAGTAAATTATATAGCAGGTAGTATTCACCGTTTCAGCCTATAGATATTTAGACAATTTCATACTATTCAACATTACGCTTGCCATTTCCTGCAATACTCTATCCTTTCTTTCAACAACTCCATTTTGCTGGGGTGTTTTGGGAGCTAAAAATTCATGCAATATACCATGACCATTGCAGTATTTCTCAAAATTGCTATTTTCAAATTTTGTTCCATGATTATTTCTTATTATGACTACAAATATTTCTTTTTTTAGTCGGAATGTGTTTAATAAGTTTTTTGGCCTCATCAAAAGCATCCGATTTTTCTCTTAATAATGCTACCCAAGAGTATCTAGTGTAGTCATCAACTACGACTAGAAAGTATTTCTTTCCTCTTCTACTCTTCGTTCTTATTGGTCAGATTAAGTCCATGTGGAGAAGTTCAAGAGGTCTAATAGTGGCTACGGAGTTCACTTTCTTGTGACAACTTCTAATTTGCTTGCCAACCTGAAAAGCAACACATACTTTATTTTCTTTCTTTCTCATCTTGGGTAAGCCTTGCAAGTGATCTCTTTTGTTCAATTTATAAATATATTTATAGTTTACATGTCCAAGACATTGGTGCCATAATTCAGTCTTGTCTATTTGGACCATGTAATATGAATGATTTGTTGAGCAAGTATCATTAGTGATATAGCAATTTTTAGAAGTTCTACAACTATTTAATATTGCATGTCATTCTTTATTTATTATCTCACATCCATGATCAGAAAATTTTACACTATGATTATTATTACAGATTTGAGATATATTGAGAAGGTTATGTTTTAATCATTCAACATGAAACACATTTTCAAACATAGGTAAGTTTGGAAGATATACATTACCTTTACTGATGATCTTGTAATTACTGCCATCTTCAAATGTAACTAAGCCACTATCAATTTTGTTGATATTTGAAAGAATAGCTTTATCACCAATCATATGTCTAGAACATCCACTGTCGAGGTACTATATTGAATGGCTACTTTCTTTGAAAGTTATGTGGATAACAAGACACTTTACCTTTGGAACCCACTTCATAACGGTCTAGGCTTTGGATGGTCTCTTTCCTCTCGTTATTTTTGGGAGTTAAGATTTCTCCTATTCCTGTTTATTCCTCTCTTACCTGAGTTAGATTTCAACAACTCTTTGAGTAAGTCCATGATTTTATCAGGAAGATTAATTTTTTTATTTTATTTTATTTTATTTTAAATTTTCTCTCCTTTGATATCTGTGGTTGTTGGCAAATGTCTTTTCTTTAGAAAATTTTTGAAAGGGTTTTGTACTTTTAAAAGTATTCCTTTTGTGATTCAACTCATTTAGAGTTTCTGCTTTAGAGTTCGAGGATTTTCCTTTCACAAAGGTAGGAGCAAAATTCCTAAATTTTAGATTATTATCTCTAATATAGCCAAGACCAGACTTGTCACCATTCCGATGTGATTAAGTTAGCAGCTTTTCAAGTTTCCGGTTTCCTTGGGTATATTTCCAAGTATCCTTTGAACTCTTAAGTGAAGAAACTTCAATTTTCAATTTCTCATTGTTCAGATTTAAGATCTTGTAATTCAAAATTTTTTAAACTTAAATCTATTTTTGATTTTTCAAAATAGTCAAAAAAATGAGATTTTTCCAAAACAACTTTTTCAAGTTCTAATTATAATTCCTCACATTTTTTCTTTTGAATTTTTTACTTTTGCAGCAATTTTGCAACTTTCTGTGTAAAGTGCATCATAAGTTTTTTGAAGATCGTCTTCATTTTCAGAGTAACAAAATTGGGGGTCGAGCATAACTCAGCTCCCGAGTTTCAAAACATCACTTATGCAACATATTTAATGATGGATGTATGTTATCTGTAAGAGTACATAAAACATGGGATAGATTAAGCCAAACTGCAAACATAATTCAAGGATAAGTGAGAAACGCAAGCGGAAGACTTATAGAAACATGTGTACATGTGCAAGTCCCTAAAATACGCATACATGCCAGGTCATACTTACAAGTGTTTATATTCAAATTACAAGTATTAAATGACATCATCTCTTACAATAACCCAGAATTCTCCGCACATCAGGACATGGCTCACAAGAACCCGCCTGAGAACTGCATAAAAGAAAATGCGACCTCATCATCCTCGAACTCCTGCTCTACCTCAGAGGTCGCATCAACATCTACAACTAAGACAGAGTCTGGTTGGTGTTTAAACACCACCCCAAAACGTGAGAGTGAGTGATCAACTCAGTGGAACAATAAAGCAAAGGTTAACATGTTATCAATTCAATCAAGCAGTAATGATAAAGCAGAACAATCAAACATGTCCTAATTACTCTTGTTAGTGCAAGGATATATGTATAAATGATGCATGCCCTCGCCTTCCTCCCTTAGCGTCTTCATCTTACGTTATGCATGACATCCTCCCGTAGTGCCAACGACTTCCACGCCCATGCAAATGCGGTGCATGAACATGATTACCAAGTTGTTATTAGTCCTTTTTATACAGCAGGATTGGGAAGCTAAGGTACCTTCCTCGTATCAAATGCCACACAGTGATCCATTCTAGGGTCGTCAGTCCTAGGCATCTCATACGATCATATGGTTTTAGGTCATTGCAAAGGGCTCGTCACCAATCAATGCACGCCTATCATACCTTCATTACTACTCTAAGGCTTGTCGCCTTACTGTAGTGTCAAGGTATGCTCGAGGTCACTACAAAGGGCTCGTCACCAATCAATGTAGGCCGACAGCACGAATATAGTTTCCCATACCACCATAATCGGCTCACGAGTATGGTTGTTCACTGGTCACTACGGGGAGGCTCGTCACCCCAGCATAGACCGAAAGCTCGACCACGATGTCCCATACTACCATGTCCGGCTCATGAGTCTTAGCGAATCAAGGTACAACAGTTAACGGGATTTTATCGGTAAGTTTGGTACCCTAGATTCAAGCAATAGCGTCCATACATGGTTAACATACATCGGACAATTGGGTTACTTGACGAACTCGACTAGCACGAGCGCCTGTTGGGTTGAATGACATAGAGTGCGCAAACACTCCATGTGGCCAAACCACTCCGACAACTCTAATACGACTCTGGTTCATCAAATCACGTCCTTCGTGGCGAAAGCAACCTCAGCCACAAACTCAAGGCCAATTACCGATTTCCTGGACTATTTCATAGTCCCAAACACGACAGATATTCATATCAATACTTAAAACAGTAATGGAACAACAATTCAAATCATACAATATGTGGGCATTTGAAACATATCAACTTAACATGGGTTTCAACATAAGTAATACTTGAAGTTAACAACAAAGAATGTGACTTGCATGTAGGAAATCATACACACTAATAGGAGTGTTGAGAATCGCTTCTCAATGCCCGCAATTAGGATAATATATTACACTTTAGACCATTCAGACATTTCTACAAACACTTAGACTACATAGGTCAACATAGATGATGTATATTGGAATACACACATTTGGACAATTCCTTTTGCTAAGGAGTTGACACACATACAAGTAGCACAAATACACGACAGTTAATCATGGCAAGCACGTGTTCATATTTTATACGTATACGATACTTCCTACATATACATAGAATACACAAATCTCAATATAACACATACATATCAGGAATGCAAAACGAACATAGCATTTGGCATGTGAAATAACACCCACAACAAGAATAAACCATTAGCTAACATTGAAAGCCTTGAAAACCATTACCTATACGAATATAGTCCGCACCTTAAACCAGAAAAAGCACACCGAACTGATTCAGACGATATGTCTTCGTCAACAGTGACTAGATAACCTAAGGCAAGGATAGAAATGAGCTACATCAACACATAGACTCTTCTAAGCTCTAAAACAGATTAGGGTTAGATTAACTTACCCAAGAAGGAACTTAGAATCGCCAGAATAACGATTCAAAAGTGATGGTTTAAGGATGTAGAGTAAAAGGAAAGAATCTTAAGATGATTCACCAACTTCTCTCTCACTTTCTCTCTCTTTCCCTCTCTCTTTCTTAGTTAGGGTTAGGAAATTCTTTTGGAAAAGAGAGTGAGGGCTTTAAGGTCTATATATAGGCCTAACATTGATGAAAATAGCCCCAGGGCCAAGGTATACTTAGGTTATAACCAAATCAGGCCTCTCTCGATCCAACGGAGCACTTCCAGTGGTCCTTTCTCCACGTGCGGTCGGACTTAAGCTCACTGACTATGAATCTAGGTCAGGCTGAGTTTTCGTACCGATCGGATTTACAGATCAGCCGTGGCGGACCACACTCAATTCAACGGTCACCAAAACTCGATCAGGTCCACAAGCACAATGACATGCCTGGGCCACCTTCCCTGATCCGAGGGTGAAATTGGGTCAGAATCCAACGGTTAGATTGCTTAAAATTGTCGCGCAAGCGACACGACTTAGATTTCATAAAATCATATTTAATTCATCACCGTTCTCACACTCTTCACTCTGAACTCAATCAAATCAACCCAGGACATCATCCGGACTTGATTTTTGAGGTGATGGTCAAGTCTAACATGGTGACCATAATCGTCTAAGATCATCGCTATCGGACTTTCGACGCACGGTCCAGGTCCGATCCAAAGCTTCTAAAAATTCCCAAGAGCAACTGGATTTAGCATTGAATTCCAGATTTCAGAGTAACATAGCGTTAAAGATTTTACAGGTTTTGAGTCCTGCAGATCAAATTTAAAGTGATTAATGCTAATTTCACAAGCAATCGAGTTTAGCGCTAATTAACCCACAAATAGCTTCTAAGAAAAATAGAGCTAGTACTCGGGTCTTAGCACGAAATTTTCTGGGTCATTACAATCTACCCCCGGGAGTTTCATATTCAGATGTTTTACTATCTTCTAAAGTAGTGACTCTTGTTATCATCATAAAAGCATTATGTTCTTTTATATTTTCTTGGTTTGATTCATCAATTTCTGAAATAGTTTTAGATTCTGTTGATTCATCCCAAGTAGCAATCATGCCCACTCTTCTTGATTTATACTCCATCACTCATTTTCCACTCTCTCTCTCTATGTCTTTCCTGATGGATGACCCACTTTGATGAATGAATGTGATCCATTGTAAGACTCGACCCGAGTTCGCATATGTGCATGTGTGTGTGTGAGTATGCATTTCATTTCTTGTGATCCCGTGGTCCTACCGGTCAAATTCTGGCGACTCGCGACCCTCAGATTGTGTTTGCGGTCATCCTTGAGTCCGGTCACATAGACTCGACTCGGATCGACTCGAGACCTATGCCACCTTGTTCGCATTATTGTTGTCGTTCCAACGATGTGTTTTGTGTGTCCATCCGACTTATAGCCTTGGTTGGGCTGAAACTTTTGATAGGCCCGTTAGGCCCTTGGGTCCTATATTTACCTCACCATTTTGATGGGTCTTATCAGTCAAATACTCAAGTAGTTGGGCCCTTGCTTACCCACTATAATAAATTCATACTTGGGCCAAGATGTGAGGCCCAACTTGTGTTAAATATAAGGATTTCCCATATGTTAGGAAAATGGGTTGTCCATTGGGCCCACCACAATGAGTGAACCCATTATCCTTATGGTGGGGCCCAAACCTCACTTGAGGGCCCATTACATGGCCTATGATTTGGGCTTAGGGTATGGCCCACTAGACTATACATTGCTTAGACTTTAGATCTCTTATCATATGCATAGTAGGCTACCTTTTTGGGACCCAGTTGAGGTTGGATGTCCTCCTTAGTGGCCCTAAGGTAGGCTTATAGAGGCCTTTATAGGTGGTTAAAAGCCCACCTTGGGTTGGCTAGGACTGTCCCTCTTTAGGGCCATGGCTCTCTCTTAGCATGTGGGCCATCTCAAATTACTGGGCCCCCATTAGAGGATTTCTCTTCTTCTTAGAATACCTGTCTACGTGCCTAGACCTTGACCCTCCTTAGGATGGAGGATTCCATAATTTTTGCAGGTAGCCCACTTACATTTCGTGACCCATATGCATCATCTGTATGAATTGATTGCATTGTGTGGTGGTCATTGAGGGATGGAGTTTCTCCCCTCATGCGCATTGTGTGCCTGCGGCTAGTGCATGATTTGTGTGTGTAACTCATGCATTGCCATCGTATTTCATAATGATACCGCCCTTGCTTTATCAAGGCCTTACCTCCATAGGGACGTTCGTGGATGGCCGTATGTATGGACACCGAAAATATTATTTGAATATCGAGTGTATAGGATGCCCATAGTTGAAATTTTCAAAACTTCCATGGTACCAAGGATCTACTCCAACGCCATGACTGGGTGAAATATATGAGCGCACAAGGGCCTTATACCGCTAGGCCACGACTCCCACCGTCGTGTAGTCGGTTGGATGGGGGTGTGGCCTTACTTGCCTAGTGTGAGGAGGCATTGCTAGGTTAAGTCCGACCAGCTCGTAAATGGGTCCACTACTTGGACCTTATTGGTGATTGGTTGTCCACAGGCGGGTAGTGAGGTATCTTACGCTCGTTTGACTATGTGGGGTCCGTAGAGCGGTAGTCATTCAAGAGTGTATTAGACCCGGTGAATTTCCTTATGATTGAAAATGTACTTGATATGTGGTTTAGATATGAGCACGGCATTACTTGCATCGCATTAGTATTGGTTGTGTAAGCCCCTTCATGTATTGCCTTGATATGGCATCCAGGTACTCATTACATAGTATTCATGATAAGCTTTGGTAAGGCTAGTGATATTTTCATTGAGCATGTTCTTTTCTTGTACCTCCACTATTCCTTCTAGCACCTTGATCTCAGACTTCCCAGCCTCCAGAGCTTCTATAAGCTTATGTACGATTGATGTGTGCAGGTGATCCTACGCAGGTGTCATGGAGCTGCAGATCGTAGATTAGAGCTTAGCTTGAGGACTCCAGTGTTGCTGATTTCTCTCTTTTCCTATTATCTGATGTATGTCCTTTTGGGCTTGATGTAAACTTGTAAAAGTTCAAATTCTTAGTGAATTTTATGATGTGTGCCCTTTGTTATTCTCAGATATACTTGCTGTGATCTTGGGTATGCTCGTATTGGAATGATTATACTGTTATGGAAATCCTCCTTGTAGGATCCCAGGATCGGAACCTGACTCAGGAGCCGAGAATGCGGTACTACGGAGGTTGTTGTGGCCAGAACCGGCTATCGGGTTCCTTGTGAGTCCGGTTAATGAGTCTGGGGCGTGACAAGTGTTGGTATCAAAGCATAGCAAGTAATTCTGGAATAACTCAGGATAACATCTCATGTCTGCTGAGAGCATAGGACAAGTAGTGTTCTGAGATTCTTCCCTTTGCTCCGTATTGAGCCTATAATTGTTCTGATTCCTTGCGTCATCATTATTTTATAGACAATGATGCATGGATGTGGCGCCTGTGGTCGTGGCGCATGTGATCATGGTGTCCGTGGATGAGGCGCCCAAGGTACCCATCCTACTCAAGCACATCCTGCTCCCATTGTTGAGGATCCGATTCCAGAGGTCACGATCCACCCTGTTCCTCCAGTTGTTCCGGTTCCCCCACCTATCCCCCCTCCTCAGCCTGTTGTTCCAGTTACTGGGGCTCCTGCTTCGTCGGTCGCACCCGTGCCTCCGCCTGAGGCAATCGCCCCTGCTTTTTCGACAATACCTATAGGAACCGAGCATTTTCAGCAGCTGATGCAACTTGTTGCCACCGCATTGCAGACCGCCTGCTACCGCCGAGGTTTCTAGGCATTCTGACTACCGCATGCTAGTGCGATAGCCCAAGAGTTCCAATAGCATGATTAACCCGAGATTTAGTGGTGACTCTGACCCTTCTGCCGCTGAGGGCTTGATGCACTGAGGTTGTGAGAATTTTTGACACTATTCAGTGTCCTACGGATCAGAGAGTATCCCTTGCAACCTATCTTCTTCAGGGTGAGGCCCGTTACTGGTGGTCATCCGTATCCAAGATGGTCGGGCCTCAGTTTGTTTGGACATGGGAGGAGTTTGTGATCCGTTTCGACCAGAAGTTCTTCCTTGAGCATGTTCAGATCCAGCGGACGATCGAGTTTAAGACCTTGGTTCAGGGAGATTTGACTATATCTCAGTATGAGGCCCGTTTCTTGGCCTTGTCTAGATTTGCTCCTCATCTCACCAGCGATGAGAAGATGAGGGCCCGTCATTTTGTGACTGGGTTGCGTCCTGCCCTTCGTAGCTGTGTGGTAAGGCATTGTTTGGAGACATTCGACCAATTCATTCATCGGGCACTGGTTTATGAGGAGGACTGGGCTTTGAGCCAGAGGTTGAGAGAGCAGAGTTCCAGTGGAGACCGAAAGAGGAGGGCGCCAGCCGGCAGTTCCAAGCAGCTCTGTTAGCAGAGATGGAGGGGCAGATTAGGGTTTCAACAGCCCGCGGTTTAGACAGTAGCTTCTTCCTCATTATCAGCACCGCCAGCTGCTTCATCTTTCGGCCTTTTTCCGGTGTATGCTTCGGCTGTGGACAGGCAGGGCATCGGCGGCGTGAGTGCCCTCTCCCCATTCAGCAACAGAGGCCACCACAGTTACCCCCTCCTCTTCCTCCTCAGCAGTAGCAGAGAGCACAGCTTCCACCCACCTCTCCTAGGGCTCCTCAGCAGCAGAGGCAGCTAGGCAGACCTCCTCAGCAGAGACAGCAGCAACCGCAGCACCAGCAGAGAGGATATCCGTATGCTGTTCGTTCCTTGGGTCCAATGTGTATAGCAGCCCAGCAGGCACAGACTCAGGACCCTCAGTCTTCCGGTTTACTTCCTCTACCAGTTCAGGGCCAATTTTATTCTGCGCAGTAGGCGCTGGGCCAGGACCCACAGTCATCGACTGGTGGAGTCGTTGAGGGTATTCTTCTTATTTTTGCTTACATTGCTCATGTTTGGTTTGATTCTGACGCTTCCCATTCGTTTGTGGCAGAACAGTTTTGCCGATAGACCAGTATTCCATCGGAGTCTGTGTCTGAGGCCTTGGCCGTTTCGACTCCCATGGGGAAGTCTGTGGTATTGACCCGTCGCTACCCTTCTTGCCTGGTGTTAATGGGCGAGATGTTCCTTCCTGTTGATCAGTTCGTGATGCCGATGTCAGGATTCCATGTTATAATGGGTGTGGACTAGCTTGCAGAATATGGTGCCTTCTTAGACTGTGCCGTGAGGACGGTTATGTTTCACATTCGAGGCTTGCCAGTATTCTAGTTCGTCGCCGAGCCCAGAGGAGAGCCATTATCTAGTTTCTTAGCTTCGGTCATTGAGGATTCTGTGGTAGGGAGTATTAAGCAGCTGCCAATTATTTGTGAGTACCCGAATGTGTTTCAAGAGATCTCGGGTTTGCCGTAGCGTTAGCAGGTAGAGTTCCTGATTGATTTGGTGCCTGGTACCGTGCCTATCTCGAAGGCTCCCTACCGGATGACACCGTTAGAGTTGAGGGAACTGCAAGAGTAATTGGATGAGCTCTGTGAGTTAGGTTTTATTCATCCCAGTAGTTTGCCTTGGGGAGCCCCGGTATTGTTTGTGAAGAAGAATGATGGTTCGTTGTGGCTCTATGTGGACTATCGCGAGCTTAACAGAGTCATCATTAAGAACCGATACCCGCTTCCCCGTATCGATGATTTATTCGATCAGTTGCAGGGTGCATAATATTTTCCAAGATAGACTTGCACTTCAGTTACCATCAAATTCAGGTCCGAGAGGAGGACATTCCGAAGACGATTTTTCGGACACGCTATGGTCACTTCGAGTTCCTGGTCATATCATTCAGACTAACCAATGTGCCTGCCATATTCATGCAACTGATGAATGAGATTTTTTGGCTGTTCCTCGATCAATTCGTGGTGGTATTCATTGATGATATTCTTGTATATTCAAGGACCCGAGAGGACCATGCTGAGTACCTGCAGATTGTGCTTGAGACCCTCCGTGCCCACCAGCTGTATGCGAAGTTGGAGAAGTGCGAGTTTTGGCAGGAGGAGATAAATTTCTTCGGTCACGTAGTGACGAGGGAGGGTGTCGCTGTGGACCCCTCAAAGGTTGATGCAGTGCGTCAGTGGGGCCATCCCATGAATGCGTTTAAGATTCGCAGCTTCCTTAGTCTAGCGAGATAATATCGACGGTTTATCGAGGGTTTCTCCAGTATTGCAGCACCGCTGATCCGATTGACGCGGAAGGGCGTTGAGTTCATCTGGAGTGACGCTTATGAGAAGGCATTTACGGAGTTGAAGGACCGCCTCATGTCCGCTCCTGTTCTCACTCTTCCTGATGGGAGTGAGGGTTTTGTTGTTTTCACCAATGCCTCGAGTTAGCTTGGGTGTTGTCGATGCAACATGAGAAGCCGATGGCGTTTGCCTCGTGCTGCCTTAAGGTCCATGAGCTGAACTACCCCACCCATGATTTGAAGCTTGCAAGTGGTCTTCGCATCGAAGGTGTGGAGGCATTATCTATATGGGGTTAGGTTTGAGCTATTCTCGAATCATAAGAGCTTGAAGTATCTATTTTCGCGGTCCGAGTTGAACTTGCGATAGAGGCGATGAATGGAGCTCTTGAAAGACTATGATTTTAACCTTTAGTACCACCCGGGTAAGACGAACGTGGTGGCGGATGCGCTCAGCCGTCAGCCACGACTGGTGGCACAGATGATGGTGCATGAGTGGCAGATGCTCGAGGATGTTTCGAAGTTTGACTTTGAGTTTGGTCTACAGTCCTCCATTATTCAACTTTCGAGCTTATCGATTCAACCCTCTTTGGTGGCTAGGGTGATCGAAGCTCAACAGACGGACGAGTCACTTCAGGAGTACCAAGTAGAGGCCGCATCCGTGGAGCGATCAGACTGGCAGATGGTTCCGATGGTGGGTTGCGCTTTAGAGGCCGATTGTGTGTCCTAGACATGCTAGAGTTGCGTCATGATCTGATGACCGAGGCACATCGATCGAGACTTACTATTCACGGGGGCTCCACGAAGATGTACCATGACATTCGTTGAGAATGCCGATTACTAATACCAAGCTTCATCCCCTACTAGAAGTACTACCTCCTCATATCAGACCCCTGGGTCCCTTGCATTCGTTGAGCGTCCAGAGTTGAAGTGGGAGCACGTATCGATGGACTTCATTGCAGGTTTACCGAGGACGAGGAAGGGTCACGATTCCATTTGGGTGATCGTCGACCGATCGACGAAGTCGGCTCATTTCATTCCAGTGTATGCTTCTGGTCGATGGACCGGCTTGCAAATGTGTTCATTAAGGAGATTGTGAGATCTGCACGGCATTCCAATTTCGATCATTTCTGACCAACTCCAGATTTACGTCTCGGTTTTGGAGGAGTTTCCAGTAGTGAGTTGGGGGTCACCTTACGTCTCAGGCACCGCTTATCATCCGCAGATGGATGGGCGGACCGAAAGGGTTAACGAGATCCTTGAGGATATGCTCGGGGCTTATGTGATCAACTTCGGGGGTAGTTGGGATGAGCATATGCACCTTGTCGAGTTCGCGTATAACAATAGCTATCAGGGCGACTATTGGCATGGTTCCTTTTGAGGCACTTTATGATAGACCGTGCAGATCTCCTAGTTGTTGAACCGAGGTAGGAGAGCGTTGTCTCTTAGGTCCCGAGCTTGTGCGACGTCGAGGCTATTGATGTTATCGGGCAGAGGATGCGCACGGCTCAGAGCTGGCAGAAGAGTTCTGATTGTCAGTGTCGATTCCTCGAGTTCGTAGTCGGGGACATGGTATATCTCAAGGTCTCACATATGAAGGGCGTGATTCATTTTGGTGTGAAAGGTAAGCTCGCCCGAGATTTATTGGACCTTTTGAGATTACCGAGCACGTAGGCACGTGGCCTATAGGCTTGCCTTACCTCCTAAGTTGTCTGTGATCCACGACGTGTTTCATATTTCTATGTTGTAAAAGTGTGGGTCGGACACTATTCTTGTGATTGATTGGTAGCCACTTGAGGTCCATGGGGATGCTTCCTATATTGAGCGATTCGTATTCTTGATTGGAAGGAGCAGTCCTCAAGACCAAGGTCATTCCCTTAGTGAAGGTTCAATGGGGTCATCATTCGGGCCGAGGCGTCTTGGGAACACGAGGCCAAGATTAGAGAGCATTATCCCCATTTGTTTGTTGATTGATATATGCGATTGTATTGCCTTCTCTTGTGATTGATGATGTTTGAGATATATATATGATGATGATGTTTATGCATTATTGATTACTCCGATTTTGTCAATTTTAAGGATGAAATATCTTTGTTGGTGGGGAGGGTTAAGACCCGACTCGAGTTCGCATATGTGCATGTGTGTGTGTGAGTATGCATTTCATTTCTTATGGTCAGGCTTCTACGGTCGAATTCCGGCAACCCGTGACCCTCGGATTGTGTTTGTGGTCATCCTTGAGTCCGATCACGTAGACCCGACTCGGATCGACCTTAAACCTATGTCATCTTATTCGCATCGTCGTTGCGGTTCCAACGCCGCGTCTTATTCATCCATCCGATGTGTAGATCATAATATGTATGCTTTTCATTTCTAGCCCTTGATCATGATCATGTGGCCCACCTAGTGTGGAGGGCACATTTTTCAAGATGGCCACCCACTTTTATGCAAATTCCAACACACACCACCCACACACTACCTAAACCCCATCCTCTACACCACCCACTACCCACACACTACCCATCCCTACCCCAAGCCTATGAGTTTATGAGCATTGTTTATATCACCCTAGTTTCATGATGGATTTACCTATCTTAGGAGAGAGAACTCATGATGACTCTCTCTCTCTTTTATAGCAATTTCTCTTCTCTCCCTCTCATTTCTCTCTACTCTCTTCTCCTAGCAACACCTCCACATGTCCCCACCTTCTCCTTCTATTCAACCCCTTCTCCCTTTAATCCCCTCCCATCTAACCTTCAACAATCCATCTCACCCATTGAAACATGTCCCTTGGAGCATGAAGAGTGGATTGATGTAACTTTGGAGTAGGATCCATTAAGGTGGGTGCTTCTTCTTCTTCCCTTTCTCCCTTTCCTTTTGCTACATGCATGGAAGCATGTAGGACCCACCAATCCATGGTACAGGTCCTACATGGCTCCTAGGATGGAGGCCATGGGCCTAGATCTTACTCATTCCTTCCATGGTGGGTCATTCTCCATGGACCCACCATGATGTACTTTCTCTTCATTCTAGTATCTCATAGGCCATTTAGGTCTTTACATGCATAGTTGGAAAAGGTGTCCCCACCCTCCAGCAACTTTTCTTGATGAATAATAGCTTGCATGTAACATATGTACATGTGGATGGCATGGATTGTAGTATGGAAGGTCCATTAGTGGCGGGACCTTCCACCAATGGCCGGATCTTTCTCCTTCTCTCTCCCCTTCTCTCCTTTTTCTTCTATTTATTTCTGATGTAGTTTCGCCCATTAAAAAGGTCAGCAACATCTCAGATCCATCAGGGAGATGGGACGTCTAAGCCCACCTTGTTGGACGTCCAGGCCCACTATGCATGCATGGGTTGTGTGGCCTCCAAACTTGATTTTTCATGGAGATTTTAATGCACTAATGGATCTAAAATTTTTCTAACCTATCAAGGTAGACCCCACTTAATGGATCAGGGTATTAAACCCTTAGATTTATTTATATGGGCCGAATATGGACAGCATATGTTGTTGTCCATAATTCAGACCGAGTTGGAACATGACTTTTGAGCTAATGTTTGGATCTATTTGCATGCCCTTTTCTCTCAAATTTTCTTAGGGATTTTGTAGTGCATGGACCCCACTTTGATGTGGAATGGGGCCCACACCATTTCCCCCATGATTGAGACCCATGGGATGGGCCAAAGTGGGCTAACTGTCCAGAAATTTCTGGACAGTTCAGCAACACTATAAGTTGGAAATGAGCATTTTTACCTGAGTTTCTGGAATAAGTGGGCTACCCTAGTGGATCCCACTTGTTGTCCAGATGTAGGGTCAACTTTTTTCCAATTTTCTAAGGGTTTGGGTGGGTCCAGGCCCCCCCATGTGCTCCTAAACATAGGGACAGTCACATTTTCAGCAATATTTTTTTAGCAGTAGATTTCTTCATGAATACCTATCTGTCCATAAATTGCAGAAGTTAAATAAAATATTTTAAATTTTTTCAGGGTAGTGTGCCACCTATGTTAGGACTTACATGAAAAATTTTAAAGGCAATGGACCCCATTTGGGCATCCAAAAGGGTGGGCCAACATACTGGACTGCCAGAAATTTCTGCTGTGCAATCGAGCAGCATCGTCCCATGAAAAATAAAGTTTTAAAAATACTTTATAAGTAGGTGGGCCATATTTATAGGTCCTAAATTATTTTAAGCTTGATGAGGGACCTTGGTTACAAATTTCAGGAATTTTGGAGGCCCAGAACCCACCCATTAGATGGCCCAAATTCAGCACAGTTATATTCCAGCAATATTCTACCCTGGATAGATTGTATTCTTCAAATTAATTAAAATACTTCTGCATATCTTAAAATTATGAAAATTTTTATGGATATGCACCACCCATGGTGGGAGCTACCTAACAATTTTTGGGGCTAATGGATTCATAACCACACCATGGCAAGGGCCAGACTGGCCCACCACATTGGGACGTTCAGGTCTGTCTGATTTTCTGGACAGACTGTATTATTTAAATTAATTAAAATAATTCTAGTTATTCAAAAATCATGAAATTTTGTGAAAGTGTGGCCTATCCATGGAAGGACCACCCTGAAAATTTTCAGGGCCAACGGGCCCCTGTACTGACCGTGGTGCGGCCTGCAATTTAGGTCAGTTTTGGGCCAAATACCCAGGCCCGTAGGACTAACCACCATGGGACGCCCCTACCTTGGGCTGTTGTTGGGCCTGTATTCCAGTAGCATGGCCCACTTCTAGTGTGTGTTATGCATTCCCCTCTCATCTGGTGGGACCCACAGTGATGTGTGTGGGTCATCAGAAAATAAATACTATAAATCAATTTATTTGCTGGACTCCAACAAACCCAGAAAGCGGGTGGGCTGGAAATTCAGCAATGGGCCCAATGTTGCCGCCCCATAAATGTCTGTTTTGGGGCAGTATGACCCACTAGATTTGGAAAAGATTTAAGTCAGTTATCTTACAATTTTAATTTTATTTTTGGGCTTAATTAGTGCATGATTAAAGGCTCATTCAAATTGGATTCTTCTTAGGCTAGTCTTCTAGTTAATGGGCCTTATAGCCTTGGTTGGGCTGGAACTTTTGATAGGCCCGTTGGGCCCTTGGGTCCTATATTTACCTCACCATTGTGATGGGTCTTATGGGCCAAATACTCAAGTAGTTGGGCCCTTGCTTGCCCATTATAATAAATCCATACTTGGGCCGAGATGTGAGGCCCAACTTACTTGTGTTAAATATAAGGATTTCTCATATGTTAGGAAAATGGGCTATCCATTGGGCCCACCACAATGAGTGAACCCATGATCCTTATGGTTGGGCCCAAACTTCGCTTAAGGGCCTACTTCATGGCCTATGATTTGGGCTTGGGGTATGGCCCACTAGACTATACATTGCTTGGACTTTAAATCTCTTATGATATACGTAGGGAGCTACCTTTGGGACCCAGTTGAGGTTGGATGTCCTCCTTGGTGGCCCTAAGGTAGGCCCATAGAGGCCTTTATGGGTGGTTAAAGGCCCACCTTGGGTTGGCTAGGACCGTTCTTCTTTAGGGCCATGGCTCTCTCTTAGCATATGTGCCATCCCAAATTACTGGGCCCCCACTAGAAGATTTCTCTTCTTCTTAGAATACTTGTCTATGTGCCTAGACCTTAACCCTCCTTAGGATGGAAGATTCCATAATTTCCACAGGTAGCCCACTTACATTTCGTGACCCATATGCATCATCTTTATGAATTGATTACATTGTGTGGTGGTCATTGAGGGATGGAGTTTCTCCCCTCGTGCACATTAGAGACGGTCATTGGTCGTCTTTTATTTGTAATCTGACGTGCCAAAGACCGTCTCTATTAGAGACGGTCCTTAGCGTCTTATAGCCTGTCAAAGACCATCTCTATTAGAGATTGTCAATCGTCAAGGACCGTCTCTATTATAGCCTTGTCAAAGACCAGCTTTATTAGAGACGGTCCTAAACCGTCTCTATTAGAGACTGTCAATGACCGTCTCTATTAGAGATGGTCGTAAGCCATCTTATAGCCCTTTCAAAGACCGTCTCTAATGCTTAGGTCAAAAATTAAGGAGCTCAAAAAAATTATGAATTTCGAAAAAAAATAGTTGAGAAGTTTAAAAAAATAATTAACAATGTTTAAGAAGAATTTAAATTTTTAAAAAAAAAAAAAAAAGAACTGTTGATAATTTTGAAAAAAAAAAGAAGAAGATTTCGCTAAAAAAATGATATTTTGAAAAAAAATTTTTAAAAAATTAAACAAAATTGTGAAAAAATTGACAAATTGTAAAAAAATATATATTTTAAAAAAGAAAACTAGATTTTGCATTTTGACATGAAAAATTGAAAAGCTACATAACAAAAGTGAGATTAAAAAAAAATGATTTTTTGAAAAAGAAAATTTAAAAAATTTAAAAAAATTTGTGAAAAAATTGACAAATTGTAAAAAAATATATATTTTAAAAAAGAAAACTAGATTTTGTATTTTGACAAGAAAAATTGAAAAGTTAGATAACAAAAGTGAGATTTAGATTAAAAAATTGATATTTTGAAAAAGAAAATTTAAAAATTAAACAAAATTGTGAAAAAATTGACAAATTGTAAAAAAAAAAATTCTTTAAAAAAGAAAACTAGATTTTGTATTTTGATAAGAAAAATTAAAAATTTATATAACAAGATTTGAAAAAAATATTTTGAAAAGGAAAATTTAAAAATTTAAACAAAATTGTGAAAAAATCGAAAAATTGTAAAAAATAAATAAATAAATAAAATTTAAAAGAAAACTAGATTTTGTATTTTGACAAGAAAAATTGAAAAGTTATATATAACAAAAGTGAGATAAAAAAATGATATTTAAAAAAAAAATTTAAGAAATTAAACAAAATTGAAAAAAAATTGACAAATTGTAAATATAATATATTAAAAAAGAAAACTAGATTTTGTATTTTGACAAGAAAAATTAAAAAGTTAGATAACAAAAGGGAGATTTTGATTTTAAAAAATGATATTTTGAAAAAGAAAATTTTAAAAATTAAACAGTCGGGTATAAAAAATTGTGTAGATTTAAATCTTAAGTGAACCACACCACTGGAAAGAATGATAATATAGAACCACACCATTAAAAATAATGAAGAGCCCAACGAAAGGTAATAGTAATGTTTATTTGCAATCCAACTTGTAGATAATATAAAGAAGATATAGATAAAGGTAAACTACAAAGATTAAATTGATCCAAAACTTTTGTGGCCTTCAAAAGGTTTTTAATAGTTATTCATCATTGTTTTGATTGGTATAGCCCACCTGAGATTATTGAGTTCTTATAATTTGAAATCACATCCTAAAATATAATGGAAAAATATATGGACAGTGTCGATATATATAAAATATATCAAGGTGGACCCTACACAGTTAGAGTAACACCCATGAAAGAGTTACCTAAATAGTGAAATGGTATTATAAGGTCACCTCATGGGAACTTGCAATGAGGTTAATCTGTGTGCGCCCCACCATGATGTGTGTAGAACATCAACACCATGCATTTGATGTGTCCCCTTTAAGTCCAAAAATCGGTCGTATACGAAACTCAGGTGGGCCATAGCATCTAAAACTATGTGAAGACGAATCGGGGTTTTGGGCATAAAGATTCCACTGACCTGTAAAAAGTGGGCTCAACCCTTGGGGATACGGTAATACATCTAAGAAATTATTCCATCTGACGTACTCCCCCCTTGATCCGGGAATAGTGACATGAACTAAATGATGATTGAGACGAGATTCGGCATTTTGAACCACGAAACGCTTGGTTTCCATTTGGGTTGTAGGTGTAACCAACCTGTAATTAAGGATATGGTAGAAAGGAATAATAGAAAAAGAGCTCCGATAAAGATCTTCATTAGTGCGTAAGCATTGTATACCACCACTAATAAACACTGGAATAAGCTGATATTCACTGGGCCAAGAGCACCTCCTCGAGTAAAGGCTTCTACAGATGGTTGACCAAAATGAGGATCCCAAATTGCATGAGCAATAGGTCTTACATGTAAAGGGTCCTGTACCCATGACTCAAAATTTCCTTGCCAAGCTACATGAAACAGATTTCCGGAAGTCCACAGAAAGATTATTGCTAACTGCCCGAAGTGAGAAGCAAAAATGTTCTGATAAAGACGTTCCTCAGTAATATCATCATGACTCTCGAAATCATGTGCGGTAGCAATACCAAACCAAATACGACGAGTAGTGGGGTCCTGAGCTAAGCCTTGGCTAAACCTTGGAAATCTTAATGCCATAATGCCTTTCAAATCCTCCTAGCCATTATCCTACTGCAATAATTCTTGCTAAGAAGAATGCCCATGTTGTGGCAATTCCACCCAGAAGGTAATGGGTTACTCCTACAGCACGTCCTTGTACAATGCTCAAGGCTCTTGGCTGAGTAGCAGGAGCAACTTTTAATTTGTTATGAGCCCAAACGATGGATTCAATGAGTTCTTGCCAATAACCACGGCCGCTGAATAGAAACATTAAGAGCATTGTATACGATTACATTATCCCAGGTAGAAGAGGCCATATGCAGATAATGAAGAACCATAAGACTGAATTACCTGAGATGCCTGTGCCCATAAAAAATCCCGGAGCCACCCATTAATAGTAATGGAACTCTGTGCAAAGTTTCCTCCCGTGATATGAGTTACCACCCCTTGATCACTTATACTACCCCAAACATCTGACTGCATTTTCCAACTGAAATGGAATATGACTACCGAAATTGCATTGTACATCCAGAATAGACCTAAGAAGACATGATCCCAGGCAGATACTTGACATGTCCCTCCTCTTCTAGGTCCGTCACAAGGGAAACGAAAACCAAGATTTGCTTTATCAGGTATCAAACATGAGCTACGAGCAAATAGAACACCTTTAAGTAGTATCAATACGGTCACATGGATCGTACATGCATGAATGTGATGTACCAAAAAATATATGGTTCCTAATGGAATACTAAATCATATAAAAGTATTTAATTGGTGGGGCCCACATGAGGTTTGGATGTGTATGAAACTTGGGCTGACTCCTCATCCAAGTGGGACACACATAATGAATGGGCTAGATCTATGAACCACATCTAAGTGGGCCCAATAAATGATTATGAGTGTTTTAATGGGAGGGTAACCCTCTCAACTATAGTATGTGGTGTGGCCCACCCAAGTCATGGATTGACTTTATTTTAAGCTCGTGGCCCAAAGTCATGGTTTATATATCCACACTGTCAATCCATTTTTCCAGATCATTTTAGTGGTTGAGTCCACAATTCAAGCATATCCAAAGCTGAAGTGGACCATACCACAGGAAACAGTGGGAATAATGATTTCCACCGTTGAAATCTTCCTATGGCCTACAGTGATTTTTATTTGTCATCCAACCTATTCAATAGATCACAAATACATGGATGAAGGGAAAACTAAAATATCAACTTGATCCAAAACTTCAATGGCCTCCGAAAAATTTTCAATGGTAGATGTTCAATTTATACTATTTGCTATGATGTGGTCCACTTGATTTTTATAGGCTTTAATTTTGAGCTTATGTAATAAAATTATAGGTTAAAATGGATGGATGGAGTGGATAAAATGAATAAATCATGGTGGGCCCCACAGGATTTACTCGGTAAGCTAAAAAATTTTGGTAGCCATAAAAGGGCCTAAAAAAATATATGTGTTTATCTAAGCCGTCTATATATTTTAAAATATTATTATAGGGCATGAAACCAAAAATCATCTAAATCGAAGGCTAAAGTGGACCATACGGTAGGAAACATGGAGATTAAATCTCATGTATTTGCTATAGTGGGGAATAGATTGGCTACTCCCCCTGACACCGGCTGGTGGTCGGTGCTCTGTGGGGCCCACCATGATGTATGTGTATCATCCATGCATCCATCTATTTTTATATATCATTTTATGATATGAAAAAAATGAAGTATATCTCAATCTCAGGTGGACCACATTACAGGAAATAGTGTTGAATGAATTTTGACCATTAAAAACGTTCCGGGGGCCATAAAAGTTTTGGATCAAGCTGATATTTATTTTTTCCCTTCATCCGGGTCTTTATGAGCAAATAAATAGATTGGATGTCAAATAAACAGATAGTGGGCCTTAGGAGGATTTTTATTGTGAATATCCATTCATTATTTTTGTCCTGTGGTGTGGCCCACCTAGGATTTATATCCCTATCATTTTTTGTATCAAGCACTAAAATGTATGTAAAAATGGATGAACGGAACACAGAGCACCGACCACCAGCTATAGTCCCGCCCAAAATTGGGCGTGCGCTGAAAACAGAGCCACGCCCATTATCTCCCCCCATTTCTCGCCGCCCTCCCTCTGCCCTCTCTCTCTCGCCCTACATTTTGAAAATCCCTGGAATTTCCATCCTAGGTTTCTTCCACGCGCTCCTTGATCTGCATTACCGGGATTTTCTGGAGAGAAAACGGGGGGTTTCTAGGGTTTATAGGTGAGAAAGAATAAAAGCCTCTGAAATCACGATTTTTTCCTGAAATTTCTAGAAATCTATTCTGTTTTCCTGTTTGTAGAGGTGGATCTGATCATCAGAGATCTTTAAGGTGCTTTGTGTTTATTACTTCAAAGTTTTCTGGAGAGGAATCGAGAGGTTTTCGAGTTGCTGGCTTTAGTGATACTGAATCCTCAAAATTTGAGTTTTCCCATCTCCTTTTTGGAGACATCTACCATTTTTTTTTTTTGCTCGGATCGGAGCTCAATCAGCGTGGAAGCTCGGATCTCTGGAGTTTCCAGACCTTTGGCTTGCTCATTTTCACTGGATTTTTGTAAGAAATCTGACCTCTTATGTTTCTTTCTCCTTTCCTCCAAAAGAATATGATCTATCTTTCCTTTCCAATCTCTGTTCAGCTCTTCCTTTGATGCTTTTCATGAATGTTTAAGGTCTGCACAGCATGTGTTTGATGAAATGTCTTTGCTCTTAGAATCTACTATATGATTGTTGATAATTTTCTCAGACAGGTATTTTGTTTTTAAATTTCAGAAAAAAAAAATCTCATGGTTTTGAGAAGGGAAAAAATGTGCATCCCATGGTTCACTGAAGATGTAGCTACTTGGGTTTGTTGGTTCAAGCTGCTTGGGTTTGTTGGTTGAAGCTGCTAGCCCCCAATATTACCTAGACCATCAGCCCCCAGCATATCTGGATGGTGTGATCTAGTTTGTTGGTTTGTATTAGATTGCTGATTTAGTGCTAGACTTATGGTTCTTTGCATGTTTTTTGTTGATTAAATTGCATTTTGAACTTTGATTTAAATGTAGAAATTTATACTTCAATTAATGCAGCAGTAGGCATTATATAATACTGTGTGTGTATTATTTATAATAAATGATATTCATCACTCCATGTAGGGATTATAACATAGATTTGACATGTAAGCATAATCCGTCTACTGAGTAACTTTATTGGAGTGATCTGAAGGGAGCCTACAATGTGTTGGAGGTACTTCATGTGTTCCAGTACTATGCAGTGGAGCAACCTGTATTTAAGGGAACCCCTAGTAACCTCACCACACCTCCATGTCACCACTAGAACACGACACATTTGTGGCAAATAAAAAAAATATAAACTTATAACTAAATTTAGAAACTATAGTTATACAATAACAAGGAGCATATCCTTTTTTAAAATCAAAGTGATGAGATTAATGAAACAATCTGAAATAAACTTAGCTAACTCCATCATAGTCTGTTCATTCCACTAGTAGCAATAATGAAATCATACCAGTGAACCCGGCAGCTACATCTTCAGTGAACCATGGGATGCTTCCCATTCATCCAAATGTCCAATGAAGATGTAGCTGCTTGGTAATGGTAGTTGCTCCTTATGTTTCTCCATTTATACCCGCATTGTTGCCATTAAAGTTGGGTTATCTTCGTCCCTCCATGAAAATAAATGTATTCCCCTCATGCATTTTTGCTTAAAATCCATGTTTATGCATATTCTCATGCATTGACATGGATTTGGGCCAAAAAAGATTGAAATGGAAAATTTGGGAAAACAGGGGAAAATTTCTTTCCTAAAGTAAGTATTTGGGGCCACAATTTTTAATATGATGATGAAGCATGTTCATCTCTCAATTTTTAAAATTTTTTTAATTATTTGTATTTTTTTCAAAAAAATCTAGTGCATAAAGGACAATCAACCAATCTTATATATATATATATATATATATATATATATATATATATATATATATATATATATATATATATATATATATATAGATATCTGTTTTATTTCAATGTTTTCTTATTTATGGTCTATGATTATGATCAATAGGTTGCATTTGTTGGTGGGAAATCAGTTTTTGTTTACAATAATATTAAAAAAATCTGTTTATAAAAAAAAATTTCCATTTGATTTTTTTATGGATGCATCATGCATGGTTTTATGATAAAACACATGTATGTATGTGTGTATATGTATGCATGCACGCATGGATGGATGAAATGTATGCATGCATGCAAGAATGGACAGATTATGCATGTGTGTGTATGAATGCATACATGCATGGATGGATTTATGTGTGTGTATATGTATGTATGTATGCATGCATTGATGGAAGACTGGATGGATGGATCATCACGCATGTGTGTGTATGTATGTATGCATGCATGGATAGATGGATGGATTGTTAGATCATGGATGGATCGATGGATCATCATGCATGTTTTTATGTATGTACACCTAATCCTAATCTCAACTCCTTAACCGAAACCTAAACCTAAATTTGAAATCCCAAACCTAAACCCGATCCCGAACTCGAACCCGATTTCCTAAACCTAAACCTTAACCTATTCTCAATTCCCTAAACCTATAGCTTATAACCTTAACCTAAACCTAAACCTATAACCTATAACCTAAAGCCTAAAACCTACACCTAATCATGTGCATATATTTGCAGATATATATAGATCTTTATTTTTTTTGTGATTGGTGACCACATGTGTGGCATGTTTTGATAGTTTATGAAAAGCCTCTTTTTTATTGCATCTCACTTTTTATATACTGCATGCACATGATATCAGAAATGGATTTGACGCCCCCGAGCAAGAATTGGATGACGAAAGATATATTGAGTGATGAATACATTAAAGGCGTTGAATCGTTTATTATTTTTGCAAAAAAAGAATTTGAGAGGTGTTGATTGGTATAGTTGTCCTTGTGCTAGATGTTGTAATTTGCGTGGGAAGAAAATACTAAGTACAGTTTCTGAGCATTTGATTATGAATGGTATAGATCAGACATACACAACTTGGTTTTTTCATGGAGAACAACTTCCCAATATGGGTGTCAATGCCAAGGCTCCTAGTACATCTGCCACTAATTGTAATGAAGAGTTGTTGCCCAGAATGGTTGATTTGGTTAATGATACTTTTGGTCATGTTCAACCCGATGACTTAGATGCATGTATGAATGAGGTCAATGAGGAACATGGTAGTCAGCCTCAAGATGACATAGACAATGATACTCAATACAATAAATTAAGGGAGGATGCGGTACAACCCCTATATCCATCGTGTAAAGGCTAGTATACAAAGTTGTCAGTGACAGTTGAGTTGATGAGCATGAAGGCTAGATATCAGTGGTCAGATAATAGCTTTACGAGTTTGTTGCAACTGCTCAAGAAGATTTTGCCAAGCGAGAACTCTTTGCCAGATAGTACCTATAATGCAAAGAGATTGATCAGTTCGTTGGCTATAAACTATGAGGTGATACATGCATGCCGTAATGATTGTATTATGTACTGGAAGGAGCATGCTAATAAGGAAAGTTGTACTACATGTAAAGCAAGCATATGGAAAGTGAATAGTGTTGTAAGATCAAGAGTCTCACATGTACTATAGAAGGTGCTAAGATACTTCCCATTAACACCAAAGTTACAAAGACTTTATAGCGTATCATGGATTGCAGAGAATATGTTGTGGCATTCAAAGGGGGCTAAAAATGACTCGTACATGCATGCGTCATCCTATGGATTCTTCTATGTGGAAGTTTGTAGATAGAAAATTTAGTGATTTTACTGCGGATCCACGTAACGTTCGGTTGGGACTTGCAACAGATGAATTTAACCCCTTTGGGCATATGAGCATCTCATATAGTTGCTGGCTTGTTATGATTGTTCCATACAATCTTCCACCTCATTTATGCATGCGGAAGGAATTTATTATGTTAACAGTTTTAATTTTTAAAAAAATGGTCCAAGGCATGACATCGATGTATATTTACAACCATTAATTGAAGAATTAAATGAATTGTGGAAAGGGTCTATAACATATGACTCGTTCGGGAAGAACAAGTTTAAAATGAAGGTAATTTTATTGTGAGCAATACATGATTTTTCAACCTATGGACATCTTTCTAGGTGTAGGACAGGAGGAAAGTATGCATGTCCTGTTTGTAGTGAGGAGACTGACCTTGTTTAGCTAAAACATGGAAAGAAGTTTGTTTATATGAGGCACAGAAGATTCCTCCCAAGAGCTCATATCTTTAGGAGCCAAAGATCTTGATTCAATGGGAATGATGAAAATCGGCAGGCTCCAAAGCGTTTGTCTGGAAAACAGGTATTGGTTAAAATGAATAATATACAAACCAAGTTTGGAAAGCATATAGGAAATAAGAGGAAGAAGACCACGGATGAGAAGTCTAACCTTACTGCTTGGTCGAAGAGATCAATCTTCTTTACATTGCCATATTGGGAGCATATGCCCATTCGTCATAATTTGGATGTAATGCATGTTGAGAAAAATGTTACTGAGAACCTTATTGTAACAATCATGGACATGAAGGACAAGTCTAAGGATGGTTTACAAGCCCATCAAGATCTTATGGCTATGAAGATAAGATCAAAATATTGGCCAGAGGAAAAAAATGGTAAGTTGTTATTGCCTAAGGCTCCTTTCAGATTATCCAGATCTAAAAGAGAACTCATTTGTCGAACCTTGAGTGATTTGAAAGTTTCGAGAGGGTATAGTGCAAACTGGAAACATCATATCAATATGGATGACTATCACCTCAAGGGCCTTAAGTCACATGATTATCACATTCTAATGCAGCAGTTACTACCTGTATTATTGATGCATTCATTCAAGAAAGAAAAGTCATTGCGCGCTGCCATTATACAATTTTCAAGATTCTTCAACGTCATATGTTCTAAAGAAATTCATCGGATGGAACTTCAAGAAATAAAAAATAAAATAGTGGAAACATTATGTGTTTTCAAAAAGTATTTTCCACCATCATTTTTCGTTTCTATGACATACCTTATTGTGCACTTGGCGGAGGAGGCACAAGTTTGCGGACCTGTTAGATATCGATGGATGTATCCTTTTGAGAGATAACTTTAATTGTTTTAATTTATTAACTTTTTCAAAATAGCTTATATTTTTCATTAATACCGAATTTTAATATTTAATAGGATGATGAGAACATACAAGAAGTATGCGATGAATCAAGCTTACCAGAGGGCTGTATTGCGGAACGCTACATTATAGAGGAATCTATGATGTACTGTATGGAATACTATCCTAATAATACAATAGGAGGTCATAAGCAAGGACTAAAAATATTCAATGATGATGATAAAAATGCTGGTAATTCTCAGAATGATAGGAAAAGAAAAGTTTATCATCTTACTACAGTGCAATACCAACAAGCACGTAGATGGGTTTTGCAACATCACATTGAAAATCATCAATGGGAGGAGTAAGTTAATAAAGTATATTATTCTTTTTTATATTTTTAAATGGCTTATGGTAATAAGCATTGTTATATATATATAATTAATTGCTATGATTTGGAATTTGTAGAAAGTACTAAACATACATCCAGGGCCAAACACGTACGGGACAAACTCTAAAGGGTAATCTGTCAGCAGGAAAACCAATGGAATACATTCCTTGGTTAAGACATCAACTAAATAATCAATAAATGTCTCAATTTAAGAGAATTGTCGATGGTCCTGACTTCAAATGCATATCATATAATACTTACTCAATAAATGGATATATTTTTAACACTGCGAATTCTGAAATGAATAGAATAACACATAACAGTGGAGTCTCAATGAAAGTGCTAACTAGCTTCAGGGCAAGTGCCAGGGATAGGAATCCTATAGAAGTAGAAGTTACTTATTATGGCATCATTAGACAAATTCTTGAATTGAACTCCTTCGACTTCAGAGTAGCACTCTTCTACTGTGATTGGGTGCATATTGAAGATAAATTGAATGGATGTTTCATAGATCTCGAAACAAATTTAATATTTGTCAATCTAGGAAGGTTTAGACGGAACTTAAAGGAAGACAATGAGCCATTTATTCTTGCATCTCAGGCAGCTCAAGTCTTCTACTATAAGGATCCAACTAGAGATGACTGGCATGTTGTACTGGATGCTCCTAAGAGATTGACGAAAGATGCATATGCATTTGAAGATCCACTTGAGTTTGAGGCCAGAATGAATGTAGGTTCTTCAACACTTTCATTAATCGATGATTTAAATGAAGAAGATGAAGATGTACAGGAAAAATCATGGGTAGAGAGTGAGCTGAGTACCTCACGTCATAGGAAACGGAAAAGAAACTAATAAGATTCAAATCAGTTTGAAAGTGAGTTGAATTCTATTTAGTAATGATTGTTACAATTTTTTAGCTATCAAAATATTAATAGAATGCCAATTACATAATAATGAGTTATTGTTTTATTTTATAAAATTGCAGGAATTATGTCGGATTTTTGTAGTTCATCAACTTTAGCCTAAGGAAGCAATACAAGGAAGAGACTTGAATTAAATGAATATAAACAACCAGTCGGAGAAACATCAGTGCCTTTCAACACATTTTTAGGGCAACTTTGCAAGACACACTGTCCAATTTCATTTGCTGATTGACGCAAAAGGCCTGGTGCAATTAAAGATAATATCCGGTCTATGGTTTTGGTGAGCATGATTGTTCTTGATTTTATTTTTAATTCTTACTCAATAAGATTGTTTGATTATTAATTTAATGAAATAGGCCACGTACGACATCGATGATGAGTTAAAAGAATATGCATTTTCGAAAGTAAGCAAAGCTTGGAAGGTATGGAAATACAATCTGCGAAAGGAATATGATAAATTTGATAATGATGTAGAAAGAAGAAGAAATTGTCTCATTGGTGTAAAGCAAGAGGATTGGGACATTTTCATTAATCTACAATCCACAGAATTATTAACCCATCTTCGCAAGAAGGGAAAGACTTCCAGAGCAAAGATGAAATGCCCTCACACGACTAGAAGCGAGATGCTGCTAGGACATTAGAGAAAATGGTAATTTGTACTACATTTTTTGACAATTTAATTAATGAATATAAATTCTTGTTAAATAATTTTCTTATATAATTACAACAAAAAGAAAATCCAAATACTATCACTACTAGGATCGACTTGTTTGTTGCCATTCATAGCAGACCTGATGGGTCTTACCCAACACAAACACATCTTGAAATAGAATAATTTTTCAGTTTTTAATCATGTTTTTATTTAAGTACAATAAAGGATTTATTATAACAATTATCTTCTAACAGGAAAGAATATTATCAATAGTTGGCAGTGATCTTTCTAGTAAGCACAAGGATTTAGACCACGACCCAGTTTCACAAGTTTTCCATCAATTCTACTCACTTTACATACAATGTCGTTGGTTTTTTTTTAAATAATAATAAACACACATCACTAATCTTAAAAATTATTGTTTAGGTTTGTGGTCGTGATAGCGGAAGCCGGGTTGGGGGGATGGGTTTTGGGTATTTGTAAGACTACTATGAAGGTTGCCACCCCCTACATCATAGAAGCTCGATTGGAGAGGAATGCACGTATGTCCATTGAGGTTAAATTTGAAGCATTAATGACTCAAGTGCAAGAATTTCATACGATTGTTGAGCAACAATTTGATTAACTTAGGCAACAAACTACCCATCAAAGTCAACTACTTCACTGCTCTCCTGATACAGCTACATCTCAGTTATTGCATTTGTCGCGATCAAATGATATAATTATTATTTTTAAAGATAAAAGTAGCATTATTATTTACATGAAACCATTATTTTATTTATAAGCCCACCATCGATCTGATGAGACCTCAAGTATTCAAGAAGACTCTGCAACAACTCCATTGATGGAACAAATTTGCCAATTGAGAGATATCTGTGGTCGGACTGTTGCTAGTGGGCGGATGGTGTCAGATAATACAGGCATCCCTCCAGAATGCATCGGAGTTGTAATAGATCATATCAACGTTCGCATAGTAGAGTTGTTTGATGATGATAGGACATTTGAAGATATTTAATTGGGTGAAATTGTTGTTTGGCCCAAATTCCTTATGAGAATTTGAATATTCAGTAGTTTTGTTTAACTTTTAGAACTCTAGGACATTGTATGACGAAAACTTGATTATTCACTGAAATCCTTTTTTGATCAAGTTGCCTTTTTTATTTATTTAATCTTTAGCATCCTTTTTATTAATTATGACTTGTTGTCATGTATTTTTTATTAACCAAGTCACTAAAGGATTTCAATTTCAAATGTAATTGAAGTATTGACAGAACGTTGTCTCTTATTGCAGTACGAGATGTAACAAGAATATACATTGATTATATATTTGATTTTTTTTAAATGCACCAACCAGAAATGATTTGAGACGACGTTCAATGATACTTTGTTAAATATGAAATTTATGACCTTTAGTAACTTGGTTAATTAAAAAGAACTACATAGTGGCTTGATCCCAATCTGACTTTTTGGGTATGTAGGCAGCCGTTCGTAATGTACTAGAATATCGATGCAGCCACAAATCTTTTTTCTCCTTTGAATTGTAACAGACTGTATCGGTTGCATTTTTTTCTGTCATACAGGTTGTGGCTATCAAAGATATAATATCACCTCCTTATAGGGAAACATTTAATGATGTGTACAGGTAAATTCATTTTTTTATCCCTTATATTGTTTCTCAGTTATATTTGTGTTGGTTTCAGAGTACAGGTAGCAATAGAAAGTGTTGGTCAATTGTGGCTTATAGACAAAGGGATTAGTAACCAACAATACGAATATGGGAGGCCTTCCCCAGGCATCCAAATGCTTTTAGATATAATTATATTATTTTTAAATGTATTAGATCAAAATTGTCGGCTCCTGAGGTAGGTTCCGATCCTGGGATCCTACAAGGAGGATTTTCATAACAATATAATCACTTCCAATGCGAGCATACTCAAGATCACAGCAAGTACATCTGAGAATAACAAAGGTACACATCACAAAATCCACTAAAAATTTAAACTTTTACAATCATCCAAAAGGTCCAAAAGGACATACATGAGAATAAAAGGAAAAGAGAGAGAAATCAGCAACACTGGAGTCCTCACCGCTCAACTCTACTCCATGCTCTGCTGCTACGGCGCCTACCTAGAGTCTCCTGCACGTATCAATCGTGCATAAGCTTATAGAAGCTTAGAGGGTGGTGTAAGTGTGTGACAATGGTGCACAAGAATAGTAGGAGGTATAAGGAGAGAAGCATAATCAATGAACATATCACTAGTCTTACCAAGGCTTACTATGAATGCGATGCAATAAGTAATGGGTACCATACCAAGGCAATGTATGAAAGGGGGGCTTGTACAACCAATGCTAATGCGATGTAAGTAATGTCAGTGCTCATATCCAAACCATAAGTCAAGTATATTTTCAATCATAAGGAAATCACCGGGGTCCATTACACTCGACGATGCCGCTCTGCAGACCCCGCACAGTCAAACGAGCGTAAGAGACCTCACTACCCGCTGTGGACAACCAATCACCAACAAGGCACGAAGGTAGCGGACCCATCTACGAGCCAGTCAGACTCGGCCTAGCAATGCCTCCTCACACCAGGCCGGTAAGGCCACACCCCTATCCAACCGACTACACGACAGTGGGAGTCGCGGCCTAACGGTATAAGGCCCTCGTGCGCTCATGTATTCCACCCGGTCACGGCGTTGGAGCAGATCCTTGGTACCATGGAAGTTTTGGGAATCTCACCCATGGGCATCCTACGCACCCAGTATGCTCAAGTAATATTTCTGGTGTCCACATATGCGGCCATCCACAAATGTCCCTGTGGAGGCAAGGCCCTGATGAAGCAAGGGCGGTATCCTCATGAAATGCGATGCCAATGCATGAGTCGCACACACAAATCATGCACAAGTTTCAGGCACTCAATGTGCAAAAAGGGAAGAAACTCCATCCCTGAATGACCACTATACAATGCAATCAATTCATACAGATGATGCATATGGGTTGCAACGATGTAAGTGTGCTACCTGAGGAATATGAAATCGTCTGTCCCAAGGAGGGTCAAGACCTAGGCACATCGACAGGTATTCTAAGAAGAAGAGAAGTCCTCTAGTGGGAGCCCAGTACTTTGGGATGACCCACAAACTAAGAGAGTCAAAATCCTAAGGAGGAACAGTCCTAGCCAGGCCCAAGGTGGGCCTTTAACCACCTATAAGGGCCTCTATGGGCCTACCTTAGGGCCACCAAGGAGGACATCCAACCTCAACTGGGTCCCAAAAGGTAGCCTACTATATAAGCAAAGAAAGGTCCAAGGCACAATCAACCCATGGCCTAGTGGGCCATACACTAAGCCCAAAAATAAATGAAACCTGGTGGGCCCTTAAGCAAGGTTAGGGCCCAACCATAAGGGTCATAGGTTCATTCATTGTGGTAGGCCTAATGGGCAGCCCATTATCCCAACATATGGAAAATTCTTAAATTTTTAACACATGTAAGTTGGGCCTCACATCTCGGCCCAAGTATGGATTTATTATAGTGGGCAAACAAGGGCCCAACTACTTGAGTATTTAGCCCATAAGGCCCATTACAATGACATGGTAAATATAGGACCCAAGGGTTCAATGAGCCTATCAAAAGTTCCAGCCCAACCAAGGCTATAAGGCCCTTACTTAACTAAGAGACTAGCCCAAGAAGAATCCTATTTGGGATGGGCCTTTAATCATACACTAATTAAGCCCAAACAATAAAAATTAAGATGATAAGATACTGACATAAATCCTCCTCAAATCTAGTGGGCCATATTGCCCCAAAGAACATCTATAGGCAACAATTATTGGGCTCAATGCCAAATTCCAGCCCACCCAAATTTCTGGGTTGGTTGGAGTTCAGCATTAGAAGTATTTCTTAGTATAATTAATTCTGGATGACTCACACACATCACTGTGGGCCCCACCAGATGAGAGAGGATATACAATACATATATGAAATGGGCCAGACTGTTAGAATGCAAGCCCAGCAGTAGCCTAAGGTAGGGATGTCCCATGTGTAGGCAGTCCTATGGGCCTGGGGTATATGGCCCAAAAATCCACCTAATGTGTTCTAATTGAATAAAAAGGGGGCAAGTATGATCAATCCCCTAAGGACCCTACATGGATGGGTGGTGGGACATTCAACACATCGAGGTGGGCCTACGAAGCAGGCTAGATGCCCCAGCCTGGGCGTCCCTGCCTAGCAGACCACTTCCAGCCATACCACGGGCAACTCAAATGTATTTTGGATCTGAAATTTTACAAAGTGATACTTCCATAGGTGACCTACACCCCCACAAAATTTCAAGATTTTTGGACACTTATAAATATTTTAATTTATTTAAATAAAATAGACTGTCCAGAAAATCGGACTGACCTGGACGTCCCAACGTGGTGGGCCAGTCCGGCCCTTGCCACGGTGTACACAGAGGTCCATTGGCCCTGAAATTTTGTAGGTGGGTCCTACTATAAGTGAACCACCTCTCTGTAAAATTTATGATTTTTGGATACTCATAAATATTTTAATTAAATTAGGAATTTCAATCTGTCCAGGAAGGGATGTTGCTGTCCATGCATTGTTTACCCAATAAGGTGGGCCCAACCTTCATCCAAGAGGGGAAAAATGGAGGTTTAGTATTTTCTTCATAAAATAAAGTAAGGTGGGGTCCATAAAAGTGGCCCATCCTTCAGAGAAACCAAGCTGAAGTGTATGTTTTCCCTCCATACATGTGGGTTGGACAGCCCAACAAGGTGGACCGCCCACCCCTATGGGCCTCCTTTTTGGGTACCATATCATGGACCATCTGAGGTATGACCCATCACACCTCATGGTGGGGTCCACACCTTCTCATTATACTCCATACTTGTAAAGAAAATAATGACAATCATGATCCAAAAATCCATGCCAAAGATTGAACATGACAATCCATGCAACAGTCCAAGTTTTTGGACAGCAATACATGGCTGGACACATCAGCTTATATCTCAATAATCCCAGCCATAAAAGGGTGTGTAGCCTTCCTCAGTGGGCCCCACATAAGTCCAGATCACATACTAGAACTAGGACACTTGCATGCATTTGATTAAGGTGTCCGATGATCATGGAGTTAGGTGATAAGAGCATCCCACCTTGCTGGATTTTTATTTTTTATTTATTTTGGGACATCCAAGGCCCACTATAAATGGGCAACACACACACTATCATCCATACATCAGAGAAAGAAAAGAAGGAAAGAGAGTAATCCGGCCATGGGGGTAGGGCCCCGCCACTAGTGGGCCCTCCCAAGAGTGAATCATACCCATACAACTACATTGATTTTACATGCAACATAAAATCACTACATGCATGATATATAATTGTTATGGATGGTTGGGATGCCATCCCAACATGATCCTTAGGGTCTAGATGACCTTAAGATGGAGTGGATTATAAAATACATCATGATGGGGTCCATGGAGAATGGCCTCATCATGGATCATGACATGCATGTAGGATGGGCCAAAGGGCCACATCCATGGGATCAAATGGGATCCCCACCATGGATTGGTGGGTCCCATATGATCCATCTAGAAAGAAAAAGATCAAAGGTTAGAAAATAAGATCAACAATTATAATCACCCACCTTGAATCTTCAAGCTACCACCAACACTAGGTACTCCAAGCTCCAAGCTTAAAGGTTCAATGGTCAAGATGAGTTTGTGATGGCTAGATGGAGGAAGAAAGGAAGGGAAAGTTGCTGGAAATTGGGAGAGGGAGGGCTGGAAATTCTTCCATGAAAGAGGAAAATGAGAGAATGAAGGAGGAGAGAGAGAAAGGAAAGGTTGTAGGGGAGTCATCATTACTCTCCCTCCTTGGTTAGAGAAAGAAATCATAACCTATGGTGATACAAACAATGCTTGCTAGGGTAGGTTAGGTGTGGGTAGTGTTTAGGATGGGTAGTGTTTATTCCATGGGAATTGTAGTGTGTGTGGGTGGTGTGCATGGGAACTTGTGCGAGAGTGGTCCATATGCTTTTGTACAAAAAGTGGGCCACATGATGAAATGCTCACAACTTTTGATCTATAAGTCGGATGAATGCACAAGACGCGTCGTTGGAATCGCAACGACGATGCGGTCACAATGGTATAGGTCTCAACTCGATCCGAGTCGGGTCTTCATGACTGGGCTCACGGATGACCGCAAACACTATCCAAGGGTCACGGGTCGCCGGGATTCGACCGGTAGGACCGCGGGATCAAGATGGACGGAATGCATACTCACACACACACATGCACACATGCGAACTCGGGTCGGGTCTCACAACCCTCCCCACCAACAAAGAAATTTCGTCCTCGAAATTAAACAATCTTAGACAAAATAAAAGACAAAACACCACCATCATATAGCAATCATCATATAAGGAAGGCAATACAAACAATCATATATCAATCAATCATCAAACAAATGGGGATAACGCTCTCTAATCTCGGCCTCACGTTCCCAAGACGCCTCGGCCTCTGAATGATGACCCCATTCCACCTTCCCAAAGGGAATGACCTTGTTCCTAATGGACCTGCTCCTTCCGATCAAGGATACGAATCGGCTGCTCAATATAAGAAGCATCCTCACGGACCTCAAGTGGCTGCCAATCAATCACAGGAATAGTGTCCGACCCACATCTCCGCAACATAGAAACATGAAACACGTCGTGGATTGCAGACAACTCAGGAGGTAAGGCAAGCCTATAGGCCACAGCGCCCACGCGCTCGGTAATCTCAAAAGGTCCGATGAATCTCGGGGCAAGCTTGCCCTTCACACCAAAGCGAACCACGCCCTTCATAGGCGAGACCTTGAGATACACCATGTCCCCGATTGCGAACTCGAGGGGTCGACGCCGACGATCAGCATAACTCTTCTACCGGTTCTAACCTGTGCGCATCCTCTGCCTGATAACATCAATAACCTCTGACGTCTGCAGCACAAGCTCGGGACCTACGAGACGACGCTCTCCAACCTCGGTCCAACAACTAGGAGATCTGCACGGTCTGCCATAAAGTGCTTCAAAAGGAGCCATGCCAATAGTCGCCTGATAGCTGTTATTGTATGCGAACTCGGCGAGGCGCATATGCTCGTCCCAACTGCCCGCAAAGTCGATCACACAAGCCCTGAGCATATCCTCAAGGATCTGGTTAACCCTTTCGGTCTGTCCATCTGTCTGTGGATGATAAGCGGTGCTGAGATGCAAAGTGACCCCCAATGCCCGTTGAAAACTCCTCCAAAATCGAGACATAAATCTGGAGTCTCGTGAAACGATCGAAAGTGGGATGCCGTGCGGTCTCACTATCTCCTCAATGAATATCCTCGCTAACCGGTCCATAAACCAGGAAGCATCGGAATGAAATGAGCCGACTTCGTCGACGATCGACGATAACCCGGATGGTATCGTGACTGCGCCGAGTCCTCGGTAAACTGCGATGAAGTCCATCGATACATGCTCCCACTTCCACTCTGAACGCTTAACGGCTGCAAGGGACCAAGGGGTCTCTGATGATCGGCCTTGACACGTTGGCATGTGTCACACTCGGCCACAAAACTCGCAATCTGGCGTTTCATCCCCTGCCAGAAGTACTGCCTCCTCATATCACGATACATCTTCGTGGAGCCCGGGTGGATAGTAAGTCTCGATCTGTGTGCCTCGGTCATCAAATCATGACGCAACTCGGCACATCCGGGACACACAACCGGCCTCTAAAGCGTAATCCACCATCGGAACCAATCGCGATCGCTCCACGGATGTGGCTTCGCTCGATACTCCGAAGTGACTCGTCTGTCTGTGAGCCTCGATCACCCTAGCCACTAAAGAGGGTTGAATCGACAAGCTCGAAAGTCGAACAATGGAAGACTGCAGACCGAACTCAAAGTCAAACTCGATACATCCTCGAGCATCCGCCACTCACGCACCATCATCGGACCTTTTGGTGGCTGACGGCTGAGCGCATCCGCCACCACATTTGCCTTACCCGGGTGGTCCGAAGGTCAAAATCATAATCTTTCAAAGAACTCCATCCATCGCCTCTGCCGCAGGTTCAATCGGACTGAGAAAATAGATACTTCAAGCTCTTATGATCCGAGAAGAGCTCGAACCTAGCCCCATATAGATAATGCCTCCACACCTTCGGTGCGAAGACGAGCTGCGAGCTCCAAATCATGAGTGGGGTAGTTCACTCATGGACCTTGAGCCGGCGCGAGGCATACGCCACGGCTTCCCATGCCGCATCGACAGACCCAAGCCAACTCGGAGGCATCGCAAAAACAACAAAACCCTCACTCCCATCAGAATAGTGAGAACAGGAGCGGACGTGAGGCGATCCTTCAATTCTGTGTAAATGCCTTCTCGCAAGCGTCACTCCGAGATGAACTCGACGCCCTTCCGCGTCAACCGGGTTAGCGGTGCGCTGCAATACGGGAGAAACCCTCGATAAACTGACGATAATATCCCGCTAGACCAAGGAAGTTACAGATCTCAGATGCATTCGTCGGCTGGCCCCACTGACGCACTACATCAACCTTCGAGGGCTCCACAATGACACCCTCCCTCGTCACCACGTGACCGAGGAATTTCACCTCATCCTGTCAGAACTCACACTTTTCTAGCTTCGCATACAGGTAGTGGGCACGGAGGGTGTCCAGCACAATCTGCAAGTGCTCAGCATGGTCCTCTCGGGTCCTCAAATATACAAGAATATCATTAATGAATAACACCATGAACTGATCGAGGAACGGTTGGAAGACCTCGTTCAACAGCTGCATGAATACGGCGAGCGTATTGGTCAATCCGAACGACATGACTAGAAACTTGAAGTGACCATAACGTGTCTGGAAAGCCATCTTCAGAATGTCCTCATCTCGGACCCGAATCTGATGGTAACCGGAGGGCAAGTCTATCGTAAAAAAATACTGTGCACCCTGCAACTGATCCAATAGATCATTAATATGGGGAAGTGGGTATCGGTTCTTGATGGTGACTCTGTTAAGCTCGCGATAGTCCACACAGAGCTGCAACGAACCATCCTTCTTCTTCACAAATAATACTGGGGCTCCCCAAGGTGAACTACTGGGATGAATGAAACCTAACTCCCAGAGCTCATCCAACTGCTCCTACGGTTCCCTCAACTCAAACGGTGCCATCCGATAGGGGGCCTTTGAGATAGGCGCGGCACCAAATCAATCTGGAACTCCACCTGCTGACACGACGGTAAACCCGGGATCTCCTGGAACACATCCGGGTACTCACAAACAATTGGCAGCTGCTTAATACTCCCTGCCACAGAATCCTCAATGACTGAAGCTAAGAAACTAGATAATGGCTTTCCCCTGGGCTCGGCGACGAACTGGAATACTGGCAAGCCTGAAATGTGAAACGTAACCATCCTCGCGGCATGGTCTAAGATGACACCATACTCTGCAAGCTAGTCCATACCGAGAATGACATCAAATCCTGTCATGGCATCGCGAACAAATTGGTGGGAAGAAACATCTCGCCCACTAACACCGGGCAAGAAGACAGCGACCGGTCAACATAATAGACTTCCCCATGGGAGTCGAAACGGCCAAAGCTTCGGACATGGACTCGATGGAATACCGGTCAATCGACAAAACCGCTCATCCATAAAAGAATGGGAAGCACCGAGAATCAAATAAAACATGAGCAATGCAAGAAGAAACAAGAAGAATACCTCGACGACTCCACCAGTCGATGACTGCGGGTCCTGGCTTGACGCCTGCTGTGCATAGAAGCGGCCCGAGCCGGTAGGGGAAGCAACCCGGAAGACCGAGGGTCCTAAGTCTATGCCTGCTCGATACATACTGGACCCATGGACCGGACATGCGGATATCCTCTGCTGCTGCGGCTGCTTGCTCTGCTTTTCTGCTGCTGCCGCCGAGGAGGTCTGCTGCCGCCTCTGCTGAGGAGGAGCCCTAGGAGCGGTGGGTGGAAGTTGTGCTTCTGCTGCTGCTGAGGAGGACGAGGAGGGGGCAACTGCGGTGGTCGCTGCTGTTGATAGGGGAGAGGACACTCACGCCTTTGATCCCCGGCTTGTCCACAACCGAAGCATACACCGAAAAAGGGGCCGGAAGATGAAGCAGCTGGCAGTACTGAAGATGATAATGAAGCTACTAATCGAACCGCAGCCGCCGAAATCCCGATCCCACCTCCCTCTCCGACGGAGCCGCTGAGCCGCCGGCCGGTGCCCTCCTCTTCCGGTCTCCACCGAACTCGCTCTCTCGACCTCCGGGTCATAGCCCGATCCTTCCTCATAAACCGGTGCCCGATGAACGACCTGGTCAAACGTCTCTAAACAATGCCCTACCACACGATTGCGAAGGGCAGGGACGCAAACCAGCCACAAACGACGAGCCCTCATCTTCTCATCGGTGAGATGAGGAGCAAATCTAGATAAGGCTAAGAAACGGGCCTCATACTGAGATACGTCATATCACCCTGTACTAGGGTCTCAAACTCGATCGCCTGGTGGATCTGAACGTGGGGAAGAACTTCTGGTCGAAACGGACCACGAACTCCTCCCATGTCCAAGCAACCGAGGCCCGACCATCCTAGATACGGATGACCACCAGTGACGGGCCTCACCCTGAAGAAGATATGTCGCAAGGGATACTCTCTGACCCGCAGGACACCGAATAGTGTCAAAAATCCTCGCAACCTCAGTGCGACAAGCCTCGACGGCAGAAGGGTCTGATTCACCACTAAACCTTGGGAGATCATGCTGCCGGAACTCTTGAGCTATTACACTAGCTCATGGTAAATCAGACTGCCCAGAAACCTCAGCGGTAGCTGGCTGAAAGGTCTGCAATGCGGTGGCAACAAGGTGCATCAACTGCTAAAAATGCTCGGCTCCTATAGGTACTGTTGGAAAGGCAGGGGTGGCACTCGCCTCAGGCGGAGGCACGGGTGCGATCGGCGGAACAGGAGTCTCCGAAGCCAGAACTGCAGGCTGAGGAGGGGGGATAGTGAGGGAACTGGAGCAACTGAAGGTACAGTCGTTACGGGCTCCTGGAGGAACAGCCCGGATCGGGACCTCATGAATCGGATCCTCAACAACGGAGCCGGATGTGCTCGAGTAGAAGGGGTAACTCGGGCACCTCGTCCACGTGCACCACAACCACGGGTGCCACGACCACGGGAGCCACGTTCACGCAGCATCGTCTACAAAATAATGACGATGCAAAGAATCAGGACAATTACAGGCTCAATACGGAGCGAAAGGAAGGATCTCGGGACACTACTTGTCCCATGTTCTTGGCAGACCTGCGATGTCATCCTTAGTCTTTCCAGAATTACCTGCTATGCTCTGATACCAACTCCTGTCACGCCCCAGACTCGGTATCCGGACTCACAAGGAACCCGATGGCCGGTTCTGGCCGCAACAGCCTCCGTAGTACCCCATTCTCGGCTCCTGAGGTAGGTTCCGATCCTGGGATCCTACAAGGAGGATTTTCATAACAATATAATCACTTCCAATGCGAGCATACCCAAGATCACAACAAGTACATCCTGAGAATAACAAAGGCACACATCACAAAATCCACTAAAAATTTGAACTTTTACAATCATCCAAAAGGTCCAAAAGGACATACATGAGAATAAAAGGAAAAGAGAGAGAAATCAACAACACCGGAGTCCTCACTGCTTAACTGTACTCCACGCTCTGCTGCTACGGCGCCTACCTAGAGTCTCCTGCACGTATCAATCATGCATAAGCTTATAGAAGCTTAGAGGGTGGTGTAAGTGTGTGACAATGGTGCACAGAAGAATAGTAGGAGGTATAAGGAGAGAAGCATGATCAATGAACATATCACTAGTCTTACCAAGGCTTATCATGAATGCGATACAATAAGTAATGGGTGCCATACCAAGGCAATGTATGAAAGGGGGGCTTGTACAACCAATGCTAATGCGATGTAAGTAATGTCAGTGCTCATATCTAAACCATAAGTCAAGTACATTTCCAATCATAAGGAAATCACCGGGGTCCATTACACTGTTGAATGACTGCCGCTCTGCAGACCCCACACAGTCAAACGAGTGTAAGAGACCTCACTACCCGCCTGTGGACAACTAATCACCGACAAGGCCTGAAGGTAGCGGACCCATTTACGAGCTGGTCAGACTCAGCCTAGCAATGCCTCCTCACACCAGGCAGGTAAGGCCACACCCCTATCCAACCGACTACATGACAGTGGGAGTCGCGGCCTAACGGTATAAGGCCCTCGTGCGCTCATGTATTCCACCCGGTCACGGCGTTGGAGCAGATCCTTGGTACCATGGAAGTTTTGGGAATCTCACCCATGGGCATCCTACGCACCCAGTATGCTCACGTAATATTTCCGGTGTCCACACATGCGGCCATCCACAAATGTCCCTGTGGAGGCAAGGCCCTGATGAAGCAAGGGCGGTATCCTCATGAAATGCGATGCCAATGCATGAGTCGCACACACAAATCATGCACAAGTTTCAGGCACTCAATGTGCAAAAGGGAAGAAACTTCATCCCTGAATGACCACTATACAATGCAATCAATTCATACAGATGATGCATATGGGTTGCAACGATGTAAGTGTGCTACCTGAGGAATATGAAATCGTCTGTCCCAAGGAGGGTCAAGATCTAGGCACATTGACAAGTATTCTAAGAAGAAGAGAAGTCCTCTAGTGGGAGCCCAATACTTTGGGATGACCCACAAACTAAGAGAGTCAAAATCCTAAGGAGGAACAGTCCTAGCCGGGCCCAAGGTGGGCCTTTAACCACCTATAAGGGCCTCTATGGGCCTACCTTAGGGCCACCAAGGAGGACATCCAACCTCAACTCGGGTCCCAAAAGGTAGCCTACTATATATGTAAAGAAAGGTCCAAGGCACAATCAACCCATGGCCTAGTGGGCCATACACTAAGCCCAAAAACAAAGGCAACCTGGTGGGCCCTTAAGCAAGGTTAGGGCCCAACCATAAGGGTCATAGGTTCATTCATTGTAGTAGGCCTAATGGGCAGCCCATTATCCCAACATATGGGAAATTCTTAAATTTTTAACACATGTAAGTTGGGCCTCACATCTCGGCCCAAGTATGGATTTATTATAGTGGGCAAACAAGGGCCCAACTACTTGAGTATTTGGCCCATAAGGCCCATCACAATGACATGGTAAATATAGGACCCAAGGGTTCAATGGGCCTATCAAAAGTTCCAGCCCAACCAAGGCTATAAGGCCCTTACTTAACTAAGAGACTAGCCCAAGAAGAATCCTATTTGGGATGGGCCTTTAATCATACACTAATTAAGCCCAAAAAATAAAATAAAATTAAGATGATAAGATACTGACATAAATCATCCTCAAATCTAGTGGGCCATATTGCCCCAAAGAACATCTATAGGCAACAGTTATTGGGCTCAATGCCAAATTCCAGCCCACCCAAATTTCTGGGTTGGTTGGAGTTCAGCATTAGAAGTATTTCTTAGTATAATTAATTTTGGATGGCTCACACACATCACTGTGGGCCCCACCAGATGAGAGAGGATATACAATACATATATGAAATGGGCCAGACTGTTAGAATGCAAGCCCAGCAGTAGCCTAAGGCAGGGATGTCCCATGTGTAGGCAGTCCTATGGGCCTGGGGTATATGGCCCAAAAATCCACCTAATGTGTTCTAATTGAATAAAAAGGGGGCAAGTATGATCCATCCCCTAAGGACCCTACATGGATGGGTGGTGGGACATTCAACACATCGAGGTGGGCCCACGAAGCAGGGCTAGATGCCCCAGCCTGGGCGTCCCTGCCTAGCAGACCACTTCCAGCCACACCACGGGCAACTCAAATGTATTTTGGATCTGAAATTTTACAGAGTGATACTTCCATAGGTGACCTACACCCCCACAAAATTTCAAGATTTTTGGACACTTAGAAATATTTTAATTTATTTAAATAAAATAGACTGTCCAGAAAATCGGACTGACCTGGACGTCCCAACGTGGTGGGCCAGTCCGGCCCTTGCCACGGTGTACACAGAGGTCCATTGGCCCTGAAATTTGGTAAGTGGGTCCTAGAATGGGTGGAACATATCTCCATAAAATTTCAGAATTTTTAGACATATATAAATATTTTAATTTATTTAAAGAAATCAATCTGTCCTAAAAATCGGACTGATCTGGACACTATATTGTAATGGGCCAGTCCAGCCACCACCATGGTGTGTACAGGTGTCCATTGGCCCCAAAATTTTGTAGGTGGGTCCTACCATAAGTGAAACACCTCTCTGTAAAATTTTATGATTTTTGGATACTCATAAATATTTTAATTAAATTAAGAATTTCAATCTGTCCAGGAAGGGATGTTGCTGTCCATGCATTGTTTACCCAATAAGGTGGGCCCAACCTTCATCCAAGAGGGGAAAAATGGAGGTTTAGTATTTTCTTCATAAAATAAAGTAAGGTGGGGTCCATAAAAGTGGCCCATCCTTCAGAGAAACCAAGCTGAAGTGTATGTTTTCCCTCCATACATGTGGGTTAGACAGCCCAACAAGGTGGACCGCCCACCCCTATGGGCCTCCTTTTTGGGTACCATATCATGGACCATCTGAGGTATGACCCATCACACCTCATGGTGGGGTCCACACCTTCTCATTACACTCCATACTTATAAAGAAAATAATGACAATCATGATCCAAAAATCCATGCCAAAGATTGAACATGACAATCCATGCAACAGTCCAAGTTTTTGGACAGCAATACATGGCTGGACACATCAGCCTATATCTCAATAATCCCAGCCATAAAAAGGGTGTGTGGCCTTCCTCAGTGGGCCCCACATAAGTCCAAATCACATACTAGAACTAGGACACTTGCATGCATTTGATTAAGGTGTCCGATGATCATGGAGTTAGGTGATAAGAGCATCCCACCTTGCTGGATTTTTATTTTTATTTATTTTGGGACATCCAAGGCCCACTATAAATGGGCCACACACACACTATCATCCATACATCAGAGAAAAGAGAAGAAGGAAAGAGAGTAATCCGGCCATGGGGGTAGGGCCCCGCCACTAGTGGGCCCTCCCAAGAGTGAATCATACCCATACAACTACATTGATTTTACATGCAACATAAAATCACTACATGCATGATATATAATTGTTATGGATGGTTGGGATGCCATCCCAACATGATCCTTAGGGTCTAGATGACCTTAAGATGGAGTGGATTATAAAATACATCATGATGGGGTCCATGGAGAATGGCCCCATCATGGATCATGACATGCATGTAGGATGGGCCAAAGGGCCACATCCATGGGATCAAATGGGATCCCCACCATGGATTGGTGGGTCCCATATGATCCATCTAGAAAGACAAAAAAGATCAAAGGGTAGAAAATAAGATCAACAATTATAATCACCCACCTTGAATCTTCAAGCTACCACCAACACTAGGTACTCCAAGCTCCAAGCTTAAAGGTTCAATGGTCAAGATGAGTTTGTGATGGCTAGATGGAGGAAGAAAGGAAGGGAAAGTTGCTGGAAATTGGGAGTGGGAGGGCTGGAAATTCTTCCATGAAAGAGGAAAATGAGAGAATGAAGGAGGAGAGAGAGAAAGGAAAGGTTGTAGGGGAGTCATCATTACTCTCCCTCCTTGGTTAGAGAAAGAAATCATAACCTATGGTGATACAAACAATGCTTGCTAGGGTAGGTTAGGTGTGGGTAGTGTTTATTCCATGGGAATTGTAGTGTGTGTGGGTGGTGTGCATGGGAACTTGTGCGAGAGTGGTCCATATGCTTTTGTACAAAAAGTGGGCCACATGATGAAATGCTCACAACTTTTGATCTATAAGTCCGATGAATGCACAAGACGCGTCGTTGGAATCGCAACGACGATGCGGTCACAATGGTATAGGTCTCAACTCGATCCGAGGCGGGTCTTCATGCTGGGCTCACGGATGACCGCAAATACTATCCAAGGGTCACGGGTCGCCGGGATTCGACCGGTAGGACCGCGGGATCAAGATGGACGGAATGCATACTCACACACACACATGCACACATGCGAACTCGGGTCGGGTCTCACAACCCTCCCCACCAACAAAGAAATTTCGTCCTCGAAATTAAACAATCTTAGACAAAATAAAAGATAAAACACCACCATCATATAGCAATCATCATATAAGGAAGGCAATACAAACAATCATATATCAATCAATCATCAAACAAATGGGGATAACGCTCTCTAATTTCGGCCTCACGTTCCCAAGACGCCTCGGCCTCTGAATGATGACCCCATTGCACCTTCACTAAGGGAATGACCTTGGTCCTGAGGACCTGCTCCTTCCGATCAAGAATACGAATCGGCTGCTCAATGTAGGAAGCATCCTCACGGACCTCAAGTGGCTGCTAATCAATCATGGGAATAGTGTCCGACCCACATTTCCGCAATATAGAAACATGAAACATGTCGTGGATCGCGGACAACTTAGGGGGTAAGGTAAGCCTATAGGCCACATCGCCCACGCGCTCGGTAATCTCAAAAGGTCCGATGAATCTCGGGGCGAGCTTGCCCTTCACACCAAAGCGAACCACTCCTTTCATAGGCGAGACCTTGAGATACACCATGTCCCCGACTGCGAACTCGAGGGGTCGACGCCGACGATCAGCATAACTCTTCTACCGGTTCTAACCTGTGCGCATCCTCTGCCTGATAACATCAATAACCTCTGACGTCTGCAGCACAAGCTCGGGACCTAAGAGACGATGCTCTCCAACCTCGGTCCAACAACTAGGAGATCTGCACGATCTGCCATAAAGTGCCTCAAAAGGAGCCATGCCGATAGTCGCCTGATAGCTGTTATTGTATGCAAACTTGGCAAGGCGCATATGCTCATCCCAACTGCCCACAAAGTTGATCACACAAGCCCTGAGCATATCCTCAAGGATCTGGTTGACCCTTTCGGTCTGCCCATCTGTCTGCGGATGATAAGCGGTGCTGAGATGCAAAGTGACCCCCAATGCCTCGTTGAAAACTCCTCCAAAGCGAGACGTAAATGCGAGTCTCTGCAAACGATCGAAATCGGGATGCCGTGCGGTCTCACTATCTCCTCAATGAATATCCTCGCTAACCGGTCCATAGACCGGGAAGCACGCATCGGAATGAAATGAGCCGACTTCGTCGACGATCGACGATAACCCGGATGGTATCGTGACCGCGCCGAGTCCTCGGTAAACTGCGATGAAGTCCATCGATACATGCTCCCACTTCCACTCTGGAACGCTCAACGGCTGCAAGGGACCAGGGGGTCTCTGATGATCGGCCTTGACACGTTGGCATGTGTCACACTCGGCCACAAAACTCGCAATCTGGCGTTTCATCCCCTGCCAGAAGTACTGCCTCCTCATATCACGATACATCTTCGTGGAGCCCGGGTGGATAGTAAGTCTCGATCGGTGTGCCTCGGTCATCAAATCATGACGCAACTCGGCACATCCGGGACACACAACCGGCCTCTAAAGCGTAATCCACCATCGGAACCAATCTGCAGTCTTCCACGGATGCGACCTCTGCTCGGTACTCCCGAAGTGACTCGTCGGTTGGTGAGCCTCGATCACCCTAGCCACTAAAGAGGGTTGAATCGACAAGCTCGAAAGTCGAACAATGGAAGATGGAGACCGAACTCAAAGTCAAACTCGATACATCCTCGAGCATCCGCCACTCACGCACCATCATCGTGCCACCAGGCCTCGTGGTGACGGCCGAGCGCGTCCGCCACCACATTTGCCTTACCCGGGTGGTCCGAAGGTCAAAATCATAATCTTTCAAAGAACTCCATCCATCGCCTCTGCCGCAGGTTCAATCAGACCGTGAAAATAGATACTTCAAGCTCTTATGATCCGTAAAGAGCTCGAACGACCCCGTATAGATAATGCCTCCACACCTTCGATGCGAAGACCAGACTGCTGCGAGCTCCAAATCATGAGTGGGGTAGTTCGGCTCATGGACCTTGAGTGGCGAGATGCATAAGCCACCGGTTCCCGTGCTGCATCAGTCTGCACCTAAGCCAACTCTGGAGGCATCAGTAAAAACAACAAAACCCTCACTCCCATCAGGAATAGTGAGAACAGGAGCGGACGTGAGGCGGTCCTTCAACTCTGTAAATGCCTTCTCGCAAGCATCACTCCAGATGAACTCGACGCCCTTCCGCGTCAACCGGGTTAGCGGTGCTGCAATACGGGAGAAACTCTCGATAAACCGTCGGTAATATCCCGCTAGACCAAGGAAGCTGCGAATCTCGGACGCGTTCTTGGGCTGGCCCCCTGACTCACCGCATCAACCTTCGAGGGGTCCACGGCGACACCCTCCCTCGTCACCACGTGACAGAGGAACTTCATCTCCTCCTACTAGAACTCACACTTCTTCAACTTCGCAACTGGGGGGCACAGAGGGTCTCAAGCATAATCCATAGGTGCTGAGCATGGTCCTCACGGGTCCTCGAATATACAAGAATATCATCAATGAATACCACCACGAACTGATCGAGTAACGGTCGAAAAACCTCGTTCATCAGCTGCATGAATACGGCGGGTATATTGGTCAGTCCAAACAACATGACTAGGAACTCGAAGTGAACAGAGCGTGTCCGAAAAGCCTTCTTTGGAATGTCCTCCTGTCGGACCCGAATCTGATGGTAACCAAAACGCAAGTCTATCTTAGAAAAATACTGTGCACCCTGTAATTGATCGAATAGATCATCAATACAGGGAAGCAGGTATCGGTTCTTAATGGTGACTCTGTTGAGCTCACGATAGTCTACACAGAGACGTAACGAACCATCCTTCTTCACAAACAACACCGGAGCTCCCCAAGGCGAACTGCTGGGACGAATGAAACCTAACTCCCGGAACTCATCCAACTGCTCCTGCAGTTCCCTCAATTCTAATGGTGTCATTCGGTAGGGGGCCTTCGAGATGGGCGCAGTACCGGGCACCAAATCAATCTGGAACTCCACCTGCCGACGCGGCGGTAAACCCGGTATCTCCTGAAACACATCCGGGTACTCACAAACAACTGGCAGCTGCTCAATACTCTCTGCCACAGAATCCTCAATGACCGAGCCCAAGAAACTAGATAATGGCTCTTCTCTGGGCTCGGTGACGAACTGGAACAGCAAGCCTGGAATGTGAAACGTAACCTTCCTCGCGGCACGCCTAAGACGGCACCATACTGCAAGCCACCCATACCAGATCACATCAAAACTTGACATCGGCATCACGAACAGATCGGCAGAAGGAATATCTCGCCTACTAACACCGGGCAAGAAAGCGACCGGTCAACATAATAGACTTCCCCATGGGAGTCGAAGCGGTCAAAGCCTCGACATGGACTCCGATGGAATATCGGTCAATCGACAAAACCGCTCATCTATAAAAGAATGGGAGGCACGAATCAAATAAAACATGAGCAATGCAGAAGAAACAAGAAGAATACCTCGACTACTCCACCGGTCGATGATCGCGGGTCTGGCTTTGGCGACGCTGTGCGAGAATAGAAGCGGCCCGAGCCGGGTAGGGGAAGCAACCGGAAGGCGAGGGTCTGAGTCCGTACTGCTGGCCGCGATACATACTGGACCCAGGGGACCGGACATGCGGATATCCCCTCTGCTGGTGCTGCCGCTGCTGCTGTCTCTCCTGCTGGTGCTGCGGCTGCTGCTATCTCTGCTGAGGAGGAGCCCTAGGAGCGGCGGGTGGAAGCTGAGCTCTGCTGCTGCCGAGGAGGACGAGGAGGAGGCAACTGCGGTCTCTGCTGCTGAATGGGGAGAGGACACTCACGCCTCCGATGCCCGACTGGCCCACAACCGAAGCATACACCGAAAAGGGGCCGGAAGATAAAGCGGTCGACGTGCCGATGATGATGAAGAAGCTACTAACTGAACCGCAGGCTGCCGAAATCCTGATCTGCCCCTCCACCTCTGCTGACAGTGTTGTCGGGAACTGCTGGCCGGTGCCCTCCTCTTCCGGTCTCCACCGAAACTCTGCTCTCGACCTCTGGGTCATAGCCCGATCCTCCTCATAAACCGGTGCCGATGAACGACCTGGTTAAATATCTCTAAACAATGCCCTACCACACGATTGCGAAGGGTGGGACGTAAACCAGTCACAAAACGATAAGCCTTCATCTTCTCATCGGTAGTGAGATGAGGAGCAAATCTAGACAAGGCCAAGAAATGGGCCTCATACTGAGATATGGTCATATCACCCTGCACTAGGGTCTCAAACTTGATTGCCTGCTAGATCTGAACGTGCTCAGGGAAGAACTTCTAGTCGAAACGAACCACGAACCCCTCCCATGTCCAAACAAACTGAGGTCCAACCATCCTAGATACAGATGACCACCAATGGTGGGCCTCACCCTGAAGGAGATAGGTCGCAAGGGATACTCTCTGACCCAAAGGACACTGTATAATGTTTAAAATCCTCGCAACCTCAATGCACCAAGCCTCAGCTGCAGAAGGGTCAGGATCACCACTAAACCTCAGGGGATCATGCTGCCGGAACTCTCGAGCTATTGCACTAGCACGCGGTAAGTCAGACTGCCCGAAAACCTCAGCGGTAACTGGCTGATGGGTCTGCAATGTGGTGGCAACAAGCTGCATCAACTGCTGAAAATGCTCGACTCCTATAGGTACTGTCGAAAAGGCAGGGGCAGCACTCGCCTCACGCGAAGGCACAGGTGCGACCGGCAGAGCAGGAGCCTCTGAAACTAGAACAACAGGCTAAGGAGGGGGGATAGGTGGAGAAATTGGAGTAACTGAAGGTACGGGTGCTACGGGCTCAACTGGACAAGCAGGCCGGATCAGGACCTCAGGAATCAGATCCTCAACAACGGGAGCAGGATGTGCTCGAGTAGAAGGGGTAACTCGGGCACCTCGTCCACGGGCACCACGACTAAGGGCGCCACAACCAATGGTGTCACGACCACAGGTGCCACTTCCACACGGCATCGTCTATAAAATAATAACGACGCAAGGAATCAGGACAATTATAGGCTCAATATGGAGAGAAAGGAAGGATCTCGGGACACTACTTGTCCCATGTTCTTGGTAGACCTGCGATGTTCTCCTGAGTCATCCCAGAATTACTTGTTATGCTCTGATACCAACTCTTGTCACGCCCCAGACTCGGTAACCAGACTCACAAGGAACCCGATCGCCGATTCTGGACGCAACAGCCTCCGTAGTACCCCATTCTCGGCTCCTGAGGTAGATTCCGATCTTGGGATCCTACAAGGAGGATTTTCATAATAATATAATCACTTCCAATGCGAGCATACCCAAGATCACAGCAAGTACATCTGAGAATAACAAAGGCACACATCACAAAATCCACTAAAAATTTGAACTTTTACAATCATCCAAAAGGTCCAAAAGGACATACATGAGAATAAAAGGAAAAGAGAGAGAAATCAGCAACACTGGAGTCCTCACTGTTCAACTCTACTCCACGCTCTGCTGCTACGACGCCTACCTAGAGTCTCTTGCACGTATCAATCATGCATAAGCTTATAGAAGCTTAGAGGGTGGTGTAAGTGTGTGACAATGGTGCACGGAAGAATAGTAGGAGGTATAAGGAGAGAAGCATAATCAATGAACATATCACTAGTCTTACCAGGGCTTACCATGAATGCGATGCAATAAGTAATGAGTGCCATACCAAGGCAATGTATGAAAGGGGGGCTTGTACAGCCAATGCTAATGCGATGTAAGTGATGTCAATGCTCATATCCAAACCATAAGTCAAGTACATTTTCAATCATAAGGAAATCACCGGGTCCATTACACTGCTGAATGACTGCCTACAGATCCCGCACAGTCAAACGAGCGTAAGAGACCTCACTACCCGCCTGTGGACAACCAATCACCAACAAGGCCTGAAGGTAGCGGACCCATTTACGAGCTGGTCAGACTCAGCCTAGCAATGCCTCCTCACACCAGGCAGGTAAGGCCACACCCCTATTCAACCGACTACACGATGGTGGGAGTCGCGGCCTAACGGTATAAGGCCCTCGTGCGCTCATGTATTCCACCCGGTCACGGCGTTGGAGCAGATCCTTGGTACCATGGAAGTTTTGGGAATCTCACCCATGGGCATCCTACGCACCCAGTATGCTCAAGTAATATTTTCGGTGTCCACACATGCGGCCATCCACAAATGTCCCTGTGGAGGCAAGGCCTCAATGAAGCAAGGGCGGTATCCTCATGAAATGCGATGCCAATGCATGAGTCGCACACACAAATCATGCACAAGTTTCAGGCACTCAATGTGCAAAAGGGAAGAAACTCCATCCCTGAATGACCACTATACAATGCAATCAATTCATACAGATGATGCATATGGGTTGCAACGATGTAAGTGTGCTACCTGAGGAATATGAAATCATCTGTCCCAAGGAGGGTCAAGATCTAGGCACATCGACAAGTATTCTAAGAAGAAGAGAAGTCCTCTAGTGGGAGCCCAGTACTTTGGGATGACCCACAAACTAAGAGAGTCAAAATCCTAAGGAGGAACAGTCCTAGCCAGGCCCAAGGTGGGCCTTTAACCACCTATAAGGGCCTCTATGGGCCTACCTTAGGGCCACCAAGGAGGACATCCAACCTCAACTGGGTCCCAAAAGGTAGCCTACTATATATGTAAAGAAAGGTCCAAGGCACAATCAACCCATGGCCTAGTGGGCCATACACTAAGCCCAAAAACAAAGGCAACCTGGTGGGCCCTTAAGCAAGGTTAGGGCCCAACCATAAGGGTCATAGGTTCATTCATTGTAGTAGGCCTAATGGGCAGCCCATTATCCCAACATATGGGAAATTCTTAAATTTTTAACACATGTAAGTTGGGCCTCACATCTCGGCCCAAGTATGGATTTATTATAGTGGGCAAACAAGGGCCCAACTACTTGAGTATTTGGCCCATAAGGCCCATCACAATGACATGGTAAATATAGGACCCAAGGGTTCAATGGGCCTATCAAAAGTTCCAGCCCAACCAAGGCTATAAGGCCCTTACTTAACTAAGAGACTAGCCCAAGAAGAATCCTATTTGGGATGGGCCTTTAATCATACACTAATTAAGCCCAAAAAAAAATAAAATTAAGATGATAAGATACTGACATAAATCCTCCTCAAATCTAGTGGGCCATATTGCCCCAAAGAACATCTATAGGCAACAGTTATTGGGCTCAATGCCAAATTCCAGCCCACCCAAATTTCTGGGTTGGTTGGAGTTCAGCATTAGAAGTATTTCTTAGTATAATTAATTTTGGATGGCTCACACACATCACTGTGGGCCCCACCAGATGAGAGAGGATATACAATACATATATGAAATGGGCCAGACTGTTAGAATGCAAGCCCAGCAGTAGCCTAAGGCAGGGATGTCCCATGTGTAGGCAGTCCTATGGGCCTGGGGTATATGGCCCAAAAATCCACCTAATGTGTTCTAATTGAATAAAAAGGGGGCAAGTATGATCCATCCCCTAAGGACCCTACATGGATGGGTGGTGGGACATTCAACACATCGAGGTGGGCCCACGAAGCAGGCTAGATGCCCCAGCCTGGGCGTCCCTGCCTAGCAGACCACTTCCAGCCACACCACGGGCAACTCAAATGTATTTTGGATCTGAAATTTTACAGAGTGATACTTCCATAGGTGACCTACACCCCCACAAAATTTCAAGATTTTTGGACACTTAGAAATATTTTAATTTATTTAAATAAAATAGACTGTCCAGAAAATCGGACTGACCTGGACGTCCCAACGTGGTGGGCCAGTCCGGCCCTTGCCACGGTGTACACAGAGGTCCATTGGCCCTGAAATTTGGTAAGTGGGTCCTAGAATGGGTGGAACATATCTCCATAAAATTTCAGAATTTTTAGACATATATAAATATTTTAATTTATTTAAAGAAATCAATCTGTCCTAAAAATCGGACTGATCTGGACACTGTATTGTAATGGGCCAGTCCAGCCACCACCATGGTGTGTACAGGTGTCCATTGGCCCCAAAATTTTGTAGGTGGGTCCTACCATAAGTGAACACCTCTCTGTAAAATTTTATGATTTTTGGATACTCATAAATATTTTAATTAAATTAAGAATTTCAATCTGTCCAGGAAGGGATGTTGCTGTCCATGCATTGTTTACCCAATAAGGTGGGCCCAACCTTCATCCAAGAGGGGAAAAATGGAGGTTTAGTATTTTCTTCATAAAATAAAGTAAGGTGGGGTCCATAAAAGTGGCCCATCCTTCAGAGAAACCAAGCTGAAGTGTATGTTTTCCCTCCATACATGTGGGTTGGACAGCCCAACAAGGTGGACCGCCCACCCCTATGGGCCTCCTTTTTGGGTACCATATCATGGACCATCTGAGGTATGACCCATCACACCTCATGGTGGGGTCCACACCTTCTCATTACACTCCATACTTATAAAGAAAATAATGACAATCATGATCCAAAAATCCATGCCAAAGATTGAACATGACAATCCATGCAACAGTCCAAGTTTTTGGACAGCAATACATGGCTGGACACATCAGCCTATATCTCAATAATCCCAGCCATAAAATGGGTGTGTGGCCTTCCTCAGTGGGCCCCACATAAGTCCAAATCACATACTAGAACTAGGACACTTGCATGCATTTGATTAAGGTGTCCGATGATCATGGAGTTAGGTGATAAGAGCATCCCACCTTGCTGGATTTTTATTTTTATTTATTTTGGGACATCCAAGGCCCACTATAAATGGGCCACACACACACTATCATCCATACATCAGAGAAAAGAGAAGAAGGAAAGAGAGTAATCCGGCCATGGGGGTAGGGCCCCGCCACTAGTGGGCCCTCCCAAGAGTGAATCATACCCATACAACTACATTGATTTTACATGCAACATAAAATCACTACATGCATGATATATAATTGTTATGGATGGTTGGGATGCCATCCCAACATGATCCTTAGGGTCTAGATGACCTTAAGATGGAGTGGATTATAAAATACATCATGATGGGGTCCATGGAGAATGGCCCCATCATGGATCATGACATGCATGTAGGATGGGCCAAAGGGCCACATCCATGGGATCAAATGGGATCCCCACCATGGATTGGTGGGTCCCATATGATCCATCTAGAAAGAAAAAAGATCAAAGGGTAGAAAATAAGATCAACAATTATAATCACCCACCTTGAATCTTCAAGCTACCACCAACACTAGGTACTCCAAGCTCCAAGCTTAAAGGTTCAATGGTCAAGATGAGTTTGTGATGGCTAGATGGAGGAAGAAAGGAAGGGAACGTTGCTGAAAATTGGGAGTGGGAGGGCTGGAAATTCTTCCATGAAAGAGGAAAATGAGAGAATGAAGGAGGAGAGAGAGAAAGGAAAGGTTGTAGGGGAGTCATCATTACTCTCCCTCCTTGGTTAGAGAAAGAAATCATAACCTATGGTGATACAAACAATGCTTGCTAGGGTAGGTTAGGTGTGGGTAGTGTTTATTCCATGGGAATTGTAGTGTGTGTGGGTGGTGTGCATGGGAACTTGTGCCTGAGAGTGGTCCATATGCTTTTGTACAAAAAGTGGGCCACATGATGAAATGCTCACAACTTTTGATCTATAAGTCGGATGAATGCACAAGACGCGTCGTTGGAATCACAACGACGATGCGGTCACAATGGTATAGGTCTCAACTCGATCCGAGTCGGGTCTTCATGACTGGGCTCACGGATGACCGCAAACACTATCCAAGGGTCACGGGTCGCCGGGATTCGACCGGTAGGACCGCGGGATCAAGATGGACGGAATGCATACTCACACACACACATGCACACATGCGAACTCGGGTCGGGTCTCACAACCTACAAATCATCCTACATGTAGAAAACATAAACTTGAAAACCCAAACCTAAACCCGATCCCGAACCCGAATACAATTTCCTAAACCTAAACCTTAACCTATTCTTAATTACCTAAACCTATAGTTTATAACCTAAACCTAACCTTAAACCTAAACCTAAACCTAAACCTATAACCTATAACTTAAGCCTAAACCTAAAACCTAAATGCATTTACAAATCCCTAAACCTAAACCTACACGTAATCCTAACCTCAACTCCCTAACCCAAACCTAAACCTAAACTTGAAAACCCAAACCTAAACCCGAACCCGAACACGAACCCAATTTCCAAAACCTAAACTTTAACCTACTCTTAATTCCCTAAACCTTAACCTATAACCTAACCTAAACCTAAACCTACAACTAGTCCCCTATTACCAAAACCTATAACCTAAACCTAAGCCTAAAACCTAAACTTAAACATAAAATTGAAATGTATTCCCAAATCCTTAAACCTAAACCTACACTTAATCCTAATCTCAACTCCCTAACCTAAACTTAAACCTAAACTTGAAAACCCAAACCTAAACCCGATCTCGAACCCGAACCTGATTTCCTAAACATAAACCTTAACTTAACCTAAACATAAACCTAAAACCTAAATGTAAACTTAAATCCCTAAACCTAAACCTACACCTAATCCTAATCTCAACTCCCTAACCCAACCCCAAACTTGAAAACCCAAACCTAAACCCGATCTCGAACCCGAACCGATTTCCTAAACCTAAACCTTAACCTATTCTCAATTCCCTAAACCTATAGCTTATAACCTAAACCTAAGCATAAACCTAAACCTTAACTATAACCTATAACCTAAACCTAAACCTAAAAGCTAATGTATTCTCAAATCCCTAAACCTAAACCTACACCTAATCCTAATCTCAAATCCCAAACCTAAACCTAAACCTAAACTTAAACCTAAACCTATAACCTTAACCTAAACCTAAACCTAAACCTATTCTCAAATCCCTAAACCTAAACCTAAACGTAAACCTATAACCTAAACCTATTCTCAAATCCCTAAACATAAACCTATAACCTTTAAACTAAACCTAAAACCTAATGTATTCTCAAACCCCTAAACCTAAACCTATACCTAATCCTAATCTCAACTCCCAAACATAAACCTAAACTTGAAAACCCAAACCTAAACCTCATCTCGAACCTGAACCCGATTTCCTAAACCTAAACCTTAACCTATTCTCAATTCCCTAAACCTATAGCTTATAACCTAAATTTAAACCTAAACCAAAACCTAAACCAATAACCTAAAACTAAACCTAAAACCTAATGTATTCTCAAATCCCTAAACCTAAACCTACACCTAATCCTAATCTCAACTCCCTAACCTAAACCTAAACCTAAACTTGAAAACCCAAACCTAAACCCGATCCCGAACCCGAACTAGATTTCCTAAACCTAAACCTTGACCTATTCTCAATTCCCTAAAGATATAACCTATAACTTGAAAACCCCAACCTAAACTCGATCCCGAACCCGAATCCGATTTCCTAAACCTAAACCTTAACCTATTCTCAATTCCCTAAACCTATAGCTTATAACCTAAACCTAAGCCCAAACCTAAACTCTGTACCCTATAACCTAAACCTAAACCTAAAAGCTAGTGTATTCTCAAATCCCTAAACCTAAACCTACACCTAATCCTAATCTCAAATCCCAAACATAAACCTAAACTTGAAAACCCAAACTTAAACCCTATACCGAACCCGAACCCGATTTCCTAAACCTAATCCTTAACCTATTGTCTATTCCCTAAACCTATAGCTTATAACCTAAACCTAAACCTCAACCTAAACCTAAACCTAAACCTATAAACAAAAACCTAAACCTCACACCTAAAACCTAAATGAATTCTCAAATCCCTAAACCTAAACCTACACCTAATCCTAATCTCAACTCTCGAAACTAAACCTAAACCTAAACTTGAAAACCCAAACCTAAACCCGATCCTGAACCCAAACCTACACCTAATCCTAATCTCAACTTCCTAACCTAAACCTAAACCTAAACTTGAAAACCCAAACCTAAACCCGATCCCGAACCCGAACCCAATTTCCTAAACTTAAACCTTAACCTATTCTCATTTCCCTAAACTTATAACTTATAACCTAAACCTAAACCTAAACCTAAACCTATAACCTATAACCTAAACCTAAACCTAAAACTTAAATATATTATCAAATCCCTAAACCTAAACCTACACGTAATCCTAATCTCAACTCCCTAACTTAAACCTAAACCTAAACTTGAAAACCCAAACCTAAACCCGATCCCGAACCCGAACCCGATTTCCTAAACTTAAACCTTAACCTATTCTCAATTCCCTAAACCTTAACATATAACCTAACCTAAACCTAAACCTATAACCTACACTTATAACCTAAACCTATAACCTATAACCTAAACCTAAAACCTAAATGTATTCTCAAATCCCTAAACCTAAACCTACACCCAATCCTAATCTCAACTCCCTAACCTAATCCTAAACTTGAAACTCGAACCCCAAACCTAAACCCGATCCGGAACCCGAACCTAATTTCTTAAACCTAAACCTTAACCTATTCTCAATTTCCTAAACCTATAGCTTATAACATAATCCTAAACCTAAAGCTAAAACCTAATGTATTCTCAAATCCCTAAACCAAAACCTACACCTAATCTCAACTCCCTAACCTAAACCTAAACTTGAAAACCCAAACCTAAACCCGATCCCAAACCCAAACCCGATTTCCTAAACCTAATCCTTAACCTATTCTCAATTCCCTAAACCTATAGCTTATAACCTAAACCTAACCCTAAACCTAAAACTAAACCTATAACCTATAACCTAAACCTAAACCTAAAACCTAAATATATTCTCAAATCCCTAAACCTAAACCTACACCTAATCCTAATCTCAACTCCCTAACCTAAACCTAAACCTAAACTTGAAAACCCAAACCTAAACCCGATCCTGAACCCGAACCCGATTTCCTAAACCTTAACCTATAACCTAAACTCAATTCCCTAAACCTTAACCTATAACCTAACCTAAACCTAAACCTATAACCTACACTTATAACCTAAACCTAAACGTAAAACTTAAATATATTCTCAAATCCTTAAACCTAAACCTACACCTAATCATAATCTTAACTCCTTAACCTAATCCTAAACTTGAAAACCCAAACCTAAACCCGATCCTGAACCCGAACCCGATTTCCCAAACCTAAACCTTAACCTATTCTCAATTCCCTAAACCTATATAGCTTATAATCTAATCCTAAACCTAAACCTAAAACCTAAATGTATTCTCAAATCCCTAAACCTAAACCTACACCTAATCCTAATCTCAACTCCCTAACCTAAACCTAAACTTGAAAACCCAAACCTAAACCTGATCCCAAACCCGAACCTGATTTCCTAAACCTAAACATGAACCTATTCTCAATTTTCTAAACCTATAGCTTATAACCTAAACCTAAACCTAAACCTAAACCTTAATCCTATAACGTAAACCTAAACCTAAAAGCTAATGTATTCTCAAATCGCTAAACCTAAACCTACACCTAATCCTAATCTCATATCCCAAACATAAACCTAAACTTGAAAACCCAAACCTAAACCCTATCCCGAACTCGGAACTCCGATTTCCTAAACCTAAACCTTAACCTATTCTCAATTCCCTAAACCTATAGCCTATAACCTAAACCTAAGCCTAAACCTAAACCTAAGCCTAAACCTAAACCTTAACCTAAACCTAAACCTAAACCTGTAACCTGTAACATAAACCTAAACCTAACTCCCTAACCTAAACCTAAACCTAAACTTTAAAACCCAAACTTAAACCCTATCCCGAACCCGAACCCGATTTCCTAAACCTAATCCTTAACCTATTCTCTATTCCCTAAACCTATAGCTTATAACTTACATCTAAATCTTAACCTACACCTAAACCTAAACCTATAAACTATAACCTAAACTCGCACCTAAAACCTAAATGAATTCTCAAATCCCTAAACCTAAACCTACACCTAATCCTAATCTCAACTCTCGAAACTAAACCTAAACCTAAACTTGAAAACCCAAACCTAAACCCGATCCTGAACCCAAACCCGATTCCTAAACTAATCCTAATCTCAACTCCCTAACCTAAACCTAAACCTAAACCTAAAATTGAAAACCAAAACCTAAACCTGATCCCGAACCCTAACCCGATTTCCTAAAGCTAAACCTTAACCTATTCTCAATTCCCTAAACCTATAGCTTATAACCTAAACCTAAGCCTAAAACTAAACCTTAACCTAAACCTAAACCTGTAACCTTTAACATAAACTTAAACCTAAAACTTAAATGTATTCTCAAATCCCTAAACCTAAACGTACACCTAATCCTAATCTCAACTCCCTAACCTAAACCTAAACCTAAACTTGAAAACCAATACCTAAACCCGATCCCAAACCCAAACCCGATTTCTAAACCTAAACCTTAACCTATTCTTAATTCCCTAAACCTTAACCTATAACCTAACCTAAACCTAAACCTATAACCAAAGCCTAAACCTAAAACCTAAGTGTATTCTAAGCCTAAAACCTAAACTTAAACCTTAAACCGAAATGTATTCTCAAATCCTTAAACCTAAACCTACACCTAATCCTAATCTCAACTCCCTAACCTAATCTTAAACCTAAACTTGAAAACCCAAACCTAAACCCGATCTCGAACCCGAACTTGATTTCTTAAACCTATACCATAACGTATTCTCAATTCCCTAAACCTATAGCTTATAACATAATCCTAAACCTAAAGCTAAAACCTAATGTATTCTCAAATACCTAAACCAAAACGTACACCTAATCCTATTCACAACTCCCTAACCTAAACCTAAACTTGAAAACCCAAACCTAAACCCGAACAAGAACCCGAACTCCGATTTCCTAAACCTAAACCTTAAGCTATTCTCAATTCCCTAAACCTATGGCTTATAACCTAAACCTAAGCCTAAACCTAAACTTACCCTATAACCTAAACCTAATCCTTAACCTATTCTCTATTCCCTAAACCTATAGCTTATAACTTAAACCTAAACCTCAACCTAAACCTAAACATAACCTAAACCTATAACCTAAACCTAAACCTAAAACCTAAAATCTAAATGTATTCTCAAATCCTTAAACCTAAACCTACACCTAATCCTAATCTTAACTCCTTAACCTAAACCAAAACTTGAAAACCCAAGCCTAAACCTGAACCCGATTTCTTAAACCTAAACCTTAACCTATTCTCAATTCCCGAAATCTATAACCCAAACCTAAACTTGGAACCCCAAACCTAAACTCCATCCCGAACCCGAACCCAATTTCTTAAACCTAAACCTTAACATATTCTCAATTCCCTAAATCTATAACCTAAACTTAAACTTAAACCTTAACCTAAACCTAAACCTAAACCTAAAACCTAAATGTATTCACGAAAACCTAAACCAAAACCTACAACTAATCCTAATCTCAACTCCCTAACCTAAACCTAATCCTAAACTTGAAAACCCAAACCTAAACCCGATCCCGAACCCGAACCCGATTTCTTAAACTTAAACCTTAACCTATTCTTAATTCCCTAAACCTTAACCTATAACCTAACCTAAACCTAAACCTATAACCTACACTTATAACCTAAACCTATATCCTAAACCTAAACCTAAAACTGAAATGTATTCTCAAATCCTTAAACCTAAACCTACACCTAATCCTAATCTCAACTCCCTAACCTAAATTTAAACCTAAACTTGAAAACCCAAACCTAAACCCAATCCCGAACCCGAATACTATTTCTTAAACCTAAACCTTAACCTATGCTCAATTCCCTAAACCTATAGCTTATAACATAATCCTAAACCTAAAGCTAAAACCTAAATGTATTCTCAAATCCCTAAACCAAAACCTACACCTAATCCTAATCTTAACTCCCTAACCTAAACCTAAACTTGAAAACCCAAACCTAAACCCGATCTCGAACCCAAATCCGATTTCCTAAACCTAAACCTTAACCTATTCTCAATTCCCTAAACCTATAACTTATAACCTAAACCTAAACCTAAACCTATAACCTATAACCTAAACGTAAACCTAAAACCTAATGTCTTCTCAAATCCCTAAACCTAAACCTACACCTAATCCTAATCTCATATCCCAAACATAAACCTAAACTTGAAAACCAAAACCTAAACCCTATCCCGAACTCGGAACTCCGATTTCCTAAACCTAAACCTTAACCTAATCTCAATTCCCTAAACCTTTAACCTATAACCTAAACCTAAGCCTAAACCTAAACTGCTACCCTATAACCTAAACCTAAACCTAAAAGCTAAATGTATTCTCAAATCCCAAAACCTAAACCTACACCTAATCCTAATCTCAACTCCCTAACCTAAACCTAAACCTAAACTTAAAAACCCAAACCTAAACCCGATCCCGAACCCGAACCAGATTTCCTAAACTTAAACCTTAACCTATTCTCAATTCCTTAAACCTATAGCTTATAACTTAAACCGAAACGTAAACTTAAACCTAAACCTAAACCTATAAACTATAACCTAAACCAAAACCTAAAACCTAAATGTATTCTCAAATCCCTAAACCAAAACCTACACCTAATCATAATCTCAACTCCCTAACCTAAACCCTAAACCCTAAACCTAAACCCTAAACCTAAACCTAAAACCTAAATGTATTCTCAAATCCTTAAACCTAAACCTACACCTAATCCTAAATCTTAACTCCCTAACCTAAACCTAAACTTAAACTTGAAAACCTAAACCTAAACCTGATCATGAACCCGAACCCGATTTCCTAAACTTAAACCTTAACCTATTCTCAATTCCCTAAACCTATATCTTATAACCTAAACCTAACCCTAAACCTAAACCTTAACCTAAACCTAAACCTAAACCTATAACCTATAATCTAAACCTAAACCTAAAACCTCAATGTATTCTCAAATCCTTAAACCTAAACCTACACCTAATCCTAATCTCAACTCCCTAACCTAAACCTAAACCCAAACTTGAAAACCCAAACATAAACCTGATCCCGAACCCGAACCCGATTTCCTAAACCTAAACCTTAACCTATTCTCAATTCCCTAAACCTATAGCTTATAACCTGAACCGAAACCGAAACCTATAACCACCAATTATACCAAAACCTATAACGTAAACCTAAGCCTAAAACCTAAACCTAAGCCTAAAACTGAAATGTATTCTCAAATCCTTAAACCTAAACCTACACCTAATCCTAATCTCAACTCCCTAACCTAATCTTAAACCTAAACTTGAAAACCCAAACCTAAACCTGATCTCGAACCCGAACTTGATTTCTTAAACCTAAACCTTAACCTATTCTCAATTCCCTAAACCTATAGCTTATAACATAACCTAAACCTAAAGCTAAAACCTAATGTATTCTCAAATCCCTAAACCTAAACCTACACCTAATCGTAATCACAACTCCCTAACCTAAAACTAAACTTGAAAACCAAAACCTAAACCCGATCTCGAACCCGAACCCGATTTCCTAAACCTAAACCTTAACCTATTGTCAATTCCCTAAACCTATTGCTAATAACCTAAACCTAAGCCTAAACCTAAACTCATTAACCGATTTCCTAAACCTAATCCTTAACCTATTCTCTATTCCCTAAACCTATAGCTTATAACTTAAACCTAAACCTCAACCTAAACCTAAACCTAAACCTATAAACTATAACCTAAACCCGCACCTAAAACCTAAATGTATTCTCAAATCCCTAAACCTAAACCTACACCTAATCCTAATCAACTCTCTTACCTAAACCTAAACCTAAACTGTACCTAAAACCTAAATGGATTCTCAAATCCATAAACCTAGAACTTACACCTAATCCAAATCTAAACCCGATCCTGATTTCCTAAACCTAAACTTGATAACACAAACCTAAACCCGATCCCGAACTCGATCCCAATTTCTTAAACCTAAACCTTAACCTATTCTCAGTTCCCAAAACCTATTACTTATAACCTAAACCTAAACCTAAACCTAAACCTACACCAAAACCTTTAACCTAAAACCAAAACCTAAAACTAAAACCTAAATGTCATCTCAAATCCCTAAACCTTAACCTACACCTAATCCTAATCTTAACTCCCTAACCTAAACCTAAACTTGAAAGCCCAACCCTAAACTCGATCCCGAACCCGATCCCGATTTCCTAAACCTAAACCTTAACCTATTCTCAATTCCCTAAACCCATAGCTTGTAACCTAAACCTATAACCTAAAACCTAAACCTAAACCTATAACCTAAACTTATAACCTAAACCTAAACTTATAACCTTTACCTAAACCTATAACCTAAATGTATTCTCAAATCCTTAAACCTAAACCTACACCTAATCCTAATCTCAACTCCTTGACCTAAATCTAAACTTAAACTTGAAAACCAAACCAAAACCCGATCTCGAACCCAAACACGATTTCTTAAACCTAAACCTTAACCTATTCTCAATTCCCTAAAACTATAACCTATAACATAATCCTAAACCTAAAGCTAAAACCTACATTTATTCTCAAATCCCTAAACCTAAACCTACATCTAATCCTAATCTTAACTCCCTAACCTAAACCTAAACTTGAAAACCCAAACATAAACCCGATCTCGAACCCGAACCCGATTTCCTAAACCTAAACCTTAACCTATTCTCAATTCCCTAAACATACAGCTTATAACCTAAAGCTAAACCTAAACCTGAACTTATAACCTATAACCTATAACTTAAACCTAAACCTAAAACCTAAATGTATTCTCAAATCCCTAAACCTAAACCTACACCTAATTCCAATCTCATATCCCTAACATAAACCTAAACTTGAAAACCCAAACCTAAAACCTATTCCGAACCCGAACGCGATTTTCTAAACCTAAACCTTAACGTATTCTCAATTCCCTAAACCTATAAGCTATAACCTAAACCTAAGCTTAAACCTAAACTTACCCTATAACCTAAACCTAAACCTAAAAGCTAATGTATTCTCAAATCCCTAAACCTAAACCTCAACCTAATCCTAATCTTAAATCCCAAACATAAACCTAAACTTGAAAACCCAAACTTAAACCCTATCCCAAACCCGAACCCGATTTCCTAAACCTAATCCTTAACCTATTCTCTATTCCCTAAACCTATAGCTTATAACTTAAACCTAAACCTCAACCTAAACCTAAACCTAAACCTATAAACTATAACCTAAACCTGCACCTAAAACCTAAATGAATTCTCAAATCCCTAAACCTAAACCTACACCTAATCTTAATCTCAACTCTCGAAACTAAACCTAAACCTAAACTTGAAAACCCAAACCTAAACCCGATCCTGAACCCAAACCCGATTTACACCAAATCCTAATCTCAACTCCCTAACCTAAACCTAAACCAAAACTTGAAAACCCAAACCTAAACCCGATCCCGAACCCGGAAACGATTTCCTAAACCTAAACATACCTATTCTCAATTCCCTAAACCTATAGGTTATAACCTAAACCTAAACCTAAACCTAAACCTAAACCTAAACCTATAACCTATAACCTAAACCTAAATCTAAAACCTAAATGTATTCTCAAATGCCTAAACCTAAACCTACACCTAATCCTAATCTCAACTCCCTAACCTAAACCTAAACCTAAACTTGAAAACCCAAACCTAAACCCGAACCCGAACCCGAACCCGATTTCCTAAACCTAAACCTTAACCTATTCTCAATTCCCTAAACCTTAACCTATAACCTAACCTAAACCTAAACCTATAACCTGCACTTATAACCTAAACCTAAAACTAAAACCTAAACCTAAACCTAAGACTGAAATGTATTCTCAAATCCTTAAACCTAAACCTACACCTAATCCTAATCTCAACTCCCTAACCTAAACCTAAACTTGAAAACCCAAACCTAAACCCGATCTCGAACCCGAACCCGATTTCCTAAACCTAAACCTTAACCTATTCTTAATTTCCTAAACCTATAGCTTATAACTAAAACCTAAAACCTAATGTATTCTCAAATCCTTAAACCTAAACCTACACCTAATCCTAATCTCAACTCCCTAACCTAAACCTAAACTTGAAAACCCAAACCTAAACCCGATCCCGAACCCGAACCCGATTTCCTAAACCTAAACCTTAACCTATTCTCAATTCCCTAAACCTATAGCTTATAACCTAAACCTAAACCTAAACCTAAACCTATAACCTAAACCTAAACCTAAATCTAAACCTTTAACATATAACCTAAACCTAAGCCTTCAACCTAAATGTATTCTCATATCCCTAAACCTAAACCTACACCTGAAAACCCAAACCTAAACACTATCCCGAACCCGAACTGATTTCCTAAACCTAAACCTTAACCTATTCTCAATTCCCTAAACCTATAGCCTATAATCTAAACCTAAGCCTAAACCTAAACTCTACCCTATAACCTAAACCTAAACCTAAAAGCTAATGTATTCTTAAATCCCTAAACCTAAACCTACACCTAATCCTAATCTCAAATCCCAAACATAAACCTAAACTTGAAACCCCAAACTTAAACCCTATCCCGAACCCGAACCCGATTTCCTAAACCTAATCCTTAACCTATTCTCTATTCCCTAAACCTATAGCTTATAACTTAAACCTAAACCTCAACCTAAACCTAAACCTAAACCTATAAACTATAACCTAAACTCGCACCTAAAACCTAAACGAATTCTCAAATCCCTAAACCTAAACCTACACCTAAACCTAAACCTGTAACCTATAACCTAAACCTAAAACTAAACCTAAAACCTAAATGTATTCTCAAATCCTTAAACCTAAACCTACACCTAATCCTAATCTCAACTACCTAACCTAAACCTAAACTTAAACTTGAAAACCCAAACCTAAACCCGATCCCGAACCCGAACCCGATTTCCTAAACCTAAACCTTAACCTATTCTCAATTCCCTAAACCTATATCTTATAACCTAAACCTAAGCCTAAACCTAAACCTAAACCTAAACCTATAACCTAAAACCTAAACTGAAACCTAAAACCTAAATGTATTCTCAAATCCCTAAACCTAAACCTATACCTAATCCTAATCTCAACCCCCTAACCTAAACCTAAACCTAAACTTGAAAACCAAACCTAAACCCGATCCCGAACCCGAACCCGATTTCCTAAACCTAAACCTTAACCTATTCTCAATTCCCTAAACCTTAACCTATAACCTAACCTAAACCTAAACCTATAACCTACACTTATAACCTAAACCTATATCCTAAACCTAAACCTAAAACTGAAATGTATACACAAATCCTTAAACCTAAACCTACACTTAATCTTAATCTCAACTCCCTAACCTAAATTTAAACATAAACTTGAAAACTCAAACGTAAACACGATCTCGAATCCGAACCCGATTTCCTAAACCTAAACCTTAACCTATTCTCAATTCCCTAAACCTATAACTTATAATCTAAACCTAAACCTAAACCTAAAACCTAAATGTATTCTCAAATCCCTAAACCTAAACCTACACCTAATCCTAATCTTAACTCCCTAACCTAAACCTAAACTTGAAAACCCAAACGTAAACCCGATCTCGAATCCAAACTCGATTTCCTAAACCTAAACCTTAACCTATTCTCAATTCCCTAAACCTATAGCTTATAACCTAAACCTAAACATAAACCTATAACCTATAACCTAAACCTAAATCTAAAACCTAATGCATTCTCAAATCCCTAAACCTAAACCTACACCTAATCCTAATCTCAACTACCTAACCTAAACCTAAACCAAAACTTGAAAACCCAAACCTAAACCCGATCCTGAACCCGAACCCGATTTCCTAAACCTAAACCTTAACCTATTCTCAATTCCCTAAACCAATAGCCTATAACCTAAACCTATACCTTAACCTAAACCTAAACCTAAACCTATAACCTATAACCTAAACCTAAATCTAAAACTTAAATGTATTCTCAAATTCTTAAACCTAAACCTACACCTAATCCTAATATCAACTCCCTAACCTAAACCTAAACTTAAACTTGAAAACTCAAACTTAAACCCTATCCCGAACCCGAACCCGATTTCCTAAACCTAATCCTTAACCTATTCTCTATTCCCTAAACCTATAGCTTATAACTTAATTCTAAACCTAAACATAAACCTAAACCTAAACCTATAAACTATAACCTAAACCTGCACCTAAAACCTAAATTTATTCTCAACTCTCCACACCTAAACCTAAACCTATTCCTAATCTCATCTCTCTATACTAAACCTAAACCTAAACTTGAAAACACAAACCTAAACCCGATCCCGAACCCGAACCCGATTTCCTAAACCTAAACCTTAACCTATAACCTAAACCTAAACCTAAACTTGAAATCCCAAACCTAAACCCGATCCTGAACCTGAACCTGATTTCCTAAGCCTAAACCTTAACCTATTCTCAATTCCCTAAACCTATAGTTTATAACTTAAACCTAAACCTAAACCTAAACCTAAGCTTAAACCTATAACCTATAACCTAAACCTAAACCTAAAATCTAAATGTATTCTCAAATCCCTAAATGTAAACCTATACCTAATCCCAATCTCAACTCCCTAACCTAAACCTAAACCTAAACTTGAAAACCCAAACCTAAACCTGATCCCGAACCCGAACTCGATTTCCTAAACCTAAACCTTAACCTTAACCTATTCTCAATTCCCTAAACCTATAGCTTATAACCTAAACCTAAACCTATTACTAGCACTTATAACCTAAACCTAAGCCTAAACCTAAACCTAAAACCGAAATGTATTCTCAAATCCTTAAACCTAAACCTACACATAATCATAATCTCAAGTACCTACCCTAATCTTAATCCTATACTTGAAAACCCAAACCTAAACCCGATCATGAACCCGAACCTTATTTCTTAAACCTAAACCTTAACCTATTCTCAATTCCCTAAACCTATAACCTATAACCTAAATCTAAACCTAAACCTAAAACCTAAATGTATTCTCAAATCCCTAAACCAAAACCTACACCTAATCCTAATCTTAACTCCCTAACCTAAACCTAAACTTGAAAACCCAAACCTAAACCCGATCTCGAACCTGAACCCAATTTCCTAAACCTAAACCTTAACCTATTCTCAATTCCCTAAACCTATAGCTTATAACCTAAACCTAAGCCTAAACCTAAACTTTTAACCTATAACCTAAACCTAAACCTAAAAGCTAATGTATTCTCAAATCCCTAAACCTAAACCTACACCTAATCCTAATCTCATATCCCAAACATAAACCTAAACTTGAAAACCCAAACCTAAACCCTATCCCGAACTCGAACTGATTTCCTAAACCTAAACCTTAACCTATTCTCAATTCCCTAAACCAATAGCCTATAACCTAAACCTATACCTTAACCTATAACCTATAACCTAAACCTAAACCTAAAAGCTAATGTATTCTCAAATCCCTAAACCTAAACCTACACCTAATCCTAATCTCTAACCTAAACCTAAACCTAAACTTGAAAACCCAAACTTAAACCCTATCCCGAACCCGAACCCGATTTCCTAAACCTAATCCTTAACCTATTCTCTATTCCCTAAACCTATAGCTTATAACTTAAACCTAAACCTCAACCTAAACCTAAACCTAAACCTATAAACTATAACCTAAACTCGCACCTAAAACCTAAATGAATTGTCAAATCCCTAAACCTAAACCTACACCTAATCCTAATCTCAACTCTCTTACCTAAACCTAAACCTAAACTCGTACCTAAAACCTAAATGTATTCTCAAATCCATAAACCTAGACCTACACCTAATCTAAATCTAAACTCCCTTACCTAAACCTAAACCTAAACTTGAAAACCCCAACCTAAACTGATCCCGAGCCCGAACTCGATTTCCTAAACCTAAACCTTAACCTATTCTCAGTTCCCAAAACCTATTCCTTATAACCTAAACCTAACCCTAAACCTAACCTAAACCTAAACCTATAACCTAAACCTAAACCTAAACCCAAAACCTAAATGTATTCTCAAATCCCTAAACCTAAACCCAAAACCTAAATGTATTCTCAAATCCCTAAACCTAAACCTACACCTAATCCTAATCTCAACTCCCTAACCTAAACCTAAACCTAAACTTGAAAACCCAAACCTAAACCCGAACCCGAACACAAACCCGATTGCATAAACCTAAACATAAACCTATTCTTAATTCCCTAAACCTTAACCTATAACCTAACCTAAACCTAAACCTATAACCAACACTTATAACCTAAACCTAATAACCTAAACCTTAACCTAAAACCTAAATGTATTCTCAAATCCTTAAACCTAAACCTACACCTAATCCTAATCTCAACTCCCTAACCTAAACCTAAACCTAAACTTGAAAACCCAAACCTAAACCCGACCCGAACCTGAACCCGATTTCATAAACCTAAACATTAACCTATTCTCAATTCCCTAAACTTATAGCAACTTAAACTTAAACCTAAAACCTAAATGTATTATCAAATTCTTAAACCTAAACCTATACCTAATCCTAATCACAACTCCCTAACCTAAACCTAAACTTGAAAACCCAAACCTAAACCCTATCTCGAACCCGAACCCGATTTCCTAAACCTAAACCTTAACCTATTCTCAATTCCCTAAACCTATAGCTGATAACTTTAACATAAGCCTAAACCTAAACTGTTACCCTATAACCTAAACCTAATCTTTAACCTATTCTCTATTCCCTAAACCTATAGCTTATAACTTAAACCTAAACCTCAACCTAAACCTAAACCTAAACCTATAAACTATTGTAAGTGCTATAGTTTCTATCCCTCTTTGTTGTCAAATTTGTAGTGCAAAATCACTATTATACTCTGTTATATATAAATTGCATAAGTGAAGCTCTAAAGGATCAACATTCATAAACAAGCTAAGCTCACAACAAGCAAAGCTCTCAAGTACAAGACTCAAGATCTTGAATGAAAGAACTGCTCACAAGACAAGACTCAAGCTGAACTCAAGACTCAAGCTGAAACTCAAGCCACTTTCAAGATTGAGTTACATGAAGAGTTCAACTACATCAAGACTTCAAGACTGATACTTCAAGGTCACTTGTTCCTAATGCTTCAATGTCCATACTTCATGATTGAGGTTTGTTTGACCATAGGTTGACCTTAGAAGTAGGTCATTTCGGATACATAAGTCGAATGTTATTTTTCATGTGATTGGTCTGTTCTTCGACTAGTCCTAGGCCTTCTTCGACTAGTCTAGACTTGCTTCGACCAGTAAGAAATCCTCGACCAATCGTAAGTTTGTTATAAATTCCGGATAAACTGTTAGCCTTCGACTAGTCCAGAACTGCATTCGACTCGTAGAGCAGTGTCGATCGATCTTCGACTACCGTACAACCTTCGACTCGAAGTCAGCGATGGTTTACAGGACCTACGACCGAAGGAAACCTACGACTAGTCGTAAGTCGACCACTCGTAGAACGGTCGAGCATATCCGCCGGATTTTCAAATATCTGTTGTTGCTTCGACTAGTCGAAGAGCACTCTAGACATCGAAGACCCGATCTTCTCACCTATAAATAGTGCACGAATCTCGGAAGAAATTATCGAATTAATTAAAGTATCCAAGCCAATCCTCGTCGAACTTCCGAGAGATAATTCTGTGCTCCATCTAAGCTAAGTGTGCTTATTTAATATTTTCCTTCCTTAGCTTTATTTTAATTGATTTTGTTTCTATTCCAATTGATTTGAAAAGAGGAATTGTTATTCCCTTTCTTTGGAATCAAAATCAATTAAAGCCCCTATTTGGTTTAATTTAAAATCTATTAGAACTAGAACCATTGTAATCAAGTCTTGGACATTGAACTTGGACATTCAATTATCTACTTTGATTTGGTTCTACCGGCTACTACAACGAAGAAGATATTCGGGTATTTTACATATTGTAAATTCCTTTCTATTATTTTGGTTTCTTTCAAGATTTGCCAGAAAAATCTTGTTATATTGGTTATCCGAGGAGAGCCAGGAAAACTCAGAAGTGGGGGTTTTTAATTGTGTAAGCCCACATACAAAGACACAATTGTAAGGGTTTTGGGTGAACTGGGAAAACCTATTCGTTAGTAAACGCTAATATCCCCTGTGTGAGGATATTAGGAGTGGAGTAGCTTTTTGTGTGGCTCTTGTTTAACAGTTGGTGAACACACAGGCGAACCACTATAATCTCTTGAGTTGTGGTTGATTGTTTTATTCTTCTAATTTCTTATTCTTTTTGTGGGAGGTATGTATGGTGGTGAATGTTGTAATTATTTCAAGCTTTGTGAGAATGTTGTAATAGCTTAGAATTTACTTTCGATATTCCTTTATAAGTTTGTTTTTCAATTTCATTTTGAAAGTTGTTCCAAGGTTGCCCTGCCATTTTTATGGTGTATGGCTGTCCCTAGAACAATACATCTTTAATTACAAGTTATTTCAATTCAGTTCATATTTGTTTTTGTATTCCTCTTCGATTTGAGACTTGATACAAAGACCTTTCTAGAAATAAGGTTGTCCTACCATAAACTCTGTTTTTGGTGTAAGGTTGTCCTTAGAATAACGTTTGTATCAACCTCTCAAGATCTGAATTTTGAGGTTGTTTTTCTTTCCTGCATTATTATTTAATTTGGCTATCATTTTCTTTATTATTCCGCTGTTATAAGTTTTTATTTGGCATTGTCCTATTCACCCCCCCTCTAGGACATATAGCTTGGCCTTTTCAAACCTAAACCTAAACCTAAAACCTAAATGTATTCTCAAATCCCAAAACCTAAACCTACACCTAATCCTAATCTCAACTCCCTAACCTAAACCTAAACCTAAACTTGAAAACCCAAACCTAAACCCGATCTTGAACCCGAACTCGATTTCCTAAACCTAAACCTTAACCTATTCTCAATTCCCTAAAGATATAACCTAAACTTGAAAACCCCAACCTAAACTCGAAGAAGAGCTGAACTGATTTCCTAAACCTAAACCTTAACCTATTCTCAATTCCCTAAACCTATAACTTATAACCTAAACCTAACCATAAACCTAAACCTAAAACCTAAACCTAAACCTATAACCTAAACCTAAACCTAAAACCTAAACGTATTCTCAAATCCCTAAACATAGACTTACACCTAATCCTAATCTCAACTCCTAACCTAAACCTAAACCTAAACTTGAAAACCCAAACCTAAACCCGATTCCGAACACGAACCCGATTTCTTAAACTTAAACCTTAACCTATTCTTAATTCCCTAAACCTTAACCTATAACCTAACCTAAACCTAAACCTATAACCAACACTTATAACCTAAACCTTATAACCTAAACCTAAACCTAAAACCGATATGTATTCTCAATTCCTTAAACCTAAACCTAATCCTAATCTAATCTCCCTAACCTATTCTTAAACCTAAACTTGAAAACCCAAACCTAAACCCGATCTTGATCCCGAATCCGATTTCTTAAACCTAAACCTTAACCTATTCTCAATTCCCTAAACCTATAGCTTATAACATAATCCTAAACCTAAAGCTAAAACCTAATGTATTCTCAAATCCCTAAACCTAAACCTACACCTAATCCTAATCTCAACTCCCTAACCTAAACCTAAACTTGAAAACCCAAACCTAAACCCGATCCCGAACCCGAACCCGATATCCTAAACCTAAACCTTAACCTATTCTCAATTCCCTAAACCTAAACCTAAGCCTAAACTTTAAACTAAACCTAAACCTAAACCTAAAAGCTAATGTATTCTCAAATCCCTAAACCTAAACCTACACCTAATCCTAATGTCAAATCCCAAACCTAAACCAAAACTTGAAAACCCAAACTTAAACCCGATCCAGCAAACCCGATTTCCTAAACCTAATCCTTAACCTATTCTCTATTCCCTAAACCTATAGCTTATAACTTAAACCTAAACCTCAACCTAAACCTAAATCGTAATGACCCGGAAATTTTGTGCCAAACCCGAGCACTACCTCTATTTTTCCTTAGTAGTTGTTTTGGGGTAATTAGCTTTATACTCGATTGCTTGTGAAATTTGCATCAATCGGTTTAAATTTGATCTGCATGACTCAAAACCGGTAGAATGTTAGTGCTATGTTACTTTGAAATCGGGATCCATCGCTAAATCCAGTTGTTCATGGGAATTTTTGGAAGTTCTGATCGGACACGGACCGCGCGTCGAAAGTCGATAGCGATGATCTTAGACATTGCAGTCATCATGTTGGGCTTGACCATCACCTCGAAAATCAAGTCATGATTGTAGGTCGATTTGATTGAGTCTAGTGAAGAGTGTGAGAACGGTTGGAAATTTATTAAGCTTTTATGAAATCGAGTCGTGTCGCTTGCGCGATAATTTTAAGCAATTTAACCGTTGGATTCTGACCCAATTTCACCCTCTGATCAGGGAAGGTGGCCCAGGCATGCCCTTGTGCTTGTGGACCTGATCGAGATTCAGTGACCGTTGAATTGAGCGTAGTCCGCCACGACTGATCTGAAGAGTCGGTTAGTATGAAAACTCAGCTTGACCTAGATCCATGGTCAGTGAGCTTAAGTCCGACCTTTCATGGTTATAGGCCCACCGGAAGTGCTCCGTTGGATCGAGAGAGGCTTGTTTTGGTTATACCCTAAGTATACCTTGGCCCTGGGGTTATTTTCATCAATGTTAGGCCTATTTATAGACCTTAAAACCCTAGCTCTCTTTTCCATAAGAATTTTCTAACCCTAGCTAAGAAAGAGAGAAGGAAAAGAGAGAGAAAGTGAGAGAGAAGTTGGTGAATCATCTTAGATTCTTTCCTGTTCTTCTTTATCCTTAAACCTTCACTTTTGAATCGTTATTCTGGCGATTCTGAGTTCTTCTTTGGGTAAGTTAACCTAACCCTAATCTATATTAGAGCTTAGAATAGTCTTTGTGTTGTTGTAGCTCATTTCTATTCTTACTTTAGGTTATCTTGTCGCCGTTAACGAAGACATATCGTCTGAAATCAGTTTGGTGTTCTTTTCTGGATTAAGGTGCGGATTTTAATCATATAGGTTATGGTTTTCAAGGTTTTCAATGCCAGTGAATGGTTTATTCTTGTTATGGATGAGATTTCACATGCTAAATGCTATGTTTATTTTGTGTTCCTGATATGCATGTGTTATATTGAGATTTGTGTATTCTGTGTATGTATAAAGTACCGTATGCATATAAAATATGATCAAGTGATTGCCATGATTATCTGTTGTGTATGTATGCTAGATGTATGTGTGATAACTCCTTGGCAAAAAGGAATTGTCCAAATGCGTGTATTTCAACATACATCATGTATGTTGCTTTATGTATTCTAAGTGTTTGTAGAAATGTCTGAATGATCTAAAGTGTGATATATCAACCTAGTATGGGCGTTGAGAAGCGATTCCCAACTTTCCCACTAGTGTGTATGATTTCCTTCATATAAGTTACATTCCTCGTTGTTTAAATTCAAGTATTACTTATGCTTACATTCATGTTAAGTTGATATTCTTCAAATGCTTGTGTACTACATGATTTGAGTTGTTATTTCATTACTATTCTAAATTGTAGATACGAATATCTGTTGTAGTGTAATGTGTGTGGGACTATGCATTAGTCCAGGAAATCGGTAATCGGCCTTAAGTTCGTGGCTGAGGTTGCTTTCGCCACGTAGGACGTGATTAGACAAACCCGAGTCGTATTAGAGTTGTCGGCAGTGGTTTGGCCACGCGGAGTGTTTGCGCACTCTATGTCGTTCAACCCAACGTGCGCTCGTGCTAGTCGAGTTCGTCAAGTAACCCGATTGTCCGATGTATGTTCACCATGTATGGACGCTACTGTTTGAATCTAGGGTACCGAACTTACCAATGAAATCCTATTAACCATGGTACCTTGATCCGCTAAGACTCATGAGCCGGACATGGTGGTATGGGACACCGTGGTCGAGCTGTCGGCCTACGCTGGGGTGACGAGCCTCCCCATAGTGACCAGTGAGCAACCAAACTCGTGAGCCGATTATGGTGGTATGGGACACTATATTCGTGCTGTCGGCCTACATTGATTGGTGACGAGCCCTTTGTAGTGACCTCGAGCATACCTGGATACCACATTGAGGTGACGAGCCTTAGTGTAGTAACGAAGGTATGATGGGCGTGCATTGATTGGTGACGAGCCCTTTGCAACGACCTAAAACCATATGATCGTATGAGATGTCTAGGACTGACGACCCTAGAATGGATCACTGTTTGGATGGTGATATGAGGAAGGTACCTTAGCTTCCCAATCTTGCTGTATGAAAAGGACTAATAACAACTTGGTAATCATGTTCATGCACCGCATTTGCATGTGCTTTGTAGACATGGCGCACTTTGAGGTGATGTCATGCGTAACGTAAGATGAAGACGCGAGGGTGTACGCGCGAGGGCATGCATCATTCGCATACATCCTTGCATTAATAAGAGTACTTAGGACATGTTTAATTGTTCGCTTTATCATTAGTGCTTGATTGAATGATAACATGTTAACCTTTGCTTTATTGTTCCACTTTGAGTTGATCACTCACTCCCACATTTCGGGCGGTGTTAAACACCCACCGGACTCTGTCTTAGTTCTGATGTTGCCAGATGTTGATGCGACTTTTGAAGCAGAGCGGGAGATGAGGATGATGAGGCTGCTTTCTCTTTTATGCGATTTTGACGGGTTCTAGTGAGCCTTGTTCGATGCGCGGGATCTTTGGGATTTCTTTTGGGAATTAAATGATGTAATTTGATACTTGTAATTTTGATAGCAACACTTACATTACGACTTGGTATGTGTATGTATTTCTGGGATTTGCACATGTACACATATATTTCTATAAGTCTTCCGCTTGCTTTCTTCACTTATCCCTGAATTATATCCGCACTTTGGCTTAATCTATTCCATGTTTTATGCACTAATACTGACAACATACATCCATCATCAAATATGTTGCATAAGTGATGTTTTGGAACTCGGGAGCGGAGTTATGCTCGACCCCCGAATTTCAGGGCGTTACATTAAGGCCATACCTAAACCTAAAACCTAAACGTATTCTCAAATCCCTAAACCTAAACCTACACCTAATCCTAATCTCAACTCCCTTACCTATAACCTATAACCTAAACCTAAACTTAAAACCTAAATGTATTCTCAAATCCTTAAACCTAAACCAACCCCTAATCCTAATCTCAACTCCCTAACCTAAACCTAAACTTAAACTTGAAAAGCCAAACCTAAACCCATTCCCGAACCCGAATCCGATATCCAAAACCTAAACCTTAACCTATTCCCAATTCCCAAAACATATATCTTGTAACCTAGACCTAAGCCCTTGGAAATTTTTGTACTAATCTTTTCTTAAGTAGTTGTTTTTGGGGTAATTAGCGCTATACTCGATTGCTTGTGAAATTCGCATCAATCACTTTAAATTATATCTGCATGGCTCAAAACTTGTAGATTAGTTAGCACTATGTTACTCTGAAATCTGGGATCCATCGCTAAATCTAGATGTTCTGGGGAATTTTTGAAAGTTCTAGATCGGACCTGGACCGCGCGTCGAAAGTCCGATAGCAATAATCTTAGGTTGTTGCGGTCACTAGGTTGGGCTTGACCATCACCTCGAAAATCAAGTCCATGTGATGTTGGTCGATTTGTTTGAGTTCGGAGTGAAGAGTGTGAGAACAGTTGGAATTTAATAAGATTTTATGAAATTTAAACTTACGCGACGATTTTAAGCATTCTGTCCGGATTTCGACCCAATTTCACCCTCGAATCAAGGAAGGTGGCCGAGGCATATCCTTGTGCTTGTAGACCTGATCAAGTTCTGTGACCGTTGAATTGTGTGTGGTCCGCCACGGTTGATCTGAAGAGCCGGTCGGTGCGAAAACTCACTGACCTAGATCCATGGTCTATGAGCTTAAGTCCGACCTTTCGTGGTTATAGGCCCACCAGAAGTGCTTCGTTGGATCATAAAGGCGTGCTTTGGTTATAACTTAAGTATACCTTGTCCCTAGGGTTATTTTCATCAAAAATAGGCCTATTTATAGTCCTTAAACCTAGCCCTCTTTTCCATACGAATTTTCTCTAACCCTAGCTTGGAAAGAGAGTGGAAAAGAGAGAGATAGTGAGAGATAAGTTGGTGAATCATCTTGGATTCTTTCCTATTCTTCTACATCCTTAAACCTTCACTTTGAATCGTTATTCTGACGATTTTCTGAGTTCATCTTGGGGTAAGTTAACCTAACCCTAATATGTGTTAGAGCTTAGATTAGTCTTGGTGTTGTTGTATCTCATTTCTATCCTTGTTTTAGGGTATTCGTTCGCCGTTTAGTGTCTATCCCTGTGTGTTGTCAAATTTGTAGTGACAAAATCACTGTTATGTTTTATATAACTTGCTTAAGTGAAGCTCTCTCAAGGATCAACATTCATGACTTCATGAACAAACTAAGCTCACATCAAGCAAAGCTCTCAAGTACAAGACTCGGGATCTTGAATGAAAGAACTGATCACAAGACAAGACTCTTGAATGCAAGAACTGCTCATAAGACTCAAGCTGAAAAGAAAAAGAAAGTACAAGGCAAGACTCAAGTGAACTCAAGACTCAAGCTGAAACTCAAGCCACTTTCAAGATTGAGCTACTTTAAGGTTTAATCTTCATCAAGACTTCAAGGCTCATTCTTCATGGTCTCTTGTTTCAATGTCCATACTTCATGATTGAGGTTTGTTTGACCATAGGATGACCTTAGAAGTAGGTCATTTCGGATACATAAGTCGAATGTTATTTTACATGTGATTGATTTCTATTCTTCGACTAGTCTTAGGTCTTCTTCGACTAGTCCTAGACTTGCTTCGACCCTATCTAAACATTTCCTGGATCGATCGTAAGTTTGTTACAAATTAGGATAAAATCTGCTAGCCTTCGACTAGTCCAGGAATCTTTTCGACCAGTCGTAGGAACAGTGTTTCTACATCTTCGACAATCGTAGAATCTACGACTCGAAGTCGAGCGAACATATTCAGGACCTACGACCGGTCGAAGGAAACCTACGACCGATCGTAGGTGACCTACGACGATCGTAGGAAGGCTACGACGATCGTAGAACGATGCGCTTATCCCGCCTAATCTTTCAAATATACTGTTATGGCTTCGACTAGTCGAAGAGCACTCTAGACGATCGAAGACACGATCTTCTCACTATAAATAGAGCACGAATCTCGGAAGAAATCATCGATTTAATTAAAGTATTCAAGCCAATCTTCGTCGAACTTCGAGAGATAATTTTGTGCTCCATCTAAGCTAAGTGTGCTTATTTAATATCTTCTTTCCTTAGCTTTATTTTAATTGATTTTGTTTCTTATATTCCAATCTGATTTGAAAGAGGAATTGTTATTCCCTTTCTTTGGAATCAAAATCAATTAAGGCAAGCCCTATTTGGTTTAATTTAAAATCTATTAGAATTAGAACCATTGTAATCGAGTCTGGACATTGAACTTGGACATTCAATCTACTTTGATTTGGTTCTACCGGGCTGCTACAACGAAGAAGATATTCGGGTATTTTACATATTGTAAATTCCTTTCTATTATTTTGGTTTCTTTCAAGATTTGCAGAAAAATCTTGTTATATTGGTTATATGAGGAGAGCCAGGAAAACTCAGAAGTGGGGTTTTTAATTGTGTAAGCCCACATACAAAGACACAATTGTAAGGGTTTTGGGTGAACATAGGAAAACCTATTTTTAGTGAACGCTAATATCCCCTGTGTGAGGATATTAGGAGTGGAGTAGCTTTTTGTGTGGCTGTTGGATAACAGTTGGTGAACACACGGGCGAACCACTATAAATCCTTTGAGTTGTGGTTGATTGATTTATTCTTTTAATTGTTTTTATTCTTTTTGTGGGATGTATGTATGGTGGTGAATGTTGTAATTATTTCAAGCTTTGTGAGAATGTTGTAATAGCTTAGAATTTACTTTCTGATATTCCTTTATAATCTTGATTTTCAATTTCATTTGAAAGTTGTTCCAGCAAGGTTGCCCTGCCATTTTTATGGTGTATGGCTGTCCCTAGAACAATACATCTTTAATTACAAGTTATTTCAATTCGGTTCATATTTGTTTTTGTATTCCTCTTCGATTTGAGACTTGATACAAAGACCTTTCTAGAAATAAGGTTGTCCTACCATAAACTCTGTTTTTGGTGTAAGGTTGTCCTTAGAATAACGTTTGTATCAACCTCTCAAGATCTGAATTTTGAGGTTGTTTTTCTTTCCTGCATTATTATTTAATTTGGCTATCATTTTCTTTATTATTCCGCTGTTATAAGTTTTTATTTGGCATTGTCCTATTCACCCCCCCTCTAGGACATATAGCTTGGCCTTTTCAAGTGGTATCAGAGCCTAATAGCTCCTTTTTAATTCTTGGATTTAATTCCTGAGCTAACGATTTAAGCTATTTAAGATGTCAAATTTTGATAGCCTTTCAGTCACTAGGCCTCCACCCTTTGATGGCTCCAACTATGCTTATTGGAAAGCCAGAATGAGGATCTTCCTCAAATCAATGGATGAAAATGTGTGGCAAGCCACAGTGACTGAATGGAATCCTCCTATCATGGAAGTTACTAGGGTTGATGGTTCAAAGTCTATGAAAACCACACCATATTACCAATGGACCACTCTTTAGAAAAGTGAGAGTAGTGCAAATGCTAAAGCACTAAATGCAATTACTTACGCACTATCACCGGATGAGTTCAAAAGAATCATCTCTTTGTGATATTGCAAAGCAAGCTTGGGATATATTAGAAATGACACACGTGGGTACTACAATTGTTCAAAAATCTAAAGTCCAACTCCTCACAACCAGATTTGAAGAAATTCATATGGAGGAAAATGAGATGTTTATGGACTTTTACACTAGATTGAATGACATTGTAAACTCAATGTGGGGTCTTGGCGATAAAATCCCAGAAAGTAAAGTATGTGCAAAAATATTACGCTCACTTCCTGAACGGTTCAATTCTAAAGTAACCGCAATCCAGGAACTTCGTGATACGGATAATATGAGGGTTGACGAACTAGTTGGTTCTCTACAAACCTACGAGTTAAACTTTAAAGCTCCTAAAGGTAAATCTTTCGCTCTAAAATCTTCTAAATGTAGTTCAGAAGAAATTCTGATTCAGAAGATGACATGGCTCTTTTAGCTAAAAAATTTTACAAAATTTTCAAAAGCAAGAAAAGAGTTGATTTTCAAAAATCAAATGACAAAAGAAGTTTAGACCCAAATCTCGAAAATCCTTGAAAGATAGTCAATGTTACAGCTGTCTAGAATATGGGCACTTAGCAAATAGATGTCCTAAAAGGGACAAACCCACGAAGAAGGGTATGTTGGCTACATGGGATGAATCATCGGATTCTGAAGGTTCTTCTGAATCAGAAGATTCTGAAACTGAGTCGGGCAATGAGGTTAAAGCTCTTATGCCTCTAGCCAAATTCACATTTTCAGATAATGACTCTACAAGTGAAGAAAATCTGAATAGTGAATGTGAAAATGAAGATGATCTTCAAGACGCTTACAATGCCCTATATAAGGAAAGTTGTAAAATTACTGTCAAACTTAAACTTCAAAAAGAAAAGTTTTCTAAACTCAAAAATTGTTTTGAATCGCTTGTCTTAGAAAAATCACAAATTTCAGATAATTTTGAAAAATCAAAATGCGATTTGGAATTTAAAAACTCTCAAATTGTTGATTTAAAATCTGAAATTGAGAAACTTAAAAGTGAAGTTTCTTCTCTTCCGAGTTTAAAGGACATATGGAAATATGCCCAAGGTGATCCAAAGTTAGAAAAATTGTTATCCGGATCAAGAAAATGTGGCGATCGATCCGGGTTGGGCTATGATAAAAATCAACCTCCTAAACAAAAGTATACTCCTCCTATGTTTGTTAAAGGAGAGTCCTCAAACTCAAAAGGGAAAAGTACTTATCAAGATTTTTCTAAAAATTCAAAAACTTTTCAAAAACCTAGAAATAGCCATGTCAACTTTAATCAGAATCGAAATCCACTAGCTGAAAAGATAGTTGATTTACTCAAGGAGCTATTAAAATCTAACTCTATAGGTCATTCCTACAAATATACACAAAAGAAGACCAACTATGTTCCTAAACCCAAAACATTATGAAATGGGTTCCTAAAGTCACACGCTTGGTTGCTCACACCGCTTTCAAAGCAACAAGTCATTCAAAGTGGTACCTAGGCGGTGGATGCTCCAGGCATATGACGGTGACAAAGCCTTATTCACCGTCTTAAAGATATGAGTGATGGTTCAGTCACATTTGGTGATGGAAGCAATGCAAGATTTTAGGCCAAGGTGCGGTTCAACTTTTTAATCTTCCAGTGTTTAAAAATGTTTTATATGTTGAAGGCCTAAAGCACAACTTGCTTAGTATATCACAAATATGTGATAATAACCATAATGTTCGGTTTTCTAATCAAAGCTGTGAGATATTAAATAATAAGGGTTCTGTAATATTAACTGGACGTAGAACGTCTGAAAATTGCTATATTATTAGTGAATCCAGCTCATCTAATCAAACATGTTACATGGTCCATACAGACGAGACTGATTTATGGCACAAACGTCTTGGACATGTACATTATCGAAATTTATATCGATTGAGCAAACGAGAACTTGTAAGAGGTTTACCCAAACTTCAGAAATTAGATAAAATATGTGGTGAATGCCAGATAGGCAAACAAACAAAGAACTCACACAAAAAGGTGAATTCAAATACCACATCAAGACCACTCGAACTTCTCCACATGGATCTGATAGGACCTACCAGAACAGAAAGTCGAGGTGGGGAAAAGTACATCTTGGTAATAATTGATGACTTTACCAGATTCACTTGGGTAGTCTTCTTAAGGGATAAATCCGAAACCCTTGAAGAAGTAAGAAAAGTTCTCAAAAGGATTCAAACTAAAAAATCCTCTCAAATCAGTAAAATTCGTAGTGATCATGGATCTGAATTTGAGAATAGCAATTTTGAGAAGTTCTGTACCGACCAAGGAATATTACATGAATTCTCTGCTCCCAAAACTCCACAACAAAATGGAATTGTAGTAAGAAAGAAGAGGGTGCTTGAAGAAATGGCTAATGTCATGTTGAATAGCATGAAGCTCTCTAAAAATCTTTGGGCTGAAGCGGTCAACACAACTTGCTATATTATTAACCGAGTTTACACTAGCAAAGATAATAATAAGGCGGCTTACGAATTGTGGTTCAATAAAAAGCCTCTTGTTAAATACTTTCGAGTTTTTGGCAAGGAAGTGCTATATTTTACGTGATCGTGAAAATTTGGGAAAGTTCGATACGAAGAGTGATGAAGGTATTTTTCTAGGATACTCTTTAAACAATCGAGCTTATAGGTCTGAACAAAAGGACTGGTGTGATTCAAGAATCCATTAATGTTGTCATTGATGATCATTTAAACACACCAACTTCTAATTCCAGATAATGATGAAGTACTAATCATTGATAAACCCGATACTTCATCAAATCAAACTGATTCGAGTTGAGGAATGTTAAAGATCATCCAACCACACAAATTCTTGGAAACCCTCTCACCGGTGTTCGCACCCGTAGACAACTTGAGGATATATGTAATTATGTATGTTTTACATCCCAAATTGAACCATCTAACGTAAAGAAGCTCAGGCTGAGAACTGGATTGTTGCGATGCAAGATGAACTCAACCAATTCGTAAGAAATGATATTTGGTATCTCGTACCAAGACCTAAAGATAAACACATCATTGGAACAAAATGGATTTTCAAAAATAAGTCTGACGAATGTGGAAATATAATTAGAAACAAGGCTAGACTGGTGGTACAAGGTTATACTCAAATTGAAGGAATTGATTTCGATGAAACCTTTGCACCAGTAGCACGTCTTGAATCTATCAGACTATTTATATCCATTGCATGTTTTAAAAAGATAAAGATCTATCAGATGGATGTGAAAAGTGCTTTTCTAAATGGCGATTTACATGAAGAAGTCTATGTTGAACAGCCAATGGGATTTGAAGATTCCAAAAATACTGATCATGTATATCGGCTTAAAAAGGCACTTTATGGATTAAAACAAGCACCTAGGGCATGGTATGAGAAACTAACAAAATTTCTTTTAAGTCATAATTTTCAAATGAGATCTGTTGATAAAACTCTGTTTGTTAAAAAACATAATGATCATATCATAATGGTACAGATTTATGTTGATGATATCATTTATGGATCAACTTGTCCTGACTTGACTCTGAGTTTGCAGATTTGATGAAATCACGGTTTGAAATGAGCATGGTTGGGGAATTGACTTATTTCCTTGGATTGCAAGTAAAGCAACAATCGAAGGAATATTCATTTCTCAATCTAAGTATGCCTTGAATCTAATTAAGAGATTTGGATTTGAGAATGGCAAGAATTTCGATACTCTATGAGTACTACCTGAAACTATCAAAAGACTCTAATGGTAAAAATGTTGACTCAAAACTTTATCGAGTATGATTGGTAGTTTGTTATATCTAACTGCTAGTAGACCCGATATTTCTCTAAGTGTTGGTATTTGCGCAAGATATCAATCGATCCAAAAGAATCTCACTTGATTCGTTGTCAAGCGAATTATTAGATATGTCGCAAATATTGTAAATCTCGGTCTCTGGTATCCTCATGAAACCAATGTTCAATTAGTTGGGTACTCTGACTGGGGTGGTAATCTAGATGATAGAAAATCAACCGGTGGTGGTTGTTTTTATTGGAAATTGTCTAGTTTCTGGTTTAGTAAGAAACAAAATTCTATATCACTTTCAACGGCTAATGCTGAATATAGATTGAGCTACACTTGTTTGGATGCAACGAATGCTAAGTGATTATGGAATTAAACAGATTCTATGTTATTACATTGTGATAATTCCAGTGCGATAAATATTTCAAAAATCCTATTCAGCATTCTCGTACTAAGCATATTGACATTAGATTTCATTATATAAGGGAATTAGTAGAAGAAAAGTTATATCTCTAGAATATATTCCTACTGAAGATCAACGAGTTGACATTTTCACAAAACCTCTTGATAAAAGCGCAGGTTCAAAAAGATGAAATTTGATCTTGGCATTTGCATTTTAAATTGATAATTTATGCCTTCTTGTATAATATTGTATATATTTGCTAGATTGTATTTCAATTTTTGTAAAATTTGCAAGTAAATTGAATTTTTGGGGTTTATACGACCGATCGTGAGTATACACGACGGTCGTACTACGACCGTCGTAGATACCCACGACGATCGTGGAGCACGTAATAAATCGACGACTTCATTTATGGTTCGTGTTATCCATGCTATTTCTAATGGTACTCGTTGTTTGCCTTCCTTAATCTGTCATTTTATTCTTAATTTCGCCTCCATCCTGGTCATAGTGACATTCCATTTGCATACTTTATGATTTGTATTGGCTACTCATATGTTAGTCGATATGCACTGTTGATGAAGCACCTATCCATCATCGATCTTCAACAATGAAAATATTAATAAGATGAAGTTGGATCTTCTTCCTGAAAAAGGTGGTGGTTTTGAAGGTGGTCCTTAAGAAGCTGCTGTTGATATAAATATGGATGATATTTTTGAGGAACTGGATTCTGACTCTGCTAATGATCCAGTTGTACCATCTGATGTTGATGCACGTCCGAGTGCATTAGAAGGATAAAGTTGAGAATATTAATGTTAAGTTGTAGAACATGTATTTTGCTCATGATTTGCAATTCAAGTATATGCGCAAATACCTAAGGCGCTTGAACAAAGGCACGCACCAACTTGATCCTTCTAGTCCGACTCCATCTTCAAGTTCTAATTCTGACTAGTGTCTATGCGACTTTTGGTATGTAATAACTTTATTACTTATCTCTTGTTTGCTTGAGTTTGAGTTGGATTTTATGCTAGATATTTGTTCTTAATGTAATATTTATGCTGGATATCTGTGATGCTATCTTGAGTATCTCTGTCTCTTTTGCTATACTCTATTTCCTCCTCATGTTTACTCTCATTCCTTTTTTTAGTTCTCCTTTGTCATCTTGTGACAAAAGGGGGAGAATGGTTTGTTGTTAATGTGATTGTGAGAGGAGTAGCATTGGTTATGTTACTCAGGGGGAGTGGGGTATCAAGAAGAATATATGTTTGATCTTGTTGAATGTTGAAACTGGTTGAATGTTAAATATTGATTATTGATTTGCATGTATTATCCAGTTGTTTTACTTTTGTTTGGTTATGGGTTTTGTCACTAATTTGACAAAGGGGAGATTGTAAGTGCTATAGTTTATATCCCTGTCTGTTGTCAAATTTGTGGTGCCAAAATCTCTGTTATATATTATATAACTGCTTAAGTGAAGCTCTCTCAAGGATCAACATTCATGACTTCATGAACAAACTAAGCTCACATCAAGCAAAGCTCTCAAGTACAAGACTCGGGATCTTGAATGAAAGAACTGATCACAAGACAAGACTCTTGAATGCAAGAACTGCTCACAAGTCTCAAGCTGAAAAGAAAAAGAAAGTACAAGGCAAGACTCAAGCTAAACTCAAGACTCAAGCTGAAACTCAAGCCACTTTCATGATTGAGCTACTTCAAGGTTTAATCTTCATCAAGACTTCAAGGCTCATTCTTCATGGTCTCTTGTTTCAATGTCCATACTTCATGATTGAGGTTTGTTTGACCATAGGATGACCTTAGAAGTAGGTCATTTCGGATACATAAGTCGAATGTTATTTTACATGTGATTGATCTGTTCTTCGACCGGACTTTGCTCAACTAGTCTAGCACTGCTTCGACCTATCTAAACATTTCCTGGATCGATCGTAAGTTTGTTACAAATTACGGATAAAATCTGTTAGCCTTCGTCAGGAATCTGTTCGACCGATCGTAGGAACAGTGTCTGCATCTTCGACCCATCGTAGAATCTACGACTCGAAGTCGGCGAAGATATTCGGACCTACGACCCGATCGTAGGTGACCTACGACCGATCGTAAGAAGGCTACGACCGATCGTAGAAGCGGCCTGCGCTTATCCGCCTAATCTTTCAAATATATGGCTTCGACTAGTCGAAGAGCACTCTAGACCGATCGAAGACCTGATCTTCTCACCTATAAATAGAGCACGAATCTCGGAAGAAATCATCGATTTAATTAAAGTATTCACGCCAATCTTCGTCGAACTTGAGAGATAATTTTGTGCTCCATCTAAGCTAAGTGTGCTTATTTAATATCTTCTTTCCTTAGCTTTATTTTAATTGATTTTGTTTATGCTATTCCAATCTGATTTGAAAGAGGAATTGTTATTCCCTTTCTTTGGAATCAAAATCAATTAAGGCAAGCCCTATTTGGTTTAATTTAAAATCTATTAGAATTAGAACCATTGTAATCAAGTACCTGGACATTGAACTTGGACATTCAATCATCTACTTTGATTTGGTTCTACCGGCTGCTACAACGAAGGAGATTTTCAGGTATTTTACATATTGTAAATTCCTTTCTATTATTTTGGTTTCTTTCAAGATTTGCAGAAAAATCTTGTTATTTTGGTTATCTGAGGAGAGCCAGGAAAACTCAGAAGTGGGGGTTTTTAATTGTGTAAGCCCACATACAAAGACACAATTGTAAGGGTTTTGGGTGAACATAGGAAAACCTATCTTTAGTGAACGCTAATATCCCCTGTGTGAGGATATTAGGAGTGGAGTAACTTTTTGTGTGGCTGTGGATAACAGTTGGTGAACACAGGCGAACCACTATAAATCCTTTGAGTTGTGGTTGATTGATTTATTCTTTTAATTGTTTTTATTCTTTTTGTGGGATGTATGTATGGTGGTGAATGTTGTAATTATTTCAAGCTTTGTGAGAATGTTGTAATAGCTTAGAATTTACTTTCTGCTATTCCTTTATAAGCTTGTTTTTCAATTTCATTTTGAAAGTTGTTCAAGCAAGGTTGCCTGCCATTTTTATGGTGTATGGCTGTCCCTAGAACAATACATCTTTAATTACAAGTTATTTCAATTCGGTTCATATTTGTTTTTGTATTCCTCTTCGATTTGAGACTTGATACAAAGACCTTCTAGAAATAAGGTTGTCCTACCATAAACTCTGTTTTTGGTGTAAGGTTGTCCTTAGAATAACGTCTGTATCAACCTCTCAAGATCTGAATTTTGAGGTTGTTTTTCTTTCCTGCATTATTATTTAATTTGGCTATCATTTTCTTTATTATTCCGCTGTTATAAGTTTTTATTTGGCATTGTCCTATTCACCCCCCCTCTAGGACATATAGCTTGGCCTTTTCAAGTGGTATCAAAGCCTAATAACTCGTTCTAATTATTTTTGGATTTATTTCCTATGCTAATCGGACTTTAAGTGTATAGGTTATGGTTTTCAAGGCTTTCAATGCCAGTTAATGATTTATTCTTGTTATGGATGAGATTTCACATGCCAAATGTTGTGTCTACGTTGCTTTCCTGATATGCATGTGTTATATTGAGATTTGTGTATTCTATGTGTATGTATAAAGTACCGTATACGTATAAAATATACACTTGTGTTTACCATGATTATTTGTCATGTATGCATGCTAGATGTGTGTATGACAACTCCTTGGTAAAAGGAATTGTCCAAAGGTGTGTATTGCAACATACATCATATATGTTGTTCCATGTATTCTAAGTGTTTGTAGAAATGCATGAATGATCTAAAGTGTAACTTATTACACTAATTGCGAGCGTTGAGAAGTAATTCTCAACACTCCTATTGATGTGCATGATTTCCTTTATGCAAGTTACATTCCTTGTCGTTTAATTTCAAGCATTACATATGCTTACATTTATGTTAAGTTGATATTCTCCAAGTGCTTATGTATCATGATTTGAGTTGTTGTTCCATTACTGTTTTTCATTCAATATAAATATTTGTTGTAGTGTAATGTGTTTGGGACTATGCATTAGTCCAGGAAATCGGTAATCGGCCTTAAATTCGTGGTTGAGGTTGCTTTCGCCACGTGGGACGTATTAGACGAACCCAGTCGTATTAGAGTTGTCGGCGAGTGGTTTGGCCATGCGGAGTGTTTGCGCACTCTATGTCGCTTAACTCAACGTGCACTCGTGCTAGTCGAGTTCGTCAAGTAACCCGATTGTCCGATGTATGTTCACCATGTATGGGCGTTACTGTTTGAATCTATGGTACCGAACTTACCAATGAAATTCTATTAACTATGGTACTTGATCGCTAAGACTCATGAGCCGGACATGGTGGTATGGGACACGTGGTCGAGTTGGCCTATGTTGGGGTGACGAGCCTCCCGTAGTGACCGGTGAGTAACCAAACTCGTGAGCCGATTATGGTGGTATGGGACACTATATTCATCTTTGTCGGCCTACATTGATTGGTGACGAGCCCTTTGTAGTGACCTCGAGCTTGCCTGGATACCACATTGAGGTGACGAGACTTAGTGTTAGTAAAGGCATGAAAGGCGTGCATTGATTGGTGATGAGCCCTTTGCTATGACCTCAAACATATGATCGTATGAGATGTCTAGGATTGACGACCCTAGAATGGATCACCGTTTGGATGGTGATATGAGGAAGGTATCTTAGCTTCCCAATCCTGTATGAAATGGACTAATAACAACTTGGTAATCATATCCATGCACCGCATTTGCATGTGCTTTGTAGATGTGGCGCACTTTGAGGTGATGTCATGCGTAACGTAAGATGAAGATCGTTGAGGGTGTATGCGTGAGGGCATGCATCATTTTGCATACATCCACTGCATTAACAAGAGTACTTTGGATTTATTTAATTGTTGCTTTATCATTCTTGCTTGATTGAACTGATAACATGTTAACCAGTGCCTTATTGTTCCACTGAGTTGATCACTCACTCCCACGTTTCTGGGGCGGTGTTAAACACCCACCAGACTCTGTCTTATGTTCTGATGTTGCAGAAGTTGATGCGACTTTTGAGGCAGAGCGGGAGATGGATGATGATGAGGCGGCTTTCTCTTATATGCAGTTTTCAGACGGGTTGTAGCGAGCCTTAGTCTGATGCGCGGGATGCTCGGATTATTTTTGGGAATTTAAATGATGTAGCTTGATACTTATAATTTTGTTAAGTAATACTTTCATACGACCTGGTTTGTATATGTACTTCAGGGATTTACACTTGCACATATATTTTTCTATAAGTCTTTCGCTTACTTTATTCACTTATCCCTGACTCATATCTGTGTTTTGGCTTAATCTATTCCATGTTTTATGCACTAATACAGACAACATACATCCATCATTATATATGTTGCATAAGTGATGTTTTGGATCTCGGGAGTTGAGTTATGCTCGACCCCGAATTTCAGGGTGTTACAACTACTGTAATAAAAATTATCTGGATTAAACCGGACCTGTGTTATGGTCACACACCGCACGTTGTCACCACTTTAGTGTATTTGGGTGCGCGTCTATCATAGATTTTGTGTTTGTGCTCCGTAGCTTCTATCTGTGGAAGTTTCCTGAAAACCTTCGTCGAGATCGAGTCTGTGCTCTCTCTTGATCACACACAGCGATCCGAAACCTTTTCTGGATCATTTATTAATGAGTGTAGATGGTTTATCATCTTATTTTAACCCTTAAACCTTCAAGAAATCTTTATTTGAATCAGATTTCTGCCAGAATGGCCTGATAGGCGTCAAATCATGCAAGGGGCCAATCGGGGCATTTCCTGTGGGGCCCAGGGGAGGAACCACACATTTCTAACATTGGGGGACCAGGAGGACCTCGCCCAAACGGCAAGGCATCGCCGAACAGTCCAGAGACCGGCGATGCCATCGCCAGTTCGGCGAGGGCTCGCCGATCAGCGGGCCAGGCGGGCCTGGCCGGCCCAGACCGATGGTTTCTAGGCCTAGTGTGGCCCACCCCTCCATGGTTTTCCCTTAAAACCCTTTTCTTTTACCTATTTCCTTTACAAACACCTCTCCCAAGCTCTCCCTTTCTTGAAAACCCTCTCCAAATCCTTCCAAATCTCTCACAAATCTTCTTCTTCTTCCCTTTTTCATGCAAACCCATCACCCCATCTCCAAACCTTCATTCCCATTGCTGATTTCTCTTTCTTTCCTTCTCATTTGAGCTCTTACATTCCCATTTTGGCTTCCAGTGTGTGGAAGCTTCACCATCTTCCTATTTCTCTCTTTCTCTCATTTCTCATGGACCTCTTTGAGATTGGGACCGCCATATTTTCTATTTCCACCCTTCTTTCTTTGATGGGGAAGAAGAGAGCGCCCGTGGATGAAGTTGGGCCTAGCCGCCCAACCCGTGCATGGAGGCCGAGAGGTGCCGCCGCTAGCACGTCTGCCACTCGTGAATTCCAGACCAAGCGGGACCTCGATTCTTGAGCTCCTATTGGTAGGACCTTGTTGGCGGAGTTGTCGCATGGAGTCTATGAAGGCGGTAGAGTCCTTTTTGAGGCTCACGTTGATCCGTGGCTTCTTTGGTGAGTTTATGTTGTTGGAGCGCCTAGAAGGGGCTGGTTGGGGTCCCTTGTTCAAAGGCGAGTATCATGCGAATGCTAGCTGTTCGAGCCTTTTATGCCAATATTCGTGATCCTTGGGAGCCTCTGCAATTCAAGATTCCTTGTGGTAGCGATCATGTGGGTATTGTCAATGTTGCTTTAATATCCCAACTCCCGAATGTGCCACTTGGTGAAGTGCATGCGAGCGAGAATGTATAGTGTGCGCGAGAAGGATCGTCGCACCCGATCCTTGTGTGGTCGTGCAGTTGAATGGTAGCCGAATAGGAGTCTTCGGCTACCTACATGATGGATGACTTCTATTTGCTTCATCACATATTTACGTTCAATGTATACCCAAGGTGGAGCAACTGCAGCGAGTGTACGCCTGATGGTGGATTTCCTATATCGAGTGGGGGAAGAAGCGAAGTTGTGTGTGCCGACGTGCGTCTTGCCCAGATTATTCTCATCGCTCATTCGAGTAGGAGGACCGAGTCACTTCCATTTGGCCGCCTCATTTGCAAGCTTGCTCATGAGTTTGGCTATAGGCTTGGAGGTGAGAAGCGGTTCTGTTCGTCATATTGATCGAGGACTCTTAAGGCGATGAAGATCGGTTACGTCGGCATGCCTCGGAGTGAGGTGAGTCGAGAGCGGTGATGAAGATCTTTGAAGGTGGTGCGGAGATTGAGGAAGAAAGGAGTAGGATGAGGAAGGAGATGAGGCACCAGGATTCGAGTGATAGCTCTCCTCTTGTGGCGCCAAGCAGAGCAGACTGCCAGAGATGCCCGTCTCGCACGGCTTGAAGAAGGGCAGGCTGTTTTACGCCAGGATATTATTGATCTTCGTGGCCTTGTTAAACATAAGTTTAAGAAGGTGACTCGGACTCTAAAGTCTATCCTGTGTTACTTGCAGGATAAGGGTGCTCCGCCTCCATTTCCTGATTCCGACGAGTAGCAGTCGTCGTGGCCGTCCTTTGCTTTGTTTGTTGTTTTTCTTTCTGTGTGTAGCTGTTGTTGGCTTGGTAGTTGGAGTTGTTGTAGTTGTTTGTGGTTGTTGTAGTTGCTGTGGTTGTTTGAAGTGTTAGATGTTGTTGTTTACATGCTTTCCTAGTCGTGGTTCATGTATTGCTGCACTACTTGTATTGCGACGTTTTTGATTAATGGAATGCATGTTGTTTGTCTTTGGAGTTGTGTTGTGTTGCTGTGCGGATGGATTATGTGACGTAGAATCTGACAGGTTGCATCCTCTATTGAATATAGGGATGCATCCTAAGGGTTCGAAGTCTTGGCCCGTCTCTCTTTGATTAAGTCGCTTGCTGTTGGGGTTCCTCCCTTGAGCGATAGCGAGTCGGATCCGCAGGCGGGTCCATTTCATGCCGGTGTTGGGTCGACACCTATGGCTCCCCGAGTCACACCCTTAGTTCTGAGCCGAGCGTGCACCTTCATGCGCTTCACCGTCGATAGGTTTAAGCGGATGATGTTATTGATGCAGCAGCAACAACAGCAGGAGTTCCTCTCTTCCATGGTGGCATCTTTGCTCAGTCGATGGAGACTCCAACTGTTTCACCTATGCCTCCATTTGAGAGCGCCAGTGCTAGTGGCACTTTCAAGAGATTCCAGCGCTTGCGACCTCCTACATTTACGTGTTCTCATAGACCCAAGGAGGCCGAGTATTGGATCGACCGCATCTCTAAGATCTTTGAGACATTGCCGCTCTAAGGTCGAGCGGGTTGAGCTTCTCACCTTCATGTTTGAGAAGGAGGCCGGTCTATGATGGGACAGTGTTCTTCACATTGTCGAGGAGGATTTTGTGTGGTCGTGGCGGGCGTTTGAGGCGCATTTCCACGAGAAGTATTTCCCGATTACGTGCAGACATGAGAAGGAGAGTGAGTTCCTTCGCCTCCGTCGAGAGGGGTTGTCGGTGACGGAGTATGAGAACCGGTTTCTTGAGTTGGGGCGGTATGTTCCTTTGATCTGGGTGATTAGCCGATGAGGATGCGTCGTTTCTCTAAGGGATTGAGACTGAGATCCGATCGAAGATTTCTTGTGCTAGCATTTCTTCTTATGCGGAGCTGGTGAGCATGTCTTGCGAGTAGAGCGGGACGGGGATAGAGCATCCCGCATGCGAGCACCGATGGTTCCTAGGCCGCGACCAGACTTCACGGTGCACCTTTCCTCGGCAAGAGGCCGCGGCGATTCTCCTCCAAGGCGTTCGGCGTCGCCGCTCGCAGATGAGAGCTGATCTTCGATGTTCATATTGTGGGAAGATAGGGCATTTGGACCATTTCTGCTTCTCCGTATGCGAGCGGTGGATTTTACTCCACCGCGAGGATTAGCCGTCGATGCCTTAGGTGATCTCTCCTCCACCTCTTCGATCGGCGCTAGCTCATCCATCCTTTAGACTTGCAGTTCTAGCTTCAGGCCACCTCGGCGGCCCATGGTTCCTCCGCCGAATCGTCGGCGAGGCTCGAGTTCATGCGCTTTCAGGTGAAGCGCCTATGTCTAACTTAGTGCCGAGATCCTTCGAGGTGACAGCGCACATGGAAGGTATTCCCATTTATGTTGGTGGATACGGGGTCCACTACTTCTCTTATATCTTATGCGGCGATTAGGCATTTGGGTTTGAGATCTGTTCCTATGCAAGGAGTGACGCTTACTACCGCTACGGGGATTTCCTCTGCTTTGGGCAAGCGTTGTATGGATTGTTTGGTCGATCTGGGAAGTGGATCGATTCGTGTTGATTTCTTAGTCGCACCGCTTTATCACTACGATGTTATTATGGGTATGGATTGGCTCACGAGGATGCGGTGAGATTGATTGTGAAGCTAGATCGGTGACGATCCATGGACCTGAGGCGAGGCTGTTACTTTCCCAGTTCAGGTCAATTACCCTCTTCATATTGATTATTATTCTTCTCTGTTGGAGAGTTCGGGTGAATCGGCGTTGGTTAGTACGCGGTAGTTCGAGAGTTTGAAGATGTGTTTGAGTCGATTCTGGATTACCTCCTCGGCGTGAGATTGATTTTGCTATCGATCTTATGCCTAGTGCGGCGCCCATTTCTTTACCCACCTATCGTATGCCTCTGAGTGAAATGGAGGAGTTGAGGAAGCAGATAGATGGTTTGCTGAATTTGGGTTTTATTCGGCCTAGTGTGTCTCCTTGGGGAGCACCTATTTTGTTTGTAAAGAAGAAGGATGGTTCCTTGCGATTGTGTATTGATTATCGCGGGAATCTGGTAATCGTGAAGAATAAGTACCCTTTGCCCGGGATTGATGATCTGTTTGATCGGTTGAAGGGGGCACGGTACTTTTGAAGGTTGATCTGCGATCGAGGGTATCATCGATTCTTGCGTCGAGGATGGGGGCGTGTAGAAGACCGCTTTCGAGGACTAGCCGGTCATTATGAGTTCCTTGTGATGTCGTTCGGTCGACGAACGCACCGGCCGTGTTCATGGATTTGATGAGCAGGGTGTTTCGACCATTCTTGTTCGATTCGTCATTGTCTTTATCGATGACATTTTGATTTATTCGGCGGGGAGAACACGAGGAGCACTTAAGAGCGGTATTGGATACTCTTAGGAAGAATCGGCTTTTCGCGCAATTCAAGAAGTGTGATTTCTAGAAAGAGGAAGTCAAGTTCTGGGACATGTGGTGTCCAAGGAAGGAATAGCCGTCGATCTTGCCAAGGTAGGTGCAGTGCAGGACTGGAAGCTGGTTATTGAGGTAAGGAGTTTTTTCGGGTCTTGCAGGCTATTATCGACGCTTTATTTAGGACTTCTCGAAGATTTCCAAACCGTTGTCGCTTGACACGGAAAGATTTGAAGTTTGCTTGGAATGAGCGGGCGGAGTTATTTTCAGGAAGTGAAGGACAAGTTGACGTCCACCCCTGTGCTAGTATTGCGAGCAAGGGGTTAAGTATATTATTTATACCGACGCCTCTCGCATTGGCCCTGGGTTGTGTCCTTATGCAAAAGGACAGGGGTGATTGCTTATGCTTCACGTCAATTAAGGAAACACGAAGAGAATTACCCTACGCACACCTGGGTTAGCAGTTATCATATTCGCATTAAAGCTTTGGAGACATTACCTCTATGGTGAGGAGTTCGAGCTCTTTTGCGACCACAAGAGCCTTAAGTATATTTTCACGCAGTATGATTTGAATATGAGGCAGCGCCGATGGATGGAAATATTGAAGGAATTTAAGTTCGATGTTTCTTACCATCCGGGCAAGGCGAACCTTGTAGCAGATGCGTTGAGTCGTAAGAAGGCTATTGAGTTTGCGGCTCCGCTGATGATAGCAGAGTGGGATATGTTGGAGTTCGTGCACGATTTTGAGTAGAAGCTTACGGTGGTTGAGCCGTATGAGGTTATCGCACACATTCGTGTACAGCCCCTTATCGACGAGAGGATCGTTGCAGCTCAGGCAGATGATGAGCATTTGGTGAAGATGAGGAAGCGGGTTGGTACAGATGAGAACTCCGACTGGAGTGTTAGTTCTGATGGGGGCCTACGATTCCGTGGCCGGTTATGTGTTCCACATTCCCGACTTGAGACGGGAGGTTCTCGAGTTAACCCATAGTTCTAAACTTGCGATGCATCCAGGTAGCACGAAGATGTATCGAGATATGAAGAAGTTTTATTGGTGGGACAATATGAAGGTCCAGATTGCTGAATTTGTTTCTCGTTGTCTCACGTGCCAGCAGGTTAAGGCAGAGCATCGCCGACCTCCTGGGTTGTTGCAGCCCATGCCCATAGCTGAATGGAAGTGGGATTTCATCTCTATGGATTTTATTTCTGGGTTGCCGAGGACGAGGAAGGGATATGACTCTATTTGGGTGATCGTCGATCGATTAATGAAGTCGGCGCATTTCTTACCGATCGAGTTACTTACTCTGCAGACGAGTTGGCTAGGTTGTATATCAAGGAGATAGTGCGTCTGCATGGAGTTCCCATGGAGATTGTGTCGATAGAGACACGCGTTTTACATCTATCTTATGGACTCGTATCGAGGAAGCAATGGGTGTGAAGTCCGGAGGCTTCATCCGCATCAGATGGGCGGTTCAGAGAATCAGGTCCTGGAAGATATGTTGTAAGCTTGTGTTTTGGATTTCAAAGACAGGTTGGGATGATTGTCTTAAGTATGCGAGTTCGCGTATAATAATAGTTTCTGGCGAGTATCGGCATGGCTCCCTATGAGGCGTTGTATGGTCACCGTGCGAGCACCACATTGTTGGGCGAAATTGGTGAGCGTAGTTTGCTTGGCCCGGAGTTGGTGCGGGTGACTTGAGAGAAAGTTGACATCATTCGGCGTCGACTTCTGACGGCGGAGTAGGCAGAAGAGTTATGTTGATACGAGGCGTCGACCACTTGAGTTTGAGGTTGGAGACCATGTTTTTCTCGAAGGTCTCTCCTATGAAGGGAGTTACTGCGGTTCGGTAAGAAGGGGAAGATGACGCCGAGATTTATTGGTCCATTTCAAGTCGGATCGAGTGGGAGCGGTAGCATCGCCTTGCTTTGCCCACACCTCTTGCGGGCGTGCATAACGTATTTCATGTTTCTATCTCTGAAGAAGTACGTTCTGATCCTTCGCATATTATCGGTTGGGAGCAAGTGCAATTGAGTGAGGATGCCACTTATGTCTGCGACCGACGCGTATTCTCGACAGGAAGGAGCAGGTATTGCGTAGCAAGGTTATCCCTCTTGTGAAGGTGCTATGGACGCATCATGGTGTAGAAGAGGCTACTTGGGAATCTGAAGCTGAGGTCAGGAAGACCTACCCTCTGATCCTTGAGGAATTTATGAAGGTATGAATTTCGAGGACGAAATTTTCTTTAAGGGGGGTAGATTGTAACGACCTTGGAAATTTTGTGCTAATTTTTCCTTAAGTAGTTATTTTTGGGGTAATTAACGTTATACTCAATTGCTTGTGAAATTCGCATCAATCACTTTAAATTGTATCTGCATGACTCAAAACTTATAGATTAGTTAGCGCTATGTTGCTCTGAAATCTGGGATCCATCGCTAAATCCAGTTGTTCTGGGGAATTTTTGGAAGTTCTGGATCGGACCTGGACCGCGCGTCGAAAGTCCGATAGCGATGATCTTAGGCTGTTGCGGTCACTAGGTTGGGCTTGACCATCACCTCAAAAATCAAGTCCAGATGTTGTTCTGGGTCGATTTGATTGAGTTCGGAGTGAAGAGTGTGAGAACGGTTGGAATTTAATAAGCTTTTATGAAATCTGAGTCGTGTCGCTTGCGTGATGATTTTAAGCTATCTGACCGTTGGATTCTGACCCAATTTCACCCTCTGATCAGGGAAGGTGGCCCAGGCATATCCTTGTGCTTGTGGACCTGATCGAGATTCTGTGACCGTTGAATTGAGTGTGGTCCGCCACGGCTGATCTGAAGAGCCGGTCGGTACGAAAACTCAGCCTGACCTAGATCCATGGTCAGTGAGCTTAAGTCCGACCTTTCGTGGTTATAGGCCCACCAGAAGTGCTTCGTTGGATCGTAAGAGGCAGGTTTTGGTTATACCCTAAGTATACCTTGACCCTAGGGTTATTTCCGTCAAAGTTAGGCCTATTTATAGTCCTTAAACCCTAGCCCTCTTTTCCATACGAATTTTCTATAACCCTAGCTTGGAAAGAGAGTGGAAAAGAGAGAGATAGTGAGAGATAAGTTGGTGAATCATCTTGGATTCTTTCCTATTCTTCTACAGCCTTGAACCTTCACTTTGAATCGTTATTCTGACGGTTCTGAGTTCATCTTGGGGTAAGTTAACCTAACCCTAATCTGTGTTAGAGCTTAGATTAGTCTTGGTGTTGTTGTATCTCATTTCTATCCTGGTTTTAGGGTATTCTTTCACCGTTGACGAAGACAACTCATCTAAATCAGTTCGGTGTTTCTTTCCTTGCTTAAGGTGCGGACTTTAAGTGTATAGGTTATGGTTTTCAAGGCTTTCAATGCCAGTTAATGATTTATTCTTGTTATGGATGAGATTTCACATGTCAAATATTTTGTTTACGTTGCTTTCCTGATATGCATGCGTTATATTGAGATTTGTGTATTCTATGTGTATTTATAAAGTACCGTATACGTATAAAATACGCACTTATGTTTGCCATGATTATTTGTCATGTATGCATGCTAGATGTGCGTATGACGACTCCTTAGTAAAAGGAATTGTCCAAAGGTGTGTATTGCAACATACGTCATATATGTTGTTCCATGTATTCTAAGTGTTTGTAGAAATGCATGAATGATCTAGAGTGTAACTTTTTACACTAATTGCGGGCGTTGAGAAGTGATTCTCAACACTCCCATTGATGTGCATGATTTCCTTTATGCAAGTTACATTCCTTGTCGTTTAATTTCAAGCATTACATATGCTTACATTTATGTTAAGTTGATATTCTCCAAGTGCTTATGTATCATGATTTGAGTTGTTGTTCCATTACTGTTTTTCATTCAATATTAATATCTGTTGTAGTGTAATGTGTTTGGGACTATGCATTAGTCCAGGAAATCGGTAATTTGCCTTATGTTCGTGGTTGAGGTTGCTTTCGCCACGTAGGACGTATTAGACGAACCCGAGCCGTATTAGAGTTGTCGGCAGTGGTTTGGCCACGCGGAGTGTTTGCGCACTCTATGTCGCTCAACCCAACGTGCGCTCATGCTAGTCGAGTTCGTCAAGTAATCCGATTGTCTGATGTATGTTCACCATATATGGATGCTATTGTTTGAATCTAGGGTATCGAACTTACCGATGTAATCCCGTTAACCGTTGTACCTTGATCCGCTAAGACTCATGAGTCGGACATGGTGGTATGGGACACCGTGGTCGAGCTGTCGGCCTATGCTGGGGTGAAGAGCCTCCCTGTAGTGACCAGTGAGCAACTAAACTCGTGAGCCGATTATGGTGGTATGAGACACTATATTCGTGCTGTCGGCCTACATTGATTGGTGACGAGCCCTTTGTAGTGACCTCGAGCATGCCTGGATACCGCAAGGAGGTGACGAGCCGAACTGTGGTAGTAAAGGTATGAAAGGCGTGCATTGATTGGTGATGAGCCCTTTGCTACGACCTGAAACCATATGATCGTATGATATGCCTAGGATTGACGACCCTAGTATGGATCACTGCTTGGATGGTGATATGAGGAAGGTATCTTAGCTTCCCAATCCTGCTGTATGAAATGGACTAATAACAACTTGGTAATCATATCCATGCACCGCATTTGCATGTGCTTTGTAGATGTGGCGCACTTTGAGGTGGTGTCATGCGTAACGTAAGATGAAGACGCTGAGGGTGTACGCGTGAGGGCACGCATCATTTGTATACATCCCTGCATTAACAAGAGTACTTAGGATTTATTTAATTGTTTTGCTTTATCATTACTGTTTGATTGAACTGATAACATGTTAACCAGTGCCTTATTGTTCCACTGAGTTGATCACTCACTCCCACGTTCTGGGGCGGTGTTCAACACCCACCAGACTCTGTCTTAGAATCTGACGTTGCAGATGTGGATGCGACTTCTGAGGCAGAGCGGGAGCTGGATGATGACGAGGCTGCCTTCTCCTATATGCAGTTTTCAGACGGGTTCTAGCGAGCCTCGGTCTGATGTGCGGGATTAGTTTTGGGAATTTAAATGATGTAACTTGATACTTAAATTTTATTAAGTAACACTTTTAGTATGACCTGGCTTGTATATGTATTTCCGGGATTCACACTTGTACACATATACTTCTATAAGTCTTCCGCTTGCTTTGTTCACTTATCCCTGAATCATATCTATGTTTTGGCTTAATCTATTCCATGTTTTATGCACTAATACAGTCAACATACATCCTTCATTAAATATGTTGCATAAGTGATGTTTTGGAACTCGGGAGCTGAGTTATGCTCGACCCCCGAATTTTAGGGCGTTACACTAAACCTATAACCTAAACCTAAAACCTAACCTAAATCTTATAACCTATAACCTATAACCTAAACCTAAAACCTAAATATATTCTTAAATCCCTATACTTAAACCAACACCTAATCCTAATCTCAATTCCCTAACCTAAACCTAAACCTAAACTTTAAAATCAAAACCTAAACCCGATCCAGAACCCGAACTGATTTCCTAAACCTAAACCTTAACCTATTCTCAATTCCCAATACCTATACCTTAAAACCTAAACCTAAACCTCAACCTTGACCTAAACCTAAACCTAAACCGATAACCTATAACCTAAACCTAAAAGTAAAACCTAAATGTATTCTCAAATCCCTAAACCTAAACATACAACTAATCATAATCTCAAATCCCTAACATAAACATAAACTTAAACTTGAAAACCCAAACCTAGACCCGATCACTAAACCTAAAACCAAAACCTAAACCTATAACCTAAACCTATAAACTAAAACCTAAACCTTAACCTAAACCTAAACAACCTAAACCTATAAACTAAAACCTAAACCTAAACTTAAACCTAAAACCTAAACCTACACCTAATCCTAATCTCAACTCCCTAACCTAAACCTAAACCTAAACTTGAAAACCCAAACCTAAACCCGATCCCGAACCCGAACCCGATTTCCTAAACCTAAACCTATTCTCAATTCCCTAAACCTATAGCTTATAACCTAAACCTAAACCTTAACCTAAACCTATAACCTTAACCTAAACCTAAACTTAAAACCTAAATGTATTCTCAAATCCCTAAACCTAAACCTATACCTAATCATAATCTCAACTCCTTAACCTAAACCTAAACTTGAAAACACAAACCTAAACCCGATCTCGAACCCGAACCCGATTTCCTAAACCTAAACATTAAACTATTCTCAATTCCCTAAACCTAAAACTTAAAAAATTTTCAATAACCTAAACCTAAACCTAAACCTATAACCTATATCCTAAACCTAAACCTAAAACCTAAATTTATTCTCAAATCCCTAAACCTAAGCATACACCTAATCCTAATCTCAACTCCCTAACCTAAACCTAAACCAAAAGTTAAAAACCAAAACCTAAACCCAATCCCGAACCCGAACCCAATTTTCTAAACCTAAACTTTAACCTATTCTCAATTCCCTAAACCTATAGCTTATAACCTAACCCTAAACCTTAACCTAAAACAAAACCAAAACCAATAATCTATAACCTAAACCTAAACCTAAAACCTATTCTTAATTCCCTAAACCTAAACCTAAACCTAAACCTACACCTATAACCTAAACCTAAACCTAAACATGAAAATGCAAACATAAAACCGATCCCGAACCCAAAGCCAATTTCCTAAACATAAACCTTAACCTATTCTCAATTCCCTAAACCTACAACTTGTAACCTAAACCTAACCCTAAACCTAAACCTAAACCTAAACGTATAACCTATAACCTATGACCTAAAACCAATAACCTAAATGTATTCTTAAATGCCTAAACTTAAACCTACACCTAATCCTAATCTCAACTCCTAACCTAAACCTAAACCTCAACCTAAAAGCCAAACATAAACCCGATCCCAAACCCGAACCCGATTTCCTAAACCTAAACCTTAACCTATTCTCAATTCCCTAAACCTATAGCTTATAACCTAAACCTAAACCTAAACCTAACCTAAAAACTAAACCTAAACTTAAAACCTAAATGTATTCTCAAATCCCTAAACCTAAACTTACACCTAATCCTAATCTCAACTCCCTAACCTAAACCTAAACCTAAACTTGAAAACCCAGACGTAAACCCGATCACAAACCCAAACCCGATTTTCTAAACCTAAACATTAACCTATTCTCAATTCCCTAAACATATAGCTTATAACCTAAACCTAAACCTTAACCTAAACCTATATCCTATCGCCTAAACCTAAACCTAAAACCTAAATGTATTCTCAAATCCTTAAACCTAAACCTATACCTAATCCTAATCTCAACTCCCTAACCTAAGCCTAAACCTAAACTTGAAAACCCAAACCTAAACCCGATCCTGAACCCGAATTCGATTTCCTAAACCTAAACCTTAACCTATTCTCAATTCCCTAAACCTATATCTTATGACCTAAACGAAAACCTTAACCTTAACCTAAACCTAAACCTATAACCTAAAACCTAAACCTAAACCTAAAACCTAAATGTATTCTCAAATCCCTAAACCTAAACCTACACCTAATCCTAATCTCAACTCCCTAACCTAAACCTAAACCTAAACTTGAAACCCCAAACCTAAACTCGAACCCGAACCCGAACCCGATTTCCTAAACCTAAACCTTAACCTATTCTTAATTCCCTAAACCTTAACCTATAACCTAACCTAAACCTAAACCTATAACCGACACTATAACCAAAACCTGTAACCTAAACCTAGCTTAAAAAACTAAACCTAAAATCGAAATGTGTTCTCAAATCCTTAAACCTAAACCTACACCTATTCCTAATCTCAACTCCCTAACCTAAACATAAACCTAAACTTGAAAACCCAAACCTAAACCCGATCTCGAACCTAAATCCGATTTTCTAAACCTAAACCTTAACCTATTCTCAATTCCCAAAACCTATGGCTTATAACATAAACCTAACTCTAAACTTAAACCGTTAACCTAAACCCTCAAATCCTCAAACCTAAACCTCCTAATCTTAACTCCTTAACCTAAACTTAAACTTGAAAACCCAAACCTAAACCCGATCCCAAACCCGAACCCGATTTCCTAAACCTAAACCTTAACCTATTCTCAATTCCCTAAACCTATAGCTTATAACCTAAACCTAAACCTAAACCTAAACCTGTAACCTATAACCTAAACCTAAACCTAAAACCTAATGTATTCTCAAATCCCTAAACCTAAACCTACACCTAATCCTAATCTCAACTCCCTAACCTAAACCTAAACTTAAAAACCCAAACCTAAACCCGATCCCAAACCCGAACCCGATTTCCTAAACCTAAACCTTAACCTATTCTCAATTCCCTAAACCTATAGCTTATAACCCAAACCTAAACCTTAACCTAAACCTAAACCTAAACCTATAACCTATAACCTAAACCTCAACCTAAAACCTAAATGTATTCTCAAATCCCTAAACCTAAACCTACACCTAATCCTAATCTCAACTCCCTAACCTAAACCTAAACCTAAACCCAATCTCAAACCTAAAACCTAAATGTATTCTCATATGCCTAAAAATAAAACTACAATTAATCCTAATCTCAACTCCCTTACCTAAACCTAAACCTACACTTGAATACCCTCACCTAAACCCGATCTCGAGCCCGAACTCAATTTCCTAAACCTTAACCTTAACCTATTCTCAATTCCCTACACTATATCTTAAAACATAAACCTAAACCTAAACCTCAACCTTGACCTAAACCTAAACCTAAACCTATAACCTATAACCTAAACTTAAACCTAAAACCTAAATGTATTCTCAAATCCCTAAACCTAAACCTACACCTAATCCTAATCTCAAATCCCTAACATAAACCTTAACCTAAACTTGAAAACCCAAACCTAAACCTGATCTCGAACCCGAACTCGAACCCAATTTCCTAAACCTAAACATTAACCCAAACTTATAACCTATAACCTAACCTTAACCTAAACCTAAAACCTAAACCTTAACTTATAACCTAAAACATAAACCTAAACCTAAAACCTAAATGTATTCTTAAATTGCTAAACCTAAACCTACACCTAATCCTAATCTCAACTCCCTAACCTAAACCTAAACCTAAACTTGAAAACCCAAACCTAAACCCGATCCCGAACCCGAACCCGATTTCCTAAACCTAAACCTTAACCTATTCTCAAATCCCTAAACCTATAGCTTATAACCTAAACCTAAACCTAAACCTAAACCTATAACCTATAACCTAAACCTAAACCTAAAACCAAAATGTATTCTCAAATCCCTAAACCTAAACCTACACCTAATCCTAATCTCAACTCCCTAACCTAAACCTAAACCTAAACTTGAAAACCCAAACCTAAACCCAATCCCGAACCCGAACCCGATTTCCTAAACATAAACCTTAACCTATTCCCAATTCCCTAAACCAATAGCTCATAACCTAAACCTAAACCTTAACCTAAACCTTAACCTAAACTTAAACCTAAACCTATAAGTTAAACCTAAACCTAAACCTAAAACCTAAATGTAATCTTAAATCCCTAAAACAAAACCTACACATAATCCTAATATCAACTCCTTAACCTAAACCTAAACCTAAACCAAAAACCCAAACCTAAACCCGTTCCCTAACCCGAACCCAATTTCCTAATCCTAAACCCCGAACCTATTCTCAATTCCCTAAACCGATAGCTTGTAACCTAAACCTACAAACTAAAACCTAAATGCATAAAACCTAAATGTACTCTCAAATCCCTAAACCCAAACCTACACCTATCCCTAATCTCAACTCCCTTACCTAAACCTAAACCCAAACTTGAACACCAAAACCTAAAACCAATCCCGAGCCCGAACCCGATTTCCTAAACCAAACCTTAACCTATTCTCAATTCCCTAAACCAATAGCTTATAACCTAAACCTAACACTAAACCTAAACCTAAACCTAAACCTAATCCTATAACCTATAACCTATAACCTAAGCCTAAAACCTAAATATATTCTTAAATCCCTAAACTTAAACCAAAACCTAATCCTAATCTCAACTACCTAACCTAAACCTACCTAAACTTGAAAATCAAACCTAAACCCGATCCCGAACTCGAACCCTATTTCCTAAACCTAAACCTTAACCTATTCTCAATTCCCTAAACCTATAGCTTAAAACATAAACCAAAACCAAAACCTTTGCCTAAACCTAAACCTAAACCTGTAACCTGTAACATAAACCTAAATGTATTCCCAAATCTCTAAACCTAAACCTACACCTAATCCTAATCTCAACTCCCTAACCTAAACCTAAAACTAAACATGAAAATCCAAACCTAAATCCAATCCCGAACTCGAACCCAATTTCCTAAACCTAAACCTTAACCTATTCTCAATTCCTTTAACATATAGCATATAACCTAAACATAAACCTAAACTTAAACCTAAAACCTAAAACCTAAATGTATTCTCAAATTGCTAAACCTAAACCTACACCTAATCCTAATCTCAACTCCCTAACCTAAACCTAAACCTAAACATGGAAACCTAAACCTAAACCCGATCCCTTCCACGAACCTAATTTCTGAAACCTAAATCTTAACTTATTCTCAATTCCCTAAACTTATAGCTTATAACCTAAACCTAAACCTTAACTTAAACAAAAACCTAAACCTAAACCTACAACTTATAACCTAAACCTAAAACCTAAATGTATTCTCAAATCCCTAAACATAAACCTACACCTAATCCTAATCTCACCTCCCTAACTTAAACCTACACCTAAACACGAAAACCCAAACCCAAACTCGATCCCGAACCCAAACCCGATTTCCTAAACCTAAACCTTAACCTATTCTCAATTCCCTAAACTAATAGCTTATAACCTAAACTAAACCTAAACCTAAACCTATAACCTATAACCTATAACCTAAACCTATAACCTAAATGTATTCCTAAATCCTTATACCTAAACCTACACCAAATCCTAATCTCACATAACCAACCTAAACCTAAACTTAAACTTGAAAACCCAAACCCAAACCCGATCCCGAACCCGATTTCCTAAACCTAAACCTTAACTTATTCTCAATTCCCTAAATCTGTAGCTTATAACCTAAACTTAAACCTTAACCTAAACCTAAACCTAAACTTAAACCTATAACCTATAACCTAAACCTAAACCTAAAACCTAAATGTATTCTCAAATCCCTACACCTAATCCTAATCTCAACTCCCTAACCTAAACCTAAACCTAAACTTGAAAACCCAAACCTAAACCCGATCCCGAACCCGAACCCGATTTCTTAAACCTAAACCTTAACCTATTCTCAATTCTTATAACCTACACTTATAACCTAAACCTAAACCTATAACCTAAACTTAAGTCTAAAACATAAACCTAAACCTAAACCTAAAACCTAAATGTATTCTCAAATTCCTAAACCTAAATCTACACGTAATCCTAATCTCAACTCCTTAACCTAAACTTAAACCTAAACTTGAAAACCCAAACGTAAACCCGATCCCGAACCCGATCTCAATTTCTTAAACCTAAACCTTAACATATTCTCAATTCCCTAAACCTATATCTTATAACCTAAACATAAACCTAAACTTATAACCTAAAACCTAAACCTAAACCTAAAACCTAAATGTACTCTCAAATCCCTAAACATAAACCCACACCTAATCCTGATCTCAACTCTCTAACCTAAACCTAAACCTAAACTTGAAAACCCAAACCTAAACCCGATCCCAAACCCAAAGCCAATTTCCTAAACCTAAATCTTAACCTATTCTCAATTCCCTAAACCTATAACTTGTAACCTAAACGTAACCCTAAACCTAAACCTAAACCTAAATGTATAACCTATAACCTATAACATATAACCAATAACCTAAATGTATTCTTAAATGCCTAAACTTAAAACTACACATAATCCTAAACTCAACTCACTAGCCTAAACCTAAACCTAAACCCGATAATAAACCCGAAACCGATTTCCTAAACCTAAACCTTAACCTATTCTCAATTCCCTACACTTATAGCTTATAACATAAACCTAAACCTTATCCTAAACCTAAACCTAAACCTAAACCTAAACCTATAACCTAAACATAAACCTAAAACCTAAATGAATTCTCAAATCCCTAAACTTAAACCTACACCTAATCCTAATCTCAACTCCCTAACCTAAACCTAAAACCCAAACCTAAACCCGATCCCGAACCTGAACCTGATTTCCTAAACCTAAACCTTAACCTATTCTCAATTCCCAAAGCCTATAACTTATAACCTAAACCTAAATCTAAACCTAAACCTAAGCCTAAACCTAAACCTAAACCTAAAACCAAAATGTATACTCAAATCCCTAAAACAAAACCAACACCAAAAACAAAACTCAACTCCCAAACCTAAACCAAAACCTAAACTAGAAAACCCAAACCCGATCACGAACCCGAACTCGAACCCAATTTCATAAACCTAAATTCTAACCTATTCTCAATTCCCTAAACCTATAGCTTATAACCTAAACCTAGACTTAAACCTAAACCTAAACCTAAACCTATAACCTAAACCTAAACCTAAAACCTAAATGTATTCTCAAATCCCTAAACCTAAACTTACACCTAATCCTAATCTCAACGCCCTAACCTAAACATAAACCATAACTTGAAAACCCAAACATAAACCCGATCCTGAACCCGAACCCGATTTCCTAAACCTAAACCTTAACCTATTCTTAATTCCCTAAACCTTAACCTATAACCTAACCTAAACCTAAACCTATAACCTACACTTATAACCTAAACCTATAACCTTAACCTAAACGTAAAACCTAAATCTAAACCTAAAACTGAAATGTATTCTCAAATCCCTAAACCTAAACCTAAACCTAATCTTAATCTTAACTCCCTAACCTAATCAAACCTAAACTTGAAAACCCAAACCTAAACCCAATCTCGAACCCGAACCTAATTTCCTAAACCTAAACCTTATCCTATTCTCGATTCGCTAAACCTATAACTTATAACGTAAACCTAAACCTAAACCTAAAACCTAAATGTATTCTCAAATCCTTAAACCAAAACCTACACCTAATCCTAATCTCAACTCCCTAACCTAAACCTAAACTTGAAAACCCAAACCTAAACCCGATCCCGAACCCGAACCCAATTTGTTAAACCTAAACCTTAACCTATTCTCAATTCCCTAAACGTATTGCTTATAACCTAAACCGAAACCTAAACCTATATCTTAACCTAAACCTAAACCTAAAAGCTAATGTATTCTCAAATCCCTAAACCTACACCTAAACCTAATCCTAAGCCCAACTTCCAAACCTAAACCTAAACTTGAAAACCCAAACCTAAACCCGATCCCGAACCCGAACCCGATTTCCTAAACCTAAACCTTAACCTATTCTCAATTCCCTAAACCTATAGCTTATAACTTAAACTTATAACCTAAACCTATAACCTTAACCTAAACTAAAACCTGTGACCTAAAACCTAAACCTGCACCTAAAACCTAAATGTATTCTCAAATCCCTAAACTTAAACCTACACCTAATCCTAATCTAATCTCCTTAACCTAAACCTAAACCTAAACCTAAACCTACATCCTAATTGTATTCTCAAATCCATAAACCTAAACCTACACCTAATCCTAATCTCAACTCCCTTACCTAAACCTAAACCTAAACTTGAAAACCCAAACCTAAACCCGAACCCGATTTCCTAAATCCGATTTCCTAGACCTAAACCTTAACCTATTCTCAATTCCCTAAACCTATATCTTATAACCTAAACCTAACCCTAAACCTAAACCTAACCTAAATCTTATAACCTACAACCTAAACCTAAAACCTAAATATATTCTTAAATCCCTATACTTAAACCAATACCTAATCCTAATCTCAACTCCCTAACCTAAACCTAAACATAAACTTTAAAATCAAAACCTAAACCCGATCCCGAACTCCGAACCCGATTTCCTAAACCTAAACCTTAACCTATTCTCAATTCCCTACACTATACCTTAAAACCTAAACCTAAACCTAAACCTCAACCTTGACCTAAACCTAAACCTATAACCTATAACCTATAACCTAAACATAAAATTTAAATATATTCTTAAATCCCTAAACCTAAACCTACACCTAATCCTAATCTCAACTCCCTAACCTAAACTTAAACCTAAACTTGAAAACCCAAACCTAGACTCGATCGTGAACCCGAACACAACTTATAACCTAAACTTATAACCTATAACCTAACCTTAACCTTAACCTAAACCTAAAACCTAAACCTTAACTTATAACCTAAAACATAAACCTAAACCTAAAACCTAAATGTATTCTTAAATTGCTAAACCTAAACCTACACCTAATCCTAATCTCAACTCCCTAACCTAAACCTAAACCTAAACTTGAAAACCCATACCTAAACCCAATCCCGACCCGAACCCGATTTCCTAAACCTAAACCTTAACCTATTCTCAATTCCCTACACTATACCTTAAAACCTAAACCTAAACCTAAACCTCAACCTTGACCTAAACCTAAACCTAAAGCTATAACCTATAAACTAACCTAAAAATAAAAACTAAATGTATTCTCAAATCCCTAAACCTAAACATACACATAATCTTAATCTCAACTTCTTATCCTAATCCTAAACTTGAAAACCCAAACCTAAACCCGATCTCGAACCAAAACCTATAACCTAAACCTTAACGTATAACCTAAATTTATAACCTATAACCTAACCTTAACCTAAACCTAAAACCTAAACCTTAACTTATAACCTAAAACATAAACCTAAACCTAAAACCTAAATGTATTCTTAAATTGCTAAACCTAAACCTACACCTAATCCTAATCTCAACTCCCTAACCTAAACCTAAACCTAAACATAAAAACACAAACCTAACCCCGATCCCGGACCGAACCCGATTTCCTAAACCTAAACCTTAACCTATTCTCAATTCCCTAAATCTATAGCTTATAACCTAAACCTAAACCTAAACCTAAACCTATAACCTATAACCTAAATTTATAACCTATAACCTAACCTTAACCTCAAATCCCTAAACCTAAACGTACACATAATCCTAATCTCAACTCCCTAACCTAAACCTAAACCAAAACTTGAAAACCCAAACCTAAACCTAACCCCGAACCCGAACCCGATTTCCTAAACCTAAACCTTAACCTATGCTCAATTCCCTAAACTTATAGCTTATAACCTAAACCTAACCCCAAACCTAAACCTAAACCTAAACCTATAACCTATAACCTATAACCTAAACCTATAACCTAAATGTATCCTTAAATACCTAAACCTAAACATACACCTAATCCTAATCTCAACTCCCTAACCTAAACCTAAACCTAAACTAGAAATCCCAAACCTAAACCCGATCCCAAACTCCGAACCTAATTTTCTAAACCTAATCCTTAACCTGTTCTCAATTTCCTAAACCGATAGCTTATAACCTAAACCTAAACAAAACCTAAACCTACAAACTAAAACCTAAACCTAAACGTAAAACCTAAATGTATTCTCAAATCCCTAAACCTAAACCTACACCTAATCCTAATCTCAACTCCCTAACCTAAATCTAAACCTAAACTTGAAAACCAAAACCTAAACCCGATCCCGAACCCGAACCCGATTTCCTAAACCAAAACCTTAACCTATTCTCAATTCCCTAAACCAATAGCTTATAACCTAAACCTATACCTAAACCTAAACCTAAACCTAAACCTTAACCTAAACCTAAAACCTAAACCTAAATGTATTCTCAAATCCCTAAACTTAAACCTACACCTAATCCTAATCTCAACTACCTAACCTAAATCTAAACATAAACTTTAAAAACAAAACCTAAAACTGATCCCAAACCCGATCCCGATTTCCTAAACCTAAACCTTAACCTATTCTCAGTTCCCTTAACCTAAACCTAAACCTAAACCTAAACCTAAACCTATACCTAAACCTAAACCTAAACCTATAACCTAAACTCAACTCCCTAAACCTATAACCTGAACCCGATCTCCTAAACCTAAACCTACACCTGATCGTAATCTCAACTCCCTAACCTAAACCTAAACCTAAACTTTAAAACCCAAACCTAAACCCGATCCCGAACTCGAACCCGATTTCCTAAACCTAAACCTTAACCTATTCTCAATTCCCTAAACCTATAGCTTATAACCTAAACCTATAACCTATAACCTATAACCTATAACCTAAATGTATTCTCAAATCCCTAAACCTAAACCTACACCTAATCCTAATCTCAACTCCTTAACCTAAACCTAAACCTAAACTTGAAAACCCAAACCTAAACCCGAACCCGATTTCCTTAACCTAAACAATAATGTATTCTCAATTCCCTAAACCTATAGCTTGTAAGCTAAACCTAAACCTTAACCTAAACCTAAACCTAAACCTATAACTTAAACATAAACCTATAACTTAAACATAAACCTAAAACCTAAATTTATTCTCAAATCCCTAAACCTAAACCTATACCTAATCCTAATCTCAACTCCCTAACCTAAACCTAAACCTAAACTTGAAACCCGAACCCCAAACCGATTTCCTAAACCTAAACCTTAACCTATTTTCAATTCCCTAAACCTATAGCTTATAACCTAAACCTAAACCCTAAACCTAAACCTATAACCTATAACCTATAACCTAAACCTATAACATAAATGTATTCTTAAATCCCTAAACCTAAACCTACACTAAATCCTAATCTCAACATAACTCAACCTAAACCTAAAGCTAAACCGAAAACCCAAACCTAAACCCGAACTCCGAACACGAACCCGATTTCCAAAACCTAAACTTTAGCCTATTCTTAATTCCCTAAACCTTAACCTATAACCTAACCTAAACCTAAACCTATAACCAACACTTATAACCTAAACCTGTAACCTTAACCTAAGCCTAAAACTTAAACCTAAACCTAAAACCGAAATGTATTCTCAAATCCTTAAACCTAAACCTACACCTAATCCTAATCTTAACTCCCTAACCTAATCCTAAACCTAAACTTGAAAACCCAAACCTAAACCCGATCTCGAACCCGAACCTAATTTCTTAATCCTAAACCTTAACCTATTCTCAATTCTCTAAACCTATAACTTATAACGTAAACTTAAACCTAAAGCTAAAACCTAATTTATTCTCAAATCCTTAAACCAAAACCTACACCTAATCCTATTCACAACTCCCTAACCTAAACCTAAACTTGAAAACCCAAACCTAAACCCGATCTCGAACCGAACCCGATTTCTTAAACCTAAACCTTAACCTATTCTCAATTCCCTAAACGTATTGCTTATAACCTAAACCGAAACCTAAACAAATAACCTATAACCTAAACCTAAACCTAAAAGCTAATGTATTCTCAAATCCCTAAACCTAAACCTACACCTAATAGTAATCTCTAACCTAAACCTAAACCTAAACTTGAAAACCCAAACCTAAACCCGATCCCGAACCCGAACCCGATTTCCTAAACCGAAACCTTAACCTATTCTCAATTCCCCAGACCTATATCTTATAACCTAAACTAATAACCTTAACCTAAACTAAAACCTGTGACCTAAAACCTAAACCTGCACCTAAAACCTAAATGTATTCTCAAATCCCTAAACCTAAACCTACACCTAATCCTAATCTCAACTCCCTTACCTATAACCTATAACCTAAACCTAAACCTAAAACTTAAATGTATTCTCAAATCCATAAACCTAAACCTACACATAATTATAATCTCAACTCCCTAACATAAACCTAAGCCTAAACTTGAAAACCCAAACCTAAACCCGATTCTGAACTTGAACCCGATTTCCTAGACCTAAACCTTAACTTATTCTCAATTCCTTAAACCTATAACTTATAACCAAAACCTAACCCTAAACCTAAACCGAAAATCGAAAACCTATAACCTATAACATAAACCTAAAACCTAAATGTATTCTTAAAACCCCAAACCTAAACCTACACCTAATCCTAATCTCAACTCCCTAACCTAAAACTAAATCTAAACTTGAAAACCCATACCTAAACCCAATCCCGCACCGAACCCGATTTCCTAAGCCTAAACCTTAACCTATTCTCAATTCCCTACACCTATACCTTAAAACCTAAACCTAAACCTAAACCTCAACCTTGACCTAAACCTAAACCTAAACCTATAACCTATAACCTAAACCTATACGTAAAACCTAAATGTATTCTCAAATCCCTAAACCAAAACCTACACCTAATCCTAATCTCAAATCCTTAACCTAAACCTAAACTTAAACTTGAAAACCCAAACATAGACTCGATCACGAACCCGAACACAATTTCGTAAACCTAAACATTAACCAATTCTCAATTCCCTAAACATATAGCATATAACCAAAACCTAAACCTAAACCTAAACCGAAAACGTAAAACCTAAAACCTAAACCTAAAACCTAAATGTATTCTTAAATTGCTAAACTAAACCTACACCTAATCCTAATCTCAACTCCCTAACCTAAACCTAAATCTAAACTTGAAAACCCATACCTAAACCCAATCCCGGACCAACCCGATTTCCTAAGCCTAAACCTTAACCTATTCTCAATTCCCTACACCCATACCTTAAAACCTAAACCTAAACCTAAACCTCAACCTTGACCTAAACCTAAACCTAAACCAATAACCTCTAACCTAAACCTAAACATAAAAAATAAATGTATTCTCAAATACCTAAACCTAAACCTACACCTAATCCTAATCTCAAATCCTTAACCTAAACCTAAACTTTAAAAACCAAACCTAAACCCGATCTCGAACCCAAACCAAAACCGTAACCTATATCCTATAACCCAAACTTATAACCTATAACCTAACCTTAACCTAAACCTAAAACCTAAACCTTAACTTATAACCTAAAACATAAACCTAAACCTAAAACCTAAATGTATTCTTAAATTGCTAAACCTAAACCTACACCTAATCCTAATCTCAACTCCCTAACCTAAACCTAAACCTAAACTTGAAAACCCAAACCTAAACCCGATCCCGAACCCGAACCCGATTTCCTAAACCTAAACCTTAACCTATTCTCAATTACCTAAACCTATAGCTTATAACCTAAACCTAAACCTTAACCCAAACCAATAACCTATAACCTAAACCTAAACCTAAAACCTAAAGGTATTCTCAAATCCCTAAACCTAAACCTACACCTAATCGTAATCTCAACTCCCTAACCTAAACCTAAACCTAAACTTGCAAACCCAAACCTAAAGCCGATCCCGAACCCGAAGCCAAACCCTCCTAAACCTAAACCTTAACCTATTCCTAATTCCCTAAACCTATAGCTTATAACCTAAACCTAACCCTAAACCTAAACCTAAACCTAAACCAATAACCTATAACCTATAACCTAAACCTATAACCTAAATGTAATCTTAAATCCCTAAAACAAAACCTACACCTAATCCTAATCTCAACTCCTTAACCTAAACCTAAACCTAAACCAGAAAACCCAAACCTAAACCCGATCCCAAACTCCGAACCTAATTTTCTAAACCTAATCCTTAACCTATTCTCAATTTCCTAAACCGATAGCTTATAACCTAAACCTAAACAAAACCTAAACCTACAAACTAAAACCTAAACCTCCAAAAGCCTAAATGTATTCCCCAATCCCTAAACCTAAACCTACACCTAATCCTAATCACAATTCCCTAACCTAAACCTAAACCTAAAATTGAAAACCCAAACCTAAACCCAATCCCGAACCCGAACCCGATTTCCTAAATCTAAAACTTAACCTATTCTCAATTCCCTAAACCAATAGCTTATAACCTAAACCTAAGCCTTAACCTAAACCTAAAGCTGTAACCTATAACCTAAACCTAAACCTAAAACCTATATGTATTCTCAAATCCCTAAACCTAAACCTACACCTAATCCAATCTCAACTACCTAACCTAAACCTAAACCTAAACTTGAAAACCGAAACCTAAACCCGATCCCGAACTTGAACTTGACTTCCTAAACCTAAACCTTAACCTATTCTCAATTCCCTAAAGCTATAACCTATAACACATAACCTATTACCTAAACCTAAACCAAAACCTATAACCTAAACCTTAACCTATAACCTATAACCTAAACCTAAAGGTAAAACCTAAATGTATTCTCAAATCTCTAAACCTAAACCTACACCTAATCTAATCTCAACTCCCTAACCTAAACTTAAACCTAAACTTTAAAACCCAAACCTAAACCCGATAACAAACCCGAACCCAATTTCCTAAACCTAAACATTAACCAATTCTCAATTCCCTAAACATATAGCTTATAACCTAAACTTAAACCTATAACCTATAACCTATAACCTAAATGTATTCTCAAATTGCTAAACATAAACCTACACCCAATCTTAATCTCAACTCCCTAACCTAAACCTAAACCTAAACTTAAAAACCCAAACCTAAACCCGAACCCGATTTCCTAAACCTAAACCTTAATCTATTCTCAATTCCCTAAACCTATAGCATATAACCTAAACCTAAACCCGATCCTGAACCCGAACCCGATTTCCTAAACCTAAACCTTAACCTACTCTAAATTCCCTAAACCTATAGCTTATAACCTAAAGCTAACCCTAAACCTAAACCTATAACCTATAACCTAAACCTATAACATAAATGTATTCTTAAATCCCTTAACCTAAACCTACACCAAATCCTAATCTCACCTAACAACCTAAACCTAAAGCTAAACCGAAAACCCAAACCTAAACCCGATCTCAAACTCCGAACTCGATTTCCTAAACATAAACCTTAACCTATTCTCGAACCTATAGCTTATAACCTAAACCTAAACCTTAACCTAAACCTAAACCTAAACCTATAACCTCTACCCTAAACCTAAACTTAAAACCTAAATATATTCCCAAATCCCTAAACCTAAACATACACCTAATCCAAATCTCAACTCCTAACCTAAACCTAAACCTAAACTTGAAAACCCAAACCTAAACCCAATCCCAAAGCCGAACCCGATTTCCTAAACCTAAACATCAACCTATTCTCAATTCCCAAAACCTATAGCTTATAACCAAAGCCTAAACCTATTCTCAATTCCCAAAACCTATAGCTTATAACCTAAACCTAAACCTATAACCTATAACCTAAACCTAAACCTATAACCTAAATGTATTCTCAAATCCCTAATCCTAAACCAACACCTAATCCTAATCTCAACTCCCTAACCTAATCCTTATCTTAAACCTGAATACCCAAACCAAAACCCGATCCCGAACACAAACCCGAATTCATAAAACTAAACCTTAACCTATTCTCAATTCTCCAAACCTATATCTTATAACCTAAACCTAAACCTTAACCTAAACCTAAACCTAAACCTAAACGTATAACCTATAACCTAAACCTAAACCTAAAACCTAAATGTATTCTCAAATCCTTTAACCTAAACCTACACCAAATCTTAATCTCAACTCCTTAACCTAAACCTTAACTTAAAAACTCAAACCTAAACCCAAACCTGAACCCGAACCCGATTTCCTAAACCTAAACCTTAACCTATTCTTAATTCCCTAAACCTTAACCTATAACCTAACCTAAACCTAAACCTATAACCTACGCTTATAACCTAAACCTAAAACCTAAACCTATGCCTAAAACCTAAACCTAAACCTAAAACCGAAATGTATTCTCAAATCCTTAAACCTAAACCTACACCTAATCCTAATCTCAACTCCCTAACCTAAACTTAAACCTAAACTTGAAAACCCAAACCTAAACCTGATCTTGAACCCGATCCTAATTTCCTAAACCCTGAACCTTTACCTATTCTCAATTCCTTAAACCTATAGCTTATAACCTAAACCTATAACTTAAACATAATCCTAAAACCTAAACCTAAACCTAAAACCGAAATATATTCTCAAATCCTTAAACCTAAACATACACCTACTCCTAATCTCAACTCCCTAACCTAAACTCAAACCTAAACCCGATCTCGAATCCGAACCCGATTTCCTAAACCTAAACCTTAACATATTCCCAATTCCCTAAACCTATAGCTTATAACCTAAACCTAAACCTAAACCTAAACCTATACCCTATAAACTAAACCTAAACCTAAAACCTAATGTATTCTCAAATCCCTAAACCTAAACTACACCTAATCCTAATCTCAACTCCCTAACCTAAACCTAAACCTAAACTTGAAAATCCAAACCTAACCCGATCCCAAACCCGAACCTGATTCCTAAACTAAATCCTTAACCTATTCTCAATTCCCTAAATGTATACCTTATAACCTATAGCCTAAACCTTAACCTAAACCTATAACCCTAACCTATAACTAAAAACCTAAACATAAACCTAAAACCTAAATGTATTCTAAAATCTCTAAACTTAAACCTACACCAAATCTTAATCTAAACTCCCTAACCTAAACCTAAACCTAAACTTGAAAACCCAAACATAAAAACTAAATATATTCTCAAATCTATAAACCTAAACCTACACGTAATCCTAATCTGAACTCCATTACCTAAACTTAAACCTAAACTTGAAAACCCAAACCTAAACCCGATCCCAAACCCGAACCCGATTTCCTAAACCTAAACCTTAACCTATTCTCAATTCCCTAAACCTATAGCTTATAACCTAAACCTAAACCTAAATGTTAACCTAAACCTAACCCTATAACCTATAACCTATAACCTAAACCTAAAACCTAAACATATTCTTAAATCCCTAAACTTAAACCAACACCTAATCCTAATCAACAACCTAACCTAAACCTAAACCTAAACTTGAAAACCCAAACCTAAACCCGATCTCGAACCCGAACCCAATTTCCTAAACCTAAACCTTAACCTATTCTCAATTCCCTAAACCTATATCTTATAACCTAAACCTAAACCTAAACCTATAACCTATAACCTAAACCTAAACCTTAAACCTAAATGTATTCTCATATACTTAAACCTAAACCTACACCTAATCATAATCTCAACTCCCTAACCTAAACCTAAACCTGAACTTGAAAACCTAAATCTAAACCCGATCCCGAACCCGAACCCGATTGTTGTAATAATGTAGTCCAATCACATGGCAACAAACAAGAATGTATCCCTTTTAACACATGCCCCTTTTTACAAAGCTTTAATTTTTATTAATGTTTCTATTAACTTGAATTGTAGCCCAATCACATGGCAACAAACAAGAATGTATCCCTTTTAACACCTGCCCCTTTTTACAAAGCTTTAATTTTTGTTGTTGTTTCTATTAACTTGAATTGAAACACTTTTTTATATTATTTGCTTGCATTAATTTTATTTTAATGATCTGTTTTATTTTTAAAAAGTGCCCACTTTTTTGGAAAAAGTTTATGCAATTCTTCATGATTCTGAATTATAATGTTTTGTTGGTTTAATATTTTTTTATTAGATGAAAGACACAAAAAGAAAATTGTTGCTAATTTTTTTTCTTTTTTTTTATTTATGATATTAAACTTATATGTATCTATGCGTGGATGAATGTAATGTGGATAAGATTGTTTGGGTTTGGATGGATGTAGTTTATGTTTGGATGAATGTAGTTTTTGTTGGATTTACGTAGTTTGGGTTTAGATGGATGTGATGAAATATATTATATAACATGTATATATCAGGAAGAATATAATGAAATATATTGTAACAGGTGTATATTGACCCTCTCAAATTTTAAAATGTCCTATGAAGGCTCATAAGGGACGGTCCATGACTGTCCTTTGAGGGCTCATAAGAGACAGTTCATAGCAGTCCTTTTTAAGGACGGTCCATGACCATCCTTTGAAGGCTAATAAGAGACGGTTTATAATTGTCCTTTTTTAAGGATGGTCCATGACCGTCCTTTGAAGGCTCATAAGAGAGTTCATAGTAGTCCTTTTTAAGGACGGTCCATGACCATCCTTTGAAGGCTCATAAGAGACGGCCCATGACCGTCTTTTTTAAGGACGATCCATGGCCGTCCTTTAAAGGCTCATAAGAGATGGTCCATAACCGTCCTTTTTTCATCAATAAGAATGATGGTTTTCAACCGTCCTTAAAGTAATACATCACGTTAAAATATGACGGCCCTTGCAATGGTCCATGACCGTCCTTTTTGGTCATTTTTGTTTTGGCGTAGTGGCCATCCCCTATTATTGGGGCCCCACTAGAGGATTTCTCTTCTTCTTAGAATACCTATCTACGTGCCTAGACTTTGACCCTCCTTAGGATGGAGGATTACATAATTTTCACAAGTAGCCCACTTACATTTCATGACTCATATGCATCATCCGTATGAATTGATGCATTGTGTGGTAGTCATTGAGGGATGGAGTTTCTCCCCTTGTGCACATTGTGTGCTACGACTAGTGCATGATTTATGTGTTGACTCATGCATTGCCATCGTATTTCATGATGATACCGCCCTTGCTTCATCAGGGGCCTTGCCTCCACAAAGACATTTCGTAAATGGCCGTATGTGTGGACACCAAAAATTACTTGAGCATGTCGGGTGCATAGGATGCCCATGGGTGAAAATTTTAAAACTTCCATGGTACCATGGATCTGCTCCAACGTCATGGATCGGGTGGAATATATGAGCGTATCGAAGGCCTTATACCGTTAGGTCGCGACTCCCACCGTCGTGTAGTCGGTTGGGTAGGGGTGTGGCCTTACCCGGACTGGTGTGAGGAGGCATTGCTAGGTTGAGTCTGACCAAATCATAAATGGGTCTGCTACCATCGGGCCTTGCTGGTGATTGGCTATCCACAAGCGAGTAGTGAGGTCTCTTACACTCGTTTGACTGCGCGGGTCTGTAGAGCGCCATTTGGAGTGTATTGGACCTCGGTGATTTCCTTATGATTGGAAATGTACTTGATATGTGGTTTGGATATGAGCACGGGCATTACTTGCATCGCATTAGCATTGATGTGTAAGCCCCTTCATGCATTACCTTGGTATGGCGTCCAGAGTACTCATTGCATGGTATTCATGATAAGCCTTGGTAAGGCTAGTGTTATTCTCATTGAGCATGTTCTTTCCTTGTACCTCCCGCTATTCTTCTATGCACCATTGACACACACTTTCACCACCCTCCAAGCTTCTATAAGCTTATTCACGATTGATGTGTGCAGTGACGCAAGGACAGGCGTCATAGAGGTAGAGCGTGGAGTAGAGTTGAGCTCGAGGACTCTAGTGTTGCTGGTTTCTCTCTCTTTTCCTATTATATGATGTATGTCCTTTTGGGCCTGATCTAAACTTGTAAAAGTTCAAATTCTTAGTGGATTTTGTGATGTGTGCCCTTTGTTATTCTCAAATATATCTTTCTGTGATCTTGGGTATGCTCATATTGGAATGTTTATACTTATGAAAATCCTCCTTATATGATCCCAGGATCGGAACCTACCTCGGGAGCCAAGAATGGGGTACTACAGAGGTTGTTGCGGCCAGAACCGCCATCGGGTTCCTTGTGAGTCTAGTGGTCGAATTCCGACGACCCACGACCTGTAAATTTCATTTGTGCGTGACCCTAAGTCATATCCTATAAACCCGAGTCGACTTAGCCCAAGACCTACACCATTGCGACTGCGCCGTCACCGCGGTTCCAACGCCATGTCTCGTGCACCAATCCGACGTCTAGATCATAAGATATGGGTTGCGCATGATCATAGCGGTGGACCGCACGTTGTGGGACCCACCTAACCCATGGCACATTTCCCTAGGCTATTATGAGGATGACCTCACCCTACCCTAGCCACCCTAGCCCCTAGCCCATGATCCCTTTCTTTCCCATGAGAGCATGCTTCTTACACAAGTCATAATGACCCTAGCCACACCTCTTCCCCAAGTCACTCATTACCTACCTAAGCTACTCCCTCTCTCTCTTATCTCTCTCTCTCTCTCTCATTCATTTCCCATTTCCTCCATTGCTAGCAAGAGAGAAGCCATGGACTCCCAAAAAAATCTAGCCACTTCCTCTCCCTAATCTTCCAATCCAACCATCAAGAGACCATCTCAACCATTGAATCTTGTCCCCTTGGAGCATTGGAGGCCATTGGTGGAAGAAGTCCTATATTTGAAGGTGGGTTCACTTTAGAGCTAGATTTCATCCCCTCCTTTAGATTTCTTTCTTTCATCTGCTTAGGGACTTGAAGGACCCACCAATCAATGGTGGAGATCCCATCTTGGTCCCTAGATGTGGCCAAAGGCCATCACACTTTGCATGTATATATCCATGGTGGGATCATTTTCCATGGATCCCACCATGAAGTTTCCATGTTATGTACTTGGTATGGCCACTTAGGCCCTGATTTGTGGTAAAAATGGGATTTTCACCCTTGATATTTTTGTGATTGAGGGCCCACACAAGGAACCCATCTGATGTATGCATGTACATGGAGGAGCTCATAGTGGCGGAGCTCCTCCCATCTCCACTGATCTTTCTCTTTCTCTCTCTCTCTAATGGTGTTGATGATATGTATGGCCCACGATGATGCATGCATGGGACATCCATTGTCCAGAACATTTAGTGGACCATACTACAACTCACTGGTGGAGCCTACCTTGTTGTCCATTTCAGGCCAGCCTGGATGAGGGAAAAACCCAAATATCAGCCTGATTTTGGGGCCGTGTGGCCCACCCCGATGGACCTCGTGATGTGTGTATTTTATATCGACTCCCGTCCACCATGGAGCCCACCTTGTTGGACTATCCAGCAGACGGGCTTGCTGCCTGTCCGTATGGACAGGCCCGGATGAAGAGACAACACGAATATCAGCTTCCTCCAGTGGTGGGTCCCACACGTGTGTACCCACCTTGATGTATGACTTCATCCTCACCATCCACTATCTGGACAGTGGGCTCCATCATGATGTATCTATATATCATCCACTAGACTTGCTAATGAAGTGACGCCAACAAGTTCTATGGATTTGTTACGAGGTATGTGTTATATCTTGTCCATCTGCAGGGGCCCACCCCGCTCATGTTATACCGTCTACTCTTTGGATGGTGGGACCCACCATAATATATGTGTTTTATTCAAGTCATCCATCCATTTTGTTCATGCATGGTCCACCTTGATGCATGCGTTCTATATCCACCATCCGGACACTGGACGGTCTGTGTGGTGACCATGATATACGGTTCCGATTCACACCGTCCAACACTACGGACGGTGGGACCCACCTTATGTATGTGTTGTATATCTAGTCTGTCCATTCCAGCTAGATGTGGGGCCCACCTTAATACGGGCAAGCGTACGTTTCCATAAACATGGGCGCACCATGATGTATGTGCTTTGTAGCCACATCGTCCATCTACCGGGGATGATGGGCCCCTTTGATGCATGTATTCTATATCTAGTTGTCCGTTTGTTGCATGGGGCGCACCATGATGTATGTGCTTTACCTGGCTACGTCGTCCCTCCATGGGACCCCTCGATGTATGTGTTTTATCCATCCCGTCTGCAGATGGGCTAGACGTGGGCCTATCATGATGTAAGTGTTTTATCAAAGTCGCAGCTTGTGGACCCCACATGTGATGTTTTTATGACCCAATTGGTGAGGCCCATGTGATGTTTTTTTGTGGCCCAATTGGTAAGGCCCATTGTGATGTATTGTCGCCCATTTCGTAAGGCCCATTGTGATGTATTTATGGCCCATTTGGTGAGGCCCATTGTAATGTATATGTGGGCCATGTGGAGGCCCAATATAATGAATATGAGGCCCATATGATAAGGCCCGATGTGATGTATATGAGGCCCATTGTGATGTATGATGGGCCCTTGTGTGAGGCCATTATGTTGTATGTGAGGCCCTTGTGTGAGGCCATGGGCTCACTATAAGTTTAGCTCTATGTGAGCTACTCCTTGGGAGCAATGTTGGTTAAATGTCCACATTGATGGGCAATGATGGTTAAACATCCACATTGTGACCTTCCCTTATTCCTTGATAGGCCCATTCTCATCATTCTCTAAGTGGGTTAACCCAAATCATTAGGCCCCCTTGATGTTTGCATGATCCATCTATCGTATTGGGCTAACCCAAAATGTTGGGCCCCATTGGTTGCTTGTAAGGTTATTTTCTTTTATCTTGGAGTCCATTGAGGACTCGTTTGGGCCCCCTAGGGTATCTAACGGGCTATATAATAGTACAGAGAAGGAACCCTTTTCGGATCCTTAGGTTCATAGGTATGCCATTTAGTCCCAACCTTGGTATGAGGAGAGTTCATCATCACCGTAGATGGCTTGATCTATTCTATAGATTTGGTACATCCATAGTTGAGGGCCGATCTTTATATTATGGTTTAGATTAGCTGTTCATCTATGGACCCTGCCTTATATATAGGCCACTTATCGATACTGATTATGTGTATGTGATAGTATAGTATCATGATACATGACCATACACATCATCTACATGTTTGTTATGAGATGTGGTTGACCATTGCTTATGTCATAGGGCAGGTTGTTTATGGGACTCCCTTATAGGCGGAGTCGTCCCACATGAGCGCACGGTATGTGTAGGATTGATGCATGATTGGATTATGTGACTCATGCATCTTACATTGTGTTGTGATTGCTGTACACCCTAGTGAGATCAGGGCCTTAGCGTTTCTGAGACGTTACAGCAGGATTGGACACTGGGAATCTTTTCTTTACATGGGGGGTGATAGATGTCCCTCGGTAAAAGTCCATAAACCTGACGGTACCAGAAGACGCTCCAACGTCAAGACCGAGTGGATGTATGAGCGCATGAGGGTCGAATACCAGGAGGCCACATCTCCCACTGTGTCATAGTTGGTTGGAAGGGGTGTGGCCTTACTCGCCCAAGGGTAGGGGGTAATTGCTAGGCTAAGTATGACCAGCTCGTAAATGGGTCCGCTATTGACATGTTGGATAGATATTGGATGAATATTGGTCAGGCGAATAGTGAGGTCTCTTCTGCTTGCACGGTTGTACATCCAATGTAGGGCGACAATCTAATGTATAGTGTACTAGGCATCGGTGATTATCCAGAGAGAACTGTACTGATATATGATGCTCCAAAGATGAGTTGGATTGATATGTGGATTGGTATGCTTGAGTTGCATTTCGCACATGACATTGGCTATGTAGGCCTTGCATCGTATGGCCTTGGTATGGCCGATAGCATTCATGCCTTGCATCGCATGACCTTGGTGTGGCCGATAGCATTCATGCCTTGCATCACATAGCCTTGGTATGATTGTTATCTTTTATGGACTTACTAGCATATTTTCGCATTACATTAATATTGTATTCCAAGCACGCTTATATTGCACACACACTTTCACCACCCTCTAAGCTTTCTATGCTTTATGCATGATTGATGCGTGCGGGTGACGCCAACGCAGCCATAGCTTAATAGGAGTAGGAGCGTGCAGATGAGCGGAGATTTATTATTATCATCATTGTACTTCCTTTATGCACATTGTACCTTAAAGTTTTTATCATAGTGGATTTTATGATGGTATTTTGGTTATTGTTTGTAGGTTATGCTTATGATTATGCTCGTTACGGACAAATTCATGCCGAAAATCCTCCTTGTGGTATCTCGTGATTGGAACCTGGTGTATGGGTACCGGGAGCCGAGAATGAGGTACTACGGAGGCTGTCGGCACCGGATTCGCAATCGGGAATTTTGTGAGCCCGGTTTTCGAGTTTAGGGTGTGACACCGATCCTAGGATCCTATAAGGAGGATTTTCAACGTGAATTTTTTTATAAAGGAGCATAACCAAGTCACAAACAACGACATCACCACATATCAACTATAATAAAAAACTTTAGAGTACAATACATAAAGGGGGAATGCAAAATAGATATCAAAGCTCCAGAAGCTCAACCGCACGCTCCTGCCTTAGCTCGACTGCGTCCTAGCGTCACCTGCACGCAACGATCGTGCATAAGCTTATAGAAAGCTTAGAGGGTGGTATAAGTGTGTGCACAAGGTAAGTGCCAAATATGTAATATCAGAGTAATGCGAAACATGCTGGTAAATCCATGAATGCTGTTAGCCGTACCAAGATTATGCAATGCAAGGCCTACATGACCAATGTTATATGCGAGATGCAACTCAAGCATACCAATCCTCATCCGAATCCACATATCAATATAGCTCAACTCTAAAATATCACCGAGGTCTAGTACACTCTACACCAGATCGCCGCCCACTGGACCCGCAACAATGCAAGTGGAAGAGATCACACTATCTGCTTAGCCAGTAGTCGGTCAATATCTACCCGATATGTCGATAGCGGACCCATTTATGAGCTGGTCAAACTCAGCCTAGCTATGCCCCCTACCCTTGGGCGAATAAGGCCACACCCTCTTCTAACTGACCATGACATAGTGGGAGACGCGGCCTAACGGTATACGGCCCTCGTGCGTTCATGTATCCACTCGGTCTCGACTTGGAGCAACCTCATGGTACTATAAGGGTTTAAGACTTTCACCTAGGGACAACCATGCGCCTCAGTGCTAGAGCCAAAATATTTTCGGTATCTAATCCTGTCATCCGCGATATACCTGTAGAGGTAACAACCTTGATGTCGCTAGGGCGTATAGTGATCATACTACACAATGAAAGATGCATAAGTCATATTATCCAGTCATACATCAATCTTGCGCGTACCGCGTGCTCATGTGGGGCAACTCCATCTATTAGGGAGTCCTATAAACAACCCGCCCAATGGCATATGTTATGATCAGTCACTCCTCATATCAAGCATACATATGATGCGTATGAACATGTATCATGATGCTATTCTAGCACAACTCAGTGTGTCCTACTAGACTAAGTACACTAGCATGATTATCAAATATAGCAGGCGATGATTGGCCTTAACCGGTATGTCACTTACAAGAGTAAGGGCTGAATGATACGCCCCATTAGACATATAGAAGTCTATATGGAATGGTCCATGTTAGACTATTATAACCTACTCTAGGTACTAGCATATCATATGTCCTAAGGCGGGGTCCACTGAAAGGTCGGTGGGTCTAACCCATGCATTAAGGTAGTTTCCATACAATGGATATACTAAATATGATACCACATATTCCTCCATCTACGGCAAGGGATGATGATGTACTAAAAATGGATATACCAAATCTGATACCACGTATTCTTCTGTCTATGGCAAGGGATGATGATGCACTAATGTCAAGGATGGACCTCACAATTGTCTCAACAAGGAGATGAACGGTGTGAAAGATATGCACATGTCACAAGGTCCTAGCAAATGGGGTACAAGGGTAGGATACATCTCTCGTGGGGAGTGAAGTGGGTATATAACAAGGCGAGTTCACGTGGCCGGGTGAACAATTGGGCTTTCTTAATCTCTTATCATGAATAAACTAGGCTTCCTTATGGGGCCCGATAGATACACAAAGTGGGCTTGGTGGAGTTCATAGTGTCCTTCTAACGAATTGGGTAGCCCACTCAACTCCTAAGTGAACCACGGGTATGGTCACTAAATTGGGTGACATTTCTATGGAAGGCCTGGTATGAACATAATATGGGCTCCAAGGTTTGGACAACCCTACAGGGCATGGTGGGAAGGTACTAGCATCAATGAGGGCCCAACGGTTTGGGTTAGCCCAATAAGAGAAGGTGGTTACCTCTACATCAATGGGGGCCCAATGATTTGGGATAGCCCAATAGGGAAGATGGGTAACACTAACATTAATGGGGGCCTAACAGTTAGGGATAACGGTGGACATTTAACCACCACTATTCCTATGGTGTGGTCCAATTGGGATTTGGATCTGACTCTCAATGGGGCCTACGGCCCTACGAGATCTGGAAGAGTGGATGAATAGTGTATAAATAACACATATATTATAGTGGGCCTCATAAGGCAACCCGCGGTCTAGAAAATGGATGGATGGCGTACATATAACACATACATATGGTGGGACTCTACTCAAGGCTGGGGTAAAAGAGAGGATGGAGAGATGGGCTTTATGGTGAGCCCTAGGATGGTTCCCAATGGTGGACATTTAACCACCATTGTCCTATAGTATGGTACATTTAAGATTGGAATCGGAATCACAACGGGGCCCTCGGCCCTCCAAATATCTAGAAAACAGATGGACAGAGTGTGCACATCACTAATGCATGGTGGGGCCTCACACATCATAATTGGGCCTCCCACATTACAATGGCCTAACACATCACAATGGGCCTCATATACATCACAATGGGCCTTATCACATGGGTCTCATATACATTATAATGGGCCTCACACACAGACCTCATATACATCACAATGGGCCTCATATACATCACAATGAGCCTCATAGATTGAGAGAGAGGAAGAAGATAGAGAGTGAGAAAGAAGATTATCACACCCCAGACTCAGTAACCAGACTCTCAAGGAACCCAATAGGCGGTTCTGGCCGCAACAGCCTCCGTAATACCCCACTCTCGGCTCTTGAGACAAGTTTCAATCTTGAGATCCTACAAGGAGGATTTTCATAACCATATATCCATTCCAATACAAGCATACCCAAGATCACAGCAAGTACATCTCAGAAATAACAAAGGCACACATCGCAAAATCTATTATAGATTTGAACTTTAGATACAAGGTTGAAAGAAAATAAATCTGATGATAAAAGAAAGAGGAAAGAGATTTGAAACATTGGGTCCTCGGCTCAACCCCTATCCAAGCTCCGCTACTAAGACGCCTACCTAGAGTCTCCTTCACGTATCAATCGTGCATAAGCTTATAGAAAGCTTAAAGGGTGGTGAAAGTGTATGACAATAGTGCGCAGAAGAATGAAGGAGATACAGAAGGGAAATATGATCAATGCCAATAGCACCAGCCTTACCAAGGTTAAGCCATGAATGTAGGAAGCCATACCTAGGCTACGCAATGCAACAAGGCTTATACAACCAACACCAATGCAATGCAAAGTGATGTCAATGCTTATAACCAGTCCACATATCCAATACACTTCTATCATAAGGAATATCACTGGGGTTTGATGCACTACAGGATGACTGCCGCTGTCAAGACCACACAGTCAATGAGCATAAGAGACCACACTACCTACCTGTGGATAGCCAATCACCGGTAAGGCTCGATGGTAGCGGACCGATTCACGACCGGTCAAACTTTGCCTAGTCATGCCCTGTCACTCGTGGATAAGGCCATATCCCATCTCAACCGACTACATGACGGTGGGAGACACGGCTTAATGGTGTAAGGCACTCGAGCGCTCATAATTTCCACTCGGTCACGACATTGAGGCATCTTCTAGTACAACATTTGGGCAGTGGGATTAGAAGGGATTAGGTGGGATGAGATTCATCTGATCCTGTGCCAATTCCACTCCATGTTTGGTAAGAATGGGAACGCTTGGAATTACGTTAAATGGAATTGCATTGGGTCCGTGCCAATTTTCATTCAATGTTTAACAAGTTGTGTAGGTCCCACCATGATGTGTGAGCTATATCCACACCGTCCACCCATTTATCGAGATTATTTTAGAGCATGGGCCAAAAATCAGGTAAATCTAAAGCTCAACTGGACCCCACCATAGAAAGCAACGGAGATTCAATACTTAACATTGAAAACTTCGTTGGGGCTACATAAGCCACATAAGTTTTGGATCTACCTCATTTTTAGGCCCATGCCATAAAATGAGGTTACAAAACAAATGAACAATTTAGATATAACACGTGCGTTATTCTCAATTCACGAGCTGGTTAGACTCAGCCTAGTCATGCCCTCTCACTCAAGCGGATAAGGCCACATCCCATCTCAATTGACTACACGACAGTGGGAGACGTGGCCTAACGGTGTAAGGCACTCGGGTGCTCATGATTTTCTCTCGGTCATGGCGTTGAGGCATCTTTTAGGTACTTTAAAGGTTTAGGGGCTTTCACCCAGGGATATCCCATGCACCCCAATGCTCAAATGATATATTTCCTATGTCCACATATAGCCATCCACGAATATACCAGTGGAGGCAAGACGCTAATGAAGCAAGGGCGATAATGTCCATGAGATGTGATGTCAGATGCATGAGTCACGCATACCAATCATGCATTAGCTCTAAGCACTTAATGTGCACAAGAGGGGAACTCCATCCCTCTATCATATCAGCCTAATGACCACACATAATGTAATCCAATCACTCAATGATGCATATGGGTCGTGAGGGTATGCCATACGGCGATGATGATTTAGAACATACTCCTCCTTCTCAAGGAGGGACTAAGTTTAGATATATAGATAGATACTCTAAGGAGCAATCCTCAAGTAGGGGCCAAATACTTTGGGGTAGACCATAAAACTAAGGAGGATAATATATAAGCCTAAAGGAATAAGCGGTCCTAATGAAGGCCTATGGTGGGCCTTAAACCACTCATAGCAACCCATGAGCCTACATTAGAGCCACCAAGGAAGACATCTAACCTCAAATGGGTCCCAAAAGATAGCCCGCTACTACTCAAATACAAATCAAGGCCCAAGGCCTAAACCAATCATAGCCTAGTGGGCTATAGACCAAGCCCAACACATAGGCAATATGGTGGGCCCTCAAGCAAGGTTTGGGCCCAACCATAAAGGTCACAAATCCACATATTGTGGTGGTCCTAGTGGGCAACCCAGTAATCCAACCATGTGGGCAATTTCTATGCTTTTTCTAAGTGAGTTGGGTCTCACGACTTGGCCTAAGTACAAGGTTATTTTGGTGGGCAACCAAGGGCCCAACTACTTGCACATTATGGCTCACAAACCCATCACAATAAGTAGTGAGATACTGGCCCAAAGGTCAAGGTACCTAACTAGAAGATCCAAGATGAATGGGCCTACCAAGTCTAACCAAAACTATGAACATAGATCCAAAATAAAATCCAATTGAGGTAGGCCTCTAAGTGTGCACAAATGAAGCCCAAATGCACCTTGGAAAATGGTAAGCTTATATGCGTAAGTGATCCTTAAATATGGTGGGCCATGCTGCCCCAAATCATGCCATTAAGGGCAACCAATATGGGTCTATTGCTGGAATTTCCAGCCCACCCATTTCTGGGCTTTGGAGTCCAGTAATAATAAATTTATAAAATTATAATTCCCTGGTGACCCACACATATCAATGTGGGCCCCACCAAACAAATGGAGTAGATAAAACACATAGATCAGGTGGGCCATTCTGCTGGACTAGACGTCCAACAGCAGCCCAATGGGCCTGGGCGTCCATGAGTGGACGGTCATGGGGGGCCTGGATGGAAGCCCCCAAAACACATCAAAGTGGGCCCCACATGTGGATGTCCCATAGGGGTTGGGCCACGTCCCATGTGGACCACATCATGGATGAATGACATGAATACAAAACACATCAAGGTGGGCCTAAAATAGGGTGGACAGCCAGCCCATGTTGGGCGTCCAACCTGGTGGGCGTCTAGCCCTCGCCGAAGATTGTTCAAGGGTCCGTTGGACCTGAAATTTGGTAGGTAGGTCCTATCATGGGTGGGCCACCCCCTGACAAAATTTCAGATTTTATTGAATTAGTAAAGTATTTATTTGAATTAAAAGAAAACTGTCTGCCCAAAAATCTGGTTAGTACAGAATTTAGGCTGGCCCTGATCTGAGCTTCCAATGGTGTGGACCAAGGCCTCTAAAAATTGGGAAAAAATAGTTTTTACATCCCCTCATATGTATACCACAGGGTGGGGTCCACAGAAGTGGCCCACCAATGCAAAAGTTATTTTATAATCAAAGATTTTCAAACTGATATGTTGTTGGAACAGTGCAGAAAATCCAGACTATCCACCTCACTTGGGCCACACCTTTGGGACCTCAATCAAGGTCAAATGGGGCTAAAATTTGGGGGACGTAAAGATGGGATCCCCACCTTTTAGAAAAGTATATTTGATGGGTAAGAAAAGTCTCCCAAATAGTCCCAAAATCTAGTCCAAAATCAACCAGAAACTGTCCAAAGAATTCTGGGCAGCAATATCCACTTGGATTAAATTAAATGTATGAGCCATAAAACAATTGATTATACCACTCTTGCATGCAACATCTAGGGTGGCAAATGGGACACCCTAACCATAGTGTAGGTTGGGTATGGGCGTCCCACCCTTACTGGCCTTTCCTGGACACTACAGGCCCACTAAGTGGACCATACACATCATCATCAGCAATATAAAGAGAGAGAGAGAGAGAGAGAAGGAAAGACATCCGGCCATCGGGGGAAGGCTCCGCCACTATTGACCCTTCCCCAACACAATCACAACCACATATACTATACATACACAATGTAAAACATGGATTTCATCATGCATGGCCTAAATCTAAGATGAATGGGTGGGATTTCATCTCAACCATGATGCAAGGGTCTAGATGACCCATCATGCCTAAGGAATGACCACATCTAGGAAGTTCTATAGGATCTCTACCATTGATTGGTGGGTCCTACACATCCCAAATGAGAGAAAAGAAGGGATCTACACCATGAAGAAGGAATGTACATGAAATGGGGAGCACCCACCTTGGATTCTCCATAAATTTTACATCTTCTAGCTCCTCTAGCTTCAAGGAAGGGGGATTGATGGGTGAGATGAACTTGTGATGGATGGATCATGAGAGAGACGAGAGGGAAGGGGCTGGAGTGGTGGGACATCCAAGGTCTCTCTTAAGTGGGAAGAAGGAAATGGGAAGGGAGAAATGAGAGGGAGAGAAAAGAGAAAGAGAGATATTGTAAAAGAGGAATGATTGTAAAATGGCTTGGGAGGAGAAAATTTCAGATTTTCTCTTGAAAAATGGTGCTTGGGATAGAGGACTAATGATGGGCTAGCAAAAGAAAGCCTAATGGAGGCTATAGGTTAAGAGGTGGGTGGTGTTTAGGAGATGGGGTTTTGGGTAGTGGGGTTTTGGGTAGTGTGTGTAGTGTGTATTGAAAGTTATGCCAAGGGATGGGACCACCTAGAAAAATGTGTGCACCACCCCTAGGTGGGCCACGTGATCATGATCAAGGGCTATAAAATGAGATGCACATAACTTATGATCTATACATCGGATGGACACACAAGACGTGTTATCGGAACCGCAACGATGATACGGACAAGATGACATAGGTTTTGGCTTGATCCGAGTCGGGTCTACATGACCGGACTTAAGAATAACCGCAAACGCTATTCGAGGGTCGCGAGTCACCGGATTCGACCGGTAGGACCACGGGACTAAGAGAAATGAAATGTACACCTATACACACATGCACACACACGAACTCGGGTCGGGTCTCACAACCATCCCCACCAACAAATAAAATTTGTCCTCGAAATTGACCAATCCAAGACAAAATGAAAGGCAAAACACCACCATCATAAAATAATCATCGAAGAGAAGGTAAGATAATGTACATATATTAATCAACAAACAAATGGAGATAACGCTCTCTAATCTCACCTCGCATTCCCAAGATGCCTCGGCCTCCTAATGATGACCCCATTACACCTTCACTAAGGGAATAACCTTGGTCCCGAGAACCTACTCCTTCCGATCAAGAATACGAATCAACTTCTCAATGTAAGAAGCATCCTCAAGGACCTCGAGGGGTTGCCAATCAATCGCAGGAATGGTGTCCACCCACACTTCCACAACATAGAAACATGGAACACATCATGAATCATGGATAACTCAAAAGGTAAGGCAAGCCAGTAGGCCATAACGCCCACGCGCTCGGTAATCTCAAAAGGTCCAATAAATCTCGAGCAAGCTTGCCCTTCGCACCAAATCGAACCACACCTTTCATTGGCGAGACCTTGAGATATACCATGTCCCCAATGTAAACTCAAGGGGTCGATGCCAACAATCCGCAAAACCCTTTTACTAACTCGAGTGCGCATCCTCTACTTGATAACATCAATAATCTCCGACGTCTCCTACACAGCTCGGGATCTAAGAGACAACGCTCTCCAACCTCTCAACCTCGGCCCAACAACTAGGAGATTTACACAGTCCTAACATAAAGTGCCTCAAAAGGAGCCATGTCGATAGTCACTGATAGTTATTGTTGTACGCGAACTCGACGAGGTGCAAATGCTTGTCTCAACGGCCGCAAAGTCAATCACATAAGCTCTGAGCATATCCTCAAGGATCTGATTGACCCTTTCGGTCTGCCCATCCGTCTGCGAATGATAAGCGGTGCTGAGATGCAAAGTGGTCCCCATCACCTGCTGAAATTTTTTTTCAAAACTGAGACATAAATCTGGAGTCTCGATCAGAAACGATAGAAACTGGAATGCTATGCAGTCTCACTATCTCCTCAATGAATACCTTTGCAAGTCGGTCCATAGTCCAAGAAGCACGCATCAGAATAAAATGATCTGACTTCATCAGATGATCGACGACAATCCAGTATCGTGACCGCGCTGAGTCCTCGGCAAACCTGTGATGAAGTCCGTCAACACATGCTCCCACTTCCACCGTGGAATGCTCAACGGCTGCAAGTGACTAAGGGGTCTAAGGTGATGGGCCTTGATACACTGGCATGTGTCACACTCGGTTACAAAACTAGCAATCTGGCATTTCATTCTCTACTAAAAATACTGCCTTCTCATATCTCTTTACATCTTCGTGGAGCTCAAGTGAATACTAAGTCTCGATCGGTGTGCGTTGGTCATAAGATCTCCATGCAACTCTGGAATATCCAGAACACCAATTGGCCTCTGAAGTGTAATCCACCATTGGAACCAATCTGCCGACTGCTCTATGGATGCGACCTCTACTTGGTACTCCTGAAGTGACTGTCCGTCTGCTGAGCCTCGATCACCCTAGCAACCAAAGAGGGTTGAATCGACAAGCTCGAAAGTTGAACAATGGAAGAATGCAGACCGAACTCAAAGTCAAACTTTAAAACAACCTCGAGCATCTGCCACTCTCGAACCATCATCTATGCCACCAAGCCTCGTGGCTAACGGCTGAGCGCATCCGCCACCACATTCACCTTACCCGGGTGGTACTGAAGGTGAAAATCATAATCTTTCAATAGCTCCATCCATCGCCTTTGTCTCATGTTCAACTCAGACTGCGAAAATAGATACTTCAAGCTCTTATGATTCGAGAAGAGCTCGAACTTAATCCCATAAAGATAATGCCTACACACCTTCAGTACGAAGACAACCGCTGCTAGCTCCAAATCATGGGTGGGTTAGTTTAACTCATGGACCTTGAGCTGGTACGAGGCAAATGCCAATGGCTTCCCGTACTACATCAGGATAGCACCCAAGCCAACTCTAGAGGCATCGGTGAAAACAATAAAACCCTCACTCTAATCAGGAAGAGTGAGAATAGGAGCAGACGTGAGACAGTCCTTCAACTCCATAAATGCCTCCTCGCAGGCGTCACTCCAGACAAACTCGGCGCCTTTCTATGTCAACCGGGTCAGCAGTGTAATACAGGAGAAACCCTCGACGAATCGTCGATAATATCCCGCCAGACCAAGGAAGCTACGGATCTCGGACGCCTTCGTGGGCTGGCCCCACTGATGCACTGCATCAACCTTCGAGGGGTCCACAGTGACACCCTCCCTCGTCACCACGTGACCGAGGAACTTCACCTCCTCCTGCCAAAACTCACACTTCTCCAGCTTCGCATATAGTTGGTGGGCACGGAAGGTCTCCTGTACAATCTGCAAGTGCTCAACATGGTCCTCCCGGGTCCTCGAATATACAAGAATATCATCAATGAATATAACCACGAACTGATCAGCTGCATTAGTACGGAGGGTGCATTGGTCAGTCTGAATGACATCACCAGAAACTCAAAGTGACCATAGCGCGTCTGGAAAGCCATCTTCGGAATGTCCTCTCAGACCCGAATCTAATGGTAACCAGAGCGCAAGTCTATCTTGAAAAATACTGTGCACGCCCCAAAAATCGAGGGTTGAACAAAGCTCAACTCCCGAGTTCCAACGCATCACTTATGCAACATAGATACTGATATTTAAATGTTGTCCATATTAGTGTATTAAACATGAGTGGGATTACACTAAAACGACATATCATACTCTAGAGATAATTAAATTAAGCGAGCGGAAGATTGAGATAAGTATATAAAGTATGTAAGTATTTCTTAACCCCAGAGTATGAGTTTGATACCAAGCTAAATATATACATGTATTGTTCCAAGATTTATAAAATCTCAAAGTGTAAATATTCAACTAATCCATAACCCTGTAATCCCGGTGACACAGCTCTAGGTCTACACAAACCCACTTGAGAGCTGAACGTAGGAGAACTCCTCCCCGTCTATGAAATCTAGCTCTGTTGCGTAAGCCTCACCATAACCTGCATCTAAATCTGAGTCTGGTTGGTGTTTTAAAACACCGTCCCAGAGTGGGAGTGAGTGATCAACTCAGTGGAACTATAAGGCAAAGGTTAACATGTTATCAATTCAATCAAGCAGTAATGATAAAGCAATACAACAATCACTTCCTAATTACTCTTGTTAATGCAAAAATGATATGCAGTAATGATGCATGCCCTCTTCTGCACTCCCTCGCGACTTCATCTCACGATCGCGCATGACGAACTCCCTAAACATGCGTTTCCTCACCAAAGCACATGCAATGCGTGCATGGCCATGTTAGCCAAGTATTTGATTAGGCTTATTCATACAAAGCAGATTCGGAAAGCTAAGGTACCTCCCTTTATATCATTAACTCAAATGAAAGATCCATCTAGGAACATCAATCCTAGTTAATCACATACGATAGGCTAGTTGTAGGGCATCACTCCTAATGAAAAGCAGTGGATAGGTAAGTTCACGAGTTTACACTCGAGGTCACTACGGAGAGGCTCGTCACATCAGACGTAGGCTTAGTTTATACTCGAGGTCACTACGGGAAGGCTCGTCACCGTAGCGTAGGCCGACGCTCGAATACTATCCCATACCACCGTATTTGGTTCACGTGTTTGGGTTGCTCAATGGTCACTACGTGGAGGCTCGTCACCCAGCGTATGCCGGCTCGACCATGATGTCCCATACCACCATGCCTATCTCATGAGTTTTAGCAAATCATGGTATTATGGTTAAACGAGCTTTACATTAGTAAGTGTTACCTTAGATTCAAGCAATAGCGTCCATACATGGTAAACACGCAATAGGCCAATTGGGTTATTTGAAAAGTGCGATTGGTACGAATGCACTTTGAATTGATCGACATGGAGCGCGTAAGCACTCCGCGAGACCTAACCACCGTCGACAATTACCGTACGGCTCGGATTCATTGAACGTATCCATTATGGCGGGATTAGTTCAGCCACTCTATCGGAAACCATTACCGATTGCCTGGACTACATAGTAGTCCCAATCATACTCAAATGCAATAAGTAGTCACATGTGATAATCATAACAGCATTTTACAAATAATTCAAACATAATTCTGATTTGGACGTTTTATGAAACACATTAAACATGTTACTATACATACACATTTCACTTATGAATCACATAGTAGCAATTTGTATTACATGAAGGTAATTATATATATGGATAAGGTAGTTGAGAATCCTATCTCAACACCCTCAGTAGAAGCGATTCAACGAACAATTTCTCATTCAGACATTTTATCAAACTCTTAGATTACACGTTACTGCATACTTGAACTAATTTAGTTATAGCATATATTATGGCAAATCCTTTCGCAAAGGAGTTGTCATACATACAACAAACATGTATTCTATATTTATAGTCATGGCAAACACAAATCATAAATGTAAATTCATTCGAACATTTCAACAAATGCATGGAATGCATTATATATTCACATAGTTCACACACATGTATAGTTTATCGAATACATCATAACTAAGATCATATGACAGCAATCAAGTTAAACATAAATCATTGCTAACATTGAAAGCCTTGAAAACCATAACCTAAATGTTTATGGTCCGCACCTTTCGTCGAATTTCTCGTTTCGAACTCGATTCGAATCCTACGTCCCTGTATACAGAACAACGGTACCTAAACATCGAAATAGATTAGCTATTTCGCTGATTACCCTATCTGGACTTCTAAAACAAGTTTAAGGTTCAGATTTCTTACCCAAATTGTAGTTAGAATCGATGGTGTAGCGATGACAAGAAGATGAAATGGCGTATGGAGTCGTGGGAAAGGATCCCAACAACGATCTCCCTATCTCACTCTCTTCTCCTCACTCTTTTCTCTCTTCTCTCTACAAGGTTAGAGAAAATTCGTATGGGATTGAGAGAGGTGGGTTTAAGGGCCTTATATAGGCTCAAAAGTGGTGTAAATGGCCCCAGGGCCATGGTATACTTAGGTTATAGCCAAAGGGTGCCTGTTTCTGATAAACGGGGCCCATCTAAGGTCCATTACTTGTTTATGTCATTGAGTAAGTTCCTTGACAATGGATCTACGCCAGGACTAGGTTTTCAGGACAAACTGATCGGTCGTGAAGGACCCGTATCAGATCAACGGTCGTCGTCCCTCGATTAGGGGCATAAGTAGACTGGCAAGTGCAGGGAAATTTCCCTGATCCATGGGTGTAGTTGGGTCAGAAACTGATAGTCTAAAGTCTTCAATTTTGCCCGCAAGTGAATGGTCCAATTCAATTAAGTTTTGGTTCACTTTTTAAAAATATTCGCGTTTCTCACACACTTCGCTCAAGGTTCAAGTTGTGCGTTTCTAGATACTATTTGGGCTCGATTCCCGCGATGGTTGTCAAGCTCAATAAGATGGTCGTAACCCTATAGTTTTGCGGACATCGGACTTTCAACGCGCGGTCTAGGTCCGATATGGAGTTTCAATGTGCTCCCGAGAGCAACTAGGTTTTGAAATTTTTCCGAGGTTTTCAAGTAATGTTGAGTTAGCGATTTTAATGGTTTTGGGTCTTATAGTCTGTATAGATAGTGGTTCAAGCTAATCCACCGATTAATTTAGTTTAGTACTTAATTAATTTTCATCTAATTTCCACAGTATACGACCTTTAGGGATTTCTGTCTGATGTGGTACTCGGGTCTTTGTACGAATTTTTTCGAGCTGTTACAATTGCCCATCCTGAAGCTGGTCAAATAAATCATCAATCCTCAGGAGCGAGTATCTGTTCTTAATAGTGACTCTGTTGAACTCGCGGTAATCCACAGAGCCTTAACGAGGCATCCTTCTTCTTCACGAATAATACCGGGGCTCCCTAATGAACTGCTGGGATGAATAAAACCTAACTCTCGGAGCTCATCTAATTGCTATTGCAGTTCCCTCAACTCCATCGGTGCCATCCAATAGGGGGCCTTCGAGATAAGCACGATCGGGCACCAAATCAATCGAAACTCTACCCGCCGACGCAGCTGGCAAACTCGTGATCTCTGAAAGACATTCAGTACTCACAAACAACTGGAAGCTGCTCAATATACTTTGCCACAGAATCCTCAATGACACAAGCCAACAAACTCGACAACGGCTCTCCTCTGGGCTCGGCGACAAACTGGAACACTAGCAAGATGGGAATGTGAAATGTAACTGTCCTCGCAAAGCATAGTCCAAGATGGCATAATACTCTGCAAGCTAGTCCATACCCAAGATAACATCAAAACCTACCATCGACATCACGAACAGATCAGTGGGAAGGAATATCTCGCCCACTAACACCGGCAAGAAGGGCAACAACGGCTCAATACTACGACTTCCCTAAGGGTGTCGAAACTGCCAAGGTCTCGGATGCAGACTCCGATGGAATATCAATCGATCGGCAAAACTACTTGGCCACGAAGGAATGAGAAGCGCGAATTAAACAAAACATGGGCAATGGAGGTAGAAACAAGAAGAATACCTCGACAACTTCACCGGTTGAAGATCGCCGGTCTGGCCCGGTGCGTCTTTGCGTGGAATAGAATGCATCGTGAGTGGCAAATGAAGCAAGTTGGAAGACTACGGATCCCGTGGTTCGCTGCCGAGCTGCGATACATACTTGACCCGAGGGACTGGACATGTGGATATCCCCTCTGCGATCGCTATCTCCGCTATTGCTGTGGCCATTGGGAGGTCTCGCTTGGATGTCTCTACCGCAAAGGAGGAGTATTAGGAGCCCTAGGAGTGGGAGCTAGAAGCTGCGCTCGCTGCTGATGCTACTGCTGAGGTGGCTTCGGGCTCTGCTGCTGCAAGGGGAGAGGGCAATCTCGTCTCCGATGCTCGTCTGCCCACAACCATAGCAAATGCCGTAAAAGGGCTGGAAGATGAAGCGACCGGCTGCACTGATGATGATGAGAAAGCTGTTGTTTATGCCGCAGGCTGCTGAAACTCTGATCTGCCTCTCCTCTGCTGACGGTGCTACATGGAACTACTGGCTAGTGTTCTCTTCTTCCGGTCTCCACCGGAACTCTACTCACGAGATCTCTGGGTCATAGCCCAATCCTCCTCATAAACTAAGGCCCTATCTATGACCTCATCAAACGTCCTCAAACAGTGGCCTACTACACCGCTATGGAGCGCGGGTCACAAACCGTTCTAAAAACGGTGAGCTCTCATCTTCTCGTCACCAGTGAGATGAGTACAATTCTAGACAACTCCAAGAAATGAGCCTTATACTAGGACCCCATCATATCACCCCGAACAAGGGTCTCAAACTCCATTGCTCTTTGGTCACACACATGCTCAGGGAAGAACTTCTGGTCAAAGCGGACCACGAATTCCTCGCATGTCTAGATAAAATGGCCCAGCCATCCTAGATATGGAAGACCACCAGTGACGGGCCTCGCCTAGGAGAAGAAAAGTAGCCAAGGAAACACGCTGGTCAGCTGGACACTAAATCATGCCAAAAATTCACTCTATCTCTGCGTGTCAAGCCTTGATGGCAGATGGGTCTGGATCACCCATGAATCTCGGATGGTTATGCTGCCTGAACTCTCTATAAATAGCACTAGCGCGCGAAAAATTAGTCTGCTCAGGAACTGAAATAGCTGTAGGCTGACGAGTCTGTAACGCAGCAACAACAAGCTGTATCAACTGCTGAAAATGCTTAACCAACCGGCATCGGGAATGAATGTTTCGACAAGAAACAAATACGCTTGATTTAGGGGATTAATTCAATGATAACAAAGAAAGAATGAGAGAACAATGATCACATTTATTCTGAGTTCATTTACATCCTCAGATTCCATTGATTCTGAAAGCAAAGTACAATCAATCAAATCAATGAATGAAATAGAAGATGGGGAGATGGGTTGTGTGGGCTTGAAGCCCTTAATCTAACTGTTGAGATTAATTCTAATCATCCTTCCGTTCATTCTTCCTTAAAACCCTTGAAATGTGGAGCGACGATCATCCCTTGAAATGTGGAGCGGTGATCATCCCTTGAAATGTGGAGCAATCATCCCTTGGAATGTAGAGTGGCGATCATCCCTTAAAATGTGGAACGAGTATCCCTTAAAGTGTGGAATGATTATCATACTCTACTTTCTCTCTCTCCTTTGGGAATTCCTTGATTCTCAACTTCTGAAGGTGTGGGGGTCATCTGTCTGAAGGTAAGAGTACACATGCTTAGACAGGGAATATAGAGTGCATGGGGCTTACTTTGGGATAAAGGTCATGCATTAAGACAAGTTCCACATGAAGTGGCACACCAAGCGAGGCTTCAGGACAACATAAGCCTTGGGTTAGGACAAGCATCCATGTGATGTGGCATTGGAAGCCAAGTGTTAAGACATCATTCCCTTCAAAGTGGTGCATGGGGAAGGCTTTAAGACAACAAATCAGAAGAGGCGTTGGAAAGCTTTCATCAAGACAATCTTCCTCTTAAAGTGGCGCAGGAGGGAGATGTTAAGATGTGAATTCCTCTTAAAGTGGCGCAGAGGAGTTTTTTCCAACCTCCATTGCGCGTGGGGAGGGGTATTTATAGGCCCTACTCTCTTACATAGTGGTGATCACCACCACTTTTCCCTTCACATAATGTTCATCTTCCTCTCTTAAACAACAGTGTCCACCAAGCTCTCCTTGAAATGGTGGTGTACAACCACTTCTTCATTAAAATAACACATGTGCACCCTTCTTTTACCAAAACACCCTCTTTATTGCCTTTTACCGAAATACCTAAACCACCCTTGGACACTGACTTTTACCAAAATACCTAAACTACCCCCAGATACTGATTTTCACCAAAATACCCAGAACACTCCTGGACACTAATTTTTACTAAAATACCCAAAATACCCCCAGACACTGATTTTTACCAAAATACCTAAAATACCCTCGGACACTGATTTTTACCAAAATACTCAAAATACCCCTGGACACTGATTTTTTACCAAAATACGGAGTGAATGACCTTAGGAAAGATCCACACCGTGGAATTCTCTAACCAAATGCAATGGAATATTTTTTGTGCCTCAACAGATGCCCCCTCGATCCTTCTTTGATTGATTCATGAAATCAAATGGAGGATCGATCTTCTTTTGACCAAAGAACTGAATGAACTGCAAGTGAAGGATGACTGGATGATCATGCTTGCATGGAAGACTGGATGATTGCGCTCGATCGGAAGACTGGAATGCTCGCGTTCGAACGAAAGGTTTGGATGATCACGTTCAAACGGAAGACTTGAATGCTCACGTTCGAACGAAAGATTTGAACAATCGCACTCGAATGAAAGACTTGAATGATCGCGCTCGGACAGAACACTTAAATGATTGCGCTCGAACGGAACACTTGAATGATTGCGCTCAAACGGAACACTTAAATGCCCCCTGCTAGCAGTGTCGAGCGAATGCTTCACTAGGGAGAACTATCTTGGTCATCAAAACTTGTCACCGTAATAGTTGTGGCGACTTCATCTTTGAGCAACTTTCTTTCAACACCGCTGCTCCTGCAATGGTCTCTTTGATCAACTTCACCGACTCTTTCCTTTAACTTATATCTAAGGGGTTGTTCTTTAATGCTACTCCTACCGCAACAAATTTTTCAATTATTTCCTTTATTCATGATCTCCATAACCCAAGCTTTCGAATGATAGTCTTTCCTGCCAAATTAATCAGAATTAGTATCTCAATACATTATAATTTTAGCTTCATAGAGCATTGATAATTTTGAAATATATTAAAAACTTCTCCCCTTTTTTTTTAGGCTGATTATGATATTCACTCTGTCATCGTGCTTTGCATTATATTCTTTGCTCATTATATTGCGTTTTTCGAGATTTCATCTTCAGCTCTAAAAGTTCAACCGCTAAGTCTTTTTGCTTAGTCGTTTCTAGCTTGTGCTCCTTAACATTTCTTCATAGACTTTCCTTAGATCTTTGCTGATTCTGAAAAATAGACAAGATTTCTTTTAATTTTCATTTAATAACTTTCCAAAGGACATAGAAGTTACTAATGATGATTCCGTTTGTTCTTTGTCTCAGATAACGAGAAGTTACAACATTGGCATATGAATTTCTCCACCGTGCATAAGAGATTATCAGAAAGACCAAGGCATAAATTACTTTGAAGACAGATCCTGCCCCTTTTCCAGGTCAACTTTGCATAAAGATTTCTTCAGAAGATAATATTTCCGAAGTGAAGCCTATTGATACCCTTGAAGGATAGATAATCTTTGTCGCTCCTTTAACGAATCCAAAGTATATATCTGAATCCTTATATTTTTCTGGAGACAATGATAATTCTTCACTAATTCATTCTTTACCGCCTTTGATAATCTTTCGCAATAACATTTCTTTATATCGAGAAGACAAGAGATACAAAGACCTTACGACTCTTGTCCATATATTAGCTGGCCTTAAAGACTTAAAAGTGGTGTGGTTTATTATTAATTCTAAGCTAGGAAGCTCTAGTCATTGGCAAGTTCGAGCAAGGGTTCTGACTGATCGTATGCTGGAGACCGATCGATGACATCTCTTAGGCTAATTCATGGTCTAAATATTGGGTTTAATGTGTTACTAGTATAAGTTCTATTTGCCCTACATTAGGATTTGATTGAATGGACTTGGTAGGCCAACTTATAGATTGGGGTTAAACCATCAGCCATGGAATGTCGTTCTGCAGTTGTTAATGTGGATGACTGACAAAAAGCCTTTTTCAGTAACTATATTCATTTTAAGGAGCAATTATAGTTTGCCACCAATTTCGAGCTGGCCAATTTTGGGCTTTTTAAATCATTGAAGCTTTGTAGGTCTTATGCGTAGTTGGCCATATAGGCTTGGCTAGATTGCCTTAAATGATCATTTGCCATTGCTGTCGTAAGATTTGTGTGGTTGGCCATATAGGCTTATTCCACTGCTTATTTCACTACCATGAATGGTGAATCAATAATTTATACATCGCCACTGTTGATATGTTTTGATAATGCTTATGGTTAAAATAGTGTATCAGCTCGATAATGATAACACTTTCAATAAGGTATGACATAAGATAATTTTGTATCAGCACTTGATGACAACAGCGATAGTTGCCAATTTTGGCAATAGTCATCGATGCTTTTCATTCAACTCTTTTCATTTGGCGATTGTTATTAGCGCTTCGCATTTGGTGATGACTTGATATGCTTGAAAGCCTGTATTTTATTCATATATACAAAAGAAATTCATCCTATGGTGAGAAATACATTTCAAGTTTCTTACTCACCTGTCTTACCCCCTTTTGATTTTGGAAGTATCATACCGATACCTTTCGAAATCAAAATAGCGGTCATCTCTTGAATTGGTAGGTATTGCAATGCATATCTGCAACGAATATGCTTTTTATCGCGGCTTTACATCTTTTGCCTCACTCGCTTTTTTTCATTCGAGTATTTAGGCTATGACAGCTTGATCTTGTCAATTACTGACAGTTTTCCATATGAAGCATGTTATCGTCTTTTAACGCGGATGCCCCTAGAATTTTCTTTATCGAGTTTTTGTCATTTTTTCTCCATTTTTCCCTTTCTGTCATGCTCTTTCATCACGATTTCTCCCTTATTGATCATCTTTTGTAGCTTTTTCCTGAGGGGATTACAATTTTCCATATGATGTCCAAAAATACGGTGATAATGGCAATAATCCATTCCTCTTGTATTTTCAATTTCTTCGATGTGTCTTAGCCGAGGTAATTCAATACTCTTCATAGCAAACAATTGATTCAACATAGAGAGTATATCTTTTCTTGCAAACAAATACTTCATATGATCTTTATTTTACCTGGACCTTTTCTATGTCATTATAACCACACGACCATTTCTATCTTCTTCATTGTTATCTCTTTCAACATCCTGATAATCTTCTTTATTTTCTTTTTCCGAGTGATGTTGGTTGATGTTGGTTGAAAAGTAGACACTCTTCCCATCATCTTTTCAAGAGCATAAGCCTTTGTAGCAAAATCACGAAAGGTTTTCCAATCTTTACTAATCAGGTGGTATACCAATTCTGGTCTCATGCCTTTTAAACATAGTTCTACTTGTTCTGATTCCCGCAGAGGATGTTGACATGATGCTGCCAAGTCCTTCCATCAACTGATGAATTCTTTGACGGATTCATTTTCTTCTTAGTGAATAGAGGCTAGTTCGGTCAAACTAACTTCTCAGTCCGAAGAGAAAAGTTTGATATAAAAGCAGCCTACATCTGTTCCCATGTATGAATAGATCCTGGGATTAAACCTGAATACCATCTGAAAGCTCTTCCTGTTAGAGAAGATCTGAATAATCGTAGACAATATTGAGGAATTCTAGAGAAATTTTCCATCTTTGCTATGAAATGCATCATATGCTCTTCTGATGATCCATTCCCATTAAATTTCTGAAAGTCTGGGTATTTGAAATCAGCAGGAAATGGCATATCTTCTATTTCAGGGGCATACAATGTCTGATATCGAAACCTTTTATTCTGACTTCGTTCATTCTCTAGAGGAATAGATTCGATAACCATCTGCCGAATTTCTTCCTGCATGATATTCTAAGTAATATTGGCATCGGCTCTTGAAATCTAACCACTTGCGGTTGTGGCCTTTCTACTTGTTGTTCAATGTTGTTCACGGTAGTCGCTGTCAGAATATTAGGGACTTCTTCAGCCATATGCTCATCTAGCGAAAATTGATCAGGCTGATTAATATCTGTCGACGAACTTTATGTTTCTTTATACTTCGATTGTCTTAATATTAAAGGAGGAGGTGAGCGCCTCGCTGCTGATGCTGTTGAAGAAAATGAACTATTATTGGATTTGAAACCAGCGTACTGTCGCTTCGAAGGACTAGCTGACTCAAATCGTGGCATTCTTAATGCATAAGTTTGCTTGAAATCTTTTGCAGGAGGTGCTGTGAGTGAACATTCGCTGGTTACGATCGCCTTCCCTTTATTCTTCTAAACTCGCAATGATTCTGTGGAAGATGTTTTTACAGTTATAGTTAACAGTATCAGAAGACCTTTTGGAGTGACAGGCCTTTCTGTTTTTCTTGAATGAGATGATTGTACGACTGAAGTAGGACTGTGTCTCACGACACTTCGCATAATCGACCCAGTACTTGGCGAGATGATGCTTCTTGCAGAAGTAGATTGAACTTTTCGTCTTTTGGATGTTCCTATCCTCCATCCTCCCTCATCTTACTGAGCTACTGGTGAAACAGAGATTATTCCGTCCATTACATGAAATTCCCTACTCTTGATCACAGCAGACTTTACTTTCTTTGACGCTTTCTACTTACCTGGAGACAAAAATATAAAATCACAATTAGCATATAAGTGATAAAACATTCTATCTTAGAGATGAAGGGGAGGATGTTCCCACTGAGAGTCGCCATTTTGGCATTTATACAGATGCGAAAAAGTGATAAATGTTCTCTGAATATTTTCTAAGTTATCATTGAAAAGAATCCCTAGTAGAGTCGCCAAGTTATATGTCCTAGAGGGGGGGTCAATAGGACTACACCAAATTAAATCTTTTACAACGAAATTTAAATGAATAAAGGAAAGATAACACTTTAAACAAATCAAAGTAAGGAAATGTAAAGCAACCTCAAAATTCAAGTCTTGAGAGGTTGATACAAATGTTGTTCTAAGGACAACATTGCTCAAACTGAAGAGGAATAAAAGTAAATAGCAAGAATGGAAGTCTAAACTATTACAACATTCCCCACAATGCTTGAAATGTAAATATTACAACATTCACATTCACACATACATCCCACAAACTTGAATGATTAAAGATATAAAAATAAATCACACATCCCAAAACACAAAGAATTATAGTGGTTGGCTGTGTGTACACCAACTTAAATAATAGCCACACACTTACTCCACTCGCTAATATCCTCACACAGGGATATTAGTGTTCACTATGAAAATAGGTTTTTCTCATGTTACTTAAAACCCTCACAAATGTGTCTTTCAAATGAGCTTACACAATTCAAAACCCCATACTCTGAGTTTCCGGCTCTCCTCGGATAACCAACACTTATAGATTTTTCGGCTTAATCTCAAAGAAACTAAAAACTTAAAAGATTTACACAAATGTAAAATAACCTGGATTTCTCCTTTTGTAGCACCCATAGAACCAAATCGAGTAGAAGTTCAAATATAGAAGTTCAATTGTCCAATACTCACTTTGAAATGGTTTTAAGTTCTAATTGATTTTAAATTAAATCAAGTTGGACTAGCTCTATTTGATTTTGATTCCAAGAAGTGGAATATCTCAATTCCTCTTTCAAATTAGATTGGAATGCAAAAATAAAATCAAATAAGAAAAGCTAACAAAAGAGAATTTTAAATATGTATAATGTAGCTTAGAGAAGAACACAAACTTATCTATCAAAATGATGCCTTGATTTTACTTGAATTGGATTATCAAACTCTAAAATTCGTGCTCTATTTATAGTTGTAGAAATCACATCTATGACTGGTCCTGTGGACACTACGATTGGTCATAAGTTGAACAATTTTTAAAATTTTTGAGAGCGATCAGATAAAACCGTTCCACGACTGGTCGTAGTCTGTTCACAACCGGTCGTGACACCTCCACGACTGGTTGAGACCATCCTACGACTGGTCGTGAGTCACCAGGTTTGTTCGTTGGGTCGAGCAGACTCCAGGATTGGTCATAGCTCAATCAAAAAATTCTAAAAATTTTACAACAACTTAGGACTGGTATTGAAATTTCTTGGACTGCTCAAGCCAGTTCTAAGATTAGTCGAACAGAGTCCAGGACTAGTCTAAGAACAGACCAAATACTTATAAAATAATTCAATTTGAATTATATATACAAAATGACCTACCCTAAGGTCAATCTAAGGTCATTCATACCTTAAATGTGAAGTATAGACATTGAACCTTCTTTTCTTTAGATGATGGATGATCTTTGAAGTTCATGAGGCTTGAGATCTCAACGCATGATGAAGCTTGAACTTGAGATCTTTGAAACCTTGAACTTGTAGTTCTTGAGTTGTATTTCATCTTGAGTCTTGAACAAGATCTCGTAGCTTTAAAACTCTGAAGCTTTTAGAGAAGAGAACAATGTACTTGACCTTGCATTACTTGAAGTAGATCATTGTTCTTGACTTGAAGCATTGTCCTTGTACATGTGATGTATTACCTTGAACAGATATATCAATGTGCTACACAAGATACAGATTGTGGTTTTGACACTACAAAATTGAACAATCAAGGTAACAAATAACCATTGCACTTACAATGTACTTCACGATAAACGAGTTACCAAAATGATCAATGTTTCAATGTTTTAATAAAGAACCATGCACTTATAAAAGAAAACCAGTTATAATCTGGTTAAAGAATCATGTATCAGTTATCATCAACTAGCGCACATCATCATGAATAGGCAAAACTCCTCCTTACTTTCTCCCCCTGAATAGCACACATAAATCCATAAAAAATATGCTACTACCCCACATCCATATCCATTCCATATCCATAAAAGATCAATCCAAAGAAATATTCTCCCTCTTTTTGTCATAATATGATAAAGGAAGCAAAGAAGAAATGGAAGAGGAAGACTTAACAAGAGAGTAATAAAAGAGTTAACTAGGCAAGATATGAAAGATTTATAAGCAAATTCAAAGTTCACGTATTATTAACCAATATAAACCAAAGTCAACCAAAGTCAGTCTCACAAACTGAAAGAAGGCAAAGTTGCATAAGAGTTATTACAGACTATAGGATAAAAACACCTAATCAGATCTTAAAGAAGGAGTAGGTATGGTAGGATCAAGTTGATGAAGGCCCTTGTTTAAACACCTAAGATACTTACGCATATATTTAAATTGTAAATCATGGGCAACATTCATGTTCTCTACCTTCTCCTCAAGTGCACGAAGACGAGCTCAAAATCAGATGGCTCATAGTCAGGATCATTTATAGAGTCTGATTCAATTTCATCAAAAATGTCATCCATATTGATATCATCAGGAGGAAGATCGCCACTTTCTTCTACATTCCCTGCTTCAGTTCCACCACCACCCACATCCACATTTCTAGGAGCCAGTTCCAATTTCATCTTGTTTATATTTGAATTGTTGAAAATAAGATGATGAATAGGAGCCTCTCCAACAGGCATAGCAACTAGCATGTGAATAGCTAACACAGTCATAAAATATGCAAATGGAATATCACTGTGTCCAGGATGGAGATGAAATTGAATGATAGAATGATAGATCAAAGAAGGAAGATAGACATTTGAGCCTGAAATGGCAGAATGCAAAATCCGAACCATAAAAGAAGTCAGTTCTGTTTTGTTACCAGAACGTGGATACAGATTTGAAATAAAGATTCTATGAAGAAGCCTATATCTGGGTAACAAGTACTTGGAAGGAAGTGCATTCCCCTTATGAGTCCATTGCACATCTATGTTGCATAATGCTCTAGTGAGCATGCGTTTTTCCAATTCCAAAGGTTTCTTAACTAGAGTGTGAATAGGAATACCCTCATCATTAACAGGTATGTCCATTAGACCCAAAATCAAATGATGGTCAATTTCAAATGGACCTTCTCTAGTCGCTATTGTAAACATTAAATTCTCAATCGAAAAATCAGAAATTCAAGTAAACATAGCCTGCGCAATAGACTGGTATGCTAGCCGACCCCAATGTAGGATGTTATCCCAACCTACTGATTAAAGAAGTGGAAGGAGACCAAAAGGAGCAATGTGTTCAATATGCACAAGTCGCTCAACAATAACATTGCGTAATCGTAAATCTCGCACATGTGAGGGATCATCTTCGGGTGACCGAAGATGGCGCCTTGTTAAAGGAGCCGATCTAGATGAGGAAGCACCATGGGAAGTTTTCTTTTTCCCTCTAGCATCCATTTGCAACAAGAAAATCAAAGAAGCCAGGAGTTGCAAAAAGATGTGGAATGGGTTTTCTCAAAAATATATTTGGGTAAAGAAAACCCCAAAATCTTTAAGAAAACTTGAAATCAAGAACTCCAAGGAAGAAAATGAAGTGATATGCATTTAAATCTATAAGGAAAATGAAAATAATGGACTAACCTTGAAGAATCAAGAAGTTGGGTACTACTAGTCGTGCTACGGCCTATTGGAGAAGAAGGAGGAAATGAGGAAGAAGGGGTTTTTTCCCAAATTAAAAAGGTCCAGCACGCTACACAACTGGTTGTGGGTCGTCCTCGACCGGTCGTGCCACGACTGGTCGAGTACGTCCTCGACTGGTCGTGCAAAGACAAAAACATTCATTTTTCACATAATTCTGAAGTTTAAAATTATAATTTAATAAATATATAAACTATAATACAGAAATGCAAGAATAATCCATTTAAATTGCACATACCAAGATCAAATTTCAAACGGTTTAGTGAAAATGTCAACAAGTTGAGTCTTTATTGGAATGTAATCCAAAGAAATTATTTTTTCTTCCACTAATTCACGAATGTAATGATATCTAATGTCAATGTGCTTAGTTCGTGAATGTTGAATTGGATTTTTAGATATATTTATCGCACTGGAATTATCACAATATAAAACCATTGAATCTGTACAATTTCATAATCACTTAACATTCTATTCATCCATACAAGTGAGTACATGCATTTCCATTGCGATGTATTCACCTCGGCGATTGAGAGCGATAGAACTTTGCTTCTTGCTAAACCAAGAAACTAAACAATTTTAGATATAAAAACAACCACCACTAGTTGATTTCCTATAATCGATATTTCCAGCCCAATCGGCATCGGTTACCAGCCAATTGAACACTAGTATCATATGGATACCGAAGACCCAAATTAGCTTAACTTGCGACATATCACATAATCTTCTTAACAGCAGTTATATGGGACTCTTTAGGATCAAATTGGTATCTAGCGCAAATTCCAACGCTAAAAGCAATATCAGGTCTACTTGCAGTTAAATAAAGTAACTTGTCAATCATACTATGATATAATTTAGGATCTACATTTTTACCTGTAGAGTCTTTTGAGAGTCTTAATGTTATACTTATAGGAGTATCAAAATTTTTCCCATTCTCAAATCCGAACTTTTTAATTAAGTTCAAAGCATATTTGGTTTGAGAAATAAAAATACCATCAGATTGTTGTTTTACTTGCAACCCTAGAAAATAATTCAATTCCCCAACCATGCTCATTTCGAACTTAGATTTCATTAAATCTGCAAACTCAACAGTCATGTTAGTATAAGTAGATCCATAAATAATATCATCAACATAAATTTGCACAATTAAGATACGATCGTTATGTTTCTTAACAAAAAGAGTCTTATCAACACTTCCCATTAGAAAATTATGACTTAGTAGAAACTAAGTAAATTTTTCGTACCATGCCCTAGGAGCTTGTTTCAAACTGTAGAGAGCCTTTTTTAGGCGATAGACATGATCAGCATTCTTAGGGTCTTCAAAACCCGTTGGTTGTTCAATATAAACTTCTTCATGCAGATCGCCATTTAAGAAATCACTCTTTACATCCATTTGATAAATTTTGAATTTTCTAAAGCAAGTAATGGATATAAATAGTTTGATTGATTCAAGACGAGCTACAAGGCCAAAGGTTTCATCATAATCAATGCCTTCAATTTGAGTGTACCCTTGTACAACCAGTTTAGCCTTGTTTTTAATTATATTACCAAGTTCATTAGACTTATTTTTGAAAATCCACTTAGTTCCGATAATATGTTTATCTTTAGGTCTAGGAACAAGATACCAAACATCATTTCTCACAAAATGGTTAAGCTCTTTTTGCATTGTAACAATCCAGTGTTTGTTAGTAAGAGCATCTTTTACGTTAGCCCGTTCTATCTGAGATGTAAAGCACACGTAATTATATATATCTTCTAGTTGTTTACGAGTGTATACACCAGTGAGAGGGTTTCCAAGAATCTGAGTGGTTGGATGATCTTTAACAGTCCTCGGTTCAGAGTTATTTTGACTTGATGAAGTATCTGGTTTGTCAATTAAAAGAACTTCATCATTATCTGAACTTGAGACAGGTGTATTCAAGTGATCATCAATGACCACATTGATAGACTCTTGAATAACATCGGTCCTCTTATTCAGTACTCAATATGCTTGACTGTTCAAGGAATATCCTAAAAAGATACCTTCATTACTTTTAATGTCAAACTTACCCAGATTTTCACGGTCACGTAAAATATAACACTTGCTGCCAAAAACTCGAAAGTATTTGACAGTAGGCTTCTTATTGAACCATATTTCATAAGCTGTCTTATAGTTTGATTTTACTTATATAAACCCTATTGATTATATAGCATGCAGAATTATGGCTTTGACCCAAAGATTTTTAGATTCAACATTACATTTGTCATTTCTTTAAGCACTCTATTTTTTCTTTCAACAATTCCATTTTGTTGTAGAGTTTTAGGTGCAGAGAATTCATATGATATTCTCTGATCGCAACAGAATTTGTCAAAACTGCGATTCTCAAATTCTGATCCATGATCACTACGGATCTTACAGACTTGAGAACCTTTTTCCGTTTGGATTCGTTTGAGAACTCTTTTCACTTCATCAAGGGTTTCTGATTTATCCCTTAAGAAGGTTACCCAAGTGAATCTGGTATAGTCATCTACAATTACCAATATATATCTTTACCACCTCGACTCTCCAGTCTGGTTGGTCCTATAAGATCCATATGGAGAAGCTCGAGCAGTTTTGATGTGGCATTGGAGTTCACCTTTTTATGAGTACTCCTAGTTTGTTTGCTAATCTGGCATTCGCCACATATTTCATTTACTTTCTGTAATTTAGGTACTCCTCTTATCAATTCTCTTTTGCTCAATCTATATAGATTACGGTAGTGTACATGTCTAAGACGTTTATGCCATAAATCAGTCTCATCGGTATGGACAATGTAACAGGATTGATTAGATGAGCTAGAATCACTAATAATATAGCAGTTTTCAAAAGTTCTATGACTAGTTAATATTACAGAACCCTTTTTGTTAAAAATTTCATAACCTTGGTTAGTAAATTTTACGCTATGATTTTTATCGCATATTTGAGATATGCTTAACAGATTATGTTTAACCCTTTAACATATAACACATTCTCAAATAAGGGAAGGTTAAAGAGTTGAACCATACATTGGTCAATAATCCTACAATTGCTACCATCACCAAATGTGACTGAACCATTAGCCATGTCTTTAAGATCGGTGAATAGACCTTTATCATCAGTCATATGCCTTGAGCATCCACTGTTTAAGTACCACTTTGAGTGACTTGTAGCTTTGAAAGCCAGGTGGGCAACTAAGTAAATAACCTTAGGAACCCATTTCATAACTGTTTTGGGTTTAGGAGTATAGTTGGTCTTCTTATGTTCGTAGTTGTTGTAAGAATGACCCACTAAGTTAGATTTTTGGAGCTCCTTAAGCAAATCAACTATTTTTTCAGCTAAAGGGTTTCGGTTCTAATTATTATAGTTGATATGGTTACTTTTAGGTTTAAAAGATTGAAATGTTTTAGTATTTTTAGAAAACTTTTTATTAGAACTTTTCTCTTTTGAGTTTGAGGACTCTCCATTTACAAACTTAGGAGTATTCTTCTGTTTAGGAAGAATATCTCTATCATAGCCCAAACCGGATCCGTTGCTACATTTTCTTGATCCAGATAAAAGTTTTTCTAATTTTGGATCACCTTGGGCATACTTCCATGTATCCTTTAAACTCAAAAGAGAAGAAACTTCAAGTTTAAGTTTTTCATTTTTAGATTTCAGATTTTCAATCTGGGAGGTTTTGAATTCTAAATCGCATTTGCATTTTTCAAAACAATCTGAAATATGGGATTTTTCTAAATTAAGAGATTCAAAATTTTCTTTAGGCTTTGAAAACTTTTCTTTTTGAAGTTTTAATTTAATAACAATTTTACAACTTTCCTTGTAAAGGGCATTATAGGCATCTTGAAGATATTCTTCATTTTTGTGATCACTATTCAGATTTTCTTCACTAGTTAAATCATCGTTATCTGAAAAAGTGAACTTGGCTAGAGTCATAAGGGCTTTGACTTCATTGCCTGACTCGGTTTCAGAATCTTCTGATTCAGGAAGCTTCAGAACCGGAAGATTCATCCTAAGTAGCAAACATACTCTTCTTTTTAGGTTTATCCTTTTTAAGACACTTATTTGCCAAATGCCCATATTGTTGGCAGTTATAACATTGACTGTCATTTAATAATTTTTAATTTTTAGATTTAGATCTTTTCTTATCATTAGCTTTTTGAAAATCAACCCTCTTTTTACTTCTGAAAATTTTGTAAAACTTTTTCGCTAGAAGGGCCATATCATCTTCTGAGTTTTCTAAATCAGAATTGCTATTATTTTCTTGAGAAACACTTTTAGAAGATTTAAGGGTAATAGATTTACCTTTAGGAGCTTTAAAATTTAACTCATAGGTTTGTAAAGACCCAACTAATTCTTATACCCTCATATTATCCATATCACGAAGTTCCTAGATCATAGTTACCTTAAAATTGAACCGTTCAAGAAGTGAGCGCAGTATCTTTGCACATAGTTTACTTTCAGGGATTTTGTCACCAAGACCCCACATAGAGTTCACAATGTCATTTAATCTAGTATAAAAGTCCATAAACATTTCATTTTCTTCCATATGTATTTCCTCAAATTTGGTTGTGAGGATTTGGACTTTAGATTTCTTGACAATTGATGTTCCCTCGTGTGTCATTTCTAAAATATCCCAGGCTTGCTTTACAGAATCACAAGATATAATTCTTTTGAATTCATCCGGTGATAGTGCGCAAGTGATTGCATTTAGTGCTTTTGCATTTGCACTGCTCTCACTTTTTTGAAGTGTGGTCCAAGAAAAATAAGGTGTTACTCTCATTGATTTTGATCCATCGATACCAGTTACTTCAGTGGTAGGAGGGGTCCATTCAGTCACTGTGGCTTGTCACACACTCTCATCCATGGATTTTAAGAAAATTCTCATCTTAGCTTTCCAATAGGCATAATTGGAGCCATTAAATGGAGGAAGCCTAATGACTGAAAGGTTATCAAAATATGACATCTTATAAATAGCTTAGATCGATTAGCTCAGGAAATAAATCCAAAAATATAACAATTAAGGTGAGCTATTAAGCTTTGATACCACTTGAAAAGGCCTAGCTATGAGTACTAGAGGGGGGGTGAATAGGACTATGCCAAATTAAAATGATAATAGCGGAATTTAAATGAATAAAGGAAAGATAGCACCTTAAGCAATTCACAATACGGAAATGTAAAGCAACCTCAAAATTCAAGTCTTGAGAGGTTAATACAAATGTTGTTCTAAGGACAACCTTGCACCATAAAAACCAAGGGTTTATGGCAGGACAACCTTACTAGAATGGTTTAAGTATCAATATCTCAAACCGAAGAGGAATAAAAGTAAATAGCAAGAATGGAAGTCTAAACTATTACAACATTTCCCACAATGCTTAAAATAAAAATATTACAACATTCACATCCACACATACATCCCACAACTTTAAATGATAAAAGATATAAAAAATAAATCACACATCCACAAAACACAAAGAGTTATAGTGGTTCGTCTATGTGTTCACCAACCATTAAACAATAACGACATAGCTTGCTACTCCACTCCTATATCCTCACACAGGGGATATTAGCATTCACTATGAAAATAGGTTTCTCAGGTTCACCTAAAACCCTCACAATTGTGTCTTTCAAATGGGCTTACACAATTCAAAAACCCCACACTCTGAGTTTTCTAGCTCTCCTCAAATAACCAACACTTAGAGATTTTTCCGGCTTAATCTCAAAGAAACCAAAAACTTAGAAGATTTACACAAATGTTAAATACCTGGATTTCTCTTTTTGTAGCAGCCAGAACTAAGTCGGAGTAGAAGTTCGAATAGAAGTTCAATGTCTAATACTCACATATGAAATGGTTTTAGGTTCTATATTGATTTTAAATTAAATCAAGTTGGGCTAACTCTATTTGATTTTGATTCCAAGAAGTGGAATATCACATTTCTCTTTCAAATCAGATTGGAATGCAGAAACAAAATCAAATATAAAAAGCTAACAAAAGAGAATATTAAATATGCACAATGTAGCTTAAAAAGAACACAAACTTATATCTTAAAGTGATGCCTTGATTTTACTTTAATTTGATATCAAACTCTGAAATTCGTCTTGCAGAAATCGCATATACGACTGATCCTGTGAATACTACGACTGGTCGTAGGACGAACTGCATTTTGAAATTTTAAGTGCGGTTGGATAAAATCATTCCACGACTGGTCGTAGGCCTCGCACGACCGGTAGTGACACCTCCACAACTGGTCGTGAGGCACTAGGTTTGTTCATTATAGTTTGAGTCGAAGATCCTGGACTGGTCATGAATGAGTCGTGCACTATTCACACGACCAGTCGAGCAAACTCCACGACTAGTCATAGCTTAAAAAATTCTAAAAATTTGCAACAACTTAGGACTGGTCTTGAAATTTCTTGGACTGGTCAAACCAGTTCTAGGACTAGTCGAATAAAGTCCAGGACTAGTCTAAGAACAGACCAAACACTTATAAAATGATTTAATCTGAATTATGTATACAAAATGACCTACCTTAAGGTCAATCTAAGGTCATTCATACCTTAAATGTGAAGTATGGACATTGAACTTCATTTCTTTAGATGATGGATGATCTTTGAAGTTCATGAGACTTGAGATCTCGGCACATGATGAAGCTTGAACTTGAGATCTTTGAAACCTTGAACTTATAGTTCTTAAGTTATATTTCACCTTGAGTCTTGAACAAAATCTTGTAACTTTAAAACTCTGAAGCTTTAGAGAAGGTAAAATGTACTTGACCTTGCATTACTTGAAGTAGATGATTGTTCTTGACTTGAAGCATTGTCCTTGTACATGTGATGCATTGCCTTGAACAGATATGTCAATGTGCTACACAAGACACAGATTGCGGTTTTGACACTATAAAATTTAACAATCAAGGTAACAAATAACCATTGCACTTACAAATAAGCGTTCGAAATACCGAGCCCTCTGCACTTGCCTCGGAACTTATCATTGTTGAACTGTTTGTCATTATCAGAGACAATCGTGTGCAGGATCCTTAACTTGCGGGCTGAAACCCTTGATCTGACCATTGAGATCAATTACGATCATCCATCCATTCGTTCTTCCTTGATTTGACCGTTGAGATCAATTTTGATCATCTTTCTGTTGGAGCGATGATCATCCCTTGAAATGTGGAGCGGTTACCATCCCTTGAAATGTGGAGAGATCACCATCCCTTGAAATGTGGAGTGATCTCTTAAATTGTGGAGAGGCGATCATCCCTTGAAATGTGGAGCGGTGAACTCAAATTGTATGGACCTTCCATCATACTCTCCTTTCTCTCTCTTCTCTATGAATTCCTTGATACTCAAATTCTAAAGATGTGGGGGCCATCTGTCTAAAGGCAGAAGTATACAAGTTTAAACAAGGAACATGGAGTGCATGAAGTTTACTTTGGGACAAAGGGCTTCCATCAAGACAAAGTCCACATGGAGTGACACATAGGCAATCTGTTAAGACAACATAAGCCTTGTCTCAGGACAATCCTCCATGGGGAGTGGCCTTGGAGGAGAGCTTTAAGACATGCTTCCTCATGAAGTGGCGCACAAGCCATATCTTAAGACAAGTACTCATTAGGAAGTGGCATTGGAGGAGAGCTTTAGGACAAAGCTCCATTCAAAATGGCGTTGGAACTTTGTATCAGGACATGAATCCATATGAAGTGGCGTTGGACTATTCAAAAGCCTAGTGTTAAGTCAATATTTCTTTCCAAATGACGCTTAAAGCCAAGCATTAAGGCAAGACTCCATGCTAAGTGGCGTTGAGGCTAGCTTTCAGGACAGTTGTGTCCACCAAGCTCTCCTTTAAATGGTGGTGTACAACAACTTCTTCATTAAAATGACACATGTGCACTCTTTTTACCAAAACACCCTCTTTACTACCTTTCACTAAAATACCTAAACTACCCCTGGATAATGATTTTCACCAAAATACCTAAACTACCCCAGAGACATTGATTTTTACCAAAATACCTAAACTACCACCGGCAGATTTTCACCAAAATACCTAAACTACCCCGGACATCTGATTTTCACCAAAATACCCAAAATACCCTCGGAGATTTTTACCAAAATACGTAAAATACCCTAGAGACTGATTTTTACCAAAATGCCTAAAATACCCCCGGTTACTAAAATACCCAAAATACCCCAGATTGATTTTCACCAAAATATGGATTGCACAACCCGGAAAAGATCCGTATCATGGACTTCTCTGACCACTGTAATGAGATATTTTTTGTGTCTCAACAGAGTGAGCGGCACTCGCCTCGGACGGAGGCACGAGTGCGGTTGATGGAGCTGGAGCCTTTGTAACCAGAACAACAGGCTGAGAAGGGGAAATCGACGGGGGAGCAACCAAAGGAACAGGCTGAATCGGGACCTCAGGAATCGGATCCTCTAAGATGGGAGCTTGATGCACTCGATTCGAACGGGTCACTGAAGCAGGATGAGGACCACGGCCAGGGGCACCATGATCATGGACACCACGGCCACGAGTGCCCCACTTAGGTGGCATCGTCTACAGAAGAAAGAAGGACGACGACGCATAAGGTTAAAATATTATAGGCTCAAACGAAAGGAAGGTCCTCGAGACACTACTTTCCTAGGCTTGCAGTAGATATGTGATGTTATCCCAAGTTATTCCGAGATTACTTGTTATGCTCTAATACTAACTCTGTCACACCCTAAACTCGGTAACTAGACTCACAAGGAACTCGATAGCAGGTTCTAGTCGCAACAACATCCATAGTACCCCGCTCTTGGCTCTTGAGATAGGTTCCGATCCTGGGATCCTACAAGGAAAATTTTCATAACAGTATATTCATTACAATGCGAGCATACCTAAGATCACAGAAAGTATATTCGAGAAATAACAAAGGCACATATCACAAAATCTACTATAAATTTGAGCTTTAATATAATGCTAAAAGGAAATACATTTATTGACAAGAAGAAGGAAGAAGATCCGCAACACTAGGGGTCCTCGGCGCAACTCCTATCTAAGCTCTGCTGCTAAGACGCCGACCTAGGATCTTCCTTCATGCATCAATCATGCATAAGCTTATAGAAAGCTTAGAGGGTGGTGAAAGTATGGGACAATAGGTGCGTAGAAGAATGATAGGAGATATAGAAGGGAAATATGATCAATGCCAATAGCACTAGCCTTACCAAGGATAAGCCATGAATGTACGAAGCCATACCAAGGCTATGCAATGCAACAAGTCTTATACTAACACCAATGCAATGTGAAGTACTTGCTACACTCTCTAAAAATAGCAGTAGCAAGACGATATGCTACCATACCCACTCGATCTAGAATCTGGAATGGGACAATGAATCTCAGCGTAAGCTTCCCTTTCTTACTAAATAGAAGGACTTTCTTCATTGGGGAGACCTTAAGGAATACATGGTCCCCAACTTCAAAATCCAACTGTCATTGTCGGGTATCAGCGTAACTCTTCTATCTGCCCTGTGCTACAAGAAGTTGACGCCTGATAATATCAATCATTTCTAAGGTTACCTAAACTAAATCTAGCCAATTAGGCACTTCTCGCCAACTTTCGCCCAACAATGTGGTGCTCGACATGGGCGTCCATACAATGCTTCGTAGGGAGCCATGCCACTGCTCGCTTGGAAGCTCTTGTTATAAGCAAACTCAGCATAGGGAAGACAGTCATCCCAACTATCCTTGAAATCAAGCATACAAGCTCGCAACATATCTTCTAGTATATGATTTACCATTCTGTCTGCCCATCAGTTTGTGGGTGGAACGCAGTACTGAACTGCGGTTGCACTCCCATTGCTTCTTGGATTCGAGTCCAGAAAATGGACGTGAATCACGTGTCTCGATCCGACACAATCTCCATAGGCACTCCATACAGCGGCACAATCTCTTTGATGTATACCTTGGCTAAATCATCTGCTGAGTTTGGAACTCTAATCAGGAGGAAATGAACTGATTTCATCAATCAGTTGACAATCACCCAAATGGAGTCATGTCCCTTCCTCTTCTTTGGTAACCTGGAAATGAAATCAATAGATATGAAGTCCAATTTCCATTCAGCTATAGGCATGGGCTGAAGTAAACTAGGAGGTCGGTGATGCTCAGCCTTGACCTGCTGGCACGTGAGATAACAAGATACATAATCTGCTATGTGGGCCTTCATATTGTCCCACCAGTACTAACGCTTCATGTCTATATACATCTTCATACTGCCGGGATGCCTTGCAATCCTTGAATTGTGAGCGGCGTCCAGGAGTTCCTTTCTTAAGTTATGGAGATTCAGGATGCATAGGTGGCCGCGACATCTTAAACCTCCATCTAAACCAATTCTCCATTTGGACTCTTCACTATCACTTGCTCATCTCTCTCATTTTCACTAATAGCTCATCTTCTTTCTAAGCCACAATGATTCGGTCATCAATAAGTGGTTGGATACGTGGATATGTGCGATGCTCTCGAACGGCTCCTCTACTATAAGCTTTTTTTTGAAGTCTCACACAAACTCTACCATATTCCATTCTTCTATCATTAGCGGAGCTATAAATTCTATTGTCTTCTTGCGGCTCAACGCATCTGTCACAAGGTTTGCCTTGCTAGGATGGTAGGAGACCTCAAACTTGAAGTCCTTCAAGGTTTCCATCCAACGTCATTACCTCATATTCAGGTCTCTATGTGTGAATATGTAGTTGAGGCTCTTGTGGTCGCAAAAGAGCTCGAACTCTTCTCCGTAGAGGTAATGTCTCGAGAGCTTTAATGCAAGATAACTGTTACCAATTTTAGGTCATGCATGGGTTAGTTTTCTTCATGTGCTTCCTTAACTATGTCGCAAAGCATAGGTATCACTTTGTCCTTCCTTCGCATAAGAACACATCCCAAACCAACACGGGATGCGTCGGTGTATATAGTATATTTGACCCCTTGCTCTGGCAATACTAGCACGGTTGTGGGACGTCATCTTGTCCTTTAATTCCTAAAGGCTAGTTCTACTTTCTCATTTCAAGCAAACTTAAGATCTTTTTGAGTGAGTTGTGATAATGATCGGCTATCTTGGAAAAATCTTTAATGAAATGATGATAGTAGCTAGCAAGTCCAAAAAAACTCCTCACTTCTATAACCAAACCGGGCTGCTCCAAGTCCTGAACTGCGATCACCTTAGCAAGGTCCACGAAATACCTTCCTTGGATACTACGTGCCTAGAAACTTGACTTCTTCCTTCCAGAAGTCACATTTCGATGACTTGGCAAATAACTGGTTCTCCTTGAGAGTATCAAAGACTGCGCAAGTGCTCTTCATGATCCTTTTGGCTCTTGGAGTACATAAAAATGTCATATATAAATATGATGACGAACCGGTATAGATACGGCCAAACACCCGGTTCATGAGGTCTATGAACACGGCTGGTGTTTGTGTGTCCAAATGACATCACAAGGAATTCATAGTGCCCAAAACTGGTTCTCGAATGTTGTTTTGCATGTATTCATCCCCGATGCGCAATCGATGATATCTAGATTGTAAATCTATCTTGGAGAAATACTATGCCCCTTTCAATTGATCGAATAGATCATCTATCCTAGGCAAAGGATACTTATTCTTCACTGTCACTTGGTTCAACTGTAATAATCAATACACAATCGCGGCGATCCTTCTTTCTTCTTTACAAACAATACGGGCGCTCCCCAAGGGGACATGTTAGGCCGTATGAAACCTGAATCCAACAGATTATCAATCTGTCTCCTCAATTCCTCTATTTTACATAGAGGCATGCGATACGTAAATAAAGAAATAGGTGTCGTACTAGGCACAAGGTCGATAGTAAAATCGATCTCGCGCTGAGGAGGTAGTCCAGGTATTGTCCTGAATATGTCCGTGAAATCTTGGACTATAGGCGTGTCCCCAAGTGTCGGACCATCAACATTTTCCAATGAGGAAGCGTAACAACTTATGCGGTAGGGCCAACTGACCTGAATTAGGAAAGTAAAGGTCGTGCCCTCAGGTCTATGGGCTATCACCATTCTGGTATCGCAGTCGATCTCTACCTTCATTTCGGTGAGACAATCCATGCCGAGGATGACATCGTAATGATATAGCGGGGTGACAATCAGGTCAATGCATACTGTTCTGCTTCCTAAGTCTATCGGGCAATCTTTACAAAGTTTAGTAGTGTCGGAGAAGGTCCCTATTACGGTAAGGACTCTCACCCCAACCATAGGGGTAGTGTTCAACCCTAAATGCTTGACCGTAGAGCATGATACTATCGATATAGTGGACCTGGTATCCACAAACAGGAATGTAGGTGTACCTTGAATATGGGCAGTGACTTCAAAGGCCAAAGGTGTTGCAGCTGCTGACTCGAATGCTTCAGCTGCCAGTGCATGTACACGTGCCTGTTGAGAACGATTGAGTTGCACTGTCATAGGTCGTTGAGGCGGCCTATTTTGGGTATAGGTGGTCTGAAAAATGGCTATGCTGGCAGTGCCGATCACAAAGGTGGAGCTAATATAACTTGCGGCGACTGGCGGTTGATCTTCTGAGGCGGCGTAAAATCATTGTCCCTCATCTTAGTAAAGCAATAGGCGTCTGTATGGCCCATCTTCTTATAGTAAGTGCACTATATATCTGATCACCTCAGCTAGGTCGGTGGAGCCATAAGCCTGAGAGGTGAATCGGCATGTGGCCTCTTACCGAGGAATGGTCAGTTTGGTAAGTCCGGTCAAGGCCTCGGGCCCATGGGCATATGTGTATGGGAAACTCTATCTCCATCCTACTCGGCTCACGGGGACATGTTCACTAGCTCGGCATGGTTGGGAATGCTAGGGCAACACATCTTCGTGCGGATATCGGGCCACACCTCAAAAAATCATCGCATCTTCATCGGCTCATCTGCTAGGATCAAAGGAGCATATCTAGATAGCTCCATAAACCTGTTCTTGTACTCTGCCACTGTCATCCCTTCATGTTGGAGGTGAAGAAACTCACCTTCCTTTTCATTACGGTAAGTGAGGAGGAAATACTTCCTCATGAAAGCGTGTCTCAAATGCATCCGAGGTCCACACGTGTCCTGTGAGAACCTGTTCATAAGATGTTGTCCCACCATAAACTAGCCTCATTCTCGAACATATAGGTGACTAACTCAACTTGCTCTGCCTCAGTGCAATGCAGCGGGGCTTCAACATCTTAGAGATGCGATCTAGCCGATTTCGGCCTCCTTTGCTGTGGGTGCCCGCAAGATGGGAGGTCGGAAGTGGTGGAAGCATTCAAATAGACCACGGGTATTCATATTTCCCAGTGCACAGGTGGTGTAGGGGCCATACTCATGTTACGGACAATGGCCCCTTCAATAGTGGCCCAAACTTGCTGCTGTTGTACATTAGGAGTATCATCTACTCCAACCTATCGGGAGGAGGAGCCGACTGAGGTATGTGTGGCGTCGATGTGGACACATGGTTCCTGTTCTAGAACCGGTGGTGCAAAAGGTGTTGGCCCATTAGTGGGGCCGGTGGCCGGCTGTGAATCTGGCAGTCTCAAAGGGCCCAAGCTAGGGTCCGTATGGCTATCGCTTGGGGAGGTGCCCCGTCAATCTGCCAAGTGCGAGATGTGCAGTGCTCCGAGTGTTCTTAGGGAGCATTCCCTATATATAACATATGGTACACATGTGTAAGATTTTGAATAACAATACTTAATTTTCCAAGCACTCTACACATTCCAAATCAAAAGAAGCTTCATGCATTTCATTTAACCAAAAATTGTCACGATACATGAGATGTAGTATTACATGAATCATGACAGAAGATGCATGAGAGCTAATTTAACAAAAGCTTTAAACACTTAGCACGCTAACATCCAACTAAGCCTACCAAGGCTATTATAAAGGAAAACAAGAAACAAGGGAAACCCAAAGACGACTACAACATATGACTAGTCGTCCAACTCTGCTGAGGGTGGAGGTGCACCCTTATCCTGCATACAGCCCAGGAGGGCCTTCAGAGTGCGAGACATCCTCTTGAATTTTCATTTTAGGTAGGCCTGATTCTCTTTGACCTCTTGTCTCAGGGCGGCCTAGTTTTCTTCGATCTGAGCCATACGAACTTCTAAGGTGGCCCGATCACGGAGGTCTTCCTTTGTAGTAGGAGGTCCCCCATCAGAGTCTTGGGCCTCCTCCTCTTCTTCCTCACTTCCTTCTTTTATTTTATTTTCTTCCTCTCTTCACTACTTCCTTCCTCTTCACTGTCTTCTTCTATCTCATCCCAACTCATCGAGTCGGGCTTGACGTTGTTACGGGCCAATTCCCATGTTGTTGAGCGTAGTGTCATTAATGAAGTGGATCGGCGCAAGCTCATCCATGTTAAGTTTGTAGCCGAAATTACGAGCAATCTTGCATATAAGTCGGCCGAATGGGAGTGAAGTATCTCTCCTAACAAAGCGTGCGGTCTAGATTATCTATAGTAGGGCGAATGCAGGCAGGCACAACTTGTTTCCCTGCCTAGCTCTGTACAGGAAGCTCACCATCAAACGAGTGCATTCGGTACGGTTGCTCCACCTAGGATACACATTGTACGTGAATATGTATTGGAGTAAGCGAAAGTCTGCCGTCATCTTGGTCAATGGGAGGCAATTGCCTTGCTTCCAGTGAACCAGTCGGCCACAAAAAAACCGCGTGCGACGATCTCTTTCTTGCACACTAGTGAGATGAGATTCACTAGCATGTACCTCGCCACATTCAATTCCTATAATTCGGGCCATCACATACATCGACTATGGCTTCCCGCCTTCCCACGTGAATAGTGAACTATAGAGGCTTCAGTAGTGGATCCCGTATGTGAGCGTAGAAGGCTTGGACAATGCTTTTACACGCATGAGACTTGCCTTCAAATATGGGACCCCACCCGGATTCCAACAGGAGGTCCATCACCGGATATAGCCCAAATAGCCTTTCATCAATATATACTTCAAACACAATTTTACGGCCACGAAACTTACCTAGTCCGATGCCCGACAGTAGAGATCTTTCGAGCGGAATTTGAGGATCGAGATCCTGCTTCGTCCTTCGCTCTCACTCTATGCTAGCGCTAGCCTCGGCGCTTGTCTGCTTCCTTGAACGGGTAGGGCGGCTAGGGCCGGCTTCTTCCGCGGATGCCCTCTTCTTTTCCATGAGGGAAAGGAGTGCGGAGATGGAGAAAATAGTGATGACAAGCTCAAAAAGAGCCATGGAATTGGAAAAGAATGAGAATAGGGTAGCCGTGGGAAGTATGAGAGTTATGAGACACAAAAATGTAGGCTTTGTGCTCAAATGAGTAGGAATAGGGAAGATGGGGAGTTGTATGAGATGAGTTTGAGGAAAATGGTGGAAGATATTGGATATGGAAGAAGATGAAGCTTGGTGTGTATGGAAGGGAGATTTGGAAGAGAAAATCAGATTTTAGAGGGGTTTGGAGGGTTTGGAAGCTTGGAATGGGAGACATGAAGCAAAAGGGAAGAAATGGAGTGGCCCCACCCATGTGGGTGAGGGCAAGCCCACTGTGCGGCTTGCCACGGCCGAGACCGGCGGCCCGCCGTAGTCGTGGTGGTGCTACCGCGGTCCCTTAGACTGTGGACGGTGCCACCGCCCTAGGGTGATGGCCACCCCCCTCCCGAGGTGGCGGAAACATGCGGGGACTGGGTCCCACCGTATTTTACGGTTTGGGGTCCTATGCCCATGAGATATATTTTCTTACCCCATTTCACACATATTCATGTCTTTTGGCATGTTTTGAGTTTAGAATTTGCCAACTAATAGCGTTTGACAGCCTAGGAAGGAATTGAGATCATTTTACATGGTCTCGGTCGCGTACGGGCTATATTCAATGGTCACTCTCGCCCGTTGGTGAAACTTGGGATCCTACGACCGTTTCTATATTTTATTGCTCCCTCTTAAGTCGAAGTACATTAGTGTGTGTCGTGTTACCATAACCCAAGTCCAGTTTAATCCAAATCATGCTCTGATACCAACTTGTAACCCCCTAAAAATTAAGGGTCGAGCAAAGCTCAACTCCCAAGTTCCAACGCATCACTTATGCAACATAGATAATGATGTCTAAATATTATCCATATTAGTGCATTAAACATTAGTGGGATCACACTAAAATAAAATATCATACTCTAGAGATGATTAAATTTAGCAAGCAGAAGACTTTGATAGATATATAAAGTATATAAGTGTTTCTCAACCCCCAGGAGTATGAGTATGATACCAGGCTGAATATATACATGTATTTTTTCAAAGTTTACAAAATCTCAAAGTGTAAGTATTCAACTAATCCATAACCCTATAATCCCGTGACACAACTCTAGGTCTACACAGACCCACTTTGAGAGCTGAATGTAGGAGAACTCCTCATCTAAGAAATCCGCTCCATCGCGTAAGCCTCATCGGAACCTGCATCTAAATCGGAGTCTAGTTGGTGTTTTAAAACATTGTACCAGAGTGGGAGTGGGTGATCAACTCAGTGGTACTATAAGGTAAAAGTTAACATGTTATCAATTCAATCAAGTAGTAATAATAAAGCAATACAGCAATCACTTCCTAATTACTCTTGTTAATGTAAGAATGATATGTAGTAATGATGCATGCCCTCACCTACACTCCCTCAGCGACTTCATCTCCTAATCAAGCATGGCAAACTCCCTAAACGTGTGCTTCCTCGCCAAAGCACATGCAATACGGTGCATGGTAGTGTTAGCCAAGTATTTGATTAGGCTTATTCATACAGTAGATTCGGGAAGCTAAGGTACCTTCCTTTATATCACTTACCAAAATAAGGATGGATCTAGGGTCGTCAATCCTAGTTATTCATATACGATAGGCAAGTTGTAGGGCATCACCCCTGATGAAAGCAGTAAATAGGCAAGTTCATGAGTTTACACTCGAGGTAACTACGGAGAGGCTCGTCACGTCAGCGTAGGCCTAGTTTATACTCGATGTCACTACAGAAAGGCTCGTCACCGTAGCGTAGGCCGACAGCTTGAATACTGTGTCCCATACCACCGTATTCAGCTCATGAGTTTGGGTTGCTCACTGGTTAATACGGGGAGGCTCGTCACCCCAGCGTAGGCCGACAACTTGACCACGTTGTCCCATACCACCATGCCCGACTCATGAGTCTTAGCGGATTGTGGTACTATGGTTGAAACGGATTTTTGGTAAGCGGTACCTTAGATTCAAGCAGTAGCATCCATACATGGTAAACACACAATAGGCCAATTGGGTTATATGACAAGTTCGATTGGCACGAGCGCATGCTGAGGTAATCGACATAGACTGCATAAGCACTCCATGTGGCATAACTACTATCGACAATCACCATACGGTTCGGATTCGTCGAAGTATCTAATGTGGCGAAACTAGTTCGACCACTCAAACGGGAACCGTTACCGATTGCCTGGATTACTTAGTAGTCTCAATCATACTCAAATGCACTAAGTAGTCACATATGTTATTCATAACAATATTTAACAAACAATTTAAGCAAAATTTTCATCTGAGCATTTTATCAAACACATAGAACATGTTACTATACATATGCATTTCATCCATGAATCAGATAGTAGTAATTTATATTACATGAAGGAAATTATAGATATGGATAAGGTAGTTGAGAATCCTATCTTAACACCCTCATTAGAAGCGATTCAACAAACACTTTCTCATTCAGACATTTTGTCAAACACTTATATTACAAATTACTACATACATGAACTAAATTAGTTATAACATATATTATGGTAAATCCTTTCATAAAGGAGTTGTCATACACACAATAAACATGTATTCTAGATTAATAGTCATGGCAAGCACAAATCATAATTTCAATTTCATTCAAACATTTTAACAAACACATAGAATGCATTATATATTCACATAGTTCACACACATGTATAATTTATCGAATACATCATAACATTGCTGACATTGAAAGCCTTGAAAACCATAACCTAAACGTTTATAGTCCGCACCTTCCGTTGGATTCCTTGTTTCGGACTCAGTTCGAATCTTACGTTCCCGTATACAGAACAACGATAGCTAAACATCAGAATAGGTTAGTTATTTCATCAATTCCTCTATTTGGATTCCTAAAATGATATTAGGGTTAGAATTTCTTACCCAAATCGAAGTTAGAATCGACGGTGTAGCGATGGTGGGGTGGTGATTCAGTACGTGATATAGTAGGAGTGAATCCCAACAACAATCTACTGATCTCACTCTCTTCTCCACACTCTTTTCTCTCCTTTTCTCTCTTCTCTCTCCTAGGGTTAGAGAAAATTCGTATGGGAGAGATAGAGGTGGGATTAAGGGCCTTATATAGGCTCAAAAGTGGTGTAAATGGCCCCATGGCCTTGGTATACTTAGGTTATAGCCAAAGGGTGCTGTTTCCAATAAACGAGGCCTATCTAGAGGTTTATTACTTGTCTATGTCACGGAGTAAGTTCCCTAATAATAGATCTAGGCCAGGTTATGATTTCGACCCGATCGGATCGGTGGATCGACCGTGGAGGACTGTATCAAATCAACGATCGTCGTTACTCGATCAAGGCCACAAGTATACCAATAGGTGCAGGTAAATTTCCAAAGTGTCCTAGGGGGGTGAATAGGACTACGCCAAATTTTTAAAAAAATAACAGTGGAATTTAAATAAATTAAATACAGATAGCAATAGACAATCCCACAATGCTGAATTTAAAGACAACCTCAAATGAACGAGTATTGAGAGGTTGATACAGATGTTGTTCTAAGGACAACCTTACACCATAAAAACCAAGGGTTTATGGCAGGACAACCTTACTAGAACGGTTTGTGTATCAAAAACTCAAACTGATACAGAGGAATAAAGAAATAAATAGCAAGGAAAGAAATCTACGCTATTACAACATTCTCCACACTTGCATAAAAGAAATTACAACATTCTCCACAATGCAAAAAGGGAAATTACAATCATCCACAAAAAGAAATAAACAATCAATCCACAAGACCAGAAATTATAGTGGTTCGCTTGTGTGTACACCAACTGTTTAGAAAAACAGCCACACAACTACTCCACTCCTAATATCCTCACACAGTGGATATTAGCGTTCACTATGAAAATAGGTTTTTCCAGGTTCACCTAAAACCCTCACAATTGTGTCTTTCAAGTGGGCTTACACAATTCAAAAACCCCACACTCTGAGTTTTCTGGATCACCTCAGACAAACCAAAACAGAGAGATTTTTCTGGCACAATCTCAATGAAACCAAAATACAGAAATTTACAATAATGTAAAATACCTGGATATTCTCTTTTTGATGAAGCCCGGAAGAACCAAATCGGAGTAGAAGTTCAACGTAGAAGTTCAATGTCCAAACTCACTTATGAAATGGTTCTAGGTTCTAAATTGATTTTAGATTTAAAGCACCTTGGGCTAGCTTGATTTGATTTTGATTCCAAGAAATGGGAATACTTCAATCCCTCTTTCAAATAAAATAGGATGCAAAAATTCAAAATCAAATGCAAAGAAAGCTAATAAAAGAGAATATTAAATGAGCACAATATAGCTTAAAAAGATCACTAACTTATCTCTCAGAGTGGCGTATTGATTTAGCTTGAATTGAATGAAAAACTCTGATATAAGTGAAGAAATTACACTCTCGACTAGTCTTGTGGTTATCATGACTGGTCATATGACCAACAGATTTTTGAAATTTGGGCGCGATAAGATAAAGTCATTCCACGACTGGTCGTAGACCCTGCACGACTGATCAAGGGACCTTCACGACTGTCGTGACCTATCCACGACTGGTTGTGTAGAACCACATTTAGTTGCTAGACTTTGAGTCGAAGGTGTAAGCCTGGTCAAGAACGAGTCAAGCACTATTCACACGACCGGTCAAGCAGTCTCCAGGACTAGTTGAGGCTTAACAAAAAATTCTAAAAATCTATAACAAATTTAGGACTAGTCGAGGAATTTCTTAGACTGGTCGAGCCAGTGCTAGAACTAGTCGAGAAATAGTCTATGCACTTATAAAATGACTTAATTGAATTATGTACTCAAAATGACCTACCCTATGGTCAATCTAAGGTCATTCATACCTTAAACATGATGTATGAACATTAAAACTCCTTTTCCTTCGGTTTATAGTTAATCTTTGGAGTTCGCGAAGCTTGAGATCTTATCATAGGATGAAGCTTGCTTGAGTCTCTTGAAGCTTGAAATTGACAAACGTTGAAGCTTGAACTTGAGTATCAAAATCTAGGAACGTTGTCTTGACTTGTATGAAGCTTTGAAAATCTTGACCTCTTGAAGCTTGAAAGCTTGAATTCACAGTAGATATTGTACATGAACATGAACAAGTAATCTTGCCTTTGAAGAGACCCTTGTCCTTGAAAGATGCACGGACTTCATTATGTAGATGAGCTACATAAGGCACAGATTCCAAGAGAGGTTTTGGCACTACAAATTTTGACAATTATAAGAGCTAGAAACCATAGCACTTACAATCTCCCCCTTTGTCAAATTTGTGACAAAACACACTTTGTTAAAAACATAACCATTGTACGCACAAAGAATCATGCATTATTAATATAAACCAGTTACAACCTGGATTAAAGAATCATGCACCGATTATCAATATCTCAACATTAATTAGCATCAATTAATTCGCATCAATTCCTCCAACAATACTCCCCTTACTTAACTCCCTTCACCAAAATAGAATCATTCACAATTAATTCATCCATAATCCACATCCATATACAATCCACATGCCATATACCAATATACCACAATCACCATATATTCTCCCTTTTTGTCACAATATGACAAAGGAAGGAATCAAGAAATATAAGTGGAATTAGATAAAGAAGGAAAAATTAGAAGAGTATTAAGGAATAAATGATCAAGATAGTCAACATATTAAATCCATAAGTAAGTCATATTCGAACCAAGTTCAACCAAGTACTACTAAGTTAAGTCAAGTATAACCTCACAAGACAAAAGAAATCCAAGTATCATTAAAGTTATTACAAACCAAGATTAGAAAATACTAATCGAGATCACGAAAAGGGAGCAGGAATAAATGGATCAATCGATATAAACCCTTATTAATGCGCCTCATATATTTATGCATATAAGTAAATTGCGAATCCTGGGTTATATGTATCTAAGCCACTGTTCCTCAAGAGTATTCAACCTCTCGGCGAAAATAGAAGGCTGATACAGGGTCAGCCTCAGAATCTAATTCGATCTCATCAAAGATATTGTCCATGTTAATGTCATCGGAGGTAAATCGCCTTCTTCTTCATTTGCGGCATCATTTCACCAACACCTACATTGACTTGGCTTACGGCCAACCTCAAATTCATCTTGTTTATATTTGAGTTGTTAAAGATTAAGTGTTGAATTGGAGCCTCTCCAACAAGCATAGCCACTAACATATGGGTGGCCAACACAATTATAAGATATACAAAAGGGATATCACTATATCCAGGATGGAGACGAAAATTGTTTGATGGAATGACAAATTAAAGAAGGAAGACATGGAATGCAGAATCCAAACCATGAAAGAGGTGAGTTCGGTTTTATTACCAGAATGTGGATAAGGATTTGAAATAAATATCCTATGAAGGACCCTGTATCTGGGTAACAAATACTTTGAAGCAAGCGCATTCCCATTTTGACTCCATTACGCATCTATATTGCACAATGCTTTAGTAAGCATATGTTTTTTTATTCAGATGGTTTAACTCCTAGAGTGCTAATTGGAATACCTTCATCATTGACAGGTATGTTCATTAGACCAAAAATTAAATGTCAGTCTACTTCGAATGGACCTTCTTTAATTGTTATAATAAAAGTTAAATTTTCAGTTAAAAAATCAGAAATATATACATACATAACTTGCACAATAAACCGGTATGTCAGCCCACCCCAATGTAGAATGTTAGCCCATCCTACAGATTAGAGAAGAGGAAGGATTTCAAATGGAGCAAGATGTTCAACATGAACAGGTCGTTCAACTATAACATTGCACAACCTCAAATCCCGCACATAGGAGGGATCATCTTTGGGTGACCGAAGGTGGCGCCTCATGATAGGTGTCGATCTAGATGTTAAAGGATCATGAGAACTTTTCTTTTTACCTCTACCTTGCATTTGCAACTAGGAAATCAAGGAATCAAAAGGTTGCAAAAGAAGTAGAGTGGGTTTTCTCAAAATCAGATTTTAGAGAAAAACCTCCAAAAACCTCAATGAAATAAGAAATAAATCACTCCAAAGATGAAAAAGAAGTGATATGAACTTGAATCTATAAGGAAAATGGAAATAAAGTACTAACCTTAAAGAACAATAGAGATAGGTTCGACCGGTCATGCTAGGACTCGTTGGAGAAGAAACCCAAATGAAGAAAAAAGGGTTTTTCTCCCAAATAAAGCATCAGTCCGCGCTCCATGATTAGTCGAGTACATGCTCGACCGGTCGTGTGGACTGGTCGTGCACAACCAAAAATGTGCATTTTTCATTAAATTTTGAAATTTAAACATTTAAACTAACAAGTATATACATTATAGTACAGAAATGCATGAATAATCAATTTAAATTACACATACCATGATCAAATTTCAATTTAGAAAACTTGCTTTTGTCGAGCGGTTTTGTGAATATGTCAGCAAGTTGAGTCTTGGTTGGAATATATTCCAAAGTAATTATCTTTTCTTCTACTAACTCACGAATGTAGTGATATCTAATGTTAATGTGCTTGGTTCATGAATGCTAGATTGGATTTTTATATATATTAATTGCACCAAAATTATCACAATATAAAACCATAGAGTCCTGTGCAATTCCGTAATCGCTTAACATTCTTTTCATCTATACAAGCTGAGTGCATGCATTACCTGCTGCAATGTATTCAGCCTCAGTGGTAGAGAGCAATACGGAACTTTGTTTCTTACTCTGCTAAGAAACTAAACAGTTCCCAACATAGAAACAACCACCACTGGTTGATTTTCTATCACCAATGTTACGAACCCAATCAGCATCAGTGTAACCAGCTAATTGAACACTAGTATCATGTGGACACCAAAGACCCAGATTATCTGAACTTGTGATATATCGCATAATCCGCTTAACAGCAGTTAAATGTGACTCTTTAGGGTTAGATTGATATCTAGCGCAAATCTCTACACTAAATGCAATATCGAGGTTGACTCACGTTAAATCAAAGAAACTACCTATCTTATTGTCATATAATTTAGGATTCACTTTCTTACCTGTAAAGTCTTTTGAGAGTTTTAGAGTCATACGCATAGGAGTATCAAAATTTTTCCATTCTCAAATCTGAACTTTTTAACTAAGTTCGGATCATATTTAGTTTGAGAAATAAAGAAATCATCAGGTTGCTGTTTAACTTGTAACCCTATGAAATAATTCAATTCCCAACCATGCTCATTTCGAACTTAGATTTCATAAGATCTGTAACTCAATAGATAGATTAGTGCACGTAGATCCATAAATAATATCATCAACATAAATTAGTACTATTAAAATGTGATCATTATGTTTCTTTACAAACAAAGTCTTATCAACACTTCCCATTATAAAGTTATGACTTAGTAAAAACTTAGTCAATTTTTCATACCATGCCCTGGGAGCTTGTTTTAAACCCTAGAGAGCCTTTTTTAGATGATAGACATGATCAGTATTCTTAGGGTCTTCAAAACCCATTGGTTGTTCAACATACACTTCTTCATGCAAATTGTCATTTAAAAAAGCACTCTTTACATCCATTTGATAAATTTTAAACTTTTTAAAGCAAGTAATGGATATAAATATTCTGATTAATTCAAGACGAGCTACTGGGGCAAAGGTTTCATCATAATCGATGCCTTCAATTTGAGTGTACCCTTGTACAACCAGTCTAGCCTTGTTTCTAATTGTATTACCAAGTTCATCAGACTCTTTTTTAAAAATCCACTTAGTTTTAATAATATGTTTATCTTTTGGCCTATGAACTAAGTACCAAACATCATTTCTAATAAATGGATTAAGCTCTTCTTGCATCGCAACTATCCAGTTTTCGTCAGTAAGAGCTTCTTTTACGTTAGTTGGTTCTATCTGGGATGTAAAGTACACATAGTTACACACATCATCTAGTTGTCTATGAGTGCGTACACCAGTAAGATGTTCTAAGAATTTGATTAGTTGGATGGTCTTTAATAGTTCTCAGTTCAGAGTTATTTTGACTTGATGAAGAATCTGGTTTATCAATTAGAAGAACTTCATCATTTCTGAATTTGAGGTAGGTGTATTTAAGTGATCATCAATGACCACATTTATGGACTCTTGAATTACACTGGTTCTCTTATTAAGAACCCGATACGCTCGACAATTCAGAGCATACCCTAAAAATATCCCTTCATCACTTTTGGTGTTGAACTTACTCAGATTTTCTCGGTCACATTAAATGTAGCACTTGTTGCTAAAAACTCGAAAGTATTTGACAGTAGGCTTCTTATCAAACCACATTTCATAAGCCATTTTACCATTTGATTTTTTAGTATAAACACAATTAATTATATAACATGCAGTATTTACGGCTTCGGCCCAAAGATTTTTAGGAAGCTTCATACTGTTTAACATTACATTTGCCATTTCTTGAAGCACTCTATTTTTTCTTTCTACTATACCATTTTGTTGTGGTGTTTTGGGCGCAGAGAATTCATGTGATATTCCCTGATCACTGCAAAACTTCTCAAAACCACTATTCTCAAATTCTGATCCATGATCATTATGGATCTTACAGACTTGAGTCTCTTTTTCAGTTTGGACACGTTTAAGTACCCTTTTAACTTCATCAAGAGTTTCTGATTTGTCTCTTAAGAAGACTACCCAAGTATATCTGGTAAAGTCATCAACGATTACCAAAATATACTTTTTGCCACCTCGACTCTCCGTTCTAGTTGGTCCAATAAGATCCATATGGAGGAGTTCGAGCGGTTTAGATGTGGCATTGGAGTCCACTTTTTTGTGAGAACTCCTAGTTTGCTTGCCAATCTGGCATTCACCACATATTTTATCTATTTTTTGTATTTTGGGTAGGCCTCTTACTAACTCTCTTTTGCTCAATCTATACAAGTTATGGTAGTGTACATGTCCAAGGCGTTTATGCCATAACTCGGTCTCATTGGTATGGACCATGTAACACGATAAATTAGATGAGCTTGACTCACTTACTATGTAACAGTTTTCAGAAGTTCTACGACCAGTTAATATTACAGAACCATTTTTATTTAAAATTTCACACCCTAGGTTAGAAAATTTTACGCTATGATTTTTATCGCATATTTGAGAAATGCTTAATAAGTTGTGTTTTAAACCTTCTACATATAAAACATTCTCAAATAAAGGGAGGTTAGAAAGTTGAACCGTACCTTGGCCAATAATCCTACAGTTGCTACCATCACCAAATGTGACTGAACCATCAGTCATGTCTTTAAGATTGGTGAACAGACCTTTGTCACCAGTCATGTGCCTGGAGCATCCACTGTCTAGGTACCACTTTGAATGGCTTGAAGCTTTGAAAGCCATGTGGGCAACCAAGCAAGTAACCTTAGGAACCCATTTCATTACAGTTTTGGGTTTAGGAGTATAGTTGGTCTTCTTGTGTTTGTAGTTGATATAAGACCGACCCTTTGAGTTAGATTTTAAGAGCTCCTTAAGTAAATCAACAATTTTCTCAGCTAAAGGATTACGATTCTGATTTTTATAGTTGATATGGTTGCTTTTAGGTTTTAAGGATTGAAAAGTTTTAGCATTTTTAGAATAATTTTGATTTGAACTTTTTTCCCTTTTGAGTTTAAAGACTCTCCTTTCACAAACTTAGGAGTATTCTTATGTTTGGGAGGAATATTTTTTTCATAGCCCAAACCGGATCAGTCGCCACATTTTTTGGATCTGGATAATAGTTTTTTTTACTTAGGATCACCTTGGGCATACCTCCATGTATCCTTTAAACTCAAAAGTGAAGAGACTTCAAGTTTTAGTTTTTCATTTTTGAATTTTAGATTTTCAATAAGGGAGGTTTTGAAATCTAAATCGCATTTAGTTTTTTCAAAAGAATCTGAAATGTGGGATTTTTCTAAAACAAGAGTATCAAAATTTTCTTTAAGTTTCAAAAACTTTTCTTTCTGAAGTTTTAGTTTTACCACAATTTTACAACTTTCCTTGTATAGGGCATTGTAAGCATCTTGAAGATCTTCTTCATTTTCATGATCACTATTCAGATTTTCTTCACTAGTTGAATCATCATTATCTGAAAACGTGAACTTGGCTAGAGTCATAAGGGCTTTAACTTCATTACCCGACTCGGTTTCAGAATCTTCTGATTCAGAAGAGGCTTCAGTGCCAGAAGATTCATCCCAAGTAGCCAACATACCTTTCTTTTTAGGTTTGTCCTTTTTAGGACACTTGTTCGCTAAATGCCCATATTCATGGCAGTTGTAACATTGACTATCTTTTAAAGATTTTCAAGTTTTAGATTTAGATCTTTTCTTATCATTAGATTTTTTTAAATCAACCCTCTTTTTACTTTTGAAAATCTTATAAATTTTTTAAGCTAAAAGGGTCATATCATCTTCAGAATTTTCTAAATCAGAATTACTATTTTCTTGAGAAATACATTTAGAAGATTTAAGGGCGATGGATTTACCTTTAGGAGCTTTAAAGTTTAACTCATAGGTCTGTAATGACCCAACTAATTCTTCTACCCTCATATTGTCCATATCATGAAGTTCCTGGATCGCAGTCACCTTTGAATTGAACCGTTCAGGTAGTGAGCGTAGTATCTTTGCACAGACTTTACTTTCTAGGATTTTATCTCCGAGACCCTATATAGAGTTGACAATGTCATTTAATCTAGTATAAAAGTTCATGAAAGTTTCACTTTCCTCCATACGTATTTTCTCAAATTTGGTTATGAGGATTTGGACTTTAGATTTCTTGATAATTGTTTTTCCCTCGTGTGTCATTTCTAAAATATCTCAGGCTTGCTTTGCAGCATCACAGGATATAATTCTTTTGAATTCATATGGTGATAGTACACAAGTGATTGCATTTAGTGCTTTTCCATTGACATTACTCTCACTTTTCTAAAGTGTGGTCCAAGAGAAGTAAGGTGTAACTCTCATAGTTTTGGATCCATCGATGCCAGTTACTTCAGTGGTAGGAGGGGTCCAATTAGTCACTGTGGCTTGCCACATGCTCCCATCCATGTATTTTAAGAAAATTCTCATCCTGTCTTTCCAATAGGCATAATTGGAGCCATCAAATGGTGGAGGCCTAGTGACTGAAAGGCCATCAAAATTTGACATCTAAAATAGCTCAGATCGATTAGCTCAGGAAATAAATCCAATAAGAATAATTCAAAGCGAGGTAGTAGGCTCTGATACCACTTGAAAAGGCCAAGCTATATGTCCTAGAGTGGGGTGAATAAGATTATGTCAAATTAAAAAATAGCAGTGAAATTTAAATAAATTAAATACAGATAGCAATAGACAATCCCAAAATGCTGAAATTTAAAAAAAAACCTCAAATGTACAAGTATTGAGAGGTTGATACAGATGTTGTTCTAAGGACAACCTTACACTATAAAAACCAAGAGTTTATGGCAGGACAACCTTACTAGAACGGTTTGTGTATTAAAAACTCAAACTTGATATAGATGAATAAAGAAATAAATAGCAAGGAATGAAATCTATACTATTACAACATTCTCCACATTTGCATAAAAGAAATTACAACATTCTCCATAATGCAAAAAGGAAATTACAATCATCCACAAAAAGAAATAAATAATCAATCCACAAGACTAGAAATTATAGTGGCTCGCTTGTGTGTACACCAACTGTTTAGAAAAATAGCCACACAACTACTCCACTCATAATATCCTCACACAGTGGATATTAGAGTTCACAATGAAAATAAGTTTTTTCAGGTTCACCTAAAACCCTCACAATTGTATTTTTCAAGTGGGCTTACACAATTCAAAAAACTCCACACTCTGAGTTTTCTGGATTACCTCAGACAAACCAAAAACAGAGATTTTTCTGGCTTAATCTCAAAGAAACCAAAACAAAGGAAATTACAAAACTGTAAAATACCTAGATATTCTCCTTGATGCAGCCCGGAAGAACCAAGTCGGAGTAGAAGTTCAACGTAGAAGTTCAATGTCTAATACTCACATATGAAATGGTTCTATGTTCTAAATTGATTTTAGATTTAAAGTACCTTGGGCTAACTTGATTTGATTTTGATTCCAAGAAATGGGAATACCTCAATCCCTCTTTCAAATAAAATTGGAATGCGAAAATTCAAAATCAAATACAAAGAAAGCTAATAAAAGCGAATATTAAATGAGCACAATATAGCTGAAAATAATGACTAACTTATCTCTTAGAGTATCTAATTGATTTAGCTTGAATTAAATGAAAAACTCTGAAATTCGTGCTCTATTTATAGGTAAAGAAATTGCGTTTACGACTGGTCCTGTGGACACTACGGCTGATCGTAGGACCAACTGATTTTTAAAATTTTGAGCGCAATTGGATAAAACCGTTCCATGACTGGTCATAGGCCCTCCACGATCGGTCGTGAGACCTCCACGACTGGTTATGACCTGCCCATGACTGGTAATGTAGAACGTAGAATAGTTGCTGGACTTTGACTCATAGCTGCAAGACTGGTCGTGAACGAGTCATGCACTGTTCACACGACCGGTCGAGCAGTCTTCAGGACTGGTCGTGGCTTAACAAAAAATTTTAAAAATTTGCAACAAATTTAGGACTGGCCGTGGAATTTCTTAGACTGGTCGAGCCAGTGCTAGGACTAGTCGAATAGAGTCTAGTACTAGTCGAGAAACAGACCATTCACTTATAAAATGATCTAATTGAATTATGTATTCAAAATGACCTATCCTATGGTCAATCTAGGGTCATTCATACCTTATACATGATGTATGAACATTGAAACTTCTTTTTCTTCAGTTGATAGTCGTTCTTTGAAGTTCGCGAAGCTTGAGATCTTGTCAAATGATGAAGCTTGAACTTGAGTCTCTTGAAGCTTGAAATTGACTAACGTTGAAGCTTGAACTTGAGTATCAAAATCTAGGAACATTGTCTTGATTTGTACGAAGCTTTGAATATCTTGAACTCTTGAAGCTTAAAAGCTTGAATTCACAATTGATGTTGTACATGAACATGAACAAGTAATCTTGCCTTTGAAGTTTTTGAACTAAAGACTCTTATCCTTGAGAGATTCACAAACTTCATTATGTAGTTGAGCTACATAATACACAGATTCCAAGAGAGGTTTTGGCACTACAAATTTGACAATTATGGGAGCTAAAAACCATAACACTTACACCCCCTGAATCCCAGCGGAGGCCTTCAGGAACAACTGTTCCCACCGCTCCAGAAGGGGCCTCCACCTCCTTACCCTTTTAAGTTCATTTTCTAAAGATATTCGTGTTTCTCACACACTTCGCTCAAGGCTCAAGTTATGCGTTTCTGGATACTATTTGGGCTCGATTCCCGTGATGGTTGTCAAGCCCAATAAGGTGGTCATAACTTTATAGTTTCGGGGTCATCGGACTTTTGATGCATGGTCCAGGTCCGATACGGAGTTTCAATGTGCTCCCAAGAGCAACTAGGTTTTAAGATTTCTCCTAGGTTTTCAAGTAATGTTGAGTTAGCAATTTTAATGGTTTTGGGTCTTACAGTTCACATAGATAGTGGTTCAAGCTAATTCACCAATTAATTTAGTTTAGTACTTAATTAATTTTTGTCTAATTTCCATAATATACGGTCTTTAGGAATTTTCGGAGGTGGTACTCGGGTCTTAATACGGATTTTTTCGATACGTTACAACTATGCACCCCGCAATCGGTCGAACAGATAATCAATACGAGGAAGCGGGTATCGCTTCTTGATGGTGATCTGTTGAGCTGCGATAATCCACACAGAGCCGTAACGAGTCATCCTTCTTCATCATGAAGAATACTGGGGATCCCCAAGGTGAACTATGCTAAGACGAATAAAACCTAACTCTCGAGCTCATCTAACTACTCCTGCAGTTCCCTCAACTCCATCTGTCATCCGGTAGGGTGCCTTCGAGATAGGCACGATCGGGCACCAAATCAATTTGAAACTTCGCCTGCCGACGCGGTGGCAAACCCGGGATCTCGTGGAACACATCCGGGTACTCACAAACAACTGTGGCTGCTCAATACACCCTGCCACAAAATCATCGATGATAGAAGCTATGAAACTAGACAACGGCTCTCCCCTGGGCTCAGCGACGAAATGAAACACTGGCAAGCCGGGAATGTGAAACGTAACTGTCCTCGCAGCATAGTCCAAGACAGTAAAATACTCCGCAAGCCAGTCCATATCTAGGATAACATCAAAGCCTGACATTGGCATCACGAGCAGATTGGTGGGAAGGAATATCTCACCCACTAACACCGGGCAAGAAGGGCAGTGACGGGTCAACACAATAGACTTCCCCATGGGAATCAAAACGGCCAAGGCCTCAGACACGGACTCTAAAGGAATACTGGTTGATCTGCAAAACTACTCGGCCATAAAAAATGGGTTGCACCAGAACCAAACAAAACATGGGCAATGTAAGCAGAAACAAGAAGAATACCCTCAACAACTCTGTCGGTCGATGATTGCGGGTCCTAGCCTGGCACCTACTGCGTGAAATAAAATTCGCCCTGAGCTGGCAAGGGAAGCAAGCCGGAAGACTGCGGATCCTGAGTCTGTGCCTGCTGAGCTGCAATACATACTCGACATAGGGACTGAACATGTGAATATCCCCTCTACAGCTACTACTGCTAGTGCTGTCTCTTCTAGGGAGGTCTACCTGACTGCCTGTGCTATTGAGGAGGAGCCCTAGGAGCGGGAGCTGGAAGCTGCGCTCGCTGCTACTGAGGAGGAGGCAACCGTGGTGGCCTTTGCTGCTGCAAGGGGAGAGGGCAATCTCACCTCCGATGCCCAGCCTTCCCACAACCAAAATAAACATAAAAAAGGGGCCAAAAGATGGAGTGGCCGGCTGTATTATGATGATGATGAAACTGCTGACTGAGTTGCAGGCTGCTAAAACTCTGATCTGCCCCTCCATCTCTACTGATGGTGCTGCCTAGAACTACTAGCTGGTGCTCTCCTCTTTCGGTTTCCACCGGAACTCTGCTCTCGCGATCTCTGAGTTATAGCCCAGTCCTACTCATAAACCAATGCTCGATGGATAACCTAATCGAACGTCTCCAAACAATGTCCCACCACACGGCTAAGAAGAGCAGGACGCAAGCCAGTCACAAAATGGCAAGCCCTCATCTTCTCATCACTGGTTGGATGAGGAGCAAATCTAGACAAGGCCAAGAAACGAGACCCATACTATGACACCGACATATCGCCCTGAACTAGGGTCTCAAACTCAATCACCCTCTGTATTTGAACATGCTCGGGGAAGAATTTCTGGTCAAAGTGGACCACGAATTCCTCTCATGTCCAAACAAAATCTGGCCCGGCCATCCTGGATACGGACGACCACCAATGATGGGCCTCGCCTTAACGAAGAAAGGTCACAAGGGAAATCCTCTGATCAGCTGGACTCACTTTGCTCAGAAGCTGGAGCGGTTGTAGGCTGATGAGTCTGCAATGTAGTAGCGACAAGCTGCATCAGCTACTGAAAATGCTCGGCACCTACTGGCACTGTCGGGAGAGCAGGAGTGGCACTCGCCTCGGGTGAAGGCATGGGTGCGGCTGACAGGGTGGGAGCCTCTGTAACCGGAACACCAGGCTGAGAAGGGGAAATCGGCAAGGGAACTGGAGCAACTGAAGGGATAGGTGTTACAGGAGGAATAGGCTGAATCGGGACCTCAGGAATCGGATCCTCTAAGATGGGAGCTTGATGCGCTCGATTCGAACGGGTCACTGAAGCAGGATGAGGACCACGGCCAGGGGCACCATGATCATGGACACCACGGCCACGAGTGCCCATTTAGGCGGCATCGTCTATAAAAAACAAGGATGACGATGCATAAGGTTAAAATATTGTAGGCTCAAACGAAAGGAAGGTCCTTGGGACACTACTTGTCCTAGGCTTGCAGCAGATATGCGATGTTATCCTAAGTTATTCCAAAATTACTTGCTATGCTCTAATACCAACTCCTGTCATGCCCCAGACTCGATAACCGGACTCACAAGGAACTCGATAATCGGTTCTGGCTACAATAGCCTCTGTAGTACCACATTCTCGGCTCCAGAGACAGGTTTCGGTCCTAGGATCATACATGGAGGATTTTCATAACCATATATCCATTCCAATACAAGCATACCCAAGATCACAGCAAGTAAATCTGAGAAATAATAAAGGCACACATCGTAAAATCCACTAAAAATTTGAGCGTTTATACAATGCTGAAGGGAAATACATCTAATGATAAAGGAAAGAAGGAAGAAGATCTACAACACTGGGTCTTTGGCTCAACTCTTTCAATGCTCCACCGCTACTGCGCCGACCTACGATCTCTTGCATGCATCAATCATGCATAAGCTTATAGAAAGCTTAGAGGGTGGTAAAAGGTGTGTGACAATAGTGCGTAGAAGAATAATAGAGAATGCAGAAGGGAAACACGATCAATGCCAATGTCACTAGCCTTACCAAGGCTAAGCCATTAATGCAGGAAGCCATATCAAGGCTATGCAATGCAATAAGGCCTACACAATTGATACCCATGCAATGCGAAGTAATGTCAATTCTCATAACCAATCCACATATCCAATACAGTTCCATCATAAGGAATATCACTGGGGTCAAGTACACTACAGGATGATTGTCGCTTTACAGACCGCACAATCAAATGAGCGTAGGAGACCTCACTACCCCCTGTGGATACCCAATCACCAGCAAGGCTCGACGGTAGCGGACCTACTCACAAGCTGGTCCGACTCATCCTAGCAATGCCCTCTCACTCAGGCGGATAAGGCCACAGCCCATCTCAACCAACTACACGAGAGTGGGAGACGCGGCCTAACGGTGTAAGGCACTCTGGCACTCATAATTTTCACTCACTCACAGCATTGAGGCGTCTTCTATATACCTTAAAGGTTTAGGGGTTTTCACCTAGGGATATCCTATGCACCCCAAATGCTCAAATAATATATTTCCGGTGTCCACATATAGCCATCCATGAATATACCTGTGGAGGTAAGGCCCTGGTGAAGCAAGGGCAATAATATCCATGAGATGCAATGCCAGATGCATGAATCATGCATACTAATCATGCACCAGCTCCAAGCACTCAATGTGCACAAGAGGGGAAAACTCCATACCTCTATCATATTAACCCAATGACCACACACAAATGAAATCCATCCACTCAATGATGCATATGGGTCATGAGGGTGTGCCATACGTCGATGATGACTTAGAACATATTCCTCCTTCCCAAGGAGGGAATCAAGTCTAGGTACTTAGACAATTAAATCTGAAGAACCAACGTCTAGTGGGGGCCCAGTACTTTGGGGTAGCCCACAAAGCTAAGAAGGGTCATATATAAGCCTAAAGGAATAAGCAATCCTAATGAGGGCCTATGGTGGGCCTTAAACCACCTATAGTAACCCATGGGCCTACCTTAGGGCCACCAAGGAGGACATCCATCCTCAACTGGGTCCCAAAAGATAGCCCGCCTTACTCGAATATGAAACAAGGCCCAAGGCCTAAGGCAATCCATGACCTAGTGGGCTATACACCAAGCCCAACACATAGGCAATATGGTGGGCCTTCAAACAAGGTTTGGGCCCAACCATAAAGGTCATAAATCCACATGTTGTGGTGGGCCTAGTGGGCAGCCCGGCAATCCAACCATATGGGCAATTTCTATGCCTTATCCAAGTGAGTTGAGCCTCACAACTTGGCCCAAGTACATGGTTATTTTGGTGGGCAACTAAGGGCCCAATTACTTATATATTATGGCTCACAAACCCATCACAATAAATGGTAAGATGCAGGCCTAAAGGTCAAGGGACCTAACTAGAAGATTCCAAGATAAATGGGCCTACAAAGTGCAACCAAAACTATAAACATAGATCCCAAAATAAAATCCAATAGAGGTGGGCCACCTAGTGTGCACAAATAAAGCCCAAATGCACCTTAGAAAATGGTAAGATTATGTATGTAATTCACCCTTAAATCTAGTGGGCCATGCTAGCCCAAATCATCCCATTATGGGTAGCCAATATGGGCCTATTGCTGAAATTTCCAGCCCACCCATTTCTGGGCTTGCTGGAGTCCAGCAATAATAAATATAAATTAAGTTTATGTTCAGTGGCCCACATATATCCTTGTGGGTCCCACCAAGTAAACGGAATGAATGATACACATAAATTACGTGGACCATGTTGCTGGACAGGAAGTCTAGCAACAGTCAATGGGCCTGGGTGTCTCAAGGTGAAGGGTCCTATGGGACTGGGCAATTGGCCCAAAAACACATTAAATTGGGTCCCAAAAATGGATAACTCTCAGGGAGGTGGCCCATGTCCCACGTGGACCATAAATGGATGGATGGCAAGGATAAAAAATATGTCAAGATGGGCCCACAAAGGGGGTGGACGGCCCAGCCATGGCTGGACGTCCCAGCCTAGTGGGCCGGTCCAGCCCTGGCCACCAAATGTACAGGGGTCTGTTGGCCCCAAAACTTGGTAGGTAAGTCCTACCATGGGTGGGCCACCCTTTTATAAAATTTCATAATTTTTGAGTTAGCAAAAGTATTTTAATTAATTTAAAGAAAACAGACTATCTAGAAAATTTGTTTAGTGCGGATTTTTGATAGACCCTGATTTGAGCTTCCAATGGTGTGGATTAATGGCCTCAAAAAATTGGAAAAAATAGTTTTGTGTCCCCTCATATGTGTACCACAAGGTGGGCTCCACAGATGTGGCCCACCAATGGAAAATTTATTTTATATTTAAGAAATTCCAAACTGACATGTTGCTGGAAGCTGTGCAGAAAATTCGACTGTCCACCTCACTTGGGCCACACCTTTGGGACCTCAGTCAAGGTCAGATGGGGCTGAAATTTGGGGGACATTGATGGGATCCCAACCTTTCAGAAAAATATATTTGATGGGTATTAAAAGTCCCCCAAATAGTCCCAAAGTCAGGTCCAAAAACCACCAGAAAACTGTCCATAAAATTTTGGACAGCAACATACATTAGGATTAAATTAAATGTATGAGCCATAAAACAAATGATTATCCTAATAATTACATGTCATGGCACACCCTAGTGGTCCCCACAAACGTCTAGATCTAAATCCAGAATTTCTACACTTGCATGCAACAATTAAGGTAGCAAATGGGACACCCAAACCATGGAGTAGGTGGGTATGGGCGTCCCACCCTAGCTGGGCTCCCTAGATAATCTAGGCCCACTAAGTGGACCATACACATCATCATCAGCAATATAAAGAGAGAGAGAGAGAGAGAGAAGGAAAGACATCCGGCCATAGGGAGAAGGCTCCACCACTATTGAGCCTTCCCCACCACAATCACAACCACATATATTATACATATACAATGTACAACATGGATTTCATCATGTATGGTCTAGATTTAAGATCAATGGTTGGGATGCCATCCCAACCATGATGCAAGGGTCTAAATGACCCATTATGCCTAAAAAATTTGAAGAAATCTACCATGAAAGGGGTCCATCAAGGAAATCCCCATGCATGGACATGCATGCACAAGATGGGCCCATTGGCCACATGTAGGAGGTTTTGTGGGATCTCTACCATTGATTGGTGGGTCCTACACATCCCAAATGAGAGAAAAGAAGGGATCTACACCATGAAGAAGGAATGTACATGAAATGGGGAGCACCCACCTTGGATTCTCCATAAATTTTACATCTTCTAGCTCCTCTAGCTTCAAGGAAGGGGGATTGATGGGTGAGATGAACTTGTGATGGATGGATCATGAGAGAGACGGAGAGAGAGGGGAAGAATGTGGCTAGAATTAGTGAAGAGAGATGAGGACATTCCATCCTCTTGCAAGGGAAGGAAAGGAAATGGGAAGGGAGAAATAAGAGGGAGAGAAAAGAGAAAGAGAGATGTTGTAGAAGAGGAATGATTGTAAAATGGCTTGGGAAGAGCAAATTTCAGATTTTCTCTTGAAAAATGGTGCTTGGGATAGAGGACTAATGATGGGCTAGCAAAAGGAAGCCTAATGGAGGCTATATGCTAGGAGGTGGGTGGTGTTTGGGAGATTGGTGGTGTAGGAGATGGGATTTTGGGTAGTGTGTGTTGAAAGTTGTGCCAAGGGATGGGACCACCTAGAAAAACGTGTACACCACCTGTAGGTGGGCCACGTGATCATGATCAAGGGCTATAAAATGAGATGCACATAACTTATGATCTATACATCAGCTGGACACAGAAGACAGGTCATCGAAACGACAATGACGATGTGAACAAGATGGCATAGGTTTTGGCTCGATTCGAGTCGGGTCTACATGACCGGACTTAAGGATGACCGCAAACACTATTCGAGGGTCCCGGGTTAACGGGATTTGACCGGTAGGACCGGGAGACCAAGAGAAATGAAATGCATACTTACACACACATACACACACAAGAACTCGGGTTGGGTCTTACAACCTTCCCCACTAACAAAGAAATTTCGTCCTCGAAATTGACCAATCCAAGACAAAATGAAAGGCAAAACAACACCATTATAAAATAATCATCAAAGAGAAGGCAATGCATATAATCATATATCAATCAACAAACAAATGGGTATAGCGCTCTCTAATCTCGACCTCGCGTTCCTAAGACGCCTCGGCCTTCGAATGATGACCCCACTGCACCTTTACTAAGGGAATGACCTTGGTCCTAAGAACCTGCTTCACGATGGGCCTCATCACATGGGTCTCATGTACATCACAATGGGCCTCACAAAAGGGCCTCATATACATCATAATGGGCCTCACATCAACTGATGGCCAACGCAGATATACAACGCATACATTATGGTGGATCCCACCATCCCAGGTTGTTGGACGGTGTGGATCAAATACATCACAGTGGGGTCCATAGCTGCTGGACAACTTAGATCAAATACATCATAGTGGACCCCCACACGTACAGCAAGTGGGTCCCACATCCAAAGGTTGAACAGCGTGGATAAAACACTTACATCATGGTCCATCCAGCACCGTCCCAAACAACTGGACGGTGTGAATTACATCACATATATCATGTGGGCCCCAAGCCGCTGGATGGCATGGGTGCAACATATACATCATAACAGGCCCCACCGTCCAGCCTATCTGGACGGTGTGGATAGAATACATGCATCAAGGGTCCCACATGTGGGATGTTCTGGATAAAAACACGTACATCATAGGTGGGTTCCCACCGTCCAGATGAACGGTGAGGATAAAACACATATATCATGGTGGGTCCCACCGTCCCAGCTAGACGGTGTGGACACCACACGTGCAGGGTGGGGGTCCCATATCCAAATGGACAGCGTGAATGTAAAATGCATACATTAGGTGGGTCCCACCGTCCTTTGCTAGACGGTGTGGATGCCACACATCCTTAAGGTAGGCCCCACCATCCACGTGTTGGACGGTGAGGCTATACAACATATACATCTAGGTGGGGTCCACGTAGGTGGCCCACCAACTCATAATCGAGCTGATATTTGTGTTTTTCCTTCATCTGCTAGACCGGTCTAGGCAAGGGGGCTGCCCGCTAGATGATCAGTCTAGCAGCAAGGCAGGCCCATCCTGCTGGACGGACGTGGGTCATATATTCATTAGGTGGGTCCACGTGTATGTGGCCCACCAGAGTTTGGATCAAGCTGATATTTATGTTTTTCCTTCGTCACATCCGGTGTGATCACTGGACGTCTAGCAACTTAGACAGCAGGGCGCCCTTGCTGCTAAACGTTCCAGATCCATCACACATGCTCATCAAGTGGGCTAGCAAAACATGGGAAAAAGGGAGAGAAAGAAAGAGAAAGAAAGAGAATCTATCAGTGAAGGGAGCTCTGCCACTATGAGCTCCCTTTGCAAGATACAATACATACATCAATTGGGTGTGTCCCAAAATAGGTGGGCCTCAATCAGAAAATTTGGTGGAAAACCCTATCCCCACCACAAAGATCAAGGCCTAGATGACCATTACAAGATGAATAACAAATAAATATCATGTTGGGGTCCGTGAAGAATGTACCCTCTCATGGAAAAAAATATATGAATCATGGTAGGCCATCGGCCACACCTTGGGTCCAAAGTGAGATCCATACCATCAATCGATGGGCCCCACTTGGCCCATCATTAAAATCACAAATCTAGTCCTATAAACACCCACCTAAGGTCCTCTTCTTTAGCTCCTTAGCTTCTTCTTTAAGGGTGGAAGATGAAGATTGAAGGGTTGAGATGAGAGATTAGGGGTAGGAAGTGGGCCATACACTTGGGTTCTTTTTCTCTTTTTAGAAATTTTCTCTCTTGGTTGCTTGGAAATGGTAGAGAATGAGATGGGATGGAGTGAAGGATGGGAGAGAGGGATGGTGTTGTGTAAGAAGGATGCGATGAGAGGGATGGTGGTGTAAGAGGAGTGACAAGAGAGGTATGGGTTGCGTTGACTTTTGGGTGAGAGAGGGATGGGTGTCATGCCTTATTAGTAAGAGAGAGATGGGCTAGGTATGAGTTGTAATTGACTTGTACTTGATTGATTGATGTGATAAATTAGGTAGAAATTCTCTTTCAATTTTGCAACTTTCTCTGCAAATAGCATCATAAGCTTCTTCAAGATTTTCTTCATTTTCAGATTTACTTTTAGGAGTTTCATATTTAGATGTTTCACTATCTTCTGAAGTAGCGACTCTGGCTATTGTCATAAAGGCATTACGTTCTTTTACATCTTCTTAATCCAATTCATCAGTTTCTGAATTAATTTCAGATTCTGATTATTCGTCCCAAGTAGCAATCATGCCATTTCTTTTTCAATTTATCGTTTTTAGGACATTTTGAAGCAAGATGCGTAAACTCAAAGCAATTGTAGCATTGTGTCTTTGGATTTTGATTTCCAATGACTTGAATTTCCTTTTCTCTTGTCAAAAGATTTTTTAAAATCATTTTTCTTTTGTCTTTTTTTTTTGAAATTCTTATAAATTTTCTTTGCCAAAAATATCATATCATCCTCATTTTTCTCATTATCAGAATTTCCATTCAAAATCTTTAATTTGGACTTAGAGGATTTGAGGGCGATGAACTTGTTCTTTAGAGCTTTAAAATTCAACTCATAAGTTTAAAAAGATCCAACCAATTCCCCAACCTTCATTTTGTCGCTGTCCATCAATTCTTATATAGTAGCAACATTGGAATTAAACCTTTCAGGAAGTGATCTTAGTATTTTTGCACAAACCTTGCTTTTAGGGATGCTTTCACTAAGACACCATATAGAGTTAACTATGTCATTTAATTTTGTATAGAAATCCATGAATGTCTCATTTTATTTCATATGAATTTTCTCAATTTTGCTTGTAAGGATTTAGATCTTAGACTTTTTCACAATATTTGTTCCTTCATGTGTCATTTTAAGTATATCCCAAGCTTGTTTTGTTGTATCACATGAAATGATTCTTTTGAACTCATCTAGTGATAGGACACAAGTTATAGCATTCAAGGCTTTTGCATTAGCACTACTTTCACTTTCTGAGTACTTCTCCATATATTATAGGTTATTTCTTTTATGGACGTGATTCTATCCTCGTCTACTCCATTGTAAGAGGAGACAATTGAGTCACAATGGCTTGCCATACACTTTCATCTATGGATTTGAGGAAGAACCTCATTCGGGCTTTCTAATATGAACAATTTGAGTCATCAAAGGGAGGTGGTTTGGATATGGATAAGCTTTCGAAATTTGACATCTTATAGATATGGATCTAGTTCTAAGAGGGGAATCCAAATAAGAGCAACCTTGCTCTGATACCCATTGTAAGTCGAGCTATGTATGTCCTACAGGGGGGTGAATATGATTAAACCAACTTTTGATAATCAATCGTGGAAAATAAATTTATAATAGCAATAGATATTGAAATCTTAATTTCAATTGAGTCATAAGACAACCTTCACCTAAAATCTTAAGTAGGACAACCTTATTTTATGACATCATTAAATTAAATATTTTAAGATAATAAAATAGAGAATAAGATTATTAATCACCACAATACACAGAATTATAATAGTTCGATGTTTAACACACACCTACTCCAATCCCAAAATTACTACTCCACGAAATTTTGGTTTTCCACTATTTTCGAAGTTTTCACAGGATCACCTCAATAACCTCTTACTGTTCTTGTGATTTTCACAAACTTATCACAATAAAACCTCAAGTGATTTTCATGGGCTAAAACATCACTTATGCAACATATTTAATGATGGATGTATGTTGGCTGTATTAGTGCATAAAACATGGAATAGATTAAGCCAAAAACACAGATATGATTCAGGGATAAGTGAATAAAGCAAGCGGAAGACTTATAGTAAAGTATGTGTACAAGTGTAAACCCCTGAATTACATATACAAGCCAGATCGAATAAAAGTGTTATTTATCAAAATTATAAGTATCAATTACATCGTTTCAGTTCCCAAAAATAATCCCAGAGATCCCGCACATCAGACCGAGGCTCGCTAGAACCCGTCTGGACTGCATATAGGAGAAGGCGGCCTCGTCATCATCCGGCTCGCTCGCCTCGAAGTCGCATCCACACTCGCAACATCGAGCCTACAGGCAGTCCGGTGGGTGTTTAACACCGCCTAAACGTGGGAGTGAGTGATCAACTCGGTGGAACAATAAGGCACTATTGGTTAACATGTTATCAGTTCAATCAAACGATAATAAAGGAGAACAATTAAATAAATCCTAAGTACTCTTGTTAATGTAAGGATGTATACAAAATGATGCGTGCCCTCACACGTACACCCTCGGCGTCTTCATCTTACGTTACGCATGACATCGCCTCAAAGTGCGCCACATCTACAAAGCACATGCAAATGCGGTGCATGGATATGATTACCAAGTTGTTATTAGTCCATTTCACATAGCAGGATTGGGAAGCTAAGATACCTTCCTCATATCACCATCCAAACAGTGATCCATACTAGGGTCGTCAATCCTAGACATCTCATACGATCATATGTTTGAGGTCGTAGCAAAGGGCTCGTCACCAATCAATGCACGCCTTTCATGCCCTTACTACCACAGTTCGGCTCGTCACCTCATTGCGGTATCCAGGTATGCTCGAGGTCACTACAAAGGGCTCGTCACCAATCAATGTAGGCCGACAGCACGAATATAGTGTCCCATACCACCATAATCGGCTCACGAGTTGAGTTGCTCACTGGTCACTATGGGGAGGCTCGTCACCCCAGCGTAGGCCGACAGCTCGACCACGGTGTCCCATACCACCATGTCCGGCTCATGAGTCTTAGCGGATCAAGTACCATAGTTAATAGGATGTCACTGGTAAGTTCGGTACCCTAGATTCAAGCAATAGCGTCCATACATGGTAAACATACATCGGACAATCGGGTTACTTGACGAACTTGACTAGCACGAGCGCACGTTGAATTGAACGACATAGGGTGCGCAAACACTCCGCGTGGCCAAACCACTGCCGACAACTCTAATATGACTCGGGTTCGTCTAATACGTCCTACGTGGCGAAAGCAATCTCAACCACGAACATAGGGTCAATTACCGATTTCCTGGACTAAGGCATAGTCCCAAACATCTTACACTACTACAGATACTCATATGGAATGTAAAACAGTAATGGAACAGCAACTCAAATCATGGTACATACGCATCTGAAGAATATCAACTTAACATAAATGTAAGCATAGGAGATGCTTGAATTTAAATAACTTGGAATGTAACTGCATAAAGGAAATCATGCGCATCAATAGGAGTATTGAGAATCACTTCTCAATGCCCACAATTAGTGTAATAAGTTACACTTAGATCATTCATGCATTTCTACAAACACTTAGCATACATGGAACAACATACATGACGTATGTTGAAATACATGCACTTAGACAATTCCTTTTACCAAGGAGTTGTCATACATGCATCTAGCATACATACATGACAAATAATCATGGCAAACACAAGTGCATATTTTATACGTATACGGTACTTTATAAATACACATAGAATACACAAATCTCAAGATAACACATGCATATCAGGAAAACAATGTAAACACAACATTTGGCATGTAGAATCTCATCCATAACAAGAATAAATCACTAACTGGGATTGAAAGCCTTGAAAACCATAACCTATACACTTAAAGTCCGCACCTTAAGCAAAGAAAGAACCACCGAACTGATTTAGACGAGTTGTCTTCGTCAACGGCGCTAGAATACCCTAAAACAAGGATAGAAATGAGATACAACAACTCCAAAACTAATCTAAGCTCTAACACAAGTTAGGGTTAGGTTAACTTACCCCAAAAGAACTCAGAACCGTCAGAAGAACGATTCAAAGTGAAGGTTCAAAGATGAAGAAGAACAAGGAAGAAACCAAGATGATTCACCAACTTATCTCTCTCACTTACTCTCTCTTTTCCACTCTCTTTCCAAGCTAGGGTTAGAGAAAATCGTATGGAAAAGAGAGCTAGCGTTTAAGGACTATAAATAGGCCTATATTTGATGAAAATAACCCCAGGGTCAAGGTATACTTAGGTTATAACCAAAGTAAGCCTTTCTCGATCCAACGAAGCACTTCTGGTGGGCCTATAACCACGAAAGGTCGGACTTAAGCTCCTTGACCATGGATCTAGGTCAAGCTGAGTTTTCATACCGACCGGCTCTAGATCAGCCGTAGCGGACCACACTCAATTCAATCGGTCACAGAATCTCGATCAGTAGGTCCACAAGCACTAGGACATGCCTGGGCCAACTATCCCTGATCGGATGGTGAAATTGGGTCGAAATCCAATAGATGAGATAGCTTAAAATCGTCGCGCAAGCGGCCACGACTCAATTTCATAAAAAGCTTAATAAATTACAACCGTTCTCACACTCTTCACTCCGAGCTCAAGCAAATCGACCGAACATTAGATGGACTTGATTTTCGAGTTGATGGTCAAGCCCAACTCGGTGACCGCAATAGAGCTTAAGATCATCGCCATCGGACTTCCGACGCGCCGCGGTCCAGTCCGATCCAGATCTTCCAAAATTCCCCAGAACAACCGGATTTAGCGATGGATCCCAGATCAGAGTAACGTAACGCTCACTAATCTACACGTTTAGAGCCATGCGATACAATTTAAAGTGATTGATGCGGATTTCACAAGCAATCGAGTAAAGTGCTAATTACCCCAAAACAACTACTTAAGGAAAGATTAACACAAAAATTCCAAGGTCGTTCTGATTTTCACAGGTTTACCACAATAAAACCTCAAGTGATTTTCATGGGTTTAACCTAATGAGATTTTTGGGCAATCTTAATAAACCTAAACTTATTCTATATTATGAAAACAAATACTTATCTTTTTGAAGATAAAATGTCAATGCAAAGATCATATGAATGCCTAGGAGGATCGAATAGGACTCAATGAAACGAATGGTTTGGATCAATGAAAATCAACCCAAATACACGCACGTACACACACACACATATATATATAATGATTGGTTTAAAACATTGAAAATTAACACAAATATATCAACAATAGTGTGGGATCCTGGTCTTTTGAAATGTCACTCGTGTGCACATGTGTCCCAACTCGCACCATTGATAGACCATACACCACACAGTAGTATACCCAACAACTCCACCCAAGTTATTTGCTTTGGATGACCTTAAGACCTCTATCATATGGACCGTGCCATCCCTGCGGTCGCGAGGATGAAAACCGCACCTCAATCTGACACCCGAGCGCAAAGATATGCTCAATTCATCAAAATCATCAAATTGTCCCAATCTATGTGGTCCACTTGCTGCGGGGCCACCTGAGTGGGGCGATGCCCAGCACGCTCTCCTAGGCAGCCTCCCTCTCCTTGCATGCATTTATTGCATCCCCTCCTCCCAAGTGTCATTAGTGTCCTTTTTTAAAAATGCATTTACTTTCCTTGGTTTAAAAAAAATTGCAATTAATGCATTTTGAAAACCCCACAAACCATCATTACTCCATCCATGCCTCTCCACTTCCAAAACACCCCAATCACTCCATTGCTGGAAAAAGAAGAGAACGGAGGAAGGAGGGAGAGAGAGAGAGAGAGACGTCCCTACATAGACGCCCACCAAGGACGCCCTCTCCCCTTGCTCATCCATGCCTCACCCTTTTCTTCTCCCCTTTCTTCCTTCCTTCGCCCAAACGCCCCCAACCTCCATCAGAGAGAAAGTTGAGATATCTGAGAGAAGAGAGAGTGGTGGGACATGAGAGAAGAGGAAGAGGTCGCCCCTCCATCTAGTCGTCCATCATTTTGTGCGTAATGTGAGTCTACGCCATCTTCTCCTCTTTTTCTTCCTCCCTTCTTTCCTTTTTCTTTCTTTTTATTTTGTGTGAGTGGAGACCGTTGTGTAGGGCCCCATGCATGTGTGTTGCTGGCCATGGAAGGTAGCAAGGTGGGCCACCAAGGGTGAAGCCGACCGTTGTTTGAATAGGTCCAATTGGACCCCTTACTCAAGCTTGAAAACCCACATCGTTGCGGGCAACCATGGGTCCCTATTGGACGTGGGAGCCACCTATGACATGTGTCGGTGTGTGTGGCAACCATAAGATAGATGATGTGGGGCCCACTGACCATGAACCCCACTGATGCATGAGTTTAGTCTTGCATGGACAGGTAGGGTTGGACTTGTGCATGCTTCCCTTCTTTCCTTCCTTTCTCTCCTTTCCTCCTTCATTTTCTTGTGAGCAGTTAACCCCTCTTTTTGTACACGTGGCTTGTTGGCTATATAGGGCCAGCAAGGTGTCCCATATGTAGTGGGGCCCACCGTGATGTATGTTTCACTCGGGCCGTCCATCCGCCAATGGGATAGGCATGGTTACATCCACGCTGCCCATTCCTTGGTCTTGGGCCCACTTGGAGGTGGGACCCACCTAGACGTGTATGGGTTTGTGGGCCGTCCATTTGGACAGTGGGGTCCACCTTATGTGCGGCCCACCCGATTTGTGTGTGGGTTGCACCCAAATAGGGCAAGAGTGGTTGCTTGGGCAGCCATGATTGGGATGATTCTTGGGCCCTTGGCCCCTCTTGTGTAGCCCAGCAAGGTGGGACCCACTCATGATGCATGTACACGACTAGATCATCCATTTGGATAGCCACAACACCCTGGATATGTAGGCCTTTGTGTGACCAAAATGGGGCAGCTAGTGGACCCTGCGAGTTGCAGCCCGATCCTAACTAGTTTGTGAGCTCATGGGTTGGTTATCTTGGATTGTACGGCCCAGATGTATGGGACTGACTTTGATGTATACCTTGTTTATGTTTTCATTTCCTAAGATGAGATTGTTGACCAATAGCTTGCACAAATGATTTTGTATGATGAATATTGTCCTCATGCTTATGTTGAAATTGTCTAAGTAGTGGGAAAGCTATGTGTCAACTCTTATTGTTGAACTCATTTACTCGTGTATGGGATGTGCGGGCTTATGTGGGGCCTACTAAAGTGGAGAACTATCTTGAATGATGTCGTTTAGTTAACCATCAAGGTCTGCCAAGTTGGATCAGGCCCATTTATGTAAAACTACAAGTCTGGATTTGAAGTTTTTGGGCCATCTTTCAGCCTCCGTGGTGGGCCCTAGTTACATGATATGTGGGGGCCACCACCTGGAACTTTTAACCTACACCAATGTCTGGAGATATATTATTTTATTTGGGCCAAAGTGGACCCCATACAATCGTCAAGTGGAACTCAAAATGGGGTCGGATATGGGTGTGCAAATATTTCTGTGCAGAAATTTGAAATGGTCATGTTGGGCCTAATGCCAAAAATCGTACGTGTGTGTCCAGTGGACCACACCCTTTGATTTTTGAAGGCCACATATAGGGCTACCAAGGGAACCTAGTGGCATGCCAAAAGGTGGCCCCATATGATCGTGGGACACACCCAAAAATGACCAAAAGACTTTCTTACACAGTTTTTCTGCACATCTCTCCCAAGCACCCATGTTTGGGCCTTCACAAATACTTGTGCATGTATGATTAGTGAGAACTGAATTTTGGCTTTTGATGCCTATACATAGAACTATCATATGGATATTTTTCTCCTTCGGAAGTTGGTCCTCAAAAGGAAACAACCCGACAACAAGAGAGAAGGCAGCGACGCGCTAATCAATGGACCATAACATGTGGGGCCACATCTACGGGGGGCCACCACCTTCCCAAAGAATTTAATAGAGTATCTAAAACATGAAAATGAATTATCTAAACCTGGACATGAACCCTTAGGTGGTTTTGGACCCAATATCTTAAGTGGGCCTTTTGCTTGTAGGTTGTATCTATGTATGGTGAGGCTCACCTTGTGTATGTTATAAAGTGATTGTTGCTAAATCTTGTGATTGGGTGATAGACAAACCTTGTTCCCATCGATCTCTCTTAGACTATCTATGGCCTTGAGCCATCCAAATGAAGCAACATAAGGCCTAAGTGGACCCAATACTAAGGGAAATGGTTGGGAATGACAAAACAAACTTTGGTAACATTCTTGGGCCCATTAGGCATTCCACTTGCCTTGTGGGCAGTGTGCCTTGCATAATACCGCCAATCAGCTAGGCCATACTTAATGGACCCATTTGTATTATATAAATTATAATAGACGAGCCTTCATATCTTACTTGTGAATAAGGTTTGCCAGCCTAAACTAAACCTAAACCTAAGTGGGTCATATTACGAGAATGTTGAATCAATGAAAAGCCCATTAACTATACTTGTTATAAAATGTGGGGAATAATCGTGTATTGAACTTACACCTTTACCTAGTGGGGCTCACTTAGTTGTGGAATTAGATCTACAACATTGAAAGCCAAATGGTTAGACGTGTATGCCTTTGAGTTGGCCTATTGATTCACCAGGTGGGACTCACACTTGACCTATACGACCCCATGCCTTGCATGTAGTTCAAGTCCAGTGTGGAAGTCACACTTGGTAGGACGCACCTAGTGATGGGTGAGATGATGATACATGTATGGTAACGTGATAATGATGATTATGAGTTGTTGGTTAAAATGATAGATATGATTTAATTGATGTTGAATTATAGCATACGCATTGATGATGGACGAATAATTATTTATAGTACTTATGACATTGTTTGTGTTAATCATGAAGTGAAAATGATCATCATGTTAATCATGAAGTGAAAATGATCCTCATGGTGATGATGATAATATTATGTATATATATGCATGATGACAAAACATGCTAGTTGACCACCATACTTGATATCCAAGTGATAATAATGCCTGTCTTGATTGTCATAATGATAACGTGGATAAGATAACCATGCTTTGCTTGAAGCATGGATGGTGATAAATAAATTATGTTGGTGAACATAAGGTTAACCTCATGCATGACAGACAACTAATGCCTAGGGCATGTATGATAGTGATGGATGATGACCATGATATTGATGATGCATGTGAATCCTTACATGTTGTGTACTCCATGCATATGCTTGCATGATGTAGGTTGTGACGATGTATATGAGGCCCCATGAGGGAGGCCCAATGTGATGTATGTGAGGCCCTTGTGTGAGGCCCGAGGTGATGTATATGAGGCCCAATTACAATGTGTGATTCCACCATGATGTATGTAAAGATGTTTATGATGCCCATTCGTCTTCCTGGTTGGTATTAAAATGCGCCACGCATTGGGAGCAATGATGGTTAAAGGGCAATGGTGGTTAAATGTCCACATTATAACCCTCCCTAAGGCCGGTTGTTAGGCCCATTCTCATCTCCTCTTAATGGGTTAACCTAAATCATTGGGCCCCCATAATTATTAGGTACATTCTTGCTATGAGTAGGCCATCTAGGCCCATCTTTAATATGAGAAGAGTGCATCATCATCATAATTCATGCCCACGCACATCATATGTATGCTTGATATGAGGAGTGATTAATCATAACATATGTCATTGGGCGGATTGTTTATGGGACTCACGATAGGCGAGTCATCCCACATGCGCGCACGGTATGCACAGGATTGATGCATGATTAGACTGTGTGACTCATGCATTTTTCATTGTGTGTTGTAATTATTGTATGACCTAGTGACATCAGGGTCGTAGCCTCTACAAGCATATCGTGGATGGCATGTTCAAACACTGAAATCTTCTCTTTACATGGGGCACGAAGGATGTCCATCGGGTGAAAGTCTCTAAACCCGATGGTCCGGAAGACACTCTAACGTCGAGATCAAGTGGATACATGAGTGCACGAGGGCCGAATACCAGGAGGACGTATCTCCCACTATGTCGTGGTCGGTTGGAAGGGGTGTGGCCTTACCCGCTTTGAGGGTAGGGGGCAATTGCTAGGTTGAGTATGACCAGGCTCGTAAATGGGTCCGCTATCGACGTGCGGATAGATATTTACTAACTATTGGCCAGGGAAGATAGTGAGGTCTCTTCCGCTTGCATGGTTATGCATCCAGTGTAAGGCGACAATGTGGTGTATAGTGTATTAGACCCGGGTGATATCTAGAGAGGAACTATACTGATATGTGGATCTTAATGAGGACTGGTATGCTTGCATTGCATCTTCCATATGACATCGGCCACGTAGGCCTTGCATCGCATAGCCTTTGTATAGATGACAACATTGTACTAGACCCAGGTGATATCTCGGCGATGTACGGTGCGATATTGTGACGCCATGTCACAATTGCACACGTGGGTGGACAACGATGTGGGGGAGGCCTAAGGGCACGGGTGAGCTACCGGTGGTTGGGCAGGCTATTGTGCATACGGTGAAGCCAGAACCTTGTCCCACATCGGAGGCGCTGTGGTAATGATATGTGGACTTACTAGTAGGAGTTGTGTACTCAGCATTCGACTCATTCATTCATTCATTCACTATCCACTCGGGCTAGTCGTGTGCAACTAAATTATTATGTGAACCTTTGCAATGGCTAGGATTTTGGTTGGGGCGTGTGACCAACTTGAGACGAGTTTACCACATTGAGTCTAGCTATCGAATTTAAGTATGAGACTAATTTGGATAGAAGCCCCTTGTGATGAACCCCACAACTTTCGATACCACGTACTATCATCCCGACTACACACTCCATCTCTGCCATTTTTTTTTGCATTGCATATTGCATTGCATCCTCTGCATATGACATTTGGTTTACTATGTTTATTCCTTACATGGCCTAGATAAGGATGATGGTATTCGTGGACTCGTCAGAATTGCATATTGCATTGCATCCTCAACATATGACATTTGACTTACTATGACTCCACATGTCAGCTCTGTCATTGCCTTTTCATCGTATGCCATATAGTAGAAAATAGAATTTGATTATCTTATTCATGATGATTAGTTATTCTAATGATTCATGGTCGCTTGTTAAGTGACATGCCTATTATTGATGTCCGAAAAGGCCAAGCTATATATCCTAGAGGGGAGGGGGTGAATAGGACAATGCCAAATAAAACTTATAACAAAGAGAATTAAAAGAATATGATAGCCAAAGTAAATCACAATGCAGGAAAGTAAAATAATCTCAAAATTCAGATCTTGAGAGGTTGATACAAACGTTGTTCTAAGGACAACCTTACACCAAAAACCAGAGTTTATGGTAGGACAACCTTATTTCTAGAAAGATCTTTGTATCAAATCTCAAACTGAAGAGGAATACAAAAATAAATACAAACGGAATTGAAATAAATTGCAATCACAAATGTATTGTTCTAGGGACAACCATACACCATAAAAATGGCAGGGCAACCTTGCTGGAACAACTTTTAAAGGAAATTGAATATCAAGCTGATAAAGGAATAGCAGAAAATAAATTCTAAACTATTACAACATTCTCACAATGCTTGAATTAAATGATTACAACATTCACCACCATACATACATCCCACAAAAGAATAATTAAAGATTAGAAGTATAAACCATTCAACCACAACACAAGGGATTATAGTGGTTCGCCTGTGTGTTCACCAACTGTTAAACAACAGCCACACAAAATGCTACTCCACTCCTAATATCCTCACACAGGGGATATTAGCGTTCACTAACAAAATAGGTTTTCCCAGGTTCACCCAAAACCTTTACAATTGTGTTTTTGTTTGTGGGCTTACACAATTAAAAAAACCCCACTTCTGAGTTTTCCTTGCTCTCCTCAGATAACCAATACAACAAGATTTTTCTGGCAAATCTTGAAAGAAACCAAAATAGAAAGGAATTTACAATTAAATGTAAAATACCTGATTATCTCCTTCGTTGTAGCAGCCCGGTAGAACCAAATCGAGTAGATGATTGAATGTCCAAGTTCAATGTCCAAGACTCAATTACAATGGTTCTAATTCTAATAGATTTTAAATTAAACCAAATAGGGCTTGCCTTAATTGATTTTGATTCCAAAGAAAGGGAATAAAAATTCCTCAAGAATAATTAAAGATTAGAAGTATAAACCATTCAACCACAACACAAGGGATTATAGTGGTTCGCCTGTGTGTTCACCAACTGTTAAACAACACCCACACAAAATGCTACTCCACTCCTAATATCCTCACACAGGGGATATTAGCGTTCACTAACAAAATAGGTTTTCCCGAGTTCACCCAAAACCTTTACAATTGTGTTTTTGTTTGTGGGCTTACACAATTAAAAACCCCACTTCGAGTTTTCCTAGCTCTCCTCGGATAACCAATATAACAAGATTTTTCCGGCAAATCTTGAAAGAAACCAAAACAAAAGGAATTTACAATTAAATGTAAAATACCCGATTATCTCCTTCGATGTAGCAGCCGGTAGAACCAAATCGAGTAGATGATTGAATGTCCAAGTTCAATGTCCAAGACTCAATTACAATGGTTCTAATTCTAATAGATTTTAAATTAAACCAAATAGGGCTTGCCTTAATTGATTTTGATTCCAAAGAAAGGGAATAAAAATCCCTCTTATCAAATTAGATTGGAATAGAAATAAAATCAATTAAATAAAGCTAAGGATAGAGAATATTAAATAAGCACACTTAGCTTAGACGGAGCACGAATTATCTCTCGAAGTTCGACGAAGATTGGCTTGAATAGATTAATTAATTCAAATGATTTCTTCGAGATTCGTGCACTATTTATAGGTGAGCAGATCGCGTTTTGGTCTAGAGAGCTCTTCGACTAGTCAAAGCAATATCAGATATTTGAAAAATCGGCGGGATATGCTTTAACCCTTCTACGATCGTCGTAGGGCTCCTTCGATCGGGTCGTAGGTCTGAAAAGCTTCACCGGATTTCGAGTCGAAGGCGTTGTCGTAGATGCAATCGACACTGTTCCTACGACCGGTCGAACAATCCCTAAGACTAGTCGAAGCCTAACAGATTTCATCCGAAATTTGTAACAAACTCACGACTGATCAAGGAATTTCTTAGACTGGTCGAAGCAACTCTAAGACTAGTCGAAGAAGGCAGTCGAAGAACAGACCAACCTCATGTAAAATAAACATTTGGTTTATGTATCCGAAATGACCTACTGCTAAGGTCAACCTATGGTCAGTCAAACCTCAACCATGAAGTATGGACATTGAAACATTAGGAACAAGTGACTTTGAAGTATGAGCCTTGAAGCCTTGATGTAGTTGAAACCTTGATGTAGCTCAATCTTGAATGTGTACAAACTGCCTTGAACTCTTCTTGAAGTCTTACAGCTTGAGTCTTGTCTTGTGAGCTTTGCTTGTTTATGAATGTTGATCCTTGAGAGAGCTTCACTTATGCAAGTTATTTATAACAGTGATTTTGGCACCATAAATTTGACAACAGACAGGGATATAAACTATAGCACTTATAATCTCCCCCTTTGTCAAATTAGTGACAAAACACATAACCAAGATAAACAAAAAGTAAAACAACTGGTAAATACCTGCAAATCAATATTCAATATTCAACATTCAACCAATTTCATTCAACAAGCTCAAACATACTCCTACTCCCCCTGAGTAACATAACCAATGCTACTCCTCTCACAATCACATCGTTAAGAACAAACCATTCTCCCCCTTTTTGTCACAATATGACAAAGGAGAACTAAATAAAGGGATAAATGAGAGTAAACATGAGGAGTTATGAGAGTATAGCAAAAGAGTGAAAGAGATACTCAACATAGCATCACATAGAATAAATATCCAGCATAAAACATAGATAGTATCCAACTCAAAATCAGTCAACCAAGTGCTAAGTTATAAAGTTATTACAGACCAGAAGTCTCATAAAAACTATTCAGAACCAGAACTTGATGACGGAGCAGGAATAGAGGGATCAAGTTGGTGCATGCCTTTGTTCAAGCGCCTAAGATATTTGCGCATGTACTTGAATTGTAAATCATGAGCAACAGACATGTTTTCCATCTTTACATTTATATTCTCAACTTTCTCCTCTAATGCACTCAAACGTGCATCAACATCAGATGGTACAAAATCTGGATCATTTGTTGAGTCAGAATCCAGTTCCTCAAAAATGTCATCCATATTAATGCCAACACCGGCTTCTTTATGACCACCACCACCACCTTGTTCAGGAAGCAGATCCAACTTCATCTCATTGATATTAGTATTGTTGAAGATCAGATGATGGATTGGTGCCTCATCAACAGGCATATCGACTAACATATGAGTAGCCAATACAGTCATTAAATAGGCAAAAGGAATGTCACTATGACCAGGATGGAGTCTAAACTGAAGAATGAAATGACAGATTAAGGATGGTAAACAAATCTGAGTACCATTGGAAATAGCATGGATAACACGAACCATAAACGAAGTCAAGTCAGATTTATTACCCGAACGAGGATACAGATTGGACACAAAGATTTTGTGGAGAATTCTGTATTTGGGTAACAAATACCTTGCGGGAAGCGCATTCCCTTTTTGAGTCCATTGAACATCCATGTTGCACAAATCTCTAGTGAGCATGCATTTTTCAGACATTGAGGGTTTATCAGTTATGGATAAGAATACCCTCATCATTCACAGGAATGTCCATAAGGGCTGAAATTAAATGACGATCAACGTCAAAAGGCCCTTCTCTAGTAGATATTTTAAAAGTTAAATCATCCTGTGAGAAAGCACTAATACATGTAAACATGGATTGGGCAATGGACCGGTATGCAGGCCCACCCCAATGTAATAAGTTAACCCAACCTACAGCTTCAAGCATAGGAAGGATGTCAAAAGGTGCAATATGATTAACATCAACAGGATGTTCAACAATAACATTACGTAATCTAATGTCCTTAACATATGATGGATCATCATTGGGAACAAGAAGATGACGTTTAGAGATAGCGGTCGATCTGGAAGAAGAAGAAGGACCACGGGAAGTAGTTTTTCTACCTCTAGAAGCCATTTGTAACAAGGATTTCAAGGATTTAAGAAGTTGCAAAGGATTGAGAAGTGGGTTTTCTCAAAACAGATTTTTCAAAATCCAAACCCTAAATCTCAATGAAATCCAAAATAGAAAGCTTCAAGCATGAAAAGAAAGCAATCTAGACACAAATCTGCAAGAAAAACGGGATTTGGAACACTAACCTTGAAGAACTTGAAGGATAGGGTTTGACAAGTCGAAGCTCGGCTCCAAGGAGAAGAAGAATGAAATGAGGAAGAAAGCAAAAATCCCCAATTATAAGTGAAACCCGAGTTCTACGACTGGTCGTGGGTATCTACGACCAGTCGTAGGACGACTGGTCGTGTATACTCACGACTGGTCGAAGAAACCCCAAAATTCAAATTTCTTGCAAATTATACAAAAATTAGAATTCAATCTAGCAAATATATACACTATAATACAAGTAGGCATAAATAATCAATTTAAAATGCACATGCCAAGATCAAATTTCATCTTTTTGAACCTGCTTTTATCGAGAGGTTTTGTGAAAATGTCAGCTCGTTGATCTTCAGTAGGAATATATTCTAGAGATATAACTTTTTCTTCTACTAATTCCCTTATATAATGAAATCTAATGTCAATGTGCTTAGTACGAGAATGCTGAATATGATTTTTTAAAATTTTTATCGCACTAGAATTATCACAATGTAATAACATAGAATCCTGTTTAATTCCATAATCACTTAGCATTCGTTGCATCCAAACAAGCTGTGTACATGCAATATACTCAGCTTCAGCTGTAGAAAGTGATATAGAATTTTGTTTCTTACTAAACTAGGAAACTAGATAATTTCCAATGTAAAAACAACCACCACCGGTTGATTTTCTATCATCTAGATTACCAGCCAGTCAGCATCCAGTACCCAACTAATTGAACATTGGTTTCATGAGGATACCAGAGACCGAGATTTACTGATTACTTGCGACATATCTAATAATTCGCTTGACCATCAAGTGAGATTCTTTTGGATCGATTGATATCTTGCGCAAATACCAACACTTAGAGAAATATCGGTCTACTAGCAATTAAATATAACAAACTACCAATCATACTCCGATAAAGTTTTGAGTCAACATTTTTACCATTAGAGTCTTTTGATAGTTTCGGGTAGTACTCATAGGAGTATCGAAATTCTTGCCATTCTCAAATCCAAATCTCTTGATTAGATTCAAAGCATACTTAGATTGAGAAATGAATATTCCTTCAGTTGTTGCTTTACTTGCAATCCAAGGAAATAAGTCAATTCCCCAACCATGCTCATTTCGAATTGTGATTTCATCAAATCTGCAAACTCAATAGTCAAGTCAGTACAAGTTGATCCATAAATGATATCATCAACATAAATCTGTACCATTAAGATATGACATTATGTTTTTTAACAAACAGAGTTTTATCGACAGATCCCATTTGAAAATTATGACTTAAAAGAAATTCCGTTAGTTTCTCATACCATGCCCTAGGTGCTTGTTTTAATCCATAAAGTGCCTTTTAAAGCCGATATACATGATCAGTATTTTTGGAATCTTCAAAACCCATTGGCTGTTCAACATAGACTTCTTCATGTAAATTGCCATTTAGAAAAGCACTTTTCACATCCATCTGATAGATCTTTATCTTTTTAAAACATGCAATGGATATAAATAGTCTGATAGATTCAAGACGTGCTACTGGTGCAAAGGTTTCATCAAAATCAATCCCTTCAATTTGAGTATAACCTTGTACCACTAGTCTAGCCTTGTTTCTAATTATATTTCCACACTCGTCAGACTTATTTTTGAAAATCCATTTTGTTCCAATGATGTGTTTATCTTTAGGTCTTGGTACGAGATACCAAACATCATTTCTGACGAATTGGTTGAGTTTTTCTTGCATCACAACAATCCAGTTCTCATCAGCAAGAGCTTCTTTTACGTTAGATGGTTCTATTTGGGATGTAAAACATACATAATTACATATATCCTCAAGTTATCTACGGGTGCGAAAAACGGTGAGAGGGTTTTCAAGAAGATGTGTGGTTGGATGATCTTTAACAGTCCTCAACTCAGAATCAGTCTGATTCGATGAAGTATCGGGTTTATCAATGATTAGTACTTCATCATTATCTGAATTAGGAATTGGCGTGTTTAAGTGATCATTAATGACAACATTAATAGATTCTTGAATTACACCAGTCCTTTTGTTCAGAACCCTATAAGCTCGACTGTTTAAGGAATATCCTAGAAAAATCCCTTCATCACTCTTTGTATCGAATTTTTCTAAATTTTCACGATCACGTAAAATATAACACTTGCTGCCAAAAACTCGAAAGTATTTAACAAGAGGCTTTTTATTGAACCACAATTCGTAAGCCGTTTTATTTTATCTTTGCTAGTGTAGACACGGTTAATAATATAGCAAGTTGTGTTGACTGCTTCAGCCCAAAGATTTTTAAAGAGCTTCATGCTATTCAACATGACATTAGCCATTTCTTGAAGCACCTTATTCTTTCTTTCAACAATTCCATTTTGTTGTGGAGTTTTGGGAGCAGAGAATTCATGTAATATTCCTTGGTCGGCAGAACTTCTCAAAATTGCTATTCTCAAATTCGGATCCATGATCACTACGAATTTTACTTGATTTGAGAAGATTTTTCAGTTTGAATCCTTTTGAGAACTTTTCTTACTTCTTCAAGGGTTTGATTTATCCCTCAAGAAGACTACCCAAGTGTATCTGGTAAAGTCATCAACTATTACCAAGATATACTTTTTCCCACCACGACTTTCTGTTGGTAGGTCCTATCAGATCCATGTGGAGAAGTTCGAGTGGTCTTGATGTAGTATTTGAATTCACCTTTTTGTGTGAGTTCTTTGTTTGTTTGCCTATCTAGCACTCACCACATATTTTATCTAATTTCAAGTTTGGGTAAACCTCTTATAAGTTCTCGTTTGCTCAATTTATATAAATTTCGATAATGTACATGTCCAAGACGTTTGTGCCATAAATCGTCTCGTCTATATGGACCATGTAACATGTTTGATTAGATGAGCTGGATTCGCTAATAATATAGTAATTTTCAGACGTTCTACGTCCAGTTAATATTACAGAACCCTTATTATTTAGTATCTCACAACTTTGATTAGAAAACCGAACACTATGGTTATTATCACATATTTGAGATATACTAAGCAAGTTATGTTTTAAGCCTTTAACATATAAAACATTTTTAAACACAGGAAGATTAAAAAGTTGAACCGTACCTTGGCCTATAATCTTACAGTTGCTACCATCACCAAATGTGACTGAACCATCAGTCATATCTTTCAGATCTGTGAATAAAGCTTTGTCACCTGTCATATGCCTGGAGCATCCACTGTCTAGGTACCACTTTGAATGACTTGTTACTTTGAAAGCAGTGTGAGCAACCAAGCAGGTAACTTTAGGAACCCATTTCATAACTGTTTTGGGTTTAGGAACATAGTTGGTCTTCTTTTGTGTATATTTGTAAGAATGACCTATAGAGTTAGATTTTAAGAGCTCCTTGAGTAAATCAACTATCTTTTCAGCTAGTGGATTTCGTTTCTGATTAAAGTTGACATGGCTGCTTCTAGGTTTTTGAAAAGTTTTTGAATTTCTAGAAAAATCTTGATAAGTACTTTTCCCTTTTGAGTTTGAGGACTCTCCTTTAACAAACATAGGAGGAGTATACTTTTGTTTAGGAGGTAGATTTTTATCATAGCCCAACCCGGATAGATCGCCACTTTTTCTTGATCCGGATAAAAGTTTCTCTAACTTTGGATCACCTTGGGCATATTTCCATGTGTCCTTTAGACTCAGAAGAGAAGATACTTCAGTTTTAAGTTTCTCAATTTCAGATTTTAAATCAATAATTAGGGAGTTTTTGAATTCCAAATCGCATTTTGATTTTTCAAAACAATCTGAAATTTGTGATTTTTCTAAGACAAGTGATTCAAAACAATTTTTGAGTTTAGAAAACTTTTCTTTTTGAAGTTTAAGTTTGACAGCAATTTTACAACTTTCCTTATATAGGGCATTGTAAGTGTCTTGAAGATCATCTTCATTTTCACATTCACTATTCAGATTTTCTTCACTTGTTGAGTCATTATCTGAAAATGTGAATTTGGCTAGAGTCATAAAAGCTTTAACCTCATTGCCCGACTCAGTTTCAGAATCTTCTGATTCAGAAGAACCTTCAGAATCAGATGATTCATCCCATGTAGCCAACATACCCTTCTTCTTAGGTTTGTCCCTTTTAGGACATTTATTTGCTAAGTGCCCATATTCTTGATAGTTGTAACATTGACTATCTTGCAAAGATTTTTGAGATTTGGGTCTAAACTTCTTTTTATCATTTGATTTTTGAAAATCAACCCTTTTCTGCTTTTGAAAATCTTGTAAATTTTTTTAGCTAAGAGAGCCATATGAGCCATATCATCTTCTGAATTACATTTAGAAGATTTTAGTGCGATAGATTTACCTTTAGGAGCTTTAAAGTTTAACTCGTAGGTTTGTAGAGAACCAACTAGTTCTTATACCCTCATATTATCTGTATCACAAAGTTCTTGGATCGCGGTTACTTTAGAATTGAACCGTTCAGGAAGTGAGCGTAATATTTTTGCACACACTTTACTTTCTGGGATTTTATCGCCAAGACCCCACATTGAGTTTACAATGTCATTCAATCTAGTGTAAAAGTCCATAAACATTTCATTTTCCTCCATATGAATTTCTTCAAATCTGGTTGTGAGGAGTTGGACTTTAGATTTTTTGACAATTGTAGTACCCTCGTGTGTCATTTCTAATATATCCCAAGTTTGCTTTGCAGTATCACAGGAAATGATTCTTTTGAACTCATCCGGTGATAGTGCGCAAGTAATTGCATTTAGTGCTTTAGCATTTGCACTACTCTCACTTTTCTGAAGAGTGGTCTATTGGTAATATAGTGTGACTTTCATAGATTTTGAACCATCAACCCCAGTAACTTCTATGATAGGAGGATTCCATTCAGTCATTGTGGCTTGCCACACATTTTCATCCATTGATTTGAGGAAGATCCTCATTCTGGCTTTCCAATAGGCATAGTTGGAGCCATCAAAGGGTGGAGGCCTAGTGACTGAAAGGCTATCAAAATTTGACATCTTAAATAGCTTAAATCGTTAGCTCAGGAATTAAATCCAAGAATTAAAAAAAAGAGCTATTAGTCTCTGATACCACTTGAAAAAGCCAACCTATATGTCCTAGAGGGGGGGTGAATAGGACAATGCCAAATAAAACTTATAACAAGGGAATTAAAAAGAAAATGATAGCCAAAGTAAATCACAATGCAGGAAAGTAAAATAACCTCAAAAATTCAGATCTTGAGAGGTTGATACAAACGTTGTTCTAAGGACAACCTTACACCAAAAATCAGAGTTTATGGTAGGACAACCTTATTTCTAGAAAGATCTTTGTATCAAGTCTCAAACCAAAGAGGAATACAAAAATAAATACAAACAGAATTGAAATAAATTGCAATCACAAATGTATTGTTCTAGGGACAGCCATACACCATAAAAATGGCAGGGCAACCTTGCTGGAACAACTTTCAAAAGAAATTAAATATCAAGCTGATAAAGGAATAGCAGAAAATAAATTCTAAACTATTACAACATTCTCACAATGCTTGAATTAAATGATTACAACATTCACCACCATATATACATCCCACAAAAGAATAATTAAAGATTAGAAGTATAAACCATTCAACCACAACACAAGGGATTATAGTGGTTCGCCTGTGTGTTCACCAACTGTTAAACAACAGCCACACAAAATGCTACTCCACTCCTAATATCCTCACACAGGGGATATTAGCGTTCACTAACAAAATAGGTTTTCCCAGGTTCACCCAAAACCTTTACAATTGTGTTTTTGTTTGTGGGCTTACACAATTAAAAAACCCCATTTCTAAGTTTTCCTGGCTCTCCTCAGAAAACTAATACAACAAGATTTTTCTGGCAAATCTTGAAAGAAACCAAAACAAAAAGGAATTTACAATTAAATGTAAAATACGATTATCTCCTTCGATGTAGCGGGTAGAACTGCATCGAGTAGATGATTGAATGTCCAAGTTCAATGTCCAAGACTCAATTACAATGGTTCTAATTCTAATAGATTTTAAATTAAACCAAATAGGGCTTGCCTTAATTGATTTTGATTCCAAAGAAAGGGAATAAAAATTCCTCTTATTAAATTAGATTGGAATAGCGAAACAAAATCAATTAAATAAAGCTAAGGAAGGAGAATATTAAATAAGCACACTTAGCTTAGATGGAGCACAATTATCTCTCGGAAGTTCGATGAAGATTGGCTTAAATAGATTAATTAATTCAAATGATTTCTTTTGAGATTCGTGCACTATTTATAGGTGAGCGGATCGCGTCTTCGAGTGGTCTAGAGAGCTCTTCGACTAGTCGAAGCAATATCAGATATTTAAAAATCCGGCGGGATATGCTTTGATTTTCTACGGTCGAAGGTCTCCTGCGATGGTCATAGGTCACCTACGAGGTCGTAGGTCTCCTTCGATTGGTCATAGGTCCTGAAAAGCTTCATTGGATTTCAAGTCGAAGATGCAGTCGTCGTAGATGCAATCGACACTGTTCCTACGACGGGTCGAGATTTCTGGACTAGTCGAAGCCTAATGAAATTTATCCGCAATTTGTAACAAACTCACGATGATCGAGGAATTTCTTAGATCTGGTCGAAGCAACTCTAGGACTAGTCAAAGAAGGCCTAGGACTAGTCGAAGAGCAGACCAACCTCATGTAAAATAAACATTCGGTTTATGTATCCGAAATGACCTACTTCTACGGTCAACCTATGGTTAGTCAAACCTCAACCATGAAGTATGGACATTGAAACATTAGGAACAAGTGACCTTGAAGTATGAGCCTTGAAGTCTTGATGTAGATCAAACCTTGATGTAGTTCAATCTTGAAAGTGTACAAACTGCCTTGAACTCTTCTTGAAGTCTTGCAACTTGAGTCTTGTCTTGTGAGCTTTGCTTGTTTATGAATGTTGATCCTTGAGAGAGCTTCACTTATGCAAGTTATTTATAACAGTGATTTTGGCACCACAAATTGACAACAGACAGGGATATAAACTATAGCACTTACAATCTCCCCTTTGTCAAATTAGTGACAAAACACATAACCAAGATAAACAAAAGTAAAACAACTGGTACATGCAAATCAATATTCGATATTCAACATTCAACCAGTTTCATTCAACTAGTTCAAACATACTCATACTTCCCCCGAGTAACATAACCAATGCTACTCCTCTCACAATCACATCGTTAAGAACAAACCATTCTCCCCCTTTTTGTCACAATATGACAAAGGAGAACTAAATAAAGGGATAAATGAGAGTAAACATGAGGAGTTATGAGAGTATAGCAAAAGAGTGAAAGAGATACTCAACATAGCATCACATAGAATAAATATCCAGCATAAAACATAGATAGTATCCAACTCAAAATCAGTCAACCAAGTGCTAAGTTATAAAGTTATTACAGACCAGAAGTCTCATAAAAACTATTCAGAACCAGAACTTGATGACGGAGCAGGAATAGAGGGATCAAGTTGGTGCATACCTTTGTTCAAGCACCTAAGATATTTGCGCATGTACTTGAATTGCAAATCATGAGCAACAGACATGTTTTCCATCTTTACATTTATATTCTCAACTTTATCCTCTAATGCTCTCAGACGAGCATCAACATCAGATGGTTCAAAATCTGGATCATTTGCTGAGTCAGAATCCAGTTCCTCAAAAATGTCATCCATATTAATGTCATCACCAGCTTCTTCATGACCACCACCACCACCACCACCTTGTTCAGGAAGCAGATCCAACTTCATCTTATTGATATTAGTATTGTTGAAGATCAGATGATGGATAGGTGCCTCATCAACCGGCATATCGACTAACATATGAGTAGCCAATACAGTCATTAAATAGGCAAAAGGAATGTCACTATGACCAGGATGGAGTCTAAACTGAAGAATGAAATGACAGATTAAGGATGGTAAACAAATCTGAGTACCATTGGAAATAGCATGGATAACACGAACCATAAATGAAGTCAAGTCAGATTTATTACCCGAACGAGGATACAGATTAGACACAAAGATTCTGTGGAGAATTCTGTATTTGGGTAACAAATACCTTGCGGGAAGCGCATTCCCTTTTTGAGTCCATTGAACATCCATGTTGCACAAATCTCTAGTGAGCATGCGTTTTTCAGCCATTGAGGGTTTATCGGTTAAGTTATGGATAGGAATACCCTCATCATTCACAAGAATGTCCATAGGGGCTGAAATTAAATGACGATCAATGTCAAAAGGCCCTTCTCTCGTAGATATTTTAAAAGTTAAATCATCCTATGAGAAAGCACTAATACATATAAACATGGATTGGGCAATGGACCGGTATGCAAGCCCACCCCCATGTAATAAGTTAACCCAACCTACAGCTTCAAGCATAGAAAGGATGTCAAAAGGTGCAATATGATTAACATCAACAGGATGTTCAACAATAACATTACGTAATCGAATGTCCCTAACATATGATGGATCATCATTGGGAACAAGAAGATGACGTTTAGAGATAGCGGTCGATCTGGAGGAAGAAGAAGGACCACGAGAAGTAGTTTTTCTACCTCTAGAAGCCATTTGCAATAAGGACTTCAAGGATTTAAGAAGTTGTAAAGGATTGAGAAGTGGGTTTTGTCAAAACAGATTTTTCAAAATCCAAACCCCAAATCTCAATGAAATTCAAAATAGAAAGCTTAAAGCTTGAAAAGAAAGCAATCTAGACACAAATCAGCAAGAAAAAGTGATTTGGAACACTAAACTTGAAGAACAAGAAGGATGGGTTCGACAAGTCGAAGCTCGGCTCCAAGGAGAAGAAAGATGAAATGAGGAAGAAAGCAAAAAATCCTCAATTATAAGTGAAATCCGAGTTCTACGATCTACGACCGGTCGTAGGACAACTGGTCGTGTATACTCACGATTGGTCCTCCCAGCACACAGTAGACTCACGAGTTGTGGTTTGCTCATATAGATGACTTACACTTTTTCGGGATGCATGCAAGATCGGTTAGAATTGCTATTTTTTCTTCATTCGTTAAGTGGTGCATCATACTATGTGTCATATATCAAATAGGTTCATCTCTTCGATATGCATTGATACCATGTACAAAATGTGTAATCGTCTAAACAGATTAACAATAAAAAATCATATTAAAAATCCTCCTTATAGGATCCCAGGATCGGAATCTAGCATATGGGTGCCGGGAGTCGAGAATGGGGCACTAAGGAGGCTGTTGGCGCTGAATTAGGCGATCAGGAATTCTGTGAGCCCAGTTTCCAAGTTTGGGGCATGACAGTAGTCTCTTCTCTTCTTGTTGCTGATCGTGAGTGAGCTTCGGCAAAGCGGACAATATCATGTGCTGTGGGGGTGGGCCTTATAAGAATTATATCACTTTTTTCGTATCTCAAACAATGAGAAAAGGTCTTTATTTATAGCCAAAGGATTTGGTCTTTTGCTCAACCTAAGAATTGCTTTGGCCGGCTGAATTTCAACGATACTATTCCAACGGCTATCATATTTCACAAGATTTGATTTTATCAAAAATTCGGCTACCTGAGCAAAAATTCATTTGACCGAATACAGGATTCGGCTGGCCAAATTGCCCTGAAATAATGCATGACTGGAAACTTGACCCGGGTCATCCTCGGGCTGACCTGATCTAAGTTCGGTTGGCCGAACCCAGGGTCGGGCTAGCAAAACTTGCAACTGATTTTACAATTGAATCTGTTGGAAACTTAACCGAGGCTAATGTCGAGCCAACCCAAGTTGAATTCAACTGGCTGAACCCAGGGTCGGGCTGGCTGAACATCCTCAAATTTACATGAAAAATTTTCACAATTTAGAGTTTTAAAACCCATGATCAAGTACTCTATCATATGGTCTTTTCTAAAGTCATTTTACCTGTAAGTTGGCATACAATTGATCTTTCACTTGAAACCTTTCCAAACCTTCTATACTTAAGATGTTGAGTGGCGCACTTGAAGTGTCGTAGAGGACTGAAGTGTGCTGAAGAAACATACCGTACTTTGTCTTTGAAATTTGACAACTACATGTGTGCTTAAAATGCTAGCACTTACAATCTCCCCCCAAAGTTAATTTACCTATAAACTTCTCCATCTCGAACTTGACATTCGAACCCTTCAATCCTATGTCTCAAATTCAGTCTAAAACCCCAATGTAAAGCATATGCTCTGATACCACTTTTTCTGTGATAACATTTAAATATTGCATATTTATCCTCTATATTACATTAGTTTCTATACATTCAAAGTACTTAATTGATTAACTAATATCTATTTTATACATTCAAGGTAATCCAAGAAACAAAGACAACATATGCTTAAGAGGGAGGATTAAAACTTAAAAGATTAATCAAAAGAAGACCTGAATGTTTGAAACGCATTAATGAAGAATTCACATGCCAAAGATCCAAGAATACCAAGTACAAAAGAAGAAGGACTGAAAAATCACACAATTTAATAACAGAAATAACAGACTATTCGGTCCCACCAAAGGTTGGTTCAGTCTGACCAAATGTGCACAAAACAGTCTAGCGATAAACTGTGATTTTTAAAGATAATTCAGCTCCACACTTAGGTCTTACCGAAGTTAATTTTGGAGTCTTCGAAGGAGAGTTCGGTGCGACCTAAGGAGGACAGGGACTTCAGACATATTTTTATGAAATTCGTCTATAGCTGAGGGTATCTTCGGTTGGAAACAGTGAGACTTTAGTGCGACCAACTGTGACTATTGGTACAATCGAATGGATCCTAGCTCCTATACACCAAGTTCCGATCTTGGGATCCTACAAGGAGGATTTTTAAGGTGATTTTATTTTTTATTTTTGTAAAGGATCATAACCACAAGTATACCCAAGTTACAAAACATCATCACCACATATCCACTAATATAATCTTTGAGTACAGTGTTGAAAGGGAAATACATGATATAATAAAAATTCTAAAAGATCAGGCACATGCTCTTGCGGTTTAGCATAACCTACACATAACAAACATGCATAAGCTTACTACGAAGCTTAGAGAGTGCATGCGTGTGTGCGTAATGCATGTGCCAAGCATACAAATGTCGGAGTGAGCGGAAATGATCAAAGGCCATACAATGCTAGGAGTAAATGATGTTGGTCATACCAAGGCTATGAAATGCAAGGGATATGTGGTCGAATGTCATATGCTAGAGATGCAACGTAAACATGTTGATCCTTAACTAGTCCACATATAAGAACCATCCCCACAACGCATGATATTGTCCACTTTGCCAAAGCTCACTGATTTAAAACGCATCATGCATGTTAAGGAAGGAACCCAACTTATAGCCACCACAACTTCGGACAATGCTTCCAATATGGGACAAGGTTCCACTTTCACTGTATGCACAGTAGCCTGCTAACCACCTCGGGGACCGCCCACATGTAGCCTGCTAGCCACCTTGGGGCCCGTCCACATGTGTCCCTCACCAACATGTGCCTGCCCACATGTGACCACAGTGACAAGGCGTCAAAATAACCCCCACCAAGGGCAGAGCCATCCTTGGCTCTAATACCACTTGTAAGGCCCATCCCCATATCACATGATATTATCCACTTTGCCGATGCTCATGGGTTTAAAACGCGTCGTGCTGTTAAGGAAGGAACAGAACTTATTGCCACCATAACTTCGAACAATTCTTCGATGTGGGATAAATTTCCACCTTCACCGTGTGCACAGAGCCTACCAGGCACACAATAGCCTACCACCACCTTGGGACCCGCCCACATGTGACTACAATGACGGGGCGTCACAATATCGAAGACAATTCGATGCGATCGAAGGTATAATCGAATGTGCATCGAAGCGTACAGTTGGTGCGACCAAAGTGTAACAAAAGTGAATAAATTTGAAGTTGGTTCCAATTTGGTATAAAATTTTCCTATATAAAGGGGCGATTCTAGCTTTTCTAGGTACGAATTAGGGTAGAAGGGATAGAGAAAGGAGTTGTGGAGCTTCTACGGATTGATCATTTTTCTTCAATCCTTCGATTTTATTTTGCTTTTTATGCTTTTTTTTTTTTGAGTTTTAGTTCAATCATCTCTTTAGTTGGCTAATCTCTTAACTATGATTGGCAAGAAAGAAGTTCTTTGGCGTGCTAATTTTGAGGAGTTCGTACGTTGTCTTAGGCATAAGGTTTGTGTCAGCTTATAACATTGTCACATGAATGATCTTTGAAATGTGCTTATGATATTCTAGTTATCCTACATTTGTAATTTACAATGCTGAAATGTTATGCACATTTTCTTTTTTCGGTTTATATGAATTTATCTGGATGCTCTTTTACTAGAGATTGCAGCTGTAATCAGTGACCGTGGCCAATAATGTTTTATGCATGCGAGGTGATTCAAGAACTAAGGATGGAAATGTGCTTAAAATGATGGAATTAGAGCTCAATGGAAAACATAAGGAAGAATTGAAGATTCCAAGGTTACGAAAGAAGAATTGAAGTGCCAAAGGATTGAAGAAACCAAGTGAAAATGAAATATTCAAAGTGAAGTTTCAAATAGAAGGAATACATAGTCTATTAATGCCATTGGTTAGATCTTTGATCCCATCGAGTGGATTTCGATAGGACTTCGATCCATCAAAGACAAATCGAGATACTCTAGATTTTCCATAAAATCTTGTTGGGAATTAAAGTGGTGTTTAGATCAACAAAGATTTTCGAAGCCTTGCTTAGCCACACTGTCACGCCCCAAACTAGTAAAACGGGCTCACAAAATTCTCCATCATCGAATCCGGTGCTGACAGCCTCCATAGTGCCCCATTCTCGGATCCTGCCAATCATCTGCTAGATTTCGATCCTGGGATCCTACAAGGAGGATTTTCAGAATGATTTTTTTTTTATAATGGAGCATAACCACAAGTTTACCCAAATCACAAAGGCAACATCATCATCACATATCCACTAATATAATCATTTGAATACAGTGTTGAAAGAGAAATACATATGTCGAAATCAAAGCTTAAGAAGACAGCTACACGCTCCAAGCTCAATGCTGCTGCAACCTAACGCCACCTACACGCATCTATCGTGCATAAGCTTATAGAAAGCTTAGAGGGTGGTGAAAGTGTGTGTAAGGTAAGTGCCAAGTATACAATAAAGCCCATAAATCATACATCATCAAGATAAGCAGAAATACTGACAAGATCATGAATCATACGATATCAGAGTAAGCGAAGATATACTGGTAAGTCCATGAATCATTCATTAACAGAATACGCAAGTGGATCGGCTATGCAAATGTGGAAACCAAATATCAGGTGCTGATGATGCAATGCAATATGCAAATCCTATTAAGTCTGCCTAGGCCATATAAGTACAAAACATAGTAACCCAAAATGCTAAGTACTGTGGATGTAATGTAATATGCAGTGTGAATGAAATGACCATGCTGGAATGTGAAGTTGGGATGATAGTACGTAGTATCGCAGGCTACGGGGTCCACCACAAGGGACTTCTATCCAAACCAGTCCCATACCTAAATTTGGATAGTCCGACTCAATGTGGTAAACTCCTGATCTCAGGTTAGTTGCGTGCCCTACTGAAATCTTGGTCATGCGAAGGTACACGTAATAAATAGTTATGCACCACCAGCCTAAGTGGATAGTGAATGAATGAATGAATGAATGGATATGCAATTTCTGCTCAATAAGTCCACATATCAATACGGTTGCTCTCTGTGGAAATCACCGGGGTCTATTACACTCCACTCTGACTACCTCTTCCCTGGCTGCACAGCCCAGTGAGTGGAAGAGACCTCATTATCCACCTAACCAACAATCTACCAATACCTACCCATCTCATCGATAGCGAACCCATTTACGAGCTGGTCATACTCAGCCTAGCTTATAGCCCCCTCACTCAGGCGGATAAGGCCACACCCACCTGCCAACCAACCACAACACAGTGAGAGATGCGACCTACTGGTATAGGCACCGTCGCTCATATTTCACTCGGTTTAGATGTTGGAGCATCTCCTGATACCAAGGAGGTTCTGAGATTTTCACCTAAGGACATCCTACGTGCCCACAATGCTAGAACCAAGCATTTCTGGTATCCCATCTGGCTATCCATGATGTGTCTGTGGAGGCCACGACCCTGATGTCACTAGGGCATACAATGATCATGTCACACATATGCGTGATGCATGAGTCACACTGTCCAGTCATGCAACAATCCTTCGCATACCATGCGCTTATGTGGGTAACTCCTATCAGTGAGTCCCACAAATAATTTGCCCAATGACTATGCTATGATCAGTCAATACTCATCTCAAGCATACATATGATGCGTATGACATGAGTCATGGAATTATACTACGCATGTTATAAAGTAATGAACTATCCTCACAATGAAGATGGGCCTAGACGACCTACACGTAACAAGTATGGGCCTATCAATGGGCCCTAGGGAGAGTTATAATGTGGACATTTAACTAACATTATTCTTACAATGTGGACGTCAAATCAACATTGCTCCCAAGGCATAGCCCACCCTAAACATCAACACATAAACCATGGTGGAGTCACATTACAATGGGCCTTATGTATATCCCATTGGGCCTCGACTCAAGGGCCTCCAATACATCAAATGGGCCTCATAACATGGGTCTCATATATATCAAGGTGGGCCTCAACCCATGGGCCCCAAATGCACCACAATGGGCCTCAACTCATGGGCCCCAAATACATCAAGGTGGGCCTAATCACATGGCATCATATATACATTACAATGGGCCTCTACCCATGGGTCCCAAATACATCAAGGTGGGCCTAATCACATACGCCTCATATATATATATATATATATATATATATATATATATATATATATATATATATATTGAATAGGCCACACTAATTAGGCCTTACATACATTGCAATGGGCCATAACCCATATGTCTTGGATACATCACAATGGGCCTCATAACTTGGGCCTCATATATATCAAGGTAGGCCTCAATGGATGGGCCATGACTACATCAAGATGGGCCTCCTCAAATGGGCCTTATAAATATCAAGGTGGGCCTCAACAATGGGCCATAATACATTAATATGTGTATATATATATATATATAAATATCAAGGTGGGCCTCAACAACGGGCCCCACCCAAATATAAATGGTGATGATGACTTCCACCATTAAAATTCCCAAGGCCCACCATAGCATTTATTTCCTATCTAATCTATTCATAAGGTCACCAGGACCTGGATTTAGAGGAACAACAAATATCATATTTGTCCAACCTTGTAATCCAAAGGTTTTTGAATGGTGGACATTCAATCCAACACTGCTTCTATAGTGTGGTCCACGTGATCATAGATCTATCTTATTTTTGAACTCAAGCCTTAAATGAGCTTTCCAATATGGTTGGACGGTTTGGATGCAACACATGCATCATGTTGGATCCCACCGTCCAGTGATATGGAAGGTGTGGTATACATCATACGTAGGTCCCACAAACCTTGTTGAAGTCAACGCAGTGGGACCCACCGTCTCTACAGAGAATGGGTGGATGGCATGTATACAACACATACAACGTGGTGGGTTCCACCGTCCACTGCCTGTGGACGGTATGAATAAAACACATGCATCATTGTGGGTCCCACGTGGGGCCCACCATAATATTTATATACCGTTTAATCCTGTCGATAAGGTCACGCTGACCTGGATGAAAGGAAAAACAAATTTCACATTGAGCCAAAGCTCCTTGGAGTACCCATAAAGGGTTAAATGGCAGTCGTTCATTAACCACTATTTTCTACCATGTGGGCTACCTGAGTCCCATATGCCACTGATTTATGGGGTGACCCACATACAGAAGGAGGCCCACCCAATGCACGGTGTGGATTTTTGGCACACATCACGGTGGGGCTTACGTTAGGGACCCACGGTCCCTAGCCGACCGTCCAGCACAGGACACCGCTGGTGTCCTCTGATAAGTCAGCAGCAGCAGTTGTTGCTCTCTCTTTTTTTTTTGAAAAATTGATTTTTTTTGAGGAATTTTCTAGGTGGGGTCCGCGTCAGGTAAATCCACTCCACCCATTGGATTCTATGGCTCGAGACAGACCAAACGAGTGCAATATGCGATATGTCTTGGCGTGTAGAAAAATTTAAGTGAATTTAAACAATGAAAATTACTGTTTACTAAGGTATGGCCCACCAGTTAGTCAGATCAGCTTCATTTTTCGGTTCAACGCCTAAAATGTGTTGGGAAAAGGATGGACGGCTTGGATTGAATCCATACGTCAATGTGGGTCCTACATGAGCAGCCCTTCATAAAGGCTTTGAACCAAAGCCAATATTTATGTTTTCGTTTTGACATCCAGCGTCCCTGGACGCTAGACGGTCTGGGCCTAACACAAGTACAAGGTGGGCCTGGCTCAGGTGGGCCACCAAATGCATGGTTAGTGTGGATAAGACATGCACCAAGGTGGGGTCCATCCGAGTAGGCCAAACAATCACATCATCACACACAAAATAAATGAAAAAGAGAGGGAGAGAGAGAGAAAGAGGGACACGTGTGATGGAGGGCTCCGCCACTACGAGCCCTCCCTTGCATTCAATCATACATCAAGTGGGTCCCAATACATGTGGGCCCACCAAAATAAAAATCAATGGTGGATATTTCTTCTTCACCTAAAAATGGATGGTCTAGATGATCTCTCTTCATGCAAGGAAAAATAAACATCATGATGGGGTCAATGGAGAATGGCCCCATCATTGAATGATCATGAGAATCAAGGTGGGCCATCGGCCATATCTAGGGTCCAAAGTGAGATCCATATCATCAATCGGTAGGCCTCACTTGGCCCATCATAAAAACATAAAAATCTAGTCTATAGAAGTACCCACCGTTCGATCTTCTTGGTCCGTTGGAGAGCCGATCTCCTTGTGCTTCACTTTGATGGAGGGTGATGAGGTTTGAATGGCTAGGATGATGGATTTTGGGGTGGGAAGTGGGCCACGCAAAACCACTTTTCTCTCTTGGGAAAGGCTCGGGTGCTTGGAAAATGTGAAGAGAAAGAGAGAGAGAGAGAGGGTGGTTGTAAGAGAGGTGATAGATGTGAGTGATGGGTGAGGTGATGGTGTACTTGACATGTATGGGTGTGTAAGAGAGAAGGTGAGAAAGAGTTGACTTTGAGGTTGCTTGACTTGAGGAGAAAGAAAACTTTGATTGATTGATTGAGTAATTGATTGATGGGACATGTTGTAGAGATTCTCTTAGGATTGTAAATGCGTGGTGTTTCTTCGAAATAAACGCCGGCCCACATCTCCCTGCTAGGGTATCGGATCGGTGCGCGAGTTGCGGCGTCGGAACTATGGCGACGGTGTAGTCGCAATGGTACAAGTCTTGGATTAGGCCAACTCAGATCTACGGGATACGACTTAAGGTCGTTCATAAACATCAATTATATGTCACAAGTCACCGGAATTCGTCGGGAAGGATCGTGGGAGTCGACGGAACAGTACGAACTAGGATACAGGTCTTACAAGTGAGGTTCGATAGGTCTCAACTTATTAAATCACCTATCAACAGAGGCGTTGACTACATAAGTTTTGTAAAAATTTCAAGTTGGTGTCAAAGTACAAGCTTTTTATCTATTTAAGGAGAGCTTGTGTAACGATTTTCAGATGGTTTGGAGAGAGAGAGAGAGAGAGAGAGAGAGAGGGTTCGGGTGGAGCGCCGACAATGCTCTTCCGCTTCGACTTCTTCACGGGTTTTAGTAGATCTTACTTTTCTTTTTTTTAGACTTACCTATCTTTAACTAATCTCTTAAATAAGGCTAAGGGGTGAAGCTTTTAGTTTATTAGAAATATTTTAATTCATTTTGATTCATACATTCCATACATAATGATATATATATATATAATTAGATTTATTAATGAAGACAAATATTTGGATTGTTTATTTTTGGATCCATTGTGAACTCCAGGTACATCAGATGCTTTGAAAACAATTGTTTAGCTTAATTAGAGAATAAATCAATCTATAAAATTCCTTAATCTATTGTAGACTCCGAGCACAATAGATGCTTTGAATTCCTTGCAAATTAATGTTTGAGTGCTTCATGAGAGAATCATTTAATTGAATCATACCTTGTTGGATGTTTGAGATTGGTTTAACTATTTAATCTTCCTATTAAAATGGATTGGAATCCGGTTCTAATTGAGTTATAGAAGATGAATCAATGAATTATACATTGTAATTGCAAAAGCGGATCCTTGGATCCTTATTGTCTTATCCTTATTGTTTTTACCTTACCTTACTCATTGGATTTCTTAATCTTAGATTTATTCTTAGACTAGTTCTAATTGTGTTTCACATTCCTTGTGGATCAACCTCGGTCTTATTGAGTTATTATTACATCGTAGCCCCGCATTTAGGGTTGTCAACTACCGAGTTTGATAAAAGTTTTTAGTGTCATTCTGATGAGTGGCATTGAACACAATAGGTTTAGGTTTTTTTTTGTCTCGAGTTTAATTATTGTTTTAGGTAAGGATTTTGGGTTTCTTAAATTTTTCTAGCGAAGGGTTTTGTTTTTTTAGGTTTAGTCAATTTCATATATATATATATATATATATATATATATATATATATATATATTAGTGTTTGTGATCTTCTAACATTACTAGCATCATTTGCTTGCTTTGTTTGTAGATTTTTCTAATCTAGTTCTTCATCGTAGGTATTATCCTTCAAACTTTAATACAAATTTTTAGATTTTTATTTTATTTCTTTTTTCTTCAAAAATAGATTGTTTGATAAGTCTAATTTTACATCATTTAAACAAAAGAGATTTTATTTCTTAATTCTTTAAGTATTTAGTAGTTAATGGGTTGTCAAATTACTTTATTAGGAAACATCCTATGTCTTGAAATTTAACTGTAGACTCGACCCGAGACTTTGTCACGCCCCAAACTCGGAAACCAGGCTCACAAAATTTCCGATCACCGAATCCGGCGCCAACAACCTCCGTAGTATCCCATTCTCGACTCCCGATACTCATATACCAGGTTCGATCCTGGGATCCCACAAGAAGGATTTTTAGTCTTTGAATTTATTCCATAACAAGCATAACCATAAGCATAACCCATGAATAATAACTAGAACTCCATCACAAAATCAACTATGATAAAAGAAAACTTTAAGTACAATGCGCATAAAGGGAAAATACAATAACAATATCGAAACTCCAAAAGCTCGACCGCACGCTCCTGCTCTTGCTTAGCTACGACTACGTCCTCGCCGTCACCTGCACGTATATATCGTGCATAAGCTTATAGAAAGCGTAAAGGGTGGTGAAAGTGTGTGCACAAGGTAGCAATGCAAGTATGTAATATCATAATAATGTGAAAATATACTGATAAGTCCATGAATGCAATCAGTCGTACCAAGGCTATGCGATGTAAGGCATGAATGCTATCAGTCACACCAAGGCCATGCGATGCAAGGCATGAATGCTATCGGCCACACCAAGGCCATACGATGCAAGGCCTATATAGCCAATGTCATGTGCAAGATGCAGCTCAAGCATACCAATCCACATATCAATTCAGCTAATCTCTGGAGCTTCATATATCAGTACAGTTCTCTTTGATAATCACCGGGTCTAATATATTATACACCACATTGCTACCCTACACTAGACGCACAACCGTGCAAGCGAAAGAGACCTCACTACCCGCTTGACTAGTAGTTTTGCCAATATCTACCCGACATGTTAGTAGTGGACCCATTTACGAGTTGATCAGACTCAGCCTAGCAATTGCCCCTACCCTCGGGCGGGTAAGGCCAAACTCCCTTTCGACCGACCATGACATAGTGGGAGATGTAACTTACCTGGTATTTGGCCCTTATGCGCTCATACATCCACTCGATCTCGACATTGGTGCGTCCTCTGGTACCTTCTGGTTCCGTCAAGTTTATGGACTTTCACCTAGGGATATCTATCGTGCCCCATGTTAAGAGAAGATTTCTGGTATCTAAACTTCCATCCACGATATGCATGTAGAGGCTATAGCCCCGATGTCGTTAGGGCATACAAGAATCACAACACACAATACAAGATGCATGAGTCACACAATCCAATCATGCATCAATCCCGCACATAATGCGCTCATGCGGGACAACTACACCTATCGGGAGTCCCATAAACAACTCGCCCAATGGCACATGCAATGGTCAACCACATCTCATAACAAACATACGAGATGATGCGTATGGGCATGTGTCATGATGCTATGCTATCACATACTCATAATCGGTATTGATAATTGCATCGATAATCGGTATCGATAATCGACTTACACAATCGGCCTCAATAATCGAAATTGGCCTCGATAAATGGAATCGGCCTCAAGAATCTAAATCGGTCTCAACAATCAGAATCGACCTCAACAATCGGAGTCAGCCTCGATAATTGGCCTCAGAATCGGAATCGGTAATTGGCCTTCACCATACTATCATATGGCCCACTAGATGCCCTAGGGAGCCCAAATAATTCCTAGATCGACTCCAAGATTAAAAAGAAATAATCATACAAGCAACTAATGTGGGCCCAACATTATGGGTTAGCCTAATATGAATAGATGGGTCATGCAAACATTAATGGGGCCCAATGATTATGGTCAACCCACTTAGAGAAGGATGAGAATGGGCCTAACAAAGGCTAAAGAGAAGGTCACAATGTGGACATTTAACCATCATTGCCCATCAATGTGAACATTTAACTAACATTACTCCCAAGGAGTGGCCCACATAGAGCCAAACATATAGTGGGCATATGGCCTCATACAAGGGCCTCATATACATCCCATTGGACCTCACACAAAGGCCTCATATAGATCATATTGGGCTTCATTATATGGTCCCCTCATCCATCATAATGGGCCTCACCAAATGGGCTTCATATACATCATATCGGGCGTCATCATATGGGCCACTCATACATCATAATGGGCCTCAAACCTGGACCACATCCCATGGGCCTCAAATACAACACAATGGGCCTCAAACTTGGGCCTCAAATACATCACATTGGCCCACATCCAATGGGCCTCAAATACATCACAATGAGCCTCAAACCTGGGCCTCAAATACATCACAATGGGCCTCATACCCGGGCCTCAAATACATCACATTAGGCCTTATGGGGTGGCCCATAATCTAACAAAATAGATGGGTAGCAATGTACAACATCAAAGTGGCCCTGCACAATGGGCCTAAACTGGATGGCTGGATACAAAATATACATTATGGTGGACCCCACATCCCATAGACGATGTGGATATACAACACATGGGCCCCACGAATGGACGGTGTGAATATACAACACATCACAAGGTGGGCCCCACCCGTCCAACAAATGGATGAGGTGGATATACATCATCTAGGCCCTATATCGCTCCTAAAATAGATGGATGGCATGGTCAGTAAACCTCATACATTAGAGGTGGGTCCCACCATCTAGCGGATAAGGACGGTGTAGATAAGACTCGTACATCATGGTTGGTCCCACATGGCACAGTCCAACTAGAGAGATGGATGGTGTGAATATACAATACATACATCAACAATGGGTTATCACTGTCCACATGGATAGACGGTGGGGATCAAACACATATATCATGGTGCGTCCCATAGCAGCATAGAGATGGACGGTGGGGATATATAATACATACATCAAGGTGGGCCCCACCGACCTGCACACCTGCAACAGCACGTGTAGGGTGGGCCCCACGTCAAAACAGATGGACAGTGGATATGTAACACATACAAAGGGGCCCACCGTCCCTAGTAGATGGACGACGTGGCTATAAAATACATATATCAAGGTGGACCCCACCCCCACATGTGCAACAGCACATGTGGGGTGGGTCCACATCCATGGAAAATGGACGACGGTATGGATATATCACATACCTCATGGTCGTGCCCCAAAACTTGCCGAAGTTAAACAACGGCTATATAATTGCGTGTGGGACCCACCGTCTCTGGATGGACGGTTTAGATATAACACTTGCATCACACGTGGGTCCCACACACACGTGGCCCACATGGTTGGGATCAAACCGATATTAGTATTTTCTTATCATTCGATCTAGCGATTTTGTTGATGGACGTGCCATTGCTAGATAATGGATGTAATTCATCCATCAAGTGGGGCCTACGTGCACGTGGCCCACCAGCCACATACATTATCCTCATCAATATAAGAATAAGAGAGAGAGAGAGAGAGAGAGAGAGAGAGTGGTTATGGGAGGGGCCTTACCACTATGGGCCCCTCTTTTGCATTACAACACATGCATGCATCAAATGAGTCCCACCGAATGTGGGCCCTTAAATCATCAAATCCATGCAAGAAAACACAAAATCTAATCATAGAAAAGCACCCACATTAGATCTAGATCTCCAAAGTAACAAGATTCAATGGTTAGGATTGATTTTGGAGGGTTAGATTTGGGGGTGGAGAGTTTGCAAAGGGCTGGAAATGGAGAGCTCTCTCTTGCTAGGAAATGAGAAAGAAAGAGGGAGGGAGAGAGATAAGAGAGAGGGAAAGGAGAAATGATTGCTTTTCTAGCTAGGCAATCATGAGTTGTAAGGAAGGCATGGGCTAGAATCATGAGTTATAAGAGCATGCCTAGGGCTATAGCTAGGGTGACATCATCCTCATGATGATGGTTGCTAGGAAATGTGTAATTTGGATAGGTGGGTCCTGCAATGTGCGGTCCACGGCCATTATCATGCACGGTCCACAACTTATGATCTAAGTGTCGGATTGGCGCACGAGATGTGGTGTCGGAACCGCGGTAATGGTACAGTCTCGAGTTGAGTCGACTCGGGATTATAGGATGTGACTTAGGGGTCGCACGCAAGTGCAATATACGGGTCGGAATTCGACCAGAGGACCGCGGGATCCTAAGTAATGGTCACTGGGACATGGGCCTGACAGCTCTCCCCTCCTAATTAAAATTTTTATCCTCGAAATTTACTATCATGTAGGACAAGGCAAGGAAAGAGAAAGCATCATCACACACACACACATATAGCAATCAATGCAATACAAGGCATAAAACAAGCACAATTAATCTATAAAACTATGGGGTTAGTGCTCTCTAATCTTAGCCTCACGCTCCCACGATGCCTCATCAGCACTATGGTGACCCCACTGCACCTTCACCAAAGGAATGACCTTGGTCCGGTGGACCTTCTCCTTCCAATCAAGGATGCAAATTGGTTGCTCAATGTAGGAAGCATCCTCACGAACCTCAAGAGGCTGTCAATCAATCACGAGAACGGTGTTTGACCCACACTTCCGCAACAAAGAAATATGAAAAATGTTGTGGATGCTAGATAACTCAAGAGGTAAGGCAGCACCAATGCGCCCCATGATCTCAAAAGGTCCAATAAATCTCGGGGCGAGCTTGCCCTTCGCTCCAAATCAAACCACACCCTTCATAGGTGAGACCTCGAGATACACTTTGTCCCCAACAACGAATTCCAAGGGACGATGCCGACGATCAGCAAAATTTTTGTCGGCTCTGAGCCGTGCGCATCCTCTACCCGATGATATCGATAACCTCTAACGCCTCGCCGCATAAGCTCGGGGTTAGGAGACGGTGCTCTACAACCTCGGCCCAACAACCGGGAGATCTACGTGACTGCCGCATACAAAGCCTAGAAAGGTACATACCAATAGTCACCGTTAGTTATTATATAGGAACTCATCCAGTGCAAATGCTCATCCTAGCTACCCGAGAAGTTGATCACACAAGCACTGGCATATCCTCAACTTGGTCTGCTCATTGGTCTGCAGATGATACGTGGTGTTGAATCGTAAGGTAGACCCCATAACCTTCTCGGAAGCTCCTCCAAAATTGAGACATGAACCTCGGGTCTCGGTCGAAAATGATCGAAACTAGAACACCGTGTAGTCTCATAATCTCATTAACAAACAACTTGGCGAGCCGGTCTAAAGGCCAAGTCATACGAATCGCAAGAAAATGTGTCGACTTCGTCAGACGATCCATGACAACCTAGATGGTGTCATAACCGCGCCTGAGTCATCGGTAAGCCCATAATGAAATCGATGGATACGTGTTCCCACTTTCACATCGGGACGCTCAACGGCTACAATGGACCAGGGGATCTTCGATGATCGGCCTTGACATGCCGGCATGTGTCACACTTAGCCACAAAGCTGGCAATCTGGCACTTCATCCTTGCCCAAAAATATTGCCTCCTCGTATCACGATACATCTTCATCAAACCAGGGTGGATAAAAATCACGATGGATGTGCCTTGGTCATAAGATCCTTGTACTCAGGAATATCCGGGATACATAATCGGCCTCTCAAGTGAAGTCCACCATCGTAACCAATCTGCTAGTCTAACTGACTCATGCTGTCTCTGCCCGATAACTCTACAACGACTCATCTGCCTCGCTGAGCCTCGATCATCCTTACGACAAGAGAGGGTTAAATCGATAGGCTCGATAATCGAACTATACAAGACTGCAGATCGAACTCAAAGTCGAACTCCGATACATCCTTAAGCATCTTTCACTCATGAATCATCATATGCACCACGGCCTCGTGGCTAACGGCTAAGGGCATCTACCACCATGTTCGCCTTGCCTGGATGGTACTAAAGATCAAAATCATAGTCCTTCAGAGCTCCATCCAACGTCTCTATCTCATGTTCAACTCGGACCGAGAGAAGAGATACTTCAAGCTCTTGTGGTCGAGAAGAGCTCGAACCTAACTCCATAAAGATAGTGCCTCCACACCTTGAAGGCGAATGGGGCTTGTAACACCTGGCCCAAAACTAGAGTAGTGTCCTGAGGTGCTTCCATGTGAACTGACGCAGGACCGTACATTTCGGTCTCATGTGTTGGTTTATTACCCATAAATTAATCATGATTAAGTCATTAATGTGACTTGACCAAATTATATTCAGGCCAAACACGGGCTGTAGGGTCAGACAGCCCAGTCTCACTTGGAGATTGTTCGTACGAACCGTGTACCACCCGAGGAAGGACCAAAAATTCTAAAATTTTGGGAAGTTATAGGCCTCACTGGGCTTATGGTCCATCGCAGACTCCGGGCTCAGATGATGCCTAGAAATAGATAAACAATATAGTCCATCCGGCACTTGAGCAACGCGAGTCGGCAGGCCTGTAAAGGGAAATTCTGAAATTTTAAATTAATTGGCCCTGTTTCACGAATCAGTAAATCTGGGCATTTCAGCCGTCAGATCTCTTTTAAATTTACAATGAAAGTTAGAAATATTTCCTTGCCCTTACCCACAAATTCTGACCGTTGATCAAAGGCTGGTAATCGTTGATCGCAAATCGGACCGCTGCGGCAAAACCCCGCATTCGTTTGCCGTCAAATTTTACCCGGCCCTTCATCAGACCATGAGACACCTTATCCATGAATTGGATGGGCCAAGGGCCCATTAGGGTGGCCCTAATAGCTAAAAATGGGCCCCACAGGGCCATTGGAGGCATATTATCAAACTCAGGGTTAAAGGATCTAATTCCAGGGTATATATGGCCCAACCCACTCTCATTTGCTAATTTTCCAGCAACTGAAAATTCGAGAGAGAGAGAGAGAGAGAGAGAGAGAGAGAGAGAGAGAGAGAGAGAGGGAGTGCATTGGTGCTTGGGGATCGCATTTCCCCCGCACCCACGCCCTTGCAACCCCACGAATCTCGATCCTACCATCGTAGAACTGAGCTACAGCCGATCTAAGGTGAGAACCGAACTTCAGCACATTTCTCCCTAATTTCCAGCCACATGCATGCATCTTACCCCGTTTTCTTGCAATGCAGGGCCCCAGCGCGTCGAGCTTGCGGCCCCGGTGACGTTAGGACGATTTCATCGGCTTCCGGTCAACCATAAGTGCGGACCATTACCTTTACGTGGCCAATTATCATGCCTAGCGTAGGTCTAGTAAATGTGTATGATGCATTGCTATTGCATGTTGCTGAAATTTCCTTAGGAGTGCATGAATAGGACTATAAACTAGGGATTTCTCAAATTCATGGAAAAGGGGGTTTAAGCCCCTAATACCTCAATGTATGAACTGTTGATTGCATGTTCTTATAGAGTATAAGCAATTAATTTTCTCCAAATATTACTGATTTTAGATGAATCATTGTTGCATGTCAAATGTGCTAAGAGAGAAGGCATGAATTGTCGACAACTTGCTGATTTGTTGAATTACTCGTACTTGATCCTCTACATACAACTGAATTGCATGATTTATGTTGACCCATGAAAGACTGAACTGTTGTGTATTGGTGCATGGTTGTCCTTATGGCTGTATATGTTGAAACACGTTGAATATGGTCCGTATGGTTTAGCTAAATTTGGTTTATTGTTGTCCATGTAGTTGAATTGCTGAATTATGCTTGCCTTATGTGAATTATCTCTAAATCTGATGATACATGCTGTTTATCTAATGCATAGACCCTTATGGATTGGCCGATTAATTGAATCACTTGGGCGACCTTCCGTTGGGCCTGCCCACAAGTAAATCTAGCCCGATCAGTTAAGTGTGAATCGGCGGTCATAGTTAGACTATACAAGACATCGTTCTCTAACCGTTCGGTTTACGGTGCGACTTAACGAGGCATATTGACTCACAATCGGCCATCGATGTGTGTTAACCATGATTGTACGCCCACTGTTAATTTAAGATTCGGCCCCCAAGACTCGTGAGCTGGGGACGGTGGTATGGGACACTGTGCTCGTGCTGTCGGCCTACGTTGGGGTGACGAGCCTCCCATACTGACCAATAAACACCAAGACTCGTGAGTCGAGGACGGTGGTATGAGACATTGTGCCCGTACTGTTGGCCTATACTAGCGTGATGACCTCCCCATAGTGACCGCAAGTAGGACTTGAAAGTCCTAATTGACCTCATATGAGCTTAAGAGCTATGGGATTATCGAACCCATGAGGGCTAAGGATTGTGAGAGCCAATCGGCCACGACCCTGAGCCGCATGATTAGGTTAGGGCAACATTTTACTAAGGGTATTACGGTTTTCCCAACCTGCTAGATGAATGAACTTAATTAATCAACTCGGCTAACATGATCCATAACTTTGCATTGCTTACTTTGGCGATTAGGGAGTTGAGGTTACACTGAGGGAGTGTTGGTCATTCGCGATCGTTAGATGTTGTCGCTCGAGGGAGTGTTGGTGGAAAGAGGCATGCATCATATCATGTATCATGCATTTCATTAACAAGAGTATTTAGGAATCTATGTTGTATGCTGTTTGCTAAATCTATTTTATGCAAGATTAGTTATGCTATCAATTGCTAATGGTACCACTAAGTTGATCACTCCCTCCCACTCTAGGACGGTGTTCTAAAACACCAACCAGACTCTGATATAGATGCATGAACCTTAGAGCGAGACGCATTGGACGATATCGGTGTGGACGACGATGAGGAGTTAGCATACTTTCAGACGTTTGGTGGACCTTACTAGTGCGATAGATGATCTCAGGCCTGGGCCAGGGCCCAACTTTCTTTAGGAGAGGCGAGAGGATGGGACTATGTCCCTAATGAATATTTGTTTCTTGGGATTATAAGGTTTTTATGTTGGTTCATAACTTTATTAGTAGCACTTGGAATGTGGATGGTTTATATTTAAGTTTCTGATGATTAGTTACCTTATGTTGATTTAATCTTTCTTTAACTTCTTGATATCCACATTTACATGCATATGAGGCCCATTAGGGTACATGTGGCACTCAGGAATCCGAGAGCTGAGTTCTTACTTGGCCCTTGGATTTCTAGGGCATTATAGCATGCCCCTACCGATTTAGCCTAGCGGGCCTAGGGTGACAGGTTTATCACGACGCACTCTGACTTAGGAGGGAGCGATTGAACTTAGAGATAATATTAGGATCTCGAGGTTCTGTCTACAAGCAAGACCGAACCTTGTAGACTAGCCTAGGACCTACAAGTAGAAATGCTTAGGCTATGAGAAATGATTCTAGTCACTCCTAATCATGAACAAATGAACTTACTTGACTCGATATTAGTACGTCGAGACTAAGCGGTGTAAGTAACTCGCGAGACTTCAATGGCCTTAACGTTCAACCTAGCGGTCCAATCAAACATAGAATCCCATAAATTTCTAAGTTCATTAAGCAGTACGTCTCCACATGGACTCGATGGACTTAAATCCCATTTGAATTACCATTTTAGGGATATCCAAGGTTCAATATCGACCGGATGACGCAATGAAATGGTCTGTGGACCGCGAATGAGCGAACTTGAACCATCGGGGGCCCGAAGGACGTGTACAGGGGGACCCAAAGGGTCCCATAGACTACGAACGAAGGCCAAGGGTGGATGGCCACCACCACCTCAGCGGTGTATCACCAGAAGGGACAAACAGCAGCGACGTGCCGCCGATCCGACACTCATGTGGGGCCCCTCCCACATGTGGGGACCCCCAAACACGCCCATTTCCCATTTTTAAGGTGGGGACCCCCAAACATGCCCATTTTCCTTTTTTAAGGTGAAAACCCCCCTCCCACAGCACTTTCTACATTCCAAACCCATCCTAAACCTTTTCCCTCTTCGAAATCTTCATTCTCAAGCTCTTAGGTCCATCATCTTCCTTGCATGTTTCATCCTTAACCCATCCTCAACCCCAATCATCCTAAACCTTCCATATACCTACCCAATCTCACTCCTTTGAACCCAAAAACTCTCCTTCTAGGGTCCCACAACTTCTCTTCCTTCAAATCCATTACTTTCTCCAAGCTTTTACACTTCAATGGCTTTCTTTGAGGTGGTGACGTCCATCTTCTTCATTTTCATGCTTCTTTCCCTCATGGGGAAGAGACAGACAGCCTCTGATGAAGTCGGGCCGAGCCGAGAGAGGAGATCGGAGAAGAAGCAAGATGTCAGTGCAGGCTCGAGCACCGAATTAAGATCCAAGAGGAATCTCGACCCCCTTGCTCCGCCGGCAAGAGTGCTATCGCCGGGCGTCGAATAAGGCAAGTTCAGGAACCGCAAGATCGTGTTCAAGGCCCATGTGGATGAGAAGTTATTTGGTGAGCACCCTCTATTGGACCACCTTCTTGACAATGGATGGGGTTCGATCTTTGAAGGGAAGTATCCGGCCAGTGAGGACCTCGTACGGACCTTCTACACACGCATATAGAGGGCATCCCTTGATCTGCTTGAATTATCCATCCCTTTGGGTAGACAGGACACTCGAATCAATGTGGATATCATCGCGCGTATCCTCAGGGTTGAGCGCCGCATCGTTCATGCCAGCAAGATCTATATGTTGGAAGACGGGAGAGAGACCGCCACACACACTACTTGTGCGGTTAACTAGTCGAGTAGAGGCATGAAAACAGCGTCAAACCGATGGAGATAACTCTCGACTACCACATCCTATACCACATATGCACCTACAATGTGTATTTGAGGATGAACAATCGCACAGAATGCACTAGGTTCATGGTAGACTTACATGTGAGACCCGTATCCTAGCCCGTATCGTTCCATAGGCTTCCGTGGTTTTTCCGGTTGAATTCCGGCAACCCGCGATCTGTTATTGGCATTTGCGCGCGATCTTTAGTCATATCCCGTATATCAGAGTCGACTCAACCCGAGACTTATATCCCTGCGACCGCCCCATCGCCGCGGTTTCGATGCCGCATCTCGCACACTGAAGCGATACCCGGGCCAGGAGCTATGGGCCCGCGTTCAGTTCGAGGAAAACACCGCGCGTTGCTAATCCCAAGAGAATCCATCACATCAATCCCATCAATTATTCAATCAAGTACACATCACTCACACTCATCCCTAAGTACAACTACCCATCCCCAAAGTCAACTCTCTCTCTCTCTCCACCCATCACTCCCCATCACTCACCCATCACTCTTTCTCTTACAACCCTCTCTCTCTCTTATCTCTCTCCCTCACTCTCCAAGCAACCCACGTCCAACATTTCCATGGGAGAGAGTTCAGTTCGAGGAAAACGCCGCGCATTGCAAATCTTGAGAGAATTTATCACATCAATCCCATCAATCATTCAATCAAGTACACATCACTCCCATCACTCACACCTATCCCTAAGTACAACTACCCATCCCCAAAGTCAACTCTCTCTTACAACCCTCTCTCTCTCTCTCATCCCATCACTCCCCATCACTCACCCATCTCTCTCTCTCTCTTACAACCTTCTCTCTCATCTCTCTCCCTCATTCTCTAAGCAACCCCCGTCCAACATGTCCATGGGAGAGAGAGGAGAAGCTAGTGTGGCCCACCTCCCTACCACTTAATCCCACCTCCAAAGACCATCTCCATCGTTGATTTGCATCCCTTAGAGCTCTTGGATGCGTTGATGGAAGAAGAAGTCTAAGAAGATCAAAGGTAGGTGTGCATTTGTCAATTTTTAAATTTGAAGGCCCACTTGTGGTGGGACTCATCTTAATGTATGCATTGTATAAAGGGGCCCATAGTGGCAGGGTCCCTCCTATTTCTCTCTCTCTCTCTCTCTCTTTTGTTTGATCGTGGCCCACCTAATATGTGTTAATTGACGGTGGGGATCACAGCTATGCAGCTATGGTATTGATGTCAGCAAACTCTACGGGGCCCACCCATGAAATATGTATTTTATCCATGCTGCCCATCAGCATGGCCCCACACACGTGTGGATTCCATCGTGGTATGGTCACGTAGGAACCAACCCATGGCTCTGGAGTCTATACAGCAGCTATATTGTTGCTGTATTGACGTTACCAAGCTCTATAGGTCCGACCGAGGTTTGTGTTATTCAACACCATCCATCCTTTTTGCTTGAAGCGGGAACCCACCTAGATGTATGCTATATCTCCACCGTCCACCCTACTTCCCAGCTCATTTTGGGCGTTGAGTCAAAAAATGATGCTAATCAGAAAATCTAGTGGGCCACACCATCTAAAATGGGAATTTTATGATTAAAAATCTGTTAAGACCCATTGTAACGTTTCTTCACGTCAAAATATGTTGAATATTGAACTCATCTGAACTGTCCCGAGCCCGGGAATCCAACCGACGGATAGGATCTGCTTGATGTGGGCCCCACCAATGAAAAACTATAATTTTTAAAAAAAAAACAAGATGACACTATTGCTGCCAGTGTCCAAAGGACGGTGCAGCAAGCAGCGTCTTGCTGCTTCTATCGGGCAGGGACCGTGGGCCCCACTACAGGCCCCACCATAATGTATGTTGAACATCCACACTGTGCATTTGATGAGTCCCCTTTGGGAAGTGGGATCCCCCAAAAATCAATCATTCATGGAACTCAGGTGGTCCACACCAAAAGGAGTAGGAGGTTGAACGTCTACCATTGAAACCTTTCTGGGTCACAGAAGTTTTGGATCTATATGAAATTTATTTTTCCCCTTGAATCAGGTCTTTGTGACCTTATGAACGGATTGGATGGAAAATAAACATTATGGTGGGCCCCACGTAGGACCCACCTTTATGAAGTGGATGGGCTGGGGTACCGTACAGCAACTATATAGCTGATATATTAACGCCAGCACGTACAGTGGGTCTGAACATGGGGCATGTGTTATACCCAAGCCATCCAAATGGACGATGCCATCCAGCTGGTGGGCCACGCAAGTGGACCCCACCCTTTTGAGATATGGCTGGTATCTCCACCGTCCAGTTGTTGGACGGTAGGACCCACCTTAATGTATGTATTGCATCCACGCCGTCCATCATTTGGATGGTGGGAATCCCACCCTGATATATGTATTTTTATGGACGGTGGGACCCACTTCAGATGTATGTGTTTCATCTTGCGATGTGGGTCTCCTTTAATGTATGTATTTATTCCACGCACCGTCTATGTGGACAGTGCATTTGAGGTCCATCTTAAGGTATGTGTTGTATATCTACACCAGGCCATAGGGTCGTACGATGTATGTATTTTATCCTTATTGGCCATCAGCAATGGAGCCCACCATGATATATGCATTGTATATCCTAATTGTCTATCTGGTGGGGGCCTATATGGATTGTGGCCCACTTATTACTTGTGTAGGACCCACCTTAATGAGTATGTTGTGTATGGCTGCCCACCTATCTTGGTTGAACCATGGGCTGCCTCATGAGGCCCATTGTTACGGCCCTCTTGTCATATATGAGGCCCATTAGTGTGGCCGATTAATGTGGCCCACTCGTTGTATTTGGGGCCCATGGGTTGCGGCTCATTGTGATGTACTGAGGCCCATGGGTCGTAGCCTATTGAGATGTATTTCCGGCCATATGTCGTGGCCCATTATGACGCATTTTCTGCCCATGTGAGGTGGCCCATTGTGATATATTTGATGGTCATGTGCAGGGCCCACTTGTTATGTATTTGTGGCCCATTTGGTAAGGCCCAACGTGATATATTTCCGGTCCATATAATGAGGCCCGACTTGATGTATACAAGGCCCGTTGCGATGTATATTAGGCCCGTGAGATGTGACCCACTTGATGTATATCGGGCCCATGGGCAAGGCCACATGTGATGTATTTATGGCCCACATGATGAGGCCCATTGAGATGTATTTTCGGCCCATGTGATGCGGCCCAGGTGATGTCCGAGGCCCTTGTGTAAGGCCCATTATGACTGTATGGGGCCCATCAAGATGGTATACGGCCCATTATTTTAAGTATGACACCTTTGTGTGAGGTCATGGGCCCAATATACGTTCGGCTTTATGTAGGCCACTCCTTAGGAGCATTGTTTGGTTAAATGACCACATTGATGGGCAATGATGGCTTAACGTCCACATTATGACCTTTCCTTAGGCCTGGTTCGACCGATTGTCGAGGCCGATTATCGAGACCGGTATTGTTGAGGCCGATTGTATAAGCCGATTATCGAGGCCGATTTTGATTGCCGAGGCCGATTTCGATTGTCGAGGCCGATTGCCAAGACCCATATGATGTATATGCAACCCGTAGTTGAGGTCCATTGTGATGAGTATTTGGCTTGTGTTTAAGGCCCGATGAGATGCATATGTGGCCCATATTTGAGGCCCGTTATATGTATATTCAGCTCGTGTTTAAGGCCCAATGTGATGTATATGAGGCCTATGTGATGAGGCCCATTATGATGCATTTGAGGGCCAGATGATGGAGCCCATTGTGATGTATGTTAGGCCCATGTGAAAGGCCCATCGTGATGTGTTTTAAGCTCTTGAGTGAGGCCCGATGTGTTGTATATTTAGCCTTTGTGTGAGGTCATGGGTCCACTATATGTTAGGCTCTACGTGGGTCATTCCTTTGGGGCAATGTTGGTTAAATGTCGACATTGTCGAGGTCGATTGTCGATGCCAGTTATTGATACCAATTATGAGTATGTGACAGGATAGCATCATAATATATGCCCATATGCATCATCTGCATGTTTGTTATGAGATATGATTGACCATTGCATATGCCATAGTGCCGGTTATTATGAGACTCCTTGATAGGCGTAGGTTATCTTACATAAGCACACGGCATGCGCAAGATTGATGCATGACTGGATTGTATCACTCATGCATCTTGCATTATGTGTTGTGATTACTATACGCCCTAGCGACACCATGGCCATAACCTCCACAGGCATGTCGTAGATGGTAGATGGGACACCAAAAATGTTTAGCTCGAGCATCTAGGCACTTTGGATGTCTCGTGGATGAAAGTCCCTAAACCTCCATGGATACATGAGCACTGAGTGCCAAATACCAGGGCCGCATCTCCCACCGTGTCATGGTCGGTTGGGAGGGGGTGTGGCCTTATTCGCCCTAGTGAGGGGGCTATAAGCTAGCCGAGTTTGACTAGCTCCCAAATGGGTCTGTTATTAATGATTTGGGTAGGCATTAGTATACTACTGGCAGCCGATAATGAGGTCTTTTCCACTTCGTTGTTCATGCCAGTGAGAGGAATCTCGTTGAAAGATGGGAGAGAGACCGCCGCACGCGCTACTTGTGTGGTCGACTAGTTGATTGGAGGCATGAAAACATCCTCAAACCGACGGAGATGACCCCCGACTACCACACCCTTCACCATATATGCACCTACAATGTGTATTCGAAGACAAGCAATCGCACAGAATGCACTAGGTTCATGGTAGACTTTATCTACCGTGTGGGTCAAGGAGAGAAGGTATGACTGCCTATGCTCATACTGACGTAAATTGTGAATGCGGTGCAGTCTTACCGGGAGAAACAGCCACTCCCCTTTGGCTGACTGATCTGCAAGATCGCTCATAACTACAGGTAGTCTGCAGGGCATGTCGTCCCAATCAGAATGATAGACGAGAACACCCTCAACAACATGAAAATTGGCCCCAAGCAACACCAGGCCCAACTTGAGAAGTTCGGGGATGAGATAGAGGAAGAAGAGACTGAAGAGGAAGAGGAGAGTGAGGCCGAAGAAGAGGAAGAGGGTGGGGCCCAAGACACTGACTGGGAGCCTCCCACCACCCGTAGCAGGCGCCAAAGTTAGGATGCACTTGACTCTTGCCTCGCCAAAATTGAGGAGAACCAGGAGAACATAAGGAAGAAGCTGGTAAAAGATGTCCCGTACACTGAAGGAACTCTTGTGCTGCATGCAGGATAAGGGAGCACCTCCACCTTTGCCTGAATCGGAGGATTAGGAGAGTGATGATGTAGATGTTCTCATCCCTGTCTTTTGTAATGGCCTTGGATAGGCTTAGTTTGGTCGCCTTAGGAAATAGTTATGGAAGTTTTTCTTGTTGATGGGTAATCATGCATTTTTTGTCATTATACATGTAATGCCCTAGCATATGTAACAATGACAATTTTTCTTAATGAAATGCATGAGGTTGCCTTTAATTGAGTAATGTGTTGGAATATTTGGAGAATTGATTACACTTGTGTGATGTTGCTCTAAATTTGTGTATGTATTATATGTCATGTCCATGGATATTTTTGTATCTAAACAATGTAGAATTTACCTTCCAACACAATGAGACCCCAAGGCGATAGCCACCTCATCCGCCTGGCTCTGGGTGGAAGAGACGAACATGGACGAACCACCCCAAATGAGCCACAAGATAGCCAGTACGGAGCCAGTCAACCCGACATAGAAAATGACACGTCGGGTCAACTCTCAGGGGCACCATTCACTCAAGGCGAGACCTCTTCACACCATGTAGCCCCGGCTGTGGGTACAATGAAGCAGATGTTGCATGTCATGCAGTAGCAGCAACAGTCATTGCACACCTTGGTGGGAGCTGTGGCCCACCAGATGAGCATGCCGTCACCAGATTGAGCCGATACGGCGGCGCACCTTACAATCTCTTTGAACGCTTCCACCGGCTTAGACCGCTGACCTTCGTTGGCACACATCAATCGAAGGAAGCTGAAGTTGGCTCAATCAGGTTACTAAGGCAATCCAGCCTCTCCATTACTTTGAGGTGAAACAGGTGGAATTAATATCCTACCTGTTTGAAAAGGAAGTTGATGTATGGTGGGACAGTGTGTTGAGAACCGTTCCCAAAAGTTTTGTATGGACCTAGGAAGACGTTGAAACACGTTTCTTCCAAAAATACTTCCCATGTACATACCGAATTGAGAAAGAGAATGACTTCTTACACCTCCAACAAGGGGGAATGTCGATGGCTGAGTATGAAAATCGGTTCACCGAACTATCCCGCTACGCCCCTAAGATTTTTGCTGATGAAGAAATGTGTATGAGGCATTTTGCTGAAGGACTGAGGGCCAAAATCCGCACTAAGATGTGCTCTCTGAACATCTAGACTTATGCCGAGTTGGTTGAGATGTCCTTTTGATCGGAGCAGGACGGAGAACGAGTCTCCCGTGCGCGCCTCCAAGCCGAGTCACAGGGAAGATCTGTGGGACAGTCTTCCTCCACCTTAGGAAGAAAAGTACAACCTAGCCCGCCTCCTCAGCATGCTCCTCCTCCACCCGCATTCTCCCGACCCGATCGTACCTGCAGGTATTGCAAAAAAGTGGGGCTCTCAGAGGCATATTGCTTCTTGAAGATGAGGGATCATGGCTATGCGCCTCCTCAACGGGCAAATCGACCACCCCAACAAGTGTTACCAACTCCTCCTCAGAGAGCCACGGGCCCATCTCAGCAAATTCGTAGGCCGTCAGTGGCTCAAATTAGGCCGCCGCCTCGGCCTACATATCAGCCCAACCGATCACAACAAGCCCGCGTACAGGCCCTGACTGCCGAAGGTGTAGATGCAGCCACAACCACACCTTCAGCATTCAAAGTCACGGCCCATATGCAAGGTATCCTTGTCTTTCATCTCATGGACACCGGGTCCACAACATCGATCATATCATATAAACTGCCAAGAACTTGAGGTTGCCGACTACTCCCATGTCGGGAGTAAGAATCATAGCAGCAGTCAGAACCTTCACTGAAGCTACATCCGTCTGCCGAGGTTGTCCCATTGATCTAGGAAACAAGAGAATACACGTGGACCTTATAGTCTCAAGGGTCTTCCACTATGACGTGATCCTGGGTATGAATTGACTCTCCGCAATGACAGCCGAGATCGATTGTGAGGATCGGACAATGACGATCTACGAAGAGGATAACTCTCCTTTCATATTTCCAGTTCAGGTTAGCTATCCACAACGAGTCCTTTATTATGTGTCGTTAGAAAAAGGTGATGAAGAACTTTCATTAACTCGCACACCCGTAGTCAAGGACTACGTTGATGTATTCAAGTAACTACCAGGACTCCCTCCTCAGCAGGAGATCGATTTCACCATAGAAATAGTGTCGGGTATTGCTCTCATATCTGTTCCGATCTACCGAATGCCTCCATATGAAACGGAAGAACTTCAGGTTCAGATAGATGATGTATGTTGTCTATATTAGTGCATAAAACATGGAATAGATTAAGCCAAATAGCAAATATAATTCATGGATAAGTGAAGAAAGTAAGCGGAAGACTTATAGAAATATATATGTGTACATGTGTAAATCCCTAAAGTACATATACATACTAGGTCGTAATATAGGTGTTACTATCAAAATTACAAGTATTAGATTACATCATTTAATTTCCAAAAGAAATCCCAGCATCCCGCGCATCAGAACGAGGCTCACTAAAACCCGTCTGAAAACAACATAAAAGAGAAAGCAGCCTCATCATCATCCATCTCCCGCTCGCCTCGAAGTCGCATCAACATCCGCAACATCAGAACCTAGAGTCCGGTGGGTGTTTAACACCGCCTGAACGTGGGAGTGAGTGATCAACTCAGTGGAACAATAAAGCAAAGGTTAACATGTTATCAATTCAATCAAGCAGTAATGATAAAGCAGAATAATCAAACATGTCCTAGGTACTCTTGTTAATGCAAGGATGTATGAAAAATGATGTGTGCCCTCACGCGTACACCCTCAACGTCTTCATCTTACGTTACGCATGACACCACCTCAAAGTGCGCCACATCTACAAAGCACATGCAAATGCGGTGCATGAACATGATTACCAAGTTGTTATTAGTCCTTTTCATACAGCAGGATTGGGAAGCTAAGATACCTTCCTCATATCATCATCCAAACAGTGATCCATTCTAGGGTCGTCAGTCCTAGATATCTCATACGATCATATGGTTTGAGGTCGTTGCAAAGGGCTCGTCACCAATCAATGCACGCCTATCATACCTTCGTTACTACACTAAGGCTCGTCACCTCAATGCGGTATCCAGGTATGCTCGAGGTCACTACAAAGGGCTCGTCACCAATCAATGTAGGCCGACAGCACGAATATAGTGTCCCATACCACCATAATCGGCTCACGAGTTTGGTTGCTCACTGGTCACTACGGGGAGGCTCGTCACCCCAGCGTAGGCCGACAGCTCGACCACGGTGTCCCATACCACCATGTCCGGCTCATGAGTCTTAGCGGATCAAGGTACCATGGTTAATAGGATTTCATCGGTAAGTTCGGTACCCTAGATTCATACAGTAGCGTCCATACATGGTGAACTACATCGAACAATCGGGTTACTTGACGAACTCGACTAGCATGAGCGCACGTTAGGTTGAACGACATAGAGTGCGCAAACACTCCGCGTGGCCAAACCATTGCCGACAACTCTAATACGACTCGGGTTCGTCTAATCACGCCTTACGTGGCGAAAGCAACCTCAGCCACAATCTTAAGGTCGATTACCGATTTCCTGGACTAATGCATAGTCCCACACACATTACACTACCACAGATATTCGTATTAAATGTAGAACAGTAATGGAACAACAACTTCAATCATGTGGTACTCAAGCATTTGAAGAATATTAACTTAACATAAATGTAAGCATAAGTAATGCTTGAAATTAAACAACAAGGAATGTAACTAGCAAGAAGGAAATCATACACACTAGTGGGAGAGTTGAGAATCGCTCCTCAACGCCCATACTAGGTGGAAACATCACACTTTAGATCATTCAGACATTTTTACAAACACTTAGAATACATAAAACAACATATATGACGTATGTTGAAATACACACATTTGGACAATTCCTTTTACCAAGGAGTTGTCATACATACATCTAGCATACATACATGACAAATAATCATGGCAAACACAAGTGCATATTTTATACGTATACGGTACTTTATACATACACATAGAATACACAAATCTCAATATAACACATGCATATCAGGAACGCAAAGTAAACACAACATTTGGCATGTGAAATCTCATCCATAACAAGAATAAATCATTAACTGGCATTGAAAGCCTTGAAAACCATAACCTATACACTTAAAGTCCGCACCTTAAGCCAGAAAAGAACACCGAACTGATTTCAGACGAGTTGTCTTCGTCAACGGCGATAGAATACCCTAAAGCAAGAATAAAAATGAGATACAACAACACCAAGACTATTCTAAGCTCTAACACAGATTAGGGTTAGGTTAACTTACCCAAAGATGAACTCAGAATCGTCAGAATAACGATTCAAAGTGAAGGTTCAAGGATGAAGAAGAACAAGAAAGAATCTAGGATGATTCACCAACTTCTCTCTCACTTTCCCTCTCTTTTCCACTCTCTTTCCAAGCTAGGGTTAGAGAAAATTCGTATGGAAAAGAGAGCTAGGGTTTGAAGGTCTTTAAATAGGCCTAACATTGATGAAAATAACCCCAGGGTCAAGGTATACTTAGGGTATAACCAAAACCAGCCTCTCACGATCCAACGAAGCACTTCCGGTGGGCCTATTACCACGAAAGGTCGGACTTAAGCTCACTGACCATGAATCTAGGTCAAGCTGAGTTTTCGTACCAACCAGATCTTCAGATCAGCCGTGGCAGACCACACTCAATTCAACGGTCACAGAATCTCGATCGTGTCCACAAGCACAAGGACATGCCCGGGCCACCTTCCTGATTCGAGGGTGAAATTGGGTTAGAATCCAACGGTCCGATTGCTTAAAATCATCGCGCAAGCGACATGACTCGATTTCATAAAATCACATTTACTTTCCAACCGTTCTCACACTCTTCACTCCGGACTCAATCAAATCGACCTTAACATCACATGGACTTGATTTTTGAGGTGATGGTCAAGCCCAACATGGTGACCGCACTAAGATCATCGCTATCGAACTTTTGACACGCGGTCCAGTCCGATCCAGAACTTCCAAAAATTCTCCAACAAATGGATTTAGCGATGGATCCCGTTTTCGAGTAACATAGCGCTAACTAATCTACAAGTTTTGAGTCATGCAGATCCAATTTAAAGTGATTGATGCAAATTTCACAAGCAATCGAGTATAGCACTAATTACCCCAAAAACAACTACTAAGGAAAGATTAGCACAAAAATTCCCGGGTCATTACAGATTTCTCTTCCAATCTACCGAATGCCTCCATATGAAATGGAAGAACTTCAAGTTTGGATAGATGATTTGCTGGACTTGGGTTTCATTCGACCTAGTGTATCACCTTGGGGAGCCCCTGTCGTATTTGTGAGAAAGAAGGATGGCTCCTTACGGCTATGCATCGATTATCGATTGAACCAAGTCACTATGAGGAATAAATACCCACTGCCTAGGATTGATGATCTGTTTGATCAACTGAGAGGTGCTTAGTACTTCTTAAAAATTGATTTGCAATCCCGGTACCATCAGCTTTGGGTTAGGGAAGAGGACATACCAAAAATGGCATTTAGAACCAGCTTTGGGCACTATGAGTTCTTGGTCATGCCCTTCGGACTCACGAATACGCCAGCTGTGTTCATGATATGATGAACAGAGTTTTCAGGCCCTTTTTGTATCGATTTGTTATTGTGTTTATTGACAACATTCTAATATACTCCAAAAGTCGCAAAGAACATGAAGGACACTTGCGAGCAGTTTTGGAGATGCTCAAGTGAAACAAATTTTTCGCTAAATTTCGGAAGTGTGACTTCTGGAAAGAGGAGGTCAAGTTCTTGGGTCACGTGGACCTAGCTAAGGTAGTGGCAATACAAGATTGGAAGTGGCTGAGTTCAATTATGGAAGTCAGGAGCTTCTTGGGACTGACAGGATATTACCACCGGTTTATCAAGGACTTCTCAAAGATAGCCCGACCCCTATCCCAGCTCAACAGGAAGGACCTTAAGTTCACCTGGAATGAAAAGGCGGAAGTGGCCTATACAGGAGAGATTGACCTAGGCTCTAGTGCTTATTCTGCCCGAGCAAGGAGTCAAATACATGATCTACACAGATGCGTCCCGTGTCGGATTGGGTTGTGTCCTTATGCAGAAGGACAGAGTCATTGCCTATGCCTCACGACAATTGAGGAAACATGAAGAAAAGTATCCTACTCACGACCTCGAATTGGCGACAGTCATCTTCACCATGAAGCTATGGAGACATTACCTCTACGGGGAAGAATTCGAGCTCTTTTGTGATCACAAGAGTCTCAAGTACATCTTCACCCAAAGAGACTTGAATATGAGACAACGCTGCTGGATGGTGACACTAAAGGACTTCAAGTTTAATGTCTCCTACCACCATGGTAAAGCCAATCTAGTGGCAGATGTTTTGAGCCGAAAGAAGATGCTAGAATTTGCTGCCCCATTAATGGTAGAAGAATGAAGTATTGTGGAATTTGTGCGGGACTTCGAGTTGAAATTGATGGTGAAAGAACCAAATGAAGTTGAGAAAAATGAGAGAACTGGCAAAAGTTTGGAGCGACTCCGAATGGAGAATCGGCTCCGATGGAGGCCTACGATTCCAAGGTCGCCTTTGCGTCCCGAACCATCCCAAATTGAAAGAAGAACTTCTAACCGAGGCCCATAACTCGAAGCTAGCAATGCATCCTGGGAGCACCAAAATGTATCGGGACCTCAAGCGAAACTATTGGTGGGACAACATGAAAACATAGATAATTGATTACGTCTCTCGATATCTCACATGTGAACAAGCCAAGGCTGAACATCGCCGACCACCAGGCTTCTTACAGCCTATGCCTCTTGCTGAATGAAAATGGGACTTCATCTCAAGTTTGTCCAGGACGAGGAAGGGACACGATTCAATTTGGGTGATTGTGGACCGGTTGACAAAATTGGCTCATTTTCTCCCAATTCGAACTTCTTATTCTGCCGACGATCTAGCTAGATTGTACATTAAAGAAATAGTTCGGCTCTGTGGTGTTCCCTTGGAAATCGTATCGGATCGAGATACCCAATTCACTTCAATGTTTTGGACCCGAATACAATAAGCAATGGGAGTGAAGTTGAAGTATAGTACCGCCTTCCACCTACAAACAGAACGAGTAAATCGGATATTAGAGGACATGTTAAGAGCGTGTACACTAGACTTCTTGGACAGTTGGGACGAATGTCTCCCTTATGCCGAATTCACCTACAATAATAGTTTTCAAGCTAGTATCGGCATGACGCCTTACGAAGCCTTATATGGGCGCCCATGTCAAGCGCCTCACTGCTAGGCCGAGATTGGCGAGAAAAGTTTATCGGGGCCTGATTTGGTGCGGACAACCACCGAGAAGATCGAAAGCATTAGGCAACGTCTCCAAACGGCCCAGAGCAGACAGAAAAGCTACGCAGACACAAGGCGAAGGGACCTAGAATTTGAAGAAGGAGACCATATGTTCCTAAGGATTTCACCAATGAAAGGAGTCCTACATTTTGGCAAGAAAGGGAAGCTTGCCCCACGATATATTAGGCCTTTTCAAATTCACGACCGCATAGGGCCGGTTGCATATCGCTTGGCATTGCCCACTCCACTTACCGGAGTACACAATGTGTTCCATGTCTCCATGCTCAAAAAGTATGTTCCCGACCCCTCACACGTCATTCGATGGGAACACGTGGAACTCAAGGACAACACTACGTACATTCTTAAGCCCACGCAAATCTTAGACAAGAAAGAATGAGTGTTGCGGAACAAGGTCATTCCATTAGTTAAGGTGTTGTGAACGCACCATGATGAAGAGGAGCCCACTTAGGAGATGGAAGCAGAAGTCCGTAAACATTACCCGGGCTTGCTCTAACAATATGAACAGGTACAAATTTCGAGGATGAAATTTCTTTACAAGGGGGGTAGATTGTAACACCTGGCCCATCCAGAATAGTATCCTGAGGTGTCCACGTGGGAACTGCTGCAAGACTGCTCAATTCTGTCACACGTGTGGGCTTATCACCCGTAAATTAATAATGATTAAGCCACTAATGTGACTTGATCAAATTATATTTAGGCCGAACACGGGCCGTAGGGTCAGACGACCATGTTTCACTTGGCGACTGTCCGTACGAGCCATGTACCGCTCGAGGAAGGACAAAAAATTCTGAAACTCTGGAAAGTTATATGCCTCACTGGGCTTGTGGTCCCTTGTGGACTACGAGTTTAGATGATGCCCAGAGATGGATAAACCATACCGTCCAACCAGCACTTAGAAATCGTGAATCGCCAAGCCTAAAGAAAGAAAACCTAAAAATTTAAATATATTGGCCTTGTTTCTTGGATCAGATAATCGGGGCATTCCAGCCGTCGGATCTCTTCTAAATTTACACTAAAGGCTAGAAATATTTCACTACCCTCGCCCCCAAATTCTGACCGTTGATCAAAGGCTCTTGTAACGCCCTGAAATTCGGGGGTCGAGCATAACTCAGCTCCCGAGTTTCAAAACATCACTTATGCAACATATTTAATGATGGATGTATATTGTCTGTATGAGTACATAAAACATGGGATAGATTAAGCCAAACTGCAAACATAATTCAGGGATAAGTGAAAGACGCAAGCGGAAGACTTAAAGAAACATAAGTGTACATGTGTAAGTCCCTGAAATACGTATACATACTAGGTCATATTACAAGTGTTGCTATCAAAAATACAAGCATTAAATGACATTATCTATTCCCAAAAGAAAATTCATAATTCTCATGCATCAGGACATGGCTCACAAGAACTTACCTGAGAACTACATAAAGGAAAATGTGGCCTCATCATCCTCAAACTCCTGCTCTGCCTCAGGGGTCGCATCAACATCTGCATCTAAGACAGAGTCTGGTTGGTGTTTAAGCACCATCCCAGAACGTGGGAGTGAGTGATCAACTCAGTGGAACAATAAAGCAAAGGTTAACATGTTATCAATTCAATCAAGCAGTAATGATAAAGCAGAATAATCAAACATGTCCTAATTACTCTTGTTAGTGCAAGGATGTATGTAAAATGATGTGTGCCCCTCGCCGGTACACCCTCAGTATCTTCACCTTACGTTAAGCATGACAACCTCCCGCAGTGCCAACGACTTCCACGCACATGTAATGCGGTGCATGAACATGATTACTAAGTTGTTATTAGTCCTTTTCATATAGCAGGATTGGGAAGCTAAGGTACCTTCCTCATATCAATTTTCACACAGTGATCCATTCTAGGGTCGTCAGTCCTAGATCATCTCGGACGATCATATGGTTTTAGGTCGCTGCAAAGGGCTCATCACCAATCAATGCACGCCCATCATACCTTCGTTACTACAATAAGCTCGTCACTTCAATGTGGTATCCAGGTATGCTCGAGGTCACTACAAAGGGCTCGTCACCAATCAATGTAGGTCGATAGCACGAATATAGTGTCCCATACCACCATAATCGGTTCACGAGTTTGGTTGCTCACTAGTCACTACGGGGAGGCTCGTCACCCCAGCGTAGGCCGACAGCTCCACCACGGTGTCCCATACCACCATATCCAGCTCATGAGTCTTAGCGGATCAAGGTACAACAGTTAATGGGATTTCATCGGTAAGTTTGGTACCCTAGATTCAAGCAATAGCATCCATACAAGGTGAACATACATCGGACAATCAGGTTACTTGACGAACTCGACTAGCACGAGCGCACGTTGGGTTGAACGACATAGAGTGCGCAAACACTCCGTGTGGCCAAACCACTGTCGAGAACTCTAATACGACTCGGGTTCGTCAAATCACGTCCTTCGTGACGAAAGCAACCTCAGCCACGAACTCAAGGCCGATTACCGATTTCCTGGACTATTTCCTAGTCCCAAACATATTCCACTACAACAGATATTCATATCAACAATTTAGAATAGTAATGGAACAACAATTCAAATCATGTAGTATGTGAGCATTTGCAGAATATCAACTTAGCATGGATTTAAACATAAGTAATACTTGAAATTAAACAACAAGGAAAGTGACTTGCATGTGGGTAATCATACACACCAATAGGAGAGTTGAGGATCACTTCTCAACGCCCGCAAATAGGATAATATATTACACTTAGACCATATAGACATTTCTACAAACACTTAGAATACATAGTTCAACATACATGACGCATGTTGAAATACATGCATTTAGACAATTCCTTTTACCAAGGAGTTGTCACACATACAATTAGCACAAGTACATGACAAATAATCATGGCAAACACATGTTCATATTTTATGTGTATACGGTAATTCCTACATATACATAGAATACACAAATCTTAACATAACACATACATATCAGGAACACAAGATAAACATAGCATTTGACATGTGAAATTCATCCATAACAAGAATAAACCATTAACTGGCATTGAAAGCCTTGAAAACCATAACCTATACGATTAAAGTCCGCACCTTAAACCAGAAAAGAACACCGAACTGATTCAGACGATATGTCTTCGTCAACAGCGACAAGATAACCTAAGGCAAGAATAGAAATGAGCTACAACAACACATAGACTATTCTAAGCTCTAAAACAGATTAGGGTTAGGTTAACTTACCCAAGAAGGAACTTAGAATCGTCAGAATAACGATACAAAAGTAATGGTTTAAGGATGTAGAGTAATAGGAAAGAATCTGAAGATAATTCACCAACTTCTCTCTCACTTTCTCTCTTTTCCTCTCTCTTTCTTAGCTAGGGTTTAGGAAATTCGTATGGAAAAGAGAGTGAGGGTTTTAAGGTCTTTATATAGGCCTAACATTGATGAAAATAGCCCAGGGCCAAGGTATACTTAGGTTATAACCAAATTAGGCCTCTCTCGATCTAACGAAACACTTCTGGTGGTCCTTTTTCCACGTGCGGTCGGACTTATACTCACTGACCATGGATCTAGGTCAGGCTGAGTTTTCGTACCGATCGAATTTAGATCAGTCGTGGCGGATCACACTCAATTTAACGGTCACCGAAACTCGATCGAGTCCACAAGCATTATGACATGCAGGCCATCTTCCTGATCCGAGGGTGAAATTGGGTCGAGAATCCAACGGTCAAATTGCTTAAAATCGTCGTGCAAGCGACACGACTCCGATTTCATAAAATCACATTTAATTTCTCACCGTTCTCACACTCTTCACTCCGGACTCAATTAAATCGACCACAGGACATCATCTAGACTTGATTTTTGAGGTGATGGTCAAGTCCAACATGGTGACCATAAATGTCTAAGATCATCGCTATCGGACTTTCGACGCGCGGTCAGTCCGATCCAATGCTTCTAAAAATTCCCAAGAGCAAATGGATTTAGCGTTGAATCCCGTTTTCGAGTAACATAGCGCTAACTATTCTACAGGTTTTGAGTCCTCCTGATCAAATTTAAAGTGATTGATGCTAATTTCACAAGAAATTAAGTTTAGTACTAATTAACCCACAAGTAGCTTCTAAGGAAAATAGAGGTAGTACTCGGGTCTTGGCACAAAATTTTCGGTCATTACAATCTACCCCCTTAAAGAAAATTTTATCCTTGAAATTCGTACCTTCTCATATTCCTCAAGGATCCGAGGGTAGCTCTTTCTGACCTCGCTTCAGTCTCCCAAGTAGACTCTTCTTTACTAAAATGCGTCCACAGTACTTTCACAAGAGGGATGACCTTGCTACGCAATAACTACTCCTTCCTGTCTAGAATACGCGTCGGTCGCAGTATATATGTGGCATCCTCGCTCAACTGCACCTGCTCCCAACTGATAATATGGGAAGGATCAGGAACTTACTTCTTCAGCATAGAAACATGAAATACGTTATGCATTCCCGCAAGTGGTGTGGGCAAAGCAAGGCGGTATGCTACCGCTCTCACTCGATCGAGTATTTGAAATGGACCAATAAATCTCGGTGTGAGCTTTCCCTTCTTACCGAACCGCAAAACTCCCTTCATAGGGGAAACCTTAAGAAATACATGGTCTCCAACCTCAAACTCAAGCGGTCGCCGCCTCGTATCAGCATAACTCTTCTGTCTGCTCTGGGCTGTCAGAAGTTGACGTCGAATAATGTCAACTTTCTCTGAAGTCGCCTGCACAACTCCGGGCCAATCAAACTACGCTCGCCAACTTCTGCCCAGCAATGCGGTGCTCTGCACGGGCGACCATACAATGCCTCATAGGGAGCCATGCCGATACTCTCCCAGAAACTGTTATTATACGCGAACTCTACATAAGGGAGACAGTCATCCCAACTGTCCTTAAAATCCAAAACACAAGCTCGCAACATGTCTTCCAGAATCTGATTCACACGTTCCGTCTGCCCATTTGTCTGCGGATGAAACGCGGTGCTAAACTTCAATTTCACACCTATCACTTCCTGGATACGAGTCCAGAAGATAGATGTGAAACGCGTATCTCTGCTAGACACAATCTCCAAGAGAACTCCATGCAGATGTACAATCTCCTTCATGTAGAACCTAGCCAACTCGTCTGCAGAGTTTGTAACTCTAATCGGTAAGAAGTGAGCCGACTTCGTCAATCGGTCGACGATCACCCAAATAGAGTCATATCCCTTCCTCGTTCTCGGCAACCTAGAAATAAAGTCCATAGAGATGAAGTCTCACTTCCATTCTACTATGGGCATGGGCTGCAACAGCCCAGGAGGTCGGCGATGCTCTGCCTTGACCTGCTGGCATGTGAGACAACGAGATACAAACTCAGCAATATGGACCTTCATGTTGTCCCACCAATAAGATCTTCTCATATCCTGATACATCTTCGTGCTACCGGGATACATTGCAAGCTTAGAACTATGGGCTAACTCGAGAACCTCCCGTCTCAAGTCAGGAATGTCTGGGACACATAACCGGCCATGAAATCGTAGGCCCCCATCAGAACTAACACTCCAGTCAGAGTTCTCATATGTACCAACCCGCTTTCTCATCTTCGCCAAAAGCTCATCATCTGCCTGAGCTGCAACGATCTTCTCATCAATGAGGGGCTGTACACGAATGTGTGCGATAACCTCATACAGCTCTTCCACCGTAAGCTTCTGCTCAAAGTCTCGCACAAACTCCAACATGTCCCATTCTGCTATCATTAACGGAGCCACAAACTCTATAGCCTTCTTGCGACTCAACGCGTCTGCCACAAGGTTCGCCTTGCCCGGATGGTATGAAACATCGAACTTAAATCTTTCAACGTTTCCATCCATCGGCGTTGCCTCATATTCAAGTCACGCTGCGTAAAAATATACTTAAGGCTCTTGTGGTCGCAAAAGAGCTCGAACTCCTCTCCATAGAGGTAATGTCTCCAAAGCTTTAATGCGAAAATGACAGCTGCTAACTCTAGGTCGTGCGTAGGGTAATTCTCTTCGTGTTTCCTCAACTACCGCGAAGCATAAGCAATCACCCTGTCCTTCTGCATAAGGACACAACCCAGGCCAACGCGAGAGGCGTTAGTATATATAATATACTTAACCCCTTGCTCTGGCAATACTAGCACAGGGGCGGACGTCAACTTGTCCTTCAGCTCCTGAAAAACTAACTCCACCCTCTCATTCCAAACAAACTTCAAATCTTTACGTGTCAGCTGCGACAATGGTCTGGCAATCTTCGAGAAATCTTATATGAAGTGTCGATATTAGCCTGCTAGACCCAGAAAGCTCCTTACCTCAGTAACTGAACTAGGCTGCTTCCAATCCTGAACTGCAGCTACCTTAACAAAATCGACAGCTATCCCTTCCTTGGACACCACATGTCCTAGGAACTTGACTTCCTCTTTCCAGAAATCACACTTCTTGAACTGCGCAAAGAGCTGATTCTTTCTGAGAATATCCAAGACCGTTCTTAAGTGCTCCTCGTGCTCTTCCCGACTCGCCGAATATATCAAGATGTCATCGATAGAGACAATGATGAATCGGAATAAGAATGGCCAAAACACCCTGTTTATCAGATCCATGAACACAGCCGGTGCGTTCGTAAGACCGAACGACATCACAAGGAATTCATAGTGACCGAAGCTAGTCCTAAAAGTGGTCTTCTGCACGTCCTCATTCTTGACGCGCAACTGATGATACCCTGACTACAGATCAACCTTTAAAAGTACCGTGCCCCCTTCAACTGATCAAACAGATCATCAATCCTAGGTAAAGGGTACTTATTCTTCACAGTTACCAGATTCAACCTGCGATAATCAATACATAATCGTAAGGAACCATCTTTCTTCTTCACAAACAGGACAGGTGCTCCCCAAGGAGACACACTAGGCCGAATAAAGCCCAAATTCATTAAACCATCTATCTGTTTCCTCAATTCCTCCATTTCACTCGGAGGCATACGATAGGTGGGCAAAGAAATGGGTGCTGCAACAGGCATGAGATCGATGGTAAAGTCAATCTCGCGCTGAGGGGGTAATCCAGGAATCAATTCGAACACATCTTCAAACTCCTGAACTACAGGCGTGCTTTCAATCGCCGATTCAGCAATACTCTCCAAAAGAGAAGTATAATAACCAAGACGAAAAGGGTAACTGACCTGAACTGGGAAAGTAACTGTCTCACCCTCAGGTTTATGGATTGTCACCGACCTTGCTTCACAATCAATCTCTGCCTGCATCCTCGTGAGCCAATCCATACCCATAATGACATCGTAATGGTAAAGAGGTGCGACAAAAAGGTCAACAAGAATCGATCCACTCCCTAGATCAATCAAGCAATCCAAACAATGCTTGTTCATAGCAGAGGAGATCCCTGTAGCGGTAGTGAGCGTCACTCCTTGCATAAAAACAGTGCCCAAACTCAGACGCCTAACTGCCGCATACGATATAAGAGAGGTAGTGGACCCTGTATCCACCAACATAGAAATGGGAATACTTGCAATGTGAACTGTAACCTCGAAGGATCTCGGCACCAAATCAGCCACAGGCGCTTCAGCTGAGAGTGCATGAACTCGAGCCTGCTGCTGGCGATTCGACGGAGGAACCATGGGCCGCTGAGGTGGCCTGAAGCTAGGTACAGAAGGTCTAAAAGATGGATGAGCTGGCGTTGAACGAAGAGGTGGAGGTGATATAACCTGAGGCATCGGACGGCTGATCCTCTACGGTGGAGTAAATCCACTATCCCGCATACGCGAAAAGCAAGTACGATCCAAATGCCCCATCTTCCCACATGCGAGCAGCGAAGATCGGCTCACACTGGCGAGCGGCGGCGATCGCCTCGGAGGAGAATGCGCGGCCTCTGCCGAGAAAGGTGCACTCGAAAGTCGAGGTCATGGTGCAGGAACCATAGGTGCTCGCATACAAGACGACCTGTCCCGTCCTGCTCAACTCGCAGAGACATGTTCACCAACTCCACATAGGAAGATATGCTAGCACAGCTCATCTTCGATCGGATCTCAGGCCTCAAGCCCTCGAAAAATGCCGCATCCTCATCGGTTGATCGCTCGAGAATCAAGGGAGCATAGCGACCTAGCTCGATGAACCGGTTCTCATACTCCGTCACCGACATCCCTCCTGGCGGAGGCGAAGGAACTCACTCTCCTTCTCGTGTCGATACAACCGGAAAATACTTCTCGTAGAAGCATGCCTCAAACGCCCCACGACCACTCATACCCTTCCTCAACAGTGCAAAGAACACTCTGTCCCACCATAAACCGGCCTCCTTCTCAAACATGAAGGAGGTAAGCTCGACTTGCTCAACCTCGAGCAGTGCAGCGGTCTCGGCATCTTAGAGATGCGATCAATCCGATACTCGGCTTCCTCGGGTCTATGAGAACTGCAAATGTGGGAGGTCATAAGCGCTGGAATCGCTCAAATGTGTCGTTCGCACTAGCGCTCCTAGATGGGTGCATAGGTAAAGCAGGTGGAGTCGCCCCACCGACTGAGCAAAGATGCCGGCCATGGAAGACGAGCTGCTGCTGCTGCTGCTGGTGATACTTCTGCTGAATCTGCTGCTTCTGCATCAACAACATCATCTGCTCAAACCTATCGGGAGGTGGAGTAGACGAAGATGCACGGTTCGGCTCAGGAGTCGAAGGCGTGAGTGGAGGAGCCATAGGTGGAATAACAGTGTCGGCCCAACACCAAAATGAGACGGGCCCGGCTGTGGATCCGTCTGGCTATCGCTTAGGGAGAAACCCCGACAAGCGACTCGACCAAAGAGAGACAGGCCGTCTTCGAACCATTAGGAGGCATACCCTACATTCAACGGAGGTGCAACCTGTAAGATTCAACATCCGCATAATCCACCCACACGGCATTCACAAGACAACTTCAATGATAAACAACATGCATTTCATTTAACAAAATTGTCGCAATACAAGAAGTGCGGCATTACATGAATCACGATAAAGAAAGCATGTGAACTAAAACATCTAAAACTTCAAACAACAAACAACTCCCAACTACTATGCCAACAACGGCAACACAACAAAACAAAGTAAAGGACGACTACAACTGCATCTACTCATCAGAATCAGGAAATGGAGGTGGGGCACCCTTATCCTGCAAACAACACAGGATAGACTTCAGAGTTCGAGTCACCTTCTTAAACTTATACTTCACAAGGCCTCGAAGATCCACAATATCCTGGTGTAGAACAGCCTGCCCTTCCTCAAGCCGAGCGATATGGGCATCCCTGACAGCCTGATCTGCGCTCTGCTCTGGTGCCACAGGAGGAGAACTCTCACTCACATCCTGTGCCTCAACCTCTTCCTCGTCCTGCTCTGTTTCTTCTTCTATCTCAGCTCCACTTTCTTCATAACTCTCTTCCTCATTGCTCTCAGTCTCATCCTCACTTTCTTCAAGTAAGGCTTGTCGTCGACAAGGCCCAATGTCCATCTGATTAAGGGTCATCTCATTAATGTAATGAACAGGTACCGGCTTTTTCACCTCAAGCCTATAGCCAAACTCATGTGCAAGCTTACAAATGAGTCGGCCAAATGAGAGCGATTCGGTCCTCCTATTCGAACGATCGATAAGGACAATCTGACGTAAGATGTACGTTGGCACACATAGATTTTCTCCTTGCCCCACCTGATACAGAAAATCTACCATCAGGCATATATACTCGCTACGGTTGCTCCACCTTGGATATACATTGAATGTACACATGTGGTGAAGCAAGCGGAAGTCGTCCGTCATGTTGGTAGCTAGAAGGCTTCGATTAGGCTGCCATTCGACCAGACGACCACACAGGAGTCACATGCGGTAATCCCTCTCATGCGCACTACTCAAATTCTTCTCACCGGCATGCACCTCACCAAGCGGCACATTCAAGAGTCAGGATATCAAAGCGACGTTGACCATGGCCTCCCGACCGCTACCACAAGGAATCTTGAACTGCAGAGGCTCCAGCAAAGGATCACGAATGTTGGCATAAAAAGCTTGAACAGTGCTTGCATTGGCGCAATACTCGCCCTCAAACAAGGGACACCAACCGGCCCCTTCCAAGAGCTCCAACAACAGAAACTCGCCAAATAGCTGCGGATCAACATGAGCCTCAAAAGGACCCTACGGCCTTCATAGACTCCATGAGATAACTCCGCAGCGGTCGTGCTCGCGGCGGCACCTCTCGGCCTCCATGCACGAGTTGGGCGGCTAGGCCCGGTTTCATCCACGGCCACTCTCTTCTTCCCCATCGAAGAAAGAAGGGTAGAGATGGAAAATATGGCCGTGATAAACTCAAAGAGGGCCATGAAAAATGAGAGAAAATTGAGAAATGGGAAGAATGGTGAAGCTTCCACACACTTGAGATCCCAAAGGAGGATTTGGGAGCTCAAATGAGAAGAAAAGAGAGTGAAATCAACAATGGAGATGGATTTTTGAGATGGGTTGAATGGGTGTGCACGAAAATGGAAGAAGAAGGAGATTGAGGAGGGATTTTGGTGGAGTTTTGAAAGGAACTTGGAAGAAAAGGAGAGCTTGGGAGGGTAGTTTATGAAGGAAATAGGGTTTAGGAGGGTTTATAATCGACCAACCTTGGAGGAGTGGGCCACACTAGGCCCCAAAGGAGTCGGCCTGCCCGGCCTGGCCCGCTGGGTGGTGAGGGCTCGCCGAACCGACGAGGTCATCACCGGTCTCGGACCATCCGACAATGACTCGCCATTTGGGCAAGGTCCTCCTGGCCCCTTAGCTCCAAAATGATGTGGGTTCCCTAAAAATGCCCCGATCGGCCCCTTTGTCCGATTCGATGCCTATTAGGCCACTCGGGTTAAAATCGATACAAATAGAGGTTTCTTGATACATTTGAAGGGTTGAGATGGGAAGATAAACCATCTAAACTCATCAAGGATGGTCTAGAAGAGATTTTAGGTCACTGTGTGTGATCAGGGGGTGCGCACAGACTCGATCTCGGCGATCATTTTCGTAAACTTTCGACGATAAAAGCAACGGGACACATACACAAATTCTACAATAAAATCGCACCCAAATACACTAATGTGGCGACGGCGTGCGGTGTGTGACCATAACCATTCGGTTTAATCCAATTCATGCTCGATACCAACTTGTAATGCCACGAAATTCGGGGTCGAGCATAACTCGGCTCTGAGTTTCAAAACATCACTTGTGCAACATATTTAATGATAGATGTATGTTGTCTATATGAGTACATAAAACATGGATAGATTAAGCCAAACTACAAACATAATTCGGGATAAGTGAAAGACGCAAGCGGAAGACTTAAAGAAACATAAGTGTACATGTGTAAGTCCCCGAAATACGTATACATACCAGGTCATATTACAAGTGTTGCTATCAAAAATACAAGAATTAAATGACATTATCTATTCCCAAAAGAAAATCCAAAATTCCCACGCATCAGGACATTGCTCACATGAACCCGCCCGAGAACCGCATAAAAGAAAATGCGGCCTCATCATCCTCGAACTCTGGCTCGCCTCCGGGGTCGCATCAACATCTGCATCTAAGGCAGTCTGGTTGGTGTTGAAACATCCCAGAACGTGGGAGTGAATGATCAACTCGGTGGAACAATAAAGTAAAGGTTAACATGTTATCAATTCAATCAAGCAGTAATGATAAAGCAGAACAATCAAACATGTCCTAAGTACTGTTATTAATGCAGGGATGTATGTAGAATGATGCGTGCCCTCGCACGTACACCCTCAGCGTCTTCATCTTACGTTACGCATGACATCGCCTCAAAGTGCGCCACCTTTTCCAGGCACATGCAAATGCGGTGCATGAACATAATTACCAAGTTGTTATTAGTCCTTTTCATATAGCAGGATTGGGAAGCTAAGGTACCTTCCTCATATCAACGTCCAAACAGTGATCCATTCTAGGGTCATCAGTCTTAGATCATCTCATACGATCATATGGTTTTAGGTCGCTCCAAAGGGCTCGTCACCAATCAATGCACGCCTATCATACCTTCGTTATTACAATAAGGCTCATCACCTTAATGCGGTATCCAGGCATGCTCGAGGTCACTACAAAGGGCTCGTCACCAATCAATGTAGGCCGACAGCACGAATATAGTGTCCCATACCACCATAATTGGCTCACGAGTCTGGTTGCTCACTGGTCACTACGGGGAGGCTCGTCATCCCAGCGTAGGCCGACAGCTCGACCACAATGTCCCATACCACCATGTCCGGCTCATGAGTCTTCACGGATCAAGGTACCATGGTTAACAAGATTTCATCGGTAAGTTTGGTACCCTAGATTCAAACAATAACATCCATACATGGTGAACATACATTGGACAATCGGGTTACTTGACAAACTCGACTAGCACGAGCGCATATTGGGTTGAACAACATAGAGTGCGCAAACACTCTGCGTGGCCAAACCACTCTCGACAACTCTAATACGACTCGGGTTCATCAAATCACATCCTTCGTGATGAAAGCAACCTCTGCCACGAACTCAAGGCCGATTACCAATTTTCTGGACTATTTCCTAGTCCTAAACATATTCCACTACAACAGATATTCATATCAACAATTTAGAATAGTAATGGAACAACAATTTAAATCATGTAGTATGTGAGCATTCGCAGAATATCAACTTAGCATGGATTTAAACATAAGTAGTACTTGAAATTAAACAACAAGGAATGTGACTTGCATGTGGGAAATCATACACACCAATATGAGAGTTGAGAATCGCTTCTCAACACCCACAAATAGGATAGTATGCTACCCTTTAGACCATACAGACATTTCTACAAAAACTCAGAATACATAGTTCAACATACATGACCCATGTTGAAATACACGCATTTAGACAATTCCTTTTGCCAAGGAGTTGACACACATACAATTAGCATAAATACACGACAAATAATCATGACAAACACAAGTTCATATGTTGTACGTATACGATACTTCCTACATATACATAGAATACACAAATCTCAATATAACACATACATAGCAGGAAATCAAAATAAACATAGCATTTGGCATGTGAAATTTCATCCATAACAAGAATAAACCATTAACTGGCATTGAAAGCCTTGAAAACCATAACCTATATGAATATAGTCCGCACCTTAAACCAGAAATATCACACTAAACTGATTCAGACGATATGTCTTCGTTAACGGCAACAAGATAACCTAAGGCAAGAATAGAAATGAGCTACAATAACACAAAGACTATTCTAAGCTCTAAAACAGATTAGGGTGAGATGAACTTACACAAGAAGGAACTTAAAATCGCCGGAATAACGATTCAAAAGTGATGGTTTAAGGATGTAGAGTAATAGGAAAGAATCTGAAGATGATTCACCAACTTCTCTCTCACTTTCTCTCTCTTTTCCTCTCTCTTTCTTAGTTAGGGTTAGGAAATTCGTATAGAAAAGAGATGAGGGTTTTAAGGTCTTTATATAGGCCTAACATTGATGAAAATAGCCCCAGGGCCAAGGTATACTTAGGTTATAACCAAATCAGGCCCCTCTCGATCCAACGGAGCACTTCCAATGGTCCATTTTCCACGTGCGGTGGGACTTAAGCTCACTGACCATGGATCTAGGTCAGGCTAAGTTTTTGTACCGATCGAATTTACAGATCAGCCGTGGCAGACCACACTTAATTCAACAGTCACCGAAACTCGATCAGGTCCACAAGCACAATGACATGCCTGGGCCATCTTCCCTGATCCGAGGGTGAAATTGGGTCAGAATCTAACAATCAGATAGCTTAAAATCGTCGTGTAAGCGACACAACTCAGATTTCATAAAATCATATTTACTTTCTCAACCTTCTCACACTTTTGACTCCGGACTCAATCAAATCGACCCAGGACATCATCTGGACTTGATTTTTGAGGTGATGGTCAAGTCCAACATGGTGACGATAACTGTCTAAGATCATCACTATCAGACTTTCGACGTGTAGTCCAAGTCCGATCCAAAGCTTCTAAAAATTTTCAAGAGCAACTGGATTTAGTGTTGAATCCCAAATTTCAGAGTAACATTGCGCTAATGATTCTACAGGTTTTGAGTTATGCAGATAAAATTTAAAGTGATTGATGCTAATTTCACAAGAAATCAAGTTTAGCACTAATTAGCCCACAATAGCTTGTAAGGAAAATAGAGGTAATAGTCGGGTCTTGGCACAAAATTCTCCAGGTCATTACGATCTTCGGTAACCATTGATCGCAAATCGATCGCTACGACAAAACCCCAAATCCGTTTCTTTGTTAAATTTTACTAGGCCCTTCATCAGACTATGAGATACCTTATCCATGAATTGGATGGGCCAGGGGCCCATCAGGGTGGGCCCAATAGCCAAAAATGGGCCCCACAGGGCCATTGGAGGCATATTATCAAACTCAGGGTTAAAGGATCTAATTCCAGGGTATATATGGCCCAACCCTCTCTCATTTGCTGATTTTTCAACAACCAAAAATTCTAGAGAGAGAGAGAGAATAGAGAGAAAGGGAAAGAGAGGAGAGAGAGAGAGAGAGAGTTTGGATGTGGTGCTTGGGATTTGGGAATCCCCGCACCTACACCTCCTAATCGCCAAAAAACGCCGACCCACATCATCATTAGAGCAAAATCACACCCGATCTAAGGTAAGGTTGAGCTCTAAAGCACTTCTCCCCAATCTCTAACTACATGCATGTCACTGACCATCACTCTATGCAATGTAGGGCCCCGGCACGTCGAGTTTGCAGATCCGGCGACGCTAGGACTATCTCAGCGACTTTCGATCAACAATAAGTGCGGACCATTACCTTTAGGTGGCCGATTATCGTGCCTAACATAAGTCTAGTAAATGTGTATGGTGTATTGCTATTGCATGTTACTGAAATTTCCTTGGGAGTGCATGAATGGGACTATAGACTAGGGATTTCTCAAATTCGTAGAGAAGGGGGTTTGAGCCCCTAATACCCCAATGTATGAATTGTTGATTACATGTTCTTATAGGATATAAGCAATTGATTTTCTCCAAATATTACTGATTTTGGATGAATCACTGTTGTATATTAAATGTGATAGGAGAGAAGGCGTGAATTGTTAACAACTTACTGATTTGTTGAATTTCTTGTACTTGATCCTCTACATGCAACTGGACTGCACGATTTGTGTTGACTCATGAAAGACTGAACTGTTGTATATTGGTGCATGGCTATCCTTATGGCTATATATGTTGAAACACATTGAATATGGTCAGTATGGTTTAGCTGCATTTGGTTTGTAGTTGTCCATGTAGTTAAATTGCTTAATTATGCTTGCCTTATGTGACTTATCCCTGAATCTGATGATACATGTTGTTTATCTAGTGCATAGACCCTTATGGATTGGCTGATTAATTGAATCACTTGAGCGACCTTCCGTTGGGCTTATCCACAAGTAAATTTGGCCTGATTAGTTAAGCTGTGAATCGGCGGTTGTAGTTGAACTACATGAGACATCGTTCTCAGACCGTTTGGTTTACGGTGCGACTTATGGGGGCATATTGACTCACAATCATCCATCCTTATGTGTTAACCATGATCGCACGCCTATGTAGAAACCCGAGATACCCCGAGACCTTTGCACCCACTGTTAATTATAATATTCTGCCCATAAGACTCATGAGCTAGGGATGGTGGTATGGGACACTATGCTCATGTTGTCAGTCTACGCTGGGGTGACGAGCCTCCCCGTAGTGTCCATTGAGCACTTAGACTCGTGAGACGGGGAAGGTGGTATGGGACACTATGCCTCTGCTGTCGGCCTATGCTAGGGTGACGACCTCCCTATAGTAACCACGAGCTAGACTTGAAAGTCGTAATTGACTTTGTATGAGCTTAGGAGCTATGAGATTATTGAACCCATGAGGGCTAAGGATTGCGAGAGCCAATTAGCCATGACATTGAGCCATGTGATTAGGTTAGGGCAACTTTTTACTAGGGGTATTACGGTTTTCCCAACCTTCTGGATGAATGAACTTAATTAATCAACTTGGCTAACATGACCTATAAAATTGCATTGCTTACTTTGGCGATTAGGGAGTCGAGGTCGCACTAAGGGAGTGTTAGTCATTATGATCATTAGATGTTGTCGCTCGAGGGAGTGTTGGTGAAAAAAGGCATGCATCATATCATGAACCATGCATTTCATAACAAGAGTATTTAGGAATCTGTGATGTATGATGTTTGCTAAATCTATTCTATGCATGAGTATTTACGTTATCTATTGCTAATGGTACCATTGAGTTGATCACTTACTCCCACTCTAGGACAGTGTTCTAAAACACCAACCAAACTCTAGCATAGATGTAGGAACCTTAGAGCGAGACGCATTGGACGATGTCTGTGTGGATGACAACAAGGAGTTAGCGTACTTCCAAACGTTTGGCGGACCTTACTACCGCGATGGATGATCTCAGGTCTAGGCCAGGGCCTAACTTTCTTCAAGAGAGGTGAGAGGATGGGACTAGGTCCCTAATGAATGTTTGTTTCTTAGGATTATGAGGTTTTATGCTAGTTCATAACTTTATTAGTAGCACTTGGATTGTGGATGATTTATATTTAAGTCTCCAATGATTAGTTACCTTATGTTGATTTAATCTTTCTTTGACTTCTTGATATCCATATTTACATGCATATGAGGCTGTTAGGGTACACGTGGCAATTGGGAATTCGACGATTTCTTACTTGACCCTTGAATTTTGAGGCGGTACACAACTGCTACCAGCTCTAAATTATGCGTGGGGTAGTTTAGTTCATGGACCTTGAGCTGGCGAGACACATAAGCCACCGACTTCCCATGCCGCATTAGGACAACACCCAAACCAATATGCGAAGCATCGAAAAATACAACAAAGCCTTTACTCCCGGAGGGATCCTTCAACTCCACAAATGCTCACTCACAGCGTCACTCCACACAAACTCTATGCCCTTCCGTGTCAACCTGGTCAGCGGTGCTACAATATGGGAGAATCCCTTGATAAATCGTCGGTAATATCTTACCAAACCAAGAAAAGCTGCGGATCTCGGACGCATTCGTGGTGGCCCCACCGATGCACTACATCAATCTTCGAGGATCCACCGTGACACCCTCCCTCATTACCACGTGACCGAGGAACTTCACCTCCTCCTGCCAAAACTCGCACTTCTTCAGCTTCGCATGTAGCGGTGGGCACGGAGGGTCTGCAACGCAATCTCTAAATGCTGCTCACGGTCCTCGCGGGTCCTCGAATATATCAAAATGTTGTCGATGAAGACCACAACAAACGATCAAGATAAGGATGGAAGACCTCATTTATCAATTGCATGAATGCTGCGGGCGCATTGGTCAGTCCGAAGGACATGACATGAAACTCAAAGTGACCATAGCTTATCACGAATCTTGTCTTCGGGATAACTTCCTCTCGGACTCGAATCGATGATAACCAACGCAGTTAATTTTTGAAAAGAACTAAGCACTCTACGACTAGCTAAACGGATCATCGATCCTCGGGAGCGGATACTTGTCCTTGATCGTGACTCGGTGGGCTCGCGGTAATCCAAGCGAGCCTCAATGAGCTATCTTTTTCCTAACGAATAGTATCGACATTCCCCATGGAGAAGCTGCTTAGATGAATGAAACCAAACTCACACAACTCGTCCAATCTGGTGTTGTAGCTCTCACAACTCCATTAGTGTCATACGATATGGGACCTTTGAGATGGGCGCAGTACTGGGCACAAGATCAATCTGAAACTCAATATGCTGGTGCAGCGGCAACCCCAGAATCTCTTAGAATACGTTGGGAAAGTCACAGAAAATTAGTAGCTGATCAATGCCCACTACTACGGGCTCCTCTACGGCACATGGCATCAAACAAGACAGCAGTTCTCCTCTGTGCTCGGCAATGAACTAGAACTATGGCAGATCGAGTATATAGAACGTGATTGTCCTCACGGAACAGTCCAAGACAACCTTCATCTTGGTGAGCCAATTCATACCCAGGATGACATCGAACTTTGACATCGGTAACACGAACAACTCGGCGTAAGAAGGTCTCCACAAGAAAAATGGGGCAAAATGACAAAATCAATTTAGCATTGTAGTCTTCCCCAAAGGCGTTGACACTAACAATCCCTCATGGGCAAACTCTAATGGTAATCCAGTCAAGGGACAAAAGTCCTCGGATACAAAAGAGTGTGATGCACCACAATCAAACAAAACTTGAGCAATGCATAATGAAATGAGGAATGTACCCTCAATGACCCTCCGGATGATTAAGGGTCCTATTGAGTGCATAAAATTTGATCGAGCTAGCGGGAGGTGCCTCTCCCTCTTTAGTCGCTCTTCTTTTGTTACTATGGGGTTCTCTGCGTTGTGTTGCTCTCGGCTAATGCAGTCAAGGCGGGGATACTCTCGCCAATGGTGTCTCATCTCATCGCATCCATGACAAACACGGTGAACGCTTTAGAGGTGGTGCTATAGGTACTGACGGCTCGGTGCGCTATGCGTCTCTCTTGTTGTCGACGCTACCGGAGCTACCGGAGGGTGTGCATCTTCCGACCTCTCCTCCGATCTCGATCGCCCTGTGAGCCGGCCCACTTAGTCTCACCCTGAAGTAAAAATACCACCAACGGGACACGCTGCTGAGTCAAGTCTCATAAAAGGGCACTCGCACGCTCCTACTTCACCTGCTCAAGCATCTCGGCGGGACACCTGCCCAATCCCTGAAGGGCAGCGGTCACAGTTCGCAACATCTTTTATAACTGGACAGCGCTCATGGGTACGGTCGGAGCCGCATCGGTCTGGGGTGGAGGAGCAGAAGTCGCTTGGGTATCACGGGTGCCTCTCATGCCTTGTCTAGGTAGCATGATCTACAGAAATGATAAGGTGTCCAAGGTTGATGGACGTTAGAGGACTAAATCAAAGGATACGCACTCGATACGCTACTTGTCCTAAACTCGAAGTAAATATGTGATGTCGTCCTGAGTTACTTCTGGGTTATTTTCTTATGCTTTGAAACCAACAACTGTCACGCCCCAGATTCGATGACCGGAACTCACAAGAATCCCGATAGCCGATTCTAGCACTGACAGCCTCCCTAGTACCCCATTCTCGGCTCCTGGCACCCATTCGCTAGGTTCCAATCCTATGATCCCACAAAGAGAATTTATAACATAAGTCTGAATCCAATAAGACATACCCAAGATCATAACAAGGTAACCATAAATAATAACAACAGGAAGCACATTACAAAATCCACTAAGAATTTAAACTTTATACAAGGAACATGGCTCGAAATGGGAAAATACAAGATCTGAAATAAGAATAGCTCCAAAAGGTCCATGGCATGCTCCTCGCTCCTCTTCAACTACGGCTGCTGCCTAGAATCTCCCGCACGCATCAATCGTGCATAAGCTTATAGAAAGCTTAGGGGGCGGTGTAAGTGTTTGTAATACTAGTGTCGGGAAGAAATATCAAAGAATGCAGAAGCTTGGCATGATCCATAAACACTATTAATGCTACTAGCCATACCGAGGCTAAGCAATGGCAATCATGAATGCAGTAAGCCGTACTAAGGCTATGCAATGCAAGACATGAGTACTGGGCGTCATACCAAGGCGATGCTATACTAAGCATGAATGTAATAAGACATACCAAAACTATGCCAAAGAGGCCTACGTAGCCAATGTAGTATGTAAGGTGCAAGCAATCATGTCAGTCCTCATATCAAGTCTACATATCAGTATAGTTATGCTATAGGGAAATCATCGGGGGTCTAATACACTACATGTTGATTACCTCTCTGCTAGCCGCATAACCTAGCGAGTGGAAGGGACCTCACTACCCTCCTGTGGACAGCCAATCACCAGCGAGGCTTGATGGTAGTGAACCCATTCACGATGTAGTCAAACTCAGCCCAACTATTGCCTTCTCACTTAGGCGGGTAAGGCCACACACCCTCCCAAACCATAACATAGTGGGAGACATGGCCTCCTAGTATTCGGCCCTCATCCGCTCATACATCTACTCGGTCTTGACGTTGGAGCATTTTCCTGGTACCATAGGGTTTAGGAATTTTCACGCAGGAACATCTATAGTGCCTCGATACTAGTAACAGTATTTTCGGTGTCCAATCCTACCATCCACGATATGCCTGTGGAGGCTATGGCCCTGATGTCGCTAGGGCATTCAGTAATCATATCACACAAATGCAAGATGCATGAATCACACTATCTAGTCATGCAGCAATCATGCGCATACCGCGTGCTCGTGTGGGGCAACTCCGCCTATTAGGGAGTCCCATAAATAATCTGCCTAATGACATATGATATGATCAATCACTCCTCATATCAAGCATACAAATGATGCGTATGGGCATGTATCATGATGCTATATATCACATACTCATAATCGGTATCGATAATCGACTTATATACAAGGCGGGGTCCATATAAGGACAACCGATCTAAACCATAACATAAAGATTGGTCCTCAACTGTAGATATACCAAATCTGATAGCATGGATCTCTCCGTCTATGGCGATGATGAACTCCCCTCATATCAAGGTTGGGCCTAGGTGGATCTGGAAAGAGTTTCCTTCACCATACTATCATATAGCCCTCTAGATGCCCTAGGGGACCCAAATAAGTCCTAGATGGACTCCAAGATAAATAAAATAATCCTATTAGCAACCAATAGGGGCCTAACATTTTGAGTTAGCCTGATACGATAGATAGATCATGCAAACATCAATGGGGCCCAATGATTTGGGTTAACCCACTAGAGAAGGATGAGAATGGGCCTAACAACGACCTAAGGAAAGGTCACAATGTGGACATTTAACCATCATTACCCATCAATGTGGACATTTAACCAACATTGCTCCCAAGGAGTGGCTGACATAGAGCTAAACATATAGTGGGCCCATGGCCTCACATAAGGGCCTAGTACACATCCCATTGGGCCTCACACAAAGGCCTCATTACATTACATTGGGCCTCACCATATGGGCCTCTCATACATCATAATGGGCCTCATCATATGGGCCATATATATCACATCGGGCCTCATCATATGGGCCTCATATACATCACTTCAGGCCTCATCATATGGGCCTCTCATTCATCACATCAGGCTTCATCCAAGGCCACAAACACGTCACAATGGGTCTCACCAAATGGGCCACAAATACATCACATTAAGGTGGGCCCTACACATTCCAAATGGGCCCCACCACATGGATAGCTTGGGTCAAATATGTACACAACGTGGGGGCCACGTGGATGGACGGTGTGAATATACAACACATCACAAGGTGGGCCCCATCCGTCCAACAAACGGGCGGCGTGGTTGAAATACATACATCAAAGGTAGGGCCCCACCAACAAACGGACGGCATGGATAAGACCCATACATCACGATCGGCCCTACACTTGTCACCGTCCAGGTGTAAACCTCATACATTAGAGGTGGGTCCCACCAACTAGCAACTGGACGGTGTAGATAAAACCCATACATCATGGTTAGCCCCACATGGCTCCCACGTCCAGAGATGGACGGCATGAATATACAATACATACGTCAACGGCAAATATATATGGACAGCTTAGGATTAAACACATACATCATGGTGCATCTCACGTCCGTCCAGAGATGGACGGTGGGGATATAGAATACATACATCAAGGTGGGCCCCACCCCTACACATGCAGCACATGTGAGGTGGGCCCCACGTCAAAACAAATGGACATGGATATAAAACGCATGCATCAAGGGCCCACCATCCCTAGCAGATGGACGGCGTGGCTATAGAATACATATATTAAGGTGGACCCCACCCCACACGTGTAGCACGTGTGGGTGGGTCCACATCCATGGGAAAATGGACGGACGGTATGGATATATCACATACCTCATGGTCGCTTGTTTCAAACAAGAAACAAATGTGATTTGGGATATTATCTTATTAAAACATAACAAAGAGAGTATAATAATAATACCGAGTTCATTAACATCCTCAAACATCCCTTGATACTAAGATAGATAATTCAAAATATGGAGATTGACAAAGTTCAAATGTCCAAGTCAGATATCAATTCCAGCAGTATTTTGTCTTTTAATTTGATCATCTCTTTAAGAGGAATATGACTCGAATATCTCTTCTATTGATTTCTCCTCTTAAAGCTTGAATAGAAGAAATTTGGAGACTTGGCCATTTCAACAACATATCGGCTCTTTTAGCTTCGCAGACTACAAGGCAGTCTGGTTGTGCAGACCCGCGCAACCGATATAGTTTGCACAGACCTGTGTAAATCACCGAAACTTCCTCTCCTACCTTCAGTCATCCTCCTTGCTCTACTTCCTCTCCAAAATCTTCAATCAGTCCAAATGAAGGAGGGGAGGGGGTATTTATAGGCCTCGCATGTGTGGTGCCCTCGATTTTAGTGCCATGAGACCCACCTTGGATCAATCTTAACCATTCAAGGAAATTTTTTCCTGAAACCAGTTGCGCGCGACTGCGCAACTAACATTTTCATTGCGCGGACCCGTGCAACCAATATCAATTGTGCGGTCCCACGCAATCGACCTAAAAACACTTGTCTTTCTTCATTTTCCATTTCCTTCCACTTCTTACCTTTTAATCTTCTTTTTTTAAATTCTTTTTTCTCATTTTTATGCCTCAACAGATGCCCCCTTAATCCTTTCTTTATTTCTCTAAAAATCAAAGAAAAGGATTAATTCCCCCCCAGCAGGGTTTACGCGGACCCGCGCAACCCGCGCCTATGGACGATACTCGGCCGCAAATACTATAAATACTAGAACTTATGCTCATTTTCGCACTTCACTTCAGCCTATAGTGAACCTTTATTTCACCGATTCTCCTCCCCGCGCAATCAATATCATTTGCGCGGATTCGCGCAATAGATCTTCTATTTGCGCTGAACCCTTAGATGTTGCATTGTTCCGTGTAACAAACTTTGATTGCTTGATGCTTCCCGCGCAACATAGAACTTGTTACGCAACTCACGCAACCGCTACTTAGGTGAATTTCCTAGTTTTAGCCTATGGCTCGTTCTCAAGCTTCCTCTTCTAGAAGAAAGAACTGTCCATCCTCTTCTAGATGGAAACAAACTCTTCTTTATTCTTGGAAACATGTGGAGATAAAGGAAGAAACTTTGGATCTCCATAACCCTTTCACCAGTAATCAAACCATCATCCCTATCAATTTACCGCATCACTGGTTGATTTTACACAGCGAACCCTTTGACCGACAAAATATCTTTGTCTCAGCGAACGACTGAGTCACGAGAGTGTCGAGAATTCTGATAGGATATTTGGGAGAAAATGGGCTCTGTCAAAGAGCAGGTAGAATTTAGAATATGAGATTTTTGCATCCGCACTATGATCCTCAGCAATCTTCCCCTTCCCACTATTTCGAAACAGCTCAGGAACTCTTCTTTCTTGAGAAATTGCCTTGGAGTACAGGGAGATTCACAGTCACATGCCTGCTATCTATCCGTGATTTTTACAGTGCCTGGGCTTGCGCTGTTGTTCGGAGACATATCGTTATACTGGAGCAAATTACGCTTTCTGAAGCAATTATTGCCACATCGGAACACTTTCATGTGGATGCTACTATCCTCAGATGTTTTCTTGAACATTGGTCTCCAACCACCAATTCATTTCATCTTCCCCTAGGTGAAATGAGCATCACTTTATGGGATCTATTTTGTATAATAGGTCTTCTCATCATGGGTGATATGTTTGATGCATATATACCCTCCAATGAAGAGCTTGCTCTTGCATCTGTGGGAGGAGGTATATCCAAAATTTTTAAAACTACCCTTGAACTTTTCAGTGCACTATCCACCTTCCCTTATCCTGATCGCATCTCTTCTCTTGAATGGCTGGCTCACTTTTCTCAAAAATTGTGGTATACTTCTTTTCTCTTAACTTCTATTTTCGTAATCCCATTCTTAAACAATTTTGTTGAAGTGTTACATCTACATCTCGACATCTTTACAGGTCACAACCATTCAGAACTCGAAGACATCCGTAAGAAAAAAGAACCTTCTGCAAAATACAGTCCTTCTTGTGAATTACCTACCTTTCTTGCTTCTTGGTTAAACTTAGTGATATTTCCTGATCCTAATCAAGTGGACACTATTAGGCCCTCATTCTTTGTGGTCGCAGGAGCAATGGCAGAAAGCCAGAAATATTCGTTAGCTCCTCCAGTTCTGTGTTCCCTCTATCGTGCCTTCAGAGAAGTCATTTCTGGTTCGAAAGGCCTTGTCCCTGAAGCCTTTCCTGTCTGTGCTCCTTGGCATTTCTTCGAGGGTTGGCTAGGAGTATACTTTCCTTGGACATTTGTAGACTCTGAAAGGGCATACTTGAACCCCAATCAACTTCCTCTTCAGCATTTTCAATTAAGAGATATGATTAAGGAATCAAGTGGACGGATTTCTAGAAGAATAAAAAGCAATGATCCCATTGATTTTCATTAATTTCCATTGTTTAGCTATCCTGAAGATGTAGACGCTATTGATGATGATTCTATCTCATTCGGTGAGCATTCCTTTCTTGTATCTATCAGATTCAGTACTCTTCCATGGAGAGAAGGTAGCATATTCTGGCGCGAACCATACTACCCTAGTAGGTTTGCTCGCCAGTTTGGCTTTGATCAAGCCGTACCTGAAACTCGTAACATTGTCACAAGGGCGATGAGAAGTTATGGCATTGGGCCGTATAATTGGGCCCTGATATGGAAGCAGCTATTGATTGTTCAGACTGGATCACATTTCATAATTCCTGGATATAATTATCCTGTTAGTGCTTCTTACTGCTGGATGCGATGGTGGGTTCACCAACATTACTTGGTAGACAATTATCTCCCAGTAGATCATGCCATGTGGATTCCCCTTCCTAGCCTTAAGGATTATCAGAAATATCAGGGCATTGGCTATTTTGAAGAAACGAGCCCTCCCCCTTTCCAGATCACTTTGTATGAAGATCTCTTTAGAAAATGCTATTCATGAAGTAAAGCTTGCTAATGCCCTTGAAGGATGGATAGCTTTCGGCACTTGTCTGGCGAATACTCATGCATTTCCTGTAAAGAATGACGATTCCTTATAGTTCTATCCTCTTCCGCCTTTGCAGATATTACGAAATAATCCTCCTTTATCGTCAGAAAGGCAAGACATGTCAGAACATCGTCATCCACCTCAAAAGGACAAACATATTATTATTGAAGACTTGTCCTCTTCAGAAGAGTAGAAATATTTCACTTTAGAGTAAAAGATATCAAACATTGGATATTTTGATTTGACTTAATATAATTGTGATTTCATTTACTTTAGAATTTTGCATATGGAACTTTATGATTCATGTCATTATATCAAACAATTGACATATTTTGGCTTATTTCAAATGAATATATGACTGTACATTCTTACATCATTTCAGCATTTCATTTTCTTACATGTGTTTATTTACATGTAGCTTCTTTTGACTTTCGACTTATGGACACATGATAATTTTTGAGATATTTTATTCTTCTATGAATTTCTTCATCATAGATCATTTCAAACATATTTATCTATGCAATAATCTTGACATAATATTTAATGAGGAACTGATATAAAACACCAACATGTTATGCTTGTTAGTGCGAGATTTCCTATATGATTTTTTTGTTAGCGGTGCTAAGTTTCAATTTAGTCAATTACACACAGTTTAAGCTCTTGAGTAATGGAGCCCATGCAGTTTTTTAGACTCTTGAGTAGTGGAGTTGGGTCTCACGTGATGGTCTCTGTAACTCTTAAGAGTTCACTGGACTTCTCACAAACCGCGATCCATTAGAGGGGCCCAGTGAAGCTACTGAGGCCCTGAACTTGGTTGGAATTACGCACAGGGTTGGCCGTGGTAACTCTCTAGAGTTCACAGAGCTTGCGAGGTGACGTTTGGGGGTACCAAATCTAGGGTTGCCAGTCTATCAATGAGTAGGTTTAAGCCCTTCCTCATGAGTTAGTACTGAAATCAAACCGAAGATTTGGGGGGTCTTACGCATGGTTGGCCTATCTATGGACATGGCCCAAAGAGCTCACACTGCGACCCACTTTTTCTTCATCTTTAAGGTCAAGCTCATTCACGGGAGGGCATTTTTCCTCCATTCCTCGTGACGCTGCTAGAAAGCTATACAAACGGCATTGGTCTCACGCATGACTGGCCGTTGAGGACTTATGGCCTTTAAGGCTTTTAGTCACTGGTTTCATTAACTGCCTGCATAGGTATGCGTACGATTGCCTTCACGGGCTTTTTATGGCCACTGGCTTCTCGCTGCTACCCGAATGATGAAATGTTAGGTCTTATGCGTAGCTAGCCCTTTTAGGGCTTAGCTAGACTGCCTTAAAATGCCTTGAAAGAAATAGCAGGTGTGATCATTGTTGCTACGAGAATGATAGACATCTCTTACTGAGATTGATATGTCACCACTTCTATTAATATCTTCGACGGTATTCATATGTATGGTTCATAATATATCAGCTTGGCGACGATACCAATTTCAACAAAATTTTGTAAAGCTCGCTTGATGATAACGATGGTCACTTTCTTTTCGCTTTCCACAACACTTGTTGGTACATAGTCTTGTCTTGATGTACTCACAAATTTCTTCTTTATTCATTCATCTGATAGTACATAGCCGTGGTCTTGTTTATTCTTACCCCCTTTTGATACAGAATCATTATTCTGATAATATTCTAGATCAAAATCAACCATTTCTTCAGGGATGATATCATTTGATGAAGCGGGCATTGACCGGTATACTGATACCTGTCCGTCCTAGTTCACGACTATATACGCTCCATTAGAGTACACTTCTTTTATTATGTATGGCCTGTCTCATTTATGCTCAAATTTGCCCCCTGTTCGGCAGGTGACCACTATAGGTCTTTTCAACATCAGCACCATATCCCCCTTTTTGAAAGAGCGATACTTAACTCGATTATCAAAGGCGGCTGATATCCTTGCCTGATACGATTGCAATCGCTATTGGGCTGCCAGGCATTTCTCATCAAGTAAATTTATCTCTTTCAGCCTTATTTTTGTATTTTCATCATCTCTAATAGACTGATGTACTGTCACTCGGGATTATTGCTTCTACACCATAGACTAGTGAATACAGTGTTACTTTTGTTGCTGTCTGGTGAATAGTTTTGTATACCCACAATGCTTCATGTAACTTTTCATCCCAATCATGCTTGTTCCCTGTCACTGTCTTCTTCAGTATCTTGATTATCATTTTATTAAACACCTCTTCTAATCCATTGGCCGGTGGATAGTAAGGTGTTGAAAATGAATGACGAATACTGAATTTTTGACATAGCTTTTCCATGCCTCTGTTTTTAAAGGGAGTGCCATTATCTATGACAATTTTCTTCAGAATACCATGGCGGTATATTATTGCATGTCGGAAGAAATTAACCACGTCTTTTTCCTTGACACTGCGTAATACCACTGCTTCCGTCCACTTGGAGAAATAATCTGTCGCTGCCAAGATATATTACTTTCCTTTGGATGAAGGCGGAGAAGGGCCAAGAGGCGAGAAGGGCCAAGAGGCGACCGACTGATGCAAGTCTTATGGAGGAACGTGTATAACATCTCTATGAATTTGGCATTCATGACACCACTTCGCATAATCTATCACATCTTGAAACATGGTAGGCCAATAATACCCCATTTGATGTATTCTATGGAATAAATTTCGGCCAGCTTAATGTGTCCCACATTCTCCAGAATGTGCTTCTCACAACATCTGGCCTGCTACTTGTTCACCTAAGCAATGTAACAACATTCCGTTGTGAGATTTTCTGTATAGCACCTCGGTGCATGAGATGAATCTGCTTGACCTTTGCTTTATTTGATGTCTTTGCATCGGATCTTCTGGCAGGATATCATATTTGAGATAATCTATGAAAGGCTGACGCCAATCATCTGTCGTTACCTCTAAACACGATACGGGAAGTGTCTCCACAATTTCATCAATGACCTCTGGTGATGGCAAAAATCTTCTTTCTTCTATAGTGACTTGGAGAGGGCTTTAATTTGAGCAAGACAGAGCTGCTGCCAAATTGGCCAAAGCGTCTACTCTCGCATTTTTAAACCACGGTATGTGCTCGATTTCGACATGACAGAACTGCTCTAGCAACCACTGTGCTTTTTGACAATATGGCAAAAGCTCTTACTTTTGTATCTCGAATTCAGTCATCAATTGATTTATGACCAATTTAGAGTCTCCGAAGATATGCAGTGTTCTTATCTTCATTTCTTGAGCAATTTCCATCCCGATGATGAGGGCTTTATATTTGGCTTCATTGTTTGTACATGCAGTTGCTAACGTGAAGGAATAAGGTAACAGGTCACCCTGAGGCATGATGAAAATAACTCCTGCCCCCGCTCCTAATGCTCAAGAAGCACCGTCAAAATACATCTGCCACGGGTTTTACGATTCGACCAACATAACTCGTCCATCAGGAAAATCATCACTGATAGACTCACATTCTGCTACAGGGTGTGCTGGAAGGAAATCAGCCACCGCTTGTCCTTTTACTACTTTTTTTGGTTCATACGTAATGGTATATTCCGAAAGTAACAACATCCATTTGGCCAATCTCTCAGACAACATTGGTCTTTTCATCAAAAACTTTATCGGATCTGCTCTTAAAATTAAAGTTATGTCATAAGAGAGACAATAATGTCTTAGTTTTTGTACTGCAAAATCAGCGCCAGACATTCTTTCTCGATTGGAGAGTAGTTGCATTCCGCACCCATCGAGTTCGACTTAAATAGTAAAGAGCAGTTCCTTCCCGATTCATTCATCTATGCCAACAAAGTTCCTAAAGAATTTTCAGCTACATATAAAATCAGTGGCTTCCCTTTTATCGGAGTTGTCAGTACCGGCGGCTATTTCAGTAATTCCTTTTTCGAATCGAACGCGTTCGCAAGCTTGGTCCCACACAAATTCTGTACCTTTCTTCATCAAATGGGAAAACAACTGACATCTCCCTGCTAGGTTTGATATAAAATGACAAATGTATGCCAACTTTCCTTGCAAACTTTTCAAATCCTTTAATGTGGTCGGTGGCGGCATATTTTGAATGGCTCGAACTTTCCTGGATCGATCTCAATGCCCCTATGTCGGACCACAAAATCGAGAAATTTACTCGAAGACACCCCAAATGCACATTTAGGGATTCATCTTTAGTTGTTTCTTTCTAAGTTGATGAAAAACTAAAGTCAGATGCTCACGATGTTCTTCATGATCATTTGACTGACTACTAAGTCGTCGACATAACACTCAATATGCTTGTGCATCATGTATTGGAAGAGATATTTTGCATTTCCCTTTGATATGTCGCCTGGCATTTTTGAGACCAAACGGCATAACTTTATAACAATAGATTCCCAAAGAACGCCCTAAATGCGTCGGTTCTTCGTCCTCGGTGCCATTCTAATCGATTATATCTGCGTAGGCCGTCCATGAAGGATATGATAGCATACTGAGTTGTACTGTCAATCAATAATTTAGTTACCGGGAGAGGAAAATCATCTTTTGGACAGGCTTCGTTCAGATCTCTGAAGTCAACGCACACCCTGACTTGTCCATTTTTCTTCTTCACAGGGACAATGTTTGAAATCCACTTGGGATATTTGACCTCCTTAATAAACCTGACTTTTGTCAACTTATTAACTTCTTCTTCTATCAGGGGAACCAAGTCTGGATGAAATCAGCTTTGCGCTTGTTTAACTGGCCTTTTCTCTTTAGAAATATTTAAGCGGTGCATTACTACGGAAGGGTCCAAACCCGGCATCTCTGCATATGTCCAGGCGAAGCTGTCTTTATTTTCTTTAAGAAGTTGAACGTATTTCTTAGACTCCCGTTCAGAAAGACCGGTGCTGACGAATGTGTTCCTCGGCTCTTCCTTCGTACCCAGGTTTATCTCTCGTAAGTTGTCTATCGTTGGTTGCCCCCCATCTTCCATCTGTTTTGCAGCCATCTTAAGATGCTCGACTATTTTAGGATCCTCTTCCGATAACTGCTTGGTTATAACCATATTCACCGATGACTCTGCCCCTAATCCTTGAAATTTTTTTCATTTTTCCTGACCGACCCCAATAGGAATTTGAATTCCTCTCCCATGATTCAGGCTGGTGGGTTCTTCGTACTCAAAACCCATGTTTCTCATGATTTTCTTACTTGCTGGACTATATTTTTTTAGATCTTGTGGTGTTAGTGTACTGCGGTACAAATTATTCTTGGCCTCTTCCCCTGTCTTTGTTTCCGCTGGGGCATAAAATTCTATTGGTTCCGGGTATTTTACGCTAGCCCTGACCTGAAATCTTCCTGAAACGGCCGAAAATGGCTTACTTCTTTCAACATATGGTAACGGTACTGTATAATTGGACTGTAAAATTTTCAACTTTCAGGTAACAGCAAGGTTAGCGGCGGTTGCCCTGGTTGCCTCAAGTGTTTCGGCACAAAATAGAATTTCTTCTTTATTTCTGCAGCTCTAGATGATTCTGCTTTTTCTGTGTCTTCTTTCATCACCTTCACTTGAATGTCCTTTAGGACTTTACTTTCATCATTCTTTCTTTCTTCTTTAGCGAACCCTTTATAATAACTAGTGCCTGCAAAGAAGGACTCGGCCTCTGTATATGGCCTTGTGTCAGCCATTACTTTATACTGTATCCAACCTTTACAGTATTTGAAGCACTAATGCAGAGTAGAGGGTACAATGCTATATTAATGTATCCATGGCCTTCCTAGTAGAAGATTATATGTTGTCACCGCATTTATAACATGGCACACGACATTAGTAGTCAAGTCTCCTATCTCCAACGTCACTGTAATTTTACCAAGTGCACGTTACCCATCTTGATTGAAGCCCTATATCATCATTCCACTAGGGTGTAGATCAGAACGACAATAACCAAGTTTACTTAATATCAAGAGTAGTAAGAGGCTGACTACAGACCCATTATCTATCATAATCCACTTAACCTTCTTCCCACGGATATGACCTTCTATCATTAGCGGCCTGTTATGCTCTATCTTGTAGATCAAATCATCATCAGAGAAGGAAATAATTGGTAGGCAGTTTTCTTACTCATCGTGTTCCTCGCGTTCCATCTCTGCCAACAAGGTTTCTTTGACATTATGATTAGACAATGCTTGAACCAAGCTCTACCGAAATTGCTCTAACAACTTAAGGGCATCATAGAAGCTTAACCGAGCTGGTATGCCTTTCAAATGACTTACTACATCATAAGTCACTTTCACCATCTCACTCTTCTTTTCTTTCTCATCATCATCACTCTGCCTTTCAACGACTTCTTTTCTTATAGTCCCTGCTTTCTGCTTCACAGGGCTTGTTATCTTCTTCCCTGACCACAATGTAATCACTGCTACTTTCTTTGTCATCTTATGGTCCTCTTTCTCTTTCATTTCATAGCCTTTTCTTGAATCGTGAGCATATTCACCATCGCCATTGTACCCATGTCCTTTTCTTTTCCAACTACTATTTCACCTCTGTCTATCATTCGTTGTATTATACACTTCAATGTATAAAAATTCTGTGTCGAATGTCCTACCAGGCGATGATAACGGTAAAAATCTCTCTCTAGTTCTTGTCACATCTTCAGGGCTCTTGGGTTCTGGTAATTCAATTGTGTTGGCCTTTAGCAGTTAGTTCATCATAGGAACAATATCTTCTCTATCATACGCCAACCCCTTGTGAGAATTGAGTATCCTAGGCCTTTTTCCGTTGTATCTGTTTCTTGGTTGATTTGATTCTTCTTTCCATTCCGACCTCTTTTCCCTTGAATCTCTTGTATCTTTACTTCTCTTGTCATGATCGACAGTATTTACAGCCATCCTACTGGGTACTCTCCTAGTTGTCTCATGGTGAAACACTGGCATCTTACGAGTCATTAATTCTAAAGCATAAGCCTTAGTGCCCAGGTCACAGAAAGTTCTGATGTCGGTGCTGGTGAGTCCAAACACGATTCCCGTCTCCATAGAATTCAGACACATTTTGACCTGTTCTTTTTCTTCCGGTAGCTGCCTACATGAGGCTCCCAATGTCTTCCATCTGTCTATAAACTTTTCTACCAGTTCTCCTTCTCTCTGCCGCATGGAAGCCAATTCTGTAATACCAACGTCATGCTCCGAAGAGAAGAAGTTTGACATAAAGGCATCTTGCATTTATTCCCAAGTACGTATCGACCCTGGGGCCAAGCTGAAATACCATCGGAATGCCTTGTGTGTCAGTGACGACCCGAACAATCGTAAGCAATACTACGGTATCATAGAAAAATTTCTTATGCTAGTAATGAAGTGCATTAAGTGTTCTTCTGGCGATCCCTCCCTATTAAACTTCTGAAAATCTGGATGCCTGAAGTTGGCTAGAAACAAGATTTCTTCTAACTCTCTTGGATACGGCGTTCGGTACCTGAAACGACTAGTATTTTCATGTTCTCTTTCCAGTCTAATAGCTTCTTTAATGACTTATCTCACTTCGTCTTGTATTACGATTCTCGTAGCGGGAACAGACCCTCGTGACCCTGCCCCCTAAAGTGGAAAGCCTTCAGGCTGGTTTTCTTATCCGTTCATCGTGCCCATCATTGGTGGAGCTGTTATTTGGGCTACATTGTATGCAAGGGTCGCTAAAGCCTCTCTAAGATTTCTACACTCTTCCATTAGTGTTCTTTGTGCTTCTACCATTGCATTCATACGATCTTCTGTAATTGGTATATTATCTTGATTTGTCCCGGCCATATGCACTGCAGCTTCTCTACTCTTTGATGAAGCCATAGTTGGAGTGGGGCGGGAATATGTTAACGTAATAGGACTTACGAAGAGAGGAGAGGCTGGAGTTTCATTCGACTTCTCTATGCTTCTGGTGCCACTGATGGATTGAGGAGATACAGACATTGGTGAGCTTACCATTAACACTTTACCTTTCTGCTCTCTCTTCCATCTGAACCTTGGGACAACCAAAGCCGAAAAGTCGCGCGATGCTAACTGCGGGACTATTCACTCAGGATATATCGTAGGAGGGGCGAGTTCAGGATTCCTTCTAGCTGCATTGCACGTTATCGGCCCTCTAACTCTTGGCAAAGGTAGATCCATTCTGGGGCTTCTTGCATTTCGTGCTCTCGTCCTATGAAAAATTACGACAATCCAGCCCTTATCTCCTTCCGGCGGTTGAGGCGAAGCAGATATAACCTCATCTGTCGCTCAAGTCAGGTTATTTTTGCTTGTAGGAAGTCGAGTCATGTACTTCGGGGGTTGGTTCGGTGTGTACTCTATCATGAATCCAGTTGGAGTGAAACGGAGGCTCACTTTTCTTGCAGAAGTTGCCATTGGTTGTAATTTGTAGTTGAATTAACATAACTATAGTTAGTATTTGAAGAATCAAATAATCTAACTTAGAGATGAAGGGGAGGATGTTCCCACTGAGAGTCATCATTTTGGCGTCAGAAAGATGCCAAACTATGATGAAAGTTCTTAACTATCTCAATGTTAACTTTTAAATAAGATAAAAGTTCCCCAGGAAAGTCACCATTTTGTTTCGAACAAGAAACAAATGCAATTTGATTTGGGATATTATCTTATTAAAACATAACAGAGAGAAAACATTAAACATAATCATCATATTTTATTAATACCGAGTTCATTTACATCCTCAAACATCCCTTGATTCTAAGATAGATAATTCAAAAAGTGGAAATTGATAAAGTTCAAATGTCCAAGTCAGATATCAAATCCGGCAACATTCCGACTCGCGATTTGATCATCTCTTTAAGAGGAATATGACATAGATCTCTTCTACCGATTCCTCCTTTTGAAGCTTGGACAGAAGAAATCTAGAGACAGTCATTTCTGCTGCATATCAACTCTTCTAGCATCATAGACTGCAGGGCAATCTGGTTGTGCAGACCCACGCAAACCACCGGAACTTCCTCTCCTACCTTTAGTCTTCCTCCTTGCTATGCTTCTTCTTCAAAATCTTTATTCCATCCAAATGAAGGGGGAAGGGGGTATTTATGGGCCCTCGCACGTGTGGTACTTGATTTTGGTGCCATGGGAGCCACATTTCATCAATCTTGACCGTTCATGGGAATTACTTTCTGAAATCAGTTGTGCGAACCCGCGTAACTGACATTTTCATTATGCGGACCACGCAACCAATATCAATTGTGCGAACTCGCGCAATTGACCTCAAAAACACATATCTCATGGTTAGGCCCCCAAAACATGTTGATTTTAAACAGCAGTTATATAGCTGGTGGGTCCCACATCCAAGGTCTGGACAGTGTGGATTTCATTAGGTGGGACCACATGTGTGGGGTCCACACCCCATCAGATGGACAGATGGTCTAGTATAAGGCACATGCATCACATGTGGGTCCCACATGCACGTGGCCCACCAGGTTGGGATCAAACTGATATTGGTGTTTTCCTAACATATAGTCCAACAATATTTTGTTGCTGGACGTCCCATGGCTGGATGATCTGGATGTAATTCATCCATCAGTGGGGCCCACATGCACGTGGCCCATCAGCTACATACATCATCATCATCAAAATAAGAAGAAGAAGAAGAAGAAGAAGAAGAAGAAGAAGAGAGAGAGAGAGAGAGAGAGAGAGAGAGAGAGAGCGGTTGTGGGAGGGGCCCTGCCATTATGGGCCCCTCTTTCCCCTTTAAGATCTACAACATACATGAAGATGGGTCCCATGTAATGAAAATTAAAGATCAAATAAAGAAAGAAAGGATTTAATAATATAAAAGCACCCACCTAGGATCTTAGACTTCTTCTTCCACCAATGTGTTCTAGAGCTCCAAGGGAAAAAGATTCAATGGTTGGGATTGATTTTGGAGGGTTGGATGAGAGGGTATAAGCTTGGAAGAGGGATGGAATTTTGGGAGCTCTCTCTTGCAATGGAGGATGAAAATGAGGAAGATGAGAAAGAAAGAGGGAGGGAGGGAGATAAGAGAGAGAGAAAGGAGAAATGATTGCTTTTCTTGCTAGGCAATCATGAGTTGTCGGGAGGCATGGGCTAAGGTCATTATGAGTTGTAAGAGCATGCCTAGGGCTATAGCTAGGGTGATGTCACCTAGGGTGACATCATCCTCATGATGATGGTTGCTAGGGAAATGTGTAACTGGATAGGTGGGTCCTACGATGCGCGGTCCACAACTTATGATCTAAGTGTCGAAACTATGACGATGGCGTGGTCGTAATGGCACAGGTCTCGGGTTGAGTCGACTCGGGATTATAGGATGTGACTTAGGGTCACGCACAAATGCAATCTACGGGTCGCGGGTTGCAGGAATTCAACCAGGAGGACCGCGGGATCCTATAGAATGGAATGGTCACTAGGACATGGGCATGCAACTCTCCCCTCTAATAAAAATTTTATCCTCAAAATTTACTATCATGCCAGGACAAGGCAAGGGAAGAGAAGGCATCATCACACACACACACACATATAGCAATCAATGCAATATAAGGCATGATACAAGCACAATTAATCTACAAACAAATGGGGATAGTGCTCTCTAATCTCGACCTCGTGCTCCTAAGATACCTCCTCAACAAAATGATGACCTCACTGAACCTTCACTAAAGGAATGACCTTGGTTCGAAGGACCTGCTCCTTCGATCAAGGATACGAATCGACTACTCGATGTAGGAAGCATCTTCATGGACCTCAAGAGGCTGCCAATCAATCACTAGAATGGTGCACGATCCAAACTTCCGCGACATCAAAATGTGAAAAAGCGTTGTGGATGCCGGATAAGTCGAAGGTAATGCAAGCCTATAGGCCACGACGCCAATACGCCCGGTGATCTCGAAAGGCCCAATAAATCTCAAGGCAAGCTTGCCCTTCACTCTAAATCGAACCACACCCTTCATGAGCGAGACCTTGAGATACACTTTGCCCCTAACAGCGAACTCCAAGGGACGACGCCAACGATCAATAAAACTCTTCTATTGGCTCGAGCTGTGCGCATCCTCTACCCGATGATATCGATAACCTCGATGTCTCTTGCACAAGCTTGGGGCCTAAGAGATGGTACTCTACAACCTTGGCCCAATAATCGGGAGATCTACACGGCCTCCCATACAAAGCCTAGAAAGGTGTCATACCAATAGTCGTCCAATAGTTGTTATTATATGCGAACTCACAAGCACAAATGCTCATCCTAGCTACCCGAGAAGTTGATCACGCAAGCACGAAGCATATCCTCAAGAATTTGGTTGACCCTCTCGGCTGCTCATCGGTCTGCAGATGATACGCGGCCGAATCGTAAGGCGGACCCTATAACCTTCTTGAAGCTCCTCCCAAACCGAGACGTGAACCTTGGGTCTTGGTCAGAAACGATCGAAACTAGAACATTGTGTAGTCTCACAATCTTATTAATAAACAATCTGGAAAGCAAATCCAAAGGCCAAGTCACACGAATTGTAAGAAAATGTGCCACTTCGTCAGACGATCCACAACAACCCAAATGGTGTCATGACCGCGCCGAGTCCTCGGAAAGCCCATAATGAAATCGATGGATACGTGCTCCCACTTCCACGTTAGGACGCTCAACGGCTACAATGGACCTATAGGTCTCGATGATCGGCCTTGACACGCTAGCATGTGTAACACTCGGCCACAAAGCGATTTGACGCTTCATCCCCGCCTAATAATACTATCTCCTTATATTACGATACATCTTCGTCGAGCTAGGGTGGATAGAAAACCACGATCGATGTGCTTCGGTCATAAGATCTGCGCAACTCACGAATATCCGAGACACATAATCGGCCTTTGAAGCAAAGTCCACCATCAAACCCAATCGCCAACTGATCGACTTTCGGATGTTGTGTCTTCTGATAACTCGCAATGACTAATCATCAACTGAGCCTCGATCACCCTTGTGATAAGAGAAGGTTAAATTGACAGGCTCGATAACTACACAATAGAAGACTGCAAACCAATCTAAAAGTCAAATGCTGACACTTTCTCGAGCATCTTCCACTCCTGAATCATCATATGAATCACCAGGCCTCGTGGCTGATGGCTGAGAGCATCCGCCACCATGTTCTCCTTACCAGGGTGGTACTGAAAGATCAAAATCATAGTCCTTTAGGAGCTCCATCCAACATCTCTACCTCATATTTAACTCAGACTGCAAGAAGAGATACTTTAGGCTCATGTGGTTGAAGAAACGCTCGAACCTGATCCCATAAAGATAGTGCCTCCTTACCTTTAGTGCGAAGACAACTGTCGCCAGCTCTAAATCATGAGTGTGATAGTTCAACTCATGGACCTTAAGCTGGTGAGACGCATAAGCTACCGGCTTCCCGTGCTGCATTAGGATAGCACCAAAACCAATACGCGAAGCATCGAAAAATGCAACAAAGCCTTCACTCCCAAAGGGAAGAGTGAGGACAGAAGTGGACATGAGGTGATCCTTCAGCTTCAAAAATGCTAGCTCACAGGTGTCACTCCACACAAACTCTACACCTTTCCAGGTCAACCTAGTCAATGGTGCTGCGATACGAGAAAATCCCTTGATAAATCATCGATAATATCCCGTCAAACCAAGAAAACTACGAATCTCGGATGCGTTCACTACGAATCTCGGATGCGTTCATGGGCTGGTCCCACTGACGCACTGCATCAATCTTTGAGGGGTTCACCGTGACACCCTCCCTTGTCACCACGTGATCAAGGAACTTCACCTCCTGTCAAAACTTGTACTTCTCCAGCTTCACATGGTCCTCGCGGGTCCTCGAATATATCGAATGTCATCGATGAAGACTACAACAAGCGATCGAGATCGGGACGAGAAGACCTCATTCATCAAGCGCATAAAAGACCGAGGGCGCATTGATCGATCCAAGGACATGACTTGAAACTCAAAGTAACCATAGCGCATCCTAAAAGTCATCTTCGGGATGTCCTCCTCTCGTACTCGAATTTGATGGTAACCGGAGCGCAAGTCAATTTTGAAAAGAACTAAGCTCCTGCGGTGACTAAATAAGTCATCGATCCTCGCGAGCGAATACTTGTTCTTGATCGTGACCGGTTGAGCTCGCGGTAATCCATGCAGCCTCAACGAGCCATCCTTCTTCCCGATGAAGAGTACTGGCACTCCCTTGGAGAACTACTCTAGTGAATGAAACCCAACTCATGCAACTCGTTCAACTCGCTGCGGCTCTCACAACTCCATCGGTGTCATACGATATGGGGCCATCGAGAAACTCAATATGCCGGTGCGGCAACAATCCTAGAATCTCCTTGAATACATCGAGGAAATCACGAGACCATTGGAAATCGATCAATGCTCATGATATAGGCTCCTCTATTACACATGACATCAAACAAGACAACGACTAGGCTCGACAACGTATCAAATCGCGGCAAGCCGAGTATATAAAACATGATGTAAAATCTGATCTAAGCCGATTGGGGAGGTGCCTCTTCCCTCTGTAGTCGCTCCTGCCGCTTCTACTATGGGGATCTCTGCTCTGTTGCTAGGGATCTCTGCTCTGCGGTGCTCTCGATCGATCTGGCGGCGAAGGCGGGGACACTCCCGCCAACGGTGTCCCGTCACACCGCACCATGACAGACACCGGCGAACTACCTCGGAGGTGGTGTGGGAGGTGCTACTGGCACTCGGACGATTGGGCTGCACGCCTCTACTATTGTCGATGCTCTGGTGGGAGCTACCGGAGGGGACCTACCTCTTTTGGCCTCTCCTCTTATCATGATCCCTCTATGAATTATTCCACTTGGCCTTGCCCTAAAGTAAATATACCGCAAGTGTGACGGAAGTCTCATAGAAGAGCGCTCGTGTGCACCTGCTCTGTTTGCTTTAGAGTCTCCACTGGCTGTCTGCCTTGCCCCTAGAGGGCGGCTGTGATAGCTTGCAGAATCTGCTGCAATTACTCTACTCTAACGGGTATGATAGGGAAAGTAGGGGCTGCACTGGCCTCAGTCAGAGGCATAGGAACTGCGGGGGCCTCTGACATAGGTACAACAGGCTCGGGCGAGGGAACGGGAGCAACTAGAGGTGGAATGAGAACCTCGGGAATAGGATCGCCGAAGAGGGTGAGAGCCCCGTCGTGCCCGGACTCTATTGCATCACGAGGCACTGTCGGCGAGTCGGGTTGTTTGGGAATGCAGCGCCAATCAGGCGGTAAATGTAACGTATCGAAAAAATTCGTACAAAGACCCGAGTACCACCTCAGGCTAAAATCCCTAAGGATCGAATTCTGTGGGAATTAGACGAAAATTAATTAAGTATTAAACTAAATTAATCGGTGGATTAGCTTGAACCACTATCTATACAAACTGCAAAACACAAAACCATTAAAATTGCTAACTCAACATTACTTGAAAACCTCGGGGAAATCCCAAAACCCAGTTGCTCTCAGGAGCACATTGAAACTCCGTATCGGACCTGGACCGCGCATCGAAAGTCCGATGACCACGAAACTATAGGGTTATGACCGTCTTATTGGGCTTGATAAGCATTGTGGGAACCGAGCCCAAAAGTATCCAGAAATGCACAACTTGAACCTTGAGCGAAGTGTGTGAGAAACGCGAATATCTTTAGAAAATGAACTCAAATTTAAGTGAATTGGACTATTCGCTTATGAGTGAAATTGAAGACTTCGGACCATCAGATTCTGACCAAACTATGCCCTTAGATCAGGAAAATTTTCCTACACATGTCAGTATACTTGTAGCCCTGATCGAGTGACGATGACCATTGAACTAATACGGGTCCTCCACGGTCGATCCACAAATCCGATCGGATTGAAGTCATAACTTGGCTTAGATCCATGGTCAGGGAACTTACTCCATGATGTAAGTGAGTAATGGGCCTCCCAATGAGTCCCGTTTGCTCAAAACAGACACCCTTTGGCTACAACCTAAATATACCATGGCCCTGGGGGAGAAAAGAGGAGAAAAGGGTGAGGAGAAGAGAGAGAAATAGAGAGATCGTGCTAGGATTCACTCCCACTACTCCATGGGCTGAATCACCTCTCTTGTTTCGCTACACCATCGATTCCAACTCTAATTTGGGTAAGAAATCCTAACCCTAACCATGTTTTAGGAATCCGAATAGAGGAATCATGAAATAGCTAACCTATTTCGATGTTTAGGTACCGTTGTTACGTATACGGGGACGTAAGATTCGAACCAAGTTCGAAGCGAGCGATCCGACGAAAGGTGCGGACTATAAATATTTAGGTTATGGTTTCAAGGCTTTCAATGTCAGCAATAATTTATGTTTGACTTGATTGCTGCCATATAATCTTAGTTACAATGTATTCGATAAACTATACTTCTGTGTGAACTATGTGAATATGTAATGCATTCCATGTGTTTGTTGAAATGTTTGAATGAAAGTGAAATTCTGATTTATGCTTGCCATGACTATTAATCTAGAATACATGTTTGTTGTATATAGGATAACTCCTTTATGAAAGGATTTGCCATAATATATGCTATAACTAATTTAATTCATGTATGTAGTAATGTGTAGCCTAAGTGTTCGATAAAATGTCTGAATGAGAAATTGATTGATGGATCACTTTTAATAAGGATGTTGGGATAGGATTCTCAACTACCTTATCCATGTTCATAGTTTCCTTCATGTAATGTAAATTGCTACCATGTGATTTATGGATGAAATGCATATGTTTAATAACTTGTTCAATGTGTTTGATAAAATGCTCTAATGAGAATTTTGTTGTAATTGCTTTCTAAATGCTGTTATGATTAACACGTGTGACTACTTACTGCATTTGAATATGTTTGGGACTACTACGTAGTCTAGGCAATCGGTAACGGTTCCTAATTGAGTGGCCGAACTAGTTTCACCAAATTAGGTACGTTCGATGAATCCGAGCCGTACGCTGGTTGTCAACAGTAATTAGGCCACATGGAGTGCTTATGCACTCCATGTCGATTAATTCAACGTGCACTCGTACCAATTGTGCGTGTCAAATAACCCGATTGGCCTATTGTGTGTTTACCATATATAGACACTACTATTTAAATCTAAGGTATTGCTTACTAATGTAAAGCCCGTTTAACCATGGTACCAAGATCCGCTAAGACTAATGGGCTAGGCATGGTGGTGTGTGGGACACCGTTGTCGAGCTGTCGGCCTACGCTAGGGTGACGAGCCTCCCTGTAGTGACAGTGAGCAACCCAAACTCGTGAGCCGAATATAGTGGTGTATGGGACATTGTATTCAAGCTGTCGGCCTACGTTCAGGTGACAAGCCTTCAATAGTGACTTCGAGTATAAACTAGGCCTATGCTGAGGTGACGAGCATCCTCGTAGTGACCTCGAGTGTAAACTCATGAACTTTCCTATCCACTATTTTCATTAGGGTTGATGCCCTATAACTTGCCTATTGTATGTGATTAATTAGGATTGATGACCCTAAATGGATCCTTGTTTGGGTAAGTGATATAAAGGGAGGTACCTTAGCTTTCGAATCCTCGTTGTATGAATAAGCCTAATTAAATACTTGGCTAACACGACCATGCACCGCATTGCGTGTGCTTTGGCGAGGAAGCGCAAGTTTAGGGAGTTTGTCATGGGCGATCGTGAGATGAAGTCGCCGAGGAGTGTAGGCGAGGGCATGCATCATTACTACATATCATTCTGCATTAACAATAGTAATTAGGAAGTGATTGTTGTATTACTTTATCAATACTACTTTATTGAATTGATAGCATGTTAACCTTTGCCTTATAGTACCACCGAGTTGATCACTCACTCCCACTGGGACGGTGTTTTAAAACACTAACCGGACTTTGATTTAGATGCAGTTTCCGATGCGGCTTCACGATGGAGCCAGAATACCTTAACGAGGAGGAGTTCTCCTACGTACAACTCTCGGGCGGGTTATGTAGACCTAGAGTTGTGTTGCCGGGATTACAGGGATATTAGATTAGTTGGATGATCGGATATTTGTGTATTTTGAAATAAATTATATATATATTAAGCCTGGCTACATGATCATACTCTGGAGGTTATGGAACTCGTACATACACTTTATATACCTATCTCGGTCTTTCGCTTGCTTAATCAAATTACCTCTGGAGTATGATATGCTATTTTAGTGTAATCCCACTCATGTTTAATGCCCTGATATGGACAACATTTAAACATTATTATCTATGTTGCATAAGTGATGCGTTGGAACTCGGGAGTTGAGCTTTGCTCGACCCCCAATTTTTAGGGCATTACAAGTTGGTATCAGAGCATGATTTGGATTAAAATGGACCTGGGTTATGGTAACATGACTTTCTTTGACGTACTTTGACTTAGGTGAGGGCGAAAAATGTAGAAATGATCATAGGATCCCAAGTTTCACCGACATGTGAGATTGACAGTCGAAATGTGACCCATACGTGACCGAGATCCTCTGAAATGATCTCGATTCCTTCTTAGGCCGTCAATCGACGGGTTTAAACTATTAGTCAGTTAATCCCAAACTTAAAACATGCCAAAGGGCATGAATATGTGCAAGATGGACCGAGGAAATACATTTCACGGACGTAGGGGCCCATACCGTAAAATTCAGTGGGACGCAAGGGGTCCCCCACACCATTTCGGAGCCCGGGGAGGGGGAGGCCACTGCCCCCAGGCGATGGCACCGCCACGAATCCAGAGGACCGCAGCGGCACCGTCCCAACGGTGCCGCGCTGCCCCCTCCTCTGGTGGGCCTGCTGATCTGGCCGCCCACCGCCCTTACCCACATGTGTGGGGCCTTATATTCATGTGGGACCACCCTATTTGGGTCTCGTTTGCCCCCTTTTGTTCATTTCACCCCCCTTTCAAGCTTTCAAACCCCTCTAAATTCACATTTCCTCTCTCAAATCTCTCTCCCATACACAAGGCTTCTTCTTCTTCTTCTACATTACACACCCATCCTCCACCATTTTCCTCAAAACTCTTTCTTACAACCCCCATATTCCCATTTCCTACCTATCTGAGCACAAAGGCCCTCTTTTGTGCCTCATAGCCCTCCAAATCCATAAACCCATCCCACCTTTCAAGATTTTCTAACCCCATGGCTCTTTTTGAGTTAGTTACTACTATTTTCTCCCTCTCCACACTCGTTTCCCTTATGAGAAAGAAGAGGGCATCCTTGGATAAAGTCGGGCCTAGCCGCCCAACCCGTTCAAGGAAGAAGACGGGCGCCGAAGCAAGCACGAGCGCTAAGCGAGAAAGGAGATTAAAACGGGATCTCGACCCGCGAATCCCTATCGAAAGATCGCTATAGGCAGGCATCGAATTAGGTAAGTTCTGTAACCGAAGAGTTGTATTCGATGCTCATGTGGATGAAAGGCTTTTCAAGTTATACCCAGTAATGGACATGCTCCTGGAAAATGGATGGGGTCCCATATTTGAGGGAATACCCATGCAAGTGAAGGGGCAGTGCGTGCCTTTTATGCTTATATACGGGACCCACTACTAGAGCCGTTGCAATTTACTATCCCTTTGGGAAGGAAGGAGGCCATAGTCAATGTAGACATGATAGCTCGTATCATGGGTATGGAGCGTGGACTTATACATTCTAGTGAGACAAACCTCGCCAGTGAGCGAGAAAGGAATCACTGCACACGTTTCCTCTGCAGCTAGTTTGAGTGGTGAAGTCGAGGAAATAGCCTTGCATCGACCAAATTGACAAACAATTTCTGCCTGCTCCACCACATATTCACATATAATGTATACCCCAGGTGGAGTAACTGCACGGAATGTACTCGGCTTATGATGGATTTCTTATACAAAGTTGGTCAGGGAGACAAGCTATGTCTGCCTACATTTATACTGTCTCGGATTGTGGGTACTGCACGATTTATACGGGGAGATGCCTCACTTCCCTTTGGCTGACTTATTTGTAAAATTGCCCGCCACTTCAGTTTCAGACTCCATATGGATGATTTGTCCCGATTCATATCATCAGTGACACTACGCTAAAAAATCTGGGCATAGGCCCCAGGCAGTGACAAGCAAGGCTTGATGAGTATGGGGATGAGATAGAGGAAGAGCAAGAAAGTAGTGAAGAAGAGGAGGAAGATGAAATAGAGGACGGAAGCGAGAAGGAAGGAAGTGTGGGGGAAGGCAGTGATAAAGAGGAAAGTGATGAGGAAGAGTAAGAAGAGAAGGCCCAAGATACAGATAGGGAGCCTCCTACTACTACACATGACAACCGCCATGATCGGGCTGCCTTAGAAGCCCGCATGACTCAGATTAAAGAGAACCAAGCTGCCCTGAGACAAGAGGTCAAGGAGAATTAGGCCTATTTGAAATAAAAATTCAAGAGGATGTCTCACACTCTGAAGATCCTCCTGTGCTGTATGCAGAACAAGGGTGCTCCTCCACCATCACCGGAGTTGGACCACTAGTCATATGTTGTAGTCATTTTTGAGTTTTCCTTGTTTCTTATTTTCCTTTGTAATAGCCTTGGTAAGCTTGGTTGGCTATTAGTGTGCTTAGTGTTTGGTAAGCTTTTATTAGATTAGCTCACATGCATCTTCTGTCATGATCCACGTAAGACTACATCTCAAGTATTGTGGCAATTTTGGTTAAATGAAATACAAGAAGCTTCTTTTGATTTGGAATGTGTAGAATGCTTGAAAAATTGAGTGTTGTTATTCAAAATCTTACACATGTTGCACCTTATGTTGTATATAAGGAATGCCTCCGAAAACTACTTAGAATATGACACGTCTTGCACTTGGCGGATTGATTGACAGGGCACATCCCCTGAACGATAGCCAACGGATCTTAGCCCGAGCCCGAATCATGAGACAATGCCGGATTCTAAGCCGGCCACGGCACCAAGAATGGGCCAACTCCTTTTACACCACCGGCTCCGGAGCAGGCGTGCGTCCTCATTGACGCCACAAGTACCACGATCGGCTCCTCCTCCTAATAGGTTGGAGCGGATGATATTTTTATGCGGCGGCAATAGTTTTTAACCGCTATTGCGGGGCCATTGCTCGAGAACATGAATATGGTCCCACCGATGCCACCTGTGCAGCCTGCTAGAAATATGAATACCAACAACCTTTTTGAGCACTTTCAGCATTTCCGACCTCCCACCTTTGCGGACACTCACAGGCCCAAGGAGGCTAATACTGGCTAGATCGTATCTCTAAGATCAAGCCGCACCGAGAGGCAAAACAGGTGGAGATGGTCACTTATATGTTTGAGAAGGAGGCTAGTTTATGGTGGGACAACATCCTACAAACTGTTCCCACAGGACACATGTGGACATGGGATACATTTGAGACCGCTTCCATGGGAAGTACTTCCCCCTCACTTATTGTAATGAAAAGGAGTGTGAGTTTCTTCACCTCCGATAGGGAGGGATGACCGTGTCAGAATATGAGAACAAATTTACGAAGCTAACCAGATACGCTCCTTTGATCCTAACAAATGAACCAATGAAGATGTGGCGATTTTCTGGCTGCGGCCCGATATCCGCATGAAGATATGTTGCGCTAGCATTCCCAACTATCTTTGAGCTAGTGAACATGTCCCTACGAGTTGAGTAGGACGAAGACAAACTGTCTCACATATGTTTACCAATGGGCCCGAGACCGAACCTGATTTGCCAAACCGACTATTCCTTGGTAAGAGGCCACGTGCGGATTTACCTCCGAGGCTTATGGCTCCACCGATCCAGCTGAGGCGATCAGATCTGTGGTGCACCTACTGTAAGGGGATGGGCCATACAAGCACCTACTACTTTACTAAGATGAGGGACAATAGTTTCACGCCACCTCAAGAGATCAACCATCAGCAACCGCAAGCTATATCAGCTCCACCTCTGTGATTGGCACCGCCTGCACAGCCATCTTACCGACCACTTGTACCTTGAAATAGGATGCCTCAACAACTTTTAAGGTACATGTACATGCACGTGTACATGCACTAGCAGCTAGTGCATTTGATATAGCAACTGCAGTGCCTTTAGCCTTTGAAGTCATTGTCCACATTCAAGGTACACCTGTATTTCTATTGGTGGACACAGGCCACTATTTTGATAATATTGTGCTCTACAGTCAAGCACTTAAGGTTGAGAACTACTCCTATGGTTGGCGTGAGAGTTCTTACCACAATGGGGACTTTCTCCGACGCTGCTGAGTTTTGTAAAGATTGTCCGATAGACTTAGGGAGTAGAACAGTGTGTATTGACCTAATTGTCACCCCACTACATCATTATGATGTCATCCTCGGCATGGATTCACTCATCAAAATGAAGGTAGAGATCGATTACGATACCAGATTAGTGACCGCACATGCACATGAGGGCACGACCTTTACTTTCCTAGTACAGGTCAGTTGGCCCTACGTATAAGTTGTTACGCTTCCTTATTTAAGAATGTTGATGATCTGACACTTGGGGACACCCCTGTAGTCCAAGATTTTATAGACATATTCAGGACAATACCTGGACTACCTCCTCGATGCGAGATCGACTTTACTATCGACCTTGGGCCTAGTGCGACACTCATTTCTCTACCGACATATCGCATGCCTCCATGTGAAATGGAGGAGTTGAGGAGATAAATCGATGATCTGTTAGATGCAGGTTTTATACGGCCTATTATATCCCCTTGGAGAGCACCAGTATTGTTTGTAAAGAAGAAAGACAGGTCACTAGGATTGTGTATTGATTATCGCAGGTTGAACCAAGTGACGGTGAAGAACAAGTATCCCTTGCCCAGGATAGATGATTTGTTCGACTAGTTGAAAGGGGCATAGTATTTGTCAAAGATTAACTTACAGTCTGGATATCATCAGTTGCGTGTCAGGGATGAGGATGTGCAGAAGACAACATTCAGGATCAGTTTTAGGCACTATGAGTTTCTCGTGATGTCGTTCGGACTTACGAATGCACCGGCCGTGTTCATGGACCTCATGCATTTTGGCCTTATCTGTACTGGTTCGTCATTGTATTTATAGATGATATTTTAATATACTTTAGGAGCCAAAAGGATTATGAAGAGCACCTGTGAGCAGTCTTCAATACTCTAAAAAAGAACCAGTTATTTGTTTAGTACAAGAAATGCGATTTTTGGAAGGAAGAAGTCAAGTTCCTGGGACATGTGGTGTCTAAGGAAGGTATCGCTGTGGACCTTGCTAAGGTGACCGTAGTTCAGGATTGGGAGCAGCCCGGTTCGGTTACAAAAGTGAGGAGTTTTCTGGGACTTGCTGACTACTATTGCTGATTCATTAAAATTTTTTCCAAGATAGCTAGACCATTGTCTCAGCTTAGTCGAAAGGATCTTAAGTTTGCTTGGAATGAGAAGGCAGAAGTAGCCTTTCAGAAATTGAAGGACAAGTTGACATCCGCACCCATGCTAGTATTACCAAAGCAAGGAGTCAGATATATGATATACACTGATGCATCTCGTGTTGGTTTGGGTTGTGTTCTTGTGCAGAAGCACAGAGTGATTACTTATGCATCGCGATAGTTGATGAAACATGAAGAAAACTACCCCACACATGACTTAGAATTATAACGTCCTGAATTTTTTGCCAACTTGGAGTTAGACATCCTTGGATAATGGGTCAATCATAACCTCTTATTAACTTCTTAGAACTCAATCTTAAAGCCTCAAATCCCCTTTCAACCCATTTCCTTCAAAAACTCACCTTTCACCACCATATTCTCTAAAGTTTTCTAAGTATTTTCATATTAGACACAAATCCTAAAGTTTAAATGATGAAAAATAATACTTAAACTAAAATTTACTATAAATAGTAAATATATAAATAAAATGAGTTTTTAACTATTAACCTTATGGAATATCAAAAAATAAATGTGTTATTTGGATAGAATAGCTTCTCCTACCCCAAAATCATATATTGCATGTCAAATAACTAATCCCTTTTTGCAAGAAAATACACCCGTTTCAAATATCAGGTGGCAGAATCACCACCAGACATCACAGCAGCACGCGACTCCACCGCCCTGACCGCGGTGCGCCGCCAGTGCACCGGATTTCGGTGGACCCTCACCGTAATTTTTTATATTTTTTGACCAACTTAAAAAAGTCATATCTCCCTCAATATAACTCTTATTTAGGTGATTCAAAAGCTAGATTGAAGATTGATAAGTCTAGTTTCATATAAAAATAAGTAAAAATATATAATAAAAATTATAATATAGTTGAATCTAGGTTGATGTGACAACTATCCCAAACAAATTAGCGTGGACAACTGCTACTTCTAGAATTTTTAGAATTTTTCTAGAATATAAAATATAATGAAATTTGGTGGAGATAAAGTAGACTTGATGAAAAACTAATAAAAAAATAATTAAAATAATATACTAACTAAAAGTACCAAAAGGGGGCATAGAACTACCCTAGGACCTTGTCCTGTTGTAATTAGGGTGGAATTTAGTTAAGTATTAAACTAAACAATCGATGGATTTGGCTTGAACCACTTTCTATACAAACTAAAAGACCCAAAACCATTAGAATCACTAACCCAACATTACTTGAAAACTTAGGAGCAATCTCAAAACCCAGTTGCTCGCGGGAACACATTGAAATTCTGTATCGGATCGGGACCGTGCGTTGAAAGTATGATTACAATGAAACTATAAGGTTATGACTGCGTTATTAGGTTTGACAACCATCACAGGAATTGAGTTATTGTATTCATAAACGCACAACTCGAGCTTGGAGCGAAGAGTGTAAGGAACACAAATATCTTTAGAAAATGAACTAAAACTTAAGTGAATTGGGCCGTTCGCTTGTAGGCTAAATTTAAGATTTCAGACCATCAGATTCTGACCCAACTATACCCTTGGATCAGAAAAATTTTCCTACACATGTCATTATACTTGTGGCCCTGATTGAGTGACGATGACCGTTGAACTGAAATGGGTCCTCCACGATCGATCCACTAATTTGATGGAACAAAAATCTTAACCTGGTGTAGATCCATTGTCAGGGAACTTTCTCCAGACCATATATGACAGTGGACCTCCAAATACGCTCTGTTGGCCCGAAACAGCCACCTTTTGGCTATAACCCAAGTATATCATGGCCCTGGGGCCATTTATGTCACTTCTGGGCCTATATAATGCCCTAAACCACCCCTCTCTCATTCCATACGATTTTCTCAAACCCTAGGTAAGAGAAGAGAGAAAAGAAAAGGAAAGAGTGAGGAGAAGAGAGAGAGAGATAGGGAGATCATTGCCGGGATTCACTCCCACGATTCCATACACCGAATCACCACCCCACCATCGCTACGCCGTCGATTCCAACTTCGATTGGGGTAAGAAATCCTAACCCTAATATTGATTTAGGAATCTAAATAAAGTAATTGACAAAATAGCTAACCTGTTTCGTAATTTAGGTACCTGTTGTTCTGTATACGGGAGCGTAGGATTCGAACCGAGTTCGAAACGAGTTAACCGACGACAGGTGCGGACTATAAATGTTTAGGTTATGGTTTTCAAGGCTTTCAATGTCAGTTAATGATTTATGTCTGACTTGTTTGCCACCATATGATTTTAGTTACGATGTATTCGATAATTTATACATGTGTGTGAACTATGTGAATATATGATGCATTCCATGTGTTTGTTGAATGAATATAAAATCATGATTTGTGCTTGCCATGACTATTAACCTAGAATACATGATTATTGTATGTATGACAGCTCCTTTGTGAAAGGATTTGCTATAATATATGCTATAATTAATTTAGTTCATATATGTGGTAATGTGTAGTCTAAATGTTTGAGAAAATGTCCGAATGAGAAATTGTCCGATGAATTGTATTTATTAAGGGCGTTGAGATAAGATTCTTAACTACCTTATCTAGAGGTATAATTTCCTTCATACAGTCTTAATTTCAAAATGCACATGTATAACAATATGTTCTATGTGTTTGATAAAATTTCTGAATGAGATATTGTTTGATGAATTGTATTTAATAAGGGTGTTGAGATAGAATTCTCAATTACCTTATCTATATGTATAATTTCCTTCATGTAATCTTAATTTCAACTATGGAATTTATGGATGACTTGAAATGTTCGGTAGCATGTTCAATATATTGATAAAATGCTTAAATGAGCGTTGTACTTGGATTGTTTGTTAATTACATATATGATTATCACATGTCTCCACATGCTACATTTGAGTACGATTGGGACTACAACGTAGTCCAGACAATCGGTAACAATTCTTATTTAAGTGGCCGAATTAGTCTCGCCACACTTGATGCGCACAGTGAATCTGAGTCGTACAATGATTATCGGCGGTGGTTAGGCCACGTGGAGTGCTTATGCGCTCCATATCAATTAATTCAGCATGCACTCGTACCAGTCAAACTTGTCTAATAAACCGATTGGCCTATTATGTGTTTACCATGTATGGACATTACTGCTTGAATCTAAGGTACCACTTACCAATGTAAAAGCCCGTTTCAACCATGGTACCAAGATCCGTTAAGACTCATGAGTCGGGCATGGTGGTGTTTGGGACACCGTGGTCGAGTCGTCCTATGTTGGGGTGACAAGCCTCCCCGTAGTGACCGGTGAGCAACCCAAACTCATGAGCCGAATATTGTGATGTATGAGACACTATATTCAAACTGTTGGCGAGCTGTGGTCCGAGCATGGGTTGGGGTGAACCGTCTTGATCTGGTCCCCCTTCAAAAATAGCGCTCCAATTGGTAGGGCATTGGTGGAGTGACCTCGAGTATAAACTCATGAACTTGCCTATCCACTGCTTTTAAATAGGAGTGATGACCCCACAACTTGTCTATCGTATGCGATTAACTAAGATTGATGAGCCTATATGGATCATTTGTTTGGGTAAATGATATGAAGGGAGGTACCTTAACTTTCCGAATCTGCTGTATGAATAAACCTAATAAATTACTTGGCTAACATGACCATGCATCGCATTGCATGTGCTTTGGTGAGAAAGTACACGTTTAGGGAGTTTGCCATGCGCGTTCGTGAGATGAAGTCGCTGAGGGAGTGTAGGCGAGGGCATGCATCATTACCGCATATCATCCCTGTATTAACAAGAGTAGTTAGAGATGTTTGTTGTATTGCTTTATCATTACTGCTCAATTGAATTGATAACATGTTAACCTTTGCCTTATAGTATCACCGAGTTGGCCACTCATTCCCACCCCAGGACAGTGTTTTAAAACACCACCCAAACTCTAATTTAGATGCAACTGATGGCGAAGTCTATATAGCGGAGTTAGATTTCGTAGGCGAGGAGGAAGGATTCTCTTACGTTCAGCTCTCAGACGGGTCTATGTAGACCCCACGCTGATTCGACGGGATTACAGGGACTTATGGATTAGTTGGACATTTACACTTTGATATTTTATAAATTTTGAAACCATACATGTATATATTCAGCCTGGTAAAATACTCATACTTTGGAGGTTTTGAAACACTTATATACTTTATATATCTATCTTAGTCTTCCGCTTACCTAATTACATTAACTCTGGGGTATGATATGCTGATTTAGTATAATCTCACTCATGTTTAAATGCATTAATATGGATAATATTTAATCATCATTATCTATGTTGCATAAGTGATGCGTTGGATCTCGAAATTTGAGCTTTGCTCGACCCTCAATTTTCAAGGCGTTACATGGAATGTCAGTGGTCATTTTCGCATTAAAGCTATGGAGACATTACCTCTATGGAGAGGAGTTCGAGCTCTTTGTGACCACAAGAGCCTTAAGTACATCTTCACACGGGACCTGAATATGAGGCAACAACGTTGGATGGAAACCTTGAAGGACTTCAAGTTTGAGGTCTCCTACCAAGCCAACCTTATGGCCGATGCGTTGAGCCGCGAGAAAACAATAGAATTTGCAGCTTCGCTGATGATAGAAGAATGGAATGTGGTAAAGTTTATGTAAGACTTCGAATAGAGGCTTACAGTAGAGAAGCCGTTCGAGAGCATCGCACACATCCATGTGTAGCCACTTATAGATGAACAAATTGTTGCGGTACAGAAAGAAGACGAATTGTTGGTGAAGATGAGAAGGCGAGCAAGTGACAGTGAAGAGTCCGAATGGAGGGTTGGCTTAGATGGAGGTTTGAGATATCGCGGCCGCCTATGTGTTCTAAATTTCTATGAATTGAGGAGAGAGGTCCTAGAAGCCGCACATAATTCAAGATTGGCAATGCATCCCGGTAGTATGAAGATGTATCAGGATTTGAAGCATTCATACTGGTGGGATAACATGAAGGCCTAGATAATAGATTTTGTACCCCATTGTCTCACTTGCCAGTAGGTCAAGGCCGACCATTGCTGACCTCCTGGTTTACTTCAGCCCATGCCCATAGCTAAATGGAAATGGGACTTCATATCTATGGATTTCATTTTCGGGTTACCGAAGATAAGGAAGGGACATGACTCCATTTAGGTGATTATAGAGAGATTGACGAAGTCGGTTCATTTCCTCCCGATTAAAGTTTTAAACTCATCAAATGATTTGGCCAAGCTGTACATCAAGGAGATTGTACGTCTGCATGGAGTTCCGATGGAGATTGTGTCGAATCGAAACATGCGATTTACGTCTATTTTCTGAACTCGGATTCAAGAAGCAATGGGAGTTAAACTGAAATTCAATACCGCGTTCCACCCACAAATGGATGGGCAAATGGAATGGGTAAACTAGATATTAGAAGACATATTGTGGGCTTGTGTGCTTGATTTCAAGGATAGTTGGGATGACTATCTCCCCTATGCCAAGTTTGTTTATACCAATAGCTTCCAAGCAAGAATTAGCATGGCTCCCTACGAGGCATTGTATAGGCGCCCATGTTGAGCACCACATTGTTGAGCGAAAGTTGGCGAGAAGAGTTTGATTGGCCCGAAGTTGGTGTAGGTGACCTCAGAGAAGATCGACATTATTAGGCGTCGACTTTTCGTAGCCCAGAACAGACAGAAGAGTTACGCCGATACAGGACTGTGACAGTTAGAATTCGAGGTTGGGGACCATGTATTTCTTAAGGTTTTCCCCATGAAGGGAGTCCTTCGATTTGGTAAGAAAGGGAAGCTTATGCTGAGGTTCATAGGCCCATTTCAGATTTCTGGATCGAGTGGGTGTGGTAGCATACCATCTGACCAAAACATACCACTCGCCGGCGTGCACAACATATTTCACGTATCGATGCTGAAGAAATACGTTCTGATCTTACTCACATTATCAAGTGGGAGCAGTCGTAGTTGAGTGAGGACGCTACATATGTATTGTGACCAACACGTATTCTGGATAGGAAGGAACAAGTGCTACGTAACAAAGTTATCCTACTTGTGAAAGTATTATGGACACACCACACCGAGGAAGAGGCTACTTGGGAAATGGAGGCAAGTCCATAAGAACTACCCTCGGATCCTCGAGGAGTACCAAAAAGGTACTAATTTCATGGATGAAATTTTTCTTTAAGGGTGTAGATTATAACGTCTTGAAAAAATCCGTACAAAGACCCAGTACGTCCTTAGGCGAAAATCCCTAAAGACCATATCGTGGAAATTAGACGAAAATCAATTAAGTACTAAACTAAATTATTTGGTGGATTTAGCTTGAACCACTATTTATACAAATGGCAAGACCCGAAACTATCAAAAGCACTGACTCAAGCTACTTAAAAACTAGGAGAAATCCCAAAAGCCAATTGCTCCCGGGAGCACATTAAAACTCCGTATCGAACCTAGACCACACGTCGAAAGTCCGATGACCGCGAAACTATAGGGTTATGACCATCTTATTGGGCTTGATGACCATCATGGTAATCGAGCCCAAATAGTATTCAGAACGCACAACTTGAGCCCTGAGCAAAGTGTGTGAGGAACGCGAATATCTTTAGAAAATGCAACAGAAATTAAGTAAATTGGGCACTTCACCTGTGGACAAAATTGAAGATTTCAGACCGTCGGCTTTTGACCGAACTTCACCCATGGATCAGGGAAATTTTCCTGCACATATCTGTAACCTTGTGGCCTTGATCGAGTGACAATGACCAATGATCTAATGCAGTTCCTTCACTGTCGATCGATCATGGTATAGATCCATTGTCAGGGAACTTACTCTATGACGTAGGTAAGAAATGGACCTTCCTGAGGGCCCTATTTGTAAAAAATAGTCACCTTTTGGCTATAACCTAAGTATACCATGGCCTTGGGGCCATTTACACCACTTCTGAACCTATATAATGCCCTTAAACCACCCCTCTTTCATTTCATACATATTTATCTAACCCTAGGAGAGAGAAGAGAGAAAAAAGAAGAAAAGAGTGAGGAGAAGAGAGAGGGAGAGATAGGGTGATCGTTGCTGGGATTCACTGCCACCACTCCACAGGCTGAATCACCTCTCCTGTTTCGCTACACCATCAATTCCGACTCATTTGGGTAAGAAATCCTAACCCTAATCTTTTTTTGAGAATCCAAATAGAGGAATCAGTGAAATAGCTAACCTATTTCAATGTTTAGGTATTGTTGTTCTGTATACAGGGACGTAGGATTCGAACCAAGTTCGAAACAAGATAACCGACGAAAGGTGCGGACTATAAACATTTGGGTTATGGTTTTCAAGGCTTTCAATGTCAGCAATGATTTATGCCTGACTTGATTGTTGTCATATGATCTTAGTTACGATGTATTCGATAAACTATACATGTGTGTGAACTATGTGATTACATAATGCATTCCAGGTGTTTGTTGAAATGGTTGAATGAAAGTGAAATTATGAATTAAGCTTTCCATGACTATTAATCTAGAATACATGTTTGTTGTATGTATGACAACTCCTTTATGAAAGGACCTACAATAATATATGTTATAACTAATTTAGTTTATATAGATAGTATTATGTAGCTTAAGTGTTTGATAAAATGTCCGAATGAGAAATTGATTGATGGATCACTTTTAATAAGGATGTTGAGATAGGATTCTCGACTACCTTATCCATGTTCATAGTTTCCTTCATGTAATGTAAATTACTACCATGTGATTTATAGATGAAATGCATATGTTTAATAACTTGTTCAATGTATTTGATAAAAATGCTCAAATGAGAATTTTGTTGTAATTGTTGCTAAATGTTGTTATGATTAACACATGTGACTACCTACTGCATTTAAGTATGTTTGGGACTACTACATAGTCCAGGCAATCGATGATAGCTCCTGATTGAGTGGCCAAACTAGTTTCGCCACATTAGGCATGTTCGATGAATCTAAGTCGTACGCTATTTGTCAACCGTGGTTAGGCCACATGGAGTGCTTATGCGTTCCATGTCGATTAATTCAATGTGCACTCGTACCAATCAAGTTGTCAGATAACCCGATTGGCCTATTATATATTTACCATGTTTGGACGCTACTGTTTGAATCAAGGTACCGCTTACTAATGTAAAGCCTGTTTAACTATGGTACCAAGATCCACTAAGCTCATGAGCCGGGGCATGGTGGTGTATGAGACATCGTGGTCCAAGCCGTCGGCCTACGCCGGGTGACGAGCCTCCTCGTAGTGACCAGTGAGCAACCCAAACTCGTGAACCGAATATGGTGGTGTATGGGACATCGTATTCGAGCCGTCGGCCTATGTTGTGTGACGAGCCTCCCGTAGTGACCTCAAGTATAAACTAGCCTACGCTGAGGTGACGAGCCCCGTAGTGACCTCAAGTGTAAACTCATGAACTTGCTTATCCATTGCTTTCATTAGGGGTGATGCCTACAACTTGCCTATCATATGTGATTAACTAGGATCAACGACCCTAGATGGATCCTTGTTTAAGTAAGTGATATAAAGGGAGCACCTTAGCTTCCCGAATCTGCTGTATGAAAAAGTCTAATCAAATACTTGGCTAACACAACCATGCACCGCATTGCATATGCTTTGGTGAGCAAGTGCACGTTTAGGGAGTTTGCCATGCGCGATCGCGAGATGAAGTCGCTGGGAGTGCAAGCGAGGCATGCATCATTACTACATATCATTCTGCATTAACAAGAGTAATTAGGAAGTGATTATTGTATTGCTTTATCATTCTTGCTTGATTAAATTGATAACATGTTAACCTTTGCCTTATAACTTCATTAAGTTACCTTGATATTTTTGTTTTATTTCTTTTCATCTCAAACCTTAATGTAGAATTAGGGTTTTATCATGATCATACCAGAGTAGACACGAGAATACTCTAATAAACTTCTAAGAGATAAAATATTGGTTGAAGGGTTGTCAGATTATTATGTTAGGAAACACCCTATATGTCATCAATTAGCTGGAACTACGATTAAGAACCGATTGGGTTATGATGTTCCATTAGTTAAGAAGACAATGTGTGATTATTATATGAGTGATTACGCTTATCAATTTGAGGAAAATGCCGCGCTTTGCAAAACCTAAGAGAACATGTCAAATCAATTAATTAATCACATCAAATATCAAGTACACATCTCATCACTCCCATCACTCACACCCATCCCCAAAGTCAACTCTCTCTCTTACAGAAGTACTCTCATCACTCACTCACCCATCACTCTCATCTCCCTCATCTCTCTCTCTCTCTCATTCTCCAAGCAAGCAATCGGCGAAGCTCCATGAGAGGAGCAAGATAGGTGTGGCCCACTCCCTACCACCCAATCCCACCCTCCATAATCAATCTCAACCGTTAAAATCCACCCCTTGGAGCTCTAGATCGTGTTGGCAAAAGAAGGAAGAGGAGATCATATTTGTGTGATTTTGATGATTAGAGGGCCCACTTATGATGGGACCCATCTTGATGTATCCATTGTAAAGAGGGGCCCATAGTGGCAGGGTCCCTCCACCATCCGATTTCTCTCTCTCTCTCTCTCTCTCTCTCTCTCTCTCTCTCTCTCTCTCCTTCCATGTTAGTGGGGCCCACCTATTATGTGCATGCATGATTCGGACCGTCCAGCCATTGGGCCAGCCCACGCGGACCTGGATGAGGGGAAATCACAAATATCAGCTTGATCCCGGCTTGGGTGGGCCACCACATGGACCAACCATATTGTATGTAATTTATTCACACCGTTCATTTATTTTTGGACGCACCATGATGTGGTGTATCACCACCATCCATCGGACGGTGGAACCCGCCATGATTTTTATTAGCTCCGTCCATCTGTTGGATGAGCGGCAGATTGCGTCGTATTGATGCCGAAGTTCTAGGTCTCACCTTGAGGTATGAGTATATCCATACCATCCATCCATTTTGCTTAAAGCAGGTGGGCCACCTGGATGAGGCACCCATCCAAACCATCCGTCAAATGGACGTCCGGGCCTGGACGGTGGGCCAGGGCTGCTACTGAAGTGACGACGCCAAGTTCTGTAGGCCCATTACAATGTATGTGTTTTATATATATGCGTCCATCTATTTCTGCAGAGACGGGGTCCCACTGCTGCTAACATCAGCAAGATCTGTGGGTCCCACACATGATGTTTGTATATCCACAGTCGTCCGTCCATCTCGACAAAACCATGGGGCCCTAATGTATATTTCTCATCAACGTCATCCATCCAACTCCCTAGCCATGGGCTAGGGAATGAGGCAGATTCAAATCACTGGTGGGCCACACGCGTGGACCCACCTGATATATATGTTATATCCAGTTCATCCGTCCAGTAAGAGGACGGTAGACACCCACCTCTCTATGTGTGTGTGTGTATATATATATATATATAATATTATGGTGGGCCCCACGTGGGACCCACCTCTGATGTATGCTTTTCATCCAAGCAGTCCACTGTCCACACGTAGACGATGGGACCCATGTGATGCATGTGGTTTAAATCCGGGCAGTCTGTCCAGATGTGGACCCACCTGTGGACCACATGTGATGTATGCATTTTATGCCCACACCGTCCATCTCTCGACCGTCTGTGGGGACAACCATGATATATTTATTTCATCCAGCATCGAGATGATCCGGGCGGTGTTGATATGCTTGGACGTCTTTGGGGTGCCCCACTGTTGTATGCATTTCATCCACACCGTCCCGACAGTTCTGGATAGTGTTCGGATAGTGTTTGGGTGGTGCTACGGACCCCACCTAGATGTATGTTCCGTATCCACACCATCCAGGGTGGACGGTGCAATGGTGCTGGAGAATGTATGAAAGGTGTTGTTTTACATGGGCAATGTTTGGGCGATGCTAACCATCGCTGTGTACCATGTGTCCAATAGAATGATAGTGTACGGTGATACACATGTTGCACCTGCAACTATTGAAATGACTTTAGGTATAATCCTAGCTCTCACCGTGGATTGCAAACTGCCCTACCTTGATGTATGTTTTATATTCGCGTCATGTTTTGGCATGGCCCGCTTGATGTTACAATACATACGTAATGTGGGCCTATATGATGTGTATTAGGCCCATATCATGCGGCCCACCGTGATATATATTTGAGGCCCACTTGCGATGTATTGAGGCCCATGGGTTGTGGCCCATTGTGATGTGTAATAGGCTCATGTCATGCGGCCCAATTGATGTACTTGAGGCCCACAAGATGCCGCCCCACTTGATGTATATTAGGCCCATGTGATACGCCCATTTGATGTATTAGGCCCACGAGATGTGGCCCATTGTGATGTATATGCGGCCCATGAGTGAGGCCCATATTGATGTGTATTAGGTCCTTGTATGAGGCCATGGTCCCACGATACATTTGGCTCTATGTGGGCCACCCCATGCCCTCCCTTGGGAGCAATGTTGGTTAAATGTCCACATTGATGGGCAATGATGGTTAAATGTCCACATTATGACCTTCCCTTAGGCCTTGTTAGGTCCATTCTCATCATCGAGGCTCAATGTAATGTATATGCGGCCCATATTTGAGACCCATTGTGATGTGCATTCGGCCTGTGTTTGAGGCCTAATGTGATGTATATGCGACCCGTATTTGAGGCCCTTGTAATGTGTATTTAGCCTGTGTTTATGACCCAATGTGATATATATGAGCCTATGTGATGAGTCCCATTGTGGTGCATTTGAGGGCCAGGCGATGGAGCCCATTGTGATGTATATTCGGCTCATGTGAGAGGCCCATCGTGATGTGTATAAAGCTCTTAAGTAAGGCCCATGGTGTTGTATATTAGGCCCTTGTGTGAGGCCCTGGGTCCACTATATGTTAGGCTCTATGTGGACCATTTCTTGGGGGCAATGTTAGTTAAATATCCACATTGTCGAGGCCAATTGTTGATGCCGGTTATTGATATCTATTATGAGTATGAGACAACATAGCATCATGATACATGCCCATACACATCATCTGCATGTTTATTATGAGATGTGATTAACCATTGCATATGCCATAGTATAGATGGTTCATGGGACTCCCTGATAGGTGGAGTTATCCCACATGAGCACACGGTATGCGTAGGATTGATGCATCATTGTACTACTTAACTCATGCATCTTGCATTATGTGATTGTAATTACTTTACGCGCTAGTAACATCAGGGTTGTGACCTCCATAGGCATATCATGGATGACCACATGGGACACCGAAAATGTTTGGTTCGAGCATCTGGGCACTTTGGATGTCCGTGGGTGAAAGTTCCTAAACCTCCGAGGCCAGGAGACGCCCCAACGTCGAGACCGAGTGGATACATGAGCGTCTGAGTACCGAATACCAGTAAGCCGCATCTCCCACTGTGTCGTGGTCGAGTTGGGAGGGGTGTGGCCTTATACGCCCGATTCGTAGTGGGCAAAACTAAGTTGAGTTTGACCAGCTCATAAACGGGTCTGCTATCGATGTGATGGGTAGGTATTGGCAGACTATTGGCAGGTAGATAGTGAGTCTCTTCCACTCACTTGGTTACGCGCGATGGGGCGGCAATCTGGTTTGGAGTGTACTAGACCTCGGTGATGATCCTAGAGATGTACGGTACTGATATGTGAACTTACTAGGCAGGACTTGCATACTCATTCATTCATTCATTCACTATCCACTCGGGCTAGTGGTGCGCAACTAATTGTTATGTGTACCTTCACAATGGCCAGGATTTGGAACGCTCAACGGCTGCAAGCGTGTAAGTGCTATGTTTTTTAGCTCCTATGATTGTCAAATTTAGTAGTGCCAAAACCACTTATTTGTATCTTGTTTAGTTCATCTTCAAGATCAAGATGATCCATTACAAGGTGTTCCATTTCAAGAATCAAGCATCACAAGTATAAGAATTCAACTACAACATCATCTGATAGTTCATGTTTTCAAAGTTTCATCTAAGTCAAGACAATAATCTTTACTTTGCTACTCAACGCTCAAAGTGAAATACAACTCAAGTACTTCAAGTTCAACCTACAAATTCAAGCTTCAAAAGGTTACAAATTCAAGTTTCAAGGTACTTCAAGTTGAAGCTTCAAAATGTATCAAGTTCAAGCTTCATATTCATCAAGATAACAAGCTTCATGTATGTCAAGATCAACTATCAACCAAAGAAAAAGATGTTTCAATGTTCAAACATCGCTTATAAGGTATGAATGATCCTAGATTGACCATGGGTTAGGTCATATTGATTGCATACTTTAATTAGATCACTTTATAAGTGTATAGGCTGTTTCTTAACTACTCGTAGTACATGTTCGACTAGTCCAAGTACTGGCTCGACCAGTCCAAAAAATTCCTCAACTAGTCCAAGGTTTGTTACTAAATTTTGAGATTTTTGTTGGACTCTCGACTAGTCCTGGAGACTGCTTGACTAGTCAAGTGAATAGTGCTCGACCGGTTGGTGTGCTCAACTCAAAGTCCAGCTACCAAATTGGATCCCACACGACCAGTCATGGATAGGACTCAACCGGTCTTGGAGGCCACTCGACCGGTCAAGCAGTCCACTCAACCAGTCGTGAAACCGCTGATCTTATCGCGCCCAAAATTTCAAATGTTTATTGGTCCTTCGACCAATCGAGCTGACCTTTGGGCTAGTCGAGTGAACAGCGATTTTCATAATCGATTTTCAGAGTTTGGTATCTAATTCAAGTAAAATCAAGACACTACTCTGAGAGATAAGTTTGTGATATTCTTAAGCTATTTAGTGCTAATTTTATATTCTCTTTAATTAGCTTTTTATATTTGATTTTTTATTCTACATTCTAATCTTATTTGAAGAAAGGATTGAAATTTTTCAATTTTTTGGAATCAAAATCAAATCAAGCTAGCCTAAGGTGATTTAATCTAAAATCCATTTAGAACTTAGAACCATTTCATAAGTGAGTGTGAACATTGAACATATACATTGAACTTCTACTCCGAATTGGTTCTACCAAGCTGCATCAAAGGAGAATATCCAGATAAGTATTTTTCTGTTTTGTAAATCAATTATTCTTTTGGTTTCTTAGAGATTGTGCCAGAAAAATTGCTTGCTTTTGGTTTGTCTGAAGTGATCCAAAAAACTCAGAGTGTGGGGTTTTTTGAATTGTGTAAACCCACTTGAAAGACACAATTGTGAAGGTTTTAAGTGAACCTTGAAAAACCTATTTCATAGTGAACGCTAATATCCACCGTGTGAGGATATTAAGAGTGGAGTAGTTGTGTGGTCATTTTTCTAAACAGTTGGTGCACACAAAAGTGAACCACTATAATTTCTGGTCTTGTGGTGATTGATTGATTATAACATTATGTGGATGTTGTAATTTCCTTTATGCATTTGTGGAGAATGTTATAATCCTTTTTGCAAGTGTGGGAATGTTGTAATGGCTTAGTTACTTTCTTTGCTATTTAATTCTTTTTCCTCTGTATCGGTTTGAGATTTTGATATACAGACCGTTCTAGGAATCGGGTTGTCCTACAATAAACCATTGGTTTTTGTGTAAGGTTGTCCTTGAAACAACATCTATATCAACCTCTCAATACTTGTACTTTTGAGGTTGTTATTCATTTTTTGCTTTGTGGATTGTTTAAGTGCTATCGTTATTTATATTTGTTTAAATTTCATATTTAATTTTTAATTTGGCATAGTCCTATTCACTCCCCCTAGGACTCTTAGCTTGGCCTTTTCAAGTTGTATCAAAGCCTAATAGCTCGTTTTAATTATTTCATTTAGATTAATTTCCTAAGCTAATCGATTTGAGCTTTGTAAGATGTCAAATTTTGATAGGCTTTCAGTCACTAAGCCTTCACTATTTGAAGGCTCTAATTATGCCTATTGGAAAGCCAAGATGAGATTTTTCTTAAAATTCGTGGATGTGAGTGTGTGGCAAGCCAAAGTGATTAATTGGACCCCTCCTACCACTGAAGTAACTGCTACCGACGGCTCCAAAACTATGAAAGTCACACCTTATTTCTCTTGGACCACTCTTCAGAAAAGTGAGAGTAGTGTCAATGCAAAGGCTCTAAATGCAATCACTTACGCACTATCACCGGATGAATTCAAGAGAATTATATCCTGTGATACTGCAAAGCAAGCCTGGGATATTTTAGAAATGACACACGAGGGAACAACAATTGTCAAGAAATCTAAAGTCCAAATCCTCACAACCAAATTTGAGGAAATACGTATGGAAGAAAGTGAAACTTTCATGGACTTCTATACAAGATTAAATGACATTGTCAACTCTATGTGGGGTCTCGGTGATAGAATCCCAGAAAGTAAAGTCTGTGCAAAGATACTACGCTCACTGCCTGAACGGTTCAATTCAAAGGTGACTGTGATCCAGGAACTTCGTGATACGGATAATATGAGGGTAGAAGAATTAGTTGATTCCTTACAGACCTATGAGTTAAAATTTAAAGCTCCTAAAGGTAAATCTATTGCCCTTAAGTCTTCTAAAATTGTTTCTCAAGAAAATAATAATTCTAATTTAGAAAATTCTGAAGATGATATGGCCCTTTTAGCTAAAAAGTTTTATAAGATTTTCAAAAGTAAAAAGATGGTTGATTTGTAAAAACCTAATGAAAAGAAAAGATTTAGATCTAAAACTTAGAAATCTTTAAAAGACAGTCAATGTTACAACTGCCATGAATATGGGCATCTAGCGAACAAGTGTCCTAAAAAGGACAAACCGAAAAAGAAAGGTATGTTGGCTACATGGGATGAATCTTCCTGCTCTGAAGCTTCTTCTGAGTCAGAAGATTCTGAAACCGAGTCGGGTAATGATGTTAAAGCCCTAATGACTCTAGCCAAGTTCACTTTTTCAGATAATGATGATTCAACTAGTGAAGAAAATCTGAATAGTGATCATGAAAATGAAGAAGATCTTCAAGATGCTTATAATGCCCTATACAAGGAAAGTTGCAAAATTGCTGTAAAACTAAAACTTCAAAAAGAAAAATTTTCAAAACTTAAAGAAAATTTTGATAATCTAGTCTTAGAAAAATCACACATTTCAGATTGTTTTGAAAAAACTAAATGCGATTTAGATTTCAAAACCTCCCTTGTTGAAAACCTAAAATCTGAAAATGAAAAGCTAAAACTAGAAGTCTCTTCACTTTTGAGTTTAAAAGACACTTGGAGGTATGCCCAAGGTGATCCTAAGTTAGAAAAACTCTTATCCGGATCCAGAAAATGTGGCGATCGATCTAGATTGGGCTACGACAAAAGTATTCCTCCCAAACATAAGAATACTCCACTCACATTTGTGAAAGGAGAGTCTTCTAACTCAAAAGGGAAAAGTCTAAATCAAAATTATTCTAAAATTGTTAAGACTTTTCAAAACTTAAGACCTAAAAGCAACCATATCAACCATAAAAATCAGAATCGTAATCCTTTAGCTGAGAAAATTGTTGACTTACTTAAGGAGCTCTTAAAATCTAACTCAGTGGGTCGGTCTTATATCAACTACAAACATAAGAAGACCAACTATACTCCTAAACCCAATACTGTAATGAAATGGGTTCCTAAGGTTACTTGCTTGGTTGCCCACACTGCTTTCAAAGCTTCGAGTCATTCAAAGTGGTACCTAGACAGTGGTTGCTCCAGACATATGACAAGCGACAAGGGTCTGTTCACCAATCTTAAAGACATGACTGATGGTTCAGTCACATTCGGTGATGGTAACAACTGCAGAATTGTTGGCCAAGGTACGGTTCAACTCTTTAACCTCCCTCTATTTGAGAATGTTTTATATGTTGAAGAGTTAAAACACAATTTATTACGCATCTCTTAAATATGCAATAATAATCATAGTGTAAAATTTAGTAACCAAGGTTGTGAAATCCTAAATAAAAATGGTTCTGTAATATTAACTGGTCGCAGAACTTCTGAAAACTACTACATTATGAGTGATTCAAGCTCATCTAATATATCGTTTTACATGGTCCATACCGATGAGACCGAATTATGGCATAAAAGCCTTTTACATGTACACTACCATAACTTATATAGATTGAGCAAAAGAGAGTTAGTAAGATGTTTACCCAAAATACAGAAAGTAGACAAAATATGTGGTGAATGCCAGATTAGCAAATAAACCAGGAGTACTCACAAAAAGGTGAACTCCAATGCCACATCTAAACCACTCAAACTGCTCCTCATGGATCTCATTGGACCAACTAAAATGGAAAGTCGAGGTGGTAAGAAATATATACTGGTAATTGTTGATGACTTTACCAGGTTCACTTGGGTAGTCTTCTTAAGAGACAAATCGAAACTCTCGATGAAGTAAAAAAGTGTACTTAGACGTATCCAAACGGAAAAAAAAATCACATGTCTCTAAGATCCATAGTGATCATGGTTCGAATTTGAAAATAGCGGTTTTGAGAAATTTTGTAGTGATCGGGAATATCACATGAATTCTCTCTGCCCAAAACACCACAACAAAATGGTATAGTAGAAAGGAAAATAAAGTGCTTCAAGAAATGGCAAATATAATGTTAAATAGTATGAAGCTCCATAAAAATCTTTGGGAAGCCATAAATATTGCTTGTTATATAATTAACGCATTTATACTAGAGAATCAAATGGTAAAAAGGCTTATAAAATGTGGATTAATAAGAAGCCTACTGTCAAATACTTTCGAGTTTTTGGCAGCAAGTGCAATATTTTATGTGACTGAGAAAATCTGGGTAAGTTTGACACCAAAAGTGATGAAGAGATATTTTTAGGATATGCTCTAAACAGTCGAGCGTATCGGGTTCTTAATAAGTGGACCGGTGTAATTCAAGAGTCCATTAATGTGGTTATTGACGATCACTTAAATACACATGTCTTAAGTTCAGAAAATGATGAAGTACTTCTAATTGATAAACTAAATACCTCATCAAGTCAAAATAACTCTGAACTGAGGACTGTTAAAGACTATCCAACTAATCAAATTCTTGAAAACCCTCTTACTGGTGTGCGCACTCGCAAACAACTAGAAAATATATGTAATTATATGTGCTTTACATCTCACATAGAACCGGTTAATGTAAAAGAAGCCCTTTCTGACGAAAACTGGATTGTTGCGAAGCAAGATGAGCTTAATCAAATTATCAGAAATAATGTTTGATACTTAGTTCCAAGACCAAAAGATAAACACATTATCGGAACAAAGTGGATTTTCAAAAATAAGTCCGAGGAACTTGGTAATATTATTAGAAACAAGGCTAGGCTGGTTGTACAAGGGTACACTCAAATTGAAGGCATCAATTATGATGAAACCTTTGCCCTAGTAGCTCGTCTTGAATCAATCAGACTATTTATATCCATTGCATACTTTAGAAAGTTTAAAATATACCAAATTGATGTAAAGAGTGCTTTCTTAAATGATGATTTGCATGAAGAAGTGTATGTTGAACAACCAATAGGTTTTGAAGACCCTAAGAATGTTGATCATGTCTACTGCCTAGAAAAGGCACTCTACAGTTTGAAACAAGCTCCCAGGGCATGGTACGAAAAGTTGACTAAGTTTGTACTAAGTCATAACTTTATAATGAGAAGTGTTAATAAGACATTGTTTGTAAATAAACATAATGATCACATTTTAATAGTGCAAATTTATGTTAATGATATTATTTATGGATCTACCTGTGCTAACATGACTGTTGAGTTTGTAGATATTATGAAGTCTAAGTACTTCATAAGTTTGAAATGAGCATGGTTGGAGAATTGAATTATTTCCTAGGTTTGCAAGTAAAATAGCTACCTGATGGTTTCTTTATCTCTCAAACTAAATATGCTCTGAACTTAGTTAAAAAGTTCAGATTTGAGAGTGGAAAAAATTTTGATACTCCTATGAGTACTACTTTAAAACTCTCAAAGGACTCTACAGGTAAGAGTGTGGATCCTAAGCTATATCGTAGTATGATAGGTAGTTTGCTTTATTTAATTGCGAGCCGACCTGATATTGCATTTAGTCTAGGAATTTGTGCTAGATATCAATCTGACCCTAAATAGTCACATTTAATTGTTGTTAAGCGCATTTTGCGATATGTCGCTAGTTCAGCTAATCTTGGTCTCTGGTATCCACATGATACTAGTGTTCAATTAGCTGGTTACACAGATGCTGATTAGGCTGGTAACATTGATGACCGAAAGTCAACCAGTGGTGGTTGTTTCTATGTTGGAAACTATTTAATTTCTTGGCAAAGTAAAAAAAAAACAAAGTTCTGTATAGCTCTCAACTGCTGAGGTTGAATACATTGCAGCAGGTAATGCATGTACTTAGCTTGTATGGATGAAAAGAATGTTAAGTGATTACGGAATTGCGCAAGATACTATGGTTTTATATTGTGATAATTCAAGCATAATTAATATCTCCAAAAATCTAATCCAGTATTCATGAACCAAGCATATTGACATTAGATATCACTATATTCATGAATTAGTGAAAGACAAGATAATTTCTTTGGATTATATTCTAACCGAGACTCAACTTGCTGACATATTCACATAACCGCTTGACAAAAGTAGGTTTGCTAAATTGAAACTTGATCTTGGTATGTGCAATATGAATTGATGATTCATGTCTTTCTATATCATAATGTATATATTTGTTATTTTAAATTTTTTTAAATTTTAAATTTTATGAAAAATTATACATTTTTTGTTGCGCACGACCAATCAAACTCGACCAGTCGTGAAACTACGGGTTTAGTGCTTTATTTGGGGGAAAAATCACTTTTTCCTCATTTGGGTTGTCTTCTCCAATGAGCCCAACATTGATCAGTCGAACCCATCTTCTATTTCTTCAGGGTTAATGCATTGTTTTCTTTTTTCTTATAGATTTATGTCCTTTGCACTCCCTTTTCATCATTTGTGTGTTTTATTTCTTGATTTATAGTAGTTTTTGGAGTTTTCTTCTCAAAAATATGATCTATTGGAAACCCACTCTACCTCTTTTGCAATCTCTTTTTTCCTTGCTTTCTTTATTGCAAGTGGAAGATAGAACTAGAAAGAAAGGATCTCATGGTCTCTCTACTTCTAGGTCGACTCCTATCACAGTGCGCTGCCTTCGGTCGCCCGAAGATGATCCCACTTATGTGTGGGATATCCGATTGTGCAATGTTATAGTAGAACGACCCGTTAATGTTGATCATTTGGCTCCGTTTGATATCATTCCTCTCCTTTAGTCTGTAGGATGGGATAACATACTACATTGGGGTGGGCTGGTATACCTCTCCATTACGCAGGCTATGTATACTTACATTACTAATTTTTCTACTGAAAATCTAAGATTTACTATTGTGACCAAAGAAGGTCCAATTGATGTAGACCGTCATCTTATCTCTGGATTAATGGATATACCTGTCAATGACGAAGGTATTCCTATTAGCACTCTAGTGGCAAAACCATCTGAAACTGAGAAGTGAATGCTCACTAGAGATTTACACAATATAGATGCAGAATGGAATACTGGAAATGCACTTGCCTCCAAGTTTCTGTTACCCAGATGCAGAATCTTTCATAGGATTTTCATTTCAAATGTTTATCCTTGATCTGGTTACAAAACCAAACTTACTATGTTTGTGGTTTGTATTCTTCATTCCATCATATCTAGAGTCTCTATATGTCTTCCTTCTTTAATTTGTCATAACATCATTCAGTTTCATCTCCATCCAGGTCATAGTGACATACCCTTCACTTATCTTATGACTGTGTTAGCCACCCATAGTTTAGTGGCTATGCCTATTGGAGAGGCTCCCATTACTCAACTACCTTTCAACAACACTAACATTAACAAGATGAATTTGAAGTTGGCCCCAGGCCAGGTTGATGTGGGTGTTGGTGGAGCTGACTACAAATGACGATTGTGATTTGCCTCCAGATGATGTGAATATGGATGACCTCTTTGACAACATCGAATCGATTACGCTGATCCTAATTATCGGCCTTCGATTATGATGCACATTTGTGCTCACTTGAGGAGAAGGTTGAAGGTTTGCATGTGTCCCAAGAAATGCAATTTCAAATATATGCGCAAATATCTTAGGCACATTAATAAGGGGCTTCATCAAATTGATCCTTCCATATCTGCTCCTTCCTCTGGTTCAGATTAGTATTTGAATTTGTGGTTTGTAATAACTTTTAAGTTAAATTTCTCTTGTTTTATGGGCTTAGACATGCTTGAACAATGCTTGCTTATGGATTTAGTTATCTTGACTATCTTGTTCATTTATTCTCTTATTCCTCATTACTCTTCTTTTACTTCGTTATTTATCTACTTCCATTATCATTTATTGGTTCCTTCCTTTGTCATATTGTGACAAAAAGGGGGAGAAATTTATCATGCTTGTGATATGTGGTTGTGGGTAGGTAGACATTATTTTTTTGTAAGGAGGAGTAAGTAAAGGGGAGTATTGTTGTATTGATGCATATTTAGTCACACCTAAAATTTTAGCACCCCTCACAAATCACGTTAGGCAACAATACCCTAAAATAATATGGCAAAATGGATGGATGGTGTGGATAAAACTGTAAGTGCTATGTTTTCTAGCTCCTATGATTGTCAAATTTTGTAGTGCCAAAACCTCTTGAAATTTGTATCTTGTGTAGATCATCTTTATGTTTAATACAATTCTTATACAAGTTCAAGATGATCTATTACAAGGTGTTTCGTTTTGAGATTCAAGCATCACAAGTACAAGAATTCAAGTATAACATCAACTGATACTTCATGCTTTCAAAGCTTCATCTAAGTCAAGACAATAGTCATTACTTTGGTACTCATAGCTCAAGGTGAAATACAACTTAGAAGGTGAAATACAACTTAAGTACCTAAAGCTCAAGCTTCAAGATATTTCAAGTTCAAGCTTCAAAAGGTTACAAATTCAAGTTTCAAGGTACTTCAAGTTGAAGCTTCAAAATGTATCAAGTTCAAGCTTCATATTCATCAAGATAACAAGCTTCATGTATGTCAAGATCAACTATCAACCAAAGAAAAAGATGTTTCAATGTTCAAACATTGCTTATAAGGTATGAATGACCCTAGATTGACAATAGGTTAGGTCATATTAATTGCATACTTTAATTGGGTCACTTTATAAGTGTAAAGATTATTTCTCGACTAGTCTTAGTACATATTCAACTAGTCCTAGCACCAGCCCAAGAAATTCCTTAACCAGTCAAGGTTTGTTACTAATTTTCAAAATTTTTGTTGGACCCTCAACCAATCGTGGAGGCTACTCGACCGATCGAGCGGACCGACTCAAAGTCCAGCACCCAAATTGGGTCCCACAAGACCGATCGTGGACAGGACTCGACCGATCGTGGAGGCCACTCGACCGGTCAAGCGAGGCATTCGACCTAGTCGTGAAACCGCTGATCTTATCGCGCCCAAAATTTCAAAAGTTTGTTGGTCCTTCGACCAGTCAAGTTGACCATTAGGCTAGTCGAGTGAACAGTTTCTGCACTTATAAATAGAGCACGATTTTCAGAGTTTGATATCCAATTCAAGCAAAATCAAGACACCACTCTGAGAGATAAGTTTATAATATTCTTAAGCTATTAAGTACTCATTTAATATTCTCTTTAATTAGCTTTTTGTATTTGATTTTGTATTTTACATTCTAATCTTATTTGAAGAAGGGATTGAAATTTTTCTATTTCTTGGAATCAAAATCAAATCAAGCTAGCCTAAAGTGATTTAATTTAAAAATCATTTAGAACTTAGAACCTTTTCATAAGTGAGTGTGGACATTGAACATCTACGTTGAACTTCTACTCCGAATTGGTTCTTCCGGGCTGCATCAAAGGAGAATATCCAGATAAGTATTTTACAGTTTTATAAATCAATTATTCTTTTGGTTTCTTTGAGATTGTGCTAGAAAAATCTCTTTCTTTTGGTTTGTCTAAGGTGATCTAGAAAAATCAGAGTGTGGGGTTTTTGAATTGTGTAAGCCCACTTGAAAGACACAATTGTGAGGGTTTTAGGTGAACCTTCAAAAACCTATTTCATAGTGAACGGTAATATCCACTATGTGAGGATATTAGGAGTGGAGTAGTTGTGTTGCTGTTTTTCTAAATAGTTGGGGTACACACACGCAAACCACTATAATTTCTGGTCTTATGGTAATTGATTGATTATTACATTGTGTGGATGTTGTAATTTCCTTTTATGCATTTGTGGAGAATGTTGTAATTCTTTTTATGTAAGTGTGGGAATGTTGTAATAGCTTAGTTTCTCTCTTTGCTATTTATTTCTTTATTCCTTTGTATTGGTTTGAGATTTTGATACACAGACCATTCTAGGAATCAGGTTGTCCTACCATAAGCCATTGGTTTTTGGTGTAATGTTGTCCTACCATAAACCATTGGCTTTTAGTGTAAGGTTGTCCTTAGAACAACATCTGTATTAACCTCTTAATACTTGTACTTTTGAGGTTGTTATTCATTTATGCTTTGTGAGATTGTTTAAGTGCTATCTGTATTTATATTTGTTTAAATTCTGCATTTAATTTTTAATTTGGCATAGTCTTATTCACCCCCTCTAGGACTCTTAGCTCGGCCTTTTCGGATCGGGAGTTTACCACATTGAGTCGACTATCTAAATTTAAGTATGGGCTGGTTTGGATAGAAGTCCCTTGTGGTGGGCCCCAAAGCTTGCGATACTACGTACCATCATTCCGACTTCACACTCTAGCTTGGTCATTTTATTCACATCGCATATTGCATTGCATCTGCAAGCATATGGCATTTTGGGTTGTTATGTTTTTGAATTTATATGGCCTAACGGACTCATCAGGATTTACATATCGCATTGTACCCTCAACATTTGATATTTGACTCTCTTGAACTCCTCTTTTGCATAGCTGATTTGAATTGGGTACTCTGATATTGTATGACTCATTGACTTGTCATTTTTCTGCTTACTCGATATTGTATGACTCATTGACTTGTCAGTATTTCCTTACTCTGATATTATATGGTTCATGGACTTATTAGTATCTCCGTTTGCTCTGATATTACATTATGAGCATGCATATACTTCTCACACACTTACACCATCCTCTAAGTTTTATATAAGCATATGCACGATAGATGCATGCGGGTGACATTATGATGTAGCCGAGCTAAGGTAGGAGTGTGCGGTTGAGCTTACGGAGCTTTGATTTTTGATATATGTATTTCTCTTCCAGTATTGTATTCAAATGATTATATTAGTAGATATGTGATGATGATATTACCTTTGTGATTTAGGTAAAGTTGTGGTTATGCTTCTTACGACATAAATGTAGTTGGAAAATCCTCCTTGTAGAATCGTAGGATCGGAATCTAGCGTATGGGCGCTAGGAGCTAAGAATGGGGTACTACAGAGGCTGTCGGCACCGGATTCGGCGATCGGGATTTCTGTAAGTCCGATCTTCGAGTTTGGGGCGTGACAGAAGTTGGTATCGAGCATAACTTGGGAATACCCGAGGATAACATCACATATCATAAAGACCTGAATTAAGAGGAAAACAAATTTCATATTGATCCAAAACGTTTCTGACCCCAAATTGGTTTCAATGCTAGACGTTCAATCCTCCACTGGTTTTGCAGTGTGGTCCACTTGATAGACAAATCTGACTAATTTCCCATCTCAAGCCTTAAGACGATCTCACCAAGTGGATGGATGGTTTGGATATAACACATACCTCTGATCAGGCCCTCACAACTTGCTGATGCCCATATAGATGGATGGTTTGGATATAACGCATACCTCTGATCAGACCTGTGATGCCCGTATCATAGATCGTACCATTCCATAGGCTTCTACAGTCCTCTCGGTCGAATTCCGGTGACCCGCGACGCATAGATAGCATTTATATGAAATCCTGAGTCGTACCCTGCCAACCCAAGTTAGCTCGACCCGAGACTTGTATCCTTGCGACCCCTCCGTCATCGCGGTTTCGACGAGGCGTCTTGCGTCGATGTGATACCCGAGGCCAGAGATGTGGGCTGTGTTCGATTCAAGGAAAATGTCGCACGTTGTAAATACCGAGGGAATCTCTATGACACCTAAGATAATCCATCACATCAAATGTCAAGTACTTATCCCATCACTCACACCCATCCCCAATTACAACCACCCTCCCCAGTCAACGCTCTCTCTTAAACAAGTACTCCCATCACTCACTCACCCATCACTCACATTTCTCATCTCTATCTCTCATTCTCCAAACAAGCAATCGTCCAAGCTCCATGAGAGGAGAAAGCTTAGTGTGACCCACCTTCCTACATCCAATCCCACCATCCAAAGTTCATCTCAACCATTAGATCGACCCCTTGGAGCTCTAGTTCGTATTGGCAGAAGATGGTAGAAGAGATCTTGAAGTGGGTGATTTTATTATTAGATTTGATGATTTGAGGGCCCACTTGTGGTGGGACCCATCTTAATGTATGCATTGTATAGAAGGGCCTATAGTGGCAGGGTCCCTCCACCATCCAATTTCTCTCTCTCTCTCTCTCTCTCTCTCTCTCTCTCTCTCCTTTCTTTGTCGGTGTGGCCGACTTATTATGCACATGCATGATTCAGACAGTCCAGCCATTGGGCCAGTCCCGTTGCCCGATCTGAATGAAGGGAAATCACAAATATCAGCTTGATCCTGGCTCGGGTGGGCCACCACGTGGACCCACATATTGTATGTAATTTATTCATACCGATCGTTCATGTGGGATGCACCATGATGTGGTGTATCACCACCATCCATTAGAGACGGGTGGAACCCACCATGATTTTTATCAGCTCTGTCCATTTGTTGGATGAGCAGCAGATTGCTGCTCTATTGATGCCAGCAAGTTCTGGATCCCACCTTGAGGTATGAGTATGTCCATACCGTCCATCCATTTTACTTGAGCACGGGATCACCTGGACGAGGCACCCATCCAAACCGTCCATCGAATGGACGTCCAGGCCTAGACGGTGGGCCATGACCCTCTTAATTTCTTGGATTGATGATACAAGTTACGTAGGTCCATCACGAGGTATGTGTTTTGTATCCTCCACCACCCGCCCCGGTCCATCTGGTAGGGAGTGGCCCACCCCACACATGTGGGTGGGATCCACCTTGATGTCTCTATTTTATATCCACACCATTAATCCAGCACGTCGGAAGATCTGGACGCTGGACGCTGCACCCTGCACCCCCTGCATATATATAAAGTATATATACTAATAATATAATATTATACTATATATACATATATGGTGTGTGTATGTGTATGTGGTGGGCCTCATGTGGGACCCACTGCTTTGACGGAATGGTGGGTACCTCATACCATTTGTCCATAAGAAAGTTCTGTGGGACCCACCACATATGATATATGGGTCTTATCCACACCGTCCTACCATTTCTTTGGACGGTGGGACTCAAACCACACATGTGGAGTCCCCCTTTGTTCGGTGGGATGTGGGACCCACCTTTAATGTATGCTTATTCATCCATGCGATCCACCATCCAAATATGGATAGTGGACAGTGTGACCCATGTGATGTATGTTTTAATCTGTCCACCGTCCAGGGATGTGGACCCCATCCCTCACATGTGATGTATGCATTTTATGCCCACACCGTCCATCTCTAGATGGTCTTTGTGGGGCCACCATGATGTATTTATTTCATCCACACTTCCCAGTTTATGCTGGATGGTGGACATGCTTGGACGTACTGTAGTGCCCCACTGTGTTGTATGCGTTTCATCCACACCGTCAGAATCTTAGCTCGATCTTTGGGGCTGGTGGGCCACTCTTGTGGACCCCACCTTGATGTATTTTTCGTATCCACACCATCCAGGGTGGACGGTGCGGTGCTGGAGAATGTATGAAAGGTGTTGTTTTACATGGGCAATGTTTGGCGGTGCTGATCATCACTGGTGCACCATGTGCCCAATAGAATGATAGTGTACGGTGATACACATGTTGCACCTACAACTATGAAAATGATTTTAGGTATAATCCTAGCTCTCACCGTGGATTGCAAACCCCTGCATATATATAAAGTATATATACTAATAATATAATTTTATACTATATATACATATATTGTGTGTGCATGTACGTATGTGGTGGGCCTCATGTGGGACCCTGTGATGAGAATGGTGGGTACCTCACACATTTGTTGTCCATAAGAAAGTTCTGTGGGACCCGGCCACATATGATATATGGGTCTTATCCACACCGTCCTACCATTTCTTTGGACGATGGGACTTAGCCACACATGTGGAGTCCCCACTTTGTTCGGTGGGATGTGGGACCCACCTTTAATGTATGCTTATTCATCCATGCGATCCACCATCCAAATATGGATAGTGGACAGTGTGACCCATGTGATGTATGTTGTTTAAATCTAGGCGGTTCGTCAGGATGTGGACCCCATCTCTTATGCATGTGATGTATGCATTTTATGCCCACACCGTCCATCTCTAGATGGTCTTTGTGGGGCCGACCATGATGTATTTATTTCATCCACACTTCCCAGTTTATGCTGGATGGTGCTGGACATGCTTGGACGTGCTATGGTGCCTCACTGTGTTGTATGAGTTTCATCCACACCGTCCCGATCATCTGGACGGTGTGTTGGACAATGTTTGGGTGGTGCTATGGACCCCACCTTGATGTATTTTTGTATCCACACCATCTAGGGCCCACCTGCTGTATGTGAGGAGAATGTATGAAAGGTGTTGTTTTACATGGGCAATGTTTGGGCGGTGTTGATCATCACTGGTGCACCATGTGCCCAATAGAATGATAGTGTACGATGATACACATGTTGCACCCACAACTATGAAAATGATTTTAGGTATAATCCTAGCTCTCACCGTGGATTGCAAACTGCCCTACCTTGATGTATGTTTGTATTTATTTATGGCCTTTTTTGGCATGGCCCACTTAATGTATTAGGCCCATGTGATGTGGCCCATATGATGTGTATTAGGCCCATATCATGCGGCCCATTTTGTTGCCCACTTGCGATGTATTGAGGCCCATGGGTTGTGGCCAATTGTGATGTGTAATAGACCCATGTCATGTGGCCCAATTGATGTACTTGAGGCCCACATAATGCGGCCCCACTTGATGTATATTAGGCCCATGTGATGCGGCCCATCGTGATATATTCGAGGCCCTTATATGTAGCCCATTGTGATGTATATGCGGCCGATGAGTGAGGCTATGGGCCCACGATACGTTTGGCTCTATGTGAGCCAATCCCCACTATTGGGAGCAATGTTGGTTAAATGTCCACATTGATGGGTAATAATGGCAAAATGTCCACATTGTGACCTTCCACGAGGCCGATTTTGATTGTCGAGGCCAATTACCAATTCTAATTATTGAAGCCGATTATCGATGTCGATTCGATTATCAAGGCGATTGCAATTGTCGAGGCCGATTATCGAGGCCTAATGTGATGTATATGCGGCCCGTATTTAAGGCCCATTGTGATGTATATTCAACACGTGTTTAAGGGCCAATGTGATGTATATGAGGCCTATATGATGATGCCTATTGTGGTGCATTTGAGGGCTAGGCAATGGAGCCCACTGTGATGTATATTAAGCCCATGTAAGAGGCCCATCATGATGTATATTAAGCTCTCGAGTAAGGCCCATGGTGTTGTATATTAGGCCCTTGTGTGAGGCCATGAGTCCACTATATATTAGTCTCTATGTGGGTCATTTCTTGGGGGGTAATGTTGGTTAAATGTCCACATTGTCAAGGCCGATTGTTGATGCCGGTTATTGATATCGATTATGAGTATGTGACAGCATAGCATCATGATACATGCCCATACACATCATCTGCATGTTTATTATGAGATGTGATTGACCATTGCATATGCCATAGTACAAATGGTTTATGGGACTCCCTGATAGGTGGAGTTATCCCACATGAGCGCACGGTATGCGCAGGATTGATGCATGATTGGACTACATGACTCATGCATCTTACATTGTGTGATTGTGACTACTATATGCCCTAGCGATATCAGGGCTGTGACCTCCACAGGCATGTCGTGGATGACCAGAGGGGACACTTAAAATGTTTGAGTTCGAGCATCTGGGCTCTTTGAATGTCCGTGAGTGAAAGTCCTTAAACCTCCAAGGCCAAGAGATGACCCAACGTCGAGATCGAGTGTTTACATGAGTGCCCGTGTGTCGAATACCAGGAGACCGCGTATCCCACTGTGTCATGGTCCGTTAGGAGGGGGTGTGGCCCTATCCGCTCGAGTGAGAGTGCTATAAGCTAGGATAAGTTTGACCAGCTCGCAAATGGGTTCACTATTGATGAACCGGGTAGGCATTGGTATACTACTAGCAGGCAGATAGTGAGCTCTTTTTCACTCACTGGGCTACACGGCCGGCTGGAGTAGTAGTCAGCTTGGAGTGTACTAGATCCTGGTGATGATCCTATAGATGTATAGTATTGATTTGTGGAATAGGAGTTGCATATTCATTCATTCATTCATTCACTATCCACTCGGGTTGGTGGTGCACAACTATTTGTTACATATGCCTTTACAATGGCTAAGATTTCGGTTAGGGCGCGTGACTAACCTGAGATCAAGAGTTTACCACATTGAGTCTAACTATCCAAATTTAGGTATGAGATTGGTTTGGATAGAAGTCCCTTGTGGTGGACCCCGTAGCCTACGATACTACATACTATCATCCCAACTTCACACTCCAGCTTGGTCATTTCATTCGCATCGCATATTGCATTACATCCGTAGGCATTTGACATTTTAAGTTGTTATGTTTCTGCACTTATATGACCTAGATGGATTCAGCAGGATTTACATATTGCATTGTACCCTCAGCATCTGATATTTGGCTCTCTTGAACTCCTCTTTTGCATAGCTGATTTGTATTGCGTACTCTGATGTTGTATGACTCATGGACTTGTCAGTATTTCTGCTTAATCTAATATTGTATGGTTCGTAGACTTATCAGTATATTTTTACTCTAATTTTACATTTTAATACATATACTGCTCACACACTTACATCATCCTCTAAGCTTTTTATAAGCTTATGCACGATAGATGCATGCAGTGATGTTAGGATCGAGCTGAGGTAGGAGCGTGCGGTTGAGCTTGGAGCTTTGATTTTCGATATATGTATTTCTCTTTTAGCATTGTATTCAAATGATTATATTAGTGGATATGTGATGATGATGTTGCCTTTGTGATTTTGGTAAACTTGTGGTTATGCTTCTTACGAGATAAATGTACGTTGAAAAATCCTCCTTGTAAGATCCCAAGATCGAAATCTGGCGTATGGGCGCTAGGGGCCGAAAATGCGGTACTGCGGAGGCTGTCAGAACCGGATTCGGCAATCGAGATTCCTGTGAGTCCGATCTCTGGGTTTGGGGCGTGACAGGATACGACATAGCTTTAAACAACTTCTATGAGACAAGATATTAGGTGAAGAGTTGTCAAATCACTATGTTAGGAAATGGCCATGCCTTGTGAATTAATTGGAACTATGATTGAGAATCGACCTATTTAATTCCCCGGCAATGGATTGTGGGACCCCAGTCCTTAAAAACACAGCCCGATCACACACGTGCCCTAATCTGCATCATCGATTGATTGTACGCAGCACCCTTGTGACCGTTGAGTGTCAAATATTGCATATTTCCCCTATTTACATCTTAATTTTATGAACATGATAATGGTTAATTGGTATATTTTATGCATGTTTGTATTGTAAGTTGAATTTGAGAGCTTAGATTAAAAAGAATGTTAAAAGCATAGACTTGATGCTCAAGAATCTCTAAGGCAAGGGATGGATCTTAGGATACTAAGATTGAAGATTTCAAGGGTTCGAGTTTCAAGAATACCAAGTGGAGGAAGGAAGTTGAAAAGTGTAAAGTGTAAAAATTCAAAAAAGCTAATCTGATTTGATGACATCGAGCACCATTCAATGACATCAAAGGTCATTCGATTGCATTGAGATTTAAGTGAAATTCTAGTCTGGTTGCTGGATTAAATGACATCGAACACCCTTTGATGACATAGAAAGACTGTTTGATAACATCGAAGGTATAGGGTAAGTCCTAGAGGGGGAGAATAAGACTATGCTAATTTAAAATTTAAATGCAGAATTAAGGAAGAACTAGAACAAGATAGCACTTATCAATCCCAAAAAGCGAAATAAATAACAACCTCAAATGCACAAGTATTGAGAGGTTGATACTAATGTTGTTCTAAAAACAACCTTACACCAAAACCAATGGCTTATGGTAGGACAACTTTGATTTCTAGAACGGTCTATGTATAAAGTCTCAAACCAATACAGAGAAATAAAAAATAAAACATAAATAAATATCTATTTCTATTACAACATTCACCACATGTGTAGAAAATAAATTACAATCATTCACTACAAATGTACAAAAATATTCTCCACAACTCGATTCCTGTGTGTACACCAAGTGTTAAAAACAACCACACAACTACTCCACTCCCAATATGCTCACCCACGGGATATTGGCTTCATCCGTCGCTAATTTACGATGGACCAAATCCATCGTAAAACCAAATAAACGACAGATTTCCTCTGCTTACTGGGTCTTTTTTCGACGGATAAGGTCCGTCGCATAATAGAGACGGATAAGATCTGTCGCAAAAATAAAAAATCTGTCACAAAAATTCAAAAAAACTCTCATTAAAATTATTAGCGACGGATAAGGTCCGTCGCTAATATGAGGAGAGTGACGAACCCAAATCCGTCGTTTATCTTCAACATTCAGAAATCAGCGATGGATTTGGTCCGTCGCTAAAATATCCGTAAATCAAATAAAATATCGTCAGATTTTATTTATTTATTTATTTTAATCTTACACTTGATAGTCATTCAAAAAATAATTCATATGATTGTTTAATAAGATTTCTATTCACAAAATAAGTCCTATTCATCAAACAAAAGTTCAATCATATTGAAAATAAAAACTCCCTCTGCCGAAGCATTATATGATACCTCATATAACAAATACATGCACATAAAGGGAATCCACTAAATATGATACCTCATATAACAACATATAACCATTGACTTGCAAAAGCCTGCAACTCCTTAATGAAATCTAATATATACTTGCAAACTTCTAGGAGACGGGAGCTTTTGAAGGGACACTTCTTCCAGCTTGAATCTACAGCTTCGGTTACCATGGGAACATATTCATCAAACTCTGAGAACCCTACCCTTCCAAATTTAAGAAGCATGTCAAAAACTACTGCTAGACACATTGTCACAGTATTTCTAGAAGATGGAACATTAATTAATTAAATACAAATAGAAGAAAAGCCTCATTGAGAGTACATGAATCTTTGAAGTGGTTTTTCTATCCATAAAAGACATACTGTCCTCCACAGCAGCCTAAAACCAGGGCCAGCATTGATGATAAACATTCAGCACAATGTCTGTACAAGAGCGAGTCCAATGTTATAGGCAAGCACTATCTAGATGCACATTTCCATTAACAACTCGAATTCCTATTTAATTTCTGGTCTGAACCAAAAAATGATTACAAGTGACATCAGGACTCCATACTCAATTAAGACTGCAATTTCTAATACAATTCTGCTTTATAAAACAATGTATATGGAAAGATGTTAGGCGAATCAAGACATACAGATTTCTTTTCTTGGCAATATCTGTTGGTGACTTCCTGAAAGCGTGCCAAGGCTTACACAAATACAATTCTAACAAATCAATCATGGTGGGTGTACATATCAATTCCCAAACAAGAATTAGGAACAGAGCACAACAGAGGAAATCAAGATTAGAAAACTTGAAGTCTCGTCTGTCTGAGATGTCCAACATCTGAAACTGGAAGTTACTGAAATTTAGACACCCAAGCCTTGAAGTAGACTCTGATTCTGCAACTAACATCAATAGAAGATAAAGGAATTAAGAAGAAAATTTTGGATGGGATAAAGACAAATAGGAAGAAAAATCAATGAAATCAATGCATACCAGATAAGCTTTTTTCTGAAGGATGGTGGGGTAGCTGAAAAAGTCGGGGTTCTCTCAAATTCCACTGTTATTTCTTGCAAGAAAGAAATACTAGATATAAGAGGGAAAGCTTGGCAGAGGATAAAGACACAGAAATGTCATCCAAAATCACTCCAAGTTTTTTGGGTGGGGTTATCAAATCCAGAAGTTGCTCAGGCTTTAGATACCATGTGTGTGGGACCCACAGTTAGGCGATCCAAACTGTTGATATGATGGGCTGCTCTTTCATCCCCCATCTCCCAAAAAGTCTTCAAGATTGGAAGACCCTACCCACCCAATCTTTGGCTCTTTCTTTTCCATTGAAACTGGTCCTACATTTTTTTCTTAACCGTCCATCTCTAGGCTATCAATTGATTTTTACTATCTTAAAAGGTGGAAGATTTTTGGGAGCATGGTCCATCCACTGCAGGCTCAACATCTCAATGGCCTAGATCACCAGACAACAGGCCCACACATAAGGAATTGAAATCCTCAGTAAAATCCACATTTCCTGAGGCTCAACATTCCATAATTCCTCACATAAAATGCCATTCTTACATCCCAATTCAAAGCTTAAAAGGATATCGAATTACCTAAGTTCAAAAAGCTTTCTACAATATTCTTTGTTGTTTTCATTTACAATGGGTAGTTATTTTTCTACTGTGTTGTCTTTTTCTCAGTTCTATTTCCTTGAATATGAAGTCTCAGCTAAAAGAAATGGGCTGCAATAAATTGATATTGGGACCATCTTGGCAGCATTGACATAGATTTCTCATAAAGATAGTCCGTATGAGTTCAGTGAGTAGTTCTTGTGCCATCTGTTTTGACAGAGAAATTCGGATGTATATATCTTTCATTGAAATACCTTGTCCACCACTAAAAATCAATGCAAATTTTAAATTCTCGAATTAATAAATCGTTAGGTAAACTTGCCCGAAAAATTTTCGAATGTTGGGTACTGATTTCCTTGGAAAACCAACATGAATTACGGATCTTGCAGAGGGGCATTTGGAAAATTTAGCGCGTTCTTGAATTGAAGAGAAAAGGCAGTTTTGCAATCTGCAAGAGTCAGCTTGGTAATTTCTGCAAAATAAGGCATGCAGTAAATTTTAAAAAAATAATTAAAAAAATTGGTAAAAGGATTTAAGAGATTTTGTTGGATTTAAAAGGTAAAGAGATGCTTATTACTTACCAGAAGAATCAAATGAATCTTCGTCGGTTTGGCTTATAGTCTTCTCTTTGGATGAAAATATTCTTGGAAGAAAAGACTGCAAGCATCATGTATAAAAAAAAATAAAATTAATTATTAAAAAAAAAAAAAACCATTGTTTCAAAATGAAAATAAAAGAAGTAGACGAGATTCTTCTTCCACCAACCAAGAAATGTTCCAGAAAATTGGATTCTCAGGAATTAGAATCTAAGAAAAACAAAAGCCCTCTGAAATTAGGATCTAACAAACAATAGAGGATATACCTTCCTAAAGGTCATCTCTAAAATCTCTCCTCCTTTCAATGGAGAATGAAAAGTCTATACTTTAAATACAATCAGACACCCCAAAAGTTGAAACCTGTTATTCATGCATAAAAGATTCAGAAGAAGAATTTCCAATGAAGAGGTGGGAATTGGAGAACACCCAATTTGAACAAGTTACTTTTAACTGGAAAATACGAGAAAAAAGAAAGGGAATCCTTTCAGTGCCTCCAGATTACAAGCCCTGCAACCACAAGGCATTAAGATGAAAAAAAAAAAAACCATTAAAAAAGACCAAATAAAATTATAAATGCAATAGATTTCACAAACTTCACAGCATAGACAACAACTCAAACCAATTACATAAAGTAGGAAAATGATGTGTATATATATATTCATGAAAGAAAATCCAGTTCCACCAATCATAAAATGCTCCAAACTGCTTATTTTGAAATGGATAATCAATTTTGGAAGATGTGGTTGGCTGGTTGCAGCTGGATATTTGGTGTAGATTCTATTTGGTATTTTATGGAGCTATTGCTTTATATAAATAAACTAGTAAAATGCATGTGTTGCACGTGTGAGTATATCGTCGTAATTACATGGACTAATGTTGTTGATTAGTTTAATACCGACATTTAAAAAAATCAATTCAATGTAAAAATGTGTAGAGTACTAATGGGAAGGGGAAGAGCTCGTCCACCGCTCAAGTGGTGTACATGTGCAAAAATTTAGACCTTATAATTGTTGACTCCATTTTGAATAGAGATTGCATTAACACCAATCAAATAAACTTCAGTCATAGAATTTAGACCTTTACCATTTTAACATGAACCATTCATTTGACAATGAGCACTAACTGAAAGAAATGACTAAAATTATTCAAACCAGAAATAGAACATAACGAGCCCCATGGGGACATTAAATGGAAAAGGGAAAATTCCATACACGAGCCTGATTTTTCTTCATTTTTCCTCGAGACGTCGCAGAACCGACTCTGTGAAGATTTGTTGCCTGAAAATGTGAAACAACAGTGCTATGATATTGCCAATATTTTTGTATTAGATTGTCATGTTGCTGGTATGCTAAACTCAAGAGTCAAGACCTTCCTTTTCTTCATAAGTTGTATGATAAGCTTTATATCTATCAGATTTTCCAAGGCCACAGGCATGTATAGGAGAGCCCATCTACAAGCTGGGGACACATGCAAAGACTACACATGGTGAACAACCAAGCTGACCATCTGGTGTGCCCCACTGCATAACCACCATCTCCCAAAAATCAGACCGGTCCACTCATCCAGCAACAGGGTATGAAATGAATAGATAGCTGAAAGAACTTGTTTCAGAAGTCCATTTGTTTTGTACACTGGCCCACCTGATGAATTCACTGGCCTCATTATTGGGCCCTAGGAATCCATGCCATGGGCCTACCTGAGAGACGGGTCAGATCTTGCAGTGTTCCACCATGGGCAGGGCTATACACCACAAACCTCTATATTCAACTAAAATCAGGTAGGCCATGACTGTCCATGCCAGATCCTCTATTGGTTTTTAAGAGAAAAAGATACATCTAACATACTTCTGTTCAGTGTGCTTTGGACCAGGACGAGAGTATTTCAGATATCTATCCCAAGGAACCTTTTTAAGACCAGCTCGAATAGATATTATGTCCCTGACTCTGCAACAAGAGCCATTTTATCAGACAAAAGGTTATTCCAATTGCAAGAAAGAACCAACATAGACTTTCTTTTAGAGATTAGAACAAAGAGTGACAAATGCCCAGTATCATCTCATAGGAATTGCAAGGCAGTAAAAAATACCTTTCTGCTAATTCTATTGGCGTCTCGCCTGGTTTTAGATTTTGAGGTTCCAAGTACCACACGTCACAAACAACAGCCCATGATGTCATAAGATGGAGCAAATGCATTGTAAATGATTGCCTGCAAGCAAATAGCTCAATGAAAGACAATAAGAATGCATAATATAGATTTAACATGGACAACCTAAATAACTGCTTGTTCAACTAATTTCATTGATCCTTGTGTTTTGAAGATCCATAACAGTGCTTTTTCGGCACCAAGGATCTGAAGTGTAGAAGCAGGGCACTTAGCTAGATTCGTAAGACTTCCAGCATGGGAAATCAAACGGGCACCAACAACTTCACCAAGAATGATATCATGTATTTTTAAAATTTTTTTAAAGATAATCAGTTCGTGCATTTAGCACAAGATCTACGACAGAGGAATGCTATGAAATTTATAAAAATGCCATCAAAGATTTTAATAATAATAATAATTTAAAAAAAAATTGAAACTATTGAAACTATAAATGATACATCAACATCACAATCCATCCTTTGGCTGATTGTTGGGTTTTAGAAAGGAAAGGAAATCAATCTCCTCAATCCTCGTCTTTTGCAAATAAGGGAAACCATCACATCTGAGGAAATTGATTTCATTTTCTCAATTATTTATTTCCACCAATCCAAACAGCTCCTAATGGAATGGATGTGATAGAACGTTCAATCGGAATATGTACGTGGAACTCAATGTGCCTGGGATTTTTTATGTACTTCTCCAAATAAACTCTATTACCAAATGCAGTTGCAGCTTTGCTCTTCACTTGCTACACAAAAAGAAAGAAAGAAAGAAAGAAGGAAAAAAAAAAGGACAATACAGTGTGAATGTTAAAGACAAATATAAACAGAATTGTATGACGGATCATGTCAATGCATCTTACATTTGTATCAAGCCCGAAGATGAGCAGCCAAGGCAGCCAACAATACAGACCTGAAAACATACAACACTCTTCATCCAACAGAAGAATTCCCCTCCAAACTTATAGACCTACAACCAACAATTCCTCCAAATAATCACTCTTCATCCATTATGCAACCATCCCAACACAGAATGCAAGTCATCCAAACAGATTACACAACTCTTCCAATCTGCACCCATCACATCAAAGTATCCAATTACTCTACACATGCAAACCCACAACCAACAATTAATCCAAATAGGTACATCATAGAATCCTCTATTCACCAACCATCACAACACAATGACACTTGTGCTGCCCACCAATTAACCGAAATGGCCCTCAAGACCAAAGGTAAACAATCAAAGCAGGTAGCCAATCAAATAGTTTAAATTGTAAGGTCGCATTTTAGATGCACCGTGAATCAAAAATTACACTTATTTAATCAGTTTATTTTGAGTTAATGCATGCCTCAATTCAAACTGATAGCTATAGAACAAAGCGGAACTGCACATATTTCCTATTTCCACAGAAAAATTACTACAATGCCAAAAAATGCATCTGATTGCTCTCTTGCTATTTAAATTGCCCTTTTTTTCCAAACATCAAAATTCAAAAAGACAATAAGAAGAGGACAACAAGAAGAGGATAAGTCCTTAGGACAGCCAGATCTTCAACAGCTTGCATGCATTCATCAGGAACATTTGTATAAAATGTCTTCCTCACTTTAGCTTGAGCTCTAAATTGCAATTTTGTTACTTTCACTTTGTACGTGCACTACTCCCTTGTCAACGGTAGGAAACAACATTTTTTTAACTGAATGTCTGGAATTCAATTTGCTCAGGCATCCAAATAGCCCAATTTCCAGAGCCAAATCACAAATAACAATATTCAAGATTTCATTGTTGATGACAAGTCAGCCTCTCAAAGCCATATTGGTAGAGATGTTTCTCTGACACAATAAATTGCTACTACTGAGAAAAAACAGATAAAGCCCAACATCATGCTTTTCAAAAAATAAAAATAAAGCTTAATATTATCCTATTTTCTCCAAAAACTGAAGGGCCTGGGCACATGGATACCTGATTCAGTTTCTACTGAAGATAGAGCCAACATCTTGACAAATTGTAATGCACACATACTGCTTTTTCTCTTTGGCTTTTCTTAGCTGCAAAAGAGGCAATAGGTAAATAAATACATTGAAATGCTCAGAAAAACTCAATCAAATTTTAAATTACAGTTGATGTTAAAGTGAATCGAACTGCAAATTGGGCAGTAGATAATAGATTTTTCCAGAATTCCTTAGACTAATTACAAAACTAAAAGAAAATCAAGATTGACATATGATAATGCACACTACAGTCATTATACAACAGATGCCATGTTCAAGGTACACTTTACAATACAAAGAAGCTTTCAAATGTGACAAGTTTGGTCGATGGTTCAGTGAATGAGGCCATTACAAATTAAAGCAGTACTAGAGATTTCATTGGCCAATATCTACAGAAATTTGGGGGAAAACAGAATTTGAGTAAGAAAAATCAGGAAAATGTGGATTCAAACCTTATGGATGGATTGAATGCAATCCCTAAGCATACGGACCAGATCTAAACTCCAGCCGATACACACCTGCGAAATTCGGTCGTCAGAAGCTCGATCAGATCAATGGCTCGCTGTTTTTGGTGAAGGGAGGGAGAGAGAGAGGGAGAGGGAGAGAGGGGAATAGAGAGAGAGTGAGAGAGAGAGAGAGAGAGAGAGAGAGAGATCAGGCGATCGATAGTGAGGGAGTGGGAGACAGATGGGCAGAGGGATCGAGAGGATTAAGAGGGTTTTTATCCTTCTTGACCTTGGCCTTGTAGATGTAAGACATTCTCAGGCTGCAAGAGAGAAATAGGTGGAAAAAAACCCTTGTGCCCTTTCACCATTTTCGCTGCAGAGGGTTTTGCCAAGAGAGAAACAGGTGGAAAGAAACCCTAGAAGACGCAGACCACGAATTACCTAGTTGTGCTCATTGAGGCTCTCTTCTTCGAGCTCCGAGTTGGAGAGGAAGAGGGAGAGAGAGAGTGGGAGACTGATCGAGATCGAGAGAGAGATCAAGAGGGAGGGAGAGTGATTAAGGGAGAGAGAGAAGCTGAAACAAGGACCGGTTAGGGCGCCGGCCCTAACCAGTCCTCAACTCTTAAGAGGGGGACGCGGATTAGCTACTGACAAGTTGAGTAGGCTCGCTACTGAAGTGACGTCACCAATATGTGTGGCCCACTATGATGTATGTTTTGTATCCACACCATCCATACATTTTAGGAGGTCATTTTAGTGTATGATACAAAGAATGAGGCAGATCCAAGGCTGGAGTGGACCCCCACCATAGAAAATAATGGAGAGAGTGACGCCCACAGTTTAAACCTTCAGAAGGTCCACCATGATGTTTATTTGAGAACCAACCTGTTCATGTGTTAAAGAAGACATGGAAGAAGGGAAAACGCAAATATTAGCTTGATCGAAAACTTTCATGGCACTTAGAACTTTTTTAATGGTGGGCGTCACTCTCTCCCCACTGTTTTCTGTGGTGGGGTCCACTCGAGCTATGGATTTGATTCATTCTTTGGATTATGCCCTAATATGATCTCTCCAACTGAATGGATGGTGTAGATACAAAACATACATCATGATGGGGCCCACAGAAGTTGGTGACGTAACTTCAGTGGTGAGTCTCACTACTCAACCTGTCTGTATCTAATCTAACGCCATTGAGAGAGGGGCCTGGGTGACGTGATCAAGTTCTGTGGGTCCTATCATGAGGCATGTGTTATATCCAAACCATCCATCCATATGGTGAGCTAGTTGTAAGGCTTGAGACAAAAAATAAGACAAATCTAACTATCAACTGGACCACACGATCAAAAGCATGTGGGGGATTGAACGTCTACCATTGAAACCCTTTTGGGGGTCACAGAAGTTTTAGATCAATATGAAATTTGTTTTATCTCTTCATCCAAGTCTTTGTGACCTTATGAATAGATTGGATGGAAAATAAATGTTATGGTGGGCCCTATGAATTTTTAATGGTATTTGTGGTGTCGCCCATTTAATCTTTGGATATGATTCAATTTTTTTGGATAATTCTCTTAAATGATCTTGAAAAATGGATGAATGGTGTGGGTTGATTCTAAATTTTTGGTAAATCCAAAGCTCAAGTGGACGATGCCACACAAAACAGTGTGGAATAATGATTTCCACTGTTGATACCTTCCTTGGGCCCACAGTAATGTTTATTTGCCATCCAACCTGGTCATAATATAAAAAAAGATATAGATGAAAAGAAAACACAAACATCAGCTTGATCCAAAACTTTTGTGGCCTACAAGAATTTTTCAATGGTAGAGGTTCAATCACACTATTTCCTCTGGTGTGGTTCACTTGAGCTTTAGATATGCTTCCTTTTTGTTCTTTAGACCTCAAATTATCTGTTAACATGGATGAACGGAGTGGATAAAATAAATAAATAATGGACCCCATAGAGTTTAGTCAGTATGCTAAGGGTAATTAGTAACTCACCTAAATAGAGTGGAGAGAGGTTTCCTTAAAATATTCATAATCATATCTTGGGCTTGCCTAAATGTGATTCACATATCCAACCCATTCATTATGTGTGTCCCACTTGGATGAGGGGTCAGACTAAGTTTCAACCGCATCCAAAACTCATGTGGGCCCCACCAAGTGCTTTTATATTTTTTAGGATGTCTTCACATGGTTTTAGATGGTATGGCCCACCTAAGTTTTGTATATGGATGATTTTTGAGATATCTCATAACCTAGAGGGGACACATCAAATGGACAGTGTTGATGTTCGACACACATTATGATGGGACCCACAAAACTTACTAACATTAATTCTCAGGTTCTCACGAGGTCAATAAGTTGGGTCACAATTTTTACCAGAATATTTGGCCCATTTTATATGTTTGGTCCATTCACTCTATTTTACTAATCAATACCCTCAATTTGAATAGTTACTCACCCTGATCAGGCTACATTTTTATTTTTATTTTCACAGATAAATTTCAATTTCCATTTAAAAATAACATTTTTTTCAAAATGTATATTTTTTATGATTAATTTTTCTTTGAAAACTTTTAACAAAATATAATTTTTATTATAAATATTTCAAAAAAAAATTAAAATACAAATTCTGAATTTATTTTTTTTCAAAATCTCAAAAATTTTATTAAATTTTATTTTATTTTTCTCAAAAATTCCAAAATGCCGATTTGTTTTCTTTAAAAGCATCATTTTGTTTTCAACTTTCCAATTTTCTTTTTTAAAATGATATATATATATATATATATATATATATATATATATATATATATATATCAAAATCAATGTTTTTATAATTAACTTTTACTTTTAATTTCAAATTTTTAACATTTTCAATTATTTTTAAAATCACAAAATTTTTCAACTTCTTTATTTTTCGTTTCAAAATGTTTGGTTTTTTGTTAAAGTATCGATTCTTTAATATTGTTTAATTTTAAAATTTTCAATTCCTTTTAACTTCTCCATTTTTTTTGAAACCATTTTTTTCAAACTTCCCAATTTTATTTTATTTTTCAAAATACAAAATCTCATTTTCTTTTTCAAAATATTTTCATTTTTCAACATTTCAAAATTTTCACATTTTTTAAAATATTTTTAATTTTCTTTTTCAGGATATTATTTTTTTCTAGAAATCAAATTCTTTTTTTTTCAAAATTATCAACTTTATTCAATATTCTTTTTTTTTCCCCACAAAATAGATTTTTTATTAAATCAGGATTTTTATTTTTTCAAAATCTCATTTTTTCTCAAACATTGTAAAAAATTTTGAACTTCTCAATATTCTTTTTCATGTCATATTACAAATCATTTAAATATTAGTTTTAAAATTTTAAAAATAATAATTTCCACTCATTTGATATAAACACACACACACACACACACACACACACACACACACACACACACATATATTTGCATTCAATCAATTGTTAAAAAATAATATTAAATGCAAATATGTACAATTAGACCACTGGAATCTATTAAAAAACAATTCTTAGACTAGGAAAAAATATAATTTTCTACCATATTCTTAAAAAAATGAAAAAAATAAATGTTGAAGGCAAAAGTCGTTTTATGACAGACCATGATCCATCACAAAAGAAACTAAAAAACGTTGTGAATTGCTATTTTTGGCGGGAATTTGTTACTGATCGTATTCCGTTGCAAAATGAACATTTGAGACGGATTTAGTCCGTCGCTATTTTATGAGGGACCAAAATCCATCGTAAATTAGATTTTAGCGACGGATTTTGGTCCATCGTAAAATTCCATTATGTTTGGATGACATATTTTCTAGAAAGATGGGATTGGCAACGGACTTTTTCTCTTAGCGATAGATTAAATCCATCATTAAACCAAGTGACGTCTGTCGGGAAAATGCATCGCAAATTCACGATTTAGGCGTAGTGCTTTCACTATGAAATAGGTTTTCCAAGGTTCACCTAAAACTTTCACAATTGTGTTTTCAAAGGGCTACCACAATTAAAAACCCTACTCACTGAGATTTTCTATCTTAGTCAAAACCAAAAATGAAAGATTTTTTAGTAATCTTACAAACCAAATGCAGAAAATTGAGATGTGCTTATCTAAATATTCTTCTTCTAATGAAGCCCAATAGAACTAATTCGATGTAGATGTTCAATATCCAAATTCACATATGAAAGGGTTCTTAGATCTAAATGATTTTTTTGATTAAATTTACTTGGGCTAGCTTGATTTGATTTTGATCTCAAAAAGGGTAAAATCAATATTCCCTATTCAAAAGAAATAGAATTGAATAGAAATCACAAAATTATATGCAAAAAAGTTATTAAAAGAATCTTAAATACTAACCAATTAGCTTCTTAAATGTGAGGACAAGTTTTCTCAGAGTTGTGACTTGAATATCTTGGAATGAATTGAAAAACTCTGAAAATCGTCCTCAATTTATAGGAAAAAATACTGTTTGCTCGACTGGCCTAGTAGTCAGTTCAATTGGTCGAAGGACCAATAATATTTCAAAAATTCTGGTGTGATAAGATGAGATCGCTACTCGATTGGTCGAGTGGCTTGCTAGACTAGTCGAGTGACCTGCTTGACTGGTCAAGCCCTGCACTCGACTGGTCGAGTGGGACTTAGAAATGTTTCTAGACTTTGAGTCGAGCCTGCATGACCGGTCGAGCATTGTTCACTCGACTGGTCGAACAATCTCTAGGACTGGTCGAGGGTCCAACAGAAATTCTGAAAATTCACAAGAAACCTTAGACTAGTTGAGAAAATTCTTAGACTGGTCGAGCCAATACTTGGACTAGTCGAACCATAACTAGGACTAGTCGAAAAATGATATATAAAATTATCAGATAACCTATAATATAAATGCAAATTGTATTACCTATCCTAAGTTCAGCCTAGGGTCAAACAAACCTTATTTGTGAGATGGAATCATCACATATCATTCTCTTGATGTAGTTGAAGCTTGAAGACTTGATCTAGTATTTGAACTTCTTTGATGTTGTTCTTGAGTCTCTTGATCTTGTATTTGAACTTCTTGATCTTATACTTGAAATTCTTGAACTTGAATTTGAACTTCTTGATCTTACAGTAACAGTTACATAAGATACAGATTCCAAGAGGTTTTGGCACTATAAAATTTGACAAACTTAGGAGCTAGATAAGATAGCATTTACAATCTCCCCATTTCTTAAATTCGTGACAAAACCAAATAAATTATACATAATAAGCACAGTAAAGAACCATGCATCATACATGCACAATAAAGAATCATGCACCATACATGCACAATAAAGAATCATGCACTAGTTAAAAACTGGTAAGAAAAAATCATCAAAACAATACTCCCCCTTAATACATTACTCCCCCTTAAGAAATTTGTACCTAACCACTTCTCCACATCTTAACATCCACTCCACAGAATCCAATATCATTATTAAATTCGTGACATACCAACACAATTAATGATGAATGTATGTTGAGTATTAGTGCATAAAACATGGAATAGATTAAGCCAAAACACGATATGATTCAGGGACAAGTGAATAAAGCAAGCGGAAGACTTATAGTAAAAGTGTACAAGTGTAAATCCTGAATTACATATACAACCAGATCGTGTAAAAGTGTTATTCAACAAAATTATAAGTATTAAATTACATCATTTCAGTCCCCAAAAATATCCCAGAAATCCCGCATCCGACCGAGGCTCGCTAGAACCCGTCAGTGCATATAGGAGAAGGCGGCCTCGTCGTCATCCAGCTCCCGCTCTGCCTCGACGTCGCATCCATATCTGCAACATCGGGGCCTAAGACAGTCTGGTGGGTGTGTAACACCGCCCAAACGTGGGAGTGAGTGATCAACTCGGTGGAACAATAAGGCACTAAGGTTAACATGTTATCGATTCAATCAAACAGGTAATGATAAAGCGGGATAAGTAATTAAATCCTAAGTACTCTTGTTAATGCAAGGATGAATGCAATATGATGCGTGCCCTCACGTGTACACCCTCAACGTCTTCATCTTACGTTACGCATGACATCGCCTCAAAGTGCGCCACATCTACAAAGTACATGCAAATGCGGTGCATGGATATGATTACCAAGTTGTTATTAGTCCATTTCACACAACAGGATTGGGAAGCTAAGATAACTTCCTCATGTCACTATCCAAACAATGATCCATACTAGGGTCGTTAATCCTAGACATCTCATACGATTTTATATTTGAGGTCGTAGCAAATGGCTCGTCACCAATCAATGTACGCCTTTCATGCCTTTACTACCACAGATCGGCTCGTCACCTCCTTGCGGTATCCAGGTATGCTCAAGGTCACTACAAAGGGCTCGTCACCAATCAATGTAGGCCGACAGCACGAATATAGTGTCCCATACCACTATAATCGGCTCACGAGTTAAGTTGCTCACTGGTCACTACGGGGAGGCTCGTCACCCCAGCGTAGGCCGACAGCTCGACCACGGTGTCCCATACCACCATGTCCGGCTCATGAGTCTTAGCGGATCAGGTATCATGGTTATTAGGATTTCACTGGTAAGTTCGGTACCCTAGATTCAAGCAGTGGCGTCCATACATGGTTAACATACATCAGACAATCGGGTTATTTGACGAACTCGACTAGCACGAGCGCACGTTGAATTGAACGACATAGAGTGTGCAAACACTCCGCGTGGCCAAACCACTGCCGACAACTCTAATACGGCTCGGGTTCGTCTAAAACGTCCTACGTGGCGAAAGCAATCTCAACAACGATTCATAGGGTCAATTACCGATTTCCTGGACTAAGGCATAGTCCCAAACACTTTACACTACTACAGATATTCATATGGAACGTAAGACAGTAATGGAACAACAACTCGAATCATGGTACACCAGCACTTGAAGAATATCAACTTAACATAAATGTAAGCATAGGAGATGCTTGAATTTAAATAACTTGGAATGTAACTGCATAAAGGAAATCATGCGCATCAATAGGAGTATTGAGAATCACTTCTCAACGCCCGCATTTAGTGTAATCAGTTACACTTTAGATCATTCATGCATTTCTACAAACACTTAGCATACGTGGAACAACATACATGACGCATGTTGAAATACATGCACTTAGACAATTCCTTTTATCAAGGAGTTGTCATACATGTACCTAGCATACATACATGACAATTAATCATGGCAAACATATGTGCATAATATATACGTATACGGTACTTTATAAATACACCTAGAATACACAAATCTCAAGATAGCACATGCATATCAGGAAAGCAATGTAAACACAACATTTGACATGTGAAATCTCATCCATAACAAGAATAAATCACTAACTGGGATTGAAAGCCTTGAAAACTATAACCTATACACTTAAAGTCCGCACCTTAAGCGAAGAAAGAACCGCCGAGCTGATTTAGACGAGTTGTCTTCGTCAACGGCGCTAGAATACCCTAAAATAAGGATAGAAATGAGATACAATAACACCAAGTCTAGTCTAAGCTCTAACACAGGTTAGGGTTAGGTTAACTTACCCCAAAGGAACTCAGAACCGTCAAAGGAACGATTCAAAGTGAAGGTTCAAAGGTGAAGAAGAACAAGGAAGAATCAAGATGAATCACCAACAAATCTCTCTCACTAACTCTCTCTTTTCCACTCTCTTTCCAAGCTAGGGTTAGAGAAAATTCGTATGGAAATGAGAGCTAGGGTTTAAGGACTATATATAGGCCTTAAAATGATGGAAATAACCCTATGGTCAAGGTATACTTAGGTTATAACCAAAGCACGCCTTTCTCGATCTAACAAAGCACTTCGGTGGGCCTATAACCACGAAAGGTCGAACTTAAGCTCATTGACCATGGATCTAGGTTAGGCTGAATTTTCGTACCGACCGGCTCTTCGGATCACCGTGGCGGACCACACTCAAATCAACGGTCACGGAAACTCGATCAGTCCACAAGCACTAGGATATGCCCGGGCCAACTATCCTGATCGGAGGGTGAAATTGGGTCCAGAATCCAACGGTCGAATGCTTAAAATCGTCGCGCATGCGACACGACTCAATTTCAATAAAAGCTTAATAAATTCCAACCGTTCTCACACTCTTCACTCCGAGCTCAATCAAATCGACCCAACATCCGATCGACTTGATTTTCGAGGTGAAGATCAAGCCCAACTCGGTGACCCCAACGGCTAAGATCATCGCCATCGGACTTTCGACGCGTGGTCGGATCCGATCCAGATCTTCTAAAAATTCCCGAACAACTGGATTTAGCGATGGATCCCATATTCCGAGTAACGTAGCGCTCACTAATCTACACGTTTAGAGCCATGCAGATACAATTTAAAGTGATTGATGCGAATTTCACAAGCAATCGAGTAAAGAACTAATTACCCCAAAACAACTACTTAAGGAAAGATAAGCACAAAAATTCCAAGGTCGTAACAATCTACCCACCAAAAAGAAAATTTCGTCCTCGAAATTCATACCTTCATATAATCCTCGAGGATCAGAGGGTAGGTCTTCCTGACCTCAGCTTCAGATTCCCAAGTAGCCTCTTCCACACCATGATGCGTCCATAGCACCTTCACAAGAGGGATAACCTTGCTACGCAATACCTGCTCCTTCCTGTCGAGAATACGCGTCGGTCGCAGTACATAAGTGGCATCCTCACTTAACTGCACTTGCTCCCAACTGATAATATGCGAAGGATCAGGAACGTACTTCTTCAACATAGAAACATGAAATACGTTATGCACGCCCGCAAGAGGTGTGGGCAAAGTAAGGCGGTACGCTACCGCTCCCACTCGATCCAGAACTTGAAATGGACCAATAAATCTCGGCGTCAGCTTCCCCTTCTTACCGAACCGCAGAACTCCCTTCATAGGAGAGACCTTCAGAAAAATATGGTCTCCCACTACAAACTCAAGCGGTCAACGCCTCGTATCCGCATAACTCTTCTGCTTACTGTGCTGTCAAAAGTCGACGTCGAATGATGTCAACCTTCTCTGAAGTCACTGCACCAATTCGGGCCAAGCAAACTACGCTCACCAATTTACGCCCAACAATGTGGTGCTCTGCACGGCGACCATACAACGCCTCGTAGGGAGCCATGCCGATACTACTGGAAACTATTATTATACGCGAACTCTGCATCCTGAAGACACATCCCAACTGTCTTTGAAATCCAAAACACAAGCTCGCAACATATCCTCCAGGACTTGATTCACGCGCTCCGTCTGCCCATCTGCTTGCGGATGAAACGCGGTGCTGAACTTCAGTTTCACACCCATTGCTTCTGGATACGAGTCGAAGATAGATGTAAAACGCGTGTCTCTATCAGACACAATCTCCAGGGGAACTCCATGCAGACGCACTATCTCCTTGATATACAACCTAGCCAACTCGTCTGCAGAGTAAGTGACTCCGATCGGTAAGAAATGCGCCGACTTCGTTAATCGATCGACGATCACCCAAATAGAGTTAAATCCCTTTCTGGTCCTCGACCCAGAAATAAAATCCATAGAGATGAAATCCCACTTCCATTCGGCTATGGGCATGGGCTGCAACAACCCAGAGAGGTCGGCGATGCTCTGCCTTGACCTGGCACGTGAGACAACGAGAAACAAATTCAGCAATCTGGACCTTCATATTGTCCCACCAATAAGACCTCTTCATATCTGATACATCTTCGTGCTACTGGATGCATCGCAAGCTTAGAACTATGGGCTAACTCGAGAACCTCACGTCTCAAGTCAGGGATGTCGGGAACACATAACCGCCACGAAAACGTAGGCCCCCATCGAACTAACACTCCGGTCGGAGCTCTCACTGTACCAACCCGCCGCCTCATCTTCACCAAAAGCTCATCATTTGCCCGAGCTGCAACGATCCTCTCGTCGATAAGGGCCGTACACGAATGTGTGCGATAACCTCATACGGCTCAACCACCGTAAGCTTCGCTCAAAATCGCGCACGAACTCCAACATCTCCCACTCTGCTATCATCGGCGTAGCCGCAAACTCCAAAGCCTTCTTGCGACTCAGCGCATCCGCCACAAGGTTCGCCTTACCGGGATGGTAAGAAACATCGAACTTAAAGTCCTTCAATGTTTCCATCCATCTGCGCCTCATATTCAAATCACGCTGCGTGAAAATATACTTAAGGCTCTTGTGGTCGCAAAAGAGCTCGAACTCCTCGCCATCGAGGTAATGTCTCCAAAGCTTTAATGCGAAGATGACATGTGTTATTCCAAGTCGTGCGTAGGGTAATTCTCTTCGTGTTTCCTTAAGCGACGCGAAGCATAAGCAATCACCTGTCCTTCTTTGCATAAGGACACAACCCGGACCAACGCGAGAGGCGTCGGTATATATAATATACTTAACCCCTTGCTCGCAATACTAGCACAGGGGCGGACGTCAACTTGTCCTTGACTCCCGAAAAGCTAACTCCGCTTTGCTCACTCCAAGCAAACTTCAAATCCTTCCGTGTCACCGCGACAACGGTCCGGCAATCTTCGAGAAGTCTGAATAAAGCGTCGATAATAGCTGCAAGGCCAAGAAAGCTCCTCACCTCGGTAACCGAACCGAGTCCTGCACTGCACCTACCTTGGCAAGGTCGACGGCTATCCCGTCCTTGGACACCACATGTCCCAGAACTTGACTTCCTCTTTCCGGAAATCACACTTCTTGAACTGTGCGAAAAGCTAATGCTCCCTAAGAGTACCCAAAACCGCTCTTAAGTGCTCCTCGTGCTCTGCCCGGCTCACCGAATAAATCAAAATGTCATCAATAAAGACAATGACGAATCGAAGCAGAATGGGAAACACCCTGTTCATCGATCCATGAACACGGCCGGTGCGTTCGTCAGGAACGAACGACATCACAAGGAACTCATAATGACCGGCCGGTCCTAAAAGCGGTCTTACGCACGTCTCCATCCGTGACGCGCAATCGATGATACCCGATCGCAGATCAACCTTCGAGAAGTACCGTGCCCCCTTTAACGATCAAACAGATCATCAATCCTGGGCAAGGGTACTTATTCTTCACGATTACCAGAAGTTCAACTGCGATAATCAATACACAATCGCAAGGAACCATCCTTCTTCTTCACAAACAAAACAGGTGCTCCCCAAGGAGACACACTAGGCCGAATAAAACCCAATTCTAGCAAACCATCTATCTGCTTCCTCAACTCCTCCATTTCACTCGGAGGCATACGATAGGTGGGTAAAGAAATGGGCGCCGCACCAGGCATAAGATCGATAGCAAAATCAATCTCACGCTGAGGAGGTAATTCAGGAATCGACTCAAACACATCTTCAAACTCCTGAACTACCGGCGTACTAACTAACGCCGATTCGGCCGAACTCTCCAATAGAGAAGAATAAAAATCAATACGAAGAGGGTAACTGACCTGAACTGGAAAAGTAACAATCTCGCCCTCAGGTCCATGGATCGTCACTGATCTCGCTTCACAATCAATCTCAGCTCGCATCCTCGTGAGCCAATCCATACCCATAATAACATCGTAGTGATAAAGCGGAGCGACTAGCAAATCAACACGGATCGATCCACTTCCCAGATCGACCAAACAATCCATACAACGCTTGCCCAAAGCAGAGGACATCCCCGTAGCGGTAGTAAGCGTCACTCCGCATAGGAACAGATCTCAAACCCAAATGCCTAACGTCGCATAAGAAATAAGAGAAGTAGTGGACCATGTATCCACTAGCACAGAAATGGGAATACCTTCAATTTGCGCTATCACCTCAAAGGACCTCGGCACCAAGTCAGACATAGCCTCTGCTGAAAGCGCATGAACACGAGCCTGCTGGCGACGATTCGGCGGAGGAACCATGGGCCGATGAGGTGGCCTGAAACCAGGACAGTCTGAAGGATGGATGAGCTGGCGCCGATCGAAGAGGAGGAGGAGAAATAACCGGAGGCATCGGACGCTAACCCTCTGCGGTGGAGTAAAACCACTGCTCGCATACGGGAGAAGCGAACGGTCCAAGTGCCCCACCTTCCCACAATAAGAACATCTCAGATCAGCTCTCATCTGCCGAGCGGGCGGCCGAACGCCTAGGAGGAGAATCAACTCGCGGCCTCTTGCCAAGGAAAGGTGCACCACTGGAAATCCGATCGCGGCCTAGGAGGCATCGGTGCTCACATGCGGGACGCTCTATCTCCGTCTGCTCTGCTCGCAAGGACATGCTCACTAGCTCCGCATATGAAGAAATGCTGGCACAACAAATCTTCGATCGGATATCGGGTCGCAGGCCCTCGGAAAAATGCCGCATCCTCATCGGTTGATCGCCCAGATCAAAGGAACATACCGCCCCAACTCAGTAACCGGTTCTCATCCGTCACCAACAACCCTCCTGGCGGAGGCGAAGGAACTCACTCTCCTTCTCGTGTCGATAAATCAGGAAATACTTCTCGTGGAAGCGCGCCTCAAACGCTGCCACGACCACACGAAGTCCTCCTCGGCAAGCACACTGTCCCACCACAAACCGGCCTCCTTCTCAAACATGAAGGTGGCAAGCTCAACCTGCTCGACCTCAGAGCAGTGCAACGGCCTCGGCATCTTAGAGATGCGGTCAATCCAATACTCGGCCTCCTCGGGTCTATGAGAACCCGCAAAAGTAGGAGGTCGCAAGCGCTGAAATCGCTCGAATGTGCCGCTGACACTGGCACTGGCACTCCCGGATGGAGGCATAGGTGAAACAGTTGGAGTCTCCCCTACGAGCAAAGATGCCAGCCATGGAGGAGAGGAACTGCTGCTGCTGCTGCTGCTGCTGGCTTCCGCATCAACAACATCATCTGCTCAAACCTATCAACAGTGGAGCCGAAGAAGGTGCATGGCTCGGCTCAGAACCGAGGGTGTGATGGAGGAGCCATAGGTGTCGACCCAACACCGACGCAAGATGGACCTTGTGGATCTGACCGGCTATCGCTCAAGGGAGGAACCCCAACAAGCGACTCAACGGAGAGACGGGCCCAAGTCTTCGAACCCTTAGGAGGCATCCCTACATTAAATCAAAGGATGCAACCTGTCGATTCTAAGTCACATAATCAATCCACACAACAACAACAAAGCACAACACCAAAAAAAACAACAACCATTCCATTAAACAAAAACGTCGCAATACAAGTAGTGCAGCAATACATGAATCACGACTAGGAAAGCATGAAAACAACAACATCTAACACTTCAAACAACCACAACAACTACAACCACTAACAGCTACCACACTACAACAACTCCAACTACAAGCCAACAACGGCTACACACAGAAAGAAAAACACAACAAAGCAAAGACGGCCACGACGATGCTACTCGTCGGAATCAGGAGATGGAGGCGGAGCACCCTTATCCTGCAAGCAACACAGGATAGATTTCAAAGTCCGAGACATCTTCTTAAACTTATGCTTAACAAAGCCTCGAAGATCAACCATCTCCTGGCGTAAAGCAGCTTGCCCTTCTTCAAGCCGTGTAAGACGGGCATCTCTGGCAATCTGCTCTGCGCCCTGCTCTGGCACCACAGGAGGAGAGCTATCACTCGAATCCTGTGCCTCAATCTCTTCCTCGCCTTGCTCTGCTTCTTCCCCAGACTCCGCACCGCCTTCAGCATAACTCTCATCATCACCACTCTCAGACCCGGCCTCACCCTCTGAGGCAAGCCGACCAGAACCAACCTCCATCAGCTTAAGGGTCCTCAAGTTGATATGGCGAACAGGGACCGGCTTCTCAGCTCCAAGCCTATAGCCGAACTCATGTGCGATCTTGCAAATAAGGCGGCCAAAGGGAAGAGACTCGGTCCGTCTACTCGAACGAGCGATGAGAATAATCTGACGCAGGACGTACGTCGGCACACACAACTTCGCATCCTGCCCCACCTGATATAGAAAATCTACCATCAGGCGCGTACACTCGCTGCGGTTGCTCCACCTTGGATATACATTGAACGTAAAGATGTGGTGAAGCAAACGGAAGTCGTCCGTCATGAAAGAAGCCAGAAGACTCCTATTCGGCTGCCATTCAACCAGACGACCACACAAGAATCGGGTGCGATGATCCTTCTCGCGCACACTGTCCACATTCTTCTCGCTGGCATGCACTTCCCCAAGTGGCACCTTCAAGAGTCGGGATATCAAAGCAACATTGACAATTCCAACTCGACCGCTACCACAGGAAATCTTGAACTGCAGAGGATCCAGCGAAGGCTCCAGAATGTTGGCATAGAAGGCCCGAACAGTGCTAGCATTCGCGCGATACTCGCCTTCGAACAAGGGACCCCAACCAGCCCCTTCTAGGCGCTCCAACAAGAAGAACTTACCAAAGAGCCGCGGATCAACATGAGCCTCAAAAAGGACTCTACGCCCCTCATAGACTCCATGCGACAATTCCGCCAACAAGGTCCTACTGACAGGAGCTCGAGGATCGAGGTCCCGCTTCGTCTGGAACTCGCGCGTGGCGGACGTGCTAGCGGCGGCACCTCTCGGCATCCGTGCACGGGTTGGGCTGCTCGGCCCGGCTTCATCCACGGGCGCTCTCTTCTTCCTCATCAAGGAAAGAAGGGAAGAAATGAAAAAGATGGCCGTCACAATCTCAAAGAGGGCCATGAGAAATGAGAGAAAGAGAGAAATAGGAAGATGGTGAAGCTTCCACACAATTATTAGCCAAATAGGGAATGAAAGGGCTCAAATGAGAAGGGAAAAAGAAGAAATCAGTAATGGAATGGAAGATTTGAGAATGGGGTGATGGGTTTGCACGAAAATGGGAGGAAGATGAAGATTTGGGAGAGATTTGAGAGAGTTTGGAGAGGTTTTGGAAGAAAAGGAAAGCTTGGGGGTGGGTTTTGTGAAGGAAATAGGTAAAAGGAAGGGTTTTAAAATGAAAACCGTGGAGGGGTGGGCCACACAAGCCCCATGAACGATCGGCCCGCGTCGGCTCGGCCCGGCGACCGGCAATGGCATCGCCGGTCTCTGGACATATCGGCGATGCCTCGCCGATTTGGCGAGGCCCTCCTGGTCCCCCTTGGTCCAAAACATGTGGTTCCCCCCCTGGGCCCCACTGGAAATGCCCCAAATGGCCCCTTGCGTAGTTGGAGGCCTATCGGGTCATTCTGACAGGAATCTGGTTCAAACAGCGATTTCTGGAAAGTTTAAGATGAAAAAAAAGGAAGATTGACCGTCTACACTCATTAATAGAGGGTCTAGGAAAGGTTTCGGGTCGCTGTGTGTGATCAGGTAGGAGTATAGACTCGATCTCGGCAAAGGTTTTCAAGAAACTTTCACCGATAGAAACTACGGAGCACAAACACAAAGCGATGATAGACCCGGACCCAAATACACTATAGTGGCGACAACGTGCGGTGTGTGACCATAACCTATGTCCGGTTTAATCCAGATCATGCTCGATACCAACTTGTAACGCCCGAAATTCGGGGTCAAGCATAACTCGACTCCCGAGTTCCAAAACATCACTTATGCAACATATTTAATGATGAATGTATGTTGATATTAGTGCATAAAACATGGAATAGATTAAGCCAAAACACGAGATATGATTCAGGGACAAGTGAATAAAGCAAGCGGAAGACTTATAGTAAAAGTGTACAAGTGTAAATCCTTGAATTACATATACAACCAGATCGTGTAAAAGTGTTATTCAACAAAATTATAAGTATCAAATTACATCATTTCAGTCCCCAAAAATATCCCGGGAATCCCGCGCATCGACCGAGGCTCGCTAGAACCCGTCTGAGTGCATATAGGAGAAGGCGGCCTCGTCGTCATCCAGCTCCCGCTCTGCCTCGGACGTCGCATCCATATCTGCAACATCGGGGCCTAAGACAGTCTGGTGGGTGTGTAACACCGTCCCGAAACGTGGGAGTGAGTGATCAACTCGGTGGAACAATAAAGCACCGGTTAACATGTTATCAGTTCAATCAAACAGTAATGATAAAGCAGGATAAGTAATTAAATCCTAAGTACTCTTGTTAATGTAAGTATGAATGCAATATGATGCGTGCCCTCACGCGCACACCCTCAGTGTCTTCATCTTACGTTACGCATGACATCGCCTCAAAGTGCGCCACATCTATAAAGCACATGCAAATGCGGTGCATGGATATGATTACCAAGTTGTTATTAGTCCATTTCACACAACAGGATTGGGAAGCTAAGAAACCTTCCTCATGTCACTATCCAAACAATGATCCATACTAGGGTCGTCAATCCTAGACATCTCATACGATTTTATATTTGAGGTTGTAGCAAAGGGCTCGTCACCAATCAATGCACGCCTTTCATGCCCTTACTACCACAGATCGGCTCGTCACCTCCTTGCGGTATCCAGGTATGCTCGAGGTCACTACAAAGGGCTCGTCACCAATCAATGTAGGCCGACAGCACGAATATAGTGTCCCATACCACCATAATCGGCTCACGAGTTTAGTTGCTCACTGGTCACTACGGGGAGGCTCGTCACCCCAGCGTAGGCCGACAGCTCGACCACGGTGTCCCATACCACCATGTCCGGCTCATGAGTCTTAGCGGATCAGGTACCATGGTTATTAGGATTTCACTGGTAAGTTCGGTACCCTAGATTCAAGCAGTAGCGTCCATACATGGTTAACATACATCGGACAATCGGGTTATTTGACGAACTCGACTAGCACGAGCGCACGTTGAATTGAACGACATAGAGTGCGCAAACACTCCGCGTGGCCAAACCACTGCCGACAACTCTAATACGGCTCGGGTTCGTCTAATACGTCCTACGTGGCGACAGCAATCTCAACCACGCATACAGGGTCAACTACCGATTTCCTGGACTAAGGCATAGTCCCAAACACTTTACACTACTACAGATATTCATATGGAACGTAAGACAGTAATGGAACAACAACTCGAATCATGGTACACCACTTGAAGAATATCAACTTAATATAAATGTAAGTATAGGAGATGCTTGAATTTAAATAACTTGGAATGTAACTGCATAAAGGAAATCATGCGCATCAATAGGAGTATTGAGAATCACTTCTCAACGCCCGCATTTAGTGTAATCAGTTACACTTTAGATCATTCATGCATTTCTACAAACACTTAGCATACGTGGAACAACATACATGACGCATGTTGAAATACATGCACTTAGACAATTCCTTTTATCAAGGAGTTGTCATACATGTACCTAGCATACATACATGACAATTAATCATGGCAAACATATGTGCATAATATATACGTATACGGTACTTTATAAATACACCTAGAATACACAAATCTCAAGATAGCACATGCATATCAGGAAAGCAATGTAAACACAACATTTGACATGTGAAATCTCATCCATAACAAGAATAAATCACTAACTGGGATTGAAAGCCTTGAAAACTATAACCTATACACTTAAAGTCCGCACCTTAAGCGAAGAAAGAACCGCCGAGCTGATTTAGACGAGTTGTCTTCGTCAACGGCGCTAGAATACCCTAAAATAAGGATAGAAATGAGATACAACAACACCAAGTCTAGTCTAAGCTCTAACACAGGTTAGGGTTAGGTTAACTTACCCCAAAGGAACTCAGAACCGTCAGAAGAACGATTCAAAGTGAAGGTTCAAAGGTGAAGAAGAACAAGGAAGAATCAAGATGAATCACCAACAAATCTCTCTCACTAACTCTCTCTTTTCCACTCTCTTTCCAAGCTAGGGTTAGAGAAAATTCGTATGGAAATGAGAGCTAGGGTTTAAGGACTATATATAGGCCTTAAAATGATGGAAATAACCCCAGGGTCAAGGTATACTTAGGTTATAACCAAAGCATGCCTTTCTCGATCCAACGAAGCACTTCGGTGGGCCTCTAACCACGAAAGGTCGGACTTAAGCTCATTGACCATGGATCTAGGTCAGGTGAGTTTTCGTACCGACCGGCTCTTGAGACAGTAGTGGCGGACCACACTCAAATCAACGATCACGGAAACTCGATCGGGTCCACAAGCACTAGGATATGCATGGGCCACTATCCTGATCGGAGGGTGAAATTGGGTCAGAATCCAACGGTCGGAATGCTTAAAATCGTCGCGCAAGCGGCACGACTCAATTTCAATAAAAGCTTAATAAATTCCAACCGTTCTCACACTCTTCACTTCGAGCTCAATCAAATCGACCCGAACATCGGATCGACTTGATTTTCGAGGTGAAGATCAAGCCCAACTTGGTAAATGCCTAAGATCATCGCTATCGGACTTTCGACGCGCGGTCGGTCCGATCGAGATCTTCCAAAAATTCCCCAACAACTGGATTTTGCGATGGATCCCAGATCAGAGTAACGTAGTGCTCACTAATCTACACGTTTAGAGCCATGCGGATACAATTTAAAGTGATTGATGCGAATTTCACAAGCAATTCGAGTAAAGCACTAATTATCCCAAAACAACTACTTAAGGAAAGATAAGCACAAAAATTCCAAGGTCGTTACAATCTACCCCCCTTAAAGAAAATTTCGTCCTCAAATTCGTGACATACCAACACAAATTCTCCCCCTTTTTGTCACAATATGACAAAGGAAAGAACCTATAAATGGTGATGGAAATAATAAGAGCAATGAGTAATGATAGTAAGAAGTAAGTTCAAGATAACATAAATATTGTCAAGATAACCATTCAAACATGTCCAAGCATATAGAGTTAAGAGAAATCCAAGTATAAAAGTTATTACAAATCAGAGATTCAATACTAATCTGAACCAAAGGAAGGAGCAGGTATAGAAGGATCTATTTGATGTAGTCCTATATTAATGTGCCTAAGATATTTGCACATGCATTTAAATTGAGTTTCTTGGGACACATGCATACCCTATACCTTTTCCTCAAGGGAATGCAAACATTCATCAAAATCAGATAGCTGAAAATCAAGATCAGCTGCAAAGTCTGATTCAATCTCATCAAATATGTCATCCATATTGACATCATCTGGAGGCAAAGCATCCTCCTCTTCAATTGCTTCAGCTGCTCCTCCAGCACCTACATCAACTTGCCCTGGAGCCAACCTCAAATTCATCTTATTTATGTTCGAATTGTTAAATAGTAGATGGTTAGTAGGAGCTTCTCCAACAGGCATAGCCACAAGACTATGGGTGGCTAAGACAGTCATAAGATAGGTAAATGGTATGTCACTATGACCTGAATGGAGACAGAATTGAATCATGATGTAATAGATAAGTGATGGAAGACACACAGAGACACCAGTAACAATAGAGTGAAGAATGCAGAACATGAAAGTAGTGAGCTCAGTTTTATTACCAGATCTAGGATAGACATTAGAAATGAATATATGATGGAGAACCATGTATCTGGGTAACATAAACTTGGAAGCGAGGGCATTCCCAGAACTCCATTCTGCATTCATGTTGCATAGAACTTTAATGAGCAATCTTTTCTCAGATTTAGACGGTTTTGCTACAAGAGTATTAATGGGAATACCGTCATCATTAACTAGAAGGTCCATTAATCTAGAAATTAAGTGACGGTACACATCAATTGGACCTTCTCTAGTTGTAATTGTAAACGTAAGATTCTCAGAAGAGAAGTCAGTTATGCAAGCATACATGGCCTGCGCAATGGAACGGTATGCCGGACCACCCCAATTTAAAATGTTATCCCATCCTACAAATTGAAGGAGAGGAACAATGCCAAAAGGTGTCAAATAATTAGTGTTAACTGTCCGTTCAACTATCACGTTGCGTAAGTGAATATCCCACACATACTCGGGATCTTCTTCGGGTGACCGAAGATGGCACACCGTGATAGGAGTGGAATGAGAAGAAGAGGGACAATGAGATCCTTTCTTCTTATTTCTACTCTCCATTAGCTCGAGAAAATTCGACTCGAAGTCCAGCAATAACAACTTTTCAAATTTTTAGATCTTCGACCAGTTGAAGACCAAATTTGACTAGTCGAACAGAGCTCTTTATGTAATACCTAGTCCATTTCGTACCAGTTTCTATGCATATATGCACGATGATCGACACCCTTAGCTAGACCTAGATTAGCCGTTCATAGTACACACCCAACTGATCAGAACCCCAAGACCTCGAAACCTATCTTATATTGACCGCCCCGTCGCCGTGATCATGGAGCCACCACCCGTGCGTCGGTATGATACTCCGTTAGTGAGATACACCGTGAAGAATAATAAGTGTATCATGTGTGCATGACACCATGTATTTCATTCCACACATGTGCACAACACATGTCATGCACACATGTATATGCCACACATGGGTGAGAGAATCTCTACCCATGTGTGTGATGTCACATACCCATACCTCTTCTCTCTCATGTGCATGAAAAGTCAACCTTTCTTCATGCCATATACTATGCATGACATCACCACACCATGCCATCCCATGCTCCTTTAATCTACCATTAATTACAAAGTATGAATTAAGTACCATAATCCTAGCCTAAGCTAATATTAATCACAGTAGCTTAACTTAACCAAAATTTTATCCATTTCTTTATAAATACCCCTCCATCCCTTAGCATTTCACCATTTTTTTCCATATGAAAGAGAGAGAGAGAGAGAGAGAGAGAGAGAGAGAGAGAGAGAGAGAGGAGTGATCTTGGTGGGCCATCAACTCCATCAATCCCATCCCTTCCATCCATCTCAACCATCAATTCCATCTCAACTACCCATCTAATTCATCAAGGTGAGTACACCCACCCTACTCATTCTTATTTTGTTTTTGTTGTGTTTTTATATGGTGGAGATGATGTTGATCATAATGATGTGATTAATGGTGATGATAATTGCAATAAATGTTAGGAATGGTGTGGATGATGAAAATAGTATGATTGATGGTAAAGAAAATTGTAATAATGATGATGATGTTATTGATGGTGTGGATGGATAAGAGAAAACATATAAAAAAAATAAAATAAAATTATTATAGAGTTCATGTGGGATCCATTAATAGTGGGCCTCACAAAAATGTTTGTATGACATTCAAATCATCCAAGTGTGGCCCATTAGGCTGGCCACACACTCTCACACACACACACAACCCCATACACACATGTGCACAAAAAAATAAAAATAAAAAAATATAAATAAATAAATGAATTTAATATATATATATATATAGAGAGAGAGAGAGAGGGAGTGAGACGCTACTGCCAGCATCCAGCGGACGCTGCAGCAAGCAGGTGTGGGTCCACAGCAGGCCCCACCCATGATGTATGTATTAAATCCACGTCGTCCATTTAATTTTTCAGATCATTTTAGGTGTTGAGCCAAAAAATGAAGTCAATCTAATTCTCTGGTAGGCCACACGATCAAAAATCATGTAAAGACATGCTAAAACATATAAAAGTACTTACTGGGGCCAATTGAAAGTTTTATGCATCTGAAACTTGGACTGAACCCTCCACCATATAGGACACACACAACAGATGGACTGGATCGTCCTATTGTGGGCCCCAAATATTAAAAAAAAAAAAAAAAAACAGGGCTGACGCTGGAAGGAGGTGGGCTCCACCACAAGCCCCACCATGAGGTATGTCGAACATCAGCCCCATGCATTTGATGGGTCCTGTTTAAAAACGGGTCACCTCCAAAATTCAGCCGTACACGGAACTCAGGCGGCCCACACCATAAAAAAATAATAATAATAATAATAATCATCACAAAAAAAAAGATTTGGAAATCTGATCATGAGGTATGTGTTATATCCAAACCGTCCATCCATTTGGCGAGTTTGCCTTATGGCTTGAGAAGAAAAAAATAAGATAGATCTAACTATCAAGTGGGCCACACTACAAAAGTAGCGGGGATTAAATGTATACCATTGGAACCCTTTTTGGGTCAGAAATTTTGGAGCAGTATGAAATTTGTTTTTCCCCTTAATTCAAGTCTTTGTGACCTTATGAACAGATTGGATGGAAAATAAATGGTATGGTGGGCCCTGTAAATTGTTTAACGGTGAGATCATTATCTCCACTACTGTTTGTGGTGAGGTCCAGATAATCTTTGGATATGATTCATTTTTTGGGATGATGCTATAAAATGATCTTAAAAATAGAAAGAGAAATAAAAATAGATGAACTCTGTATATGTAATAAATACATCTCTTTGCACCCATGTAACTTTGATCTCCTTAAACTGTCCATACAACTCGAAGCTTGAGTATGTAAATCACTTGTTAGGTCCACCTGAAATTTGGATGTATCTGAAACTTGGTCTGACCCCTCAACCAAGTGGGACACACATAATGAATGGGCTGGATTTATGAACCACACCTCTGTGGGCCCAACAAATAATTATGAATATTTAAGGGAGGGTAACCCTCTCAACTTGTGTGTGGTATGACCCCACTTTGAGGTAGGCGTTATGTCACTTAATCCACCATGGTTATGACATGATTTATATTTAAGATCCTCATCATTTATCTATTTTACCTAGTCTTTTGACGATATGTTACCAAGACTTAGGCCCATCCAATGATTAAATAGTAGTATGTTCTGAAATAATGCAAATTAAACTCTCATCGTTGAAAATTCATTATAGGTCATCTTGACGATGTATTAGATATTCAATCCATCCAACCCATATACCGGGTTCCCTTTAAGCCATTGTTCCACAGAACAGTCAATTTAACTTGAATTGGACCATACAATACAAGGCTGTGAGGATAAGTACTTAACTACTGAATCCAACCTAAGGCCAACATGGTGTATCTATTTAATCCATGCAGACCATCCACTTCCTTATATCATTTTAGGATTTGGACTAAAATCAAAGCAGACTTAAGTCGTAGGTGGGTCACACACAACTCAACCTCATGGGAAATTTCCATGGACTCTACTGTATAGGACTCATTATGAATTCCATTAATATGTGAGCCCAAGAATGTTAAGGCCCATTTTAAGTGAACGCTATGTGGGCCCATCAGTGGTAGCCTTGTTTGGGCCAACCATTGAGCCTCTTTGATAAGAGTTTGTAATCTCCATGTGTGGAATGTATGACGAACTGGTATTGTAATTTTTTTAAAATAATGATGATTAATCCTTTAAATATGCTGATTGTGGACATCCCTTGATCACTTAGCACTTTGGTCAGAGTGCGGCCCCGAGTAATAAGATCATGTTACTTGTGTTTAAACCCTTAAACATGTTTAATTATAATAAATATGTAGATTCTAGTGGTGTGAGGGTGTGATACACCTGTTTAGTCCACTAATCATGCAGGTATTTGATGTATATATAGCCACCTAATCATAGGCAATAGTGGAGTATATGTAGTATATGTAGTCATCTAATTGTATGAATGTGAAATACGCACAAGGCCACCTAACCGTATGAAATCAAGTGGCATTGGTGGTCATTCAACAACGTAAGTTTGTGCTTATCGATATAGATACTGCCACTTGAATCACATACAACTAAGTTGTATATTAAACCGAATGTGATGTAGGGTTATGTTACCCAAGCTAATGTTATCAAGGTCCTGAATTCTATATGATGTGATCTCTAAACCATAAATGGTACGACGAAATGTGGCTCTTGACCCTTAACTATGCAGCACCAAATATGAGCCATTAACTATGTGACGTGTAAAGTGGTTGTAGTATAAGACTTATCATAATTGGTGTAGCCATGTATTCGTGGCCTATGGGCAAGGCCCATTGGGATATATTTTCAGCCATATGATTAGGCTCATTGTGATGTATTTCCAACCCATGTGATGTGGCCCATAGTGATGTGTATTAGGCCCAGGTATGTGGCCTACCTGTGAAATAGATTTAAGGCCACTTGCAATGTATTTGAGACCCATAGGAGTGGCTCATTGAGATGTATTTTAGGCCCATGGGCGTGGCTCATTGAGATGTATTTTAGGCCCATGGGTTGTGGCTCATTGTGATGTATTTTAGGCCCATGTGTAGACCTCACCTATTGTGTATTTGAAGCCCATGGGTCGTGAAGCCTGATGTGATGTATTCATGGCCCATGTGGTGAGGCCCATTGCGATGTGTAAGGCCCATATGATATGGCCCAATGTGATGTATATGCCGCCCATGAGTGAGGCCCAATGCGATGAATGTGCGGCCCTCGTGTGAGACCCAAAGCGATATATCTGAGGACTGACGTGATGTGTGATTTTACCATGATGTATGTATTGATGTTTATGTGGGTCATTCCTTGGGGGTAATGTTGGTTAAATGTCCACATTGTCGAAGCCGATTGTTGAGGCCGGTTATTGATACTGATTGTGAGTATGTGACAGCATAACATCATTATACATGCCCATACGCATCATCTGCATGTTTGTTATGAGATGTGGTTGACCATCGCATGTCTCCTCGATAGGCGGAGGTTATCTCACTTGAGCATGCGGTATGCCGGATTGATGCATGACTGGATTGTATGACTCATGCATCTCGCATTATGATTCATGTACGCCCTAGTGACACTAGGGCCGTAGCCTCCACGACGTATCGTGGATGGCCAAATGGGACACCGAAAATGTTTTGTTCTAGCATATGGGCGTCATAGATGTCCTGGGTGAAAATCCCTAAACCTCCATGGCCAGAAGATGCCCCAACGTCGAGGCCGAGTGGATATATATGAGCGCATGAAGGCCGTATACCAGGAGGCTGCGTCTCCCACCGTGTCGTGGTCGGTTGGGAGGGTGTGACCTTACCCGCTTTGAGTGAGGGGGCAATATCTAGGTTGATTTTAACCAGCTTGAGGAATGGGTCCGCTATCGACGAGCCGGGCCCGATATTGGCAAAGCGGATAGTGAGGTCTCTTCCACTTACCCGGTTGTGTGCTCGGATAGGGCGACAAGCTAGCGAGTGTAATAGAACCCGGTGATAATCCCAAAGATGAACTATACTTGATATGTGGACTTATTGAGCAGGGAGTTGCATACTTATTCATTCATTCATTCACGATCCACTCTGGTGTTGCACAACTATTTGTTATGTGTACCTTCGCAATAGCCAGGATTTCGGTTGGGGCGCATGACTAAATTGAGATCGGGGAGTTTACCACATTGAGTCCGGCTATCCAAATTAGGTATGAGACTAGTTTGGATAGAAGTCCTTTGTGATAGACCCCATAGTCTGCGATACTACGTACTATCATCTTGACTTCACCAGGATAGTCATTTCATTCGCACCACATATTGCATTACATTAGTAATATTTAGCATTTCAGTTACTATGTTTTAGTATTTAGATATGGCTGACAACATTCGTGAACTCATCGGAATCGTATATTGCATTGCATCCTCGATATCGATATCTTGGCTCTTTATAACTCTTCATTTGTATAGCTAATTTATATTGCGTACTCGATATTGTATGACTTATGGACTTGTCGATATTTCCGATATTGTATAATTATGGCATGACAATATGATGATGATGAAGTGATTATGGATGCATGTAATATAGTTATGGTTGTGGTATGATTTCCTTATAACATATTCATCTTGCTTGCATGTAGGACACATTGCACACACGTGTGTACTCACTAGGCTTTTGCCCTGAGCCTCCTATTTCCCATTTTTTCGTGGAGTAGCTTGGAAGACTTAGCTTTCTCGATGCATTGCATCTATTCTTCGATTTGGCAATATTGACGCTGTGTACCTTTGGAAGGCATTGTATTTGTAACAATCAGGATTTCTATTGGAGAGTGTTACTTGGTAATTTGATCATGGATCTTTATGCTCAGGTATTACTATGTGTGTATATATATATATATATAAAATTCAGTCAAAAATCTTCCTTGTGGTGCGCCAAACTCGGGACTTGGTGTATGGAAGTCGAGTGCCGAATTCGGGGCATCACGGAAGCTGTCCATCCCCGGGTTTTGGGGCTAGACAGAAGATGGTATCAGAGCATAAGATTTGAAGCACTAACCGAAGAGGAATCAAAGATGGGTTCGACCGGTCATGGTAGGGCTTGTTGGAGAAGAAGAACCAAGTGAAGAAAAAGGAGGTTTTTCCCCAAATAAGAGGCAAAACCAGAGATCCACGACTGGTCGTGTACATACTTGACTGGTTGAGCCACGACTAGTCGACTATGTACTCAACTGGTCGTGCACCACTGAAAATTTATAAATTTGCATCTATTTGAATTTGAAAAAGAAAAAAAAAATATACATTATGATACAAATAGGCACAAATCATCAGTTCATATTGCACATACTAAGATCAAATTTCAATTTTGCAAACCTATTTTTGTCAAGCGGTTTTGTGACTATGTCTGAAAGTTGATTCTTAGTCTTAATATATTCCATTGAAATTATAACGCCTCGAAAATCGGGGGTCAAGCAGAGCTCAACTCCCGAGTTCCAACGCATCACTTATGCAACATAGATAATGATGTTTGAATGTTGACCATATTAGTGCCTTAAACATGAGTGGGATTACACTAAAATAGTATATCATACTCCAGAATTAAGATAATTAAGCAAGCAGAAGACTTAAGTACTTGTATTATAACATGAAAGTGTTTCACCATCCGGAGTACGAATCTTTTTCAGGCTAAATATATATAAGTATTGTTTCAAAACATATAAAGTATCAAAATGTAAATGTTCTACTAATCTAGTGTCCCAGTGAAATCCCATCGTAGCAGCACGAGGTATACATAGACCCGCATAATAGCTAAACATAGGAGAATTCCTCCTCCTCGTCTATGAAGTCCGGCTCCGTCGCGTAAGTCTCGCCATAACTTGCATCTAAATCAGAGTCTGGTTGGTGTTTTAAAACACCGTCCCAGAGTGAGGGTGAGTGATCAACTCAGTGGTACTACAAGGTAAAGGTTAACATGTTATCAATTTAGTCAAGCAGTAATAATAAAGCAGTACAACAACTATATCCTAATTACTCTTGTTAATGTAGGAATGATATGCGTAATGATGCATGCCCTCGCTTGCACTCCTTCAGCAACATCATCTCACGGTCGCGCATGAAAAACTCCCTAAACGTGCGTTTTCTCGTCAAAGCACATGCAATGTGGTGCATGGTCGTGTTAACCAAGTAATTTATTAGGCTTATTCATCGGAAAGTTAAGGTACCTCCATTTATATTACTTACCCAAACAATGATCCATCTAAGGTCGCCAATCCTAGTTAATCACATATGATAGGCAAGTTGTAGGGTATCACCCCTGATTAAAGCAGTGGATAGGTAAGTTCACGAGTTTACACTCGAGGTCACTATGCAGAGGCTCGTCACCTCATCGTAGGCCTAATTTATACTCGAGGTCACTACAAGAAGGCTGATCACCTTAGCGTAGGCCGGCAGCTCGAATACAGTGTCACATACCACCGTATTCGGCTCACGAGTTTGGGTTGCTCACTGGCCACTACGGGGAGGCTCGTCACCCCACCATAGGCCGACAACTCGACCACGGTGTCCCATACCACCATGCCCGGCTCATGAGTCTTAGCAGATCTTGGTACTATGGTTGAAACGGGTTTGCATTGGTAAGTGGTACCTTAGATTCAAGCAGTAGCATCCATACATGGTAAATGCATAATAGGCCAATCGGGTTATTTGACAAGTTCGATTGGTACAAGCGCATACTGAATTAATCGACATGGAGCGCATAAGCATTCCATGTGGCCTAACCACTGTCGACAATCACCGTATGACTCGGATTCCTCGAGAGTATCTAATGTGGCGAAACTAGTTCGACCATTCAATCAAGAGCCCTTACCGATTGCCTGGACTAGGTGGTAGTCCCAAACATACTCAAATGCAGCATGTAGATACATGTGATATTCATAACAGCATTTATCTGTTAATTTAAATATAAATCCCATTCGAGCATTTTTACCAAACACATTAAACATATTGTTATACGTATGCATTTCAACCATAAATCATGTAGTAGCAATTTACATTATATGAAAGAAACTACAACTGTAGACATGGTAGTTGAGAATCCTATCTCAAGACCCTTGTTAGAAGCGATTTATCAAACAATTTCTCATTCAGACATTTTATCAAACACTTAGACTATATAATACTATATACATAAACTAAATTAGTTATAGCATATGTTATGGCAGATCCTTTCATAAAGGAGTTGTCATACATACAACAAACATGTATTTCAGATTAATAGTCATGGCAAGCATAAATCATAATAGCAATTTCATTCAATCATTTCAACAAACACATGGAATGCATAATATATTCACATAGTTCACACACATGTATAATTTATTGAATACATCATAACTAAGGTCATGTGACAACAATCAAGTCAGACATAAATCATTACTGACATTGAAAGCCTTTAAAACCATAACCTAAACATTTATAGTCCGCACTTTCATCAGTATACTCATTACGAACTCGGTTCGTACACTACATCCCCGTCTACAGTAGAACAGCTACCTAAATCATGAAATAGGTTAGCTATTTTGTCACTTCCTCTATTTGAATCCCTAAAACAGGATCAGGGTTAGGATTTCTTACCCAAATCATATTTAGAATCGACGGTGCAACAAAACATGAGAGATGATTTGGTTTGTGGTGTAGTGGGAGAAAATCCTAACAGCGATCCACAGGTAACACTCTCTTCTCCTCACTCTTTTCTTCTCTTTTCTCTCTTCTCTCTCCTAGGGTTAGAGAATTCGTATGAAATGAGAGAGGGGTGGTTTAAGGGCATTATATAAGCCTAGAACTGATGTCAATGGCCCCAGGGCCATGGTATACTTAGGTCATAGCCAATGGGCGTTTGTTTCAGGCAAACGGGACTCATTTGGAGACCTATTACTCACCTACGTCATGGAGTAAGTTCCCTGACCATGGATTTAAGCTAGATTCAATTTTCGGTCCGATCGGATTTGTGAATTGACCGTGGAGAACCTGATCAGTTCAACAGTCATTGTCACTCGATCAAGGCCATAAGTATACTGACATGTGTGGGAAAATTTCCCTGATCCATGGGTAAAGTCTAGTAAGAAACTAACAGTCTAAAACCTTCAATTTCACCCGCAAGCGAATGGTCCAATTCACTTAAGTTTAAGCTCATTTTCCAAAGATATTTGTGTTTCTCACACACTTTGCTTCGAGGCTCAAGTTATGCATTTCTGAATACTATTTGGGCTCGATTCCTATGATGGTTCTCAAGCCCAATATGGCGGTCATAACCTTATAGTTTTGCAGTAATCGGATTTTTGATGCGCGGTCCAGGTCTGATATGGAGTTTCAATGTGCTCTTAATAGCAACTGGGTTTTGGGATTTCTCCTAGGTTTTTAGGTGATGTTGAGCTAGCGATTCCAATGGTTTTGGGTCTTACAGTTCATATAGATAGTGGTTTAACCAAGTCCACCAAGTAATTTAGTTTAGTACTAAATAAATTTTTGTCTAATTTTTAAAGGATTCAGTCATTAAGGATTTATGTTTGAGGTGGTACTTGGGTCTTTATACGGATTTTTTCGAGACGTTGCAGAAATTATCTTGTCTTCCACCAATTCATGAATATAATGATATCTAATGTCAATATGCTTGGTTCGCGAATGCTGAATTAGATTTTTTAAAATATTAATTGCACTTGAATTGTCACAATATAAAATCATAGATTCTTGCGCAATTTCACAATCACTTAGCATTCCCTTCATCCACACTAGCTGACTGCATGCATTACCAACAGCAATATATTCAGCCTCAGCCGTGAAGAGTGATATGGAACTTTGTTTCTTACTTAGCCAAGAAACCAAATAGTTAACGACATAAAAACAACCACCTCTGGTCGATTTATGATCATCGATGTTACCAGCCCAATCAACATCCGTATAACAAACTAATTGCATACTAGTATCATGTGGATACTAAAGACTAAGATTAGCTAAACTAGCGACATATCGCAAAATGTGCTTAACAACAATCAAGTGTGACTCTTTAGGGTCCAATTGATATCTAGCACAAATTCCTATAGTAAAAGCAATATTAGGTCGACTCACAGTTAAATAAAGCAAACTACCTATCATACTGTGATACAACTTCGGATCCACACTCTTACCTGTTGAATTCTTAGAGAGTTTTAAAGTAGTACTCATTGGAGTATCAAAATTTTTTCCACTCTCAAATCTGAACTTTTTAACTAAGTTCAGAGCATATTTGGTTTGAGAGATATAAAAACCATTAGGGAGTTGTTTGACTTGCAATCCTAGGAAATAATTTATTTCTCCAACCATGCTCATTTCAAATTTAAATTTCATAAGATCTGCAAACTCAACAATCATGTTAGCACAGATAGATCCATAGATAATGTCATCAACATAGATTTGTTCTATTAGTATATGATCATTATGTTTCTTAACAAATAATGTCTTACCAACACTCCCTATTACAAAGTTATGACTCAGTAGAAACTTAGTCAACTTTTTGTTCCATGCCCTGGGAGCCTGTTTCAAATCATATAGTGCCTTTTTCAGGCGATAGACATGATTAGCATGCTTAGGGTCTTCAAAACCCATTGGTTGTTCATCATACACTTCTTCATACAAATCGCCATTTAAGAACGCACTCTTTACATCCGTTTGATATATTTTTAATTTTTAAAAGCATGTAATGGATATAAATAGTCTGATTGAATCAAGACGAGCTACCAGGGCAAAGGTGTAACACCCCGTCCATTCCGTACCACTTTCCATGCCTATGTGCATGATGATCGATACCCTTGGCCAGACATGGACTATTCGTGCATAGTGCACACTTGACTGACTAGAACCCCAAGGCTTCGAAACTGACTTTATATCGACCGTCCCATCGTTGCGATCACGTAGGTACCACCCGTGCGTCTATATGATACTCCATTAGTGAGATACGCCATGAATAATCATTAATGAATCATGTACGCAAGGCACCATGTACTCCATTCCACACATGTGCATAACTCATGCCATGCACACATGCACATGCCACACATGGGTGAGAGAATCTCTACCCATGTGTGTGATGTCACACACCCATACCTCCCCTCTCTCATGTGCTCACCAAAGTCAACTTCTCTCCATTCCATACCCTATGTATGACATCATCACACCATGTAATCCCATGCTCCTTTAATCCATCATTAATTACAAATCATGAATTAATTGTCATAATCTTAGTCTAAGCTAACCAAGATCACATTAATTGAATCTAACTACATTTTAACAATTTCTATACAAATAGTCCTTCATCCCTTAGCATTTCACATTTTCTACACAAGAGAGAGAGAGAGGAGTGATCTTGGTGGGCCATCAACTCCATCAATCCCATCCCTTCCATCCATCTCAACCATCCATCTAGTCCATTAAGGTGAGTACACCCCCTCCATTCTTATGTTTTGTTCTCTTTTTGATTACTTGGATGATTAATAGTGGTGATGATTTGATGATAATGATGCGATCAATGGTGTGGATGTATAGGAGAATTCATATAAAAAGATGATTAATAGTTGTGATGATATGATGATAATGATGTGATTAATGGTGTGGATGCATAAGAGGATTCATACAATAAAATAATAAAATAATAATTCATTGTAGACTTTATGTGGGACCCATTGATAGTGGGCCCCACAACAACCTTTGTATGCCATCCAAACCATTCAAAGTATGGCCCATTGGGCTGACCAAACACACACACACTCACACCCATGCACACATGTGCACACCACACCATGAAAATAAATAAATAAATAAATTAATTAATTAAAAGAGAGAAGTGGATGCTGTTGCTGCCAACATCCAGAGGATGCTGCAGCAAGTAGCGTCCCTGCTCCTACTTGAAAGAGAAGAGGGAAGGGGTTGTGGGTCCCCAACGGGCCCCACCCATAATGTATGTATTTAATCCACATCGTCCATCCAATTTCCCAGCTCATTTTAGGCATTAAGCCGAAAAATGAAGCCAATCTAAATCTCTGGTAGGCCACACCATCAAAAAGACTATTTTAATATTGTGAAACTGTCAAGGCCTGCTGTGTTGTTTTTATGAGTCAAAACATGCTGCATATTGGACTCATTGGATGTATCACGAGCCAGAGAATGCAATAGATGGAGTTGATTATCTTGATGTGCACCCCACCTATGAAAAACCACACTAAAACCAAAAAAAAAAAAATTTGATAGGCAAGGGGCATCAGCCCCTTGCTGCTGACGTCCAGCGTCCAAGGACGTTGCAGCTATTACTGTAGGCAGGGACAGTGGGCCCCACCATAGGCCTCACCATGATGTATGTTGATCATCTACACCATGGATTTGATGGGTCCCTTTTGGAAAATGGGATACCCCAAAAATCAGCCGTACATGGAATTCAAGTGGCCCACACCATTAAAAAAAAATAATAATAAGTAAATAAAAATAAAATAAAAAATATGAAGTTGGATCAATATGATCATGAGGTATGTGTTACATTCAAATCATCCATTCATTTAGCGAGCTTGTCTTAATGCTTGAGAAGAAAACTAAGATAGATCTAACTATTAAGTGGGCCACACTACAAAAGCAGTAGGGGATTGAATGTCTACCATTGAAACCCTTTTTGGGTCATAGAAGTTTTGGACCAATATAAATTTTGTCTTTCCCCTTAATTCAGGTCTTTGTGACCTTATGAATAGATTGGATGGAAAATAAATGTTATGGAGGGCCCTATGAATTGTTTAACTATTAAATCATTATTGTCACTGCTATTTGTAGTGAGGTCCAAATAATCTTTGATTTTATTTGGATAATGCTCTAAAATGATCTCTAAAAAAAATAAATAAACTATGTGTATATAATAAATATATCACTTTGGGACCCATGTAACTTCAATCTCCTTGAACCTTTCGTACAACTCGGAGCTCAAGTATATAAAAGCACTTGTGAGGTCCACATGAAATTTTGATGCATCTGAAACTTGGATTGACCCCTCCACCAAGTGGGACACACACAATGGATGGACTGGATCTCTCAAGTGACCCACCTTGATGAGAAATATACAAAAATAAAATAAAATATTAAAATAAAATAAAAAGAAAGGGCATGGAGGAGGTGACGTCCTCCCTGGACGTCCAGAGAGGGGGGTCCCTGCCCACCTTTAGGGTAAAGTTTTGTGGGGCTGATCATGGCCACACCATGATGTATGTGCTAAATCCATACCATTCATCCATCTTACCAGCCCCATCCATTGTACAATATCAAAAATCAAGCCGATTAGAAGCTCATGCAGGCCATGCCACTTGGACTGTGGAAATTGTACAAAAAAATGCTCAGATTTTTCTAGGGCCCACCTTGTTGATAAAAAGTATATCCGGGCCTTTCATCCACTCATTCAGACCATTTTAAGTCATGAGCAAAAGAATGAGGTAGATCCACACCTTAGGTGGACCACACTATAAGAAACAGTGGGAATAAAAATCCCTACCATTAAATCCCTTGAATTCAACCGTGATGTGTAATTGCCACCAAAGTTAGGTCAGTCATTGGACAATGGAGCCAAATCGTTACATGTATTTTATATCCAGGTCATCCATCATTTAGACCATGCATGTGTTGAGGGCCCCACCCGATGTATGTACCTTATAGCCATGCCGTTCATCTAATGGGTGATATCAACTATGATGTTGTTTGTTGTACAAACTGTTTATGGGGTGGACCCCACCATGTCAATGGGACCCATAATTATACAAAATATAATAATAATAATAATAATAATAATAATAATGAAAGGGAGTTGCATGCTTACTAATGAAAACTTCCCTAGACATAACGTGATGCATGTGGAGCCCACCTAGGTGCATGTGTTGTATACCCACACTACCTATATTTTCCAGTCACTTGGGAAGTGGGCCCACCTCCTGCCCGTGGACACAAGATGAAGTAGAACTCAATTTTAGGTGGGCCACACTACAAGTAGAAATAGTAGTAATAACCATTGGAAATTCTTAGGCTCTAGTGTGCCCCTATATGTCAGGATGCTTCCTTGACCATGGACTCCACCTTGTAATATGATGTAGATCCATGTCATTCATCAGTTTATCCTTATCATTTTAGGGTATGTTCCCATAGACTAATTAGATCCAAATCTCATGCCATAGGAGCAATATTGATCACTTGTCCACCGTTAAATATTTCCTAGAGTTGCAATAATGTTTGTGAGAAATCTATCCATCTATTCTTTTTTAACTAATCATGGGCCACCTAATATATATGTTTCACCAGCCATTCATCTATTTTGATTAGATTATTTTAGAGTGTGGGGCTGCCTATATATTTACTGGAATCTAATTCATTTTCATGGTACCCATTGTCATGGTTATTCCTCATTTAGACCATCAGTTGGTAGGAATCATGTGGATCACTACACTATAGGAATTTGAGATTTTGGGTGGCTCAACTAGTCGTGTGAACTGGTAGAAGTTGTGTGGGCCACCACACCATGTGAGTGTGTGATTTTTATAGCCCACCTAACTATATGAAATTGGGGCAATTGTGTGACTACTTGCCTAAGTGGATTAATGAATGATGTAGCCCTTAACCATATGATCACTGATAGGATGAATGACAGCTAGATTTGGCAAAATGGTGTTGAATATGTAACTCATAAATCTCGTGATCATACGTGACGTAGATAGCCGTAAATCATGTGGGTATGTGGGGAATGTGTGGCCCAACTATATGATTATGTGGTGCTTAGGTGACTGCTAAACTATGTGAAATTGTGGTACTGGCCGCCTAACTATGTGAAAGTTTAGTAAAGCGGTTGCCCCATTAGTACGGCCCATTGATGCAACCCACTTGATGCATATGAGACCTATGTGATGAGGCCCATTATGGTGCATTTGAGGGCCAGGCGATGGAGCCCATTGTGATATATATTAGGCCCATGTGAGAGGCCCATTGTAATGTGTATTAAGCTCTTGAGTAAGGCCCATGGTGTTGTATATTTGGCCCTTATGTGAGGCCATGGATCCACTATATGTTAGGCTCTATGTGGGTCATTCCTTGGGGGCAATGTTGGTTAAATGTCGACATTGTTAAGGTCGATTGTCGATGCCAGTTAATTATACCGATTATGAGTATGTGATAGCATAACATCATGATACATGCCCATACGCATCATCCGCATGTTTGTTATGAGATGTGGTTGACCATTACATATGTCATTGGGCAGGTTGTTATGAGACTCCCTGATAGGCGGATGTTATCTCACATGAGCACATGGTATGCGTAGGATTGATGTATGACTGGATTGTATGACTCATGCATCTCGTATTGTGTGTTGTGATTACTGTACGCCCTAGCGACATCAGGGCCGTAGCCTCCATAGGCATATCGTAGATGGCTAGATGGGACACTGAAAATATGTTATTAGCATCGGCCTGTCATAGATGGCCCTAAGTGAAAATCCTTAAACCCTCTTGGTACCAGAGGACACCCTAACATCGAGAGCGAGTGGATATATATGAGTGCATGAGGACCGAATACCAGGAGGTCGCGTCTCCCACTGTGTCGTGGTCCGTTGGGAGGGGGTGTGGCCTTATCCGCCCAAGTGAGGGGGCTATAAGCTAGGATGAGTTTGACCAGCTCATAAATGGGTCCGCTATCGATGAATTAGGTAGGCATTGGTATACTGCTGGCAGGCGGGTAGTGAGGTCTTTTCCACTCGTTGGCCTGCACAGCTTGTAGGGACGGTAGCCAGTTTGACCCCAATGATGATCCCAGAGATGAACAGTATTGATATGTGGACTTATTGAGTCAGGGTTACATACTCATTTATTCATTCATTCACTATCCACTCGGACTGGTGGTGCGTAACTATTTGTTACATGTACCTTCACAATGGCTAGGATTTCGGTTGGGGCACGCGACTAACCTGAGATTACGAGTTTACCACATCGAGTCTAACTATCCAAATTAGGTATGGGACTAGTTTGGATAGAAATCCCTTATGATGGGCCCCATAGCCTGTGATACTATGTACTATCATCCCAACTTCACACTCCAGCATGGTCATTCCATTCACACCGCACATTGTGTTCCATCCATGGCATATGGCATTTTGGGTTACTATGTTTCTGCATTTAGATACAGCTGACGATATTTATGAACTCATCAGAAATTGTATATTCCATTGTATCCTCGACATCTCATATTTGACTCTTTATGACTCCTCATTTGCATAGCGATCTCTATTGTGTACTCTGATATTATATGACTTATGGATTTGTCAGTATTTTCGCTTACTCTAATATCATATGATTCATGATCTTACCAGTATTTTTGATATTGTATGATTATGCCATGACAATATGATGATGATGATGTGATTACGGATGTGAGTAATACAGTTATGGTTATGGTATAGGAGAAATGAAAATATGAGTTAGTGATGCTGGTAGCATTGATTCGGAGTGTTCCTATGTTGCATATGCATTGCATTGGCATTGGCATCATACCTTACATACTGCAGCCTTTCACCATACATGATTTCTTCGTGGCATATTTATCTTGCTTGCATGTAGGACACACTACACACACGAGTGTACTCACTAAGCTTTTTGCCTAAGTTTCCTATTTTCCATTTTTTCAGGGCAGGAGTAGCTTAGAAGACTTAGCTTTCTCTATGCATTGTACCTATTTTTCAGTTTGACAATGTTAACATTATGTACCTTTTGTAAAGCATTATACTTGTAACCATCAGGATTTATAATGGAGAGTATTGCTTGGTATTTTGATCATGGATCTTCATGCTCAGGTATTATATATATATATATATATATATATATATATATATGTGTGTGTGTGTGTGTGTGTGTATATAAAAAATTCAGTCAAAAAATCTTTCTTGTGGTGTGACGAACTTGGGACTTGGTATATGAAAGTCGAGTGCTGGATTCGAGGCATCACAAAACCTGTCCGTCCCCGGATTTAGGGCGTGACAAAAGGTCTCATCATAATCAATGCCTTCAATTTGAGTGTACCCTTGTACAACCAGTCTAGCCTTGTTTCTAAGAATATTATTAAGTTCATTAGACTTATTTTTGAAATCCATTTTGTTCCGATAATGTGTTTATCTTTTGGTCTTGGAACTAAGTACCAAACATCATTTCTAACAAACTGATTGAGCTCTTCTTGCATTGCTACAATCCATTTTTTGTCAATAAGGGCTTCTTTTATGTTAGCCAGTTCTATCTGAAATGTAAAGCACACATAGTTACACATATCTTCTAGTTGTTTACGAGTGCACACACCAGTGAGAGGGTTTCTAAGGATTTGATCAGATGGATAGTCTTTAACTGTCCACAGTTCAATGTTATTTTGACTAGATGAAGAGTCTGGATCCTCTAAGACGGGAGTTGAAAGCACTCGAGTCGAACGGGTCACTAGAGCAGGATGAGAACTGCGGCCAGGGGCACCATGGCCAGGGGTGCCCCACTTGGGTGGCATCGTCTTGTAACGCCCTGAAATTCGGGGGTCAAGCATAACTCGGCTCACGAGTTTCAAAACATCACTAATGCAACATATATAATGATGGATGTATGTTTTCTATAAGAGTACATAAAACATGGAATAGATTAAGCCAAACTGCAAACATAATTCAGGGATAAGTGAAAGACGCAAGCGGAAGACTTAAAAGAAACGTATGTGTACATGTGCAAGTCCCCGAAATACATATACATACCAGGTCATACTACAAGTGTTTCTATCAAAAATACAAACATCAAAAGACATTATCTATTCCAAAAGAAAACCCAAAATTCCCGCGCGTTAGGACATGGCTCACAAGAACCCGCCGAGAACTACATAAAAGAAAATGCGGCCTCATCATCCTTGAACTCCTGCTCTGCCTCAAGGGTCGCATCAACATCTTGCATCTAAGACAGAGTCCGGTTGGTGTTTAAACATCGTCCTGAACATGGGAGTGAGTGATCAACTCGGTGGAACACTAAAGCAAAGGTTAACATGTTATCAATTCAATCAAGCGAAAATAAAGCCGAACAATCAAACATGTCCTAAGTACTCTTGTTAGTGTAAGAATGTATGTATAAATGATGCATGCCCTCGCCTTACTCCCTCGGCGTCTTCATCTCACGTTACACATGACATCCTCCCACAGTGCCAATGACTACCACGCATATGCAAATGCGGTGCATGAACATGATTACTAGGTTGTTATTAGATCTTTTCATACAGATTGGGAAGCTAAGGTACCTTCCTCATATAATTTCCTCACAGTGATCCATTTTAGGTTCGTCGTCCTAGGCCATCTCATACGATGTTATGGTTCTAGGTCGCTGCAAAGGGCTCGTCACCAATCAATGCATGCCTAGTCATACCTTAGTTGCTACACTAAGGCTCGTTGCCTCAATGCAGTATCACGGTATGCTCGAGGTCACTATAAAGGGCTCGTCACCAATCAATGTAGGCCGACAGCACGAATATAATATCCCATACCACCATAATCGGCTCACGAGTCTGGTGTGCTCACTGATCACTACGGGAAGGCTCGTCACCCCAGCGTAGGCCGACAACTCGATCACGGTGTCTCATACCACCATGTCTGGCTTATGAGTCTTAGCGGATCAAGGTATAATGGTTAACGGGATTTTATCGGTAAGTTTGGTACCCTATATTCAAATAATAGCGTCCATACATGGTGAACATACATGGACAATCAAGTTACTTGACGAACTCGACTAGCATGAGCGCACGTTGGGTTGAACGACATAAAGTGCGCAAACACTCTGTGTAGCCAAACCACTGCCGACAACTCTAATACGACTCGGGTTCGTCAAATCTCGTCCTTCGTGGCGAAAGTAACCTCAGCCACGAACTCAAGGCCGATTACCGATTTCCTGGACTATTCCATAGTCCCAAACATATTCCATTATAACAGATATGCATATACAATTTAGAACAGTAATGGAACAACAATTTAAATCATGTAGTATATGCATTTGAAGAATATCAACTTAACATGGATTTCAACATAAGTAGTGCTTGAACTTAAGGAACAAAGAATGTAAATTGAATGTAAGAAATCATACACACGAATAGGAGAGCTGAGAATCGCTCCTCAACACCCACAAATAGGATAATATATTGCACTTTAAACCATTCAGACATTTCTACAAACACTTAGACTATATAGTTCAACATACATGACGTATGTTGGAATACACGCATTTGGATAATTCCTTTTGCCAAGGAGTTGACCCACATACAATTAGCACAAGTACACGACAAATAATCATGGCAAACCCATGTTCATATTTTATACATATACGGTACTTCCTACATACACATAGAATACACAAATCTCAATATAACACATACATATCAATAAGGCAAGATAAACACAGCATTTGGCATGTGAAATTGCATCCATAACAACAATAAACCATTATCTGACATTGAAAGCCTTGAAAACCATAACATATACGAATATAGTCCGCACCTTAAACCAGAAAAAGCACACCGAACTAATTCAGATGATATGTCTTCGTCAACAGCGACAAGATAACCTAAGGCAAGAATAGAAATGAGCTACATCAACACATAGACTATTCTAAGCTATAAACAGATTAGGGTTAGGTTAACTTACCCAAGAAGGAACTTAGAATCGCCGGAATAACGATTCAAAAGTGATGGTTTAAGGATATAGAGTAACAGGAAAGAATCTTAAGATGATTCACCAACTTCTTTCTCACTTTCTCTCTCATTTCCTCTCTCTTTCTTAGCTAGGGTTAGGAAATTCATATGGAAAAAAGAGTGAGGGTTTTAAGATATTTATATAGGCCTAACATTGATGAAAATAGCCCCAGGGCCAACGTATACTTAGGTTATAACCAAATCAGGCTTCTCTCGATCCAACGGAGCACTTCCGATAGTCTTTTTTCCACGTGCGGTCGGACTTAAGCTCACTGACCATGGATCTAGGTCAGGCTGAGTTTTCGTACCGATCGGATTTACAGATCAGCCGTGGCGGACCACACTCAATTCAACGGTCACCAAAACTCGATCAGGTCCACAAGCATAATGACATGCCTGGGCCACCTTCCCTGATCCGAGGGTGAAATTGGGTCAGAATCCAACGGTTAGATTGCTTAAAATCGTCGCGTAAGCGACATGACTTAGATTTCATAAAATCATATTTAATTCCTCACCGTTCTCACACTCTTCACTCAGGACTCAAACAAATCGACTCAGAACATCATCTGGACTTGATTTTTGAGGTGATGGCCAAGTCCAACATGGTGACCATAAATGCCTAAGATCATCGCTATCGGACTTTTGACGCGTGGTCCAGGTCCGATCCAAAGTTTCTAAATACTCCCGAGAGCAACTAGATTTAGCGTTGAATCCCAAATTTCAGGGTAACATAGCGCTAACGATTCTATAGGTTTTGAGTCCTGCAGATCAAATTTAAAGTGATTGATGCTAATTCACAAGCAATTGAGTTTAGTGCTAATTAACCCATAATAAAACTTATAAGAAATTTGAGGTAGTACTCGGGTCTTTGCATGAAATTTTTCGGGTCATTAATACCCTAAAAATATTCCTTCATTACTTTTGGTGTCAAATTTACCTGGATTTTCTCGGTCACGCAAGATGTAGCACATTTCATAAGCCATTTTACTCTTTGATTTTCTATTATAAATGCGGTTAATTGTATAATAAGCAGTATTTATGGCTTCAGTCCAAAGATTTTTAGGAAGCTTCATACTATTTAGCATTACATTTGCCTTTTCTTGGAGCACTCTATTTTTCCTTTCCACTTCCCCATTTTGTTGTTGTGTTTTGGGCGCAAAATACTCATGCAATATTTCCTGGTCATTGCAAAATTTCTCAAAACTGCTATTTTCAAACTCATAACCATGATCACTACAGATCTTAGTCACTTGTGATTCTTTTTCAGTTTAGATATATCTAAGTACCATTTTTACTTCGTCGAGAGTTTCTGATTTCTCTCTTAAGAAGACTATCCAAGTATACCTGGTAAAGTCATCTACAATCACCAAAATACACTTCTTGCCACGTCGACTCTCCATTCTAGTTAGTCCAATAAGATTTATGTGGAGAAGTTTGAGTGGTTTAGATGTGGCATTGGAGTTCACCTTTTTGTGAGAACTCCTGGTTTGTTTACCAATCTGACACTCGCCACATGCTTTATCCACTTTCTTTACTTTGGGTGGACATCTTACCAATTCTCTTTTGCTCAGTCTATACAAGTTGCGGTAGTGTACATGTCTTAGGTGCTCATGCGACAATTCAGTCTCATCGATTTGGACCATGTAACACGATAGCTTAGATGAGCTTGAATCACTAACTATGTAGCAGTTTTCAGAAGTTTTGCAACCAGTTAATATTACAGAACCATTCTATTTTAAAATTTCACACCCTTGGTTGGTAAATTTTACACTATGATTATTATCACATATTTCAGAAATGTTTAAAAGATTATGTTTTAAACCTTCTACATATAAAACATTCTCAAATAGAGGGAGGTTAAAGAGTTGAACCATACCTTGGCCAACAATTCTACAATTGCTACCATCACCGAATGCGACTGAACCATCACTCATGTCTTTAAGACTAGTGAACAGACCTTTGTCACCTGTCATATGTCTGCAGTAAACACTGTCTAGGTACCACTTTGAATGGCTCGAAGCCTTGAAGGCGGTGTGGGCAACCAAACAAGCAACCTTAGGGACTCATTTCATTACAGTTTTGGGTTTAGGAGCATAGTTGATCTTCTTATGTTTATAGTTGTTATAAACCCAACCCACTGAGTTAGATTTTAAGAGCTATTTAAGCACGTCAACAATTTTCTCAGCTAAAGGATAACGATTCTGATTTTTATAGTTGATATGGTTGCTTTTAGGTTTTAAAGGCTGAAAAGTGTTAGTATTTTTAGAATTATTTTGATTCAGACTTTTCCCTTTTGAGTTAGAAGACTCCCCTTAAATAAATTTAAGTGGAGTATTCTTATATTTGAGAGGAATACTTTTATCATAGCTCAATCCAGATCGATCGCTACATTTTCTAGATTCGGATAAAAGTTTTTCTAATTTAGGATCACCTTTGGCATACCTTCATGTGTCCTTCAAACTCAAAAGCAAAGAGACTTCTAGTTTTAGCTTTTCATTTTCAGATTTTAAGTTTTTAACTTGGGACATTTTGAAATCTAAGTCGCACTTAGTTTTTTTAAATCAATATGAAAAGTGTGATTTTTCTAAGACTAGATTATCAAAATTCTCTTTTAGTTTTAAAAACTTTTCTTTTTGAAGTTTTAACTTCACAACTATTTTATAACTTTCCCTGTATAGGACATCATAATCATCTTGAATGTAAGACTCACATCCTAGCCCGTACCGTTCCATAGGCCTCCGCAATCCTCCCGGTCGAATTCCGGCGACCTGCAATCTGTTATCGGTATAGTTGGCTCAACCCGAGACTTGTACATATACGACCGTGCCATCGCCACGGTTCTGAGCCACGTCTCGTGCGCCGATGCGATACCTAGGCTAGGAGTTGTGGGCCCGCGTTCAGTTCAAGGAAAATACCACGTATTACAAATCCCAAGAGAATCTATCACATCGAATGTCAAGTACACTCACATCACTCACCATCACTCACACCCATCCCCAAAGTACAAGACCCATTCTTAAACTCAACTCTCTCTTACACAAGTACACATCACACCCATCACACCCATCTCTCTCTTTCTCTCTTACACCTCTCTCTCTCATCTCCCTTATCTTCAAAAAAAAAAACTAGCAACCCACGTCTCACCCCCCATGAGAGCTTGATGTGGCCCACCTTCCTACCACCCAAATCCAGCCCTTGGATCATCATCTCAATCGTCGAAATTGCCCCCTTGGAGCTCTAGATTGCATAGGCGGAAGAAGGAATAAAAGATCAAAGGTGGGTGCTCTTGTAAGGTTTGTTTTATGTGATTTTGATGATTTGAGGGCCCCACTTATGGTGGGACCCATCTTAATGTATGCATTGTTTAGGGAGGGCCCATAGTGGTAGGTCCCCCCCCTTCACACGTTCTTCCTCTCTCCTTCATTTTCACGTTGATAATGAGGTTTGTGGCCCACCTGGAGTGTGTGTATGTGTGGCCCACCAACATGTGTTACATCCATGCCCTCTAACCACGGGACCCACCTTAATGAAACATGTTTAGCTGTCCATCCAGCGTCCCTGGACGCTAGACGGTGTCCAATGAAGCGTGAACAACCATGGGAGGTCAGTACGTAGTGCTCTGTGAAAAATTAAAAAAAAATCACATTGTTTCTATACTTTTTGGTGGGCTGCCCATACAAGCCCCACCTCGATGCATTGATCTAATCAAAGTCGTCCATCCTTTTCCTCAGATTATTTTAGGCGTTGATCCAAAATTTGAGACCAATCCAATTCTCAGGCGGGTTGTACCATAGGAAATAGTAGTGTTTACCGTTAAAACCCGCCTTGATGTTTTCTATTTGCCAAAATATGTTGCATATTGGGCTTGTTTGGCTTCTCTTGAGCCATAGCAACCATTGGCTGGGTTTGATCCACTTAATGCAGGCCCCACCTATGGAAAACCTCAGGAAAACTAATTTTTTTCAAAAAAATAATAAAAAATATATAGGTAGCAACACCTGCTGCCGCTATCAGAGTAACAGGTGCTGTTGCACTATGGACGGACAGGCCAGGGACCACGGTCCCAACCGTGGGCCCCACCGTGATGAGTGGTAACATCAACACCGTGCATTTGCTGGTCCTTTAGGGCAGGGGGCCCCACACCAAAAATCAGCCTCATCTGCATCTCAGGTGGCCCACATCACAGGGAATAGTGTGGATGAACGTCTGCCATTGAAACCCTTCTGGGTTGTAACAGAAGCTTTGGATTGATGTGAAACTTATTTTTCCTCTGCATATGGGTCTGTGTGGCCCTACCAACCGATTGGACGGTAAATAAATGTTATGGTGGGCCCCACGTGGGACCGCACCTTGATGTTTGTGGCTGGCCCTCATCGTCCAGATAGCTAGACGGTGGGCTTAACCACGAAGTATGTGTTTCATCTGCGCCTGCCCCCTGTACGTGAGCTGCGTCCATGCAGCGTGGGACCCACTTGATATATTTGTTTTATCTACACCGACCACACTACTGGACGGTGGGACCCACCATGATGCATGTGTTGCATCCAAACCATCCAGCTATTTTGAAAGCTTATTTTAGGCTTAAGACTAAAAATGAGACAGATCTAGATCTAGGATTAGGTGGACCACACTATAAAAATCAGTAGGTTTGACCGTCCACCATTAAAATCCCTTGCAGGTCATTGTGACCTTATGATCATATTGGATGGGAAATAAATGTTATCATGGGCCTTAGGAATTTTAATGGTAGAAATCATTGACACCACTTATAATTTGGGTGTGGCCCATTTGTTATACCTAGGGCCCATTTGTATGGCCATTTGTTGACGCCCACCTTGATATTTATAAGGCCCATTTGAGGAGGCCCACCTTGATGTATTTGTGGCCCGTTGTTGAGGCCCACCTTGATAGTTCCAAAATATCACTTATGCAACATATTTAATGATGGATGTATGTTGATTGTATTAGTGCAATAAACATAGAATAGATTAAGCCAAAACACAGATATAATTCAGGATAAGTGAAGAAAGCAAGCGGAAGACTTATAGAAATACATGTGTACAAGTGCAAATCACTGAAGTACATATACATACCAGGTCATAATGTAGGTGTTACTATCAAAATTACAAGTAATAGATTACATCATTTAATTTCCAAAAATAATCCCAAAGTCCCGCGCATAGAACAAGGCTCGCTAGAACCCGTTTAAAACTGCATATAAGAGAACGCAGCCTCATCATCATCCATCTCCCGCTCTGCCTCGAAGTCGCATCAACATCTACAACATCGGAACCTAAGAGAGTCCGGTGGGTGTTTAACACCGCCCCGAACGTGGGAGTGAGTGATCAACTCGGTGGAACAATAAGGCACACTGGTTAACATGTTATCGGTTCAATCAAGCGATAATGATAAAGCCAGAATAAGTAAACAAGTCCTAAGTACTCTTGTTAATGCAAGGATGCATGCGAAATGATGGGTGCCCTCACGCGTACACCCTCAGCGTCTTCATCTTACGTTATGCATGACACCACCTCAAAGTGCGCTACGTCTACAAAGCACATGCAAATGCGGTGCATGGATATGATTACCAAGTTGTTATTAGTCCTTTTCATACAACAGGATTGGGAAACTAAGATACCTTCCTCATGTCACCATCCAAACAGTGATCCATTCTAGGGTCATCAGAGTCCTAGTTATCTCATACGATCATATGGTTTGAGGTCGTAGCAAAGGGCTCGTCACCAATCAATGCACGCCTATCATACCTTCGTTACTACACCAAGGCTCATCACCTCAATGCGGTATCCAGGGCATGCTCGAGGTCACTACAAAGGGCTCGTCACTAATCAATGTAGGCCGACACGAATATAGTGTCCCATACCACCATAATCGGCTCACAAGTTTAGTTGCTCACTTAGGTCACTACGGGAGGCCCGTCACCCAGCGTGGGCCGACAACTCGGCCATGGTGTCCCATACCAACATGTCCGGCTCATGAGTCTTAGTGAATCAAGGTACCATGTTTAATAGGATTTCATTGGTAAGTTCGGTACCCTAGATTCAAACAGTAGCGTCCAATACATGGTGAACGTACATCGGACAATCGGGTTACTTGACGAACTCGACTAGCACGAGCGTACGTTGAGTAGAACGACATAGAGTGCGCAAACACTCTGCGTGGCCAAACCATTGCCGCCAACTCTAATACGACTCGGGTTCGTCTAATCACGTCCTTTGTGACGAAAGCAATCTCGGCCACAACCTTAAGGCAGATTACCGATTTCCTGGACTAATGCATAGTCCCACATACATTACACTATAACAGGTAATCATATTGAATGTAGAACAGTAAAGGAACAACAACTCAAATCATGGTACTTAAGCACTTGAAGAATATCAGCTTAACATGAATGTAAGCATATGTAATGCTTGAACTTAAACAACAAGGAATGTAACTTGCAAGAAGGAAATCATACACACTAGTGGGAGAGTTGAGAATCGCTTCTCAACGCCCATACTAGGTTCAAATATCACACTTTAGATCATTCAGACATTTCTACAAACACTTAGAATACATAATACAACATACATGACGTACGTTGAAAAACACACATTTGTACAATTCCCTTTGCCAAGGAGTTGTCGCACATACATCTAGCATACATATACGACAAATAATCATGGCAAACATAGGTTCATAATTTATACGTATACGGTACTTTATATATACACATAGAATACACAAATCTCAAAGTAACACATGCATATCAGGAAAGCAACGTAAACACAACATTTGGCATGTGAAATCTCATCCATAACAAGAATAAATCATTAACTGGCATTGAAAGCCTTGAAAACCATAACCTATACACTTAAAGTCCGCACCTTAAGCCAGAAAAGAACACCGAACTGATTTCAGACGAGTTGTCTTCGTCAACGGCGATAGAATACCCTAAAGCAAGGATAGAAATGAGATACAACAACACCAAGACTATTCTAAGCTCTAACACAGATTAGGGTTAGGTTAACTTACCCAAAGATGAACTCAGAATCGTCAGAATAACGATTCAAAGTGAAGGTTCAAGGATGTAGAAGAACAGGAAAGAATCCAAGATGATTCACCAACTTCTCTCTCACTTTCTCTCTCTTTTCCACTCTCTTTCTTAGGTAGGGTTAGAGAAAATTCGTATGGAAAAGAGAGCTAGGGTTTAAGGACTATAAATAGGCCTAAAATTGATGGAAATAACCCCAGGGCCAAGGTATACTTAGGGTATAACCAAAACCAGCCACTCACGATCCAACGAAACACTTTTGGTGGGCCTAACACCACGAAAGGTCGGACTTAAGCTCACTGACCATGGATCTAGGTCAAGCTGAGTTTTCATATCAACCGGATCTTCAGATCGGCCGTGGCGGACCACACTCAATTCAACGGTCACAGAATCTCGATCGGTCCACATGCACAAGGACATGCCTAGGCCCTTCCCTGATCGGAGGGTGAAATTGGGTCGAAACCAACGGTCAGATTGCTTAAAATCATCGCATAAGCGACACGACTCAGATTTCATAAAAGCTTAATAAATTTCCAATTGTTCTCACACTCTTCACTCCGAACTCAATCAAATCGACCCGAACATCACCTGGACTTGATTTTCGAGGTGATGGTCAAGCCCAACATAGTGACCGCACGACCTAAGATCATCGCTATCGGACTTTCGATGCGCGGTCCAGTTCCGATACGGAGTTCCAAAATTTCCCAGAACAGCTGGATTTAGCGATGGATCCCAGTTTGAGTAACATAGCGCTAACTAATCTACAAGTTTTGAGTCATGCGGATCTAATTTAAAGTGATTGATGCGATTTCACCACTTATCTTGGGTATGACCCATTTCATATACATAAGGCCCATTTGAGGAGGCCCACCTTGATGTATTTGTGGCCCGTTGTTGAGGCCCACCTTGATATTTATAGGGGCTCATTTGATGAGGCCAATTTGATATATTTGGGACCCACTTAATAAGACTTGATATGATGTATTTTGAGCCCACGTGATGTATATATTTTGTATCCGGGCCGCCTGTCTAGGGTTGGGCGTTGGTCAGATATAATGATAATATTATATTATTATTATTATTATATATGTATTATAATACATATATACATGTATATGTTGTGGGACCCATGTGGGGACCACAGTGATGAATTTGTTTTATCCACACCGTCCAAATCATCTGAACGGTGCTGGACATGCTTGGACGGTGCTGAATAGTGTTTGGGCGGTGCTGCGAACCCCACCTCGATGTATGTTTCATATCCACACCGTCCAGAGTGTTTAGATGGTCTTAGGCAATGTCTGGAAAGTGTTGATTCACATGGGCAAAATTTGGATAATGCTGATTACCATTAGTGAGCCATTTACCCCCATAAAGTGATTGAGTACAGTGATACACATATTGCACCTGCAACTATTGAAATGATTTTAGATGTAATCCTAGCTCTCATCGTGATCTACAAACCCCCACCTTCCTGGGAGACCCATATCATAGTGGGACCCACTGTGATATATATGTTGTATATTCACACCATCCATTCATGTGGCCCCCACGTGATGTACGTATTTAAGGCCCAGATGGGGAGGCCCAATACGATGTATATATGGCCCATGTTCGAGGCCCGATATGATGTATACCCGGTCCAGGTGTTGGGACCCATTGGGATGTATCTGAGGCCCGTGTATTGCGGCTCACATGATGTATGTGAGGCCCATGGGTTGCGAGCCATTGCGATGTATATTGAGGCCCATGGTTATGGCCGTTATGATATGTTTGAGGCCCATGATTATGGCTATTATGATATGTTTGAGGCCCATTAGGATGTGTTTATGGCCCATTTGGTAAGGCCCACAGAAATGTATTTTCGGCCCATATGTCATGTCCCATTGTGACATGTTTCTAGCCTAGTTATCAAGGCTCAACTTAATGTGTATAAGGCCCATTAGTGTGGCTCATTAATGCCGCCCACTTGTTGGATTGAGGCCCACTAGTGCGGCCCAATAATGGGACCCACCGTGATGTGTGTATTAAGTCAATGGTGCGGCCCAATGTATCGACCCACTATGATGTGTAGGCCCACATGCTGCATGCGTAAGGCCCACCTGTGATAACTATTTGAGGCCACTTGTTAGATATTTGGGCCCACCTTATGTTTAACTCTATGTGGACCACTGCTTGGGAGCAGTGTTGGTTGAATGTCCACATTGATGGGCAATGATGGTTGAATGTCCACCTTGTGACCTTCCCTTGGGCCTTGTTAGGCCCATTCGTACCATTCTCTATATATGTTAACCCAAATAAGAGGGCCCCATTCGCCATAGATAGATGGCCCCGTGCCATCAGATTTGATATAACCACTGTTGTGGGCCGATCTTGATATTATGGTTGATTGACAGTCCATCTATAGATCCCACCTTATTTATAAGCCAATTGTTGTGGCCGATTGCTGATTCCGATCACTGAGGCCGATAATCGATCGATCCTGATTGTCATGACCGATTGTCGATTAGCGATCGTGGCCGATTATCATGACCGATTGTCAATTCCGATTGTCCTAGCCGATTGTCGATTCCAATCATTGAGACTGATTATTGATTGATTCTGATTGTCGAGGCTGATTGTAGAGGCCGATTGCGTTTGCCAAGGCCAATGGTTGAGAGCCATATGATGTATATGCGGCCTATGTTTGAGGCCCAGCATGATGTATATGGAACCTATGTTGGAGGCCCAATATGATGTACATGCGACCTGTGTTTGAGGCTCAATATGATGTATATCCAGCCCAAATTTAAGGCCCAATGTGATGTATATTGAGGCCTAGGTGATGAGGCCCACTGTGATGCATTTGGGGGCCAAGCGAAGGAGCTCATTGTGATGTATGTTAAGCCCATGTGAAAGGCGCATCGTAGTGTGTATTACGCTATTGAGTGGGACCCATGGTGTTATATATTTGGCCCTTGTGTGAGGTCATGGGTCCACTATTCCTTGGGGGACAATGTTGGTTAAATGTCCACATTGTTGTGATTGATTGTCGATGCTGGATATTGATACTGATTATGAGTATGTGACTGCATAGCATCATGATCATGCACATATGCATCATTTTTATGTTTGTTATGAGATGTGGTTGACCATTGTATATGTCATTGGGTAGGTTGTTATGAGACTTCTTGATAGGCGGAGGTTATCTTACATGAGCGCACGATATGCGTAGGATTTATGCATGACTGGATTGTATGACTCATGTGTCTTACATTGTGTGCCCTAGCGACATCAGGGCTATAGCCTCCATAAGCATATCGTGGATGGCCAGGTGGGACACCAAAAATGTTGGTTCTAGCAAACGGGCACTATAGATGTCCCTGGGTGAAAATTCCTAAACCCTCTTGGTACCAGAGGACGCCCCAACATCGAGACCGAGTGGATACATGAGCGCCCGAGTGCCGAACACCAGGAGGCCGCGTCTCTCACTATGTCGTGGTCAGTTGGGAGGGGGTGTGGCCTTACCCGCCCGAGAGTAGGGGGTAGTACTAGGCTGAGTTTGACCAGCTCATGAATGGGTTCTCTATCGACATGCCAGATAGGTATTGACAGACAATTGGCCAAGCGGATAGTGAGGTTTCTTACGCTCACTTGGACTATGCTGCTAGGAGAGCAGTAGTGCCACTTGGAGTGTACTAAACCCTGGTGATGATCCCATAGATGAACTGTACTGATATGTGGATTTAGTGAGCAGGAGTTTCATACTCATTTATGCATTCATTCCTTCACTATCCACTTGGGTTGGTGGTGCACAACTATTTGTTACGTGTGCCTTCGCAATGGCCAGGATTTCGGTTGGGGCGCGTGACTAACCTGAGATCAGGAGTTTACCACATTGAGTCTGACTATCTAAACTTAGGTATGGGACTGGTTTGGATAGAAGTCCCTAGTGATGGACCCCATAGCCTGCGATACTACATACTATCATCCTGACTTCACACTCCAGTATGGTCGTTCCATTCGCATCGCATATTGCATGACATTGGTGGCATACAACATTTTAGGTTACTGCGTTTCTACATTTATATGGTCTAGATACGGCTGACGCTATTCGTGAACTCATCAAAAATTGTATATTGCATCGCATCCTCGGCATCTGATATTTGACTTTTTATAACTCCTTATTTGCATAGTTGTTCTATATTGCTTACTCTATTATCTGATAATTCATGATCTTGTAAGTCTTTCTGCTTATTCTGATAATGAACGATTTATGGATTACCAGTAATTCTGGTATTGTATAATGATGGCATTATATTGAATACTTGGCACTTACCTTATGCACACACTTACACCACCCACTAAGCTTTCTATAAGCTTATGCATGATAGATGCGTGTAGATAATGATAGGTTGCAGCAGTGTTGAGCTTGGAGCATGCAGCGGTCTTCTAGAGCTTGACTTTCGATTTATGTATTTCCCTTTCAGTATTGTATTCAAATATTTATATTATTGGATATGTGATGATGATGTTGTCTTTGTAATTTGGGTATACTTGTGATTATGCTTATTACAAGTTAAATGTACATAAAAAAATCCTCCTTATAGGATCCTAGGATCGAAATTTGGCGTCTGAATGCTTGGAGCCGAGAATGGGGTACTACGGTGGCTGTCGGCACCAGATGCGGCGATTGGGATTCCTGTGATTCCGATTTCCAAGTTTAGGGCATGACATTGAAGGTCACTACCCAGATTTTCTTCACTAGTTGAATCATTATTATCTGAGAAAGTGAACTTGCTTAGAGTCATTAGGGCTTTAACATCATTAGCTGACTCGGTTTCAGAATCTTCCGACTCAGAAGAGACTTCAGAGCAGGAAGATTCATCCCATGTTGCCAACATACCTTTCTTTTTAGACATGTCTTTCTTAAGACATTTATTTGCTAGATGCCCATATTCATGGCAATTGTAGCATTGACTATCTTTTAGAGATTTCCAATTTTTAAATCTAGGACTTTTCTTTTCAATACGTTTTGGCTAAAAGAGTCATGTCATCTTCAGAAGTTTCTAAATTATAATTATTACTATTTTCATGAGAAATAATTTTAGAAGACTTAAGGGTAATTGACTTACCTTTAGGGGCCTTAAAATTTAACTCATAGGTTTGAAGAGACCCAACTAACTCTTCTACCCTCATATTATCTGTATCACGAAGTTCCTTGATCGCGGTCACTTTTGAATTGAACCGATCAGGTAACGAGCGCAGTATCTTTGCATAAACTTTACTTTCTAGGATCTTATCACCAAGATCCCACATAGAGTTGACAATGTCCTTTTATCTTGTATAGAAGTCCATGAAAGTTTCACTTTCTTCTATATGTATTTCCTTGAATCTAGTTGTGAGGATTTGAACTTTAGATTTCTTGACAATTGTTGTACCCTTGCGTGTCATTTCTAAAATATCCCAGGCTTGCTTTGTAGTATCACGGGATATAATTCTCTTGAATTCATCCGGTGATAGTGCGCAAGTAATAGCATTTAAAGCCTTTGCATTGGCACTACTCAATCTTTTCTAAAGAGCGGTCCAAGAAAAATAAGGTGTGACTTTTATTGTTTTAGATCCAACAGTACCAGTCAATTCAGTGGTAGGAGGGATCCAATTGGTCATTGTGGCTTGCCACATGCTCTCATCCATAGACTTTAAAAAAATCCTCATTCTGGCTTTCCAATAGGCATAATTGGAGCCATCAAATGGTGGAGGCCTAGTGATTGAGAGACTATCAAAATTTGACATCTTAAAAAGCTCAGATCGATTAGTTCAAGAATTTAATCCAAATAACAAAAATAAAATGAGCTATGAGGCTCTGCTATCACTTGAAAAGACCGAGCTGAAAGTCCTAAAAGGGGAGGGGGGTGAATAGGACTATGCCAAATTAAAATTTAAATGCAGAATTAAGGAAGAACTAGAACAAGATAACACTTATCAATCCCAAATAGCAGAAATAAATAGCAACCTCAAATGCACAAGTATTGAGAAGTTGATACAGATGTTGTTCTAAGGATAACCTTACACCAAAAACCAATGGCTTATGGTAGGACAACCTGATTTCTAAAACGGTCTGTGTATCAAAGTCCCAAACCAATACAAAGGAATAAAAAAATAAAACATAAATAAATATCTACTGCTATTATGACATTCACCACATGTGTAGAAAATAAATTACAATCATTCACGACAAATGCACAAAAATAAACATTCTCCACAACTTTAGAATTATAGTGATTCACTTGTATGTACACCAATTGTTAGAAAACACCCACACAACTACTCCACTCCCAATATCCTCACCCACGGGATATTGGCTTTCACTATGAAATAGGTTTTCCAAGGTTCACCCAAAACCTTCACAATTGTGCTTTCAAAGGGTTACCACAATTAAAAACCCCACTCACTAAGATTTTCTGGCTATCTCAGTTAAAACAAAAAATGAAAGATTTTTTGGTAATATTACAAACCAAATACAAAAAATTGAGATGTACTTATCTAAAGATTCTTCTTCTTATGAAGCCTGGTAGAACCAATTCGATGTAAATGTTCAATGTCCAAACTCACGTATGAATGGGTTCTTAAATCTAAATGATTTTTTGATTAAATTAACCTGGGCTAGCTTGATTTGATTTTGATCTTAAAAAGGGTAAAATCAACATTCTCTTTTCAAAATAAATAAAATTGAATAGAGATCATAAAATCAAATGCAAAAAATCAATTAAAAGAATCTTAAATACTAACCAATTAGCTTCTTGAATTTGGGGATAAGTTTTCTCAGAGTTGTGACTTGAATATCTTAGAATGAATTGAAAAACTCTGAAAATCATCCTTAATTTATATGTAAAAATATTGTTCGCTTGACTAGCCTAGTGGTCGGTTCGACTGGTCGAAGGACTATCAATATTTTAAAAATTTTGGCGCGATAAGATAAGATCACTACTCGACTAGTCGACTGGCCTGCTCGACTGGTCGAGCCCTGCACTCGACTGGTCGAGCAGTCTCTAGGACTGGTCGATGGTCCAACAAAAATTCTAAAAATTTGCAACAAACCTTGGACTAGTCGAGAAAATTCTTAAACTGGTCAAGCCAGTACTTGGACTAGTCGAACCATGTCTAGGACTAGTCAAAAAATGACCTATAAAATTATCAAATGACCTATGATATAAATGCAAATTGTATGACCTATCCTAAGGTCAATCTAGGGTCAAACAAATCTTATTTGTGAGATGGAATCATCACATATCATTCTCTTGATGTAGTTGAAGCTTGAAGTCATGATCTAGTACTTGAACTTCTTGAACTTGAATTTCAATTTCTTGATCTTGCACTTGAAATTCTTGAACTTGAATTTGAACTTCTTGAGCTTACAGTAACATACACAAGATATAGATTCTAAGAGGTTTTGGCACTACAAAATTTGACAAACCTAAGAGCTAGATAAGATAGCATTTATAGAGAATTCTGAAGATTTTTGGAGCAACTTGTTGAAACATTCTGGACAATATTTCGATTAATTGAATTCATTTCGATTGCATCAAATATTTGTTCGATGACATTGAAGACTTATGCAGTGCAAAAGGGCATGACTTTCGAATTTGATTCAAACTGAGATTTACCTTCATTGACATCAAAAGTTGTTCAATGACATCAAAGGCGTTACACAGAGTGCATAAATTTGAGGCGGTTTCCAAAGTCAGTCGAACAAATCCTATATATTTGGGTTCTTCAAGGAGTTCTAAAAATAAATTAGGGTTGAAAGACTAAAGCAAATTGTTGGATAACTTCAAGGAGTCCTTCTTTCTTCCCCAATCTTCTTCTTCTAGTTAGTTTTTATGTTTTCTTCAAGAGTTTTAGTTTTAATAATGTCTTTGGTTGGCTAATATCTTAGGAAGAGCTAAGAGGTGAAGCTCGTAGTTTGTTTAGATGTTTATCTTACTTTGATTCACGTTTATATTGAACTTCTATTGATTTTTAGTTTGAATTAAGGAATATTTTCAGTTTTTTCTTGGTTTATTATCACTTCAATTACAGTAAATGCTTGGAAGGCTTTTAATACTTTCTTACTTGTTTTATAATTGTGTGATTTGTAAAATTCATGATTCACCATTCTCTCCTGGGCATGGTGGATGGTTGAATTCCCTACAATCATCACATTGGTGCTTCATGTGGGAATTAATTTAATAAAAAGTTTAGATTATGGTTTAATTGTTCTATCATCTAACTGGATAGGATGGGACTCCGATTCCAGTTGTGTTTAATGAATTAAGTGTGGTGGCATCTTAATAGGTACAAGTGGAACCTTGGCGCTCTAGTTTCCCTTTTATTGATAATTCTTTCACAATTAATCTCTCTCTTATTCCATATTCTAGTTTAGATCTTATTCTAGTTCTAGTTCTAATTATTTTAAGAATATGTACAAGGTAAGTTCTAATTATTTTAAGAATACGTATAAGGTAAGTCCCCGTGGATTTGACCTCGTTCTCACCGAGTTATTACTATAACCCACAGTACCCAGCAACCCCTTCAAAGTGATTTATGCCGGATGCCTTCGAAACCCTTGTCATAATGACTGCATAGTCCCTACAGTCGCAACGGTGAAAACTGTGTGTCAATCTAACACTCCGTTAGTGGCATACTGTTTGTTGAATCCACAACCCAAATTACATACATTGCAACATAAGCAACCTTTATTGCACTAGGCCCATTGGACTTGGGCCTTATGTAGGCCTAAAGCCCACTTTCTAGGATATAAGAATTATCGCAAGATATGGAAAAAACTACATGATAAATGAAGAGTTAGATCATATGAGACAGAAATGGTTTTACCTTAAAATTTATCATTTGCCTCCTCCCCATACCTTGGAAACTAATCATGGCTCATGCCCACCTCATTCTACATATGCATCCAATGCATGCCTTATTTTGTGTCACATTACTTTAAACAAGCAATTGAAACACTCTACTTCATCATCCGCTACGCATCACCTACAACCCACAATTGTTATCCATCCATTAACCAATGTGTGCCTAGATTTCATCCACAATAGCTAATGTTATTTAGCACCATCCATCCACTACCCACAATATACACCACCTTCCACCTTACTTTGTTTACCCATAAGACCCATCAAATTGGCCACCTTAGCCCTCATTCCCTATAAAAGAGTAGGGTCTCTCTTACATTTATACTTTTGCTACACTTAGAAAATTTTTGAAATTTTGAGAGAGAAAGAGAGTGGAGCCAAGGTGTCGCCCACCATCAAACCTAGAGGGAGTGGACCACTCATCATCAGCCAGCCATCCATCTATTTGAGGTGAGTCTATGCCCCTTCCTTCCCTCCTCTTCCTCCTTTTTCTTTCTTCCTTTTATGTTTTGTTGATTTGTATGGGGCCTACTGGACTGGAGGCCCTGTGTGCATGTATGGCTAGCCATGGTGGTCAACAAGGTGGCCCACGTCAGTATGGTCCACTATGATGTACGTTATATCCACACCTTTCACATATAATCCCATTTTTCTATCTCAATAACAACTTGTAAAAATTCTATAAAATCAATCTTATTAAGATCTAATTTGAAACTTGGTACTAGAATGTAGCACCCTATGTGCTCACTGTGGACAAAGTGTTGTGCGTATCTGATGGTTCAATCTCCCGTAATATCAATTTTACTAGTTTACTATCTAACATCACATGGATGGTCCCGATTTTCACCCAATTAACCTATTTTTAGTTCCTTTAATGGACCCAATAGAAATACATGGTCCATTGAGTTCATAGAAAATTGAAGTAGCTTTCCAATGGTATATAATACGCCTTGATTGGAGTTCGGATGACTAAGATCTTAGCCTCATACAAAAATATATCCAAGGGCCTGTTGTGGCTACACATTGTGTGGGCCATCATATGATTCCAATGGTCAGATCTATTTGAGATCTTTCCTTACTTGAGTTAGTTATTTATTATATGTATTATCCCTATGGTCAAATTCTTTATTGATAGAATTTTAAAAAAATAAAAATAAAATGAACTAATAGGTGCTTCTGTAAGAGTAAAATTTTAAATTGTTATGTGTGGTTCAAATGGATTTAAGACCATATATGGATGGAAATTTATATGCAGTATAAATGGTGTATCTCAAAATCATCTGTTGGTTCAAATTTTCCAATAGAGAATATGATCATAGAGATTTGATCAACACATTTCATTTGCTACTTCATGTATAGGTTGTATGTATGTTGTCCATGACGTTAATCCTCTTATTGTGGACATACTTGGGAGTGGAACCCACTTGTGATTTATGTGTTTTATTAGGCCATCCAATATGGACAGCCATGTGTATTGATGTGTGTGTCTTATCTATGCTTTTCTAGTGTGCATGCCCGACTTTCCAATAGATCTATTTCATTTCTTTTGCAATTTTCTATTCGCTAAAAGTTTTCCAAGTACCTAACTGTATTTCATGTAGGCCTCTTTAATACTTTGTGGTGGGCCCCATGCTCCATAGAAAATGGTCCCACCATAGGGGGTGGTTATTTCACATGTCAGAGTATTGGAATGTCCCACCACTTCTTTAGGAATGGCCCCCAAGTGTTTGAGATATGGGCCCAAATTTGGGATAGATCCATTCCTAAAACTGCATATATGATTTTGTAGGTTTTGGACCAACTTTAGGCCTTGATGGTAGACCCCATATAAAAGATAGCCAAGGGCCACCATCTGGACTTTCTAGCCTGTACCTATGGCTAGAGAAATACTATTTTACGTGGGCTAAAGAGGATCCTACATGACCGGGGAGCGGATCTCAAAATGGGGCCAAGCACAGTTGTGCAAAAAATTTGCACAGAAAATTGAAATGATCATGTTTACGCTTGCGCCAAAAGTTATGTATGCACATGTAGTGGGGCCCATCTTGTGGATTTTGAATTTCATACATAGGACTACCAAGGGAACTTGAAGGTATGCCAAAAGGTGGCCCCATATGATCATGGGATGTACTCAAAATTGGGCCAAAAGTATTTTTGTATTGTATTTCCTGCAGTCTCCCCAAGTACACATCTTTGGGTCCTTACTATAAATTGTACACACTCAACCAATGAGCCCCACCTTATAGGTTTTAAAGTCCACACATAGGGCTATCAGATGACGCTTTTCTTTCACTAGATGTGGGCCCTATATGATCATGAAATTGACTCAAAATGGCATGGAACAACTTTTTGACCAAAAATCTGTTGGACAAAAAATTCATGTGGGGCCACATCAATGGGGTCCACCACCTTCCCAAGGAATTTAATGCAGCATTTAAACCATGAAAATGAACTCCTAGGTGGTGGTGGGCCTAAAACCTTAGATGAGCAATTATGTGTGGGCCTTACCCTTGCCTAGTGATGCCCGCCTTGCACATTATGTAAGCCTGTCATTTTCTAATGGTGTGGGACATGTGATGGGCAACCTCGCCGCCCATTTGTTTCTCAAGTTATATGCGGCCTTGGGCCATCTAAATGAAGCAAAAACTAAGGCCCAATTTGGCGCAATACCAAGAGAAACACTTGGGAGTAGGAAGCCCATCATAAGAACCCTTCTTAGGCCCATTACGCAGGCCAATTGCCTAATGGACAATGTGCCTTACATATTACCACTAGTAAGTTGGGCCACACTTATGGGGCACATTTGGATTGTCTAAGTTATAGTAGCTGAGCTTTCTTATTTTACTTATGCATGAGGCTTGTGAGCCCAACATTATGTGGAATTTGTACAATGTTGGTATGTGGGTCTTATGTTTGAGATTGTGATTTATTTTCTAGTTAATGATAGAATGTATGGGGACCAATTATTTTGTGAGATCCATTTTAGAAGTGTGTAGACTATGTAGTGTGTAGACTATGTATGCCTTTCATAGTGTAGGGCCATTATTCACTATCAAACAAAATGTAACATTTAGTGGGCCACACCACAAGAGCTTCAACAATTGTAAAACTCAATTAACCATACTTGTTGTATTGTATGGAACACAACTTGAATCTTACATGTTACCTTAAGCTAGAGGGTCACACTTAGTTGTGGAATTGGATCCACACCGTTGAACACCTTGTGATTGAAGGTCCATCCTTTGAAGATTAGTTTGACGGTCCACCAAGTGTGACTTACACTTGACTTATAGTGTTGCGTGCCTCGTAAGTAGTCTAAGGTCAAAATAGAGGTCACGTTTAGGTGGGACGCACCTATTGATGGTTGAGATGATGATGGCGATGATTAAATTGATTGTGAATTTGATACCATTGCTTGAGAATGGTTAAGTAGCTAGTGATGATAAGTATGATTTACCTAATGGGAAACATAATATGTTTGTGGTAATGTGGCCAATGGTATGCATATTAATAATGATGTGATGATGATGATATGCATGTAGATGGTCATGATGATGATGTTGATAAATCATGAAGTGAAAAATGATCCTCATAGTAATGATGATAATATATATATATATATATATATATATATATATATATATATATATATATATATATATATATATATATATATGATAACCATACTTTATGTGATGTTAGTCACGTAAACAATAATAATACATGTTAAGGGAACCATATGCATGATGTTGAATAGACACCAGATATCTAAGGCATGTGTGATGATGGTGTTGGATAATGGCTATGATAATGATCGTGGATGTGAATTCCAATATGTCATACATTCCATGCACATGGACATTGAAAAACACACAAGCTTGTGATGATATTATTAATGGTGATGAATTAGATGTGATTGAGGGATATGAAATGATGATGCATGTGAATACTTAGAATTGTGAACATTGACATTATGTTGGCTATTTTTAAGTTAGGCTTATTGCTTTGGGCTTGTGAAAGCCCACTTGCCCATGGAACTTTGGATGCAAATTGGTTACAAATAATTATTGGATGAGAGGCCAAGTAAACCTACTTATATGATCAAGGAAAGGGTATTTTGATTATTGTTAGTTTGCTGGTTTACTTAGCCAATTGACATTATTGTTAAGTAAAGCCCATGAGGTTATGAGATGTATGGCAAATGTATGATCTCATATGATGTGTGTATGGTGAAGGCATTATGTCATATAATGCATGTTAGAAGTATAATGTGATTGTTAGTGCATTGATTTATGCACCTTATTTGTCAATCACATAAGTCCTTATGTCATTTAGTCGGTGGAGCCCTTAAAAGCTGAAGATTGAAGACACAAGTGAAGGAAGAGCATCAAGGAGCAAAGAATAGGTAAACATGGTGCCTTGTCAACCCTAACCCCTGATGTAAAACAACCTAAACCTCTCGGTGATCTTAAACCAATCAGGAAAACCTTTTATTGATCATCGCTTAAGCCATAAGAGCTTAAATTGACCATCCTTAGATTGACTTTGGAGGTCCTGTGTTGCTGAAGAAATTATACAAATTTTACAACCTTCGATCCTACTGAACCCACCCTTGGTCCAAAGGAAAATGGCTAAAACAGGACAATGAGCTTGGGTAGAATTTTGGATAATTTAGTTACAACCAAGTGTCACCTTTGGTCAGATCGAAGACCACTTTTCGTGTGACCAAAGATCACCTTCGATGTGACCGAAAGTGAAAGTGCCGTTGTTTGTCATTATATGTAAGTATTGAGTCTGTCAGCTAAGTGAGCCCTAAGATGAAGACATTAAGTCTAAGACTCTTCAAAGATGAAGGCATATGATCATGCTTAACAGGTAAATTAAAGCCTCATCAACCCACAACAAACCCTAACAGGTATATGCTCCCATAAAAACCCAACTTACCATAAAAATTACTTCAAAACATCTTTTGGTAAGTTTGAGTTAATTGCACCTAGAGTATTGTTGGAAGAAAGAAACAAAATAAGAAAGTCATATGTCCCTATTGATTGTATTGAGCTGCAATCGAGGACATATTTAATATCATCGAACATCGTTCGATTGCATCGAATACATGTCCATACTGTCCAGCAACAAACTAAAAAAATGCTAGAATTATCGATTGCATCGAATGTTGTTCGATGACATTGAATGCATTTCGATTGCATCGACCTTGGGCTTACTTCTTCCAAAATGCAAGAATACTCTAAGTGCTTCTCTATGTAATCGGACCCTTCTTGATTGCATCTAGAGTAAGTTATTGATGGCATTGAAGGATGATCGATTACATCAAAACTAACCCCAGTTTATCTAGCAAGCTTTTAAGGAAAATCCATTTTTCTTCAAGCTCATCGAAGACTGTTCGATATCATCAAAATTCAAATCTCAATAGATTGAAGGTTTGTTCGATGACATCAATCAGGGGACAAAACTATCTAGCAACCTTTGTGTATTTTTCAAAAAGGAATCCTGATGGCATTGAGACATCCCTCGATGGCATCGAAGTGTACGTCGATGACATCGAAGGATGCTCGATGAGATAGGATAGAATTTTTTTTACACCCAGTTGAATATATGGTGTAAGAAGTCGATGAATCGAAGATGGTTCGATCACATTGAAAATCAAATTTTGATGGAATTAGATACGGTTAAATGGCATTGACGATATCAGATTTCTACCCATTTTTTTACTTTTGGGATTTTAACTTTATCAATACACTAGGCTTGCTTCTTGTAAAATGAGCTATAATTTAAGAGAGTTGGACAGAGATGCTTCAAGAATTAACACCTTCTTCCTCATTCGCTTTTTCTCATTAGAGTTCATCATTCAATCCTTGGAATAAGCATATACTCACATCTTCATTGCTTGGATTAAATTATGAACTCTAGTATTTAATGAGTTTCCAAATGCACTCATTAGCAAATCATTGTATTGGAACTCTTGAATGTATAGCTTATGGGAGTCTTCTCTATGTGTTTAAATCATATCATCTAAATAAAGAAGAACAACAAAACCCTAAACCTCACAACCTCGGAACATTGATCAAAGCATCAGAAGCGGTTGCAGTTCAAGCGAGATAAAGACTCTTCATCAACATTGAAGATCTTCAGGTTGTGTGAGAAAGGGGCTCACTCACTTATCTGTAAGTATTAAGAACCCATTGAGTCTGAAGCCCTTTCCTTGTGTAGGATTGGGATTCAGAGTTTGAGTGACAAACTCGCCAAGACCTAGTTGTAGGCTTCTACGGGAGAATACGTTGTCCTTGTGTAGGACGTGTTGTCCATGTGAAGGACATGTTGCCTTGTGTAGGAATAGGTTGCCTTGTATATGCTCCTAGTTTGTATCCTTGTGTAGGACTCATTGCCTTATGTAGGCACCTAAGGTAACCTTGTGTAGGTCTCTTAGTTAACCTTGTGTAGGTTGTGAAGGTTCATGCTTAACCTGATTTAAAACCATTGGATTGTGGAATCCGGTACACTCTAGGAGAGAGTGCATCCACTGTGAGTGGAGTATGTAAGTAGCCAAACCACTATATATGGTTGTGTTTGGGATTACTTTGTGTACATTGATGTAATTATGCTTATGTCTATCAAATAATTATTATGATGCGTGATTTAGTAAATGTATAAGTATTAATAGGAATCACATCCCACACACTATCACATACACTAACCCTAAAGGCTTGTTCTTTACATGTAAATTTTGTATAAGCCTATGTGTTTTAGACTCTCTATTGGCCTGAATGTCATAGAGTTACTTTGCCTTACTCATCCTGATTAAAGTTAGGCATTGATTGTACTTATAGGAAAAGAATTTTTGAAAAGTCCTATTCACCCCCCTTTAGGACATTTGGACATACTTTCATACTTCAGTAATAGTGGTTCTACCGTAATTTCAATTGGTATCAGAGCGGGTTCCTCTTGAAGGGTTTAACAACCTAAATGGAGATCCTAAACTGAAGTAGGAATTATGGCCAACGGAGAGGGAAAGGTCATGACAGCCACTTGGAATAATGTCATATGCACAAACTCATAATCTAATAAATTCAAAAGGGATGGAGAGCAAGAGTCACTAAAAATACTCATGGCCTCCATCACTGTCACACCCCAAACTCGAAAACCGGGCTCACAAAATTCCCGATCACCGAATCCGGCGCTGATAGCCTCCGTGCACCCCATTCTTGGCTCCTGGCACCCATATACCAAGTTCCAATCCTGAGATCCTACAAGAAGGATTTTCAACATAAACTTGTTTCATAATAAGCATAACCCAAGAACAATAACAAGAACACCATCACAAAATCCACTATATTAAAAACTTTAGGTACAAAGCATAAGGGAAATAAATTTCATATCACTCTCAAAAGCTCCATGAGATAGTTTCACACTCCAATCTCAATACTATTGCGGCATCCTAGCGTCACCTGCACGCATCAATCGTGGATAAGCATATAGAAAGCTTAGAGGGTGGTGTAAGTGTGTGCACAAGGTAAGTGTCAAGTATACAATATTGGAAAAATGTGGAACCATGCTGATAAGTCCATGAATGCTAACAGCCATACCAAGGCTATGTGATACAAGGTATAAATGCTATAGGCCATACCAAGGCCATGTAATGTAGGGCTTACATGGCCAATGTCATATGTGAGATGCAACTCAAGCATACTAATCCTCATCTAAATGCACATAACAATACAACTCATCTCTGAAATATTACCGGGGTCTAGCATACTATACACCAGATTGCCGCCCCACACTAGACGTATAATCATGCAAGCGAAAGAGACCTCACTATTCGCCTGACGAATAATCTGTCAATACCTATCCACTACATTGATAGCGGACCCATTTACGAGTTAGTCATATTCAACTTAGCAATAACCCCCTTCTCTGCGGGCGGGTAAGGTCATACCCCCTTCCAACCGACTACGATACAGTGGGAGACAAGGCCTCCTGGTATTCAGCCCTCATGTGTTCATACATCCATTCGGTCTAGACATTGGAGCATCCTCCATGGTACCATAAGGATTTAGGGACTTTCACCTTAAGACATCTATGGTGCCCCTATGCTTTAATAAGTATTTTCAGTATCCAATCCTGTCATCCACGCTATACCTGCGAAGGCTATAGCCCTGATGTCGCTAGGGTATAAAGTAATCATATTACACAATGCAAGGTGCATGAGTCATACAATCTAGTCATACATCAATCCTGCGAATACCGTGCGCTCATGTGGGACAACTCTGCCTATTAGGGAGTCTCATAAACAAACTGCCCAATGGCATAATATTATGATCAGTCACTCCTCGTAACAAGCATGCAAATGATGCGTATGGGCATGTATCATGATGCTATGTTATCACATACTCATAGTCGGCATCGATAATTGGCCTATATATAAGATGGGGTCCATAGAAGGACAGCAGATCTAAACCATAACATAAAGATCGGTCCTCAACTGTGGATATACTAAATTTGACATCACAGATCCTACCATTTATGGTAATGATATACTCTCCACATATCAAGGTTGGGCTTAGGTGGCCTACCAATATTCCTAAGGATCCGGAATGGGCTTCCTTCTCCATGCTATCATATAGCGTGCTAGATTCCCTAGGGGGCCTAAATAAGTCTTAGATGGACTCCAAGATTAAAATAATCCTACTAGCAACAATTAGGAGTCCAACATTCTGGGTTAGCCTAATATGAATAGATGGATTATGCAAATATCAATGGGGCCCAATGATTTGGGTCAACCCACTTAGAGAAGGATGAGAATGGGCCTATCAATGGGCTTAAGGGAAGGTCACAATGTGGACATTTAACCATCATTGCTCATACAATGTGGACATTGAACCAACATTGCTCCCAAGGAATGGCCCACATAGAGCCAGACATATAGTGGGGCCCATGACCTCACACAAGGGCCAAATATACTCCACAATGGGCCTCACACAAGGGCCTAGTATACTTCACAATGGGCCTCACACAAGGGCCTAATATACTTCACAATGGGCCTCACACAAATGCCTAATGAAATAGCCCATAACCCTCAAATTGGTTGGAAAATAAACGGCCTTCACTCATATAATCTCATACATCAATACTGGGCCTCTTGGGTCAGCCCATAGCCCACATACATCAAGGTGGGCCACATGGGGTAGCCTAAAGCCCAGAAAAAATGTTGAGGTAGACTATGTCTAGCACATCCAAAATGGTGGGCCTCTTTGGGTAGCCCAAAGGCTCCAAAAATATAGTTGGGCCAAGTGTACAATATACTCAACATAATGGTTTATAAGTCAACCCATGTAGTCCATCATAATGGATGGATAACACCTCATTATAGGAATTCTAAGGTTAGATATTCAGCCCATCTGGCCCATTAAACTGCCATAAATCTGTGCAATTTGGCCCTTATACAATCAGATGAAAGGTGGGCCTAACAAGGCATCATAGGGGCTTAAATTTTGTTTAACATGGTGGTGTATATCATACAAGGAGGTGGGCCTACTGCTAGACTGTTGGGTCAGTATTAGTCCAGTTAATATGGATGTTCAAGGTCTGGACGGCTGGGATTAAACACGTACATCATGTGCGGCCCATGTCCCATGTGGACAGTGAGAGTACAACACATCATCAAGGTTTCCCCACATCCTTGTTGGACGGTGTGGGTACACCACATACATATGCGGGCTCCACATCCCACGTTCAGAGATGGATGGTGTGGATATATAATATATATCATCAAGGTGGGCCCCACCCCCACACCTGCAGTACATGTGGGGTGGGTCCCAGGTCCTATAATAGATGAACAGCGTGGTTGAAACACATACATTCAAGGTGGGGTCCCACCGTCCAGCAGTTGCTGGATGGTGCTGGGTACCCATGCATAGGGTGGGCCCTGCAGATGGACAGCGTGGATGTAAACACATACATCTAGTGGGTCCATATGACTGGCCCACCAGTTGTATCAAGCTGATATTTGAGTTTTCCTGCCCAAAACCGACCGTCCAGGCGGGACAGTCCTACTGGATAGTCAGCATGGTTGGGCCGACAGATGGATGGCTAGGATATAAAATACATAGGTCAGGGGGCCCCGGTGCTGATGATCATTAAGGTGGGGTCCACATGCATCATCCCAACACATAAACTCCAAGTAAAATCAAAGTAAAACCTCTCAACAAACATCAAATACACAAAAGGAATATAAGAAAGGAATGAAGGGTTTCACCAAATCAGATTTTTTGCTATAAAACCAAAGAAACCACTAGAAATCTTGAAATAAACCTCAAAATCAAGGAAATAGAAGTGCAAAGATTCTAAATCTAAAAGGAAAATGGAAAAGATGCACTAACCAAGTTACAATCAAAGTTGAGTTCGACCGGTTGTAGGAGGGCTTATTGGAGAAGATGAGAGAATGGAGAAAAAAGTGCTTTTTCCACATTTAAAACCCCCAAACCAGAGGCCAATAGAGGAGGGACTCCACCACTATGAGTCCCTCACATGATCTATACCATACAATCACATATGGGTCCCATACATGTATGGGCCCAATATATAACATAAAAAAATTTGAGGTGGGGATACCATTCCCACCATGCAAATCAAGGGTCTAGATGACCCTTAAAAGGTATAGATTGAAGTAAAACCCATCATGGTGGGGTCCATGGAGAATGGTCCCATCATGGCTCATGCATGCAACAAGATGGGCCAAAGGCCACATTTAGAGGATCATAGAGGATCTCCACCATGGATCAGATGGGCCATGATTATAAAAAAAAAAAATAGGAGATGTAGGGAGAGAGTAGGATCTAACTCTAGAGAGCACCCACCTTCAAATCTCAAGCTGCTTCTTCCACCAATGGGATCCTAGTGGGCCAAGGAAGATGCTTCAATGGTTGAAATTGTCTTTGGATGGTTAAATGAGGGGGTATAGGAGCATGCAAGGGGCTGGATTTTTGGGATAGCTTGGGACGTCCAAGCACTTACAACAATGGAGGAAATGAGAGAATGAAAGAGGGAAATAGAGAGATGAAGGAGAGAGAGAGTTAGTGGGGTAGGGGAGTAGGGTAGCTAGCCTCTCTCTCCTAGCTAGGTAGGATAGGCTGTAAGAGAATCATAGGCTAGCACTCATAGGGGTGTAAGAGGCATGGGGTCTATGGGGTTAGGATAATGTCATCTAGGCTTAGCTAGGGTGACATCACCCACATAATTGCCTAGGGAAATGGGCTGGACACCATGGGTCCCACAATGCATGATCAATGGTCAGGATAATGCGAGGGCCGGATCTCACTATCTAAACGTCGGATTGACGCATAAGACGCAGCGTTGGAACCGCGACGACGATGCAGTCGCAATGGTACAGGTCTCGGGTTGAGTCGATGACTCGCGCGCCGAGGCAATACCCAGGCCAGGAGATGTGGGCCCGCGTTCAGTTCCAGGAAAACTCCGCGCATTGCAAAACCCAAGAGAATCTCTACCGAATGTCACATCCATCAATCAATCCCATTAAGGGTTAAGTACATGTCAAGTACACATCACCTCTCACCCATCCCCAAGCAACCCCTAAAGTCAAAAGTTCTTACATAAGCTCATACCCCTTCTTGCATAATCTACCCCAAAGTCAACAAATCTCTTATACACCCATCACTAACACATCCATCACACATCTCTCTCTCTTTACAACTCTCTCTCTTTCATTTCTCAAGCTCATTTCCAAGCAACTAAAAACACCACACATCCAATCTTTCCAAGCTCTCATGGAGGAGCTTTAGTGTGGCCCACTTCCTAACCCTCTTATCTCTCATCTCAACCATCAAAATTCCATCATCTTCCGTCAGAATCAAAGCTAAGGGAGCAAAGGAAGTCAAGGGAGCAAGAAAAAGACAGTAGGTGATCTTGGATCTCTATTTCTTTATTTTTTTGTGATGCAAGGCCCACTTATGGTGGGACCCACCTTGATGTAGGCTTTGTATTAAAGAGGGGCCCATAGTGGCGAGGCCCCTCCATCCTTGTCGATGTCTCTCTCTCTCTCTCATGTATTATAGACCCCATTATGATGTACGATCCACGCCGTCCCATCCATAGGGCCCACCTTGCTGACCACCTTTGGGTGGGCCTGGATGTAGGAGAAACATAAATATTAGAATGATCAAATCAGGTGGGCCATGACCATGTGGGACCCACCATGATGCCTGTGTTCTATCCACACTGTCCAACGTCCAAGGACATTGGACGTGGGCTAGCAGTGAAGTGTGGACGGATGTGGGTGTGCTAACAGTATGGACTGATAGTGGGTGTGCTAACAGTGGTGTGTGGACTGACAGTGGGTGTGCTAACAGTGGAGTGTGGGCTGGCAGTGGGGTCCATGGGACCCATCCACGCCATTCATCCGTCCAGAAGGGCCACACCATGGTGTAGTGTTCTATCCAAACTGTCCACTGCCCCTGGACGGTGGGACCCACATCCGTGTGGGGCCCTCCTTGAGATGTTATCCATGCCCAGATCCATAGCTCCAGTGGTAGGCTGAGTAAAAGGTACCTCTTTTCAATGCAGAGGTCTTGGCATTGATTGCCTGTGCAGGTGCCTAGTAGGGAGGTGTGTGCTAACGGTGGGGTCCATGAGACCCACCCACGCCATCCATCCATTGGGGTGGGTCACAACATCATGTATGTGTTGTGTCCACCGTCCAAGGACAGTGGGACCCACCCCGCATGTGGGGCAACACCATGATATATGTTACTGTCCAGGCCTTGGACGGCCTGGACGTTAGATGTATAATATATATTATATTATATTATATATATTATATATTATATTATATAATATGCATGTTGTGGTGGGCCCTACGTGGGACCCACCTCTGTTTTGTTTCAGAAAAAAAAACATAAGGAAAAAGAAAAGGTAAAGGAGAGGCGGCCATGCTGCTCGTACAAGCAGCCATGTAGCTGCTCTCTCTCTCTCTCTCAACGTCCAGAGTTCTGCAGGTCCCACGTGATGTACGTGTACATTCCAAGCTCTTCTAGCAGTGAGACCCACTCCAGGTGTATGTGTTTCATCCATGTGGTGTGGGCCCCAATGGTGTATGTGCTTCATCTACACCGTCCGCTATTTGGACGGTAGGGCCCACCATGATGCATGTGTTGTATCCAAAACATGTAACCATTTGTGAGATCATTTTGTGGCATGAGGTAAATGGGTGAGTCAGATCTAAAGTTCAAGTGGACCCCACCATTTAAATAGTGGACCGTGACATCCACCGTTCAAACTTCTAAGGGCCAAAATAGTTCCCAATTAAGCTGATATTTATTTCACTTCATCTACCTCTATGTTAACTTATGAATAGGTCGAATATCAAAAAAATACATGAGGGTGGGCCCGATTTGATATTCATGAGGCCCATCAATTCAGCCCATTTGATCGGCCCATTCGAATCGGCCCATTTAGCTGGCCCATTTGACTCGGCTCATTTGACTCAGCCCATTCGATTCGGCCCATCGACTCGTCCCATTTGACTCGGCTCATTCGATTCGGCCCATCGACTCGGCTCATTTGACTCAGCCAATTGATTCGGCCCATTTGAATCGGTCCATTTAAATCGGCCCAGTGATTCGGCCCAATTCGAATCGGCCCATTGATTGAGATTCCACCATGATGTATGTGATGATGTTTTTGGCAATCATGCTTTGGGAGCAATGATGGTTTGACATCCACATTGATGGGCAATGATGGTTAGATGTCCTCATTGTGACCTTCCCTTAGGCCTTGTTAGGCCCATTCTCTGCGTGAGTTAACCTAAATAAGTGGGCCCCATTCGCCGTATGTGATTGATCGATTCCGATTATCAAATCTGATTTTTTATTCTGATTATGAGTATGTGACAGCATAGCATCATAATACATGTCCATATGCATCATCTGCATGCTTGTGATGAGATGAGTGATTGATCATAGCACATGCCATTGGGCAGATTTTTATGGACTCTCTGGAAAGGGGAGTTGCCCACATGAGAGCGCGATACACGGAGGATTGCTATATGAATGGATTGCGTGATTCATGCATCTTATAATGTATGTTGATCCTTGTACGCCCTAGTGACATCGGGGCCATAGCCTTCACAAACATACGTGGATGGGCGGATTGGATACCAAAAATCTTGTTCTACATGGGGTGTTATAGATATCCTGGGCGAAAGTCCCTAAACCCATATGGTACCAGGAGGTTGCTCCAACGTTTAGACCGAGTGGATGCATGAGCGCCGAGTGCCGAATACTAGAAGGCTGCGCTTTCCACCGTGTCGTGGTTGGTTAGAAAGGGGTGAGGCCTTATCCGCCCGAGAGGGGGCAAAGCTAGGCGTCTGACCAGCTCGAGGAATGAGTCCGCCATCGATGAGCCGTGCCTGATATTGGCCAGATAGTGAGGTCTCTTTTACTCACCTTATTACGCGCGATGGGGCGGCAATCTAGTTGGAGTGTATTAGACCCCGGTTATATTTTAGAGTTAAGCTGTATTGATATGTGGACTCGGATGAGGATTTGTATGCTTGAGTTGCATCTTGCATCACATGGCTTTGGTATGGTGACATCATTCATGCCTTGCATCGCATAGCCTTGGTACGGCTAATGGTATTCATGGATTCATCGGCATATTCCGCATTACTCCTGTATAATTATATTACTACCTTGCCACACACTTTCACCACCCTCTAAGCTTTCCATAAGCTTATGCATGACCGTTGCGTGCGGGTGACGTTGGATGCAGCAGCGCCGAGGCTAGAGCACGTGGCAGATCATTTTGGAGCTTTGTCTATCATCATTGTATATCCCTTTATGCGCTTTGTACTTGTAAAATTTTGATCATAGTGAAAATGTAATGGAGTTTTTGGTTGTTGTTTGTGGGTTATGCCTTTAGTTATGCTTATTACAAATCAAATTAATGTTGAAAATCCTCCTCGTAGCATCGCAGGATCGAAACTTGGCGAATGGGCGTTGGGAGCCAAGAATAGGGTACTACGGAGGCTGTCGGCGCTGGATTCGGTGATCGAAAATTTTGTGAGCCCGGTTTCCAAGTTTGGGGCGTGATAGAAATTGGTATCAGAGCATAACTTAGGAATAATTAAGAACAACATTACATGTCTGTTATGAATGATTAGGTCCTAAGTTCGGATAGCTTAGCAATCTTTTATTATAGACCCTTAACGTGCGTGCCTTCGAGAGTTTTCAAAGTTAATAGGCGTCTTCGCTCTTTCCTTTAAGACATGTCGCCCAAGAGAGTGACCCGAGAGCAACCCACGCTACTCCCGCACCACCACCTGAGGCTCCCGATCTACCACTTACGATCCCCTCTCCACCACCATAGATCCCTGCTCCCCAGCCTGAGGATGTCATTCCTCCACCCGAGACCGGTGCGGATCCAACTGTACCCGTGAGTGCCTCCCAGTTATAACAGATATTACAAGTTGTGACATCCGCCCTTCAGGGGCAGGCAGGCACCCCATTATTTTGCGAGCCCAGGCAGAACAAGAGAGCAGAGCACCCTTCTTCAAGAGTTTCAACAGCTTGATCCCCCACGTTTCTACTATGAGCCAGATCTGACAGTACCAGAGATATGGCGCTCCTAGGTAGAGAACTTTTTTAGACGATGGCATGTATGACCCATCAACAAGTCTAATTAGTTATATTTCTTCTCCACGATGAGGTCGAGCACTGGTGGACCTCTATTACCCATGTTGTAGGGCCTGATTTCATCTAGACAAGGGAGGATTTTGTAACCGATTCGACCAGCAGTACTTCCCTGACCACATTCGTCGGCAGCGAGCATTGGATTTCGAGGCCCTAGTGCAGGGAGATATGATGGTGGCTCAGTATGCGGCTTGTTTTGTAGCACTGTCCAGATTTGTGTCATACTTGGTAGATGATGAGGTGTGGAGAGCCCGCCGTTTCGAGGACAGCTTGCATTACGGTCTTCGAGGTCGTGTTATTGGGCATGAGCTCCCGACTCTTGAGGAGGTGGTACGGAAGGCCCATATTTTTTAGGCTGAGTGGGCTGGTTCTCAGAGTGATCACAGTCAGAGGAGAGACCGAAAGAGGCAGGCTCCCTCCGGTGACTCCCATCAGCGTCAACCACAGCAGAGGCGTACAAGTCACCCCGCCTTTCGAGAACTAGCAGCAGTAGAGACCCTCATAGTAGCAACGACAGCAACCCTCACCACCGAGGCCCCCTCAACAGCAGCATCAGCACCAGCCTCTAAGTTCGCAGTAGTAGAGGCAGCAATTTATTGCCTCGGCGACATCGGCGACGATGCGAGAGGGGACAGTACCTCCCGGTGACTTAAGCTAGGTTCTATGTGGTTCAGCAGGCCCGCAGTCATCGGGAGGAGTCGTCGAGGTATACTTTTAGTCTCTTCATACATTGCACGTGTGTTGTTTGATTATGGTGCATCACATTCTTTTGTGGCCGAGAGTTTCGGCCGATCGACTAGTTTACCGTTGGAGTTTGCTCGTGAGGACTGTCGATGCTCGACGCCCTAGGGAAGACTACGATATTAGGCCGCTTGGTCTTGCCTGTGTTAGTGGGAGAGATTTTCTTACTTGCCGACTTGTACGTGCTACCGATGTCAGATTTCAACATTATCTTGGGCATGGATTGGCTTGCCGAGTACCACGCCATCTTGGACTACTCTGCGAGGTTAGTCACGTTCTATATACCCGGCATGCCAGATTCCAGTTCTTTACCGAACCCAAAGGAGAGCCGTTGTCTTGTATGATGTCGTGTGCCATAGAGGAGCCCATAGTAATGAGCATCGACCGATTGCCTATGGTTTGTGATATTCTCAATGTCTTTTAAGAGATTAGGAATTATCGCCTCATCGACTCACCGAGTTTCGATTGATCTCATGCCCGGCACCATTTCGAAGGCCCCATATCATATGACACCGTTGGAGTTGCGGGAAGCTGTAGAAGTAGTTGGATGAGTTGCACGAGTTAGGCTTTATCCGTTCGAGCAGTTCACCGTGGGGAGCGCGGTACTCTTCTTGAAGAAGAAGGATGGCTCGTTGAGGCTTTGCATGGATTACCGCGAGCTCAACAAAGTCATAATCAAGAACAAGTATCCGCTCCCGAGGATCGATGATTTATTTGATCACCTGCAGGGGCATAGTTTTTTTCGAAGATTGACTTGCGTTACGGTTATCAGATTTGGGTCTAAGAGGAGGACATCCCAAAGACGGCTTTCAGGACGCCTTATGGTCATTTTGAGTTTCAGGTCATCTTTGGACTGACCAATGCACCTGCAGTATTCATATAGTTGATGAACGAGGTCTTTCACCCATATCTCGATCGGTTTGTTGTAGTCTTCATCGATGACATTCGATCTATTCGATGACTCTTGAGGAGCATGTGCGGCACATGGAGATTACCTTATAGACCCTTTGTGCACATCGGCTGTATGCGAAGTTGGAGAAGTGCGAGTTTTGGCGGGAGGAGGTGAAGTTCCTTGGTCACGTGGTAACGAGGGAGGGTGTTGCCGTGGACCCCTCGAAGGTTGAGGCGGTGCGTCGGTGGGGCCAGCCCACGATCGCATCCGAGATCCATAGTTTTCTTAGTTTGGTGGGCTATTACTGAGCATTTCATTGGGGGCTTCTCTCGTATTGCAGTCCCCGCGACTAGGTTGACTCGGAAGGGTGCAGAGTTTGTTTGGAGCGATGCCTGAGCGAGCATTTATAGAGTTGAAGGACTACCTCACGTCTGCTCCTATCCTCACTCTTCCCTTTTAGAGTGATGGATTTATCATATTCATCGATGCCTCGCATATTGGTTTAGGTGTTTCCTGATGTAACACGGGAAACCGGTGGCCTTTGCGTCTCGTTAGCTTAAGGTTTATGATTTGAACTACCCCACGCATGATTTGGAGTTGGCTGCGTTGTCTTCGCACCGAAGGTGTGGAGACACTATCTCTATGGGGTTAGGTTAGAGCTCTTCTCGACCACAAGAGCTTGAAGTACCTGTTCTCCAGTCTGAGTTGAACATAAGGTAGAGGCACTAGATGTAGCTCTTGAAGGACTATGATTTTGATCTTCGGTACCACCGGCAAGGTGAACGTGGTAGTAGATGCCCTCAGCCGTCAACTACGAGGCCTAGTGGCGCATATGATGATTTAGGAGTGGCGGATGCTTGAGGATATAGCGAGTATGATTTTGAGTTCAACATGCAGTCTTCTATTGTGCAATTATCGAGCACTGTCGATTCAACCCTCTCTTGTCGCAAGGGTGATCGAGGCTCAACAGCTAAATGAGTTAGTGCAGAGTTATCTGGCGAAGGCAACATCTGAAGTCAGATTGGCAGATTGGTACGGATGGTGGACTTCGTTTGAGGCCGATTATGTGTCCTGGATATTTGAGTTACGTAGAGATCTTATGACCAAGGCACATCGATTGCAGTTTTCTATCCATCTTGGCTCGATGAAGATGTACCATGACATGAAGCGACAGTATTTTTAGGCGGGGATGAAGCACTAGATCGTCAATTTTGTGAAAGTGTGACACGTGCCGGCATGTCAAGGCCAATCATCAGAGGACCCCCTGGTCTTTTGCAGCCGTTGAGTGTCCCGATGTGGAAGTAGGAGCACGTGTTGATAGATTTTATTATGGATTTGCCGAGGACTCCGGCGTGGTCATGACGCCATCTGCGTTGTCGTTGTCGTCTGACGAAGTCGGTGTATTTTCTTCCGATTCATGTGACTTGGCCTTTGGACCAGCTTATAAGGTTATTCATCGAGGAGATTGTGAGGCTGCATGGCGTTCCAGTCTCGATCATTTTCGATCGAGACCCGAGGTTCACATCTCGATTTTGGGGAGCTTTTAGAGAGTGATGGGGACTGATTTGACTCAGCACCGTGTACCATCCGCAGATCGATGGCCAGACAGGGTCAACGAGATCCTTGAGGATATGCTTCGGTCCTGCACGATTAATTTTGGGGGTAGCGAGGATGAGCATCTGCGATTGGTGAGTTCGCATACAACAACGGCTATCAGGCGACCATCGGCATAGCTCCTTTCGAGGCACTATATGGCAGACCATGGAGATCACCGAGTTGTTGGACCGAGGTTGGAGAGCACTATCTCCTAGGTCTCGAGCATGTGCAGGCAGACATCGGAGGCTATCGATATCATCGGGCGGAGGATACGCACGGCTCGAGCCGCGAGAAGAGTTTCTTGATCGTCGAGTCATCCCTTAGAATTTGATATAGGGGACCATGTGTATCTCATGGTCTCGCCGTGTAGTTTGATTTGGAGCGAAGGGCAAGCTTGCAGAGATTTATAGGACCTTTCGAGATCACTCGGCGCGTTGGTGTCATGGCCTATCGGCTTGCCTTGTCATCTCGGTTGTCAGCGTCCATAATGTTTTCCATGTCTCTATGTTGAGGAAGTGTGGGTCGAGACATCGTTCCTGTTATTAATTGGCGGCCATTAGAGGTTCAGGAGGACACTTCTTATATTGAGCGGCCGATTCGTATCCTTGATCGGAAGAAGCAGTCCTTCGGACTAAGGTTATTCCGTTGGTGAAGGTTCAGAGTGGGGTCATCATCCTGTTGAGGAGGCTTCTTGGGAACGCGAGGCCGAGATTCGAGAGCACTATCCTCATCTTTTTATGATTGATTATGTGTTGTATTTTATATACTATCTCTAATTTTATATGATGATGTTATGTTTCTTCTTACTCATGAGTTATATCTAGTTGCGATGATTACGTAAATTTTGAGGACGAAATTTTCATTAGGAGGGGAGAGTCGTATGACCCGTATTTTAGACCGTCTTGTTCGGTAGGCTTCCGCGCTCTTCTCGGTAAAATTTGGCAACCTTCAACCTTTATCCAACGTTTACGTGTGATCCTAATTCCGTATTCCTTAGTCGGCTCGACCCGAGACTTGTACCCTAGCGACCGCGCCGTTGTCGCGGTTTTGATGCCGCGACTTGCGCGCCGGCGATACCCAGACCATGAGATGTGGGCCCGCGTTCGATTCGAGGAAAACACCGTGCATTACAAAACCCAAGAGAATCTCTATCGAATGTCATATCCATCAATCAATCAATCCCATTAAGGGTCAAGTACATGTCAAGTACACATCACCTCACACCCTTCCCTAAGCAACCCCATAAGTCAAAAGTTCTTACACAAGCCTATACCCCCTTCTTACAAAATCTACCTCAAAGTCAACAAATCTCTCACCTCACCCATCACTCACCACATCCATCACCCATCTCTCTCTCTCTCTCTCTTTACAACCCTCTCTCTCTCTCTCATTTCTTAACTCACTTTCCCAAGCAAGAAAAAAAACCACACGTCCAAGCTCTTTCACCCTCCAAGAGAGCTTTGTGTGTGACCCACTTTCACCCTCTCATCTTCCATCTCAACCATCTAAACTCCATCTCTTCCATTACGATCGAAGCTAAGGAGCAAAGGAAGTCAAGGGAGCAAGAAAAAGACGGTGGGTGATCTCGGATCTTTATTTCTTTATCCTTTTGTGATGTAAGGGCCCACTTAAGATGGGACCCACCTTGATGTAGGCTTTATATCAAAGAGGGGCCCATAGTGGCGGGGCCCCTACATCCTCGCTGATGTCTCTCTCTCTCTCATGTATTGTGGACCCCACTATGATGTTTGATCCACGTCGTCCCATCCGTAGGGCCCACCTTGCTGACCGTCTTTAGGTGGGCCTGGATGTAGGAGAAACACAAATATTGGAATCAGGTGGGCCATGTCCATGTGGGGTCCACCATGATGCTTGTGTTGTATGCACATGACGCTGGACATGGGCTGGTGTCAGGGGAAGTAGCCAATCCATTTCCATGAAGTGTGGCTGGCAGTGGGAGTAGCTAGCAGTAAAGTGTGGCTAACAGTGGATGTGATAACAGTGGGCTGGCAGTGGGGTCCATGGGACCCATCCACACCCTCCATCCGTCCAAATGGGCCACACCATGGTGTACGTGTTCTATCCAAACCGTCCACCACTCCTGGACGGTAGGACCCATGTCCGTGTGGGGCCCTCCTTGATATCTATCCATGCCAAGATACATAGCTCTTGTGGTAGACTAAGTGAAAGATACCACGTTTCAACACTGAGGTCTTGGCATTGATTGCCTGTGCAGGTGCCTAGTAGGGAGGTGTGTGCTAACGGTGGGGTCCATGAGACCCACCTACGCCGTCCATCCATTGGGGTGGGTCACACCATTACGTATGTGTTGTGTCCACTGTCCAAGGATGGTGGGACCCACCCCACATGTGGGGCAACACCATGATGTATGTTACTGTCCAGGCCTTGGACGGCCTGGACGTTAGATATATAATATATATTATATATGCATGTTGTGGTGGGCCCTACGTGGGACCCACCACTGTTTTGTTTTTAAAAAAAAAGGAAAAAGAAAAAGTAAAGGAGGTAACCATGCTGCTCGTACACGCAGCCATGTAGCTGCTATCTCTCTCTCTCTTAATGTCCAGAGTCCTACAGGTCCCACGTGATGCACGTGTACATTCCAAACTCTTCTAGTGGTGGGACCCACTCCAGGTGTATGTGTTTCATCCATGTGGTGTGGGCCCCAATGATGTATGTGCTTTATCTATACCGTCCATTGTTTGGACGGCAGGGCCCACCATGATGCATGTGTTGTATCGAAAACATCCAACCATTTGTGAGATCATTTTATGGCATGAGGTAAATGGGTGAGTCAGATCTAAAGTTCAAGTGGACCCCACCATTTAAATAGTGGACAACGGCATCCACCGTTCAACTTCTAAGGGCCACAATGGTTCCCAATTAAGCTGATATTTGTTTCACTTCATCTACCTCTATGTTAACTTATGATTAGGTCAGATGTCAAAAATACCTAAGGGTGGGCCCGATTTGATATTCATGAGGCCCATCGATTCAGCCCATTCGATTCGGCCCATCGACTCGGCCCATTTGACTCGGCCCATTTAGTTGGCCCATTTGAATCGGCCCATTGGACTCGGCCCATTTGACTTGGCCCATTGACACGACCCATTTGACTCGGCCAATTGATTCAGCCCATTTAAATCGGTCCATTTAAATTGGCCCAGTGATTCGGCCCAATTTGAATCGGCCCATTGATTGAGAATCCACCATGATGTATGTGATGATGTTTTTGGCGGTCATACCTTGAGAGCAATGATGGTTTGATGTCCACATTGATGGGCAATGATGGTTAGATGTCCTCATTGTGACCTTCCCTTAGGCCTTGTCAGGCCCTTTCTCTTTGTGGGTTAACCCAAATAAGTGGGCCCCATTCGCTGTATGTGATTGACCGATTTCGATTTTCAATTTTCAATTATTGATTCCGATTATGAGTATATGGCAACATAGCATCATGATACATGTTCATACGCATCATCTGCATGCTTGTGATGAGATGAGTGATTGATCATGGCACATGTCATTAGACAGATTGTTATGGACTCCCTGGTAAGGGAAGTTGCCCGCACGAGCGTGCGGTACGCACATGCATGTTTGCTGCATGACTGGATTGCATGATTTATGCATCTTACATTGTATGACATGGTTACTGTACGTCTTAGTGACACCAGGGCCGTAGCCTCCACAGGTGAAAGTCCTTAAACCCTTATGGTACCAGGAGGTTACTTCAACGTCTGGCCAGAGTGGATGCATGAGTGTGGAGTGTGGAATACCGGGAGGCTGCGCTTTCACTCTGTCATGATTGGTTGGAATGGGGTGCGGCCTTACTTGCCTGAGAGGAGGGGGCAAAGCTAGGTTGAGTCTGACCAGCTCGAGGAATGGGTCCGCTATCGACGAGCCGAGCCCGATATTGGCAGGCGGATAGTGAGGTCTCTTCCACTCACCTTATTGCATGCGATGGGGCGGCAATCTAGTTGGAGTGTACTAGACCCCGGTTATATTCCAGAGTTGAACTGTATTGATATGTGGACTCAGATGAGGATTTGTATGCTTGAGTTGCATCTTGCATCGCATGGCCTTGGTATGGCCGACATCATTCATGCCTTACATCGCATAGCCTTGGTACGGCTAATGGTATTCATGGATTCATCAGCATATTCCACATTACTCTGATACTGCATAATTGTATTACTACCTTGTGCACACACTTTCACCACCCTCTAAGCTTTTCATAAGCTTATGCACGACCGTTGCGTGCAGGTGACGTTGGATCGCAGCAGCACTGAGGCTAGAGCACGTGGCAGATCATTTTGGAGCTTTTGTCTATCATCATTGTATTTCCCTTTATGCGCTTTGTACTTGTAAATTTTGAACATAGTGAAAATGTGATGGAGTTTTTGGTTGTTGTTTGTGGGTTATGCCTTTGGTTATGCTTATTACGAATCAAACTGATGTTGAAAATCCTCCTCGTAGCATCCCAGGATCAGAACCTGGCGAATGGGCGCCGGGAGCGGGGTACTATGGAGGCTGTCAACGCCGGATTCGGCGATTGGGAATTTTATGAGCTCGGTCTCCGAGTTTAAGGCATGATAGAAGTTGGTATCAGACAATATGGGTCCCACAATGTATGATGAATGGTCGGGATAATATGAGGGCCGGATCTCACTATCTAGACATTGAATTGACGCACAAGACGCGATGTTAGAATCGGGGCGATGAAGCGGTCGCAATGGCATAGGTCTCGGGTTGAGTTGACTCGGGTTTACAGGATGTGACTTAGGGTTGCGCGCAAATGCTATCTACAAGTCGCGGGTTGCCGAAATTTGATGGGGTGGATTGAGGGATCCTAAGAAATGAAATGGTCACTAGGACATAGACATGACAGTTCTCCTCTCCTAATAAAAAATTCATCCTCAAAATTTACTATTATGCAAGACAAAACAACAAGAAGAAGAGAAAACATGGCATCATGATCATATATATCAAAACATAACACAAATACAAGGCACAATCAGTCTACAAAGAGATGAGGATAGTGCTCTTTAATCTCAACCTCGTGCTCCTAAGACTCCTTCTTAACAGAATGATGACCCCACTAAACCTTTACCAAAGGAATGACCTTGGTCTGGAGGACTTGCTCCTTCACTACCAAAAAATCGAGTAATGGCTATGGAAGTTGAAAGCTTTTAGCTACGGATTTAATCCGTAGCAAAATAGCTACGGATTTAATCCGTAGCTATAGCCTAAGTGCTCTGTAGCTAAAGCGTACCTCTCAACCTAAAGCATATTAAATATAGATGGTGCTTAGGGGGATCCATGAGGTCCATTGGAATATATGTGTTTGATCTAAGCCGTCCAAAAATTCGGATATATAATTTTATTGCATGAGCCCAAAAATTATGTGGATTAAATATCTAAGTGGACCACACCATAAGAAATAATATAAATTAAATGTTTACTGTTAATTTGTTGTGTGGTCACCTTAAAGATTTGATCTAAATAAATTTTTTATCATACTTAAAATAATAATTTAAATTTATTGGATAGAGTGGATATATGAAATACATCACAGTGGGCCCCACGTAACTAAAATTTAAAAACAACTTAGGGCCGTCCGTCACGCGCCTGTCCAAAACCCATTCTCCCTCCAAAACCGAAACCCATCCCCATTTTCTCCCGCCCTCCAAAACCGAAACCCGTTCTCCATCTCTGTCTCCATCTCTCTCTCTCTCTCTCTCTCTCTCTCTCTCTCTCTCTCTCTCTCTCTCTCTCTCTCTCGTTCCCTTGCCCTCTCTTCATCTCCCGATCTCCCTCACCCTCTCTCCCTGTCTCAAGGCCGCATTCCGCATCTCCCGAAACCCATTTCGCTGCATGAAGTAGAAGAAGAAGAAGCATCGTACGGTTAGTTTATTTCTTTTTCCCTCTTTATCTCTTTCTCAAATCTTTCAGAGGTTCAATCCGCATTCCCCTCTCTCTGTTTCTGAAATGTAAGGGCCGTTTGGCCGGTCGGATTGGAAGGGATTGGATGTTATTGGAAGGGATTGGAAGGATTTGCCCCTCTCTCTGTTTCTGAAATCTAAGGGCCGTTTGGCCGGTCGGATTGGAAGGGATTGGAAGTTAAATCCTGGGATTGGTCGGGCGTGCCAAACAGAGTCGGTGATCAGATCCCAATGCCTGAGACACGTTTGGCTCGAGGGATTGGAAGGGATGGGAAGGTTTAATCCCAGTATTGGCCCTGTGTGCCAAATAGACTGGATGTGTCAATCCAGGGATATAGCAATCCCATGTATCTAAAGACAATCCACTGACAACACCATCAATACCTAGAAATCCAGGCCATCCACCATAATACCATTCAATCCCTTTCAATCCACCTAGCCAAGCGGGGGAACGGACTGGCTACTCCCCTGTCACCAACCAATGGCTAGTGGTTGGTGCTCCGTGGGACCCACTATGATGTATGTGTTTCATCTATGCCGTCCATTTATTTTTCTAGATCATTTTAGGGAATGAAACCAAAAATGAGATATGTCCCAATCTCATGTGGACCACATTACAGGAAACAGTGTTGAATGAGCGCTGACCATTAAAAACTTTTTGGGGGTTATAAAAGTTTTGGATCAAGCTGATATTTGTTTTTTTCCCTTCATCTAGGTCTGTATGGCCCAATCTGTTGGCCTAATCAACAGATTGGATGTCAAATAAACAGTACAGTGTGCCTGAGGAGGATTTTAATGGTAGATATCCAATCACTATTGTTTTCCTGTGGTGTGGTCCACCTGAGATTTATATCCCTCGGATCAAGCCATAAAATGGTCTGTAAAAATGGATGAACGTCATCGATGAAAAACATACATCATGGTAGGGCCCACAGAGCACCACCACCACGGCCGGTGGCAGTGGCGAGTAATGCCAATCCATTCGCCAAACGGGCCCTAAAATGCTTTATGGGCTCCACCATAATATGTGTATGCAGCCATTCATTTTTTCAACTTCATTTTAGGGCCAAATCTCGGTGGACCACACCATAGAAAGCTGTGGTGATTGAATGCCCACCATTAGGGCTGTTTGGCCAGGCAGATTGGATGGATTTGGATGGTATTAGAGTAGATTGTACAGGATTTCAATGTAATGATAGTTGCGTCAATGAATTGGTGCAAGATCTATGGGATTGCTATTTCTGGTCTGTTTGGCACGCCTGGCCAATCCCGGATTAAACCTTCCAATCCCTTTTAATCCCTTGAACCAAACATGTCAAGCAATTTTGAAGGGATTAAGGTGGATTGGATGGGATTTAAAGGTAATGATGGTGATGTCATTGGATTGTCTTAAGATATGGGGAATTGATATATCCCGGGATCAGGATCCCGTCTCTGTTTGGCATGCCTGGCCAATTTGGGACAATATCTTTTTATGTTACTGGCATAGGCATTCATATATATTGAGAAATATGATTGAAGAGCTAGACTAGCATGTGCATTTACACCATTTTTTTAAATGTTGGTGACTCATCCACCACACGTGTTATAAAACATGTTAATCCACTGCATTGCATTAATCAGGAATCAAGCTTGGGGGTAAACAATTTTGGCTTTTATTCGAAAAATCAGGCCGTTTCAACTCCTAGTCTGGCCACTTATAAAATTATACCTAAAAATTCTAAATATACATCGTATGGTCCACTTCAATCTCGGAATAATACAATTTTTGGGTAGCTTTTTTCATCATGATGAGCCAATACTATATGAATGGATTGGATGCACAGGAAACAGTGGTAATTCACCATTAAAACTTAATGTGGGTTGAAGAAATTTTGGATAGAGCTGATATTTGTGTGGTTTCTTCATCCTAGGTCTTTGTAAGCATTCCATTGCCCTTGTGTGGTAAAGTCTTTAACTGGTACGATCCATCATTTAGCTTGATATATTAGAATTACATGCGAGACTTTTCATCTATGCAAGTGGTTTAAGATTTTACTTATTAATTACATTATTAATTTATTGTAAAAATACAATGATTGCAAACTCCTTAATACATTGTATTTGGTAGATAATATCTGTATGGGTCTAATCATCTGATAGCACTTCCTTCATTTTCAACTTTTGAGGAGGATGATGCATTAGGTTAATTTCCAACTTTAATTTTTGGTAAGGTGCAGGTTGAAAATGGACCCATTGGTTAATCGAGATTTGGCTGTAATGAATAGGGAGTGGATGACACTAAGTTTCCCTGACCCACGTTTTCTTTCTGGAATCAGAAGTTTTTCAAAGTTTGCACAAGAAAACCTTCCTGGTAGAGAATTTGTTCCTTGTCCATGCACCACTTGCAGATGTGCACGTTTTCCGGTTTCTTATGATGATATGGAAATACATCTAATGAAAAATGGATTCGACCCAAGCTATAGGGTTTGGAACATGCATGGGGAACATGTATCACCTAAGTGTACTGTACATGAATCAAGTTCCCAACAATACCATAGTGTCTCGAACTTAAATGAGGTTCACAACGCGATCGTTCAAGAACTTGGTGGTAATAACCTAGATGAAGTTGTACAGGATGAGCCCAACGTGACCCCTATAGTTGAAGGCGTCTTCGGAGAAAATGAAACTAATGAGTTTGAAGCAAATCTACGAGACGCAATGGCTGAGCTATACCCTGGGGCCCAAGATTTCACCGTGTTGACTTTCATTATACAGCTTTTCAAATTAAAGGTGAATCATGGATGGAGTGAAAAAAGCTTTACAGAGCTCCTTCAATTACTAAAGAAGGTGTTACCTTAGGTAACAAGGCCCCAACTAATACCTACCAAGCGAAGAAGATCATTACAAAGTTGGGTATTGATAATGTGAAAATCCATGCTTGTCCAAATGACTGCATCGTAACTTGGAGTGAGACCGAGATGACAACCATTTGTCCAAGTGGTAATTCTTCTCGGTACAAGACAGAAATGGGTTCTAAGAAAAAAGGATCTACAATACCTAGGAAGGTGTTAAGGTATTTTCCATTAACACCAAGGCTACAAAGAATGTTCCAGTGTGCCATGGTTGGCGAAAGAAATGTCTTGGCACTCAACCAGAAAATTTCAACATGAAAAGATGGAGCATCCCATGATTCTATTGCATGGAAGAATCTTGATGACAAGTATACTGATTTTTCAATTGAGCCTCGTAATGTTCGATTGGGTTTGGCTACAGATGGGTTTAACCCATTCGGCACTTTCAGTATGTCGCATAGTTCATGGCCCGTTATGTGTGTGACGTACAACCTTCCACCAAAGCTTTGCATGAAACCTCAGTTTACTATGTTGACTTTGCTCATTGAGGGACCGCGACAATCGGGAAAGGATATTGATGTTTATTTACAGTCATTGATTGATGAACTGCAAAAGTTATGGCGAGAAGGGGTCACGACGTTCGATGCATACCATGAAAACAAATTCAACATGCGTGACGTTCTGCTTTGGACAATTCATGACTTTCCAGCATATGGTAACGTTTCTGGTTGTAGGACAAAGGGTAAGTATGGTTGTCCTGTATGTGGTCCTAACACAGATTCTTTGCGACTCCAATATGGAAAGAAACATGTTTATATGGGCCACAGACGATGGTTGCTAATGTCAGAACAGGCTAGGAAGGACACAAGTGCTGGCACATTCAATAAGAAGGTGGAGATACGACATCAACCGATTCGTCTGGATGGGATTGAGGTTAAAAGATAAACCGCGAATTTGAATATGCAGTGGGGGAAGACTGGGAAGAGTAATATAATGGGTATTGATGGAGGCCGACAAGAGCTAGCAGATGATGTTGAATCACCGTGGTTCTTCAAACGGTCTATATTATTTGATCTGGAGTATTGGAAAGATATTCCCATGCGTCACAACCTTGATGTCATGCATATTGAGAAAAATATATGTGAAATCCTTGTTGCCTTGATGTTGAACATGCCTGACAAAACCAAGGATGACGCTAATGCACGCAGGGACCTGAAATAATTGAGAATTAAGAAGCGTCTATGACTGAAAAAGAACAATGGCAAAGTGATTCAGAAAAAAGGTCCTTTCTGTCTAAGAAAAGAAGAGAAAAAACTTTTCATCCAGACTTTGCATGAGCTGCGTGTTCCGATTGGTTTTAGTGCGAATTGGAGGACCATTGTAAAGGAAGATTGTATGGATTTAAAGGGAATGAAGTCTCATTCTTACCATGTGTTGATGCAACATTTGCTCACAGTTCTCAACCAGCATGCATTCAGGGATAAGAAGGTCATTCGTCCTATAATTCCAAGCTTTTGCACCTTCTTTAATGCCTTGTGCTCGACAACTGTAGACCTTCAAACACTCTGTCGAGAGGGGCATGGATAGGACGTTATATCAGCTTGAAACTATATGCCCGTCATCGATATTTGTCATTATGATGCATTTGTTGATCCATTTGGCTTACGAGGCTCGCATATGTGGTCCTGTATACTATCGATGGATGTATCCATTCGAAAGGTATGATGTGAGCTTAATAAGAATAAATCGGCTTAACATCTACATTTGCATGTATATATAATGTATTATTAACTTTGTTAGGTTCATGAAGACATTCAAGGCCTATGTCCATAACAAGACACGACTTGAGAGTTGTATTGCAGAGCAGTACATCCAAGAGGAGACAGTTATATTCTGTAACCAATATAAAGGAAAACAGAAGACAAGCCTATTGGAAAAGCTGAAAAAATGGTTTAACGGAGTCATTCCAGGACTACATAAGCTGGAAGATATCGTTGATGATGACCCTAATGATGACGATGTTGGTCCAGTAGGTTCGGGTCAAAGTGTTATCCTAGCGGGTATCGAATACGAACAAGCTCGTAGATGGGTACTGAAGAGTCATCCCAGCTACGACGAGTGGGAATGGTATGTATAATAAGCTCATATATATATATGTATATATATATATATATATCTTCCTTACTTTATGCGATTTCAATATAACAATGTTATCGAATATCGCGCAGGAAGCACAAAGATTTCTTGCAGCGATGCTATAAGAGGATCAACAGGGTGCCTAGCGAGGACGAATTCATATCTTGGTTGAAGAGGCAACCAGAGTTCATTGAATCTGACGATAATGAATTTAAAGATGTTGTGAGAGGACCTCTAGCTTTTTCTATGCAATACAATAAATATTGTATTAATGGTTTCCTCTTTGTCACTAAGGACTATGAGGAGAATAAAACGAACCAAAACAGTGGGGTTAGGACAGAGGGTATGACAACCTTTCGATCAAGTGCTAAGGATATCAATACAGTGGATGAAAATCAACCTTACTACGGAGTCCTTCGTAGAATTATCCAATTGGAATACCGAACAGGGTACAAGCTTGTCCTATTTAAGTGTGATTGGGTGAAAGTGACACATCATGGTGTTTCTTTTGATGCAGAAGCGAATTTGAGATTAGTAAATTTGGCTAGTCTTTACAGTTCAGACAAAGTCGGTGACGAGCCCTTCATTCTTGCAGAGCATGCCACGCAAGTTTTCTACTCCAGAGATCCAAAAAATCCTGACTGGCATGTGGTCTTGGAGGTTCCCAAAAAAATTTTTGTCGAAGAAGAGACGTGCGTTCTATCGGAACGATTAAAGGCTGTAAGTAATGCCGATGCAGGACCTGATCTCACCTCATTAGCAATGGTTGATGAGTTGATATTCAATGAATCTGAAGATGTCAGTGTTGTGGTCGAGAAAACAAAGAAAAGAAAACGATCGAAGAGAATCTACTGATTTGTTTGTATTTTCTAAGCATGTAACAGAATGATATTTATTGGAGGAAGTCTAAACAAGGTTTGGATAATATAGTGAATTTTTTGTACTTTATCTGTGATCTAAATTATTTCTTAACTATTAGCTTTTTTTAAAAAAAAATCTTTTCTTATCTTTTCATATTAGGGAAGAAATAGGCACATGGATTCACAACCAGAGGTATTGGGTGCGCAGGTGCTTGGGAGTACAGATTCAAGCAATACCAAAGGTAATAAGATACTTCTCCTTAATTATATATGTAAATTTCCTTTTCCTTATATATTGGCAGTAATCAATGATGTGTATATATAACTGTTATTCTTTTTATGTAATTGTTTCAGCTTCTTCTTTATCTAAAAAAGAGGCATTACTAGGGGGTCTCTTTACTTGTGCCACCTGATAGGAAAAAAGTCCTAAAGACGAATGAATTCGGGCAACTGAATGAGGACTGTTCTGATCACAGAGACTTTTCATCGCATGTCAGTGTCCTCACCCGTTCTCATATCCCGATCATATACCCGGACTTTCGCCAAGTGCCTAATGAACAAATTCATATGGTCACAGAAAGATTGTCACAGTTTTATGAGTTTGGGGGTCAAAGTTGGGCTGCAAGTCTTGATTACGTTACAAAATGCATTAATGAAGCGTGGAGGAATTACAAGAGAAGATTGACTGCAAAATATATTACAAACAAGGATCCTATTGCTGTAAGAGATGGTCCTGCCCCCCCAGGTATCCCTATGGAGGATTGGAAGGCCTTCGTGGATCAATGTACCACCGAGGAATTCAAGAGGGTAAGCGCAAGGAATAAAGTCAATCGGGTCAAGCTAAAAGGACCTGCGTGTCTTGGGAGGCACAGCATGGCTGTTACTCGTCATAAGATGGTATGTATTTAAAAATAGATATTATAGTTTAAAATTGAATTTAAATTTGAATTATCATTCATCTAAATCTATTAATGATGGGTATTTGAATAATATATAATGTGCCAAAGGCGATGGAGAAGAATCTTACCTCTGATGTCGAGATAGGTAGATGTGAAGTCTTCTTAAGAGCCCATACAAGAAACGACAAAGTTGTCCAATATCCTGACCTTGCTGTAAGTGCATCCCTTATACCACTAATTAGTACCCTTATGAAAACCCTAAGTATAACTTTGAATTATATTGCATTCATTTGTATTTTTTCACAGGAAAAACTAGATGAGCTCTATAGTAGCAATCCTGCTTCTAGGATGACCGGCATGGATGATGCCCTTACAGAGGTACTAATAAAATTTAAAAATTAGTAGAGTTTTATGGTAATTATGAATATCCTAATAACTTAATTTACAATGTTTTACAGTTGGTTGGGGTCTGACAATAGAGGGCGAATGCGGGGTCTAGGTTGCTCAATAAGCAAGGTCGGACTGAAGAAGTCAGCCCCTGCTCGTTCAAAGGTAGAGAATGTGACAAAAGAAAAAGAGAGCGTAACTCAAGAGTTATCTCAGGTGAAGAAAAAATTGGATGGTATGACCCAAGATATAGTTGAGATGAAGAAAATATTGGTTGATATGCAGAAAGATAGACAGTATACTCAAAATCTCTCATCACCAACAGTCGCTAAATCTACTCAGGCGTCGTCGGTATGCAAGTATAAATTTTTTACTATAATGAGCTTACAATTATATTATAAATGCTAACAATACTAATGCCATTTTATGTGTAAATGTAGCCGGATATTATATATATCGGTAAGAGATGCGACTTGCTTGGTTTTGGAAAACGTGGTGTAGTTGCTCGTGGTGAAGTACACGAAGTTAATCCAAATGCAACTGTCCATTGCGAGCCGTTGGAGGATGGAGCTTTTGTTGTTGTCCTGACTGAGGTTATACAACCTCACGCTCCTTTGTGGAAAGAAGATGGGTTCGCATCTACACTTGGAGAGGCCGGTCCAGGATCATTTGTGCAATGGGGGAAAGAGGCTTTGAGAATTCAATAATTTGAACAAATTTGGTACTGTATAATTGAACATGTGTTGTGTGCATTTTGAACTAATTTTAAACTTGTTGTGTGCATTTTGAACTAATTTTGAACTTGTTGTGTGCATTTTGAACTAATTTTGAACTAATTTGGCACTTGTTTTTTTTATTTCTTTTAATATTGAATGAATTTTGTACTCTATATTTGAACGTATTTATAGTCTTAGGCTCCATTTGGTCATCACATTAGTATTTATAAAAACATTTTTTTTGAAAACCAAATGGAGCCTAAGCTCTTTTTTAACTCCGCCAATGCAACTCCTTGCATTGCCGGTCCCAAGCCCGGGTAAAGGAGGAGGGAGAAGGGCTTTAGAATGAATCGTCAACTATGGAGAAGATCTTGAAAATGCAGTGAGTATCTCTGGTTTTATAGTTTTACTTGTACATTCCTATATTGATTACTCAAGCATGACGGTTATGCGCATTCTTTTAGGTGGATGTTACATGTGGGAGGGTTGGAGCTGCATATTTCAGATTCAAGCATCTAGTACATCTCTTGTCAAGAATGCACATGTGTAGTTCATTAAACAATACATTATGTGATATCGTGTGCATGATATCTATGTTGCAATTTTCCTCATGTATTTTGCTTAAAATCCATGTTTATGCATGATTCTCATACATTGACATGAATTTGAGCTAAAAAGATCGAAATGGAAAATTTGAAAAAACAGGGGAGATTTTTTTTATAAAGTAAGTATTTGGGACCAAGTGGTTACGTATTTGCTCCATTAAATTTGCTTGAAATTAATGGAGTAAACTCGGATGTGCGTTGGAGCTATCCGGATGAGCGGGGTCCCTAGAAGGTGGGAACCGTTGTTATGACCATGATGAAATCGTCCATTTCCTATGGACAACATTAGAGGGGCCTGACCATTTGGACAGGCCGTGTTTATGTATTTGCTCGAAATTAATGGAGCAGACCCGGATGTGCGTCGGAGCTATTCGGAAGAGCGGGGTTCCCTGGAAAGAAGGAACCGCTATTATGACCATGATGAAGCTGTCCATTTTTTATGGACAGCATTGGAAGGGCCTGGCATTTGTGTCGGATGACCGTGTTTATATCTGTATTTGCAGGGACCATACCCTTAACCTAAACCAAAACCTATGACCTATAACCTAAACCTCAACCTTAACCTAAACCTAAACCTTAACTTAAAACCTAAAACCTAAACCTAAACCCAAAACCTAAACCTAAACCTTAACCTATTCTCAATTCCCTAAACTTATATCTTATAACCTAAACGTAAACCTAAACCTAAACCTTAACCTAAACCAAAACCTATGACCTAAACTTAACCTATAACCTAAACTTCAACATTAACTTAAACCTAAACCTCAACCTAAACATATAACCTTAACCTAAAACCTAAAACCTAAAATCTAAAACCTAAACCTAAACCTATAACCTAAATGTATTCTCAAATCCCTAAACTTAAACCTACACCTAATCCTAATCTTAACTCCCTAACCTAAACCTATACCTATAACCTAACCTAAACCTATACTTATAACCTAAAACTATTCGTAAATCCCAAAACCTATTACCTAAACCCATTCTCAAATCCAAAACCTATAACCTAAACCTGAACTCATTATCAAATATCAAAACCTATAACCTAAACCAAAACCAAAACCTATAACCTAAACCTCCAAAACCCAAACTGACACCTAAACCTAAACCTAAACCTAAACCTATAACCTAAACTCAATTCCCTAAACCTTAACCTAGACCTAAACCTAAACCTATAGCCTAAACTCAAATCCCAAAACCTTAACCTATAACCTAACCTAAACCTATACTTATAACCTAAAATTATTCCCAAATCCCAAAACCTATTACCTAAACCTAACCTCTCCCTAAACCTATAACCTAAACTCAATTCCCTAAACCTAAACCTAGACCTAATCCTAAACCTATAGCCTAAACTCAAATCCCTAAACCTTAACCTATAACCTAACCTAAACCTATACTTATAACCTAAAATTATTCCCAAATCCCAAAACCTATTACCTAAACCCATTCTCAAATCCAAAACCTATAACCTAAACCTGAACCTATTATCAACTCCCAAAACCTATAACCTAAACCAAAACCAAAACCTATAACCTAAACCTGAACCCATTCTCAAATCCCAAAACCCAAACCTACAACTAAACCTAAACCTAAACCTAAACCTATAACCTAAACTCAATTCCCTAAACCTCAACCTAGACCTAAACCTAAACCTATAGCCTAAACTCAAATCCCTAAACCTTAACCTATAACCTAACCTAAACCTATACTTATAACCTAAAATTATTCCCAAATCCCAAAACCTATTACCTAAACCTAACCTCTCCCTAAACCTATAACCTAAACTCAATTCCCTAAACCTAAACCTAGACCTAATCCTAAACCTATAGCCTAAACTCAAATCCCTAAACCTTAACCTATAACCTAACCTAAACCTATACTTATAACCTAAAACTATTCCCAAATCCCAAAACCTATTACCTAAACCCATTCTCAAATCCAAAACCTATAACCTAAACCTGAACCCATTATTAAATCCCAAAACCTATAACCTAAACCCGAACCCATTCTCAAATTCCAAAACCTAAACCGACACCTAAACCTAAACCTAAACCTAAACCTATAACCTAAACTCAATTCCCTAAACCTCAACCTAGACCTAGACCTAAACCTATAGCCTAAATTCAAATCCTTAAACCTTAACCTATAACCTAACCTAAACCAATACTTATAACCTAAAACTATTCTCAAATCCCAAAACCTATAACTTAAACCTAACCTTTCCCTAAACCTATAACCTAACCTAAACCTATACTTATAACCTAAAACTATTCCCAAATCCCAAAACCTATAACCTAAACCTAACCTTTCCCTAAACCTATAACCTAAACTCAATTCCCTAAAGCTAAACCTACACCTAATCATAATCTCAACTTCCTAACCTAAACCTAAACTTAAACTTGAAAACCCAAACCTAAACCCGATCCCGAACCCGAACCCAATTTCCTAAACCAAAACCTTAACCTATTCTCAAAAGCTATAAGCTATAACCTATAACCTAAACCTTAACCTAAACCTAAACCAAAACCTATAACTTAAACCTATAACCTAAACCTTAACATAAACCTATAACCTATAACCAAAACGTATAACCTAAACCCGAACCCCTTCTCAAATCCCTAAACCTATAACCTAAACCTAAACCTAAACCTAAATCTAAACCTAAACCTTAACCTCTAAGCAAAACCTATAACCTAAGCCCGAACCCATTCTCAAATCCCAAAACCTATAACCTAAACCAAAACCAAAACCTATAACCTAAGCCCGAACCCATTCCCAAATCCCAAAACCTATTACCTAAACCAAAACCTAAACATATAACCTAAACCAAAACCTATAACCTAAACCCGAACCCATTCTCAAATCCCAAAACCCAAACCTAAACCTAAACCTAAACATAAAACCCAAACCTAAAACTATTCTCAAATCCCAAAACCTATAACCTAAACCTAACCTTTCCCTCAACCTATAAACTCAAATCCCTAAACCTTAAACTTGACCAAGACCTAAACCTAAACCTATAGCCTAAACTCAAATCCCTAAACCTTAACCTATAACCTAACCTAAACCTATACTTATAACCTAAAACTATTCCCAAATCCCAAAACCTATTACCTAAACCTAACCTTTCCCTAAACCTATAACCTAAACTCAATTCCCTAAAGCAAAACCTACACCTAATCCTAATCTCGACTTCCTAACCTAAACCTAAACCTAAACTTGAAAACCCAAACTTAAACCCAATCCCGAACCTGAACCCGATTTCCTAAACCTAAACCATAACCCATCCTCAAATCCAAAAACATATAACCTAAACCTAAACCAAAACCAAAACTTATAACCTAAACCCGAACCCATTCTCAAATCCCAAAACCTATAACCTAAACCAAAACCAAAACCTATAACCTAAACCCGAACCCATTCTCAAATCCCAAAACCTATAACCTAAACCTAAACCTATAACCTATAACCTAAATCAAAACCTATAACCTAAACCAAAACCAAAACCAAAACCTATAACCTAAGCCCGAACCCATTCTCAAATCCCAAAACCTATAACCTAAACCAAAACCAAAACCTATAACCTAAACGTGAACTCATTCTCAAATCCTAAAACCTTTAACCTAAACCTAAACCTTAACATAAACCTATAACCTATAACCTAAATCAAAACCTAAAACCTTTAACCTAAACCTAAACCTTAACATAAACCTATAACCTATAACCTAAATCAAAACCTATAACCTAAACCAAAACCATAACCTAAACCAAAACCAAAACCTATAACCTAAACTCGAACCCATTCTCAAATCCCAAAACCTATAACCTAAACCTAAACCGTAACCTAATCTTATAACCTAAACTCAAATCCCTAAACCTTAACCTATAACCTAACCTAAACCTATACTTATAACCTAAAACTATTCCCAAATCCTAAAACCTATGACCTAAGCCTAACCTCTCCCAAAACCTATAACCTAAACTCAATTCCTCTAAACCTAAACCTACACCTAATCCTAATCTCAACTCCCTAACCGAAACTTAAACCTAAACTTGAAAACCCAAACCTAAACCCAATCCCGAACCCGAACCCGATTTTCTCAAATCCAAAAACCTATAACCTAAACCTATAACCTATAACCTAAACCTTAACATAAACCTATAACTTATAACCAAAACATATAACCTAAACCCGAACCCATTCTCAAATCCCTAAACCTATAACCTAAACCTAACCTTTCCCTAAACCTATAACCTATAACCTAAATCAAAACCTATAACCTAAACCAAAACCAAAACCTATAACCTAAGCCCGAACCCATTCTCAAATCACAAAAACTATAACCTAAACTAAAATCAAAACCTATAACTCTAAACGTGAACTCATTCTCAAATCCTAAAACGTTTAACCTAAACCTAAACCTTAACATAAACCTATAACCTATAACCTAAATCAAAACCTATAACCTAAACCAAAACCAAAACCTAAAACTTAAACTCGAACCCATACTCAAATTCAAAACCTAAACCAAAACTAAAACCTATAACCTAAGCCCGAACCCATTCTCAAATCCCAAAACCTATAACCTAAACCAAAACCAAAACCTATAACCTAAACGTGAACTCATTCTCAAATTCCAAAACCTTTAACCTAAACCTAAACCTTAACATAAACCTATAACCTATAACCTAAATCAAAACCTATAACCTAAACCAAAACCATAACCTATAACCTAAACTCGAACCCATTCTCAAATTCAAAAACCTATAACCTAAACCAAAACCTATAACCAAAACCAAAACCAAAACCTATAACCTAAACCCGAACCCATTCTCAAATCCCAAAACCTATAACCTAAACCTAAACCGTAACCTAATCCTATAACCTAAACTCAAATCCCTAAACCTTAACCTATAACCTAACCTAAACCTATACTTATAACCTAAAACTATTCCCAAATCCCAAAACCTATTACCTAAACCTAACCTCTCCCTAAACCTATAACCTAAACTCAATTCCCTAAACCTAAACCTACACCTAATCCTAATCTCAACTCCCTAACCTAAACCTAAACCTAAACTTGAAAACCTAAACCTAAACCCAATCCCGAACCTGAACCCAATTTCCTAAACCTAAACCATAACCCATTCTCAAATCCAAAAACCTATAACCTAAACCTATAACCTATAACCTAAACCTTAACATAAACCTATAACCTATAACCAAAACATATAACCTAAACCCGAACCCATTCTCAAATCCCTAAACCTATAACCTAAACCTAAACCTTAACCTATAAGCAAAACCTATAACCTAAACCCGAACCCATTCTCAAATCCCAAAACCTATTACCTAAACCAAAACCAAAACCTATAACCTAAGCCCGAACCCATTCTCAAATCCCAAAACCTATAACCTAAACCTAAACATATAACCTAAACCAAAACCTATAACCTAAACCCGAACCCATTCTCAAATCCCTAAACCTATAACCTAAACCTAACCTTTCCCTAAACCTATAACCTAAACTCAATTCCCTAAACCTAAACCTAGACCTAATCCTAAACCTATAGCCTAAACTCAAATCCCTAAACCTTAACCTATAACCTAACCTAAACCTATACTTATAACCTAAAACTATTCCCAAATCCCAAAACCTATTACCTAAACCTAACCTTTCCCTAAACCTATAACCTAAACTCAATTCCCTAAAACAAAACCTACACCTAATCCTAATCTCAACTCCCTAACCTAAACCTAACCTAAACTTGAAAACCCAAACTTAAACTCAATCCCGAACCTGAACCCGATTTTCTAAACCTAAACCATAACCCATCTTCAAATCCAAAAACATATAACGTAAACCTAAACTAAAACCAAAACTTATAACCTAAACCCGAACTCATTCTCAAATCCCAAAACGTATAACCTAAACCAAAACCAAAACCTATAACCTAAGCCCGAACCCATTCTCAAATCTCAAAACTGATAACCTAAACCTAAACCTATAACCTATAACATAAATCAAAACCTAAACCTAAACCTATAACCTAAACCTATAATTTAAATCAAAACCTATTACCTTTCCCTAAAACCTTAACCTAAACCTACAACGTATAACCTAAATCAAAACCACAACCAAAACCTAAAACCTAAACCTATAACCTATAACCTAAATCAAAACATATAACCTATAACCTAAACCAAAACCTATAACCTAAACGAAAACCTATAGCCTAAACATAAACATATAACCTAAACCAAAACCTATAACCTAAACCTAAACCTATAAGCCCGAACCCATTCTCAAATCCCAAAACTTATAACCTAAACCAAAACCTATAACCTAAACGTGAACTCATTCTCAAATCCCAAAACCTTTAACCTAAACCTAAACCTTAACATAAACCTATAACCTATAACCTAAATCAAAACCTATAACCTAAACCAAAACCATAACCTATAACCTAAACTCGAACCCATTCTCAAATTCAAAAACCTATAACCTAAACCAAAACCTATAACCAAAACCAAAACCAAAACCAAAACCTATAACCTAAACCCGAACCCATTCTCAAATCCCAAAACCTATAACCTAAACCTAAACTGTAACCTAATCCTATAACCTAAACTCAAATCCTTAAACCTTAACCTATAACCTATCCTAAACCTATACTTATAACCTCAAACTATTCCCAAATCCTAAAACCTATTACCTAAACCTAACCTCTCCTTAAACCTATAACCTAAACTCAATTCCCTAAACCTAAACCTACACCTAATCCTAATCTCAACTCCCTAACCTAAACCTAAACCTAAACTTGAAAACACAAACTTAAACCCAATCCCGAACCTGAACCCGATTTCCTAAACCTAAACCATAACCCATTCTCAAATCCAAAACCTATAACATACACCTAAACCAAAACCAAAACTTATAACCTAAACCCGAACCCATTCTCAAATCCCAAAACCTATAACCTAAACCGAAACCAAAACCTATAACCTAAACCCGAATCCATTCTCAAATCCCAAAACCCAAACCTGAACCTAAACCTAAACATAAAACCTAAACCCAAACCTATAACCTAAACTCAAATCCCTAAACCTAAACCGTAACCTAATTCTATAACCTAAACTCAAATCTCTAAACCTTAACCTATAACCTAACCTAGACCTATACTTATAACCTAAAACTATTCCCAAATCCCAAAACCTGTAACCTAAACCTATAACCTAAACTCAATTCCCTAAACCTAAACCTACACCTAATCCTAAACCTATAGCCGAACTCAAATCCCTAAACCTAAACCTACACTTATAACCTATAACCTAACCTAAACCTATACTTATAACTTAAAACTATTCCCAAATCCCAAAACCCATTACCTAAACCTAACCTTTCCCTAAACCATAACGCATTCTCAATTCCCTAAAGCTATAACCTATAACCTAAACCTAAACCTAAACCTAAAACCTAAACCTAAACTTATAACCTTTCCTAAAACCTTTTAACTTAAACCTAAACTTAAAACCTAAATGTATTCTCAAATCCTTAAACCCAAACATACACCTAATCCTAATCTCAACTCCCTAACCTAAACCTAACCTTGAAAACCCAAACCTAAACCCGATCCCGACCCCGAACCCGATTTCCTAAACCTAAACCTTAACTCATTCTCAATTCCGTAAACCTCAACCTAGACCTAAACCTAAACCTAAACCTATAGCCTAACCTTAACCTAAACCTATAACCTAAACCTAAACCAAACCTAAACCTATAATCATATGGTGAGACCATGTCTTTTGTGTCAATTTCATTCCTCTTTGAGTTTTTTTTTAATTCATTAAGAAAAAAAGTGGTTATACGTGATGCACTTCTTTCATTGTCTTTCTTTTCTCCAATGGGTATTCTAATTTATGAATGACATGACTGTTTGTAGGATGATGGAATATACGAAGCCGTTGAAATTTCTTGGTGAAGTCGAGCACATTTCTCTAATGAAGCCAAAGATTTGTATTTTCTGCCTTGATTGTAATTGTAATCTGTAATTGATTGTAATTGTAATTAATTGAATGAAGGATTGTAATTGTAATTGAATGAATGAAGGATTGTAATTGTAATTGAATGAATGAATGATTGTAATTGAATGAATGGATGATTGTACAGTGGTAATTGAATGAAAAGTGGTAATTGAATAAACAAATGACTTAATTTTTCAATGTACAAAATAGCTACGGATATTGACCGTAGCCACTAGTCGAAAGTGTAGCCTTTTCAATTTTGGCATATTGCTACGGACTTTCAAATACAAATAATATCCGTAGCTGTTGAAGTTTTTGCTAGAGATATAATTGCTATGGATTATATTTGTAGCTATTTAACATATAGCTATGGATTAAATCAGTAGCCAATAATCAGACAGGTGTAGCCTTTTAAAATTTGGCCTATTGCTACGGACTTTCATCTACAAATAATATCCGTCTTCATTTAATTTTTTTACTACAGATATATATTGCTACGGATTTGATCCGTAGCCATTGACCTATAGCTACGGATTTAATCCGTAGCTATAGGTTCCAAACCTATCGTTATGACACCTACGACGATGGTTGTGTTACGGACTAGCTACTGACTTAATCTGTAGCCATAGGTCTATGGCTACGAATTTTATCAGTAGCCTTTACCCCTTTTTTGGTAGTGATTTCCGATCAAGGATGCAAATTGGCTACTTAATGTAGGAAGCATCCCCATGAACCTCAAGTGGCCAATCAATCACGAGAATGGTGCCTGACCCATACTTCCGCAACATCAAAACATGGAAAATGTTGTAGATGCTAGACAACCGAGAAGGTAAGGCAAGCCTATAGGCCATGGTGCCAACGCTCCCGGTGATCTCGAAAGGTCCAATAAATCTTGAGGTAAGCTTGCCCTTCACTTCAAATCGAATCACGCCCTTCATGGGCGAGACCTTGAGATATACAATGTCACCAACATAAACTCCAAGGGACGATGTCGGCGATCAGCAAATTCTGCCGGCTCTAAGTTGTGTGCATCCTTTGCCCGATGATATCAATAACCTCGATGTCTATTGCACAAGCTTGGGGCCTAGGATATGGTGCTCTCCAACCTCACCCAAAATCGGGAGATCTACATGACCTACTATACAAGGCCTTGAAAGGAGTCATACCAATAGTCGCCCGATAGTTATTGTTGTCCCAGCTACCCTCGAAGTCAATCACGCAAGCTCTAAGCATATCCTCAAGAATCTGTGACCCTCTTAATCTGCCCATTGGTCTCGGATGATACGTGGTACTGAACTAAAAGGCAGACCCCATAGCCTTCTGAAAGCTCCTCCAAAATCGAGACGTGAACCTCGGGACTCGGTCAGAAATTATCAAAACTGGAACATTGTGTAATCTCACGATCTCATCAACAAATAACTTGGCAAGCCGGTCCAAAGGCCAAATCATATAAATTGTAAGAAAATGTGTCGACTTCATCAAACGATCCACGACAACCCGGATGGCGTCATGACCACGCCGAGTCCTTGGCAAGACCATAATGAAATCTGTGGATATGTGCTCCCACTTCCACAACGGGACGCTCAACGGCTGCAATGGACCTGAGGGTCTCTAATGATCGGCCTTAACGCCCTGGCACGTGTCTAACTCAGCCACAAAACTGGCAATCTGGCACTTCATCCTTGCCTAAAAATACTGCCTCCTAATGTTGTGGTACATCTTCGTGGAGCCTGGGTGAATAGTAAATATCAATCGGTGTGCCTCGATCATCAGATCTCTGTGCAACTCAGGAACGTCCGGAACACACAATCGACCTCTGAAACGAAGTCCACCATCAAAACCAATCTGCCAATCTAACTGCTCCTCTGATGCGGCCTTTACTCGATAATCCTACAACGACTGGTCTGTTTGTTGAGCCTTGATCACCCTTGCGATGAGAGAGGGTTAAATCGACAGGCTCGATAGCTGAATGATAGTAGACTACAGACTAAACTCAAAGTCATACTTTACTATATCCTCTAGCGTCCTCCACTCCTAGACCATCATATGCACCACCAAGCCCCATAGCTGATGGCTAAGAGCATCCGCCACCACGTTTGCCTTACCAGGGTGATACTGAAGATCAAAATCGTAGTGCTTCAGGAGCTCCATCCAATGCCTCTGCCTCATGTTCAACTCAGACTGCAAGAAGAGATACTTCAAGCTCTTGTGGTCAGAGAAGAGCTCGAACCTATCCCCATAAAAATAGTTCCTCCACACCTTTAGTGCGAAGACAACAACAGCCAACTCTAAATCATGCGTAGGGTAGTTCTACTCATGGACCTTGAGCCGGCGAGACGCAAAGGCCACTGGTTTCTCATGCTACATCAGGACAACACCTAAACCAATATATGAGGCATTGGTAAAAACCACGAATCCTTCACTCTTAGAGGGAAGAGTGAGGACTAGTGCGGACATCAGACCGTCCTTTAGCTCTATGAATGCCTACTCACATGCGTCGCTCCAGACAAACTCAGCACCCTTTCGAGTCAACCTAGTTAACAGGGCTACAATACGGGAGAAGCCCTCGATAAAGCGTCTATATAATAGCCCGCCAAACCAAGAAAACTATGGATCTAAGACGCGTTCGTAGCTGGACCCACTGATGCACGACATCAATCTTTGAGGGGTCCATTACGACAAACTCCCTCGTCATCACATGCCCGAGGAACTTCACCTTCTCCCACCAAAATTCATACTTTCCAGCTTCGTATATAGCTTGTGGGCACGGAGGGTCTGCAATGTAATCTCCAAATATTGCATATGGTCTTCACGAGTCCTTGAATATATCAAATGCCGTTGATGAACACCACAACAAACCGATCGAGATAAGGACAAAAACCTTGTTCATCAATCGCATGAAGACTGCGGCGCATTGGTCGTTGTAACACCACGAGATTTCGTGACCCGAGGATACGACTCGTTTCCCAAAACTCCGAGTGTTAACCTTAAAGGATGGTCAATTTCAATAGATAATATTTTTCTTTTATCAAAGTTAACAGATGAGCGTAAGATGGACAAATCAACGTAAAGAAAAATTTGCATTTACATTTGAAATATACAGAAGCCGCCCATAATGACTTATACAAACCAATGTCTCGACGTTAACAATTACAAAGTGAAATGATATTACATGTAAACAAAGAAAATTGTAACAAATCTAAAAACTGTAAAACCATGTAGCAACTCTCGACAATACAATCATGCATCTCCATAGTGGTACTTTGCTCCTCATCAGTCGATTCATATCACTTAAGCTACCTGTATTACCTGCACGGTTGTATATTTGATGGATGAGTGGCCAACTCAGTGTGAATTCTCCTCAAGATTACACACCGCTGCATTAGGTAAGAAATAGTATAAAACATCCAGACAACCAAAATAGAATAAATGCATTTTTATTATATGCATGGATGCGTGAATGCAATCATTGTCCCGGGTAAAACATTCAGACAGACATTGGGCTCATCACCCATGAAATCATAGTCCCATGTAAAACATTCAGACGAACATTGGGCTCGTCACTCATGAATGTAACTGGTCATCAGCGTAATACTCAGCACAATCGCATGAGCATGATGATCCAAGTCATCATCATAAATCGAATGACTGGTCATTAGCACAATACTCGGTGTAATCGTATGGGCATAATGATCCAAACCTTCGTAATATGCCATGTATGTATGATTAGCCAAATCATTATTAGTTCATTTACAACCAACCAAGTTAAGAAAGCTCAAAGGTCATTATGGGGAGCTTATAGCCCAACATAGGTCGACAACTCGGGCATAGGTCCCATACCATCATCCCCGGCTCATGAGGCTACTACCTTAGGATGTTTAATGGAACCCCGTCGACTAGTGGCCAATCATATTAAGTATATGGGGCTTACCATCGCATGATTGCATAGTATAAAACATCGAACCCATATAGGGCAAAAACTAAAACAAAACCACGTAGGGCGAATATAAAAACTAAGCCACATAGGACAATTATTAAAACTAAGCCACGTAGGGCCAATATCAAAACTATACGATAACAAAGCATCCTTAAAAACTATTGGTCACAACAACCCTGGATGGTAGGCCCACATCAATGATCAAATTGAATCACCACTCAATAACCACTAGATCGAAAGTCCATTGCAATCACCATCAATCGAGTTACATCCCAATTATGAGTGTACATTTATAAGTGGTAGCTTCCCACTGATGTACCAATTTAAATCCCATAAACAATCCACAAATAATCCACAAGCATGAACAAATATACAGGATAAACATTAAGCATATAATATAGCAATTCAATTTTGACAATTAACACATGTGCTTATAAAATGGAGATATCAATTATAATTTAAATAAAAACTATGTCTTAAGCTAATGAGGAAGAATGGAAGGCTCAAGGGGAGAAATCATCACCTTATATTTTGAATCGTCAACTGATGTTGCTAGGAAGCGCATTCCCTTAAAATCAAATCCTACCATAAATCAGGAACTTATATGATTAGATCCAAGTTCTACACACTACCTAGGATTTAAGACCATAGACTAGGGTTTTAATTATTTATCTTTAGAGTTTTAGTGTTGAATTAGGGTTTTCATCCTAGGGTTTAGTCCTAGACTTAAATTTTCAGTATTTGAACTCTGATTATTATTTTATTTTAATTTTGCATAATGAATGAAAGGATATTCATAGTAAAAATATTAATCAATCAATACCAATAACGATGATTCACAAGTTCAACTTCAAATACACCAATATTATCTAATATTCTTATAATGATTAATAATGTATAAAAATACAAGTAATAATAATAACAATTTTATTAACGATAATATAATAAGGACAAGAATTACACTAATCCCATAATGATAATATTTTCAAATGATAATGTTAATAGCTATTAATAATGAATCTAATAATAGCTATCAATACTGAACCTATTCATGATCATACTTAAGGATAGTAAATAAAATATAAATGTCTAATAATCATAGGTTTGTTTATAACATTTAATATTAGCATGAAGAATCACCCAATGGTCAATCATGCTTGATAATCACAATGATCATCGTTACGATCTTAACCTAGGGTTTGGATTACCTAGGTTTAGGGTTTTATCTATTAATCTAATCTTAGGCTTTGGTTTAGAGTTTGAAACCTAACTCATACAATTAATTCATCATTATATTAGAATGAAGTAAAAGTAATAATAATTGTCTATTAACGCTAACAATGCTAATCTTATTGTCAATAACCTACAATGACAAAATAAGTATAGCATGATAAATGTTAATATCTAATATCCATAATACTAATACCAGCAAAATTACCCTACAGATGATTAACTATATTCAATAATTTGCAATAATTATGTAGTGTTAATGAGAATAATAAACACTAAGATTTACTATTTGATAATTACAACGTTTGATTATAATAGCTAGTTATAGCATAAATAATCTAATAATGTCTATTTAAGAAAATCAAACCTAACACTTTCAACACAAGAGGTTAGAGTGTTTTATACCTCAACAATAGTTGAGTGTAGCCTGACTCCACATCTAGCGAGTTAACTCAGCCCTGAGTCAACCCATTGACTCGGTGCCGATAGGATGACAACCACGCTCCCACTCACCCCCTCTTTCTAGCGTTTCTCCTTCTATCCCGTCCAAGCAGTTTCTTCTCCCAAAACCTAGTGTCCAGCAAAGTGGCTGGGTTAAACCAGACCCATCTTTCCCAACCCAGGCATTTAAATCTGGAAGGAGAAGGTGGACTTATCTTGGCTAACTTGGTTCAAGCTAGTGCAAGACACACCAACTAGCTCTTCCCCCTTCCCTTCACCTTTCTACCTTCCTCTCTATTTGCTGGAAAAGGCCCAACAATGTCTGGACCAAGACCCAAACCCAAACCGGTTCGGCTGGACTCGGTTTCGGTTCAAGTTGAGTCAGTAAAGCAATGCACTCTCCCACTGTCTCCTCTCTCCTCCGGCTGGACTAGGCCGGGCCCATGCTTCAACTCGGTCCGAACCAGGCCCAACTCGAACCTGGCCCGGTTCGGGTCGCCTGGTGCGACGGTGCACCCTCTTTCTCTGTTTTTTTTTTCCTTTTCCTTTCTCTCTCTTTCCTTTTCTTCTCCTCCTTCATCTTCATTCTTCCTTCTCTCTCTTTTCTTTTCTCTCCTTATTCTCTCCTTGTGTGTGCATGTGCTTGGAAATCCAGCAGCACCTCGTGCCGGTTGAATGAGGAGGAAGCTCCGCCGTTAATGGCAGATTCTCTCCCTCAACTTTCTTCTTCAATCCAACAACGTGGGAGGGTCCCTACGGGTGCATAGGATCTCGGTGAATGGGTGGAATGGAGCTCGGACTCTGTTTGGTGGTTGGGTTCGGTAAGAGGAAGAAAACTCCCGTTTTCAAGCCGCCGCAAGGATGGGAGGGAGTTCTGCTATTGTAGCTCGATCCCTAGCCCCTTTTGTCACTTACCCTAATGTCTTAGGATCGTTGGATGAAGGATGAATGGCCTGGATGGCATTGTTTTGCAACGGTTTATAATACAGCCAGTAATCTCAAACCGATAGCTGTTTCGGTCTTTCTGTGGGCGAAAATCCTCTCACACGTGGAGAGCTACTGGACGGATGGGATTGCCCTTACTGAACGGCTGAGGTTAAGGGAAAGGAGCTCACGCGGATCACCCTGCGACATGAGTGCGTTCTTGAATGAGAAAAGATGACATGGTCTTGGTCAGGACGTTCCACCCAACTCGATGGACGGTTTAGATCAGATATCTGACTTCACATTTGGTGGGCCACCGATCAAAATCGCGGACGCCTGTCCGTTTGAAGCAAAACCGAGCGGGAGAGCTATTTTAAGATAGTAGCGGGTCAGCGCTGGTCAACCAGCATACCACGGTCTGGTGCACTGCATGCACACCGCTCGTGGTGCATGCGCACCCTGATGTGGGGTCCACTGGGGTGTATTTTCTAGATCCTCCTCGTCCATTCCACTTGGAGGTCTCCATCAAGGCACCTGGTCAAAGATCAGGCTTACCCAAAACTCTGGTGGGCCATACTCTTAAGTTTCGACTTCTAATGGTTGATTTTTGTTGATCTAATAGTTGGATCATTTTGAATTTGAATTTCAGCAGTTAAAATGGTCCTAGGGACCACTTAGTTGAGAATCAGCGGTTGAATTAGGGATTCGATGCCCTGTCATGTGTTTTAAAGTAACTAGTCAAATATTCTTAACAAATCCGTAAACATGTACTTTATCAAACTAATCAAATATTTTAATCAACCTAAGACATGCATTTAAGTTAACCTATCAGGTATTCTAATCCATTCCAAGACATTTGTTAAGTAAAATAATCAAGTATTCTAACTAACTCTAGGCATTTGTTTAAGTAGCTAAGCAAGTATTCTAACTAATCAAATCAATTCTAAGACATGTATTTAAGAGAGCTAATCAGATGATCTAATCTCGTCTAAGACATAAGTTCAAGTAAGCTACCAAATAAATAACCATTTAAGGGTCATCGTTCGTAGTTATAATAAGAACTATCCTTAGTCTATTAGTGAATTGGAATCCTTAAAATATGGGTATCTCTGGTGGCATGGTGATCCACCTTTGGAAATCGATGGATGGACGACCTGATATGATAAATCAGTGGGTCAGCTGGCTAGTGCTTCGCAACTGAGACAAAAGGTCGACTCGGATCTAATTCATACAATAGTGGCCTCAGAGACCGCTCATGTGGGAGGCAATGGTGATCTCAATGATTCGAACCCTTAAGACCCATCTAAGGGGACTTTAGTGCTAGTGCTAATTAAGACGCTCCATGATCCAAAGTGAATGATTGGATGGTCGATCTTTCGATCGCACAGGTGTATTGTGTGGTCTAAGGCCTACGATAACTAACGTGAAATTCAAGTGTCTAGCAAGGTTATTAAAATCCTAAATTAGGCTTCCATCCTAACACTCGAGTACTAAAGGTATGGGGTGTTATAGTCTACCCCCCGACATGACCCGAAACTCAAAGTGACCATATCGCATCCGGAATGCTGTCTTCGGAATGTCCTCCTCTTGGACTCGAATATGATAACTAGACCGCAAGTCCATCTTCGAAAAGAACTGCACCTGCACTGATCAAACAAATCATTAATCCTCGGGAGTGAATACTTATTTTTTATCATGACTTTGTAGCTCTCAGTAATCCACATAGAGCCTCAATGAGCCATCCTTCTTCTTGACTCCTCACGGTGAACTACTTAGACGAATGAAGCCTAACTTGTGCAACTCGTCCAACTATTGCTGCAGCTCTCGCAACTCCAACGGTGTCATACAATACGGGGCTTCGAGATAGGTGCGGTACTGCACAAGATCAATTTGAAACTTAATATGCCGGTACGGTGGCAATCCTAAATCTCCTTAAACACATTAGGAAAATTGTAAACCACTAGCAACTGATCAACGCTCACTGCTATGGGCTCCTCTATCGCACATGACATCAAACAATACAACAGTTCTCCTCTAGGCTTGGCTACAAACTGGAACAGCGGCAAGCCGGTATACAAAACATGACTGTCCTTACGGAGCCCAACATGGTGTGGTACTCGGTGAGCCAATCCATAGCCAGGATGACGTCGAACTCTGACATCGGCAACACAAACAAGTCGGTAGGTAAGAAAGTCTCTCCCACCAACACGGGGCAAGACGACCAAAATCGGCTTAACACTGTAGTCTTCCCCAAGGGCGTCAACATTGACAACTCCTCACGGGCAGACTCAATCAGCAATCCAGTCGAACGACAGAAACCCTCGGACATAAAGGAGTGCGATGCACCAGAATCAAACAATACTCAAGCGATGCAGCAGAGACAGGGAGAATACCCTCAACGACTCCTCTAGATGACTATGGGCCCTGCTGAGCTGCGTAGAACCTAGCTTAAGCTGACTGGGGAGGTGTCTATCCCCTCTGAGGTCTCTTTTGCAGCTGTTGTGGGCGGAACTGCTGCCTCGACTACTGTGGTCTCGGAGGCTGGTGTTGATACTGATGCTACTACTAAGGGGGCCTTGGTGGTAGGAGCTGTTGCCACCGCTATTGTTGCTGATGTGGAGGCTGCTGTGGTCAAGGACACTCCCACATGCGGTGTTCTATCCTTCTGCATCCAAAACAGGCACCTGGAAGCTGCCTTTTAGGTGGTGTTAGGGGTGCCGCTGTGCTGCTGGTGCCTTGGCAGCTGGGCGGCCTGTGCGCCTCTGCTGGGGGCGGTGCTACTGATGCTGGAATCCACCGGAGGGGGCTTGCCTCTTTTCGTATCCTTTATGATCACGGTCTCTCTACGAACCAGCCCAGTCTGCCTCATAGATCTGAGCCCTCTGCACAACCTCCTCGAAGGTCTGAAGCATATGGCCGATAACACGGCCTTGGAGGCCAAAACGTAAGTCCTTCTCAAAACGATGGGCCTTCCGCTTCTCATCATCAATCAAGTATGGTGCAAACCTCAATAGCACTATAAAACGAGCCGCGTACTACGCCACAGACATATCTCCCTGCACCAAGGTCTCGACCTCCAATGCTCGCTGCCGTCAAATGTGGTCGGAGAAATACTGCTGGTCGAATCGGTCAATGAAATGCTCTCATGTCCATACAAAGTCATCTCTTATAGCACAGGTGACGGAGGCCCACCAATGTGCGGCCTCACCCTTGAGCAAATACACATCCAAAGGGAGCCACTGCTGGGTCATACATCTCATGGTCTTGAACATCTTCTCCACATGGGAGCACCACTCTTTGCTACCAACGGATCGGGCTCTCCCTAGAATCGTGGGGGATTGAGCTGAAGAAAATCTCATAGTAGGGCGCTCGCACTCTCGTGCTCTACATAATCTGAGATCTCAACAGAACACCTGCCTTGCCCATAGAGGGTAGCTGTCACAGCCTAAAGCATCTGCTACAACTGGTCGGCACTAACTGATACGGTAGGAGCTACGCTAGTCTCGGGCGGAGGCACAGGAACTGTAGGAATCTCGGGTGGGGGAATAAGAGGCTTAAGTGAGGGAACGGGAACTGTGGCTGGTGGAACAGGAGCCGCTCGGGTCGCTTGAGTCACTCGGGTCGCTCAGGTGCCTCACCTAGGTGGCATAGTCTACAGAAAAGAACAAAGGCGCTTATCAGCCTTGAGAACCCTCGAAGGCTCAGACATTGGAAACTAAACTAGAAGGTTACACACTCAAGACGTAATAATCCTAAGATCATAGTAGATATGTGATGTTGTTCTCAGTTATTTCCAAGTTATGCTCTAATACCAACTCCTGTCACGCCCCAGACTTGAAAACTAGGCTCACAAAATTCTCGATCATCGAATTCGATGCCGATAACCTCCGTAGTACCCCATTCTCAGCTCCTGGCACCCATATACCAGGTTCCGATCATAAGATCCTACAAGGAGGATTTTTTACATAAATTTATTTTATAAGAAGCATAACCATATGCATAACCCACAAACAATAACCAATAACATCACCACATATCCACTATAATCAAAATCTTTTGAGTACAAGGCATAAAGGGAAATACAATATAGAGGTATCAAAAACTCCAGAAACTCAGTCGCATGCTCTTGCCTCAGCTTGACTACGTCCTCATGTCATTGCATGCATTTATCGTGCATAAGCTTATCGAAAGCTTAGAGGGTGGTGTAAGTGTATTAGCAATATAAGCGGGATAAGTTCATGAATGCTAATGCATACCAAGGCTATGCGATGTAAGGCATAAATGCTATTGGCCATACCAAGGCCATGTAATGCGAGGCCTATAGCCAAACGTCATATGCGAGATGCAACTCAAGCATCCCAATCCTCATCTGAATTCACATAACAATATAGCTCATCTCTATAATATCACCGAAGTCTAGTACACTATACACCAGATTGCCCCACACTGGACACATAACCATGTAAGCGGAAGAGACCTCACTATCCTCTTGACCAGTAGTCTGACAATACCTATCCGGCACGTCAATAGCAGACCTATTTACGAGCCTAGTTATACTCAACCTAGCAATAACCCCTTTCTCTCTGGTGGGTAAGGTCACACCCCTTCCAACAGACCACAATACGGTGGGAGACGCATCCTCCTGGTATTCGGCCCCGCTCATATATATCCACTCCGTCTAGACATTGGAGCATCATCCATGGTACCATAAGGATTTGGAGACTTTCACCTTGGGACATCTATGGCATCCCCGTGCTTTAACAAGTATTTTCGGTATCCAATCCTACCATCCACACTATACCTCTATCTACGAACCTAATGTCACTAGGGCATACGATAATCACAAACATAATGCAAGGTGCATGAGTCATACAATCCAGTCATGCATCAATCTTACACATATCGTGTGCTCATGTGGAGCAACTCCACCTACCATAAACAAATCGTCCAATGGTATAATGTTATTATCACTACTCCTCATAATAAACATACAAATGATGTGTATGAGCATGTATCATGATGTTATGCTATCACATACTCATAGTCGGCATCGATAATCGGCCTATAGACATGGTAAGGTCCACAGAAGGACAGCCTATTTGCACATTATTGATCAGATCCGATGTCCTTCTGTGTGGTTTCAATGCTGAATGGCGATCTGGTAATACCCTTTCTTCTAATGATGTACTCTCCTCATATCAAGGTTGGGCCTAGGTGGCCTACATATATTCCTAAGGATCTAAAATGAGCTTCCTTCTCCCTACTATCATATAGCCCACTAGATTCTCTAGGGGGCCCAAATAAGTCTTAGATGGACTCCAAGATTAAAACAATCCTACTAGCAACCAATGAGGGCCCAACATCTTGGGTTAGCCTAATACAAATAGATGGATCATGCAAATATCAATGGGGCCCAATGATTTGGGTCAACCTACTTAGAGAATGATGAGAATGGAACTAACAAAGGCCTATGGGAAGGTCACAATGTGGACATTTAACCATCATTGCCCATTCAATGTGGAGATTTAACTAACATTACTCCCAAGGAGTGGCCCACATAGAGCCAAACATATAGTGGGGCCCATGGCCTCACACGAGGGCATCATATATAATATAATGGGCCTCACACAAGAGCCTATTATACAACATAATGGGCCTCACACAAACGCCTAATATACTTCACAATGGGCCTCACACAAAGGCTGAATATACTTCACAATGGTCCTCACACAAAGGCCTAATATACTTCACAATGGACCTCACACAAGGGCCTAATACACTTCACAATGGGCCTCACACTAGGGCCTAATACGAAACATCCCATAGCCCTCAAAATGGTTGGAAATAAAAGCTTCTCTCAATTAATCTCATACATCAATATTGGGCCTCTTGGGTCAGCCCATACACCACGTACATCAAGGTGGGCCACATGGGGCAGCTCAAAGCCCAGAAAGATGAGGTAGGCTATGTCTAGCACATCTAACATGGTGGGCCTCTTTAGGCAGCCCATAGGCTCCAAAAATATAGTTAGGCCAAGTGTACAATATACTCAACATAGTGGTTTATAAGTCAACCCATGTAGTCCATCATAATGGATGGATAAACACCTCACTATAGGAATTCTAAGGCTGGATATTCAGCCCATCCGGCCCATTAAACATCCATAAAATCTAGAAAATCTTTCCATTATACAATCAGATGAAAGTTGGGCCTAATAAGGCATCATAGGGGCCCAAATTCTGCTCAACATGGTGGTGTATATCATACAAGGAGGTGGGCCTCTGCTGGACTTTTGGGCGGCGAAGGTCCAGGAGTGGAACTGGATGTTCAAGGGCTTGACGGCTGGGATTAAACACGTACATCACGTGGGGCGCACGATCATGTGGGCCTCGCGGATGCACGATGTGGATTTAACACATGTCCTTGTTGACGGTTTAGGTACACCACATACATCATGCAGCTCCACCATCCATTGTTGGACGATGGACAGTATGGATTTAGAATATATATCATCAAAGTGGGCCCCACCCCCACACGTGCGACATGTGGGGTGGGTCCCACATCCTACAATTAGACGGACAACATGGTTGAAACACATACATTCAAGGTGGGGTCCCACTGCAGCCTAATGGACGGTCTGGTACGCACGCACGGGGTGGACCCTATAGATGGACAACATGGATGTAAATACATACATCTAGTGGGTCGACATGTGTGGCCCACCAGGTGTCAAGCTGAAATTTGAGTTTTCCTACCATCAAGGTCCATGGGACCTTCAGAATGATTTGAGTGGCTCCATATGGAGGACTAGGATATAAAATACATAGATCAGGGGGGGCCTGGGCTGATGATCATCAAGGTGGGGTCCACATGCATCATCCCAACACATAATTTCTAGGTAAAATCAAAGCAAAACCCCTCTATAAACATCAAATGGGCTTGGAGAAAAATCTGGACAGCAACATGTTACTGTCCAATTCCAGGCTAAAAGCTTGCTGGAAAAAAAAAATAACACTATGTACATCAAGATTGGACCACCTAGATGGGCCCCACACACTCAGACTAAGATCCACATGCATCATACCTTTGCATGCAAGACAGGGCAGCAAGGTGGGTTGGCCTGCTTTCAGAAAATGGGATAGCAGGGGCGTCCCAACCTGTTGGATGGTCTGGATGTACTGAGCACATTAGATGTGCCATGATCATTAGGAAAAATAGGAGATGTAGGGTGAGAGAGAGAAAGAATCGGCCAATAGAGGAGGGACTCCACCACTATGAGTCCCTCACATGATCTACACCATACAATCACATATGGGTCCCATACATGTATGGGCCCAATATATAACATAAAAAAAAATTGAGGTGGGGATACCATTCCCACCATGCAAATCAGGGGTCTAGATGACCCTTAAAAGGTATAGATTGAAGTAAAACCCATCATGGTGGGGTTCATGGAGAATGGTCCCATCATGGCTCATGCATGCAACAAGATGGGCCAAAGGCCACATCTAAGGGATCATAGAGGATCTCCACCATGGATTGGTGGGTCCTTTAAGTCCCCATGCAAAGAAAAGAAAGCGATCTAAGGAAGAGAGTAAGATCTAACTCTAAAGAGCACCCACCTTCAAATCTCAAGCTCCTTCTTTCACCAATGGGATCCTAGTAGGCTAAGGAAGATGTTTCAATGGTTGAAATTGTCTTTAGATGGTTGGATGAGGGGGTATAGGAGCATGCAAGGGGCTGATTTTTGGGATAGCTGGGGACGTCTAAGCACTTGCAACAATGGAGGAAATGGGAGAATGAAAGAGGGAAAGAGAGAGAGAAAGTTAGTGGGGTAGGGGAGTAGGGTAGCTAGCCTCTCTCTTAGCTAGGTAGGATAGGGTGTAAGAGAATCATGGGCTAGCACTCATAGGGGTGTAAGAGGCATGGGGTCTATGAGGGTAGGATGATGTCATCTTACCTAAGCTAGCTAGGGTGACATCACCCACATGATTGCCTAGGGAAATGGGCGTGGACACCATGGGTCCCACAATGTATGATGAATGGTCGGGATAATGTGAGGGCTGGATCTCACTATCTAGACATCGGATTGGCGTACAAGACGTGACGTTAGAATCACGGCGACGAAGCGGTTGCAATGGCATAGGTCTCGGGTTGAGTTGACTCGGGTTTACAGGATGTGACTTAGGGTTGCGCGCAAATGTTATCTACAGGTCGCGGGTTGCACAGAATTTACTAAACTCAAAAGGGATGGAGAGCAAAAGTCACTAAAAATACTCATGGCCTCCATCACTACTGTTATTCGAAAGATAACTGACACTGAGGAGATAAGTGAGCAAGAAACACTCATCTCAGATGTAGAAGAAGAAGAAAACATATATGATGCCTATGATCAACTCTATACTCATAGCATCAATGCCCTTAAAAAGCTTGGCATTGCTGAAAACAAAAACAAACAATTGTAAAAAGATCTTAACAAAGCATTGAACATAAATACTCACTTGATCAATGATTTTCAACAATATCGTGCCAACAATGACAAGCTTGAGAGGATAGCAATATGTCAGGTTTTAGAAATTAAAAAATTAAATAGACAAATAAATCAATTAGAATCTGAAAATAACAAACTAAAATTAGAAAAATCACATCCAAACTCTGAAAATCATAACTGAAAATAGATGTAGAGAAATCTAAACATTTAGTTGAACTTAGTCATAAGTTTTCCCATAGCAATGAAAAACTAGGAAGACTTCTAGGGTTGGGAAGAACATTAAGGATAAGAGAGGCCTAGGATATGAATCATACAAATCAAGCCCTTCTCTTGCATCACCTGTGACTAAATTTGTTGCCTCGGGAAGCAACACAAGAAACACTCCTACTTGTCATGCATATGGAGATTTGGGACATTACAAATTTGAATGCTTAACCTTTGGTGAGTCCCACTTCACTTCCGGGTTAAAACATATAGGAAAATTCAAAATAACTGAAAAGTAGCACAAAAGTCAAAGAGCACTTCAAAGAGAACATCTAAAGAAAAAAGACAATATCCCACTCCACCCAAAATGATCGAAAGGATGGAGAAGTTATTAGGTAGCTCAACTGAATCAGAAGACCAAAGAATTGATGAAAAAGGAAATTTGGCTCAATTACCTAAAAGATCCAAAGAACCCCTTGTTTATCAACTTCAAGGAGAAAACCAAAAGAAAACATCATCTCTAAAGAAGATGACAACCAAGTGGGTAATAAAAAATAAGGATGACTGCCTTATAATTCATACCGCACTTAATGCAGGCAATAGTTCAAAATAGTATCTTAATAGTGGTTGCTTCAGACATATGACTAATGACCCGACCCAGTTTTATGATTATTCAAAATTTGACGGTAGGTTGGTCACATTTGGTGATGGGAGCTCCGCCAAGATAATTGGACAGGGAACAATAGTTGGGCTGGGGTTGCCCAAAATTGAGGATGTTCTTTGCGTAGAAGGATTAAAACACAATCTTCTAAGCATTTTCCAAATCTATGACAAAGAACACTCAGTTTCATTCTCCAAAGATATGTGCAAGATCTCAAACCTCATAAGTAAACTAATTATGAAAGGTTTTCACACTAGTGATCACTGTTATGTGATTGATAGTAAAGGAGACAGTGCCCCATCCATGAGATGCCACATGACTTTAGATACTGAGTCTAAGCTATGGCATCAAAGACTCGGACATGTACACTACAGGAATTTGGCCAAGCCATACTCAAAAAATTTGGTGACAGGACTTCCTAAGATTGGAAAGAAAGAAAAGATTGTGTATGGTGATTGTCTTAAAGGCAAATAATAAAAGTTGGACACAAAACGACAACCACCATAGCAACTTCCAAAGCACTTAACTTACTACATTTGGATCTAGTGGGACCCACCAAAGTTGAGAGTCATGGCAAAAAGAGATACTTCCTGGTAGTGGTAAATGATTACTCTAGATTTACTTGGGTTGCCTTTCTTCGAGAAAAATCTAATGCATTTGATGAATTACTGAAAATGGCAAAACGGCTCTAAAATGAGAAGGGATATTGTATGAAACACATAAGGAGTGATCATGGTGGGGAATTTGAGAATGAGCAATTTCAAAAATATTGTGGTAAAAATGGAATCTAACATGAATTCTCAGCCCCAAAAACACTACAACAAAATAGAGTAGTTGAAAGAAAAAACCGAGTGTTGCAAGAAATGGGCTCAATAATGCTTAATAGTAAGAATATGGCTAAAAGCTTTTAGTCTGAAGTTGTCAACACCACCTGCTACATAATTAATAGAGTATATCTTGGGGTAGGATTGAACAAAACTCCGTATGAGTTATGGTGTGGAAAATTGCCTAATGTTAAGTATTTTTGTGTCTTTGGTAGCAAATGTTACATTCTTAGAGACAAAGAACAACTAGGCATATTTGACTCTACGGCCCATTTGATGAGGTCTCGATGTGATGTATATTGGCCCATATGATGAGGCCCATTATGATCTATATGAGGCCTATGAGTGTGGCCCAATACGATGTATATTAGGTCCTTGTATAAGGCCATAAGGTAAGGTATATATAGCCCATGTGATGTGCCCATTGTGATGCAGCCCATGTGATGTGTATTAGACCCATATGATAAGGCCCATTGTGATGTATTTTTGGTCCATATTACAAGATGGTATCAGATCATAACTTGGGAATACCTGAAGATAACATCACATATCTGCTGATAGTTACGCTTCACTCTATGATTGTTGAGAACTTAGAATGATTAGATCCCCAAGTTCGAATAACTTAGAGACTTTCTGATATAGCTCCATAACATTGAGACCGTGAGGCTGCATAGCATTCTTATTTTGATCATCTCTAATCCAGGGTCCGAGGTTCAGTAGGATCACCATAGTGTTGATGATGCGTTTTGGGAGGGCGAGGTTGAGATTAGAGAGCGCTATCTTTATCCTTTTATAGATTAATTAAGCCTTGACATATATACTTGATGACGTTTCCTCTTCCCTTGTCTATTTTGTAAATTTTGAGGATAAATTTTTTATTAGGAGGGGAGAGCTATGAGACCCGTATCCTAGACCATACCATTCTACAGGCTTTCACGGTCCTCCCGGTCGAATCCAGTGACCCGTGATGCGTAGATAGTAGTTGCGCATGACCTTAAGTTGTATCCTATAGTTTAGAGTCAGCTCGACCGAGACTTATACCCTTGCGATGCCATGTCTCGCGTACCGATTCGATACCCGGGCCAGGATGAGGCCCTTTATGATGTATGAGCGGCCCATGTAATCAGGCCTGAGGTGTTGTATATTGCGGCCCATTTGATGAGGTCCGAAGTGATGTATATTGGCCCATATGATGAGGCCCAAAGTGATCTATATGAGGCCCATGAGTGTGGCTTAATGCGATGTATATTAGGTCCTTGTGTGAGGCCCGAGGTAATGTATATATGGCCCATGTGATGTGCCCACCGTGATGTGGCCCATGTGATGTGTATTAAGCCTATGTGATGTGTATTAGGCCTATATGATTCGGCCCATTGTGATGTATATAGGCTCATGTGATGTAGCCCATGATGATATATATTAGGCCCTTATATGAGGCCATGGGCCCGTTATATGTTTGGCTCTATGTGGGCCACTCCTTGGGAGTAATGTTGGTTAAATGTCCACATTAATGGGTAATGATAGTTGAATGTCCACATTGTGACCTTCCCTTAGGCCTTGTTAGGCCCATTCTTACCGATTTCGATTGTCAAGGTTGATTCCAATTGTCGAGGCCGATTTCGATTATTGAGGCTGATTCCGATTATCGGGTCGATTCCAATTGTCGAGACCGATTCCGATTGTCGAGGCCAATTCTGATGACGAGGCCGATTCCGATTGCCGAGGTAGATTCTGATTGTCGAGGCCAATTATCAATGCCGATTATGGGTGTCGATTGTCGATACCGATTATGAGTATGTGATAGCATAGTCTCATGATACATGCCCATACGCATCATCTCGATCTTTGATAGGCGGAGATTGTCTCACATGAATGCACGATATGCACAAGATTGATGCATGACTAGATTGTATGACTCGGTGTCTTGCATTATGTGTTGTGATTACCGTACGCCCTAGCGACATCGGGCCGTAGCCTCCACAAGCATGTCGTGGAGGGTCAGATGGATACTTTAAATCTATTACTAGCATCGGGCGCCATAGATGTCCCTTAGTGAAAATTCCTAAACCTCCGAGGCCAAGAGACACCCCAACGTCAAGATCGAGTGGATACATGAGCACCGAGTGTCGAATACCAGGAGAGGCCGCGTCTCCCGCCGTGTCGTAGTCGTTGGGAGGGGATGTGGCCTTACTCGCCGAGGGTAGGGGGCATAGCTAGATCGAGTTTGACCAGCTCGTAAATGGGTCTCCTACTGTCAGGCCTTGTTAGTCTGACCCGATATTGACATGTGAATAGTGAGGTCTCTTCCACTTGCATGGTTGTGCATCCAATGGGTGGCGATTGCATATAGAGTATACTAGACCCCGTTGATGATCCTAAAGATGTACAAGATTGATATGTGGACTTATTGAGTAGGAGTTGTATACTCGATCTTACTCATTCATTCATTCATTCACTATCCACTCACGCTGGGGTGCGCAACTAATTTGATAAGCGTACCTTCGCAATGGCCAGGATTTGGTTAGGCGCGCGACTAACATGAGGAGCTTACCACATTAAGTCTATCTATCCAAATTTAGGTATGGGATTAATTTGGATAGAAGTCCCTTATGGTGAACCCCATAGCCTGTGATACTACGTATTATCATCCCGATTTCACACTCCAACATGGTCATTCCATTTGCCGCATATTGCATTACATATGCGGCATATGACATTTTGGGTTACTATGTTTCGCATTTATATGGCTTAGATATGGTTGATGGTATTCATGAACTCATTAGCACCGTATATTGCATTGCATCCTCAACATCTGATATTTGGCTCTTTACGACTCCTCATTTGCATAGTTGATCTGTATTACGTACTCTGATATTGTATGACTCATGGACTTGCTGGTATTTCAGATATTGTATGATTATGGCATTGTATTGAATACTTGACACTTACTTTGTGCACACACTTATACCACCCTCTAAGCTTTCTATAAGCTTATGCATGATAGATGTGTGCAGGTGATGTTAGGATGCAACAGCGTGGAGCCTGGAGCATGTAATGTGGATAAGATTGTAATGACTCGAAAAATTTTGTGCCAAGACCCGAGTACTACCTCTATTTTCCTTAGTAGTTGTTTTTGGGGTAATTTGCCCTATACTCGATTGCTTGTGAAATTTGCATCAATCACTTTAAATTTGATCTGCTTGACTCAAAACCTGTAGAATAGTTAGCGCTATGTTACTCTGAAATCTGAGATCCATCTCTAAATCCAGTTGTTCTTGGGAATTTTTGGAAGTTCTGGATCGGACCTGGACCACGCGTCGAAAGTCCGATACAGATGATCTTAGGCTGTTGCGGTCACCATGTTGGGCTTAGTCATCACCTCAAAAAAGTAAGTCTAGTTGATGTTCTGGGTCGATTTGTTGGAGTCTAGAGTGAAGAGTGTGAGAGCGGTTGGAAAGTTAATAAGATTTTATAAAATCTGAGTCGTGTTACTTGCACGATGATTTTAAGCAATCTGACCATTGGATTCTGACCCAATTTCACCCTCTGATCAGGAAAGGTGGCCCGGGCATGTCCTTGTGCTTGTGGACCTGATCGAGATTCGGTGACCGTTGAATTGAGTGTGGTCCGCCATGGCTGATCTGAAGATCCGATTGGTACGAAAACTCAGCTTGACTTAGATCCATGGTCAGTGAGCTTAAGTCCAACCTTTCGTGGTTATAGGCCTACCAGAAGTGCTTCGTTGGATCGTGAGAGGCTGATTTTGGTTATACCCTAAGTATACCTTGGCCCTGGGGTTATTTTCATCAATGTTAGGCCTATTTATAGACCTTAAAACCCTAGCTCTCTTTTCCATACGAATTTTCTAACCCTATTTAAGAAAGAGAGTGGAAAAGAGAGAGAAAGTGAGAGAGAAGTTGGTGAATCATCTTAAAATCTTTCCTGTTCTTCTTCATCCTTAAACCTTCACTTTGAATCGTTATTCTGGCGATTCTGAGTTCATCTTTGGATAAGTTAACCTAACCCTAATCTGTGTTAGAGCTTAGAATAGTCTTTGTGTGGTTGTAGCTCATTCCTATTCTTGTCTTAGGTTATCCTGTCGCCGTTGACGAAGACATATCGTCTGAAATCAGTTCGGTGTTCTTTTCTGGCTTAAGGTGCGGACTTTAATCGTATAGGTTATGGTTTTCAAGGCTTTCAATGCCAGTGAATGATTTATTCTTACTATGGATGAGATTTCACATGCCAAATGTTATGTTTATTTTGCGTTCCTAATATGCATGTGTTATATTGAGATTTGTGTATTCTATGTGTATGTATAAAGTACCGTATGTGTATAAAATATGATCATGTGATTGCCATGATTATTTGTCGTTTATGTATGCTAGATGTATGTGTGACAACTCCTTGGCAAAAGGAATTGTCCAAATGCGTGTATTTCAACATACGTCATGTATGTTGCTTTATGTATTCTAAGTGTTTATAGAAATGTCTGAATGATCTAAAGTGTGATATATCAACCTAGTATGGGCGTTAAGAAGCGATTCCCAACTCTCTCACTAGTGTGTATGATTTCCTTCATGTAAGTTACATTCCTCGTTGTTTAAATTCAAGTATTACTTATGCTTACATTCATGTTAAGTTGATATTCTTCAAATGCTTGTGTAGTACATGATTTGAGTTATTGTTCCATTACTATTCTAAATTGTAGATACGAATATCTGTTGTAGTGTAATGTGTGAGGGACTATGCATTAGTCCAGGAAATCGGTAATCGGCCTTAAGTTCGTGTCTGAGGTTGCTTTCGCCACGTAGGACGTGATTAAACAAACCCGAGTCGTATTAGAGTTATCGGTAGTGGTTTGGCCACGAGGAGTGTTTACGCACTCTATATCGTTCAACCCAACGTGCACTCGTGCTAGTCGAGTTCGTCAAGTAACCCGATTGTCCGATGTATGTTCACCATATATGAGCGCTATTGTTTGAATCCAGGGTACCGAACTCACCGATGAAATCCTGATAACCATGGTACCTTGATCCGCTAAGACTCATGAGCCAGACATGGTGGTATGGGATACCGTGGATGAGCTGTCGGCCTACGCTGGGGTGACGAGCCTCCCTGTAGTGACCAGTGAGCAACCAAACTCGTGAGCCGACTATGGTGGTATGAGACACTATATTCGCGCTGTCGGCCTACATTGATTGGTGACGAGCCCTTTGTAGTGACCTCGAGCATACCTAGATACTGCATTGAGGTGACGAGCCTTAGTATAGTAACGAAGGTATGATGGGCGTGCATTGATTGGTGACGAACCCTTTGCAACGACCTAAAACCATATGATCATATGAGATGTCTAGGACTGACGATCCTAGAATGGATCACTGTTTGGATGGTGACATGAGGGAGGTATCTTAGCTTCCCAATCCTGCTGTATGAAAAGGACTAATAACAACCTGGTAATCATGTTCATGCACCGCATTTGCATATGCTTTGTAGATGTGGTGCACTTTGAGGCGATGTCATGCGTAACGTAAGATGAAGACACTGAGGGTGTACGCGCGAGAGCACGCATCATTCTACATACACCCTTTGCATTAATAAGAGTACTTAGGACTTGTTTAATTGTTCTGCTTTATCATTACTGCTTGATTGAACTGATAACATGTTAACCTTTGCTTTATTGTTCCACTGAGTTGATCACTCACTCCCACGTTCTGGGGCGGTGTTAAACACCCACCAGACTCTGTCTTAGTTGCTGATGTTGCAGATGTTGATGCGACTTCTGAGGCAGAGCGGGAGATCGATGATGATGAGGCTGCTTTCTCTTTTATACAATTTTCTGACGGGTTCTAGTGAGCCTCGTTCTGATGCGCGGGATGCTGGGATTTCTTTTGGAAATTAAATGATGTAATTTGATACTTGTAATTTTGATAGCAACACTTACATTACGACCTGGTATGTGTATGTATTTCAGGGATTTGCACATGTACACATATATTTCTTTAAGTCTTCCGCTTGCTTTCTTCACTTATCCCTGAATTATATCTGCACTTTGGCTTAATCTATTCCATGTTTTATGCACTAATACAAACAACATACATCCATCATCAAATATGTTGAATAAGTGATGTTTTGGAACTCGGGAGCTGAGTTATGCTCGACCCCCGAATTTCAAGGCATTACAAGTTGGTATATATTTTTCTTTTAGCATTGTATTCAAATGTTTATATTAGTTGATATGTGATGATGATGTTACCTTTGTGATTTGGGTAAACTTGTATTTATGCTTCTTCCGAGATAAATGTATGTTGGAAAATCCTCCTTGTAGGGTCCCAAGATTGGAATCTGGTGTATACGCGCTATGAGTCGAGAATGGGGTATTACGGAGGCTGTCGATACCGAATTTGGCGATCGGGATTCCTGCGAGTCCGATCTCTGGGTTTGGGGCGTGACAGGTAGCATCCTGATAGCTATAAGTGGATCCTTTAAACCCTAGTTCCTACATTTAAATTCACAAGTTTCAACCAATACTATTCACAATTACTCTCTCATTTATTCAGAATTTAGATTTAGATCTTCTTCTAGTTCTAATTTTACTTCTTTTCAGAATACGTACAAGTTTAGTCCTTATGGATTCGACCTCGTTCTCACGAGTTTTTACTACATCGCGACCATACACTTGAGATTGTGAACACTCAGCATGGCTGGTCATGTATCTGTTAGTATTTTCAGTTTCAATACAGAATTGCTCTACTTGGGCCCTTCCAAATTCTTGTACATGCTAAATACTCAGCTATACATCTCAAAGTATGACCGATATCTCATCTAGAGGCATACATCTCGAAGTATGACTGATATCTCATCTAGAGGCATACATCTCAAAGTATGACCGATATCTCATCTAGAGGCATACATCTCGAAGTATGACCGATATCTCATCTAGAGGCATACATCTCGAAGTATGACCGATATCTCATCTAGAGGCATACATCTCGAAGTATGACTGATATCTCATCTAGAGGCATACATCTCAAAGTATGACCGATATCTCATCTAGAGGCATACATCTCGAAGTATGACCGATATCTCATCTAGAGGAACAATCAGAGAGCTTGATGACATCGAATCGTGTTCAATGTCATTGAACACTTATAGATTGACAGTTTTATTTTCATTGGAGCTTTTTTCCTTTACAAGGAGAGCTTGTTCTTAGTTGCTAGATTGAGAAAAAAAGAGAGAGCTTTGAGAGAGTAATTGTATATCATCATCCCTAAGCCCTTTTTCTCATGGGAGTTCATCCTTCAATCTACCCTCATCATTAATATTCAATAAAGTGGATTGGTGAATGAACTTCCTCATTCAAGGATCATCCAGCTACCACTTAATGACAAATCGTTGAGCTAAGATCCCTTGAATGCTTATAAAGCTTGGAATCTCTGTCTTTAAAATGAGTAACATTCATTAGAGTAGATTCCAACGTAACCTTGACCCAACCCGTCGCATTATAATGGAGCATCATCAGTGTTGCGGATTAAGGGAGCTGAAGAATCTCCATCATCAAGGGAGCTTGTCTTCATCAACGTGCAGAACGGGGCTCATCTACTCATTTGTAGGTCATTAGAGTCCAGAGATCCTGTAGATCATACCTTGTGTAGGATTGGGTCATAGGTGTATCTTAAACCTTTCAAGCCCTCATAGGAGGCCTCCGACGAAAGAGTACATTTAGGTGCTTAGTGTAGGACCTTTGATCTTATGTAGGGCATAAACTAAGGTCCTTTATGTAGGTCCTTGGCCTATGTGGTCTAAACTAGGTTCCTTGTGTGGATCCTTGACCTGTGTGGTCTAAACTAGGTTCCTTGTGTGGATCATCTGCTCTTGTGTAGGGTATAAAACCTAAGTTCTTTGTGTGGATCCTTTGCTCTTGTGTAGGGCTTAAAACCGAGGTTCCTTGTGTGGATCCTTTACTCTTGTGTAGGGCATAAACTTAGATGCTTTGTGTAGGACCTTTGCTTTTGTGTAGGGCATAAAATTTTGCCTTGTGCAGGCATTTCTAGGTTCCTTGTGTAGGTCCTAGAGTCAACCTTGTGTAGGTTGTAAAGGTTTGAGGTGAACCTGATTTGAAACCTCCGTTAGTGAAATTCGATACACTCAAGGGTTGAGTGCGTCCACCGAGAGTGGAGTAGGCACATAGCCAAACCACTATACATGATCATGTTTGGGATTGTTATTTGCATATTCTTATTATTGTGTTTGTTTTGAATGTTCACATGAAGCATGATAACATGATTATTTAGAACTGATAAGAAGCACATCCCACACACCTTCACATAGTTCATCCATCATAGACTATCTGTTATATCTTGTTTAAATATTGAGCAGTCTTGTGATTGGATCCTCTACTTGACTTGAAAGCCATTAGAGTTGAATTGAGTATATCTTGATGGTTGGTAGTGGTAGATGATTACTCTAGATATACTTAGATCGCCTTTCTTCGAAAAAAATCTGATGCATTTGATGAATTCTAGAAAATGACAAAGTGACTCCAAAATGAGAATGGATATTGCATAAAATGCATAAGGAGTGATCATGGTGGGGAGTTTAAGAATGATCGATTCTAAAAATATTGTGATGAAAAAGGAATCTAACATGAAATCTCAACCCCAAAACCACCATAACGAAATGGAGTAGTTGAAAGAAAGAATCGGGTGTTGAAAGAAATGGGCTTGGTTATGCTTAATAGCAAGAATATGGCTAATAGCTTTTGTGCCGAAGCTGCCAATACTGCCTGATACATAATCAATAGTGTATCTTAGAGCTGGATTAATCAAAACTCTGTATGAAATATGGTGTGAAAAATTACCTAGTGTTAAATATTTTCATGTCTTTGGTAGCAAATGTTACATTCTTAGAGACAGAGAACAACGAAGTAAATTTGACTTTAAAAGTGACGATGGTATCTTCTTGAATATTCACTAAACAGTCATGCTTACAAACTGTACAATTTGAGGACATTCACAATTCAAGAAACTATCAGTTTGGTTGTTGATGATCAACCTCATGATGAAAGTAGTCCCTCAATTGATATAGAGGACGATGTGGATCCATGCATAATAGGGAAATCTAAAAACAAGTCCACCTCTCCTCATAAACCTCGACCATCAAGTAGTATGCCATTCATTAAGGATCATCCTCTCAATCAAATTATTGAAGATCTTAACGAAGGTGTGAAAACTTGATGTCAACTTGAGGGCATTTATGGTCATCTCTGCTTCACCTCAAAAATTGAACTAAAGAATGTTGTAGAAGCACTCCAAGATGAATATTGGATTAGATTTATGTAAGATGAACTACAAAATTTTGAGAGAAATGAGGTGTGACAACCCCAAGTGTAGGGTCGCGATGTAATAATAACTCGTGAGAACGAGGTTAAATCCACAGGGACTAAACTTGTACATATTCTGAAAAGAACTAGAATTGGAACTAGAAGAAGATCTAAATTTGATAAATCTGGGAATGTAGTGAGAAATAAGGCAAGACTCGTAGTGCAAGGATATTCACAAATCGAAACATTTGTCCTCGTAGCATGCCTTGAGTCCATACGAATTCTTATGTCCATCACATGTGCACTATAATTTAAATTGTTTCAAATGGACGTAAAAAGTGCCTTTCTCAATGGTATACTTGAGGAAGAAGTATATGTAGAACAAACAAAAGGATTTCTAGATCTTAAATATCCTTAACATGTGTACTGATTGAGCAAAGCACTTTACGGTCTTAAACAGGTAGCCCCAGCATGGTACAAGCGCTTGACGCAATTTTTGCTTGATCACCAGTTTTGTAGGGGAAGTGTTGATAAAACACTATTTACAAAGAAGACTGGTAATGCCTTACTCATTGCCCAAATTTATGTGAATAAGATTGTATTTAATTCCACTTGTGAAGATGTTGCACATGAGTTTGCTGAACTCTTGTGAAATCTGAATTTGAAATGAGCATATTAGGTGAGCTCAACTACTTTCTGGGGCTATAAGTGAAACAAATGCCAAATGGGGTTTTTATATGCCAGTCTAAGTATGCAAAGGAATTGATAAAAATATTTGGACTTGAATCTAGCCGTACACATCACACTCCCATAAGCACCACACTTAAACTTTCCAAAGATGCAAATGGCAAGAGTGTGGATCATCACTTGTACCGCAGGATGATAGGGAGCCTACTATACCTAACCACGAGTCAGCCAGGTAGTGTGTTAAGTGTAAAATATTACATATTCTCCCTTATTTATATATTGGTTTTATGAACATGATAATTTTAATGGTTTATTTTATATATGTTTTTATTGCAAGGTGAATCTGAGAGCTTATATTGAAAAGAATGTTAAAAGCATGGATTTGATGCTCAAGAATCACCAAGCCAAAGATTGGATCCTAGAAGACCAAGAGTGAAGAATTCACATGCCAAATATCAAAGAAAACCAAGTGAGGAATGAAGAGAATTGAAGTTTTGAAGTGAATTTTTGTGATCCTCGACTAGTCTAAAGCTTCGACCGATTGACTCCTAGCTTGCATGGGAGATAATGCACTAGGGTGAGGCCCACATGGGGAAACGTGTAAGGGTCTAGGTGGGTCCTACAAGTATGATCAATGGCCCATATAATGTGCGGCCCATAACTTGAGATGTACATATCGGATTATGCATGAGACGCGGCGTTGGAACCGCGACACCAATGCAGTCGCAATGGCATAGGTTTCGAGTCAATCTGGGTCGGGTCTATATGTGGGACTTAAGGATGATTGCAAACAGAATCCACAGGTCGCAGGTCACCAGGATTCGACTGGTAAGACCATGGGACCTAAAGGAATGAAATGGATACTCAGGTAGGGTCTTACATGAATCTTGTAGCGTGATTGGGATGTTTTGTTTGCTTTGATTCATGTTTTTATTGAACCTTATGGATTTTAGTTCTTTATCAAGGAATATTTTTATTTTTTAATGCTTTGTTGTGACAAATTACAATAGATCTACAATTGCTTTGAATATCTTCTTTTCCTGATTTGAGATTGTGAAATTAGTAAATCTCGTTGTTCACTATCGTCCCTTAGGCTTGGTTGGGTGATGAAATCCTTCCTAATCTTCACAATTCTCCTATGATTGGTTGTGTGATTGGTATATCCTGTTGTTTGCCATTGTCTCATGGGCATGGTTTGGTGATGGAATCACTTCCAATCCTCACAATTCTCATCCGTTGAGATTAGGTTCATGAGAAGTTTAGAGATTCAATTATCTCTCTTTTCCAATTGGATAGGATAGGACTCCAATTCCAGTTAGATTTCCTAAATCAAGTAAGGTAGCATCCTGAGAAGCTACAAGTGGATCCTTGCCACCCTAGTTCCTTTTAATGAAATGTGCACCTTCTACATATAATATACTCAATCTTTTCTTCTTTTTATTTTTTATTTTTGCTTTTCTATTGCTAGGAAAGTGCCTTTCCTTTCTCCCGTCTTCTCTGTTTTTTGAAGAATCTATATCTTTCCTTTAAAAGAAAAAAGATTATTCTAACAAGAGACTACTTTTTCCATCTACCCTCCAGATTTGAATATTCTTTTTGAAGAAACATGGGAAGATTTGCAAAATCCCTCATCGTTTTTATTTGCTTTCATTTGCATTTGCACTTCATGATGGAAAAAGCTCCCTGCACCTTGGAGATACATTTCCTAGCACTTTGATAGTTTTTTCAGTATAAGTTTAATGCGTTGTATCATTTTCAAACCATTGCATGGGAATTCACAGAACTATATAACAACAAAATTTTATTTGATATATGGCCTAAAAACATATCAAGACTTGAAACAAGTCACTTGAATCAAGTCGGGTTGAGTGAGTCATTACTGAACCTGCAAAGTGACTCGACTAGATAGCTGGCTAGTTCACTTTGCATAGTTTTGAGTTGAGTCAATGAATTTTATAACCCTGCTAAAAAGTATTGAGTTCTTTTGGGTTGCTTGGGCTTGATATTTTCCTTCAACCATATCCAAGAAACATTGTGGATGGAGGAAATGGAGATACAACAGACGACCATTACCATCGTTACATGGTAAACATCTCCCTTCCTTTTCTATATGAGGATTACCTCATCAATTAAACTCGAGATGTATTTTTTCGATGTAGGAAGACATAGAGTTTTATGCATTCTCTTGGTATAAATGCTTACCGTTTCTCGATTACTTGGGCAAGAATATTACCTCGTGAGTTAGAAAATTTTCACTTCATACTAGTATTATATTTTTTTAGAACATGTTATTAATTTTCTTAAACAATCTCAGGTGGAAGAACCAGGGAAGTCAATCCTACTGGAATCATGTTCTATAAAAAGCTTATAGATGCTCTTATACTCAGAGGTATTGTTATTCAAAAGGCTTCAAAATCATGCACATTAGTCAATGCCTGAAAATTAATAGATAGCCATTGTGAAATATAATCCCTCCATCAAAACTATGGGCCTAATTTGGGTCGATTATGCTTTAATGCAGATCCATTATGCCAGTGGAAATTGTCTATATTGGAAGTGAATTAGACAGCTCCCTGCTTGTAATTTGAGCAGTGTATGTGCTGTTTGTTGCAAATTGCTGAGCTTCCGAATGAGAAGCCAATGTACATGTACTCTAGCATATGGAATGTTGTCTGTGTTCCCTGTTGCTATTACATTTTTTATTGATATATTTGGTCTCTCACCATTGAAAATAATAGTAATAAGAGAACCATCTGTTAGTTTCATTCTCTCATAATTTTCATAATATTTTGACGAATCCATCCATAGCCATGTACATGCCTTTTATTTCAAAAGGACAGTCAATAGCTTCCGTACCTGTTAAATGAATCACAGAACCTGTTAAAATCAAGTGCCTGCATTCCTCTACTTTTTAATATTGATGATAATGCCACAAAATTCGTTTTAAGTTGCTAGATCTGTAGCATCGTATAATATGTTGGGTTCTTTAGGAACTTGCTCTGAAAGTAGACTCTACCAGTGTTCTTGATATACGTGTTCAGTGACTGAAGTGTTCTTTTAATCAGTAATCACCTCATTAGAACTGTGGCAAGATTTTTTGTGTAAGCTAGTCTTGCATCTGGGTCTCCTTATTGTAAAGAAACCAAGGATTTGGTTTCCCAACTCTAACATGCCAGCCCTGAAAAAAGCTGTTATGATTATATCGAAATTCAACATGTATAAACACTATAATGCTCTTTGTACAACTTGAACGTCAGTTATGGTTGTCATTTATTTTTATTTTTTCTTGATTTGATTTTACCTCATGCAGTTCTATGACAAGTTTAATATTTGCCATAACTTTGCTGAACTTCTGAAGTACCTATGGAATGTGTCTAGCCATTGCAATGCATGGAGGCAGGTAAAATTATTTACTTAATAGCAGCCCTTTTTAAAATTTTCAGGCTTTTGCATGCAAGTATTGGAGACTGCTGAATCCTTAGTTCTGCATTGAATTTATTTTCTCCATATTGGTTCAGATTGCAAGAGAAGAGGAGAAGGGAGTGTATTTGAACTTTCTGAATTTCTTGATCAATGATGGCATCTATCTTCTTGATGAAAATCTTAATAAAATCCCTGAAGTCAAAGGGATAGAAGCTGAGATGGCTAATACTGCAGAGTGGGAGCGAAGACCAGCTCAAGAGAGGCAGGACAGGACACGCACCATGCATCAAAGGAAGGCAGAGATGTCCCGCCATTCCAACGCTTTCATCGCATTACCAGGTTCTATTCTTCTTCTCTCAATAACCCATTTAATCAGATTCCTAAAGCCTTTAGGTTTTCTTATTTCCTTTCCTATTTCAAGTGGGTATGGAACCTTAGAAGAGCTCTTGGAAGTCATCACCTGGGCTCAGCTAGGAATCCATAATAAACCCGTAAAAAAAAAAAAAAAAAAAAATCATTCTGGTACAAATTTAGATAAATTTGGTGTGATAAATTATTGGTACAGGTATAGATAATAGATTATAGAATGCAAACCAAACAAAAGCTCATGATATTTAATGATTAAGCAATCTAATATGGTGTAAATTTCATGATAGTTGGTGCAAATAAACACACTTGAGCAGGTGGGCTTGGATGGAACAATCTTTCTGCTAGAAATAATTCTACAATTTAATCATGAATAAATATGGGTTTAAACTTCTGAAAATTTACTAATGCAGGTAGATTCAGAGAACGTGGAAACACAGACCCAGCTGAGCCGTACGTTTTTATTCTAATCCCCCAATTATGTGGAATTTCATTCTTGCTTCCTAATTATCTGATCATATAATTTTAATGTCGGTGATTCATTAGATCAATAAAAAAAATGTTCATGTGAAATTCAAGTTGCAGAGGGCATGTCAGTTCGACGAGCAGTTTCTCATTGTCGAGGATGATCCATTTTTGGCTTGTGGGACCCAGCAAATGCTATACTGCTGGATTGGTCGGAAGGCCATGTCTGGACTATTGGACTGGTAAGAAGGAATTCAAACATATTGAAAAGTATAAGTTGGGAGACCTTAAATCTTTTCACTATCTTAAATAATCGAATTTCTATGAGCTCGTTGGTGTAGCAAAACTATAAAACAGGAAAAATATTAGTTGAACAGGCCATATCACGAGTAAATCTGTATTTGCTTAAAAAGTTACCTCAACATCATGAATACTCAAAATTCCAAAACCACTAACATTGGCATAAAGACGCCTATGTTGGGTGTGGGGTGTCTTGTGTTTTGGGCCAGAAACTATTACCTAAAAGGGTCAAGTTGGTCATTTTTTACTTAAATACTGTTGATTTTGTTTTCTATTGGAAAAGAAGTCTGACGGTTGGATGGCTGGGATTCTTTTATGGGGGAGATTTTTGATCCATCACCAATCCATGAAACTATCTAGAACACTTAAAGATTGGTCGCGCAGGTAATGTGTTCTTGTAGGACATGTGTGAGTCCAGAGAAGCGATCTAGAACACTTACAGATGGGTCCTGCTTGTAAGTAATACTAGCTGACAATACATATGGAATGAGGAAAACCCGCTGATTAGTTGAATTGGAATTTTCAATAGAGGACATTCTTGGGTCAATCACCCATCCAATGTGAGGCCATGAAATGAAAGTTCTGGATCACTGAAAGACTGGCCCCATATGTATGGTGTTGGCCTTAATGAAAGCTATAGTAGCTCAGTCCTGAGTGTTTCTCTTTTGAGCAAATTTCCTCTCACCTAGCAGGCACTTCCAAGTATTTGCACTGGCCTAGAAGTCAGACAGGTCTGCTTATTTGGATGATGGCATATATAAGTTGTATATGGGCTGTACATAATTCCTTTTGATGACCAATTTTCCATAGACGTTTGGTTCGAAACAAAATTGACAAACGACTCCTCTCCAAACCAACAATCTTCTCTCCCTTCCTTACCATCCATTTGGAGTTTCTTAATTACAACAGCATTCATATCAGCATGCAACACCAACCCATCTCCCTTAGTTGTCTGCACCTTGTTTTCCAAACAAACTGGAACTGATTTCATATATTTACCCTCTCCAGCGGATCTAGGATAGCAATTTAAGAGCACCAAGCAATCACGAGAGAACACAAATATTTAACATGGAAAACCCTTGCGGGAAAAAATCAGTACACAAAGCGACAAATCTTCACTATGAAAATAAAAATTACAAAGAGAGAAGGCTTACTCAATTCGAACAACCTTAAATCTCACACTTGCTATACCCTTTGATAACCCTAAAACCCTTTTAGAAACCCTTGGAATATCTTTAGGAAGCCTTATAATACCTTAGAATGGCCCCAGAAACTCAAATTTATAGATGAAAAAACTCCACTTACGCACCTCCCTAGAAATTGCATCAAATTTATGCAGTACATGCTGAATCTGCGCTCCATCTACGTAACCCTCCACTAGTTAAAGGAGGGCTTGACTAGTCGAAGGGACCTTCGACTAGTCAAGCCAGTCCCTCTCCCGAAAATCCCAAACACATCGTTGGTAGACTTCGAGTTGAACAGGGACCTTCGACTAGTCGAGCCGAGTCCCCGACCGGTCAAGCACCTCGGACACCAAAATTGAGATATTTGTTTGGACAACAATATCCACCATGTCTTCAATCTTCAACTATGTAGCTTTTTAACATATTCTCTTATTTTTGCATCATATCAAAGCTTTAATCAATACTTCTCATGCACACTTCGTCCTCCTTTCACATTATCGCCAAGCCCGGAGAAGTTGCACAGAACTTGAACTTTTTCATAGGAACGACCTGGTGAACATGTCTGCCGGATTCATGCTGGTGTGAATCTTCTCTAGTTTTATGCCTCCTTCCTTAAACACTCGTCGAAAAAATGGTGACGAACATCATTGTGTTTAGTACGTGAGTGATAAATACAATTTTTAGCTAAATTGATAACGCTCTCGCTATTATAGTTAACTGGCATGTTCTCTTAATAAAGTTCCAACCGATTTATCATGCCTCTTAACTAAACATCTTCCTTAAACGCTTTCGTCATTGTCATATTCCGCTTCGGTCGTGGAAAGAGCTACCACGGACTAAAGCTTCGACATCCAACGATTGCTCCACCTACTAGTATAAATGAGTATCTTGAAGTAGACTTTCTGGAATCCACACTGCGTGTATAGTCGGAATTCACATACCCTACCACTTTGCCCTGTCTTCTCAAAAGTTAAGACGTAGTCTTTCATACCTCGAATGTATCAAAGTAGTCATTTCACCGCTTTCCAATGTTGCTTGTCGGGTTTGACATGTATCTACTTACAACACTAGTCTATGAAATATCTAGTCTCGTATAGACCATGGTGTACATCAAATCTGCCAACTGTGCTTTAATAAGGCACATAAGATATAAGTTGTTTTTCCTTAATTGATTTAGTACATTATTCTGAGGAAAGCATGAAGTGAGCCATGTGAGGAACGCTTACCGGCTTTGCCTAGTCAATCTCATACTTGATCAACACTTTTTCAAAGTATTCTGCATATGATAACTAAAGCTTACTCCTTCTCCTGTCTTTATAAATATCTATGCCAAGAACCTTCTTTGCAGCCCTCAAATCTTTCATCTCAAATGTCCTTGATAACTAAGTATTCAATACGCTGATTTCAAACATATAATGACCGGCAATTAACATATCATTAACATACAATACTAGGATGATGAATCTATCATCACTCGATGTCTTGTAATAGATACCGTGATCGTATTCACTCCGAGTAAATTTCTAACTCAACATGAAAGAATCAAATTTTTTATACCACTGCCTAGACTACTGTTTCAGGCCGTACAACAACCTCATTAACCTGCAAACTTTTTTCTCTGCCCCTTTAACTTCGTAGCCCTCTTGCTGCTTCAAGTAAATCTGTTCATTTCAACTCCCGTACAAGAATGCGTCTTAACATCCATTTGTTCCACTCGAGATCGTATTGGGCAACTAGTGCCACCATGAATCTGATAGATACCGCTTAACCACCCGCATGAATATCTCTGTGAAGTCAACTCCTTCTCTCTAAATATAACCCTTCACTACCAATCTAGCTTTGTATCTATTCTGTTTCCTTTTGAATAACTACTTGCATCCGATCACTTTTCAGCTCACTAGAAGCTCCACTAGCTTTCAAGTGTGGTTTTGTGTAACGAATCCATCTCATTGTCCATAGCCACCTTTCACTTTTCTACATCAGGCTCCTAAGAGCCTTCTGAATAGTAGATGAGTCACCCTCATTTGTAATGAGGGCATATGTCATGCCCCGAACTCGAAACCGGGCTCACAAAATTCCCGATCGCGAAATCCGGCGCCGACCTCCGTAGAACCCCGTTCTCGGATCCCGATACCCATTCACCAGGTTCCGATCCTGGGATACTACAAGGAGGGTTTCAAATCATCAGTCTGATTCATAATGAGCATAACAAAAGCATAACCCACAAACAATAACCACAAGAACACCACCACAAAATCCACTATGATCAAAAACTTTTGAGTACAATGCGGTAGAAAGGGAAAATACAATGCAACAAAAGAAACAAAACTCCAGAAGCTCGACTGCACGCTCCAACTATGGCCAGACTATGGCTGCGACTGCGTCCTGGCGTCACCTGCACGCATCAATCGTGCATAAGCTTATAGAAAGCTTAGAGGGTGGTGTAAGTGTGTGCGCAATATAAACGTGCTCAAAATGCAAGGTCAGAGTGATGCGGAATCATGGTGATGAGCACATGAATGCAATCAGCCGTACCAAGGCTATGCGGTGCAAGATATGAATGCTATCGGCCATAACACGGCCATGCGATGCAAGATGCAACTCAAGCATACCAAACCTCAACATGTATCAGTATAGTTCTCATTCTGGATAATCACCGGGGTCCAATACACTCCAAATGGCACTGTCGCTCTCCTAGCCGCACAGTCCAAGTGAGCGTAAGAAACCTCACTATCCGCCTGACCAATAGTCTGCCAATACCTATCCGGCACGTCGATAGCGGACCCATTCGTGAGCTGGTCAAACTCAGCCTAGTATTGCCCCCTACCCTCGGGCGAGTAAGGCCACACCCCTTTCCAACCGACCACGACACAGTGGGAGACGCGGCCTCCTGGTATTCGGCCCTCGTGCGCTCATATATCCACTCGGTCTCGATATTGGAGTCATCCTCTGGTACCATCGGGTTTAGGGATTTTCACCCAGGGACGTCTATGGCGCCCGTATGCTAGAACCAAATATTTCCGGTATCCAACTCAGCCATCCACGATGTGTCCATGGAGGCTATGGCCCTGATGTCGCTAGGGCATACAGTAACTGCAATCACACAAATGCAAGTGCATGAGTCACATTATCAGTCATGCAACAGTCCTGTATATACCATGCACTTATATGAGGCAACTCCACCTATCAGGGAGCCCATAAATAGTCTATCCAAAGGTATATGCTATGATCGGTCACTCCTCACATCAGGCATACATATGGTGCGAATGATCATGAATCATGCATCTATACTAAACATGTAATAAGAGATGGGTTCTAGGTATAATGGAGATGGGTCTAGACGGCCTACTTACCACAAGTTTGGGCCTATCAGTGGGCCTTAGGGAGAGCTATAATGCGGACATTTAACCAACATTATCAATGTGGACGTCAAACCAACATCGCTCCCAAGGAATGGCCTTCCATGAATCACATATTGTAATGGGCCTTTTGTACATCTAATTGGGCTTTGACCCAAGGACCCAAATACATCAAATAGGCTACATAGCATGAGCCCCATATCTATATCAAGGTGGGCCTCAATGGGCCTCATAAGATGGACCTAATACAAATTAAGGTGGGCCTCAACAAGGACCACTAATGCATGAAGATGGGCCTCCATAATGGGCCTTAAATTATCTCCAAAAACGGTTGGACAGTGGGATGAAACACATACATTATGATGGAGCCCACACTAATAGAGGGTATGGTTTACAATACTTACATAAGTGGGGCCCACCAAAATGCTCATTTTCCACCCATACTAAGGCCCAATATGATGTTTATTTTCCACCCAACTTAAGGCCCATTATAATGTTTATTCTCCAACCAACTATTCATAGGGTCATGTGGACCAGGGTGGAGCCCACTGTAATATTTATTTATCGACCAATCTATTCCTAAGGTCATGTGATAGGGCCCACTGTAATATTTATTATTTATTTATTTTATACATATATATATATATATATATATTTCAAAATGGCCCACTGAAATGTTTATTTGCTTACCATCCAATCCATTCATAAGGTCATGTGATAGGGCCCACTGTAATATTTATTACCCACTGTAATATTTATTTATTTATTTATTTATTTATTTATTTGCAATCCAATCCATCCCTAAGGTCACGTGGACCTTGAGTAGGACCCACTACGATGTTTGTTTGCCATCCAAACAACTCACGTGGACCATAGGTGGGTAGGGCCCACAGTGATGTCTGTTGCCATCCAACCTGTCACAGGGTCACTGGAACCCCTTTGTATTTTATTTTATTTTATTTTATTAAAAAAATGTTCATAGGGTCATGATTTGGGGGCCCACTGTGATGTGGTCCACTGATCCAGACCACCCATTATGTGTGTCCCACTGGACTAACGGTCCAGACCAATTTTCAGGAACGTCCAAAACTCACGTAGGCCCCACCAAGTGATTTTATATGTTTTGGCATGTTTTCTCATGATTTTAAATGGTATGGCCCACCTGAGTTCCGTATAAGATTGATTTTCGGGGTGGACGTGTGGACTGAGGGGACCCATCAAATGCACGGTGCTGATGGTCGAAAGGAATCATGGTGGGGCCCACAATTGGGGCCGTGAGCCCAGCCCGACCGCGGCAGCGGCTGCTGCTTGCTTCTTCTTCTTTTTTTTTTTTTTTGAAAATCGGTTTTTCTACGGTTTTTCCTAGGTGGGGCCCGCTTCAGTACGATCCACTCCATCCATTGGTCTCTGTGGCTTGATACCAACCCATAGAGTCCAATATTGAGCTTTTTCAGACGTACAGGAGCATCAGGGAGCAAATCAAAGGTAGGGATACTGTTTCTTATATCACGGCCCGCCAGAAAACCAAATCAATCTCATTTTTCGGTTCAACGCCTTAAGTGACCTGAGGAAGAGAATGGACGGTTTGGATTGTATAGAAACATTAAGGTGGGGCCTGCATGAGAGGCCCACCACTCCTTTCCTTTTTTTTTTTGTTAAAGTCCACTGTTGCAACGTCCAGCATCCAGGGACGCTGGACGGTTTGTATATATTCACAAAAAATGTGGTGGGTCCCACGTGAATGTGGCCCACCAATATATATATACAGATACATTTAATATTTATCTTATATTGTATATATATATAAGTACATATTATATTATATATTATATACATATATTATATAAAATATATCATACATATATATATATATATATATACATATAAAAGATGCATTGGGCCCATCCCAACAGTGGAGGGTGCGGATCATCACCTATAATAGAATGGGCCACACCGTCTGATGTAGATGGACGGGGGAGATGTAACACATATCGGTGGGATCCACACCATTACAAAGAAAGAATGAGAGAGAGATAGAGAGAGAGATACACGGTGAGATAGAGGAACCCCGCCACTATGGGCCCTCTTGATTAAATCACATACATCCAAATGGGTCCCACCAACAAGTGGGCCCTAAAATTTAAAATAATGGATAATCACCCACCTTATCTTTCTTCTCCTAGCTCTCCATTGGACTCCTTAGCTCCTTACCTTCACTTTTAATGGAGGTTGATGAAAGATGAATGGTTGAGATTGGAGATGAGAGGGTGGGCCACACTTGAAGTTGAGAGAGTGTGTTGGATGTGTGAAATTTCTCATGGAATTTGGAAAAGTTGCTAGAGAATGAGAGGGAGAGATAGAAATAATGGGTGGAGGGATGGGTGGAGTGATGGTTGTAAGAAAGGAGTGATGAGGGGTATGGTTTAGTTTGAAATTGGTGGAGAAGAGGGATGGTTGAGGTTGAAAATGAGAAAAAGAGGAATGGTGAGGTGGAAAGATGGTGGACTTTTGGAAAAAGAGGGAATGGGTGAAGTACTTTGAGGTAAGGCTTACAATAATGGTTGATTGATGGGACTAATTGTAGAGATTCCCTCGAAATTCGCAACGCGCGGTATTTCTTCGGAATAAACGCAAATCGACATCTTCTTGCCTAGGTATCGGTTCGGTGCGTAAGTCACAGCATTGGAACCGCGGCGATGACGCGATCGCCAAGACATAAGTTTCGGATCGAGCCAACGTCGGTGCACGGGACCTGGCTTAGGATCGTGCGCAAACGCCGAATACGGTGCGAAGGTTGCCGAAACTTGACCGGAAGGACTGTAGAAGCCAGCGGAATGGTACGGACTGGGACACGGGTTTTACAAAGATATGCAATATTAGAGTCGTCTTTATATCTTGCCGGTCCTTCGATCATGAGGTGGGTTTCTTCTTATAGGTGGTTGCTCTACCTAATCATGTACCTCTGTCGCACATCTGTCTCTGCTTAAGTATCATCTATGTCAATCGGGCGTCTACGATTAACCTTCGGGTTCTTTTTGTTCCTCCCGATCATTTTTGTGAAATATGAAGCTTTCATCGAATCGACGTCACAACTAGTGATGACCTTGCATGTGACCTTGTTAAATAACCTTTAACATTTCACACTAATGTCATATCCAATAAAAATATACTTTTGGCTCTATGGTCTAGCTTATCTCTCTTAACCGATAGTATATGAGAGTAAACTTCACAACCAAATATACGTAAATCTGAGTAATCGATCTTATGACCACTCCATACTACCTCTGAAATTTTACATTCAATTATTGTAGAAGGAGACCAGTTCACCAAATAGTAAGCCGTGTTAATGGCCTCGGTTCATAAGTCCTTGCCCAATAGCATTACTTAACATGCATCGAGCCCTCTCCAAGTGAGTACAATTCATTCGTTCACCACCTTTGTTTTGTTGGGCGTGTGACACATTATGGTGTGCCTAATGATCCCTTCATCCTTGTAATATTCATTAAATTCAGTAGAAGTAAATTCTCCACCATTATCAATCATTAAAACCTTTATTTTTCACATTGACTATTTTTCCACCATTACCTTCCATTGTTTGAATATGGTGAAAACTTCAGATTTACATTTCATGAAGTAAACTCAAACTTTCCTACAGTAATCATCAATGAATGAAACAAACCATGACGACTCCCGACGGAAACCTTTGACGATGGGCCCCATACGTCAGAGTGCATATAATCAAACACTTCTTTACATACATATTTTTCAGATTTAAAAGATAATATAGATTGTTTATCATATATATAATGCTCTCATATATCTAAATCAAAATTTTTAAAAGCTGAAATCAAACAATGATCAGATAGTACCTTCATGCCTCGATCGCTCATGTGGCCCAGACGAGCATGCTATATACGTGTAAACATGAAATCTTCAATATTCGTTACCGCTCAACCCTTTTAAGTGCTTCTGATCAACCTATAAAGGTTTTCGTGCCTTTGCGCTCTCATAACCACAAGTGCCCATTTTGTTACTTTAAGGACACTATTGACGCCGGTGAACTTGCACCCTATAGTCTTGAGTGCACTGAGAGAAATCAGACTTTTCTTCATATCAGGAATGTGCCTCATATCAGTCAGGGTATGCTCCATCCCATCAAACATCTTGATGCTCACCGTACCAATAGACACAACATTACAGGCATTATCATTGCCCATAAAGACCTGTCCACCATCGCATTCTCTGTAACTGGCCAGCCAACTCCGATAAGGAGTCATGTGATATGATGCTCCTATGTCGAGGATTCACTCATCTTCATGATTTTCGTGCAAGTGTCCAATCATGGACACAGATAATACATCACCACCACTTGTCTCTTCATCAGATGTGACAACATTGGCTTCCTTGGAAGAAGCCGCTGAATTTTCTTTTTTCACTTTAGGATTGGTACAATCCTTCTTCATGTGTTCAAACATCCCACAGTTTTAGCACTTTAGTTTTCCTTTGCCCTTGCCCTTGGATTTAGATCTAGGTCTTGAAGATTCTGTATCTCGCTCAGAATTCTTGCCTCTCGTAATTAGTGTATCAGAAGATGTCCCTATGTCGCCGTTTAGCTTTCTCATGGCCTTCCCTTGAATGGTTGAGATAATAACGTCGACACTCAGGGTTTTATTTATGGTACACATTGTGTACTTAAATGACTCATACGATGCCGGAAGAGAATTCAATAACATACATGCTTGTTTCTCATCTTTGATAACTTTCTCCATATCCAGCAATTTGCCAACTATTTTATTAAAGTTGCTGATGTGAGCTTCCAAATCTCTACCCTCTGCCATCTTAAAGTTATACCACTACCGCTTTAAGTGTAGGTGATTTTCAGAGAATTTTTTCGCATAAATATCCTCTAACTTCACCCATAAACTAGCCGCAGTTTTCTTCTTCAAAATATTATAGAGAACCTTATCCGTGAGATATAAACAGATTGAGGATAATGCCTTCTTATCAAGAGTATTCCATTCATTATTAGTCATATTAGACTTTCTAGCCTCAAGAGCACCATCCTTGCCTTGCTTGGTTAAGGAACTGATCATCTTGATCTTTCATAACTCAAAATTATTTTTTCCTGAGTACTTCTCAATATCATACCTAGTACTTCCCATTATTGCTAATCCTACATATTCAGATTTGTGCCTCAACGATTTCTCTGATACCACTTGTTGGGATTTGTGTTACGGAATTACACAAATCTAGATTTAGGATAACAATCCAAGAGCACCAAGCAAATACAAGAGAACACAAAGATTTAACGTGGAAAACCCTTGCAGGAAAAAACCACGGCACAAAACAATAGATCTTCACTATGAAAATAAATATTACAAAGAGAGAGGACTTACCCGATTCGAACAACCTCGAATCTCACCCTTGCTACACCCTTTGATGACTCTAGAACCCTTTTAGAAACCCTTTAAATACCTCTAGGAAGCCTTAAAATACTTTAGAAAGATCCTATGGACCCATATTTATAGTTTAGGAAACCCCACTTCCTCACCTCTTTGAATTCACCTCAAATTTACGTAGTCCGCGCGAAATCTGCGTACCATCTGCATAACCTTCGATTAGTCGAGCCTGTCCCTCGACTGGTCGAGCGTCCCGAAAATCCTAAATACATCATTGTTGGACTTTGAGTCGAACGGATTTCGAATTTTCAATGGAGGACATTTTTGGGTCAATCACCCATCCAATGTGAAGCCATGAAATGAAAGTTCTGGATCACTGAAAGACTGATTTCACATATTTGCCCACTCCAGAATTGTTCCCACAAATATTCATTTATCATCAGTGTCCAATAATTCCTAACTTGTAAACCATGCAACATCTACAGGTTGATGAATACCAAGACCCGTTGAAATCTTAGAAGACATATGCTTCCAACTCCAACAATGCTGTTTATATACATATTTTTCCTGCCAAGGAAAGTTCGCAAGCACATCCACCAAATAACCTATAATGGAACTGAATTGTAGACGGTGAATGGACTGTCGTACCTGATAAAACATGTCTTACCAAAATAGTTCTACCACCAATAGAGCATTTTGCTTTCCATCTTGCAATTTTTTGTTTTTGTTTTTGTTTTTGGAGAAAGCAAGCGAGCAAGATTCTTTTCTTATAATCAAATTTTATGCTCCAACAGAATTATTTTTCTCTCTAAAAACCAACAGTTTTCTTCGAATGGGGGCTTTCAACATGCAAAAAGCAAAGGATATGTATTTAAAAAACTGAAGTGGCATAGTGACTTCAATGTTGATACAATTGAAAAGGTGTGCCCCATACCAAGCTCTACAATGATTTTTGCACAAATGAGAGGTTCTAATGAAATTTCAGTGTGAAAATTTTCATTATCTTATCCTTCTCTTGTCTATTTGTATCAAAGCATTGACATTTCATTACACTTTTCATTTCCTGCACTACCAGCTGTTTTGAATGTTCATTTTATGATTTTAGTTTGCTTAGTTGTTTTGGACTTATAGTGACGGAAAAGTTCAGACATAAATTACTTCTGCAAATTACTTGATAACATGAGTCCAGCTAATTATTTTAGTGGTGCATTGTTAGTGGAGCATATGAAATTTTTTCTTGAGTCATTGAAGCCCCTATATCATTTTTGAATTCGATAAACCAAGCAATGCTACAGAAATCTTGCTGCCTTGAAGATGCTCGTGATGAAGTGCAGATTTTGGGAGCAAATATGTCTGCACTTGGACTATCACAGAAACCCATTTATGTTCAAAGTGAGATTCATGTCCTCTCCACCTCTCTTTTTACATGTGAACTCATTGAATAATCTTAAATGTGGCACTCTATTTTTAGCCCCTTTACAGCTTCAAGCTTTTGAACGTGCTGATATTGATCTTGGGCAGTGGCAAAACTTGGGTTCTGGTTAATGCAGTCCCAAGAATCCCATGCATCTGCGATTTCAGAGCTGAGAGGATGCTGGTTCATTCCATTGAGATATCCCGTCCATTTGCAATTTTAGGTATACTAGACACACCCTAAATGACATACTACTTGTTAGATGATATTTTTTTTCCCCCCCTTAGTTTAAAGTTCCTTACATATTATTAGAAGTTTGGTTGAAGTTTAGTTCCATTGACTCTTCTGGAACTTTCAAAATTCCAGGCCTAGATATTTGCAAAACAAAACCAGTGTGGGTTCTTGCCTTTTGGCTTTTCGATTTTCAATTCATTTAAAATCTAATATAATTTGGGAGGTCCAATAAAATGTCCAGTTCCCCAGTTTGCCAGACCATAGAGAAAGAATTGGGGAAGCCCATGGATGCTCTTTTCGTAGATTTTTCTGAAGAACCTCTTGCCACTGCATCTGTAAGATTCTTAGACTAAAGTTGATAATGACAACGAGTATTGTTATCATCATGTAATTGAGATAATTATTCTCTTGAAGTTACTGCAAGTGGTTGCTGGAATAATAAGTTTCTTGTGCATTAATATTTCGCAATGCAGATAGCGCAAGTTCACCGTGCGACTCTCAACAATGAGCGGGAGGTGGTTGTTAAAGTCCAACATGAGGGCATCAAGGAGGTCATATTAGAGGTAACTCACGTTTTTAATATTAATATGATTTGGATGAGAAGTAAGCTAGCAGTCATATTTTGGCATAAAACTTATCTCAGGACTTGAAGAATGCAAAGTCAATAGTGGACTGGATAGCATGGGCTGAACCGCAATATGACTTCAACCCAATGATAGATGAGTGGTGCAAGGAGGCACCAAGGGAACTTGACTTCAACTCTGAAGCTGGTATGAACTTATTTGGGAGTGCTACTTGACCTTTTGTTCTCTAGGTGATTAAGGAAATCATGAAAACGGATGCAGCTGAACCCTTCAATACTCCAGTTAATCCTGTTGCTCTGGGAATCCCTGTAAGTATGCTTTGTAATTAAGATGCTACACTTACAAGCCATTAGTCTATGAATACATCTGCTTGCTACTAAGTACATGAATCTTTAGGCATATGCCTCTACTCAGCTGATTGCTTCTGCTGAGAACAAATGTAATGCTTTCTCTGCATTCGGTCACAAAAATGTTGCTGTGGAGCAGAGTGTTCCTAGGTCCTCGAGTACCATATTGATTTCATCCTTTAAAAAAAAGGTCCTCGAGTACCATATTGATTTCATTATGCATTATTGGGTTGGTTCCAAACATTCAATTATGAGGCTGTACATCTTAGGCTGTACATCTAGAGCTCTTCTTCTTGATGTTTCTCTCTTCTCATGGATTCTACAATGTTCTTGAATTCTACCAGAATGAACTGCTTTTTGCAGAAATAGAGTATATGCAGCAGAGGGTAACTATAATTTCTCACATCTATTCTTACATTACAACATTGGTTGGCCCCACTTCTTATCATTCAACGTAGCCTATCAATGAGTTTGATACCATCAGAGATGCATACGATGACATCAGTATTAATGGTATGTAGTTTGTAGCGTTCTTGTAGTTCTGATGCCATTCATTTGCTAATAGTACATTCAGTATACTAAATATCATGAATTTTATGATATTTGGATTCAACCAAATGCACACCAAAATAGAAATTTGTTTCATGATTTTATTATTTCTCATCTTACTATGCAGGAGATTGACTTGCAAAATGATAATATGTATCTCCGACTAAGGTACCTATTTCTCTCTATATGTACAAGACATCTCTATTGTACATGTAGCGCTAGTGTATGTTTATCAGGATTATTATTTTAATTTGGGGATAACACGTGGATGAGCCAATTGAAAAAAAAAAAATCATGGAGATTAGACTGCGGCAGCCATCCAATGAGTTGCTTAAAAAGGAATGGCCTGCTCAAAAATAGATTAATGTTCCGCAGAATGCATAATTTTCTTTCTTTTCGCTTGCTTTCATGCCAAATACCATATCAATGGAAAAAGAATAGTAAAATATGATGGATTTGATGCAAAGGTGGCACCTATTTTACTATTCATTTTTTATCCTCACCACTTCATAAAATGTCTACCATGTTTTTCTGCTAGGCTCAAGATGGGGCTGATGTTTCAGGTGTCTTGACAGTAATGACTCTAGGGATGTAAGTTAAAACTGGTCTTGTGTAATTTCCAACATTTACTGGATGTACACAATGTCTCGATAATATACTTTATGGACAGGTTTGATGCAGCGGTCTCTAAAACAGCTTTCAAGGGTGACAGCCAATCAAGTTTGCATCATTTCTGGTATGTATGTTACATTCTCACTATGGTTGAGCTATCTTAAAAAGGTAGCTTGTTTGTCCAATGTTCAAGTGAGGTAGAAGATATTTTTCTTGAAACATAATATTCTTTCAGATTTGGGTAATCAGAGTTTTTCCTCCTGATTCAAATTGTGCTACTTCAGTTATTACCTGAATACTTCAGAATTTCTAGGTCCCTTTATTTAATCTTTTGCCAGTTATGCTGTTTGTCGAAGATCCTAAAATTTGATATGGGTTATAGGTATTTGGCTGAGCTGGACATACAGGGGAATGGGATTGATGATCTTGGATTAATTTGAGTTGATATGATTTATCTTATTTTTGCATACTTTCTTATTACTATGATTTTCCATGCAATTGATTGATTTACGACCATAAATTATTTATCCTTTTGGGAATTATGGTTAAAGTATAATTTTAATTATGAGTGATTTTTATTAATTTATGTGTGGTGATGGATACAAGCTTTGTCCTTTGCCAATTTTGAGAGCGACGCGTGCTTCCACTCTATATTGAGATGACCTTTTACTCATCTCCCCTTATTTTGTTGAGTTAACCTATTTGTTATTCCTCTTTTATTGATTTAGCTTATTGCTACTCTTCTCCTTTATTAGGTTAGCCTTGTGCTACCTTCCTTTATGGTTTGGGCAAGTGTCTTGGAATTCCAAAACCCTTATGGTTCGACTTATTTCTCTATTGATGCAAGTGATGTATTATAGGCCTCATATATAGTGGTTCATATATATTATCGTGAATGTAATGCGTTTCGGGTAACGGCCCTCTTGGTCGGCATATAATCTCGTGGGTTGGTGAGTAGTGCACAATCGACGTAAGTAAATCATCATGTGTGTTACATCACTTCTTGAGATTGGATGTCGCAAATAGTCGCTCCATGAACACATCGTGTCACGTAAATCCTCCAATCGCGTTGTTGTGTCGCCTTGAGATGTTCGCATAAATCCACGCTAACGTTGGATACGCCAGCGAATCTCCGTAGTGTGAAAATGTGGGGCGAGTCGAATTTTCTATGAATTATATTCCACATTGTGATGATCACTATGTATGATGGACCGCACATACTTTGTTAGGCGTGCAATATATATATATATATATATATATATATTGGTTGCGCATACTGATACCACTCATAGTGGTGGAGTATGAGACATATCAGAACCCTCACATTATTCCTATGAATCTCTTGAATTATTGTTAATATTAATGGATGAACATCACTATGAGTAGGGCATTGACCCTCTCTAACCATACAGGTATTGCAGGTGAATTACAAGTTGATGATATGACCGATAATCATTCTAAGATTCTTTCTTAAAGAAAAGAAGAAGGATAACAACACGAATTGCTTTATTTTCCGCTGTAAATTGTGATAATGCAATAAACTCCCATTAAGAGGGCATTAAAGAATTATTTGTACGTTTTTTTTTAAATAGAAAAATAAATACAGTTAATTTTATTCTCATAAATGGTTACCTTCGTGAATGTAACTGGATGTGATTTATCTTTTCAAAAAAAACATGGTGTGCAAACTTGCATGCATAGTGCCTACGTCACTTGTTCCAGGGAGTTAGCTTGCGATGATGAACCTACCTCCAAGATAGCCGAAGGCACTGGTTCTGAAACTCCAGGATCGGCTTGCATTTGGAATGCTTCGAGGCCCTGATGAAGTTCTCGTTTGTCAACGTTATCACTATTTATTGTGGATCGACTGCTCATTTTATCAAATCGTTCAACTGACAACTGCACACCTGTCTCACCGAGCGTGTCAAAAAATGGTGTTGGTCTGAATTTCGACCATGTGGTACACGTATGAGATTTGCGGGCGTGTCAAAACCAATTGGGTCTAATTCAAACTGAAACCACCAACCCTTGGCGTTGAGATAGAGGGGAGCTAGGTTGGGAGCGCGATCAGTCGTCTATTCAGCCAATTGTCAAGTGCACTATTAGCCGATTTGCGAAAAGGCCAAGCTCTAAGTCTTTGAGGGGGAGGGGGATAAATAGGACTATGCCAAATTAAAAAATAAATGCGGAATAACAAAGATATACAAAAAATGATGGCACAATCAAATAAAATAGCACAAGTAAATAGCAACCTCAAATGCACTAGTCTTGAGAGGTTGATACAAATTGAGTTATAGGGACAACCTAACACAAAAAACTAATGGCTTATGACAAGACAACCTTACTAAAATGTTTGTAAGTTTCAAAAATCCGAACCAATAAAGAGGTAAAGGAAATAAACTAAGTTATTACAACATTCATCACAAGTGCATAAAGTAAATTACACTATCCACCATAAGTGCATAAAGTAAATTACAACATTCACATGCATAAACAAATCAAATAATCCACCATAACTCCAAGAAATATATTGGTTCGTTTGTGTGTACACCAACTGTTAGCAAATAGCCACACAACTACTCCACTCCCAATATCCACACCCACGAGATATTGGCTTTCAATATGAAATAAGGTTTTCTAAGGTTCACTTAAAAACCTTCACAATTGTGTCTTTCAAATGGGTTTACACAATTCCAAAAACCCCACAATGAATTTTTCCTGCTGAATCTCACAAACCAAAATGTAGAAAATTAAATTATACTTATCTGAAGATTCTTCTGATGAAGCCCGGTAGAGCTAATTTGATGTAGACGAAGATATTCAATGTCCAGTCTCACAAGTGAAAGGGTTTTAGGTCTAAATTAATTTTAAATTAAATCAACATGGGCCAGCTTAATTTGATTTTGATCTCAAAAGAGGGTAAATCATAATTCCCTTCTTTAATAAAATAGAGTTGAATAATCATAAAATCAAATAACAAAAGCTATTAAAATGAATTTAAAATGAGCACAATATAGCAGGGACTTATCTCTTAGAGTGATGACTTGATTTAGCTTGGAATGAATGAAAAACTCTGAAATTCGTCTTCTATTTATAATTGAAAATACTGTTCTCTTGACTGGTCTAAGGGTCGGTTCAACTGGTCAAAGGACCAACCAAATTTTAAGATTTCTGGCGCGATAAGACAAGATCGTTACTTGACTGGTCGAGTGACTTGCTCGACTGGTCGAACACGACACTTGATTGGTCAAGTGGGACCAAAAACCTTCTTGGACTTTAAGTCGAGCTTGCACGATGGTCGAGCACTATTCACTCGATCGGTCGAGTCGAGCCTGCACGACTGGTCGAGGGTCCAATAGAAAATTCTGAAAATTCACAACAAACCTTAGACTGGTCGAGAAACTCTTGGACTGGTTGAGTCAGAGCTTGGACTAGTCGAACAAAGAGTAGGACTAGTCGAGGAAATGGCTTATATACTTATGAAATAACCCAAATAAAATATGCAATGAATATGACACAATCTAGAAATGACCTACCCAAGGACACAATATTGTCCGCTTTGCCCACAGGGCTCACGGCTTTGTTCTCGGGGTTGCCCCCAAAACGCGTTATATCCTCAAGGTGAAAATCCTACATATAACCACCACAACTTCAGACAACTCTTTCGATCTAGGACAAGTTCAACCCCTACTGCGTACACAGTAGCCTGCCAACCACTAGTAGCTCACCCAGGCATTTAAGCCCCGCCCACATCAGCGTCCGCCCACGTGTGCCCACCCACATGTGCAATAGTGACAGGGCATCACAGTATCCCCCACAGAGGGCAGAGCCGTCATCGACTTTAATACCATATGAAACGACCCACCCAAGGACACAATATTGTTTGCTTTACCTAGAGGGTTCACGACTTTGTTCTCAGGGTTGCCCCCAAAATGCGTTGTATCCTTAAGGTGTGAACTCCACATATAACCACCACAACTTCCTACAATTTTCTGATGTGGGACAAGTTCAACCCCTACTGCATGCACAGTAGCTTGTCAGCACAATAGCTTACCAACTACTGATAGCTCGCCCAGGCCCTTCGGTCGAAAAATGACCGATAAACTTATGAAATGACCCACATAAACTATGCAATGAATATGACTCATCCTATGGTCAATCTAGGGTCATCCATACCTTATTTGTGAGTTTAAACAATTGAAACATCGTTCGCTCTGCTAACTCATTCACTTGAAATACTTGAAGCTTGTCTTCAAAATCTTAAACTTGAGCTTGAACTAGGGCTTGAGTTCTTGAGTCTTTTACGGTACTAAAGTTGAAGAATAAATTTGAACTTAAGCCTTGAACTTGTACTTGAGCTTGAAATCTTGAACTTCGACAACGCTTTTTAACTTAAATACGTAGAAAAGTTCGACAAAGATGTGGACAACTTTAAAAATGCACGAAGTTGATCTATTCATCTCATCGACACATGATACAGATTCTAAATGATTTGGCACAACAAAATTTGATAACTCTGGGTGCTAGATTTACAATATAGCATTTACAATCTCCCCCTTTATCAAATTTGTGACAAAACCAAATAAAGAATCATGCACCGGTTACCAAATAAAGAATTATGCACAATAAAGAATCATGCACCAATGTGCAACAGTTACTCTCCTCCTCAATCCATTACTCCCCCTCAATCCAGGCGAGGTGATATGTAGAACCTATATAAATCAAATACATGTGCAATCCAAAAAATAAATAATAAAAAAAATACACCATATTGTCCACAATCACACATCCCCATCAATCAATCATCATATAGCATTAAAATCATTCCACATTTTCTCCCCCTTTTTCTCACAATATGACAAAGGAAAGAAATATAATCTGATGATATAATCAAATAGATATGAGAAGTATAAGAAATAAGAGAGTAAATAATATAAACATGTTCATCAAAATATAATCATGAAGCTTAAAGTCATATCCACATAAAGTAGCAAATAAAAACAAGTCTAAGTACTATCTAAGTACAAATCAAGATAAGAGTTAATACATGCTCAAAATAAAAAGTCTAGTTAGAACCAGAAGATGGAGCAGGGATAGATGGATCAATTTGATGTAATCCCTTGTTAATGCGCCTAAGGTATTTGCACATATACTTGAATTGAGTCTCCTGAGATACATGCAAACCTTCCACCTTTTCCTCTAGGGTTCTCAACCGTTCATCAAAATCAGATGGCTGAAAGTCAGGATCAACCTCAGAATTAGATTCTAATTTATCAAATAAATCATCCATGTTCACATCATCAGGAGGTAAAGCATCTTCCTCTCCAACTTCTTCAGCAGCTCCTCCAGCATCCCTATCAACTTGACCGGGTACCAACCTCAGATTCATCTTGTTAATGTTGGAATTGTTGAAGGGTAGATAGGAAATAGGAGCTTCTCCAATAGGCATGACCACAAGACTATAAATAGCTAAGGCGGTCATCAGATATGCAAAAGGAATATTACTATGGCCAGGATGGAGACGAAACTGAATTATGATATAACAAATAACAGACGGAAGACACACTTGAATACCAAAAACAATTGAGTGAAGAATGTACACCATGAAAGATGTTAACTCAGTTTTGTTACTAAACCGAGGATACACATTTGAAATGAAAATACGATGAAGAATCCTGTATCTGGGTAACATATTTTTAGAACTGAGCGCAATACCAGAGTTCCATTCTGCATTCATGTTACATAACACTCTAGTTAGCATATGTTTTTCAAATTCAGATGGTCTCACAATTAATGTAGAGATAGGTATTCCTTCATCATTCACAAGAATATCCATCAAACCAGAGATCAAGTGATGGTCTACATAAACTGGACATTCTCTAGTTGTCACAGTAAAGGTTAAGTTTTGAACAGAGAAGTCACTGATACATGCATACATGGCCTGTGCAATGGACCAGTATGCAGGACTGCCCCAATTCAATATGTTAGCCCATCCTACAGCCTCAAGGAGGGGAACGATATGGATAGTCAGCATGGTTGGGCCGACAGATGGATGGCTAGGATATAAAATACATAGGTCAGGGGGCCCCGGTGCTGATGATCATTAAGGTGGGGTCCACATGCATCATCCCAACACATAAACTCCAAGTAAAATCAAAGTAAAACCTCTCAACAAACATCAAATACACAAAAGGAATATAAGAAAGGAATGAAGGGTTTCACCAAATCAGATTTTTTGCTATAAAACCAAAGAAACCACTAGAAATCTTGAAATAAACCTCAAAATCAAGGAAATAGAAGTGCAAAGATTCTAAATCTAAAAGGAAAATGGAAAAGATGCACTAACCAAGTTACAATCAAAGTTGAGTTCGACCGGTTGTAGGAGGGCTTATTGGAGAAGATGAGAGAATGGAGAAAAAAGTGCTTTTTCCACATTTAAAACCCCCAAACCAGAGCTACTCGAATGGTCATACAACTCCAAAAATTTCCATTTTTTTCAAAAAAAAATTATTTTTAAAATTCCAAAAAAAAAAACATGAAATATAGTTGTACCACCCCGTACTTTCAAGAACTCGGGTGTTACTAAAAGTACTTAGCTTTTTGAATCGTTCACGTACACTCTATACATTAAGAGAAATATTTATCCATAAATCTAACAATCCGACTATCTAATTATGAATCAAAGCTAGATTTCCCACCTAGATAAGATTTGGGCACTCAAAACAAATAGGAATTGATTTTAGAATAATTTTATAGTAGGACTTCAAGACCCGGTCATTAAATTATCAATTAATCGAGGGGTGTGAGATTAGTTATTAGAATTAGAGCTTGCATTATTCAATAAAGGGTCTGACCATTAAAACCAGTCATTAGATTCATCTAGATTGTTTAAATGACCCCTGGACCTTAGAGGATCAATTATGAATCGATCTAGTCATTTAATCTCGTAACTACCCATTTAATCAAGTTGTAAGGTTGCCCCATCTACTCAAAATTAGACTACAAACCCTGATGAGCGTTGACAATCAAATCAAATGCTATCTAACCATAGAGTCGACAAGAATCTACAATTAGAAGGCCAAAATGCAAATGTATGCCCCATTGAGACTTGGATCTGCCTGACTATTGGCCAAGGGCCCAGATTGGACCCCTAGTATCAAATGGATGGAGCGGATTTCTCATAAGCAGTACAATGGACCCCACCTTAGTTGTGTGTGTACCAGCATGCACATGCACTCGCAGTACACTGAACTAGCTAGTTGGCTAGACAAGTGCCGACCTGAGCATTGCTTAAGAAAAAAATCCTCTACTTTCGTTCCCGCCCAAACCCGATTTGAATGGGCATCATCCATGCACATTGGCTTTGGTCCACTAAAAGTGATCACTCGAGAAATCCAAGCCATTCATCTTGTTCAGAAGAAAATTTTGACCCAACCCTGATAGTTCCAACGGTATCCATACACCTGCGGACTCACAATCTCAACCGCAAAGTGAGTTGCATGCGGCTGGGTGTTCCGAAAATGGAAATTCCGCTCTTAGTTGAGCTGGCAAGCCATGTGCAGCTGTTATGGACAATCACAGCCCTTCATTAAAAGAGATCTCAACCCTCCATGATAAGGTTTTCCTAGGTGGAAAGGATTAGGACAAATTCTTTTCTATTTCGGCTCGACTATTGGCGAGGAGAGTGGAATCCCATCCTCACCATACGTGGCTCCTCTAACCAATCCCGTGCATCCAGGTAAGCCCTAAACTAGAACCTAGAAGCTTCCCAAGAAACGATTAGGGTTCCAACCACTGTTGGAAGCTTTCCTTCACAGCCGTAGGATTAGCTCAAACCACCCAAAAACCACATCCATCATTCAAGAGATGGCTCCCACAAGACCACTGTGACCTATCTGCACCCTTGATGGCCATTGGTTTGAAGAATGATGGGGCCGATCGAAATCCACCATGAGCAGCCCCATCCTCTTCTCTGTTTAAGAGTGGACACCCATCTTTAGGAAATGGGCCCCATTCCTCGATCTAAACCGTCCATCTGGTGGCTCATAGCCTCAGATGATCATCCAAATAGTCCGATCATAGCCTTGCTAATAGAATACAATAAAACCATCTCATATCTTGTCAGCTTATGTGACTAAACCTGTAACTAATCCGCATATTAGTGGCAATAGAAACATCTAGAAATTGGTTAGCATGGCCTATTAAAGCCCGTCTCTTAGGGCATCCCTTTCTGGGAAAAAGGAAATCCAGTAAGAGAATGAGAGAAAATCGAGAGAGTAGCACCGTTTTCCACCTTGCCGTCGACACGTTTTGCCACACTGAGTCAAGACGACGCAGTTCGAGTCTGAGTCTTCCTTGGTCTATTCGCAAGGTTTCAAGGGGAGAAAAGAGAAGGAAGCCAGAAAAGAGAAAAGGTACGAGAAGAAGAAAAGCTTGAGAAATGGTGGGACGCGTGAGTCGACTTAGTAACTTGTTGAGTCCAAACCTGTTTGACTCAGTTGTAGGCCAGTCTCATCCAATGAATTGCGTTTTGATCACAAATGCTCCACTGATGGTATGTCTCCAGTAAGTTACAGAGAAACTCAACCGAGAATCGAATTGGGTCCGAAACTGAGTCATTTAGGGCACTCCACGATGCAGCCGAGTTGACTCACTGTATTCCACCGAGTTGAGTTCTGTTGAGACCAGCGAAGTGGATGGATGTGAATTGAATGGAGAAGAAGAAACAAAAGAGAAGAAGAAGATGATGGAGAGTAAGAAAGAGAGAAGAAGAGGAAGTGAAACGTGAGGTAGGTTCTATTGTCTCATTATTTCCGGTCGAGCTGAGTCGATTGTGGGAAGTTGGTCCAAGTTTTTGCTGATTTGAGTTGAGTTTGGCTGAGTCCAGCAAGCTGCTGGACTTTCCAATAGGGAGAAACAGAGAAGCCGGAGGAGGAAGGAAAGAGAGGAGAAGAAAGAAAAGAAAAGAGATCGAGAGGGAGAGTGAGTCAAGCTAAGTTGACACAGTGAGTCGACCCACTGTTTAAATGACGAGTCAGGCCTGACGTGGGTCAAGTCCAGTCAGCTTAACAAGTGTTGTTATAGCAGAGGCATGGAAGTGAGTCATAAAAGGAACCATGCCGACGCCCCTTGGGTTTTGCCAAATCTTACCAAATCAAACAGAAGTGGATTCAAGTCGACTGGGTGAGACATCTTATATCATTTTAAGAATAAAATTAATTTATTATTCTAAGCTTTTATGATTATGTTGAATGTGGGAGTCAAAATCCCTAAGAGTCAAACCTAAGACTAAAACATATGTGGATTATCCAAATTCTACTTGATTGAAGCATTAAGGTTGATCTTAATCGATTGTAGAGTGTAATATCGTGGTCTAATCATGTAATTCTTGTGATTTATGGTAGGATTCTACCCCAAAATGAGAATAAGTAAATCTAACAACAACAAGAGAGGGATTCAACCCAAAGGTGAGGATTACCCTTCAAGATTTTTCTACATCTTGATGATTAGATCTGCTATTTATCCTGACTCATTTATCTCATTAATTACTTAATATATCTTATTAATTTTGATTCCTTAAGATAATTGATGAATGTGATTCGATATAAATTAAATACCTCTAACCTGATTTGAAATGTACGCTTTAGATATGTATGTGCTATCTCGATAATATCATACATGATTTCATTTATTATTCATGATCACTTAATGGAATGATTGGAGGTCCTAGAACTAGTGGTCATTTTGTCTAATAAATTAAATGAAACATTTATTGTGGACTTATCATCTTATGGATCATTTGTTGCCTAAGTGGCTTTTGGGATAATTGAAGCAGCCTAGCTATACATCCTAGAGAGGGGGGGGGGGGGGGGGGGGTGGGGGGGGAGAATAGGACTATGCCAAATTATAATTATAACAACAGAATAAAATAAAGAGATAGCCAAATAAAATAAATCAATTCACAATGCTGAAATAAAATCAACCTCAATAAACAATTATTGAGAGGTTGATACGAATTCAGTTCTAAGGACAACCGTACACCATAAAAACCAAGGGTTTATGGTAGGACAACCTTATTTCTAGAATATCCTTTGTATCAAAAACTCAATTTGAAGAGAAATAAATAAATGGTAAGGAATTGAAATAAATTGCAGGAATTTAAATCTAAATTATTACAACATTCCACACACTAGCTTGAAATGTAAATTTTACAACATTCACATCCGCAAATATATCCCACAAACTTGAATGATGAAAGATAAAAAAAAAATAAGCAAGCATTTAAACCACAAGACAAAGAATTATGGTGGTTCGCTTGTGTGTACACCAACTGTTTCGCAACAGCCACATAGAATGCTACTCCACTCCTAATATCCTCACAAAAGGGATATTAGCGTTCACTAACAAAATAGGTTTCACAGGTTCACCTAAAACATTCACAATTGTGTCTTTTTAACTTGGGCTTACACAATCCAAAAACCCACACTATCTGAGTTTTCTGTCTCTCCTCAGATAACCACACAATGAGATTTTTCTGGCGAATCTCAAACAAAAACTAAAAGAATAGAAATTTTACATAAACGTAAAATACCTTGATTTCTCCTTTCGTAGAAGCCCGGAAGAACCAATCGGAGTAGAAGTTCGAATCAACGTTCAATGTCCAATACTCACTTAAAATGGTTCTAAGTTCTAATTGATTTTAAATTAAATCAAATGGACTAGCTCTATTTGATTTTGATTCCAAGAAAAATGAATTATAGAATTTCCCCTTTTCAAATCAGATTGGAATGTAGATCAGAATCAAATAAAAATAAATTAACAAAAGGAACTATTAATTATGCACAAAGTAGCTTAAAATGAACACTAACTTATCTCAGAGTGGAGCCTTGAATTTCTTTGAATTGAGTTATGAAATTCTGAGATTCGTGCTCAATTTATAGAAGCAAAAATCACGCCTACGACTGGTCGTAGCTTCAACTGCATTTTGAATTTTTAAGCGCGATCTTTGAAAACCATTCTATGACTGATCATGGGGTGTCTACGACTGGTCGTGGACCACCTATGACTAGTCGTATATGACCCAGGACTGGTCGTAGACTGCATGAGTAGGTCGCTGTAGTTTGAGTCGAGGACCCACGACTGGTCGAAGTTCGAGTCGTGAACACACCTACGACTGGTTGAAGGACCTCTAAGACTGGTCATGGGCTAACCAAAAAATTCTGAAAATCTTCAACAACTTAGGTTTGGTTGTGAAATTTCTTGGATTAGTCGAACCAGTGTTAGGATTAGTCGAACAAGGTCTAGGACTAGTCTTAGAATAGACCAAATTCATATATAAACATACAATTTGAATTATGTATCCAAAATGACCTACGCTAAGGTCAATCTAAGGGCAATCATACCTGGGACATGAAGTATGGACATTGAAACTCCATTCTATCAAATGATTGTTGACCTTTGAACTTTACAAAGCTTGAGATCTCTACTTGATGTAGCTTAATCTTGAGATCTTTAAAAGCTTGACATCAAACTTCAACTTGAGTAGCTCTTAAGTCTTGTAATGTACTTGAGTCTTGTACTCTTTATTGATGTAGCTTTAAAGATTGATGTTTACAGTACATAGCTTGACTTGACTTGAAGTCGATCATTATACTTAACTTGAAGCAACAACATACAAACACAAGACATAAATAGAGTTTTGACACAACAAAATTTGACAACTAAAGGAGCATGAGACCATAGCACTTACAATCTCCCTCTTTGTCAAATTCGTGACAAAACACTCTCAAAGAGAATAAGAGAAGCACAACATGTTCAACAAATAATCATGCACCAGTTATCATAAACTAGCACACACATTCATTTAGAGGCAAGTCTCCTCTATACTCCTCTATACTTGGTACTCCCCCTGAGTAGCATACATAGATATTCAAAATAAAAAAATGCTACTTAGTCCAAAACCAATTAGCTTCAAAAAGTCTTCTCCCCCTTTTTGTCACAAAATGACAAAGGAAGAACACAAGGATAATAATGATAATTAGGAGAGCAAAGTAAGCAAGAGATGAAATAAAGTCCAAACATCCAAATATCAAAAACCAATCAGGTCCAAAGAAAAATAAAAACAGTTAGACAAACTAAGATAAAGCAAAATAGTATATGAGTTATTACAGACCAATAAATAAAAACATTCAGTCAGATCCTGAAGGAGCAGGAATAAATGGATCAATTTTGTGCAAACCCTTAGTAATGCGCCGCATATACTTACACATATAAGCAAATTGAGAAATTTGGCTTACACGTATTTTAGCCACTTGTTCCTCAAGAGAACGTAATCTTTCATCAAAGCCAAAAGGCACAAAGTCAGGATCATTTCCAAAATCAGATTCTATTTCATCAAATATATCATTCATATTAACATCGTCTAGAGGAAGATTATCACCCTCTTCTTCATTCACACCTGCTGCTCCACCTTTTCCAACATCTACTTGGCCCTCAGCTAATCGCAACTTCATTTTGTTTAAGTTGGAGTTTTTGAAAAAAAGGTGTTGGATAGGAGCCTCTCTAACAGGCATAGCAACTAGCATGTGAGTAACTAACACAGTCATTAAGTAAGCAAAGGGAAGATCACTATGACCTGGATGGATATGAAACTGAGTGATGGATGGCATATCAAAGAAGGGCAGACAAACATTTACACCAATGATGATAAAATACAAGATACGAACCATGAATACAATCAGTTTTGTTATTACTCGAACGAGGATATAGATTAAAAGTAAAGATATGATGTAAAACTCTATATCTGGGTAACAAATATTTGGTTGTGAGGGCATTCCCGTTCGAATCCATTGAGCATCCATGTTACAAAGTGCTCTAGTATAAACACATTTTTCAAATTTAGAAACTTTTTCAACTAGAGTGCTAGGTGGAATACCATCATCATTAACGGTATATCCATAAGGCCCGAAATTAAAGGACGATCAACAGAAAAGGCCCTTCTCTAGTAGTAATAGAGAAAGTTAATTGTTCAATAAAAAATTCAGATATGCATGCAAACATGCTCTGGCAATGGATTGGTATACCGCCCCACCCCACCCCAATGTAGGATGTTATCCCAACCTACAGATTGGAGAAGAGGAAGGAGACCGAAACGAGCGATGTGATCTAAATCAACGGCTTTTTCCACAATGACATTATGCAGACGCAAATCACGCACATAAGGTGGATCATCTTCGGGAGACCGAAGATGGCGTCTTCTAATAGGAGTTAATCTGGATGACGAGGGACCTCTAGTATTTTTCTTTTTCCCTCTAGAGTCCAGATTTTTGAATAAAAACAAGAAATCTCAAAGAAGTAGAGATGGATTTTTCTAGATAAGCAAATGGAGAAGAAAACCCCAAAAAGGTCAATCAACTACTCCAATGAAGAAATTGAAGAAAATAAGTCATGAATCTATAAGAAAGACAAGCAAAATGCTCTAACCTGGTTGAATCGAATACTAGGGTTCGACTAGTCGTAGTTCGACTTGTTGGAGAGAAAAGTGAAAATGAGGAAGAAGAGAGATTTCCCTAAATTAAAGAGGTCAGCGCGTGCCACGAATGGTCTTGGGAAATACACGACTAGTCGCACCACGACTGGTCGAGTACCGGCCAAAAATTTCATTTTTCAACGAATTTAAAATTTAACCACAAAAATACATAAACATATATACAATATGTTAAAATTATGCAAGAATATTCAATATAAATTACACATACCGAGGTCAAACTTTAATTTATTGAACCTTCTTTTGTCGAGCGGTTTAGTGAAAATGTCAGCAAGTAGAGTCTCGGTTGGAATGTATTCCACTGATATTTTTTTTTCTTCCACTAATTCATGAATGTAATGATACTTAATGTCAATGTGCTTGGTACGTGAATGTTGGATTGGATTTTTAGAAATATTTATTGCACTGAAATTATCGCAATATAAAACCATTGAGTCCTGTGCAATTCCATAATCGCTTAACATACATTTCATCCAAACAAGCTGAGTACATGCATTTCCTGTTGCGATGTATTCAGCCTCAGCAGTGGAAAGTGATATAGAACTTTGCTTCTTACTAAACCAAGAAACCAAGCAATTTCTAATAAAAAATAACCACCACTGGTTGATTTTCTATCATCTATATTACCAGCCTAATCAGCATCTGAATACACAGCCAACTGAACACTAATATCATATGGATACCAAAGACCCAAATTAGCAGAACTTGCAATGTATCGCATAATTCGCTTAATAATAGTTAAATGAGATTCTTTAGGATTAGATTGATCTCTGGCACAAATACCAACACTAAAAGCAATATCAGGTCTACTAGGAGTTAAATAAAGTAAACTGCCAATCATGCTACGATACAATTTAGGATCTACATCTTTACCTACAGAGTCTTTTAAGAGTCTTAAAGTTGTATTCATGGGAGTATCAAAATTCTTACTATTCTCAAATCCGAACCTTTTAATCAAGTTCAAAGCATACTTGGTTTGAGAAATAAAAATTCCATCAGGTTGTTGTTTTACTTGCAACCCTAGGAAATAATTTAATTCCCCAACCATGCTCATCTTGAACTTAGATTTCATTAAATCTGTAAACTCAATAGTCATGTTAGTACAAGTTGATCCATAAATAATATCATCAACATAGATCTGAACCATTAAAATATCATTGTTGTGTTTCTTAACAAAAAGCGTCTTATCGACACTACCCATTAGAAAACTATGACTAAGTAAAAACTTAGTCACTTTCTCATACTATGCCCTGGGAGCTTGTTTTAGACCATAGAGAGCCTTTTTAAGATGGTATATATGATCAGTTAACTTAGAGTCTTCAAACCCTATAGATTATTCAACATATACCTCTTCATGTAAATCGTCATTCAAAAAGGCACTCTTTACATTCATTTAATAAATCTTAAATTTTCTATAGCATGTAATGGATATAAAAAGTCTGATTGATTCAAGGTGAGCAACTGGGGCAAAGGTTTCATCGTAATCAATACATTCAATTTGAGTGTACCCTTGTACAACCAGTCTTGCCTCATTTCGAATTATATTTCCAAGTTCATCAGACTTATTTTTGAAAATTCACTTTGTTTCGATAATGTGTTTATCTTTAGGTCTAGGAACGAGATATCAGACATCATTACGAACAAATTGATTAAGTTCTTCGTGCATGGCAACTATCCAGTTTTTGTCAGAAAGAGCTTCTTTTACATTAGCCGGTTCAATTTGGGATGTAGAGCATACATAATTACATGTCTTCTAATTGTCTATGAGTACGCACACCAGTGAGAGGGTTTCCAAGAATCTGAGTAGTTGGATGATCTTTAACAGTCCTTAATTCAGAATTAACTTGATTTGATGAATTATCTGGTTTGTTAATTAAAAGAACTTCATCATTATCTGGACTAAGGGCAGGTGTATTCAATTGATTATCAATGACCACATTAATGGACTCTTGAATCACACCGGTCCTGTTGTTCAGTACACAATATGCACGACTATTTAAAGAGTATCCTAAAAAGATCCCTTCATCACTTTTAGTGTCAAACTTTCCTAAATTTTCACGGTCACGTAAAATATAGCACTTGCTGCCAAAAACTCGAAAGTATTTGACAGTAGGCTTCTTATCAAACCAAAGTCCGTAAGCCGTTTTATTATTAGATTTACAAGTATAAACCCGGTTAATAATATAACAGGCGGTATTCATTGCTTCAGCCCAAAGATTTCTAGGGAGATTCATACTATTTAACATTACGTTTCCCATTTCTTGAAGCACTCTATTTTTTCTTTCCACAATTCCATTTTGTTGTGGTGTTTTAGGTACAGAGAATTCATGCAATATTCCCTGATCATTATAGAATTTCTCAAAACTACTATTCTTGAATTCAGATCCATGATCACTACGGATCTTACTGACATGAGAACCTTTTTCAATTTGGATTTGTTTGATGATCTTTTTCAATTCATCAAGGGTTTCAGATTTGTCCCTTAAAAACATTACCTAAGTAAATCAGGTATAATCATCTACGATAACCAAGATGTATTTTTTACCACCTCGACTCTCCGTTCTGGTTAGTCCTACAAGATCCATGTAGAGCAACTCGAGTGGTCTTGATGTGGCATTGGAGTTCACCTTTTTATGAGAGCTCCTAGTTTTTTTACCATACTGGCATTCACCACATATTTTGCCTACCTTTTGCAACTTTGGTAGACCTCTAATTAGTTCTCCTTCACTCAATCTGTATAAATTCCAGTAGTGTACATGTCCAAGGCGTTTATGCCATAAATCTATCTCCTCAGTATGGACCATGTAGCACGATTGATTAGATGAGCTACCATCGCTTACAATATAGTAGTTTTCAGAAGTTCTGCGACCAGTTAATATAATAGAACCTTTTTTGTTTATTATTTCACAACCTTGATTGGAAAATTTCACACTATGGTTGTTATCGCATACTTAATATATGCTTAATAGGTTGTGTTTTAGCCCCTCAACATATAAAACGTCTTTAAATAAAGGGAGGCTATAGAGTTAGACCGTACCTTTACCAATAATTTTGCAATTGCTACCATCACCAAATGTGACTGACCCATCAGTCATATCTTTTAGATCGGTGAATAAAGACTTATCACCTGTCATAGCCTGGAGCATCCACTATCTAGGTACCACTTTGAATGGCTTGTTGCTTTAAAAACATTGTGGGCAACCAAGCAGGCAACTTTAAGAACCCATTTCAGAACTGTTTTAGGTTTAGGAGTATAGTTGGTCCTCTTCTGTCTATTGTTGTAAGAATGACCTACTGAGTTAGATTTTAAGAGCTCCTTGAGTAAATCAACTATCTTTTCAGCTAGTAGGTTTCGATTCTGATTTTTAAAGTTGACATAGCTGCTTTTAGGTTTTTGAAAAGTTTTTATATTTTTAGAAAAACCTTGATAAGTACTTTTCCCTTTTGAGTTTGAGGTCTCTCCTTTCACAAACTTAGGAGGAGTATTCTTTTGTTTAGGAGGTATATTCTTATCATAGCCCAACCCGAATCGATTGCCACATTTTCTTGATCTGGATAATAGTTTTTCTAACTTTGGATCACCTTAGGCATATCTCCATGTGTCCTTTAAACTCAGAAGAGAAGATACTTCATTTTTAAGTTTCTCATTTTTAGATTTCAGATTTTCAATCAGGGAGGTTTTGAATTCTAAATCGAATTTTGATTTTTCAAAACAATCTGTAATTTGGGATTTTTCTAAAACAAGTGATTCAAAACATTCTTTGAGTTTAAAAAACTTTTCTTTTTGAAGTTTAAGTTTGACAGCAATTTTACAACTTTCCTTGTATAGGGCATTATAAGCATCTTGAAGATCCTCTTCATTTTCATATTCACAGTTCAGATTTTCCTCACTAGTTGAATCATCATGATCTAAAAAAGTGAACTTGGCTAGAGTCATAAGCGCTTTAACTTCATTGCTCGACTCAGTTTCAGAATCTTGTGATTCAGAAGAAGCTTCAGGATCAGACGATTCATCTCAAGTAGCCAACATACCCTTCCTTTATTTTATCCTTTTTAGGACATTTGTTTGCTAAGTGCCCATACTCTTGGCAGTTGTAACATTGACTATCTTTCAAAGACTTTCAATTTTTAGATTTAGATTTAGATCTTTTCTTATCATTTGATTTTTGAAAATCTATCATTTTCTTGCTTTTGATAATCTTGTAAAACTTTTTCGCTAAAAGAGCCATATCGTCTTCATAATTTTCTAAATCCGAGTTTTCTTGAGAAATACATTTAGAAGATTTAAGAGCGATGGATTTACTTTTAGGAGCTTTAAAGTTTAACTCATAGGTTTGTAACGCACCAACTAGTTCTTCTACCCTCATATTGTCCGTATCACGAAGTTCCTGGATCGCGGTTACTTTAGAGTTGAACCGTTCAGGAAGAGAACGTAGTATCTTTGCACACACTTTACTTTCTGGGATTTTATCGCCAAGACCCCACATTGAGTTTACAATGTCATTTAATCTTATGTAAAAGTCCATAAACATTTCATTTTCCTCCATATGAATTTCTTCAAATTTGGTTATAAGGAGTTGGACTTTAGATTTTTTAACAATTGTAGTACCCTCATGTGTCATTTCTAATATATCCCAGGCTTGCTTTGTAGTATCACAAGATATGATTCTTTTGAACTCGTCTAGTGATAGTGCACAAGTGATTGCATTTACTGCTTTTGCATTAGCACTACTCTCATCTTTCTGAAGGGTGGTCCAAGAGAAATAAGGAGTTACCCTCATTGATTTTGTAGGTGGATTCCATTCAGTTACTGTGACTTGCCACACACTCTCATCCATCACACACTCTCATCCATTGATTTGAGGAAGATCTTCATCCTAACTTTCCAATAGGCATAGTTGGAGCCATCAAAGGGTGGAGGCCTAGTGACTGATAAGCTATCAAATTTTGACATATTTTATATAGCTTAAATCGTTAGCTCAGGAAATAAATCCAATTTAAAAGTAATAAGATCGAGCTATTAGGCTTTGATACCACTTGAAACGGCCTAGCTATACGTCCTAGAGGGGGGGGGGGTGAATAGGATTATGCCAAATTATAATTATAACAATGACATAAAATAAAGAGATAGCCAAATAAAATAAATCAATTCACAACGCTAAAATAAAATCAACCTCAATAAACAAGTATTGAGAGGTCGATACGAATTCAGTTCTAAGGACAACCTTACACCATAAAAACCAAGGGTTTATGGCAGGACAACCTTATTTCTAGAACATCCTTTGTATCAAAAACTCAATCTGAAGAGAAATAAATAAAAAGTAAGGAATTGAAATAAATTGCAGGAATTTAAATCTAAATTATTGCAACATTCCACACACTTGCTTGAAATGTAAATTTTACAACATTCACATCCACACATACATACCACAAACTTGAATGATAAAAGATATAAAACTTAAGCAAGCATTCAAACCACAAGACAAAGAATTATAGTGGTTCGCCTGTGTGTACACCAACTGTTTCACAACAGCCACACAGAATGCTACTCCACTCCTAATATCCTCACACAGGGGATATTAGCGTTCACTAACAAAATAGGTTTCACAGGTTCACCTAAAACCTTCACAATTGTGTCTTTTTAACTTGGGCTTACACAATCCAAAAACCCACACTATCTGAGTTTTCTGGCTCTCCTCAGATAACCACACAATGAGATTTTTCTGGCGAATCTCAAACAAAAACCAAAAGAATAGAAATTTTACATAAACGTAAAATACTTGGATTTCTCCTTTCGTAGCAGCCCGGAAGAACCAATCGGAGTAGAAGTTCGAATCAACGTTCAATGTCCAATACTCACTTAAAATGGTTCTAAGTTCTAATTGATTTTAAATTAAATCAAATGGGCTAGCTCTATTTGATTTTAATTCCAAGAAGAAGGAATTATAGAATTTTCCCTTTTCAAATCAGATTGGAATGTATATCAAAATCAAATAAAAATAAGCTAACGAAAGGAAATATTAATTATGCACAAAGTAGCTTAAAATGAACACTAACTTATCTCAGAGTGGAGCCTTGAATTTCTTTGAATTGAGTTATGAAATTTTGAGATTCTTACTCAATTTATAGAAGCAAAAATTACATCTACGATTGGTCTTAAGGAAACTTTAACTGGTCGTAGCTTCAACGGCATTTTGAATTTTTAAGCGCGATCTTTGAAAACCATTCTACGATTGGTCGTGGGGTGTCTACGACTGGTCATGGACCACCTACGACCGGTCATAGATGACCCAGGACTGGTCGTAAACTGCATGAGATGGTCGCTGTAGTTTGAGTCAAGGACCCACGACTGGTCGTGGGCTAACCAAAAAATTATGAAAATCTTTAACAACTTAGGACTGGTCATGGAGTTTCTTGGACTGGCCAAACCAGTGCTAAGACTAGTCGAACAAGGTCCAGGACTAGTCTTAGAATAGACCAAATTCATATATAAACATACAGTTTGAATTATGTATCCAAAATGACCTACCCTAAGGTCAATCTAAGGGCAATCATACCTGGGACATGAAATATGGACATTGAACCTCTATTCTATCAAATGATTGTTGACCTTTGAACTTTACAAAGCTCGAGATCTCTACTTGATGTAGCTTGATCTTGAGATCTTTGAAAGCTTGACATCAAACTTCAACTTGAGTTGCTCTTAAGTCTTGAAATGTACTTGAGTCTTGTACTCTATATTGATGTAGCTCTGAACATTGATGTTTATAGTACATGGCTTGACTTGGCTTAAAGTCGATCATTGTACTTAACTTGAAGCACTTATGAAGTAGTGTCTAGAACATATATAACAACATACAAACACAAGACACAAATAGAGTTTTGGCATAACAAAATTTGACAACCAAAGGAGCATGAGACCATAGCACTAACAATAATCCCTTTGATCTATTCACTTTGGTTATTGCTGAGAAAGTAAAAAGGTAATCACTTGCTCAGAGCTTAATGAGATGATCATGAAAGTACCAATTTCCTTCACCATCGAATCACCTATATCTGCCGATCTATCAATTATTTCTATTAGGCCACTCATTATTTGGTCTTCTAATTTAATATAAACTCTTCTAGTTCAACCATGAATTTATTAGTTGATTTTAGTAGATTCGTCAATTAATTCGATAGTAAATTGATTAATTCCTGGTTGTTAGTTCTCTTTGGGTGTACCTTTGTGTACTTTTTCGGGTTACTAATTCTCCATGGGCGATCTATATTATTTGGTCTTTTTCGGGTAGTTAGTTTTCCTTGGGTGTACCTTTGTGTATTTTTTTGGGAGACTATTCTCCTTAAGTGATTTATATTATATGGTCTTTTCCGGGTAGCTAGTTCTTTTTTGGCAACCTCGTTGCATAGTATTTTCCAGGTGGCTAGTTCTCCTTGGACGTACCTTTGAGTATTTTTTCGGGTGACTAGCTCTCCTTGGGTGACTATTTACTAGCTATATGTGCATCCCTAGGTCTGTGAGCATGTGCATCCATCCATGCATTTAACAAGATTATTTTGTGTGATTTATTTAATGAATGCGTACTTGATGAACCTCACCTGATTTTCATGATAATCATTGTGTAATAATTGTTATATGCTATCTATGATAACTATGGTTAATTACCTTGATGATACGATAAATCTTAGGGGTTATACCTCACTGGATAGCCATTGACGCTATCGAGCCGTATTCAGTGTGCAGAAGATGCAAAGGATGCATATGCTGGTATTCATGTGAAATGGGAGGAGCCAGATGATCTTGCGACTCTCCATTCTTGATTTTATTTGTATTTAATTTATACTGTTATGTTTGTAAAGGTTAAGACATTGGTTTGTATAAGTTTTTGGGTGACCACAAGAACATTTAGTGATGTATATTTGGACTCCCTCTTATACTTAATTGTTTCTGTCCTGCTAGTTTATTAACTTTGATAAAAAGAAAAAAATGTGTGTGGAATTTGGGTGTTTTCAAAGGTTAATGCTCGGGTTCTTAGAACACGAGTAGTCCACTCAGGTTTAGGGAACCCGAGTTGCTACAGATGGTATTAGAGAGAGAGAGTCTAGACAAACCTTTCCTTTGGGAAGGAAACTTATACAAACTTCAATGTCTCAAGTTAAAATGTTGGAGATTGGATACTTGAACTTAAGCGAATCTTACGCTGCCTGAAGAAATTCTTGAGAATGTAGAGACCTAAACTTAGGTCCCCATTATGAACTACTAATTATCTGGACTCATAAACCAAACTTAAGTTTATTTAGAATTTATTAGGTTAGCCACTCAAACTTGTATAGAAATCCCTTAGAATCAAGAGGAATTGAGAACATAGAAACTTAAAACCTTAGGCTCCTTTGAAATTCTAGGATGAGTCATTTGGACTTAGAAACAAAAAAGTTGGATGCCCTTATAAGCTACTAGAATAGTAGTTTGAACTTAGGAATTAAACCTAGGTACTGTGGGAGGATAAATACCCACTATATTGTGCATAGACCAAACAAGAATATTCCCTAGACTTAGCTCCTAAGAAACGGTTCTTAGAAATCTAGAGTTAAATTTTTCTAAAATTTTCCTTTAGTTATAATGAGATTGTTTTGACCTTCAATAAATTTAATGAACTTAGGCATCGTAGGACATTCCTTAACATCCCTATTGAACATTATATCAGACATAGACCTTCCCCAAACTTAAGGAATCATACTAGGAATTGCAATTTGAAATCCTCTGATACAACTCTATAGCTAGAGGACACATTTCTCATGATTTCCAGTAGTTGGAAGTACTAAAAGTGAATTTACAAAATTTTGGATAAATTTTGAACCCTAGACTAAGCATGGATTTGAGAATCTACATGAATTTAGAAAAAAATAAAATTAAACTCGAACTTTCTTATAGAACTCTAGGCCCTGAAATTTTGAGGTAGTGCATTAGGAATACCAGGTGCACGATGGGAGAGTGATGATCAATTGGGCCTGTTCACATAAACTTTGAGCACTCTTATTACAAGAATAAAAGATCACATGAAGTCTAAATTAATCGGGATCACAGATTGATGGAATCATATTTCAGCAAAGCATATGCAGTTTAATCCAAATTTTAAATCCTAACAAGTCCCAATAATCTCAATGCCCTGATCAAGCAAAAGATCGAGAATCGCCAGGATTAGAAAATGATACCAGTAAATCCACTGTTTTGTGCGGACAGAGGATCGATGTATCGGGCTTAAACCTACTACAACTACCCGTTCGTGTTAGCTTGAACACTAAAGATAAAAAACTGTATATTATTATAGAGAGTGGGGAACTATAATTAAAAGTAAAAGATGATGTATTATCATTAATTGTCACCTAAATGAACTTATAATATTATTAATTGGAATAAGCGTTATTAAATCTCGAGGATGAGATTTTCTTTAAAGGGGTTAGATTGTAACACCCCGTACTTTCAAGAACTCGGGTGTTACCAAAAGTACTTAGCTTTTTGAGTCGTTCACTTACACTCTATACATTAAGAGTAATATTTATCCATAAATCTAACCATCTAACTGTTTAATTATAAATCAAAGCTAGATTTCCCACCTAGATAAGATTTAGGACACTCAGAACCAATAGGAATCAATTTTAGAATAATTTTATAGTAGGACTTCAAGACTCGGTCATCAAATTATCAATTAATCGAGGGGTGTGAGATTAGTAATTAGAATTAGAGTTTGCATTATTCGATAAAGGGTCTGACCATTAAAACCAGTCATTAGATTCATCTAGATTGTTTAAAGGACCCCTGGACCTTAGAGGATTAATTATGAATTGATCTAGTCATTTAATCGCATAACTGCCCATTTAATCAAGTTATAGGGTTGCCCAATCTACTCAAAATTAGACTACAAACCCTGATGACCGTTGACGATCAAATCAAATGCGATCTAACCATAGAATCGACAAGAATCTATAATTAGAAGGCTAAAATGCATATTTATGGCCCATTGATTCTTGGATCTGCCTGACTGCTGGCCAAGGGCCCTAATTGGACCCATATTATCAAATGGATGGAGCAGATTTCTCACCAACATTACAATGGACCCCACCCTAGTTATGTATGTACCAGCCTGCACATTAACTTGCAATACACTGAACCAGCCAACTAGTCAGACGAGTACTGACCCAAGCATTGATATTAAAAAAAAAAGGAGAGAGAAATTTTTCTCTGCTTTCGTTCCCTCCCAAACCCAATTTGAATGGGCATCATCCATGCACGTTGGCTGTGGTCCACTAAAAGCGATCACTAGAGAAATCCAAGCCGTTCATCTTGTTTAAAAAAATTCGACTAGACCCTAATAGTTCCAACGATATCCATACACCTGCGAACTCACAATCTCAACAGCAAAGTGAGTTGCGTGCGACTCGGTGTTTCGAAAGTGGAAATTCTACTCTTAGTTGAGCTAGCAAGCCACGTGCTACTGTCACAGACAATCACAGCCCTCAATTTCGAGAGATCCCAACCCTCCAAGATAGGGTTTTGTTAGCTGGAAAGGATTACGACAAAATCTTTTCTGTTTCAGCTCGGCTATTGGCGTGGAGAGTGGAATCCCACCCTCACCATACGCGGCTCCTCTAACCAATCCCGTGCATCCAGGTAAGCCCTAAACTAGAGCCTAGAAGCTTCCCAGGAAACGATTAGGGTTCCAACCACCATTGGAAGATTTCTTTCACAACCGTAGGATTAGCTCAAACCACCCAAAAACCACATCCGTCATTCAAGAGATGGATCCCACAAGGCCACTGTGACCTATCTGCACCTTTAATGGCCATTGGTTTGAAGAATGATGGGGCCGATAGAAATCCACCATGAGCAGCCCCATCCTCTTCTCCGTTTAATGGTGGACACCCATCTTTAGGAAATGGGCCCCATTCCTTGATCTAAACCATCCATCTGGTGGCTCATAGCCTCAGATGATCATCTAAATAGTCCGATCGCAGCCTTGCTAACAGAATACAATAAAATCATCTCATATCTTGTTGGCTTATGCGACTAAACCTATAACTAATTTGCATATTAGTGCAAGAGAAACATCTAGACATAGGTTAGCATAGCCTATTTAAGCCCATCTTTTAAGGCATCCCTTTTTGGGAAAAAGGAAAGCTGGTAAGAGAATGAGAGAAAATCGAGAGAGTAGCACCATTTTCCACCTTACCATCAGTAAGTTGTGTCGCATTGAGTCAAGACGACACAGTTCAAGTCTAAGTCTTCCCTGGTCTATTCGCAAGGTTTCAAGGGGAGAAAAGAGAAGGAAGCCAGAAAAGAGAAAAGGTAGGAGAAGAAGAAAAGCTTGAGAAATGGTAGGATGGGTGAGTCGACTCAGTAACTTGCTGAGTCCGAACCTGTTTGACTCAGTTGCAGGCCATTCTCGTCCAACGGATTGCGTTCCAATCACAAATGCTCCATTGATGGTGCATCTTTAGTAAATTATAGAGAAACTCAATCAAGAATCGAATTGGGTCCGAAACTGAGTCGTTCTGACTCACTGTATTCCACCAAGTTGAGTTCTGTTGAGACCAGCGAAGTGGATGGATGTGAATTGAATGGAGAAGAAGAAGATGATGGAGAGTAAGAAAGAGAGAAGAAGAGGAAGTGAAACATGAGGTAGGTTCTGTTATCTCATTGTTTCCGGTCGAGCTGAGTTGACTATGGCGAGTTGATCCAACTGCTCGAGTTTGACGAGTTTGGTCAAGACTAGACGTGGTCTAGTTGTGGGAAGGAAAGAGTAGGAGAAGAAAGAGAGGAGAAGAAAGAAAAGAAAAGGAGATAGAGAGGGAGAGTGAGTCAAGCTAAGTTGACTCAGTGAGTCGACCCACTGTTTTAACGACTAGTCGGGCTTAGCATGGGTCGAGTCCAGTCAGCTTAACTAGTGTTGTTAGAGCAGAGGCATGGAAGTGAGTCATAACAGGAGTCATGCCGACGCCCCTTGGGTTTTGCCAAATCTCACCAAATCAAATAGAAGTGTATTCGAGTCGACTGGGTGAGACATCTTATATCATTTTAAGAATGAAATTAATTTATTATTCTAAACTTTTATGTTTATGTTGAATGTGGGAGTCAAAATCCCTAAGAGTCAAACCTAAGACTAAAACATAGGTGGAATATCCAAATTCTACTTGATTGAAGCATTAAGGTTGAACTTAATCGATTATAGAGTGTAATGCCGTGGTCTAATCATGCAATTCTTGTGATTTATTGTAGGATTCGACCCCAAAATGAGAATAAGTAAATCTAACAACAACAAGAGAGGGATTCGACCCAAAGGTGAGGATTACCCTTCAACATTTTTCTACATCTTGATGATTAGATCTGTTATTTATCCTGACTCATTTATCTCATTAATTACTTAATATATCTTATTAATTTTGATTCCTTAAGATAATTGATGAATGTGATTCGATATAAATTAAATACCTCTAACCTGATTTGAAATGTATGCTTTAGATATGTATGTGTTATCTTGATAATATCATACATGATTTAATTTATTATTCATGATCACTTGATGGAATGATTAGAGGTCCTAGAACTAGTAGCCATTTTGTCTAATAAATTAAATGAAACATTTATTGTGGACTTATCATCTTATGGATCGTTTGTTGCCTAAGTGGCTTTTGGGATAATCCCTTTTATTTACATCCTTCAGATTGGCTATTTGCGCTTGTGGCTTTAATGAATTATTATTAAATAATCCTTTGATGATAAGTCCAACTTGTTAAACTATAATTGGCACTAGTTGAATAGGTTACCTTTAAACATCCTATTCATTAGCCTCATGAGCCATGGATGGTGGAATGAGACACTATGCCTGAGCTGTCGGCTTATCCTGGGTGACAAACCCCCCATAGTGACTTTGAGCTTTCTTAAAATGATTGTTTGAAATTGAAATAATAATGATTAGGTTAATCATGCATTTTCATGGCATGCGGACTTTACCGGATGGTTGATATAAGACATGGGGCTTTTCTTGGATCACTATGGGTTGTACCATAGAGTATTTTACCAAGTGATCGTAAATTATTATTTTGTGCATTCATATCGTTATGGGTGTCCTTGTTGCATGGACTTTTCCGGGTGCTTAGTCCTCCTTGAGTGATCTATATTATATGGTCTTTTTCGTGTAGTTAGTTCTCCATGGGTGGCCACGTTGGATAGTCTTTTTTGGGTGGCTAGTTCTCCTTGGGCGTACCTTTGAGCATTTTTTCAAGAGATTAGTTCTCCTTGGGTGACTATTTACCAGCTGGATGTGCATCCCCAGGTCTGTGAGCATGTGCATACATCCATGCATTTAACAAAATTATTTTGTGTGATTTATTTAATAAATGTGTACTTGATGAACCTCACCTGATTTCTATGATTATCATTGTGTAATAATTGTTATATGCTATTTATGAAAACTATGCTTAATTATCTTGATGATACGATAAATCTTGGGGGTTATAACTCACTGGATAGCCATTGATGCTATCGAACCGTATTCAGTGTTCAGGAGATGCAGAGGATGCGTATGCTGGTATTCATGTGGAATGGGAGAAGCCAGATGATCTTGCGACTCTCTATTCTTGATTTTATTTGCATTTAATTTATAATGTTATGTTTGTAAAGGTTAAGAAATTGGTTTGTATAAGGTTTTGGGTGACCACAAGAACATTTGGTGATGTATATTTGGACTCCCCCTTATACTTAATTGTTTTTGTCCCTCTAGTTTATTAACTCTGATAAAAAGAAAAAAAATGTACATGGAATTTGAGTGTTTTCAATGGTTAATGCTCGGATTCTTGGAACACGAGTAGTGTACTCGGGTTTCGGGAACCTGGGGTGTTACAATAGTACAAGCAAACACAATTTACTTAGATCACATTACACATACCAATATTAATTTTCAATTTAGCAAACCTGTTTCTGTCAAGTGGTTTTGTGAAAATGTCTGCAAGTTGATTTTCAGTTTGAATATAATCTAATGAAATAATCTTATCTTCCACTAATTCATGAATATAATGATATCTAATGTCAATATGCTTAGTTCGTGAATGCTGGATTGGATTTTTAGAAATGTTGATTGCGCTAGAATTATCGCAATACAGAACTAAAGAATCTTACGCAAATCCATAATCATTTAACATCTTCTTCATCCACACAAGTTGAGTGCATACATTACCAGCTGCAATATACTCAACCTCAGCTGTGGAAAGCGATACGAAACTCTGTTTCTTACTATGCCATGAAATTAGACAGTTCCCGATATAAAAACATCCACCACTGGTAAACTTGTGGTCATCAATATTACCAGCCCAATCAGCATCCGTATAACCGGCCAATTGAATATTAGTATTAGTAGATACCAAAGGCCAAGATTGGTTGAACTTGCAACATATCTCAAAATACGGTTAACAACAATCAGGTGAGATTCTTTAGGGTCAGATTGATACCTAGCACAAATTCTTACGCTGAATGCAATATCAGGTCGACTCGCAGTTAAATATAATAAACTACCTATCATACTGCGATACAACTTAGGATCTATACTTTTACCTGTCGAATCCTTAGAGAGCTTCAGAGTCATACTCATACGAGTATCAAAGTTTTTACCACTCTCAAATCTAAACTTTTTCACCAAGTTTAGAGCATACTTAGTTTGAGAAATAAAGATCCTATCTTCAAGTTGTTTCACTTGTAGACCTAAAAAGTAGTCGAGTTCTCCAACCATGCTCATTTCAAATTTGGACTTCATTAAATCTGCAAACTCAATAGACATGTTAGAACAGGTAAATCCATAGATAATGACATCAACATATATCTGTACTATCAATATGTGATCATTGTGTTTCTTTACGAACAGTGTCTTATCAACAATCCCCATTACAAAGTTATGACTCAGTAGAAACTTAGTCAATTTCTTGTACCATGCCCTGGGAGCTTGTTTTAATCCATAGAGTGCTTTTTTCATGCGATAAACATGATCAATATGTTTAGGATCTTCAAAACGCTTAGGCTATTCAACATATACTTCCTCATGCAAATCACCATTCAAGAAAGCGCTCTTAAAATCCATTTGATAGATTTTGAATTTTTTGTAGCAAGCAATGGATATGAACAGTCTGATAGATTCAAGACGAGCTACTGGGGCAAAGGTTTCATCATAATCGATGCCTTCTAAGTGTACCCTTATACAACTAGTCTAGCCTTATTTCTTATAATGTTACCTAATTCATCAGACTTATTTTTAAAAATCCATTTAGTTCCAATAATATATTTATCATTAGGTCTAGGAGCTAAGTACCATACATCATTCCTTACGAATTGATTAAGTTCATCTTACATAGCCATTATCCAGTTTTCATCAGCAAGTGCTTCTTTTACGTTTTCTGGCTCAATCTGGGACGTGAAGCACACATAGTTACAAATGTTTTCTAATTGTCTATGAGTGTGCATATTAGTGAGAGGGTTTCCAAGTATTTAATTAGTTGGATGGTCTTTAACTGACCGCAGGTTAGTATTATTTTGACTAGATGAAGAGTCCGGTTTATCAAACAAAGAGACTTCATCATCTTCTGAACTTGAGACAGGTATATTCAGGGGATCATCTATAACCATATTAATGGACTCCTGAATTACACCAGTCCTCTTGTTGAGAACACAATACGTTCAACTATTTAGAGCATACCCTAGAAAAATTCCTTCATCACTTTTAGTGTCGAATTTTCCCAAATTTTCTCAGTCCCGTAGAATATAGCACTTGCTGACAAAAACTCGAAAGTATTTAATAGTAGGCTTCTTATTGAACCATACTTCATATGTAGTCTTATTATTTGATTTTCTAGTATACACGGTTAATAATATAACAAGCCGTGTTCACTGCTTCAGCCTAAAGATTTTTAGAAAGTTTCATGCTATTTAACATCACATTATACATCTCTTGAAGCACACGATTTTTTCTTTTAACAACCCCATTCTATTGAGGTGTCTTAGGAGCATAAAATTTATGCGATATACCATGATCGCTATAGAACTTCTCAAAACTGCTATTGTCAAATTCGGACCATGATCACTATGGATTTTAGAGACATGTGATCCCTTCTCAGTTTGGATACGCTAGAATATCCTATTCACTTCATCGAGAGTTTCAGATTTCTTTCTCATGAAAACTACCCATGTATACCTGGTAAAGTCATCTACTATTATTATAATATACTTCTTACCACCTCGACTCTTCATTCTAGTAGGTCCAATGAGATCCATGTGGAGTTCAAGGGGTTTGAATGTGGCACTGGAGTTCACTTTCTTGTGAGCACTCCTAGTTTGTTTCCCAATCTGACATTCACCATAAATTTTATATATTTTTTTAATCTTGGGTAGACCTCTTATTACTTCACCTTTGATCAGTCTATAAAGATTATGGTTGTGTACATGTCCTAGGCGTTTATTCCCGAAATCGATCTCATCGGTCTGGACCATGTAACACGAGCTTGAATCACTAACTATATAGCAATTCTCATATGTTCTTGGCTAATAGTGCCATATCATCTTCAGAATTTTCACAATCAAAATTACTAGCATTATCTTAAGAAATATTTTTAGAAGACTTAAGAGCGATGGACTTACCTTTAAAAGCCTTAAAATTTAACTCGTAGATTTGTAAAGAACCGACAAGCTCTTCAACCCGCATATTATCTGTATCACGAAGTTCTTGAATGACGGTCACCCTAGAATTGAACCTATCAGGCAATGAGTACAATATCTTTGCACGGACTTTACTTTCTAAGATGTTATCACCAATACCCCACATAGAGTTGACTATGTCATTTAACTTAATATAAAAGTGCATGAAAGTTTCACTTTCTTCCATACGTATCTCCTCAAACTGCTTAGTGAGGATTTAAAGTTTAGATTTCTTGACTATAGTCGTACCCTCGTGTGTCATTTCTAAAATGTCTCAGGCTTGCTTTGCAGTATCACAAGATATAATTCTTTTCAATTCATCCAGTGATAGTGTGCAAATGATTGCATTTAAAGCCTTTACAATGGCACTACTCTCATTTTTCTGAAGAGTGGTCCATAAAAAATATGGTGATTCTTTTATAGTCTTAGTTCCATCAGTGTCAGTTACTTCATGAGTAAGAGGGGTCCATTTGGTCACTGTTGCTTGCCACACGCTCTCATCTATGGACCCTAAAAAAATCCTCATTCTGGTTTTTCAATAGGCATAATTGGAGTCATCAAAAGGTGGAGGCCTAGTAATTGAGAGACTATCAAAATTTGACATCTTATAAGCTCAAATCAGTTAGCTCAGGAAATAAATCCAAATAATAAAAAGGAGCTATTAGGATCTGATACTACTTGAAAAGGCTAAGCTCTAAGTCCTAGAGGGGGGGTGAATAGGACTATGCCAAATTTAAAAAAAATGCAGAATAAAAAGATAGATAGCACAATCAAATAATAAAATAGCACAAATAAATAGCAACCTCAAATGCACTAGTCATGAGAGGTTGATACAAATTGAGTTCTGAGGACAACCTATCACCAAAAACCAAAGGCTTATGGCAGGACAACCTTACTAGAATGTTTGTAAGTATCAAAAACCCAGACTAATAAAGAGGTAAAGGAAATAAACTAAGTTATTACAACATTCACCACAAGTGCATAAAGTATGCTACACCATTCACCACAAGTGCATAAAGTAAATTACAACATTCACACACATAAACAAATCCAATAATCCACCACAACTCCAAGAATTATAGTTGTTCATTTGTGTGTACACCAACTATTAGCAAACAAGCACACAACTACTCCACTCCCAATATCCACGCACATGGGATATTGGCTTTCATTATTAAATAAGGCTTTCCAATGTTCACCTTAAAACCTTCACAATTGTGTCTTTCAAATGGGCTTCACAATTACAAAAACCCCTCAATGATTTTTTCCTGGCTGAATCTCACAAACAAAAATGCAGAAAATTAAATTGTACTTATCTAAAGATTCTTCTTCTGATGAAGCCTGGTAGAACCAATTCGATGTAGACGAAGATGTTCAATGTCCAATCTCATAAGTGAAAGGCTTCTAGGTCTAAATTAATTTTAAATTAAATCAACCCGGGCTAGCTTGATTTGATTTTGATCTCAAAAGAGGGTAAATCACAATTCCCTTCTTTAATGAAATAGAGTTGAATGGCGATCACAAAATCAAATAATAAAAGGTATTAAAATAAATCTAAAATGAGCACAATATATGTTAACAAATGCAGGAACTTATCTCTCAAAGTGATGGCTTGATTTGGCTTGTAATGAATGAAAAACTCAAAAATTCATCCTCTATTTATAGGTGAAAATACCATTCACTACACTGATCTAAGGGTCGGTTCGACTGGTCGAAGGACCAACCAATTTTTAAAATTTCTAGAGCGATAAGATAAGATCATTACTCGACTGGTCAAGTGGCTTGCTCGACTAGTCGAGTGGGACCAAAAAACCTTGCTAGACTTTGAGTCGAGCCTACATTACTGGTCAAGCACTGTTCACTCGACTAGTCGAGCAGTCTCCACGACTGGTCAAGCAGTCTCCACGACTGGTCGAGAATTCATAACAAATCTTGGACTAGTTAAGCCAAAGATTGGACTAGTCGAGGAAATGACTATAAACGTATGAAATGACTCACTTAAAATATGCAATGAATATGAAACAACCTATGGTTAATCTAGGGTCATCCAACCTTGTTTGTGAGTTTGAACAATTGAAACATCGTTCACTCTGCTAACTCATTCACTTGAAATACTTGAAGCTTGTCTTCAAAATCTTAAACTTGAGCTTGAACTAGGGCTTGAGTTCTTGAGTTTTTTTAAGGTACTGAACTTGAAAATTAAACTTGAACTTGAGCCTTGAACTTGTACTTATACTTGAGCTTAAAATCTTAAACTTCGACAACATTCTTCAACTTGAATACGTAGAAAAGTTCGACGAAGACGTGGACAACCTTAAAATGCATGAAGTTGATCTATTCATCTCATCAACACATGATACAGATTCTAAATGATTTAGCACAACAAAATTTGACAACTCTGGGTGCTAGATTTACAACATAGCATTTATAATTACGAACCAATGAGCTTTTTTTTCTTGGAAATCCAATGACTTTTGAAGGTGCAATAATTGCATGGTGAAAATGTAAAAGGAGAAGAGATGGATGTAGTGAGAAGATGTGAATGAATTACTACTACAACAAGATCGCTCACATGGCTGAGAGTAGCATGGTGATTTTAAGAGTAGTGTGTTGGTGAGTAAAGTAGAGAATGCCAAGAATTACGACTATGATTAGCCCATTGTATGATCATAGGGGACATATTCCTAAGATACTATTTTCCTTCAAATCTAGCACGCAAACACAAATGGAAGGGGATTACAATTATTGACTAAGACCTAAGTCGGTCCGACGTGTGCACATGGACAGACTAAATCTAAATCTATGTTAAGGGCATGTTCCTGCAGAGCTGTGATATTAAACCTAGATACATTGCATTATGCTAGATTGATAGTGATGTTTGTGGTTGGGTTAATAGAGTCGGTCCCCTTGAATTTACTTATGCTATTTATAGATTTCAGGAAGAAAGAAGAGAGAATAATCATCCATCCACGTGGCCTCACCATATGCAACTAGCTAAAAACATAATTGTTACAATTTATCAAATATGATTCTGTTTATAAGAGTGTGCTTTAAGGTTAACGTGACTGGAGCAACTATTCATCTCTATGTAGGAGAATTAAAATACCAAAAATATTTAAAGACGAGCAGATACCCTAACCCCTTCCACATGTATCTTGAATATCTTTTATGTCATGTGTCAACATCAGCATCATTTTTACACATTGTCACGCCCCCAAACTCAGAAAACGGACTCACAAAACTCTCGATCACCAAATCCGGTGCCGACAGCCTCCGTAGTACCCCATTCTTTGATCCCGGCACTCATATGCCAGATTTCGATCCTGGGATCCTACAAGGAGGATTTTCAGTATAATTTTTTTTTGTAATGGAGCATAACTACAAGCATAACCAAGTCACAAAACAATATCACCACATATCTACTATATCAAAAACTTTAAGTACAATGCGGAAAGGGAAATACAAGGTGATCAAAATGCTCTAAAATAATCCGATACGCACTCCTGCCTCAGCGCTGCTACGATCCAACGACACTTACACGCAGCGGTCATGCATAAGCTTACAAAAGCTTAGAGGGTGGTGTAAGTGTGTGCACAAGGCAAATGTCAAGTATGCAATATCGGAGTAATGCGAAAATATATTGGTAAGTCCATAAATACTATCAACCATACCATGGCTATGCAATGCAAGGCATAAATGCTATTATCCATACCAAGGCCATGCGATGTGAGGCTTACATAGCCAAATGTCATATGCAAGATTCAATATAAGCATACCAGTCATCATCAAGTACATATATTAGTACAGTTCCTCTCTGGGATATCACCGGGGTCTAATACACTTCACACTGACTGCCGCCTCCCTAGCCATACAACCCGATAAGTGGAATAGACCACACTATCTACTAGTAGTCTGCCAATACCTACCCGGCTCATCGATGGCGAACTCATTTATGAGCTGGTCAAACTCAGCCTAGCTTACAAGCCCCTCACTCAGGCGGATAAGGCCACACTCCGTTCCAACCGACTATGACACAATGGGAGATGTGGCCTACTAGTATTCGGCACTCATATGCTTGTGTTTCCACTCGGTCTAGAAGTTGGAGCATCTCCTAGTACCAAAAAAGTTCTGGGACTTTCACCCAAGGACATCCTAAGTGCCTACAGTGCTAGAACCAAGTATTTTCGGTATCCAATACGGCCATCCACGATGTGCCTGTGGAGGCCACGACCTTGATGTCGCTAGGGTGTACAATGATCATGTCACACATGCGAAATGTATGAGTCACACCGTCCAGTCATGCAACAATCCTGCGCGTACCATGTGATAATGTGGGGCACTCCATCTGATAAGGAGTCCCATGAATGGTTTGCCCAATGGCATATGCTATTATCAGTCACTACTCATATAAAGCATACATATGATGTGTATGGGCAAGAGTTATGGAATTATAGTAAGCATGTTATAAGGTGATGAACTATCCTCACAATGAAGATGGGCCTAAATGGCCTACACACAACAAGTATGGGCCTATCAATGGGCCCTAGGGAGAGTTATAATGTGGACAATTAACCAACATTATTCTTACAATGTGGACGTCAAATCATCATTGCTCCTAAGGCACGGCCCACCATAAATATCATTACACAAATCATGGTGGAATCACACAATGCAATGGACCTTATATACTTCTCATTGGGCCTCGACCCATGGGCCTCAAATATGTCAAATGGGCTACATCACATGGGCCTCATATACATCAAGGTGGGCCTCAACAATGGTCCTCATACATCAAAACAAGGTAAGCCTCAACAACGGGCCTCATATATCACATCAGGTCTGATCAAATGTGTAAGACCCATATCCTAGTCCGTACTATTCCGTTGACTCCTGTGATCCTTCTCATTGAATTTCGACAACCTGTGACCTATAATTAATGTTTGCGCGTGACCCTAAGTCGTATCCGTAGATTTGAGTCAGCTTAATCCGAGACTTATACCATTCTGACCGCACCATCACCGCGTTCCAACACCACGTCTTGCACACTGATCTGATACCCTAGTCAAGAGATGTGGACCTGTGTTCAGTTCGAGGAAAAACACCGCGCATTTGCAATCCCAAGAGAATCTCTACAACATATCCCATCAATCAATCACACAATCAATCAATCACCTCATGTCAAGTACATAACCCATGCTTTCTTTCTCCACAAGTCAAGCAATCTACCCCAAAAGTCAACAAATCTCTCACCTCACCCATCACTCACCTCACATCCATCACCCATCACCTCTCTTACAACCACCCCCCTCTCTCTCTCTCTTTCTCTTAATAATCCCCAAGCAACAAAAAATTTCCAAGCAAAAGAGTGGACGTCCAAGCCCTTCCATGTGAGAAAGTGTGGTGTGTGTGGCCCACTTCCTCTCCCAAAATCCACCATCCTAGCCATTCCTTTCTCATCATCATCCATCAAAGTGAAACACAAGGAGATTGGCGTTCCATCAGACCAAGAAGATTAAACGGTGGGTGCTTTATAGGCTAGATTTTTAAGTTTTTATGATGGGCCAAGTGAGGCCTACCGATTGATGATATGGATCTCACTTTGGACCCTAGATGTGGCTGATGGTCCACCTTGATCCTCACGATCGTTCCATGATGGGCCCATTCTCCATGAACCCATCATGATGTCTATTTTCCTTGCATGAATAGGGTCATCTAAACCATTGCATTTTGGTGGAGAAAGGGTCTCCAACGTTGATTTTGATCGGTAGGCCCCACATGTAATGAGACCCACTTAATGTATGTTATAGATCATGGAAGGGAGGGCCCATAGTACCAGGGTCCCTCCATCACACATCTCTCTCTCTCTCTCTTTCTTTTATATGATTATGCAATTGTGTGGCCCACTAGGATGGACCCCACCTTGATGTGTGTACTACCATCCAACCATTAGGTGGCCCACCTAGGCAGCACGTCTGCAATTAGGGCCCACCTTGCATATGTGTTATATTCAAACCGTCCAGCGTCCAAGGACATTGGACAGGGCCACACCGTGAAGCTTGAATAGACAGTGAGGTGTACGAATAGTAACAGGAACAAAATGGCTTTTGGGTGGGTACTCGTGTAGGCTCCACCTTGATGTATGAATTCAATCCACACCATCCATCCTATTTCCCAACTCATTTTAGGCGTTGAGCTGAAAAATGAAGCTAATCTGACTATCTGGAGGGCCATAGTATAGAAAACAGTATTTTCTACCATTGAAATCCACCCTAATATTTTTATACACTAAAATACCTTGAATATTGGGCTCATTTAGCCTATCATGAGCCGTAGAAATCAATGGCTGGGTCAAATTTCCCTGATGTGGGCCCCACCTATGAAAAACCTCAAAAATACTATTTTTTTTCAAAAAAAAATATATATGTAAGAGGTAGCAGGCACTGCCGGTGACGTTAGAGGACGTGTAGCAGCGTCCTGCTGCTCTCCCAGCTGTGGATGGATGGGCAGGGTCCCAGCCGTGGGCCCCACTATGACGTGTGTTAAACGTCCACACCATGTAGTAGGTGAGCCCCTTTTCAAACGGTGGGCCCCCCTTTAAAATCAGCCATATACAGACTCAGGTGAGCCACATCATAGGAAACAGTGTTGATTAAATGTCTACCATTGGAACCCTTTTGGGTTGTCACATAATTTTTGGGTCATTAGGAAATTTGTTTTTCCTCTTCATCCAGGTCTGTGTGACCTTATCAACGTTGGATGGAAAATAAATGTTATGGTGGGCCACACATGTGGACCCACCTTATGAAGCAGGTTGGCTAGAGTGCCACACACCAGCTATATAGATGGTGTACATGACGTCACCAAGTTATGTGGTCCCCACCTGTTTCACCCTCGCTGTCCATATATGGAACCACCCTGATGCATGTGTTACATCCAAACTGTCTAACCATTTTGACAGATAATTTTAAGGCTTGAGATCAAAATGAGACAGATCTAGGATAAGGTGGACCACATTATCAGGTTTGAACGTGCACCATTAAAACCCTTAGGCCACCAAGTTTGGACCAATATGATATTTGCTTTTCCTCTAAATTCAGGTCAGTGTGACCTTATGATCAGATTGGATGGGAAATAATTGTTATCATGGGCCTTAGGAATTTTTAATGGTGGAAATCATCGTCACCACTTATATTTGGGTGTGGCCCATTTGATATACATGGGGCCCATTGGTGTAGCCCATCTGTTATGCATATGGCCCATGTGATGTGGCCCACTTGCAATATGAGGGCCCATTATGATGTATTCAAGGCCCATGGGTTATAACCCATTGCAATGTACATAAGGCCCATTGGTGTGGCCCATTGATGTGGCCCACTTGATGAATATAAGGCCCATGTAATGCGGCCCATTTGATGTATCTAAGGCCCATGGGTCGAGGCCCAACGGGATGTACTTAAGGTCCATTGCAATGTGTGATTGCACCATGGTTTGTATAATGATATTTATAGAGAGCCATACCTTAGGAGCAATGATAGTTTGACGTCCACATTGTAAGGATAATGTGGGTTAAATGTCTACATTATGACTCTCCTTAGGGCCCATTGGTAGGCCCATACTTATTATGTGTAGGTCGTCTAGGCCCATCTTTGTTGTGAGGATAGTTCATCACCATATAACATGCTTAGTATAACTTCATGATTCATGCCCATACGCATCATATGTATGCTTGATATGAGTAGTGACTGATCATAGCATATGCCATTAGGTAAACTATTTATGGGGCTCACTGATAGGAGTTACCTACATGAGTGTGTGGTACCGCAAGATTGCTGATGACTGAAGAGTGTGCTACAGTGGAACCCACCATGATATATGTATTTTATCCCAACCATCCATCTGGACAGTGGGGACCCCACCTAGCTTTTGTTCTGATGTCTGCAAGTTCTTGGGTCCCATCTGGACCGCGGACACCACTATAAGTGTTATGGTTTTATGCTCCTTTGGTTGTCAAATTTTGTGGTGTCATAACCTCAATCTATGTCTTGCGTAGTTCATTGTTATAAATGTTCAAGACATTGCATCACCGCTCTAAGCACTTTACTTCAAGTCAAGAATGAAGAACTACTTCAAACTACTTCAAGAAATGTAAGTACAAGCTACTAAGTAGAATGCAAGTACAAGCTACAACAGTAGAAGTGATCTTGTTTAAGACTCAAGTCAGTGTACAACACAAGATGAATTGTTATTCAAGCTATAGAAGATCTCATGTTCAGTGCTACATCAAGTTTAAAGATCTCAAGCTTCACAATCTTCAAAGGTCATCTATCATCTGAAGATATGAAGTCTTGATGTCCATACCTCACTTTCAATGTATGATTGACCTTAGATTATCCTTAGGGTAGGTCATTTTGAATACATAATTCAATTGAATCATTTTACATGGAATTGGATTGTTCTAAGACTAGTCCTGAACCTTGTTCGACTAGTCCTTATCGTCCAAATCAGATCCGTTGTGCACTTTCTGGTGTAAGGTGCACACTATATTCGTATAGGTTATGGTTTTCAAGGCTTTCAAAGTCGGTTGATGATTTATTATTGTTGTGGGTAAAATTTCACATGTCAAATGCGATGTTTATATTGCGTTCTGATATATATGAACTATATTGAGATTTGTGTATTCCATGTATAGGTAGAAAGTATCGTATACGTCTGAAATACGAGCATGTGTTTACCATGATTAATTGTCGTGTATTCGTGTTAGTTGTACGTATATCAACTCCTTGGCGAAAGGAATTGTTCAAATGTGTGTTATCACCAACATACGTCATGTATGTTGGAATATGTAGTCTAAGTGTTTGTAGAAATGTTTGAATGATTAAGTGTGTAATCTATTATCCTGTTTATGGGCGTTGAGGAGAGATTCTCAACTAGCTTATTGATGTGTATGATTTCCTACATGCAATTTACATTCTTTGTTTGTTTAAATTCAGGCACTACTCAGGTGTGAATTCATGCTAAGTTAAAATCCATCAAATGCTCACATGCTTGTATGATTGGAATTGTTGTTCATTTACTGTTCTAAATTGCTAGTATGGATATCTGTTGTAATTGAAGGTGTTTGGGACTATGAAATAGTCCAGAAAATCAGTAACGAGCTTGAGTTCGTGGCTGAGGTTGTTTTCGCCACGTAAAGACGTGTTTGATGAACCCGAGTCATATTAGGGTTGTCGATAGTGGTTTGGCCACATGGAGTGTTCGCGCACTTCATGTCGTTCAACTCAACGTGCGTTCGTGCTAGTCGAACTCTTCAAATAACCCGATTGTCCCAGTGGATGTTCACCATGTATAGACGCTACTGTTTGAATCTAGGATACCAAACTTACCAATGCAATCCCGTTAATCATTGTACCTTGATCCGCTAAGACTCATGAGCCAGGCATGGTGGTATGGGACGCCGTGGTCGAGCTGTCGGCCTACGCTGGGGCAACGAGCCTCCCCGTAGTGACCAGTGAGCAAACCAGACTCGTGAACCGATTATGGTGGTACGGGACACTATATTCATGCTATCGGCCTACATTGATTGGTGACGAGCCCTTTGTAGTGCCCTTGAGCATACCTTGATACTGCATTGAGGTGACGAGCCTTAGTGTAGCAACTAAGGTATGATTAGGCATGTATTGATTGGTGACGAGCCCTTTGCAGCGACCTAGAACCATATGATCGGTATGAGATTGTCTAGGACTGACGACCCTAGAATGGATCACTATGTGGGAATCGATATAAGGAAGGTACCTTAGCTTCCCAATCCTGCCGTATGAAAAGGACTAATAACAACTTGGTAATCATATGCATGCACCGCATTGCATGTGCCTTGGTGTCGTGGAGCATTGCAGGAGGTTGTCATGCGTACTGTAAGATGAAGACGCCGAGGGATTACAGCGAGGGCATGCATCATTCCTTCATACATCCTTGCATTAACATGAGTAATTAGGACATGTGTGATTGTATTGCCTTATCATTACTTCTTGATTGAATTGATAATATGTTAACTTTTACTGTATAGTTCCACTGAGTTGATCACTCACTCCCACATTCGGAGGCGGTGTTTCAACACCAACCAAACTCTATCTTAGATGCAGATGATGATGCGACCCACGAGGCGAGCAAGAGTTCGAGGATGATGAGGAGGCGTTCTCCTCTATACAGTTTATTGGGCGAGTTTATGTGAGTCATGTCCTGAGCTACGGGGAATCTGGGTTTATTTTGTAATGGATGATTTCATTTTGGTACTTATATTTTGAAACAAACACTTATAATTATGACCTGGCAGAGCATACATATCTCAGGGACTTACACACATACACATGTATTTCTTTAGTCTTCCGCTTACGTCTTTCACCTATCCTTGGATTATGTTTGCAGATTTGGCTTAATCTACTTCATATGTTATGCACTAATATAGACAACATAAAATCAAGCAATCACTCTGAGATAAGTTTGTGTTCATTTTAAGCTACTTTGTGCATAATTTATATTCTCTTTTGTTAGCTTTATTAATTTGATTTTGTTTCTACATTCCAATCTTAATTGAAAAGAGGAATTCTGATATTCCTTCTTCTTGGAATCAAAATCAAATATAGCTAGCCCAACTGGTTTAATTTAAGATCAATTAGAACCTAGAACCATTTTAAAGTGAGTGTTGGACTTTGAACTTCTACATTTGATCTTCTACTTTGATTGGTTCTTTCGGGCTGCAACAAAAGGAGAAATTCAGGTATTTTATATTTATGTAAATTTCCATTTTAGTTTTATTTGAGATTATGGCAGAAAAATCTCATTGTGTTAATTATTTGAGGAGAGCCTGAAAACTCAGAAGTGAGGGTCTTTTAATTGTGTAAGCCCTTTTCTAAAAAGACATAATTGTGAAGGTTTTGGGTGAACCTGTGAAAACCTATTTTGATAGTGAACGCTAATATCCCCTGTGTGAGGATATTAGGAGTGGAGTAGTAATCTGTGTAGTTGTTTTCTAACAGTTGGTGTACACACAGGCGAACCACTATAACTCTTTATGTTTTGTGGATGTGTGATTTATATTTTCTATATTTGATCATTCAGATTTATGGGATGTATATGTGAATGTGAATGTTGTAATATTTACATTTTAAGCATTGTGGGTTATGTTGTAATAGTTTAGAATTTATTTCTTGCTATTTCATTTGTTTCCTTTCTGTTTGAGTTTTTGATATTCAATTTGTTCTAGAAATAAGGTTGTCCTGCCATAAACCTTTGGTTTTTATGGTGTAAGGTTGTCCTTAGAACAACATTGATATCAATCTCTCTTTTTGAGGTTCCTTTACATTCCAATATAGTGATTTATTAATAGTGCTATCTTTTATTCATTTATTATTGTTTAAATTTGGCATTGTCTTATTCACCCCCCCCCCCCCCCCTCCAGGACATATAGCTTGGCCATTTCAAGGATGTCTTTGGGTGAAAGTCCCAGAACTTTTTTGGTACTAAGAGATGCTCCAATATCTAGACCGAGTAGATACACAAGCGCCCGAGTACCGAATCCCAGTAGGTCATGTCTCCCACTATGTCGTGGTCAGTTGAAAGGGGTTGTGGTCTTATCCGCTTGAGTGAGGGGGCTATAAGCTTGGCTGAGTTTAACCAGCTCGCAAATGAGTCTGCTATCGACGAGCCAGGTAGGTATTTTCATACTACTGGTCAGGCGAATAATGTGGTCTCATCCACTTATTGGGCTGTGCAGCTAGGGAGGTGGCAATCAATGTGAAGTGTATTAGACCCCGGTGATATCCCAGAGAGGAACAGTACTGATATTTGTACTTGATGAGGACTGGCATGCTTGCTTTACATCTCGCATATGACATTGGGCTACATAGGCCTCACATCGCATGGCCTTAGTATGGCCGATAGCATTCATGCCTTGCATCACATAGCCTTGGTACGGCTGGTTGTATTCATGGACTTACCCGTATATTTCTGCATTACTCTGATATTGTATACCTGGCACTCGCTGTGTGCACACACTTACACCACCCTCTAAGCTTTTGTAAGCTTATGCACGACCGTTGCGTGCAGGTGTCATTGGATCGCAACAGCGCTGAGGCAGGAGTGCGTATTGGATTATTTTGGAGCTTTTTGATCATCCTGTATTTTCCTTCTCACATTATACTTAAAGTTTTTGATATAGTGGATATATAGTGATGTTGTTTTGTGACTTGGTTATGCTTGTGGTTATGCTCCATTAAAAAAATCATACTGAAGATCCTCCTTATAGGATCCCAGGATCAGAATCTAACATATGAGTGCCGGGATCCGAGAATGGGGCACTACGGAGGCTGTCAGCACCGGATTCAAGGATCAAAAATTTTGTGATCCCGGTTTCTGAGTTTGAGGCGTGACAGAAGTTGGTATCAGATCATAACTTAAGAATACCTAAGGATCACATCACATATCTACTATGAACTTAGCATGAATAGGTTCCGAGTCTGAATAACTTAGCGATTTTCCAACATAGACCCTTGATGTTTATGCCTTCGAGAATTCTCAAGGCTGATAGGCCCTTGTTCCTTTATATAGGACATGCTGCTTAGAAGAGTAACCCGAGCGAATCCCGCTCTACCACCTGCGACTCTCGCTCTACCACCTGCTACTCCTGCTCCACTACCAGATATTCCTACTTTCTAGCTTGAGGATGCCACTCCTCAACCTTAGGCCGGTGGATCCGACGCCACCCAGCTACAGTAGATGCTACAGGCAATGACCGCTATTCTTCAGGGGCAAAGCAAGCGTCCCACTATTACGCCAGCCGATGCAGAGCAGGAGCGTGCGAGTGCCCTTCTTAAGGACTTCTGACAACAGGATCCCCTGTATTTCCAGGGCGATACAGACCCTACTACAGAAAAGATATGGTGCTCTGAGGTGGAGAAGATATTCGACACTATAAGATGTACGATCCAACAGCGAGTCTTATTAGCCGTATTACTTCTCCAGGGTGAGGCTCAGCATGGCGGGGCATCTGTTGCCCAATCAGTAGCGGCCGATTTCATGTGGACCCGGGAGGACTTTGTAGACTGGTTCGACCGAAAGTTCTTTTCCGAGCATGTGCGTCAGCAGTGCGCATTAAAGTTTGAGACTCTAGTCCAGGGGGACATGACTGTCCCAGTATGAGGCACGTTTCATTGCACTATCGAGATTCGCGACGTATCTTGTTGATGATGAGGAGTGGAAGACCCACTGTTTTGAGAACGGTTTGCGTCCTGCCCTCAAGAGCCATGTGATATAACACATGCTTCCGACATTTGAGTAGATTATAGAGAGGGCCCAATTCTACTAGTCATATTGGGCCAGTTTGCAGAGGCTTGTGACCTAAGAGGAGACTAGAAGAGGAAGGCACCCTCTGGTAGCTCCCACTAGCAGTAGCATCATCCACAGCAGCGACGCACGACCCACTCAGCATTTCGAGCACCAATGGCAATGCCAGCACCACCTCCAGGACTGTTTTCAGGTACTTGCTTTGGATGCGGTAGGACAGAAAATCGTAGGCATAAGTGTCCCCATCCACGGCAACAGCAGATGAGGACACCGTATCAGCCTCCGCAACAGCCCCCACCACAACAGCAGCGACCGCAGCACCAGCCTCCTGTACCTCCCCTTCAGCAGCAGAGGCAGCAGGTCAGGCCCCCACAACGGCAGCAGCAATAGCAGAGACCTCAGAGGGGACCTGCACCTCCCCAGCAGGCCTAAGGCAGATTTTATGTCACCCACAGAACCCTTAGTCATTAGGAGGGGTCGTCGAGGGTACCCTCCCTATTTCTACATGTATTGCACATGTATTATTTGATTCTAGTGCATCGCATTCATTTGTGGCTGATGATTTCTTCCGATCGACCGGTTTACCGATGGAGTTTGTTCGTGAGGGTTTGTCAGTATCGACACCCTTGGGGAAGACTGCAGTATTAGACCAATTTTGCTCGTCTTGCCCCGTTATGATTGGGGATATCTTTTTGTCTACTGACCTATTCATATTACCAATGTTCGAGTTTGATGTCATCCTGGGCATGGATTAGCTCACTGAATACCATGCAATATTGGACTGCTCCGCGAGGACAGTCACGTTCTGTATGCTCAGCATGCTAGAGTTCCACTTTGTTGCTGAGCTTAGAAGAGAGCAGCTTTCTTACCTGTTATTGCGTGTCGTTGAGGAGTCAGCTACTTTAAGTATCAACCAGCTACCAGTCATTTTGTGATTTTTTCGTATTCTAGGAGATTCTGGGGTTATCACCTCGTCGGCACACTGAGTTACAGATTGATCTCGTGCCCGGTACTGCACCTATTTCGAAGGCCCTGTATCATATAGCAGCGTTGGAGTTATGGGAACTGCAGAAGCAGTTGGACGAGTTGCGTGAGTTAGCATTTATCCATCCGAGCAGTTCACCATGGGGAGTGTCAGTACTCTTCGTGAAGAAGAAGGATGGCTCGTTGAGGCTTTGCGTAGATTACCGTGAGTTCAACAAGGTTACGATTAAGAACAAGTACCCGCTCCCGAGAATTGATGATTTGTTTGATCAGCTGTAGGAAGCGTAGTTCTTTTCAAAGATAGACTTGTGGTCCAATTATCATCAGGTTCGAGTCTGAGATGAGGATATCCCAAAGACAGCCTTCGGGACTCGCTATGATCATTTTGAGTTCTAGGTCATGTCCTTCACACTAACCAATGCGCCCGCAGTATTCATGCAGTTGATGAACGAGGTCTTCTGTCTGTATCTCGACCAATTTGTTGTGGTGTTCATCGACGACATTTTGATATATTCGAGGACCCGTGAGGAGCATGAGCAGCATCTGGAGATTACCTTGCGGACCCTCCGTGCACACCAGCTTTACGCGAAGCTGGAGAAGTGTGAGTTCTGACAGGAGGAGGTAAAGTTCCTTGGTCATGTGGTGACAAGGTAGGGTGTCGCAGTGGACCCCTCGAAGATTGATGTCATGCGTCAGTGGGGCCAGCCCATGAACACATCTGAGATCCGCAATTTCCTTAGTTTGGTGGGCTACTACCAATGTTTTATTAAGGGATTCTCTTGTATTGCAGCCCCGTTAACTAGGTTGACCCGGAAGGGTGACAAGTTCGTTTGGAGCAACACTTGTGAGTAGGCATTTATGGAGCTGAAGGATCACCTCATGTCTACTCCTGTCCTCACTCTTCCCTCTAAGAGTGATGGATTTATTGTATTTACCGATGCCTCGCGAGTTGGCTGGTGTGCTGTCCTGATGCAGCACAAGAAGCTGGTGGCTTATGCGTTTCACCAACTCAAGGTCCGTGAGCTGAACTACCCCACGCATGATTTGGAGCTGGCAGCAGTTGTCTTCGCACTAAAGGTGTGGAGGCACTATCGCTATAGGGTGAGGTTTGAGCTCTTCTCTGACCACAAGAGCTTAAAGTATTTGTTCTCTCAATCTGAGCTGAACACGAGACAGAGGCGTTGGATGGAACTCCTGAAGGACTATGATTTTGATCTTCAATACCACCTGGGCAAGGCAAACATGGTGACAGATGTCCTCAGCCATCAGCCACGGGGCCTGGTGGCCCGCATGATGATTCAAGAGTGGAGGATGCTCGAGGATATAGCAGAGTACGAGTTCGAGTTTGGTCTACAGTGTTCTAATGTTCGGCTATCGAGCCTGTCGATTCAACCCTCTCTTACTGCAAGGGTGATCGAGGCTCATCAGGCAGACGAGTCATTACAGGATTTTCGAGCAGAGGCAGCATCTGAGAGTCAGATAGATTGGCAGATTGGTTCTGATGGTGGACTTCGCTTCAGAGGCCGATTATGTATCCCAGATATTCTCAAGTTGCACAGAGATCTTATGACCGAGGCACATCGATCGTGGTTCTCTATCCACCCTGGCTTGACGAAGATGTATCGTGATATGAGGTGTCAGTATTTTTGGGCAGGGATGAAACGCCAGATAGCCAGTTTTATGGCCGAGTGTAACACGTGCCAGCATATCAAGGCCGATCATCAAAGACCCCTTGGTCTATTGCAGCCGTTGAGCGTCTCGATGTGAAAGTGGGAGCACATATCTACCGATTTTGTCATGGGTTTGCCAAGGACACAGCGCGGTAATGACGTCATCTGGGTTGTCGTGGACCATCCGACAAAGTCGGCATATTTTCTTGCCATTCGTAAGACCTAGCATGTGGACCAGCTCGCCAAGATGTTTATTGATGAGATCGTGAGACTGCACGGTGTTCCTATCTCGATCGTTTCAGATCAAAATCCGAGGTTCACATCTCAGTTTTGGGGGAGCTTTCAAAGAGTGATGGGCACTGATTTACAATTCAGCACCACGTACCATCCATAGACCGGTGGCCAGACCGAGAGGGTCAACCAGATCTTTGATCGAGGTTGGAGAGCGATGTCTCATAGGTCCCGAGCTTGTGCAGCAGACGTCAGAGGCTATCGATATCATCAGGCAGAGGATGCGCATAGCTCAGAGTCGGCAGAAGAGTTTTGCTGATCACCAGCGTCGTCCCTTGGAGTTCGTTGTAGGGGACCATGTGTATTTCAACGTCTCACCCATGAAGAGTATGGTTCAATTTGGGGTGAAGGGCAAGCTTGCCTCGAGATTTATAGGACCTTCCAAGATCACCGGGCACGTTGGTGTCGTGGCCTATCGGTTTGCCTTGCCATCTCAGTTGTCTAGCGTCCACAACGTTTTCCACGTCTTTATGTTGAAGAAGTGTGCATCAGACATCATTCCTATTATTGATTGGCAGCCATTGAAGGTTCGTGAGGACACTTCTTACATTAAGCAGTCATTTTGTATCCTCGATCGGAAGGAGCAGCTCCTGCGGACTAAAGTCATTCCCTTGGTGAAGGTGCAATGGGGGTATCATAGTATGGATGAGGCGCCTTGAGAGCGCGAGGCGGATATTCGAGAGTGTTATCCCCATCTTTTCGATGTTTGATTGTATGTGTATTGTGTTTTTATTATATATGATGTTATGTTTCCTATTCCCTTATGAGTTAAGATTAGCTGCGATGGTAATAGAAATTTCGAGGATAAAATTTTTATTAGGTGGGGAGAGATGTAAGACCGGTATCCTAGTCCGTACTGTTCTATCGACTCCCAAGATCCTTCCCATTGAATTTCGGTAACCTACGACCTATAATCAATGTTTATGCGCGATACTAAGTCGTATCCCGTAGATTTGAATCGGCATAATCTGAGACTTGTTCCATTCCGACCCCACTGTCACTGTGGTTCCAACGCCGTTCTTGCACACTGATCCAATTCCCTGGTCAGGAGATGTGGGCTTGCATTCAGTTCAAGAAAAAACATCGCGCATTTGCAATCCCAAGAGAATCTTTACAATATGTCTCATCAATCAATCACTCAATCAATCAATCAATCAATCACCTCATGTCAAGTACACAACCCATTCTTTCTTTCTCCACAAGTCAAGCAATCTACCCCAAAAGTTAATAAATCTCTCACCTCACCTATAACTCACCTTACATCCATCACCCATCAACTCTCTTACAACCACCCCCTCTCTCTCTCTTTCTCTTCACAATTCCTAAGCAACAAAAAATTTCCAAGCAAAAGAGTGGACGTCTAAGCCCTTCCATGTGAGAAAGTGTGTTGTGTGTGGCCCACTTCCTCTCCCAAAATCCACCATCCTAGCCATTCCTGTCTCATCATCTTCCACAAAGTGAAGCACAAGGAGATCGGCGTTCCATCGGACCAAGAAGATCGAATGGTGGGTGCTTTATAGGCTAGATTTTTATGTTTTTATGATAGGCCAAGTGAAGCCCACCGATTGATGGTATGGATCTCATTTTGGATCCTAGATGTGGCCGATGGCCCACCTTGATCCTCATGATCATTCCATGATGGGTCCATTCTCCATGGACCCCATCATGATGTTTATTTCCTTGCATGAATAAGGCCATCTAGACCATTGCATTTTGGTGGAGAAAGGGTCTCGACTGTTGATTTTGATCGGTGGGCCCACATGTAATGGGACCCACTTGATATATGTTGTAGATCATGGAAGGGAGGGCCCATAGTACCGGGGTCCCTCCATCACACATGTCAATCTCTCTCTCTCTCTCTCTCTCTCTCTCTCTCTCTCTCTCTCTTTTATGTGATGATGTAGTTGTGTGGCCCACCTGGATGGACCCCACCTTAATGTGTGTACTATCTACACCATCCATCCATTGGGTGGCCCACCTGGGGCAACACATCTGCAGGTGAGGCCCACCTTGCATATGTGTTATATTCAAACTGTCCAGCATTTAGGGACGCTGGACAGGGTCACATCGTGAAGCGTGGATAGACAGTGGGGTGTACTAACGGCAACAGGAAAAAAAATGGTTTTTGGGTGGGCCACTCGTGTAAGCTCCACCTTGATGTATGAATTCAATCCACACCGTCCATCCTATTTCCCAACTCATTTTAAGCATTGATCCAAAAAAATGAAGCTGATCTGACTATCTGGTGGGCCATAGTATAGAAAACAGTATTTTCTACCATTGAAATCCACCCAAATATTTTTATACACCAAAATACCTCGAATATTGGGATCATTTAGCCTGTCATGAGCCGTAGAAACCAATGGCTGGGTTGGATTTCCCTGATGTGAGCCCCACTTACAAAAAACCACAAAAATACTATTTTTTCCAAAAAATATATATGCAAGAGGCAGCAGGCGCTGCCGCTGACGCCAGAGGACGCGCAACAGCGTCCTACTGCGCTCCCAGCTATGGACGGACGGGCAAGGTCCCAGCCATGGGCCCCACTGTGAATTGTCTTGAACATCCACACCGTGTAGTAGGTGGGCCCCTTTTCAAACGGTGGGCCCCCCTTTAAAATCAGCCATATGCAGACTCAGGTGAGCCACGTCATAGGAAACAGTGTTGATTAAATGTCTACCATTGGAACCCTTTTGGGTTGTCACAGAATTTTTAGATCGTTAGGAAATTTGTTTTTCCTCTTCATCCAGGTCTGTGTGACCTTATCAACGTTGGATGGAAAATAAATGTTATGGTGGGCCACACGTGTGGACCCACCATATGAAGCAGGTTGGCTGGAGTGCCACACACCAGTTATATAGATAGTGTACGTGATGTCACCAAGTTATGTGGGCCCCACCTGTTTCACCCTTGTTGTCCATCTATGGAACCACCCTGATGCATGTGTTGCATCCAAACTGTCCAACCATTTTGACAGATAATTTTAAGGCTTGAGATCAAAATAAGACAGATCTAGGATAAGGTGGATCACATTACCAAAAATAGTGGGTTTGAACGTCCACCATTAAAACCCTTAGGCCACCAAGTTTGGACCAATATGATATTTGCTTTTCCTCTAAATTCAGGTCAGTGTGACCTTATGATCAGATTGGATGGGAAATAATTGTTATCGTGGGACTTGGGAATTTTTAATGGTGGAAATCATCATCACCACTTATATTTGGGTGTGGCCCATTTGATATACATGGGACCCATTGGTGTAGCCCATTTGTTATGTATATGGCCCATGTGATGTGGCCCACTTGCCATATGAGGGCCCATTGTGACGTATTCAAGGCTCATGGGTTATAGCCCATTACAATGTACATAAGGCCCATTGGTGTGGCCCATTGATGCGGCCCGCTTGATGAATATAAGGCCCATGTGATGCGGCCCATTTGATGTATCTAAGGCCCATGGGTCGAGGCCCAACGGGATGTACTTAAGGTCCATTACAATGTGTGATTCCACCATGGTTTGTGTAATGATATTTATAGCGAGCCATGCCTTGGGAGCAATGATGGTTTAACGTCCACATTGCAAGGATAATGTTAGTTAAATATCGCATTATAACTCTTCCTAGGGCCCATTGGTTGGCCCATACTTGTTATGTGTAGGTCGCCTAGGCCCATCTTTGTTGTGAGGATAGTTCATCACCATATAACATGCTTAGTATAACTTCATGATTCATGCCTATACGCATCATATGTATGCTTGATATGAGTAATGTTTGATCATAGCATAAGCCGTTGGGCTGAGACATTTACGGGACTCCTTATGAGATGGAGTGCCCCACATGATCGTGCGGTATGCACTAGATTGCTGCATGATTTGACGGTGTGATTCATGCATCTCGCATTTGTGTGACATGATCATTGTACGCCCTAGCAACATCAGGGTCGTGGCTCCACAGGCACATCATGGATGACCGTATCAGATACCGAAAATACTTGGTTCTAGCACTCTTGGTACTTAAGATGTCCTTGGGTGAAAGTCGCGGAACCTTTTTAGTACTAGAAGATGATCCAACATCTAGACCGAGTGGATACACGAGTGCCTAAGTGCCGAATACCAGTAGGCCGCGTCTCCCACTGTGTCATGGTCTGTTGGAAGGGGGTGTGACCTTATCAACCCGAATGAGGGGGCTATAAGCTAGGATGAGTTTGACCAGCTCGCAAATGAGTCCGCTATCGACGAGCCGGGTAGGTATTGTCATACTACTGGTCAGGCGGATAGTGTGGTCTCTTTCACTTACTGGGTTGTGCGGCTAGGGAGGCAGTAGTCAGTGTGGAGTGTATTAGACCCCGATGATATCACAGAGAGGAACAATACTGATGTGTACTTCATGAGGACTGTCATGCTTGTTTTCCATCTCGCATATGACATTTGGCTACATAGGTCTCGCATCGTATGGCCTTGGTATGGCTGATAGCATTCATGCCTTGCATCACATAGCCTTAGTATGGCTAGTTATATTCATGGACTTACCAGCATATTTTTGCATTAATCTGATATTGTATACTTGGCACTCGTCGTGCGCACACACTTACACCACCCTCTAAGCTTTTGTAAGCTTATGCACGATCGTTGCGTGTGGGTGTTGTTGGATCGCAGCAGCGCTGAGGCAGGAGTGCGTATCGGATTATTTTGAAGTTTTTTAATCATCCTGTATTTCCCTTCCCGCATTTACTTAAAGTTTTTGATATAGTGGATATGTGGTGATGTTGTTTTATGACTTGGTTATGCTTGTCGTTATGCTCCATTAAAAAAATCATACTGAAAATCCTCCTTGTAGGATCCCATGATCAGAATCTGGCATACAAGTGCCGGGATCCGAGAATGGGGCACTACGGAGGCTGTCAGCGCCGGATTCAGCGATCGGGAATTTTGTGAGCCCGATTTTCGAGTTGGGGCGTGAAAAAATGGGCCGAATCAATGGGCCGAATCAAATGGGCCAAGTTGAATGGGCTGAGTTGAATGGGCCAATGCAAATGGGCCGAATCACAATTCATCTATTTATAGATATCAATATAAAGTATTATACGAAAACATGAGTCATATCAAGAGATCATCTAGACCATACCATATCTAATTGTGGTGATAATGATTTCCACGGTTAAATCCTAGTGGGCTCCACCATAGGGTTTATTTCTCATCTAATCTATTTATAAGGTCACAAAGACCTGGATTTATAGGGAAAAACAATTATCATATAGGTCCAAACTTGGTAGCCCAAGGGATTTAATGGTGGACGTTCAAACCCATTGTTTTCTATAATGTGGTCCACCTTATCCTAGATCTGTCTCATTTTTAATCTCTAGTTATAAGATGATCTTGCCAAGGGGTTGGACGATTTAGATGCAACACATGCATCATGGTGGGTCCCATAGATGGACGGCATGGATGAAACAGGTGGGGTCCACAGAACTTGGTGACGCCACTACAGCAGCTATATAACTGGAGTGAGGTACACCAGCCATCCCACTCCCATACGTGGGGAGGTGTGGGATACAATACACACATCAGTGGGTCCCATGTGGGGCCCACCATAACGTTTATCTTCCATCCAATCTGTTAATAAGGTCACAAGGACCGAAATGAAGAGGAAAAACAAATTTCATAAGGATCCAAAACTTCTGCAACCACAAAAGGGTTTCAATGGCAGACGCTCAATCCTCACTGTTCCCTGCCATGTGGGCCACCTGAGATCCTATACGGCTGATTTTTAGGGGGGCCCACTGCCTAAATGGGGCCCACCAAATGCATGATGTTGATGTTCTCACAAATCACGATGAGGCCCATGGCTGGGACCCGTGGTCCCTGCCCGTCCATCCACAGCGCAGTAGGACGCTGCTGTGCGTCCTTTGGACGTCAGCAGCAGCACCTGCTGCATGTTATGTCATTATTTTTAAAAAAAACAGTATTTTCATAGTTTTTCGTAGGTGGGGTCCACATCTGGAAAATCCAACCCACCCATTGGATTCCATGGCTCAAGACTGTCCAAAAGAGCCCAATATCCAGTATGTTTTGGCGAGTAAAAACATCAAGGTGGGGCCCTAACGAATTTTAAAGGTAAGAATCACCATTTCTAACGCTATGGCCCACCAAATAATCGGATTAGCTTCATTTTTTGGCTCAATGCCTAAAATGACTTGGGAAATAAGATGGACGGCGTGGATTAAAGCCATACATTAAGGTGGCGCCTACAAGAGTGGCCCTCCCCAAAGCTTATTGAATCAACTAATATTTTTGTTTTCTTGACAGTACACCACACTGTCAGTTCACACTTCACTGAGTAGCCACCTCCAGTGTCCCTGGACGCTGGACAGTTTGGGTAACACATATATAGGGTGGGCCCCACCTACAGACGTGCTGCCTAGGTGGGCCGCCCAATGGTTGGATGGTGTGGATAAGACATACATCAAGGTGGGGTCCATCCGAGTGGGCCACACGGCCACATCATCACACAAAAATGGAAGAGAGAGAGAGAGAGAGAGAGTAAGATCGAGTGATGGAGGGACCCCGGCACTATAGACCCTCTCTTCCATGATTTACAACATACATCAAGTGGGTCCCATTACAAGTGGGCCCACCAATCAAAATCAACGGTGGAGATCCTTTCTCCACCAAAATACAAGGTCTAGATGACCCTATTCATGCAAGGAAAATAAATATCATAATGGGGTCCATGGAAAATGGCCCTATCATAAAATGATCATGAGAATCAAGGTGGGTCATTGGCCACACCTAGGGTCCAAAGTGAAATTCATATCATCAATCGTTAGGTCTCACTTGGCTTATCATTAAAGCATGAAATCTAGGCCTATAAAACACCCACCGTTTGATCTTCTTGGTCCGATGGAATGTCAATCTTCTTGTGTCTCATTTTGATGAAAGATGATGAGAAATGAAGGGCTAGGATGATGGATCTTAGGATGGGAAGTAGTTCACACAACTCACTCTTTTCTCTCTTGGAAGTGCTTGGACGTGCACTCCTTTGCTTGCTTGGAAAATGTGAAGAGAGAGAGAGAGAGAGGGTGGTTGTAAGAGAGGTGATAGGTATGAGTGATAGATGTGAGGTGATAGTTGTACTTGACATATATGGCTGTGTGAGAGAGAGAGAGAGAGAGAGAGAGTTGACTTTGAGGTTGCTCTTGTACTTGACATGAAGTGATTGATTGATTGATTGATTGGATATGTTGTAGAGATTCTCTTAGGATTGCAAACGTGCGGTGTTTTTCTTGAACTAAACGCGGGCCCACATCTCCTGGCCTGGGTATCTCCTCGGCGCGGGAGATGCGGCATCGGAACTGCGGCGACGGCGCGGTCGCTAGGGTATAAGTCTCGGGTCAAGCCAACTTTCGAATATGGGACACGACTCAGGGTTGCGCGCAAATGCGGTCAATGCATCGCGGGTTGTTTGGAATTCGAGTGGGAGGATCGCGGAAGCCTACGGAACAGTATGGGCTAGGATACGGGTCTTACACATATTTTGGTATAAACACCTTTATCGGTAATTTTGATGACCCAGCTCTTTTGCTGTGAATATATGGTGCGAATTTAGCTACTGAATGCTTCAGTAGCGATGTATCTACTGAAGTGATGTGGTCGTATTTCATTGGCGTAAATGTTGGGGCCCACTTGGAAGCATTTAATGCTCCACCGTTACTAAAAAGAAATGTCGTTTGTTAGCCGCGTTTGTACTCGACCACGGAAAACACTTATTTTCTTTCCTTTTCCCTCTACAATAGCGTTGTTTCTTCCTCTATCTTTGTTTTCCTTGCGCTGAACAAATCTCGAGCTTCGGTATTTCTTTTGATGTCGTTTCCTACGGATGCACTTTTGGTTTGTCTACCAATAGAAGAATACAACAAAATCCCTTCTGCATGCTGGAGGACAGTTCCAAGTGGCCTAGCTTCTAAATCATACATCCGCTTGAAATTCAAATCTTAAATTGAACAAATTCAAAGTACTAGAAAATCTTGACCCTAATCCATGCCGTCCATCCGTTTTTATAGCTGGTTGGAGGGGTTAAGCCCAAAATTGAAGTATATCCAAAACTCGAGTGGACCATACCACAGGAAATAGTGGGAATAATGATTTCCACCATTGAAACCTTTTTAAGGCCCACAATGATGTTTATTTATCATCCAGCCTATTCGAAGGATCACACAGACATTGTTTAAAGGAAAATACAAATATCAGCTTGATTCAAAACTCCTCTTCCCCAAGAATTTTTCAACGGTACAGGTTCAATTCACAAATTTTCGGTGGTGTGGTTCACTTGAGATTTGTATATGCTTCATTTTTTTATTGCATTTTGTTAAAATGATTTGCATATGCTCATTTTTTATCTCATTTTATTAGGATGTCCAGTAAAAGGGATGGACAGAGCGGATAAAATACATATATTACCATGTGTCCCAGAGTGCCCGGCTCTAGTCCCAAACGGGCAGATCTATGGATGAGTCCACCGTGATGTATCTGTTTATCCAAGCCGTCCATCCCTTTTCTGAAATCATTTTAAGATTTGAACAAAAACATGAGGTAGATCCAAAGCACTAAATTCAATGATCAAGTGGACCACACCAAATAATAAGCTTGGTTGCTCAAAATGCACAAAGCACTAAATGCCGGTTGCATTAAATGCAAAAGTCATCAGTGGTGTGGTTCATTTGATCATTGAATTTGTCTCATTTTTTGTCTCATCCATTAAAATAATATGAGAAAAGTGATGGACAGCTAAGATAAACAGATACATCAAAGTGGGCGGCCACAAAACTGCCCGTTCAGGGCTAGAGACGGGCAGGACCGCGGCAGGACGCAATCCGCGTCCGCCCTCTGTACACAATCCGCTTTCGAAAATCACAGGAAATGATGATGTTTCCGTGGTCCAGGTGAATCTGCGTTTTCTTTTTCTACCCGGGAGCATTAAATGCTTCCAGGTGGATCCTAACTCTTGGGCCAATGAAATACAACCACATCATTTCAACAGTGATGTCGCCAGTGAAGTGTTCGGTCGCTAATCCGTCCCAGTGAATATAAGTGGTCTCCCTAACCATGGTATAATCAATCAAAGGGTTTAAATGCTCAATTAAAAAATTTCTCCCATGCATCTTCGGCTGTATAACACAGACGGTTTCCTTTGCAATGAATAAAGCACAGTGAATAAATTCTCGATGTATCGTGTTTCAATATACCCCGATGTATTCTACCAAACCTCGTCAATCAACTAGTAAAGTGTAACCAGTTCATCCCCAAATATATATATTTTTTAATCTTCAGGCACGTGTCCACTTGTATAGCAAGCATGCAATTAATTAGCATTTATCACAATTCAGCAACCAAACGAGAAGACGTGCTCAAGTCTCCCTCTTTCCACCCGCTTTCGAAGAAGAGATATTCTGGACTGTGGTCCCACCTTTTATCCAGCTGTTTTTACGAAACAATACAAACTTTATTTGGGGACTTAGACCTGCTCGTACGGACAGCGAATTTGAGTACGAAAATACCGCCTCCCTTCCTTTCGAAGACGAGCGCTGACGCTACCCCAACCGAGAGTTGTCCGACCGGCACAGAAGAGATCAAAGTTACGTGGCCCCACAGGTATGTATTCATTATATCCACAACGTTCATCCATATTTCGAGATCATTTCGGAGCATTATCCAAAAAAGAAAAAATCATATCCAAAGATCAACTGGACCACACCACAAAGAGCAGCGGGAAAACTGATTTTCACCATTAAAAATTTTGTAGGGCCCACCATAACATTTATTTTCCATCCAATCCATTCATAAGGTCACAAAGGCCTGAATGAAGAGGAAAAAAAAATTCATAATGATCCAAAACTTCTGTAACCCCTAAAAGGGTTTCAATGGTAGACGTTCAATTCCCCACTACCTTTTACAGTGTGGTCCACTTGATAGTTAGATCTTTCTTATTTTACGTCACAAGCTTAATATGAGCTTGCCAAATAGATGGACGGACCAGACCTTATGATAGGACCCACAAAAGGCGATGGGATTACAACAACAAAAAAAAAAAAAAAAAATCAGGAACCCATGGCTGCGGTGTTTTCTATGGCTGCGAATTATAACCGTAGCCATAGCCGTAGCCCTTGCATTTTCGATATGTCCTTCGATATGTATCGAAGGTCTTTTGATATATCAAAAAAGGTCCAAAACTATCCAATGAGTTTGCCTCAAAAATCCTGCAGTTTTCCCTATGGCTACGGATTATAACCGTAGCCATATATGTAGTCCATTGCAATCTATGCATTTTTTTAAAATTTTTTCTAATTTTTTTTACATGGAGAACTTTATTCTACCTACATTTTTATCTAATAAAAATTTATATAAATAGGTATATATAAGCATATAAAAAAAATTTCTCTCTTTTAATTCATTTCTTTGTCTATTTATTCAACAAGCATATCTCCTAAACTAGAATGATTTACTTAACGTACCACATATGATTTTGGGGTAGGAGAAGCTAATTTAGCCAACAAACCTTGTTATTTTTCAAAATTCCATCGGGTCGATGGTAGAAAATCCATTTAATTTACTTCGTGGTCAATTTCAATCACTTCGCAGTTAAACTAGAAATTCAACGAGGCAAAAATGAAATTGAGTGGGGCAAACATGAAATTCAGTGGGGCAAACTTTAAATTGAGCAAGGCAAACTAGAAATTCAACGGGAAAAACTAGAAATTCAGTGGGGCAAACTAGAAATTGAGCAGGGCAAACTAGAAATTCAGTGGGACAAACTAGAAATTGAGCGGGGCAAACATGAAGTTCAACAGGGCAAACTAGAAATTTAGCGGGGTAAACATGAAATTAAGCGGGGCAAACTAGAAATTCAGCGGAGCAAACATGAAATTGAGCATGGCAAATTAGAAATTCAACGGGGCAAACATGAATTTCTGTGGGACAAACATGAAATTCAATGGGCAAACATGAAATTGAGCGAGGCAAACTAGAAAACTAGAAATCGAGCAGGCAAACATGAAATCGAGCGGGCAAATGAAATTCAATGGGCAAACATGAAATATCGTGGGGCAAACATGAAATTGAGCGGGTTGGGCAAGATAACTGCCTGGAGCACTAGTCCGACCGAGCTCGTAATCGGCAGGGAAGTACCTAATCCCACCGTTAGGCTTAGTAGCCAAACCGTCTCCACATGGTCTGGTTGGTACCGGACACTTGGAAGTCGATTGGCTAGTGTACCACACGCCACCGACTGGTGTGTCGTTGGAAGAGGAGCACTGACGCTCCTCGATCTCCAAGTTGTATGAATGGTTCAAAGGAGATCAAAGTTACATAGCCACACAGTACTGTAATGTTTATTTTACATCCAATCTTTTCATAAGGTCACAAGGACCTAAATGAAGAGTAAAAACAAATTTCATATTGATCTAAAACTTCTGTGACCCCAAAAAAGGTTTCAATGGTAAACGTTCAATCCTCTACTAGTTTTTGCCGTGTGGACCACTTGATAGTTAGATCTGTCTTATTTTTCATCTCAAGCCTTAAGACAAGCTCCCCAAATGGATGTACGATCTGGATATAACACATACCCCATAATAAGACCCACAGAACTCTCTCTTATAGTCACTCTCCTATATAAAATGTATTCAGTCCCTAACACAGACTTCATGTTTGTCCCACTCAATTTCATGTTTACCTCGCTCAATTTCTAGTTTGCCATGCTCAATTTCATGTTTGCCCTACTAAAATTCATGTTTGCCTGCTGAATTTTCTAATTTGCCCCGCTCAATTTCATGTTTGCCTTGCTGAATTTCTCGTTGGCCCCGCTCAATTTCATGTTTGCCCTACTCAATTTCATGCTTGCCCCACTCAATTTCTAATTTGCCCCGATCAATTTCATGTTTGTCATGCTTAATTTTTAGTTTGCCCGCTCAATTTCATGTTTATCCCGCTTAATTTCTAGTTTGTCCCGCTCAATTTTCAGTTTACCCCACTTAATTTCTAATTTACCCTGCTCAATTTCATGTTTGCCCCACTTAATTTCTAGTTTACCCCGCTCAATTTCATGTTTCCCCGCTCAATTTCTAGTTTGCCCTGCTCAATTTTCAGTTTGCCCCGCTCAATTTCTAGTTTGTTTCGCTCAATTTCATGTTTACCCCACTCAATTTCTAGTTTGCCCCACTCAATTTCATGTTTGCCTTGCTCAATTTTCCGTTTGCCCCGCTCAATTTCTAGTTTGCCTCGCTCAATTTCTAGTTTACCCCGCTCAATTTCTACTTTGCCCTACTCAATTTCATGTTTGCCCCGCTCAATTTCATGTTTGCCAAGCTTAATTTCTCGTTGGCCCCGCTCAATTTCATATTTGCCCCGCTCAATTTTCAGTTTGCCCCGCTCAATTTCTAGTTTGCCCCACTCAATTTCATGTTTGCCCTGCTCAATTTCTAATTTGCCTTGCTCAATTTTCATGTTCGCCCCACTCAAAGGAGATCAAAGATCAACTGGACTACACCACAAAGAGTAACGGGAAAATCGATTTTCACCGTTAAAATTTTGTAGGGCCCACCATAACATATATTTTCCATCCAATCTATTCATAAGGTCACAAAGACCTGGATGAAGAGGAAAACCAAATTTCATAATGATCTAAAACTTAAATGACTCGTAAAAGGGATTCAATAGTAAATGTTCATTCCTCCACTGCCTTTTACAGTGTGGTCCACTTGATAGCTAGATCTGTCTTATTTTTCGTCTCAAGCCTTAATACGAGCTCGTTAAATAGATGGACGGTTTGGATATAACACATACATCATAATAGGACCCGCAAAATGTCGTGGGGATTACAACGAAAAAAACAAAGAAGCTAGTGAGTTGGGTCAGTGGGACCTTATAACTACGGATTATAACCGTAGCCATAAGCGAAGTGTCGATATATCAAAGATCTTTCGATATTATCGAAAAAGTCCATAGTTGTCTAGCGAGTTTGTCATGCCCTGAACTCAGAAATCGGGCTCACAAAATTTTCGATCGCCGAATCCGGTGCCGATAGCTTCCATAGTATCCCATTCTCGGCGACCAGTGCGCATGCGCCAGATTCCGATCCTGGGATCCTACAAGAAAGATTTTCCAACGTACATTTATCTCGTAAGAAGCATAACCACAAGTATACCCAAATCATAAAGGCAACATCATCATCACATATCCACTAATATAAACATTTGAATATAATGCTGAAAGGGAAATACATATGTAAAAATTAAAGCTCCAGAAGTTAGTTGCATACTCCTAGCTCCACGCTGCCGCAACCTAACATCACCTGCACGCATCTATCGTGCATAAGCTTATAGAAAGCTTAGAGGGTAGTGTAAGTATGTGCACAAGGTAAGTGTCAAGTATTCAATACAATACCATCATCATACAATACTGGAAATACTGGTAATTCCTAAATCATACAATATCGGAATAAGTAGAGATACTGACAAGATCATGAATTATCAGAGTAAGCAGAAATACTGACAAGAGCAGGAATTATCAGAGTAAACAGAAATACTGACATGATCATAAATCATACGATAATAGAGTAAGCGAAAATACGGACAAGTCCATGAGTCAATCAATATCAGAATACACAATATAGAACAGCTATGCAAATGAGGAGTCATAAAGAGCCAAATATCATATGTCGAGGATGTGATGCAATATGCAATTCCTAATGAGTTCACAAATTGCGTCAGCTGTATCTAGACCATATAAATGCAGAAACACAGTAACCCAAAATGCTATATGCCGCGAATGTAATGCAATATAAAGTGCGAATGGAATGACCATGCTGGAGTGTGAAGTCGGAATGATAGTACGTAGTATCGCAGGCTATGGGTCCATCACAAGGGACTTTTATCCAAACCAGTCCCATACTTAAATTTGGATAGTCAGACTCAAGCCCCGTTTGTTAAATCTGAAGTCTAAAGCCTGAATCTGAAATCTGAAGCTGAATCTGAAATCTGAAGTAAGTACTGAATTTGAAACAATCTGTTCGTTAACAAACATCTGAAATATCTGAAAAATGTTAATTTAACACATTTGCCCCTATCTCCTATTTGGAAGTGTTTTACACCTGATGCAGATTTTCTGCCAACTTTGATCTTCTTTAAACCATTCGTACAACTCAGAGCTCAATGATCGTCAGTGTTATATAACTATTGTTTCCTCTCGTGTGGCCCACTTGAGTCTTGGATCCACCTCTTTTTTGTCGCTTGTACTAAAATTAGCTTGCAAAACAAATGAACGGAGTATATTTCCTAAAAACATGGTGGTGGGCCCCACCCAGCATCCTTGCACTGGAACTTCCTGCGAACGGCTTTCGCAGGAAATTCACGTCCATCCAATCTACGCCCGGTGCACTACACGGAAAATTAATTGATTCCTTCGTATGGACTTGAGTCCTAAGCTCATGGGCTAGACTTGAACTATGCCCTTACCCAATGCAACAAGTACTCGACCGGTGCACTCCGCTACAGACCTGAATCACCAAATCAAAACAGAACCTCTCAAGTGAGCCATAGATGAAGAACTGCACCAATTTTAAGGATTAATAGCTGTGAATTAGAAGCCTAACATGCATTGGTCTACTCCTATTTCTATCATTTCATTCAAATTGGGCACGTTGTTGGCATCAAAGCCAATAAAAGTCCACATTTGAAAATCCTAACACTTCAATTAAAGGGCATTAACCAGTCAATTACAAAACCAATTAATCAACGGTCCATACCCAACAGGGAAATTGATGGAGATCCAATGAACATGATACCCAACAGGGAAATTAGTCAGTTACATGCCATCCATACCGTTCATAACGTCATTCCTACTAGAATGAACTGAAAACACAAATATTAGCATGATTCAAAACTTCAATGGCCCCGCGAATATTTCAACTGTGGACGTTTAGTTATCACGTTTTCGGCCCACCTGAGCATTGGATATGGTTCATCTTTGGCCTCATGTTCTAAAATGAACTCACAAAACGGATGGACGGTGAGGATTTCTCACAAACATCCTAGTGGCCCCACCTGCGTTCCCAGCGTAGGACCTTCCCGCGAAGGCTTTCATAGGGGATCCACGTCCTGGACTGGACGGAAACGGATTGGCTACTCCCCAGCCACCGTGATCGGTGCTCTATTAGCCCCTCTATGATGTATGTGTTTCATCCATTCTGTTCATCATTTTTACAGATCATTCTAGTGACTCACCCCAAAAATTAGAGGGATATATATCTCAAGTGGACCACACCATAGGAAAACAATAATGATTGGATATGCATCATTAAAATCCTCCTAAGGCCCATTATACTGTTTATTTAAAATCCAATCTTTTTATTAGGTCATACAGGCCCAAATGAAGGGAAAAAACAAAGATCAGCTTGACCCAAAATTTTTATGGCCCCCAAAAGGTTTTTAATGGTCGACGTTCATTCAACACTCTTTCCTGTAATGTGGCCCACTTGAGATTTTGATGTACCTAATTTTTTGTCCCATACCATGAAATGATCTGAAAAAATAGATGGATGGCATGGACGAAACACATACATCATGGTAGGGCCCACAGAGCACCGACCACAGCCACTCTGGTGGCAGTGGGAGTAGCCACTGGTTGGTGCCGTGTTTAACGAGGACGCGGACTGCGTACTACCCCCGCCGGTCCCTGGCTCAGAACGGGCAGTTCTGTGAGCCAGCCCACTGTGATGTCTATGTACATCCAAACCATAAATCCCTTTTCTCAAATTATTTTAAGGCATGAACACAAAAATGAGGCAGATCCAATGCTCAAGTGGACCACACCAAATAATAATCTTGGTTGTATTAAAATGCACCAGTTGCATTAAATGCAAGAGTCATCTCTGATGTGGTCCATTTGATTGTTGGATCTACCTCATTTTTGTTTTGATGCCTTAAAATAATATGAGAAAAGGGATAGAGGGTTTGGATGTACAGATACATCACGGTGGGCCCGCCCACAGAACTGCCCATTCGGAGCTAGGGACGGGCAGGGAAGGATGATGCGGTGATAATGACAGCCATCGTTGAAACCTTTCTAAGGGCCACTGTGATGGTTTTTAACCATCCAACCTATTCATTAGGTCATGTAGACGTGGATGAAGTGAAAACACAAAAATTTGCTTGATCTGAAACTTCTCCAGCTCTCAAGAAGTTTTTAACGGTGGACGTTCAATCCCCACCTTATGGTCCAATTAATCATTGGACCTGATTCTTTTATTGGATCACATCTTAAATTATCTAAAAAAGTTGATGGACAGTGTGGATCAAACACATAAATCATGGTGGAGCATAAAGAAGTTTCACAGGTTTAAGGTTAATTTTGTATTGCGCAAACAAATGGAAAGAAAAAATTTCCTACCTTGAAAAGGGGTACTTTTGGAAGCAATAAATTTTTGTTTTATGAAAAATCACGGAGTGCATTCCGTGTTCACCATTAAGCCAGACTCCTATCATGCAAAGAATTCAATGAAAAACCACTTAGTGCTTTCCGTTTTCCGCATTAACAACACATTAACAAACACCACTAAATACGGAAAATTTTTCCCATTCCGGGTTAAGTGCAAAAATTCAGCGTTAACAAACATGGCCTTAGAGCAAAGACTTAGAAAAACACAAATATCAGCTTCTTCCAAAACTTTTGTAGTCCCAAGAGGCTTTAACGGTGGGTGTTCAATAACCACTGTTTTGTGTGGTACGGTTCACATGAGATTTGGTTCTTCCTCTTATTTAGGTATCATTCCCTAGAATGATCTTTTAAAATAAATAAATAAAAATAAATAAATAAATTGAATGGCATGGATAAAACACATATATCCCATTTTCAGCTCCCAGCGTGTATGCGATGAATTCCGATCCTGGGATCCTACAAGGAGGATTTCCAATGTGCATTTGTCTCATAATAAGCATAACCACAAGTATACCCAAATCACAAGAACAACATCATCATCACATATCTACTAATATAAATATTTGAATACAATGCTGAAAGGGAAATAGATTTGTCAAAAATCAAAGCTCCATAAGTCCACTGCACGCTCTAAGCTCAACGCTGCTGTAACCTAACGCCACCTACACGCATCTATCGTGCATAAGCTTATAAAAAGCTTAGTGGGTGGTGGAAGCGTGTACACAAGGCAAGTGCTCAGTAAGCAATATCAGAGTAATCAGAGTAAGCAGAAAAACTAACAAGCCGATAATTCATACAATATTAGAAACACTAGCAAGATCATAAATCATACGAGATCAGAGTAAGCGAAAACATGCTGGTAAGTCAATAAATACTATCAGTCTTATCTAGGCTATGCGACGCAGAAATATAATAAAAACAATATCATATACCGATGAAGCAATGTAGATCGGCTATGCAATGCGAAGATAACAAGCCAAATATGATGTCGACGATGCAATGCAATATACAAATCTCGATGAGTCCACGAATACCGTCGATTGTATCTAGGTCATATAAATGTAGAAACGTAGCAACCTAAAATGCCATATGCTGTGGATGTAATACAATATGCGGTGCGAATGGAATGACCATGCTGGAGTGTAAAGTCGGGATGATAGTACATAGTATCGTAGGCTACGGGGTCCATCACAAGGGACTTCTATCTAAACCAGTCTCATACCTAAATTTGGATAGTTAGACTCAATGTGGTAAACTCCTAGTCTCAGGTTAGTCACGCGCCCAACCGAAATCCTGGCCATGTGAAGTTACACGTAATAAATAGTTACGCACCACTAGCCCAAGTGGATAGTGAATGAATGAATAAATGAATATGTAATTCCTACTCAATAAGTCCACATATTAGTACTGTATATTTCGGGGATCATCATGGGGGTCTAGTACACTCCAAACCAGCTTACCACTCTATCGCATGTAACAAGGCAAGTGGAAGAGACCTCACTATCTGCCTGCCAATATTGGGCCCGACTCGTTAATAGCGGACTCATTCCTCAAGCTAGTCAAATTCAGCCTAGTTTGTCCCCTCCTCTCGGGCAGGTAAGGTCGTACCCCCTTCCAACTGACTACGACACAGTGGGAGATGTGGCTTAACGGTATATGGCCCTCATGTGCTCATACATCCACTTGGTCTACACGTTGGAGCAACCATTAGAACCAAGAGGGTTTAGGGACTTTCACCTAGGGATATCTATAGCACCTCATGTAGAATAGATTTTCGATGTCCCATCTGGCTATCCATAAAATACCTGTAAAGGCTACGACCTTGATGTTGCAAGAGCGTACAATAATTACAACAGGCAATGCAAGATGCATGAGTCATACAATCCAGTCATGCATCAATCCTGCACATACCGTGTACTCATGTGTGACAATCTCCGCCTATCAGGGAGTCTCATAACGATATGCCCAATGTCATATGCAATGGTCAACTACATCTCATAACAAACATGCAGATGATGTGCATGGGCATGCATCATGATGTTATGCTATCATGTACTCATAATCGGCCTCGACAATGTGGACATTTAACCAACATTGCCCCCAAGGAATGGATCACATAGAGTCTAACATATAGTGGATCCATGGCCTCACTCAAGAGCTTAATACACATCACGATAGGCCTCTCACATGGGCCTAATATATATCACAATGGGCTCCATCGTCTGGCCCTCAAATGCACCACAATGGGCCTCATCACATAAGCCTCATGTACATCACATAAGTCTCGACATCGGCCTTGGCAATCGAAATCGGTCCTGACAATCGAAATTGGGCTCAACAATCGGAATCGGCCTATACAATCGGCTTCGATACTCGGCCTCGATCGGAATCGGTAATCAGTCACGATAACCGGTAAATTGGTCACGATAGTCAAAATCGATCGATACTCAAAATCAGCAAATCGGTCATGATATCCGGCCTCGATCGCTAATCGGTCAATCAATTACGATAATCAAAATCGATCGATACTCAGAATCGGCAAATCGGTCACGATATCCGGCCTCAATCGCTAATCGGTCAATCGGTCACGATAATCAAAATCGATCAATACTCAAAATCGGCAAATCGGTCACGATATCCGGCCTCGATCGCTAATCGGTTAATCGGTCACGATAATCAAAATCGATCGATACTCAGAATTGGCAAATCGGTCACGATAACCGGCTTTGATCGCTAATCGGTTAATCGGTCACGATAATCAAAATCGATCAATACTCAAAATCGGCAAACGGTTACGATATCCGGCCTCGATTGCTAATCGGTCAATCGATCACGATAATCAAAATCGATCGATACTCAAAATCGACAAATCGGTCACGATAACCGGCTTTGATCGCTAATCGGTTAATCGGTCACAATAATCAAAATCGATCAATACTTAAAATTGGCAAACGGTCATGATATCTGGCCTCAATCGCTAATCGGTTAATTGGTCATGATAATCAAAATCGATCGATACTTAGAATCGACAAATTGGTCACAATATCTGGCCTCAATCGCTAATCGGTCAATCGGTCACGATAATCAAAATCGATCAATACTCAAAATCGGCAAATCGGTCACGATATCCGGCCTCGATCGCTAATCGGTCAATCGGTCACGATAATCAAAATCGATCGATACTCAAAATCGTCAAATCGGTCACGATATCTGGCCTAAATCGCTAATCGGTCAATCGGTCACGATAATCAAAATCGATCAATAATCGGTCAATCGGTTACGATAATCAAAATCGATCGATACTTAGAATCGACAAATTGGTCACAATATCTGGCCTCAATCGCTAATCGGTCAATCGGTCACGATAATCAAAATCGATCAATACTCAAAATCGACAAATCGGTCATGATATCCGGCCTCGATCGCTAATCGGTCAATCGGTCACGATAATCAAAATTGATCAATACTCAAAATCGGTAAATCGGTCACGATATCCGGCCTCGATCGCTAATCGGTCAATCGGTCACGATAATAAAAATTAATCGATACTCAAAATCAGCAAATCGGTCACAATATCCGGCCTCAATCGCTAATCGGTCAATCGGTCACGATAATCAAAATCGATCAATACTCAAAATCGGCAAATCGATCACGATATCCGGCCTCGATCGCTAATCGGTCAATCGGTCACGATAATCAAAATCGATCAATACTCAAAATCGGCAAATCGGTCACGATATCCGGCCTCGATCACTAATCGATCACGATAATCAAAATCGATCGATACTCAAAATCGGCAAATCAGTCACGATATCCAGCCTTAATCGCTAATCGGTCAATCGATCACGATAATCAAAATCGATCAATACTCAAAATCGACAAATCGGTCACGATATCCGGCCTCGATCGCGACGCAAGGCGGGGTCCATAGATGGACGACCGATGATGGACCAAGAAATATCAATGGGGCCTCTTCATTTGGGTTAACCCACTAGAAAATGATGAGAATGGGCCTAACCAGGCTTAAAGAAAGGTTACAATGTAGACATTTAACCAATATTGCTCCCAAGGAGTGGCCCACATAGGGCCAAACGTTCAGTGGGCCCATGGTCTCACACAAGGGCCTAATGTACATCATCATGGGCCTCACAGATGGGTGGCAGGGATAAAACATCTATATCATGGTGGGCCAACATGTGTAACACGTACATCATAACAGGCTCTCATAGGGCAGCCCATGGCCCAGAATATGGATGGACAACCCATTTATGCATCATAGTGGGCCTTACAAGTCAGCCCATGTTTCAGTAAAATGGATGGGTGGCATGTATATACAACAAGGTGGGCCCTACACATATAGCAAGTGGGCCTCAAAGGGTTTCAACGGTGGGTGCCAGCCCACTATTTCCTGCAGTGTGGACCATTGAATTTGGAGCTGCCTCATTTCTCTCAAGCCTTAGGATGAGCTCACCAAATGGGATAGACAGTATAGATTAAGCCACATATCATGGTGGGATCCATGCAAATGGAAGGACGGCGTGGATTCCATCCACACATCCAATGGGTCCCGTCCAGATGGACAAATAGGTGGGTCCCACATGGGCCCACCCCATATACATATATAATAATAATAATAATAATAATAATAATAATAATAATAATATTTGAAAGAAAACTCCAGCGTCCACAACTTGAACGCTGTGTTGTCAAATTTGTGGTGACAAAATCTCTGTTATGTTTTATATAACCTGCTTAAGTGAAGCTCTCTCGAGGATCAACATTCATGACTTCATGAACAAACTAAGCTCACATCAAGCAAAGCTCTCAAGTACAAGACTCGGGATCTTGAATGAAAGAACTGATCACAAGACAAGACTCTTGAATGCAAGAACTGCTCACAAGACTCAAGCCGAAAAGAAAAAGAAAGTACAAGGCAAGACTCAAGCTGAACTCAAGACTCAAGTTGAAAGTCAAGTTGAATTTCAAGACTCAAGTGAATCTCAAGCCACTTTCAAGATTGAGCTACTTCAAGGTTTAATATACATCAAGACTTCAAGGCTCATTCTTCATGGTCTCTTGTTTCAATGTCCATACTTCATGATTGAGGTTTGTTTGACCATAGGTTGACCTTAGAAGTAGGTCATTTTGGATATATAAGTCGAATGTTATTTTACATGTGATTGGTTTGTTCTTCGACCAGTCTTAGGTCTTCTTCGACTAGTCCTAGACTTGCTTCCACCAGTCTAAGAAATCCTCGATCAATCGTAAGTTTGTTACAAATTAGGATAAAATGCTAGCCTTCGACTAGTCACGGAATCATTCGACCGGTCGTAGGAAGCAGTGTTTGCATCTTCGACCGATCGTAGAATCTACGACTCGAAGTCCGGCGAACTTTTGCGGGACCTACGACCGATCGTAGGTGACCTACGACGATCGTAGGAGGGCTACGACGATCGTAGAACGATCTGCGCTTATCCCGCCTAATCTTTCAAATATATGATGGCTTGACTAGTCGAAGAGCACTCTAGACAGTCGAAGACCCGATCTTCTCACCTATAAATAGTGCACGAATCTCGGAAGAAATCATCGATTTAATTAAAGTATTCACGCCAATCTTCGTCGAACTTCCGAGAGATAATTTTGTGCTCCATCTAAGCTAAGTGTGCTTATTTAATATCTTCTTTCCTTAGCTTTATTTTAATTGATTTTGTTTCTGCTATTCCAATCGATTTGAAAAGAGGAATTGTTATTCCCTTTCTTTGGAATCAAAATCAATTAAGGCAAGCCCTATTTGGTTTAATTTAAAATCAATTAGAACTAGAACCATTGTAATCAAGTCTTGGACATTGAACTTGGACATTCAATCATCTACTTTGATTTGGTTCTAACGTCTACAACGAAGAAGATATTCGTATTTTACATATTGTAAATTCCTTTCTATTATTTTGGTTTCTTTCAAGATTTGCGAAAAATCTTGTTATATTGGTTATCCGAGGAAAGCCAGGAAAACTCGAAGTGGGGTTTTTAATTGTGTAAGCCCACATACAAAGACACAATTGTAAGGGTTTTGGGTGAACATAGGAAAACCTATTTTTAGTGAACGCTAATATCCCCTGTGTGAGGATATTAGGAGTGGAGTAGCTTTTTGTGGGGCTGTTGGATAAAACTTGGTGAACACACGGGCGAACCACTATAAATCCTTTGAGTTGTGGTTGATTGATTTATTTTTTTAATTGTTTTTATTCTTTTTGTGGGATGTATGTATGGTGGTGAATGTTGTAATTATTTCAAGCTTTGTGAGAATGTTGTAATAGCTTAGAATTTACTTTCTGCTATTCCTTTATAAGCTTGTTTTTCAATTTCATTTTGAAAGTTGTTCCAACAGCAAGGTTGCCCTGCCATTTTTATGGTGTATGGCTGTCCCTAGAACAATACATCTTTAATTACAAGTTATTTCAATTCGAGTTCATATTTTTTTTTGTATTCCTCTTCGATTTGAGACTTGATACAAAGGCCTTTCTAGAAATAAGGTTGTCCTACCATAAACTCTGTTTTTGGTGTAAGGTTGTCCTTAGAATAACGTTTGTATCAACCTCTCAAGATCTGAATTTTGAGGTTGTTTTTCTTTCTTGCATTATTATTTAATTTGGCTATCAATTTCTTTATTATTCCGCTATTATAAGTTTTTATTTGGCATTGTCCTATTCACCCCCTCTAGGACATATAGCTTGGCCTTTTCAAGTGGTATCGAGCCTAATAGCTCCTTTTAATTCTTGGATTTAATTCTGAGCTAACGATTTAAGCTATTTAAGATGTCAAATTTTGATAGCCTTTCGATCACTAGGCCTCCACCCTTTGATGGCTCCAACTATGCTTATTGGAAAGCCGAATGAGGATCTTCCTCAAATCAATGGATGAAAATGTGTGGCAAGCCACGGTGATGAATGGAATCCTCCTATCATGGAAGTTCCGGGGTTGATGGTTCAAAGTCTATGAAAACCACACCATATTACCAATGGACCACCCTTGAAAAGTGAGAGTAGTGCAAATGCTAAAGCACTAAATGCAATTACTTGCGCACTATCACCGGATGAGTTCAAAAGAATCATTTCTTGTGATACCGCAAAGCAAGCTTGGGATACATTAGAAATGACACACGAGGGTACTACAATTGTCAAAAATCTAAAGTCCAACTCCTCACAACCAGATTTGAAGAAATTCATATGGAGGAAAATGAGATGTTTATGGACTTTTACACTAGATTGAATGACATTGTAAACTCAATGTGGGGTCTTGGCGATAAAATCCCGGAAAGTAAAGTATGTGCAAAAATATTACGCTCACTTCCTGAACGGTTCAATTCTAAAGTAACCGCAATCCAAGAACTTCGTGATACGGATAATATGAGGGTTGAAGAACTAGTTGGTTCTCTACAAACCTACGAGTTAAACTTTAAAGCTCCTAAAGGTAAATCTATCGCTCTAAAATCTTCTAAATGTAGTTCAGAAGAAATCTGATTCAGAAGATGACATGGCTCTTTTAGCTAAAAATTTTACAAAATTTTCAAAAGCAAGAAAAGAGTTGATTTTCAAAAATCAAATGACAAAAGGAAGTTTAGACCCAAATCTCGAAAATCTTTGAAAGATAGTCAATGTTACAATAGTCTAGAATATGGGCACTTAGCAAATAGATGTCCTAAAAGGGACAAACCCAAGAAGAAGGGTATGTTGGCTACATGGGATGAATCATCTAATTCTCAAGGTTCTTCTGAATCAGAAGATTCTGAAACTGAGTCGGATAATGAAGTCAAAGCTCTTATGACTCTAGCTAAATTCACATTTTCAGATAATGACTCTACAAGTGAAGAAAATCTGAATAGTGAATGTGAAAATGAAGATGATCTTCAAGACGCTTACAATGCCCTATATAAGGAAAGTTGTAAAATTGTGACAAACTTAAACTTCAAAAAGAAAAGTTTTCTAAACTCAAAAATTGTTTTGAATCGCTTGTCTTAGAAAAATCACAAATTTCCGATAATTTTGAAAAATCAAAATGCGATTTGGAATTTAAAAACTCTCAAATTGTTGATTTAAAATCTGAAATTGAGAAACTTAAAAGTGAAGTTTCCCTTTTGAGTTTAAAGGACACATGGAAATATGCCCAAGGTGATCCAAAGTTAGAAAAATTGTTATCCGGATCAAGAAAATGTGGCGATCGATCCGGGTTGGGCTATGATAAAAATCAACCTCCTAAACAAAAGTATACTCCTCCTATGTTTGTTAAAGGAGAGTCCTCAAACTCAAAAGGGAAAAGTACTTATCAAGATTTTTCTAAAAATTCAAAAACTTTTCAAAAACCTAGAAATAGCCATGTCAACTTTAATCGAATCGAAATCCACTAGCTGAAAAGATAGTTGATTTACTCAAGGAGCTATTAAAATCTAACTCTATAGGTCATTCCTACAAGTATACACAAAAGAAGACCAACTATGTTCCTAAACCCAAAACAATTATGAAATGGGTTCCTAAAGTCACCTGCTTGGTTGCTCACACTGCTTTCAAAGCAACAAGTCATTCAAAGTGGTACCTAGACGGTGGATGCTCCAGGCATATGACAGGTGACAAAGCTTTATTCACCGATCTGAAAGATATGCTGATGGTTCAGTCACATTTGGTGATGGTAGCAACTGCAAGATAATAGGCCAAGGTACGGTTCAACTTTTTAATCTTCCTGTGTTTAAAAATGTTTTATATGTTGAAGGCCTAAAGCACAACTTGCTTAGTATATCACAAATATGTGATAATAACCATAATGCTCGGTTTTCTAATCAAAGTTGTGAGATATTAAATAATAAGGGTTCTGTAATATTAACTGGACGTAGAACGTCCGAAAATTGCTATATTATTAGTGAATCCAGCTCATCTAATCAAACATGTTACATGGTCCATACAGACGAGGCCGATTTATGGCACAAACGTCTAGGACATGTACATTATCGAAATTTAAATCGATTGAGAACACGAGAACGTGTAAGAGGTTTACCCATACTTCAGAAAGTATATAAAATATGTGGTGAGTGCCAGATAGGCACACAAACAAAGAACTCACACAAAAAGGTGAATTCAAATACCACATCAAGACCACTCGAACTTCTCCACATGGATCCGATAGGACCTACCAGAACAGAAAGTCATGGTGGGAAAAAGTATATCCTGGTAATAGTTGATGACTTTACCAGATTCACTTGGGTAGTCTTCTTAAGGGATAAATCTGAAACCCTTGAAGAAGTAAGAAAAGTTCTCAAAAGAATTCAAACTGAAAAATCTTCTCAAATTAGTAAAATTCGTAGTGATCATGGATCTGAATTTGTGAATAGCAATTTTGAGAAGTTCTGTACCGACCAAGGAATATTACATGAATTCTCTGCTCCCAAAACTCCTCAACAAAATGGAATTGTAGAAAGGAAGAATAGGGTGCTTCAAGAAATGGCTAATGTTATGTTGAATAGCATGAAGCTCTCTAAAAATCTTTGGGCTGAAGCAGTCAACACAGCTTGCTATATTATTAACCGAGTCTACACTAGAAAAGATAATAATAAAACGGCTTACGAATTGTGGTTCAATAAAAAACCTACTGTTAAATACTTTCGAGTTTTTGGCAGTAAGTGCTATATTTTACGTGATCGTGAAAATTTGGGAAAGTTCGATACGAAGAGTGATGAAGGTATTTTTCTAGGATATTCTTTAAACAGTCGAGCTTATAGAGTCCTGAACAAAAGGACTGGTGTGATTCAAGAATCCATTAATGTTGTCATTGATGATCATTTAAATACACCAACTTCTAATTCAGATAATGATGAAGTACTAATCATTGATAAACCCGATACTTCATCGAATCAAACTGATTCTGAGTTGAGGACTGTTAAAGATCATCCAACCACTCAAATTCTTGGAAACCCTCTCACCGGTGTTCGCACCCGTAGACAACTTGAGGATATATGTAATTATGTATGTTTTACATCCCAAATTGAACCATCTAACGTAAAAGAAGCTCTTGCTGATGAGAACTGGATTGTTGCAATGCAAGATGAACTCAACCAATTCGTAAGAAATGATGTTTGGTATCTCGTACCAAGACCTAAAGATAAACACATCATTGGAACAAATGGATTTTCAAAAATAAGTCTGACGAATGTGGAAATATAATTAGAAACAAGGCTAGACTGGTGGTACAAGGTTATACTCAAATTGAAGGGATTGATTTTGATGAAACCTTTGCACCAGTAGCACGTCTTGAATCTATCAGACTATTTATATCCATTGCATGTTTTAAAAAGATAAAGATCTATCAGATGGATGTGAAAAGTGCTTTTCTAAATGGCAATTTACATGAAGAAGTCTATGTTGAACAACCAATGGGATTTGAAGATTCCAAAAATACTGATCATGTATATCGGCTTAAAAAGGCACTTTATGGATTAAAACAAGCACCTAGGGCATGGTATGAGAAACTAACAAAATTTCTTTTAACTCATAATTTTCAAATGGGATCTCATTGATAAAACTCTGTTTGTTAAAAAACATAATGATCATATCTTAATGGTATGATTTATGTTGATGATATCATTTATGGATCAACTTGCACTAGACTACCGAGTTTGCAGATTTGATGAAATCACTTCGAAATGAGCATGGTTGGGGAATTGACTTATTTCCTTGGATTGCAAGTAAAGCAACAATCGAAGGAATATTCATTTCTCAATCTAAGTATGCCTTGAATCTAATCAAGAGATTTGGATTTGAGAATGGCAAGAATTTCGATACTCCTATGAGTACTACCACGAAACTATCAAAAGACTCTAATGGTAAAAATGTTGACTCAAAACTTTATCGGAGTATGATTGGTAGTTTGTTATATCTAACTGCTAGTAGACCTGATATTTCTCTAAGTGTTGGTATTTGCGCAAGATATCAATCTGATCCAAAAGAATCTCACTTGATTGTTGTCAAGCGAATTATTAGATATGTCGCAAATACTGTAAATCTCGGTCTCTGGTATCCTCATGAAACCAATGTTCAATTAGTTGGGTACTCGGATGCTGAGGGCTGGTAATCTAGATGATAGAAAATCAACCGGTGGTGGTTGTTTTTTTATTGGAAATTGTCTAGTTTCCTGGTTTAGTAAGAAACAAAATTCTATTTCAACAGCTGAAGCTGAGTATATCGCAGCTGGTAATGCATGTACACGGCTTGTTTGGATGCAACGAATGCTAAGTGATTATGGAATTAAACAGATTCTATGTTATTACATTGTGATAATTCCAGTGCGATAAATATTTCAAAAATCCTATTCAGCATTCTCGTACTAAGCATATTGACATTAGATTTCATTATATAAGGGAATTAGTAGAAGAAAAGTTATATCTCTAGAATATATTCCTACTGAAGATCAACGAGTTGACATTTTCACAAAACCTCTTGATAAAAGCATGTTCAAAAAGATGAAATTTGATCTTGGCATGTGCATTTTAAATTGATAATTTATGCCTTCTTGTATAATATTGTATATATTTGCTAGATTGTATTTCAATTTTTGTTTAAATTGCAAGTAAATTGAATTTTTGAGGTTTATACGACCAGTCGTGAGTATACACGACGATCGTACTACGACCGTCGTAGTACCCACGACCAGTCGTGGAGCACCGGTTTCACTTCAAATGGTATCCATGTTATCTCAAATGGTACTCAAATTTGTTTACCTTCCTTAATCTGTCATTTCATTCTTGATTTCGACTCCATCCTGGTCATAGTGACATTCCATTTGCATACTTTATGACCGTATTGGCTACTCATATGTTAGTCGATATGCACTGTTGATGAAGCACCTATCCATCATCGATCTTCAACAATACAAATATTAATAAGATGAAGTTGGATCTGCTTCCGAACAAGGTGGTGGTGGTGGTGGTGGTCTGATCAACTGGTGTTGATATTAATATGGATGATATTTTTGAGGAACTGGATTCTGACTGCTAATGATTCAGATTATGAGCCTTCTTCATTTGATGCACGTCGAGTGCATTAGAAGATAAAGTTGAGAATATTAATGTTAAGTTGGAGAACATGTCTGTTGCTCATGATTTGCAATTCAAATACATGCGCAAATACCTAAGGCGCTTGAACAAAGGCATGCACCAACTTGATCCTTCTATTCTGCTCCATCTTCAAGTTCTAATTCCGACTAGTTTCTATGAGACTTTTGGTATGTAATAACTTTATTACTTTGCTCTTGTTTGATTGAGTTTGAGTTGGATTCTATGCTGTTGGATATTTTTGTTCTTGATGTAATGCTAAATATATGTGATGCTATCTTGAGTATCTCTATGTCTCTTTTGCTATACTCTATTTCCTCCTCATGTTTACTCTCATTCCTTTATTTAGTTCTCCTTTGTCATCTTGTGACAAAAAGGGGAGAATGGTTTGTTGTTAATGTGATTGTGAGAGGAGTAGCATTGGTTATGTTACTCGGGGGGAGTGGGGTGTCAAGAAGAATATATGTTAATGTGATTGTGAGAGGAGTAGATGTTGAATATTGATTATTGATTTGCAGGTATTAACCAGTTGTTTTACTTTATGTTTATCTTGGTTATGTGTTTTGTCACTAATTTGACAAAGGGGAGATTGTAAGTGCTATAGTTTATATCCTGTTTGTTGTCAAATTTGTGGTGCCAAAATCTCTGTTATGTTTTATATAACCTGCTTAAGTGAAGCTCTCTCAAGGATCAACATTCATGACTTCATGAACAAACTAAGCTCACATCAAGCAAAGCTCTCAAGTACAAGACTCAGGATCTTGAATGAAAGAACTGATCACAAGACAAGACTCTTGAATGCAAGAACTGCTCACAAGACTCAAGCTGAAAAGAAAAAGAAAGTACAAGGCAAGACTCAAGTTGAACTCAAGACTCAAGTTGAAAGTCAAGCTGAACTCAAGACTCAAGCTGAAACTCAAGCCACTTTCATGATTGAGCTACTTCAAGGTTTAGTCTACATCAAGACTTCAAGGCTCATTCTTCATGGTCTCTTGTTTCAATGTCCATACTTCATGATTGAGGTTTGTTTGACCATAGGATGACCTTAGAAGTAGGTCATTTCGGATACATAAGTCGAATGTTATTTTACATGTGATTGGTCAGTTCTTCGACTGTCTTAGGTCTACTTCGACTAGTCCTAGACTTGCTTCGACCGGTCTAAGAATCCTCGATCACTCGTAAGTTTGTTACAAATTACGGATAAAATCTGTTAGCCTTCGACCAGTCCTGGAGACTTCGACCGATCGTAGGAACAGTGTTTGCATCTTCGACTAGTCGTAGAATCTACGACTCGAAGTCCAACGAAGGTTCTTCGACCGATCGAAGGAAACCTACGACGGTCGTAGGTGACCTACGACGATCGTAGGAGGGCTACGACCAGTCGTAGAACGGTCTGCTCTTATCCCGCCTAATCTTTCAAATATCTTTTATGGCTTCGACTAGTCGAAGAGCACTCTAGACCAGTCGAAGACCTGATCTTTTCACCTATAAATAGTGCACGAATCTCAGAAAAAATTATCGATTTAATTATAGTATTCAAGCCAATCTTCGTCGAACTTCGAGAGATAATTTTGTGCTCCATCTAAGCTAAGTGTGCTTATTTAATATCTTCTTTCCTTAGCTTTATTTTAATTGATTTTGTTTCTGCTATTCCAATCTGATTTGAAAAGAGGAATTGTTATTCCCTTTCTTTGGAATCAAAATCAATTAAGGCAAGCCCTATTTGGTTTAATTTAAAATCAATTAGAACTAGAACCATTGTAATCAAGTCTTGGACATTGAACTTGGACATTCAATCATCTACTTTGATTTGGTTCTAACGCTGCTACAACGAAGAAGATATTCGTATTTTACATATTGTAAATTCCTTTCTATTATTTTGGTTTCTTTCAAGATTTGCGTAAAAATCTTGTTATATTGGTTATCCGAGGAAAGCCAGAAAACTCGAAGTGGGGTTTTTAATTGTGTAAGCCCACATACAAAGACACAATTGTAAGGGTTTTGGGTGAACCCGGGAAAACCTATCTTTAGTGAACGCTAATATCCCCTGTGTGAGGATATTAGGAGTGGAGTAGCTTTTGTGTGGCTGTTGTATAACAGGTTGGTGAACACACAGGTGAACCACTATAAATCCTTTGAGTTGTGGTTAATTGATTTATTCTTTTAATTGTTTTTATTCTTTTTGTGGGATGTATGTATGGTGGTGAATGTTGTAATTATTTCAAGCTTTGTGAGAATGTTGTAATAGCTTAGAATTTACTTTCTGCTATTCCTTTATAAGCTTGTTTTTCAATTTCATTTTGAAAGTTGTTCCAGCAAGGTTGCCCTGCCATTTTTATGGTGTATGGCTGTCCCTAGAACAATACATCTTTAATTACAAGTTATTTCTTCATATTTGTTTTTGTATTCCTCTTCGATTTGAGACTTGATACAAAGACCTTTCTAGAAATAAGGTTGTCCTACCATAAACTCTGTTTTTGGTGTAAGGTTGTCCTTAGAATAACGTTTGTATCAACCTCTCAAGATCTGAATTTTGAGGTTGTTTTTCTTTCTTGCATTATTATTTAATTTGGCTATCATTTTCTTTATTATTCCGCTGTTATAAGTTTTTATTTGGCATTGTCCTATTCACCCCCTCTAGGACATATAGCTTGGCCTTTTCAAGTGGTATCAAAGCCTAATAGCTCGTTTAGATGGCATGCATAAAACACATGCACCCAGAGGGGTCCCACCGTCCTGGGCAAGTGGACAGTGGATATAAAATAGATATATCAAGGTGGGTCCCATGCACGCACGTGGGGTGGGCCACGTCCAGGGATGATGGATGGAGTGGATGAAACACATGCATCATGGGGTCCACGTGCTGCACTCAGCACGTCACAAAGGAGGGCCCCACGTCCCCTACATGGATGGGGTGGATATAAATACATCAAGGTCGTGTGTAGCTCATGGACGAACGGTGAAGGTTAAAACTCATACATCATTGGAGGTGGCCCCACCTGTTCACTGACGTCAGCAGCAGCAACTGCTGCTGCTACAAAGGGATGCACGGCAGGGATGAAACCCACATCACAGTGGGCCACGTCCAGATGGATGGATGGGGTGAATAATAACATCAAGGAGGCCCACCGCAGTAACCTTGCTGCTGGACGACTGGGTTGTTGGCCCAGTGTCCAACAGATAAACACATAGCCCACAGTATATAACCCCAAACTAATTTCAATGGTAGACGTTCATTCTCCACTAATTTACAGTGTGGCCCACCTGAAAGGATGATCAGTCTTATTTTTATTCTCAAGCCTTAAAACGAACTCAAGAAGTGGATGGACGGTTGGGATATAACATATATCTCATGATGGGCCACAAAACCACAGACGTCCATACACATGGACGATTGAATATAACACGTGCCTCACAGTGGGGCTCTAGAACTTGATGACGGTAATCCAGCAGCTATATTGCTGCTGGATGGATGAAATACATACATTGGTGGGTCCACACGTGTGGGACCCACCAGCTTAGGACAAAGTTGTCATTTGTGTTTTCCAATCGTCCATGCCTACGGACAGCGTGGATGAGGCCTGGCATTAAGGTGGGTTCCACAGCAGTGGATGGACGAACGGTTCTAATACAACACATACATTGTGGTGGGGCCACCTAACTTGCTGATGTCAGATAGTAGTGGGATCCACCGTCCCTGGTAGATGGACGGTGTGGATACACCATGTCTTCCAGGTGGGGTCCACACCACTATGGCCCACCAATGCTTGAAACAAGCTGGTATTTATGTGGGCACCCCCATTCCAACTGTTCTTTATGGCATGCCCCACCTGAGTTTTGTACTGACCAGATTCTGGGTGCCTACAGGAACATGAGGGGGGCACATATGGACTATATTAATCTCATTCACACATCGGTGGGCCCCACACATCGTGCTGTTGGTTATCTTACAAAGCTTTGTAGTGGGTGTAGTTGAGGGACCCCGCCACTATGGGTCCCTCCTACAAATCATTCATCAAGATGGGTCCCACCATAAGTGAGCTCTCAAATCATCAAATCATACAAATCAAACCTTAGGAAACACCCACCTTTGATCTCCTCTTTCTTCTTCTGCCTATATAATCTAGAGCTCCAAGGGGACAACTTCGACGGTTGGGATGATCATTGGATGGTGGAGATGGGAGGTAGGAAAGTGGGCCACACAAGCTCTCTCCCATGGAAGCTTGGACGTGAGTTGCTCTCATGGAGCTTGAGAGAAATGAGAGAGAGAGAGAAGTGATAGGTGAGAGATGTGAGTGATGGATAGGTGTACTTGATGGGTGGAGAGAGAGAGTGTGTGTTGACTTTAGGGGTTGCTTGGGGATGGGGTTGTACTTTGACATGTGAGGTGATGTGTAATTGATTGATGAGATTGATGGGATTTGATGTGATGTTTCTCTTGGGTTTTCACACGCGGTGTTTTTCTCGAACCGAACGCGGGCTCACATCTTCTGCCACGGTATCACCTCGGCGCGTGAGACGCGGCATCGGAACCGCGGCGACGGCGCGGTCGTTAGGGTACAAGTCTCGGTCGAACCGACTCTAAAATACCGGGATACAACTCAGATCGCGCGCAACTGCTATTTACACATCGTGGGTCGCTAAAATTTGATCGGAGGACCGCGAAAGCCTACGGGCCGTACTGGTTGGGATACGGGTCTTACATCTAGGATCATCAGGGTCTAGTATACTCCAAATGGCACTACCGTTCTCTCCCAGCAACATAGTTTAAGTGAGCGTAAGAAACCTCACTATCCGCCTGGCCAATAGTCTGCCAATACCTATCCGGCATGTCGATAGCGAACCCATTCACGAGCTGGTCAAACTCAGCCTAGTAATGCCCCCTACCCTTGGGCGGGTAAGGCCACACCCCCTCCCAACCGACCACGACATAGTGGGAGACGTGGCCTCCTGCTAGTCGACACTCGGGTGCTCATGTATCCACTCGGTCTCGACATTGAGGCGTCCTTTGGTACCAAGAGGGTTTAGGAATTTTCACCCAGGGCCATCTATGACAGCCCGATGCTAAAACAAATTTTCGGTGTCCTGTCTGGCCATCCACAATATGCCTGTGGAGGCTACGGCCCTGATGTCGCTAGGGCGTGCAGTAATCATAATGTAAGATGCATAAGTTATACAATCCAGTCATGCATCAATCCTGTACATACCTTGTGCTCGTGTGAGATAACCTCCACCTATCAGGGAGTCTCATACCAACATGCTTAATGACATATGCAATGATCAACCACATCTCATAAGAAACATGCAGATGATGCGTAGGGGCATGTATCATGATGCTATCTGTCATATACTCATAATTAGTATCAATAACCGGTATCGATAATCAACCTTGACGATGTAGACATTTAACCAACATTAATTGCCCCCAAGGAATGACCCACATAGAGCCTAACATATAGTGGACCTATGGCCTCACATAAGGGCCAAATATACAACACCATGGGCCTTACTCAAGAGCTTAATATGCATCACAATGTGCCTCTCACATGGGCCTAATATACATCACAATGGACTTCATTGCCTGGCCTTCAAATGCATCACAATGGGCCTCATCACATAGACCTCATATTCATCACATTAGGCCTTAAACACGAGTTGAATACACATCCCAATGAGCCTCAAATACGGGCGACATATACATCACATTGAGCCTCAACAATTGGAATCAGCAATCGGCCACGACAATCGAAATCGGCAATCGGCCACGATAATCGGAATCGATCGATAATCGGCCTTAGTAATCGAAATTGGCTTATACAATCAGCCTCAACAATAGGAATATAAACAAGGCGGGATCCATAGATGGATGGCCAATCAATCATAATATAAAGATCAGCCCACGACCGTGGTTATATCAAATCTGATGGCACGGAGCCATCCATCTATGGCGAATGGGGCCCACTTATTTGGGTTAAACCACTTAGAGAATGATGCGATTGAGCCTAACAAGGCCTACGGGAAGGTCATAATGAGGACATCTAACCATCATTACCAATCAATGTGGACATCCAATCAACATTGCTCCCAAGGAGTGGCCTACATAAGGGATCCAGACACAACGTAATGGCCACTCTTACATCACATTGGGCCTCATTCATGGGCTTCTCATATATCGTGTTAGGCTTCATACAAGGGCCTCGAACGTATCACAATGAGCCACGCCCATAGGCCTCAGATACATCTAAATGGGCCCCGCCCATGGGCCTCAGATACATCACAATGGGTCACGTCCCATGGGCCTCCAAGCTATCGCAATGGGCCTCATCAAATGGGCCGTAAATGCATTACCATCGGCCTCATACGTGGGCCTTATATACAACAAGTGGGCTGCACTGCTTAGGCCTCATATGCATCAAATGGACCAGATCAACGGGTCGCACTAATAGGCCTCATAAATGCCGAGTGGGCCGCATCAACGAGTCGCACCAATAGGCCTCATAAACGTCGAGTGGGCCACATCAATGGGTTGCACCAATAGGCCTCATCAAGTGGGCTGCAACAATGGGCCACACCAATGGGCCTCATATATATCAAGTGGGCCGTAATACATGGATCTCATATACATCAAATGGGCCTAATACCTCACAACGGGCCACAATACATGGGCCACACATACATCTTATGGGCCTTATCGTATGGGCCATAAACACATCAGGCCTTGCCCATGGGCCTCAAATACATCACAATGGGCCACAACCCATGGGCTTCAAATACACAATAAGTGGGTCCTACACATGGGCCTAATATACATCACAGGTGGGCCCTGCACATGGGCCTCGTACACATCAAATGGGCCGCAACACATAGGCTCCGAATACATCAAATTGGGCCGCACCATGTGGACCTCAAACACATCACTATGGGCCTTGCCATACGCCACATATTCAAGCAGGTAAGCTCCATCATATGGGCGTTAAATACAAGACAGGTGGGCCCCATCACATGGGCCTCAAGTGGGCTTGGACCACACCAAAAATCATTTCAATAGTTGTAGGTGTAACATGTGTATCACTATAGACAATCATTCCATGGGGCACATGTCTCACTAATGATGATCAGTACTATCCAAACATTGTCCAGGTAAATCAGCGCCGTCCAAACATTGTCCATGAAGATCAACATTGTCCAAACATTGTCCAGCACCGTCCAACACAATCTAGACGGTGTGGATGTTCATACACCATGCGGGACCCACAAAACCGGCTGTAGTCCATACAGATGGACGGTTTAGATATAATACATGCCTCATGATTAGGCCCACCTAGCTAGCTGACAATCAATACCGCAACTGCAAATTTGATGGTTTTTCACATCCTAAGATGGACGGTATGGATATAATACAATAGGGTGGGTCCACATAGATGCACGGTGTGGATAATTCATACGGTTGGTGGGTCCCACCGTCCAGTCATCTGGACGCTGTGGATGAACCCATATACATCATCGGTGGGTCCCACATTACTTACTGATGTTAATACATCAGTTATATAACTGATGTCAGCGCACACCAGCCAATCCAGACAGGTGGGTCCCACGTGGGGCCCACCACATATACATATCTAAGTGTGAATAACATATATTATTTATTATTATTATTATTATTATTATTAATATTATTATTTTACAAGCCAACGTCTAGACCTGTGGTCTTCCCAGTCTGGACGGACGGTGTGGATTATCCACGTAGGGTCCACATGTGATGGACAGCAGGGATGGAAAAAAAACATCATGCTGACCCACAGAACTTCCTGACGTGGGTCCAGCAACACAAGTGGGTCCCACCGTACATTTGGACGGTGGGCAGAGTGGATAAAACACTTACATCATTGGTGGTCCCCACTGTTCCATGTGCTGGACGGTGGTGTGATCCACCTGGGATTTAAATCTGCCTCATCTCCTGGATGGACGATGTGAATGGAAACACGTATCATGGTGGGCCCCTCTTGCCAAAATAGATGCACGACTTGGATCTAAAACACCTGGCTCACAGGGGACCCACAGAACTTGCTGCATTAACATAGCAGCTGTTCTGCTGCTCGTCCACAAATGGACTGCTGGATGAAAAATACATGAAAGCAAGGTGGGCTCCACGGATCCTGCTGATGTCCTACAGATGGATGGTGTGGGATTTCCACATGTGCAGGGTGGGACCCGCAGATGAACGGCGTGGAATACAGATACTTCACGGTGGGGCTGCAGAACTTGCTGACGTCTCTGCAACTCAATTGCTGGGACCCACCATCCTTATCAATGGATGGATGGTGTGGATCTACACATCATCAAGGTGGGTCCACATGTGTGGGACCCACCAATCCCGGATGAAACTAATACTTGTATTTTATTATTATTTTGTCATCCACGTCCCTGGACGGTACCAGCAATGCTGGACTGTCCGGCCACTTGCTGGACATCAACCGAGTGAGCCTCACAGGTGGATTGTACTGTGGTTCACTTAATGGACAGCGTGGATAATATATGCAGATCATCAAGTGGGTCATCAACAGTGGAGAGAGAGAGAGAGAGAGAGAGAGAGAGAGAGAGAAACGTGATGGAAATGGGAGGGAAATGGGAGGGACCCCGCTACTATGGGCCCTCCTTAAACAATGCATACATCAAGATGGGTCCCACCATATGTGGGCCCTCTAATCATCAAAATCACAAAAAAATTCACCCACCTTTGTTCTATTCTTCCTTCTTCCACCAATGTGATATAAAGTTCTAAGGAAAGAGTTTCGATGGTGGAGATAAAGCTTGGATGGTGGGATTAGGTGGTATAAAGGTGGGCTGCACTACCTTTTCCTTTCCATGAACGATTCTTCTCCTTGGGTTGCTTAGGAGAATGAGAGATAATGAGAGAGAGAGAGAGAGAGAGAGAGAGAGAGAGAGAGAGATAATGGGAGAGAAGTAATGGGAGAGAGGGATGGTGAGTGATGGATATGTGTACTTGGGTGTAAGAGAGAGTTGACTTTAGGGGAGTTGTTGTACTTGGGAATGGAATGGTTGTACTTGACATTTGATGTGATTGATGGGATTGATTTGAAAGGTTGTCTCGATTTTAAAAATGCAGAGCGTTTTCCTCTAACTGAACGCGGGCCCACATCTCCTTGCCTGAGTATCGCTTCGACGCGTGAGATGTGGCATCGGAACTGCGGCGATGGCGCGGTCGCAATGGTACAAGTCTCGAGTTGAGCCGACTCTGATATACGGGACACGACTCAGAATCGAGCACAAACGTCGATAACGGATTGCGGGTTGCCGGAATTCGACTAGGAGGACTATGGAAGCCTATTGAACGGTACGATCTAGGATAAGAGCCTGACAAAGTTTGCCTAAAAAATCCTGTAATATTCGATATATTATAGCTACAGATTATAATTGTAGCGATAACCGTAGCCATACTGTGCAGTCTATTTTTTTTTTTGCTGTGTTGCTTATGTGGATCCCATCATGAGGTCTGTATTATATCCAAACCGTCCATCTATTTGGAGAGATCATATTAAAGCTTGAGACGAAAAATAAGATAGATCTAACTATCAAGTGGACCACACTGTAAAAGGCAGTGGGGAATTGAACGTCTACCATTGAGACCCTTTTAGGGGTTACGGAAGTTTTGGATCATTATGAAATTTGTTTTTCCTCTTCATCCAGGTCTCTGTGACCCTATGAAGGAACTTCGATGGGGAGGATTTCTCACAAACATCACAGTGGGCCCCTAAAAGTTTTTAATGGTCGACGCTCATTCAACACTGTTTCCTGTAATGTGTTACATTTGAGATGTGGATATACCTCATTTTTGGTCTCATACCATAAAATGATCTGGAAAAATATATGGACGGCATGGATTAAAAGCATACATCATGGTGGGGCCCACAGACTACCACCGACCATCCGCCATTGGCTGGTGGCAGGCGGAGTACCCAATCCGTTTCCGTGAAAGGAGGGGCATTTTCGTCCTCAAATTCGCTGTCCGTACGAGCAGGTCTAAGTTGCAAAACAAGGTTTGTCTTCTTTCATAAAAACAGTTGGATAAAAGGTGGGGTCCATGGTCCTAAATTTCTCTTCGAAGAAAGAAAGCAAAACGAGAAGCGCTGCCGCAATTCGCGCGAAGATGACAAAGAGGTGACGAATCCGGCCGGCCATCAGGTGGGGGTCACCCTCCACATACCCTGCCCCGTGGATCATGTGAATCAATGCATCAGGTGGGCACACGCAATATGAGAAAAAATGAGAAACAGAAATAAATTCACCACCGCTCCACGTCAACCCTCAAATATAAAACGCCTAATGATCCGACCCTTGGGACGGGAGAATAATACCGTCAGCATAATCAGTTACATGACCCGGATCTTACACACGGAGACACGGTCTCACACGTGCAGCGATTCGATTCTTGATTTCTTTTTCCAACCAATTTTTTTAGCATTTCCGAGAGCCAACCAAACACCAACAAACCTTGAACTGATATTATTCTAGGTGAATTGATTTGAGTGTTTACTACCAAAAGTCGTTGAATTTACGCGTACACATGTAGGCCATTCAATTCTAGTTCCCCTACTCTTATCTTCCTGATATTTAATGCCAATAAAAGCCAACAGCAATAACGCGGGAATTTTAATTACGAGGAAAAGGAAATTGCACAAAGGTGACTGGAACCCTTCAAGAGATGGGGTCCACTTTGGATGGGTGACAGGCAAAGAGAGCACGGCTTGAATTGCCTTTAATTGTCCCATCTGTACACTTAACCTCTTTGAAGAGAGACAGAGACATTGCGAGAGAGAGAGAGAAGAGTAAACCATTTCCTTCCTAATTTTTCTTAGGGTGGGTGTGGGGATTGTTTATTTCTGGACCATCAATAAAGAGGTTAATATGGTCAATGATGCGGACAGTTGATCCACATTGGCACATATGCCACACACATGAAGACAGAAAGAGAGAGAGATCCGGATAGAGATGGTGTGGGTCGGTTCGGGCTACTTGTGGATGGAGAAGAAAAAACTACTCGGAGTGGTTTCAAGTTTAACAGTGGGTGTTCCCATCCGACTGTATTAGCTGATGTGGCCAACTTGGGATTTGCTTCTGTTTCTTTTGTCTGATATACATCTTAACATGTGCTTGTGCAACTTGTAGACAGTGCGGATGTTACATAGACATCACGGTGGGCCTTATGAGATTTTGTTAAACCCACATTTACTGCACACGGGGAAAGAAAGGGCGTAGGGTACTCTAATTACAAATGAAAAATGATGAAATTGCGCTGGTTGATGGGCCGGAGGCATCAAATATTCTCGTTTTAAAATCTCTTGTGATTAATTTGGGGGATAAAAGTGTCGGCCACTGCTACTCATAGTTGCTACTTATTTTATACATACCAGAGATGTCAAATGATCTTAATGCTTCTAGACAATTAATGAAAAGATTCATCGAGAGTCTCTTTGGATTTAAAAATTCCACAGTAATGCCATTTAATAATGTCATTATTATGATGCTAAAGCAGTTGGGAAAAAGCATTAAAGGCTACTTTTTTCCAGAAGCGGATTCGTTGGTGTACCACACGCCAGCTATATAGCTGGTGTAGATACATGTTGTGCGAACGGTTCAAAGGGAGTTTTTTCCCAAGTACACCTTATTTTTGAGCCACCTGCCTTATTATATTTGTCACGCCCCAAACCCCGAAATCGGATTCACAGGAATCCCGATCGCCGAATCTAGTGCCGACAGCTTCCGTAGTACCCCATTCTCGGCTCCTAGCGTTTATACGCCAGATTCCGATCCTGAGATCTTATAAGGAGAATTTGTTTTTTCAATGTACATTTAACTAGTAATAAGTATAATCACAAGTATACCTAAATTACAAAGACAACATCATCATCACATATATACTAATATAAACATTTGAATACAATACTGAAAGGGAAATACATAAATCGAAAGTCAAGCTCCAAAAGACCGCTGCCCACTCCATGCTCAATGCTACTGCAACCTAACGCTACTTGCACACATCTATCGTGCATAAGCTTATAAAAAGCTTAGAGGGTGGCGAAAGTGTGTGCATAAGGTAAGTGCCAAGTATTCAATACAATGCCATAGTAATACAATGTCGAAAATACTGGCAAGATCATGAATCATATGATATTAGAATAAGTGAAAATACCGACCAGTCCATGAGTCATACAATATCAGAGTAGGCAATATAGATCAGCTATGCAAATGAGGAGTCATAAGGAGCAAAATATCAGATGCCGAGGATGCGATGCAATATACAATTCCTGATGAGTTCACGAATAGCGTCAGCCGTATCTAGACCATATAAATGTAGAAACACAGTAACGTAAAATGCCGTATGTCGCGAATGTCATGCAATATGCGGTGCGAATGAAATGACTATACTGGAGTGTGAAGTCGAGATGATAGTACGTAGTATCGTAGGCTATGGGGTCCATCACAAGGGACTTCTATCCAAACCAGTCTCATACCTAAATTTTGATAATTAGACTCAATGTGGTAAACTCCTGATCTCAGGTTAGTCGCGCGCCCCAACCGAAATCTTGGTCATTGCGAAGGCACACGTAACAAATAGTTGCGCACCACCAACTTGAGTGGATAGTGAATGAATGAATGCATGAATGAGTGTGCAACTCCTGCTTACTAAATCCATAAATCAGTACAGTTCATCTCTGGAATCATCACCGGTGTTTAGTATACTCCAAATGGCACTGCCACTCGCCTAGCCGCACAGTCCAAGTGAGCGTATGAAACCTCACTATCCACCTGGCCAATAGTCTGCCAATACCTATCCGGCACGTCGATAGCGGACCCATTAACGAGCTGGTCAAAATCAGCCTAGTATTGCTCTACTCTCTCAGGCGAGTAAGGCCACACCCCGCCCAACCGACCACGACACAGTGGGAGACGCCACCTCCTGGTATTCGGCACTCGGGCGCTCATGTATCCGCTCGGTCTCGATGTTGGGGCGTCCTCTGGTACCAAGAGGGTTTAGGGATTTTCACCTAGGGCCATCTATGGCAGCCCGATGCTAGAACAAATTTTTGGTGTCCCGTCTGGCTATCCACGATATACCTATGGAGGCTACGACCTTGATGTCGCTTAGGCGTACAGTAATCATAATGCAAGATGCATGAGTCATACAATCTAGTCATGCATCAATTCTGCACATACCGTGCCCTCATGTGAGATAACCTCCGCCTATCAGGGAGTCTTATAACAACACGCTCAATGACATATGCAATGATCAGCCACATCTCATAACAAATATGCAGATAATGCGTATAGGCATATATCATAATGTTATGTTGTCACATACTCATAATCGGCATCAATAACCGGCATCAACAATCGACCTCGAAAATGTGAACATTTAACCAACATTGCCCCCGAGGAATGACTCTCATAGATCCTAACATGTAATGGACCCATGACCTCACACAATGGCCAAATATACAACACAATGGGCCTCGCTCAAGAGCTTAATACACATTATGATAGACCTTTCACCTGGGCCTAGCATACATCACAATGGCCTCCATCGCCTGACCTTCAAATGCATCACAATGGGCCTCAATTACGAGTCGCATATACACCATATAGGTCTCGACAATTGAAATCGGCCTCGACAATCGAAATCGACACTCGGACTCGGCCTCGATACTTGGCCTCGACAATCGGGATCGATCGATAATCAGAATCGGCAAATCGGTCATGTAAATCAGAATCGGCAATCGGCCACGACAATCGGGGTTGATCAATAATCAGAGTCAGCAAATCAATCACGACAATCGAATCGATCGATAACCAGAATCGGCAAATCGGTCACGGCAATCGGGGTCGATCAATAATCAGAATCGGCAAATCGGTCACGTAAATCAGAATCGGCAATCGGCCATGATAATTGGGGTCGATAAATAATCAGAGTCGGCAAATCGGTCACGACAATCGGATCGATCGATAACCAAAATTAAAAAATTGGTCACGACGATCGGAGTCGGTAATCGGTCACGACAATCGGAATCGATCGATAATTGGCCTCGGTAATCTGAATCGACAATCGGCCATAACAATTGGAATTGATCAATAATTGGCCTCAATGATCGGAATCGGCAATCGACATCGGCGATCGGCCACAACAATCGGGGTCGATCAATAATCAGAGTCGGTAAATCGGTCACGTAAATCAGATCGATCGATAACCAGAATCGGCAAATCGGTCATGGCAATAGGAGTCGGTAATCAGTCACGACAATCGGAATCGATCGATAATCGACCTCGATAATCGAAATTGACAATCAGCCACAACAATTGGAATTGATCAATAATTGGCCTCAATGATCGGAATCGGCAATCGACATCAATGAGAATGGCCTAACAGGGCCTAACGAAAGGTCATAATAAGGACATCTAATCGTCATTGCCCATCAATGTGGACATCTAGCTAACATTGCTCCCAATGAGTGGCCCACATGGGGCTAAACATATAATGGGCCCATTGCCTCACACAAAGGCCTAATATACATCGCAATGGGCCTCATACAAGGGCTACATAACCATCACTATGGGCTTCGAATACATCCCAATGGGCCATGACATATGGGCTGAAGATACATCTCAATGGGCCATGACCCATGGGCCTCAGATACATCAAGTGGGCTGCATTACATGGGCCTCATATGCAACACGTTGGGCCTCATGGATGGGTCATAAATACATTGAGGTGGGCCTCATGGATGGGCTACAAATATACCAAGGTGGGCCTCGTATACATCAAGTGGGCCACATCCATAGGCCGCACCAATGTGCCTCACCAAACGGGCCATAAATACATAACAATGGGCCTCGCCAAATGGGCCATAAATATACAATAGGTGGACCCTACACATGGGCCTCAAATACATCATATGGGCCTCACTAAATGGGCCACATATACATCGTATTGGGCCTCGCCCATGGGCCTCGAATACATCACAATGGACCACAACCCATGGGCTTCAAATACATAATAGGTGGGCCTTACACATGCAGCAAATGGGCCCCACCAAATGGTCGGTGTGGATATAGAATGCATACATCAGGTGGGTCACACGTCCCATAGACAGTGTGAATCAAACATACATCGAGGCAAGCCCTGTATGACCTAGATGGTTAGGATATAACACATATCATGGTGGAGTCCTCAACGTCATAACCTGATGGATGGTGTAGATTAAATCATACATCAAGGTGGACCACGTGTATAGGGTCCACACCCAATACATGGACGGGACGGTGTGGATGAAACACTTACGTCATGGCCGGTCCCACATATAGATGGATGGCGTGGCTGAATACATACACTAGGGCCCAGTTGGACAGACAGTGTGAATATACAATGCATGTATTATGATGGGGACCACTGTCCACTGGACTGAATGGTGTGGATCAAGACATATATCATAGTGGTCCAATTTGGTAAAACAAGTGGATGGCTTGGGAAAAACACATATATCAGGGTGGATTTCAACATGCTTGGCCATCTCATGGTCACACGTGTCACATGTGTGGACAACACATAACTTAAGGTGGGGTCCCACGTCAGTTGGATGAACAGTGTATACAAAAGATACTTCAAAGTGGGCATCCAAGTACGGTGGCGTTGATTAAATCAATTCATCATGGTGAACCCCACCATCCAATTCATCTGGACGGTGCAGGTATACCAGCCATTCTGCTTCCATGGCGGAGTAGGCCCCACGTGTTGGTTGGGTCCCCACCATCCCAAACAATGGACGGTGTGGATGGCCTGCACAAACGTTAGAGGCGAGCCCCACATCTTAGCATGTCAAAGTGGAGTCCACACATGTGTGTGGATCCCACGCTGCTAGCCAGCAAGGACAAAACACATATAGCACGGTGGTCCCACGTAGGGCCCACCACATTATATATATATATATATATTATTTAATATACTAACACCGTCCAGACCCTAATGGCTTAGACTAATGCATACATCCAGGTAAGCCCCACACCAGGGGTGGATCCCACCGTCCAGCTCATCTAGACGGTGCATATGCCATATGCATCATGGTGTGGGCCATCTAATGGATGTACGACGTGAATGGTCCCACAGACCCTGCTGACAGTAATAGAGGCTGCATGATGCAGCTTGCAGAAAACAACAGAGGTGGGTCCCACGTGATGGGCTACCCCCTTTATAGTAATATAATATATTTTATTTATATTTGATGTAGCAGGTGAGTACACCCCACTGTCAGCTAACACTTCACTGTCAGCCCCCTCCACCGTCAGTTCATACTTCATTGATAGCCACACCCTGGACGGACGGTGTGGATATACACCTCATCAAGGTGGGTCCCACATAGCCCACTTGCTTTGGATCCAAAACTTCTCTGAAATCCTAAAAGGATTTCAATGGCAGACGTTTAATCCCTACTGTTCCCTGTGATGTGGGCCACCTGTGAACCACATACGGCTGATTTTGGGATGGCCCACGATTCCAGAAGGGGCCTATCAAATGGACGGTGTCGATGTACGACACACATCATGGTTGGGCCTACGCATGGGGCCCATGGTTCCCCGTTTGTTCAAGCCTAGTAGCGCAAGACGCTGCCTGCGCATCCTCAGGTAGCAGCAGCGTCCTGCTGCATAACATATTTTTTTTTATTTTTGGGTTTATTCGGGCTTTTTCCTAGGTGGGGCCCACATCGGTAAAATCCACTCCAGCCATTACATTCCATGTCTCGAGACAGTCTGAATGAGCCCAATATTTGGGTTATTTTGTGTGTAGAAACATCAGGGTCAATTTCAACGGTAAAAAAAATACTATTTTCTATGATATGGCCCGCCCGAAAATCGAATTCACTTCTTTTTTTAGTTTAACGCATAAAATGAGCTAGGGAATGAAATGGACGAAGTGGATTAAATTAATGCATTAAGGTGGGGCCTGTATGAGTGACCCACCCAAAAATCTAAGAAGGCAACTGACGTTATATATACATATATTATTTTATTATTATTTTTTTTTGTTAGCTTGTTAGTACACACCCATGTTAGTACACGCACTCACCCTGCTTCACGTCCAGTGTCTAGGGACGCTCGACGGCATGGATAAGCACAACATCATGGTGGGTCCCACATGAACGTGGGCCCACGTTTCATCAAGGTGGGTCCCACATGAACGTGGCCCATTGATGGGTCTGATATTTGTGTTTTCTCATCGTCCGTAAGGTAGGGTGCACATGACTTGGACGGTTTGGATAAGACATACATCAAGGTGGGGTCCATCCGAGTGGGCCACACATCACACAAAAGAAATGAGAGAGAGAAGCACCCACCTATGATCTTCTCCTCCTTTCGTCAAAGTATCCTAAGGCATCAATGGACGAACTTCAACGGTCGAGATTGGATCATGGACGGTGGAGATGAGAGTAAGGAAGGTGGGCCACACTGGCTTCTCCTCTTAGAAGCCATGAACATGGGTTGCTTGGAGAGAGGAGCTTGAAAAAAAATGAGAGAGAGGTGTAAGAGAAGTGATGGGAGAGAGGATGGTGAGGTGATGGGAAAGTTGACTTTTGGGTTTGCTTTTTATACTTGGGAATAGGGCTAATGGGTGTACTTTTGACAAATGAGGTGATTGATGTGATGGATTCTCCTGGGATTTACAACGAGCGGCGTGTTCCTTAAACTAAGCGTGGGCCCACATCTCCTGGACAGGGTACCGCATCGGCGTGCAAGACGTGGCATCGGAACCGCGGCGACGGCGCGGTCGCACTAGTACAAGTCTCGGGTCGAGCCGACTCAGACATACGGGACACATCTCAGGGTCGTGCGCAAATGCCGATAACCGATCGCGGGTCACCAAAATTCGACCGGGATGACTGCGGAAGCCTATGGAATAGTACAGACTAGGATATGAGTCTTACAACTCTCCCTACCAAATAAAAATTTCATCCTCGAAATTTAAAACACACTACAACCAATATAGAGCACACAAAAGTTGGGAAACCCTATCATTTTAGATATAATCAAAACACACCATAGCAAAATAATCAAACACCTAAGAGTGGGGGATAACACCCACGAATCTCAACCTTGCACTTCCAAGGTAGCTCATCAATAGAATGGTGACCCCACTGATCTACGGATCCCGGATCAGATATGATCGAAACGGGAATACTATGCAGTCTGATAATCTCAATGGTAGGGAACTATATCAAAAGTCTCTAAGTTATTCGACCTCGGGGATCTAATCATTCTAAGTTCTCAACAATCATAGAGTGAATGGTACCTATTAGTAGACATGTGATGTTATCTTCAGGTATTCCCAAGTTATACTCTAATACCAACTTCTGTCATGCCTCAAACCCGGAAATCGGATTCACAGGAATCCCGATCACCGAATCTAGTGCCGACAGCCTCTGTAGTATCTCATTCTCGGCTCCTAGCATTTATACGCCAGATTTTGATCCTGAGATCCTACAAGGAGGATTTTTTTTCAATGTATATTTAACTCGTAATAAGCATAATCACAAGTATACCTAAATTACAAAGACAACATCATCATCACATATCCACTAATATAAACATTTGAATACAATACTAAAAGGGAAATACATAAATTGAAAGTCAAGCTCCAAAAGACCGCTGCATGATCCAAGCTCAACACTGTTGCAACTTATCATCATATGCACACATCTATCATGCATAAGCTTATAGAAAGCTTAGAGGGTGGTGTAAGTGTATGCACAAGGTAAGTGTCAAGTATTCAATACAATGCCATCATCATACAATACCGGAAATACTGGTAATCCATAAATCGTACATTATCGGAATAAGCAGAAATACTGACAAAATCATAAATCATATGATAACAGAGTAAGAGGAAATACAGACAAGTCCATGAGTCAATTAATATCAGAATACGCAATATAGGAAAACTATACAAATGAGGAGTCATAAAGAGTCAAATATCAAATGTCGAGGATGCGATGCAATACGCAATTCCTGATGAGTTCACGAATAGCGTCAGCCCTACCTAGACCACATAAATGCAGAAACACGGTAATCCAAAATGTCATATGCCACAGATGTAATGCAATATGCGGTGTAAATGGAATGACCATGCTGGAGTGTGAAGTCGGGATGATAGTACGTAATATCATAGGATATGGGGTCTATCATAAAGGACTTCTATCCAAACCAGTCCCATACCTAAATTTAGATAGTCAGACCCAATGTGGTAGACTCTTGATCTCATGTTAGTCGTGCGCCCAACCGAAATCCTGACCATGCGAAGGTACATAATAATTAGTTGCGCACCACCAGCTCGAGTGGATAGTGAATGAAATGAATGCATGAATGAGTATGTAACTCCTACTTACTAAATCCACATATCAGTACAGTTCATCTCTGAGATCATCACCGGGGATTAGTACACTTCAAATTGCACTGCCGCTCTCTTAGCCGCACAGTCCAAGTGAGCATAAGAAACCTCACTATCAGCCTGGCCAATAGTTTGCCAATACCTATTCGGCATGTCGATAGTGGACCCATTCACGAGCTGGTCAAACTCAGCCTAACAATGCCCCGTGCTCTCAGGCTGGTAAGGCTAAACCCGCTCCCAACCGACTACGATACAGTAGGAGACGCGACCTCCTGGTATTCGGTACTCTGGTGCACATGTATCCACTCGGTCTCGATGTTGGGGTGTCCTTTGGTACCAAGAGGGTTTAAGAATTTTCAACCAGGGCCATTTATGGCAGCCCGATGCTAGAATAAATTTTCGGTGTCCCATCTGGCCATCTACGATATGCCTGTGGAGGCTACGACCCTGATGTCGCTAGGGCGTACATTAATTATAATGCAAGATGCATGAGTCATACAATCCAGTAATGCATCAATCTTACACATACCGTGTGCTTATGTGAGATAACCTCCGCCTATTAGGGAGTCTTATAACAACACACTTAATGACATATGTAATGATCAACCACATCTCATAACAAACATGCAGATGATGCGTATGGGCATGTATTATGATGTTATGCTATCACATACTCATAATCGGTATCAATAACCGACATCGACAATCAACCTCCACAATGTGGATATTTAACCAACATTGCCCCCGAGGAATCCTAACATATAGTGGACCGATGACCTTACACAAGGGCCAAATATACAACACCATGGGCCTTGTTCAAGAGCTTAATACACATCATGATAGACCTTTCACATGGGCCTAACATACATCACAATGGCCTCCATCGCTTGACCCTCAAATGCATCACAATGGGCCTCAATTACGAGTCGCATATACACCATATAGGTCTCGACAATCGGCCTCGACAATCGAAATCAACACTCGGATTGGGCCTCGACAATCAGAGTCGGCCTCGATACTTTGCCTCGACAATGGGGATCGATCGATAATCAGAATCGATAAATCAGTCATGTAAATCAGAATCGACAATCAGCCACGACAATCGGGGTCGATCAATAATCAGAGTCAGTAAATCGGTCACATAAATCAGAATCGACAATCTGCCACGACAATCGGGGTCGATCAATAATCAGAGTCGGCAAATCGGTCACGACAATCGGATCAATTGATAACCAGAATCGGCAAATCGGTCATGTAAATCAGAATCGGCAATCGGCCACGACAATCGGGGTCGATCAATAATCAGAGTCGGTAAATCGGTCACGACAATCAGATCGATCGATAACTAGAATCGACAAATCGGTCACGGCAATCGGAGTCAGTAATCGGTCACGACTATCAGAATCGATCGATAATTAGAATTGGCAAATCGGTCAGGGCAATCGGAGTCGATAATCGGTCACGACAATCGGAATCGATCCATAAGTATAATCGACAAATCAGTCATGTAAATCAGAATCGACAATTAGCCACGGCAATTGGGGTCGATAAATAATCAGAGTCGGCATATCAGTCACGACAATCGGATCGATCGATAACCAGAATTGATAAATCGGTCGGGGTAATCGGAGTCAGTAATCGGTCACGACAATCGGAATCGATTGATAATCGGCTTCGATAATCTGAATTGACAATCAGCCACAACAATTGGAATTGATCAATAATTGGCCTCAATGATCGGAATCGGCAATCGACATCGATGAGAATGACCTAACAAGGCCAAATGGAAGGTCATAATAAGGACATTTAATCGTCATTGCCCATCAATGTGGACATCTAACCAACATTGCTCCCAACGAGTGGCCCACATAGGGCTAAACATATAGTGGGCCCATTGCCTCACACAAAGGCCTAATATACATCGCAATGGGCCTCATACAAGGGCTACATACCCATCACTATGGGCCTCGAATACATCCCAATGGGCCATGACATATGGGCTGAAGATACATCTCAATGGGCCATGACCCATGGGCCTCAGATACATCAAGTGGGCTGCATTACATGGGCCTCATATGCAACACGTTGGGCCTCATGGATGGGTCATAAATACATTGAGGTGGGCCTCATGGATGGGCTACAAATATACCAAGGTGGGCCTCGTATACATCAAGTGGGCCACATCAATGGGCCGCACCAGTGGGCCTCACTAAACGGGCCATAAATATATATACCGATGGGCCTCGCCAAATGGGCCATAAATACACAATAGGTGGACCCTGCACATGGGCCTTAAATACATTACACGGGCCTCACTAAATGGGCCACATATACATCATATTGGGCCTCGCCTATGGGCCTCGAATACATCACAATGGACCACAACCCATGGGCTTCAAATACATAATAGGTGGGCCCTACACATGCAACAAATGGGCCCCACCAGATGGTCGGTGCGGATATAGAATGCATACATCAGGTGGGTCACACGTCCCACAGACAGTGTGGATCAAACATACATCGTGGCAGGCCTTGTATAACCTAGATGGTTAAGATATAACACATATCATGGTGGAGTCCTCACCGTCACAACCTGATGGACGGTGTAGATTAAATCATACATCAAGGTGGACCACGTGTATAGGGTCCATGCCTAATACATGGATGGGACGGTGTGGATGAAACACTTACGTCATGGCCAGTCCCACATACAGATGGACGGCGTGGCTGAATACATACACCAGGGCCCAGTTGGACAGACGGTGTGAATATACAATGCATGTATTATGATGGGGACCACTGTCCACTGGACTGAATGGTGTGGATCAAGACATATATCATAGTGGTCCAATCTGGTAAAACATGTGGATGGCTTGGGAAAAACACAAATATCAGGGTGGATTTCCACGTGCTTGGCCATCTCACGGTCACACATGTTGCATGTGTGGACAACATATAACTCAAGGTGGGGTCTCACGTCAGTTGGATGAATGGTGTATACAAAACATACTTCAAAGTGGGCCTCCAAGTACAGTGCGTTGATTAAATCCATTCATCATGGTGAACCCCACCATCCAGCTCATATGGACGGTGCAGGTATACCAGCCATTCTGCTTCCATGGAAGGGTAGGCCCCACGTGTTGGTTGGGTCCCCACCGTCCCAAACAATGGACGGTGTGGATGGCCCACACAAACATTTGAGGCGAGCCCCACATCTTAGCATATCAAAGTGGAGTCCACACATGTGTGTGGATCCCATGCTGCTGGCCAGCAAGGACAAAACACATATAGCACGGTGGTCCCACGTAGGGCCCACCACATTATATATATATATATATATATATATAATTTAATATACTAACACCGTCCAGACCTTGAAGGCCTAGACTAACGCATACATCCAGGTGAGCCCCACACCAGGGGTGGTTCCCACCGTCCAGCTCATCTAGACGGTGCGTATGCCATATGCATCATGGCGTGGCCCATCTAATGGATGGACGACGTGAAAGGTCCCACGGACCCTGCTGACAGTAATAGAGGCTGCACGCTGCAGCCTGCAGAAAACAACAGAGGTGGGTCCCACGTGATGGGCTACCCCCTTTATAGTAATATAATATATTTTATTTATATTTGATGCAGCAGGTGAGTACACCCCACTGTCAGCTAACACTTCACTGTCAGCCCCCTCCACCGTCAGTTCATACTTCATTGATAGCCACACCCTGGACGGACGGTGTGGATATACACCTCATCAAGGTGGGTCCCACATGGCCCACCTGCTTTGGATCCAAAACTTCTCTGAAATCCTAAATGGATTTCAATGGCAAATGTTTAATCCCTAATGTTCCCTGTGATGTGGGCCACCTGTGAACTACATACGGCTGATTTTGGGATGGCCCACGGTTCCAAAAGGGGCCTATCAAATGGACGGTGTCGATGTATGACACACATCATGGTGGGGCCTACGCATAGGGCCCATGGCTCCCCGTCCATTCACGCCTAGCAGCGCAGGATGCTGCCTGCACGTCCTCAGGTAGCAGCAGTATCCTACTGCATAACATATATATATTTTTTGTTTTTGGGTTTATTTAGGGTTTTTCCTAAGTGGGGCCCACATCAGTCAGATCCACTCTAGCCATTACATTTCATGGCTCGTGACAGTCCGAACGAGCACAATATTTGGGGTATTTGGTGTGTAAAAACATCAGGGTCAATTTCAATGGTAAAAAAAAATTTGTTTTCTATGATATGGCCCGCTCAAAAATTGAATTCACTTCATTTTTCGGTTCAACGCATAAAATGAATTGGGGAATGAAATGGACAGTGTGGATTAAATTAATGCATCAAGGTGGGGCCTGTATGAGTGACCCACCCAAAAAATCTAAAAAGGCAATTGACGTTATATATACATATATTATTTTATTATTATTATTTTTTTTGTTAGCTTGTTAGTACACACCCATGTTAGTACACGCACTCACCCTGCTTCACGTCCAGCGTCAAGGGACGTTGGACCACATGGATAACCACGACATCATGGTGGGTCCCACATGAGCGTGGGCCCATGTTTCATCAAGGTGGGTCTCACATGAACGTGGCCCACTGATGGGTCTGATATTTGTGTTTTCTCATCATTCGTAAGGTAGGGTGCACATGACTTGGACGGTTTGGATAAGACATTCATCAAGGTGGGGTCCATCCAAGTGGGCCACACATCACACAAAAGAAATGAGAGAGAGAGAGAAGCACCCACCTATGATCTTCTCCTCCTTTCGCCAAAGTATCCTAGAGCATCAATGAACGAACTTCAACGGTCGAGATTGGATCATGGACGGTGGAGATGGGAGTAAGGAAGGTGGGCCACACTAGCTTCTCCTCTAAGAAGCCATGAATGTGGGTTGCTTGGAGAGAGGAGCTTGAAGAGAGAGAGAGAGAGAGAGAGAGAGAGAGAGAGAGAGAGGTGTAAGAGAAGTGATGGGAGAGAGGATGGTGAGGTGATGAGAAAGTTGACTTTTGGGATTGCTTTTTGTACTTGAGAATGGGGAGAGTAATGGGTGTACTTTTGACAAATGAGGTGATTGATGTGATGGATTCTCCAGGGATTTGCAATGAGCAGCGTGTTCCTCGAATTGAGCGCGGGCCCACATCTCCTGGCCAGGGTACCTCATCGGTGTGCAAGACACGGCATCGGAACCACAGCGACGGAACGGTTGCACTGGTACAAGTCTCGGGTCGAGCCGACTCAGACATACGGGACACATCTCAGGGTCGCGCGCAAATGCCGATAACCGATCGTGGGTCACCAGAATTTGATCGGGATGACTGTGGAAGCGTACGGAATAGTACAGGCTAGGATACAGGTCTTACAATAGCGGTCCAAACTTATCTTACCAACTTAGCCTGTGTTGTACGGGGCACACTTTTATCAGACCAAAATGCCCCTGCTTTATTATATTGCATTCTTTTCGCTCACTCACACACAAAAAAATGTCCAAACTCATCTTCCTTATTTTCACCCCTTTTCTTCATCAAATCTCCATTGAATGTCCACTATACACCTGCCATCTGCCATCTGTCATCTTACATCTGCCATATACCATCTTCCATCCTAAATATGGAATCTTGAAGGCTTATTTTCGAAAATCGTGTTTCACTTGAACGCACTCTTCTTCTTCTTCTTCCACACAGATTTCATTGATACGACGGCTGTGGGAGGTAAGGTTGTTTAAAATATTCCTTCTTTCCACATAGAAATCCATTCAAGTTGACCGAGAAGTTGGTCAAATTTCACACATTTATCCATCAACTTGAAGTTTCACGGTCAATTTAATGAATTTCTAGGTGAATTTCATGCACTTTACGATCAATTTCACATAGTTATCGGTCAATTTTACTCAAAAATGATTGACTCATTGGTCAAGTTCACATTATTCCCAACAAATTTCACTAACTTCGCGGTGAAATGCACTCACTTCACGGTCAATTTCACTCACTTTGCGGTGAATTTCACTCACTTCGCGGTGAATTTCACTCACTTCGCGGTCAAGCTTAATCACTTCGCAGTCAAAAGTGAGTAAAATTCACCGTGAAGTGAATGACATTCACCACGAAGTGAGATAAATTCATCACGAAGTGATTGGAATTCACCGCGAAGTGAGTGAACTTGACCACAAAGTGAGTGGAAGTCACCGCGAAGTGAGTGAAATTCACCACGAAGTGATTGAAATTCACTGCTAAGTGATTGAAATTCACTGCAAAGTGAGTGAACATGATGCGAATTTCACTCAAAAACGACCGACTCATTGATCAAGTTCACTCACTTCGTAGCGAATTTCAATCACTTAGCGGTGAATTTCACTCACTTTGCAGTGAATTCCAATCACTTTGCGGTGAATTTATCTCACTTCACGGTGAATGTCATTCATTTCGCAGTCAATTGCACTCACTTTGTGGTGAATTCCAATCACTTCGTGGTCAATTTTAATCACTTAGTGGTCAAGTTCACTCACTTTACGGTGAATTTCTCTCACTTCGCAGTGATAAGTGAATGAAATTCATCGCGAAGTGAGTGAACTTGACGGAGAAGTGAGAGAAATTGACCGCGAAGTAAGTGAAATTCACTGTGAACATCGTGAAATTGATCGTGGAGTGAGTGAACTTCACCGCGAAGTGATTGGAATTCATCCTTTAGTAAATACATCCCTGCAATAGACTGATTGAGAACTTGGGAAACTTGACCGATAAGTCGGTCATATTTGACCTTGTACACAGGTGAATTTCCTACTACTCGGTCAATTTGACCTTATACATGTGAACATTAAACGAGTTATATCTTATGTGTCATTGTGTTTGTTTTTAAAGAATGGCTTCAAAAATCATCCTATGCTCATATGGTGGGGAGTTACTAAGCGAAAACAATCGATACATGTACAAGGGTGGAAAGTTGAAAAGTACTGCTGTGGGCGTTGAGTTTGCATATGAGGAGCTTCTATCTAAAATATACAAGATTGTGAAGAGTACGCTGAAGGATTATGATATTAGGTTGAAAGCACTATACCCTTGCGTAAACCAATCAATCCCTCCTATTGAAATTGAAGATGATAAAGATGTGAGAATGTTTTTGGCAGCATAGTCGGAGCATCCGGATAACTACATCCCTTTAATCATTGAGACAATGCAGCGTGTTAATGAAGCAATACTCGAAGACCCCGTGGCTTACAGTGGTGTCGAACATAACGCCCTAGCATTTAGGAGTTTGGGTGAGGAACATGGTCTGAAATATGAATATATGACCTCACCTTCACAAGTTCCTCCAAGTAACACTCCACTCATCGATTCGGCCCAGACATCAAATGTCATGACTAGTTAAGTGATCTGGGCAGGTGATCTTAAGCTCATAAGTGAATATACAACATCACCTGCATGTGTAAGAGTAGATCTGCCTTCATCATTTAATGCCAAATTTGTACGGGGAAGCGACATTCCACTACCTGAGTAGGCTCGAACATTAGACTTAATCACTGGCCAAGGCATTGTGCCTTTTGAGGATGCTGCATTCACCAATGCAAACCTGTCACTGTATTCATATCCACTGGATGACCTGATTGATATAGCCGTTGGCCAAACATTTAAGGACAAGAGCCGGTGTCAGTATGTTTTGAGCCAATTTACAATTCGCAACAACTTTCAATACAGGTTCTTGTATTCCACATCCAAGAAATTCACCGTGGCGTGTTTCGAAGATAAGTGTGAATGGAGGGTACACGCATCTAGGGTGAATGATGCGGGGATATTCAAGATTAAGACTTACACGTCCATACATACATGTCGCATGTCATGGTTGAAGAGTGATCATCGACAAGCAAGTAGTAAGCTACCCAGTAAACTGGTTGTGAATCACATTGAGCAACGCCTATGATTAAGGCCAAGGGACATTATATTCATAATGTAAGAGAAGTATAATATTCTTATTAGCTATAAGAAGGCATGATGCGCTAAGGACATCACAATCAATCGCGCAATGGGATCTTATGAAGACTCTTATATTGAATTCCCAATGTACTTGCATGAGTAGAGGAGGGCAAACCCGGGGACGGTGACTGCCATGCTTGTTAATCCACAGATGATGAGGTTTGAGAGATGTTTTGTTGCGCTCAGATAGTGCGTTAGAAGTTTTTAAACATCTCTATGAAAGGTCTTGGCCATTGACGACACGTATCTAAAAGGTAAGTATAAGGGTGTTTTGTTCGTTGCTACGGCATTGGATGACGACAATCATATTTTTCCTATCGCTTTTGGTATTGAAAAATTAAAGAATCATAGTAGTTGGAACTGGTTCCTTACCACCCACCTCAATTATACATTAGAGGATTTAGCTAGTCTTGTGATCATATTAAACCAACATAAAGGTCTAATGAAAGAAGTTCCCTAGGTCTTCCAACCAGTAATCCATGGCTACTGCGCCTACCATATATACCGAAACTTGGTGGACACGTTCAATGATAAGTCGTTAGAAATCGACTATTGGCGAGCTGTAAAGACTTATAGGAAGGTTGAGTTTAAAAATTTAATGCACGATATCGAACTTGCCAACCCCCCGGTACATGCATGATTGAGAGAAATAGGGTACGAAAGGTGGGCATCTTCTCACTTTCCAAGAAAAAGATTCAACTTGGTCACTATAAACATAACTGAGTGCATTAATGCTCTATTCAAAGAAGGATGAGAATATCCTGTGACTATGCTGATAGAGACGGTCAGATTAAAATTCAAGAGATGTTCTATAAGAGAAGAGAATCAGTATAATCATTTGAAGGACCGTTGACACCGTGGGCCGAGAAATAATTAAGGATCTCATATCGAAGGCGCAAGATGGTCGTTGCCATGCAATTTCTTGGGATGAATACTATGTTGTGGGAGACTACAATGATACTGTCAAGCTTGATGAGCTTTCCTGTACATGTTGCGGGTTTGACGTAAAGGGGTTCCCTTGTTTTCATGATCTTTTAGCTTGTATAAACTATAATCTTCCCAATTATTTATACTGCTACCCGCTGTACACGACGATAAATTACCAGATCACGTATGAAGATTCCGTGTACCCAGTACATGACAAGAGCCAATGAAAAATTTCACCTGAATTCAGGGAGTATTGTGCGAGTATCAAGCCCCCACGACAGAGGAGGTCAGTTGGAAGACCGAAAAAGGAACGAATTCTTTCACGTGGAGAGGAATGAAAAACGGTAAAGTGTGGACAATGTAAACAAATAGGGCATTATTGCCGGAGTTGCAAATTTTCAATACCTTTGGATTAATGTAATTTGTAATGCATTTTTTTTATGATATTGAAACAACCTAGCTATATGTCCTAGAGGAGGGGGGGGGGGGGGGGTGAATAGGACTATGCCAAGTTAAAATAATAACAGTGGAGTAAAAGAGTATGATAGCCAAATAAAGGAAATTAATTCACAATGTTGAAATAAAAAGTAGCCTTAATAATGAAGTATTGAGTCGTTGATACAAATGTTGTTCTAAGAACAACCTTACACCATAAAAACCAAGGGTTTATGGTAGGACAACCTTATTTCTAGAATGTTCTTTGTATCAAAAACTCAAACTGAAAAGGAAATAAAAAAAATAGCAAGAAATAAATTGTAAACTATTACAACATTCCCACAATGCTAGAAATGTAAATATTATAACATTCACATCCACACATACATCCCCCAAATCTGAATGATAAAAGATATAGAAATTAAACAAATATTCAAATCACACGACATAAGAAATTATAGTGGTTCGCCTGTGTGTACACTAACTGTTAAACAACAGCCACATAGCTACTCCACTCCTAATATCCTCACACAGGGATATTAGCGTTCACTATTAAAATAGGTTTCACAGGTTCACCTAAAACCTTCACAATTGTGTCTTTTAAATGGGTTTACACAATTCAAAAACCCCTCTTTCTGAGTTTTCTGGCTTTCCTTAGATAACCAGTACAATTAGATTTTTCTGGCGAATCCCCAAAAGAAATAAAAAAGAATGTAAATTACAATAATGTAAAATAACTGGATTTCTCCTTTTCTTTGAAGCAGCCCGGAAGAACCAATCGGAGTAGAAGTCCGAATATTGAAGTTCAATGTCCAATACTCACTTTAAAATGGTTCTAGGTTTTAATTGATTTTAAATTAAACCAGTTGGGCTTAGCTTTATTTGATTTTGATTTCAAGAAGACAGAATACAGAAATTCCTCTTTCAAATTAGATTGGAATGTAGAAACAAAATCAAATGCATAAGCTAACAAAAAGAGAATATTAAATATGCACAAAGTAGCTTAAAATGAACACAAACTTATCTCGGAGTGAAGCCTTGAATTTTCTTAAATTGAGTTATCAATCTCTGAAATTCATGCTCTATTTATAGATGCAAAAACCTCGTCTACGATTGGTCTTTAAAACACTTCGACTAGTTGTAGAACCAACGACATTTTGAAATTTTGAGCGCTATCTGAAAAAACCGTTCTATGACTAGTCTTAGGATGTCCATGACTGGTCTTAGATCATCCACGACTGGTCATAGCAGACCTAGGACTAGTCGTAGGAAACTATGATTGGTTGCTGTAGTTCAAGTCATAGAACTAGGATTGGTCGTGGGATGAGTCATGCACTGTTCATCGGACCAGTCGACCAGGTCTCCGGACAGGTCGTAGCATAACCAAAAAATTTCAAAAACTTGCAACAACTTAGGACTAGTCGTGAAATTTCTTGGACTGGTCAAACCAGTGCTAGGACTAGTCGAACATGGTCCAGGACTAGTCTTAGAACAGACCAAAATTATATAAAAAGATTCAACTTGAATTATGAATACAAAATGGCCTGCCCTAATGTCAAACTAACGTCTATCATACCTGGGACATGAAGTATGAACATTGAAACTTCTTTCAATCAGAAGATGGTTGACCTTTGAACCTTATGAAGCTTGAGATCTTTACTTGATGTAGCTTGATCTTAAGATCTTCTAAAGATTGGATTTGTCTTCTTAGGTTGTACTTCATTTTGAGTTGAATATCCTCTTTAGACTTGAACAAGCACTCTTCTTATCGATGTAGTTCTGAATATTGAAGCTTACAGAAGAGGACCAAGTACATGACCTTGCATTTCTTGAAGTAGATCACCGTACTTGACTTGAAGCATTGATGTAGTGTCTTGAACATTCATATAACAACAAACTACACAAGACACATAGAGGTTTTGGCACAACAGAATTTGACAACCAAAGGAGCATGAGACCATAACACTTACAATCTCCCTCTTTGTCAAATTTGTGACAAAACACACTCAAATAAAAATAAGAGAAACACAACATATACTTTAGAAAGAATCATGCACCAGTTATAACAGAAAACCAGTTACAGCCTGGTTAAAGAATCATGCACCAGTTGTCATAAACTAACACACAATATTCATCTAAAGGCACTCCTGTATACTTACTCCCCCTGAGTAGCATACATAAAAAATTATAAATCTGCTAATGCTACTACTAATTCATGCTGCGACTAATCCATATCCATCTCCATTTCATAACCATAAATAATCAAACTAAAAGCTTCTCCCCCTTTTTGTCATAAAACGACAAAGGAAGAATAAATGGACAAGAATAATAAATAGGAGAGTAATAGATGAAATAACTAGGCAAGAAATGAGAAAAAGATAAGTACAAGTAAAATCCACATATCATAATCCAGTTCAATCTAAAGATAGATAAAAACAGTCTTACAAACTGAGAGAAAGCAAAGTAGTATTGAAGTTATTACAGACCATCAGAGAAAAACATTTAGTCAGATCCAGAAGAGGGAACAAGAATAGATGGATCAATTTTGTATAAACCCTTAGTAACGCACCTCATATACTTGCGCAGATAAGCAAATTGAGATGATTGTGTTACACGTAATTGAGCTATCTCTTCCTTAAGAGAATTCAACCTCTCATCAACATCAGAAGGCTAAAAATCTGGATCATCTCTAGAGTCTGATCCTAGTTCATCAAAAATATCATCCATATCAACATCATTAGGAGGAAGATTCCCAGCTTCTGCTTCATTCCCTGCTTCAGCACCACTACCACCAACATCCACTTGGCCAAGAGCCAATTTCAATTTCATCTTGTTAATATTTGTATTGTTGAATATAAGATGATGGAAGAGTGCCTCTCCAATAGGCATAGCCACGAGCATATGAGTGGTTAAAACAGTCCTAAGATAGGCAAATGAAATATCACTATGACCTGGATGGAGATGAAACTGAATGATGGATTGACAGATTAAAGAAGGCAGATAGATGTTTACACCAGAGATGACAGAATGCAAAACACGAACCATAAAAGCAGTTAGTTCTGTTTTGTTACTAGAACGTGGGTACAGATTTGAAATAAAGATTTTGTAAAGAACCTTATATTTGGGTAACAAATACTTTTAGGGGAGCGCATTCCCTTTATGAGTCCATTGCACATCCATATTACACAGTTCTCTAGTGAGCATGCACTTTTCTGATTCTGAGGGTTTTTTAGCTAAAGTATGAATGGGAATACCCTCATCATTAACAGGAATGTCCATGAGGCTAGTAATTAGATGACGATCTACATCAAATGGACCTTCTCTAGCATCAATTTTAAATGATAAATTCTCACTAGAAAAATAAGAAATGCATGCAAACATGGATTGAGCAATAGATTGGTGTGCAGGCCCACCCCAATGTAAGATGTTATCCCATCCTACAGATTGGAGTAGAGGTAGGATACCAAAATGAGCAATATGGTTAAGATCAACATGACGTTTAACAATGACTTTGCGCATACGTAAATCCCGTACATCGGAGGGATCATTTTCAGGTGACCGAAGATGGCGTTGAGTGATAGAAGTTGATCTAGAAGATGATGGACCACAGGAAGTTTTCTTTTTCCCCCTATCATCCATTTGCAATACAAGACTCAAAGAAACAAATAGATATAAAAGATTTGAAGTGGGGTTTTGATAGGTTATATTTTTTAAAAGAAAATTCCAAAATTGCAATGAAAGATTAAATAGATTACTCTAAGAGTGAAAATGAAGTAATATTTACTAGAATCTACAAGAAAAATGCATAAAACCCACTAACCTTGAAGAACTATGAAGGTGGGTACGACTGGTCGGGCGTCGGCTTGTTGGAGAGAAAAGTGGAAATGAAGAAGAAAAGGTTTTTTCCAATTTTAAAAGATCCACTGAGTTTTACGACGGGTCGTGGATGTGCTCGACCGGTCGTGACATGACCGGTTGAGTACACACATGACTGGTTGTGTACCAACAAAAATAAGTATTTTTCATAAAAATTTTAAATTTAAGCCATTAAATTATCAAATATATATATATATATATATATATATATATATATATATACACTATGATATGAGTATGCAAGAATATTCAATTTAAATTGCACATACCAAGATCAAATTTCAATTTACTAAACTTGCTTTTGTCGAGCGGTTTAGTGAACATGTCAGCAAGTTGAGTCTCGGTCAGAATGTATTCCAAAGATATTATTTTATCTTCCACTAATTCACGAATATAATGATACCTAATGTCAATGTGCTTGGTACGTGAATGTTGGATTAGATTTTTAAAAATATTTATTGCACTAGAATTATCACATTATAAGACTAGAGAATCTTGTGCTATTCCATAATCACTTAACATATGTTTTATCCACACAAGCTAAGTACATGCATTTCCAACTGCAATGTATTTAGCCTCAGCAGTTGAGAGTGATACGGAACTTTGCTTCTTTCTAAACCAAGAGACTAAACAATTTCCAATACAAAAACAACCACCACTGGTTGATTTCCTATCATCGATATTCCCAGCCCAATCAGCATCAGTGTACCCAGCCAATTGAACACTAGTATCATATGGATACCAAAGACCCAAATTTACAGAACTTGGACATATCGAATAATCCACTTAACCGCGGTTAGATGTGACTCTTTAGGGTTAGACTGATATCTAGCGCAAAGACCAACACTTAAAGCAATATCAGGTCTACTAGAAATTAAATAAAGTAAACTACCAATCATACTTCTGTACAATTTAGGATCCACATCTTTACCTGTAGAGTCCTTTAAGAGTCTTAGAGTTGTACTCATAGGAGTATCAAAATTCTTATCATTCTCAAATCTGAACTTTTTAATCAAGTTCAAGGCATACTTGATTTGAGAAATAAAAATACCATCAGGTTGTTGTTTTACTTGCAACCATAGGAAATAATTTAAATCCCCAACCATGCTCATTTCGAACTTAGATTTCATTAAATCTGTAAACTCAACAGTCATGTTAGTACATGTTGATCCATAAATAATATCATCAACATAGATCTGAACCATTAAGATATCATCGTTATGTTTCTTAACAAAGAGCGTCTTATCGACATTACCCATTTGAACATTGTGACTTAGTAAAAACTTAGTCAATTTTTCGTACCATGCCCTAAGAGCTTGTTTTAGACCATATAGAGCTTTTTAAGACGGTATACATGATCAGTAAACTTAGGGTCTTCGAAACCTCTAGGTTGTTCAACATATACTTCTTCATGTAAATCGCCATTCAAAAAGACACTCTTTACATCCATTTGATAAATTTTAAACTTTCTAAAGCATGCAATGGATATAAAAAGTCTAGTGAGAAACTAAGGCAAAGGTTTCATCGTAATCAATCCCTTCTATTTGAGTGTACCCTTGTACAACTAGTCTTGCCTTGTTTCGAATAATATTCCCAAGTTCATCAGACTTATTTTTGAAAATCCACTTTGTTCCAATAATATGTTTATCTATAGGTCTAGGAACAAGGTATCAGACATCATTTCGAACAAACTGATTAAGTTCTTCCTGCATAGCTACTATCCAGTTTTCGTTAGAAAGAGCTTCTTTTACGTTTACTGGTTCAATCTGGGAAAAAATACACGTAGTTACATATGTCTTCTAATTATCTACGAGTGCGCACACCAGTGAGAGGGTTTCTAAGAATTTGAGTGGTTGGATGATCTTTGACAGTCCTTAATTCAGAATTATTTTGACTTGATGAAGTATCTGGTTTATCAATAAAAAAGCTTCATCATTATGTGAACTAGGGGCAGGTGTATTCAAGTGATCATTAATGACCACATTAATGGACTCGTGAATCACACCGGTCCTGTTGTTCAGAACACGATATGCACGACTTTTTAAAGAATATCCTAAAAAGATCCCATCATCACTTTTTGTGTCAAACTTTCCCAGATTTTCATGGTCATGCATAATATAGCACTTGCTACCAAAAACTCGAAAGTATTTAATAGTAGGCTTCTTATCAAACCAAAGTTCATAAGTAGTTTTATTATTAGATTTACATGTATAAACTCGGTTGATAATATAACACGCAGTGTTTACGGCTTCAGCCCAAAGATTTCTAGGGAGCTTCATACTATTCAACATTACATTTCCCATTTCTTGAAGCACTCTATTTTTCCTCTCCACAATTCCCTTTTGTTGTGGTGTTTTGGGCGTAGGGAATTCATATGATATTCCCCAATCACTATAGAATTTCTCAAAACTGCTATTCTCGAATTCAGATCCATGATCACTACGGATCTTATAAACTTGAGAACCTTTTTCAGTTTAGATCCGTTTGAGAATCCTTTTTACTTCATCAAGGGTTTCTGATTTATCCCTTAAAAAAGCTACCCAATTGAATCTGGTAAAATTATCCACGATTACCAGTATGTATTTTTTACCACCTCGATTCTTCGTCCTAGTAGGTCCTATAAGGTCCATATGGAGAAGCTCGAGTGGTCTGGATGTAGCATTAAAGTTAACCTTTTTGTGAGAGCTCCTTGTTTGCTTGCCATACTGGCATTCACCACATATTTTGTCTACTTTTTGTAATTTAGGTAGACCTCTTATTAGTTCTCTCTTGCTCAATTGGTATAAATTACGGTAATGTACATGTCCAAGGCATTTATGCCATAATTCTGTTTCATCGGTATGGACTATGTAGCACGATTGATTAGATGAGCTACCATCGCTTATAATATAGTAGTTTTCAGAAGTCCTGTGACCAGTTAATATTACAGAACCCTTTTTATTTAAAATTTCTTAGAAAATTTCACGCTATAATTGTTATCACATATTTGAGATATGCTTAACAGGTTGTGTTTCAGCCCCTCAACATATAAAACATCTTAAATAAGGGGAGGTTATAAAGTTGAACCGTACCTTGGCCAATAATCTCGTAGTTGCTACCATCACCAAATGTGACTAACCTATCAGTCACATCTTTAAGATCAGTGAATAAAGCCTTACTGCCTGTCATATGCCTGGAGCACCCACTATCAAGGTACCACTTTAAATGGCTTGTAGCTTTGAAAGCAGTGTGGGCAACCAAGTAAGTAACCTTAGGAACCCATTTCATAACTGTTTTGGGTTTAGGAGTATAGTTGGTCTTTTTTTTGTCTGTTGTTGTAAGAATGACCTAATGGGTTAGATTTTAAGAGCACCTTGAGCAAATCAACTATTTTTTCAGCTAAAGGGTTTTGGTTTTGAGTTTTATAGTTGACATAATTGCTTTTAGGATTTTGAAAAGTTTTAGCATTTTTAGAGAAACTTTGATTAATACATTTCCCTTTTGAGTGAGAGGTTTCTCCTTTCACAAACTTAGGAGGAGAATTCTTTTGTTTAGAACATATATTCTTATCATAACCCAACCCAGATCTATCGCCACATTTTTTAGATCCAAATAGAAGTTTTTCAAACTTTGGATCTCCTTGGGCATATCTCTATGTAACCTTTAAATTCAAAAGTGAAGAGCTTTCAAGCCCAAGTTTATCATTTTCAGATTTAAGTTTTTCAATCAGGGAGGTTTTAAATTCTAAATCACTTTTAGTCTTTTCAAAACAATCTGAAATATGAGATTTTTCTAAAACAAGAGACTCAAAATTTTCTTTAAGTTTTAAAAACTTTTCTTTTTGAAGTTTTAATTTTACGATAATTTTACAACTTTCCTTGTATAGGGCATTATAAGCATCTTATAGATCTTCTTCATTTTCATGATCACTATTTAGATTTTCTTCACTAGTTGAATCATCATGATCTGAAAAAGTAACTTGGCTAGAGTCATAAGGGCTTTAACTTCATTGCCTGACTCAGTTCCAGAATCTTTTGATTCAGAAGAGGCTTCAGTGCTAGAAGATTCATCCCAAGTAGCCAACATTCCTTTCTTTTTAGATTTATCCTTTTTAGGACATTTGTTTGCTAAATGCTCATATTCTTGGCAGTTGTAACATTGACTATCTTTCAAAGATTTCCAAGTTTTAGATTTAGGTTTAGATTTTTTCTTATCATTTGATTTTTGAAAATCAACCCTCTTCTTAGTTTTGAAAATCTTGTAAAAATTTTTCACTAAAAGATCCATATCGTCTTCAGAAATTTCTAAATCAGAATTTTCTTGAGAAATATATTTAGAAAATTTAAGAGCGAAAGATTTACCTTTAGGAGCTTTAAAGTTTAATTCATAGGTTTGTAAAGAACCAGCTAGTTCTTCTACCCTCATATTGTCCGTATCACGAAGTTCCTGGATCGCGGTTACCTAAGATTTGAACCATTCAGGAAGTGAGCGTAGTATCTTTGCACACACTTTACTTTCTGGGATTTTATCGCCAAGACCCCACATAGAGTTTACAATTCATTCAATCTTGTATAAAAGTCCATAATCATTTCATTTTCTTCCATATGAATTTTCTCAAATTTAGTTGTGAGGAGTTGGACTTTAGATTTCTTGACAATTGATGTATCCTTGTGTGTCATTTCTAAAATATCTCAAGCTTGCTTTCCAGTATCATAGGATATAATTCTTTTGAACTCATCCGGTGATAGTGCACAAGTGATTGCATTTAGTGCCTTTGCATTGGCACTACTCTCATTTTTTTGAAGAGTGGTCTATGAGAAATACGGTGTTACTCTCATCGATTTTGAACCATCGATACCAGTCACTTCAGTGGTAGGTGGGATCCATTCAGTCACTGTGGCTTGCCACACACTCTCATCCATTGATTTGAGAAAAATCCTCATCCTAACTTTCCAGTAGGCATAGTTGGAGCTATCAAATGGTGGAGGCCTAGTGACTGAAAGGCTATCAAAATTTGACATCTTATATATAGCTTAGATCGTTAGCTTAGGAAATGAATCCAAGAATAAAGAATTAAAATGAGCTATTAGGCTCTGATACCACTTGAAACGGCCTAGCTATATGTCTTAGAGGAGGGGGGGGGGGGGGGGGGGAATAGGACTATGCCAAGTTAAAATAATAACAGTGGAGTAAAAGAGTATGATAACCAAATAAAGGAAATCAATTCACAATGCTAAAATAAAAAGCAGCCTTAATAATCAAGTATTGAGACGTTGATACAAATGTTGTTCTAAGGACAACCTTATACCATAAAAACCAAGGGTTTATGGCAGAACAACCTTATTTCTAGAACGTTCTTTTTATCAAAAACTCAAACTGAAAAGGAAATAAAAGAAATAACAAGAAATAAATTCTAAACTATTACAACATTCCCACAATGCTAGAAATGTAAATATTATAACATTCACATCCACACATACATCCCCCAAATCTGAATGATAAAAGATATAGAAATTAAACAAACAATCAAATCACACGACATAAGAAATTATAGTGGTTCGCCTGTGTGTACACCAACTGTTAAACAATAGCCACACAACTACTCCACTCCAAATATCCTCACACATGGGATATCAGCATTCACTATCAAAATAGGTTTCATAAGTTCGCCTAAAACCTTCACAATTGTGTCTTTTAAATGGGCTTACACAATTCAAAAACCCCTCTTTCTGAGTTTTCGGGCTTTCCTCAGATAACCAGTACAATTAGATTTTTCTGGCAAATCCTAAAGGAAACCAAAAAGAATGTAAATTACAATAATGTAAAATAACTGGATTTCTCATTTTCTTTGAAGCAGCCCGGAAGAACCAATCGGAGTAGAAGTCCGAATAAAGAAGTTCAATGTCCAATACTCACTTTAAAATGGTTCTAGGTTCTAATTGATTTTAAATCAAACCTGTTGGGCTTAGCTTTATTTGATTTTGATTCCAAGAAGACAGAATATAGAAATTCCTCTTTCAAATCAGATTGGAATGTAGAAACAAAATCAAATGCATAAGCTAACAAAAAGAGAATATTAAATATGCACAAAGTAGCTTAAAATGAACACAAACTTATCTCAGAGTGAAGCCTTGAATTTTCTTGAATTGAGTGATCAATCTCTGAAATTCGTGCTCTATTTATCGATGCAAAAACCTTGTCAACGACTGGTCTTAAAAACACTTTGACTAATCGTAGAACCAACGACATTTTTAAATTTTGAGCGCTATCTAAAAAAACCATTCTAGGACTAGTCTTAGGATGTCCATGACTGGTCTTAGACCATCCATGACCGGTCGTAGCAGACCCAGAACTGGTCGTAGAAAACCAGGATTGGTTGCTGTAGTTCGAGTCGTAGAACCAGGACTGGTCGTGGGATGAGTTGTGCACTATTCACACGACCGGTCGGCCAGGTCTCAGGACAGGTCGTAACATAACTAAAAAATTTTGAAAAATTGTAATAACTTAGGACTGGTCATGAAATTTCTTGGACTGGTCGAACCAGTGCTAGGACTAGTCGAACAAGGTCTAGGACTAGTCTTAGAATAGATCAAAATTATATAAAAAGATTCAACTTGAATTATGTATACAAAATGGCCTACCCTAAGGTCAAACTAAGGTCTATCATACCCGGGACATGAAGTATGAATATTGAAACTTCATTCAATCAGAAGATGGTTGACCTTTGAACCTTATGAAGCTTGAGATCTTTACTTGATGTAGCTTGATCTTGAGATCTTCTAAAGCTTGGATTTGTCTTCTTAGGTTGTACTTCATTTTGAGTTGAACATCCTCTTTAGACTTGAACAAGCACTCTTCTTATCGATGTAGTTCTGAATATTGAAGCTTACAGAAGAGGACCAAGTACATGACCTTGCATTTCTTAAAGTAGATCACTATACTTGACTTGAAGCATTGATGCAATGTCTTGAACATTCATATAACAACAAACTACACAAGACACATATAGAGGTTTTGGCACAACAGAATTTGACAACCAAAGGAGTATGAGACGATAACACTTATAGATATGACAGTGTATAATATAAATTGAATACATTTATTGCTTTCTTTGAAATTGTGAATTTTTTGCCTCTACGATTCGGACTTTGAAATAATAGTATATATATCATGAAATGAATATGTTCAGTTCACTCAGTTATCGGTCAACTCACATACAATTTATACACCTTTGTGGTGAACTTCAATCACTTCGCGGTGAATTTCATTCACTTCACAGTGAATTACATTCATCAATAAAAAAAATCATTTTGTAGAAAAAGGAAAAATAAATACTATTTATGATGATTGTAAAAGATAAGTTTACCTCCTAGAGCCCACTTGTGGCTGGTTGCATTTAAATGTAGAAACCTTGTGGACCCTAACTGGAACCTCAACAATATCTGACTTTTATGAGTTGGTATTCTTTGACACACATCTTCTTTCTTCAAACTTCCAGCTTCCTGCTGTATGTACATAAGCTTCTTTGGTTCAGCTTTACTAAGCCTTCATACTCGAAGTGCTAATTTCAGATTAACATATGATTAATGTTAGAAATAGAAATCTTGAATAATGTTTAGAGTGCAATAAATACAGGAACAATTGAGCTTAAGAAATTTAAAATAACACAGATGTAGTTTATATAAGGCAAACATTCCTTTTCTTCAAAAAATAAAAAAATAAAATACACAATCCAAGTGAATTTCATATCGCAGTGAATTTCATTCAATTTGCGTTGAATTTCATTCACTTCACGGTGAATTTCACTCACTTCGCGGATAATTTCATTCACTTCATAAGATTCGCGGTGAATTTCACTCACTTCGCGGTGAATTTCATTCACTTCGTGGTGAATTTCACTCACTTCGCGGACAATCTCATTCACTTCATAAGATTCTCGGTGAATTTCACTCATTTCGTAATGAATTTCATTCAGTTCACGATTAATTTCAATCAGTTCGTGGTCAATTTCAATCAGTTCCTGGGAAATTTTCTTCACTTTGTGGGGAATTTCACTCACTTTGCAGTTAATTTCAATTAGTTCGCAGTAAATTTCATTCACTTCGCGGTCAATTTCACTCACTTCATGAATATTTCACTCACTTCGTGGTCAATTACATTCACTTTGGTAACTTCGAGGTGAATTTCACTCACTTCGCGGTCAATTTCATTCACTTTAAGGTCAATTTCAATCAGTTCATGGTGAATTTCATTCACTTAATTCACTTTGTGGTGAAATACATTCACTTCGCGGTGAATTTCATTCACTTCGCAGTCAATTTGAATCAGTTCATGGTGAATTTCATTTACTTAATTCACTTCGCGGTGAATTTCACTCACTTTGTGGTGAATTAAACTCATTTCGCGGTCAATTCCATTCACTTTGTTCAGTTCGCGGTGAATTTCATGCACTTCACGGTGAATTTTAGTCACTTCGTGGTAAATTTCACTCTCTTCGTGGTGAATTTCACTCACTTCACGGTGAATTTCATTCCATATTGTGCACCCACATTGTGTTAAATACATTCCAAACATGTCACAAGTTCAACTATCATTCTCAGCCCAACCCGATTCATCATCATAAAAACACAAGACACTCATGCATTTTAGGTAACCCAAAAACTTTTTCATTAAGACCAATAAGACATTCAATACATGGGTCGCCACATAACTTGGAAAGAAACATGGAAAATGCAAGTTGCTTACAAAAGAGAATATTACATCTTAGCTAATACATGTAAATATACGAGTGATTATTATTCAAATAGTAGGCCCCAAGTCCATGTCCATCACAACTCTATTCCATTTGACCGAGTCCATGTCCATCACAACTCTATTCCATTTGACCGAGTCCAGTGAGGGAGGGGGTCCATGTCCATCAAAACTCCCTACTGTGAGACCGAGTTTGGTGAGGGAGGGGGCGCTCCCTCCTTTTGCACACAACACAACACCGCCTTTAGCGTGTGGTGCATACTCCTCATCTTGCACTTCAGGTAGTGTTGATCCTTCTTAATCTTGGTCGTACTAGCCTCAAGCGCCCCTAAACACTTCTCTAAACCTGGAGGTGCATCGATCACCTCACCTACTTCCTCACACTCTTCGTGTTCAGCTTGATCTCCTTCATCACCCTCTTCTTCTTCTTCCGCTTGATCTTCTTCATCACCATCTTCTTCTTCTTCAGCTATCTCGTCCCCAAATTCTTCCAACTGTTGTGCATCTTTATTGGGGCCACATGGCATGCAGTTTAACATGTCTTTGATTATCACTCTTTCTGGTTGTGAGGGGCCACTAGATGCCCTGATCCCATATTCTCGGGCTATCTTGCAAATCAGGCGGCCAAATAGGAGGGAGGAGTGGGCTCTTTTTTACTTCACAGCCTTCACTATCTAGTAAAGGACAATGGAGGGCGGGCACACATCCTCTCCATGCCCTATCCGGTACATTACTTCTGCATGGTAGACGAAAACCTTTGTGCTGTTTCCTGCCCTCGGATATACATTGTGTGTGAAAATGTAATGCAACAATCGGTAAATTGGTATCATTTCTGTTTTTTCGAAACTACTATTTCTTCTCCACTCAACGGGTCGGCTGTATAATCTCATGCTAAGCTCATTCCTATGCTGCCGCGTGTTCAAGTCCTTAGTGGTGATATGGACTCTTCCTAGTGACACGCCAAGTACGTTTACGATGTCTTGTACGAGGATGGGCCGTACCGCGTCTCCTTAAAATATTAAATCTGAGTGGTTTGAGACTTAGGTTAATGATTTGAGAGTAGAAAGTCCTTACATCATGTTCATTGGCCCAAGACTTGCCTTCAAAAGTAGGTCCCCAACCGGCGTGCAAGAGTCGATCTAGCATGTTGTTCTCAACAAATAGCCAGTCCCCCACTGTGACTTTGAAGACCACTTCTCGATCACGATATCGACCTGCATCTAAAAGCCACACTTCTGATCATTAGCCCTCTTCATCCTTCTCTCACGACGTGGTGGTGAACAACTCGTTGCATCAACATTTGCCCTCTCGACATTTCTTCGAACGGGTGGTGATGAAGGACTCGCTTTATTCTCATCGGCCCTCCTCACCCTTCTTTCAGACCGTGGTGATGAAAGACTCTCTTCAACGACATTGTCCCTCCTCGACGATCGTGTTCCACAAGTCACCAGTCTCTTCTTCCCCATTAGAGAGAGAATCATGGGGATGGAAAATAATGAGGAAAAGATTGCAATAAATCCCATGAGGAAGATGGGTTATGAAAAGGAGAAGATGAGTTTGGAAGATGGGTTGTGAAAGAAGAAGATGGGTTTGGAAGATGGGTTGAGAAAGAAGAAGATGGGTTTGAATAATGGTAGAGGGTTTAGAGGAAGAGTTGGTTTTAAAGGAAGAGAGGGTTTGGATGAAGAGAAAGGGTTTTAGAGGGAGAGAGGGTTTTAGAGGAAGATGGGTTTATGGGAGAATGGTGGAAGATAGATGATTTTAGAGGGAGAGAGGGTTTTAGAGGAAGAGAGGGTTTGGGTGTGTGGTAGGGTTTAAGAATTAGAGGGAGGAGAGAGAGTGTAAGTCTAAAGTGGGACCCACGGTGGGGCTCACCACATTTTTGAAGTGGGAGTGTCGATGGAACTACCTCACTCCGGGCTGCAATACTCAGGGCGGCATTGCTGCCCGGAGTGCGGTATTGCTACTAGTACTCCCACTTAAAAAATGTGGTGGGCCCCACCGTGGGGCTATGTTGAGTAAGCCACACCCACACGATTCTCTAGGATCCTCATGTTTACAGTTTGTATAAGTGAGGTTCATTTCTAAACGATCCAAACCATTGATTTTATGGAATCCACCATGCATGGCCCATTCCCTGAAAGTCTCCCGAATTGTACAATTCTAGAGACCAATCTTGGGCTATTTTTTTGATACTCTTGTAGAATATTTGATACATTAGCTCTAATTAAACTGACTAAATTGTGGAATAATAAATGATCAGCTAAACAATCTTAACCACTCATTCTTAAATGGTTGTTTCTTCAAATAGCACCATTCAATAGCTTTCATTATGTACCGACCAATAAATGCCCACCAATTCGATTATAAGATAATCGCATAAGGGTAAATCTTCATGAAACACATACACTAGGACCCGTAACTTAGATGGTTCAGTTTGACTTACTTACATGTAATGTATGTAGTTTCTAAGTAGTATCTAGAAACTAAATCATGTGCTCATGTACAATCTTGTCAATACAGCCTCCTACTGCATTCATTAGAACCACAGTAGCAAATCATCTCCTTTACATTGCCATCCGAATCCTGAACTTGTCCAATTGTATAGTGGTAGTCATATGTTAATTCCTGCAAGGGTGGGATATTCTTGGGAGCTAAGAGCATTACGTGTGAAAATCCTTTGTCATTGACCGTGAAGTGAATGAATAAAATGAAATTCACCACAAAGTGATTGAAATTCATCACGAAGTGCGTAAAATTCACCACGAAGTGAATGAAATTCACCATGAACTAATTGAAAATGACCGCGAACTGATTGAAAATGACCGCGAAGTGAATGAAATAAACAAAATTCATTGTGAACTAATTGAAATTAACCGTGAAGTGAATGAAATTCATCATGAAGTGAATGAAATTCACTGCGAACTAAATGAAATTAACTGCGAACTGAATGAAATTGACCGCAAACTGATTGAAATTAATCACGAAGTGAATGAAATTCACCGCGAACTGATTGAAATTGACTGCGAAGTGAATAAAATTCATCATGAACTAATTGAAATTGACCATGAAGTGAATGAAATTCACCGTGAACTGATTGAAATTGATCACGAAGTGAATGAAATTCATCGCGAAGTGAGTGAAATTCACCGCGAAATGAGTGAAATTCACCATGAAGAGAATGAAATTCATCACGAAGTGAATGAAATTCACCACGAACTGAAAGAAATTCACCACAAAATGAATGAAAGTCACCGCGAAGTAAATGAACTTCATCGCAAATTGAGCGAAGTGAATGAAAAAGTGAGAAGTGAATGAAATTCATCGCGAAGTGAATGAACTTCATCACAAATTGAGTGTAGTGAATGAAAAAGTGAGAAGTGAATGAAATTCATCGCGAAGTGAGTGCAGTGAATGAAAAAGTGAGAAGTGAATGAAATTCACCATGAAGTTAGTGAATTTGATTGATACTAGTACAGAAAAAAATCACCATTTACAGTGAAATCACTATTCAGATATAAATTAATTAAAGGATCATAAGAAGGTCTTCATTCACCCTAAAATTTATACAAGACATCATATATAACAAATTACAACATTTCACAAAATTTTCCCATTCCTCTCATACTTAAGACAAATATCATGTATGGTGGACACTCAAGCAATCATCGGCTATTGAATTCCTAAAGATGGGAGTGAATTTTTGCAAGTCTGTTCCTATCAAAATTCGACTGCTATACAATATGTCGATATATTTCATGACAAACATGCCGTAGTCATATCCGTTCATCTGTTTCGGTATGGACATGTCTTCTCTGTTGGTTCATGCCTTCCCATCTAGTGCAGACGTATCTCCTGTGGCATGGAATATGATTGGAAATCCCTCCTTCATCGGCTCGATCTGTGCACTATATTGACTCAATGCCCTCGAATATAAACTATCGAGAATAACAATCTCTCGTTCTTGAGGGTGGATAACCATCAGGTACCAATGATTGTTGTCATGGTTCACCGGTACGTATGCCTGTCAATGTTTGACAAGATAAGATACCATTAGAGAAATGATAGAAATGGGTACACCTAGCATTAATAAGTTGTAACGACGGCATTACCCGATCATACTGCCATATGGCCTTGGCCCCTTCTCAATGTTTAATAATGCCAGTCACTCCGGACTTCTCGACTTGTAATGCTTGACGTGCTGGGGCGCTACCCATGTCCCGATAGGTTCTCAGTATCGACATATTCAACTGGAGACATGGCTATTACACATAAAATAAAATATTAGAACATATCTCATATAAACACAAAAAAGAGTAACCATAATCTAATTTAAACACTTACAAAAAAAAGTGGGGCAGAACTTGCAATCCTGAGTATATAACGCTGAAAGTGAATCATGCCTTCTCCCCAGGAATTCAATGTATATGTCAATAGCCTAATCAATAAAATTTATTGATTAAGCTCATGGCTAATATTAGAGCTAAATACACATCCATGTATGTATGTGAATTACTTACCTCGCTATCAACCCATGCATCTTTTTCCTATATGGTCTTGAACCAAGTAAATGCCACCGTATCTTTGTTCGCGTTGGCCCTACTCTCCAATTCATATAGTTCCTCCTCCGATATAACCCTGAATGGATCCATCATGGATATAAGGGTATCGAAGAAGTATAAAATTTGTTGAGTTTCTCAGAATTCGCAATGATGCTTGGAGTTATTTGAATGGTAGAGATGGATAGGAATGGAGAAACCATGTAGACAGGCAGTTTTGGGACCCTCTTAGTTCTCCTCTGATAGACAGGAGTGGACACTAATGATTTCTCACATACATTACCATCTGTTGCATTAAAAGGTTGAACTTCCACCTCTTCATTCCCCTGTTCCTTATCTTCTAAATCCTCATCTTCTCTATTGTTCTTCAACTCTTCCTCCTTTAACTCTTCATTCTCCTTCCAAAACTGCCTCTTCTCTATCAGAAACATATCCATCTGCTTTTTTAACTCCAACTTCCCCTCCTCTAACTCTTCCCATTCCTTCTTCAATACCTCATTCTTCATTCTCAATTCTTCCTTCTCCATCAATAACATTTCTCTCTCTATCTTGAACAATGCTCTCTCATTCAATTGTTCCCTCTCCAACCTCAAGGCTTCCTTCTCTTTCAGCATTAGTTCTCTCTCCTTGATTGCTAGTTCTTTTTCATTCTCCATTGATTCTTCTCGTTCTTTTAGTGCGAGTTCCCTCTCGCAGATGTGCTTTTCCTTTTGATTCAACTCTTTCCAATCTCTATCCAACAGAAGCCTCTCCTTATTCAGCTCCTCCCTATCCCCCCTCATCTCTCCTGTTAGTTGCAATCCCGCTCCCTCTCCCTCTCTGATTACTTGCCTCTAAGTGCAGAGGTTCGTAAGTAATATCCTGTGAATACAGGGTCGATCCCACAGGGAGATGAATTGCGAGAAGGAAAAAATCAAATGCAAAACAAACTAAGTAATAAAAACTAAACTGATGATTTGATTTTGAGATTTTTGAATGGATGTAATTCAACTGAATAAAATAACACCTAAGCTTCAAAGTTCCACACATAGGTTAATATTCTAAAATCATGATGACTTGGATAACACAACTAGGATCTGAGCATTATGGTCAGCCTAATCAGAAAATAAAACAATTTAAATATTTTAATAAGTGATATAAAATATTAGAAAATCATGGAATTGCACTATTGATATATATTCTCAAGCGTCAGTGATTTTAAGAATTCAATAACAATGAGATAATGAAAATCAAAGAAATATAACAGGTTGAGAACCACTCCTATCTAGGAAATCTGATTGATCTAGGGTAAGCTTATCCATCAATGTGGATCTCATATGATGGAAACATATGGATCTCACAAGATGATAAAAAATAAAACCTAAATAATAGATAACATGCATACACCATTCTTCTCATCATTAAAACAATCAATCATCATAATCTTAAAGAATTATTAAACCCATGTGCTTCCCTTCTAGCTTGGGCTAGAAGGAACTTAGAAAAATATAATTAAAATAAGAAAGAAAAAAATAAGAAGAAAGAAATAAATACAAATAGAAAAGATCTAAAAAAATAATTTATAAAACTCTAATAAAATTAAAAACTCTTTAAAAACCTTAAATTTTGCTTTGGGATGCCTTGAATAATGCTTAGAAATACCCTAGAAAGTCCTATTTATAAGTAGGGAACTCCAAATTTTGTACAAAGTTGATAAATCCTAAAAACAGCCTCAAATATATGCAATTTTTTAAAATAGACTTCTCACTGCATAGTTTGTTTAAAATAGATTTTTCGCTGCGCAATTTTCCAAAATAGACTTCAGAGCTTTAGAATGCACTTTTCGGGACGATTTCAGGATTCTTCACTTCAAATCTTCAATTCGTTTCATTCCTCACTTGGTTTTCTAGGATCTTTGACATGTGAATTCTTCAATCTTGGTCTCATAAGATCCATCCCTCACTTTAGTGATTCTTAAGTATTAAATCCATGATTTTTAGCACCCTTTTTCAATCTAAGCTCTTAAATTTACCTTGTAACACATACATGAGTTAAATAGAACATTAAGTAGATTCATATTCATAAAACCATGATATAAATGGGGAAAATTATACAATATTTGAATCTCAACACACCTCCAACCAGCATTTTGCTAATCCCAAGCAAAATAAGCGAAGAAAAATAAAAAAAATAAAAAATAATTCTAGAAACAAAATTCTAACTGCACCACTTTTACAAGTAATCTCGATTGCATTTAGCATATGCAACAAGCCTTTAAACCTCTAGGTTTCCCCTAGTGGACGAGTTATAGTCTCATGAGGATTTTTAGAAATGTACCCACAAATATTGAAAACATGAAAAATAGTTTAACACTAGAAAATTATACAATTATGTCTCCATTCATCATATGAATTCCAAAACAAAACAATACTTACCCTAAGTCTGAAGTTAGTTAGAATCTCAATTTCCTAATCCATTACATCCTTGAGTTCAGAGACCTATTCAAAATTTAGAATAATTATGATCCAATATCCTTAGGTGCTCCATGACACTAGTCTAAGTTTGAGAAATATGCATGTTCCCTATCCTAACTCCTTTCAATCATCTCAAGAATATGAAATCTCTAGTTATCTCATTTTTTTCATGACATTTCTTCTTTTATCATTATATCTTCATTATTATATACCACCTTTAGATGAAGATTCCCATAGGGTTTGCTTCATAACATAAGGTATCGTACTTGTAATGGTAATAGTAATGAATACTTAGGTATCCTTACTCCGGATTACTGACACTGTTGCTATGGTAATTGCATTCATACTTTATAATAAAAATTCCTTTTTCCTTCAATATTATCTCTTTTAAGCATATATCAATGGTACTAGTTCATTCAACCTTGTTTGAATCAAAATTTATTATTCTAGTTCACATATCATATTCCTCACTTAGTTAACTAGGGTGTATTGTGAATTCACTACATCAAATTACAACTCACTTTAAACTAGTGATTAGATAATTGAACTCAAGTCTATAATTTTCAGTTATCATATTTCTAACTACTATCAACCTAGACTAAGTATTAACTTTGCCTTTAGAATTCACAAAATATCATGTTCACATTCTTGTATATAAAAATATTATTTTGAAAATGTTGAAAAATTTTTCCCCATAAACCTAAAAAAATAAACATAAACTTAACTCAAACCTAAAAATAATAAAAATAATAAAAAAATTGAAACCTAAAAAATAAAAGAAATAAAAAACCTCACGTGGATGACTATCCACACTCCCCAACCTAAAATCTACATTGTCCCCAATGTAATGATAATGTAATGCAGAGAACAATAAAAATATAAGAAATGGTGGATAATACCTACCATGAAAAACTCACCTGCTATGTGACACTAAAAAGAATTGAATATGATACAAATCCTACAGAAATGCTCCATCAGACTAGGAGCATCAATCGAAATATTCTGGCTCATGAAGAGGGAAAAACTCCTCTCCCAGATAAAATTTTTCCACATAAAGCTTCAATCTCTGACTATTAACCTTGAACACATTGCCATTACGTGGATTCTGAATTTCAACAGCCCCATGAGTATAAACATGCTTCACAATGAAGGGGCCTATCCATCTTGATCTTAACTTTCCCAGAAAGAATTGGATACGAGAATTGTACAATAGGACCTTTTGCTGAGGTTCAAAATTCTTTCTCAGGATATTTTTTTCATGAAAAGCTTTGGTCATCTCTTTGTAGATTTTAGAATTTTCATAGGAATCTCTCCTCAGCTCATCTAATTCATTCAACTCTAATTTCCCTTTTCCACTTGCTTGGTCCATATCAAAGTTTAATTTCTTTATTGCCCAGTAGGCTCTATGTTCCAATTCCACAGGCAAGTGGCAAGCCTTCCCATACACCAATCTGTATGGAGACATTCCAATCAGGGTCTTATAAGCAGTCCTATAAGCCCATAAAGCGTCGGATAGTCTGAGGGACCAATCCTTCCTATCTGGCCTTATAGTTTTCTCTAAAATGTGTTTGATTTTTTAATTAGAAATCTTAGCTTACCCACTCGTTTGTGGGTGGTATGGGGTGCTTATTTTATGCTTGATGCCATATTTTTTTTTATCAAAGCCTCAAATGTCCTATTGCAAAAGTGAGACCCGCCATCACTAATGATGGCCTTTGGAGTTCCAAATCTAGAAAAAATATTTTCCTTGAGGAATCGTATGACCACTTTATTATCATTGGTCTTACTTGGAACTGCCTCAATCCACTTTGAAACATAGTCCACACTAACCAATATATAAAGAAATCCAAATGAAGATGGAAATGGGTCCATAAAATCAATACCCTAACAATAAAAAATTTTCAATGGTAAAATTGGGGATAAAGGCATCATGTTGCGCCGGGACACTCTTCCTAACCTTTGAAATCTATCCTAAGCAACACAGAAAGCATATGTGTCTTTAAACATAGTGGGACAGTAAAAACCACACTGCATGATTTTTACAGTGGTTTTCTTAACAAAAAAATGGCCACCACATGCTTCCATGTGACAAAAGGAAATAACACTCTGAACTTCATCCTATGAGACACAACATTTAAAAATCTGATCAGTCTGATATTTATATAAATACGAGTCATCCCAGAAGAAGTTCCTAACCTCGGTTTCAAAATGCTTCCTATATTTGACTTCCAATGATATGACATTTTTTCTGTTACAAGATGATTCACTATATCCGCATACCAAGGCAATTTGGAGATCGTAAATAATTTTTCATCATGGAAAGTGTCCTGGATATGCATCTCTTCAGTGGAATCATCTAACACCAATCTAGAAAGGTGATCGGCCACTACGTTTTCTATTCATTTCTTATCTTTTATCTCTAAGTCAAATTCTTGGAGTAAGAGGATCCATCTCAAAAGTCTCGGCTTTGCATCCTTCTTAGATAGCAAATATTTCAAAGCCAATTGGTCCGTGAAAATGACCACTTTAGATCCCAGCAAGTAGGACCTAAACTTATCCAAAGCAAAAACTACTGCAAGTAACTAATTTTCAGTTGTTAAGTAGTTCACTTGGGCCGAGTTTAGAGTTCTACTCGCATAGTGAATAACGTAGGGCCGTTTATCTTTCCTTTGGCCCAAAATAACCCCCATGGCATAATCACTTGCATCGCACATTAGTTCAAAAGGAAGTATCCAATTTGGTGGACGCATGATATGTGAAGTGGTAAGGGATGATTTAATTTTATTAAAGGCACTTACGCACTCATCTGTCCACTTAAATGGAACATCCTTTTGAAGAAGATTAGTCAAGGGTCTAGTAATGGCATTAAAGTCCTTTGATGAATCTTCTATAAAAATCAGCATGCCCTATAAGTGATCTAATATCTCTAGCAGTTCGGGGGATAGGTAGATTAGCTATAATGTCGAGTTTTGTGCGATTTACCTTGATTCCATTTTTAGAGATAACATGGCCCAAAACAATTCCCTTTTGAACCATGAAGTGACATTTCTCCCAATTTAAGACAAGGTGTTTCTCTTCACACCTAGACAAGACAAGAGATAAATTGTTGACGCATTCCTCAAAACTACTCGTAAATATAGAGAAGTCATCCATAAAAACCTCAAGAAACTTTCCAACCATATTTGAAAAAATACTTAACATACACTGTTGAAAAGTTGCTGGGGCGTTACACAATCCAAATGGCATCCATTTGAAAGCAAACATGCCAAATGGACAAGTGAACGTGGTTTTCTCTTGGACTTCCAGGGCTATCTCTATTTGGTTATATCCAGAATATCCATCAAGAAAATTATCGGAGTGACCTGCTACCCTCTCTAAAACTTGATCAATGAATGGTAGGGGAAATGGTCCTTCTTTGTGACCTTGTTCAATTTTCTATAGTCAATGCAAACACGCCAACCAGTGGTGACACATATTGGTATGAGTTCATTATTAGAATTATGCACAATAGTTATTTCGGATTTCTTTGGGACTACTTGAGCTGGACTCACCTAAATACTATTGGATATTGGGTAGATGATTCCCACTTCCAATAATTTAATCACCTCATTTTTTACAACTTCCATCATGTTTGGATTGAGACGCCACTGGTTGTGAACTTTCAATAATTTAATCTCTTGATCCTTCTCTAAAAATGAAGAGATCACCACAGGATAAGTTTTATTTTCACTTAAGTATACATACTAAAGCTCATTTGGTAGTGGTTTTAAATCAACCTTTGGAACATTGGTTAATGATGACAGAGGTTGCGAGTCCTCGATAGATAGGATTTGAGTGTGCGATCTCCATTGGTACATACCAATGTTCTGGGTGGTAGTGCTCTCATTATTATTACAAATTTCAGTAAACACTTTTTCTAAATCAGAATTTTTCAAGTCCCCAATGACTTGAATCAATTCCTCAATCAGACTAGGTTCCAATTCCTCTTCTTCTATCAAGCAGTTCATCAAATTCAGCTCATGGATCTCATTATTATCAATGGACTACTTATATAGATTGAAAATATTTAGCTCTAAAGTCATGTTACCAAAAGACAAGTTCATCATTCCATTCCTACAATTTATGGTTGCATTTGAAGTTGCTAGGAATGGGCGGCCTAAAATGATAGGAACTTGAGTACTAACATTTACACATGGTTCAGTGTCTAGTACAATAAAATCCACAGGGAAGTAGAATTTCTCCACTTGGACTAGCACGTCCTCTAAAATTTCCCTTGGTACCTTAATAGAGCGGTCAATGAGTTGGAGTGTAATCGTGGTTGGTTTAAGCTCGCCTAACCCCATTTGTTTGTAAACTGAATAAGGTACTAAGTTGACACTTGCACCTAAACCTAGCAAAGCGTACTTAATTTGAAAATTCTCAATAATATAAGGATTAGTAGGACTTCCTGGGTCTTTGTATTTGGGTACAACCCTTTGTTGAATGATAACGCTCAGTTTCTTAATAAAGAAGTCCTTTTTGTGCACATTTAATTTCTCTTTACAGTGCATAAGTCCTTGAGATATTTAGCATATGATAGAATTTGTCTAATGGCATCAAGCAGAGGAATTGTAATGACCCGAAAAATTTCGTGCTAAGACCCGAGTACTACCTCTATTTTTCCTTAGAAGTTATGTGTGGGTTAATTAGCGTTAAACTCGATTGCTTGTGAAATTTGCACCAATCACTTTAAATTTGATCTGCAGGACTCAAAACCGATAGAATCGTTAACGCTATGTTACCCTGAAATTTAGGATTCAATGCTAAGTCCAGTTGCTCTCGGGAGTACTTGGAATCTTTGTATCAGACCGGGACCTCGAGTCGAAAGTCCGACAGCGATGATCTTAGACCTTTATGGTCACCTTATTGGGCTTGACCATCACCTCAAAAATAAAGTCCTAATGATGTCCTGGGTCGATTTGCTTGAGTCCGGAGTAAAGAGTGTGAGAAAGCTGAGAAATTAAATATAATTTATGAAATCTAAGTCGTGTCGCTTGCGCGATGATTTTAAGTACTCTGACCATTACATTTTGACCCAATTTCACCCTCGGATCAGGGAAGATGGCCCAGGCATGTCATAGTGCCGGTGGACCTGATCGAGTTTTGATGACCGTTGAATTGAGAGTGGTCCGCCATGGCTGATCTGTAAATCTGATAGGTACGAAAACTCAGCCTGACCTAGATCCATGGTCAATGAGCTTAAGTCCAACCGCACGTGGAGAAAGGACCACCAGAAATGCTCCATTGGATCGAAATAGACCTGATTTGGTTATAACCTAAGTATACCTCGGCCCTGGGGCTATTTTCATCAATGTTAGGCCTATATAAAGACCTTAAAACCCTCACTCTCTATTCCATACGAATTTTCTAACCCTAGCTAAGAAAGAGAGAGGAAAAGAGAGAGAAAGTGAGAGAGAAGTTGGTGAATCATCTTGAGAATCTTTCTTGTTACTCTGTACCTAAACCATCACTTTTGAATCATTATTCCGGCGATTCTAAGTTCATTCTTGGGTAAGTTAATCAAACCCTAGTTTGTTTTAGAGCTTAGACTTGTCTAAGTGTTTATGTAGCTCATTTCTATTCATGTCTTAGGTTATCTAGTCGTCGTTAACGAAGACTTATCGTCTGAATCGGATCTATTGCGTTTTCCTGGTTTAAGGTGCGGACTATATTCATATAGGTTATGGTTTTCAAGGCTTTCAATGTTGGGTAATGGTTTATTATTGTTGTGGATGAAATTTCACATGCCAACTATGATGTTTATATTGCGTTTCTGATATATATGAGGTATATTGAGATTTGGGTATTCTATGTATATGTAGAAAGTATCGTATACGTATAAAATATGAACATGTATTTGCCATGATTAATTGTCGTGTACTTGTGCTAGTTGTATGTGTGTCAACTCCTTGGTGAAAGGAATTGTCTAAATGTGTGTTATCACCAACATGCGTCATGTATGTTGGACTATGTAGTCTAAGTGTTTGTAGAAATGTCTGAATGGTTAAGTGTGTAATATATTAACCTATTATGGGCGTTGAGAAGAGATTCTTAACTCTCCTATTGGTGTGTATGATTTCCTACATTCAATTTACATTCTTTGTTATTTACGTTCAAGCACTACTTATATGTTGAAATCCATATTAAGTTGATATTCTTCAAATCCTCACATATTGTATGATTTGAATTGTTGTTCCATTACTGTTCTAAATTGTTATTATGAATATCTGTTATAATTGAATGTGTTTGGGACTATGAAATAGTCCAGTAAATCGGTGACAGACCTTGAATTTGTGGTCGAAGTTATTTTCGTTACGTATGACGCGTTTGACGAACCCGAGTCATATTAGGGTTGTTGGCAGTGGTTTGGCCACATGGAGTGTTTGCGCACTCTATGTCATTCAACTCAACGTGCACTCATGCTAGCCCAGTTCGTCAAGTAACCCGATTGTCCGATGTATGTTCACCATGTATGGACGCTATTGTTTGAATCTAGGGACCAAACTTACCGATGTAATCCCATTAACCATTGTACCTTGATCCGCTAAGACTCATGAGACGGGCATGGTGGTATGGGACACCGTGGTCGAGCTGTCGGTCTACGCTGGGGTGACGAGCCTCCCCATAGTGACTAGTGAGCACACCAGACTCGTGAGCCGATTATGGTGGTATGAGACACTATATTTGTGTTGTCGGCCTACATTGATTAGTGACGAGGCCTTTGTAGTGACCTCGATCATACCTTGATACTGCATTGAGGCGACGAGCCTTAAGGTAGCAACTAAGGTATGATAGGTATGCATTGATTGGTGACGAGCCCTTTGCAATGACCTAAAACCATATGATCGTATGAAATTGTCTAGGACTGACGACCCTAGAATGGATCACTGAGTGGAAATTGATATGAGGAAGGTACCTTAGCTTCCCAAGCCTACTATATGAAAAGGACTAATAATAACTTGGTAATCATGTTCATGCACCGCATTGCATGTGCGTAGGAGTTGTTGGCACTACAGGAGGTTGTCATGCGTACCGTAAGATGAAGACGCTGAGGGAGTGCAGGTGAGGGCATGCATCATTTCTTCATACATCCTTGCATTAACAAGAGTACTTAGGACGTGTTGATTGTATTACCTTATCATTACTGCTTGATTGATTTGATATCATGTTAAATTTTACTGTATAGTTCCACTGAGTTGATCACTCACTCCCACATTCTAGGACGGTGTTTCAACACCAACTAGACCATATCTTAGACACAGATGTTGACACGACCCCTGAGGTAGAGTAGAAGTACGAGGATGATGAGGACGCGTTTTCCTTTATGCAGTTCTCAGGCGGGTTCATGTGAGCCATGTCCTGATATGCGGAGATTCTAAGTTTTCTTTGTAATTGTAATAGATGATGTCATTTGATACTTGTATTTTGAAAGCAACACTTGTTATTATGACCTGGCATGTATACGTATTTCAGGGACTTGCACATGTACACATATATTTCTCTAAGTGTTCCGCTTGCGTCTTTCACTTATCCCTGGATTATGTTTGCAGTTTGGCTTAATCTATTCCATGTTTTATGCACTCATACAGACAACATATATCCATAATTCAATATGTTGCATAAGTGATGTTTTGAAACTCGGGAGCTGAGTTATGCTCGACCCCCGATTTTCAGGGCGTTACAGGAATATTGACAGTAACCTTTTGGATCACATCCAACACCTCTTGATATTTCATGGGGATAGTTGGATTCCAAAGTCTAGATGGGAATAGAACTAGAGGCTCATATTACTTAGTCTCTTTATCCTTTTGCTATTGCGGCTCTTGAACCATAGCCGGTTCATCATTTTCTTGATACAGTGGCTCATCCTTCGGTATTTCTACCGGTTGCATTATCTTGTTATCAACCTCTTTTTCACTTCTTAATGTAATGATGGCCTTAGCTTGTTCATGATATAGCTCGCTTGGATTTGAGTCTCCAATGAAATGTGTGTTTTTAGGGTTTGACACAGGTTGAGAAGGAAGGGTGCCTTTTTCCCTAGCATTTAGTTGAGTCTCAATCCTAGCCATAGCTGTCTTTAATTCCTGATTTGATTAGATTAGAGGCTGATTCATTTGAGCTTGAGAGTTCATGAATGCGGTCAATGCATCCTCCACAGATGATCAATTTGGTGGGGACACATATGATGCATTGTTAGGTGCCCCAAAGAAGTTGTATTGTGAAGGCATTTGAGGTGCATTGGGCCCATTAATTTGTGGTCCATTCCTCTAACTAAGATTAGGATGGTTACGCTAATTTGGATTATCGTGTTTCCCATTGGTTGCATAACTGACCTTTGGTAGTTATTTATAGCATTTGCTTGATCATGTTCATGCGTGATATTTTGTACAACTGAAATTATTGGACAATCCTTTGTGTAATGGTCTGTACCACCACAAATGTTACAAAAATTACTTAAGGAAGTGTTTGCTTTAACCACATCAACCTTCCTAATTTCCAAGGCTTCGACCTTTCTAGTAAATGCAGTGAATTTTGCATTAAGGTCGTCTTCCTCTCTTAGGATATACATCCCCGCTTTCTCTCTAGGAATGGGTCTAGTTTGGTTTGATTTAGCAGAGACATCTCATGTTTGTGTATTCTCTACTAACATATCTAGAAAATCCCAAGCCTCATTATGATCTTTGTCAAGAAAGGTTCTACCACACATCATCTCTATGAACTGACGAGTATCCATGGTGAGCCCATTTTGGAAAGCATCAATCACGTGCATGGTTCATAACCATGATGTGGAAAAGTAATTAGAATGTCTTTGAAGTGCTCCCAAGCTTGAAAAAATAGTTCTTTCCCCTTTTGGGAGAATGACATGATTTCTTGTTTTAGTGCATTTGTTTTGTGCTCAGGAAAGAACTTTTTCAAAAACTCTCTACTTAAGGCTTGCCATGAAGTGATGGCATTAGGTCTTAGAGAGTTGAGCCATGCTTTGGCCTGATCCTTTAGAGAAAATGAGAATAACCTAAGCTTAAGTACATCTCTATTGCCATTATTTACTTGTAACATTGCAATTACTTTCTCAAAGTCCTTGAGGTGCAAGTAGGGGATTTCAGAATCCAAGCCATGAAATTTAGAAATTAATTGAATCACACCTGGTTTAAAATCAATGTTCCCTATGTGAGCAAGGAACACTATGCAAGATGGTAAAGTTGATCTCTCAGGGTGTAAATGTTTACATAAAGTTCATGGTTGGTTTAACACATTCCTATGAACTTCATTTTCATCATCAAGAGGCGGATTAGGTTGATTTTCTCTATTTTGATTTATAGTTGGATCTGGCAGATTTGGATTTGGATTATCAATTGAGTCTGCCATGGAATCCAAGTGATGTTGAGTGCCTCTTCTAAGTGATTAGTTAAGGCCTGGAACTAGTCTGCCTTCGGAGGAGAGTCGATTGTTTTGATCCCTATTCCAATGGGACATAAACCATCCACACCACACAACAAATACTACTAATTCAAATAGCAAGTATGATACTTAAAATAAAAAAAAAAAATTAACCAACAACCTAGGTGGCAGGGTCGACCATGAGGGTTCAATTGACAAAGCAAAATAAATCAACAACCTAGGTGGTAGGGCCAACCATGAGGGTTCAGTCCACAAAGCAAAAATAAATCAACAACCAAGGTGGCAAGGCTGACCATGAGGGTTCAGTTCACAAAGCAAAATAAATCAACAACCCAGGTGGCAGGGCCGACCATGAGGGTTCATTCTACAAAGAAAAAATAAATCAACAACCTAGGCGGCAGGGCCGACCATAAGGGTTCAGTCCATGAAAATAAATAAATAAATAAATAAATCAACAAAAGTAAAACTAATGCAGAAATTAAACTATGCTAATCTGAAAAATAGATTCAGCGGATGATCTTCATGATCAAACAAAACTGTAGGACAACTATAGCACTTGGGGTGATAAAATCCCAAGCAGGGTAACCTTATGTCATAGTTAGTGCTTGAAAGACCCAACTGAATTTACTTTCAAAGAAAAAAATCTACAGAAAATTTGGAGGGTTTAGACGAGAAGTTACCTTAGAAGAAAACTTACCATATGTATCTTTTACAAATCTGATCTATCTCAGTCTCTCCACGGCAACGACGCTAAAAACTTGATTTCTTGCCTCCAAGTACAGAGGTTCATAAGTAATATCCTGTGAATACAGGGTCGATCCCACAGGGAGATGAATTGCGAGAAGGAAAAACTCAAATGCAAAACAAACTAAGTAATAAAAACTAAACTGATGATTTGATTTTGAGATTTTTGAATGGATGTAATTCAACTGAATAAAATAACACCCAAGCTTTGAAGTTTCACACATAGGTTAATGTTTTAAAATCATGATGACTTGGATAACACAACTAGGATCTGAGTACTATGGTCAGCCTAATCAGAAAATAAAATAGTTTAAATATTTTAATAAGTGATATAAAATATTAAAAAATCATGGATTTGCACCATTGATATATATTCTCAAGCGTAAGTGATTTTAAGAATTCAATAACAATGAGATAATGAAAATCAAAGAAATATAACAGGTTGAGAACCTCTCCTATCTAGGAAATCTGATTGATCTAGGGTAAGCCTGTCATCAGTGTGGATTTCATATGATGGAAACACATGGATCTCATAAGATGATAAAAAATAAAACCTAAATAATAGATAACATGCATACACCATTCTTCTCATCATTAAAACAATCAATCATCATAATCTTAAAGAATTATTAAACCCATGTGCTTCCCTTCTAGCCCAAGCTAGAAGGAACTTAAAAAACATAATTAAAATAAGAAAGAAATAAATAAAAAGAAATAAATAAATACAAATAGAAAAGATCTAAAAAAAATATCTTATAAGACTTTAATAAAATTAAAAACTCCTTAAAAACCCTAAATTTTGCTTTAGGATGCCTTGAATGATGCTTAGGAATGCCTTAGGAAGCCCTATTTATAAGTAGGGAACTCCAATTTTTGTACAAAGTTGAAAAACCCTATAAACCGCCTTAAATATATGCAGTTTTTCAAAATAGACTTCTCGCTACACAGTTTGTTTAAAATAGATTTTTCACTGCATAGTTTTTTAAAATAGACTTCAGAGCTTCAGAGTGCACTTTTTAGGATGATTTCAGGATTCTTCACTTCAAATCTTCAATTCTTTTCATTCCTCACTTGGTTTTCTTGGATCTTTGACATGTGAATTCTTCAATCTTGGTCTCCTAAGATCCATCCCTCACCTTGGTGATTCTTGAGCATCAAATCTATGCTTTTTAGCACCCTTTTTCAATCTAAGCTCTTAAATTCACCTTGTAACACATACATGAGTAAAATAGAACATTAAGCTGATTCATGTTCATAAAACCATGATGTAAATGGGGAAAATTATGCAATATTTGAGTCTCAACACCTTCCCTACTCTTTTCCCTCTCCCTCTCCTTCCTCCTCTCCCTCTCCCTCTTCCATTTCTTTATCATCTTCATGTTTAATGCCCTACAAAATAAAGCAATGTATATATAAAATATGTAACATGTCAAAGTAAATATAAAATCTCAACATACAAGAAGACTTTTATAACATCTTATGTGAAATCTATCACGAACCAAATGATGACCTTCGTATCCAGTTCCTCACAGGTGGGCTCCAAGGTAAGAATTATTCGAGTTTGCAAGAGAACATCTTTCATGTTTATGTTTACTATAGAACATATATATATATATATATATATTACAATAAGTGATCACTTAACTTGATATAAATTGACTTACATCTTCACTCTCGAGTATTTGAAGACTTTTCTTGTACCTCCAACCCTTCAACCCTCGATATTGTATGAATCTTGGAATTTGGGAGAGAACATATGAAATGACGCATTCTCGAAGGGTCGGTACTCTCTCAACGGGCCATATCTTTTACTATGAAATAGCAAGATGGGCTTAAATAACTATAGTTTCGTATGAACTCTAAATTCAAATAAACAGGAAAAGAATCCTTACTTGTAGAGGAAAGATGCAGCCATTGACATTGTACCGAGATCCATGTTATGCCATCACGACACTTTTGATCCCTTCGGCCATTGTCTAGAAGGCCAAACTACCCCAAGGATAGTTATTGAAGTCTTCCAATGAGTCCACTAGGTCAATATACTCCATATTGCACTAAATTTTCATGTCAGTTTCCCTAATAAACCACTCTAAGCATGATATTAGGGCTACTTTCATGAGATCTTCATGCTTATTGCTATCAACTATTTTATTGAACACTTCTTATATGGGTTTCTTTGAGATAGGATATTCTTTAAAATATTTCTCTCTTATTGAATTCTTGGAACAATGAATTTTGGGTATAGAGAGGTCACTAGTCTTCAACCCTATTATTAGGATTAAGTCCATCTCCGTAAATTTCAAACAGTTTCCCTATATCTCGAATACAAGATTACCTCGATATCTCTTGAAAAGTAGGTGAAACAAAGATCCTATGTAAGCCCCGTATCCTAGACCATACCGTTCCTTAAGCTTCCGCGATCTTCCTGGTTGAATTCTGGCAACCTTCGACCTTTATTCGATGTTTGTGGATGACCCTGAGTTACACGCTGTTAATCCGAGTCAACTCAACCCATGACCTGTACCCTAGTGACCGCGCCGTCGCCATAGTTTCAATGTCACGTCTCGCGCACCGAGGTGATACCCAGGACAGGAGATGTCGGCCCGCGTTCGGTTCGAGGAAAATGCCGCGTGTTGTAAAATCCAAGAGAATCTCTACAACATTTCAAATCAATCCCATCAATCAATCAACCACATCACATCTCATGTCAAGTACACACCACCTTTCACCCATTTCCAAGCAACCCCAAAGTCAAAAAGTTCTTACACAAGCCCATACCTTTCTTACATCATTTACACCTATAGTCAAAAAGTTCTTACACACCCATCACTCACCACATCCATCACCCATCCCTCTCTCTCTCTCTCTCTTTACAACCCTCTCTCTCATTTCTCAAACACACTTTCCAAGCAACCCAAGAATTCCATATGTCCAAGCCTCTCCAAACTCTCCCAAGCAACAAGTGTGGCCCACTTCCTACTCTCTTATCTCCCATCTCAACCATCCAAACTCCATCTCCTCCATTAGGATTGAAGCTAAGGAGCAAAGGAAGCCAAGGGAGCAAGAAGAAGACGGTGAGTGATCTTAGATTTTGTCTTTCATTCATTTCTTTTGAGTTAAGGGTCCATATATGTGGGACCCACTTTGATGTAAGATTGTACCCAAGGGGGGCACATAGTGGCGGGGCCCCTCTGTTATCTCCGATCTCTCTCTCTCTCTCTATGATCACATATGATATGTGTATTCTACCCATGCCATCCCTTTAGTGGGCCACCTTGATCCCTTTTTGGGGCCTGCATGACCGGGTGGTCACACAGGCCCGGATGAATGGGAAACACAAATATTAGCCTGATCCAAAACAGGTGGTCCATGTGGGACCCACCTTAATGAGGCATGCCACACCTTCCGTCAGTGGAGGTGGCTAACAGTGAAGTGTTAACTGACAGTTGGTGTGGACTGACGTGGGTGTACTAACAGTGGAGTGTATGCTGACGGTGGGGTCCATGGGACCCATCCACGTCCTCCATCCCTTTAGTGGGCCACACCATAGTGTATGTGTTTTATCTAAACCGTCCACCATCTCTGGACGATGGGACCACGTCCGTGTGGGGCCTTCCTTGATATCTGTCCACACCCAGGTCTGTAGCTCCAGTGGTAGGCTGGGTGAAAGATACCTCCTTTCAACAGTGAGGTCTTGGCATTGATTGCCTTGTACGGTGGCTAACAGAGGTGTGGACTGGCAGTGGGGTCCATGGGACCTGCCCACGTTACCCATCCATTTCGGTGGGCCACACCACTGTATGTGTTATCCAAACTATCCACCCATTGAGATGTCCCACACCTCATGCGTGTGCCATCCAAGGATGGTGGGACCCACCCCACGTGTGGGGCAACACCTTGATGCATGTACTGTCCTGGGCGTCTATGACCTGGACGTTACTTTTTAAAATATATTATTATATTATATATATATATATATTATATTATATATATATGTACTGGTGGGCCCTACGTGGGACCCACCTTTACTTTTTAATATGTATTATTATATATATATATATTTTGGATATATATATGTGTGTGTGTGTGTTCTGGTGGGCCCAATGTGGGACCCACCTCTGCTTTTATCAAGTTAAAAAAAAAAAGAGAAAAGAAAAAGTAAGGGCAACAAGCTGCACGTGGAGCAGCTACATGGCTTCTCTCTTGACGTCAGCAGGCCGCAGGCCCACATTGATGTATGTATTGTGGCTGCACCGTCCACTGTTTAGACGGTGGGCCCACCATGATGCATGTATTGTATCCATACCATCCAACCATTTGTGAGATCATTTTGCTACATGAGGAAATGGGTGAGTTAGAATCCAAAGTTCAAGTGGACCCCACCATTTAAATAGTGGACCTTGTCATCCACCGTTCAAACTCCTATGAACCACGGTAGTTTCCAATTAAATTGATACTTGTTTTCATTTCATCTATCTCTATGATAACTTATGAATAGGTTGGATCTTAAAATACATAAGGGTGGGCCCAATTTGAATACATTCGGCCCATTGATCGACCCAATTGATTCGGCTCATTGGATCAGCCGAATTGATTCGGCCCATTTGGTCGGCCCATTTGATCGGCCCATTTGAATTGGCCCACTTGGTTCGCCCATTTGAATCGACCCATTTGAGTAGGCCCACTTGGTCGGCCCATTTAAATCGGCTCATTCGAATCATCCCATTTGATCAGCCCATTCAATCGGCTCGGTGTGATGTATGTGAGGCCCATGAGCGAGGCCCAATGTGATGTATATGTGGCTGTTACATTGTGTATGAATTCTTTATGTAGGCCACTCCTTGGGAACAATGTTGGTTTGACATCCACATTGATGGGCAATGATGATTAGATGTCCTCATTATAACCTCCCCTTAGGCCTTGTTAGGCCCATTCTCTGCTTGAGTTAACCCAAATAAGTGGGCCCCATTCGCTGTATGTGATTGATCAATTCTGATTTATCAATTCCGATTATGGGTATGTGACACTATAACATCATAATACATGTTCATATGCATCATCTGCATGCTTGTGATGAGATGAGTGTTGATCATAGCACATGCCTTTGGGCAGATTGTTATGGGACTCCCTGGTAAAGGGAGATGCCTACATGGGTGTGCGATACGCACAGGATTGTTGCATGACTGAATAGCATGATTCATGCATTTCGCATTGTGTGACATGTTACTGTACACCCTAGCGACATCAGGGCCATAGCCTCCACAGGCATCTCGTGGTTAGCAGGATTGGATACCAAAAATCTTATTCTACATAGGGTGCTATAGATATCCCTGGGTGAAAGTCCCTAAACCCTTATGGTACCAGGAGGTTGCTCCAACGTCTAGACCGAGTGGGTGCATGAGTGCCAAGTGCCGATTACCAGGATGCCGCACTTCCACTGTGTCGTGGTCTGTTGGAAGGGGGTGCGATCTTACCCGCCTGAGTGGAGGGGCAAAGCTAGGCTGAGTTTGACCAGCTCGAGGAATGGGTCCGTTATCGACGAGTCGAGTTCGATATTGGCAGGCGGATAGTGAGGTCTATTCCACTCACCTTGTTGTGCACGATGGGGCGGCAATCTGGTTAGAGTGTACTAGACCCCGGTGATATTCCAGAGTTTAGCTGTATTGGTATGTGGACTTAGATGAGGATTGGTGTGCTTGGTTTGCATCTCGCATCGCATGACCTTGGTATGGGCGACATCATTCATGCTTTGCATTATATGGCCTTGGTATGGATAATAATATTCATGGATTCATTAACATATTTCGCATTACTCTGATACTTCATAACTGTATTACTACCTTGTGCACACACTCTCACCACCCTCTAAGCTTTCTATAAGCTTATGCACGACCGTTGCGTGCAAGTGATGTTGGACAGCAGCAGCACTGAGGCAGGAGCGCATAATAGACATCTTGGAGCTTTTTGTCCATTATCATTGTATTTCCCTTTATGCTCATTGTACTTTTAAAGTTTTTGATTATAGTGAAAATGTGATGGAGTTTTTGGTTGTTGTTTGTAGGTTATGCCTTTGGTTATACTTATTACTAATCAAACTGATATTGAAAATCCTCCTTGTAGCATCCCAGGATCGGAACCTGGCGAATGGGCACTGGGAGCTGAGAATGGGGTACTATGGGGCTGTCGGCGCCGGATTCAGCAATCGAGAATTTTGTGAGCCCGGTTTTCGAGTTCGGGGCATGACATCCTATAAACCTAAATGATGGAATGTGTAGTAAAAAAGAAAATGGGGACTGTCTAAAAAAATTTATTCTACTATCGTTCTTCTCCAAACCAATCTTCATGGTATCAAACCACCACATCATTAAACATCTGCATGACAAGTTTCAGACTCCAACATCAAATCCCTTATGCGAGGACTTATCATCTACAAGGATGAATTGGAAAATATATCAACAATAACGTTCAATATTTAATGAAGCATAATGTGAAAGTTGACTTATTGTGGTGACAAATCATAAAGTATAGTGTTAGTTTCCTGAGTTGGCGGTCATTTTTGGCAAATTTCAAGTCAAAGCGCCCGACTTATAAGTGAATTTTAACAAGTTTGCTGTCTGTTTCACTCATTTCTCAGTCAATTTTATGAAGTTGTCGGTCAATTTTCGCAAGTTCTCGGTCAAAACGATATCACTTTTAAGCAGTTATCAATCAATTTAAATTATAAACTACAGGGATGAATTGGAAAATATATCAACAATAACGTTCAATATTTAATGAAGTATAGTGTCAGTTTTCCAAAACGTTAATCATTTTAACGAATTTCAAGTGAAAGTGCTCGACTTATAGGTGATATTCAACAAGTTTGCAGCCAATTTCACTCAATCATCTGTTATTTTTTTGAGTTATATGTTGCATTTTTGCCCGAGAACATCGTGAAATTGACCACGAAGTGAGTGAAATTGGTCGTGAATTGAGTGAGATTGACCGCGAAGTGACTGAATTGACCGCGAACAAAGTTAAATTGACCGCGAACTAATTGAAATTGACCACAAACTAATTGAATTGACCACGGACTAGGTGAAATTGATCGGGGACTAAATGAAATTGACCAATAATTGTTTGAAATTAACATCTTGAACTGAATTAAATTGACCGCGAAAATCATGAAATTGACCGAGACCCCATTTAAATTTACCACGAACAACGTGAAATTCATTGAGAACATCGTGAAATTGACTGCGAACTTAGTGAAATTGATCATGAAGTAGCTTAAGTTAGTGAAATTGACTGCGATCTGAGTGAAATTGACCGCGAACTAAGTGAAATTGACCAATAAGTGAGTGAAATTGACTGAGAACTAGCTTAAGCAATTATCGGTAAATTTCACGCAGTTATTGATCAATTTCAAGCAGTAATCAATTAGTTTCACATAGTTCTAAGTCAAAATGTCAATTTCACTTAGTCCTCGGGCAATTTCACTTAGTCCTTAGTCAATTTAACTCAATTTGCAGTCAATTTAACATAGTTCATGGTTAATTTTACTCAGTTCGCAATCAATTTAACTTGGTTTTCGATTAATTTAACCTAGTTAGCGGTGAATTTAAGTCAGTTCGCGGTCATCAAAACTTAGTTCGTAGTCAATTTAATTCAGTTTGTGATCAACTTCAGTCGGTCCTCGGCCTATTTCACTCGGTCTTCATTCAATTTCACTTTGGGCTTCATTCTCTATTTAAAAAAGCCTCAATGTGGGCTATTTAAGCATTGAATTTGCCTCATTTTTTGGGACATGCCCTCAAATATTTAAATTAAATAAATGGATTATGGACAATGCAGATGTATCATATAAAATATGGTGGGGTCCACATAATGAAGTTAATGAGTTGAAATATACCTGTTATTCGTAGCTTCTTTGATGGGGGCACCATTTTTGTCATATCTTGGGTTGGCAAAACTCGAAAATGACGTATGTGGTAAGTGTATTCTCGACAAAGAAAAATATATCAAAAATGAGGGTTTTACTGCTAGGGTGGACAATCACAAAGGGAGAGAAGAAATTAAAAAAAAATGGGGGTTTTACTGCTAGGGTGGACATTCACAAAGAGGAGAGAAGAATCAGAAAATGGTGGTTTTTTACTGCTAGGGTGAAATGGCGTGAGGGGAATAACAGCTTTTGAAGTTGTGTTTCACCTATAGCAGGGGCATTTTGGACCGATAAAAGTGGCGTTGTACAGAAGGGGCTTAGTATAGTAAGGTAAATTTGGACGGGCGTAGGAAAAAACTCGTTCAAGGAGTCAAACTTACATGGGACGCACAATGATGTATTTATTCTATCCACACCGTTCATCCATTTTTTGAGGTCATTTTAGAGCATTAGTCAAAAAGTGAATCATATCCAAAGCTCAAATGGACCACACCAAAAATAGTAGTGGGATAATGATTTTCATCGTTAAAAAATTTGTCGGGCCCACCATAACATTTTTTTCCATCCAATCTGTTCATAAGGTTAAAAATGCCTTTATGAAGAGGAAAAACAAATTTCATGTTGATCTAAAACTTCTGTGACCCCCAAAAGGGTTTCAATGGTAGAAGTTCAATCCCCCACTGCTTTTTGCAGTGTGGTAAACTTTATCTTAGATCTGTCTTAGTTTTTATCTCAAGCCTTATGAAGAGCTCGACAAATGGATGGATGGTTTGGATATAATACATACCTCATGATGGGACCCACAGAACTTGTTGACCTCAATACACCAGCTATATAGATGGTGTGTGGTACACCAACTAATCGGCTTCCCTTTTTTCCACCAAATTTTCCCGCCACTCGTGTGAGACGAATGATCTTGTAAATCAATAGAATTCCTCCTAAGATTATTATGTCATTCTCGAGCATTTGAGAAGACCATTTGACTTGCTTCCTTACAACGCTACCCTATCTCCTATAATGCACCATTACCCTCCAAACCCTATAAGCGAGGTATCACTTCTTTGAATAGCCCTTCCCCCCTTTCATCCCATCTCCAAGACCAACCACAGTGTTGACTTCCATCTTCCCTACCTAAGGAGTGAGATCGAAGGTTTTCCATCTCCTACGAGAATTGAAATACTATGAATGTAGAGCCCTAATATTTGGGCGCGGATTAGCTACTGATAGGTTGAGTAGTGAGACTAGCTACTGAAGTGACATCACCAAGTTCCGTGGGGCCCACCATGATGTATGTTTTGTATCCACACCTTCCATCCATTTGGAGAGATCATTTTAGGGTAATATGCAAAGAATGAGTTAAATCGAAAGCTCCAGTGGACCCCAGAACATAAAACAATGGGGACAATGACGCCCACCATTAAAAAATTTTAAAGGCCACAAAAGTTTTAGATCAAACTGATATTTTTGTTTTCCCTTATTTATGTCTTTTTTAACTTTTGAATAGGTTGGATTTCAAATAAACATTATAATGGGCCTTAGGATAGTTTCAATGGTGGGAATCACTCTCCCCATTGTTTTCTATGGTGGGGTCACTACAGATTTTTATCTGCCTCATTCTTTAGCTCATGACCTAAAATGATAGGTTAAAATGGATGGACGGTGCAAATACAACACATATATCATAGTGGGCCCACAGAACTGGGTGACGTCACTTCAGTAGCTGACTCACTACTCTACCTGTCAGTATCTAATCCGCATCCCTGATATTTGGTTTCTTCCTCCCGGACACGGATTTATTGCTAAAGACTTTCATAGGAATCCTGCGCTAGGAACTTATGTCGGGCCCACTATGATGTTTGTGAGAAATCCTCCTCGAATATATGTTTTGTGAGTTCATTTTAGGGCATGTTGTTAAAAATAAACCGTATCCAAAGCTTAAGTGAGCCGTACTAAAGGAAAATGTGGTTAGGAAAATTCCAACCGTTGAAACCTTCTTGGGTTCAACAGTGATGTTTTAGGAAAATTCCCACTATTGAAACCTTCTTGGGTTCAACAGTGATGTTTTAGGAAAATTCCCATCGTTGAAACCTTCTTGGGGTTCAATAGTGATGTTTAGATGCAATCCATACCATTAATAACATAATTCCTATTGGGATGAACTGAAAACAAAAATATTAACATGCATCAAAACTTCTGTGGCCCCATGAATATTTCAAGTTTTCGGCTCACTTGAACTTTGGATATGGTTCATTTTTGGCAACATGTCCTAAAATGAACTCACAAAACCGATGGATGGGGAGGATTTTTCACAAACATCACAGTGGCCCCACCTAGTTTCCCTATGCAGGAACTGCGTCCCTTCCTCTCCCCAAATAGTGGATGCAAATTTCCTACGAAAGCCTTTCCGAGGAAGTTCTGCCCAAGGATTCTAAGTAGGGCCTACTGTGATGTTTGTGAGAAATCCAACTTGTCCATCCATTTTTAAATCTCATTTTAGGACATGCGACAAAAAATGAGGAGGATTGAAAACTTGAGTGGGGCATATAAGATAAAATAGTAGGAAAAGGAATGCCTACCATTGAAGCATTCCTACGCACCACCTTGATGTTTATATTCCATCCAAACCGCTTATAAGCTCATTTTCACTGAGATGAATTACAAACACTAAGAACTTAAATCGATACAAAACTTTTGTGGCCATATAAATGTTTCAACGGTGATCACTAATCCCCACTGTTTCCTTTTGTGTGGCCCATTTAAGTTTTGGATACACCTTATTTTTGGTCGCATTTACTAAAATAAGCTCAAAAAATGGATGGACGAAGTGGCTTTCTCACAAACATCGCAGTATGCCCCACCTAAAATCCTTACGCGGGAACTTCATGTGAAATGCTTTCACAGGAAATCCGCGTCCCTAAATAGTAATCAAAGATGTTTTATTCCCTATCATAGTTAACGCTGGAATTAAAGCATTGTAGTTGAGAGCTACAGAGTACTGTAATAATTTTATAAGCTCGAATCCTAATTTTGGTAGATAATTCAAATGTTTGAGTTAGCCTAGTGTGGAGTCCATGTTGTTTTCACTATTATGCCCACAATGGTCATATCCTGCCGTGATCAATCAGAGCCGTTAATGTGAGATCTATATGGGCACATATGGTGCACGTAAAGATCTGCATGTAGATATGTATAGAGTTGTCTCGAAAAGTGGAGGCATGACATATCAGTCGGTGTTGTGTATCACTAAAGAGGTCGAAGGCAAAGTGGTCAAGTTTGAATGATCGTGTAATGGATAGTGCAAAAAAAGGGGGTTGAGCCCAAGCAGTCGAACGACAGATGGTGCAAAGAGAAGTAAAGGAAACAAAATGTGGGAAGCATCTATAAACCAAGTAGTAGAAAGTGGTTACAATAGCCGTCAGAATGTGGGAAGGATCCATAATAGCTGGATTGGAGTTATAAATAGAAAAAGATTACAACAGGAAAAATTATCTCATACCTATCTAAACAAACCAAATCCATCTTTCAATTACTAGTCAATTTACATTTCATTGTGTAATCCTTTACTTTTCTTGTCAAGTAGGTTACATTTCATAGTGTAATCATTTACTTTCTAGCATGGTATTTACATTCCGTAGTGTAATTTGTAGCGGTAATCAACTAGCTGATAATCTTTAGCCATAATTTGAGTTCACACTCACGTGTTAAATTCAGTTCATCTATCGAAAAGGAGTTCTTCAGCTGCTCTTCATGATCGAGTGTAAGGATTCTTTCTTGTTTAATTTCATCTGTATTGAAAAGTCCTTTTGTACGAAAGGCAAATGCGTAACCCATCATCAGAGGATGAACCCCGCCCTCTAAAAATTACCTGATCCAATTTACATATCAAACGAGTGGCTAAATAGGCAACCAATCTCTTCATATTTTGGTCATACATTATGTGTTTGCCTACCTTAGTGCTTGGGGTCATCGTTTTTCAGTTCGAATTGGAGCCACAAATCCAATTCTGGCATGTCCACACACTAGTGTGAGAAAACAACAATGAACAATTTTTTTGCACTCTCGGTGGGTCCTTATCTATTAACTATCAGTCTGATTTTGCTAAAAATATAGAGGAGAAGTGCCCGTATTGCCGGGGTTGAACTCTCAACATCGACTGCACCACCTCCAAGTGAGGATGTGCCGATTCATGTGCCTCCTGAGGCGTCAAATCTGAATACTAACCCGACTAGAGATCAGGCTAGGCCGTCCACGCTCGAGCCGTGCTCCCAGATAAAGAATCAGTTGTACTTTGAAATGTTCAGATGAGCATCTAAATGGTACATGAATATGGAAGAGCTCAGGTCAAGCAATTCGTTATCCAGGCTTAGAGCACCAATCACTATATGGCTAGTTAGATTAAAGCCATGCAATGATTGTTGGCTATAATAACAGAACAAACACCGTTGGCATCACAACATAATATTAACGAAAGCTCGGTAGGCAATGAAGTTCCGTTACCACCCATGCCACCTTTACAATGTAACTCACCCCTGATTCCTCCTCTAGAAGTCAGGAATGTGCCACCTCTTATGGAGATCAGGGAACCTAAGTGAGATGTTGGGAATTTTGTACCTGAAAACAAGAATCATGGACCCCCGACCGGATTCAATTCATAGTAGGGCATTAGATTTCCTAACAATCTTAACCGATTTAGTCCGGATCACCCACCAGTCTTTGAGCCTCATCGAGTTGACTGCGATTAGATAGTACAGGTTGTTCAAGAGATTGCTTGCCCAATGCTCAGTCACAACACCATCTCCATGTATCACAAAGCATACATCGAGTGGATAGATTGGCAACACCCATTGCTAAGAAATTATTGACCGAATTTTTTCTTGTTCTTAGGTGAGCTTGGTCAGTTGACTATTGAGCACATCAGCTATTTCACGATGTAGTGTGGCAAACTCGCTAACAATGATTATCATAAATTACAGTTATTCAGTCACTCGTTGACCATTGTGGCCTTCACTTGATACTTAAATCTACTGTTAGATTTGCTGCATACTTGGTAAGAGTTGGAGGAGAAATTACAGGCTCCATTCTTCTCCATAAACGGAGAGATTACCATGTTTGATGCCATCGAAGCCATTTTGATGACATCGAGAAATTTTGGGAATTTGAAATTCAGTTGATGGACAGTTTCATGTTTTCACCTAGACTATTTGATGGGACTTCGATGCCGTTAAAGCTATCATCAAAGCTGCAATAACTGCATAAATTTGAATCCATTTTGAAGTCGGTGCAAGTCAAGCCTATTCAAAGGGATGTTTTAGGAATTTTTGAGCACAAATTTGGGTAGAATGAGTGGAGCAAGGAGTTGTGGAGCTTCAAGGAGTCATCCCTCTTCAATCCTTCGGATCTAGTTAGTTTTTATGTTTTTTATACGAGTTTTAGTTCAATCATGTCTATGGTCCGCTACTCTTAGCTAGAGCTAAGAAGTGAAGCATATAGTTTGTTTTAATATTTATTTTACTTTGATTCAAGTTATTTGGTTTTAATATTGAATAATTCATGATTATTGGTTTGAATGAAGAAGAAATTTTAGTTTATTTTGATCCATTATTAACTTTAGGAACATTGGATGCTTATGAAGACTATAAATGTTTTCTTACCTATTTTATAAGGGTTTGATCTGTAGAACTCATTGTACCTATTTTATAAGGGTTTGATCTGTAGAACTCATTGATCTATCATTGAATAAAAATGCATATATGACCTTATTCATATTCACAATCATTTCACACACAAGCAATCAAAGTAGCGCAATTTAAATTAGCGGATCCAAAGCGAGGTAGAGATAACAACAATCAATGAATATAGGGCTAAGGGTAAAAATATAATTCTAATAATGGTGAGTGCCCAAAATGAAGATTATACAAACCATAATATACATACCCAAAATGATTAAAGTGTAAAATTTTTCAGTTTGGTTCAATCCTCTAAAACATAACGTCGGCGGTGCAAGCTACTTTAAGCTTACGCGAATGAGATCTCGACAATACCTGCATCAATAATATCATCTAGTTTATGTTTTAAAACACCGTCCCGGAGTAGGACTGAGTGATCAACCCAATGGTTCCATTAACTCTAAGTTATGCATGTTATCAATTCCACTAGCACAAGTAATGATAAAGCAATTTAAATACCCAATTCATAAATGCTCTTATTAATGCATGTGCATGCTGTCATGAGATGATGCATGCCCTCATAATCCAACACTCCCTCATAAGTGACTCCGACACCTCATTCACAAATGTCAACTCTCCCTCAACATGCGACCACAATGCCCAAGTCGCCACAACCTATGCTAATGCAATGCTATGATTGTCAATGTTAGTCGAGTATTTAATTAAGTCAGTTCATCTAACAAGATTGGGGAAGCTGAAACACCTCCATTTAATCAATGGCCTTATCCAGATCACTTAGCCCAGGGCAGTTATAGTGGCTCTAGCCTGCGATCCATGATCCAAATTTAGGTATCACCCATTTATCTCATAAATCAATAACTCCAAAGGAAAGACATGATACCTAAAGGTGTGAGGATCAACTCAGTATAGGTCATTACCCAAACACTAAGTATGATCACTTAGTTCTGAGGTGAGTGCTTGTCACATTAAACCAAATCACCACAAGGAAATGGGCTCGTCACCCAATTTCATTCATGCCCGGGTCGTTTGAATGGTGTTCTAGCACGGAACCATCGGTCGAGTAATTTAACAAGGGTTGTTTGAACAGTGATATATCACCTCCATTAATGCTCGCTAGTCAGTATGGGGAGGCTCGTTACCCCAGCGTAGGCTGACAGCACGGATATAATGTCCCATACCACTATGCCCAGTGCCCGAGACTTGAGGATCATAACACTAACAGTTATTAGTAGGCCTCTCTAGGGTATGGGGTGCTATAGATTTAGGCAGGCGTGATCATACATGATGGACACACATGGTTAGTCGGCTATTAGGCTAATTCGGTTGACTCAGACTAACTCCGGCGTAACCGGCATTGGGTGCAAGTTCCCATGTAGTCCAACTACTACTGGTTATCCGCGTTCGGCCGAGATCAATTGGACTAGTCTAGGGCAGCCAACCCCATTGGGATAGCCTTTGTGGATTCGTGATTTGCCAGCCAACTTGACAATCTAGGTAGTCTCGGTCAATCAATTGCACTAATAAATTGATTAACGCGACTACATGGTGGGATGTAAATGGTCATTTAGAGAATTCTACTTTATTGGGCATTTTATCAAACATGTTGGTGTCGTTACACTAAGCTAACAATTTATGGTATGTGAGTGGCCATATAAGTGCGATTGTAACGCCCTGAAATTCGGGGGTCGAGCATAACTCAGCTCCCGAGTTCCAAAACATCACTTATGCAACATATTTAATGATGGATGTATGTTGTCTGTATTAGTGCATAAAACATGGAATAGATTAAGCCAAAACACAGATATAATTCAGGGATAAGTGAAGAAAGCAAGGAAAAGACTTATAGAAATATATGTGTACAAGTGTAAATCCCTAAAATACATTCACCAACAAGGTCATATTGAAAGTGTTACTTATCAAAATTACAAGTATCAAGTTACATCATTTAAATCCCAAAAATAATCCCAGAGTCCCGTGCATCAGAACAAGGCTCGCTAGAACCCGTCTGAAAATTCCATATAAGAGAAAGCAGCCTCATCATCATCCATCTCCCACTCTGCCTCAGAAGTCGCATCAACATCTGCAACATCAGAACCTAAGATAGAGTCTGGTAGGTGTTTAACACCGCCCCAGAACGTGGGAGTGAGTGATCAACTCAGTGGAACAATAAGGCACTGGTTAACATGTTATCAGTTCAATCAAGCAGTAATGATAAAGCAGAAAATTAAATAAATCCTAAGTACTCTTGTTAATGCAAGGATGTATGCAGAATGATGCGTGCCCTCACGCGTACACCCTCAGCTTCTTCATCTTACGTTACGCATGACACCACCTTAAAGTGCGCCACATCTACAAAGCACATGCAAATGCGGTGCATGAATATGATTACCAAGTTGTTATTAGTCCTTTTCATACAGTAGGATTGGGAAGCTAAAGTACCTTCCTCATATCACCATCCAAACAGTGATCCATTCTAGGGTCGTCAGTCCTAGACTTCTCATACGATCATATGGTTTTAGGTCGTCACCAATCATTGCACGCCTTTCATACCTTTATTACCACAGTTCAGCTCGTCACCTCATTGCGGTATCCAGGCATGCTCGAGGTCACTACAAAGGGCTCGTCACCAATCAATGTAGGCCAACAACATGAATATAGTGTCCCATACCACCATAATCGGCTCACGAGTTCAGTTGCTCACTGGTCACTACGGGGAGGCTCGTCACCCCAGCGTAGGCCGACACCTCGACCACGGTGTCCCATACCACCATGTTCGGCTCATGAGTCTTTGCGGATCAAGGTACCATGGTTAATAGGATTCCACTGGTAAGTTCGGTACCTTAGATTCAAGTAGTAGCGTCCAATATATGGTGAACATACATCGGACAATCGGGTTACTTGACGAACTCGACTAGCACGAGCGCACGTTGGGTTGAACGACATAGAGTGCGCAAACACTCCGCGTGGCCAAACCACTGCCGCCAACTCTAATACGGCTCGGGTTCGTCTAATTACATCCTTTGTGGCGAAAGCAATCTCAGCCACAACCTTAAGGCAGATTACCGATTTCCTAGACTATTCATAGTCCCAAACACAGTACACTTCAACAGATAATCATATTAAATGTAGAATAGTAATGGAGCAACAACTTAAATCAAGTGGTACCCAAGCATCTGAAGAATATCAACTTAACATAAATGTAAGCATAAGTAAGACTTGAATTTAAATAACAAGGAATGTAACTAATAGGAAGGAAATCATACACATCAATAGGAGTGTTGAGAATCACTTCTCAACGCTCGCAAATAGTGTAATGAGTTACACTTTAGATCATTCAGACATTTCTACAAACACTTAGAATACATTAAACAACACACATGACGTATGTTGAAATACAAGCATTTGGACAATTCCTTTTACCAAGGAGTTGTCATACATACATCTAGCATACATACATGACAAATAATCATGGCAAACACAAGTGCATATTTTATACGCATACGGTACTTTATACATACACATAGAATACACAAATCTCAATATAACACATGCATATCAGGAACGCAGAATAAACATAACATTTGGCATGTGAAATCTCATCCATAACAAGAATAAATCGTTAACTGGCATTGAAAGCCTTGAAAACCATAACCTATACACTTAAAGGTCGCACCTTACGCCAGAAAAGAAACACCGAACTGATTTGGACGAGTTGTCTTCGTCAACGGCGATAGAATACCCTAAAACAAGGATAGAAATGAGATACAACAACACCAAGACTAATTTAAGCTCTAACACAGATTAGGGTTAGGTTAACTTACCCCAAGATGAACTCAGAATCGTCAAAATAACGATTTAAAGTGAAGGTTCAAGGATGAAGAAGAACCGGAAAGAATCTAAGATGATTCACCAACTTCTCTCTCACTTTCTCTCTCTTTTCCACTCTCTTTCCAAGCTAGGGTTAGAGAAAATTCGTATGGAAAAGAGAGCTAGGGTTTAAGGACTATAAATAGGCCTATAATTGATGAAAATAACCCCAGGGCCAAGGTATACTTAGGGTATAACCAAAACCTGACTCTCGCGATCCAACGAAGCACTTCTGGTGGGCCAAATATCACGAAAGGTCAGACTTAAGCTCACTAACCATGGATCTAGGTCAGGCTGAGTTTTCGTACCGACCGGCTCTTCAGATCAGTCGTGGCGGACCACACTTAATTCAATGGTCACAGAGTCTCGATCAGGTCCACAAGCACAAGGATATGCCTAGGCCACCTTCCCTGATCAGAGGGTGAAATTGGGTCAGAATCCAACGGTCAGATTGCTTAAAATCATCACGCAAGCGACACGACTCAGATTTCATAAAAGCTTAATAAATTTCCAACCGTTCTCACACTCTTCACTCCGAACTCAATCAAATCGACCCAAAACATCTTCTGGACTTGATTTTTGAGGTGATGGTCAAGCCCAACATAGTGACTACAACAGCCTAAGATCATCGTAATCGGACTTTCGACGCGCGGTCCAGGTCCGATCCAGATCTTCCAAAAATTTCCCAGAACAACTGGATTTAGCGATGGATTCCAGATTTCAGAGTAACATAGCGTTAACTAATCTACAAGTTTTGAGTCATGCAGATCTAATTTAAAGTGATTGATGCGAATTTCACAAGCAATCGAGTATAGCGCTAATTACCCCAAAAACAACTACTTAGGGAAAGATTAGCACAAAATTTCCAAGGTCATTACAGTGATGGTTAGCAAGCATTCATCTACACAATGTCTCAATCATCAATCATCACTGGTTAGCATGCATTCATCCACGCGCAACCAATAGTAACTAGCACTGGTTAGTATGCATCTGTCTATGCACTACACAATCATAAATCGATATTAATTATCATGCATTGGCCCATACATTACCCAAATCAATAATCAACACTGGTTAGCATGCATCCATCTATGCACTACACATTCATAAATTAACACAAATTATCATGCATTAGCCCATACATTACCCAAATCAATAATCGGTGCTAGTTAGCATGCATCCGTCTACGCACTACACGTTCACAAATCGACACCAACTACCATGCATTCACCCATTCATTACATAAACCATTAACTGCGTCATGAGTTTGATAATTGGCAACCTAAAGGTAATGGTCCGCACCTTGGGGTGGTGCGCCAGGTTTTAGGGTTGATCCTAGGGTTAGGGTCCCACAGATTTGCTTCTCGACGTCCTTAAATCGTTGTTGGGGAAATTCTGATAATGCGGCGTGATGCAAATGCATTGTTAGCTAGTGGTGGTGGCGTGGATCTTCCACACTAGCTCCTATCCCTCACTTTCTCCCTTTCTTCTCCTCTCTATCTCCTTTTCTTGTAATATAAATTTATGTGGGAGTGAGAGAGTTAAAATGGGGGGCTATTTATAGTGCCAGATGTGCACAAATAGCTCTGGTGACCCTTTTTTCAATAGACATGCACTGAGGGAGGTTGTTTTCAATTTACACACTGGCTCATCCATGTTAGGGAAAATGTTTCCCACTATAGGATCTATGTTTGGACATAACCGGACGATAATCGGACGCTCCAATTAGCCGTGGGGGCCCCAGTTGTGATTAATGGTCATTGATGATCGATCGGGGCTGTGGTTATATGGATATGTGCGGGGAAATATCCTTAACCCACACCTCGAGTTCGGTTGAAACCCAATAGTCGGCAAGTCACAACTTTGCAAAAGAGTAGAGAGCCTAATTCACTTAAATTTCCAAGTTTCTGTCTAGGGCATTTGTACATCCCATGCACACGGCCTTTGATTTAAGTTGAGCAATTCTAGACACTATCTTAGCTCGACATTTGCGATGGACATCAAGCCCTGTAAGATGATCATTATTTTATAGTTTTGAGTCTAGTTGCCCACTAATGAGCAGTCTAGAGCTTATTCATATAATTAGGGCATTTTTGAAATGAATCGCATAGGGAGATTCAACATTTTTATGTAAACTTTTCTAAGTAGGAAGGTCGGTCTTAGAAGGAAGGTCAGTCTGTTGAAGCCTTCGTCACGACAGTCGTCGAAGGTCGTCCGACCCTTCTTTCAAGAGTTGATTAGTGAGTTAGGACTTTTTCTTCCTTGTATCATGGAGAGCCCTTAGTAATTTTCTATAGGTCGAGCATGTGAATGACGGTAGTGTATGACTTAGCCTTCTCTTGGAGGGTCGGTTCATTAATAGGGGCTGTTCCTCCCAAATATCATAGGAAGCCCCTAGTAGAAACTTGGTAGACAACCATTTGTAAATATGGAAATAGAAAACAAACTTCGAAATTTTATTGCTATAGCTTGGACATAGGCCGTACATGGTAGATTTCGCGTTCGAGGCAGGTCGGTCCTCTAGGAATAGTAAATTTTGAGATGTTTGGAATTTCATGGGTGTGGTAGGAGCCTAGGTCTTCCAGTCAATACAACCCAGGTTGGCTCATGCTTGTAACCACGTAAGGTCCTTCCTAGTTTGGGCCCAAGGTTCCCAAGCCGGGTTCCTTGGTGTTTTAGAAGGTTCTATGGAGAACTAAGTCCCCATGAAAACGTCCATGGGGGGGAGGGATAGGACAATGCCAAATAATTGAAACAAATACTGAATATGTAAATAATATAAAGATCTCAATTGCTTGAGTATTGAAACCTTGATTCCAAATAACTCATAGGACAACTTTCACCTAAAATTTTAGGCAGGAAAACCTTATTTCACGAATATCTTTAAAATCAAAACTCCAAACTAGCAGGAGTAAATTAAAAAATTATAACATTCACCACACAATTGAAATTAAATACATACAATCCACCAAAAATAAAAATAAGGCATTTACCACATGGCACAAAGAATTATAGTGGTTTGGTGCTTTGAAAACAGCCACACCTACTCCACTCCTAAAATTACTTCCCTCGTAAAATTGGCTTTCACTATAAAAGGTTTTCATACGGTCACCTTAATAACTTGATACAATTCCTTGTGATTTTCACGGGCTATCACAATAAAAACCCAAACTGAGATTTTACCATGCTATCTCAGACAAAACCTTAACTGAGATTTTCATAGGAGATCTCAGAAAAACCTAAAAAGAGTTATAAAAGGTATACTTATCTTCAATCGTTGAAGAAGTAGCAGAATCTTATAGTAGAAGGAACTCTTTCTTGAATGTAAATGGTGCCATGTCAGTCAGATAGAAGGGGTCTAGGGTTCTATAGATTTTAATTTTGTTAAACCCAAAATCTACTTAATTTAATTCTCATAGATCTCAAAGAGTAGTATAGTTTACTCTCTTAGATTAAACTTAAAAGATTTGAGACTAAAGGAAATTGAAAAAGCTATTTAAATAAATTATAAATACCAACTAATAGCGTGCTAATAACTTGAGCTTCTTTCTCTCTTATAGAAGAATTCTGATAATTAACTTATGTAATTCGGAATGAAAGAAGAACTCAACTTATAGGCAAAGAAGTTAGAACTTTGGCTTGCCTAAGTTCAACGGATTTCGGATTGCGCAGGATATGATTTATCCAAAATTCAGTTGGCCCAAGGTCAACTTCGGTTGGCGGAACAACACAATTTGGTTGGCTGAATTCCTACAAATTCTAGAAGACGATGTTGCTGGAATTTGACCTGAACATTCTCGGGCTGACTGAATTTCAAACTCGGGCTAGAAGTTGGGCTGGCTGAGGAAGCTTAGGCTGGCCGAATTCCTGACAAAAATAAATGTAAAAACCCATGACTAAACATTTTTTAAAGCACCTAGTCCTAAGGTCTTTTTAGGGTGTACCACCTGAGATATATTAAATATCTGATTCTCTTTGGCTTGAACTTAGCCTCAGACCTCATCTTGAATTTGAGCTTGAACTTTGTCTTGGACTTTATCTTTAATATCAGCCAATCTTGAGCTTGATCTTTTCTTGAACATAGACCGATCTTAAGCTTGATCTTCTCTTGAACAAAAAATGATCTTGAGCTTGATCTTCTCTTGAACATATACCAATCTTGAAGTGGTTTTATCATATGAAATTTGACAACATATGTGTGCTCAACATCCTAGCACTTACAATCTCCCCCTTTGTCAATTTTGTGACAAAACACGTAGTATTACAAATATCAAGCATACACATCTTTAGATATTTGAAGTCTTTGTAGCTTGTAATCTATAGCTCACCAATTGATGATACTTAATTGGCACTCCCCCTGTGAAATAAACATATAGCATTCCATACACATAGCATCCATGCATTCATTTTATACATTCCATACACATAACATCCATGCATTCATTTTATACATTCTCTTCATTTTCATTTTCTCTCCCCCATACTATATAGCATTTACTAGCACATCTCCCCCCTTTTGTCACAATTTGATAAAGGAAGAATAGAAGGAGCATGTAGTAAGAGAATAAGGGTAAGCATAGGAAATCTCTAACCATAGGAAATAAAAGAAAAGTAAGCATATGAAATAGTCAATAAAAAGGCAAGTATCAGCAAAAGCATCCAAAGTACCAAGACAAACACAAAATAAGGTTTAAGTACATAGCCGGCTTAAGTCTAAAAAATATAGAAAATCTAGCTTAATTCGACCCAGAGGAAGGAGCAGGCATCGATGAATCATTTAGCTGCAAACTCTAGTTGATGTGATGAAAGTGCTTTTTCATGTACTTCATTGTAGACTTTTGGGTTTGGGCCAATGAAGCCTTTGATACGTGCAAAGACTCCACTTTCTCCTCCAATGTAGAAAGTCTCTTATCAAACTAAGAGGGATTGTAGTCGAAATCAGGTGGATCATCTAAATCATCCAACTCATCAAAAATATCTTCCATTCTTCTTCATTTTATCCAAGAAGAGGAGTAAGGTTCATCATATTCAGATTTGAGTTGTTAAATGGGAGTTCGGATTCTGGTGCCTCATACGTAGGAATTTGAATGTCATAGTGAAGGGTGATGCAAGTCATGAGATGAGCAAAGGGAATCGAACTATGCTTAGGATGCAAGCGAAACTCAATGATATTGTACTATATTAAGGAAGGTAGATAGATATGAATACCTGATACAACGGAGTGAAACACTCTAAGCATGAAGGGAGTAAGATTAGTCTTATTCTTGGCTCGAGGATATACGTTAGACGTAAAAATCTAATGTAAGACGTGGTATTTTGGGAGCATTTGGTTTGCAAGAAAGACATTACCCGATCGCTATTCAGCATTAAAATGACATAATTTATGATTGATGGTTTATTTTTTAGAGTTCAACATCTTCTTTGACAATGTGGGAATTGGCATACCATCATCTGCAACAACTATATCCATCAATGCAGAAATAATGTGTGGCATTATTGTGAATGTTTCTTCAACAAATTTAATTGAGAATGTCAAATTCTTAAGTGAAACATCACATATGGAGCATACATGCCCTGCACTATGGACCGGTAAGCCATTCCATCCCAACTCAAAATGCATTCCCAACCAACCTCGGAAAGAATAAGAACAAGACCAAACCTAGTAATGTGGTCTAAATTAACAGATTTTTCTATGATTATGACCTTTGTGTGAAAGTTCTGAACATATTCCAAATCATCCTCCAGTGACCGTAGGGTCCGTACACCAAGAGGATTTGATCTAGAAGATGAACCAACACGATTCTTGCGAGCCATTTTCTTAGTTCTATATTCCATTTTAGAACGCACAATAAAAATATCAAAGAAAAAGAGAAGAAAAAAAGTAGACCAGATTTAGAGCAAAACCCACAACAAAAAGGGTTTCAAATGATGAAAAATCTACTCAAATATGATTATCTAGCATGAGACCACTAAATACTTGAAGGAATTTGAAAATAAATCACTTACAAGTGAGTTTGGAAGATGAGTTGGTCGAATGGGGCCCCAGCTAGCCGAGGAAGAAGATGTGGAATGAAATGGATTTGAGGATTTTTTTCCATTTTGAGGCAAACCCATGCGATCTTCGGCTAGCCAGAGCAGGTGCTTGACTGGTCGAAAAAATCCCTAATTTTTGATTTTTTGATATTTAGTTTTTATTAATATTTTATTTTCATTTTATACATTTCATTATAAAAAATAAACATAAATATAAATGCATAAAAAGAAATAAAATAATTATTTGACGATACATAATCCAATATCATGCTTTAAATTTAAAAATTTAACTTTGTTAAGCGGCTTAGTCAGTATATCTGCATTGCTTCTCAGTTTGAATGTATTTCATCATGATACATTTGTCTTTAACTAATTCTCAAATATAATCGTATCGTATGTTGATATGCTTCATACGAGAATGTTAAATTGGATTTTTAGAGATATTTATTGTACTTGAATTATCGCAATATAAAGTCATCGTATCTCGCATAATTCCATAGTCAGCTAGCATTCTTTTCATCCATATTAGATGAGTGCAAGCATTTCCTACTATAATATATTCAGCTTCAGCAGTAGAGAGAAGTATATAATTTTGTTTCTTGCTAAGCCAAGATACTAAGCAGTTTTCAACATAAAAACATCCACGCTGGTAGATTTTCTATCATCAACATTTCCTGCCTAGTCTGCATATGTATAGACATATCATATAGATACCATAGAGCTAAGTTTGAAGAACTTATGACATATCTGATTATTCATTTAACAATAGTAAAGTGCAATTCTTTAGAATTAGATTGATGTCTGACACATATTCCAGGTCTACTAGTAGTTAAGTATAGAAGACTACCGATCATACTTCGGTATAGTCAGAGTCTACACTTTTACCTGATTCATCTTTTGAGAGTTTAAGAGTCGTACTCATTGGAGTATCGAAATTTTTACCATTCTCAAAGCCAAACCTTTTTACAAGGTTCAATGCATGTTTGGTTTGTGACATGATCATTCTATCTTTAAGTTATTTGATTAGTAATCCAAGGAAATAGTTTAGTTCACTAACCATACTCATTTCAAACTTGGATTTCATTAGATTTGCAAACTCAGTAGATAGGTTAATGCACTTAGATCCATAAATAATATCTTCAACATAGATTTGAACCATTAGGATATGATCATTATATTTCTTGACAAATAGATTTTTATCAATACTACTCATAACAAAATTATGACTAAGTAAGAATTTAGTTAATTTTTTATACCACGCTCTGGGAGCTTGTTTCAACCCATAAAGAGCCTTTTTAAGATGGTAAACATGATTTAGAAGTTAGGAATCTTCAAAACCCTTTGGTTGTTCAACATATACTTCCTCATTCAAATCACCGTTTAGAAAAGCACATTTTACATCCATTTGATAAATTTTAAATTTTTTATGGCATGCAATGGAAATAAATAATCTAATTGATTCAAGGCTCACAACTGGTGTAAAGGTTTCATCGTAATCAATACCTTCTATTTGAGTATACCCTTGTAAAATCAGTCATGCCTTATTTCTAATAATGTTTCCTATTTATTAGCTTTATTTTTAAAAATCTACTTAGTTCCAATCACATGTTTATCAGTAGGTCTAGAAACCAAGTAACATACATCATTTCTAATGAATTAATTTAATTCTTCTTACATGACATTAATCCAACTTTCATCAGTGAGTGTTTCATTTACATTATACGATTTAATTTTGGAAGTAAAGCAGACATGATTACATATATTTTCTAGTTGTCTTCTTATCTGAACACCAGTGCGAGGGTTACCAAGTATTTGATTAGTCGGATGATCTTTGACTAACCTTAACTCAGTATTGTCTGATTTAGAAGAAGAGTCAAGTATATTAATTAAATTGACATCATCATCATCATCTTGATTAGGACTAGGTGTATTCTGTTGCTCATCTATCACAACGTTTATAGATTCTTGTATAACCACAGTTCTTTTGTTAAGAACACGGTCTGCCTGACTATTTTGAGCATAACCTAGAAATATTCCTTCATCGCTCTTGGCTTCAAATTTTTCCAAGTTTTCTCGGTCATGTAAAATAAAGCATTTGCTTCCAAAAGTTTGAAAATATTTAACTGTGAGCTTTTTATTAAACCATAATTCATAAGCTCTTTTATTTTTAGCTTTTCTAATATAAACATGATTAATTATATAGTTGTTGAGGCATAAAAAAGAAAGAAACACAGTAAGAAGTCATTGTGCGCATAGAGGCATTGTGCGCTGATGATCATTATGCGTATAGAGGCATTGGGCGCTAATGATCATTGTGTCCAGAGAGACATTGTGCGTTGGTGATCATTGTGCGCAGAGAGGTATTGTGTGCAGATGATCATTATGCGTAGTGGAGCATTATGCGCTGAATGTCCGCATAAAGGATTTTGCATGAAGGAGAGTGCAAAAAGAAGTTCGCACAAAGAAGTCCGCACAAAGGAGGCCGCACAAAAGAGTCCGCACAGAGAGGAATTGGCGCACAAGGGATACTGCGCAATGTCGACGTAGCATGTTCACACGTGTAAAAGGGGTATAAATACCCCTTGACCCCTCAGTAGGAGGTCATTAGCAACCAATCAAGGAGAAGAAGATCCTGGCAAGAGAGAGAGGTAGAGTCCGCACCCATTGTGTGAGTAGGGTGTTGTGTGGCGCACAACACCATCGGCGCATAATGCTATTGGCAAACAACAAGTGTGAACGCACAACATTATCGACCGCACAACACTGCGAGCACACAGCAATGCCGAGCGCACAACACTAGCCATCGCACAACAAGTGTGAGCGCACAATAAAGTGGGCGCATAATACTACTAGCCAGCGTACAGTAGCATAAAAAGCATGATACTGCTGAGTGCACAATGCTGTTCAGTGCACAATAGTCTATAATATACGACGCTTCCAACATTTATTGTCTTAGCACATGATGTCTTTTGTTTATTTTCTATTACAAGTCTATTTTGGAATCAAAGGAGAAAAGGATGTAAAAGAACTTGGAATGAATAAATACGTGATTATCTTCTTTGTCTTCTTTTGTTAATTATTAAGTGAATGGAATTTCCCAAATGAAATGTCTCTGTTTCTTGTTCAAAACAAAATGATGACTCTACTAGAAAATTTTCTCATATTCACTTGAATATTAACTTAAGGACTGCACGAAAGATAATCACAATTGTTTGGCCCCTTGAATGCGCCAAAATGATGACTCTTAGTGGGAACATCCTACCTTTCATCTCTAAAATAGAATATAACTTAATTTAATTACTATTTTTTTTATTGTTGTTTTGCAATCTGGCATAATTCAGGAGAAAAGATATCACAACCAACCAAACAATCAATGACAATCGGTCAGAAGAAAACAATTTTCTACTTCACTACGAAAGGGTTCGTCGTGGAATATGCTGGTGAACAAACTGAATGCTGCAAAGATAAAGCAGTGTCAAGCAAACGTATAGAATCATGGGCAACCATCACAGTTATAACTCCTTCACCATTAGCACAGGGAGAGAGATGACTGGATCGTCGTCACTTGCTGAAGGAAAAGGACCCAGAACGTCCCTATGGTAGGAGCGAGTTCACCACTGAGAAGAACTAGGGGGCCGGTAATGCGAAATACAGCCAGGAAGCATCCTGAACTTGCTCCGTTGGCAATTTACCCCACGCAAGCAATAGTTCCTCCGGCAGCACAAGATTTCCCTGCTAGGAGCCCCCAGTGGACAAGAGAGCAGAAAGGGAAGGCTTTACTAATAAGCCCACCAGAATCCAAATCACTGATCTCTATATCTCCCCGATCAGCCAGCTACTTCAAAAATACACAGAGTTCATATGAGTCTCCCCTTTCTGTGACTCTTATAATGTCAACTACTGCCTCGTCAGGGAATGAAGAGGCTACCGTTCACATAGCTAGAACAAACCGAGGACCTTCCCCAACTACAAAAGATTGCATCATTGAGATGACAGAAGCACAAAAAGCATTATTAGAGGAATGTAGGAGCCTCCGGGAAGCTTAGGGAACTATGGCGCATAACGTGGCATGAATGGCGACACCCCTAATGACCGATAACATAAACGAACGAGAACAGCATCCTGAAGGGTCACATCTGCCACGGGCTGGCTCACACAGGTCTGCCCCTATGATGAAAACATTAATGCAAGAAGAGGTATGACAAGTTATCGAAGAAGCGGTCAGATCAGAAAAGGAACGTGAGAGTACAGGAAGATTCAGATATCAGACACCATATCTGAGAGAAATCGAGGATATCCCGTTCTTGAATAACTTCAAGCATCCAGATTTTTAAAAGTTCAATGGGGATGGGTCGCTAGAGGAACATTTGATGTATTTTATTACTAGCATGGGGAATTTCTCCACGATATCACAGTATTGCCTACGTTTGTTCGGATCATCTCTGACAAGTAAAGCATTCTGATGGTATTCTAGTCTAGCCTTAGGTTCGATACGTACGTGGGAGCAGATGTAGGATGCCTTTATGTCAAACTTCTTCTCTTCAGAATGTGATGTCAATATCACAGAGTTGGCTTCAATACGACAGAGAGAAGGGGAACCAGTAGAAAAGTTTATATACATATGGAAGACGTTGGGAGCCTCGTGCAGACAGTTTTCAGAAGAAAAAGAACAAGTTAAGATGTACCTAAACTCCATGGAGACAGGAATTGCATTTGAGCTTACTAGCGCCGATATTAAAACTTTCCACGACTTAGCCACTAAAGCCCATGCCTTAGAACTAATGACTTGTAAAATGCCGGTGTTTCACTACAAAACAACCAGAAGAAGACCCAATAGGTTAATTACAAATATTGTGGACCACGAGAAAAGGAGTCAAGGAACAAGGGATTCAGGAGAAAGAAAGACAGAGCGGAAGGAAGAATCAAATTGTCCCAGAAACAGGTTCACCGAAAAAAGATCTAGATCGCTTAATTCTCATGAAGGGTTTGCATTCGATAGAGAAGACGTCATTCCTATGATGAATTAGTTGTTGAAAGCTAGTACGATAGAATTGCCTGTGTCTAAGCCCCCTAAAGATGTAGGAAGATTAAAAGAAAGAGATTTTTATCGCTACCATCTTCTGATAGGGCATCCGACAAAAAATTGCTATACATTAAAATGCATAATATAAAGAATGATAAACACAGGTGAAATAGTAATAGGAAAAGAAAAGGAAAGGGACAATGCACATGAAAGAGTAGAGAAAGAAAGTCGCGAGATGACAAGGAAACCTGCGGTAATTACATTATGGTCAGGAAAAAGAATGACAAGCCCCTCAAGGCAGAAAGTTGGAACAACAAGGATTGAGGTCATCATGGACTAGTGCAATAGTGATAAGAAAGAAGGGAAGAATGAAGTGGCAAAAATGACTTATGATGTCGTGAATCATTTGAAGGGTATACTAGCTCGGTTAAGTGCTTATGACGCATTAATGTTATTAGAAGATCTCAGGCAAAGTTTGATTCAAGCGCTACAGACCACAATGTCAGAGAAACATTGCTAGTGGAAATGGAAAGTGAAGAACGTAAAGAGCGAAAAGACTGTATGCCGATAGTTTCCTTCTCTGATGATGATTTAGTTTGTGATATAGGGCATAATAGGCCATTGATGATAGTAGCTCATATTCGCGGCAAAGAAGTAAAAAGGATTATGCTCGATAATGGATCTACGGTAAACCTATTACCATTAACAATGTTAAAAAATTTGGGTTACTGTCATTCTGATCTGCGCCCTAGTGGAATGATGATACAGGGCTTTAATCAAGATGGACAATGTGCGATCGACAAAATTACGATGACATTGGAAATAGAAGGTTTAACTACTAATGTTGTTTTTCACGTGATCAATGCGGTCATGACATAAAATCTTCTCTTGGGAAGACCGTGTATATATCAGTATGGTATTATACCTTCTACTCTTCATCAATGCTTCAAGTACTGTAAGGATGGAATACAGTATAAGGTAATGGCCGATGCAAGACCATACAGAGAAGAAGAAGCCTTCTTCACAGATGCCAGTTACTATGATGGATTCGCCATAAAAGAAGAGGAAAATAATGATGAGAGAAAAATCCTGAAAAATGCTCGTGTGAAAACAATAAAAGGAGAATCCAAAAAGGCATGATCATCTGAAACTTCAGAAGCAAAGAAGAAGTTCTATTTTATGCCGAGACATCTGAGGCAGCCAGGATAGCCGCCATTAACGTTACTGTCGCTTGAACAGTTAAAAATCTTGCAATCAAACTATACAGTACCATTACATATGTTGAAAGGAATAAGCGATTCCTGGCCGTTCTAGGAAAGTTTCGTGTGGAAGCCAATGCAAAATATCCAGAGCCGATTGAATTTTACGCCTCTTCAGAGAGCTGAGAATAATGTGTATCACGGAGAGCTAATGTCTCGTGATCTCAAGAAATACAGTCCGACAAGTAGAAGAATGATGAAAAGGATGGGTTTTGATAATGAAGAACTGATTGGTTTAAATCATGGGAAAGGAATTCAGGTCCTTATTCGAGTTGGTCAAAAGAAGAGAAAGATTTTAAGGATTGGGGGTAGAGTCTTCAGTAAATATGGTCACAGTCGATCAACTATTAGAGGCGGATCCCTAGTAAAGCATCCTGAGACAGCTCCAAAGAAGATAGAAGACGAGGGGTAGCCGACAATCGACAGTTTGCGAGAGGTAAATTTGGGCATAAAAGTAAAGATGTCTTCGCCTGGACATATGCGAAAATGCTGGGCTTGGAACCTTCAGTGGCAGTACATCGATTAAATATTTCTAAGGACAAAAGACTGATTAAGCAAGCGCAAAGGTGATTTCATCCAGATTTGGTCCCTTTGATAGAGGAGGAAGTGAACAAGCTGGTCAAAGTCGAATTTATCAGAGAGGTCAAATATCCCAAGTGGATATCGAATATTGTCCCAGTAAAAAAGAAAAGTGAAAAAATCAGGGTGTGCGTAGATTTCAGGGATCTAAATGAGGCTTGCCCAAAAGATGACTTTCCCCTCCCAATAATGGAACTGTTAATTGATACTACGATGCAATACGCTGTCATGTCTTTCATGGATGGCTACGCTGGTTGCAACCAAATTAGGATGGCCCCTAAAGATGAAGAAGCAACAACATTTAGGACCTCGTTAGGAATTTATTGTTATAAAGTTACGTCGTTCGGTCTTAAGAACGCTGGGGCAACATACCAAAGGGCGATGCACAGTATCTTTCAAGATATGATGTATAAACATGTTGAATGTTATGTCGATGACCTAGTGGTTAGGTTAGGTAATCATTAGGAACATCGTGAGCATTTAGCATCGGTCCTCTGTCGACTTAGAAAGAAGTAGCTAAAGATGAACCTAACTAAATGTGCTTTTGGAGTGCTCTTAAGAAAGTTTCTCGGCATCGTCATTAGGCACGGGGGTATTGAAATTGACCCAGGGAAAATTAAGACCATCCAAGATATGCCACCTCTGAAAACATTGAAGGAACTGAAGAGTTTGCAAGGGAAACTGGCGTATATTCGCTCTTTTATTTCAAATCTGGCGGGTAGGTGTCAGCCATTTTTCCCATTTGATGAAGAAAGGAACAGAATTCGCGTGGGATAACGCCTGTCAGAACGCGTTCGATTCAATCAAAGAATTATTAAGACAGCCTCCGGTATTAACAACTCCTATAAAAGGTAAACCACTTATCTTATATATATATGTATGACTAAAAACTCGTTGGGAGCCCTGTTAGCATAGGTAAATGAAGATGGGAAAGAAACTGCTCTTTATTATTTGAGCCAAACTCTGATAGGCACGGAATGTAATTACTCTCCGATCAAGAAAGAATTTCTGGCACTGATATTTGCAGTACAGAAATTGAGACATTATTGTCTCTCTCATGACATAACTTTGATCTTAAGAGTAGATCTGATAAAGTTTTTAATGACAAGGCCAATGTTATCAGGAAGATTGGCCAAATGGATGCTGTTACTTTTGGAATACACCATTACCTATGAGCTGGTAAAAGCAGTGAAAGGACAAGAAGTGGCAGATTTCTTGGCAGCGCATCCTGTAACAAAAAGTGAGACAATTTGTGATGATTTTCTCGATGAACAGGTAATGATGATTGAACCACAAGACCAATGATAGATGTATTTAGATGGTGCTTCTCGAGCATTAGGAGCGGGGGCAGGAGTCATTTTCAACACACCTTAGGGTGATTTATTACCATATTCGTTCACATGGGGCACTGCTTGTATGAACAATGAAGCTGAATATCAAGCTCTCATAATTGGAATGGAAATCGCCTATGAGATGTGTTAGAGCATATAAATCATGAAGAAAGATTGAAGATCAGAAGATAATATGGAGTGAAGGAATGAGAAAGAAGAAAATCAAGTGTGTTTGCGGTTGTGCGACCATCAGGGGTTGCGTGGATTGCACAACTAGTAGTAGTTGCACGGATTACGCATTGTGTTATGTTGACTGTATAAAGAATGTGATCCGTTGCGCGGGTGGTGCAACTAATCATGGGTTGTGCGGATCGCATAAACAATCTTACCATTATGTGGGTAGCGCAATCAAGAGCAGACAATAATTGAGAGAATGGTCAGATCTGATGTAAAGTGGGCCCCATGGCACAAAGATCGAGGGTTGACACGTGTGGAGACCTATGAATACCCCACTCCCCCTCTCATTTGACACAGTAGAAGAATTTTGGAAGAGGAGCATACCTCTGAGAGAAGACCGGAGGTGAGGAGTAAAGAAGGGGATAGATTGTGCGGACTGCGCAACCCACCAATTGGTTGCGCGGGTCACGCAACCAGATCACTATGTAGCCAGTATTAAAAAAGGGTCAAGATGCTGCTGAAATTGTCCTGTTCAATCTTCACTGCTCCAAGTTGGCCTTTACATAAAGGACAAGCTCAAAATGGGGAGAAGTTAATCAACACAACATTCCTAAGGAGATGACTGAAGCGATTGTTGAAATGCTGCCAAATTCAAGATTTGACATTTGAATTTAATTAATTTCAATTTATGTATTTCAAATGATCTATCTTAGAATCAAGGGATGTTTGAGGATGTAAATGAACTTGGTACTAATAAAATATGATAATTGTCCTTAATACTCTCTCTCTGTTACATTTGAATAAGATAATCTCCCAAATCGAATACATTTATTTCTTGTTCGAAACAAAATGATGACTTTGCTGGGGAATTTTTATCTTATTTGATACTAACTCAGAGTGTATTATAGAACTTTCATTGTAGTTTTGCATCTTTCAACGCCAAAATGTCAACTCTCAATGAGAACATCCTCCCCTTCATCTCTAAGATAGATCATTTGATTCTCTAAGCACTAACTATAATATAACTTCAAGTCTTATATTCAAAGGAATCCAACTACAAATTACAACCAATGGTGATTTCTGCAAGGAATGTGAGCTTCCGTTTCAATCCGACTGAATTCATGATAGAATATGCACCGAACCAACCCTTAGAACACATAACTCGGCTTCCTATAAGCAAAGTAACCTGACCCGATCAACAGCTGGGGTTGTAACTGCTTCGCCAGTAGCACAGGGAGAAAGAGACTCATAATGGATCATCGTCACTCGCAGGAGGACAAAGACTTCGAATGTAACTGCAGTGAGAAAAAATTTGCTACTGAGAAGAGTTAGAGGGCCGATAACACGTAATGCCGCTAGAAGGAATCCTGAACTCACCCTCCTACGAAATATCCCAAGCGAATAAATCCATAGTTAATGTCGCGTGACTTTCTGGCTTTAGTTGCCTCGAGAGTCAAATGGACAAAAGAACAGAAAGGAAAGGCATTACTAACAAGTTCACGAATGTCTATATCGCTCCAATCAATCAATGGCAATGGAAGCATAAAGAAGTCAAAAGAAATTCTATTCTCCCCTCTCTTCGTAAGTCCTATTATGTGGACATATTCCCACCCCACTCTAATTGCAGCTTTGTCTAAGAGTGGAGAAGTCACAGTACATATGGCCGGAACGAATCAGGAGAATACACCAACTACAGAGGACCGTTTGCATGAAATGGTGGAAGCACAGAAAGCACTAATGGAAGAATGCAGAAATCTCAGAGAAGCTTTAGTGAATCTCGCACACAATGTAGCCTAGATAGCGACTCCTTAAATGATGGGTATAGTGAATGGGCAAGGAAATCAACCTGGAAGTCTTCAACCACCAGGGCCAGGATCACTCGGATTTGCCCTAGTAGTAAGAACTGTAACACAAGAAGAAGTGAGGCAAGTATTGAGGAAGTTGTCAGAGCAGGAAGGGAGCGTGAGAATGTTGGCAAATTCAAATATAGAACACCATATACGAGGGAAGTGGAAGATGTCCCCTTTCCAGTTAACTCTAAACATCCAGACTTTCAGAAGTTTAATGGGGACGGATTGCTAAAGGAACATTTGATGCACTTCATCACCAGTATGGGAAATTTCTCTACAATACCACAATATTGCCTACGGTTGTTTGGATCTTCTCTGACAAGTAAGGCATATCGATGGTACTCTAGTTTGGCCCTAGGATCGATATGCACTTGGGAATAGATTCAAGACGCCTTCATGTCAAGTTTCTTCTCTTCCGAGCATGACGTTAGCATTACAGAGTTAGCTTCGGTGTGACAAAGAGAAGGAGAGCCAGTAGAAAAAATTCATAGATAGGTGGAAGACATTGGGAGCTTCTTGCAGGCATCTGCTGGAAGAAAAAGAACAAGTAAAGATGTGCTTAAATTCCATCGAAACAGGAATCACATTCGAGCTCACGAGCGCTGACTTAAAAACTTTCTGAGAGTTAGCAACAAAAGCACATGCTTTGGAATTGATGGGCAAGAAGATGCCAGCATTTCAAAGCAGAGCAGACTGAATGATTATCATGAAGGGTATGATTTTGAAAAAGAAGATGTCATACCAATAATGGAACAACTGCTAGCCACCGGAACCATTCAAATACCTCAGCCCGGACGTCCAGAAGAAGTCGAGATGACTAAAGATAAGAGATATTGTTGTTATCATTGTTATGTTGGGCATCCGACATAAAATTGTTTTACATTAAAAGATATGTTGCAGAGAATGATATAATAGGGAGAAATATTAATGAAAAAAGATGAGAAACGAGATAAGAAAGCGACTGTGAATACCACATTTACAGGGAACCCATTGGAGATTAGGAAAAACAAAAGGAGAGCTATTGCAATAAGAGAATGGCCGGAAGTAGTGGGTTCACTTAGAAATTCTCATCATGATTCACAATTTGTTGAATTATCTTACAAAGAAGTCACTTATGGTTTAGCTTCTATTCACCAAAAAGAGAATGAACCGGTCAGAGAATTCATTAATCGATGGTGAATCCTGGGGGCATCACGCATACGATTAGTGAAAGAAGAAAAGGAGCAAGTTAAGTTATGCCTAGGATGTATAAAGCCAAGTATTGCGCTAAGTCTTGAAGGTTTAAACTTACAAACATTTCAAGACCTAATTGAAGAGGCTTATGGTTCAGAAAGGATCATTGCAAAGGTGGCTGACTTTTATATAAGGCAGATGGTTTTGAACCTCGTGAGAAATTCGACTGATGTGATTAACGAAGAAGAAAAAATGAAGAACAAATAGAAGGAACAAGGAGGTTCGAGTACAAGAAATATGGATGAATATATGACCAAGAAAATGAAGAAAGAATTTGCGCGGCCTAAGGCTTGTAAGAGATATTCATTTCGAGAAGATGATATGCTCCCTATGTTGAACAGATTGCTGGCGGCCGAAAAGGAAATGAAGAAAATAAGTGAAGTTGATTATTGTTATTACCATCGTTTCCTCAGACATTAAACAGAGAATTGTTTTAGCCTGACGAGAAAGTTACAGATGATTATTGATGAAGGTGAAATCGTTATAAGAAAAGTGTATGAAATAAAGGAAGAGATAATAGTACACTGGCCTGATTAGTTCAAAAAAAACTGGGGGCAATGCTAATCTTAGGAAAACAATTTGTTAAAGGGCACAATATCATGATTTTGATTACGAAAATTCCCAGAGCAATGCTTTCTAAGCAAAAGGGGGCATGACAAGTAGAAGGAAAAAATAACTGCGAAAGACAAAGCCATGTACTCATCCTTATGAGAATAAAAGTGCAAATTTTCAAGTGAAGCCTCTCAAAAGCATTGAAGCATTGATGGTTACTGTCAAAGCATTGAAGCATTAATGATTACTGCCAAGCATTGATGATTGCTGTTAAAGCATTGATGATTGCAGCCAAGCATTGATGGTTGCCACCAAGCACTGATGGTTGCTACCAAGCATTGATGACGTTGAACGTTGATGATTATCACCAAAGTGACGATCGCCAAACATCTATGATTATCACTAAAGTTGGCAACTACTGTTGTCGTCATCAATCACTCATATAAGCTTATTTTATCATAATTATTATCATCTCTAAGTTGATACACTGTTTTAAATATAATATGAATGTTCTTAGAACATCATAAGCAATGGCAAAATATCAATTATTGATTCACCAATTTTTGGCAGTGGGACGAACTATACAACCAACCACGTATAAAGTTGATGATGGTGATGGTAGCTTACTTCTTAAGGTAGCCAAGCTAAGCCTATATGACCAACTACACATAAAGCCTATCTCCATCGCCATTCAGGCAGCGGCGAGAAGCTAGTGGCCTTAAAAAGCCAGTGAAGGCCATCGTACGCATACCCATGCGAGCAGCTGATGGAGCTAGTGACGAAAAACCTAAAAGACTAAAAAGTGCTCAACGACTAGTCACGCGTGAGACCAATGCCGTCTGTATAGTTTTCCAATAGCGTCACGGGGAACAGAGGAAAATACCCTCTCGTGAATGAGTCTGACCTTACAGATGAAGAAAATGTGGGCTGCAATGTGAGCTCTTTGGCCATGTCCATAGATAGGCCAACCATGCATAAGACCCCCCAGATCTCTAGCTTGATTTCAATATTAACTCATGAGGAAGGGCCTAAACCTACTTATTGATGGACTGACGGCCCTAGATTTGGTACCCCAAAGGTTGCCTTGCGAGCCCCGTGAACTCTAGAGAGTTACTGCAGCCAACCTTGCGCGTAAATCCAACCGAGTTCACGGCCTCGGTAGCTTTACTGGGCCCCTCTGATGGATCGTAGTTTGTGAACTCACCAGGCTGTGAGAAGTCCAATGAACTCCTAAGAGTTACAGAGACCATCACGTAAAACCCAACTCAACTACTCAAGAGTCTAAAAACCTGCATAGGCTCCACTACTCAAGAGCTTAAACTATGTGTGGTTACCTGACTAGACTAAAATTTAGCACCGCCTATCAAAATGAGAATCATCTAAGAAATCCCTTACTAACAAGTCATAAGAGGATAAAAAAAAAGAGAGGCATAATACATCAATCATAATGCATTAATCAAAACATCACGTAAATAAGACAAGAGCATATTACCAAGAATATCATAAGATACTTGTATAATTTGCAGTTCTGAAAATATTTATAGTAGCAAAGAGAGAAAATATCAAAGTGTTACATCTCATAGTTCTCCTATAATGCCAAATGCTGCTAATTATTGTTGCAAATTTTCTTAAAGATTAACTTGAGTAGCTGCATGTTCTAGTCTGACATTCGAAATAATTCTATTAGGATCTGGGATACCAGCTAGCTTTTCTTCCAAAGAGGCAATTAGTTCTTCATTCTTAGCCAATTCAGATTTTTCAGAGTCCACAGAATGAAGGTTGCACTGTATCTTTTCTTGTACTCTTTCAATGTTCAGATTTCCTCCTGGCTTTGCTTCTCCAACTGAGCAATTTCTTGCTTTAAAAGAGTAATATAATCCTGAATAGTTATCCTGTTATTAGCAAAAGTCTTTAGTTGCTCTCACAAAGACAATTGTTCTTGATCGTGGCGAGAGACAATGGGAGCAATCTGAGAAACTTTCTCCTTAGAGCATGCGAGTTGCTTCCTGTACTCTAAAATTTCAGGTGGGACAATTGTTGTTTCAGTTGATGAAAGAACAGTTATAGAAGAAACATAGACTTTAACCATCCGTGCAACATTGTTTAGGACATCTAAAGCGACAACCAAATTTGACCATTGATCAGGATCTTTGAACATTTCAACGATAGATAATATGGAATTCCTGATCAGTGCCAATTTGTACGCAGAAACCTTCTCAAAGGATAACACAGTTGATGAAGTCCCAATTGAGCCAGAACTTGCTGTGCCACTTTGAGGTAAGTTCCTTATTAAGAAATAAGAAATATAAAGTTGTAGTAAAATTATATGTACAGGCAATATAGAAAGTGTAAACAAGGAAAAGGATATACCTTCTGCTGGTACCAAAACAGCGAGTAGTTGCGCCTCTTTAGCGAGAGAAGGATCAGGTTCTACCATCTCAGCAAAAGATGGAGCCCTAGCTTCAGTAATCGAATTGACAATGGTGGGAGTTGGTAAATTAGTCGACTCCACCAGAAATACAATTTCGTGTGCCACCGCTCACGGATGCATTGAGAATCTCGGTGAAGCCGTTGGTGCAACAGGAGGTAAATCTAAGGGAGAAGTATTATCTGCCTCCGTATTTGCAACACGATCACCTGAAATAGAATATGTAAGACAGGAAGGGAGAAAATAACAAAATAAAACAAAGACAGTAAGGTATTCTTACATGGCGAATAATCGTATTCCCCATAGTCTAGGGGTTCATCTTCTTCTTCCCTTGCAATGGGTGAAGTTTTTGCAGGACCAGCCTCAGAGGTTGGCAGGATATGTCCTTCATCAGCAGGAATGTCTTCCACAATTATATCATCCTCATCGCTAATATTGACTTCTCCCTCCTCATAATCATCATCTTGATTTGCTCCTTTTGTCTCATTTTCATTGGAAATAGTATGTCCAGATGAAGAAGTTGAGCTTTCACCATCTGAATCTCCTTCACTGGACTTTTCAACAACAACTTGTTTCCCTTTAGAAGAAAGAGACTGGTGGCTCTCCGGTTAAGGATCTACGGTAGTCAAAACTGGAGAAGCAATAGTAGTGGTCCCTTCTTGGGAAGAAGCTTGGGCACGTGCTCGAGATCTTGTCATTGGAGAAGAAGTCGACTGTTGTTGAGGAGGGACAGTCCTGGGGCAGGAGAAGAAGTCGGTTGTTGTTAAGGAGGGATAGTCCTAGGGGCAGGAGAAGAAGTCGGCTGTTGTTAAGGATGGGTAGAAGAAGTTGGCTAATCTTGAGGATTGGCAATATTCTCTTGCTGAGGGGAAGTATCTTTTGTAACTTATTCTCTTCATGGACGATGGAGAGGAATTTATTCAAACTCACGAATGTCACCATAGGCTATCCATCCTTCGAGAGTGTTGTCGAGTTTCTTCTCACGAATAGGTTCACCCACAGATATCTTGACATAGTGGTGACTAGTAAAAGTGGCATGACGGGTCTTCGCTATGAAATTGACTCCCTCTTAAATGGTGCGACCCTTGAGCCTGGGAGGTGGAAGCCATATAGGATTAGTCACTAACAGACCTTTTCTTACCAAGTATGATTGGTGCACCCACCATCTCATATGGCTATATGAAGCCCTAGGAGTACGATCGCAGCCTGGGATGATGAAGGAAGAATTGGCTCGGCCTAAAAATTGCTTCCAAACTATTGTCCAATTAAATGGGACAGTGTTGTAGCTTCGCATTCTTCGAGTAATAAGCCCACAATCTTCTGGAACTGCCTGATCGAAGCCGAATTGATGGGCAAAATGGCTAAGATAGTATGGTTCTCTCCAGAACTCTGTTCCTTCTCTCGATGGGAGACTACATGATCTAATTGACAGAAAGAATCCCCTTTCTCCTGTAGTGAGAGATTCTGTGTCTGATTTCTTTATGTCTACAATGTAACAAGGTAGACTGAAATGGAAGTAATTTATCTTAGCATCAGAGGAGATGGCATCTTTTGCCCAGTCGTAGGATCTCTTTGCCATGGATCTCTTTTGAAAAAAATAGAGAGGGACTTGTGAAGGATGGACGTAAGCCTTTTCCGACACTTTGAAAGTCCAAGAGAAATAGACACCAAGCCTACCAAGAAAGTAATGCCATGACATATAAGTCGAGGCAGAGTCGACAGAGGGGATTTTTACATGAGAGCAATCTCTCCAAAACCTCTGTAGATAGAGCATAGAGTGGAAGGAGTAAGAGAATATTTGACTCCCTCAGCCGTGGCACCTGTTACTACAAACATCAAAGGGCGGATGGCATCTGCTGACTTAGAGCTTGGGAAGACCACTATGCTTAGCCAATAAGCAATGAACACTGCAAGCTCCCCATAAATAGAATACTCAGCTCGATCTCTCATGCCCTTCTTAAGATGTTTAAGCTCTCGTGAATGATTGCCATTGAAGCTAGAAGAAAAAAGAGATAAGTAAATGAAATCGAAACTATGTATCAAGGTGCAATAGAAGCGTTAATTGAAGAAGAAGGAAAATTACCGAAGAGCTCTGCTTAAGTGAGCCAACCATTGGATAGGCTACATCTTGTGGATGTTCAGAAATTTGGACATTTCCCTAAAGAGTTCGGTGGCTGATTCTGAGATAGAGGGGATGCGGTCAGGCGAAGATATGAAGGCAAGTTCCTCGTTGGTGGGGACAAATTCATCAAAGAATTTTCTGGTTATCGGTAAATCGGTGATCTTGTGAATGTCCTAGAGCGTAATGCTTATTTCACCTTCGGGGAGATGGAAAGAATGGGTAGAAGGGCACCAGTAGTTGAGGAAAGCCTTCAAAATGGAAGATTCCTTGTAAAAGGGATGCAATGTTGCTTTAATTGTGGTGAAAATGTTAATCTTCGACAAAGTCCCTGCATGTTTCACTAGAACTACAGTGGCCCATTCAGAATAATAATTATAAGGAGTCAGAAGACCTCTTGTTCTGAATTCTTCTGGGCTCTAGATGAGGAGACGATGGCTGAAACATTGCTGAAGTGTTTCATAAAAGCAGGTTAGATACAGAATATGAAGGTCATAGGAAGGGACAAGGAAAATCATAGAATGGATGCCACCAATCTGTTGTCTTGGTTTCGACGGCTGCAGAGTGCCTTCTAGTAATCTTAGTTCCCTAAACGACCAAGACTCTATGTACGCTAATCTTTCTATAGTCAGATGATCCTTAGGCTCACAAATCAACATGGAGTGGTGGCGATGGATACTGACTGGAATTACTACAATGCCTTGCTTGTAGCGGTTGTCAAATTTTATGACACCCTGAACTGCACAGATCAATTCCCAAGAATTGTGGAGTTTTTTCCTATTGTGTTCCTTGATCTTCTCTTAAAAATCCTTAGCCTTGTTTCGGCGGTTCTTCTTTAGTCTAGAGGGGGAGGAGTATCTTCTCTAGCAAGTGGCTTTTGGCTGATCATTTGATGATGTATCGTAGTCTTCAACCATTCTTCCCAGTCGTATTCATGACCGTGCTTTAGGGGTCTTTCAAGATCGCCCATCGCGATGGCTCTGTGGATGGGAGATGGTAGTGTCTCAATGCGTTGAGTGAAGTCGAAGGTGGGGAGTACTGGCTCCTTTATGTAGGCGGGGCATGTAGAGGTTGTTTTAAATCATTTACGTGAGGGTTGAGTTGGAGATGATGGGGATTCAGTGGCTTGAGATGCTGTGGTTTGAAAGGGTTTGGAATTTAGCAATTCCTAGTGGGAAGGTTGATCGAAGGGAGGATTGACAGCAATGAAAGTTCTTTTGGTACAGGCCATGCTAAAATGAAGAAGTTCAGAAATCTATCTAAGTCTGGGAAAATTGCCTAAGTGTCAGTTGCGCAGGTCGCGCAACGGATTCCAAGTTGCGCCGGCAGCGCAACGTTAAAACTCATTGCGCGAATGGAAAAATCGTTGTGTGGGTTGCGCAACCGGTGTTGGTTGCGCGGGGTAAAATCAAAGGGATAAAGTTTTGCTGCAAAGTGAAGAAGTGAAGAAATGAAATCCGACCGACTATTTATAGAAGATGGGGTCGAGTAGAAACTCGGGCGCCCGTTGTGCGGGTCGCGCAACTACTTCAAGGAAGTGCAAAATTTTTAGAAGAATTGATCTTGACTCTTTGATTCAAGGGAATAAAGGACGGGTCAAGGGGGCATCTGTTAGAGCATATAAATCATGAAGAAAGATTGAAGATCAGAAGATAATATGGAGTTAAGAAATGAGAAAGAAGAAAATCAAGTGTGTTTGCTGTTGCGTGGGTCGTGCAACTGATCAAGGGTTGCGCGGATCACGCAACCAGTAGTAGTTATGCTGATTGAGCAATGTGTTACATTGACTGTATAAAGCATGTGATCCATTGTGTGGGTGGCGCAACTGATCATGGGTTGCGCGGATCGCGCAAACAATCTTACCGTTACGTGGGTAGCGCAATCAAGAGTAGACAGTAATCGAGATGAACAGTCAGATCTGATGCAAAGTAGGCCCCATGGCACAAAGATCGAGGGTTAACACATGTGGAGGCCTATATATACCCCACTCCCCCTCTCATTTGACATAGTAGAAAAATTCTAGAAGAGGAGCAAAGCTCTGAGAGAAGACCGAAGGTGAGGAGTAAAGAACGGGATCGGTTAAGCAAACCGCGCAATCCACCAAGTGGTTGCGTGGACTGCGCAAGCAATGAACTAGTTGTGCGGGTTGCGCAACCAGATCACTATGTAGCCAGCCATAAAAAGGGATGAAGATGCTGCTGAAATCATCCTGTTCGATCTTCACTGCTCCAAGCTCTCCATTACATAAAGGACAAGTTCAAAAGGGAAGAAGTTAATCAACATAACATTCCTCCTAAGGAGATGACTGCAGCGACTGTCAAAATGCTACCAAATTCGAGATTCGACATTTGAATTTGATTAATTTCAATTTATGTATTTCAAATGATCTATCTTAGAATCAAGGGATGTTTGAGGTGTAAATGAACTCGGTACTAATAAAATATGATGATTATCCTTAATACTGTCTCTCTCTGTTACATTTGAATAAGATAATCTCCCAAATCGAATGCATTTGTTTCTTGTTCGAAACAAGATGAAAATAAAAATGCTGCATATTTTTGGGGATTCTAAGCTGATTATAAATCAGCTAACGACTGAGTTTGAAATAAGAAAGCAAGACCTCTTTCCGTACTGTCGAAAAGCCTAACAGTTACTAGAGCAATTCTGCCATGTTGAAAACAAGCACATAGCTTGATTTGAAAATGCAAGGGCAGATGCTCTGGCTAGCCTGACAGCAACCCTGTCCTATTCGAACCGAAGTCCGCTTCAAGTGACTATAGAAGAAAGAAGATTCTTGCCCTCTCCCGAAATTGTCGAAGAGGTCGTCGAAGCACTTCCTATATCATGTTTAGAGGTGACAGCAGATGATTGGAGGCAACCATTCATAAATTACCTCAAATATGATATCTTGCCAGAAGATCCAGCACAAAGGCAACAAAACAGATAGAGATCAAGAGGATTCATCGTTTGTAGTGAAGTGCTCTTAAGAAAATCTTACAACGGGATGCTGCTACGTTGTCTCAACAAATAAGAAGCAGGTCAAATGCTACGAGAAGCTCATTCTGGAGAATGCGGTGCACACCAGGTTGGAAAAAATTGATTTCATCGAATACATCGAATGAGGTATTACTGGCCTGCAATGTTCAAATATGCAATAGATTATGTGAAAAGTGCCACGAATGTCAGATCCACGGAGATGTCGTGCATGTTCCCCCTGAAGATCTCCATCAAACGGTCACTTCTTAGCTTTTCGCCGCCTGGGGACTCGATGTTACCGGGCCCATAAATCCGCCTTAATCCAAAAGAAAATAGTATGTTCTAGCAGCAATAGACTATTTCTCCAAGTGGACAAAAGCGATCGTATTAAGCAATGTCAGAGAGAAAGATGTAGTCAATTTCATTCGACATGTGATAATATATCGCCATGGCATCCCGAAGAAGATTGTTACTGATAATGGTACCCCTTTTAAGAACAGAGTTATGAAAAAGTTGTGTCAAAAGATCGGTATCCACCATTTATTTTCAACACCTTACTATCCACTGGCAAATGGATTAACAGAGGGATTTAATAAAACGATTATGAAAATATTGAAGAAGATGGTGACTGGAATAAGAGCGACTAGGATGAAAAGTTACAGGAAGCATTATGGGCGTATAGGACTTCTCACCGAACAACAACAAGCACGACAACGTATTCACTAGTTTATGGCGTAGAGGTGATTGTTCCAATTGAAACACAAGTTTCGTCACTCAGAGTAGCAGTGCATCAGTCAATTACAGATGATAAAAATGTAAAGATAAGACTGAAAGAACTAGACCTACTCGATGAGAGTGTCTGGCAACCCAGCCGCGATTATAGTAGTATCAAGCAAGAATATTGGCCACCTTTAATAAACGAGTGAAATATCGCTCTTTCAGAAAAGGGGATATGGTACTGATGTTCAAAAGACCAATAGTGGTGACTCGCAGAACAAGGGGGCAGAACAAGGGGCAATTTTGAGCCTAAATGGGATAGGCCGTACATTATAAAAGAAGTATATTCAAACGGAGCATACAGAGTGGTTGATCAAGATGGACAGGGTATCAATATACCAGTCAATGCCCACTTTATCAAGAAATATTATCCTTAAAGATGATTCTAATTTTGATCTAGAAGATTATCGTCATAATGCTTCTATATCAAAAGGGGGCAAAGACAAGTGAAGTCATGTTCATATATATTATTTGTTAAATGATTGAATAACGGAGGAATTTCAAATATATCATTAAAGATTACATATCAGCGGTTTATTAAAAAGAAAGTAACCATTATTGTTGTCATCAAATAAGCTTTGCTAAAACTTGTCAAAATTGGTATCATCACCAGGCTAATATATATACATTATCATAAGCATAATGCGAATATCGTCAACATTGTTAGCAGCGGCGATATATTGATCAAGACACCTATTATACTACGATAATGATGGCAGCTTATCATCATTTAAGGCAGTCTAGCAAAGCTTATACGGCCAACTATGCATAAAGCATATCTCCATCGCCATTCAAGTAGTGGTGAGAAGCTAGTGGCCCTAAAAAACCTAGGAAGGCCATCGTACGCATACCCATGAGGGCCGCAGATAAATCTAGTGACTAAAAGCCCTAAAGGGTCAAAAAGTCCTCAATGGCAAATCACGCATAACACCTATGCCGTCCATATAGCTTTCCGACAGTGTTACGAGGAACGGATGAAAGTGCCCTCCCATGAATGAGTCCGACCTTGTAGATGAAGAAAACGTGGGCTGCAGTGTGCGCTCTTTGGCCATTGACCATAGATAGGCCAACCATGCATAAGACCCCCTAGTTTTTTGGCTTGATTTCAGTAGTAACTTATGAGGAAAGGCTTAAACCTACTCATTGATGGATTGATAGCCTTGGATTTAGTACCCTAAAGGTTGCCTTGTGCGCCTCGTGAACACTAGAGAGTTACTGCAGCTAACCTCATGCATAAATCTAACCGAGTTCATAGCCCTGGTAGCTTCACTGGGCCCCTCTGATGGATCACGGTTTGTGAACTCACCAGGCTGTGAGAAGTTCAGTGAACTCATGAGAGTTATCGAGACTATCATGTGAGACCCGATGCCAACTACTTATGAGTCTAAAAAACTGTGATCGCTCCACTACTCAAGAGCCTAAACTGCATGCAAAGCTAATTAACTAACTTTGAAATGAAATAGTTCCACCCATCGAAACAAAACATCACATTGGATCGTCATACAATGCATAAATATAAATAGTAGAAAATAACAAAGCATAAGTATGAAAGTGTTGCATCAACATGTGTCTCAAAATCAATAATTGTATTATCAAGAATGCATCTTGTCCTAAATAAAACACCACAATCTGTTTGTATATTATAATGCAAAAGGGACTTATATGAAAATACAATCCTTATAGATCTTCAGCTATGTCTAAAACTGCTACATAACGCTGTAATTCTTCTTTTAATTGAGATTGTGTCGCAGCAATTGTGCTTTCAGCCTTAAGAATGGGCCTAGCTTGATCAGGAACATCAACCAGTTTAGATTCTAGAAGGGAAGCAACTTCCCTACTCTTCGTCTGCTCAACTTGCTCGATATCGATAACTTGAGAATTTATTTCAAGCTCTTCTTTAATTTGACGAATAGTCAAATCTTTCGTTTCTTTTTTGCCCTTGAGAAGCAGAATGTCTCTCTCAAGAAAAGCAATTTGATCATCAATGATCGCTTTATTCCTATCAAAAACTTTCAACTTCTCGTGAAGAGATTAGTGAACAGCATTACAAGTAGTGAGAATGTCGTCTGAACGAGATAGTTTCTCCTTAAGAAATGCCAATTCTTTCTGACGATTCAGAATTTTTTGAGCGATGACAATATTTCGTACTACTTCCATGTTTTTGATAGAATCATAAAACTGTGACAAAGAATCATGAAGAGACTGAACATCAATATGCACCAGACGAGCTGAATAAGTGAGGACTGCTAAGGCACTATTCAAAAAAGGCCATTGGGCTTGATCTTTAAAAGCACTGATGATAATATAAATTGTGTTCTTAAAAATTCCCAACGTAAGAGACACCTTTTCCAATGAGAGTTTATCAAAAACTAAGGTTACTGAGTTTGACCCTTCAGATCCACTAGGAACTGGCAAGACCGAAGCTAAAAGAAAAAGAAAAAGAAATTATAAGTTTGAAAGAAGATATGTATGTATATAATGATATAAAATAAGAAAAGAAAACATGTACCTGGTCCAAGGGAAATCGTAAAAGTAGCTTGAACAGAATGGGTTGTGGGTGCTGCAGAACTAGGGGCTTCTGTAATCACAGTAGCATTAAAAGAAAGCTTCTGAGCCCCTATAGTACTCGAGTTAAGAGTAGTCAGAGTTGGGATGTTAATCGGATCAAAAAAGAATTCTAAACTCCGAGCTACTGGCTGGATAGGAGAAGGGCGCACAGTAGGGGACTTATCAGTCTGAATGGGGGCATTAGATGTTGAGGGAACTATTGGCAAGGTTTCTTCTGTGCTATGAAGAAGAAGTACATTTTCCCTCGTTGCCTGGACTTCAGATGATTGAGCCTCTATATCCCTTAATGTTGATGTTTTGCGAGCAGCCACATTAGCAGTTTCCATGATATAGGGAGAATATGAGGCATCAAGAGAAAGAAAGATATTTGCACCAGGAGAATATTCTCCATAATCAAGTTGCTCTTCATCTAGGGAGGTCATTGGAATCAGATGAGAGGCATCTAGATGAGTGATTGGAGCATCAGGAAGTGAAGGCTCGACTCTAACAACATCTTCTTCTCCAATATCCACTTCAGCATTAGTATCTATATTCAAGACATCTCCTTCATTAGTTAAGCTCGTGGGAGAAGATGTATCATCACTTGCAATATTTGCTGAATATTCTAATGAGTTGTCTTCCTCTGATATGGTTTGTTTTCCCTTATAAGTAGTGTTCACAGGGAGAAGACGTGCACTTTGAGTAGGAGAAGGGACTTGTTGTGTTAAAACTTCAGGAGATAATGATTTAGCACGCGAACAAGTCATGGGAGATGTAGTAATAAAAATCTAACGTGTGGCAGGAGAGGTTATGACTGCAGCACGATTTGCTGCGGTTGTTGTAAGGTCCACGACAGGGATGACTGCAGTGGTTGTATGTTCAATACTAGGAGGAATTATAGAAGTAGTGGCTCTGTAGTAGGAGGAATGACTGGAGTAGGGTGAGTAGGCTGATCTCCTCCTTCAGGAGTAGGAGAATGCAGGATATCACTTGCAGTTTCAAATTCATTGCGAGGAGTGGCCGATCTTTCTCCCCATTTTATCAAATCCAAAAGTGAACCAAAAGCAATCCATCCTTCTAGAGTATTGAGAGGCTTTATTTCTCTAATTGACTCTTCTATGGAAATTTTACGATGAAGTTGTCATGGAATAGTAGCCTAATCTTTCTCGTAAAAATATCCAATCCCTTGCTCTGGCCTATAATTCCTCAAGCGTGGAGGAGGAACCCAGATAGGTTGATCCACCAAAAAATAACTGTGCACCAAGTAGTAATGATGTGCCCACCACTGCATCTAGGAATATGAAGCCGTCACTTGATGATTGTACACTTGAAGAAGAAATCGAGAGCCAAAATTTCTTGTCAGGAGCTGCTTCAATATTAAGGCCCAGTTGTAGGGGCTGACTCCATAGCTCCTCATTGTCCGTGTGACCTCCTCACTTGCCTAGGGCATGACTTGATCATATCTAAATTGTTTAGACAAGCGACTTAGATAGTATGGTTCTCGCCGGAATTCTACTCCTCGTAAGGGAAGACTGTAAGAACGAATGCAAAGAAAGAAGGTTCTCTCAACAGGTTCCAAGTCATTGTTATCCTCAACATCTTTGTCTTCAGCTTGTAATCTAGATAAAAAGGGAAGAAGTCAATAGATTCCATGTATTCAATTTTATCCACTATCCATTCATACCCCTTCTTTATCATTTTTCACTTCAAGAAATGCCATAGGGACAGATGATCGGGATGGACATAAGCCTTCTCTGGGTCATTGTAAGTCCAGGGGAAATAACTGTCAAGCTATTTGGAGAAATAGTGTCATGGAATAAAAGAAGATGTAACTCCTAGTGCTGGGCTTGAGCAGTGCGCCGCAGCATGACCGAAAGCTCTATAACGAGCATAAAATGGGAGGGGCTAGAGAATATTTCTTTCTACCTTCTGCCATCATGCCCGCTGCCACAAATAAATTTGGTCGAATAGTGTCTGAGACTTTTTAAGCTAGGAAGCATGACTAAACTCAACCAATAAGCTAAGAAAGAAGCTAATTCAATCTCAGTGGAGAATTCGGCCGGGCCCCTTATCTTTTTGCCATTGGCTTCTAGTTCGGCACAATGGCTGCCAGAAAACCTGAAAAGGGAGTGAATGAGTAATTTTATATCTATAGGTAAGTATAGTCTGAAAGGTAAGAAAAAAATGTTAAAGCACTTACACTAAGTATCGAGAAGAATGTGCAAGCCATTGAAGAGGGAATATCTTATGAACGTCAGCAAAGTAAGACGTTTCGTGGAAAAGTGCAATTGTTGATGTTGTAATCTTAGGTGTTTTGTTGGGAGCAACATAGGCAAATTCCTCGTTTGAAGGAATGTATTCATCGAGGAAAGATCCAGAGATAGGCAGGCCAACCATCCTATATAAATCCCACAAGGTGATGCTTACCTCTCCGAATGGAAGATGGAAAGAATTTGTAGTGGAAGATCAATACTTCAAAAAGGCTTTATAAATCATCGTGTCCTTTTGGAAGAACTCTGAAGTGGCTTCTATAGCATGATAAATTTTTGTTGCAATAAGGACATCTTCGTACTTCTTCAAGATAACTTTGGCCCATGCAGTGTAATATCACTACCAAAAAAAGGGGCAAAGGATACAGACCACGTTATTTTTCTGCTACGGATATAAGCCTTACCTACAATTACTATAGTTTTAATCTGTAGTTGAAAAGTTAATACACCATTAATAATTAATGGTATTGTAAGGGGCTTTATGATGCCTAAAAAAAAAACTATATGTTATATCTAAGCCATCTATTTATTTGTAAATATTACGTTAGAGGATGAAAAAAAATCAGCTAGATCGAACGCTCAAGTGGACCACACGGTAGAAAACATGGATATTAATTTATAGTTGCTGCTTATGGTGTGGTCCACTTGGGCCTTCAATATGCCTGAAATTTGGTGTCATAAACTAAAATTATTTATCAGAATGGATTAACCAAATACATCATGGTGGCTATATGAAGCATTTGGTTAAGAACTGCAAAGAGATAATAGATCTAAACTTGAGTGGCTGTAAGGTATCTATCGTCAAAGAAGATGCATTTGCCTTATAATTGTTTGTTTGGGGGCCTTGCCCCTATCCACAATTCATTCCATCTTCTATTTCTATTTTTCTTTTGTGATTCTTTATCCATCTTCTGTTTGTATTTTTATATTGGGATTGTTTATTCTGTCACTAAATATGATTGTTTTGGCACCCGAGTTCTTTTATTCCATTAAGAATTTCATGGGATAATTGGAATTGGTGGTTTCTATTGAGATTATCATGCCCACGCACATTTTACTGGCATTCTGAAGATACCTAAATGTTGAGTCTTCTCATTCACCCACTAGTATTGAAATTGCAAAATGGAATTGTGTATTAGATGTTTGAGGTTGAATAAAGTCAAGCACAAATAGAGCTTCATCTTTCCTCCAAAAAAAAAGCACAAATAGATCTTATAAAGTTATTAAGGTAATTTTTTGAGATTTTTATCAAGGTGTAAAGGGTGATGTTTGGATAACATTGTGGTTTTTGCCATCTTCCCTTGTTCTTCTATTATTGTTAGTGTACGAGACTCCCCTTCAATGCAGATATACAGGGGATGGATTTTTCGTCAGATAATGGAATTAAATGTACTTTGCTTGCTTTTTATTGCTCATTCTCAAGCTATAAAGGGTGTCATTTGCAACTGTAGACACTCCTGTATATATTTCCAGTTTCTCTATCATTTTCTATATTTCTTTCTGTCCTTCATTGATAAGGTTACTCTGGCTAATAAAAAAGAAACAAAGCCCATTTAGTGCTATTAGTTGTCTATTATATTTTTAGTGGTTAGGTGCAAAGAAATCTTAAGTGTGGAAGGTGAACTTCTGACAGGAGAATTAGGCATAGATTGATGGATTGGAAACTTGAACTTGAGTGGCAATTAACCCGTAGGTTGAATGATGTTGACTTGGCAGAATGAAAGCAAAAGAAAAATTCATTTCGTTTCACTCTGACACAGGGATGATTTTGGACTTTAGAACTACTTTCTCAATATTTATGGGATTTCTTGGGCATTTTCAATGATGGTAGAAGACATTTAATGGAAGTAAAAATTTCCACTTGTGGATAAAATGGCATTTTCTACTTTCTTTGGAAAGTTCTCCCTCACTGTCCTTGTGGATATGGAAAGGAATGATAAAAGATACAGACATTGGAAGCTTGTAACATAAAAGCAATTTTGGAAAAGAGATTGGTGATGAGATGGAAATAATCACCATTTAGTTCCATCAACCTTAGTTTAGATGGGAGCTCAATTGAGAACTGGTTCTGGTTCTTATAGATGGTTTTTAAGAGATGAGAGGGGAACATAGAAAGATTGAATGTTTCCAAGTTGTTCTTATCAGGACATCCTCATTGTGGTAGGCTAAAAAAGCAAGTCCAGCTTTAGTCTTCTAATTTACAAGGCTAACATGATACTCTTGCAAAAGAGGGTTAGCTAGAGCTTCTTCAAGTATAGTTCTATTTTCTATGGGGAACCTATGAAAAAACTATTTGAGTAAACATCTTTTAAGTTATCAAAATAATGTTGAAAAAACAGCTTTAGGTGCATAAAGATTCCCATTTGAAGCATGTGCTGCATAATAAGCATCCATGAGATTTTATAGAATAGTATCTTAACTGCATAATCTATGTAGAAGTTCTTGTCCACACTCAGGGACTATTTGGTAGCCACCTAAATTGAGTTCATCTCACATTCATCAATCTTTATCATGCATTAGACATCACATTTTAGGATTAAAAATAATCTTGATAACCAACAATCATGATCTCTAACGCATATTATGAGCAACTAAATTCAGATGAACTCATTTTTACGTGTCTAGCAAACAGGCCCATATATAATGCATGAAGATGTTTCCTTGTTATTGTTTCTATACAAATTTTCTAAAATTTGTTTACATTGAAGCTTGTTTTTAACTTTCGGGGTGTAATACGAGTTGCAGAATATAACGGACTAGAGTTTGCATCTAATTGCTGATAATTATCAAGAGTTGGAAGTGTTGAATTTGACGAGGTATGCATTCTCATCAAAAGGTTCTAATTTCATCTCATGTATGAATTCTGATTTTTTGAATTTCAACCTACTCTAAATAGCCGGGATAAGCCTTGATGGTGATGTTAAGAATTCTGAATTTCTTATTGTAAACTAGTGTGGACTACTCATTCAATGTAGCTTGATTTTCATGTATATCAAATGCAGTGATATTATTCTTCCATTCTTGCCCTGAAATTCTCTCATAATCTTTCTCATTTCATCTAGATCATAAGTGGAGACATCTCGTAAATTTGTTCAAAAGTTACATGCATGGCTCGGGCATGGTGTCATTTGGATCACAAGTGGAGGCACCTCGTGAATGCGTGGCTTTGGTATTCATGAGCCCTGTTTGTCTAATATCAAAATCTTCAAGCTTTGCTCGTCTTATGTCTTTCTAGGAGGAGGGGTGCTATTTGTGTTTTTCTTCGCTACCACTCCACAAAAACTTCTTTTAGATGGATTCTAATCTAGCAGCTACTTTGAACATCTAGAGAGTGTACATTGGAAGACTAGAGAATACAACTTTCAGAAACACGATTGGATTGCCGAAAGACTAAGGAGATCTAGAGGAGCTTGCGTTTCCACATGACTAGTCCCCTTCAGAAATTTTCAATCAGCTTGTCCCAAGCATTTTACCTTGGCCTGCAAATGTAAATAGAATAAAAGTTATTGAAACTAATCGGAGGTGCTGAATTCTATGTACAAAATTTAAAGCATAAAGATGATAGAAAGATAATTGTGTGGAATTGCGACACATATAGCCGACATGAAACATATTATGCAAACTTGTTCTCTTGTGAAACATCTCCTGAAGTTCCATTGAAAAATTCCATCATTTTGCTGATGTTTCCCTTAGACAGGGACACATTCTCCTATACATGCAATATTTCCCATCTGATACCGATATGTTTTTGTATCTCAAGGGTACAGTACATGCATCAATATCAATATTGCAAAAACTAATCATCTTATCATTTTATGTGATCTAATTCTAGATTGGTGAAAATGGTAATCATTGCTTGAATCATGCCACATTTCATGCTTATAGATGTAACATAACCCTTCAATCATTCTTAGGTGCATCAAGCTAATAGATGGCAGATTGCAACAGATACTTCTCAAGTGTTCTTCCCTCTGAAGCTTGAACCTTTATGCCCTTTCAAGGTATAGAAAAGGATTTTTATTTTTATTTTTTAAAGTTAGGCTGTAGTTGTACTGACCTTCAAAAAAATGTTGCAGTTGTACTGACAAGCATGAATGCCATGCTTTTGAGTTATGCTCCACCTATTTTGACATGCATGCATGCCTGACTTCAAATGAACATACTAGCTATAATATTCAATCTTTTCTTGCAGCTTAACAGACCAGGCTTATAGGAAGATGGCATTTCTACCACATCTGAAATTCTTAGATCTATGCGGTGTGCAGGTAATCATGCGGTTGAACGCACCCAACACCATGATTTCTACTACTAGGGTGGTTCTATTCTTGATCTAAAGAAACGGTCTTTTGTTTGTTCAACCCAGCAGTGGTACAGCTGAAGGCCACCTTGTAATAAAATAATATGAATTACTTGGAGTAGTGCATATGCAGTATTCCATCAAGTTCTGTTGACATATTTGCATTTTGTTTTTAATTGTGATCCAATCTAGCTAACATATGCTCATTATGTTTTCAAACAAGTCGTAATCATGTAACCAGATCTTTCTCTAAATCTTCCCGTCACTGTCAAAGCTGGTTTTGTTGGTACAATAACCCTGAAGGTACTTTTCTTATCAACTAGCATATTCAATATTTCTGCATAATGCGTACTCAAGACTCCTATTTTGTCATGGATACTTGGAGGCACAGTTGTGTCACTTGTAAACTTCCTTTTATTTCTAGACTGATTGGTTACGTCCACTGATCTTATCTATATCAAATCCTTATTTTGAGAAGTTAATCTATTCAAGATCTTTAAGTGACATGAATATTTCTTTATTCGTTTGTTTGACTTATTTTAAGATTCTATAGAGGCAGGTTGAAATTTTGATCCAAAACAGATTGAAACATGCTTTAAGGTCTACATGGAGTTCATTTGGTCCTATTTGGGTAGGTGTCTTCCATGGCATGTATGGTCATGGCTTGAAGGTACTACAAGAGGTTAATACTAACTGCCTATAACGTGGATTTGATAAAAGATGAATCAGTTATTTTTAATTATTTAATAGCATGCATTCATTTCTACTCTCTCTCTCTCTCTCTCTACACACACACACTGAGGTCCACAATTATTTAATAGAGAACAGACTCAAGCTTAAGCTGGGGGAGATTGTTACCACAATTTCAATATCAGTAAGTATAATTTAGAAGGCAGATTTAAATTTTATTTATTATTTTACTTATTTGTAAATTTGTGCCCATATGCCTTGTTGGAGAAACTAAAAAACTTACTCATTCTCAGATTGCGTTGTGGAATATCCATCTATTATTCAAAGAAAGGGCAACATTTTAAGCACTCAAACTTTCTCTCCTTGCTAAATTGGTGAGTCTTGTTTCCTTCATACCATATGATTCATTGATGAAGTGGCCTGGCCATTTGGACAGGCCTATGTTTATATATTATCTCGAAATTGATGAAGTAGATCCGGATGTGCATCGGATCTATCCGGATGTTGAGCGGGGGTCCTTGGAAGGTGGGAACTGCTGTTACGACCATGATAACGCTGTCCATTTCGTATGGACAATAATATGTGGCTTGGCCATTTGGACAGGCCCATGTTTATATATTATCTCGAAATTGATGAAGCAGATCTGGATGTGCGTTAGAGTTATCCAGATGTTGAGCGGGGATCCCTGGAAGGTGAGAACTGCTGTCATGACTATGATGAAGTTATCCATTTTATATGGATAACATTGGAGGGGCCTGGTTAATTGGAGCAAGCCGTGTTTATATCTGTATTTACAGGGACCACACCCTTAACCTAAACCAGACCCTAAACTTATAACCTAAACCAAAACCTTAACCTATAACCTAAACTTTAACCTATAACCTATAACCTATAACTTAAACCTAAAACTATAACCTATAACCTATAACCTAAACTTATAACCAATAACCTAAACCTAAAACCTAAACCTAAACCTATAACCTAAAACTTAAACATAAACCTAAAAGCTAAATGTATTCTCAAATCCCTAAACCTAAACCAACACCTAATCCTAATCTCAACTCCCTAACCTAAACCTAAACCTAAACTTGAAAACCCAAACCTAAACCCGATCCCGAACCTGAACCTGATTTCCTAAACCTAAACCTTAACCTATTCTCAATTCCTTAAAGCTATAACCTATAACCCATAACTTATAACCTAAACTTAAACCTAACCTAAACCTATAACCTTAACCTAAACCTAAAACCTAAACCTAAACCTTAACTAAAACCTATAACCTTAACCTATAACCTAAACCTAAACCTAAAACCTAAATGTATTCTCAAATCCCTAAACCTAAACCTAAAACCTAAATGTATTCTCAAATCCCTAAACCTAAACCTACATCGAATCCTAATCTCAACTACTTAACCTAAACCAAAACTTGAAAACCCAAACTAAACCCGATCCCGAACCCGAAACCGATTTCCTAAACCTAAACCTTAACCTATTCTAAATTCCCTAAAGCTATAACCTATAACCTAAACCTAAACCTAACCTAAACCAAAACCTATAACCTTAACCAAAACCAAAACCAATAACCTAAACCTTAACCTATAACCTATAACCTATAACCAAACCAAAACCAAAACCTAAAACCTAAACCTAAACCTATAACCTAAGATCTAAACCTAAACCTAAAACCTAAACCTTAAACCTAAATGTATTCTCAAATCCCTAAACCTACACCTACACCTAAACCTAAACTTGAAAACCCTAACCTAAACCCGATCTTGAACCCGAACCCAATTTCCTAAACCTAAACCTTAACCTATTCTCAATTCCCTAAAGCTATAACCTATAACCTAAACCTAAACCTAACCTAAACCTATAACCTAAACCTATAACCTAAACCAAAACCTATAACCTTAACCTAAAACCTAAAACTTAAACCTAAACATAAAACCAAAATGTATTCTTAAATCTCTAAACCTAAACCTACACCTAATCCTAAACCTAAACTTGAAAACCCAAACCTAAACCTGATCCCGAACCCGAACCTTATTTCCTAAACCTAAACCTTAACCTATTTTCAATTCCCTAAAGCTATAACCTATAACCTATAACCTATAACCTAAACCTAAACCTAACCTAAACCTATAACTTTAACCTAAACCTAAACCTAAAACCTAAACCTAAACCTAAACCTAAAACCTAAATGTATTCTCAAATCCCTAAACCTAAACCTACATTGAATCCTGATCTCAACTCCTTAACCTAAACCTAAACTTGAAAACCCAAACCTAAACCCGAACCCGAATCTGAACCTGATTTCCTAAACCTAAACCTTAACATATTCTCAATTCCCTAAACCTTAACTTATAACCTAAACCTAAACCTTAACCTAAACCTAAACCTTAACCTAAACCTAAACCAAAACCTATAACCTAAACCTAAACCAAAACCTATAACCTATAACCTAAACTTATAACCTATAACCTAAACTTAACCTAAACCTAAAACCTAAACCTAAAACTATAACCTAAACCTATAACCTATAACCTAAACCTAAACCTAAAACCTAATGTATTCTCAAATCCCTAAACCTAAACCTAAACCTAAACCTAAACTTGAAAACCCAAACCTAAACCCGATCCCGAACTCGAACCCGATTTCCTAAACCTAAACCTTAACCTATCTCAATTCCCTAAAGCTATAACCTAAACCTAAACCTAACCTAAACCTATAACCTAAACCTATAACCTTAACGTAAACCTAAAACCTAAACCTAAACCTAAATCTAAACCAAAACCTAAACCTAAAACCTAAATGTATTCTCAAATCCCTAAACCTAAACCTACACCTAATCCTAATCTCAACTACTTAACCTAAATCTAAACTTGAAAACCCAAACCTAAACCCGATCCCGAACCCGAACTCGATTTCCTAAACCTAAACCTTAACCTATTCTCAATTCCCAAAAGCTATCCTATAACCTATAACCTATAATCTAAACCTAAACCTAACCTAAACCTATAACCTAAACCTAAACCTAAACCAAAACCTATAACCTTAACCTAAACTAGAACCTATAACCTAAACCTTAACCTATAACCTATAACCTAATCTTATAACCTATAACCTAACCTTAACATAAACTTAAAACCTAAACCTAAGCCTATAACCTAAACCTATAAACTAAAACTTAAACCTAAACCTAATACCTAAATGTATTATCAAATCCCTAAACCTAAACCTAAACCTAAACTTGAAAACCCAAACCTAAACCCGATCCCGAACCCGAACCCGATTTCCTAAACCTAAACCTTAACCTATTCTCAATTCCTTCAAGCTATAACCTATAACCTAACCTATAACCTAAACCTAAACCTAACCTAAACCTATAACCTAAACCTAAACCTAAAACCTAAACCTAAACCTAAACCAAAATCTATAACTTAACCTATAACCTATAACCTATAACCTAAACTTATAACCTATAACCTAAACCTAAAACCTAAACCTAAACCTATAACCTAAAACCTAAACCTAAACCTAAAACCTAAATGTATTCTCAAATCCCTAAACCTAAACCAAAACCTATACCTAATCCTAATCTCAACTCCCTAACCTAAACCTAAACCTAAACTTGAAAACCCAAACCTAAACCTGATCCCGAACCCGAACCCGATTTCCTAAACCTAAACCTTAACCTATTCTCAATTCCCTAAAGCTATAACCTATAACCTATAACTTATAACCTAAACTTAAACCTAAAGCTATAACCTATAACCTAAACCTAAACCTAACCTAAACCTAAAACCTAAACCTAAACCTAAACCAAAACCTATAACCTTAACTTATAACCTAAAATCAAAACCAAAACCTAAAATCTAAATGTATTCTCAAATCCCTAAACCTAAACCTACACCTAATCTTAATCTCAACTCCCTAACAAAAACCTAAACTTGAAAACCCAAACTAAACCCGATCCCGAACCTAAACCGATTTCCTAAACCTAAACCTTAACCTATTCTCAATTCCCTAAAGCTATAACCTATAACCTATAACCTAAACCTAAACCTAAACCAAAACCTATAAGCTTAACCTAAACCAAAACCTATAACCTAAACCTTAACCTATAACCTATAACCTATAACCTAACCTTAACCTAAACCTAAAACCTAAACCTAAACCTATAACCTAAACCTATAAACTAAAACCTAAACCTAAACCTAAAACCTAAATGTATTCTCAAATCCCTAAACCTAAACCTACACCTAAACCTAAACTTGAAAATCCAAACCTAAACCCGATCCCGAACCCGAACTTGATTTCCTAAACCTAAACCTTAACCTATTCTCAATTCCCTAAAGCTATAACCTATAACCTAAACCTAAACCTAATCTAAATAACCAAAACATAAAACCAATAACCTAAAACAAAACCTATAACCTTAACCTAAAACCTAAAACTTAAACCTAAACATAAAACCAAAATGTATTCTTAAATCTCTAAACCTAAACCTACACCTAATCCTAAACCTAAACTTGAAAACCCAAACTAAACTCGATCTCAAGCCCGAACCCGATTTCCTAAACCTAAACCTTAACCTCTTCTCTATTCCCTAAACCTACAACCTATAACCTATAACCTATAATCTAAACCTAAACCTAACCTAAACCTAAAACCTAAACCTAAACCTAAACCTTAACCAATAACCTAAACCTTAACCTAAAACCTAAATGTATTCTCAAATCACTAAACCTAAACCTACATTGAATCCTGATCTCAACTCCTTAACCTAAACCTAAACTTGAAAACCCAAACCTAAACCCGAACCCGAACCCAAATCCGATTTCCTAAACCTAAACCTTAACCTATTCTAAATTCCCTAAAGCTATAACCTATAACCTAAACCTAAACCTAACCTAAACCAAAACCTATAACCTTAACCAAAACCAAAACCAATAACCTAAACCTTAACCTATAACCTATAACCTAAACTTATAACCTATAACCTAAACTTAACCTAAACCTAAAACCTAAACCTAAAACTATAACCTAAACCTATAAACTAAAACCTAAACCTAAACCTAAAACCTATAACCTTAACCTAAAACCTAAACCTAAACCTAAACTTGAAAACCCAAACCTAAACCTGATCCCGAACCCAAACATGATTTCCTAAACCTAAACCTTAACCTATTCTCAATTCCCTAAAGCTATAACCTATAACCTAAACTTATAACCTTAACCTAAACCTAAAACTTAAATCTAACCTTAATCTAAACCTAACCTAAACCTATAACCTTAACCTAAATCTAAAACCTAAACCTAAACCTAAAACCTAAATGTATTCTCAAATCCTTAAACCTAAACCTACACCTAATCTTAATCTCAACTACTTAACCTAAACCTAAACTTGAAAACCCAAACCTAAACCCGATCCCGAACCCGAACCCGATTTCCTAAACCTAAACCTTAACCTATTCTCAATTTCCTAAAACTATAAACTATAACCTATAACCTATAACGTAAACCTAAACCTAACCTAAACCTATAACCTAATCTTAACCTAAACCTAAACCTAAACCTATAACCTTAACCTAAACCAAAACCTATAACCTAAACCTATAACTTATAACCTAAACTTATAACCGATAACCTAAACTTAACCTAAACCTAAACCCTAAACCTAAACCTATAACCTATAACCTAAACCTAAACCTAAAACCTAAATGTATTCTCAAATCCCTAAACCTAACCCTAACCTAAACCTAAACTTGAAAACGCAAACCTAAACCTGATCCCGAACCCGAACCCAAACCCAATTTCCTAAACCTAAACCTTAACCTATTCTCAATTCGCTAAAGCTATAACCTATAACCTATAACCTAAACCTAAACCTAAACCTGACCTAAACCTATAACCTAAACCTAAAACCTAAACCTAAACCTAAACCAAAACCTATAACCTTAACCTAAACCAAAACCTATAACCTATAACCTATAACCTAAACTTATAACCTATAACCTAAACCTAAAACCTAAACCTAAACCTATAACCTAAACCTAAAAACTAAATGTATTCTCAAATCCCTAAACCTAAACTTACACCTAATCCTAATCTCAACTCCCTAACCTAAACCTAAACCTAAACTTGAAAACCCAAACCTAAACCCGATCCCGAACCTGAACCCGATTTCCTAAACCTAAACCTTAACCTATTCTCAATTCCCTAAAGCTATAACCTATAACCTATAACCTATAACCTAAACCTAAACCTAACCTAAACCTATAACCTAAACCTATAACCTTAACCTAAACCTAAAACCTAAACCTAAACCTAAACCAAAACCTATAACCTTAACCTATAACCTAAAACCTAAACCTAAAACCTAAATATATTCTCAAATCCCTAAACCTAAACCTACACCAAAGCCTAATCTCAACTACTTAACCTAAACATAAACTTGAAAACCCAAACCTAAACCCGATCCCGAACCTGAACCCGATTTCCTAAACCTAAACCTTAACCTATTCTCAATTCCCTAAAGCTATAACCTATAACCTAAACCTAAACCTAACCTAAACCTAAACCTAAACCTATAACCTTAACCTAAACCAAAACCTATAACCTAAACCTTAACTTATAACCTATAACCTATAACCTTAACCTAAACCTAAAACCTAAACCTAAAACTAAACCAAAACCTATAACCTTAAACCTAAACCTAAATCTAAAACTTAAATGTATTCTCAAATCCCTAAACCTAAACCTACACCTAAACTTGAAAATCCAAACCTAAACCCGATCCCGATTTCCTAAACCTAAACCTTAACATATTCTCAATTCCCTAAACCTTAACCTATAACCTAAACCTAAACCTAACCTAAACCTATAACCTAAACCTAAACCTAAACCAAAACCTATAACCTTAACCTATAACTTAAAACCTAAACCTAAACCTAAAACCTAAATGTATTCTCAAATCCCTAAACCTAAACCTACACCTAATCCTAATCTCAACTCCCTAACCTAAACCTAAACTTGAAAACCCAAACCTAACCTCGACGCCGAACCCGAACTCGATTTCCTAAACCTAAACCTCAACCTATTCTCAATTCCCTAAAGCTATAATCTATAACCTATAACCTATAACCTAAACCTAAACCTAAACCTAAACCTTAACCAAAACCTAAACCCTAAACCTAAAACAAAAAACCTAAACCTAAACCTAAAACCTAAATGTATTCTCAAATCCCTAAACCTAAACCTACATTGAATCCTGATCTCAACTCCTTAACCTAAACCTAAACTTGAAAACCCAAACCTAAACCCGATCCCGATCTCGAACCCGATTTCCTAAACCTAAACCTTAACCTATTCTAAATTCCCTAAAGCTATAACCTATAACCTAAACCTAAACCTAACCTAAACCAAAACCTATAACCTTAACCAAAACCAAAACCAATAACCTAAACCTTAACCTATAACCTATAACCTAAACTTATAACCTATAACCTAAACTTAACCTCAGCCTAAAACCTTAACCTTAACCAAAACGTAGAACCTCTAACCTATACCTAAACCTAAAACCTAAATGTATTCTCAAATCCCACAACCTAAACCTAAACCTAAACCTAAACTTGAAAACCCAAACCTAAACCCGATCCCGAACCCGAACCCAATTTCCTAAACTTAAACCTTAACCTATTGTCAATTCCCTAAAGCAATAACCTATAACCTAAACCTAAACCTAACCTAAACCTAAACCTATAACCTTAACATAAACCTAAACCTAAAACCTAAACCTAAACCTAAACCAAAACCTAAAACCTAAAACCTAAACCTAAACCTAAAACCTAAAAGTATTCTCAAATCCCTAAACCTAAACCTACACTTAATCCTAATCTCAACTACTTAACCTAAACCTAAACTTGAAAACCCAAACCTAAACCCGATCCCGAACCCGAACCCAATTTCCTAAACCTAAACCTTAACCTATTCTCAATTCCCTAAAGCTATAACCTATAACCTATAACCTATAACCTAAACCTAAACCTAACCTAAACCTATAACCTAAACCTAAACCTAAACCAAAACCTATAACCTTAACCTAAACCAAAACCTATAACCTAAACCTTAACCTATAACCTAAACTTATAACCTATAACCTAACCTTAACCTAAACCTAAAACCTAAACCTAAACCTATAAACTAAAACCTAAATCAAAACCTAAAACCTAAATGTATTCTCAAATCCCTAAACGTAAACCTACACCTAAACTTGAAAACACAAACCTAAACTCGATCCCGAATCCAAACCTGATTTCCTAAACTAAAACCTTAACCCATTCTCAATTCCCTAAAGCTATAAGCTATAACCTATAACCTATAACCTATAACCTAAACCTAAACCTAACCTAAACCTATAACCTAAACCTAAAACCTAAACCTAAACCTAAACTAAAACCTATAACCTTAACCTAAACCAAAACCTATAACCTATAACCTAAACTTATAACTAATCTTAACCTAAACCTTAAACCTAAACCTAAACCTATAACCTAAAACTTAAACCTAAACCTAAAACCTAAATGTATTCTCAAATCCCTAAACCGAAACCTACACCTAATCCTAATCTCAACTCCCTAACCTAAACCTAAACTTAAACTTGAAAACCCAAACCTAAACCTGATCTTGAACCCGAACACGATTTCCTAAATCTAAACCTTAACCTATTCTCAATTCCCTAAAGCTATAACCTATAACCTATAACCTAAACATAAACCTATAACCTAAACCTATAACCTTAACCTAAACCTAAAACCTAAACCTAAACCTTAACTAAAACCTATAACCTTAACCTATAACCTAAACCTAAACCTAAAACCTAAATGTATTCTCAAATCCCTAAACCTAAACCTACATCGAATCCTAATCTCAACTACTTAACCTAAACCAAAACTTGAAAACCCAAACCTAAACCCGATCCCGAACCCGAACTTGATTTTCAAAACCTAAACCTTAACCTATTCTCAATTCCCTAAAACTATAACTTATAACCTAAACCTAAACCTAACCTAAACCTAACTTAAACCTAAACCTCAACCTTAACCTAAACGTAAACCTATAACCTAAACCTTAACCTATAACCTATAACTTATAACCTATAACCTAACATTAACCTAAACCTAAAACCTAAACCTAACCCTATAACCTAAAACCTAAACCTATAACCTAAAATCTAAACCTAAACCTAAAACTTAAATGTATTCTCAAATTCTTAAACCTAAACCTACACCTAATCCTAAACTTGAAAACCCAAACCTAAACCCGATCCCGAACCCAAAAATGATTTCCTAAACCTAAACCTTAACCTATTCTCAATTCCCTAAAGCTATAACCTATAACCTAAACCTAAACCTAACCTAAACCTAAAACCTAAACCTAAACCTAAACCAAAACCTATAACCTTAACTTATAACCTAAAACCTAAACCTAAACCTAAAACCTAAATGTATTCTCAAATCCCTAAACCTAAACCTACACCTAATCCTAATCTCAACTCCCTAACCTAAACCTAAACCTAAACTTGAAAACTCAAACCTAAACCCAATCCCGAACCCGAACTGATTTTCTAAACCTAAACCTTAACCTATTCTCAATTCCCTAAAGCTATAACCTATAACCTATAACCTAAACCTAACCTAAACCTAAAACCTAAACCTAAACCCAAACCTAAACCTATAACCTTAACCTAAACCTAAAACCTAAACCTAAACCTAAAACCTAAATGTATTCTCAAATCCCTAAACCTAAACCTACATCGAATCCTAATCTCAACTACTTAACCTAAACCAAAACTTGAAAACCCAAACTAAACCCGATCCCGAACCCGAAACCGATTTCCTAAACCTAAACCTTAACCTATTCTAAATTCCCTAAAGCTATAACCTATAACCTAAACCTAAACCTAACCTAAACCAAAACCTATAACCTTAACCAAAACCAAAACCAATAACCTAAACCTTAACCTATAACCTATAACCTAAACTTATAACCTATAACCTAACCTTAACCTAAACCTAAAACCTAAACCTAAACCTATAACCTAAACCTATAAACTACAACCTAAACCTAAACCTAAAACCTAAATGTATTCTGAAATCCCTAAACCTAAACCTACACCTAAACCTAAACTTGAAAACCCAAACCTAAACCCGATCCCGAACCCAAACATGATTTCCTAAACCTAAAACTTAACCTATTCTCAATTCCCTAAAGTTATAACCTATAACCTAAACCTAAACCTAACCTAAACCTATAACCTAAACCTAAACCTAACCTAAACCTAAAACCTAAACCTAAACCTAAACCTTAACCAATAACCTAAACCTTAACCTAAACCTAAACCTAGCCTAAACCTAAAACCTAAACCTAAACCTAAAACCTAAATGTTTTCTCAAATTTCTAAACCTAAACCTACACCTAATCTTAATATCAACTCCCTAACCTAAACCTAAACCTAAACTTAAACCTAAACCCGATCCCGAACCCGAACCCAATTTCCTAAACCTAAACCTTAACCTATTCTCAATTCCCTAAAGCTATAACCTATAACCTATAACCTATAACCTAAACCTAAACCTAACCTAAACCTATAACCTAAACCTAAACCTAAACCAAAACCTATAACCTTAACCTAAACCAAAACCTATAACCTAAACCTTAACCTATAACCTATAACCTAAACTTATAACCTATAACCTAACCTTAACCTAAACCTAAAACCTAAACCTAAACCTAAACCTATAACCTAAAACCTAAACCTAAACCTAAAACCTAAATGTATTCTCAAATCCCTAAACCTAAACCTATACCAAAACTTGAAAACCCAAACCTAAACCCGATCCCGAACCCGAACCTGATTTCCTAAACCTAAACCTTAACCTATTCTCAATTCCCTAAAGCTATAACCTATAACCTATAACCTATAACCTAAACCTAAACCTAACCTAAACCTATAACCTTAACCTAAACCTAAAACCTATACCTATACCTAAACCAAAACCTATAACCTTAACCAAAACCTATAACCTAAACCTTAACCTATAACCTATAACCAAAACTTATAACCTATGACCTACCCTTAACCTAAACCTAAACCTATAACCTAAACCTAAAAACTAAAACCTAAACTGAAACCTAAAACCTAAATGTATTCTCAAATCCTTAAACCTAAACCTACACCTAAACCTAAACTTGAAAACCCAAACCTAAACCCGATCCCGAACCCAAACATGATTTCCTAAACCTAAAACTTAACCTATTCTCAATTCCCTAAAGTTATAACCTATAACCTAAACCTAAACCTAACCTAAACCTATAACCAAAACCTATAACCTTAACCTAAACCTAAAACCTAAACCTAAACCTAAACCATAACCTATAACCTTAACCTATAACCTATAACCTAAAACCTAAATGTATTCTCAAATCCCAAAACCTAAACATACACCTAATCTTAATCTCAACTACTTAACGTAAACCTAAACTTGAAAATCCAAACCTAAACGCGATCTCGAACATGAACTCGATTTCCTAAACCTAAACCTTAACCTCTTCTCAATTTCCTAAAGCTATAACCTATAACCTATAACCTATAACCTATAACCTATAACCTATAACCTAAACCTAAACCTATAACCTAAACCTAAACCTAAACCAAAACCTATAACCTTAACCTAAACCTTAACCTATAAGCTATAACCTAAAATTATAACCTATAACCTAACCTTAACCTAAACCTAAAACCTAAACCTAAACCTAAACCTATAACCTAAACCTATAAACTAAAACTTAAACCTAAACCTAAAACCTAAATGTATTCTCAAATCCCTAAACCTAAACCTAAACCCAAACTTGAAAACCCAAACCTAAACCCGATCCCGAACCCGAACCTGATTTCCTAAATCTAAACCTTAACCTATTCTCGATTCCCTAAAGCTATAACCTATAACCTATAACCTAAACCTAAACCTAACCTAAACCTATAACCTTAACCTAAACCTAAAACCTATACCTATACCTAAACCAAAACCTATAACCTTAACCTTAACCTATAACCTGAACCTTAACCTATAACCTATAACCTAAACTTATAACCTATAACCTACCCTTAACCTAAACCTAAAACCTAAACCTAAACCTATAACCTAAACCTATAAACTAAAACCTAAACCTAAGCCTAAAACCTAAATATATTCTCAAATCCCTAAACCTAAACCTACACCTAAACCTAAACTTGAAAACCCAAACCTAAACTCGATCTCGAACCTAAACCCGATTTCCTAAACCTAAACCTAAACCTTAACTTATTCTCAATTCCTTAAAGCTATAACCTATAACCTATAACCTAAACCTAAACCTAATCCTAAACCTTAACTTAAACCTAAACCTGTAACCTTAACCTAAACCAAAACCTATAAACTAAACCTTAAGCTATAACCTATAACCTGTAACCTATAACCTGTAACCTATAACCTATAACCTAAACCTAAAACTGATAACCTAAACATAAAACCTAAACCTAAACCTAAAACCTAAAACCTAAACCTAAAACCTAAATGTATTCTCAAATCCCTAAACCTAAACCTACACCTAATCCTAATCCCAACTCCCTAACCTAAACCTAAACCTAAACTTGAAAACCCAAACCTAAACCCGATCCTGAACCCGAACCTAATTTCCTAAACCTAAACCTTAACCTATTCTCAATTCTCTAAAGCTATAACCTATAACCTATAACTTATAACCTACACCTAAACCTAACTTAAACCTATAACCTTAACCTAAACCTAAAACTAAACCTAAACCTAAAACCTAAAACCTAAATGTATTCTCAAATCCTTAAACCTAAACCTACACCTAATCCTAATCTCAACTCCTTAACCTAAACCTAAACTTGAAAACCCAAACTAAACCCAATCTCAAACCCGAACCTGATTTCCTAAACCTAAACCTTAGCCTATTCTGAATCCCTAAAGCTTGAACCTATAACCTTTATAACCTATAACATAAACCTAAACCTTAACCTAAACCAATATCCTAAACCTAAACCTATAACCTAAACCTAAACCTATAACCTAACCTTAACCTAAACCTAAACCTAAAACCTAAACCTAAACCTATAACCTAAAACCTAAACCTAAACCTAAAACCTAAATGTATTTTGAAATCCCTAAACCTAAACCTACACCTAATCCTAATCTTAACTCCCTAACTTAAATCTAAACCTAAACTTGAAAACCCAAACCTAAACCCGAACCCGATTTCTTAAACATAAACCTTAACCTATTCTCAATTCCCTAAAGCTATAACCTATAACCTATAACCTAAACCCATAACCTTAACCTAAACCTAAAACTAAATCTAAACCTAAACCTATAACCTTAACCTAAACATAGGTTTTGAGTTTAAAAGTCCATAATAGGTTTGAACACTTTACTCATGTTGGATTTTGCCATAGTTTAGAAGATTCGTAGGTACATTTTTTATTTCTTCATATATAAGTATTTTTTTTAAATAAAAATAAAAATCTTTCTTCCTTTTGAGATGTGTACAAAGGCATGCTTGTTTGATTGTGTCTACAAATGCTATTTTATATAGGTTGACAAGTTAAAGAAGTCAGTGGAGGATGAAATTCATTTTCTCAAGGGAAGGGTTTCAGAACTTGAAAGTGATCATGTGTCGAAGTCCACGGAAGTTACATCTGCAGTTTCAAGGAAAGAAGAAGCTCTATCTTTTGCATTTGCTGAAATTGACCGTCCGAAGGAAGAAATTTTTGTAAAAATGTGAGCATTATTGAATGCATATGGAGGGTGTTTACTATGTTGGAGTGTATTTGTTTCTTGCACATGAGGGCACACCTTAGTTGTAATTCTTATGATAGGTTGAGCAAAGTGAAGTATTGTTTATTTAGAAATGTGAATGTAGGATGCATTGTATGATTTGATTGCTATTTGTAATAAAGGCATCATTTTTTTTCTGATTGCATTTTATGCACTATTTCTATCAACATTAAGCTTAGATGAGTTATTAATCACAGAAGGTTCTTGCAATGGAAACAGGTCGTATTATTACAATTTTTTTTTTAAATAGCTGCGAATATAATCTGTAGTTATAGCTACGACTTTCGTCCGTAGCTATTGGTATCTATTGCTACGGATATAGTCTGTAGCTATTGCTATCTATTGCTACGGATATAATCAGTAGCAATTGGTATCTATTGCTACGGATATAATCCGTTGTTATACCTTTAGCTCCCCCACCAATAGCGATGGATGTGTTACGGATCATATTCGTAGCAAAGGGGATTTTACTACAGTTTTTGGCTGTAACCTTTGCCCATTTTTCTTGTAGTGTATGGATGATCAGTCCAAAGACCTCGTGTCCTAAATTCTTCTTTACCCCAAGAAGAGGCGCGATGACAAAAGCGCTATTGAATCATTTTAAAAAGATGAGTGAAGTATAAGGAATGAGGATTGTAACACGGTGTGAGGAAATGCATATATCTTATTTGCCTGGTCTTTTGAGTTAAACCTTTCTCTATGAGATAACCTTCAAGGATTTGCGGCTCTTTGATCACCCAATTCGACACATATAAAAGCCTATTCTGTGTCATGTAATCGGTTGGTTCGCTTTGAAGTATGGACTGGTGGCAGTGAAGTTGCAAAGGGAGAGCAATGGTCTCATCGTTATAAGGGTTGCGAAATTTAATCGGCTCAGTATTTAACCTGATTGAATCTCAGGCATTCTGAAAATGCCTCCTATTGTGTTCTCGAATCTTTTCTTGAAAAGCTTCATCTTTACTCTTTTCTCTTGTTTGCTTCAAAATTGTTGGAGCGGGAGAAGCCTCAGTAGCAAAAGGACGAGTGTCATCTGTGTGAAAATTGGCTGCGCATTTCAACCAATCATCCCAATCAGACTCTTGTCCTGAAGTAGGAGGTCCCTCTATCTCCTTCATCAGTACGGCCATGCAGATATGTTCAGATAGGTGTTGGATACGATCAGCAAAGTTAATAATGATAGGAGCCAGCTCTTTGAAGAAGGAAATATGGTTTTCAGCAGATCGGGGTCTTTTCTGACTGCGGGTCTGGGCTAATTGGAAGTCAGAAGGCCCAACAGTACTTGGGGAGGAGAGAGGTATTTTTGAGCTAGCCATCGAATACCTATATAGGAGTCAGTGAACAAATTAAAATTAGGAAGAGAAGTTCATTAAGTCAAAAAGAAAAGTATAAAAGATTGTTAAAAAGGAGGGGGCAAATAAATTTGGAGTCTAAGTCTGCGTTTGATTATAAGTCAGTGTACATAAGGCTTTGTGTGCATCCATTGTGCGCAAGACAGTATGCGCAGACGATTGTGCCCAAGTCAGTGCATGCTAAGTTCATTGTGCGTATTGTCATTGTGCGCTGCATGTCCTTGCACTGAAAACTAGTTGAGCGCATAAAGGTATTGTGTGCAAAGTCCTGTTGTGCGAAATAGGTGTTGTGTGGCGCACAACGGTGTCGGTGTGAAGAGTAACTTGACACAGAAATAGTGTGCAGCAGGTGGGAAATGAAGTGAGGGAAAAGAGTAGAAGTGTTGTATTTATAGGTGAGGTTTGGACCGTTCTGCGGGAAACGTTGTGTGAAAAATGTTGTGTGGGACATGTTGAGCGCAGTTCAGTGAGCCTACAATAGAGAAAATGACTGTGCACCAAAGGGTTTGATGATGCACACAACAGAGGAAAGGAAAGCAAAAAATAGTTAGAATGAATTTCTATATATATATATATATAGATCCGACATTATTTATTTTGTAAATATAAAAATAAAAAATGCAAGAACAAGGGGGCATCTATTGATGCATGAAAAAGAGAGAAAGACAGTAAGAAGTCATTGTGCGCATAGAGGCATTGTGCGCTGATGATCATTATGTGTATAGAGGCATTGTGCGCTGATGATCATTGTGCGTAGAGAGGCATTGTGTGCTGATGATGATTGTGAGCATAGAGGCATTTTGCGATGATGATCATTGTACATAGAGAGGCATTGTGCGTAGATGATCATTGTGCGCAAATGATCATTGTGCGCAGTGGAGCATTGTGCGCTGAATGTCCGCACAAAGGAGTTCGCACAAAGGAGTCCGCACAGAGAGGAATTGGTGCACAAGGGATACCGCGCAATGTCAATGTGGCATGTTCACACATATGAAAGGGGTATAAATACCCCTTGACCCCTCAGTAGGAGGTCATTAGCAACTAATCAAGTAGAAGAAGATCCTGACAGGACAGAGAGGTAGAGTCCACACCCATTGTGTGAGACAGGTGTTGTGTGGCGCACAACACTGTTGGCGCACAATGTTATTGGTGCACAACAAGTGTGAGCGCACAACACTAGCCAGCGCACAATAAGTATGAGCGCACAATAGAGCGGGCACACAATACTGTTAGGCAGTGCATAGTAGCACAAAAAGCATGATACTGCCGAGTGCACAGTGGTGTTCAGTGCACAACAATCTACAATATATGATGCTTCCAGTATTTATTATCTTTGTACATGATGGCTTTTGTTTGTTTTCTATTACAAGTCTATTTTGGAATTAAAGGAGAAAAGGATGTAAAAGAACTTGGAATGAATAAAAAACGTGATTATCTTCTTTGTCTTCTTTTTGTTAATTATTAAGTGAATGAAATTTCCTAAATGAAATACATTTGTTTCTTGTTTGAAACAATAGCATATTTTATTTTTCCTTTTAACAACTCCATTTTGTTGTGGTATTTTTGGAGCAGAAAATTCATGCAATATACCATGATCACTACAGTATTTCTCAAAATTGTTATTTTTGAATTTGGTTCCATGCTCACTTCTAATTATAATAACAGATAACTCTTTTTCAGTTTCGATACGTTTTAAAATTTTTCTAACTTCATCAAAATATCTCGTTTTTCTCTTAGAAAGGCTACCCGAGTATATCTAGTGTAGTCATCAACTATAACCAGAAAATATTTCTTTCCACCTCTACTCTTCATTTTAGTTGGTTTGATTAAATCCATATGAAGAAGTTCAAGAGGTCTAGCTGTGGCTAAGGAGTCCACTTTCTTGTAACTACTCCTAATTTGCTTGCCTATTTGACATGCACCATAAAATTTTTCTATCTTTTTCAATTTGGATAGGCCACATAGGTGATCTCTTTTGCTCAAATTATATAGATTTTTATAATTTACATGTCCAAGACGTTTATGCCATAGTTCGCTCTTGTCTATTTAGACCATGTAACATGAATGGTTTGTTGAGCAAGAGTTATTAATTATATAGAAATTTTCAGACGTTCTGCAACCATTTAATATTACACATCCTTTCTCATTTATAATCTCACATCCCTGATATGAAAAATTTACATTATGCATATTATCATAGATTTGAGATATGCTCTGAAGATTATGCTTTAATCCTTCAACATATAGAACATTTTCGAAGAGAGGTAAGTTAGGAAGTTGTACATTACCTTGGCCAATTATCTTGTAGTTGCTTCCATCTCCGAATGTAACTGAGCTGCCATTTACTTATTTGATGTTTGAGAATATAAAATTATCATCTATCATGTGTCTCGAACATCCATTATCCAGGTACCATCTTGAATGGCTAATAGCATTGAAAGCTATGTGGGCAACAAGAAACTTAACCTTTGGAACCCATTTCATTACGATTTTAAGTTTAAGAGGATCCCTTGCTTTTCACCGTATTTGGGAGTTAGGATTTCTCTATTTTCTATATACTCCAGTCATATCTGAGTTGGATTTCAATAGCACTTTAAGCAAGTCCACAATTTTTTTAGCTAAAGGAGGTTTATTATTCCTTTGATGTTTGTAGCTGATGGCATTATTATTTATTTTAGAGACATGAAAAGGTTTTGAGTTTTTGAAGTCATTCCTTGTATAATTTGAATATCTTAAAGTCTTAGCTTTAGAGTTCGAGGATTCTCCTTTTACAAAGGTAGGAGCAAAATCCTTAGATTTTAAAGAGTTATTTTTAATTTTGTTGAGACCTAAAAATAATAATAAAGATTGAAGAAATAAAATTAGAAGAAAGATTAGAGAAAAAGATGTAAAAGTGAAGAAAATGAAAAGAAAAGACATTGTGTTGCACACACCCGCGCAAAGAATATTGGTTGTGCGGGTCTGCGCAACAATAGCTTGATCAAGTTGGATTAGATGGCTGAAATGTGATGAGAAGTGGGCCCCATGGCACAAAGATCTCGTAAGTGTGGAAGCCTATAAATACCCCAATCCCCTTCTCATTTAAGGGAGAGACGACAAAGAAGACTAAAGCTCCAGAGAAGACGAAGACTCCAAAGGTATCTTCAAGAAGAAGAAGAAGGGAAAGAAGACATCAATAGGTTTTACCCATTATGCCAGTCTGCGCAACAACATGTTGTTACACGTGAGTCATTACAAAAGTCTAGATACTGTTGAATTTAACCAAGTGTTTCTTCGATTCAAACTTGTGTTTTAAACAATTTGAAGAAGAAGACGCATGATATTCTCATCCGCACAATGCTTCTCTTATTGTGATGAACGAATTACAAGCCGAAATGCTGCTGGATTTCATATTCAAATCTCATTTTATACTTGTATTCTATATGTTATATCTTACAATAAAGGGATAAGAGGATGTAAACGGACTCAAAATCAACAAAATATTTTGTAATGATTCTTCTCTCATTCCGTCTTTGTTATTATTGAATAAGAAATTCCCCAAATCAAATACTTTTCATTTCTAATCAAAACAAAATGACGACTCTACTAGGGACCTATTTTTATTCAATGATAACTTAGAAATTATTCAGATAACTTTCATCACTGTTTGGCATTGAATAGGCGTCAAAATGGTGACTCTCAATAGGAACATCCCCTCTTTCATCTCTAAGATAGAATCTCCCATCATCTAGATACTAATTAATATTGTTTTAAATTGGCAATCAAAAAACTGCGATACAACATATACGTTCAAGCCACGATCAATGGCAACCACTTTAAGCAAAAAAAAATTCTATTTCACTTCAACCAGATTCGTGGTGGAGTATGCTTGTAATCAACCTCTGGATATGAGGAATCAACCAATCCCAAGGATAACAATGTCGATTCAAAATAACATTTCTCGAGCTGTTATGAGAGTGATATTTGTATCACCACTTGGACGAGATGGAGGAGACGAATGGATTGTCATTTCTGGTAGGAGGTCGATGCCTCGATCTCGTGCAGCTGCCAAATTAACTCCGCCACAGATGATCAAAGGTCCGATAACAAGAAACACAACCAGAAGGAATCCTACGCTTGCTCCTCTAGCACTTTACCTGGGAGATCCCCCTATTCTCTAACATCGCAAGATTTTCCAACCTTGCCCATTGCGAATGTGACACATGTTAAGATTACTCAAAAGTAACTCTACTGGCTTCCAAGCCCGGTAGAGGATCCAATCACAAACTATTTAAGAAGTAAACAATATTCAACTAGTTTATGATGGATATGACTGTGTAAGTGTGTAAGGTGTGATCACAGATATTAAGATATGAAAATATTAAAGCAAATCACACAAACAAAAGAATAACAATCTCAAACATAGTCATTTTTATAGTGGTTCGACTACTTGTCTACTCCACTCACGGTAACCGCACTCAACCCTTGAGTGTAGCGGATTTCACTAAGGAGGTTTCACATCGGTTCACCTCAAACTTAAGGTTTTAAATCAGGTTCACCTTCAACCTTTACAACCTACACCGTGGTTGACTGTTTATGCTCTCACGAGCAAGCGTCAACACGATGCACCCATTTTTAGGCACACTGGCCAGGGATCTTCCATAAGACCCTATCAGAGGTTTTACACGGTTTACCTCAAACCCAAGGTTTTAACTAGTTCACCCCTAACCAGATGTTTATGCTCTCCACAGAGCAGGGGTCCACACAACGCACCCACTACATACACTCCCGCCGGAGGCCTCCTAAAGGACTTACAAGGGTGAGAAACACCTTAGACCCAATCCTATAGAGGAATGATCAAAGGATCTACCGGACTCTAGTTACTTACAGATAAGTAGATGAGTCCCATTCAGCTCGTTGATGAAGATCTCCTCCTTGTTGATGAAGAATCTTCAACTTCCTTGATCCGCAACACAAATGATGTACCAATACGAGGCTTTGGGTTGGGTTAAGGTTAAGATAGAATCCTACTCCATAAAATGTTTCCCTATAAGGAAGATAGAGTGATTCCGGTCATGTATTCAAGACATCCCAGCTCAATGATTAGCCATTAAGGTAGTAGCTGGAGGATCCTTGAATGCGGATGTTCATTCCCCAATCCACTCTATTGAATATCAATGATGAGGGTGGATTGGAGGATGAACTCCCTTGAGAGAAAGGGCTTTGGGTATATGATCTAAGGTAAAACACTCAAAAGTAGTCTCTTCTTTCTCTACCAACAACAATAGACAAGCTCTCTTTAAATAGGCAAAAGGTTCCAACGGATATAAAACGGTCACATTTATGACAGAGTTCGATATCATTGAGCAGGGTTGATATCATCGAGCGTATACTCTCGATAGAATCGAATGGGAGCTCCATGACACAAACTCAAATGTCATACACTTTTGAAACCAATTGCCAGCTGGTCGAGGGAATCGAGACTCGTATCAATGTCATCGGATTTAGAACTCCGATTCCATTGATGCAAGGTTTGATTCCTCGACATTTGAGAAATGAGAGAGACTTGCTTTGAAATATTTTAGGCTTACAAGAATGATCGAGGGATCTTCAAGATCATTGGAATTTGAATGTCGATGATATCGATAGAGTATCGATGCATCGATAAATCCAAAGGATTTTTATTTTAAACTTGTTGGACGGTTTCTGTCCCTGTTCGATGCTATCGAAACCGTACTAATATTATTGATATTTGAATATTGATTATATTGAATGCCCCTCGATCACAGAAAAATCATCCTGAAATAATTGCTGGAAGACTAGGCGCCCATAAATGATAATATCGAGAGCCCTCTGATATCATCGAGATTTGAACTTCGATGGTATCGAGAACGGCTTTGATATATCGATGCACATATGATTTTCTTAAGTAAAAACAGGGGTGCCAGATGTTTGTCTGTCGATATTTTGAGTCACTTTCGATAGACTCGAGATATAAATATCGATGATATCGATGGGTAGATCGATATATTGATAAATCAGTCCAGAGATATATATGGTTGCTGGACACTTTTGTCCTCATTTCAATGATATCATTTAAGCATCGGGGACATCGACAGAGTAGGTCGATTCTATCGAAACGTGTATCGATAAAATCGAAAAAGCAAGAAAAACTTAGAGATTTTCTATTTTCGAAAAAGTTTTCTCAATTATAAACCATATAAAGTTCTAACTTATTTTAAGGGTTTTATTTACCTGGTGTTTTGAGATATGGGATGTGAGGCTTAGATTTACCTGTGGCGAGCTTACATACATCCAGTTAAGGTAGACACTTTCAATTGATCTTCCTATGAGGCTCTGTAGTCTGATTGACCCAGCATTCACACTAATTGACAAACCAGGGCACTTTCAGAAACGCAGCCAGAAAGAATCCTGCGCTTGCCCCTACTCCCTAATCTCATAAGATTTTCCTTCCTTACCCGTCGTGAACGTTCGATGGACAAGAAAAGAAAAGGGTAAATCACTTGTAGAAGACTCGCCATCCTCCATATCTCCACAAGTGACACCCCTACAAGTTACATCACAATTAGTCAAATCCTGGGGAAATACAAGGGAACTTAATGAGACTCCTTGCTTATCAAGCCCTATCACTCTAATGCATTTGTATCCTACTCTGACAACATCTTCAGTAGGGAGTGAAAAGGTCATTGTATACATGGCAGGAACTAACCAGGGTCCACCGGCAAATGTTGATGAGCGCATGGCTGAAATGGCACAAACTCAAAGGATGTTAATGGATGAATGTTGGAGTCTTTGAGAAGCCTTGGAAACTTTTACCCATAACGTAGCTCAAGTTGTGGCTCCACCAATGATGGCTGCTACGAATGGTCTTAAACAACAGCCTGAAGGCTAGCGATTGCCAAGAGTAGGATCACACGGCTCTGCCCCTGCCAAGAGGGTGATAACCCAAGAGGAAATGAGACAAGTAGTTACAGAGATAGTCAAAGAATGAGAACATATTGAGAGATTTCATTACAGAACACCGTATCTGAGAGAAGTTGAGGACATACCGTTTTTGGCTAATTTCATACATCTTAACTTCCAAAAATTCAATGGGGACGGGTCTCCGGATGAACACCTCATGCACTTTATTACCACAATGGGTAATTTCTCTACCATCTCACAATATTACTTGTAATTGTTTTGCTATTCTTTAATAGGAAAAGTGTTTCGATGGTATTTCAATCTGGCACCAGAGTCAATACGAACTTGGGAGTAGATGCAAGACGCTTTTATGTCAAACTTCTTCTCATCAGATCGTGATGTTAGTATTATGGAATTAGATTTTATATGGCAAAGAGAAAATGAACATGGGAAAAAATTCATCGATAAGTGGAAAACTTTGGGAGCTTAATGCAGACAGTTACGTGAAGAAAAAGAATAAGTGAAGATGTGCTTAAATTCCATGGAAACGGGAATTGCGTTCGAGCTCACAAGCGCCAACATAGGGACCTTCCGAGACCACGCTACAAAGGCACATGCACTAGATCTAATGGCCAAGAAAATGCTAGCGTTTCAAAACAAAATAGAAAGAAGAGTGCCAAACAGATCAATAGTAAACGTCATTGATTGGGAAAAGAAAAGAGACACATTTAGTAACAGACGAGAAACAAGGAAAAGAGAAGGCTCAGAACGTTATAAGGGTCGTGCAAATGATGAACGACCTTGATTATATGACTCTCACAAGGGATATGCTTTCGAGAAAGAAGATGTTTTGCCAATGATGGAGTAATTGTTAAATGTAGGAACTATCAAGTTATCTCAGCCCAAATATCCAGAAGAAGTTTAGATGACAAAGGAAAAGAATTATTGTCGTTATCATCGTTTCTTGGGACATCCTACAGAAGATTGCTTCAAATTGAAAGATATGTTATAGGAAATGATAAAGGAAGGTGAGATAGTAATAAACAAGGATGAAAAGCGATACAAAAAAGTAACTATAAATGTGGCGTCTACAAGGGATCATTAAAAAACATGGAAAGATAAAGGGAAAGCTGTTATGACAAGAAAACCACCATTTGCTATATCTCTTACAGCAAGTTCCATTAGAAATATTCATCATTATTATTCATAGCTTCCTGGGTCATCTACTAAAGAAATCAGTCTGGATGTCTTAGCTTCTATATGCCAAGGACAAGACGAAATAGTGAAAGAATAATTGATCAATGGAGAATTCTGGGGGTATCATGCCACAACTAGTGAAAGAAGAAAAATAAGCCAAACTATGTATAAAATACATAAGACTAGATATTGCAATGGGTCTTATTGGTCTGAATACAAACCTTTCGAGATTTAATCGTGAAAGCTTACAATCTGGAAAAACTCAGTGGGAAAGTGTCCGATTTTTATATGAACTAGTTGTTTCAAGATTTCAAAAAGACTTCGACTGGTAATGTCAAGGAAGAAAGAGAAATGAAGAACTATCAATTTGAACAAAGAAACTTTGATGAAAGAAATATGAGCAATTTCACAATGAAGAGAGTAAAGAAAAGATTTAGACAATTTAATAACTGCAAAAAGTATACATTTGAAGATGATATACTTCCTATGATGAATCAATTATTGGCTGTAGAGAAGATAAAACCACCATGGCCAAAACATCCAAAGGAGATGAAGTAAATGAGAGAAAATGAGTACTGTTATTATCACCGTCTTCTTAGACATCGAACTGAGAATTGCTTCGTCTTGAAGAAAATTTTACAAGAAATGATGGACAGTGATGAAATTGTTATAAGGAAAATATATGATGTAAGAGAAAAAGTAATGACATGAAATCCCGATTGAAGTCAATCATGATTATTTGAAAGAAAAGCCATATTCTAATATGGATACGATTGTACATATTTTTACGATTAGAATGAGGAACTACAAGTTTGCATGACAATGCTCGCTTCATCAAAATATATCATCCCTGAAGATCGCTGTAATTTTGATTATGAAGATTATCAGCATAATACTTCCTAATCAAAAGGGGGTAAGACAAGGAGAATAATGAAAAAGCCTCGAAAGGCAATGCCATGTATTCTTCTTCTTGCATGAATGAATAAAAGGCAAATTATCAGACGCATATCAAGCGTATTAAATTTATCACCGATTATTGCCAAACGCCGATGATTATCACCAAAATTAATACTATTACCGATTATCGCCAAACACCGATGATTATCGTCAAAATTAATACTATCACCGATTACCGCAAACATTGATGATTATCATCAAATTGATATTATTGTTATGTTGATATTATTGCAAAGTTGATACACTATTTTAAACGTAAATATTATCAAGAATACTTGAAAAAGGCAAGCTTAACAGTCCTAGGGGGAGGGTGAATAGGACTATGTCAAATAAAAAATTAACTTACTGAAATAATAAATAAATTACAAACCTCGATAGCATTAGTATTAAAAAATTGATTCAAACTTTGTTCGTGGGACAACCTTCACCAAAAATAAAGTTTTAGGTAGAACAACTTTATTTCACAAACAATCGTAAGGATCAAGATCCCAAACCAAAGAAAGATCTAAAAGAGCTATCTATTACAAGCATTCACCACATTTGCATAAATAAAATTACAACCATTCTCCACATATGCGAAAAGTTAACATTCACCACAACACTAAGAATTATAGTGGTTTAGTGTGTACACCAATTGTTCTCAAACAGTCACACCTACCCACTCCCAATAATCACAACCCATGTGATATTGGTTTTCACTAAAAATAAGGTTTTCATAGGGTCACCTTAAAACCTGATACAATTGTGATTTTAAAGGGCTATCACAAACAAAAACCCCACACTGAGATTTTCTGGCTATCTCAAAAAAACTAACAAATGAGATTTTCCGACTATCTCATAAAAAACTAAATACAGAACCAAAGAAGAAGTTGTAGCCATAGATTACTCTTCTTGAATGACGAATGTTTGATGTTTAGTCCAATAGAAAAGGTCTAAGGTTCTAATTGATTTTAATTAGTTTTAAACCCAAAGGTTACTTGTATTAATTCCCTCAAATCTTAATAAGAGTAAACACTCTTTTTGATAAATCAGAATGATAGAGTTTTTAGATAAAAGAATTAATAAAAAAGCTATAAATAAATTTATAAACAACGCTTAATAGCTTGACAATAAATGGGGCTTCTCTCTCTCTCTCTTAAATTTGGGCTTTGATAGGCTTAAGTTGTATTTTCGGATTGAGAAATGACCACAATTTATAGTCACAAAATTTGTTCCTTCGACTGGTTGAAGGCAGTCTTCGACTAGTCGAAGCACCAGATTCAATTCCAACAAATTTTAAAATTTGAGTGGGATAAGTTCCAACAGATATTAGATTGGTCAAAGAGCCTGTTCGACTGGTTGAAGATGACCTTCGACTGGTCGAGCAAGTTAAATCTGATTAGATAAAAGTTACTGGACATCTAGTCGAGGAATCTTCGACTGGTCGAGGACTCCACTCGACTGGTTGAAGATGCAATAGAAATTCTATTATACTACAACTGTTACTTGGACTAGTCGAGGAATTTCTTAAACTGGTTGAAGCAGAATTTGGATAAGTCAAAATTTAGTCAATTATAAGTATAAAAACCCAATTTAAATATATTTTGAAAGCCCCCTAAATCTAAGGTCTTTCTAGGGTTTAAATTACATGTATGGACTGAACTTCATAGAAACTTTGAACTTCTCAAAGGAGCTTGATCTTATACTTAAAAGATTCATCAGTAGGAGTTGAACTTGCACTTGGAGCTTAATCTTCTACTAGCTTTTTTAGTAGATCTTGAACTTGCACCTGAAGCTTGATCTTGCGCTCGGAGCTTGATCTTTTACAAGCTTTTTTAGTAGAACTTGAACTTGAAGGTGAACTTTCCATCTTGATCCATGTGACTTGAACTTTATCTTGACTTCAATTTGAACATAAGCTAGACTTCAACTTGAACATGAGCTTATCTTTAACTTGAAGAACATTATGCTAAGTTGTTTTGATAAGACGAAATTGGACAAACCAGGTGTAACATGTGCGTTGAACATAATAGCACTTACAATCTCCCCCTTTGTCAAATTCGTGACAAAACGCTTAGTGATACATGGATTTCAGTGTAGCTCTATATTTTTGAACTCATGATGTAATTGAAGAGAGCAAAAAAAATACTACTTCCCATCAAGTTGTGCTTTCCCTATTTCCTATTTTAAAACATACAATATTCCTAGCAAAGCATTCCTAGCATTTATAATCTCTATCATATTCATGCATTCATTCAATACTCTCCCCCTTTTGTCATAAATTGACAAAGAAAGAAGGATGTTAACATGTAAATATATAGAAGAAATAAAGCATTAAGTCAAGATATTATAAAGGAAAGATCATCCAAACAAAGTGAAAGTAGTAAGTCATCAAGCAAAACAAGTATAAGTTATACAGCCCCATAGAAATAAACAAGAAATGAAAAATGAACTTAGTCAGATCTTGAGGAGGAAGGAGCAGGCATGGAAGGATCCATCTGATGCAAACTCCTCGCAATACGGTGGAAGTACTTCTTCATGTACCTCATACAAGATTTTTAAGTTTGCGTCAGGTTGTCCTATGAAACCTGTAATGTCGTGACCTTCTCTTTCAGAGATTGAAGATGGTCATCAACCTATGAAGGCTGAAAATCTGGATCATCTAGATCATCTGACTCATCAAGTTCAGCAAAGATATCATCCATAGATGTGTCTTCTGGTGGTGCAGGTGCTTCCTCTTCTTCCTCGTCTCACTGGCCCGAAAGATATTTCAAATTCATCTTATGAATATTAGCGTTATTGAATGGTAATACTGACTCGAGTGCCTTAGACGTAGGAATGGGAACATTACAATGTAAGGCAATACAAGTCATAAGATATGTAAAGGGAATAAAACCATGACTAAGATGAAGACAAAACTGAATTATGATATAGCAAATAAGAGAAGGAAGACACACTTGTACCACAAAAACAACAGTGTATAATATTAACCATGAAGGGAGTAAGTTCTGACTTATTCCTTGATTAAGGATACACATTGGAAGTGAAGATACGATGAAGAACTCGAAATTGAGGCAGCATTTGATTGGCAAGTAAAGCATTACCCGAATGCCATTCCACATTAAATTGACATAGATTATGTGTAACCGCTAGCCGTTTTGTATGGGACATTCTATCAATTAGATTGTCAAGAGGAATTCCATCCTCTGCAATAGCAACCCCAGTTAAGGTTAAGATTAGATAGTAGTTTACAGTGAAGTTTCCTTCCATAAATTTAATTATAAAGGTTAGATTTTCTTCGGACACTTCATAAATTGATGCATACATGCATTGAGCAATGGAACGGTAAGCTTTGCTACCTCAAGCCAAAATGCCTCCCCAACCAACATTAGAAAGAAAAGGAACAAGATTGAATGGAGCAATGTGAGCAACATTTACACTACACTCAATAATTATATCTCTTGAGCTGAAATCCCCAATTTGGTCTACATTATCTTTGAAACCCCTTAGGGTTTTCATATTGGATGAAGTCAGCCTAGATGACGAACTACCATGAGTTTTTCGTGTAGTCACATGTTTAGTACGATGCTCCATTTAATATTTTCTCAAGAAATAACTAATGAGAGAAGTGTGATTGTGGGTATATTAGATTTTTCACAAATCTCACACCAAAGAGGGTTTGTAATCAACAATAAACCACAAATGATAGATTAGCTAGCAAGGGAGTACTCAAATCTTGAAAGAAATAGGAAAACAATCACTTACATGCAAGATTTGGAGATGGGTTTGACGAGTGGGCCACTGATGAGTCGAAGAAGAAGATGAAAATGAAGAAAAAAAAAGTGACTTTTTACTTTTAAGAAGTGAAATACCAGGGTCCTCGACCGGTCGAGCAGCGTACTCGACCCGTTAAGGGGTCGACTGGTCAAGTACATCCACGACCCGACAAAGAATCCAAAAAAATGATTATTATTATTATTATTTTATTTAATTTTGACATTATATTATTAGTATTATAAGAATTTAATTAATTATAAACAAGAAACAAACAAGTGCGTAAATATTTAATTAATAACACACAAACCAATATCATTCTTCAAATTTGAAAATCTATTCTTGTCGAGCGGTTTGGTCAAAATGTCAGCAAGTTGCTTTTCAGTTTGAATATATTCAAGCACACTACTCTTATCTTCAACAAGTTCTCGAATATAATGGTATCTAATATCAATATGTTTTGTACGAGAATGTTGAATTGAATTTTTTAAAATGTTAATTATGCTTGAATTATCGCAATATAATGTCATAGTATCTTGCGCAATGCCATAATCAGCTAACATTTTTTTCATCCAAATGAGTTGAGTGCAGGCATTACTGGCTGCTATATATTCAGCTTCAGTAGTAGAGAGTGATACAAAGTTTTGTTTCTTACTGAGCCATGAAAGTAAACAGTTCCCTACATAATAACATCCACCGCTGGTAGATTTTCTATCGTTAATATTTTCAGCCCAGTCTGCATCAGTATATCCGGCAATTTGTATGGATGTATCATGTGGATATAAAGTCCTAAATTGGCTAAACTTACGACATATCTGATTATTCACTTAACAACAATTAGATGAGATTCAACACTAAATGCAATATTAGGTCTACTAGCAGTTAAATATAAGAGACTACCAATCATACTTCGATATAAGCGGGAGTCTAAACTTTTACCTGATTCATCTTTTGAGAGTTTAAGAGTTATACTCATTGGAGTATCAAACTTCTTTCCATTCTTAAATCCAAACATTTTTATAAGATTTAAATTGTATTTGGTTTGTGAGGTGAATATACCATCTTCATGTTGCTTAACTTGTAATCTAAGAAAGTAGTTAAGTTCGCCAACCATACTCATTTCAAACTTGGATTTCATCAAATCTGCAAACTCAATAGATAGTTAGAGTATGTAGATCTATAAATTATATCGTCAACATAGATCTGTACTATCAATATATGATCATTATATTTTTTGACGAATAAGGTTTTATCAATTCTACCCATATTGAAGTTATGACTAAGTGAAAATTTAGTCAATTTTTCAACCATACTCTGGGAGCTTGTTTCAAACCATAAAATGTCTTCTTAAGACAATATACATGATTTGGAGATTGGGAGTCCTCTAAACCCTTAGGTTGTTCAGCATAGACCTGCCCATGTAAATCACCATTTAAAAATGCACTTTTAACATCCATTTGATATATTTTGAATTTCATATAACATGCAATCGAAATAAATAATCCTATGAATTCAAGGCGAGCAACTAGTGCAAAGGTTTCATCGTAATCAATACCTTCTATTTGCGTGTACCCTTGTACAACCAGTCAAGCTTTATTTCTGATAATATTACCTAATTCATCAGTTTATTCTTAAAAATCCATTTGGTTCCAATTATATGTTTATCAGAAGGTCTAGGAACCAAGTACCAAACATCATTTTTGACGAATTGATTTAACTCTTCTTGCATAACCAATATCCAACTTTCATTTGTAAGTGCTTCATTTATATTAGCCAGTTCAATTTGGGAAGTGAAACAAACGTAATTACAAATATTTTCTAATTGTTTTCTAGTTTGTACACCAGTGCTAGGGTTACTAAGTATTAGATCAGTCGGATGGTCTTTGACTAACTTAGTTCGGTATCGACTAATTTTGATGAAGAGTCGGGTTTATCGATAATGTTGACTTCATCATTATCTAGACTTGGTGTGGTTGTGATTAGGTGATCATCAATTACAACATTAATAGATTCCTGAATCACTCCTATTCTTTTGTTAAGAACACGATATACTCGACTATTCAGAGCATAACCTAAGAATATTTCCCTTATCACTCTTGGCTTCAAACTTTTCCAAAATTTTCCGATCACGTAAAATGAAACATTTACTTCCAAAAGTTTGAAAGTATTTGACTGTTGGATTCTTATTGAACCATAAGTCATAAGCTATATATTTTACTTTTATATCATACTCACGATTTAAAATGTAGCATGCAGTATTAATAGCTTGAGCCCATAAGTTTTTTGGTAAGTTCATGTTATTTACATAACATTGGCCGTTTTCTGTAACACTCTATTCTTTCTTTCAACAACCTCATTTTGTTGAGGTGTTTTAGGAGCAGAGAACTCATGTGATATACCATGATCTGAACAATACTTCTTGTTGAGGTATAAAAATGGATCAAAAGATGGGATGAGAATTCTTAAAAATTTTTACAGGATAACATAATTGGGTTATGTAGCACACAATAGAAATCAGTATAGCAATTAGGTTGTACAGTGCACAATAGAAACCAGTATGGGATTTAGGTTGTGCAGCGCACAACAAAAACCAGCATGGGAGATAGGTGGTGCGGCACACAACAAAAGTAACTGTGGAAGTTGGGTTGTGCGGTGCACAACTAAAGTTGTTGAGGAAATGATCATTGTGCTACGCACAATGGAGGCTGTTCGAAGAGAAAGGTTGTGCGGTATGCAATGGAGGTGGTTTGAGGGATATCGATTGTGCGACGCACAACAGGTCTGACTGCACAATGGGCATGTGTGCACAAGAGGTTTGTTGAGAAGAGCTCACACCTATGGGAGGCTATAAATACCTCATTATCCCCTAGATGAGGATGAGAACGATATTGGAGCAGAGAGAGGGAGACCCAGACTTCAGCAAGATTTAGGTATCAGAGTGATCGGTTGTGTGGCACACAACTAGTGCGGGGCACAAACTGATGCGACACACAACTCATGGCAGTGTACAATTGATGTGGGCACACAATCTGTGAGGTTCTCAACGGACGTCGCTACACAAGTTACTTAGTTGCATGAAAGTGTACTGCATGGATGATCAGTTGAAGCTCTAGTCTGAGTTAAAAGATTAATGTATCTTCTCAGGAGCTTGAGGATAATCAGAATAAACGATGTCCAACACAGCAATGTCTCCATAATTGAAGATCATGATGCGACCTGAGATACTACAGAAATTAATATTAAAACACTTGCTATTTACATTATTTGAATACTTTACTTTGAAATCAAAGGAGATAAAGGATGAAAATGAATTCAATATCAATAAAATACAGTGATTGTTTTCTTCATTTTTTCTTTGTTATTATTGAAGTACTTGCTGAATAATCTGATGAGCTGTCCTCTTCAAATTGTGCTTATTTTGCTTTATAAACGGTTTTTACAGGAAGAAGATAAGCACCTTGAACGGGAGAAGAAAGTTACTGTGCCAGAGCTTCTGGGGATAGAGATTTGGCTCGTGAACGAGTCATAGGAGAAGTGGTAGTAGCAACTTGACTTGCAACAGGAGAAAATGCAGTCGTCATGCGATTTATAGTAGGAGGAACTATAGCGGTGGTTTGACCTTTTGTCTCATTAGTGGGAGAAGAGAGAATAGCGCCGGGGGTTTCAAATTCATCCACAGGAGTGGCTTCTCTTCCTGCCTGCCCTATAAGATCAAGAGGAGATCCAAAGGCAATCCACCCCTCTAAAGTGTTCGTTAGCTTCATCTCTCTAATAGGTTCTTCTGTGGAAATTCTCCTACAAAGTTGCCCTAGTGTAGCTGCATGATCTTTTTCAATAAAATATCTGATCCCTTGTTCCGGTCTTTAATTTCTTAGCCTAGGAGGGGGAATCCAAATGGGATGATCGACGGGAAAACAATTACGCACTAGATAATAATGGTGTGACCACCAGTGCATCCAGGCGTATGAAGCTTGTACTCGATGGTTGAATCCTGGAAGAATGAAGCGGGAACTAAAGTTCCTGGCCAAGAGTTATTTCCATATTATGTCCCAGTTATACGGACCAACACCATAAATTCGCATTAGCCAAGTAACTTCCTCTCTCGCTTAAGGAGTTGTCTGGTCATAGCCAAATTGCCTCGCAAACCTACATGGGTAGTAGGGCTCCCTCCAGAATTCCACTCCTACTCGCAGTGGCAGGTTACAGGATAGAATGCAGATCAGGAAGATTCTTTCAATTAGCTCTAAATCATTGTTTTCTTCAACCTCTCTGTCTTCGGCTTGATGGGTCAGGTAGAAGGGGGAAAAATCGATGGATTCCATATTCTCAATCTTATCGATGATCCATTCATATGCCTTCCTTACCATTTTCCGTTTAAGATAATAGCACAAGGGAGGATGCTTGGGGTGGACATAAGCCTTCTCAGGGTCATTATAGGTCCATGAAAAGTACACTCTAAGCCAACCTGAGAAATAATGCCATAAAATGAAGGAAAATGTAGCCCCAACTGCTAGACTTGAGCAATGCGCCGCAATATTCTCGAAAGCTCTATACAGAGAGCAAAGGACAGGAAGAGATAAAGAATATTTCTTTTTACCTTCTGCCATGGCCCCTGTCGCTACAAACAAAGTTGGGTGAATGGAGTCCAACCATTTTGAGCTAGGTACGACGATCAGACTTAACTAATATGCCAGGAAAGAAGCTAATTCAGTTTCAAGGGTGAAAGTGGCAGTGGCCGAACCTCTTATTTTTCTACGAGCAGATTCTAGCTCTACAGAATGGCTACCAAAAAACTTGAGGAGAAGAGAAATGTGAGAAAAATAAGAAAATGTATATAAAAAGAGAAGCAAAGAAATGTTGAAAGTACATACAACAGGTATCTTGAGAAATGTGCGAGCCACTGGAGCGAGGATATTTTATGAATGTCAGGGAAGTTTGACATTTCATAAAAGAGTGTAATAGTGGAAGCAAAAATCTGAGGCGTTCTGCCAGGAGCGACATAACCAAATTCCTCATTTGTTGGAATATACTCATCTAGAAAAGAGCCGATGATGGGATGGCCAGCCATTTGGTGAAGATCCCATTGAGTAATGCTCACTTCACCAATTGGAAGATGAAAGGAATTTGTGGTAGAAGACCAATACTTCAAGAAGTCCTTGTAGATCAAAGTATCTTTGTGGAAGAAATCAGAGGTAGCTTCTATGGCTACATATATATTCATCGCAATAAGGACTCCTTTGTATTTTTGAAGAATTGCCCTGACCCATGAACTATAGAATTAAGGTTGGGCTAAGAGGCCACATGTCCTGAACTCGTCCTTCCCCCATAAAGAGTCGTGGTTGCTGGACTGTCCCTAAAAAAATGGGCCGGATACAAAATGTGGGGATTGTAGCATGGTGTGAGGAAGGGCATATATGATATCTGCCTGGTCTTCTACACTAAACATTTTTTTGTAGAGATAGCCTTCCAAAATTTGTGGCTATTTTAAACCCAGTTCGCTACATATAAAAGGCGATTTTGTGTCACATGATCAGATGGCTTGCTTTGTACCATAGATAGGTGGCATTGAAGATTGAGAGGAATGATGACGGTCTCATCTTTATAAGGGTTTTTGAACTTGATCACATCTGTATGAGATTTAATCATGTCCTAGACGTTTTAATAAAGTCTCTTGTTATTGAAAAGGTCATGCTATATGTCCTGGGGGGTAGGGGGTGTTGAATAGGACTATGCCAAATTAAAACTTTAATAGTGGAATTTAAATGAATAAAGGAAAGATAATACTTTAAACAAATCACAGTACAAAAATGAAAAGAAACCTCAAAATTCAAGTCTTGAGAGGTTGATACAAATATTGTTCTAAGGACAACCTTACACCATAAAAACAAAGGGTTTATGGCAAGACAACCTTACTGGAACGGTTTAAGTATCAATATCTCAAACGGAAGAGGAATAAAAAGTAAATAGTAAGAATTGAAATCTAAACTATTACAACATTCCCCACAATGCTTGAAATGTGAATATCACAGCATTCACATTCACACATACATCCCACAAACTTGAATGATTAAAGATATAGAAAATAAATCACACATCCTCAAAACACAAAGAGTTATAATGGTTCGCCTGTGTATACACCAACTGTTAAATAACAGCCACACAACTTGCTACTCCACTCCTAATATCCTCACACAGGGGATATTAACATTCACTATGAAAATAGGTTTTTCTCAGGTTCACCTAAAACCCTCCCAAATATGTCTTTCAAATGGGCTTACACAATTCAAAAACCCCACACTCTGAGTTTTATGGCTCTCCTCAGATAACCAACACTTAGAGATTTTTCTAGCTTAATCTCAAAGAAACCAAAAACATAGAAGATTTACACAAATGTAAAATACCTGGATTTCTCCTTTTGTAGCAGCCCGGAAGAACCAAATCGGAGTAGAAATTTGAATAGAGAAGTTCAATATCCAATACTCACTTTGAAATAGTTCTAAGTTCTAATTATTTTTAAATTAAATCAAGTTGGGCTAGCTCTATTTGATTTTGATTCTAAGAAGTGGAATATCACAATTCCTCTTTCAAATAAGATTGGAATGCAGAAATAAAATTAAATATAAAAAGCTAACAGAAGAAAATATTAAATATGCACAATGTAGCTTAAAAAGAACACAAACTTATCTCTCAGAGTGATGCCTTGAATTCGTTGCTGGAGTTTGAGTCGTAGCTGAAAGACTGATCTAAAACGAGTAGTGCACTGTTCACATGACTAGCCAAGCAGAGTATAGGACTGGTCATGGACGAATAAAAAATATTCAAAAAATTACAACAAACTTAGGACTGGTCTTGGAATTTCTTAGAATGGTCAAACCAGTTCTAGGACTAGTCGAATAAAGTCCAGGACTAGTCTAAGAACAGACCAAACACTTATAAAATGATTTAATCTGAATTATGTATACAAAATGACCTACCTTAAGGTCAATCTAAGGTCATTCATACCTTAAATGTGAAGTATGGACATTGAACCTTCATTTCTTCAGACGATGGATGATCTTTGAAGTTCATGAGACTTGGGATCTTGACACATGATGAAGCTTGAACTTGAGAAACCTTGAACTTGTAGTTCTTGAGTTGTATTTCACCTTGAGTCTTGAACAAGATCTCGTAGCTTTAAAACTCTGAAGCTTTAGAGAAGAGAACAATGTACTTGACCTTGCATTACTTGAAGTAGATCATTGTTCTTGACTTGAAGCATTGTCCTTGTACATGTGTTGCATTGCCTTGAACAAATGTATCAATGTGCTACACAAGACACAGATTGTGGTTTTGGCACTACAAAATTTGACATTCAAGGTAACAAATAACTATTGCACTTACAATCTTCCCCTTTGTCAAATTTGTGACAAAACACACTCCATTAAGAATAAGAGTAAGAGTAGCATCACATGTTCAATAAAGAACCATGCACTTATAAAAGAAAATTAGTTATTGCCTGGTTAGAGAATCATGCACTAGTTATTATCAACTAGCACACATCATCATGAAGTAGGCAAAACTCATCCTTACTCCCCCTGAATAGCACACATAAATCCATAAAAATTATGCTACTACCCCACATCCATATCCATTCCATATCCATAAAAAATCAATCCAAAGAAATATTCTCCCCCTTTTTGTCACAATATGACAAAGGAAGCAAAGAAGAAATGAAAGAGGAAGACTTAACAAGAGAGTAATGAAGGAGTTAATTAGGCAGATATGAAAGATATATAAGCAAATTCAAAGTTTACATATCATTAACCAACATATGCCAAAGTCAACCAAAGTCAATCTCACAAACTGAAAGAAAGCAAAGTAGTATAAGAGTTATTATAGAACATAGGATAAAAACACCTAAGCAGATCCTGAAGAAGGAGCAGGTATGGTAAGATCAAGTTGATGAAAGCCCTTGTTTAAGCGCCTAAGATACTTGCGCTTATATTTAAATTGTAAATCATGGGCAACATTCATGTTCTCTACCTTCTCCTCAAGTGCACGAAGATGAGCATCAAAATCGGATGGCTCATAGCCAGGATCATTTGTAGAGTCTGATTCAATTTCATTAAAAATGTCATCCATATTGATATCATGAGGAGGAAGATCACCACTTTCTTCTTCACCATCACCCACATCCACTTGCCCAGGAGCCAATTCCAATTTCATCTTGTTTATATTTGAATTATTGAAAATAAGATAATGCATATGAGCCTCTCCAACATGCATAACAATTAGCATGTGAGTAGCTAACACAGTCATAAGATAGGCAAATGGAATATCACTTTGTCCAGGATGGAGATGAAAGTGAATGATAGAATGATAGATCAAAGATGGAAGACAAACTTGAGTACCAGAGACGATGGAATGCAAAACTCGAACCATAAAGGAAGTCAGTTCTGTTTTGTTACCAGAACATGGATATAGATTTGAAATAAAGATTTTGTGAAGAACCCTGTATCTAGGTAACAAGTACTTGGAAGCAAGCGCATTCCCCTTATGAGTCCATTGCACATCTATGTTGCATAATGCTCTAGTGAGCATGCGTTTTTTCCGATTCCGAAGGTTTCTCAACTAGAGTGTGAATAGGAATACCCTTGTCATTAACAAGTATGTCCATTAGAGTCGAAATCAGATGACGGTCAATTTCAAATGGACCTTCTTTAGTCGCTATTGTAAATGTTAAATTCTCAGTCAAAAAATCAGAAATGCAAGCAAACATAGCCTGTGCAATAGATTGGTATGCTACCCACCCAATGTAGGATGTTATCCCAACCTGCAGATTGGAGAAGTGGAAGGAGACCAAAAGGAGCAATGTGTTCAATATGCAAAGGTCGCTCAATAATAACATTGCGTAATCATAAATCTCGTACATGTGAGGGATCATCTTCGGGTGACCGAAGATGACGCCTTGTTAAAGGATCTAATCTAAATGAGGAAGCACCATAGGAAGTTTTCTTTTTCCCTCTAGCATGCATTTACAACAAGAAAATCAAAGACGCAAGGAGTTGCAAAAGATGTGGAATGGGTTTTCTCAAAAATAGATTTGGGTGAAGAAAACCCCAAAAACTTCAAGGAAACTTGAAATCAAGCACTCCAAGGAAGAAAATGAAGTGATTAGAGCATAAATTTATAAAAAAAAAAATTGAAATAATGCATTGACCTTGAAGAATCAAGAAGTTGGGTACGACTAGTTGTGCTATAGCCCGTTAGAGAAGAAAGAAGAAATGAGGAAGAAATGGTTTTTCCACAAATTAAAAGGTCCAGTGCGCTACACGACTAGTCGTGGGTCATCCTCGACCGGTCGTGCCACGACTGGTCGAGTACGTCCTCGACTGGTCGTGCAAAGACAAAAACATGCATTTTTCACATAATTTTAAAATTTAAAATTATAGTTTAAAAAATATATAAATTATAATACAGAAATACATGAATAATAAACTTAAATTGCACATACTAAGATCAAATTTCAATTTATTAAACCTATTTTTGTCGAGCGGTTTAGTGAAAATGTCAGCAAGTTGAGTCTCGGTTGGAATGTAATCCAAAGAAATTATTTTTTCTTCCACTAATTCACGAATGTAATGATATCTAATGTCAATGTGCTTGGTTCGTGAATGGTGGATTGGATTTTTAGATATATTTATCGCACAGGAATTATCACAATATAAAACTATTAAATCTTGTACAATTCCGTAATCACTTAACATTCTATTCATCCATACAAGCTGAGTACATGCATTTCCAGCTGCGATGTATTCAGCCTCAGCAGTTGAGAGCAATACAGTATTTTGCTTCTTGCTAAACTAAAAAACTAAACAATTTCTGATATAGAAATAACCACCACTGGTTAATTTCCTATCATCGATATTTCTAGGTCAATCAACATTAGTGTACCCTGCCAACTGAACACTAGTATCATATGGATACTAGAGACCCAAATTAGCTGAACTGGTAACATATCGCATAACCACTTAATAGTAGTTAGATGGGACTCTTTAGGATCAGATTAGTATCTAGCACAAATACCAACACTAAAAGCAATATCAGGTCTACTTGTAGTTAAATAAAGTAAACTACCAATCATACTATGATATAATTTAGGATCCACATTTTTACCTGTAGAGTCTTTTGAGAGTCTTAAAGTTGTACTCATAGGAGTATCATAATTTTTCCCATTCTTAAATCTGAACTTTTTAATTAAGTTCAGAGCATATTTGGTTTGAGAAATAAAAATACCATCAGGTTGTTGTTTTACTTACAACCCTAGGAAATAATTCAATTCCCCAACCATGCTCATTTTGAACTTAGATTTCATTAAATCTGCAAACTCAACAGTCATGTTAGTACAGGTAGATCCATAAATAATCTCATCAACATAGATCTACACTATTAAGATATGATCATTATGTTTCTTAATAAAAAGAGTCTTATCAACACTTCCCATTAGAAGATTATGACTTAGTAGAAACTTAGTCAATTTTCGTACCATGCCCTGGGAGCTTGTTTCAAACTGTAGAGAGTATTTTTTAGGCGATAGACATGATCAACATTCTTAGAGTCTTCAAAACTCGTTCGTTGTTCAACATAAACTTCTTCATGCAGATCACAATTTAAGAAGGCACTCTTTACATCCATTTGATAAATTTCAAAATTTCTAAAGCAAGCAATGTATATAAATAGTTTGATTGATTCAAGATGAGCTACTGGGGCAAAGGTTTCTTGAAGATGAGATGAGTCATATCTTGAGTGGTGTCACGCCCCAGACTCGGTAACCGGACTCACAAGGAACCCGATGGCCGGTTCTGGCCGCAACAGCCTCCATAGTACCCTATTCTCGGCTCTTGAGGCAAGTTCCGATCCTGGGATCCTACAAGGAGAATTTTCATAATAGTATAATCATTTCTGATGCGAGCATACCCAAGATTTCAGCAAGTACATCTGAGAATAACAAAGGCACACATCACAAAATTCACTATAAATTTGAACTTCTACAATCATCCATAAGGTCCAAAAGGATATATGAGATAAAAAGGAAAAGAGAGAAAGGTCGGCAACACTGGAGTCCTCAAATACTCAGCTCTACTCCACGCTCTGTTGCTTTGGCGCCTACCTAGAGTCTCCCGCACGCATCAATCGTGCATAAGCTTATAGAAGCTTAGAGGGTGGTGTAAGTGTGTGACAATGGTGCATAGAAGAATAGTGGGAGGTATAAGGAGAGAAGCATGATCAATGAACATATCACTAGTCTTACTAAGGCTTCACATGAATGCGATGCAATAAGTAATGGGTGCTATACCAAGGCAATGTATGAAGGGGGCTTGTACACCAATGCTAATGCGATGCAAGTAATGTCGTGCTCATATCCAAACCATAAGTCAAGTATATTTTCAATCATAAGAAAATCACCGGGTCCATTACATTGTTGGATGACTGCTTACAGATCTGCACAGCCAAACGAGCATAAGAGACCTCATTACCCGTCGTGGACAACCAATCACCAACAAGGCCTAAATGTAGCGGACCCATTTACGAGCCGGTCAGATCAACCTAGCAATGCCTCCTCACACCAGAGGTAGGGCCACACCCCTATCCAATCGACTACATGATACTGGGAGTCGCGGCCTAACGGTATAAGGCCCTCGTGCGCTCATAGTTTTCACACGATCACGGCGTTGGGGCAAATCCTTGGTGCCATGGAAGTTTTAGGAATTTCACCCATGGGCATCCTATGCACTCGGTATGCTCAAGTAATATTTTCGGTGTCCACACATACATCCATCCACGAATGTCCCTGTGGAGGCAAGGCCCTGATGAAGAAATGGCGGTATCATCATGAAATGTGATGCCAATGCAAGAGTCACGCATACAGATCATACACAAGCTTCAGGCACTCAATGTGCACAAGGGGAGAATCTCCATCTCTCAATAACTACCACACAATGCAATCAATTCATACAGATGATGCATATAGGTCATAATGATGTAAGTGTGCTACCCGAGGAATATGAAATTGTCTGTCCCAAGGAGGGTCAAGATCTAGGCACATCGACAGTATTCTAAGAAGAAGAGAAGTCCTCTAGTGGGAGCCCAATACTTTGGGATAGTCCACAAACTAAGAGAGTCAAAATTTTAAGGAGGAACGGTCCTAGCTATGCCCAAGGTGGGCCTTTAACCACCTATAAGGGCCTCTATGGGCCCACCTTAGGGCCACCAAGGAGGACATCCAACCTCAACTGGGTCCTAAAAGGTAGCCTGCTACATATGCAAAGAAAGGTCCAAGGCACAATCAATCCATGGCCTAGTGGGCCATACACTAAGCCCAAAAACAAAGGCAACCTGGTGGGCCCTTAAGCGAGGTTAGGGCCCAACCATAAGGGTCATGGGTTCACTCATTGTGGTGGGCCTAATGGGCAGCCCATATCCCAACATATAGGAAATCCTTATATTTTTAACACAAGTAAGTTGGGCCTCACATCTCGGCCCAAGTATGGATTTGTTATAGTGGGCAAACAAGGGCCCAAATACTTGAGTATTTAGCCCATAAGACCCATCACAATGACATGGTAAATATAGGACCCAAGGGTTCAATTGGCCTATCAAAAGTTCCAGCCCAACCAAGGCTATAAGGCCCATACTTAACTAAGAGACTAGCCCAAGAAGAATCTGATTTGGAATGGCCCTTTAATCATACACTAATTAAGCCCAAAAAAATATATAAAATTAAGATGATAAGATACTGACATAAATCCTCCTCAAATCTAGTGGGCCATATTGCCCCAAAGAACATCTATAGGCAATAGTTATTGGGCTCAATGCCAAATTCCAACCCACCCAAATTTCTGGGTTGGTTGGAGTTTAACAATAGAAGTATTTCTTAGTATAATTAATTCCTAATGGTTCACACACATCACTGTGGGCCCCACCAGATGAGAGAGGATATGCAATACATATATCAAATGGGCCAAGCCGTTGGAATGCAGGCCCAACAGTAGCCTAAGACAGGAATGTCCCATGTGTAGGCAGCCCTATGGGCCTGGGGTGTCTGGCCTAAAAATCCACCCAATGGGCTTTAATTAAATAAAAAGGGGAGAAGTATGATCGATCCCCTAAGGACCCTACATGGATGGGTGGTGGGATATATAACACATCAAGGTGGGCCCACGAAGCAGGCTGGATGCCCCAGCCTGGGCGTCCCTGCCTAGCAGACCACTTCCAGCCATACCACGGGCAACTCAAATATCTTTTGGGTCTGAAATTTTACAAAATGATATTTCCATAGGTGACCCACACCCCCACAAAATTTCAAGATTTTTGGACACTTAGAAATATTTTAATTTATTTAAATAAGACAGACTGTTCAGAAAATCGGACTGACCTGGACGTCCCAACGTGGTGGGCCAGTCCGGCCCTTGCCACGGTGTGTACAGGGGTCCATTGGCCCTAAAATTTGGTAATTGGGTCCTAGAATGGGTGGAGCATATCTCTACAAAATTTTAGAATTTTTAGACATATATAAATATTTTAATTTATTTAAAGAAATCAATCTATCCTAAAAATCGCACTGATCTGGACACCATATTGTAATGGGCCAGTCCAGCCACCACCATGGTGTGTACAGGTGTCCATTGGCCCCAAAACTTTGTAGGTGGGTCCTACCATAAGTGAACCACTTCTTTGAAAAATTTTATGATTTTTGGATACTTATAAATATTTTAATTAAATTAGGAATTTCAATCTGTCCAGGAAGAGATGTTACTGTCCATGCATTGTTTACCCAATAAGGTGGGCCCAACCTTCATCCAAGAGGGGGAAAATGGTGGTTTAGTTTTTTCGTCATTTGATATAGTAAGTTGGTGTCCATTAAAGTGGCCCATCCTTCAGAGAAACCAAGCTGAAGTGTATGTTTTCCTCCATACATGTGGGCTGGACAGCCCAACAAGGTGGACCGCCCACTCCTACGGGCCTCCTTTTTGGGTACCATTTCATGGGCCATCTGAGGTATGAACCATCACACCTCACAGTGGGGTCCACACCTTCTCATTACACCCCATAATTATAAAGAAAATAATGGCAATCGTGATCCAAAAATCCATGCCAAAGATTGAACATGACAGTCCATGCAACAGTCCAGGTTTTTGGACAACAATACATGGCTGGACACATTAGCCTATATCTCAATAATCTCAGTCATAAAAAGGGTGTGTGGCCTTCCTCAGTAGGCCCCACATAAGTCCAAATCACATACTAGGACTAGGACACTTGCATGCATTGATTAAGGTGTCCGATGATCATGGAGTTAGGTGGTAAGAGCATCCCACCTTGCTGGATTTTTATTTTTATTTATTTTGGGACATCCAAGGCCCACTAAATGGGCCACACACACATTATCATCCATACATCAGAGAAAAGAGAAGAAGAAAAGAGAGTAATCCAGCCATGGGGGTAGGGCCCCGCCACTAATGGGCCCTCCCAAGAGTGAATCGTACCCATACAACTACATTAATTGAACATGCAACATAAAATCACTACATGCATGATCTATAATTACTATGGATGGTTGTGATGTCATCCCAACATGATCCTTAGGGTCTAGATGACCTTAAGATGGAGTAGATCATTAAATACATCATGATGGGGTCCATGGAGAATGGCCCCATCATTGATCATGACATGCATGTAGGATGGGCCAAAGGGCCACATCCATGGGATCAAATGGGATCCCCACCATGGATTGGTGGGTCCCATATGATCCATCTAGAAAGAAAAATAAGATCAAAGGGTAGAAAAGAAGATTAACAGTTATAATCACCCACCTTAATGGATCCCACTCCAAGCTTACATCAATCTTCTCTTCATGCTCCAAGGGACATGTTTCAATGGGTGAGATGGATTGTTGAAGGTTAGATGGGAGGTGATTTGAGGGAGAAGGGGCTGGAGAAGAGAGGAAGATGGGAGGGAAGTTGTTGGGGAAGAAGAGAAGAGAGAGAGAGAGAGAAATGAGAGGGAAAGAGAGAGAGAGAGACTTTTAAGAGTTATAATAATGAGCTCTCTCTCTCCTAGGCAATGATGGTGGCTTATGGTGATATTAACAAGGCTTAGGGTCATAGCCTTTCTAGGAATCTCAGCCTAAGGTGAAATGATGACATGGGAAAATGTGCAACCCATGGTGGGGTCCACCAATTATGCAATCAATGGCCCATATCGATCAATGATCATAACTTGAGATGTACATATCGGATTAACGCACGGGATGCGGCGTTGGAATCGTGGCGACGAGACGGACGCAATGACATAGGTCTCAAGTCAACCCAAGTCAAGTTTATATGACCGAACTCAAGGGTATCCGCAAACACTATCCGAAGGTCGCGGGTCACCGAAATTTAACCGGTAGGACCGCGGGACCAAAATGAACAAAATGCATACTCACACACACACCATAATTAATGCCTTCAATTTGAGTGTACCCTTGTACAACCAGTCTAGCCTTGTTTCGAATTATATTACCAAGTTCATCAAACTTATTTTTAAAAATCTACTTAGTTCTGATAATATGTTTATCTTTAGGTCTAGGAACAAGATACCAAACATCATTTCTTACAAATTGGTTAAGCTCTTCTTGCATCGCTACTATCCAGTTTTCGTTAGTAAGAGCTTCTTTTACATTAGCCAGTCTATCTAGGATGTAAAGCACATGTAATTACATATATCTTCTAGTTATCTACGAGTGTGCACACCAGTGAGAGGGTTTCTAAGAATTTGAGTGGTTGGATGATCTTTGATAGTCCTCAGTTCAGAGTTATTTTGACTTGATGAAGTATCTGGTTTGTCAATTAAAAAAACTTCATCATTATCTGAACTTGTGGCAGGTGTATTCAAGTGATCATCAATGAACACATTAATGGACTCTTGAATAACACTGGTCCTCTTATTTAGTGCTCGATGTGCTCGACTGTTTAAAGAATATCCTAAAAAGATCCCTTCATCACTTTTAGTGTCAAACTTGCCCAGATTTTCACGGTCATGTAAAATATAACACTTGCTGCCAAAAACTCAAAAGTATTTGACAGTAGGCTTCTTATCGAACCACATTTCACAAGCCATTTTATTATAAGTTTTACTTATATAAACCCAGTTGATTATATCGCATGCAGTATTTACAGCTTCAGCCCAAAGATTTTTAGGTAGCTTCAGACTATTCAACATTACATTTGGCATTTCTTGAAGCACTCTATTTTTTCTTTTAACAATTATATTTTGTTATGGAGTTTTGGGTGCAAAGAATTCATGTGATATTCCCTGATCGCAACAGAATTTCTAAAAACTGCTATTCTCAAATTCTGATCCATGATAACTACAGATCTTGCAAACTTGAGAACCTTTTTCCGTTTGGATTAGTTTGAGAACTCTTTTCACTTCATCAAGGGTTTCTGGTTTATTCCTTAAGAAGGTTACCCAAGTGAATCTGGTATAGTCATCCACGATTACCAATATATATTTTTGCCACCTCGACTCTCCGTTCTGGTTGGTTATATAAGATCTATATGGAGAAGCTCAAGCAGTTTTGATGTGGCATTGGAGTTCACCTTTTTGTGAGTACTAGTTTGTTTGCCAATCTGGCATTCACCACATATTTTGTCTACTTTCTGTAATTTATGTAGACCTTTTATCAATTCTCTTTTGCTCAATCTGTATAGATTGTGGTAGTGTACATGTCCAAGATATTTATGCCATAACTCAGTCTCATCGGTATGGACAATGTAACACGATTGATTCGATGAGCTAGAATCACTAACAATATGGCAATTTTTAGAAGTTCTACGACCAGTTAATATTACAGAACCCTTTTTGTTTAAAATTTCACAACCTTGATTAGTAAATTTTACGCTGTGATTTTTATCACATATTTAAGATATGCTTAACAGATTGTGTTTTAACCCTTCAACATATAATACATTCTCAAATAAGGGAAGGTTAAAGAGTTCAATCGTACCTTGTCCAAAAATCCTACAGTTGCTACCATCACCAAATGTGACTGAACCGTCAGCCATGTCTTTAAGCTTGGTGAATAGACCTTTATCACCGGTCATATGCCTGGAGCATCCACTATCTAGGTACCACTTTGAATGGCTTGAAGCTTTGAAAGCAGTGTGGGCGACCAAGCAAGTAACCTTAGGAACCCATTTCATAACTGTTTTGGGTTTAGGAGTATAGTTGGTCTTCTTATGTTTGTAGTTGTTGTCAGAATGACCCACTAAGTTATATTTTAAGAGCTCCTTAAGTAAATCAACTATTTTCTCAGCTAAAAGATTTCGGTTCTGATTTTTATAGTTGATATGGTTACTTTTAGGTTTAAAAGATTGAAAAGTTTTGGTATTTTTAGAAAACTTTTGATTAGAACTTTTCTTTTTTGAGTTTGAGGACTCTCCTTTTACAAACTTAGGAGGAGTATTCTTCTGTTTTGGAGGAATATTTCTATCGTAGCCCAAACCGGATCGGTCGCCACATTTTCTTGATCCAAATAAAAGTTTTTCTAATTTTGGATCACCTTAGGCATACCTCCATGTATCCTTTAAATTCAAAAGTGAAGAGATTTCAAGTTTAAGTTTTTCATTTTCAGATTTCAAATTTTCAATCTGGGAGGTTTTGAATTCTAAATCGCATTTGCATTTTTCAAAATAATTTGAAATATGGGATTTTTCTAAAATAAGAGAATCAAAATTTTCTTTAAGCTTTGAAAACTTTTCTTTTTGAAGTTTTATTTTAACAGCAATTTTACAACTTTCCTTGTAAAGGGCATTATAGGCATCTTGAAGATATTCTTCATTTTTGTGATCACTATTCAGATTTTCTTCACTAGTTAAATCATCGTTATCTGAAAAAGTGAACTTGGCTAGAGTCATAAGGGCTTTGACTTCATTGCCTGACTCGGTTTCAGAATCTTCTGATTCAGAATAAGCTTCAAAACCGGACGATTCATCCCAAGTAGCTAACATACTCTTCTTTTTGGGTTTGTCCTTTTTAGGACACTTGTTTGCCAAATGCCCATATTCTTGGCAGTTGTAACATTGACTGTCTTTTAATGATTTTCAAGTTTTAGATCTTTTCTTATCATTAGCTTTTTGAAAATCAACCCTCTTTTTACTTTTACAAATTTTGTAAAACTTTTTCGCTAGAAGGGCAATATCATCTTATGAGTTTTCTAAGTTAGAATTGCTATTGTTTTCTTAAGAAACATTTTAAGAAGATTTAAGGGCAATAGATTTACCTTTAGGAGCTTTAAAATTTAACTCATAGGTTTGTAAAGACCCAACTAATTCTTCTACCCTCATATTATCCGTATTACGAAGTTCCTGGATCGCAGTTACCTTAGAATTGAACCGTTCAGGAAGTGAGCACAGTATCTTTACACATACTTTACTTTCAGGGATTTTGTCACCAAGACCCCACATAGAGTTCACAATGTCATTTAATCTAGTATAGAAGTCCATAAACATTTCATTTTCTTCCATATGTATTTCCTCAAATTTAGTTGTGAGGATTTGGACTTTTGATTTCTTGACAATTGATGTTCCCTCGTGTGTCATTCTAAAATATCCCAGGCTTGCTTTGCAGAATCACATGATATAATTCTTTTGAATTCATCCAATGATAGTGTGCAAGTGATTGCATTTAGTGCTTTTACATTTGCACTACTCTCACTTTTCTGAAGTGTGGTCCAAGAAAAATAACGTGTCTCTCATTGATTTTGATCCATCGATACCAGTTACTTCAGTGGTAGGAGGGGTCCATTCAATCACTGTGGCTTGCCACACACTCTCATCCGTGGATTTTAAGAAAATTCTCATCCTGGCTTTCCAATAGGCATAATTGGAGCCATCAAATGGAGGAGGCCTAGTGACTGAAAGGCTATCAAAATTTGACATTTATAAATAACTTAGATTGATTAGCTCAGGAAATAAATCCAAAAAATATAACAATTAAGGTGAGCTATTAGGCTTTGATACCACTTGAAAAGGTCAAGCTATATGTCCTAGAGCGAGTGGGGGGGGGGGGTGAATATAACTATGCCAAATTAAAACTTTAACAGCAGAATTTAAATGAATAAAGGAAAGATAACACTTTAAACAAACCACAGTACGGAAATGAAAAGAAACCTCAAAATTGAAGTCTTGAGAGGTTGATACAAATGTTGTTCTAAGGACCACCTTACACCATAAAAACAAAGGGTTTATGGTAGGACAACCTTATTAGAACGGTTTAAGTATCAATATCTCAAACTAAAGAGGAATAAAAAGTAACTAGCAAGAGTGGAAGTCTAAACTATTACAACATTCCCCACAATGCTTGAAATGTAAATATTACAACATTCACATTCACACATACATCCCACAAACTTGAATGATTAAAGATATAGAAAATAAATCACACATCCACAAAACACAAAGAGTTATAGTGGTTCGCCTGTGTGTACACCAACTGTTAAACAATAGCCACACAACTTGCTACTCCACTCCTAATATCCTCACACAGGGGATATTAGTGTTCACTATGAAAATAGGTTTTTCTCAGGTTCACCTAAAACCCTCACAATTGTGTCTTTCAAATGGGTTTACACAATTTAAAAACCCCACACTCGAGTTTTCGGCTCTCCTCGGATAACTAACAACTTTGAGATTTTTCCGGCTTAATCTCAAAGAAACCAAAAACATAGAAGATTTACACATGTAAAATACCTGGATTTCTCCTTTTGTAGCAGCCCGGAAGAACCAAATCGGAGTAGAAATTTGAATAGAGAAGTTCAATATCCAATACTCACTTTGAAATAGTTCTAAGTTCTAATTATTTTTAAATTAAATCAAGTTGGGCTAGCTCTATTTGATTTTGATTCTAAGAAGTGGAATATCACAATTCCTCTTTCAAATAAGATTGGAATGCAGAAATAAAATTAAATATAAAAAGCTAACAGAAGAAAATATTAAATATGCACAATGTAGCTTAAAAAGAACACAAACTTATCTCTCAGAGTGATGCCTTGATTTTACTTGAATTGGATATCAAACTCTGAAAATCATACTCAATTTATAGTTGCAAAAATTGCATCTTCGGCTGGTCCTTTAGACACTACGATTGGTCGTAGGACCAACAGCATTTTGAAAATTTGAGCGTGATCGGATAAAACCATTCCACGACTGGTCTTGGAATTTCTTGGACTGGTCGAGCCAGTTCTAGGACTAGTCGAACAGAGTCCAGGACTAGTCTAAGAACAGACCAAACACTTATAAAATGATTCAATTTGAATTATGTATACAAAATGACCTACCCTAAGGTCAATCTAAGGTCATTCATAACTGAAATGTGAAGTATGGACATTGAACCTTCATTTCTTCAGATGATGGATGATCTTTGAAGTTCATGAGACTTGAGATCTCGACACATGATGAAGCTTGAACTTGAGAGCTTTGAAACATTGAACTTGTAGTTCTTGAGTTGTATTTCACCTTGAGTCTTGAACAAGATCTCGTAGCTTTAAAACTCTGAAGCTTTAAAGAAGAGAACAATGTACTTGACCTTGCATCACTTGAAGTAGATCAAGCATTGTTCTTGTACATGTGATGCATTGCCTTAAACAGATATATCAATGTGCTACGCAAGACAAGATTGCTGTTTTGGAACTACAAAATTTGACATTCAAGGTAACAAATAGCCATTGCGTCTCTTGTTATGTTCTTGTATCTTCTCTTGAAAGGATTTCGCCTTTACTCTTTTGCTTCTTATTCTTCGAAATAGAAGGAGGGGAAGATTCGACAGGAGTAGGGTGAGAACATCTGTTCGAAGGTTGGCTATGGATTTCAGCCAAGTCTCCCAGTCGGACTCACGACCTTCGGTGGTCCTTCAAGTTCCTTCATTAATACGGCATTACGGATCAGTCGGCAAGACATTGGATTCATTGACAAAGTTGATGATGGGAGGATTAGGTACTTTGAAGAGAGGAGAATAATCTCCAGCTTGGCCGAGCTCTTTTAAGGGGCATTCTTCGGTGGTTGGGGATTCAAAGATTCGAGTGTGTTCATTAGGCGAAGAGTGTGTGAGCGACCGAGCTATGAGTCCTAGAGGGGGAGGGTGAATAGGACTATGCCAAATTAAAAATTAAATGCGAAATTTAAACAAATATAAATAAAGATAACACTTAAACAATCCCACAATACATAAATGTAAAATAACCTCAAGTGTACAAGTATTGAGAGGTTGATACAAAAGTTGTTCTAAGGACAACTTTACACCAAAACCAATGGCTTATGGTAGGACAACCTGATTCCTAGAACGATTTGTGTATTAAAATCTCAAACCAATACAAAGGAATAAATAAATAAATAGCAAAGGAAATAGTTAAGTTATTATAACATTCACACACTTGCAATAAAATAATTACAACATTCTCCACAATTGCATAAAGGGAAATTACAACATCCACACAATGAAATAATCAATCAATCACCACAAGACCAGAAATTATAGTGGTTCGCTTGTGTGTACACCAACTGTTTAGAAAAACACCCACATAACTACTCCACTCTCAATATCCTCACACAGAGGGATATTAGCATTCACTAAGAAATAGGTTTTTAAGGTTCACCTAAAACCTTCACAATTGGGTCTTTCAAGTGGGCTTACACAATTCAAAAACCCCCACACTCTGAGTTTTCTGGATCACCTTAGACAAACTAAAATAAAGAGATTTTTCTGGCACAATCTCTATGAAACCAATACACAATTTAAAAACCCCAATTGAAAAATAATTATCTGGATATTCTCCTTTGTTACAGCCTAGAAGAACCAATTCGGAGTAGAAGTTCAATGTAGATGCTCAATGTTCACACTAACTTATGAAGTGGTTCTAAGTTCTAAATTGATTTTAGATTAAATCACCTTGGGCTAGTTTGATTTGATTTTAATTCTAAGAAATTGAAAAACTTCAATCCCTACTTCAAATAAGACTGGAATGCAGAAAGTCAAAATCAAATGCAAAGAAAGCTAATTAAAGAGAATATAAAATGAGCACTAAATAGCTTAAGAATATCACTAACTTATCTCTCAGAGTGGTGTATTGATTTTGCTTCAATTGGATACCAAAATCTGAAATTCGTGCTCTATTTATAAGTGCAGCAATCGCACTCTCGACTAGTCATAAGGTCAACACGACTGGTCGTAGGATTAACAAACTTTTGAAAATTTAGGCACGATAAGATAAGTCCATTTTATGACTGGTCGAAGGACCTGCTCAACCGGTCAGTGGCCTCCATGAACGGTCGATTCCTGTCCACGGGATTCAATTTAGTTGCTGGACTTTGAGTTGAGTATAGAGGACTGGTCGAGCACTGTTCACTCCACTGGTCGAGCAGTCTCCAGGACCGGTCGAGGCAATAACAAAAAATCTCAAAAATAAATAACAAACTTAGGACTGGTAGAGGATTTCTTAGACTAGTCGAGCCAGTACTAGGACTAGTTGAACTTAGTTCAAGACTAGTCGAGAAACAGACTATGCACTTATAAAATGACTCGATTTAAATTATGTATTCAAAATGACCTATCCTATGGTCAATCTAGGATCATTCATACCTTATACATAATGTATGAACATTAAATCTTCTTTTGCTTCAGTTGATAGTTGTTCTTTGAAGTTCATGAAGCTTGATATCTTGTCATACGATGAAGCTTTGAACTTGAGACTTTTTGAAGCTTGAAATTGAAGTACTTGACTTGTTTTTCATCTTGAGCTTTGAGTACCAAAGTAAAGACTATTGTCTTGCCTTTAGATGAAGCTTTAGAACCTTGAACTTTAAAGCTTGAAGAAGTGAACTATCACATGGTGTTGTCCTTGAGCATGTATATCTCTTGATCTTGCATTTGAAGTTCTTGAGGTAAAGGGCTTAGTTCTTGTACATGAGATGCACAATCTTGAATATGTAGATGCACAACATAAGACAGGGATTCCAAGAGGTTTTGGCACTACAAAATTTGACAATCAAAGGAGCTAAAAAACATAACACTTACAATCTCCCCCTTTGTCAAATTAGTGACAAAACACACTTCGTTAAAAGTAAGCATAATATGCACAATAAGGAATCATGCATCAATTATCAATATAAACCAGTTACAACCTGGTTAAAGAATCATGCACCAATTATAAATAGGTAAAACAATTTGCATCTACTCCCCCAACAATGCTCCCCCTTACTTACTCCTCCTTACAAAAAAATGGCTACTTATCCACAATCCACAATCCACATATCACAAGCATATCTCAAGCATGTTCAAGTATGTTCAACCCCATAAAACAAAAGAAATCCAGTATTATAAAAGTTATTACAAATCACATAATCAAATACTAATCAGAACCTGAAGAAGGAGCAGGTATGGTAAGATCAAGTTGATGAAGTCCCTTATTAAGGCGCCTAAGATATTTATGCATATATTTGAATTACAAATCATGGGACACATTCATGTTTTCTACCTTCTCCTCAAGTGAGCGCAACCGCGCATCAAAGTCAGATTGCTGATAATTAGGATAATCTGCTGAGTCGGATTCAATTTCGTCAAAACTGTCATTCATATTGATGTCATATGGAGGCAAATCACCCTTTTCCTCATTTGCTGCATCAACTCCACCACCACCCACATTGACTTGGCCTGAGGCCAGCTTCAAATTCATCTTATTAATATTGGAGTTATTGAATGGTAGGTGGTGAATGGGAGCTTCTCCAATAGGCATAGCCACTAAACTATGAGTAGCTAACATAGTTATAAGATAAGCGAATGGAATGTCACTGTGACCTGGATGGAGATGGAACTGAATGATGCAATGACAAATCAAAGAAGGAAGACATACAAAGGTACCAGAAATGATGGAATGAAGAATACAGACCATGAACGTAGTGAGTTAGGTTTTGTTACCAGAATGAGGATAGACATTCGAAATGAATATCCTATGAAGGACTCTATATCTGGGTAACAAATACTTTGAGGCAAGCACATTTTCAGTAGTATTTCATTCCGCATCTATATTGCATAAATCTCTAGTGAGCATACACTTCTCAGTTTCAGTTAATTTAGCCACTAGAGTGCTAATGGGAATACTTTCATCATTAACAGGTAAATCTATTAATCCAGAGATAAGATGATGATCCACATCAACTGGACCTTCTCTAGTTGAGATAGCGAATGTCATATTTTTAGTAGAAAAATTAGTAATGTAAGCATACATAGCCTACACAATGGAGCGGTATGTCGCCCCACCCTAATGTAGTATGTTATCCCATCCTACAGACTAAAGGAGAGGAAGGATATCAAACGGAGCTAAATGATCAACATTAACGGGACATTTTACTATAATATTACGCAACCGAATATCCCATATATAATAGGGATCATCTTCGGGCGACCGAAGGTGGCGCACTGTTATAGGAGTCGACCTAGAAGTAGAGGGACCACGAGATCCTTTCTTTCTAGTTCTACCTTCCATTTACAATAAAGATATCAAGAAACAAAGAAATTGTAAAAAAGGTAGAGTGGGTTTCCAATAGATCAAATTTTTGAGAAGAAAACCCCAAAAACAACTATTAATCAAGAAATAAACCACATAAATGATGAAAAGGGATTGCAAAGAACTTGAATCTACAAGGAAAATGAAAATAATGCACTTACCTTGAAGAAATAGAAGATGGGTTCGACCAGTCGACCTGGGAGCCATTGGAGAAGACAACCAAAATGAGGAAAAAGTGATTTTCCCCCCAAATAAAGCACCAAACCCGCGCTTTACGGCTGATCGAGTACATGCTCAACCGGTCGTCCCATGACTGGTCGAGTATGTACTCGACTGGTCGTGCACAGCCCAAAATGTGCAATTTTACTCAAAATTTGAATTTTAAATATTTAAAATAACAAATATATACATTATGATACATAAATACATGAATCAACAATTCATATTGCACATACCAAGAATTATCTTTTCTTCCACTAATTCACGAATGTAGTGATATCTAATGTTAATGTGCCTGGTTCGTGAATGCCGAAGTGGATTTTTAGATATATTAAGTGCACTGGAATTATCACAATATAAAACCATAGAATCTTGCGCAATTCTGTAATCGCTTAGCATTCTTTTCATCTATACAAGCTGAGTACATGCATTCCCTGCTACAATGTATTCAGCCTCAGCAATTGAGAGCGATACAGAACTTTGTTTCTTACTTTGCCAAGAAACTAAACAGTTCCCTACATAAAAACAACCACCACTGGTTGATTTTTGATTTTTAATGTTACCAGCCCAATTAGCATCCGTGTAACCAGCTAATTGTGCACTAGTATCATGTGGATACCAGAGTCCAAGATTAGCTAAACTAGTTACATATCGCAAAATGCGCTTAACAGCAATTAAATGTGACTCTTTAGGGTCAGATTGATATCTAGCATAAATTCCTACGCTAAATGCAATATCAGGTCAGATCATAGTTAAATAAAGCAAACTTCCTATCATACTGCGATATAGCTTAGGATCCACACTCTTACTTATAGAGTCTTTTTAGAGTTTTAAAGTAGTACTCATAGGAGTATCAAATTTTTTCCATTCTCAAATCTGAACTTTTTAGCTAAGTTCAGAGCATATTTAGTTTGAGAGATAAAGAAACCATCAAGTAGCGGTTTTACTTGCAACCCTAGGAAATAATTCAATTATCCAACCATGCTCATTTTGAACTTAGACTTCAAAAGATTTACAAAATCAACAGTCATGTTAGCACAGGTAGATCCATAGATAATATCATCAACATAAATTTGTACTATTAAAATGTGATCATTATGTTTCTTTACAAATAATGTCTGATTAAAAGTTCCCATTATAAAATTATGACTTAGTAAAAACTTAGTCAACTTTTCGTACCATGCCCTGGGAGCTTGTTTCAAACTGTAGAGTGCCTTTATTAGGCGATAAACATGATCAGCATTCTTAGGGTCTTCAAAACCCATTGGTTGTTCAACATACTCTTCTTCATGCAAATTGCCATTTAAAAAACACACTTTACATCCATTTGATATATTTTGAACATTCTAAAGCATGCAATGGATATAAATAGTCTGATTGATTCAAGACGAGCTAATGGGGCAAAGGTTTCATCATAATCGATGCCTTCAATTTGAGTGTACCCTTATACAACTAGCCTTGCCTTGTTTCTAATAATATTACCAAATTCATTAGACTTTTTTTGAAAATCCATTTAGCTTCGATAATATATTTATCTTTTGATCTAGGAACTAAGTACCAAACATCATTTCTATCGAATTGATTGAGCTTTTCTTGCATTGCAACTATCCAGTTTTTGTCAGAAAGAGCATCTTTTATGTTAGCCAGTTTTATCTGAGATGTAAGGCACATGTAATTACACATATCTTCCAGCTGTTTACGAGTGCGTACACCAGTGAGAGGGTTTTCAAGAATTTGATTAGTTGGATGGTCTTTAACAGTCCTTATTTTAGAGTTATTTTGACTTGATGAATAATCTGGTTTATCAATTAGAAGAATTTCATCATTTAATGAACTTGAGATATGTGTATTCAAGTGATTGTCAATAACCACATTAATGGACTCTTGAATTACACAAGTCCTCTAATTAAGAACCCAATACGCTTGACTATTCAGAGCATACCCTAAAATATCCCTTCATCACTTTTGGTGTAAAACTTACCTAGATTTTCTTGGTCACGTAAAATGTAGCAATTGCTGTCAAAAACTCGAAAGTATTTGACAGTAGGCTTCTTATCAAACCATATTTCATAAGCCGTTTTACCATTTGATTTTCTAGTATAAACGCGGTTAATTATATAACAAGTAGTATTTAAGGCTTCGGCCCAAAGATTTTTAGGGAGCTTCATAATATTTAACATTACATTTGCCATTTCTTGAAGCACTCTATTTTTTTTCTACTATATCATTTTGTTGTGGTGTTTTGGGCACAGAGAATTCATGTGATATTCCCTGATCACTGTAAAATTTCTCAAAACTGCTATTCTCAAATTCTGATCCATGATCACTATGGATCTTACAGACTTGAGATCCTTTTTCCGTTTGAATACGTTTTAGGACCCTTTTTACTTCATCGAGAGTTTATGATGTGTCCCTTAAGAAGACTATCCAAGTATATCTAGTAAAGTCATCAACGATTATCAGTATGTACTTCTTGCCACCTCGACTCTCTGTTCTGGTTGGTCCAATAAGATCCATGTGGAGAAGTTCGAGCAGTTTAGATGTGGTATTGGAGTTCACCTTTTTGTGAGTACTCCTGGTTTGTTTGCCAATCTGGCATTCGCCATATATCTTATCTATTTTCTATATTTTGGGTAAGCCTCTTACCAACTCTCTTTTGCGCCATCTATATAAGTTGTAGTAGTGTACATGTCCAAGGCGTTTATGCCATAACTCGGTCTCATCGGTATGGACCATGTAGCACAATAGATCAGAAGAGCTTGAATCACTTATAATGTAGCGGTTTGTAGAAGTTCTGCGACCAGTTAATCTTACAGAACCATTTTTATTTAAAATTTTGCAACCTTGATTAGTAAATTTTACACTATGATTATTATCGCATATTTGAGAGATTCTTAATAAATCGTGTTTTAACCTTTTTACATATAAAACATTCTCAAATAGAGGGAGGTTAAAGAGTTGAACCGTACCTTAGCCAACAATCCTGCAGTTGCTACCATCACCGAATGTGACTGAACCATCAATCATATCTTTAAGATTGGTGAATAGACATTTGTTACCTATCATGGGTCTGGAGCATTCACCTTCTAGGTACCACTTTGAATGGCTTGTAGCTTTGAAAGCAGTATGGGCAACCAAGCAAGTAACCTTAGGAACCCATTTCATTACAGTCTTGGGTTTAAGAGTATAGTTGGTGTTCTTATGTTTGTAGTTGTTATAAGACCGACTCACTGAGTTAGATTTTAAGAGCTCTTCAAGTAAATTAACAATTTTCTCAGCTAAAGGATTACGATTCTAATTTTTATAGTTGATATGGTTACTTTTAGGTTTTCAGGTTCGAAAAGTCTTAGCATTTTTACAATAGTTTTGATTCAAACTTTTCCCTTTTGAGTTTGAAGACTCCCCTTTCACAAATTTGGGTGGAGTATTCTTATGTTTAGGAGGAATACTTTTATCATAGCCCAATCCCGATCGATCACCACATTTTCTGGATCCGGATAAGAGTTTTTCTAACTTAGGATCACCTTGGGCATACCTCCAAGTGTCTTTTAAACTAAAAAGTGAAGAGACTTCAAGTTTTAGCTTTTCATTTTCAGATTTTAAGTTTTCAACTTGGGAGGTTTTGAAAACTAAGTCGCACTTAGTTTTTTCAAAACAATCTGAAATGCGAGATTTTTCTAAAACAAGATTATCAAAATTTTCTTTAAGTTTTGAATTTTTTTCTGAACTTTTAGTTTTATAGCAATTTTACAACTTTCCTTGTATAGGGCATTATAAGCATCTTGAAGATCTTCTTCAATTTCATGATCACTATTCAGATTTTCTTCACTAGTTGAATCATCATGATCTGAAAAAGTGGACTTGGCTAGAGTCATAAGGGCTTTAACATCATTACCCGACTGACTCAGAAGAGGCTTCAAAGCAGGAAGATTCATCCCAAGTAGCCAACATACTTTTCTTTTTAGGTTTTTCCTTTTTAGGACATTTGTGACGTCTCAAAAAAATTCGTACAAAGACCCGAGTACCACCTCAAGTAGAAATCCCTAAGGACCATACTCTGTAGAAATTTAGGTAAAAATTAATTAAGTACTATAAACTAATTAATCGGTGTATTTTGCTCCAACCACTATTTATACAAATGGCAAGACCCAAAACCATCAACATCGCTAACTCAACACTACTTAAAAACCTAGGAAAAATTCTAAAAGCCTGTTGCTCTCGGGAGCACATTGAAACTCCGTATCAGACCTAGATTGCACGTCGAAAGTCCGATGACCGCGAAACTATAGGATTATGTTAGTCCTACTGGAATTGATAAGTATCATGGGAATTGAGCCCAAACAGTTTCTAGAAATGCACAACTTAAGCCCCGAGTGAATGTGTGAGAAACACAAATATCTTTATAAAATGCAATGAAACTCAAGTGAATTGGGTCATTCACTCCCAGGAGAAATTGAAGATTTCAGACCATCAGTTTCAGACCAAACTCCACCCATGGATCAATGAAATTTCCTTGCACCTACTGGTATACTTGTGGCCCTAATCGAGGGATGACTGATGATCTGATACGGGTCCTTCACGGCTGATCAGTTTGTTAGATCGCACCATAAACACAGTCTTGGCATAGATCCATTGTTAAGGAACTTACTCCATAACGTGGGTAATAAATGGACCTTCCTAAGGGCCCTATTTGTCAAAAACAGGCACCCTTTGGTTATAACCTAAGTATACCGTGGCCCTGGGGCCATTAACATCGCTTCTGGTGCTTTATCATTACTGTTTGGTTAATTTGATAACATGTTAACCTCTGCCTTATAGTACCACTGAGTTAATCAATCACTCCCACTCTGGGACGGTGTTTTAAAACACCAACCAGACTCTATTTTATCTGCAGATACGATGAGGCTTACGCGACAGAGCCAGATTTCTTAGACAAGGAGGAGTTCTCCTACGTGCAGCTCTCAGGTAGGTCTATGTAGACCTAGTGCTGCATCGCTGGAATTACAAGGTTATGGATTAGTTAGACACTTTATGTTTTGCCATTTTGTAGATTTTGGAAACAATACATGTAAACATTCAGCCCAGTTACATACTTATAATCTGGAGGTTGTAAATCGCTTACTAGTTCAAATATGCATATTACAGTCTTCCGCTTACTTAATCAAATTACCTCTAGAGTATGATATTCTATCTTTGGAGTAATCTTACTCATGTTGAATGCACTTATATGCACAACATTTAAACATCATTATCTATGTTGCATAAGTGATGCATTGGATCTTGGGAGTTGAGCAATGTACTTGGCTCATGGTGGATTTCTTATACAGAGCTGGTCAGGGAGACAAGCTATTCCAACCTACATTTGTCTTGTCTCAGATTATGGGTACTGCATGATCTACAGGGGGAGATGCCTCACTTCCCTTTGGTCGACTTATATGTAAAATTGCCCGCCACTTCAGTTTCAGACTCCATATGAAAAACGTCGCCCTGATCTACATTATCAGTGAGAGCACGCTCAACAATATGGGCATAGGCCCCAGGCAACAACAAGTAAGGCTTGATGAGTCCGGGGATGAAATTGAAGAAGAGAGTGAAGAGGAAGAAGGCAATGAAGAGGAAAGCATTGAGGAACAAAATGATGAGGAAAGCAGTGAGGATGAGGAGGAGGCCCAAGTTTCAAATGGGGAACCTCCTACTGCTACTCGTGAGGACCGCCGTGATCGGGCCACTTTAGAAGCCCGCATGGCTCAGATTGAAGAGAATCAGGCCTACCTAAAACAGAAATTCAAGAGGATGTCTAGCACTCTGAAGGCCCTTTTGTGCTGTATGCAGGATAATGGTGCGCCTCCCCCTTCACCAGAGTCGGACAACTAGTCGTATGTTATAGTCATCTTTGGGTTTCCCTTATTTCTTGTTTTCCTTTGTAATAGCCTTGGTAGGCTTCATTGGGCTTAGTTGGATGCTGGTGTGCTAAGTGTTTAAAGCTTTTGTTAGTTTAGCCCTCATGCATCTTCTGTCATGATTCATGTAACATTACATCTCATGTATTGTGACAATTTTTGGTTAAATGAAATGCATGAAGCTTCTTTTGAATCGAAATGTATAGAATGATTGGGAAAATTGGAGTATTGTCATTCTAAATCTTACACATGTTGCACCTTATGTTGTATATAGGGAATGCCTCCTAAAAACACTAGGAACATAGCACATCTCGCATTTGGCGTATCGATTGACAAGGCACCTCCCCTGAGTGATAACCATACGGACCACAGTTTGGGCCCGGATAAGGACACAATGCCGGAGTCATAGCTGGCCACTGGCCCCACCAATGGGCCAACACCTTCTGCACCACCAGTTCTGAAACAAAATCGTGCGTCTACATCGATGCCACACGTACCTCAGTCGGCTCTTCCTCCTGATTGGTTGGAGCAGATGATATTTTTAATGCAACATCAACAACAGTTTTTTGCCACTATTGCGGGGCCATTACCCAAAAACATGAATATGGTCTCACCTGCACCACCTGTGCAGCATACTAGAAATATGAATACCTACAGCCTTTTTGAGCGCTTCCAGCATTTCCGTCCTCCTACCTTTACAGGCACTCACAGGCCTGAGGAAGCCGAATACTAGATAGATTGCATCTCTAAGATGTTGAAGCAGCTACACTGCACTAAGGTAGAGCACGTTGAGCTAATCACCTATATGTTCAAGAAGGAGGCTAGTCTATGTTGGGATAACATCCTACGAACAGTTCCCACAGGACACGTGTGAACGGGGGATGCATTTGAGACTCGCGTCCATGGAAAGTATTTCCCCCTCACTTACCGTAATGAAAAGGAGGGTGAGTTTCTCCGCCTCCGTCCGGGAGGAATGACCGCGTCAGAATACGAGAATAGATCCATGGAGCTAGCCAGATGTGCTCCATTGATCCTAGCAGACGAGCCGATGAGAATGTGGTGATTTTCAGAGGGTCTGCGGCCCGATATCCACATGAAGATGTGTTACGTTAGTATTCCCAATTATGTTGAGCTAGTGAACATGTCCCTGTGAGCCGAGCAAGATGGAGACAAACTGTCTCGGACACGTATGCCCATGGGCCCGAGGCTGTGACCTGATTTGTCGAACTGACCGTTCCTCGACAAGAGGTCACATGCAGATTTGCCTCCCATGCTTATGGCTCCACTGACCTAGCCAAGGTGATCAGATCTGTGGTGCACTTACTATAAGAAAATGGGCCATTCAAACACCTATTGTTTTACTAAGATGAGGGACAATGGTTTTATGATGCCTTAGAAGATCAACCGTTAGCTACTGCAAGCTATATTAGCTCCACCTCTATGATCGGCACTGCCAGCATAGCCACTTTATCGACCACCTGTATCTCAAAATAGGCTGCCTCAACGACCTATGGTAGTGCAACCCAATCGTTCTTAGCAAGCGCGCATACATGCACTTGTAGCTGAAGCATCTGAGTCAGCAACTACAGTGCCCTTAACCTTTGAAGTCACTTCCCACATTCAAGGTACGCCTGTATTCCTATTGGTGGACACCGGGTCCACTATTTTGATAATATCGTGCTCTACAGTCAAGCGATTAGGGTTGAACACTACTCCTATAGTTGGGGTGAGAGTCCTTACCGCGACAGGGACTTTCTCCAATGATATTAAGTTTTGTAAAGATTGCTCAATAAACTTAGGGAGCAGAATAGTGCGCATTGACCTGCTTGTCACCCCGCTGCATCATTATGACATCATCCTCGGCATGGATTGGCTGACAGAGATGAAGGTAGAGATCGATTGTGATACCAGATTGGTGACAACCCATGGACCTGAGGGCACGACCTTTACTTTCCTAATTCAGGTCAGTTAGTCGTACCGTATAAGTTGTTATGCTTCCTTATTAGATAATGTTGATGGTCCGACAATTAGGGACATGCCTATAGTCCAAGATTTCAAGGACGTGTTCAGAACGATACCTGGACTACCTCCTCGATGTGAGATCGACTTTACTATCGACCTTGTGCCTGGTGCGACACCCATTTCTCTACCGACGTATCACATGCCTCCATGTGAGATGGAGGAGTTGAGGAGATAGATCGATGATCTGTTGAATGCAGGTTTTATATGGCCTAGCGTATCTCCTTGGGGAGCACCTGTATTATTTGTTAAGAAGAAAGACAGATCACTGCAATTGTGTATTGATTATCGCAGGTTGAACCAAGTGACAGTGAAGAACAAGTATCTTTTGCCCAGGATAGATGATTTGTTCGACCAGTTAAAAGGGACACAGTATTTTTCAAAGATTGACTTACAGTCCGAATATCATCAGTTGAGCGTCAGGGATAAAGACGTGTAGAAAACAGCATTCAGAACTAGTTTTGGGCACTATGAATTCCGTGTGATGTCGTTTAGACTTACAAATGCACCGGCTGTGTTCATGGACCTCATGAACCGGGTGTTTCGGCCGTATCTGTACTGGTTCATCATCGTATTTATAGATGACATTTTGATATACTCTAAAAGCTGAAAGGATCATGAAGACACCTGCGAGCAGTCTTCGATACTCTTAGGAAGAATCAGTTGTTTGCTCAGTACCAGAAATGTGACTTCTAGAAGGAAGAAGTCAAGTTTCTGGGACACGTGGTGTCCAAGGAAGGAATTGTCGTGGACCTTGCTAAGGTGACCATGGTTCAGGACTGGGAGCAGCCCGGTTCCATTATAGAAGTGAGGAGTTTCCTCAAACTTAATGGCTACTATCGTCGCTTCATCAAAGACTTTCCAAGATAGCAAGGTCGTTGTCTCGACTCACTTGGAAAGATCTTAAGTTTGCTTGGAACGAGAAAGCAGAAGCAGCCTTTCAGGAATTAAAGGACAAGCTAAGGTCTGCACCCGTGCTAGTATTGCCAGAGCAGGGGGTGAAGTACACTATCTACATCAACAACTCTCATATTGGTTTGGGTTGTGTTCTTAGGCAGAAGGACAGAGTGATCGCCTATACCTCGCGACAGTTGAGGAAACATGAAGAAAACTACCCCACACATGACCTAAAATTAGCAGCGGTCATTTTTTGTGTTAAAGCTCTGGAGACATTACCACTATGGAGAGGAGTTCGAGCTCTTTTACGACCACAAGAGAGACCTGAATATGAGGCAACGATGTTGGATGGAAACCTTGAAGGACTTCAAGTTTGAGGTTTCCTACCATCCTGGCAAGGCAAACCTTGTGGCTGATGCGTTGAACTGTAAGAAGACAATAGGATTTGCAACTCCGCTGATGATATAAGAATGGAATATGATAGATTTTTTGTGAGACTTCGAACAAAAGCTTATAGTAGAGGAGTCGTTCGTGAGTGTCGCACACATCCACGTATAGCCGCTTATCGATGATCGAATCATTGTGGCTCAGAAGGAAGATGAATTGTTGATGAAAATGAGAAAACGACCAAGTGACAGTGAAGACTCCGAATGAAGGGTTGGCTTAGATGGGGGGTTGAGATATCGCGGCCGCCTATGTGTCCCGAATCTCCATAACTTGAGAAAGGAAGTCCTAGACGCTGCTCACAATTCAAGGATGGCAATGCATCCAGGCAGTACGAAGATGTATAGAGACATGAAGCGTTCATACTGGTGGGACAACATGAAGGCCCACATAGCAGATTATGTATCGCGTTGTCTCACGTGCCAACAAGTCAAGGCCGAGCATCGCCGACCTCCTGGTTTACTTCAACCCATGCCCATAGCTGAATGGAAATGGGACTTCAGATCTATGGATTTCATTTCTGAGTTACTGAAGACGAGGAAGGGACATGACTCCATTTGGGTGATTGTGGACCGATTGATAAAATCAACTCATTTCCTCCTGATTAGAGTTTCAAACTCAGTAGATGATTTAGCTAAGGTATACATCAAGGAGATTGTATGGTTGCATGGAGTGCCTATGGAGATTGTGTCGGATCGAGACACGCGATTCACATCCATTTTCTATACTCGAATCTAGGAAGCAATGGGAGTGAAATTGAAGTTCAGTACCGCGTTCCATAGCAAATCAGATACTTGAAGATATGTTGCGAGCATGTGTGCTTGATTTCAAGGACAGTTGGGATGATTACCTTTCCTATGCCGAGTTTTCTTATAACAACAGCTTCCAAGAAACATTGGCATGACCCCCTATGAAGCACTGTATGGGCGCCCATGTCGAGCACCACATTGTTGGGCGAAAGTTGTCGAGAAGACCCTAATTGTCCCAAATTTAGTTCAGACAACCTCAGAAAAAATTGATATTATCAGGTATCAACTTCTTGCAACCTAGTGCAAAAAAAAGAGTTACGCCGATACATGATGGCGGCAATTGGAATTCGAAGTTATGGACCATGTATTTCTTAAGGTTTCCCCCATGAAGAGAGTACTCTATTTTGGCAAGAAAGGGAAACTCACACTGCGATTTATCGGTCCATTTCAGATTCTAGACCGAGTGGGTTTGGTAGCATACTATCTCACTTTACCCACACCACTCGCTGGCATGCACAACGTATTTCACGTGTCCATGCTGAAGAAATACGTTCCTGATCCCACTTACATTATCAAGTGGGAGCAGGTGCAACTAAGTGAAGATGCTACCTATGTACTGCGACCAACACATATTCTGGATAGGAAGGAACAGGTGCTACGCAACAAAGTTATCCCACTTGTGCAAGTATTATGGACTCACCACACTGAGGAAGAGGTTACTTGGGAAATAGAGGCCAAAGTCCTTAAGAACTACCCTCAAATCCTCGAGGAGTACGAACTAATTACGGAGACAAAATTTTTATTTAAGGGGGATAGATTGTAACATCTCGAAAAAATCCGTACAAAGACTTGAGTACCACCTCAGGCAGAAATCCATAAGGACCCTACTCTATAGAAATTTAGGCAAAAATTAATTAAGTGCTAAACTAATTAATCGGTGGATTTAGCTCCAACCACTATTTATAAAATGGTAAGACCCAAAACCATCAATATCGCTAACTCAGCACTACTTAAAAACCTAGGAAAAATTCTAAAAGCCTGTTGCTCTCGGGAGCACATTGAAACTTCGTATCAGACTTGGACTGCACGTTGAAAGTTTGATGATCACGAAACTATAAGATTGTGTCAGTCCTACTGGGCTTGACAAGCATCACGGGAATTGAGCCCAAACAGTGTCCAGAAATGTACAACTTAAGCCCCGAGTGAAGTGTATGAGAAACGCGAATATCTTTATAAAATGCAATGAAAGTTAAGTGAATTGGGTCATTCACTCACAGGTGAAATTGAAGATTTCAAACCATCAGTTTCTGATCAAACTCCACCAATGGATTAGGGAAATTTCCCTGCACATACTGGTATACTTGTGGCCCTGATTGAGGGACCTCGATCGTTGATCTGATACGGGTCCTTCACGGCTGATCAGTTTGTCAGATCACACCATAAACACAGTCTTGGCATAGATCCATTGTCAAGGAACTTACTCCATGACGTGGGTAAGAAATGGACCTTCCTAAGGGCTCTGTTTATCCAAAACAGGCACCCTTTGGCTATAACCTAAGTATATCATGGCCCTAGGGCCATTTACATCGGTTCTGGGCCTATATAAGGACCTTAAACCACCCCTCTCTCATTCCATACGAATTTCTCTAACCCTAGGAGAGAGAAGAGAGAAAAGAAGAGAAAAGAGTAAGGAGAGAAGGGAGATTCCTGGAGATCGTTGCTAGGTTCTTTACCCACGACTCCACACGCCATTTTGCCTCCCCACCATCGCTACATGAACCTTTCTAACTACGATTTGGGTAAGGAATCCTAACCTTAATCTTTCTTTAGAAATCCAGATAGAGTAATCAGTGAAATAACTAACCTATTTCATGATTTAGGTACTTGTTGTTTCGTTTACGGTAACGTAGGATTCGAACCGCGTCCTAATCAAGTATTCTGATGAAATGTGCAAAGTATAAATGTTTAGGTTATGGTTTTCAAGGCTTTCAATGTTAGTAATGATTTATTTCTAACTTGATTGCTGTTATATGATCCTAGTTACGATGTATTAGATAAATTATGCATGTATCTGAACTATGTGAATATATAATGCATTCCATGTGTTTGTTGAAATGTTTGAATGAAATTGAAATTATGATTTGTGCTCTCCATGACTATTAATCTAGAATACATGTTTGTCGTATGTATGACAACTCCTTTATGAAAGGATTTCCCATAATATATGCTATAACTAATTTAGTTCATGTATATAGTAATGTGTAGTCTAAGTGTTTGATAAAATGTTTGAATGAGAAATTGTTTGATGAATCACTTTTAATAAGGGTGTTGAGATAGGATTCTCAACTACCTTATCCATATTTATAGTTTCCTTTATGTAATGTAAATTGCTACTAAGTGATTTATGGATGAAATGCATATGTCTAACAACATGTTCAATGTGTTTGATAAAATGATCAAATGAGAATTATGTTTGAATTGTTTGTTAAATGCTGTTATGATTAACATACGTGACTACCTATTGCATTTGAGTATGATTGGGACTACTACATAGTCCAAGAAACCGGTAATGGTTCCCGATTGAGTGGCCGAACTAGTTTCACCACATTGGATACGTTCGATGAATCTGAACCAAACGGTGATTGTCGACAGTGATTAGGCCATGTGGAGTGCTTACGCGCTCCATGTCGATTAATTCAGTGTGCGCTTGAACCAATCAAACTTGTTAAATAACCCAATTAGCCTATTGTATGTTTACCATGTATGGACACTACTGCTTGAATCTAAGGTATCGCTTGCCAATGTAAAGTCAGTTTCAACCATGGTACCAAGATCCGCTAAGGCTCACGAGCCGGGCATGGTGGTGTATGGGACACCGTGGTCAAGCTGTCGGCCTACGCTAGGGTGACGAGCCTCCCCATAGTGTCTAGTGAGCAACTCAAACTTATGAGCCAACTATGGTGGTGTATGGGACATCATATTTGAGATGTCGGCGTACGTTCAGGTGATGAGCCTCCTGCAGTGACCTCGAGTATAAACACTTGAATTTACCTATCCACTATTTTCATTAGGGGTGATGCCCTACAACTTTCCTATCGTATATGATAAACTAGGACTGACGACCTTAGATGGATCCCAATTTGGGTTAATGATATAAGGGGAGGTACCTTAGTTTCTCGAATCTGATGTATGAATAAGCCTAATCAATTACTTAGCTAATACGACCACGCACCACATTGCATGTGCTTTGGCGAGGAAGTGCACGTTTAGGGAGTTTGCCATGCACGATCATTAGATGAAGTCACTGAGGGAGTGCAGGTGAGGGCATGCATCATTACTGCATATCATTCCTACATTAACAAGAGTAATTAGGAAGTGATTGTTGTATTACTTTATCATTATTGCTTGGTTGAATTGATAACATGTTAACCTTTGCCTTATAGTACCACTAAGTTGATCACTCACTCCCACTCTGGGATGGTGTTTTAAAACACTAACCAAACTCTATTTTAATTGTAGATGACGATGAGGCTTACACACGGAGCCAGATTTCTTAGATGAGGAGGAGGAGTTCTCCTACGTGCAGCTCTCAGGCAGGTCTATATAAACCTAGAGCTGTGTCGCTGAGATTACAGGGTTATGGATTAGTTGGATACTTTATGTTTTTCCATTTTGTAGATTTTGGAAACAATACATGTAAACATTTAGCACAGTTACATACTTATATTGTAGAGGTTGTAAATCACTTGTTCAAATATGTATGTTACAGTCTTCCGCTTGCTTAATCAAATTACCTCTGGAGTATGATATACCATCTTTGGAGTAATCCTACTCATGTTTAATACATTCATATGGACAACATTTAAACATCATTATCTATGTTGCATAAGTGATGCATTGGATCTCGAGAGTTGAGCTTTGCTCGACCCTCGAAATCTGGGGTGTTACAACATTTGTTTGCTAGATGCCCATATTTATGGAAGTTGTAACATTGACTGTCTTTTAAAGATTTCCAAGTTTTAGATTTAGATCTTTTCTTTTTATTAAGTTTTTAAAAATCAACCCTCTTTTACTTTTGAAAATCTTATAAAACTTTTTAGCTAAGAGGGCCATATCATCTTCAGAATTTTCTAAATCAGAATTACTACTATTTTCTTGAGAAATACTTTTAGAAGATTTAAGGGTGATGGATTTACCTTTAGGAGCTTTAAAGTATAACTCATAGGTCTCTAATGAGCCAACTAATTCTTCTACCCTCATATTATCCGTATCACGAAGTACATGGATCGCCGTCACCTTTGAATTGAACCATTCAGGTAATGAGCGCAGTATCTTTGCACAGACTTTACTTTCTGGGATTCTATCACTGAGACCCCACATAGAGTTGACAATGTCATTTAATCTTGTATAGAAGTCCATGAAAGTTTCACTTTCTTTCATATGTATTTCCTCAAATTTAGTTGTGAGGATTTGGACTTTAGATTTCTTGACAATTGTTGTTCCCTCGTGTGTCATTTCTAAAATATCTCAGGCTTACTTTACAATATCACAGGATATAATTCTTTTGAATTCATCCGGTGATATTGCGCAAGTAATTGCATTTAGAGCTTTTGCATTGGCACTACTCTCACTTTTCTTAAGAGTGGTCCAAGAGAAATAAGGTGTGACTTTCATAGTTTTGGATCCGTCGGTACCAGTTACTCCAGTGGTAGGAGGGGTCCAATTAGTCACTGTGGCTTGTCACACGCTCTCATCCATGGATTTTAAGAAAATTCTCATCGTGGCTTTCCAATAGGTATAATTGGAACCATCAAATGGTGGAGGCCTAGTGACTAAAAGTCTATCAAAATTTGACATCGTAAAAAGCTCAGATCGATTAGCTCAGGAAATTAATTGAAAAGAAATAATAATTAAAGCATGATATTCGGATATGATACCACTTGAAAAGGGCGAGCTAAGAGTCCTAGGGGGGGTGAATAGAACTATGCCAAATTAAAAATTAAATACAGAATTTAAAAAAATATAAATAAACATAACACTTAAACAATCCCACAATGCAGAAATGTAAAACAACCTCAAGTATACAAGTATTGAGAGGTTGATACAGATGTTGTTCTAAGGACAACCTTACACTAAAAACCAATGGCTTATGGTAGGACAACCTGATTCCTAGAACGGTGTTTGTATCAAAATCTCAAACCAATATAGAGGAATAAAGAAATAAATAGCAAAGGAAATAACTAAGCTATTACAATATTCCCACACTTGCATAAAAAGAATTATAACATTCTCCACAACTGTATAAAGGGAAATTACAACATCCACATAATGAAATAAGCAATCAATCACCACAAGACCAGAAATTATAGTGGTTCACTTATGTGTACAGTAACTGTTTAGAAAAACAACCACACAACTACTCCACTCCTAATATCCTCACGTAGTGGATATTAGCGTTCACTATGAAATAGGTTTTTCAAGGTTCACCTAAAACCCTCACAATTGTGTCTTTCAAGTGGGCTTATACAATTAAAAAACCCCACACTCTGAGTTTTTTGGATCACCTCAGACAAACCAAAAGAAAGAGATTTTTCTAGCACAATCTCAAAGAAACCAAAAGAATGAATTTACAAAACTGTAAAATACTTATCTCGATATTCTCCTTTATTGCAGCCTGGAAGAACCAATTCGGAGTAGAAGTTCAATGTAGATGTTCAATATTCACACTCACTTATGAAGTGGTTCTAAGTTATAAATTGATTTTAGATTAAATCACCATGGGATAGCTTGATTTGATTTTGATTCCAATAAATGGAAAAACTTCAATCCCTTTTTCAAATAAGATTGGAATGTAGAAACTCAAAATCAAATGCAAAGAAAGATAATTAAAGAGAATATAAAATGAGCACGAATAGCTTAAGAATATCACCAACTTATCTCTCAGAGCGGCGTATTGATTTTGCTTGAATTGAATATTAAACTCTGAAAATCGTGCTTTATTTATAAGTGCAGAAATTGCTCACTTAACTAGTCCAGAGGTTGGCTTGACTGGTCGAAGGACCAACAAACTTTTGAAAATTTGGGCATAATAAGATATGACCGTTCCACGACTGGTTGAAGGGCCTGCTCAACTGGTCGAGTGGCCTCCATGACCAGTTGAGTCCTATCCACGACTGGTTGTGTGAGACTTAATTTTGTTGGTAGACTTTGAGTCGAGCCTGCAGGATTGGTCGAGGACTGTTCACTCGACTGGTCGAGCAGTCTCCAAGACTGGTCGAGACAATAACAAAAAATTCCAAAAATAAGTAACAAACTTAAGACTGATCGAGGATTTCTTGGACTGGTTGAGCCAGTACTAGGACTAGTCGAACTTAGTCTGAGACTAGTCAAAATATAGACTATGCACTTATAAAATGACCTAATTAAATTATGTATTCAAAATTACCTATCCTCTGGTCAATCTTGGGTCATTCATACCTTATAAGTGATATGTCGACATTGAATCTTCTTTTGCTTCAGTTGATAGTTGTTCTTCGAAGTTCACGAAGCTTGAACTTGAGACTTTTTGAAGCTTGCAATTGAAGTACTTGACTTGTATTTCATCTTGAGCTTTGAGTACCAAAGTAAAGACTATTGTCTTGCCTTTAGATGAAGCTTTGGAACCTTGAACTTTGAAGCTTGAAGAAGTGAACTATCACATGGTGTTGCACTTGAGCATGTATATCTCTTAATCTTGCATTTGAAGTTCTTGAGGTAAAGACCTTAGTTCTTGTACATGAGATGCACAGTCTTAAATATGTAGATGCGCTACACAAGATAGATTCCAAGAGGTTTTAGCACTACAAAATTTGACAATCACAGGAGCTAGAAAACATAGCACTTACAGTGTGGTGTCTTGTAATGAGTCATAATGGAAATAAGCAAAGTTTGAAGTCAATTGTGCGCAGAAGGGCTGATTGTGTGCAGGCTGGAGTTGTTCGTAAGGCTTGAGTTGTGCACGAGGCTTAAGTTGTGCACAAGGTTTGGTTGTGCGAAGGTTTGGTTGTGTGCAAGGTTTGGTTGTGCCCAAATTCTGATTGTACAAAAAGATGTTGTGCACAGAAGAGGGCTAGATGGAGTTCCAAATGAAAGAAATAAGCCTAAGTCTGATATTTATAGAATCAGTGAGCACTAGTTGTGCGCAAAAGGGTGGAGTTGTGCGCAAATTTGGATTATGTACAGAAAGTTTGGTTGAGCGCGCAAAGGGAGAATAAAGCAGTATTATGATCTCACATTTTCATTTTAAAGAGAAAAGATAAAACATAGGATTAAGGGAGCATCTGTTAAGGCATAAAAATGGATCAAAAGATGGGAGGAGAATCCCTAAAAATTTATACAGGCATAGCATAATTGGGTTGTGCGGTGCACAACAGAAATCGGTATGGCAATTAGGTTGTGCGGCGCCCAATAGAAACCAGTTCGGGAGTTAGGTTGTGCAGTGTACAACAGAAATCGGTATGGGAGATAGGTGGTGCGGCGCATAGCAGAAATAACTGTGGAAGTTGGGTTATGCGGTGCACAACTAAAGTTTTTGAGGAAATGATCATTGTGCTGCGACAAACGAAGGCTGTTCGAAGAGAAAGGTTGTGCGGTATACAATGGAGGTGGTTTGAGGGATATCGATTGTGTAGCGCACAATAGGTCTGATTGCACAATGGGCGTGTGTGCATAAGGGGTTTGCTGAGAAGAGCTCAAATGTACGGGAGGCAATAAATACCTCATTATCCCTCAGATGAGGAGAACGATATTGGAGCAAAGAGAGGGAGACCCAGACTTTAGCAAGATTCAGGTATCAGAGAGATCGGTTGTGCAACGCCCAACTAGTGAGGCACACAACCTATGTGCGTCACACAACCCATGTGTAGCGCATAACTCATGGGGCATACAATTGATGTGGGCATACAATCTGTGAGGTTCACAATAGACGTGGCTACACAAGTGACTCGGTTGCATGAAAGTGCACTGCATGGATGATCAGTTCCAGCTCTAATCTGAGTTGAAAGATCAATGTATCTTCTCAAGAGCTCGAGGACAATCAAAATGAATGATGTTCCAACACAGCAATGTCTCCATAATTGAAGATCAAGATGTGACCTGAGATACTGCAGAAATTAATATTAAAACACTTACTATTTACGTTATATGAATACTTTACTTTGAAATCAATGGAGAAAAAAGTTGTAAACGAATTCAGTATAAATAAAATACCATGATTGTTCTCTTCATTTTTTCTTTGTTATTATTGAATAATCCTCACAAAATCAAATGCATTTGTTTCTTGTCGAAACAAAATGGCGACTCCACTGGGGACTTCTTATTATTTAGCAATAACTTAGAGAATATCCAGAGAACTTTCACCACAGTTTGGCATCAGAAAGGTGCCAAAATGGCAACTCTCAATGGGAATGTCCTCCCTTTCATCTCCAAAGTAAAGTATGTTATTATGTTAATACTAAATTACATTTTTTATGATTCAGGAAAAGAAGAGATTACAAACAAACTCTTGTAACAGATAATGGCAACCAACTCAAGTAAGACGGTCTTCTGTTTTACGTCAACTGGGTTCGTTTTAGAATACGCTAACGAACAAACTCCACGCCATAAAGAAGAATTCATGTCAATTACACACAAAGAATCTTAAGCAACGACTGCAGTTGTAATGGCCTCACCGATAGCACAGGAGGACGGGAACAATTGGGTTGTTTTCTCACACCGAAAATCAAGAGCCCGAAACAGCCAGACTGCCAGGATAAGCTCACCAATGGGAAAAATCGGGGGGCCAGTGACGCAAAATGTAGCCAGAAAGAACCTCAAACTCGTGCCTCCGACAATACCAAGGAAATCTATTCCTTCATTAACATTGGATGATTTCCCAGCCCTACCCGCTCTAAGAACTCAAAGGGTAAGAAAACAAAAGGGTAAGTTATCACACCACAAACTCGGAAACCAGGCTCATAAAATTCTCGATCACCGAATCCGACATCGACAGCCTCTGTAGTTCCCCATTCTTGGCTCCCAGCACCCATATACCATGTTCTAATCCTAGGATCCTAAAAGGAGGATTTTCAACATGAATTTGTTTCATAATAAGCATAACCATAAGCATGACCCACATGCCATAACCAAAAACATCGCCACATATCTACTATGATTAAAAAAAACTTTTGACTACAAGGTATAAAAGGAAATACAATATAGAGATATCAAAAGGAAACTCTAGAAGCTCAGTCGCACGCTCCTGCATCTGCTCAGCTACAACTGCGTCCTGGCGTCACCTGCACGCATCTATCGTGCATAAGCTTATACATAGCTTAGAGTATGGTGTAAGTGTGTGCAATATAAGCGTGCTCAGAATGCAATATCAGAGTAACGAGGAAAATGCTAGCGAATCAATGAATATTATCAACCATATCAAGGCTATGAGATGCAAGGCATGAATGTTATTGGCCATATCAAGGATATGATGCGATGCAAGGCCTAGCCAATGTCATATGCAAGGTGCAGCTCAAACATACCAATCCTCATCTGAATCCACATATTAATCCAGCTCATCTCTAGAGCATCATATATCAGTACAGTTCTTACTCTAGATAATCACCATGGTCTAGTACCTTGGCATATGATTCTGCAGTTGCTTCCATCACCAAAAGTAACTGATTCGTCGTTTACTTCCTTAAAGTTGGTGAATAGTTCTTTGTTACCTCTCATATGTCTTGAATATCTATTATCCAAGTACCATTTTGAATGGCTAGTGGCTTTGAAGGCTATGTGGGCAACAAGACATGTAACCTTTGGAACCCATTTCATTATGGTTATGGGTTTAGGAGTTCCATTGGTTTTTCTTTGCATTTGGGAGTTAGAATTTTTTTTCACTTTCTATTAACTCCGATTCCGTCTGAGCTAGAAGCTCTTTGAGTAAGTCCACTATTTTTTTAGTTAAAGGAGGTTTGTTATATCTTTGATTTTTATAGATGATGGTATTAGAATTAATCTTAGAAACTTAAAAAAGTTTTAGATTTATGAAATCATTTTGACCACAATTTCTCAAATTCTTACCTTCTAAGTTTAAGGATTCTCCTTTTACAAATATAGGATATGCATTTTTGTTTTTTAGAGAACTGTCTTCGATATAGCCCAAACCTGATTTGTCGCTGCATTTTCTAGATGAGGTTGATAGTTTTTCCAGCTTTGGGTCTTCATAGGCATATCTCCAAGTATCCTTACAAGTCAAAAGAGAAGAAACTTCGAGTTTTAAATTCTCATTTTCAATTCTGAGTTTTTCTAACTCTGAGGTTTTGAAATTCAAGTCTAATTTTGTTTTTTTCAAAACAATCTGAAAGATGAGATTTTTCTAAAACATTATTTTCAAGTTCTTCTTTTAACTTAAGATATTTTTCTCTTTGAATTTTCAGTTTGACAACAATTTTGCAACTTTCCCTATATAGGGCATTGTAGGTGTCTTGAAGATAATCTTCATCCTCATTTTCAGGGTCATTGCTGAGATTTTCATAATTAAATAAGTTACAACTATCTAAAGAGGTGACTCTAGCTATAGTCATTAGGGCTTTTACATCATTTGCATTTTCTTGTTCTAATTCATCAGACTCAGAAGAACTTTCAGAGCCAAATAATTCATCCAAAGTAATTAACATACCCTTTCTTTTTTACTTATCTCTTTTTGGACATTTATTTGCCAAGTGCCCATATTATGGCAGTTGAAACATTGATTGTCCTTTACATATTTCCAAGATCTAGTTTTTCCTTTTCTTTTGTCAGATGGTTTTTGAAAATCTGATCTTTTCTTATTTTTGAAATTTTTGTAAAATTTCTTAGCAAGTAAAGCCATATCATCTTCTATATCTTCAACATCAGAATTAACATAATTTTCTTTTGAAATAAATTTAGATGATTTAAGAGCAATGGACTTACCTTTAGGAGCTTTAAAATATAACTAATACATTTAGAGAGAACCAACTAACTCCTCAACCTTCATTTGATCAGTATCTCTTAATTCCTTAATAGCAGTTACTTAAAATTGAATTTCTCAGAAAGAGATCATAGTATTTTTGTACAGACCTTGCTTTCTGGGATTCCATCTCCTAGACCCCATATGGAATTTACCATATCATTTAGTTTTATATAGAAGTCCATGAAAGTTTCATTTTCTTCCATGAGAATTTCCTCAAATCTTGTAGTGAGGATTTGAACTTTTAATTTCTTGACTATGGAAGTTCCTTCATGTGTCATTTCAAGAATATCCCATGCTTGTTTGGCTATATTACATGAAATAATTCTCTTGAATTCATTAGGTGATAGAGCACAAGTTATGACATTTAAGTCCTTAGCATTAGCACTGCTTTCACTTTTCTGAGGTGTAGTCCATAAATAGAATGCAGTTTCTTTCATAGATTTATTTCCATCACTGCCTAATACTTCAGATATAGGAGGTTTCAATTTTCTTACAGTGGCTTGTCACATGCTTTCATCTAAGGATTTTAGAAAAATCCTCATTTTGGCTTTCCAGTATGCATAGCTAGAGCCATCAAAAGGTGGTGGCCTAGTAATAGATAAGCTATTGAAATTTGACATCATGAAAGCTCTAGATCTTTAACTTAGGAAATTAATCTAAAAAAGAGTAACTTAGCTCTAATACGACTTGAAAAAGGCAAGCTTAACAGTCCTAGAGCGGGAGTGAATAGGACTATGCCAAATAAAAAATTAACTTACTAAAATAATAAATAAATTAGAAACCTTAATAGTAGTAGTATTGAAAAATTGATTCAAACTTAGTTCGTAGGATAACCTTATTTCATGAACAATCATAAGGATTAAGATCTCAAACCAAAGAAAGATCCAAAAGAGTTATCTATTACAAGCATTCACTACATTTGCATAAATAAAATTACAACTATTCTCCATATATGCAAAAACTAAACATTCACCACAATACTAAGAATTATAGTAGTTCGGCGTGTACACCAATTGTTCTCAAATAGCCACACCTACTCCACTCCCAATAATCACAACCCCTGTGATATTGGCTTTCACTAAAAATAAGGTTTTCACAGGGTCACCTTAAAACCTGATACAGTTGTGATTTTAAAGGGCTATCACAAATAAAAACCCCACACTGAGATTTTCTGGCTATCTCAAAAAAACTTACTAATGAAATTTTCTAGCTATCTCATAAAAAACCAAATACAGAAAGTAAAATGATACTTATCTTCACTAAAGAAGAAATTGTAGCCGTAGATCGCTTTTCTTGAATGACGAATGTTCGATGTTCAGTCCAATAGAAAAGGTCCAGGGTTCTAATTGATTTTAATTAGTTTCAAACCCAAAGGCTACTTGCATTAATTCCCTGAAATCTCAATAAGAGTAAACACTCTTTTTAATAAATAAGGATGACAGAGTTTTGAGATAAAGGAATTAATGAAAAAGCTATAAATAAAATTATAAATATAGCTTAGCTTGACAATAAATGAGGCTTCTCTCTCTCTTGAATTTGGGCTTTGATAAGCTTAAGTTGTATTTTTGAATTAAGAAAGGACCTTAATTTATAGTCACAAAATCTGTTCCTTTGACTAGTCGAAGCACCAGATTCAATTCTAACAAATTTTCAAATTCAAGCGGGATAAGTTCCAACAGATCTTCGACTGGTCAAAGAGCATGTTCAACTGGTTGAGGGTGACCTTCGACTGGTCGAGCAAGCTGAATCTGATTAGATAAAATTTGTTAGACTTTGAGTCAAGGAACCTTTGACTGGTCGAGGACTCCACTCAACTGGTCGAAGATGCAACATAAATTCTGTTATACTACATCTGTTTCTTAGACTAGCCGAGGAATTTCTTAGACTAGTTGAAGCAGAATTTGTACAAGTCAAAATGCAGTCAATTATAAGTATAAAAACCCAATTTAAATATGTTTTGAAAGCCACTTAAACCTAAAGTCTTTCTAGGGTTTAAATTACCTGTATGGATTGAACTTCATAAAAACTTTAAAGTTCTCGGAGTTTGATCTTATAATTAGAAGATTCATTAGTAGGAGTTCAACTTGCCCTTGGAGCTTGATCTTCTAGTAGTATTTTTAGCAGAATTTGAACTTGCACTTAAAGCTTGATCTTGCACTCGAAGCTTGATCTTCCACTAGCATTTTTAGTAGAACTTGAACTTGAAGGTGAACTTTCCATCTTGATCCATGTGACTTGAACTTTAGCTTGACTTCAATTTGAACATAAGCTACACTTCAACTTGAACATGAGCTTGTCTTTAACTTGAAGAACATTGTGCTAAGTTGTTTTGACAAGATGAAATTTGACAAACCAGGTGTAACATGTGCGTTGAACATAATAGCTCTTACAATACTATTATCAGTAATGACAATATATCATTCAGTGGTTTATCATCTACGGCAGTGAAGTACTACACATAAGTCTTATAATAGTGATGGTGATTTATCATCTATGGTAGCGGAATGCTACGCATAAGACCTACCACAATCGGTGATATATCAAATATTATAGAGATAACAGTGAAAAGCCAGTGTCCCTAAACAACTTGCGAAGGCCATCACATGCTCAGACCCATGTGGGAAGCACAATACGCCTATACGGTCAATCGCGCATGAGACCAATGCCGTCTGTACAACTTCCGACAGTGTCGCGGGGGAAGGTGAGAGAAAATGCTCTCTCGTGGCCTAGCAGACAAAGAAAAAGTGGGCTACAATGTGCGCTCTTTGGCTCGTCCATAGATAAGCCAACCATACATAAGTCCCCACAGATTTCTGGCTTAATTTTACTAGAAACTCATGGGGACGGGTCTTTTAAACGAGCTATCCCGTCATCAATGGACTGGAGGCCTTAGATTTGGTACCCCTAGGGTAGCCTTGTGAGCCCCGTGAACTCTAGAGAGTTACTGCGGCCAACCCTGCACATAAAACCTTCTGAGTTCATTGCCCGGTAGCTTCACTGGGCCCCTCTAATGGATCGCAGTTTGTGAACTCCCTGACTACGATAACTCTGGCGAACTCGTAAGAGTTACAAATACCATTCGCGTAAGACCCAACTCCAACTACTTAAGAGTGTAAAAAACTATGCTTGCTCAACTAGTCAAGAGCTTAAACTGTGTGTGAAAGTGTCCAGTCCAGTCAAGGTCAAGTCAAGTCTAGTCAAGTCAAGTCATGTCCAATCAAAGTATGTTCAGTCAAAAGGATATTAGCTCCACTACTCAAAAGCTTAAACCGTGTAGCATCAAAATATTACAAATACCTATATTTCATCCATTTTATCCAAGATATGCTTAAATATGCAATTGCTTGATATGATAAAATAAATCATGAAAATCTCAAATACTAATTAAACAAACATATAAAAATGCATTTCTTTTGAATCAGGTCCAAATTACAGCAATAGCAAGTTTGTTCAAAATACTTGCTACTTTCTATTCAAAAGCTAATTCTTCGAGATCAACTATATGAACTATGGATCTTCGATTCTAATCTTCTTATCCTTCCAAAGAGATCTACGATGTCTTCTTGTCTCTTGCTTTTTTTTTATGAATAAGGAAGACTATCTTGTAAAATTTGCAAGGGAGGAGGAAGATGGAATCACAAAGAATCATCATTTCCTTCTGGAAGACCTGAAAATTCAAATGCATTCTTCAAATTCTTCAAAGGAATACCAAATGCTATCAATCCATCAAGAGTATTAGCAAATTTCATTTCATAAACATTATCTTCTGAAGAAATATTTATACAAAGTTGATTGGGAATGGGGCATGATTTATTTCTTCGAAGTAACCTATGCCTTGGTCTTTCTAGTAGTCTTTTACATGCAGTAGAGGGATCCATAAACATAATCTACTGGATAACAATTGTGCACCAAGTGATACTGATGAACCCACTAACGCATCTAAGAATAAGAAGCATGAACAAGATAGTTATAACTGGGAATGATGAAGCGTGATCCAGTATGAACATTCAAAAGCTGCTTCCATATCAAGGCCCAATTATATGGTCCGACGCTATAACTCCTTATTGTTCTAGTGATGATATCACAAGTCTCTAGCACTGTCTGATCAAAACCAAATTGATAAGCAAATCTGCTTAGATAATATGGTTCGCGCTAGAATGTGCTACCTTCCCTCAAAGGAAGAGGACTGGACCTGATAGAAATAAGGAATGAATGCTCACCAGAAGAGATGGAATCATCATCAGTCACTTCTATGTCCTCCAAAAAGCTAGTAAACAGAAACTGAAAAAAGTCAATAAGATCACTGTTCTCTATTTTCCTAGTGACCTGACCGTTTGATTTTTCAATCATCTTTCTTGGTTGATAATGTTGAAGTAGAAGTCGACGAGGATTTGAATATGCTCTTTCAAAATCAACATAGGTCCAAGGAAAATATACTCCTAGCTAGCCTATGAAGAAATGGCAAGGAGCACAAACTGGAAAAGGTTCAGAGGTAGAACTTTCAGAACCAAAAACGACGTTACCGAAAGCGCGATATAACGAGCAAAGAACTAGAGGAGCTAATGAATATTTCTGACCCTTTGCCATTGCACCCGTGATCACGAAGAAAGCTAGTCTAATGATTCCCGCTTATTTCGAATTGAGAAATATCGCCAAGCTTAGCTAGTAAGTTAGGAAAGCGGCCAATTCACAGGAAGAACTATATTCGGCGGTACTCTTAATATTCTCATGAATAATCTTAAGATCTTGATGATTCTAGTCTGCAAAGCTTTCAAGGTAACAACTTGGTTATCAAAACAAGATGATATGAATTTATGTAAGATGAAGGCTCCGGAAAGAGAAAGTAGAAGGATAGAAATATACCGTAATTTTTGGGAGAAATGAGCCAACTAATTAAGGGAATTAATTTCATCGGGCTGTGGGAAATTAACCATTTCTCTGAAGAGTTCGAAAGTGGTCCTTAAAAATATCAGATTTATTATCTCCTACAGAAGTGAGAGCAAACTCTTCATTTGAAGTTACATATGTATCGAAGATATTGCCCATGATAGAGAGACCTGATCTGCAAAGAAGATCCCAAAAGGTAATGTTAATTTCACCTAAAAGAAGGTGAAATGAATTGGTAATGGGAGACCAATGGTTGAGGAAGCCTTTGAAGATAGCTATATCTCTGCAAAAATATTCTGACGTCGTTATGATCGCGTAAAAAAGGCCAATCTGCTCCAAAACGATAGTATGTTTCAGAGCAATGATTTGAGCCTAAGCATTATAGAAATTATAAGGAGACAAAAGACCCACTACCAAGAACCTTTTTGTATTTTAGGCTGATCTTTTAGTAAAGAAGTGTTGTTAAGCGGTTTCAAAATAATGAGTAGGAAAGGGATGCTGAGGATCATATCATGGGCGTAAAAATCGCATCCTATAAATCCTACCGACTCTTTGGTGGGACCCATTCTCTTCTAGATATCCTTTTAGAATCCTTGATTCCATCATAACCCAGTTGTCTGCAGAAATAAGATTGTTCTGGATCATTTGGTCAACTGGCTTATAGCGAAGAATCAACCAATGACATCGCAGGTTTATAAGAATGATGATCGTTTCATTCTCAGAAGAATTGATGAGATTAATAGTTTTCTTGTGAATCTCTACACAATTCTTAGAGTTTTGAGTTATTCATTTGACTTCTAGATTAGATGCTTGATTCTTTTTTCTTGAAGACATAGCCCTACAGTCAGACATATTTCTAGTTATATTAAGAGAGATAAAGATGAAAGGATTTCTTGAATAGACAAAGAAAAGTCTCGAAAATCTAAGTGGCAGAAAGAAATTTCACACTTAGAGAATTCTTGATGAATATAGGTTGTGCGGGTGCACGCAATGAAAAATGGTTGTGCAGGTGTGCGCAGAAGAGATGATCTTCGCACAGATGGAAATACATTGCGTGGGTGTGTGTAAAAGAAAGTTGTTGTAAGGAAAACGCTAGAAAAGTGAAGGTTTTGACAAAAATAAGGAAGTGAAAGGAAATAGGCTGAATCCAGTATTTATAGGAGGGTTGGACCTGACAGATGTTGGACGGGACCCAATTGAGTGTTGTGCGGGTCTGCGCAACGACATTCAAACATAATGAAAACTAGATATTTGATCCTACTTCTTTGTTTTAAAGATGGAGAACAAATAAATGATCAAGGGAGCATCTGTTGAGACATAAAAATAATAATAAAGATTGAAGAAATAAAATCAGAAGAAAGATTAAAGAAAAAGAAGTAAAAGTGAAGAGAATGAAAGAAAAGACAATGTGTTGCGCACACCGGCGCAAAGAATATTGGTTGTGTGGGTCCGCACAACATCAGCTTGATTAAGTTGGATTAGATGGCTGAAATGAGATGAGAAGTGGGACCCATGGCACAAAGATTGAGGTTTCGCAAGTGTGGAAGCTTATAAATACCCTACTCTCCCTCTCATTTAAGGGAGAGACGACAAAGAAAACCAGAGCTCCAGAGAAGACGAAGACTCTGAAGGTATCTCAAAGAAGAAGAAGGGAAAGAAGACATCGATGGGTTTTAACCATTGTGTTGATCCGTGCAACAACATGTTGTTGTGTGGACCTGCGCAACAACATGTTATTACGCGTGAGTCATTACAAAAGTCTAGATAATGTTGGATTTAACCAAGTGTTTCTGCCATTTAAACTTATGTTTTAGACAATTTGAAGGAGAAGACATAGGATATTCACATTCGCACAATGCTTCTCTTGCCGAGATGAACGAATTACAAGCCGAAATGCTGCCAGATTTCATATTCAAATCTCATTCTATACTTGTATTCTATACGTTTTACCTTAGAATCAAGGGATAAGAGGATGTAAATGGACTCAAAATCAATAAAGTATTTTGTGATGATTCTTCTCTCATTCTATCTTTGTTATTATTGAATAAGAAATTTTCCAAATCAAATACTTTCGTTTCTATTCGAAACAAATATAACCCACACCAGACTTGTCGCCACATCGCCTCGATGAGGTTAACAATTTTTCAAGTTTCTGGTCACCAAGGGCATATTTCTAAGTATCATTTGAACTCTAAAGGGAAGAAACTTCAAGTTTTAGTTTCTCATTTTCGGTTTTAAGTTTTTTGCATTTCAGAAGACTTAAAACTCAAATCTAATTTTGATTTTTCAAAAAAAATCAAAATATGAGATTTTTCTAAAACAACCTTTTCAAGTTCTAATTTTAGTTTAAAATAATTTTCTTTTTAAATTTCAATTTGACATCAATTTTGTAACTTTCTCTATATAGGACATTATAAGCATCTTGAAGATCATCTTCATTTTCAGGGTCACTTTTTAGAGTTTCATAGTCAGACATATTACATCAATTTGAAGAAATGACTCTGCCTATCATCATAAAGGCTTTCAAATCATTTGCATTTTTCTAGTTTGATTCATCAAATTCAGAATTAGTTTCAGACTTTGATGATTCATCCCAAGTAGCTATCATGCATTTTCTTTTAGATTTATCCTTTTTAGGATATTTAAAAGTTAAATGCCCATATTCATAACAATTGAAACATTGACCGTCTTTTGGTTTAGATTTCTAAAAATTTGATTTTCATTTTCTTTTATCAGATAGTTTTTGAAAATCTGTTCTTTTCTTATTTTTAAAAATTCTATAAAATTTATTTGCTAACATTGTCATATCATCTTCGTTTTCTTCAAAATCAGAATTTGCATTAGTTTCCTGTAAGTGCTTATACTCAAGCACAATTTAGTTGTCAAATTTCGTAGTCTTGAAAGGATCACAAGCTCTCATGAAGATTCATTTCGACAACTCATGAAGATATATTATCGACTCGATCAAGCATCTCAAGGAAGACTTAATATTTCAAAGCATGAAAGTACATGATTAGAAGACTGGAACACTCCATATGAGTCAACCATCAAGTAGTATAACCTTAGATTGACCTTAGGTTGTGTATTTTACATAGCATTATAATGATCATCTTTTATGTAAAAATACACTCAAGTTAGGCCAACCGGACATTTGGTTCGGCTAGCCTAACCGTCTAACCCTACATGATTCAGGCAAATTTATATATTTCATAAGATTTTTTGCAGCATGATCGGCCAGCCTGACCTTGGGTTTGGCCAAGCAAATGTGACCATTCGGCCAACCGAACGTGACCATTTGGCTAACCCAAACTTGTTCAGTCAAGTTTCTAATAATGACATGATTTCGAATTTTAAGCATATTGGGCCAACCAAACTTAGGCTTGGGCCAGTCAAATTTTTTAAAAATTCTATCTCGTGAAATCCGAGTGCCATTGGAACGATATCGTTGGAATCCGGCTAGCTGAACCGATACTTAGGCAAGCCAAATTTTCAAATCCTTTGGCTATAAATAGAGGGCTTCTCTCATTCATTGATATAATGAAAGTTAGTGAGAAAATCCATCTTTTTAAGTGAGAAAGCCAGGTTCCTCTTAAGCTTTTTTAGTGTAATTCTAATATTTTATTTAGCTTCTTTTCATTCTCTTTCTCTAGACACTTTAACTGTCTTAATAGAGTAATCCATACTCTAACTTGAGATCTAGAGAATTGAATTTGTAGCACCTAGGGAATTTGTTTTATATTGAATACTTTATAGATTTCTATATTCTTTTGGGTTGAACTCATACACGACTTCATCAATATCACAAGAAGAAGATCGCCGCATTCAAGTTACAACTACGACTTCGACTCGCCAATCGACAATAAGTTCTGTATTACTTTCATTTCAGTTTGGGTTTCTCTGAGATGGCCCAAAAATCTCAATAGGTTTGTTTGTGGTGATCTCGTGAAAATCACAGTGGGTTTTTTTTTTTATGATAGCCTAGGAAAATCGTAATAATTGTATCAGGTTGTTAAGGTGACACTGGGAAAACTTTGACATTGTGAAAGTGAAAATTGCGAGAGTAGTAATTTTAGGAGTGGAGTAGGTTGCGTTTATGCACCGAACCACTATAATTTCTTTTTACATTGTGGTGATTGCTTTTATTACTTGTATGCCTATCTTGTGTTTCATTTGCTCTTACTAAAGTTTGATATTTTGATTTCAAAGACGTCGTGAAATAAAGTTGTCCTGCCTAAATCTTTTAGGTGAAGGTTGCCTACGAACTTTTTGATATTAAGAATTCAATACCTAGCAATTGAGATTATTTTCATTATTATTTCACATAGAATTGAAATATTTGGCATAGTCCTATTCACCCCCCCCCCCCCCCTCTAGGACATCTATATCTCGTCCTTTCAAGTGGTATCAAAGCAAGGTTGATCTTTTCGGGATTAACTTCCTAGAGTTAGATCTAGAGCTATTGGAATGTCAAATTTCGATAGTCTATCCATTTCCAGGCCACCTCCCTTTGATGGCTCAAACTATTCTTATTGGAAAGCAAAGATAAGGATTTTCCTCAAGTCCATTGAAAAAAGTGTGTGGAAAGCCATCATGACCTAATGGATCCCTCCAATGATGGAAGTAGTGGCTGAAAATAGAACCACATCCATGAAAGAAATCGCTTATACTTTTTGGACGACAGTTCAGAAAAGTGAAAGTAGTGCTATGCAAAAGCCCTTAATGCAATTACTTGTGCTTTATCACCGAATGAATTTAAAAGAATTATTTCTTATGATACAATAAAATAAGCATGGGATATTCTTGAAATGACATATGAAGGGACTAACATTGTTAAAAAGTCTAAGATTCAAATCCTCACAAAAAATTTGAGGAAATCCGTATGGAAAAAAATGAATCATTCATAGACTTCTATACTAAACTAAATGACATTGTTAACTTTATGTGGGGTCTTAGAGAAAAAGTCCTTAAAAGCAAAGTGTGCACAAAAATACTACGATCACTTCCTGACAGGTTCAATTCTAAAGTCATTGCGATTCAATAATTGAGGGATACTGATGCATTGAAGGTAAAATGATTTAGTGAAAGTGATTCTGGAAATTAAGAAGATCTTCAAATTGCTTATGATGCTTGTACAAAGAGAGTTGTAAGATTGTGGTAAAACTAAAAAATTAGAAAGAAAAAAATTACTAATTTGAAATTAGAAATTGAAAAATCCATTTTGGAAAAATCTCATTTTTCTGATTGTTTTGAGAAAACCAAACTAGATTTAAGTATGAAAATTTATGAAATTCAAAATCTCAAAACAGAAAATGAGAATTTAAAATTAGAAGTTGCTTCTCTTAAAATTCAAAAGAGGCTTGGATTATAACATCTGGAATTTTCAAAGGCAGAGTTTGTACTCATGCCTGAGAAAACCTGGTGTTAATAATGAATAAACTTGGATGCTTTAAAAATCGTACCTTATTATTTATTTATTTTTTAGATTACATCCAGATACATTCATGAAGGTAACATTCATAAGAATAAAATCGACTAGATTATTTATTTAATCAGAGTAAAGAAATTCAATAAATAATCAAATGCCTTCTCAATGGAAGCTTATTACATTAATCGATTTCGCAGTGGAAGTATAAACTACATAACAAAACTATCTTCGTATTCTTTCAGTTTAGTCTTCTATAAGGAGATGGTCCTCTAGGTCTTCCAGCTGTACATCACCTACATCATCTGTACGGTTGGGAGAGGGTCAATGCCCTACTCATAGTGATAGTTATCCTTTAAGATTAATAATAATTCAAGAGATTCATAAAAGTAATGTAAGGTTTCTGATATGCTCATACTCCACTAATGCATGAGATATCAGTATGCATAAACAACCTATATGAGATGCATGCCTAACAAAGTATGTGTGGCTCATCTTACGAAGTGATCATCACAATGTGGAATATGATTTATAAAAAACCCGGCTCGACCCGCATCCCATAACTACGGATATTCACTGATATGACCAACACTAATGTGGATTTATATGAACATCTCAAGGCAACACAACACACGGCTGGGGGATTTACGTAACATGATGTGTTCATGGAGCAATTATTTGCGACATCCAATCCTAAAAAGGTGATGTAACACACAAGGCGATTTACTTACATCGATTGTGCACCACGCCAACCAACCTACGGAATTATGTGTCAACCAAGAGAGCCGCTACCCGTAACACATTACGTCCATGATAAATATTGAGTCACTAGTTGTGATACCTTCAACACATCACTTGCATTTGATAGAGAGCGTAATCTGAATCATAGAGGTTCTGGAATATCAAGACACATGCCCAAGCCTTAAAGATAAATAACACAAGGCCAATATAATAAAGAGGAGAGTGACAATGGTCAACTCAAAAAGTGGTAATGGCCAACATAATATAGAGGAGAGTGGCAATGGTCAACTCATCAAAGATAAAAGTGGTAATGGCCACCATAACAAAGAGGAGAGTAACAATGGTCAACTCAATAAAATAAGAGTAGCAATGGCTAACTCAACAAATAGACGAGTGGCAATGGCCAACTCAATAATAAGGAAAGTGGTAATGACCAACTAAATAAAGAGGAGAGTGACATGGGCTAACTCAATAAATTGATAAAGGCAAAGGCAAGGCTTGTATCCATCACCTCACATGAATTCATAAAGATCTCTTGTAATCAACATTATACTATAATCTCGAGGGGCAAATAATTGATGGTAAAACATATAATTATGGGGAGAATTCATAGTAATCATGAGACATGGTATGTAAAAGGCAAGATAATAACATATCAGCTTAAATTACTATAAGCTTAAAGCAATAAACCCTCAACTCTAATGTTACTCCTTCGAATGTTTGTGTGAGTCAAGGGATAAATCTTAATAACTTTCTTTGGGGTGGTTAGGTTTGTTTGGACGTGATTTAAATCAAACATGTTTGGAAAAGAAAAAAAGGAAAAGAAAGAGCCCTAAGAAGGAACAGAGTCGGCCGGCCTCCCCTTTTTGTTGCTGAGAATCTCTCTCTCCCACTTTTCTTCTTCTTGTCTTTTCTTTATTTTCCTTCTATTTCTCTCTCTTTCTCTTTCTTTCCTTCTTTCTTCCTTTCTTTGTTCCCTCTCCTTTTTCTTGCTGGTACGTCTAGCAAGAGCTGGCCGTTGGCTGCAATTGGAGCTCTCCCTTTTCTTTCCTTTCTTTATTTCTTTCTTGTTTCTTCCTTTCTTCTCTCTCTCTCTTGGGCCATGGGGTGTGGCTGGATTCTCTCTCTCTCTCTCACATTTTTCCTTCTAGAGGAACCTGGAGGTCATTGGATTTCAGGTCAGCTGAAATCCCTGGCACTGACTTGTATACGTAGCACCTCGTTTAGTCGAATGTCAGACGCAAATTTGTGCGTGAGGCCATTGTCTGTCCAGTCAATTTCCCCTTGTTCTTGTATAGATCTAATTGAATGTTGGGGGATTTGTGTTATCTCTGAGTGGGCCTTTGATTGGGTGGTCTTGATCATGTTTTTGAATGTGGAACCTTTCCTTTAGTGGCGATTCCACCTGCGTAGTCATATGCGTCCAAACTGGGAAGCTCTTCCTTCCTCACTTGTTCCTTCCTTAACTTCTACGTACATGGGATCAGAATCATCCCTACAGGGGTTTGGACGGTCTAGATTAGTGGAAGATCTGAGGTGGAGGATTTATTAGTTCTCGCGGCTGGAGTATTCTTCGGAAGGTGACAGCGTCTAGAAATCTTTTAGTTTTAGTTGTTGTAGGTGGGGTCCTGATAATCTTGTTAGAAGATCCACACCATTCATCTGTTTTGGCGTGTCATGTTGGTCCGTGGGTCCGATTTCAAAGTACATAAGACCTTTAAGTGGGTAACACGATCAATTGGGTGAGGAGTTTTGCGAGGGGTTTTTAGAGGATTTCTCGTAGTCACACTAGTTTCGGAGGTTGTCACAACATGCGAAGGTGTTAGGATCTTTAGTTTTATTGTATACGTAGATGGGATCCACTATGTTGGGCTTTTAGAAAATCTACTCCATTCATCGATTTCGTGAGGTCATGTTAGACCAGGGGCCAAAATCTTTGATGGGTTTGAGTTTTGGGTGGGCCACACCACTAGTCAACGTGGTGTTGTGTTCGCCTTGAACCGAGACATCAATTATGTACAAGGGATGTGAACTTGCGTGACTTGCATGTAAACTCCTTGGTTTTCATGAATGGTTGGGGTCAAGGTGTGGTCCAAGTTTGAGTTTTGATAAATGACACGAAGAGGTTAGATCTGACGATCTATATTTATAAGGAATTCATAAGCCTCGAAACGATAACTTCACGCCTAAAGAAAAGCCTACCAAAGTGGGGTCTTTATATTTCACACTTGGTCCAAATGATGGGGCAATGCAAGTCGTTCATATGAAGGCAAATATCCTACTACAACTACCCATGACATTTTTTCACTCGATGGACACAAAAATCAATGGTTAAGGGGCTGATTTGTCAATTGGGCCACTTTTACAATGATCTAAGGGTTAAAATTTGACATTTATGGCTAATTTATGATACGTAGGAATGGTAAAAATTACACATTAAACGGATAGTGGTAACCATGTGATCTAGAATTTAGGGGTCTAGGTTAGTGGCATTTTTGTAATTATTGCTGACCTAAGAGTTTTGTGAAATTTAATAATTCTACATGGTTATATGCACCTTTGTAAATAATTCTTAAAAAATAATTTACATCTAAATCATTATGGATAAGGAGTTATTCTCCAATTCATTTAAGGGGAGGTACACACATCAAATCACTTGATGAATGGTCTTGTCTCAAAATTAACGGTCAAATTACTGGATCTATGAATGGAGATCATTTCCAATGGTTAGATTCATGTTAGGGAATAGATGTAAGGTTATGATAGTTAAATTTGTATCATATACGTATACATATTATGTTTCTTTCCATGGTAACACTTAAGAACTTTCAATATTAAGGTATTGCAAAGTTCGGGTTGTTACAGTATACACCCGAGGTGACCAGATACTTGAAAAGTTATTAATTGCATCTCGTCGAAGTAGTGACAAATATGACTTGAGATATACTAAGAATCGCATAGAAAAATCTAAAACTTCTGCTCTCATATTTGTAAAAGGTGAATCTTCAAAATCTAAAGTAGAAATTATAAAGGAAATAAAGAAGAATGAAAAACCCTTTAAAAAAACTTCTAATCTAAAAACTAAGGCTAACTATTACAAATATCAAAGGAAAAGTAATAACCCTTCTCTAACAGATAAGATAGTGGACTTACTTAAAGAACTCTTGAAATCCAACTCTAGAAATAACAGAGTAAGTGGAAACAAGAACAACTCTTACTCTCAAACACAATGAATAGTAAGAGATCCTCCTAAACCCAAAACCATATTGAAATGGGTTTAAAAAAAATATGTGTCTTGTCATCCACACAGCTTTCAAAGAAAGTAGCTATTCAAGATGGTACCTAGATAGTGGATGTTCTAAATATATGACAGGTGATAAGGCATGTTGAGACATAAAAATGATGGTGATCAAAATATTATAAACGAATTAAGTTAGAAGGAAAATTTTGAAGAAGATGTGTTGCGCGCACCCACACAAAGGATGTTGGTTGTGAAGGCCCGCGCAACACTAATAATAGTTGCATAGGATCGCGCAACACTATTTTTATCGAGAGAGCTCAGAAGTTGGAGGTATCATGCAAAATGGGGCATATGGCATGAGGATCGAGGGTTAGCACATGTGGAGGCCTATAAATACCTCACTCCCCCTCTCATTGGAATAACAACGATGAAGAAGATCAAAGCTCAAGAGAAGACTCTGAAGGTATTTTGGAGAAGAAGAATGGGTCTTACCCATTGCGCAAGACCTGTGCAACAACATGTTATTGCGTGGGGGTTATTACAAAAAGACTACATTCTGCTGAAATTAACGGAATATATGAGCGTTTCTTCAATCTAGGCTCATGTTTTACATGAATGGAAGAAAGAAATATCAGATGTTCACATCTGCACAATACTTCTCTTGCTGAGATGAACAAATCTCAAGCCGAAATGCTGTCGGATTTAATATTCTAACCTATTTTATTCTCATGTTTTGTATACTTTATCTTGAAAATAAAGGATAAGAGGATGTAAATGAATTCAAAATAAAACACATTATGATGATCATTCTCTTCATTCTTTTCTGTTATTTTTGAATAAGATAATTCCCAAATCAGATACTTTTGTTTCTTGTCGAAACAAAATGGCGACTCTGCTGGGGATTCTCTCTTTCATTATCTTACTCAATAATAACTTGGAAAACATATAGAGAATTTCATCACTGTTTGGCATCATGTTGATGCCAAAATGGCGACGCTCAACAGGAACATCCTCCCTATCATCTCTAAGAAAAAGTATATCCTTGTTTAAATACTAATTTGTGAATGTTTCATATTATCATGACAAAAATTATGATATACTCAATTGCGATGGCAACTTCTGCAACCAAAATAATTTTCTATTTTGTACCAACTGGGTTCATCATAGAATATACTTGTGATCAATCTTTGAATCAAAAAGATCAATTGATCCTGAAGAAGTTGATCTTGGTCAGGCTTAATGTCTCTCAAGTTACTAGCAGGGTTATATCCATATCACCTCTTGCGCAAGACAAAGGAGAAGAATGGGTTATCATTTCTCGTCGAAGATGGAGAACTCAATCCGGCACAACCGCAAAATTAATTCCATCATAAATGATCAAAGGTCTAGTAATAAAAAATGCAGCTAAAAGAAACCATGCACTTGCTCCTCCAGCACTCTATCCAGGAAGATCCCCCTGCTCCCTAACATCACAAGATTTTCCAGCTTTGCCCCCCACAAATGTCTGGTGGACAAGGAAAGAAAAGGGTAAATCACCTGTAGAAGACTCATCGTCCCTCATATCTCTGTAGATAACACCTCTGCAAATTACATTGCAATCAACTGAATCTATGAAAGTCTAAGAAAAATCAACGCGACTCCTCTCTTATCAAGCCCTGTCACTCTGATACACTCTTATCCCATTTCGACAACATCTTCATCAAGGAATGGAGAAGCCACCATATACATGGCAAGAACAAGTCAGGGTCAACCATCGACTATTGATGAGTGTATGGCCGAGATGGCATAAACTCGAAGGAATCTGATAGAAGAATGTCAAAGTCTTCAAGATGCTTTAGCCACCCTTGCTCATAACGTGGCTCAAGTCATAGCCCCACCAATGATGGCTACTACAAACAGACACAAACAATGGACTAAAGGTTCGTAACTGGCAAGAACAGGATCACATGGATCTACCCCTGTTATGAGAGAAATAAATCTAGAGGAAATGCATTAAGTGGTTACAGAGATAGTCAAAGAATGAGAGTATACTGGGAGATTCTGTTACATAACACCGTATCCAAGAGATGTTGAGGATATACCATTCCCAGCCAATTTTAAGCATCCTGACTTTCAGAAATTCAACGGGGATGGATCTCCAAAGGAACACCTCATGCACTTCATCACGACGATGGGTAACTTCTCTACTGTCTCACAATACTGCTTGCGATTGTTTGGTTCATCTTTAACAGGAAAAGTATTCTGATGGTATTCCAATATGGCGTCGGAATCAATACAAACTTGGGAGCAAATGCAAGACACATTTATGTCAAATTTCTTCTCATCAGACCGTGACGTTAGTATCACAGAACTAGCTTCCATATGGTAAAGAGAAGGCGAGCCTATGGAAAAATTCATAGACAGAAGGAAAACTTTGGGAGCTTCATGCAGACAACTACCCGAGGAAGAGGAATAAGTGAAGATGTGCTTAAATTATATGGAGACATGAATTGCATTCGGCCTTACTAACGCTGACGTAAGGACCTTCTATAACTTGGCTACGAAAGCCCATGCATTGGAGCTAATGACTAAGAAAATGCTAGCATTTCATTATAAAACGAGCAGAAGAGGACATGGTAGGCTGATAGGAAATGTCGTAGATCAAGAAAAGAAAAAAATGTACCTCATGACAGAAGAAGAACCAAAAAGGGAAGAGTCGAGCCGCTACAGAGGAAGAAACGACGATAAATGACCTAGACTCCTTGATTCTCATGAAGGATTTGTGTTTGAAAAAGAAGATGTCATCCCTATGATGAATCAACTAGTGAGTGTTGGTACAATAGAATTACCTCTATTCAAACGTCCTGAAGAAGCAGGAAAGACAAAAGAATGAAATTTCTGCCATTATCAACGTCTGTTGGGACACCTTACAGAAATTTTTTTTACACTGAAATGCATAATACAAAAATGATAAACAAAGGTGAAATTATAATAGGAAAAGAAAAAAAGAAAAGATCAGAAAGGCGGCAATAAACATGATTTCTGCATAGGAAATTACGTATAAGGAAAAGGACAGATGAAAATTGAAACAAGATTATAGTACAAGTGGAGACATTTCTTCAAAACAAACAAGGAAACCCGCAGTGATCATGTTACGCTCAGGAAAAAGAGTGACAAGTCCCCTCCAAAAATAGAAGTCTGAAACAGTGCAAGAAAGAACATCTAGGGTACACAACGATGACAAAAAAGAAGAAGAGAATAAGATTGAAAAAGTAACTTAGGATGTGGTAAACCACCTGAAAAGTATACTAGCCCAATTGAGTGTATACGATGCCCTCCAACTATCAGAAAGTTGTCGACACACTCTAATTCGAGCCCTATCTGATAATGATGTTAGAAAGCATTGCTTGTAGAGATGGAAAGTGCAGAGTAAGAAATACAGAATAGTTGCATGCCTATCATTTCCTTCTCCGATGATGATTTGACTTGTGATAGGGAGCATAACAGGTCATTGATGATCGTGGGTCATATTCATGGTAAACAGGTTAAGTACATAATGTTGGATAATGGATCTGCAATGAATCTATTATCATTAATAGTGTTAAATGAACTCGGATATCATCGCTCCCATCTATGCCCTAGTGGAATGATGATATAGGGCTTTAACCAAGATAGGCAATGTGCACTGGGCAAGATCACATTAACATTGGAAATAGGAGAGTTAACGACAAACATTGTTTGCCATGTTATAAATGCAGTAACAGCATATAACCTCCTCTTAGGTAGGCCATGGCTGCATCAGTATAACATTATACCATTAACTTTACACCAATGCTTTAAATATTGGAAAAATGGAATTCAGTACAAGGTGATGGCCGATACAAGACCGTATACTGAAGTAGAATCTTTCTTCGTCGATGTCGGCTATTATGACGGATTTGTTGTAGGAGATGGGAAGAAAAATGATGAGAACAAGATGGTAAGAAAAACCAGATGAAAATGATAGAAAATCAAGTTGCAAAGATAGAACTGTTTGGGAAAATGAACACAAAAAAGAAATTCTATTTTGTGCCAAAACACTTAAGACAACCAGGATAGCCTTTGTTAACATTGTTATCCTCTGAATAGTTGGAAATCCTGTAGTCAAATTATACAGTGCCATTGCCATATGTGGAAAGGAATAAGCTATTATCGGTTATGCCAAAAAGTTCAACGTCAAATCCAGCATAAAGAATCCCAAACCCATTGAGTTTTATGTACCATCCGAAGCTAAGATAGAAGAAAAAAGTGATAATAAAATGAGTTGTGAAAGGTTAACATCTGAAGACTTGAAGAGATACAGCCCCATTAACAGAAAGATTATGAAAAAAATGGGCTTCGATTGTGAAGAATCGACTAGGTTGAACAATGGAAAAGGAATCCAGATTCTGATTGGGATAAATGAAGAAAAATGAGAAGAATTCTGTGGACTAGGGGGCAGAACCTTCTCGAGCACAAGCAAATATGATCGTGGTGGACTCAGCAATCAGTAAAGGAATGAATCCCAAAATAATCAGACATCCTGAAATAGCTCCAAGACAGATGAAGATGGGGGGCAACCGACAATTGACAGTCTACGAGAAATAAATTTGGGTACAAAAGAAGAACCGCGAAATACATTCATAAGTGCCAGTTTCCCTGAACAAGAAGCTGAACAATATATAAAACTCATGAAAGAAAATAAGGATGTATTTACCTGGACATACATAGAAATGCCAAGTCTAGAGCCATCAGTAGCAATGCACCGACTGAATATCTCCAGAGATAAAAGGCCAATCAAACAAGCACAAAGGTGGTTCCATCCAGATTTAACCCCTCTAATAGAGGAAGAAGAAAATAAGTTGATCAAGCTTGGTTTCATTAGAGAAGTCAAATATCCTAAATGGATATCAAATATTGTCCCGGTGAAAAAGAAAAGTGGACAAATCAGGATATGTGTTGACTTTAGAGACCTAAATGAGGCATGCCCAAAAGATGACTTCCCGCTGTCGATAATAGAGCTGTTAATCGATAGCACGACAAAGTATACTATTATGTGTTTCATGGATGGTTATGCCAAATATAATCAGATAAAGATGGCTTTAGAAGACGAAGAAGCTACACCTTTAAGAACTTCCCTCAGAATTTATTGTTACAAGGTTATGTTATTTGTCCTCAAGAATACTGGCGCGACATATTAGAGAGCAATGGAAAATATATTTCAAGACATGATGCATAAGCATGTGGAATGATATGTTGATGATTTGGTCGTCAGATCAAATGAATATGAAGATCACCGAAAACATTTGACCTTAGTCTTTCGTCGTCTGTAAGTGCTATTATGTTTAAAGAACATTTTAAACCTTGTTTGTCAAATTTTGTCGTATCAAAATAACTTAGAAAAGTGATCTTCAAGTCAAGCTCATGTTCAAGCTCAAGTTCAAGCTCAAGTTCAAACTCAAGCTTAAGTTGAAGACCAAGCTAGATCTATTGAAAGTTCTAGTAAAAGATCAAGCTCCTTTGAAAACTTCAAGTTTCTAATCCTATGAAGTTTAGTCCATATAGATATTTTAAACGGTTTAGGTGTTTTCAAAACATATTTAAATTAGGTTTTTGTACTTATAAATGACTGAGTTTCGACTAGCCTAAGTTTTGGCTCGACCAGTCTAAGAATTTCTTGACTAGTTTAAGCACCAGCTAAAATGTAACTGATTTTTCTATTGAATCTTCGACTGGTCGAGTGGACTCCTCTACTAGTTGAAGGACCTCCTTCGACTAGTCGAAGATTCCTCAACTTAAAGTCCAACAACTAAACTCAGTTCGGATTCAACTTACTTGACCAGTCAAAGAGCTTGTTCGACCAGTCGAAGATCTGTTGGATCTTATACCGCTTGAAATTGAAAATTTGTTGGAACTGAATCCGGTGCTTAGGCTAGTCAAAGACTACCTTAGACCAGCCAAGGGAATAAACTTTTTGCTTATAAATTGAGGTTCTTTCTCAATCCAAAAAGACAATTCAAGCCTATCAAAGTCCTTATTCAAGAGAGAGAGAAATCTCATTTATTGTCAAGCTATCAAGCGGTATTTATAATAATTTTTTATAGTTTTTTCATTAATTCCTTCATCTCAAAACACTGTCATTCTGATTTTAAAAAGTGTATTTACTCTTATTGAGATTTAAGGGAATTAATGCAAGTAGCCTTTGCTTTAAACTTAATTAAAATCAAATAGAACCCTGTACCTTTTCTATTGGACTGAACATTGAATATTCGTCATTCAAGAAAAATGTTCTATGGCTACAACTTTTTCTATGATGAAGATAAGTATTCTTTTTTACTTTGTATTTGGTTTTTCTGAGATAGCCAAAAAATCTCAGTGTTGGTTTTTCTGAGATAGTCAGAAAATCTCAGTGAGGGATTTTTTTGTTTGTGATAGCTCGTTAAAATCACAACTGTATTAGGTTTTAAGGTAACCCTGTGAAAACCTTATTCATAGTGAAAGCCGAGATTACGTGGTTAGTAATCTTGAGAGTGGAGTAGGTGTGGCTGTTTGAGAACAGTTGTTGACACACCTAACCACTATAATTTTTGGTGTTGTGGTGAATATTTGTATTACTTTTGTGGTGAATGGTTGTAATTTCTTTTATACAAAAGTGGTGAATGTTTGTAATAGATAATTTTATTTACTCTTGCTCAATTTGAGATTTTGATTCTTATCATATTCGTGAAATGAGGTTGTCCTACCTAACTTGCTTGGGTGAAGGTTGTCCTACGAATCAGTTTGAATTAACATTTCAATACTAGTGCAATTGAGATCTCTGATTTATTTACTTATTTAGTACTTTATTTAAATATTTGGTATAGTCCTATTCACCCCTTCTAGGACTTCTTAAGCTCACATTTTTATGTGGTATTAGAGCTAAGTTGTTCATTTTTTTGAATTAATTTCCATGAGTTAAAAATCTAGAGCTTTAATTATGTCAAATTTCGATAATTTATCTATTATTAGGCCACCACCTTTTGATGGCTCTAACTATTCATACTGGAAGGCCAGAATGAGGATTTTTCTAAAATCCATAGATGAAAATGTGTGGCAAGCCACTGTGATTAAATGGAAACTTTCCATAACTGAAGTATTAGGCAGTGATGGAACTAAATCTATGAGAGAAACTGCATTTTATTTATAGATTGTAGCTAAAAAAAGTGAAAGCAGTGTTAATGCTAAAGCCTTAAATTCTACAACTTGCGCTCTATCACCCGATGAATTCAAAAAAATTATTTCATGCGATACGGCTAAGCAAGCATGGGATATCCTTGAAATGACACATGAAGGAACTTTTATAATCAAGAAATCAAAAGTTCAAATCCTTACTATCATATTTGAGGAAATCCGTATGGAAGAAAATGAAACTTTCATGGACTTTGTTCATAACCCCAAGTGTAGGGTCGCGATGTAGTAACAATCACGGTAAGACCGAGGTCGAATCCATAGGGACAGAAACTTATACAATTCTGAAATAAATTAGAAGTAGAACTAGAAGAAGATGTGAAACTAATTCTGAAGTATTTGAGAGAGTAATTGTGAATAGGGTAATTAAAACTAAGAATTTAAAGGTGGGATCTAGGGTGCCAAGGATCCAGTTGTAGCGATCAGGGAGCCCTCTTCCTTGATTCAAGTAACACAATTAGAATTGGAGTCCTATCCTATCCAATTTGAAAATATATCAATAAAACCAAATCTGAACTTCCATTAACCTAATTGTTAATGAATGAGAACAATGATAATTGGCAGGGATTCCATTACCAAACCATGCCCAGGAGACTGACAAACAACAGGATTTACCAATCCCATAATCTCAAAGTAGGAGAATTGTGAAGATTAAGAAGGATTCCAGTGCCCTACCATGCTCAAGGGACAATGGTGAATAATAGGACTTAGTAATTTCACAATCTCAAATTAGGAAAAGAAGATACTCAAAGCTATTACAGATCTACTGTAATTTGAGTCATAATAAACCATTAAAAATTGAAAGTATTCCTCAAATATCAAATTAGAATTCATTGAGTTCAACATAAACATGAATCAAAACAATAGAAAAATCCCATTATGCTAGAAGCTTCACCTCTTAGCCCTAGCTAAGAGGTTTGGCCAATCATAGACATGATTGGACCAAAGTCTCTTAAGAAAAACATGAAAACAACTAAGGAAGAAGAAAAAAAACTCTTGGTGATAGCTTCTCCACCCTTTTGTTCCACTCCTTAAACCCTAAAAAATGCTTAGGAACATCCTAGGGAGTCCTATTTATAGTTGTGGAACTCAACTTTCACACCTAGTTGGAAAACTCTAGAAATCACCTTAAATTTACGCATTTTGCTAAAATAGACTTCACTCTGCGTAGTTTTCCAAAATAGACTTCACTCTATGCAATTTTACAAAATGACCTAGCATTTCAAAATATACTTTTTGAGGACGATTTCAGGATTCCTTTTCTTCACTTCAAATCTTTGATTCTCTTCATTCCTTACTTGATTTTCTTAGATCTTTGGCATGTGAATTCTTTAATCTTGGTCTCCTAAGATTCATCCCTTGCCTTGGTGATGCTTAAGCATCAAATCCATGCATTTAGCACCCTTTTCAATCAAACCTCGTAAATTCACTTTGCAACACAAACATGAGTAAAATAGAACATTAAATATTATCATGTTCATAAAACTATGATATAAATGGGGGATAATATGCAATAATTGACCCTTAATGCAATCCCCAACTAGCATTTTGCTCGTCCCGAGCAAAGTATGTGAAAAATATTTCGAGAACCACATGATAATTTCTATAAGCCCAAGTGGTTTTAAAAAAATAATCATGATAATAGAATTCTAAAATACATCAATGTTATGCATTACCTACTCATAAACTCTAGCACTCGGTAAGCTTCATAATCAAGTTCAAAGGATTAATCCTCCAATTAGGACAATTCTAAACATTGAGTTCTATGGGTGTATAATGAAGTCTAGAGTTATCATAATCAAAGGTTCAATTCGTCACTTTCATGATAACATTGATAATTAAAAGATCATTTAGGACAACCAAAACCTAAACTGAAACTTGCCTTACAGTTCATCTTTTAGTTCCCTATTTTATTCCTCCAGCTTTTGATTTTTCCATCGATGGTTTTCACGCTATGTCAGCTTTTTTAAAGATCTTTAATAGGCAGCCCTTTTCAACGACAACTGTTTTTTAAGCTGCATATTTTCTTTTTCTTTCTTTTTAATTATTCCCATTGAACATGATGGACAAATTCCCTAGGTTAGTTCATTCCATGCTTAATAATCGTCAAGTTAACAATTTAATATCAAACTGACACTTTGATGTGTAAGCTGGATGTGACATGTGAAATCATGACTCAATCAATGTTTAAAACTTCTAATCAAGGATCAATGACTTAACTTAATTTTGAGATCTCCCAAGTGACTAAAATCCAAGAGACAAAAGGCTTTAACATTAAGTATCTTGTAATTTTAATTCATGGATAACTTCGAGATCACTTAAATTTGTAAAAATTTCAAAAAAATTTCACAACTTCGCCTAAAAACAAAAAAACAACTGATTAGCCTACCTAATCCCCACTCCCTAAACCTAAAATCTACATTGTCCTTAATGTGAAAGAGATAATCATTCAATGTAAATGAGGCAACGAAAAGAAAAGGAAAGTGGTGGAAAGGTAGTACCTAAAGAAGGAATTCTGAGGTTTTTTCTTTTTCAAAATATCTCAATGTGAAGATAGGTTAGCACAAGAATTAAACCATCAGAAAGCATACTTTTCTAAACATCAAAAAGTAAACTATCCTAAATGGTGAAAAACAAACTATCCTAAATGGTGAAAGGAAAACTATCCTAATCCTAAATTCTTTGAAAGCAATAAACCTAACTAGGAAAACAGGAGAAAACTACTTAGTCATGCTGCAAGGTTCCTCCTCTGGCAAGTCTCTTGATAAATTTCACAATAGGTTTCTTAACAAGATTATCTAAAATCTCTTTTTACAATAGGCTTGGATGCCTTGGACCATGATTTTCCAGAGAAATTTGTGGACCTTAGCATAAAGTTTCCTTTTAATCTCCTGAGGTGTCCAAAGTACATATTCACCTGAGATAGAGAAAGTTTTAGAGTTAGTGCAACATGGTGAATCAGAGACTACAAGTAGATAAAATTCAGAGAAATTCTCAGTAGGTGATGTAGTCTCAGCATATTCGAAAGTTTCAGTTTCGGTTCAACTTTCAGCTCCTCCTCCCTTAATGGTAAACATTCAAGATATGTGGAAGGAGGGGCTTCAGAATAAAGGTTTTCTCGGTCAATAACAACTACCAAGGTATTGTTTTGCAAGGAATCCATTATTTATTTTATCATGGGATCATTTGAATCTGTAAAATATGCCAAGCGATCTTCCAAAGAGTGGAAAGATTCAGTTGAGAGAGGCTCGTTTTTCACATTGAGGTCTGTGATGATATGCCTAATTACTCCTTCATTATCTTCAAGAATTTAGTAAAGCGTGCTCTCTTACCCTTCATCTTGGTGAGAATACATCATCACCAAATGTATCTTGCCTTGCCTTGTATAGATAGAATGTGGATCAGTGGGCACATTGATGTGAAGACTCTGTTCATTGATACTAATCAATAGAGGTTTTTTATTATCAAGGGATGACTACTCAATTAGTGACCTCTGTTAGGTAGTTTCAAATATCAGAGTCATATCAAGTGAGTCATCCATCTCCCTAATCAAATCATCATCCAAATAAGGGAAGTAGTCTAAATACGCCTCAAAAGATTTGGAAGGGTCAGTTGAAAGGGGCCCATCCTCCACATTTAAATCAGACATATCAGATGAGTGGAGGCGATCATTATGGTCGACAACTTCCTGTACATCTTGATCATTTACCTGGGCCATACTTGAAATCGATTACAGTGGAATTTACGCTGTAAACTTATGACTATCATCCCAATACTCATCATCTTCTAATTCACAATACCAGAAAACTGGGCTAAGGCTACGGATAAAAGCTGTAGCTAAAGGCTTATGGCTACGGTTAAAGTCCGTAGCACGACCGTAGCCATTGGTACCATAGCCATAGGTCTTAAAGCTATGGCGACGGATTTAATTTGTAGCCATAGAAGTAATAGGTACAGATTAAATCCGTAGTAATACTTCTGTAGCTCTAAAGTATATACAACTACTGATTATATCTGTAGCTAAAAGTAGAGCGAGAACCGTATCAATAGGCTGAAATTAACAACAACTACCATTTCCAGATAAAGGGCTACGGTTAATAGTTGTATCTAATGCCTATTTTTTTAAAAAATAATAAGTAAAATATAATAATGGCATCTCTTACCATTGTAGTACATGCCCTGATAGATCAATTCATATAAGCTAATATAGATAAATGCTTCATGGCTAAATCATCCATTCATTCAATCAAAGACAATCATTCATTCATTTAATCAAATACAATCATTCATTTTAATTCATTCACAAAAGTACAATGCCAACATAATAATTATATGTCTATTTAAAGTTCTCATTGATAGCAAATCTAATGCCTTCTTGCAGCCAAATAGCATCTTAACAATCGCAAGCAAGAACTCTATAGATGTGCCTCTACTGGTTATCAATTTGCCATCAATTAACACCCTATTCTCAACTTCGCTTTGATCCGAAAGCTTACTATACATGGCTGAAAATCAATTTCATCATACAAACAATGTAATCATATGAAAAAGCTATGCCCCAAAACTGAAGAACTAACATAAAAAGGAAAGACAATACTCGGGAGCATACACTGATCTTCTCATTTATGAACAAGCAAAATCTGCAACATCTAAAGACAAAATAAACATTCAGCTATCCAAAATACCAACTAGTATAGGTATAGCAATACCAACTAAATTTGTAAAAATAGAATAGATCAACCATTTCAGCTAAACTCAGCCAATGAATTGGGTAGAGTCATTCACATGGTCAAGGTGTCCATTAGTAAAAGTTAGGGTGCTTCAAAACTCCCACCTCTAGTGGGGAGAGTAATGCCTTCAACCAGGATCTATACATGTTACCCCAAACATTTCCAATTATCTAACTTAAATATTAAATCATGAAGTCAAGCTGAGCTTACAGGCTTTTGAATTATGCTTAACAGTAATGTAATTCCAATTTCAACCCCAATCTAAGTCCGTTGATGAATATACACAGCTTGGATAAGTTGATGCTTCTGTTACCTGTTGTAAATGACATAAATAAATAAATAAATACATGATAAGAAGAGGAACAATAATAAATTTAAATAAAGATAGGCCTAACACCAGATTCATTCTTAGCTGTGCATCGGTAGCAAACACATCGAAACAAGCATGTGCACTGCCAACATGTTATGTAGACAGTAACAAATTTAAGAACCAATATCCTTTTCCACATAGTATAATTATCATATCAAATTCATTTAAGATCCGATAATTGTATTGATCTTTGAAAAATTGGCTTACTTTAACCGATGTATGATTGGGTGAAGGATTGTTTGTTGGAGAAGCAGTTGGCTGATATGGATAATTCAGGCCACCATCGTTTCCAATATTATCGAAGTCGGGCACTGAATGGGATGTTCTATTCTAGAAAAGAGATGGAAGTTCTTCAGGGGAATCTTGCTTTGATGAACCCAGAAATTCATTGTTTTCCATGATGAAGCAAGAATACCTGCATTGTGTAAACAATCTTAGCATATATTTTTCTCTCCATTAGTGTCGAGTTTCAATAGAAAGAAGAAGAAAATAGAAGGAAAAAATAAACAAAGTAAGAAAGATGGTTTTAAGCAAGATAAAGCTAGATAAAGCAGTTTCTTCATACTGTCAGTTTGTAATCGGCGTTGACTTTAGTTAACTTCTAGCTGGGCCTTATTGTAGATAGCTTTTCATCTGATCAACTAAATGCAATTAATCTATGTAGGATGACTCTTAACTGGATTTCACATACACTCAAGCAGCTTATCATGAGAAGAAACGGAATATCAGCTCCACCTAGTTATCTATATAAGAAACCCTCCATTTCAAATAAATATGGCCATGTTAAACACGCATGAGACATGTAGACAACTATTGAGGCAAAAATTAGTTTATCTTCTTCATGTTTTTTTTTATTATTATATAATTATAATATGTTTGTAATTTTCTAAAATTGTTATCTATCAATAATACCATGTATTTGTATGTATGGATTGTGAGAAAGACTCCAACAATCCTTTTGCCGAATGTTGGCTACCATGAAAAAACCCTCTTTGAAAATCTGCTACCAAATCAAACTAAACTAAGAAACATGGAAAAATAATTTTTATTCAATGATAATAATAATAATACATTACCCCTCTGCAACATAGCCTTTAAATGGGCCATATCTAAGGCAAACAGACCAGAATTGCAATGTTTTTTTAAAAAAAGAAAAAGAAAAAGAGAAGAACTCAAGGCCAGGCAAGCAACAACAAAAGGCAAGCTAAAGAAGAATAGGAAAGAAAATGATGGGCAAGCCTACAACCCAGAGACATCTAACCAAAAATAGTAGAATCCAATCTCTTGTCATTGACTCGAAAGACATCCCTAGGAAATCCGGAAGCACCATAGCCGACTCAAGAACCATGGATGTGATGTGCCCCATTTGCAAGTAAACGCAGCGCCTATGAGAGGGATTTGGAACACTCTTCAAGTAGCACTTGATTCACATTTCTCATGCATCCACGTCCCACCCGATGAGTGGAACTTGATTCTTGGACCGGGCATGTTCATGAGAGGTTTGCTCGAATACATCTATATATATTGAGACTTTAGCCTTTGAATTTGGGTCGTCCTCTAACAACTCAACAAATTCAATACCACATTGCACATCTCGTGATCATTAACTTATAAATTTAGAGATGATCAAGAATTTGCAAAGTTGTGTTCCCCTTACGGGATATTTAGCACTCCATTCCAGAATACAATGGATTGCCTATAATTAGCCAATGAACTAAGCATGTGCTCCTCAACTTACAGCTAGGTTAAGCACATGGATGATAAAATTTCAATGACAAGAATTTATAAATGACCAACAAAAATGAAGTGTATAAACAATAACAATGTTCTGCTCATAGAAGAATCCAAGAATATGCCAACTCTAACAACAAGAATGATGAGATAGGTAGCTACATGACCTAAGCAACTTTAGTCACCTTGACATCAGCCAAGGGGGCAGCCCATTCCATGAACAAAATCATGATGAGTTGAAGTTTTCATTTTATACTTATCTGATCAACCTTCTAGTTTGTACTTTGTAACTAGAAATTGGAAAGACAAACTGTAAACTGTTTGTTCCTTCTGTTTGAATTCAAAAGCAGAATATAGCAACCAGTAACAGGTACTTTATGAGTGTCATTCTTGTGAATGTAACCTGTGATAACTTGTGCCTATGGCCAATTGATTATATATCTGTGAACACGAGATATTTATTAAGGATTATTTTTATGCAAGAGAAATTCTCAAGCTTACCTATATTTTTCATGTAACTAACCACTGTAACTAATAGGTAGGAACCCATGTATCTAAATTCTAATCCGCTGTAGAAGCAAGGGAGTAATTTTATTTTTTTTTAAGATTAAAATTTCCACCCTAAGAAATATTATTTGGAGATAAAAGTGGAGACTTCAATAGAAATAAAAACAAACATGCTTGGCTGAAAAACATTTTTAAAACTGGAAAATCTTCACCCTTCACACCAATCTTGAAAACTCAAATAAGCTTTTTGTTTTTCTTTCTTTTTTTCTTCTTCTTTTTGAAAGATAGAGAATTGGTTTATGTTTAATACCCAAGAAGAAAAATCTGTAGTAAAACAGCTGAGTTGAGCCCAGCGTGTCAATGAGCTTGCTCTTGCTCATCCAAAGTGCCTCCGACATCCGATTCAAGAAACAGAAGAGGTTCCTGGATTTTCCATCTACAAAATTCCCATCAGTAGCCCTCCTCCCACTACTTATATAGTTTTGTACTTACCTCTTACGTGTACCAATTTGATATACGTACCCAAGATCTAATACACTCACCATGTGTCTCTCTAAATGCAGATTTCTAATTGTCAATTGAAAATGGATTGTTGAAAAAAATTGGACAATCGTCCACATACAATATACACATATAGCCCACCTAACATATCCACGCAACTTTTAGGCTAAGAAATTTATTGGAGTGGCTTGGATCACACAAATGTTCATCTTGTTGGCACTTATAGCAGGCACATGTATGAAAAGTGTAACTTGTCCAAACTTTGGTTGGTAGTATGTGCCAAAAGTTTAAGAAAGGCTAACTCATCACAAGAGATAATGGACACTTAAAATTCAAATTTCTAGTACTGTAATTTCACATACATTCCCTGCATTTACTTTTATCTTAAGTATAGCTACATTAGTTTGCAGGGGAAATGGGGGGCCCAGTTGTTCCAATAGTCCAAGCATGTGATATCATGTGGCCATAAACAAAGTCATTCCCTTAATGGCCTATCAGACACATTCTTTGGACACTAAGGTCCATATAAAGGGATGTAACCCAATTTTCAATCAAGTGCTATGTGGAACCCAACATTGGCCTTGTAATTTTTGGAATAGGACATGCATCAGAATCATTACCCTCTTAATTGTCAACAAAAAGAGTGATTAGGTGACTCCTAGACTAGAAAGGCCAATAGGATATGTGGCTGCTATTAATGATTACTTCACAATAACCACAGAGGCAAAGAGAGCTCAGAAAAAAAAATCATTAAAATCAAATTGAGAAACAAACAACTTAGGAACTTGAATACAATAAACATTCAGATTCAATTTATAATGGGGTATTTGAATTAGTAAAATCACCAAAGACTACAGAAAATAAAGAAAGAAAAACCCATCATCCTCTATTCTATGTGAGAGAATGCATTAAAGAACTTGTGCGTATTCATAAACTAATCTTATTAAAGGAGGAGGAGCTATACAACAACCATTAAGTAAAGCATACTTACCTCTCAGATAATATGCAATCACAATCCTTACAAAAGGTCCATGAGAAAGGAAATATTCGTAGGAACTCAATCTGGTATTAAAAAAATTTTAAAAAAATTACATATCATACTAGAAACCAAATTTTGCTTTCTAATGGAATGAAAGCTTTAAGTGTATTAACCAATGGCTTGAGCTCTTTTAAACAATTCTGAATGGGTGTGGTAGTTAATGCCCATCTACATGAAGAGTTCAAAGAAAAAATAGCCTCTGAAGTCTTACTACTACTACTACTACCTGCACCTTTAATACAATTAGTGTACATCAACAACTTTCTTAAGTTTTTGAGATATGATTGCTGAATATTCGTCGCTCCTAGACTGTTGATCTTGCATAATTTTCGTAAATTCTTCAGTTCTTGGTTTTGCAACAGGAGGAGATTCACTAGTACCATTATGCCTGGCCTCTTTACAGGTCTTCAAAACAAAAAACAATAAATGCAGTATAACATATTCTGATGATGTAAGTGATGCAACATCCTCCAGACTTAACAAATTCATACCTACTAATAAACAGACTATCATCAGGATGAGAAATTGAGAAAGTATAGAGAGAAATATAAGAAAATAAAATAGATAGTATGAGATCAGACCTAAATATGAGGACAGTGCCGGTTCACCACATTTGTCGGTGCCTTGGTTAGATTTCTCCTTCAGCATGCTGATAGGGATTGGATCGGAGGGAAGCTGAGGGCCTTCATGAAGAGAAGATAAATCGCTCTGAAGTGTACAACTAGTGTTGTCGGCATCATCTGGTGGAGGTGGAATATCCATCTGATGTTTTGAAAATCCCTCATCAAAATCAAAACACTGGAAATAGAAAAAAATAGAGAGAGAGAGAGAAACCCTAGAGATGAGAGAACCTTGGAGCGTTTGGTATTGGGAGAAGTGAGTTTTAAAGGATTCTTGGAAGAAGCTGAGCTGCTCTTCATCGACACCATCGTTCCGCTGCAGTGACTGCTTCGTTTTCTCCGATCTAATTTTCGTGAGAGAGAGATGTTATTTAATCTCTCTTTCTTTTCTGTTTTTGGAATTTTAGAGAGGAAGAATCTGAGGTTGGGGTTTCTATAGAAGGTTGAAGAAGTTTTAACACATTCACAAGGGGAGTAAGAGATCAAGAGAGAGAGAGGGATGAACAAGAGAGGGAATGGGGTTTTTTTCCAAGGAGTGGAGGGAAATGAAACTTTTCGTGAGAGGGCGAAAATAAAAAGGCAAGGCTTATTCCGCATTTGTACCTACTACGGTTCTGTTACGGTTTTAGACTATAGGTAAAATCCCTCTAGACCATAGCCATTATACCATCCTTCACAGCCCCTATATGTTCGCACGTCTGATGGGTTTTGGACGGACGGTCTTGTCAAGGGCTTTTTAGGGTCCATCGTGATGCATTTGATATATCCACTCCATTCATTAATTTTGTAATTTTTTTTATAGGGAACGACCTCAACATCTAGGCAAATCGAATGTCCAATTAAACCATACCATCAATTAATACTAGGTATTAATCTCCACTATTTCCTACTATGTGGTCCACTTGAACGTTTGATCTACTTCCTTTTTTGGGATCTTGCCCTAACATTTTCTTTCAAAATAGACATATTAGATGGAGCACACACATTTTAATGGGCCTCATAGAGTCCCTTATGGAGCTATCCCAGGTTGTATGAACATGTGGAGGTGTTACCTTTTAGCTACAGTTTTAAGTCGTAGCAATCTAGCTATAGTTTATGTCCATAGCTAAAAGCTATCATAGTCCGTATCCCTTGATCATTTTTTTTGGTAGTGTCAGTGTAGTTCACAAGTGGGATGGGATCGCTTTCCTCACATTTTGTTCCTAGGTTAGGTTGAGGTCGAATAAACTAACCTCTTGCTCCTCATTGAAGCCAAGTGTATCATATGAGTGTTAATATCATTATATTGGAAAGATACCCATGTCTCTTGATCTTTACTTTGGACCGTCATCGAGATCGATTCTCTAGGAAATTGAACCACATGATCATTAACAAAATCCAACTCCTCATTCTCAATTTTAGTATTCTTCATAATTGCATCAAGTGAACCTAACTATTTTATATCTTTTATAAGTTCTCTTAATCTTTGGAGTGTGTTTTACTGGATGAGCTCTAAAGTTTGTGTGGAATTCTGAAGTGAATTCTCTTGGATCGTTTCTTATTGGATCTCAGAGGTATAGGACCTAGGAGAATTGTCACTATGATGCATTGTTGATTCAACTTCTAAATCTTGATGTTTTCACTGATCATAAGTAGGGAGTTGGGAATGAAGAATTGGATTGGGTTGAGGATGGGGTGAACTAGCTTCCATTAGCTTATCGAGGCGTGATACAAGCGCTTCTATCATTTTTCTAATGCTAGCAAAATCGTCTGTGTAACCTTGAAGTGAATCCTCTTGGATCCTTTCTGGTTGGATTTTATAAATAGAAGACCTAAGAGAATTGTCATTATAATGTATTGCTGGTTCATCTTTCCAATATTGATGTTTCCACTGATTATAGTCATATGGGTCATAGGTGGGAGAATCTGATGGTTGTTGATACATATCATCACTCATAATATAATCTCTTATTATTTTCTTCTTGTCTAATGGGTGATAATAATTCTCACTCCCAGAGTTATGATAACCCCAACACTCACGTACTGTTTTCTTAATTCATGGGGTGTAATTATTCTCCCGCATATGATCGTGTAAGGATTTCTTAACCTGTGGGGCATTGTATTCCGTTTGGTTCTCGATGATGTTTCCAGAAAAATTATGAGATGTAGGTTGTTTTCTAACATAACCATTTGACAACCCTTCATAATTTCTCGCATTCTCTAAAACTAGCTCAGCATATTGACATTCCCACTCTTGCATATACATGGCGAAACCCTAATCCTAACATAAAATAAAAGAAAAGAAAAAATAAAAAAAATCCTACAACAATATGTAAAGTAAGTTGATGAGAAGTTAGAAAGAGTTTACCGGTTTAGAGAGTTCTATGTTAGGATCCAACAAAACAAAAAACAATGTTAGTCCCCAAAAAAATCCAAAAAAAATCCTAACCTAAAAACAAAACAAAAAATTAGTCCTAAAAATAAATTAGTTTCTAAAAACAAATTAAGAAAGTTTCTAAATCTAGACATAGGAAGTTAGTTTCTAAAATAAATTAAGAAAGTTTCCAAATCTAGAAATAGAAAGAAAAGTTTGTTTCTAAACCTAGAAATAGAAAAGAAAAATTAGTTTTTAAAAAAAAATAAGAAAATTTCTAAATCTAAAAATAGAAAATTAGCTTTTAAAAAAATTAAGAAAATTTCTAAATCTAGAAATAGAAAAGAAAAATTAGTTTCTAAAAAACAAAAGAAAGTTTCTAAAAAAGAACTAAGAAAGCAACCTAGTTTCAAAAAAAAAAAAAAAAGAAAGTTTCTAAAAATAGAAAGTAAGTTAGTTTCTAAAAACAGAAAAAGGAAAGGAAATTAGTTTGTAAAAACGGATTACAAAAGTTTCTAAAAAAATAAAAAATTAGTTTATAAAAATAAATTAGGAAAGTTTTTATCCTAGAATTAAAAAGTAAATTAGTTTCTAAAAAAAAAAGGATTTTAAACCTAGAAATAAAAAGCTAAGTTAGTTTCTAAAATAATTCTGAAAAAAAAAAAAAAACCCAACCTAAAAATAGAAAGTCGAAAAATCTTAATCTCAACCTAATTCCAAAACTAAGCAAATCTAAAAAACGCGACCGTCAATCCCCGGCAACGGCGTCAAAAACTTGTTCACAACCCCAAGTGTAGGGTCATGATGTAGTAATAATCATGGTAAGACCGAGGTTGAATCCATAAGGATTGAAACTTGTGTGTTTCTAAAATTAACTAGAAGTAGAACTAGTAGAAGATGTGAAACTAATTCTGAAGTATTTGATACAGTAATTGTGAATAGAGTAATTAAAACTAAGAATTTAAAGGTGGGAACTAGGGTGCCAATGATCCACTTGTAGTGATCAGGGAGCTCTCTTGCTTGATTAAAGTAGCACAATTATAATTGGAGTCCTATCCTATCTAATTGGAAAATATATCAATAAAACCAAATCTAAACTTCCATTGTCCTAATTGTCTATGAAGGATAACTATGACAATTGACAAGGATTTCATCACCAAACCATGCCTAGGAGACAATGGAAAACAACAGGATTTACCAATCCCATAATCTCAAAGTTGAGAATTGTGAAGATTAGGAAGGATTCCATCACCCTACCATACCCAAGGGACGATGGTGAACAACTAGACTTACTAATTTCACAATCTCAAATCAAGAAAAGAAGATACTCAAAGCTATTGCAGATCTACTATAATTTGAATCACAATAAACCATTAAAAACTGAAAGTATTCCTTAAATATCAAATTAGAATTCATGGAGTTCAACATAAACATGATTCAAATCAATAGAAACATCCCATCATGCTACAAGCTTCACCTCTTAGCCCTAGCTAAGAGGTTTAGCCAACCATAGACATGATTGGACCAAAGTCTATTAAGAAAAATATGAAAACAACTAAGGAAGAAGAAGAAAAACACTTGGCGACGGCTTCTCCACCATTTTCTCCACTCTTTAAACCCTAAAAGATGCCTAGGAACATCCTAGAGAGTCCTATTTATAGTTTTGGAACTCCAACTTTCACACCTAGTTGGAAAACTCTAAAAACCGCCTCAAATTTATGCAGTTTGCTAAAATAGACTTCACTCTACGTAGTTTCCTAAAACAGACTTCACTCTGTGCAATTTCACAAAATGACTTGAGTTTCAGAATATGCTTTTTCAGGATGATTTCAAGATTTCTTTTTTTCACTTCAAATCTTTTATTCTCTTCATTCCTCACTTGGCTTTCTTAGATCTTTGGCATATGAATTCTTCAATCTTGGTCTCATAAGATCCATCCCTTGCCTTGGTGATTCTTGAGCATCAAATCCATGCTTTTAGCACCATTTTCAATCTAAGCTCTTAAATTCACATTGCAACACAAACATGAGTAGAATAAAACATTAAGCATTATCATGTTCATAAAACCAAGATATAATAGGGGATAATATGCAATATTTAACCCTTAACAGACTTCTATACGAAACTAAATAACATAGTAAATTCCATGTGGGGTCTAGGAGATAGAATCCTAGAAAGTAAAGTTTGTGCAAAAATACTCCGATCTCTTCCTAAGAGATTCAATTCTAAAGTTACCGCCATTTAGGAATTGAGAGATAATGATCTTATAAAGGTTGAGGAGCTAGTTGGCTCTTTACAAACATATGAGTTGAATTTCAAAGTTCCTAAAGCAAAGTCTGTTGTTCTTAAATCTTCTAAATCTATTTCAAAAGAAACTAGTTCTAATTCTGATTTTGAAGAAAAAGGAGATGATATGGCAATGTTATCTAAAAATTTTTATAAAATTTTTAAAAACAAGAATAAATAAAAATTTCAAAAATCAACTGATAAAAGAAAAGAAAAATCTAATTCTTGGAAATCTAAAACCAAGGACATTCAATGTTTCAATTGTAATAAATATGGGCATTTGGCTTATAAATGTTATAAAAAAGGATAGGTCAAAAAGAATGGGCATGATTGCTACTTGGGATGAATCATCTAACTCTGAAAGCACTTCTAAGTCTGATGAATCACAACAAGAGAATGCAAATACAAATGATGTAAAAGCCCTTATGACCATAGCCAAAGTCACTTCCTCAGGTAGCTGTAATATATCTGACTATAAAAATCTCAGGAGTAACCATGAAATTGAAAATGAAGACGACCTTTAAGATACCTATAATGCCCTATACAGAGAAAGTTGTAAAATTGCTGTCAAATTGAATATTCAAAAAGAGAAATGTGTTATATTAAAAGAAGAACTTGAAAATACAGTTTTAGAAAAATCTCATTTTTCAGATTGTTTTAAAAAAAAATAGATTTAAGTTTTAAATCTTCTAAATTGCAAAATCTCAAAACTAAAAATGAAAAACTAAAACTTGAAATTTCTTCCCTTTTAAGTTTAAAAGACACTTAGAAATATACCCATGGTGACCAAAAGCTTGAAAAATTGTTAACCTCATATAGAAAATGTGGTGACAAATCTGATCTAAGTTATATTAAAGGTAACTCTTCAAAATCCAAGGATTCTACTCCTATTTTTCTAAGAGGAGAATCTTCTAACTCTAAAGGTAAGACTTTAAGAGATTTTAATTATAATGATTTCAAAAACTCAAAACCATTTCAAGTTCCTAAAAATAATAAAACCATCAGCTATAAATATCAAAAGAATAATAAATCTCACTTAGCTGAAAAAATAGTGGACCTACTTAAAAAGATTTTGAAATCCAACTCACATGTTTGTGGAGTTTATAGAGAAAGGAGAAATCCTAACTCTCAAATGCAGCAAAACTCAAAAGTTGCTCCTAAACCAAGAACCGTTATGAATTGTGTTTCAAAGGTTAAGTGTCTTGTAGTCCACACAGCTTTCAAAGCCATTAGCCATTCAAAATGGTACATGGATAGTGTATGCTTAAGACATATGACAAGTGACAAGGCAATATTCATGAATATCAAAGAAGTTAATGATGGCTCTATTACTTTCGGTGATGGAAGCAACTAGAAAATAACAGGTCGAGGTACTATCCAACTTCCTAACCTTCCTCCCTATGAAAGTGTGCTTTATGTTGAAGGTTTAAAACACAACCTCTTAAGCATATCTCAAATATGTGATAACAAATTGTAACGTCCCGATTTCTAAAACACGAGTACGAGACTCAGTCTAAAAACCTGAGAGTTAATAAATCAGAGATTAAACAAAAAGTGTTTAAGTCAGAGTGTGATAGCATAAGGAAGCATGGAAAAATCATATAAATCTGAATATTCGGCCCACTCAGCTGGGAGCCATAATACAAAATTTTATTAGCTTCCAAATGACAACAATTATAAGGAAAATGCTATGTATACTGATTTATTTCGAAATCCTCTGCCGCCTGCTGCAGCGGATCGTCATCATAGTACCTTTCCTCGAGGTTCCCTATTGCACCCTCGAGGCTAGCATCACCATCCTCCCCATCTACACCTACATAGTCTGTACAGTTGCATATTCAATGAATGAGTGGCTAGCTTAGTGTGAATTTCCTTCAAGATTTCACACCGCCACCTTAGCTAGGCATAGAGAAAACAACAAGCATTCAAACAGTACAAGATGCAGTCTTATTTAAATGAATGGATGCGTGAATGCACATCGACCAGGGGATGCTCATCAAGTCGGACTTGGGCTCGTCACCCACGCATACGACTGGTCACCAACGTAGCATATCTCATACAGCATGGTGCCAAGTCATCGTACATATCACGTACGTAGGACACTAGCATAGCATAACTCATACAACATAGTGCCAAGTGGTGATAGTCGGTGGTCTAGGAGCTAGCGAAACGATACCCTAATAACCCTATGACACATGCTATAGCATCCAGAATTAGCCACCTGTCGTCGCAAATGTGCTATGAATGCATGATTAGCCAAACCATTATTATTTCAATTACAATCAACCATTTTAATATCTTATTGGTCACTACGGGGGGCTGGTCATCTAGCGTAGGCCGACAACTTAAGCATAATGTCCCATGTCCACCATCCCCGACTCATGAGGTTTTCCATCTAGGGATGTGAAATAAAACCCCTCGATCAACATTAGATCAAAAGCCCTACTTCCCACAACATATGTCTAATTACATCCTAAGTATGGTTCACATGAAATAGTGAAACTTCCTACAACGATCGCTATGAGTTTAACATCGAAGCGACTTGCAATAAGGTATAAAGAATTTCATATTGATATCGATTGCTACCTACCAGATAATATAGTAATAAAACGTGGCAGGTCAATGATCATTACTTAAGTATAATGCATATGAACTTATCAACTAATCATATGAGCTAGCATGTGATCACAATTCATAATCAATCATGTATGGAGATAAGGAAGTTTGTAGAATTTAGAAATTTATGACTGCTGTATAAGATTTTGATCTAATAATGACAACTTAACATATTCTATGTTTGGCTAACTTAGAAGTGGAAAGCCCAAGGGAAAAAATCATAACTTGGGGGTTTGTAGCTCCTCCCTTGATTTGGATTTCTGCGGTAGTCCAATGGTTTGACGTTTTATGATTGGTCACCTAAGATTATTTCTAACCCAAGCATTTGTGTTAATTAACGTTTGCAAGGCTTTAACTAACTATTAGTTGCTGGTTTGAAGACCCATGTATAAAGTTAATTGGGCCCAAATTTGGGGTGGTCAGTCCCACCAGAAGTTTTTCCCAATAAATGGTCCAGATTCCTGGGCCTGGACTCATCCCTAACTAAAGTCGAACTTGGCCTGTTCGTGGCCCAGTGTGGCCGGCAATGGTGAGGCCCACATGAGAGGATTACCTAAAACTCAAGCCCATTTATTGGTTAATCTCAAGTGTGGCCCACCCGGTTGGCCATGGTGCGGCCCACTGAGGTGGATCTCAGGTGCGGCCCACTTGGCTGGTCATGGTGCGGCCCACTAAGATGCATCTCAAGTGTGACCAACATGACCCTTACAGGATCTGGAATCATATGGCTTGGCCCAGCAATCCAGTCTAAGTGGAGGCCACTTTGAGCCCAGTAGAGTGGCTGATAACGGCCTAGTTCATGGCCCCTAGCTTGAGGCTATACTCGGCCCAAATTTTAGGCCCACTCCATGACCCATCGTGATTTACTGTGAGGCCTGGGACCCATGTCAATTGCACAGCTGGGCCCAGTTTAGAGGTTTGGCCCATCTGCGGTCGATCTCGACCCTGATCCGAGGTAGCCTTTGGTCCAAAACTCGGTTTACTGTGTGGCTTGAACTTAACCCATTTCGCTAGGATGAGGCAATCCATTTCAAGAATGGTGAGGTGAGTTGGTGTTCTGCCCCACTTGGTTGCCACCGAATGGCTAGACCCAGTTCAAAATTACGGCCTGGTTCCAGTGCAATTTCACCTGGTAACGGACTGGTTCTAGTGCAGTTTCACAGTCCAACAGAGCGACTGGCTTTTTGGCTCTGATCGAAAAATGTTTCCAACCCTTTCATCTCCTTGGACGTTGTGGGTGGGGAAGAAAATGAGCAGTGGTACCTGTTGTTGAACCCAACCACATGCCAAGACTATAAGGGCGACCTCCTTCTTCCTAGTAATGAAGTCTCCTTGGCCCAAACTGACCCAACTCGATCTAAGCTGGTCGGTTTGAGTTGGTGCAGTGCGAGTGCCGAGTTTCCTTGCTCTCCTCCCTATATCTCTCTCTTTTCTTCCCTCAACCCTGCTATATTTTTCCTGATTTTTCTTTCTCCTTCTGCAAGGTACTTACGGGTTGTACTGACCTGACTCGACCTGACTCGAACGGTTCGACTAGGTGCAGTGCGGCACCAGGCTCAATACCCAACTCAAGACTCAACTCCTCACACTCTCTTTCTTTCTCAGCATTTGACGCCAGAATACCGAGGCCAATAATTAGTTTTTATAGAGCTAAGCATGTGTGAACGCACCATCCAATGGTCACGATTCAATGGCCGAATACACATGTTTATAACACATTTTCGCAAGCATGAAATCCATCCGTTACTGGGGATGGGTTCTTGATGCTGGGACCCATAGGAAAAGCAACTTTCTACCCATTGTGGGGCCCATGCTATAATGGTGAGTTCTCGGCCCGATGGGGAAGATGACATGGCCGACATGGTAATTCATTGTTGATGGTGTTTTCACATATTTGATCAGTTTGAATATATCAGATGCAGCCTTTGATCATGGTGGGGCCCACCTTTCCCTTCACTTATAGTCGTTTGATCACATCTCCCGAGAACATCTGCCTCATCCGATTTTCTTATGAGATGGGTCATCCCAGCGAGAGGGCAGTTGAAGCCCTAGAGGATGTGGTGGATATCGCACTACATGACCTAACAGAAGGTTCGGATCATGCCATGAGGGTTTTCTCGAAGAGGACCTTCTCCCCACGCCTTTTCTATAACAGGCCATTGCCTATCTTTTACGAGTAACGGATGGAAGGCCTGGATTCCCACTCCCAGGGATGGCTGGGATTGAGAGGGAGCCAAATGCGTGGATTACTGATGTGGAGAGCCGCATAACGGTCTTATTTCAAAGAAAAATTGTAGTCTACCCAAGGCCGTTCGTTGCACATGCATATACACGCATACACGGTTCGGATGGTAGCCGAAGAACTGGTTGTCCAAAGCTTTCCTATCCAAGGGGCTATTTGGATTACTCCCATACTGATCAAAAGTGGGCCACAACACGTCCAGTTGGACAATCCTCAGTCCAGCCCGTCATTGGTGGGGATGGGAGGGAAATTACCCCATTTTTTTGAATCCCATTGGGTCAGCGTCTGTTTGACTGATCCGATGGACTGGTGCACGTCGTGCACACGCACTTGTGGTGCCCATCTACCTTATGTGGACTCCATTGTGCTATGACTATGTGATCCATGCCATTCTTTCTCGATGGTGGTTGCACACGAGATGTTTAACCATTTATCGGGACGATCCAATGTCCTAGTGGTCCGTAATTTCGACCAGAGCGCTTATTTGTGACTTCCTTAACAACATGAGGGTCAGATTATTTTTGATTTGAGTGTCAATGGTCCCGTAAGGGTTCTTGAGTTGGAGTAGGCTCAAGTCTGGCCGTTTTGCCTAGGGGGTCCTACTAAAATCCTTTCTACATGCTGTCATCATGTGCGTATGACAGGCGTCTAGGCCTTCCCATTTTTTTAAATCTTGAGTCAGGTTATAATTATCTAGAAGCTGGGTTCATGGTCACTAATAAGAGTTAATAGTGGCACCCGTGTATCGAAAGCTCAGGGTGTTACAGTGTACGCCCCAAAAAAAATTTTGTCCTCAAAATTACCTCAGGTGTGTTGTTAAATAGGTGGGGGTATTTCTCCTTGACTTCTGCTTCCCACTCCCAAGTTGCCTCTTCTTCTACATGATGTAACTAAAAGACCTTGACCAATGGTATAGTTTTTGTTCATAAGACTTGCTTCTTATGGTCTAAGATGCGGATAGGTTCCTCGGTGTAAGAGGCATTGTCTATAAGTTCAATCTATTCCCAGCTAACAACGTTTGATTCATCTGGCATGTATTTCTTCAACATAGATACATGAAAGATGTTTTAAATACTGGCCAGTGCAGTAGTAGCGCAAGGTGGTATGCTACGGCTCCCACGCGATCCAAGATCTTGAAGGGTCCACTGAAGCGAGGTGCTAATTTTCCCTTCTGCCCGAATCTCATCAAGCCCTTCATAGGTGAAACCTTCAAAAATACATGATCACCTGCCATAAACTCTAAGTCGCGACATCTATTGTCTGCATAGTTTTTTGGTCTACATTAAGCGACATGAAGTCGTTTCCAAACAACATCGATCACTCGAGTGGTAACCAGGACGAGCTCAAGTCATAGCAAACTTCTTTCTCCTACTTTTGCCCAACACTATAGAGCTTGGCAAGGGCGACCATAAAGATCCTTGTAAGGAGCCATGCCTATACTGGACTGAAAACTGTTATTGTATGCAAATTTGGCAAGAGGCAGATGGTTGTCCCAATTTCCCTTGAGGTCGAGGACGCATGCTCTTAGCATATCTTCTAGAATCTGGTTCACCCTCTCTGTTTGCCCATTTGTCTGGGGGTGAAAAGTCGTACTAAACTAGAGTTCCATGCCAAGTTCTTCCTGCAATCTTCTCCAAAAAGTGGACGTGAACCGGGAGTCTCGATCTGAAATGATTTCTCAGGGAACCCCACTTGCTCGAACGACTTCACGAACGTACAACTTAGCCAGATCATCAGCTGAGTCTGTCGTATGAATGGGAAGGAATCGGGCAGACTTCGTCAGTTATCTACAATGACCCATATCGAGTCATGTCTCTTATGAGTCCTAGGAAGTCCAGTAATGAAATCCATAAAGATGCTATCCCATTTCCATTCTGCCAATGGTAGTTGCTGAAGAAGGCCTGTAGGCTTGTGATGCTCGGCTTTTATCTTCTGGCACACCATATACCTTGCTACGAAACCTGCGATGTCTCTTTTTCATGTTACCCCACAATACTGTCTCTTCACGTTATTTTACGTCTTGGTACTTCCCTGGTGTATGGCCATTCTGGAGTGATGGGCCTCTACCATCACTTCTCTCCTTAAATCTGCATTGTCAGGTATGCATACTCGTCCCTGATACTGGAGACCGCCATCAACACCAATCCTCCAACCAGGTACTTCCTCGCTCCTACACCTCTCCTTCATTTTGGTAAGCCATTCGTCTTGTTCTTATGCTGATATCACTTGGTGAACCAGGGTCGGCTGTGCCGTCAGAAGAGCCACATAAGCATCTGGCCCATCAAGTGTGAGTTAGACATCGAAGTCCTGGATAAACTCCATCATTTCCCATTCCTTGATCATCAGAGTGGCTATAAGCTCATGCTTCTTCTTCCGACTAAGAGCATCAGCCACAGAGTTTGCCTTACCAGGGTGGTAAGATATATCAAAGTGGAAGTCCTTAAGAGTCTCCATCCACTGACGTTGGCGCTTATTCAAGTCCTTATGTGTGAATATATATTTCAGGCTCATGTGGTGACAGAATAACTGGAATTCCTCCCCATAGAGATGATGTCTTCATATCTTTAAAGCAAAGACCACAGCTGCCAATTATAGGTCATGCGTCGGGTAATTCTCCGCATGCTTCTTCAACTGACAAGAAGTATAAGCGATCACCCTGTTGTTCTGCATTAAAATGTAGCCTAGACCCAGCTTCGAAGCATTGCTATACACTACAAACATCTCCCCTTCTTGTGGAAGAGTGAGCACCGGCGCGGATGTCAGTCTCATCTTTAACTCCTGGAAGGCTACTTCTACTTTCTCATCCTAGGTGAACTGGGAGTTCTTCTTCATTAGTTGGGTGAGCGGTCACGCGATCTTTGAGAATTTCTTGATGAAGCACCTGTAGTACCCTTCCATGCCCAAGAAGCTTCGAACCTCGGTGATCGTGTAGGCTGTTCCCACTTGGATACTACTTCCACCTTAGCGAGATCGACCGCCATGCCTCCTGCCTTCACTACATGCCCTAGAAACTTCACTTGCTCTGCCCAAAACTTGTATTTAGACAGCTTATCATACAACTGATTATCTTTCAGTGTACTCTGGACTGTGCGCAAGTGTTGTTCATGCTCTGCCTGGCTTTTAGAGTAAACCAAGATGTCGTCAATAAACAAGATTACGAACCGGTCTAGCTATGGCATGAAAACTTAGTTCATTGGTACATGAATACCACCGAAGCATTTGTTAGTCCGAAGGACATTACTAAGAACTCGTAGTGCCCATAGCGAGTTCTGAACGCCATCTTAGGGATATCCTCATCCCTGATTCTTAGCTGGTGACACCCCAATCGCAGATCGATTTTGGATAAGTACCTGGCACCCTTGAGCTGATCGAATAGGTCGTCGATACGTGGTAGTGGGTATCTGTTCTTTATCGTGACTTCTTTCAATCACTGGTAATCAATGCAAAGGTGCATCGACCTATCCTTCTTTTTCATAAAAAGGATCGGCGCTCCCCACAGAGAAACACTGGGGCAGATGAAATTTTGGGTCAGCAGCTCATCTATTTGGCTCCTCAGCTCTTCCATCTCGCAGGGGGGCATGCGAAATGGGGGCAATGATATGGGAGCAGTTCTTGGTTTGAGATCTATGCAGAAGTCTACTGCTCATCTTGGGGGCAGTCCTGGTATCCCTTGGAATACCTCAGGGAAATCTCGCACTACTGGGATTGGGCTGATGGTAGACTCGACCTGTCACACCCCAAACTCGGAAACTAGGTTCACAAAATTCCCGATCGCCGAATCCGGTGCTAACAGCCTCCGCAGTACCCCATTCTCGGCTCCTTGCGTTCATACGCCAGATTTCGATCCTGGGATGCTATAAGGAGGATTTTTTTATATATACATTTAACTCGTAATAAGCATAACCACAAGCATACCCAAATAACAAAGGCAACATCATCATCACATATCCACTAATATAAACATTTGAATACAATGCTGAAAGGGAAATATATAAATAAAAAATCAAGCTCCAGAAGACCGGTGCACACCCCAAGCTCAACACTACTGCAACCTAATATCACCTGCACGCATCTATCGTGCATAAGCTTATAAAAAGCTTAGAGGGTGGTGTAAGTGTGTGCACAAGGTAAGTGCCAAGTATTCAACACAATGTCATGGTCGTACACTACCGAAAATACTAGTAATCCATAAATCGTACCATATCGGAATAAGAAGAAATATTGACAAGATCATGAATTATCAGGGTAAATAGAAATACTGACAAGATCATGACAAGATCATAAATCATACGATAACAAAGTAAGCAGAAATACGGACAATTCCATGAGTCAATCAATATCAGAATACGCAATATAGAACAGCTATGCAAATTAGGAGTCGTAAAGAGCCAGGTATTAGATGCCGAGGATGCGATGCAATATGCAATTCCTGATGAGTCCATTAATAGCATTAGTGGTATCTAGACCATATAATGCAGAAACACAATAACCCAGAATGTCATATGCCATGAATGTAATACAATATGTGGTGCCAATGGAACAACCATGCTGGAGTGTGAAGTCAGGATGATAGTACGTAGTATCGCAGGCTATGGGGTTCATCACAAGGGACTTCTATCCAAACTAGTCCCATACCTAAATTTGGATAGTCAAACCCAATGTGGTAAACTCCTGATCTCAGGTTAGTCACGCGCCTAACCAAAATCCTGACCATGCAAAGGTACATAGTAATTAGTTGTGCACCACCAGCTCGAGTGGATGATGAATGAAATGAATGCATGAGTATACAACTCCTACTCAATAAGTTCACATATCAGTATTGTTCCTCTCTGGGATCATCACCGGAGTTTAGTACACTCCAAATGGCACTGTCGCTCTCCTAGCCGCACAGTCCAAGTGAGCATAAGAAACCTCACTATCTGCCTGGCCAATAGTCTGCCAATACCTATCCGGCACGTCGATAGCGGACCCATTCACGAGCTAGTCAACTCAGCCTAGTATTGACCCCTACCCTCGGGCGGGTAAGGCCACACCCCCTCCCAACCGACCACGACATAGTCGGAGACGCGGCCTCCTGGTATTTGGCACTCGAGCACTCATATATCCACTCGGTCTCGACGTTGGGGAGTCTCCTGGCCATGGAGGTATAGAGATTTTCACCAAGGGATATCTATGGCGCCTATATGCTAGAACCAAACATTTTTGGTGTCCCATTTGGCCATCCACGATATCCCTGTGGAGGCTACAGCCTTGATGTCGCTAGGGCATACAGTAATCATAATGCGAGATGCATGAGTCATACAATCCAATCATGCATCAATCCTACGCATACCATGTGCTCATGTGAGCTCCGCCTATCAGGGAGTCTCATAACAACATGCTCAATGACATATGCAATGATCAACCACATCTCATAACAAACATGCAGATGATGCGTATGGGCATGTATCATGGTGCTATGTTGTCACATACTCACAATCGGTGTCAATAACCGGCCTCAACAGTCGACTTCGATAATGTGGACATTTAACCAACATTTGCCCCCAAGGAATGGCCCTCATAGATCCTAACATATAGTGGACCCATGACCTGACACAAAGGCCTGATATACAACATAGTGGGCCTTACTCAAGGGCCACATATACACAACAGGCGGGCCCTGCTCATGGGCCTCAAATACATGACATGTGGGCCCTACACATGGGTCTCGAATACATCGAATGGGCCATGCATCATGGGCCATAAATACATCACAATGGGCCTTTCTCATAGGCTTGACATACATCATAATGGGCTCCATCGCCTGACCCTCAAATGCATCGTAATGGGCTCATCATATAGACCTCATATACATCACATTGGGCCTTAGACATGGGCTGAATGCACATCACGTCGGGCCGCATATACTTCACATTGGGCCCCGACAATCGGATTCGGCAATCGGTCACGACACATCATAATCGGTAATCGGCCTCGATCGATAATTGGTAATCGGCCACGACAATCGAAATCGGTCGATAATTGGCCTCGATCGATAATCGGCAATCGGCCACGACAAATCAGAATCGATAATCGACCTCGATCGATAATCGACAATCGGCCACGACAAATCAAAATTGGTAATCGGCCTCGATCGATAATCAGCAATCGGCCATGACAAATCAGAATCAATCTCGACGCAAGGCGGGGTCCATAGATGGACAACCGATGATGGACCAAGCAATATTAATGGGGCACATTCATTTGGGTTAACCCACTAGAGAATGATGAGAATGGGCCTAACCAGGCGTAAGGAAAGGTCACAATGTGGACATTTAACTATCATTGTCCATCAAATGTGGACCTTTAACCAACATTGCTCCCAAGGAGTGCCCCATATAAACATCATTACATACATCACATCGGGCCTTGAATACACAACAGGTGGGCCCTGCACCTGGGCCTCAAATATAGGCCGTATATACATGACGTCGGGCCTTGCCAAAGGTCACGAATACATCACAGTGGGCCTCCTCACATGGACTTATATACATATCAAGTGGGCCTTATACTTGAGCCTCATGTTCATCAAAGCAGGCCACATCTCATGGGCCCCGAATACATCGCAATGGGCCATGCCCATGGGCTTCAGTACGCAGCAGGTGGTCCCCATCACATGAGCCTCAAATATACTACAGGTGGGCCGCATCAATGGGTCGCACTAATGGGCCACAAGTATATCAAAGTGGGCCTGACGGATGAGCCACAAACACATCAAAGGTGGGCCTCATGGATGGGCCATACACACATTAAAGGTGAACCTCCTCAAATGGGCCTTATGTATATACCAAGGTGGGCCTCATACATTCCCAAAAAAAAAGATCATATTGAAGGATCTAGACCATTCCACAAATAGCAGTGGAGGTAATGATTTTCACCGTTTACAATTCTAAGGCCCACCATCAAATATATTTCCATCCAGCCTATTAGTAAGGTTACAAAGACTTGGTTGGGAGGAAAAATAAATATCAATTTAACCCAAGACTACTATGGTCCAAAAAGGACTTCAATGGTAAGTGTTCGTCTCTCCACTGCTTTCTGCGGTGTGGTCCACCTGATAAATCAACCTCATTCTTAGTCTTAAGCCTAAGATGGCTTGCCAATTAGATGGATGGTTTAGATGCAACACATGCTTCAAAGAGGGTCCCACACATGGGTTGCACACGTCACCAAGGTGGGCTCCACATAACCTGCTGCTTCAACAGCAGCTATAGGCTAGTGTGTGGTACACCTGCCAATCTAATCTCATCACAGGTGGGTCCCAAGTGGGGTCCACTATATAACATCATATAATATTTATATAATATTATGTACCACTATTATTTATATTAGGAATTATTATATATTATTATTATATATAATCAAACACTAGCCTTTGGACACTCATTCCACGGATGGTGTGATTATAGAATACATACAGTAAGGTGGGGGTCCACTTGAACCTTAGATTTGACTTATTTTTAGTCTCAAGCCTGTAGGACGAGCTTGCCAAAGGATTGGACGGTTTGGATGCAACACACGCATCATGGTAAGTCCCATAGGAAGGACGGCATACCTCATGGTGGGGTCCACATGTGTGGCCCACTTGATAGAAGAACGGTTGGATATAACATAGACATGGTGGGGCCTACTGGTCGTCCAGCGAATGCCTGGACGACATTGATAAAACACATACATGTAGTGTCCAAGTGGACGGTGTGAATAAAACACGTACATCACTGTGGGTCTCATGTGGGGCCCACTATAATGTTTACTTTCCATCCAATCCGTTGAAAAGGTCACACGGACCCATATGAATAGGAAAAACAAATTTCAAAATGTTCCAAAACTTCTGAAAAATGAGTTTCAATGGCAGTCGTTCAATCACCGTTGTTTCCTATGATGTGGGCCACCTGAGCTTTGTATATGGATGATTCTTGGGGTGGCCCATCGCCCAGAGGGGGCCTACAAAATGGACGGTGTAGGTATACAACACACATCACGGTGGGGCCCACGGCTGGGACCGTGGTCCCTGGCCCGTCCGCCTATGCAACAGGATGCCCGCTAGCGTCCTCTGACAGTAAGCAGCAATAGCAGCTGCTGCCACCATGTTTTTTTTTTAAAATGATTTTTGTGTAGATTTTTGCATGTAGATCCACACCACCCATTGTATTCCATGGCCTGAGATGGACCAAACAAGTCCAATATTCACTATATTTTTGGCGCATCAAAACAACAGGGTGGATTTCAATGGTAAACACACTGTTTGCTAAGTTAGGGCCCGTCTGAGAGTCAGATTAACCTCATTTTTTGGCTCAACGCTTAAAATAATCTGCAGAATGGAATGGACGGATTGGATTAAATTAATGTATCAAGGTGGGGCCTGTATGAATGACCCACCCAAAGGTCTAAAATCCCACTGACGTTGTGTATATATTATATTTATATATATTTTGGTTAGCTGGTTAGTATACACCGAAGTTAGTACACGCACTCCATGCTAGCCAGCTTCACGTCTAGCATCCAGGATGTTGGATGGCATGGATAAACACAGTATTATGGTGGGTCCCACATGTATGTGGCCCACGCTTTATTAAGGTGGGTCCCACATGAACGTGGCCCACCTAATGGGTCTGCTAGCATTTCTCATCATCCATAAGGTAAGGTTCACATGACTTGGATGGTTTGGATAAGACATATATCAAGGTGGGGTCCATCCAAGTGGGCCACACATCACAAAAAAATGAAAGAGAGAGAGAGAGAGAGAGAATTACCCACTTTAGATCTTGGACTTCTTCTTCCACCAATGTGATCTAGAGCTCGAAGGGAACAAGATTCAATGGTTGAGATTGATTTTGGAGGGTTGGATTTAGGGGTGGAGAGCTTGAAAAGGGTTGGAAATGGAGAGCTCTCATGGACGTGAGGAGCTTCCTCTTGTTAGGAAATAAGAAAGAAAGAGGGAGGGAGAGAGATAAGAGAGAGAGAGAGATGTGATGGCAATTAATGAGTTTGACTTATGGGGAAAAGGGAAGGGGTGGTTGCTTGTAAGGGGTTAAGGCTAGGGGTAGGGTAGGGTGATGTCACCCCTAGGGTGACATCATAGTAATTATGTTTCTAGGGAAGTACAACAACAGGGATAGGTGGGTCCCACGATCAAGCGATCAATGGCTTAGATAATGCTCGGGTCGGATCTCATAATCTGAGCGTCGCATTGACGCACAAGATGCATCATCGGAACCGCGGCGACGGTGCGGTCGCAATGACATAGGTCTCATTTTGAGTTGGCTCGGGTTAACAGGATGCAACTCAAGAGCGTGCGCCAATGCTATCTACACGTCACGGGTCGTCAAAATTCGACTGAGAGGACCACGGAAGTTTATGGAATGGTACGGGCTAGGATACGGGTCTTACATTACCGATTCTGATTCGTCTAGGGCTTGTAATCTTTCAAGCGTACCACTCCTATTTCTTCCTTCCACTATAAAGGAAGCCTACCCAGGGACCGTTATAGTGACCGTTTTGCCGTGACAGTCCATCACTGCCCGAACCTGTGAAAGTCAATCCATACCTAGGATAATGTCAAACTGTTTTATAGGCATCATGACCAAGTCCACAGCCACTTCATGGCTCACAAGAGTTACAGGACATGCTTTGCATAATTCATTTATTTCGATGAATTTACCCATGGGGGATGCTATGACTAAGGGGGTGTGCATTCGGGTTATGTTCGATTCTAATCTATTTGCAATGGTAGAATCTATAAAAGATAAAGTTATGCCAGAATCAAATAAAAGGAATATAGGGTTACCGTCGATGTGAGTTGTACCATGGATCGTCTGGTGAGGATCTTCCTTAGCCTCAGTAGCAGCTACTGCAAACATGTGAGCGGGGGAAACCCTCTGCTGAACTAGAGGTCCCGATCTTGGCGGTTGTGGCCTAGGTGCTGCCCTGGCTATTGCTGGGTTCGGCTGGGGGCGAGTTTCTTGCGGTGGGATGCCTTCGTCCCTCATTCACTTAAAACAGTTTTGTGCATCATGACCACCTCTGTGGCAATAGTTGCAGCCCTTCTTGGGAGGCATGGGCGGGGCACTGGCAGGCATGGCCCTGGCTCTTCTCTCTTGCACTGATGGGGCAAGGGGCGCCTATCTAAACCTGGCTAGGGTGTCCCTAGCTGGAGGGTAACCTCTCATGGTGTGCTCAAAGTCCTTCTCCACCCTCATGGCTTTGTCCACCAGGTCCGTAAAGTCCTTGAAATCTCAGGTGCATAGACGTGACTGAATCCCTGGCTTGTGTCCCTCTTTGAACTTCTGTAGTTTGTACTCCGTATCTCCCAGAGCCTTAGGCATGAATCGAGACAGTTCATCAAATCAGGCTTCGTACTATGCAACCGTCATTCTGTCCTGCTCCAGTTTTAGAAACTAAGCTATCTTCTCATTCTTGCATGACCAGGGGAAGTATTTTTCCAGGAACTTTGCCCAGAAGCCTACCCATGTCCAAGCGTACATGGACGGGACGCCTCACTGCATACTCTGCCACCAGTTTTCCACTTCACCTTCCAACAAGTAAGTATCCAGGGCTACCATTTGCAAATCAGAACACTCAAGAGGCCACATTAGTTTTATGATCCTTACTAGCCAGTGCTTTGCCTGCAATAGATTTGGCGCCCCTTTGAACATGGGTGATCGAAGCCTCTGAAATTGTTCAAAGATATCTGCACCCCGGCCCTCTCTGTCTTGTGACGACTCCCTGCGATCCCTGCTTCGCAGAGTCTCCATCATCAATGCATGTACGTCCTGTTACTGCCATGCGAACGTGTCTTGTTGTTGCTGCATTGCTACGACCATTTGCGTGAAGGTCGAAAAGGTTGCTGCCCCTATAGGCGTATCTGCATGTGCATTAGCCAAAGGTTCAGCCGAGGGCGTCCACCTCTCAAAGTATTATGAGGGCAGTCCTGACGTAAAGACCTGAGGGCATGGAAAATCCCCAATAGCTTCAGACCCAGTGTCCCCATTTTCCACTCCAGGTGGAAGGCCTGGTGTGTAGACATGGCTGCGCTCCCTCTGGAGCTCGGTTGATGGAATGGGGTGAATATCAACTGTATTTGTTCGTTGGGATCGTAGTACGGGCGGCATGACTTCCTGAGAGATTAGAATTTCATGGTTCAAGTGATAGAGTTGTGAACTAGCATGGTATGACTATAACAGCAACATTGAGTATTTGTCGAACATTAAATAAGCCCTGCTTGAATAAACTGCACCATTTTAAATAAGGCCAAATGAGGCATAAGCAACATGGCCAGCATTGCTTAAAAGGTCTTTCTAGGGCACTCAGGATTTCCATCCATATGCTAAACATCTTCTAAATATTGGGGCCTCCTTGTAAGTTCAAATGTCTTGCTTTACTGACATCTGGGGGCACCTAAGTATATTCGTTTCTATGTTTGTTCCTCCTATCTACATTCTACAGGGAATTTTCCTAAGTTCCATCTAAGTTATTTCTCTATAAATTTTGTACATTTATCCCATGGCCTAGCTATCTCAGACTCTGCTCTGATACTAACTTGTAACGTCTCGATTTCCAAAACCTGAGTACGGGACTCAGTCTAAAAACCCAAGAGTTAATAAATCAGAGATTAAACAAAAAGTATTTAAGTCAAAGTGTGATAGCATAAGGAAGCATGGAAAAACCATATAAATCTGAATATTCAGCCCACTCAGCTAGGAGCCATAGTACAAAATTTTATAAGTTTCCAAATGACAACAATTATAAGGAAAATGCTACGTATACTGATTGATTCCGAAATACTCCGCTGCCTCCTACTACGGCTCATCATCATAGTACCCTTCCTTAGGGTTCCCTGTTGCGCCCTTGATGCCAGTGTCGCCATCCTCCCCATCCACACCTACATAGTCTGTACAGTTGTATATTCAATGAATGAATGGCCAACTCAGTGCGAATTCCCCTCAAGATTTCACACCGCTGCCTTTGCTATGCATAGATAAAACAACAAGCATTCAAACAATATAGTATGTAGTCTTATTTAAATGAATGGATGCGTGAATGCACATCGACCTGGGGATGCTCATCCAGTTGGACTTGGGCTCGTCGCCCACGCATACGACTGGTCACCAGCGTAGCATATCTCCTGCAACATGGTGCCAAGTCATCGTACATATCTCGTACATAGGTCACTAGCGTAGCATAACTCGTACAACATAGTGCCAAGTGCCGATAGTCGGTGATCTGAGAGCTAACGAAATGATACTCTAATAACCCTAGGGCACGTGCTATAGCATCAGAATTAGCCACCGTTGTCGCAAATGTGCTATGAATGCATGATTAGCCAAACCATTATTATTCTAATTTGTAAGTGCTATAGTTTATATCCCTGTTTGTTGTCAAATTTGTGGTGACAAAATCACTCTTATGTTATATATAACTTGTTTAAGTGAAGCTCCTCAAAGATCAACATTCATGAACAAGCTAAGCTCACAACAAGCAAAGCTCGCAAGTACAAGGATCAATCTTGAATGAAAGAACAGCTCACAAGACAAGACTCAAGCTGCAAGACTTCAAGAAGAGTTTAAGACAGTTTGTACACTTTCAAGATTGAGCTACATCAAGGTTTGATCTACATCAAGATTACAAGGCTCATACTTCAAGGTCACTTGTTCCTAATGTTTCAATGTCCATACTTCATGATTGAGGTTTGATTGACCATAGGTTGACCTTAGAAGTAGGTCATTTTGGATACATAAACCGAATGTTTATTTTTCATGTGATTGGTCTGTTCTTCGACTAGTCCTAGGTCTTCTTCGACTAGTCCTAGACTTGCTTCGATCAGTCTAAGGAATTCCTCGACCAGTCGTGAGTTTGCTACAAATTCCAGATAAAATCTGTTAGCCTTCGACTAGTCCAGGAATCTGTTCGACCAGTCGTAGGAACAGTGTCGACTGATCTTCGACCAGTCGTAAAACCTTCGACTCGAAGTCCAGTGATGGTTTACAGGACCTACGACCAGTCATAGGTGACCTACGATCAGTCGTAGGAAAGCTTCGACCAGTCGTAGAACGGTCAAAGCATATCCCACCGGATTTTTCAAATATCTGTTAGTGCTTTGACTAGTCGAAGCGCACTCTAAACCAGTCGAAGACCTGATCTTCTCACCTATAAACAGTGCACGAATCTCAGAAGAAATCATCGATTTAACTAAAGTATTCAAGCCAATCTTCGTCGAACTTCTTAGAGATAATTCTGTGCTCCATCTAAGCTAAGTGTGCTTATTTAATATTATTCTTTCCTTAACTTTATTTTAATTGATTTTGTTTCTGCTATTCCAATCTGATTTGAAAAGAGGAATTGTTATTCCCTTTCTTTGGAATCAAAATCAATTAAGGCAAGCCCTATTTGGTTTAATTTAAAATCTATTAGAACTAGAACCATTGTAATCAAGTACTGGACATTGAACTTGGACATTCAATCATCTACTTTGATTTAGTTCTACTGGGCTGCTACAACGAAGAAGATATTCAGGTATTTTACATATTGTAAATTCCTTTCTATTATTTTGATTTCTTTCAAGATTTGCCAGAAAAATCTTGTTATATTGGTTATCTGAGGAGAGCCAGGAAAACTCAGAAGTGGGGGTTTTTTTAATTGTGTAAGCCCACATACAAAGACACAATTGTAAGGGTTTTGGGTGAACCTGGGAAAACCTATTTTTAGTGAACGCTAATATCCCCTGTGTGAGGATATTAGGAGTGGAGTAGCTTTTTGTGTGGCTGTTGTTTAACAGTTGGTGGACACACAGGCGAACCACTATAAACCCTTGTGTTATGGTTGATTATTTTATACTTCTTATTTTTAATTATTCTTTTGTGGGTTGTATGTATGGTGGTGAATGTTGTAATCATTTAATTCAAGCTTTGTGAGAATGTTGTAATAGTTTAGAATTTATTTTCAGATATTCCTTCATCAGCTTGAATTTCAATTTCATTTGAAAGTTGTTCCGGCAAGGTTGCCCTGCCATTTTTATGGTGTATGGCTGTCCCTAGAACAATACATTTTTTATTACAAGTTATTTCAATTCAGTTTATATTTATTTTTGTATTCCTCTTCGATTTGAGACTTGATACAAAGATCTTTCTAGAAATAAGGTTGTCCTACCATAAACTCTGTTTTTGGTGTAAGGTTGTCCTTAGAACAACGTTTGTATCAACCTCTCAAGATCTGAATTTTGAGGTCATTTTAATTTACTGCATTGTTATTCACTTTGGCTATCATATTCTTTATTATTCCGCTGTTATAAGTTTTTTATTTGGCATTGTCCTATTCACCCCCCCTCTAGGACATATAGCTTGGCCTTTTCAAGTGGTATTAGAGCCTAATAGCTCCTTTTTAATTCTTAGATTTAATTCCTGAGCTAACGATTTAAGCTATTTAAGATGTCAAATTTTGATAGCCTTTCAGTCACAAGGCCTCCACCCTTTGATGGCTCCAACTATGCCTATTGGAAAGCCAGAATGAGGATCTTCCTCAAATCAGTGGATGAAAATGTGTGGCAAGCCACAGTGACTAAATGGAATCCTCCTATCATGGAAGTTACTGAGGTTGATAGTTCAAAATCTATGAAAATCACACCATACTACCAATGGACCACTCTTCAGAAAAGTGAGAGTAGTGCAAATGCTAAAGCACTAAATGCAATTACTTGCGCACTATCACTGGATGAGTTCAAAAGAATCATTTCCTGTCACACCATATTAGAAATGACACACGAGGGTACTACAATTGTCAAAAAATCTAAAGTCCAACTCCTCACAACCAGATTTGAAGAAATTCATATGGAGGAAAATGAAATGTTTATGGACTTTTACACTAGATTGAATGACATTGTAAACTCAATGTGGGGTCTTGGCGATAAAATCCCAGAAAGTAAAGTGTGTGCAAAAATACTACGCTCACTTCCTGAACGGTTCAATTCTAAAGTAACCGCGATCCAGGAACTTCGTGATATGGATAATATGAGGGTAGAAGAACTAGTTGGTTCACTACAAACCTACGAGTTAAACTTTAAAGCTCCTAAAGGAAAATCTATCGCACTAAAATCTTCTAAATGTAATTCAGAAGAAAATTCTGATTCAGAAGATGATATGGCTCTTTTAGCTAAAAAATTTTACAAGATTTTCAAAAGCAAGAAAAGGGTTGATTTTCAAAAATCAAATGACAAAAAGAAGTTTAGACCCAAATCTCGAAAATCTTTGAAAGATAGTCAATGTTACAACTGTCTAGAATATGGGCACTTAGCAAATAGATGTCCTAAAAGGGACAAACCCAAGAAGAAGGGTATGTTGGCTACATGGGATGAATCATCTGATTCTGAAGGTTCTTCTGAATCAGAAGATTCTGAAACTGAGTCGGGCAATGAGATTAAAGCTCTTATGACTCTAGCCAAATTCACATTTTCAAATAATGACTCTACAAGTGAAGAAAATCTCAATAGTGAATGTGAAAATGAAGATGATCTTCAAGATGCTTACAATGCCCTATATAAGGAAAGTTGTAAAATTGCTGTCAAACTTAAACTTCAAAAAGAAAAGTTTACTAAACTCAAAAATTGTTTTGAATCACTTGTCTTAGAAAAATCACAAATTTCAGATTGTTTTGAAAAATCAAAATGCGATTTGGAATTCAAAAACTCACTAATTGTTGATTTAAAATCTGAAATTGAGAATCTTAAAACAGAAGTATCTTCTCTTCTGAGTTTAAAGGACACATGGAAATATGCCCAAGGTGATCCAAAGTTAGAGAAACTTTTATCCGAATCAAGAAAATGTGGCGATCGATCCGGGTTGGGCTATGATAAAAATCTACCTCCTAAACAAAAGTATACTCCTCCTATGTTTGTTAAAGGAGAGTCCTCAAACTCAAAAGGGAAAAGTACTTATCAAGATTTTTCTAAAAATTCAAAAACTTTTCAAAAACCTAGAAGCAGCCACGTCAACTTTAATCAGAAACGAAATCCACTAGCTGAAAAGATAGTTGATTTACTCAAGGAGCTCTTAAAATCTAACTCTATAGGTCATTCCTACAAATGTACACAAAAGAAGACCAACTATGTTCCTAAACCCAAAACAGTTAAGAAATGGGTTCCTAAAATCACCTGCTTGGTTGCTCACACTGCTTTCAAAGCAACAAGTCATTCAAAGTGGTACCTAGACAGTGGATGATCCAGGCATATGACAGGTGACAAAGCTTTATTCATCGATCTGAAAGATATGACTGATGGTTCAGTCACATTTGGTGATGGTAGCAACTGCAAGATTATAGGCCAAGGTACAATTCAACTTTTTAATCTTCCTGTGTTTAAAAATGTTTTATACGTTGAAGGCCTAAAACACAACTTGCTTAGTATATCACAAATATGTGGTAATAACCATAATGTTCGGTTTTCTAATCAAAGATGTGAGATTCTAAACAACAAGGGTTCTGTAATATTAACTGGACGTAGAACATCTAAAAATTGATATTTTATTAGTGAATCCAGCTCATCTAATCAAACATGTTACATGGTCCATACAGACGAGACTGATTTATGGCACAAACGTCTTGGACATGTACATTATCGAAATTTATATCGATTGAGCAAACGAGAACTTGTAAGAGGTTTACCCAAACTTCAGAAATTAGATAAAATATGTGGTGAGTACCAGATAGGCAAACAAACAAAGAACTCACACAAAAAGGTGAATTCAAATACCACATCAAGACCACTCGAACTTCTCCACATGGATCTGATAGGACCTACCAGAACGGAAAGTCGTGGTGGTAAAAAGTATATCCTGGTAATAGTTGATGACTTTACCAGATTCACTTGGGTAGTCTTCTTAAGGGATAAATCTGAAACCCTTGAAGAAGTAAGAAAAGTTCTCAAAAGGATTCAAACTGAAAAATCTTCTCAAATCAGTAAAATTCGTAATGATCATGGATCTGAATTTGAGAATAGCAATTTTGAGAAGTTTTGTACCGACCAAGGAATATTACATGAATTCTCTGCTCCCAAAACTCCACCACAAAATGGAATTGTTGAAAGAAAGAATAGGGTGCATCAAGAAATGGCTAATGTCATGTTGAATAGCATGAAGCTCTCAAAAAATCTTTGGGCTGAAGCAGTCAACACAGCTTGCTATATTATTAACCGAGTATACACTAGCAAAGATAATAATAAAACGGCTTACGAATTGTGGTTCAATAAAAAGCCTACTGTTAAATACTTTCGAGTTTTTGGCAGCAAGTGCTATATTTTACGTGATCGTGAAAATTTGGGAAAGTTCGATACGAAGAGTGATGAAGGTATTTTTCTAGGATATTCTTTAAACAGTCGAGCTTATAGGGTCCTGAACAAAAGGACTGGTGTGATTCAAGAATCCATTAATGTTGTCATTGATGATCACTTAAACACACCAATTTCTAATTCAGATAATGATGAAGTACTAATCATTGATAAACCCGATACTTCATCGAATCAGATTGATTCTGAGGATTGTTAAAGATCATCCAACCACTCAAATTCTTGGAAACCCTCTCACCGGTGTTCGCACCGTAGACAACTTGAGGATATATGTAATTATGTATGTTTTACATCCCAAATTGAACCATCTAATGTAAAAGAAGCTCTTGTTGATGAACTGGATTGTTGCGATGCAAGATGAACTCAACCAATTCATAAGAAATGATGTTTGGTATCTCGTACCAAGACCTAAAGATAAACACATCATTGGAACAAAATGGATATTCAAAAATAAGTCTGACGAATGTGGAAATATAATTAGAAACAAGGCTAGACTAGTGGTACAAGGTTATACTCAAATTGAAGGAATTGATTTCGATGAAACCTTTGCACCAGTAGCACGTCTTGAATCTATCAGACTATTTATATCCATTGCATGTTTTAGAAAGATAAAGATCTATCAGATGGATGTGAAAAGTGCTTTTCTAAATGGCGATTTACATGAAGAAGTTTATGTTGAACAGCCAATGGGATTTGAAGATTTCAAAAATACTGATCATGTATATCGGCTTAAAAAGGCACTTTATGGTTTAAAACAAGCATCTAGGGCATGGTATGAGAAACTAACAAAATTTCTTTTAAGTCATGATTTTCAAATGGGATCTTTTGATAAAACTCTGTTTGTTAAAAAACATAATGATCATATCTTAATGGTACAGATTTATTTTGATGATATCATTTATGGTTCAACTTGTACTGACTTGACTACTGAGTTTGCAGATTTGATGAAATCACAGTTCGAAATGAGCATGGTTGGGGAATTGACTTATTTCCTTGGATTGCAAGTAAAGCAACAACCTGAAGGAATATTCATTTCTCAATCTAAGTATGCCTTGAATCTAATCAAGAGATTTGGATTTGAAAATGGCAAAAATTTCGATACTCCTATGAGTACTACCCTGAAACTATCAAAAGACTCTAATGGTAAAAATGTTGACTCAAAACTTTATCGGAGTATGATTGGTAGTTTGTTATATTTAAGTACGAAGACCCGATATTTCTCTAAGTGTTGGTATTTGCGCAAGATATCAATCGATAAAAGAATCTCACTTGATTGCTGTTGTCAAGCGAATTATTAGATATGTCGCAAGCACTTATTGTAAATCTCGGTCTCTGGTATCCTCATGAAACTAATGTTCAATTAGCTGGGTACTCTGGGCGGGTAATCTAGATGATAGAAAATCAACCGGTGGTGGTTGTTTTTATTGGAAATTGTCTAGTTTCTGGTTTAGTAAGAAATAAAATTCTATATCACTTTCAATAGCTGAAGCTGAATACAAGATTGAGCTACACTTGTTTGGATGCAACGAATGCTAAGTGATTATAGGAATTAAACAGGATTCTATGTTATTACATTGTGATAATTCCAGTGCGATAAATATTTCAAAAAATCCTATTCAGCATTCTCGTACTAAGCATATTGACATTAGATTTCATTATATAAGGAAATTAGTAGAAGAAAAAGTTATATCTCTAGAATATATTCCTACTGAAGATCAACATGCTAATATTTTCACAAAACCTCTTGATAAAAGCAGGTTCAAAAAGATGAAATTTGATCTTGGCATGTGCGTTTTAAATTGATAATTTATGCCTTTTTGTATAATATTGTATATATTTGCTAGATTAAATTCTAATTTTTATTTAAATTGCAAGAAATTGAATTTTTGGGGTTTACTCGACCAGTTGTGAGTATACACGACTAGTCGTCTTACGACCGGTCGTAGATACCCACGACCAGTCGTGGAACACGGGTTTCACTTAAATTGGGGATTTTTCTCTTTCTTCCTCATTTCTTAGGCGCTTGAACAAAGGCATTTTTGGATGACATTTTTGAGGAACTGGATTCTGACTTTGCTAATGATCCAGATTTTGTATCATCTGATGTTGATGCACGTCTGAGTGCACTAGAGGGTAAAGTTGAGGATATAAATGTTAAGTTGGAAAACATGTCTGTTGCTCATGATTTGCAATTCAAATACATGCGCAAATATCTAAAGCGCTTGAACAAAGGCATGCACCAACTTGATCCTTCTATTCCTGCTCCTTCATCAAGTTCTAATTCTGACTAGTTTTTATGAGACTTTTGGTCTGTAATAACTTTATTACTTAGCACTTGTTTGCTTGGGTTTGAGTTGGATTCTATTTTATGGTGTAATATTTATGCTGGATATATGTGATGCTATCTTGAGTATCTCTCTGACCCTTTTGCTATATTCTCTTACTTCCTCATGTTTCCTCTCATGACTTCCTTTATTTAGTTCTCCTTTGTCATATTGTGACAAAAAGGGGGAGAATGGTTTGTTCTTAATGTGATTGTGAGGGGAGTAGCAAAATGTGATTGTGAAGGGAGTAGTAGTGGTTAGCAGTGGTTATGTTACCCAGGGGGAGTTAGGGGGAGTATATGTTTGATCTTGTTGAATGTTGAATATTGATTTGAATGTATTAACCAGTTGTTTTACTATTGTTTATCTTGGTTATGTGTTTTGTCACTAATTTGACAAAGGGGGAGATTGTAAGTGCTATAGTTTATATCCCTGTTTGTTGTAAAATTTGTGGTGACAAAATCACTCTTATGTTATATATAACTTGTTTAAGTGAAGCTCCTCAAAGATCAACATTCCTGAACAAGCTAAGCTCACAACAAGCAAAGCTCGCAAGTACAAGGATCAATCTTGAATGAAAGAACAGCTCACAAGACAAGACTCAAGCTGCAAGACTTCAAGAAGAGTTCAAGACAGTTTGTATACTTTCAAGATTGAGCTACATCAAGGTTTGATCTACATCAAGATTACAAGGCTCATACTTCAAGGTCACTTGTTTCTAATGTTTTAATGTCCATACTTCATGATTGAGGTTTGATTGACCATAGGTTGACCTTAGAAGTAGGTCATTTTGGATACATAAACCGAATGTTTATTTTTCATGTGATTGGTCTGTTCTTCGACTAGTCTTAGGTCTTCTTCGACTAGTCCTAGACTTGCTTCGACCAGTCTAAGGAATTCCTCGACCAGTCGTGAGTTTGTTACAAATTCCGGATAAAATCTGTTAGCCTTCGGCTAGTCCAGGAATCTGTTCGACCAGTCGTAGGAACAGTGTCGACTGATCTTTGACCAGTCGTAAAACCTTCGACTCGAAGTCCAATGATGGTTTACAGGACCTACGACCAGTCGAAGGAAACCTACGACCAGTCGTAGGTGACCTACGACCAGTCGTAGGAAAGCTTCGACCAGTCGTAAAACGGTCAAAGCATATCCCGCCGGATTTTTCAAATATCTGTTAGTGCTTCGACTAGTCGAAGAGCACTCTAGACCAGTCGAAGACCTAATCTTCTCACCTATAAATAGTGCACGAATCTCAGAAGAAATCATCGATTTAACGAAAGTATTCAAGCCAATCTTCGTCGAACTTCTGAGAGATAATTCTATGCTCCATCTAAGCTAAGTGTGCTTATTTAATATTCTTCTTTCCTTAGCTTTATTTTAATTGATTTTGTTTCTGCTATTCCAATCTGATTTGAAAAGAGGAATTGTTATTCCCTTTCTTTGGAATCAAAATCAATTAAGGCAAGCCCTATTTGGTTTAATTTAAAATCTATTAGAACTAGAACCATTGTAATCGAGTACTGGACATTGAACTTAGACATTCAATCATCTACTTTGATTTGGTTCTACCAGGCTGCTACAACGAAGAAGATATTCAGGTATTTTACATATTGTAAATTCTTTTCTATTATTTTGGTTTCTTTCAAGATTTGCCAGAAAAATCTTGTTATATTGGTTATCTGAGGAGAGCCAGGAAAACTCAGAAGTGGGGGTTTTTTTAATTGTGTAAGCCCACATACAAAGACACAATTGTAAGGGTTTTGGGTGAACCTGGGAAAACCTATTTTTAGTGAACGCTAATATCCCCTGTGTGAGGATATTAGGAGTGGAGTAGCTTTTTGTGTGGCTGTTGTTTAACAATTGGTGGACACACAGGCGAACCACTATAAACCCTTGTGTTGTGGTTGATTATTTTATACTTCTTATTTTTAATTATTCTTTTGTGGGTTGTATGTATGGTGGTGAATGTTGTAATCATTTAATTCAAGCTTTATGAGAATGTTGTAATAGTTTAGAATTTATTTTCAGATATTCCTTTATCAGCTTGAATTTCAATTTCATTTGAAAGTTGTTCCAGCAAGGTTGCCCTGCCATTTTTATGGTGTATGGCTGTCCCTAGAACAATACATTTTTTATTACAAGTTATTTCAATTCAGTTTATATTTATTTTTGTATTCCTCTTCGATTTGAGACTTGATACAAAGATCTTTCTAGAAATAAGGTTGTCCTACCATAAACTCTGTTTTTGGTGTAAGGTTGTCCTTAGAACAACGTTTGTATCAACCTCTCAAGATCTGAATTTTGAGGTCATTTTAATTTACTGCATTGTTATTCACTTTGGCTATCATATTCTTTATTATTCCGCTGTTATAAGTTTTTATTTGGCATTGTCCTATTCACCCCCCCTCTAGGACATATAGCTTGGCCTTTTCACAATTACAATCAACCGTTTTAACATCCCAATGGTTAGTAAGGGGGGGGGGGGGGGGGGGCACTGGTCACCCAGTGTAGACCGACAGCTCAGGCATAGTGTCCCATGTCCACCATCCCTAGCTCATGAGGTTTTCCATATAGGGATGTGAAATAAAACCCCTCGATCAACATTAGATCAAAGGCCCTACTTCCCACAACATATGTTTAATTATATCCCAAGTATGGTTCACATGAAATAGTGAAACTTCCTACAAGGATTGCTGTGATAATGAATTTCATATTGATACGGATTGCTAGCTACCAGATAATATAGTAATAAAACGTGGCAGGTTAAGGTCATTACCTAAGTACAATGCCTATGAACTTATCAACTAATCATATGAGCTAGCATGTGATCATAATTCATAATCAATCATGTATGGAGATAAGGCAGTTTGTAGCATTTAGAAATTTATGACTGTTGTATAAGATTTTGATCTAATGATGAAAATTTAACATATTCTATGTTTGGATAACTTAGAAGTGGAAAACCCAAGGGGAAAAATCATCACCTAGGGGTTTGTAGCTCCTCCCTTGATTTGGATTTCTGTGGTTGTCCAATGGTTCGACGTTGTGATTGGTCACCTAGGATGATTTCCAACCCAAACATTTTTGTTAATTAACATTTGCAAGGCTTTAGCTAACTATTATGTGATGGTTTGAAGACCCATGTATAAATTTAATTGGGCCCGAATTTGGGGTGGTCAGGCCCATCAGAAGTTATCCTAATAAATGGTCCAGATTCCTAGGCTTGGACTCATCCTTAACCAAAGTCAAACTAGGCCTGTTCGTGGCCCAGTGTGGTCGGCAATGGTGAGGCCCACATGAGAGGGTTACCTGAAACCCAAGCCCATTTACTGGTTAATCTCAGGTGTGGCCCACCCGGCTAGCCGTGGTGCGGCCCACTGAGGTGGATCTCAAGTGTGGCCCACATGGTTGGCCATGGTGTGGCCCACTGAGATGGATCTCAAGTGCCGCCCACTTGGCTGGCCGTGGTGCGGCCCACTGAGATGCGTCTCAGGTGCGGCCCACATGACCCTTACAAGATCTGGGCTCATATGGCCTAACCCAGCAATCTAGTCCAGGCGAAGGCCACTTTGAGCCTAGAAGAGTGGTTGATAACAGCCCAGTTCGTAGTCGGGCGGAGGTCAGATTGTGGCCCCCAGCTTGAGTTATACTCGGCCCTGATTTTAGGCCCACTCCATGATCCATCATGATTTACTGTGAGGCCTGGGACCCGTCTCAATCTTATAGCTGGGCTCGATTTAGAGTTTTAGCCCATCTGCGGTCAATCTCGGCCCTAATCCGAGGCCGGCTTTGGTCCATAACTCGGTTTACCGTGTGGCTTGAACTTGGCCCATTTCGCTAGGCTGAGGCAGACCATTTCAAGAATGGTGAGGTGAGTTGATGGTCTGTCCCACTTGGTTGCCACCGAATGGCTTGGCTCAGTTAAAAATTATGGCCCGACGAATGTCATTTTGCCTGACATTCAAACCTAGTAACGGACTGGTTCCAGTGCAATTTCATAGTCCAACGGAGGGACAGGCTTTTTTGCTCTGATCGGAAGATGTTTCCGACCCTCTCATCTCCTTGGAAGTTATGGGTGGGGAAGAAAATGAGCAGTGGTACCTGCTGTTGAACCCAACCGCGTGCCGAGACTATGATGGCGACCTCCTTGGCCCAAACTGACCCAACTCGATCTAAGCTGGTCAGTTTGAGTTGGTGCAGTGTGGGTGCCTGGTTTCCTTGAACTCAACAGTGTGGGTGCCTGGTTTCCTTGAACTCCTCCCTATATCTCTCTCTTTTCCTCTCTCAGCCCTGCTATATTTTTCTTGATTTTTCTCTCTCCTTCTGCAAGGTACTTACGAGTTGCACTGACCCGATTAGACTCGACTCGAATGGTTTGACTCGGTGCAGTGTAGCACTAGGCTTAATACCCAACTCAGGACCTAGCTCCTCACACTCTCTTTCTTTCTCAGTGTTCGTCGCCCAAATCCCAAGGCCAATAGTCAATTTTTATAGAGCTAAGCACATGTGAACGCACCATCCAACGGTCACGATTCATTGGCTGGATACACATGTTTATCACACATTTTCGCAAGCATGAAATCCATCTGTTGCTAGGGATGGGTTCCTGATGCTGGGACCCACAGGAAAAGCAACTTTCTACCCATTATGGGGCCCATGCTGTAATAGTGAGTTCTCGGCCCGATGGGGAAGATGGCATGGCTGATCATGGAAATTCATTGTTGACAGTTTCTTCACTTGATCTGATCTGTTTGAACGGATCAGATGCGGCCTTTGATCACGGTGGGGCCCACCTTTCCCTTCACTTATAGTCATTTGATCACATCTCGCATGAACATCCGCCTCATCCGATTTTCTCACGAGATGGGTCGTCTCAGCGAGAGGGCGGTTGAACCCCTAGAGGAGGCGGTGGATATCGCCCCACGTGGCCTAACAGAAGGTTTAGATCACGCCGAGGGGGTTTTCTCGAAGAGGACTGTCTCCCCATGCCTTTTCCATAACAGGCCGCTGCCTGTCCATTCCTCATAATGGATGGAAGGCCTAGATTCCTACTCCTAGGGATGATTGGGATTGAGAGGGAGCCGAAGGCGCAGATTGTTGGTGTGGAGAGCCCCGCAACGATCTTATTTCAAAGAAAAATCGCAGTCCACCCAAGGTCATTCATTGACGTGCATATGCACGCATGCATGGGTTCGGATGGTTGCCGAAGAACTGGTCATCAGGAGCTTTCCTATCCAAGGGGTGTTTTGGCTTACTCCCATATTGATCGAAGTCGACCACAACATGTCCAGTTGGACGATCCTCGGTCTAGCCTGTCATTCATGGGGATGGGAGGGAAATTACCTCATTTTTTTAATCTCATCGGGTCAGCGTCCATTTGACTAACCCGATGGACTGGTGCACGTCATGCACATGCACTTGTGGTGCCCATCCACCTTATGTGGACCCCATTGTGTTGTGACCCTATGATCCACGCCGTTCGTTCTCGATGGTGGTTGCACACGAGGCATTTGGCCATTTATCGGGACGATCCAATGTCCAAGTGGTCCATAATTTCAACATCAAGGTCAGATTATTTTCAATTTGAGTGTCAATGGCCCCGTAAGGGTTCCTAAGTTGGAGTAGGCTCAGGTCTGGCCGTTTTGCCTAGGGGTGTCCTACTAAAATCCTTTCTACATGTTGTCATCATGTGTGTATGACAGGCGTCTAGGCCTTCCCATTTTTTTTCATGAATCAGGTTATGATTATCTAGAAGCTGGGTTCATGGTCACTAGTAAGAGTTAAATAGTGGCACCCGTGTATCGAAAGCTCGAGGTGTTGCACAAACACAGTGTGAAATTTTCTGATCATGGATGTGAGATAATAAATGAGAAGGGTAATGTAATATTAAATGGTTGTAGGACCTCTAAAAATTGTTATATTATCGATAACTCTTGCTCATCTAAACATTCATGTTACATGGTCCAAGCAGAAGGGACCGAACTTTGGCATAAACGTCTTGGACATGTATTATAGAGATCTATATAAGTTGTGCAAAAAAGATCACTTACGTGGCTTACCCAAGTTGAAAAAGATAGAAAAAGCATGTGCCACATGTCAAATTGGTAAACAAACTGGGAATAGTCAGAAGAAAGTGAACTCCTTAGCCACAACCAAACCACTAGAACTACTCCACATGGATCTAGTAGGACCAACTAAACTGAGAGTAAAGGTGAAAAGAAGTATTTTTTGGTCATTGTTGATGATTACACCAAATATACTTAGGTAGCCTTTTTAAGAGCGAAATCAGATACTCTTAATGAAGTCAGAAGAATCTTAAAACGTATTCAGACTGAAAAAGAAATATCTGTGATCAAAATTAGAAGTGATCATGGCACAAAATTCAAAAATAGTAATTTTGAGAAGTGTTGTGTTGATCATGGTATATCACATGAGTTCTTTACTCCCAAAACACCTCAACAAAATGGAATTGTTAAAAGAAAAAATAGAGTTCTACAGGAAATGACTAGTGTAATGTTAAACAACATGAAACTACTAAAAAATTTATGAGCTGAAGCTGATAATACTGCATGTTATATTATAAATCGAGTTTATATTAGAAAATCAAAAAATAAAACAACTTATGAGTTATGGTTTAATAAAAAGCCCATTAGTAAATATTTTAGGACTTTTCGATATAAATGCTTCATTTTAAGAGACTGGGAAATTTTGGAAACACTCAAAGCCAAGAATGGTGAGGGAATTTTTCTATGCTATGCCCTAAATAGCCGTGCTTACTGAGTTATTAATAAAAGAACTAGGGTGATTCATGAATCCATAAATGTGGCAAATCAACAAATCACACCCACTCCTGATCTAGATGATGATAAAGTTAATATAATTGATATACCAGATTCTTTATCAAAATCAATTGGTACTGAATTAAGATTAGTCAAAGACTATCCAACTGATCAAATACTTGGTAACGCTAGTACTGGTGTACAGACAAGAAGACAATTAGAAAATATCTGTAATTATGTTTGTTTCACTTTTCAAATTGAACCGGCTAATATAAATGAAGCACTTATCGATGAAAGTTGGATAATTGCTATGCAAGAAGAACTAAATCAATTTATCAGAAATGATGTGTGGTACTTGGTTCCTAAACCTTCTGATAAATATATAATTGGAACCAAATGGATTTTTAAGGATAAAACTAATGAATTAGGTAATATTATTAGAAATAAGGCTCGAATGGTTGTACAAGGGTACACACAAATAGAAAGTATTGATTACGATGAAACTTTTGCACCAGTTACACGCCTTGAATCCATAAGATTATTTATTTCAATTGCATGTCATAAGAAATTCAAAATATATCAAATGGATGTTAAAACTGCATTTTTAAATGATGACTTACATGAGGAAGTTTATGTTGAACAACCTAAAGGTTTTGAGGACCCAAAATCTCCAAATCATGTATACCGTGTTAAAAAGGCACTTTATAGATTGAAAAAGCTCCCAAGGTATGGTATGAAAAATTGACTAAATTTTTACTTAGTCATAACTTCAATATGGGTAGCGTTGATAAAACTTTATTCATCAAGAAATATAACGGTTATATTCTAATAGTTCAAATCTATGTTAACGATATAATTTATAGATCTACAAACACTAACTTATCCATTGAGTTTGTATATCTGATAAAATCCAAGTTTGAAATGAGCATAACTGGTGAACTAAACTACTTTCTTAGATTACAAGTTAAGTAATACAAAGATGGTATATTCATATCATAAACCAAATACGCCTTGAACCTTGTAAAAAGGTTTGGGTTTGAGAATGGATAGAAGTTTAATACTCCAATGAGTACAACTCTTAAACTGTCAAAAGATGAATCAGGTAAAAGTATAAACTCCCGTTTATATAAAAGCATGATTGGTAGTCTCTTATACTTAACTGCTAGTAGACCTGATATTGCTTTTAGTATTTGAATTGTGTAAGATATCAATCTAATCCTAAAGAATCACATCTAATTGTTGTTAAATGGATAATCAGATAGTCGTAAGTTCTGTTAATTTAGGACTTTGGTATCCGCATGATACATTCGTACAAATTGCTGGATATACTGATGTAGACTGGGCTGAAAATATTGACGATAGAAAATCTACCAGTGGTGGATATTTCTACATGGAGAACTGTTTAGTTTCATGGCTCAGTAAGAAACAAAACTCTGTATCACTCTCAATGGCTGAAGGTGAATATATTGCAGCTGGTAATGCTTACGCTCAACTCATTTAGATGAAAAGAATGTTACTGATTATGGCATTGCACAAGATACAATGATATTATATTTCAATAATTCGAGCGTTATTAATATTAGAAAAAATCTAATCCAACATTCTCGTACAAAACATATCGATATTCGATACCATTATATTCGAGAACTAGTTGAAGATAAGAGTGTTGTGTTAGAATATATTCAAACTGAGGAGTAGCTTACAGACATACTGACCAAACCGCTCGACAGGATGCGTGTTATTAATTAATTATTTATGTTTTTTTAATTTTTTGTTTATAATTAATTAAATGTATGAAATAATAATAAAATGATGATAAAATTAAATTAAAAAATTATATAAAAATTCTTTTTTTTAGGTATTTCGACGAGTTGAGGACATGCTCGACCAGTCGAGCCCTTGACGAGTCCAGCACACTGCTCAACTGGTCGAGGACCGCGCGCAGATTCACCCCTAAAAGTGAAAAATCATATTTTTTTCATCTCATTTTCACTTTCTTCTTCGACTAGCAGGAAGCCCTCTTGACGAACCCATCTTCAAATCTTGCTTGTAAGTAGTCATTTTTCAATTTCTTTGTATCTTCCTTGCTAGTTAATCTTTCATTTGGGGTTTATTATTGTTTTCAAATCGTTTTTGGTGTGATATTTGTGAAAATTTTGATCTATCCATAATCACATTACTCTCTTTAATTATTTATTGAGAAATCATTAAATGGAGCATCGTACTAAGAGAACGGCATCAAGCAAAGCTTGTGGTAGCTCATCATCTAGGCCGACTCTATCTAATGTGAGAACCTTAAGGGGCCTTGAAGAAGATTCAGAGCACTCTACAGATTTTTGGTCAAGGGACATAATTATTGAGCATAGTGTTAATCTAGCTCACATCGCTCGATTCGAACTTATCCCTCTTACAAATATCGGATGGGAAGGCATATTTGGTTGGGGTGGAACAACTTATAGTTCCATAGCACAAGCGATGTACACATCGATTTGTGATGTGTCTCTCGAAAACCTTACTTTTACAATTAAATTTATAGAAGACACAATCATTATAAATCGCTATCTTATCTCAGCATTAACTAGGATTGCCATTGTAGAGGATGGAATTCCTCTTAAAAATTTAACTGATAAAATGACTCATTCCGAACGACTAGCGATTACGCATAAACCATGTCGGTTTATTTTGAAATGGTAATCCAGTAATGCACTGTGTTCCAACCAGATTGTTACGCCCCGACTTTTCAGGACCCGAGTACACGACCCGTTTCCCAAAAATCCAAGTGTTAACCTTGAAGGATGGTCAAATTCAAGTATATATATATTTTTTCAATTATCAGAGTAAGTAAATGAGCGTAGAATAGACAAATCATGCATAATTGAAAATTTCATTTAGGTTTAGGATGTATAAGAAGTTGCCCATAATGACTTATACAAACCAATGTCTCAAACTTACAATTACAAAGTGAAATGATATTACATATAAACAAAGCAAATTGTAACAAATCTGGAACTGTAAAACTATATAGAACCTCTCGACAATACAATCATGCATCTTCATAGTGCTACTTCACTCCTCATTAGTTTGAACCTGAAAATCAATTAAGCCACCTGTGCGACATATACGGTTGTATGTTTGATGGATGAGTGACCAACTCAATGTGAATTCCCCTCAAGATTACACACCACCGCATTAGATAAGAAATAGTATAGCACATCCAAGCAGCCAAAACAGAGTAAATGCAGTCTTATTATATGCATGGATGCATGAATGCAATCATTGTCCCGGGTAAAACATCCAGACAGACATTGGGCTTGTCACCAATGCAATCATCGACCCGGGTAAAACATCCAGACGATCTATGCCCCAAGTAAAACATCCAAATAGGCAAATACTTAGGATAACAATAGATGATGGTCTATGCCCCGGGTAAAACATCCAGTCAGTCGAATCCGTATGTCACGTACGACAGCAATAGATGCTGGCCTGTGCTATGTATGCATGATTAGTCAACCCGTTATTAGTCCAATTACAGCCAGCTAATTTAAATAAGCTCACGGTCACTATAGGAAGCTCACAGCCCAGCGTAGGCCGACAACTCGAGCATAGTATCCCATGACCACCATCCCCGGTCCATGAGATTACCATCTTAGGATGTTTAATGAAAATCCGTCGACTAGTGGCCAACCATATTACAGTATATGGGGCTTACCATCACATGGTTGCACTATATAAAACATCGAACCCGTCTAGGGCAAGTACCAAAATAAAACCACATAGGGCAAGAATCAAAATGTGCCACATAGGGCCGATATCAAAACCATACGATAAAGACCATCCTTAAAAACTATTGGACACAACAACCCTGTATGGTAGGCCCACGTCAATGATCCATCTAGACTACCATTCAATAACTACTAGATCGAAGGTGCATTGCAATCACCATCAATTGAGTTACATCCTAAGTATGGGTTTACATTTATAAGTGGGGTTTCCCACTATTGTACTAGTTTAAATTCCATAAGCGATCTACAAATAATCCACAAGCATGAAAAAATATACAGGATGAACATTAAGCATGTAATATAGCAATTCAATTTTCACCAGCTAACACATGTGATTATAAAGCAGAGACATCAATTATAAATTGAAATATAAACTATAACTTAAGCTAATGGGAAGATGGAAAGCTTAAGGGAAAGAATCATCATCTTATAGTTTGAATCGCCTACCAGTGTTGATAGAGAGTGCGTGTTTTCTTAGAATCAAATCCTACCATAAATTGTAAAGTTATACAGTTAGATCCAAGCTTTATACGCTATTCGTGATTAAGGTCTTGACCTATTAGATTACCTAGGTCTAAGATTTTCTCCCAGAGTTTAGGTCTAGGGTAGATTTTTAAGATTTTAATGTAGAGTTTAGGGTTTCATTTTAGGGTTTAATTCTAGGTTTAGATTATATGTTTTGATTATGGAATTTGAATTCTATCTTGTGTGGTCATTAATGATATTACTAAAGGGAATAATGAATGAATAAAAATAATCAAATAAATTAGTTATTAGTTTTAGGAATATTAACAATGGCTACTATCATATTAAAATTACCCAACAACAACTTACAATGAATATTAATGCTAATAATTCCAAAGCAATTATTAATATTAACAATATCACTAATATTAGCTAGTGTAATACTAATAATCATTTTGATGAAAATAAATAGTATGTCCTAATGTCAATGTTAATATTTTAAGAACGGCGAAATAAAATGCTAATATCTTAATAATGATAATTTCTATATGTATTAACCAATGTCGGTATGGATAATTTACTAATGGTTAATTATATCTAAATTTGATAATCCTAAAAAAATGATAATAATAATACGATGATAATTGAAATAATTTCAATCTGGGAGGAAAATGGGGACTCACCTAGCTGACTCGGTTCGAGTCGAGTTGACTCGGCTCAACACAACCACCCCTACTTCCACTCTCTCCTTCTTGCCTTCTGTTTTCCATATGTTGGAAAAAATCCAGCAGCGTCTGGATCGAGCCTAAACCCAACTCGAATGGGCATCAGCCCTGACCCAAAGTTCAGCGAGTTAACTCGGTCTTGAGTCAACTAGCCGGTTATTCTCTCTCTCTCTCTCTCTCTCTCTCTCTCTCTCTCTCTCTCTCTCTCTCATTTCTTATCTGCACCGACCAACATGATTGCTGGGCCCAAAACCTCTGCCAGCACTCACGCCAACAACTCAGGCCCAGCAGCGAGAGTGGTGCAGCCCACGATTGCTCCCACTCTCCCATTCTTCTTCTTCTTCCCTTTTCTCCTCTCTTTCTTCCCTTCCTTTCTTTCTTTCCTTTCCTTCTTTCTTTTCTCTTATTTCTGTTTTAGCTGGAAAACTCCAGCAATACTCAGACCGAACCAGGGCTAACTCGGATTGCATTTCGACCGAGTCAAGCTGATGCGCACAGCAGTAACAGCAGCCTCTCATTCTAATTTTCTTCTCCTTCCTATCTTTCTCCCTCCTTTCTTCTTCCAGATTCTTTCTTCTTCCTGCTGCGACGCCCAAGAGGAACTGAACTACCAGATTCAACCCAAATCGACTCGGTTTGGTGCCCGTTGAACGAGGAAGAAGCTCCGCCGTTAATGGCAGATTCTCTCCCTCTGCTTTCTTCTTCAATCTGACAATGTGGGAGGGTCCCTATGGGTGCATTGGAGCTTGCGGACATATTGGAGCGTATCTTTGAAAGGCTTTGGGTGGTGGGTTCGACAATAGAAGGTTCCGGCCGATTTTCGGGAGTGGCCGCTAGAAATGAAGGGAGGATCCCATATTGTTCGATCCACTCCCTTTTATCTACTTTCCTAACGTTGCCAACCGTTGGATGATAATGAACGGTCTAGATAAGGTTTGTTTTGCAACAACACCAAATACGACCGGTAACCTAAAACTGACAGTTGTTTTTGTTTTGAAACAGAGGAAAAACCCTAAACCATGGGAAAGATGAAGGGTTATGATAGTACCAAATGAATGGCTGAGATTACACGGATCTCCCTCACGCGGATCGCCAAGCTGGCAGCAGCAGAGGCAGTTTCCATTTGCGAAAACATGGTTTTGAAGGGACTGTTTTCAGCAAGAATTGTATGCCATCACACGATCCTCCAAACGCGAGACAAAGTGGGGTTTGGTCCAAATTCTCTTCCGCACCAGATGGACGAATTGGATCGCCTAGAAGAATCATGGTGGTGGGCCACCGATCGAAGACAGGGACGCCAGCCCGTTTGCTGGCCGAAAACGAGAAAGGAGAGAGATTCTCCCCTTTTTGTGAAACCGCGGGTCAAAGCCAGTTTGACCCGGGCAGTGATCCAGTGCACCTCAATTACTCTTCCCCTGGTGCACACACAAAAAGATTGTGGGGCCCATGGAGATGTTTTTGGGAAATCTACTCCATCAGTTCCAATTTGGAGGCCCAAGAAGGGTCCTTGATCAAAGCTTAAGCAGATCCAATGCCTACGTGGGGCCCACGACTTGATTAGGGCCCTATTTATAGATTTCCCGCCGATCTAGTGGTCGGATCTTCCCAAGATTGAACTTCAATGGTTAAAAGAGTCCAAGGGGCCATTTAAGCTAGAAATCGATGGCTAGCTTATGCATTATATGACCTATTGTGCTCTTATAATATTAAATATTATGTTATAATGCTTTTTGTTGTTATTATTATTATTATTATTATATATTTATTTCCTTTATATATTTTTTTATATGTAATTTATATTATCAGAAATTGTTAATATATATAAATTATATGAATACCAGTAAGCAGAGATTAATATATATATATATATATATATTATTTGTATGGTCATATGTGTTAGGTTTTAAATTTTATATAAGTCATTAATTTGTTTGAAATATGTTACTCATTATAAATTTTTCTAGCATATTTTATTTTTATGTATTACATATTCTATAGTTTGTAATTTATATTAATGATGTTGTAAGTATATGCATATAATATGGATTATAGTTACATATTGTCTTAATATGAAACTTTAATTATTTATAAAATATATAAATAACATTTCATAGTATATACGTTTAGGTTATATTAATTTTTTGTATTTATATTAAATTAAATTAAATGGTAACACTTAAGTACTGGAAATTACGGGATGTTGCATAGATGCTCCCCAAATATCGAGTCCTGCATAAGATCTTTACATCTAATGTCTATCTTAGGTCCGAGAATAAGTTGGAACTTACTCCCTTCATGACTCGTGTCCTTCATTCGGTTGTATCTGGGATACAAGTTTGTCTTCCTTCTCTTATTTGTTATCTTGTTATCCAGTTTCGTCTTCATCCTGGTCATGGTTCTATTTCTTTTATCTATCCCATGACGTGTATTCATGGTTCTATTCCTTTTGTCTATCTCATGACGTGTATTGCTTTACACTGTAATGTCACAATTCATCCGTCTGAGGCACCGGAATCTATTTTAGCATTTAACGACACCAATCTAAATAAGATGAATCTAGAATATCTTCCTGGTCAACGTGACGACGAAGAAGAGGAGGAAGCACATACTGTAAGACCCTGTCCATTCCGTACCATTTTCTGTGCCTATATGCACGATGATCGACACCCTTGGCGAAACTTGAACTAGCCATGCATAGTGTACACCCGACTGACCGGAACCCCAAGGCCTCGAAACCTATTTCATATCGACTGCCCCATCGCTGCGATCGCGAAGGTATCACATGTGCATCTGTATGACACTCCGCTAGTGAGATTCGCCGTGAAGAATCGTTGGTGTATCATGTGCGCTTGGTGCTATATATCCCATTCCACACATGTGTACAACACATGCCATGCACACATGTTGTAAGAGTCATATCCTAGTCCATACCGTTCTGTAGACTCCCACGATCCTCCCTGTCGAATTCCAGCAACTTTCAACCTATAATCGGCATTTGCGTGCTACCCTAAGTCACTTCCTGTGATTTTGAGTCGGCTCGACTCGAAACTTGTACCATCGCGACCACACCGTCCCCGCAGTTCCAACGCCGTGTCTTGCGCACCAATGCAATACCTAGGCCATGAGTTGTGTGCTCGCGAATATTTCGAAGAAACGCCGCGCGTTGTGAATTTCGAGAGAATCTCTACAACCCATCACATCAATCAATTAATCACAAGTCAAGTGCATAACATATACGTCTCTCATCCCTTTCTTACCAACAAAGACAAGCAACCCATACCCCATGCCACCTCACCCCCCATAAGTCAACTCTCTCTTACACATACCCATCCCTCTCTTACACTACCCATTCCTCTCATCCCATCCTTCTTACACCACTCCTCTCTCATTTCACTCCATTCTCCACCATTTCCTAAGCATCCATGAAAGAATAATCCTAAGGAGAGAAAATAAGCTAAGTGTGTGGCCCACTTCCTACCCTAAATCCCTCATCCTAACCCTTCAATCCTCATTAACCTCCATGAAAGAGAGAGCCAAGGAGTTTGGCATTCCATCGGATCAAGAAGATCGAACGGTGGGTGTTTTATAGGCCTAAATTTTATGTTTTGATGATGGGCCAAAGAGAGAGCCAAAGAGTTTGGCATTCCTACCGATTGATGGTATGGATCTCACTTTGGACCCTAGGTGTAGCCGATGGCCCACTACGATTCACATGATCATTCCATGATAGGGCCATTCTCCATAGACCCCATCATGATGTTTATTTTCTTAATTTGTAAAAATGTCATCTAGATCTTTCATTTTGGTGGTGATGGGATCTCTACCATTGATTTTGATTGGTGGGTCCGCATGTAATGTTACCCACTTGATGTATGTTGTAATTCATGAAAGGGAGGGCCCATAGTACCGAGGTCCCTCCATCATTTGTTCTCTCTTTCTCTCTCTCCCTCTCTTTTATGGCGATGATGTATGATGGCCCACCTGATGATGATATATCATATCCATGCCGTCCATGTGTAGGGCCCACCTCACTGGACTGTCCAGCAGCAAGCCCACTGGCCCGTCCGTCTGGATAGGCCCAGATGAAGAGAAAAATAATTACCAACTTATTCAAAGCTGTGGTGGGTCACCACGTGGACCCCACTTTGATTTTAGCCAGACTAGGGAGGTGGGGCCACATGGACGTTGCATTCCATCCAGGTCGTCCAGGGCCTAGACGTTGATTGTTTTTTAATATATATATATATAAGTGGTGGGTCCCACATGTGTAGACCCACCTTTGATGGATGTATTTCATTCCTGCTGTCCACCGTCCATTGCTGGATGGTGGGACACAAGTGATGTATGTGCCTTATATCCTGGCCGTCGATCCAGGGTGGACGTGAGGTCAGCCACATAGTGGACGTTGACGTGGGATGTGGACCCACGATGATGTATGTGTTGTACGATCCACATCATCCATCTGGACGGTGTGGTGTGGGGATCCACCGTGTTGTATTTGTTAAATCCAAACCGTCCATGTCTGTGAGGACCATTATGATTTATGTGGACGGTGGGGACCACCTACTGTACGTATGTCAACAAGTTCTGCGGGTCCAGCATGATGTATGTGTTACATCTAAACCGTCCATCCAATTGGCAAGTTGGTCTTAGGCCTGAGACTAAAAACGAGGCAAATCTATCAGGTGGACCACACTGCAAAAAACATTGGAGAGATGAATGCCTACCATTGAAATCCTTTTAGGACCACAACAGTTTTGGATCAAAATGATTTTTGTTTTTCCTCTCAACCAGGTCTTTGTGACCTTATGAATAGATTAGATGGAAAATAAACATGATGGTGGGCCCTGGAATTTTTAAACGGTGAAAATCATTATCTCCACTACTATTTGTGGTATGGTCCAGATGATCTTTCGATATGATTCATTCTTTTGGAAATGCTATAGAATGATCTCTAAAAATTGATGAATGGTGTAGATGGTGCGGCCCACTTGATGTATATGAGGCCCATTGGTGCAGCCCGTGGATGTGGCCCACTTGATGAATATGAGGCTCATTGGTGCGGCTCACTTGATGTATATGAGGCCCATTGGTGTGGCCTGTGTGATGTGGCCCACTTGATGTGTATAAGGCCCATTGTGATGTATATTAGGCCCATGTGATGCGACCCATTGTGGTGTAAGAGGCTCACGAGATGCGACCCATTGTGATGTATATCAGGCCCATGTTATGCGGCCCATTGCGATGTGTATTAGCCCCATGAGATACGGCCCATTGAGATTGTATGTGGCCCATTATGATTGTATAAGGCCTGTTGTGATTATATGAGTCTTGTTGTGATTGTATGAGACCCACCGTGATGTATGTGTTATATATATGTTGTCTACCCATTTTAGGCCATAAACCTCACCAACTTATGTGTTATATATATGTCGTCTATCCATCTCCTAGATATTTGGAGGGCCGAGGGACCCGTTATGATTCCGATTTCCAAATGGACCACACCTTGGGAGCAACGATGGTTAAATGTCCACCGTTGGGAACCATCCTAGGGCCCACCATGAAGCCCATCACCCCATCCTCTATTTTACCCCAACCTTGAGTAGAGTCCCACCATAATGTATGTGTTATTTATACGCTGTTCATCCATTCTTCCAGATCTCATAGGGTCATGGACCCCATTGAGAGTCAGGTCCAAATCCCTAGTGGACCGCATCCTAGGAATAATGGTAGTTAAACATCTACCGTTAAAAACCATACCTTGTAGGGCCCACTATGATACGCAATTTTCAACCCATCTTCCCTTATTGGGCTATCCCAAATCATTAGGCCCCATTGATGGTAGTGATACCCATCCTTCCCCTGTTGGGCTATCCCAAACCATTGAGCCCCCATTTAATACTGATGCTTTCCACCATACCTTATAGGACCACCCAAGACTTGGAGCCCATCTTATGTTCATATCGTGCCTTCCATAGGGAATGTGGCTCTCCTAGATGCATGTGTTTGTCCAAGCATAGTAACCCAAACCCAAGGTCCCACTTAGATTATGAGCATGACCGTTTGTAGGGTTACATAGTCCTAGATGTGTGGATCCTACCAAGGCCTAAAATTGTTATGTTGGAAACCCTAAGTTTAGTCAAATTTTGGTGTGCCAAACCAATTCGAGTTTGTGTCATGCTGATGTGTTTTATGTATCAAGCTTGTTCTTTGATTTTCTTTAAATCTTCGATGATCGTGCTGAATCAATCTTGCTGATATCCACAACGAACTTGCTGAAATCTTCAAGCTGAAGAAAGTGTATGAGTTTCAAGTGTTAGTTGAAGACTCAACTTTCAACATCCCAATCGCAATATTATGGTTCAAGTTCTGTAACCGGAAATGTCCAAGAACTCAAGTCTAAATTGAAGACTAAGTTCGATACATTAAGTTCAAGCTTCGAATATCGTAAGAATTAAAGCTACTGATGTGATCGATAGTTTGATGGTTCACAGGTTCTATCTCACAAGTAAGGTATGAATGACTTGGATTGACCTTAGGGCATGTTACGTTCATTTCATACTTGGTATCGGTCATTTTACATGTTAATAGGTTGTTTGTTCGACTAGCCCTAGCACTGGCTCGACCAGTCCTAGAATTTTCTCGACCAGTCCTAGAAACTTCTCGACCAGTCGAATGAACAGTGCTCGACTAGTCGTGCAGGGCTTGAATCAATTTACATCAAGCAATATGGCCCCAGTCATGTGTAGTCCACCACCAGTAGAGGGACCCACAAGGCCAGTCGAGCACTTGCCAAATCTTATCGCGCCAGATTTTTTGAATATCCGTTGGACCTAAGGCCAGTCGAGTGAATGGATTTTTCACCTATAAATAGCACTCGAATTTCAGAGTTTTCTATTCAATTCTAATTATTTTTAAGCAATCACTCTAAGATAAATTTGTGTTCATTCTAAGCTATTTTATGCATATTTTAGATTCTTTATAAGTAGCTCTTGTTATTTGATTTTAGATCTCCATTCCAATCTAATTTTAAAAAGAGACATTTGATTTACCCTTTCTTGAGATTGAAATCAAATCAAGCTAGCCCAGGTTGATTTAAATTAAAAATCATCTAGACCTAGAACCTTATACACTTGTGGGACTAAACGTTGAACATTTACGTCGTCATCAAGTTGGTTCTAACGGGCTACTTAAGAATCTTCATATAGATAAGTGTTTCCTTTTCTGTAATTTCATTTTGCTTGGTTTATGAGATAAACCAAAAAATCTCATTTGGTTTTTTCTGAGATCAACCAGAAAATCTCGGAGTGTGGGGTTGTGATTGTGTAAGCCCACTTAAAATACAATTGTGAAGGTTTTAGGTGAACCTTGAAAAACCTATTTGATTAGTGAAGGCTAATATCCCAAGGGAGTGAATATTAGGAGTGGAGTAGTTGTGTGACTGTTTTCAGACAGTTGGTGTACACACACGAACCACTATAATTCTCTAGTGTTTGGTGAATGTTTGATCTATTTCTTTATCATTTTATGGTTTAAGATCGTGGGATGTATTTGTGGATGTGATTGTTGTAATCTTTATTTTTCAAGCATTGTGTGGTGAATGATGTAAGAGATTAGTTCTTATTTCTTTCATCTCCATTTGAGTTTGAGTTTTTGATACTCACTCACGTTCTAGTAAGGTTGTCCTGCCATAAACCGTAGGTTTTTTATGTCAAGTTGTCCTTAGAACCAAGTTTATATTAACCTCTCAATACTTGATTTTAGAGGTTGCTCTCATTGTGCTATCAACTGTTTATTAAGTCTTTATTTCCACACTTTATTTTTAAATTTGGCATTGTCCTATTCACCCCTCCCCCCCTCTAGGACATTTAGCTCGGCCTTTTCAAGTAATATCAGAGCCTAATAGCTTGTTTTATTTTTGTTATTTGGATTAAATTCCTGAGCTAATCGATTTGAGCTTTTTAAGATGTTAAATTTTGATAGCCTCTCAATCACTAGGCCTCCACCATTTGATGGCTCCAATTATGCCTATTGGAAAGCCAAAATGAGAATTTTTTTAAAGTCCATGGATGAGAGTGTGTGGTAAGCCACAGTGACCATTTGGACCCCTCCTACCATTGAAGTAACTGGTACTGATGGATCTAAAACTGTAAAAGTTTCACCTTATTTTTCTTCGACCACTCTTCAGAAAAGTGAGAGTAGTGTCAATGCAAAGGCTTTAAATGCTATTACTTGTGCACTATCACCGGATGAATTCAAGAGAATTATGTGGAGTCTTGGTGATAGGATCCCAAAAAGTAAAGTCCGTGCAAAGATACTGCGCTCATTGCCTGATCGGTTCAATTCAAAAGTCACCGCGATCCAGGAACTTCGTGATACGAATAATATGAGGGTAGAAGAGTTAGTTAGGTTTCTTCAAACCTATGAGTTAAATTTTAAGGCCCCCAAAGGTAAGTGAATCACCCTCAACTCTTCTAAAATTATTTCTCATGAAAATAGTAATAATTCTGATTTAGAAACTTCTGAAGATGATATGGCTTTTTTAGCCAAAAAGTTTTACAAGATTTTCAAGAGTAAAAAGAGGGTTGATTTGCAAAAACTTATTGAAAAGAAAAGATCTAGATCTAAAAATTGAAAATCTCTAAAAGATAGTCAATGCTACAACAGCCATGAATATGGGCATCTAGCATGTCCAAAGAAGGACAAGTCTAAAAAGAAAGGTATGTTGGCTACATGGGATGAATCTTCCTGTTCTGAAGTCTCTTCTTAGTCAGAAGATTCTGAAACCAAGTCGGCTAATGATGTTAAAGTCCTAATGACTCTAGCCAAGTTCACTTTCTTAGATAATGATGATTCAACCAGTGAAGAAAATCTTGGTAGTGACCATGAAATTGAAGAAGACCTTCAAGATGCTTATGATGCCCTATGCAGGGAAAGTTGCAAAATAGCTGTAAAGTTAAAACTTCAGAAAGAAAAGTTTTCAAAACTAAAAGAGAATTTTGATAATCTAGTCTTAGAAAAATCACACTTTTTAGATTGCTTTGAAAAAACTAAGTCTGACTTAGATTTCAAAATGTCCCAAGTTGAAAACTTAAAATTTGAAAATGAAAAGCTAAAACTAGAAGTATCTCTACTTTTGAGTTTGAAGGACACATGGAGGTATGCCCAAGGTGATTCTAAATTAGAAAAACTTTTATCCGGATCTAGAAAATGTGGTGATTGATCTGGATTGGGGTATGATAAAAGTATTCCTCCCAAATATAAGAATACTCCACCTAAATTTGTTAAAGGAGAGTCTTCTAACTCAAAAGGGAAATGTTTGAATCAAAATAATTCTAAAAATACTAAAACTTTTCAGACTTTAAAACCTAAAAGTAATCATATCAACTACAAAAATGAGAATTGTTATCCTTTAGCTGAGAAAATTGTAGACTTGCTTAAGGAGCTCTTAAAATCTAACTCAATGGATAGGACTTATAACAACTATAAACATAAGAAGACCAACTATGCTCCTAAACCCAATACTGTAATGAAATGGGTCCCTAAGGTTGCTTGTTTCGTTGCCCACACTGCTTTTAAGGCTTTAAGCCATTCAAAGTGGTACCTCGATATTAGTTGCTCCAGACATATGACAGGTGACAAAGGTCTATTCACAAGTCTTAAAGACATGACTGATTGTTCAGTCACATTCGGTGATGGTAGCAACTGCAGAATTGTTGGCCAAGGTACGGTTCAACTCTTTAAAATCCTTCTATTTGAGAATATTTTATATGTAGAAGGTTTAAAACATAATTTATTAAGCATCTCTCAAATATGCGATAATAATCATAGTATAAAATTTACCAAGGGTGTGAAATTTTAAATAAGAATGGTTTTGTAATATTAATTGGTTACATAACTTTTGAGAACTACTACATAGTCAGTGATTCAAGCTCATCTAAGCTATCGTGTTATATGGTCCAAACCAATGAGACCGAATTATGGCATAAGCGCCTAGGACATGTACACTAACATAACTTGTATAGATTGAGCAAAAGTGAATTGGTAAGAGGTCTACCTAAAGTAAAGAAAGTGGATAAAATATGTAGCGAGTGCCATATTGCTAAACAAATCAGGAGTGCTCATAAAAAAGTGAACTCCAATGCCACATCTAAACCACTCGAACTTCTCCACATGGATCCCATTGGACCAACTAGAACAGAGAGTCCAGGTGGCAAGAAGTATATTCTGGTCATTGTAGATGACTTAATCAGGTATACTTGGGTAGTCTTCTTAAGAGAGAAATTAAAAACTCTCGACGAAATAAAAAGGGTACTTAAACATATTCAAACTGAAAAAGAATCACAAGTCACTAAGATCCGTAGTGACCATGGTTCTGAGTTTGAAAATAGCATTTTTGAGAAATTTTGCAGTGACCAGGGAATATCACATTAATATTTTGTGCCCAAAACGCCATAACAAAATGGCGTAGTGGAAAGAAAAAATAGAGTGCTTCATTGAAATGGCAAATGTAATGCTAAATAGTATGAAGCTTCCTAAAAATCTTTGGGCTGAAGCTGTAAATACTGCTTGTTATATAATTAACCGCATTTATACTAGAAAATTAAATAGTAAAACAGTTTACGAAATGTGATTTGATAAGAAGCCTATTGTCAAATACTTTTAAGTTTTCGGCAGCAAGTGCTACATCTTGTGTGACCAAGAAAATCTAGGTAAATTTGACACCAAAAGTGATGAAGGGATATTTTTAGGGTATGCTTTGAATAGTCGAGTGTATCAGGTTCTTAACTAGATGACTGGTACAATTCAAGAGTCCATTAATGTGGTTATAGATGATCACTTGAATATACCTATCTCAAGTTCAAAAGATGATGGAGTCCTTTTGTTTGATAAACCAGACTCTTCATCTAATTAAAATAACACTAAACTGCGGACAATTAAAGACCATCCATTTGATCAAATCCTTGAAAACTCTCTCACTGGTGTGCGCACTCATAAACAACTAGAAGATATGTATAACTACGAGTGCTTTATATCTTAGATAGAACCGGCTAACGTAAAAGAAGCCCTTACTGACGAAAACTGGATTGTAGCAATGCAAGAAGAGCTCAATCAGTTTGTTAGAAATGATGTTTGGTACTTGGTTCCAATATCAAAAGATAAACATATTATCAAAACAAAATAGATTTTCAAAAATAAGTCTGATGAACTTGGTAATATTATTAGAAACAAGGCTAGACTAGTTGTACAAGGATACACTCAAATTGATGGTATTGATTATGATGATACTTTGCCCCAGTAGCTCGTCTTGAATCAATCAGACTGTTTGTATCCATTGCATTAAAAAATTCAAAATATATCAAATGGATGTAAAGAGTGCGTTCTTAAATGGCAAGTTGCATGAAGAAGTGTATGTTGAACAACTAAAGGATTTTGAAGACCCTAAGCATGTTAATCATGTCTATCGCTTGAAAAAGGCACTTTATGGTTTGAAACAGGCTCCCATGGCATGGTACGAGAAATTGACTAAATTCTTGTTAAGTCATTACTTTGTTATGGGGAGTGTAGATAAAACATTATTTGTTAAGAAACATAATGATCATATACTAATAGTATAAATCTATGTTGATGACATTATCTATGGATCTACCTGTGCTAACATGACTGTTAAGTTTGCAGATCTTATGAAATCTAAATTGGAAATGAGCATGGTTGGAGAACTAAACCATTTCCTAGGGTTACAAGTCAAACAACTCCCTGATGGATTCTTTATCTCTCAAACCAAATATGCTCTGAACTTAGTTTAAAAGTTTAGATTTGAGAGTGGGAAAAATTTTGATACTCCAATGATTACTACTTTAAAACTCTCTAAGGATTCAATAGGTAAAAGTGTGGATCCAAAGTTGTATCGCAGTATCATAGGTAGTTTACTTTATTTAACTACGAGCCGACCTGATATTGCTTTTAGCGTAGGAATTTGTGCTAGATATCAATCGAACCCTAAAGAGTCCCACCTGATTACTGTTAAGCGCATTTTGCGATATGTCGCTAGTTCAGCTAATCTTAGTCTCTGGTATCCACATGATACTAGTGTGCAATTAGTTGGTTACACAGATGCTGATTGGGCTGATAACATTGATAATCATAAATCAACCAGCGGTGGTTGTTTCTATGTTGGGAACTGTTTGGTTTCTTGGCTAAGTAAGAAACAAAGTTCCGTATCGCTCTCCATAATTGAGGCTGATTATATTGCTGCTGGCAATGCATGCAAAATAATAGTGATTGGATATCCACCATTAAAATCCTCCTAAGGCCCACTGTACTGTTTCTTTAACATCCAATCTATTAATTAGGTCGTACAGACATAGATGAAGGGAAGAAACAAAGATTAGCTTGATCCAGAACTTTTATGGCCCCCAAAAAGTGTTTAATGGTTTACGACGGTCATTCAACACTGTTTCCTATAATGTTGTCTGCTTGATATTGGAGTATACCTCATTTTTGGACTCATACCATAAAATGATCTCTAAAAATATATGGACGGCATGGATGAAACACATACGTGGTGGTGGGGCCCGTAGACCCCCGAGCACCAGCAATTGGCTGGTGCCAGGGGGAGTAGCCGATCCGTCACTTTCTCGAGCGTTGCAGCAGTAGGTCACTTCTACTTCACTCCAGGACCGTATGACTCCTGAACCAAGGACATGGGCATTTTCGTCCAAAACAATATCCAAAAGATGTCAAAAGGCCGCTTTTAGGATATATGGAATGTCGTAACTTTCTAAGTAATTGACCTAAACTTCGAGGCGAGTACAGTCAAATTCCCTTGTTAAAAAATGGGTGGGGTCAACTTGTGATGACCACCCGAGGCATCCACTCCTTTCATTAGCTCCCCTACATCGTGTTGGCCCAGGGTGTCATGCCCCAAACCCGGAAATCGGATTCACAGGAATCCCGATCACCAAATTCGGCGCCAACAGCCTCCATAGTACCCCATTCTTGGCTCCCAGCGCCCATATGCCAGGTTCCGATCCTGGGATCCTATAAGGAGGATTTTCCAACCTACATTTATCTCATAAGAAGCATAACCACAAGTTTACCCAAATCACAAAAGCAACATTATCATCACATATCCACTAATATAAACTTTAAATACAATATTGGAAGGAAAATACATATGTCAAAATAAAATCAAAGCTCCAGAAGATAGTTGCATGCTCCAAGCTCAATGCTGCTACAACCTAACACCACTTGCACGCATCTATCATGCATAAGCTTATAAAAAGCTTAGTGGGTGGTGAAAGTGTATGCACATGGGAAGTGCCGATTAAGCAATATCAGAGTAATCAAAGTAAGCGGAAATACTAATAAGCCCATAAATCATACAATATCAAAAACACTGGCAAGATCATAATTCATGCGATATTAGAGTAATGCGAAAACATGCTGATAGGCCCATAAATACCATCATCCTTATCTAGGCTATACGATGCAAAAAAATTATAATAAATACAATATCATATACTGATAAAGCAATGTAGATCAACTATGCAATGCGGGGATAGTACGTAGTGAAGTCGGAATGATAGTACGTAGTATCGAGGCCCAAATATCAGATGCTGATGATGCAATACAATATGCGGTGCAAATGAAATGACCAAGCTGGAGTGAAGTCGGAATGATAGTACGTAGTATTGTAGGCTATGGGGTCCATTACAAGGGACTTCTATCCAAACCAGTCCCATACCTAAATTTAGATTGCCAGACTCAATGTAGTAGACTCCTGATCTCAAGTTAGTCGTGCGCCCAACCGAAATCCTTGTCATTACGAAGGTACATAATAATTAGTTGCGCACCACCAACTCGAGTGGATAGTGAATGAATGAATGAATGAATATGCAACCCTACTCGATAAGTCCACATATCAGTACGGTTTCTCTTTAGGATCATCACTGGGGTCTAGTACACTCTACATGCAAATCATCGCCCACTGACGCGCGACCATGCAAGTGGAAGAGACCTCACCATCTGCCTGGACAGTAGTCAGCCAATATCTACCCGGCAGATCGATAGCAGACCCATTCACGAGCTGGTCAAACACAGCCTAGTTATGCCCCCTACCCTTGGGTGGGTAAGGCCACACCGCCTCCCAACCGACCACGACATAGTGGGATACGCGGCCTCCTGGTTTTCAGCCCTCATGCGCTCATATATATCCACTCGGTCTCGACGTTGGGGTGTCTCCTAGCCACGAAGGTTTAGAAATTTTCACCCTGGGACATCTGTGACACCTGTATGCTAGAACAAATTTTTGGTGTCCCATCTGGCCATCCACGATATGCCTGTGGAGGCTACGGCCCTGATGTCGTTAGGGCAAACAATACAAGATGCATGAGTCATGCAATCCAGTCATGCATCAATCTTGCACATACTGTGTGCTCATGCGAGACAATCTCCACCTGTCAGGGAGTCTCATAACAACATGCTCAATGATATATGCAATGGTCAACCGCATCTTATAACAAACATGCAAATGATGCGTATGGGTGTGCATCATGATGTTATACTGTCATATACTCATAACCGATATCAATAACCAGCATCGACAATCGACCTCGACACTGTGGACATTTAACCAACATTGCCCCCAAGGAATAGCCCACATAAAGCCTAACATATAATGGACCCATGGTCTCACATAAGGGCCAAATATACAACACCATGGGCCTCACTCAAGAGCTAAATACACATCACGATGGGCCTTTTGCATGGGCCTAACATACATTACAATGGGCTCCATCGCTTGGCCCTCAATGCATCACAATGGGCCACATCACATAGGCCTCATATACATCACATTAGGCCTTAAACACGGGTTGAATGCACATCACAACGGGCCTCAAATACGAGCCGTATATATATCACATTGGGCCTCGACAATCGGCCACGATAATCGGAATCGACAATTGGCCACATCAATCGAAATCGATCAATAATCGACTTCGATGATCGGAATCGGCAATCGGCTACAACAATCGGAATCGATCAATAATCGGCCTCGATGATCGGAATCGACAATCGGCCACAACAATTGGAATCGATCGATAATCGTCCTCAATAATCGGTATCGACAATCGGCCACGACAATCGGAATCGATCAATAATCGGCCTCGATGATCGGAACCTGCAATCGGCCACAACAATCGGAAACGATCGATAATCGGTAATCGGCCATGACAATCAAAATTGGCAATCGGTCATGATAATCAGCCTCGATTGCTAATCAGCAATTGACCACGACAATCGACATCGATCGATAATCGGCCTCGATGATCGAAATCGGCAATCGACCACAACAATCAGAATCGATCGATAATCAGCCTCGATAATCGGAATCGGCAATTGGCTATGACAATCGAAATCGAAAATCGACCATGACCATTAGGATGGACAATCGGGCTCGGCCTCAATAATCGGCCTCGATAATTGCCCTCGACAATCGGAATCGATCGAACAAGGCCTAATGGAAGGTCACAATGTGGACAATAAACCATCATTGTCTAATAATGTAGCCATTTAACCAACATTGCTCCCAAGGAGTGGCCCACATAAACATCATTACATACATTATGGGAAAATCATACATTACATTGGGCCTTGAATACACAACAGGTGGGTCCTGCACCTAGGCCTCAAATACATCACATGGGACTCACTAAATGGGCCACATATACATCGTATTAGGCCTTGTCCATGGGTCAAAAATATATCATATTGGGTCGCATCACATGGGCCTCATATATATCAAGGTGGGCCTCTACAATAGGCCACATACATCACATCAAGGTGACCCTCAACAGCGGGCCTCATGTATCACATCGGGCCTAATCAAATGGGCCGAATCAAATGGGCCAAGTCGAATGGGCTGAGTCGAATGGGCCAACTCAAATGGGCCGAACACAATTCATCTATTTTTAGAGATCAATATTTATATGAAAATGAATCATATCAAAAGATCAACTGGATTATACAATATTTAACTGTGTTGATAATAATTTCCATGGTTAAATTCCAATGGGCCCCATCATAGGGTTTATTTCCCATCCAGCCTATTCATAAGGTCACAAAGACCTGGATTTAGAGGAAAAAAAAATATCATATTGATCCAAACCCTGTAGCCCAAGGGTTTTAATGGTGGATGTTTAAACCCACTGTTTTCTATAATGTGGTCCACTTGATCCTAGATCTATCTTATTTTTAGTCTCAAGCTGTAAGACGAGCTTACCAAAGGATTGGATGGTTTGGGTGCAACACATGCATCATGGTGGGTCCCATAAGGATGGACAACATAGATAAAGCACATGCCTCATGGTGGGGGCCAAACTGATGAAATGTGTGGAATACATTCATCAGTGGGTCCCACATGGGGCCCACCATAACATCTATTTTCCACCCAATATGTTAATAAGGTCACACAAACCTGGATAGAGAGGGAAAAAAATTTCATAATGATCCAAAACTTCTGTGAACCCAAACAGGGTTTTAATGGCAGTCGTTCAATCCCATTCCTGTGACGTGGGCCACCTGAGCTTCTGTATACGGCTGAGTTTTTGGGGTGGCCCACAGCTAGAAGGGTCCCACCAAATGCACGGTGTGATGTTTAACATACATCGCGTGGGGCCCACAACTGGGACCACGTCCCTGCCCCTTACAACGTGCAGCAAGACGCTGCTGCGCCATCTTCTGTACGTGCAATAGCAGCAACATCAGCTGCTATATTTTTTTTTTTAGTTTTTCAGAGGATTTTTTTAGGTGGGGCCCGCATCAGGTGGATCCGCCCCACCCATTGTATTCCATGGCTCAAGACAGTTTAAATGAGCCCAATTTCAATGTGTTTTGGCAAGTAGAAACATCAAGGTGGGTCCTAGTCGCTTTAAACGGTAGAAATCACAGTTTTCTACAATATGGCCCGCTTAATTATTGGATTGTCTTCATTTTTCAGCTCAATGCCTAAAATGACTTGGGAAATAGGATGGACGGCATGGATTTAATTCATACATCAAGGTGGGGCCGGCATGAGCGGCCCACCCCAAGTTTGGAATCAAGCTGATATCTTTTGTGGTTTGCATGTTAGCACACCACGCTGTCAGTTCATACTTCTTAGTGCATCCAACACACATCTAAGGTGGGTCCCACCTACTGACGTGTTAAGGAGGGGTGGGCCACCAAATGGCTGAATGGTGTGGATAAGACATACATCAATGTGGGGTCCATTCGGGTGGGCCACACAGCCACATCATCACACAGAAATGAAAGAGAGTGAGAGAGAGAAAGAAGAAGACACGTGCGATGGAGGGACCCTGACACTATGGGCCCTCCCTTTCATGCATTTCAATCGTACATCTAGTGGGTCCCAATACATGTGGGCCCACCAAATCAAATAACGGTGGAGATCCCTTCTCCACCAAAATGAAAGGTCTAGATGACCTCTTTCAAACTTTGAAATTAAACATCATGATGGGGTCCATGGAGATTGGCCCCATCATGGAATGATCATGAGAATCATAGTGAGCCATCGGCTACATCTAGGGTCCAAAGTGAGATCCATATCATCAATCAGTAGGCCCCACTTGGCCCATCATCAAAAGAATGAAATCTAAGCCTATAGAAGTACCCACCGTTAAATCTCCTCTTCCTTCTTCCACCAATGCATGCTAAAGCTCCAATGGATGAGATTCAACGGTAGAGATTGGTTTTGGATGGTGGGATTGGGTAGTAAGAAGGTGGGCCACACCTAGTGTCACGCCTCAAACCCGAAAATCGGATTCACAGAAATCCCAATCGCTGAATCCGATGCCGACAGCCTCCGTAGTACCCCTTTCTCGGCTCCTAGCGTCCATACGCCAGATTCCGATCCTGAGATCCTACAAGGAGGGTTTTTTTTTTTTTTTTAACATTTAACTCATAATAAGCATAACCACAAGATTACCCAATTCACAAAGACAACATCATCATCACATATCCACTAATATAATCATTTAAGTACAATGCTGAAAGGGAAATACATAAATAAAAAATCAAGCTTCAGAAGATCGTTGCAGGCTCCAAGCTCAATACTGCTGCAATCTAACATCACCCGCACGCATCTATCGTGCATAAGCTTATAGAAAGCTTAGAGGGTGGTGTAAGTGTGTGCACAAGGTAAGTGCCAAGTATCCAACGCAATATCATGATCATATAATGTCGAAATAGGTGCAAGGTCATGAATCATACGTTATTAGAGTAAGCAAAAATACTAACAAGTCCATGAGTCAAACAATATCATAATACGTAATACAGATCAATTATACAAATGAGGAACAACATCAGAATACGCGATACAGATCAACTATACAAATGAGGAACAATATCAGAATACGCGATACAGATCAACTATACAAAGAAGGAGTCAGAAAGAGTCAAATATTAGATGTTGTATCTAAACCATATAAATGCAGAAACATAGGTAACCCAAAATGCCATATGATGTGGATGTAATGTGATATGCGGTGCGAATGGAATGACCATGTTGGAGTGTGAAGTCGGGGTGATAGTACGTAGTATCGCAGGCTATGGGGTCTACCACAAAGGACTTCAATCCAAACCAGTCCCATTCCTAGATTTAGATAGTCAGACTCAATGTGGTAAACTCCTGATCTCAGGTTAGTCACGCACTCCAACCGAAATCCTGGCCATTGCAAAGGTACACGAAACAAATAATTGCACACCACCAGCCTGAGTGGATAGTCAATGAATGAATGAATGAGTATGCAACTCCTGCTCAATAAGTCCACATATCAGTACAATTCATCTCTGAGATCATCACCGGGGTCTATTACACTCTGTGTCAGCTTGCCGCCCCTATCCAAGCGCATAACTAGGTAAGTGGAAGAGACCTCACTATCCGCCTGTCAATATCGGGCCCGGCTCATCGATAGCGGACCCATTCCTCAAGCTGGTCAAACTCAACCTAGATATTGCCCCCTCACTCAGGCGGGTAAGGTCACACCCCCTCCCAACCAACCACGACACAGTGGGAGATGTGGCCTCCTGGTATTCGGCACTCGGGCGCTCATATATCCACTCGGTCTCGACGTTAGGGCGTTTCCTGGCCACAGAGGTTTAGAAATTTTCACCCAGGGACATCTATGGCGCCTGTATGCTAGAACCAAATATTTTCGGTGTCCCATCTGGCCATCCACGATATGCCTGTGGAAGCTACAACCCTGATATCGCTAGGGCATACAATAGTCATATCACAAAATGCATGATGCATGAGTCATACAATCTAGTCATGCATTAATCCTACGCATGTCGTGCGCTCATGTGAGATAACCTCCGCTTATCAGGGAGTCTCATATCAACTTGCCCAATGACATATGCAATGGTCAATCACATCTCATAACAAACATGCAGATGATGCGTATGGGCATGTATCATCGTGTTATGCTGTCACATACTCATAATCAGTATCAATAACTGGCATCAATAATCGGCCTCAACAATGTGGATATCTAACCAACATTGCTTCCAAGGAATGGCTCGCATAGAGCCTAACATAGAGTGGATCCATGGCCTCACACAAAGGCCAAATATACAACACCATGGGCCTTACTCAAGGGCCATATATACACAACAGGTGGGCCCTGTTCATGAGTCTAATACATATCACAATGGGCCTTGCCCATAGGCCATGAATTCATCACAATGGGCCTCAACAATTGGCCTCAACAATCGGAATCGATTGATAATCAAAATCAGCAAATCGGTAACGTCAATCAGAATCGGCAATCTGCCACGACAATCGGAATCGATCGATAATTAGAATTGGCAAATCGGTCACGTCAATCGGAATCGGCAATCGATCATGATAATCGGCCTCGATCGTTAATCGGCAATCGACCATGACAATCGGAATCGGCAATCGGTCACGATAATTAACCTCGATCGCTAATCAGTAATCGGCCATGACAATCAGAATTGGCAATTGGTAACATCAATCGGCCTTGATAATCTACCGATCAAGGCCTAAGGGAAGGTCACAATGTGGACATCCAACCATCATTGCCCATCAATGTGGCCATTCAATCAACATTGCTCCTAAGGGTGGTCCACATAGAGACATACATATATTGGACCCATGGCCCCACACAAGGGCTTAACATACATCGCCATGCGCCTCACTCATGGACGACATATGCTTCACATTGGGCCACGCTCATGGAACTTGAATACATAGTATGGGCCTCGACGCTGGACCTCATATATAACGAGTGGACCACATCATATGGGCCTCACACATATCAAGTGGGCCATATCACATGGGCCGCACCAATGGGCCTAATACACATTAAGGTAGGTCCCACGATCTGGACGGTTTAGGTGACCCAGATGGCTAGACGGTTTCGATACAACACCTACCTCAAGGTAGGCCACACGTCCAAGGGGCAAAGGATGGAAATATACAACACCCGCATTAATGGTAGGCCCCACATGGCACCGTCCAGCAATAGACGGTGTAAACATAGAGTACATATATCAAGGTGGGCCGCATTGCATAAGATGGACGACGTGGATAACAAATACATCACGGTGGGGCCCACGGCACCGTCTAAACATCATCTATGCAAATCGGCACTGACCAAACATTGGATAGGACCGTCTAAACTATCCACGTAAATCTACACCGTCCAAATATTGGACAGTGCTGTCCAAACATGGTCCAACACCGTCTGAATATTCTAGATGGTATGGATTAAACAGATACCACATGGTGGTGTCCCACCGTCCAAATAATGGACAAATGGGATAAAATAGAAACATCACATGTGGGCTCCACATGCTAGACAGCATGTATGTACAACACATACATCTAAGGAGGGTCCCAAATACACAATAAGTGGGCCTTATACATGGGCCATAAATACATTATATCAGGCCTCGATAGATGGGCCTCATCATATGTATAGTGAGCCTAATGAGGCAGCCCATGGTCCAACAAAAGAGATGGGTATACATCATGGTGGCCCTACACATATAGCAGGTGAGCCTGCACCTCCAAATGGGCCCACCAGATGAATAACTTAGATATACAACACATATATCAAGTGGGCCGCACGTCCACCGGACTGGACAGCGTGGAGTACAAAACAAGCATCGCGGTGGGTTTTCAACAGATGGCCGACCTAATAGACACAAGCATTAAGGTGGGCCACTGTACAGACGGTGCATGTCCAACACTGCATCATGTTGGGGCAATACATGGCATTGTCCAAATGGACGGTGCAGATGAAACACATACTATTAAGGTCGGTCCCACAGAATTTGGTGACGTCATTACACAACTATATAGCTAGTGTGGGCATCCCAACTAGTCTGTCTAGCAGGTCGGTCTCACATGGGGCCCACCACATACCTATATATATAATATATTATATATATTATTTATATACATATATTTATTATCATTAATATTATTATATTATATATATATATATAAAGCTACTGACTAGAAGCTTGGTTGAATGGGTGGTTTGGGTGTAAGGCACGTACACCAAGGTGGGATCCTCATTGATGCATGGTGTCTGTAGCACATACATCACCATGGGGTCCATGGTCCTGGACAAGGATGGAGTGGAGATAAAACAAATACATCATGGTGGACCATACCTGTCCAGCAAGCAGGGTGCATGGCACGCTGACATCACATACGTCAGCGTGTATTCCACGCTACATCGTCCAGGACAGATGACTTGGATATACAATGCATAAATCAAGGTGGGTCCCAGGTGGGCCCACTCCATCAACGGATGGACAACGTGGATACATAACATACCTCATAGTGGCCCACAGCACACCGCCCAGACGGACTGTGTGAACAAAATATCACGGCGGTCCCTTAGCACCGCCCAGAGGGATGGTGGAGCTCTTAGCCTCGCACATGGATCAAGGTGGGTCCCACATGGGGTCCACCATAATGTTTATCTTCCATCCAATCCGCTAATAAGATCACACAAGGACCAGAGTACAGAGGAAAAACAAATTTCATTTTGATCCAAAACTTCTAGGACATCCAAAAGTGGTTTCAATGTCAGACGTCCAATCTCACTGTTTTCGGTGATGTGGGCCACTCGAGTCCCATATGCAACTGATTTTTGGGGTGGCCCACTGCCCTCAAGAGGGGCTACTTACAAGATGTTGATTGTTCAAAACACATCATAGTAGGGCCCAGGCAGGAACCCAAACAGTATGCCTCTTCATGCCATGCGCAGAGGACACGTCCACGTCCTCTGGACAATGCAGCATCAGCAGGCACTGCTGCTCTCTCTTATATATTTTTTTATTTTTTTTGAAAAAAATTGAATTTCCATGGTTTTTCACAGGTGGGACCCGCATTAGCTGAATCCAGCCCAACCATTGCACTCTATAGCTTAAGACCGACCAAACAAGCCCAATATCCAATATGTTTTGGGGTGTAGAAAGATCAGAGTGCATTTTAATGGTGAAAACTACAGTTTTCTAAGCTATGGCCCGCCAAATAGTCTGATTGACTTCATTTTTCGGCTCAATGCCTAAAATGAGCTTGGGAATGGAATGGATGGCATGGATTTAACTTATACATCAAGGTGGGGCCTGCATGAGTGACCCACCCAATAAGCTTGAAATCAAGCTTATATTTTGTTTTCAATACATGTCCAACGTCCCTGGACGCTAGACGGTCTGGACATAATACATGTACAAGGTGGGCCTTGCTCATGTGGGCCACCAAATGCATGGATGGTATGGATAAGACATACATCAAGGTGGGGTCCATTCGAGTGGGCCACACATCACACAAGAATGAAAGAGAGAGAGAGAGAGAGAGAGAGAGAGAGAGAGAAGCAACCACCTTAGATCTTGAACTTCTTCCACCAATGTAATTTAGAGCTCCAAGGGAACAAGATTCAATGGTTGGGATAGATTTTGGAGGGTTGGATTTTAGGGTGGAGAGCTTACAAAAGGGTTGGAAATGGAGAGCTCTAATGGACGTTGAGAGCTCTCTCTTGCTAGGAAATAAGAAAGAAAGGAGGGAGAAAGATAAGAGAGAGAGAGAAAGGAGAAATGATTGCTTTTCTAGCTAGGCAATCATGAGTTGTAAGGGAGGCATGGTCTAAGGTCATTATGAGTTGTAAGAGGATGCCTAGGGCTATGGGCTAGGGGCTATAACTAGGGTGATGTCACCCCTAGGGTGACATCATCCTCATGTGATGGTTGCTAGGAAAATATGCAATCTGGATAGGTGGATCCCACAACGCACGGTCCACGACTATTATCATGCGTGGTCCACAACTTACGATCTAAGCGTCGGATTGGCACACGAGACGCGGTGTTAGAATTGCGGCGACGGTGCGGTCGCAATGACATAGGTCTCGGCTTGAGTCGGCTCGGGTTTATAGGATGTGATTCAAGAGAGTGCACAAATGTTACCTACGCGTCACGGGTCGTCGGAATTCGACTGGGAGGACCGCAAAAATTTACGGAATGGTACGGGCTAGGATATGGGTCTTACACCTAGCTTTCTCATGGAACTTGGACATTTGCTCCTCTCATGGGGTTACTTGCTTGAAAATGGGGAAATGAGAGAGAGAGAGAGAGAGAGAGAGAGAGAGAGAGAGAGGATTTGATGTAAAGAGAGAGAGGATTGGGTGATGGAGTGAGTGATGTGTACTTGACATGTAAGGGGGTGTAAGAGAGAGAGTTGACTTTGGGGATGGTGTTGTAGTTGACATGATGTGGTGATTGATGGGACATGTTGTAGAGATTCTCTTGGGATTGCAAACGCGTGACATTTCCTCGAACTGAACGCGGGCCCACATCTCCTGGCCTGGGTATCACCTCGGTGCATAATACGCCGCGTCGGAACCGTGGTGACGGTCTGGTCGCAGTGGTATAAGTCTCGGGTCGAGCCGACTCTTGGGAAATGACTCAGGGTTGCACGCAAATATAGTTTACACGTCGTGGGTCACCGAAATTCGATTGGGAGAATCACGGAAACCTATGGAATGGTACGGGCTACGATACGGGTCTCACAGCTGTCCCCTCCTAATAAAAATTTCATCCTTGAAATTTAAACCAGAACACAACCAATACAAAGCTCACCAAGAGAGGGAAATCCTATCGAAACACAACATCCCAACATAATCAAACACCTAAAAGATGGGGAGAACGCCCACGAATCTCATCCTACTACTCCCAAGACGCATCATCAACACTACGATGGCCTTACTAAACATCGGATCCTGGATCAGAAATGATCAAAATAGGGATACTATGCAGCCTTAATCTCAACGATAGGGAGCTATATCAGAAAATCTCTAAGTTATTCGAACTCGGTAATCTAATCATTCTAAGTTCTTAACAATCATATAGTGAAGGGTAGCTATCAACATATATGTAGTATTATCTTCAGAAATTCCTAAGTTATTCTTTGATACCAATTTTTGCCACGCCCCAAATTTAGAAATTGGATTCACAAGAATCTTGATTGCCGAATTCGGCACCGATAGCCTTCCATAGTACCCCATCTCAGCTCCCAGTGCCCATATGCCCGGTTTCGATCCTGGGATCCTACAAGGATGATTTTTTAGTGTACATTTATCTCGTAAGAAGCATAACCACAAGTTTACCCAAATCACAAAAGCAACATCATCATCACATATCCACTAATATAAACTTTGAATACAATACTGGAAGGGAAATACATGTGTCAAAATAAAATCAAAGCTCCAGAAGACAGCAGCACGCTCCAAGCTCAACGTTGCTACAACATAACGCCACCTGCACACATTATTGTGCATAAGCTTATAGAAAGCTTAGTGGGTGGTGAAAGTGTGTGCACAAGGTAAGCACTAAGTGAAAAATGGAAAAAAAAATGACAGATTTAGAGATGGTTCTGGACCGTCTCTAAAATTGTTTGGTTTAAAGACGCTTTAGAGATGGTCGTAAACCGTCTCTAAAATTTTAGACAGCCCTTGACCGTCCTTAATATTGTCTTAAAATGTTGAATATCTAAAAATCATTGAAGACGGTCAGAATCCGTTGTTAACTGCGGAGAAAAGACGGCTATCGACCGTCTAGAATAAAGGATAGTCTTTGACCGTCTTATATGTAGTAATCTAAGACGGTCAAAGACCATCCGCATTAGAGATAGTCATTGGCCGTCGTTTACTAGTAATCTGAGACCGTTTGCATTAGAGACGGTCACTGGTTGTCTTTTACTGGTAATCTGAGACGGTTAATGACCGTCTCCATTAGAGACGATCCTTAGCCGTCTTAAAGCGATCCCACTAGAGATGGTCCTTAGCCATCTTAAAGTTGTCGTATGAGATGGTCAAAGACCGTCTTTATTAGAGACGGTCCTTAGCCGTCTTAAAGCGGTCATATGAGACGGTCAAAGACTGTCTGCATTAGAGACGGTCCTTAGCCATCTTAAAGCGCTGATATGAGAAATTTTTTTTGAATAAATTAACAATAATTAACAATATTTAAGATTAAAGAAAAAAATTAATAATGTTTAAGAAAAAAATAATTAACAATGTTTAACAATAAAAATTAACAATGTTTTTTTTATAAAAAAAATAACAATGTTTAAGAAAAAAATAATTAAAAATGTTTAACAATAAAAATTAACGATGTTTAAGAATAAAAAATAATTAAAAATAATTAACAATAATTAATGATAATTAACAATAAAAATTAAAAATAATTAACAATAATTAATAATAATAATTTGAATAGATCTAAATAATTAACAATGTTTAACTAAAAAAATAATTAACAATATTTAAGGAAAATATTTTAATAATGTTTAAGAAAAAAATAATTAACAATGTTTAACAATAAAAATTAACACTGTTTAAGAAAAAAATAACAATGTTTAAGAAAAAAATAATTAACAGTGTTTAATAATAAAAATTAACAATGTTTAAGAATAAAAAAATAATTAACAATAATAATTAATAATAAGTAACAATAAAAATTTGAATAGATTAACAATAATTAACAATGTTTAGTTTAACTTTAAAAAAATAATTAACAATGTTCAAGAAAAAATAATTAACAATGTTTAACAATAAAAATTAAAAATGTTTAAGAAAAAAAATAAAATAATGTTTAAGAAAAAAATAATTAACAATGTTTAAGAAAAAAAAAAGTTGAGAAGCTTAGAAAAATAATTAACAATGTTTAAGAAAAATTTAGATTTTGAAAAAAAAAAAAAAAAAAAACTGTGATTTTATAAAAATCTAGATTTTGAAAAAAAAAAATTAAGAACTTTGAATAATGTTGATAATTTTTTTTAAAAAAAAATCGATAAAAAAAATGATATTTTGAAAAAGAAAATTTTTAAAATTAAACAAAATGGTGAAAAAAGATAAATCCAAAGCTCCAATGGACCCTAGGACAGAAAATAGTGGGGACAGTGACACCCACCATTAAAAACTTCTAAAGGCCATGAAAGTTTTAGATCAAGCTGATATTTGTGTTTTACCTTATTTCATGTCTTTTTTAACTTTTGAACAGGTTGGATTTTAAATAAAAATTATGGTGGGCCTTAGGATAGTTTCAATGGTGGGAATCACTCTCTCCACTGTTTTCTGTGGTGAGGTCCACTACATGTTTTTATCTGCCTCATTCTTTGGGTCATGCCCTAAAATAATATCTCAAAATGGATGGACGGTGTGGATACAACACATACATCATAATGGGGGCCCAATATATGATTATGAAAGTTTTAAGGAAACCCTTCTCCACTACATTTAAGTGAGTTACTCATTACCCTTACCAAAGTAAACTCTATGGGGTCCACCGTTATTTATTTATTTTATCCACTCCATTCATCCATGTTAACAGATAATTTGAGGTCTAAAGAACAAAAAGGAAGCATATCCAAAGCTCATGTGGACCACACCACAGGAAATAGTGTGATTGAACCTCTACCATTTAAAATTTCTTGGAGGCCATAGAAGTTTTGGATCAAGCTGATGTTTGTGTTTTCCATTCATTCATATATTTTTGATATTATGAACAACCTTTAACTGTTTTTGGACAATCTAATCAGTTCAAATTGAAGAGTAAATAACTTCAGATGTTTAAATCAAAATTCACTCAAATTGTTGATCAATCTTGTTTGCCCAATATCTTTCTCATATATAGTATGATCAAGGCGAGTAACCGTTTTTGGATGTTGGTCGGTGCTCTATGGGTCCCACCATGATGTATGCGTTTCATCCATGTTGTCCATCCATTTTGACAAATCATATTAGGGCCTGATACCAAAAATGAGAGGGATATAAATCTCAAGTAGACCACACCCCATGAAAATAATAATGATTGGATATCCACCATTAAAACCCTCCTAAGGCCCACCGCACTTTTTATTTGACATACTATCTGTTGATTAGGTCATACAGGCCCAGATGAAGGGAAAAAAATATCAGATTGATCCATAACTTTATATGGCCCCCAAAAGGTTTTTAATGGTCGACACTCATTCAACATTGTTTCCTATAATGTGGTCCAATTGAGATTGGGATATACCTCATTTTTTATCTCATACCATAAAATGAAATGAAAAATAGATGGATGGCAAGGATGAAACACATACATCATGGTGGGGCCCACAGAGCACCGACCACGTGACCCATGACCTCGTGAGAGAGACTTAAAGTCTCTCTCGCTCTCTGTCCTCTCTCACTCTCACTCTCACACCCTCTCTCACTCTCTTGCTCTCTGTCCTCTCTCTCTCTCTCTCTCAGATGGATGACGTGGATGAAGTGGACCATACCACAGGAAACAGTGGGAATAATGATTTCCACCGTTGAAATCTTCCTATGGCCTACAGTGATTTTTATTTGTCATCTAATCTCTTTAATAGATCACAAATACATGGATGAAGGGAAAACTAAAATATCAACTTGATCCAAAACTTCAGTGGCCTCCCAATTTTTTTTAATGGTAGACTGAATGCAATCCCTAAGCATACAGACCAGATCCAAACTCCAGCCAATCCATCACTAAGATGTATGTGTTTAATCCATGCCGTCCATCTATTTTTAAAGATCTTCTTATGGCATGAGACCAAAAACGAGGCATCTTCCAATCTAAAATGGACCACATTACAAGTAATAGTGTTGAATGAACGTAACCATTTAAAACATTTTGGGGGCCATAAAAGTTTTGGATAGAGATGATTTTTGTTTTTCCCTTTCATCTAGGCCTATATGACCTAATAAAAAGATTGGATGCCAAATAAACAGTATAGTGGGCCATACCAAGATTTAAATGATGGATATCCAATCACTATTGTTTTCATGTGGTGTGGTCCACCTGATATTTATATACCTCTCATTTTTTGGCCCCACCATGATATATGTTTTATTTTCACACCTTCCATCCATTTGAAGAGATCATTTTAGGGCAATATCCAAAGAACGAGTTAAATCCAAAGCTCCAGTGGACCCCAGCACAAAAAACAGTGGGACAGTGACACCCACCATTAAAAACTTCTAAAGGCAACAAAAGTTTTATATCATTGAATGGTGGACGTCCAACCGTCCAGCATATTCTCCTTTTGTGGTCCACTAAGACTTAATTAGGGCTTAATTTCGGGGATCCATCCTAAAATGATGTGGAGAAATGGATGGACGACATGGATGAAACATATCCATCATGGTGGGGCCCATAGAGCCCTCCCATTTCCAAAGCTATTTTTACCATTTTTCCCCTTTAAAAAAGACTACAAGTTTTGTACAAAATGTAAAATGGTGGTGACTCGTTTATGAAATTAGTGAAAATCATATAGAGTTATCTAGACCATTCAACTAATTCGTCTAGTTATAAATGTTTAATATTTTTAATTTTATTATTAATACATCTTAACTATCCAGAAAATGGTCCCTCTTACATGTACGGTTGTTATCAAGTTGTTTGTTATAAACAATGGTAAACTAACACTTGTTCGGATTTGAAACGTTTATGTGATTTAAAAGAGGAATGCCAAAATGTTGAGCACCATTTCCTATTTTTCCATTTTCATCGAGCGGGAGTTTAACCTTCCATCGAGTGCGTATTCAACCTTCAATTGGCAGCGGCCTCTTCCATCGAGCAGCGTCTTCAACCTTCCATTGAGCGGGTCATCTTCCATTGGTAGCATCTTCAGCCTTCCATCGAGCAACGTAAGCTTCTCTTTTCCCATTCCCTCTCAGTCTTGCTTTCGTATGTTGAAGATGAAGAAGAACTATTTTTCTTGTTGGGTTTGTTCTGTTTGCTTTCTTGCTATTTCTGTTGTTGGGTTTTCTTCTTCTTCTTAGTTCTCTCTTAATTTTTAGGATTTTTGAGATTATACAAGCTGATGCTGTTGAGTTTTGATGGGTGTTTGACTAATGCGGGATAATCTTTTTGAGCATCTTCTGCTATGGCAGTGATTCTATTCAGTAGAAATGTAGAATGTCATTTTCTATGTGTGTTGGATTGTGATTTGTAGTTGTCTATTTTTGTGCTATTTTGTGAAATACGATTATCAATTTCAGACTGGAAATTGGTAATTTTATATTGGATGGATTAGGACTTTTAATTGGCACGTCCTACTCACAGCTGCACTCACAGGGCACCTACTAATGTGTCACGTGTGTACGGAATCCGAACTATTCATTGGTGGCCCACGACGTGCAGATGCTCTGGTCCAAAAATAGCATGGGTCGTTCTTCCATCATTGGGTGTCCATGCGCATGTGATGGCAATGGATGGTTAGAAATGATTGTTGATGATCCACTTCCAACTTCTGGGTGTGGATGGTTCTTTGGGTGGGTCCTACTTGATGAATGGATTGGATCTTGCACAAGTGAGCCATGTTATCATATGAGCCAGCCAGAGCACCTGAAGTCCAAATATATTCCTTTCTAGAGTACAGAAGAAATATGAGCAACCTGTATAGATAGTGTTTGAGGTCCCTTATGGATGACTCCATTGATATCGGAATCAAGTTAATCAGGCTCATTTGAGTTCTTCTCAATATGCATGTACTTCACTAATCTACAATCATCAATTTTGATTTTCTTGTTCTTGATTGTGCCTTGTAATCTTTTTTTTTTCAATCAGCTATGATGATTGTGTGTGGGCGTGCATTCTTTAATCAACTATGCTCTTGGTGTCGTCTGATCCTCAGCACCTTATCCTTGACATGCGCGTTCTTTAATGAGCAATGTCCTTGGTGTCGTGTATGTATGTATGCACGCATTCCTTGGTGTCATCTGATCCTCGACATCTTTTCCTCGACATTGATGATTTTGTGTGTGTGCTTGCATGTGTGTGAGAGATGTGGCTTGCAAGAATTCTTGATGACTTGGACCAAAGAAATGTTTATAAGTACTTAAAAGGAATGGTGAATTGTCATAGGATGCATCTTTTTGATGTTGTTAAAAGGAATGGTGAATTGTCAAGATTGAGGATTTCACCTTGTTTTTCATTCCCCGTCCTTAAAAAAGGGTGCCTCTCTGCTTTTTCTTACTTTCTCCTTGACTTTTCCATAAGACTTAGCTTTTCACACTTTTTTTTTCCCGGAGGAATTCAAAATAGCATGTAAAAGTGCTTATTGGGGTGAAATAGATTATGTCTTGTTCACTTAAGTGCTGATTTCTTGAGTTTGCTGGAATCCTTCAATATCTAGGTCACTTGGTTTTGAGGATTTTTATGCACTTGAGCTCACATGGTCTTTCCTTCTGACTATGTCCATTACTTATACCCAGTCTTTTAGACAGTGCAACTGCATTCAGTGAAAAAGCAATAAAAACAATGGTGAAGTATAGGAAAAGAAAGGCATTGCAGGGCAAAGTTAGTGGGATTTGGGTGTGGGAGTGCAGAAGTGGCTGTAACAAATGGCTAGCAGGTTTAAACACCGAAGAAGCAGAAATGTACTTTCCACTTTGAACCAATATGCTTTTCAAGTGGCATTGAGAGATAATAGCATTAATGTTCCAAAGAACAATCAGGAATCTTATAGATGGTAATAAATAACAGCTCGGACAATGGTCATTCTCTCCCTTCATCTCTGCATTTTTAAAAATGATCTATACTTTGTATTTAAACAACTGTCATATCTGTTATGAAGAAAAGAATAAGAAAATCACCATTATGAAGGTTGTCCTAATGGTTATTTTCCATAAATTTCTTCTTTTTTAAAATTGATCTTTACATCTTAGTTGTTATAATACACTACGACTAACAATCCAAAAAAGAAAGACTATGATGGTTACTACTATTAGCTATTGCATCACATTCATAACATAACCAAACCTGTTCATAAAAAAGATGAGTTTTTTCATTCATTGACCTTTTTGCAGATTAATGCTTTGCACTCTGGTGGTCAGTGAATCTAATCCTTTCAAGCCCCCCTTTTTTTGTTTGGTTTTGAATTGATTTTGGAGGGTTTGGTAAATTGTCTTTAAGAGAAGGTAGTTAAATGTTAGCTATATGATGAGGGAACTCTAAAATTTTTAGAGAGAATTATCATATACATGATTTGCAGATAGAATTATGGTCCCTTGACCATCAAGGTGGGCTACAACAGATGGATGATAACGGATCACTGAAATGTGGGCCCTGCCTGTCTGGGATGTTGGCTAAAGGAAAACCCATTTACTTCAGCATATAGCTGACATTTAACGGGCATTCTTTGTTACGACCATCTTTAATTGGAGGAATTATATGATCCTTGACCTGAGGATATGCATGCTATCTCCAATTTTCATTTGTACAAGTGGGGTCCAAGGTCAGTGCTCTAGACAACTGACTTGACGGACACCAAAGTGGGTGGACTATGCCCACAATACCTCCTTTATGAGACAGTCGTGACCCATTGATTGGTAGATGGTTGGTTAAGGAAAGAAATACATGGCTTTCAACATTCAAGAGTAAAAGAAGGGCAAGATATGTGATGGTTAGGACCATCAAAGCTTAGGTGATTTTTGGGACATGTTGAGTGAAGAGGGGCTGATCATATCCAACTGTTGGATCACTAACCATGGACTCACTCATACAAACTATCTTAGATCAATGATCACACACACACACACACACACACACACACACACATATATGTAAATATATGTTCTGACCAGAAAAAATAATGCAACTCCACCCAAGCCAATCTGTGTAAAAAAAATTGCTAAAATTAGGACAAAACTTTGTGTTAATGATTGAGTTTTCCTTTCTTGCTAAAATCAATATCGATTCATAGCTCGATCACAACAGTTGAGCTCTAAGCCCACTATTTTGTGTGCCCGACATCCAGTCCCTAAATTAGGTATCCCTGAAACTTTAGGGCATAAGACAAAAATTCATCTCCCTCCACAACTGAGTTGGGCCTAAACATAAGAAATAATGCAAGAGGGGACACCAACCATAGGCTATGTGTGTGGCCTGAATGGTGTGTATATTCTATCCAATCCGATCATCAAACTAGTCTAATTAGGATGAATAGATAATAATCCAGACCACACATTGTTAACATTGAAGCAAGGCATGGAACTTTTAAGGACTTTGTCAGCCCTCCTAAGAGGCTATGCATGCTGGCCTTCTTAGATGGTAACCCTCTTGAGAAGCTATGCATGCCAATCGTCGATCATACCCAATCATTAAGTTATCAAGTCCGAAATTCACGAATACAAAAATTTGAGCTGAACTATGATGGAACCGTGAAGCATTTTGGACTCAATATCGGGAGTCTAATCGAAGGAGTTGCCTATGTAATTGCTATCCCAGGTATGGTTTTTTGCTTCTTCTCTTTTCAAAATCATCAAGTCATGTTGATGATATGCAAGTTATGTTTCCTGTAAGATGATGCCCTCCTTTGTAGCAATTTTTATTTTTTATTTTTGGAATGGTTTTTGCTTCTTCTCTTTTCAAAATCATCAAGTCATGTTGATGATATACAAGTTATGTTTCCTGTATGATGATACCCTCCTTTTATCATCCTTCTGCCATGTATAATTTTGAATGAATTAGGTCATTTCTTCTTTTGCAAGTTGCACATTTTCTCTCATTGGTACGAAATTTCATGTAGTTCTTGTTGCAATATATGAGGAGAATGACAAACCTTCCTCTTCAACTGAGTAAGTTCTCCAATATGAATATTGAAATTTCAAGTCATGTAACTGCTTATTTATTTTGAACCATGTGTAGCACTATCATGCATCTGATTATTACTCAGATATTTTCTCATTTAATGATGAAAGGAAAATATCTTTGTAAAGAAATCCCCAAAACATGTATTTTAAATTGTGATCAAGACTAGAAGTAAATCATGATTACAATAGTGATTGCAATTATGTTGGCTGGTAGCTGCTGATATTATCTCTCAATAGTGATATTATCTTTGTAAAGAAATCCCCAAAACATGTATTTTAAACTGTGATCAAGACTAGAAGTAAATCATGATTGTAATTGTGATTGCAATAGTCAGTCTAATATTATCTCTAAGTAATTTTCCAATGCTATCCTGGGATCTATACTGACTTGTATAAAAAAAAAACATGCTTTTTATGATTCGAAGGTGATTGTGGAGATCTACTGGATATTATAATCTCATTGAATAAGTTGGGTGTTTCTTAGAATTTTAGTACATGTAGGAAAATCCTGATTTGGGTTTTCCTACATGTATATCATGGTGGGCCCCATCGAACCCCTTTCGGGGCTGAGTTACACAACACAATCTGCACCATCATGACATTCATGTATGGATGCAGATTAACTTGTCCTGGGACTGTTATTGTGATGGTTATACCTTTTATGGATCTAAATCTCTACCTTTCTTTATTTTTCTTATGTGATATATCCTATTAAAAATCCCTCAAGGCACGGATCTCCCAAAATAGAAGACTACTAATGACTTGCACATGACTAATTGTAGCATATCTTGTCAAAAAGCTTTTTTCGCCAAGCATTTAATGGTAGGTAGTATAGATTATTTAAATATTAGTCTTGAGTCATGTCCATTGTTGTCAAGCATGTGGAGTTTAGACACATACACCATGTTGGCACAACTCAATGTCTCCATCCATAAATAACGCCTGTTTATGATTTGACCAACTTTCAAATATGTATGTCCTTTTGAACCTTCCCTGATTGCATAAGTGGCTGAACCATCTCTGTATGTTACACATAATTTGTCATCCACTAGTTTCTGTAAATGATGCATGTTGTATGTAGTGACATTCTCTTCAAATGTGATCTTTTCAGCAATTTCTAATTGTAAACTAATTTCATGAATCCCTTTATATGCATCCCTAGTAATCACACTACGAGAAGAGAACCCTGATCCCCAGCAGTTTGGTAATTTTGGAGTCCTTCTTGGTTAGGGTTTGGGGTGAAAGTACGAGTGCTGGAGCCGACGCTTTCAGAGTCTGAACTCATTCTTTTGAAAAATAGAAAATTAGGAATATTAGTAAATATGGATTTTCTTGTTAAGAAGAAAATGGAAGATGGATTGACAAAACATAAAAGAGATTTTTTTTCCTTCTTCTTTTTTGCTTCAAGAGAGAGACGGAGAGGTGAGAGTGGGGAAATCGAGGGAGAGAGTGGGGGAATGAAGTGGCCGCGTGAGATTTGAAAAATGGTGAGTGTAGTTTGGTTTGAAAATGTCATTTCACATGCGTGACATGCGTGTCTATGAGAGGTGTCTACGGACATGGATTAGCTAATGAACGCAACAGTAGCAAGGTTGCAATAGATTTTTGTTTGACGATTTCATCATTTAGGGTCCCACCAAGAGGCCCACATGCATGTTGTTAGGTGTTCAAGCAGAGTTATCAGTGATTGTTTCGGACCTGACTATGGTATTTGTTCTATTCCATCTAAATTTAGAATCTAGGAATCTGCTTTTTCCAAAAGAGAACTATTGAAGTGATTTGCATGAGGAGAGATTGAGGTCAACAACACAAAGTTTCATTTATATATTTCTTCACAAAAGTGCATGTATTAGTAAAAGGGAAAATAAAATCACTTGAAGAAAGTATTCTCTAACCTTTGTAACCAAGCTTTAGATGCTTGTTTTAGATTATGGAGTGCCTTTTTTGGTTTGCATGCATGCCTCAGCTTCATATGATCATAAAATTCCATTGGTTGATCAATATATATGATAAAACGCTACTCTCTCACAACAATGTGAGAATAACAGCACTCCAGATATGCATATCCTTTATCTTTCTTGTATGTAGTTACATGTCGAATTTCTTCATTCTTTGATTCATTACACCTCCTTATAGGGAAACATTTAATGATGTGTACAGGTAAATTCATTTTTTCTTATTCCTTATATTGTTTCCCAGTTATATTTGTGTTGGTTTTAGAGTACAGGTAGCAATAGAAAGTGTTGGTCGATTATGGCTTATAGATAAATGGATGAGTAACCAACAATACGAATATGGGAGGCCTTCCCCAGGTATCCAGATGCTTTTAAATATAATTATGTTGTTTTTAAATGTATTAGCTCGAAATTGATGGAGCAGACCTGGATGTGCGTCGAAGCTATCAGGATGTTGAGTGGGGCTCCCTGGAAGGTGGGAACCGCTGTTATGACCAAGATGAAGCTGTCCATTTCCTATGGACAATATTAGAGTGGCCTGGCCATTTCGACAGGCCATGTTTATGTATTTACATGAAATTGATGGAGCAGGCCCAAATGTGCGTCGGAGCTATCCGGATGTTGAGCGGGGGTCCTTGGAAGATGGGAACCGCTGTTTTGACCATGATGAAGCTGTCCATTTCCTATGGACAACATTAGAAGGGCCTGGCCAATTGGAGCAGGCCATATTTATATCTGTATTTGCAGGGACCACACCCTTAACCTATAACCTAAATCTATTCTCAAATCCCAAAACCTATAACTACAACCTAAACTAATAACCTAAACCTATAAACTATAACCTGAACCTATAACCTAAACTCAATTCCCTAAACTTTAACCTACAACCTAACCTAAACCTATACTTATAACGTAAACCAATTCTCAAATTCCAAAACCTATAACCTATAACCCATAACCTGAACCTATAACTTATTCTCAAATCCCAAAACCTATAACTATAACCTAAACCTTAACCAAAAACCTATAACCTAACCTAAACCTAAACCTATAACCTTAACCTAAACCTAAACCTATAACCTTAACCTTAACATATAACCTAAACCTAAACCTAAACCTAAACCTAAACCTATAACCTATAACCTAAAGACAAACCTAAAACCGAATGTATTCTCAAATCTCTAAACCAAAACCTACACCTAATCCTAATCTCAACTCCCTAACCTAAACCTAAACCTAAACTTGAAAACACAAACCTAAACCCGATCCCGAACCCGAACCTGATTTCCTAAACCTAAACCTTAACCTATTCTCAATTCCCTAAACCTATAGCTTATAACCTAAACAGAAACCTAAACCTAAACCTATAACCTATAACCTAAACCTAAACCTAAAACCTAATGTATTCTCAAATCCCAAAACCTAAACCTACACCTAATCCTAATCTCAACTCCCTAACCTAAACCTAAACCTAAACTTGAAAACCCAAACCTAAAACCGATCCCGAAACCAAACCCGATTTTCTAAACCTAAACCTTAACCTATTCTCAATTCCCTAAACCTATAGCTTATAACCTAAACCTCAACCTTAACCTAGAACTAAACCTATAACCTATAACTTAAACCTAAACCTACACCTAATCCTAATCTCAACTCCCTAATCTAAACCTAAACATAAACTTGAAAACCCAAACTTAAACCCGATCCCGAACCCGAACCCGATTTCCTAAACCTAAACCTTAACCTATTCTCAATTCCCTAAACCTATAGCTTATAACCTAAACCGAAACCTAAACCTAAACCTAAGCCAAAACCTATAACCTATAACCTAAACCTAAACCTAAAACCTAATGTATTCTCAAATCCCCAAACCTAAACCTGCACCTAATCCTAATCTCAACTCCCTAACCTAAACCTAAACCTAAACTTGAAAACCCAAACCTAAACCCGATCCCGAACCCGAACCCGATTTCCTAAACTTAAACCTTAACCTATTCTCAATTCCCTAAACCTATAGCTTATAACCTAAACCGAAACCTAAACCTATACCTAAACCTAAACCTATAACCTATAACCCAAACCTATACCTAAACCTAAACCAAAACCTAAACCTATAACCTATAACCTAAACCGAAACCTAAAACCTAAATGTATTCTCAAATCCTTAAAGCTAAACCTACACCTAATCCTAATCTCAACTCCCTAACCTAAACCTAAACCTAAACTTGAAAACCCATACCTAAACCCGATCCCAAACCTGAATCCGATTTCCTAAACCTAAACATTAACCTATTCTCAATTCCCTAAACCTATAGCTTATAACCTAAATCTAAACCTTAACCAAAACCTAAACCTAAACCTATAACTTATAACCTAAACCTAAACCTAAAACCTAAATGTATTCTCAAATCCCTAAACCTAAACCTATACCAAATCCTAATCACAACTCCCTAACCTAAACCTAAACCTAAACTTGAAAACCCAAACCTAAACCCGAACTCGAACCCAATTTCCTAAACCTAAACCTTAACCTTAACCTATTCTCAATTCCCTAAACCTTAACCTATAACCTAACCTAAACCTAAACCTATAACCGGCACTTATAACCTAAACTTAAGCCTAAAACATAAACCTAAACCTAAAACCGAAATTTATTCTCAAATCCTTAAACCTAAACCTACACCTAATCCTAATCTCAACTCCCTAACCTAAACTTAAACCTAAACTTGAAAACCCAAACCTAAAACCGTTCTCGAACCCAAACCCAATTCCCTAAACCTAAACCTTAAACTATACTCAATTCCCTAAACCTATAGCTCATAACCTAAACCTAAACCTAAACCTAAACCTAAAACCTAATGTATTCTCAAATCCCTAAACCTAAACCTACACCTAATCCTAAACTCAACTCCTTAACCTAAACTTAAAAACCCAAACCTAAACCCGATCCCGAACCCGAACCCGATTTCCTAAAACCTAAACAATAACCTATTCTCAATTCCCTAAACATATAGCTTATAACCTAAACCTCAACCTTAACCTAAACCTAAACCTATAACCTATAACCTAAACTTAAACCTACACCTAATCCTAATCTCAACTCCCCAACCTAAACCTAAACCTAAACTTGTAAACCCAAACCTAAACCCGATCTCAAACCCGAACCCGATTTCCTAAACCAAAACCTTAACCTATTCTCAATTCCCTAAACCTTAACCTATAACCTAACCTAAACCTAAACCTATAACCGGCACTTATAACCTAAACCTATAACCTAAACCTAAGCCTAAAACCTAAACCTAAACCTAAAACCGAAATGTATTCTCAAATCAATAAACCTAAACCTACACCTAATCATAATCTCAATTCCCTAGCCTAAACTTAAACGGAAACTTGAAAACCCAAACCAAAAACCGATCACGAACCCAAACCTGATTTCCTAAACCTAAACCTTAACCTATACTCAATTCCCTAAACATATAACTTATAACCTAAACCTAAACCTAAACCTAAACCTAAAACATAATGTATTCTCAAATCCCTAAACCTAAACCTACAACTAATCCTAAACTCAACTCCTTAACCTAAACCTAAACCTAAACTTGAAAACCCAAACCTAAACCTGATCCCGAACCCAAACCCGATTTCCTAAACCTAAACCTTAACCTATTCTCAATTCCCTAAACCTATAGCTTATAACCTAAACCTAAATCTAAACCTAAACCTAAACCTAAACCTAAACCTAAAACCTAATGTATTCTCAAATCCCTAAACCTAAACCTACACCTAATCCTAATCTCAACTCCCTAACCTAAACCTAAACCTAAACTTGAAAACCCAAACCTAAACCCGATCCCGAACACGAACCCGATTTCCTAAACCTATAAACCTTGACCTATTCGCAATTCCCTAAACCTATAGCTTATAACATCAACCTTAACCTAAACCTAAACCTATAACCTATAACCTAAACATAAACCTACACCAAATCCTAATCTTAACTCCCTAACCTAAACCAAAACCTAAACTTGAAAACCCAAAACAAAACCCGACCCCGAACCCGAAACCGATTTCTTAAACCAAAACCTTAACCTATTCTCAATTCCCTAAACCTATAGCTTATAACCTAAACCTAACCCTAAACCAAAACCTAAATGTATAACTTATACCCTATAACCTAAACCTAAAACCTAAATGTATTCTTAAATCCCTAAACCTAAACCTACACCTAATCCTAATCTCAACGCCCTAACCTAAACCTAAAGCTAAACTTGAAAACCCAAACCTAAACCCGATCCCAAACTCGAACCCGATTTCCTAAAGCTAAACCTTAACCTATTCTCAATTCCCTAAACCTATAGCTTATAACCTAAACCTAAACCTTAACCTAAACCAATAACCTATAACCTAAACCTAAACCTAAAACTTAATTTATTCTCAAATACCTAAACCTAAACCTACACCTAATTCTAATCTCAACTCCCTAACCTAAACCTAAACCTAAACTTGAAAACCCAAACCTAAACCCGATCTCGAACCCGAACCCGATTTCCTAAACCTAAACCTTAACCTATTCTCAATTCCCTAAACCTATATCTTATAACCTAAACCTAAATCTAAACCTAAACCTAAACCTAAACCTAAACATAAACCTAAAACCTAATGTATTCTCAAATCCCTAAACCTAAACCTACACCTAATCCAAATCTCAACTCTCTAACCTAAACCTAAACCTAAACTTGAAAACCCAAACCTAAACCCGATCCCGAACACGAACCCGATTTCCTAAACCTAAACCTTGACCTATTCTCAATTCCCTAAACCTATAGCTTATAACCTAAACCTCAACCTTAACCTAAACCTAAACCTATAACCTATAACTTAAACATAAACCTACACCAAATCCTAATCTCAACTCCCTAACCTAAACCTAAACCTAAACTTGAAAACCCAAACCTAAACCCGACCCCGAACCCGAAACCGATTTCTTAAACCTAAACCTTAACCTATTCTCAATTCCCTAAACCTATAGCTTATAACCTAAACCTAACCCTAAACCAAAACCTAAACGTATAACTTATAACCTATAACCTAAACCTATAACCTAAATGTATTCTTAAATCCCTAAACCTAAACCTACACCTAATCCTAATCTCAACTCCCTAACCTAAACCTAAAGCTAAACTTGAAAACCCAAACCTAAACCCGATCCCAAACTCGAACCCGATTTCCTAAAGCTAAACCTTAACCTATTCTCAATTCCCTAAACCTATAGCTTATAACCTAAACCTAAACCTTAACCTAAACCTATAACCTATAACCTAAACCTAAACCTAAAACTTAATTTATTCTCAAATCCCTAAACCTAAACCTACACCTAATCCTAATCTCAACTCCCTAACCTAAACCTAAACTTGAAAACCCAAACCTAAACCCGATCCCAAACCCGAACCCGATTTCCTAAACCTAAACCTTAACCTATTCTCAATTCCCTAAACCTATATCTTATAATCTAAACCTAAATCTAAACCTATAACCTATAACCTAAACCTAAACCTAAAACTTAATTTATTCTCAAATCCCTAAACCTAAACCTACACCTAATCCTAATCTCAACTCCCTAACCTAAACCTAAACCTAAACTTGAAAACCCAAACCTAAACCCGATCCCAAACCCGAACCCGATTTCCTAAACTTAAACCTTAACCTATTCTCAATTCCCTAAACCTATATCTTATAACCTAAACCTAAATCTAAACCTAAACCTAAACCTAAACCTAAACCTAAACCTAAAACCTAATGTATTCTCAAATCCCAAAACCTAAACCGACACCCAATCCTAATCTCAACTCCCTAACCTAAACCTAAACCTAAACTTGAAAACCCAAACCTAAACCCGATCCCGAACACGAACCCGATTTCCTAAACCTAAACCTTGACCTATTCTCAATTCCCTAAACCTATAGCTTATAACCTAAACCTCAACCTTAACCTAAACCTAAACCTATAACCTATAACCTAAACATAAACCTACACCAAATCCTAATCTTAACTCCCTAACCTAAACCTAAACCTAAACTTGAAAACCCAAACCTAAACCCGACCCCGAACCCGAAACCAATTTCTTAAACCTAAACCTTAACCTATTCTCAATTCCCTAAACCTATAGCTTATAACCTAAACCTAACCCTAAACCAAAACCTAAACGTATAACTTATAACCTATAACCTAAACCTAAAACCTAAATGTATTCTTAAATCCCTAAACCTAAACCTACACCTAATCCTAATCTCAACTCCCTAACCTAAACCTAAACCTAAACTTGAAAACCCAAACCTAAACCCGATCCCAAACTCGAACCCGATTTCCTAAAGCTAAACCTTAACCTATTCTCAATTCCCTAAACCTATAGCTTATAACCTAAACCTAAACCTTAACCTAAACCTATAACCTATAACCTAAACCTAAACCTAAAACTTAATTTATTCTCAAATCCCTAAACCTAAACCTACACCTAATCCTAATCTCAACTCCCTAACCTAAACCTAAACCTAAACTTGAAAACCCAAACCTAAACCCGATCCCGAACCCGAACCCGATTTCCTAAACCTAAACCTTAACCTATTCACAATTCCCTAAACCTATATCTTATAACCTAAACCTAAATCTAAACCTAAACCTAAACCTAAACCTAAAACCTAATGCATTCTCAAATCCCTAAACCTAAACCTACACCTAATCCTAATCTCAACTCCCTAACCTAAACCTAAACCTAAACTTGAAAACCCAAACCTAAACCCGATCCCGAACCCGAACCCGATTTCCTAAACCTAAACCTTAACCTATTCTCAATTCCTTAAACCTATAGCTTATAACCTAAACCTAAACCTAAACCTTAACCTTAACCTAAACCTATAACTTATAACCTAAACCTAAACCTAAAACCTAAATGTATTCTCAAATCCCTAAGCCTAAACCTACACCTAATTCTAATCTCAACTCCCTAACCTAAACCTAAACTTGAAAACCCAAACCTAAACCCGATCCCGAACCCGAACCCGATTTCCTAAACCTAAACTTTAACCTATACTCAATTCCCTAAACCTATAGCTTATAACATAAACCTAAACCTAAACCTAAACCTAAACCTAAACCTATAACCTCTAACCTAAACATAAACCAAAAACTTAATGTATTCTCAAATCCGTAAACCTAAACCTACACCTAATCCTAATCTCAACTCCCTAACCTAAAGCTAAACCTAAACTTGAAAACCCAAACCTAAACCCGATCCCGAACCCGAACCTGATTTCCTAAACCTAAACCTTAACATATTCTCAATTCCCTAAACCTATAGCTTATAACCTAAACCTAAACCTATAATCTATGACCTAACCTAAAACTAAAACCTAAATGTATTCTCAAATCCCTAAACCTAAACCTGCACCTAATCCTTATCTCAACTCCCTAACCTAAACTTAAACCTAAACTTGAAAACCCAAACCTAAACCCAATCCCGAACCCGAACCCGATTTCCTAAACCTAAACCTTAACCTATTCGCAATTCCCTAAACCTATATCTTATAACCTAAACCTAAATCTAAACCTAAACCTAAACCTAAACCTAAACCTAAACCTAAAACCTAATGTATTCTCAAATCCCTAAACCTAAACCTACACCTAATCCTAATCTCAACTCCCTAACCTAAACCTAAACCTAAACTTGAAAGCCCAAACCTAAACCCGATCTCGAACACGAACCCGATTTCCTAAACCTAAACCTTGACCTATTCTCAATTCCCTAAACCTATAGCTTATAACCTAAACCTCAACCTTAACATAAACCTAAACCTATAACCTATAACTTAAACATAAACCTACACCAAATCCTAATCTCAACTCTCTAACCTAAACCTAAACCTAAACTTGAAAACCCAAACCTAAACCCGACCCCGAACCCGAAACCGATTTCTTAAACCTAAACCTTAACCTATTCTCAATTCCCTAAACCTATAGCTTATAACCTAAACCTAACCCTAAACCAAAACCTAAACGTATAACTTATAACCTATAACCTAAACCTATAACCTAAATGTATTCTTAAACCCTAAACCTAAACCTACACCTAATCCTAATCTCAACTCCCTAACCTAAACCTAAAGCTAAACTTGAAAACCCAAACCTAAACCCGATCCCAAACTCGAACCCGATTTCCTAAAGCTAAACCTTAACCTATTCTCAATTCCCTAAACCTATAGCTTATAACCTAAACCTAAACCTTAACCTAAACCTATAACCTATAACCTAAACCTAAACCTAAAACTTAATTTATTCTCAAATCCCTAAACCTAAACCTACACCTAATCCTAATCTCAACTCCCTAACCTAAACCTAAACCTAAACTTGAAAACCCAAACCTAAACCCGATCCCAAACCCGAACCCGATTTCCTAAACCTAAACCTTAAACTATTCTCAATTCCCTAAACCTATATCTTATAACCTAAACCTAAATCTAAACCTAAACCTAAACCTAAACCTAAACCTAAACCTAAAACCTAATGTATTCTCAAATCCCTAAACCTAAACCTACACCTAATCCTAATCTCAACTCCCTAACCTAAACCTAAACCTAAACTTGAAAACCCAAACCTAAACCCGATCCCGAACACGAACCCGATTTCCTAAACCTAAACCTGAAAACCCAAACCTAAACCCGATCCCGAACACGAACCCGATTTCCTAAACCTAAACCTTGACCTATTCTCAATTCCCTAAACCTATAGCTTATAACCTAAACCTCAACCTTAACCTAAACCTAAACCTATAACCTATAACCTAAACATAAACCTACACCAAATCCTAATCTTAACTCCCTAACCTAAACCTAAACCTAAACTTGAAAACCCAAACCTAAACCCGACCCCGAACCCGAAACCGATTTCTTAAACCAAAACCTTAACCTATTCTCAATTCCCTAAACCTATAGCTTATAACCTAAACCTAACCCTAAACCAAAACCTAAACGTATAACTTATAACCTATAACCTAAACCTAAAACCTAAATGTATTCTTAAATCCCTAAACCTAAACCTACACCTAATCCTAATCTCAACTCCCTAACCTAAACCTAAACCTAAACTTGAAAACCCAAACCTAAACCCGATCCCAAACTCGAACCCGATTTCCTAAAGCTAAACCTTAACCTATTCTCAATTCCCTAAACCTATAGCTTATAACCTAAACCTAAACCTTAACCTAAACCTATAACCTATAACCTAAACCTAAACCTAAAACTTAATTTATTCTCAAATCCCTAAACCTAAACCTACACCTAATCCTAATCTCAACTCCCTAACCTAAACCTAAACCTAAACTTGAAAACCCAAACCTAAACCCGATCCCGAACCCGAACCCGATTTCCTAAACCTAAACCTTAACCTATTCTCAATTCCCTAAACCTATATCTTATAACCTAAACCTAAATCTAAACCTAAACCTAAACCTAAACCTAAAACCTAATGTATTCTCAAATCCCTAAACCTAAACCTACACCTAATCCTAATCTCAACTCCCTAACCTAAACCTAAACCTAAACTTGAAAACCCAAACCTAAACCCGATCCCGAACCCGAACCCGATTTCCTTAATCTAAACCTTAACTTATTCGTAATTCCCTAAACCTTAACCTATAACCTAAGCCTAAAACCTTAACCTAAACCTAAAACTGAAATCTATTCTCAAATCCTTAAACCTAAACCTACACCTAATCTTAATCTCAACTCCCTAACCTAAACTTAAACCTAAACTTAAAAACCCAAACCTAAACCCGATCCGGAACCGGACCCGATTTCCTAAACCTAAACCTTGACCTTAACCTATTCTCAATTCCCTAAAGCTATAACCTATATACTATAACCTATAACTAAAACCTAAACCTTAACCTATAACCTATAACCTATAACCTAAACTTATAACCTATAACTTATAACCTAAACCTAAACCAAAACCTAAACCTAAAACCTAAAACCTAAAACCTAAACCTAAACCTAAAACCTAAATGTGTTCTCAAATCCCTAAACCTAGACCTACACCTAATCCTAATCTCAACTCCCTAACCTAAACCTAAAGCTAAACTTGAAAACCCAAACCTAAATCCGATCCCGAACCCAAACCCGATTGCTGTAATAATGTAGCCCAATCACATGGCAAGAAACAAGAACATATCCCTTTTAACACATGCCCCTTTTTACAAAGCTTTAATTTTTGTTGTTGTTTCTATTAACTTGAATTGTAGCCCAATCACATGGCAATAAAAAAGAATGTATCCCTTTTAACACATGCCCCTTTTTACAAAGCTTTAATTTTTGTTGTTGTTTCTATTAACTTGAATTGAAACACTTTTTTGCATTATTTGCTTGCATTAGTTTTATTTTAATGATCAGTTTTATTTTTAAAAAGTGCCCACTTTTTTTGAAGAAGTTTATGCAATTCTTCATGATTCTGAATTATAATGTCTTATTGGTTTAATATTTTTTTTAGATGAAAGATGCAAAAAGAAAATTGTTGCTGATTTTTTTCCTTTTTTTAAATTTATGATGTTAAACTTATATGTATTTATGCGTGGATAAATGTAATATGGATAAGATTGTTTGTGTTTGGATGGATGTAGTTTATGTTTGGATGAATGTAGTTTATGTTGGATTTACGTAGTTTAGGTTTAGATGGATGTGAATGTGAATATGATGAAATATATTATATAACAAGTGTATATCAAGAAGAATACGATGAAATATATTGTAACAGGTGTATATTGACCCTCTCAAATTTGAAATTGTGCTTTGAAGGCTTATAAGAGACGGTCCATGACAATCCTTTTTAAGGACGGTCCATGGCCGTCCTTTGAAGGCTCATAAGAGACGGTCCATGACAGTCCTTTTTAAGGACGGTCCATGAACGTCCTTTTAAAGGACGGTCTATGGCCGTCCTTTGAAGGCTCATCAGAGACGGTCCATGATAATCCTTTTTAAGGACAGTCTATGACCGTCCTTTTAAAGGGCAGTCCATGGCCATCCTTTGAAGGCTCATCAGAGACGGTCTATGACAGTCCTACTGTCCATGACCGTCATTTGAAGGCTCATAAGAGATGGTCCATCACCATCCTTTTTAAGGACGGTCATGGACTGTCCTTTTTTCGTTAATAAGAATGACGGTTTTCGACCGTCCTTTAAGTAACACGACACATCAAAATTTGACGGCCCATGCGATGGTCCATGACCGTCCTTTTTGGTCATTTGAGATGGTTTTGGACCATCCTTTTTTTGTTGTTTTGGTGAAGTGTCGATTAAGCAATTTTAAAGTAATCAGAATAAGCAGAAATACTGATAAGCCCATAAATCATACAATATCAGAAACACTGGCAAGATCATAAATCATACGATATCAAAGTAATGTGAAAACATGCTGATATGCCCATAAATACCATCATCCTTATCCAGGTTATGCGATGCAAAGAAATTATAATAAATACAATATCATATACTGATGAAACAATATAGATCAACTATGCAATGCGAGGACAATAATCCAAATATCAGATGTTGATGATGCAATGTAATATGCAGTGCAAATGAAATGACCAAGCTAGAGTGAAATCGGGATGATAGTACGTAGTATCGCAGGCTATGGGGTCCATCACAAAGGACTTCTATCCAAACCAGTCCCATACCTAAATTTGGATAGCCGGACTCAATGTAGTAGACTCTTGATCTCAGGTTAGTCGCGTGCCCAACCAAAATCCTTGTCATTACGAACGTACACAACAATTAGTTGTGTACCATCAACCCAAATGGATAGTGAATGAATGAATATGCAACCCTACTCGATAAGTCCACATATCAGTACGGTTTCTCTGGGATCATCACTAGGGTTTAGCACACTCTACATGCAAATCGCCGCTCATTGACGCACGGCCATTCAAGTGGAAGAGACCTCACCATCCGTCTAGACAGTAGTCAGCCAATATCTACCTGGCACGTCGATAAAGGACCCATTCACGAGCTAATCAAACTCAGCCTAGCTATGCCTCCTATCCTTGGGCGGGTAAGGCCACACCCCCTCCCAACCGACCACGACACAGTGAGATACGCTACCTCCTGGTATTCGGCCCTCATGCACTCATATATATCCACTCGGTCTTGAGTTGGGGCATCTCCTAGCCACGAAGGTTTAGGGATTTTCACCCAGGGGCATCTATGGCACCCGTATCCTAGAACAGATTTCTGGTGTCCCATCTGGACATCCATGGTATGACTGTGGAGGCTACGACCCTCATATTGCTAGGGCACATAATGCAAGATGCATGAGTCATACAATCCAGTCATGCATCAATCCTACACATACCATGCATTCATTTGAGACAATCTCCACCTATCAGGGAGTCTCATAACAACATGCCCAATGATATATGCAATAGTCAACCACATCTCATAACAAACATGCAGATGATGCGTATGGGTATGTATTATGATGCTATGCTGTCAATACTCATAACCGGTATCAATAACCGGCATCGACAATCGACCTTGACAATGTGGACATTTAATCAACATTGCCCCTAAGGAATAACCCATATAAAGCTTAACATATAGTGGGCCCATGGCCTCATACAAGGGCCAAATATACAACACTATGGGCCTCACTCAAGAGCTTAATACACATCACGATGGGCCTTTCACATGGGCTTAATATACATTACAATGGGCTCCATCGCCTGGCCCTCAATGCATCACAATGGACCTCATCACATAGGCCTCATATACATCACATTGGGCCTTAAACACAGGCTGAATACACATCACAATGAGCCTCAAATATGGGCCACATATACATCACATTGGGCCTCGACAATCGGCCACGATAATTAGAATCGACAATCGGCCACAACAACCGGAATCGATCAATAATTGGCCTTGATGATCGGAATCGGCAAACGGCCACAACAATTAGAATCGCTCAATAATCGGCCTCGATGATCGGAATTGGCAATCGGCCATAACAATCGGAATCGATCGATAATCGGCCTCAATAATTGGTATCGGCAATCGGCCACAACAATCGAAATCGATCAATAATCGGCCTCGATAATCAGAACCTGCATCAGCCACAACAATCGAAATTGATCGACAATTGGCCTCGATAATCAAAATCGACAATCGGCTATGACAATTGAAATCGGCAATCGATCATGATAATCAGCCTCGATCGCTAATCGGCAATCGGCAACGACAATCAAAATCGACATTCGGCCACAACAATCGGAATCGATAGATAATCGGCCTCGATAATCGGAATTAACAATCGACCATGATAATTGGAATCAACAATCGGTCATGATAATTAGCCTCGATCTCTAGTCGGCAATCGGCCTCGATTATCGCCCTTGACAGTCGGAATTGGCCGAACAAGGCCTAAGGAAGGGTCACAATGTGGACATTAAACCATCATTGCCCAACAATGTGGCCATTTAACCAACATTACTCCCAAGGAGTGGCCCACATAAACATCATTACATACATCATGGCAAAATCACACATCACATCGGGCCTTGAATACACAACAGGTGGGCCCTGCACCTGGGCCTCAAATACATCACATGGGCCTCACTAAATGGGCCACATATACATCATATTAGGTCTCGTCCATGGGTCAAAAATATATCATATTGGGTCGCATTACATGGGCCTCATATATATCAAGGTGGGCCTCTACAATGGGCCTCATACATCACATCAAGGTGAGCCTCAACAATGGGCCTCATGTATCACATCAGGCCTAATCAAATGGGCCGAATCAATAGGCCGAATAAAATGGGCCAAGTCGAATGGGCCGAGTTAAATGGGCCAATGCAAATGGGCCAAACGCAATTCATCTATTTTTAGAGATCAATATTCATATAAAAATGAATCATATCAAAAGATCAACTGGACCATACCATATTTAACCGTGTTGATAATAATTTCCACGGTTAAATTCTAATGGGTCCCATCATAGGGTTTATTTCCCATCCAGCCTATTCATAAGGTCACAAAGACCTGGATTTAGAGGAAAAACAAATATCATATTGGTCCAAACCCTGTAGCACAAGGGTTTTAATGGTGGATGTTTAAACCCACTGTTTTCTATAATATGGTCCACCTGATCCTAGATCTGTCTTATTTTTAGTCTCAAGCTGGGGGGGGGGGGGGTGGGGGGCGCAAACTGATGCAATGAGTGGAATACATTCATCAGTGGGTCCCACGTGAGGCCCACCATAACGTCTATTTTCCACCCAATCTGTTAATAAGGTCACATAGACCTGGATAAAGAGGAAAAAAAATTCATAATGATCCAAAACTTCTGTGAACCCAAATAGGGTTTCAATAGCAGCCGTTCAATCCCACTGTTTTCCTGTGACGTGGGCCACCTGAGTTTCTGTATACGGCTGGGTTTTTGGGGTGGCCCACGGCTAAAAGGGGCCCATCAAATGCACGATGTGATGTTCAACACACATCACGTGGGGCCCACGGCTGGGACCACGTCCCTGCCCCATACAAAGTGCAGCAGGATGCTGCTGCGCCATCCTCTTGACGTGCAGTAGTAGCAATGTCAACTACTGTATTTTTTTTTGTTTTTCAGAGGATTTTTCTATGTGGGGCCCGCATCAGGTGGATTCGCCCCACCCATTGTATTCCATGGCTCAAGACAGTCTAAATGAGCCCAATATTCAATGTGTTTTGGTGGGTAGAAACATCAAGGTGGGTCCTAGTCACTTTAAACAATAGAAATCACAGTTTTCTACGATATGGCTCACTTGATTATCGGATTGTCTTCATTTTTTGGCTCAACGCCTAAAATGACTTGGGAAATAAGATGGATGGCATGGATTTAATTCATACATCAAGGTGGGGCCAACATGAGTGGCCGACCCCAAGTTTGGAATCAAGCTGATATCTTTTATGGCTTGCATGTCAGCACACCACGCCGTCAGTTCATACTTCACAATGAGGCCACGTCCAGCGTCCTTGGACGCTGGACGGTTTGCATACAACACACATTTAAGGTGGGTCCCACCTACTAACGTGTTAAGGAGGGGTGGGCCACCAAATGGTCGAATGGTGTGGATAAGACATACATCAATGTGAGGTCCATTCGGGCGGGCCTCATAGCCACATCATCACACAAAAATGAAAGACAGAGGGAGAGAGAGAAAGAAGGAGACACGTGCGATGGAGGGACCCCAACACTATGAGCCCTCCCTTCCATGCATTTTAATTGTACATTAAGTGGGTCCCAATACATGTGGGCCCACCAAATCAAATCAATAGTGGAGATCCCCTCTTCACCAAAATGAAAGGTTTAGATGACCTCTTTCAAACTTTGAAATTAAACATCATGATGGGGTCCATGGAGATTGGCCCCATCATGGAATGATCATGAGAATCATAGTGGGCCATCGGCCACATCTAGGGTCTAAAGTGAGATTCATACCATTAATCGGTAGGCCCTACTTGGCCCATCATCGAAAGAATGAAATCTAAGCCTATAGAAGCACCCACCATTAGATCTCCTCTTCCTTCTTCCGCCAATGCATGCTAGAGCTCTGTAGACACCCCACCCAGGCTAACATCTTGAGAAGGCTAAGACTATCCAGGAACCATGGTCATACCTTGGACCAAACCCTAATCCCAGCTTAAACCAAACCATGACCCAAAAGTCTCTAAACTCCCAATCCATAACCTGAAACCGCAATCCAAACCGTTCAGCACACATACAGCCTCAGTTATACCCTATACCCTAGCAAGAATCCTCTAACCACACCTAAATCCACCACTTTGAGTCCCAAGAACCCAAAACAGAGACCACCAGACAAACCAAAGCACCACACGAAACCCACACGCGCGAATCCAGCCCGAACCAGGCTCAGGCAGTAGTCTGACTACCGTGGGCGGTAGTCTAACTGCTGCCTGCGGTACTTCGACTGCCACCGCTCACGACCCTCGTGTGAATAGCTGTCCCAACGTCCAAAAGTTAACTTTCTCCTGGAATTACCCCTCAATTCGAGCTTATTTACCCTTTTACCAACCCCATTAGCTAATGAGAGCATGCCATGTAGCATCTCTCTCCTCTCCACCAACCACCACTTGTCACCTCAGCTTTTAACCCTCTCAAACCCATTATTTACCATTCAACCATTGGAGAAGGCTATAAATAGCCCTCTCCTCTTCTCATTTCCACACACCACAACACAACAACTAAGAGAGTGGGAGAGAGAGAAAGTGAGAGAGAAAGAGCGTGACTGAAGAAGAGAGTGAGGGAAAGGGAGGGAGCTCCCAAACCCTCAAAGTTCTGATTTTTCCAGCCACCCCCTATCCCTCCTCTCAACCCATCCAATCCATAGGCCTAACCCAAATTGATTATGGTTCAGTTTATGTCTTAGCCTATTCAAGAATCAAGCCAAAGATCCATCATCTTACAAGCATTCATCATGACATCTACTCCCTTCTCAACCTCTCTGCTTCTCTAGATCTCTAGTGAACATATGCTCTGTGACTTGTCGTACATCGGATCCTGTCACATCAGAAATTCCTAGTGATCTAGTCCATTTTTCTTACCTCTTTGCATAAGTATCATCACATCCGCCTTCTAGACACATTGTCGGATGTTTGCTCTATGGCCTGCCGAAATCTTGGATCTTGCTACATCAGAAATCCATGTGTGACTAGTCCCATCATGACCATAGCATCATCATCATCCCTTGAGATTGTTTTACCACACTAAGTAGAGATCGTACATTTGTACGGGAAGAGAGGGTGCCTAACCCCTTCCCTCTTTGTAACCGAGGTCCCTTACCCAGAATCCCGGATCGCAGATCAGGAGTCACTCTAAGGTAGGAAAGTCTTTGGATTTCTCCAACCTTACATATTCCGCAGGTTCTAGCCGATTGCGGGATTCTGAGTTTTATTGGCTAGTGGCGACTCCAACATTCACAAGTCAGCCTAATCCCCCACCACCAAATCCATAACATTTCAAATCAGCGTGGGCGCTGATTTTCAGTGTCTATAGAATGGCGACTCCATTAGGGATTGCATGCTAGCTGGCACTAGCTGAGACCCGACTCGAAAGTGTGTGGTGCTCTAATCTCGAGGGAAATCATCATTTGCATTCATTCAAAAAAAGGTCCTTGGCTTGCACCTATTTAAGTATAGGTCTGAACCATGACCACCCGATCCCGTGCAACCATGACCTCTCAAGCTACCCATGAAGAAGAGCCGGCAGCTCAGCTAGCTCCCGAAACATCAGCACCCGCACCTACACCAGTACCCGTGCTACCACCACCAGTAGCTCTGGTGGACTCACAAGCCAACATCACCATGCAAGAAATGGCCCAGAGTCTACGAGCAATGCAAGAGCTACTACACCGCCTAGTGTCAAATGCTACACCAAACACACAGGCAACCCAGCCTAGTGTACAAAATAGTTCACTCCCTCAGACTCCTTTTGCCTCTCTCTCATACCCCTAGCAAATCCCATGCTCCCTCTCTCAGAAGAGTCAGCATAAGATTAATAGCAACCAGGAATTGGGAGCAACCCTCCCACACATCTCTACTCAGCATAACACAACAATTAGGTTACAACACAAGTTCCCCTTCATGGGAACCACAGACAAGAACTGGCGGATGCCCATGAAGGGGGCCAGTTTCGAGTCCAACTCACTCCCCTTAACGGGAGTAACATTCCGGAATTGACAGATACCCCAGGCGGGAGCCATTTCCGAACATCATATCCTCCTCCGAAAGGGAGTAACGTTCAATTCCAGCTACCTCCCACCACTGGGAGTCTACCATCTTTTCAGCAATCCCCCATTCTTGATACATACGAAGAAGAAGCAGCATAAGCCCTACAGCAAGGGGCAAGATACCATCCACAAGGCAAGTCTGAGATCGAGGAACTACGAGAGCAATTACAAATGGTGCAAAATCAGCTCCAGAGACAGCAAGGGGTGGATCACTCATCCACCAAGTTCAAAGACCTTTGTCCCTTCCCAAATGCCTGGGTACCTCCGAACTTCGAGGTACCAAAATTCAAAAGGTATGATGGTAGCGGGTGCCCCACAGCACATCTGAAAGCATTTTGTGGAGAACTCAATGCTATAACAGGGAATGATGGAGCCTTGATACGGCTTTTCCAGAAGTCCCTCAAAGGTGACGCTTTGGATTGGTACACCTCGTTGGATAGTCATCAAATCAGAAGCTGGAAAAAGCTCTCCCAGGCATTCATCGACAGATTCTCATACAATCTGAACATGGCTCCAAGAAGATCTGACTTGGCTGCCCTGAGACAAAAAAGTGACGAATCATTGTCAGCATACGTGGGACGATGGCGAGCCATGGCAGCCCGAATGAGAAACCCAATCGATGACGAGGAGAAGATATCCATGATTGTGCATTCAGCAAATCCCAGCATTTCGGGATATCTAATCTCGTATCCGTATATAAATTTCTCCCAACTTATCCGAGCTGGAGAACAGGTGGAAGCCGAAATCAGGGTTGGAACCATTTCCCCATGGCCACACCAGACCGCCTCAATCAAAAGAAACAAAGTCGAGGGAAAACTGTAGGATATGGGAATGGAAAGGCACTACTCCCGTACAGCGCACCACAGAGGTTAACAATATAGTCACTAACACTTAGGGCAATCAATACGCTCCGCAACCAGAGCCACAACAAGACAGGCAGTATCAGTCACAGTCCAACAAGTAGTACCAACCACAGCAAGCCCAATAGGGATATCAGGCACAACCGTCTCAACAACAACAGCAACAGCCTAGGGGGAATGCGCCAAGACCATATAAACAGGCAATGTTAGGAAGAAAGTTTACCCCTTTAGCACAAACATACAGTCAGGTTTTGACTATGTTAATGCAAAAGCAGCTTCTAACACCGCTCTAACCGCGGCTTCCCCCTAACCCTTTGCCACCTGGTTACAACGAAAATCAATACTGCGCATACCATCAGGCTCCTGGCCATCTAACAGACCACTACTTCTCTTTGAAACACGCGGTCCAAGATTTGATCAAAAGTCAGAAAATCGCCATCACCCTGCAGGCTAGTAATACGGCCCAAGCTAACATTCTCCGAAACCCCCTGCCATCGCATCAAGCAGGACCGAGCACATCTAGCACCTCTACTGTCAACCACATCGAAGGAGGGAAACCCGCGTACTCCTCTCCACATCATTCCGTACAAGTAATCATGCTCGACACAGCAAACCGATTATGGGGATACCAACAGGCGCCATCGCCTGGGCCTTTAGTATTCCTTGAAGCAGCACTAGACACTCAACCTCTTGTTTTTCTGGAAGCAGCACCATTAACACCGCCTCTTGTATTCCTTGAAGCAGCACCCAACAGGTCACACCTTCAGAATCTTGCCCCCAAAGGGGCACATTCAACTCCATCCTTAGTATATCCAAAAAGGTCAAATCCTGAACCCATTGTCCTCTTGATAGGCCTCCCTAATCTAACCCTGTTAACCTCGCAATGGGCACCCTTGGTTCAAGCCCCAACATTCCTGATGCCTCACCAGCTAGCACATGCCCAGAGGATCCTTCCCACACATCAAAAAGGGGAAGAAAATTCTACTTCCAAAACCAATTAGGACTTAGTAGCACCTCAAGAAAAGTCATCAGATCCATCACAAAACATTCCAGCCACAACTCCCCATTTGCAAGAACCGCTGATATTCCTGGAAGGAAGGACGGTTCCCTCCTATGACCCAAAAGCAGTCCCATGGCATTACCCAGAATGCGATGAAGTGGGTAACAATGGGAGGTATTTCAAGAGAGACAATCAGAATCCGAAAGAAACCCGTGGAACTTAGTCGGGAACCACTTGCAAGACCAATGCTACTTATGACATAGCAGCTCAACTCAAAACCATTCCCGCACAAATATCCATCTGGGAACTCCTATTCACATCAAGATCGCATCGAGAAGTCTTTATGAAAATATTGAATGATGCCCATATCTCTCCTGATATACCTCTCGAAATGGTGGCAAGTATGATTGGACAACTCCTCGCACCACGAGTCATCACTTTCTCGGATGAGGAACTACCACCTGAAGGGCGTGAACATGGACGCTCACTAAATATAGTTGCCCGTCATAAGAATTTCAAAGTCCCACTCGTGCTCATAGATAGATCTAGCCTGAATGTCTGTCGTTTGAGGACTGCCGAAAGGTTGGGGATAGAACCATCCTCTTTCAGGCCCAGCATTATGAGCGTTAGAGCCTTCAACAACTCCCAAATGCAGGTTGAGGCAGAAATCGACCTTGAATTACAAATCGGACCAGACATGACCCTTGTCACGTTTCAGGTTATTGACATTCCTGCCTCATTTAACATTCTGTTAGGGCGACCATGGCTCCATGCCATTGGAGCCATCCCATCCTCCATCAAAGGGTTAAATTCCCTTCGGGAAATCGAATCATTTCAGTGTTGGTTGAGCCATAAACCATCTTACTGATGACGGTCAATATCCCAGAAACCGACATCCCAGTGATTCACATTCAGCATGCAGAAGGTGACATATCGTATCACAGCTTCAAATTCGAAAATGTGAATGCAATCACTAACCCACGCCCTCTTGCTACTGAATATGTCATTCCTCCTACCGAACGACTAATCCTGAACTACCGTACCGAGTTCCATGGCAAAGGTATGGTGGTAAAACCAGCACCTGTCAACATGCAGAGATAAGGATTGTGATATCAGCCGACACCAGAGGATCAGGCTGAAATGCCAAAAAAGGGTCAACCGTTTAAGTGCACACCCATCAAGTTCATAAAGGTTGGGACAGTTTGTGAAGACACGATGAGGTCCCTTGAGGACCAACTCCAGCAACTCAAACTCACAGAACATGCTAACCTGAAGTCCATCTGGCCACTAATAAGGAGGGATAGGATCCTCGGGGCATCAAAAGCACATCTAAAGCCAGGGGCAGAACCCCCAGACCCATCACATGAAGCTAGGGGCGTAGAAACAAGTCCACCCACAAAAGACCCAGAACTAGGAGTGCCCCTTGAAGGAAACACATGTAAGAACAGGGAGACACCCATACCCACCCACAATCAGGGGGACACATCCCTGCCACCAGCTCAACGACACAAGGGGCAAAAGTAGCCCATCCATTGGGTTGACAAGGGAAAATGGCCTGCCCTTGATTGGATGAACGTTAAGGTCCCATCACAAGACGAACCTGAGGAGCTAAAAGGACTCCAACTCCTGGGTTAAGAGATCGAATCAGATTCTGACTCTGAGCCCAGCCCAGCGGATATCATGGTCATCAAGACAGATTACCCATAAGAATAGATAAAACAAAACAATAAGATCGGACAGGGGAAAGAACCACCATAGATAGCTGTCCCCCTAACGATCAAATCAGCCGGCAAACCATTCATGGATACCGGCCTAAAAAAATGCCAATGTAAATAGCAGTTGGTATCCCGAACCAGGGCAAGACCAATCATGGTTCGCAACACCATCCTGTTCGGGACACCTTGGCCACACAAAAAAATTAGAAAATTTTCAAAACACAAAAACATCACATATTCCCAAAAATACAAAAAAAAAAATCAGATATTCCTCAAAACCACAAAACATCAGAAAATTTTCAAAATACAAAAATAGTAGAAAAACTTTCAAAAATCACTGTACCAAACACCACGCACACATTGCAGGAGTTTGAGGTTGACTCGTATGATTTCGATCTAGAGTTGGACTTCGAACTCATGGGTTTGGATGTAGCCCTAGATGAGGGAAGTGATGATAGAGCTCTCGAATTCGAGAATTCTCTTGAAAAGTTTGAAACAAAGGCCAATATTGTAGCAGACGACTTCGAGCTTGTGAACTTAGGATCCGCAGAACTCCCTAGAGAGGTGCGTATCGGAAGATCATTATCCCCGGAATACATGCAGAGGATGATCGAGTTTCTGAAACCAAGGTTGTCCAACTTTGCCTTCTCGTACAAGGATATGCTAGGCCTCGATGAAGATCTGGTGGTGCATCATTTGCCAACAAAGCCAGACATGAAGCCTATCAAGCAGAAGTTGTGAAGAATGAAGCCAGAATGGGCCCTAAAGATTCGTGATGAAGTCATCAAGCAATACAACGCAGGATTCTTGGTAGTCTCCAACTACCCGAAATGGCTCGCAAACATCGTACCAGTTCTAAAGAAGGATGGGAAAGTCAGGATGTGCATTGACTTCAGAGATCTCAACAAAGCAAGCCCTAAAGACGATGTCCCTCTACCTCACATCGACACACTAGTAGATAATACTGCTGGACACAAGATCTTCTCTTACATGGACGGTTTCTCTGATTACAACCAGATCAAGATAGCCATCGAAGATCGAGAGAAGACTTCCTTCATCACACCATGGGGAACTTTCTGCTATCGAGTTATGCCTTTCGGAGTGAAGAATATCGGAGCTACATATCAACGAGCCATGACTGCCTTGTTCCATGATATGATAAATAAGGAGATGGAAGTTTACGTGGATGATATGATCGTCAAGTCTCGCACGATCGACAGACACTTCAAAGAACTTGAAAGCTCTTCAACAGGCTAGAAAAATTCAAGCTCCACCTCAACCCGCAAAAGTGTGTCTTCGGTGCAATCGGGGGCAAGCTGTTAGGTTTTATTATCAGCCAAGATGGTATCCGGGTGGATGAGACTAAGACCAGGCAAGCGGCCCAAGACTAAAAAGGAAATTTGGGGCTTCCTCGGACGGATCCAGTATATCAGCCGATTCATCGCACAGCTCACTCCGGTCTGTGAGCCCATATTCAAGCTATTATGGAAGAACTCGCCAAAAGAATGGAATGGCGATTGCCAAGTAGCCTTCGACAAGATCAAAAAATACCTGTTAAATCCTCCAGTGCTCATGCCACCTACTCCGGGTAGGCCATTACTGCTATATATCTCCGTCGCAGTAGAAGCAATTGGATGTGTTCTTGGCCAACACGATGACACAGGAAGAAAAGAGCAGGCAATCTACTATCTAAGCCGATGATTCACAAGCTATGAAGCCAAATATTTGAGCTTATAGAAAACGTGCCTCGCCCTAGTCTGGGCAACACAACGACTATGACAGTATATGATCGCCCACCCGATCTTTCTGCTCGCTCGCATGGACCCGTTGAAATACTTGTTCAAAAAGCCGGCACTAACGGGTAGGATCGCAAAATGGCAGCTATTGCTTTCAGAGTTCGACATCACTTATGTCACCCAGAAAGCAATCAAGGGGCAAGCATTGGCCGACAACTTAGCAGCCCACTCTGTGTCGGACTATCAACCATTGAAGACCTTCTTTCCCGACGAGGATATTCTCCTGATTGAAGAGGATGAAGGAAGAAAGGCAGAGAGTGGACACTCTTCTTCGACGAAGCCGCAAACTCAAAAGGAAGTGGAGTAGGCGCCATACTCTATTCTCCTGAGGACGTCCCAATTCCCATATCCAGAAGGCTGGCATTCCAATGCATCAACAAAGTAGTTGAATACGAAGCATGCATCGCTAGTTTAAGAGAAGCCATCATTCTCAATGTGAAGAAGTTACGAGTCTTTAGAGACTCAAAACTCATCATCAATCAGATAAATGGTGATTGGAAGACCAAGGATGAAAAGCTGATTCCATATCATGTCTACCTGGAAAATTTAGCCGAGGAATTCAAGGAGATCACATTCTCTTACATGCCCCGAATCAAGAACCAATTTACAGATGCTTTGGCCACCCTCGCCTCAATGTTGGAAATCCCGAAAGGAGTTGCTGAATGAGAACTCACCGTCGAACTCCAGGAGGAGCCCACATTCTGCCTACAGATTGATGAAGCAGAACCTCCCTTAAATGATCAGCCATTTTAAACGGACATCAAAGAATACCTCAAACATCAAAAGTACCCGGAAGGAGCAATGCCAGTTGATCGACGCACCATCCAACAGCTAGCAGCACAGTTCGTAATCACTAGGGGTATTCTTTACAAGCGATCCTTCAACCAAGTCCTTCTCCGCTGTGTGGATGAGACAGAAGCGACACAGATCATGTTAGAAATTCATGAAGGATTATGTGGCCCACACATGAATGGACACATGATGGCAAAGAAGATCTTACGACTCGGCTATTATTGGCTTGCGATGGAGACAGATTGCTGCAAACACGTCAGGAAATGTTTTAAGTGTCAAGAGCATGCAAACCAGATCCATGCCCCTGCTTCCGAACTCTACAACCTGACGGCACCATGGCCCTTCTCTGTATGGGGACTAGATATTATCGGCATGGTCAACCCCAAAGCTCCAAATGGGCATGAATACATTCTGGTGGCGATAGACTACTTCACCAAATGGATAGAGGCAGCATCCTACACCACCATAGCAGCATCTCATGTAGTCAAGTTTATGAAGAACAACATCATTAGCCGCTACGGGGTCCCTCAGGCCATTATTACTAACAACAGAACTCCGTTCATCAATAAAAGGATGGGCGATTTCCTCGACAAGTTCAAGATTCAATGGCATCGGTCAAGCCCCTACCGTCCACAAATGAACGGTGGGGTCGAAGCAGTAAACAAAGCTGTCATTTGCATACTGGAGAAGATGGTAAAGACATATCATGATTAGTCGAAAATGCTTCCTTACGCACTCTAGGCCTATCGGACGTTTGTACGGTCTGGTACAGGCGCAACTCCTATACGGAATGGAAGCAGTACTGCTAGTCGAAATCGAAATCCCATCACTGGGAATATTGCTGGAAAGCAAAGTCGAGGAAGGCGAGTGGCAACAAGTAAGATATGATCAACTGCATCTGGCAGATGAAAAGCGCATGCGAGCGCTAAGCCACTCCTAATGTTATCAAAGAAGGATCGCTCGGGCCTACAACAAGAGGGTCTTGAAGAGGAGTTTCAAGGTCGGCGACATGGTCATGAAGCGTATCTTGCCACCGCATCTACTAGATCCCAGAGGAAAATTCAAACCCTCGTGGGAAGGACTGCTGATCATTTGGGAAGTACTCCCAGGAGGTGCTCTCCGGCTCATTAATCTGAAAGGAGAGGATCTTTCTGAGCCCATCAACGCCGATAACGTGAAAATCTATCATGGGTAACCACACCTAACCTTGTTAATGATTAAAAATCGCAAAGCTGCATCCCTCACTCCCCCATCAAAAATAAAAAATGTATCCGCCACCTCTCCCATCGAAAACATCAATCGTCTCTCCCACAAAAGAAAGAAAAAAAAGAGAGAAGAAAAAAGCGGGAAAGTAGAAAGAAAGAAAAAAAAAGAAAGAGAAAAAGAAAAGAAGATCTTAAAAAGAAGACCCAGAAAGGAGAGAATAAGCCTATACCACATCCCCCAAATAACCCAACCAGAAACCATCTTTATAATCAAAGACAAGGACAGGAAGGTAACCAGTCAGCTGGCTATGAAAGAGGTCTCTCCATCACCCACAGCACTCAAAAAAAAAAAAAAAAAAAAAAAAAAAAGAGAAGGACATGTCTAAGCAAAAAGGGTGAGGTGAAAACCCAAAAGAGCGTCTCGAGTAAAAACAGCGGGCATGTAACGAACTTGGTGAAACAACTACCAAGGGGCAGGCAAGATTAAAAACCCGGGACGTAGTGAAAATCTGAAAGGACGCTACGGGCAAAAACGACGGGAAGAGCCGGACGTATTGAAAACTCGAAAGGGCGTTACGGGCAGAAATGGCTAGAAAAAGGAAAAAATAAAAATAAAAGTGCAGGCACAGAAGAAGTCAAGGCAGCAAGGACCACAGCGAGATACAAAGGAAAGATCAACTGCGGATCAGTTCTCTATCAAACTCTGCTCAAATCCGGGAATGCGATTCCAGACAGCCTCTCAAGGAACCAAGACCCTAGGAACACAATCTAGGATATTGCATACAACATGGGCTGAGCCTAAGATTCTGATCCCAATCATCTAAAGCATAAATCCAAACACAAGCGCACATTGACAAATTTGGCACAAAGCAAAAATATTTCATCCTTCTTACAAATACACTGCTTTTCTTTCCTTTTGTATCAAAAACAAAATCCTTCATGCATATAAAAATAAATAGTCGATCGAAAAAAGGGATTAAAGGTAAGCTCCTACCTCTCATACAATGATAATTTCTGTTTGAGCCTCTCTACCTCGATGCGCATGTAGAAGACCTCATCCCTCTCTAGACGATGTGCTGCAAACATACTCTCGTCATATCATCATCTCACGGCGAGTCGACGAGCCATATCCTCATAAGTGTGGCGGAGGACAACGACCTCAGAAATCAGGTGACCATGTGTGGCTAGTAAGAAAGACGGATCAATGAAAGGACATTCCTCGAAAGCCTCAAACGAATATCAACGCACGATGAGGAGGAAGCAGCATCGCCCACCATGTCCTGATTAGCAATCTCGTCCTCCAAATGCCAACCAGGGACCTGACGATATAATGACTGCTCTGCCACCCATCACTGGTACAGTACGGTTGCCAGAGGAGGAGCCCAAGACTCGAGCTCCAGCATCATCGCATCCAAGGAGCCCTACCAGGAAATCCAGACTCGCCTATACAAAGCGGGCAAATTAGAAGGAAGAGGGGCATGACCAAATCCCAAGAAAGGAAACTCTGGAATATCCTGCCAAAAGCTGAACTGTCGAAGGAAGCGTACAAGATGATAGGAGCAGTACCCCCGAAGCCTCAGCAGCAGTAAAGGAGTATGAGCAGCACTACAAATCAACGGGGAGCGATGGAGCCAGGGAGCCTCCCAAGTGATCTCCCACCCTCGCAGCTGAGTGAGCATACAATGGTATAGTGACTTAGTGGCCTCAGCACTAAGGGGAAGGTCGTCAAGCAACAAGCGCAGTACATCACCACAACGGGAGTGCAGCCATAAAAGCTGAGGGGTCATGAACAGATGCTCCCACAATCAAACCTGCAAGGAAATACGTTTCAAACTCAGGCTGCAAGCAGGAAAACAGTGCTAAGCAAGGAAGAGGAAAAGAGTAGAGAATACCTGAAGGAATGCACAACAACCCCGAAGGATGCGGGTTCGTCCTAACGAACACTCGGTCAGCCCTAGAAAAAGCTCTGCCAGCACCACAGAAATGATGCTCTTGCGATACAATACACGATGGAATACATCCAATAAAGCTATCAAAGAGGACTGTCGCCAGCCAGAGAAGAGCAGCTCAGCCAAAACACAGAATAATAGTGCATTCAGGCACTGGAGCTGGCGATCTAACCCAGGACCACCACGGGTAGTGGAGTAGCGATCATACAAGACCTCAAGCGAAAGCTCATCAACCCTGCCCTCTGCAGTAGGAAGAGCAACAAGAATCTGAACTAGGAGATCAGATCAGTAGAATGAACTAGCTCGGACACAGGAATGTAAGGCTCTCGGGTGAGAGGAAGACTAGACAGGCGCGAGAGCTCCTCTAGTGACGGTCCCAACTCCAGGTCATTAAAGGAAAACAGGTTCAGAGACGGAATCCAATTATAGAACGCCGCGCTTAACAGCCGCTAGTCTAAGCGAACCCGATGGAAATGAAGAACCTCTCTGAAGCCTAAGGAGCCCAACTCAAAGATCTCGGACTCGGTCAAGCTCTCTATCCAAAAGTGCAGTCGCTCAGAGCAAGAGACACGTGGCTGCAATCGACAGGTCCGGGCAGGGACGCCCTCAACAATCTGGACTCCCGGGTCAGCAGGAGAATCGTCAACAATGGGCATCCCCTCGTCCAGCAAGTCTATCTCATGATGGCGAAAGAAGCCAACATCGCCCATCACATCGCGCAAAGTGTCCTGAAAAGCTGCGACAAGCGGGCCCGAGCCGCCAACAACTATCACATTAGGAGCTGTCGCGAACACGCACGCCCCAGGAGTCGTAATACATAAGGTGTCCAAATGCTGACAGGGCCTACACCCTAGGCCCCAGCAATAGCTGACTGTCCCATCACAGTCCCGATATCCGCGCTAAAAATCTGAGCCAAGTCATCTTCAAGAAATCCATCACCCGCCAAATCCAAACTGCTTGGGCCACCAAAATAGGGCCCACCACCCATCCAAGCCTGATCCACCTCATCCATACCATCTACTGTCATGATGCCATCATCCACACCGCCCATGACCATCCTTCCATCAATCAAGCCATCAGATGCCATCATCACACTATCCTCATTATTCAAACCATTCATCCTCGCCACATCAGCATCCATGAAACTTAGCGGCCCATCTGGCATAAATCCATCAAACCCCATCAATCCCTCCGCATGAACACCATCAAACCATCAAGTCCATCCACATCCAAACCAACTTCATATCCTCCATCAATGATGATGGGAGCCATGCCATAAATACCATTAATTTCCTCACCAACCTCCATCAATGCTTCTCTAAATGGATCTTCTTCATCATTTGTGGGAACACCAACCTTCCCACCATTCAAGGATTCACCAACACTCTCATTATGGTCAGCCATAATGAAGACAAAAGGAAGAGTCAAAAAGGAAGAAACAAAGAGGAAAAAGGACAAAGAGAAGGGAGGATGGGACAAGGACAATGATTGGATAGTCTGATCAAGAAAGAATAAACGAAAGAGGGGCAAAAGGAATGAACAGAGAAGAGGGGTACTCGCTGGAAGAAAAGATGAACGGAGGCGGCGATCAGATTACCGCCTGCGGTCTCCAACTATCGCTGATAGATCTGACATTTCTGCATCGCTGCCGCACTGAAAGGACAGAGTAGAAAGGAAAAAAGTCTCTGGGCGGTAATCTAACTACCACCCGCGGCAGTCCGACTGCCGCCCAGGTCCACTTATAGACGAAAATCAGGCCCGGCCCACTCCGGAAAGTCAGGACCCGAGAACAAATGTCTATGTATTCAATTAGGACTGTGAAACTGATCAAAAAGATAATGCGAGAAGGTGACATTAAACAAACTAAACTTCATATAAAGATCGGATTACACAAGTAGGGATACATGATTACATGGCACAATGAACTAGTCATCATCAGGGAGATAAGTATCAGTGTCCTTGCGGTGAAAGTTGGGCCCCAAGATCCCTCCTCTAGCAAAACGTATGCTGCCACTAGGAGCGTAGCCGGGCTGCAAGATCGGACCAATGCCGCGCTGCTCACACCAAGAACTATACTCTCTATCTGGATCGATGAAGGCGCTAGCATCATATCCCTCTAAGGGAGCAGCTAACTCTCTCTCAGGCACCGATCTCCAGTCAGAAGGCCCAGATGGTGGGCTAAGTGGCACAAAAGGACTGCCGGTCAACTACCAAAAAAGTCTCTCCCCCAGGTACTACTTCATCACATGTGGGTCCTCCAGAATACGGCGTCGTTGCGAGGCTTGAAAAGCCTCCTAAGCTCCAGGAGTGAGCGCCTCGTTCGACCGGAGGTACGGCCTGGTTTGGAACTGCAAAAAGGGAAACAACTAAAGGGCTGAGAAGCAAGTAGAAAGCAACACAGACAAAATAAGGCAAATCACTCACATCATCAGGAACGAGGGCATCAATATTCGATCTCCATGCAAGATCGGAAAATAAGCACGTGCGACTGCGGTTATCCTTGTACCACAGCATCATGCAGGGGAAAGGAGGCGAATGGTCGATTAAGGTGGGAGCTAGATGGGGAAAGTTGTCGAAAAAGCAGACCTGCACAAAACCATGATCAGATAGGGCACACCAGACCATCCCCAGGGAAAGCGGGACATGAAGGATAACAAGAAGGTACCTCAATGACTGGGTAGAAGCCAGTCAAAAAAGTTTGATGATAGCCAGAGAAGTTTGAATCGAGGACCTGTAAAGTCTACAGCATCCGGCATTATCCCCAATAATCCCATCCAGTCATCCTCAGTAGGCACCGGAAGGTCATCCTCGAAAGGTATGGATCCTCCATCGTACCGAAGGCCCAGCTGCATGTATCTATCATACGGAGTAATGCCCCACTCTCCAAAGGGTAGCTGGAATATATGGGTCTCAGGATGCCACCGCTCAGTCAAACCAGACAAGAGAGACATGTTCGTCCTGCTCAGATGAACTCGGAACAGATGAGCAAAGGGGGTGTGCTCCAAGACCTCAAAGAATAGCAGTTACGGGTCATGGAACCAATCAGGCCAATGCATCCTGACTCCTCGTCCTCTCAAGACGGCAGGCACACCACCTTCCCAGGCCAGGTCAGACAGATGCCGGCCCTCTCTAGGCACATATCACTGATCGGTCGACTGACGGGAAGAACTAGCCTCGTTTCTACCACAGCGAGGCATGCTGCACAGGCAAGGTACACAAGTAAGCACCTATCCAAGACCACAACACAACAGCCCATTTCAAAAAGCTCAAAAGCCCTGGCCCATTTCTCAAGGCCCTTTTCCAAGGAGACCCATTTCAAAAAGCTCAAAAGCCCAAGCCCATTTCTCAAAGCCCATTTCCAAAGGCCCATATCAAAAGCCTAAAAGCCCAGGCCCATTTCTCAAGACCCATATCCAAGGCCCATTTCCCGGGAGGCCCATATCCAAAGCCCACTTTCAAGGCCCACTTTCAAGGCCCATGTCCAAGTCCCACATCTAAAAGGCCCACATCAAGGCCCACCTCCAAAAGGCCCACATCAAGGCCCATATCCAAAGCCCACTTTCAAGGCCCACGGCCCATTTCCAAAGGCCCATATCCAAAGCCCACTTTCAAGGCCCATGGCCCCTTCCAAAAGCCCACATCGAGGCCCACATCCAAAAAGCCCAGACCCATTTTTTAAGGCCCATTTCCAAGAAGACCCATTCTAAAAGCCCATCTAAAAAACCCAAGCCCAGGCCCACTTTTCAAGGCCCATCTCAAAAGTCTAGGCCCATTCCCAAACGACCTCTTCTCAGAGACCACTCCCAAAAATCATCATCCACCACAAATCCATACATTTGGAACAATCAAGATCATGATGTGGGGACCACTTGGAAAATCCCACCCATCCATCATTCACCAAAAATGGCCAGCCATCACGATTTACATCATCCATACGCACAAGTAGGCCCCAGATCATCCATCCAACGGTTTAGATCATCACCAAAAAAAAGAGAGAAAATCAAATCACGTAAAGCTTTAAGGGTGGGGCCCTTTTCTTATCACACCCCCACTCCATAAAAAAATGAAAAACACAAAAAATATATATATACACACATATATATATATATATATATATATATATATATATATGTGAGAATAATCCAGCCAACCATTTGGCCCAAAACAAATAAGTCCAATGGATCAAATCAATCAGGATGGTCCAACGGTCCTGATCATGGCCCTCTTCAAGCCCAAGAGAAAATCCAACCCATCAAAAGCTCCCAAAAATGAACGGCCCGACAAGGTCCAGCAAAGGGCCAGAATTACCTGAAGTTGGGAAAATGAAGAAAAATGCAAAAAAAAAGGCTCAAGAAATCTATAGAAACCCCTCCAAAATAGCTCCAAGGACCATAATGGGTTCGTGGACGTCCCAAATACAAGATTCAAATAAGGAAGGAGGTTGCATCGAACGGACCAGTCCGACTGTCGCCCGACCAAAAGCTTGCATGGGGCAGCGGGCTGTCACCTAGGGTGGCCTCAACAACCGGTTTTTCCCTCTAACCACTGGATAATACCCAAAAAAATTTCCAAAAACAATCCCAAACTTCCAAAAAATTTCCAAAATAGTCCCAAAATTTCAAAAGTCACCAAAACAGGCCTAAATTTTCAAAAGTCACCAAAGTAGGCCCAAGTTTTCAAAAGTTACGAAAACAGCCCCCAAAATTTTAAAATTACCAAGATAGCCACCAAAAATTTCCAAAGAAATCTCCAAAAAAAAATTCAAAAACAAAAAAAAAAAAAATCCAAAAATCTCCAACAATTCCAAAAAATCTCCAAAAAAAATAACAAAAAACAAATCCCAAAAAGTCCCAGAAGTTATAAAAAATTACTAAACTAATACAAAATAAATCCCCAGTGAGTATAGCCTCAAAAAGGTTTCTCTCTTCTAAATCATTAACCCCATTAACTTATTAGAGGAAGCCATTTGACCTTTTTACAAATAAAAAAACCGAACGACGACGCCCACCCGCGAGATCGAACGGATAGTTTTCAAAAAAAATTTCAAAAATACACGCGACGCGTAGTACACTGAGGAATCTTCCATATTCTCCAGTTGCAGTCAGTGCAAATACCTAAATAAGATTCGATCCCTTCCAGTTTCCCCAGAGGATGATTGAATCTGTACATGATACATGTATGATTGGCCCGATCTCTATATCTGGATAGTCATACAAATGCTAGTAAAATGAGTGGATCCATCTCTGGGAAGAATAATCAAACTCAAAGTGACAACAATCCATTGTAACCAAGGTATCAGAATCAGCAGACTGCACTGCAAAAGGTTACCTACACATACCTAGTCCGCGATGTTCAAAAAATTTGATCGAGTCCAAGTCGGCGTAGTGAGTTCCCCGTAAGGCTGCACCAACGTGTAGGGCAGCTAACCAATTTGACAATCAAATGGAACAAATACTCCTAAGGTGATTATGTAGCAAAGGAAACGACAGACCAAACAGTACGAGAATCCTCGCAAAGCCGCGACAAATGCGCAGAGGCCCTTACTTTTCAGACTTACTCTCCACTGCTATCAACAATCTGACGTGAAAGGGTTGTGATTGGTAACCTGTAAAGCCACGACGAATGCGCAGGGGACAATCACAACGTTTTCCTCAACCCTCGTGATGTGTGTAGGTCATCTTTTTCTAAACAGTCAACTGATAATGATGCAATGGCAAACAACAGATTCAAATCACTATCCTTTCTGACCAGAAGGGTGGGGTGTCCATTTGCTTTGGCCTTTGGTTGCTTGCAACCTCGGCTAAAGAGGGGCATCTGTAGACACCCCACCCAAGCTAACATCTTGAGAAGGCTAAGACTATCTAGGAACCATGGTCATACCTTGGACCAAACCCTAATCCCAGCTTAAACCAAACCATGACCCAAAAGTCCCTAAACTCCCAATCCAGAACTTGAAACCGCAATCCAAACCGTTCAGCACACATACAACCTCCCCTATACCTTATACCCTAGCCAGAATCCTCTAACCATACCTAAATCCACTACTTTGAGTCCCAGGAACCCAAAACGGAGACCACCGACAAACCAGAGCACCACACGAAACCCACACGTGTGAATCCGGCCCGAACCAGGCTCGGGCTATAATCTGACTACCGCGGCAGTACTTCAACTGCCACCGCTCACGGCCCTCGTGTGGACAGTTGTCCCAGCGTCCAAAAGTCAACTTTCTCCTGGAATTACCGCTCAATCTGAGCTTATTTACCCTTTTACCAACCCTATTAGCCAATGAGAGTATGCTATGTGGCATCTCTCTCCTCTCCACCAACCACCACTTGCCACCTCAGCTTTTAACCCTCTCAAACCCACTATTTACTATTCAACCATTGGAGAAGGTTATAAATAGCCCTCTCCTCTTCTCATTTCCACACACCACAACACAACAACTAAGAGAGTGAGAGAGAGAGAGAGAGAAAGTGAGAGAGAAAGAGAGTGAGGGAAAGGGAGGGAGCTCCCAAACCCCGAAAGTTCTGATTTTTCCAGCCACCCCCTAGCCCTCCTCTCAACCCATCCAATCCATAGGCCTAACCCAAATTGATTATGGTTCAATCTATGTCTTAGCCTATTCAAAAATCAAGCCAAAGATCCATCATTTTACAAGCATTCATCATGACATCTACTCCCTTCTCAACCTCCCTGCTTCTCTAGATCTCTAGTGAACGTATGATCTGTGACTTGCCGTACATCGGATCCTGTCACATCAGAAATTCCTAGTGATCTAGTCCATTTTTCTTCCCTCTTTGCATAAGCATCATCACATCCGCCTTTTAGACACATTGTCGGACGTATGCTCTGTGGCCTGCCGAAATCTCGGATCTTGCTACGTTAGAAATCCACGTGTGACTAGTCCCATCATGACCATAGCATCATCATCATCCCTTGAGATTGTTTTACCACACTAAGTAGAGATCATACATTTGTACGAGCAGAGAGGGTGTCTAACCCCTTCCCTCTTTGTAACCGAGGTCCCTTACCCGGAATCCCGGATCGCAGATCAGGAGTCACTCTAAAGTAGGAAAGTCTTCGAATTTCTCCAACCTTACATATTCCGCAGGTTCTAGCCGACTGCGGGATTCTGAGTTTTATTAGCTAGTGGCGACTCCAACATTCACAAGTCAGCTTAATCCCCCACCACCAAATCCATAACATTTCAAATCAGCGTGGGCGCCGATTTTCAGTGTCTACAAGCTCCAATGGATGAGATTCAACGGTTAAGATTGGTTTTGGATGGTGGGATTGGGTGGTAGGAAGGTGGGCCACACCTAGCTTTCTCATGGAGCTTGGACGTTTGCTCCTCTCATGGGGTTGCTTGCTTGAAAATGGGAAAATGAGAGAGAGAGAGATAGGATGTGATGTAAAGAGAGAGAGAGAGGGATGGGTGATGGAGTGAGTGATGTGTACTTGACATGTAAGGGGGTATAAGAGAGAGAGTTGACTTTGGGAATGGTATTGTACTTAACATGATGTGGTGATTGATGGAATTGATTGATGGGACATGTTGTAGAGATTCTCTTGGGATTACAAACGTGCAGCGTTTCCTCAAACTGAACGCGGGTCCACATCTCCTGGCCTGCGTATCGCCTCGGCGCATAATACGCGGCGTCGGAATCACGGTGACAGTGCGGTCGCAATGGTACAAGTCTCGGGTCGAGCTGACTCTGGAATAAGGGACACAACTCAGGGTTGTGCACAAATACAGTCTACGCGTCGCAGGTCACCGGAATTCGTCTAGGAAGATCGCGGAAACCTATGGAACGGTACGGGCTAGGATACGGGTCTCACACAGGGGCCAGAGTATGAAGTAGATCTGACAATCCTATAAGTTACACATGAAGGATTTGTTGGGTTAATACTTACTGTTGAAACTCTCCATAATTCATTACGCATGCTCTATAGCATGAACTTGAGGGATTCTTTTTACAAATTTACCCTTTTTCTTTGTTTTATCTTTTCCTTTCCATATCTCCTAGCTCCACTATCTAAATGATGTCAAACTTGATGGGTGGTTGTTAATTTTCACACCCTCTCAACTGGTTAAATTTGGGCCTTGATCCCTCAAGGATGACCTAGATGCTCTTTTAATAGCTAACATATTCCGCAATCCAAAATAAAGTTCATATACATCTAATTGACAAGCTACCAAGTAGTTTGGATCTATACCCTAGGATATTTATAATGAATATATTTTCATAATATTCAAATGGCCCATTTGGTGGATCCAAACCTGATGGATGGTCAGGTGACATGTTAAAAATAAGAAAATTTGCTGGTTAGCATTCTAGTCATGTGTCCAAATGATTGTACGATCAATGGTCTTGTCTTAAAATTCAATGGTCAGGTTGCTTGATTTATGAATGTAGATTATTATCAATGGTCAGATTCGTGTAGGAGAATAGATGTGAGGTTAGGATAGCTAAATTGGTATCATAAGCATGTATATAATATGTTGAATTTTATGGTAACACTCGAGAACTTTCAATACTCAGGTATTGAAAAGTTCGGGGTATTACACGCACAACATCTACTAGTTGCGCCGGTCCGTGTAACTCCTGGGTCTGAAGAGTTGCGTGGATAGCATAAATGACAATTACTCTGCCAAAATTGTTGCAGTTTCCTAAATGATCTGAGCATTTCTTTGAAAGAGAATGTTATTTGGACAAATATATAAAGCACGCAAGAATATTCAGATCCGTGCAACTCTTCTCTTATGAGGACATAAACATTGCAAGTCGAGATGCTGCTGGAATTAATAATTGAACTTAATTGATACTTGTATTTTATGGTTTTGCACACTTTTTTATTGGAATCAATGGATAAAGATGATCTAAATAAATTTGGAATTAATAAAATATATTGTGACGATTGTTTTCTATATTCTTTCTTTGTTATTATTGAGTGAGATAATTCTCAAATCAAATATATTTCGTTTGTTGTCGAAACAAAATAACGACCCTACTAGAGATTGAACGTAGAGAATCTCTGGGCATTCAATCCGCACTGTGGTCCACTTGAGCAAGTTATATACTTATTTTTTTTTTAATTATTATTTTTTTTGTCTCATGCACCGAAATGATATGCAAAAATGGATGAATAGAGATAAAACCATAAATAGCGGTGGGCTCCGCACAGAGTCTAGGCGGTGGCGGGATGCACCCCACCTCCGTTTTTCTAGTCATACGCTTACGACGGAACGGGTTTAACGGATAAAATAGGGAAATTGAGCACTGTAAATGCCACCTTCTACCCGGTGCCTTTTCATAGCGCTCCCAGACTTTACTTTTCCAACGTAAACCATGCGGTACACACCATTTGCATAAGAAAATACCATTGCATTCACTACCTATGGCCATGTATTATAACTGGATTATAACGGTAGCAATAGGTATTTAGCCACCGTGTGTTAAGGGTATTTTTCGCAAATAAACGTCCGTACATAATAGTTTACTTTGGAAATGTGCAGTTTAAGAGCGTTTCTGAAAGACGCCGGATAAAAGGTGGCATTTACTATGGTCAATTTCTCGATAAAATATATGGATAGTTTCTGTGCTCGTTGGCGCAGTCTAACGCTCCAGCCCACTTCGAGCAATTTATTACACGGTCGCCCTCTCATTAAAGGTATAGATAGCATTTATGGGCGCCTTTCACGTCAAAACGCCTAGGCGTGAGGCGACGAAAAGCATTAATTTCTCTTCAGCGACACAGACACGTGTAGGAAACACAGCGTAGAAGTAGAGCCCACGGCTCCTTTATTATATGCTCGATGTAATCAATGCAATGGTCGGCTACAGCCGGTTAACGATGACTGGCCAAGGAAGTCACCTTCAACGTCTGACTGTTAAGCACAACTGCCCGATGAATAGAAAACTGCCGGTAAGTTATGTTTCCGGAACTCGTAAACAGTGGCCCTTCGTGTCGCTAAATTCTGGACGGCCAGAAATAACTAACCTGAAGAAATCTAACAAAAAGGCTTGCGCACCATTTTCCATATATGGTACGCATCCAGCAGTAATTTGACACATGGCAGAATTCAATCAACTATTATTCATAATGTGCAGTACGGCAATAGTGGAAATCGGAGTGTGTACTGAGTTACTCAGTCGGCTCTTCTCGTACCGGGTAAGCTCAATTGGGCACATTGAATGCAAGTAGTTTAATCACGCTGTCCATCCGTTTTTACAAATAATTTAAGGGCCCGTTTGGCAGGGTAGATTGGAAGGGATTGAATGGTATTAGGGTGGATGGCATGGATTTTAAGGTGGGGTTGCTATATCGAGTCTGTTTGGCACACCTGGCCAATCTCGGGATTAAACCTTCCCATTGTTGGAAAATATATAAAATAAAATTATTTCTGTAAAATATGGAACCCAAAAATCAAGATGATCTAAACTAAAAACAGGCTGAAGCACGTTTGAGACACTATCCTTAAAGTGTTATTTGCCCCTACTAAAAAAAATTGAGCATGCTGATAGGTTACAAGCAAACTATTTATACGATACGACGAGCCTGGTGTGGGTCTGCATTCAGCAAACACGAAGGCCTACTAATGGAACTCTTTTACACACTATCTGACAGAAGTATAATAAAGGAAAAATCTCAAAAGAGAAAAGGGAAGAGAATAAAATTTGTGATTTAAACCACTGCACTGGTCATTTCTTCAACCACTGGTTCAGTTGAACCGTTCTAGACCACACCGTTGGTCTGTTCATTCAAGCAATGGTTCTGATCAATCCTTGCTATATTGCTGATATTTTGGTTTGTACGAGAAGAGATGCTTTGATTCGTATTGGTATTGCTAGAGTGTGGTAAGATGATTTGGAAACCCATCAAGGCCTTGTTTATATACGCTGTAGTGGCTGGGAGTTATGTTTCAGGGAAATAAATCCCATGACCATTTTCTAGTTGTTGGAGAAAACTAACCGTTTTATGTCTGTTTTCTGACTGTTGCGCATGGGTCATTAAGCTGCTACATGCTGACTGTTGTGACACAGCAGCTAGCTGTTTTCTAGCTGTTGGGCTAGCCATGCAGCAGTTATACTTGGACCCTACACTAATAGCACAGCTGTTACGGATCTGCTGCAATAGCTCCTTTTCAGCTCCCTATATATACTTGAGGACTCTCATTCAGTCCTTTAGTCTCCCCTTCAGCCAGCTAACTGATTTAGTCAGTTAGTCGCACTGCGACTTGCATCTGTCTCGCTCCGGTTCGCGAAGGGAGCGACCCTTTGCGACATAATGCGCACGTGCGAAGTGAAAAGTGCGTCACTAGCGCCTCATAGCCACACTGCCTCACATGCCCACGCCCTTGCACCGAGCCCGTGACCGAGACAGAGCCCGAGCCCGAGAGTGAGCGTGCGCGCGGGGGTGTTCTAGTGGTACGCACTAGAACACGCAAGTTCCATTCTCCTTTAGACCATGTGAGTAAGTATTATAATTCTCCACACTCCTCATATAAACCACAAAAATTCCTCCTCTTTTTTCAATGTGGGACTAGTCCCAAAAACCCACAAATAAGTGTTTTTCAAACACTTTTTTATATAATATATTATTTTTATTTTTAAATATATATTTATAAAATCAATATTTTTTGCAACAATCCCCCACTTGATTTTTTAAAATATATTTTCTCGATTAAACATTTTTGCCAGAATAACCAGCTTATATGCATAAAGAAAGATATCTTTCGATTTTAATCTTCCCTTAATGTAAGTATCTCAAAACTCTATCGAAATTACTGGTAGCCGCAGCGTTGAACCAGTTATTCCTAGATAATAGAGTCAGAGAAACCACACATATATTCGATATGTGTTTGTTAGAGTTCCCACAATCTTGCTCAATATAGTTAATGACCATGTGCTTATCCTAATTCATGAACGATCCCAAGAGAAAACTCCTAACTCTCATGAGAGACGGCACCATCTCTACGTTCATATAGGTAAAATCCTTTCAGTGTCTCCGTTACTATAAGACACTTGTCCTATAGACTGAATTTCATTAAGAGTTCTAAAACTAAACCCTCTTTCATAATGCTCAACACCTATGAATGACGTTTTATAATTTAGTGTTGAAAACTTTTCACATATCAGTGACTTGTTCTTACCCATTAAACCCAAAATTAGAGATTTTCTGACTTTAAGTTGAGTTACCATCACTGGTGGAACTTTGGTTGAAGAGTTTCAACCTCATCCCTCTAGATGTAGCATTTACTACCTCTCTCGATAGAGGTTTAGTGAAATGGTCTGCTAGGTTATTGCTTGATTTCACATAGGAAATATCAATGATTCCATCTCGAATCAATTGTCTGACATAATCATATCGAAGACTGATATGTCTAGACTTACCATTATATGTGCCGTTATAGGCCTTAGCTAATGTGGCTACACTATCACAATGTAGTGACACAGCCGATATAGGCTTTACACAGAAAAGGATTTCTAATAGAAGATCCCTTAACCACTCAGCCTCTTTTGCCTATTGCAGCCAGGGCTATGAATTCAAACTCCATAGTCGAGTGCGTTATGCAATTCTGTTTCTTGAATCCCCAAGATACAGTTGCACCTCATAGGGTGAATACCCACCCTGTAGTAGACTTGTTGTCCCCTACACTCGATACCCAGCTCGCATCGGTATACCTTCCAATACGTCAGGAAATTCTGTATAAAACAGTCCTAAGTCTTTGGTTGCTTTTAAGTAACCAAGGACTCTACCGATTGTAATCCAGTGTTCAGTACCGGGGTTACTAGTAAACCTACTAAGTTTACTCACAACATATGCGATATCAGGTCTATTGCATTGCATAACATACATAAAACTTCTTATAGCACTCGCATATTCAAATTGTGCAACTGTTCTTCCGGTATTTTCTTTTAACTTAATACTTGGATCAAATGAGATTTTTGCTTCTTTTTATATTTAGATGGTTAAACTTGTTTAGTATATTCTCAATATAATGAGATTGACACAAAGCATAACCCCCACAATGTTTTTTTAACTTTGATACCTAGGATGGTATTAACTTGTCCAAGATCCTTCATTTTGAATACGAAAGATAGAAACCTTTTTGTTTCAGTCACACTTTCCATTTTATTACTTATTATTAACATGTCATCAACATACAGATAAATAATAATAATACAACTACCATCTACTTTAGAATATATGCATTTGTCAGCTATATTATGCATGCAACCATGAGATAGTATTTCGGAATCAAACTTCTCATGCCATTATTTTGGTGCTTGTTTTAAGCCATACAAAGATTTGACTAATTTACATACTTTGTTTTCATTTCCTAATAGAACAAAATCTTCAGGTTGTTCCATGTATACCTCCTCATTGAGGTCACCATTCAGGAATGCGGTCTTTACATCCATTTGGTGGATGTGAAGATGATGTATGGAAGCTAGTGCAAATAATATCCTAATGGATGTTATCCAATCTACAAGAGAGTATGTGTCAAAGTAATATACCCCTTCTTTTTGTCTAAAACCTTTAGCTACTAGTCGAGCTTTAAAGGTTTGGATAGTCCCATTAGTGTGATATTTCTTTTTAAATACCCACTTACAACTTATGGGTCTAGAACCTGGAGGTAAGTTTACAAGTTCCCATGTTTGATTTGACATTATACATTTCATTTCATCGCTTATAGCTTCTTTCCAGAAAGCTGAGTCTCTAGAGGATATAATCTCTTTATATGTTTTAGGATCATCTTCTATAGTCATCACTATAGATATTTTTCTTATAACATTTTCTCTATCTCCTTCTACAAGATGGAAAATGACGCGTTGTGAGTCTATGTAGTCATCTTTTAGACTCTTCTCTATTCTTGTCCTTTGACTCTTATAAGGTTCGATAGGAGCTTCCACTACATGTGGAGTTATGCTATCTGGTTCTCTATCATGAATTTGGACTTCATTATCCTTTGACTCTAAGGATAGTGAGTTCTCAAAGAACTCAATGTCTCTTGACTCTATTATTGTATTAGATTCTATGTCTAGAAATCTATAAGCGTTACTATTTTGTGCATACACTACGAAGGCGCACTTAATAGCTCTTGGTCCTAATTTAGTTCTTTTTGGATTAGGGATTCTACAATATGCAAGACACTTCCACACTTTTAGATATCCTGAGTTAGGTTTTCTCTCTCTCCATGTTTCATATGGAGATATTTTATATTTTTTTAGACGAAATTCGGTTTAGTATATGGCACGCTGCAAGCAGTGCCTCGCCCTATAGATTTACTAGAAACTTTGCTTTTATCAACATTGAGTTGACCATTTCTACTAATGTTCTATTCTTCCTTTCAACTATTCCGTTTTGTTGAGGTGTGTATGGCACAGTACATTGATGTATTAGTTCATGGTCTTCACAGAATTTATCAAATTCATTGGAGAAGTATTCTCCTCCTCTATCGCTACGGAGAATTTTTATCTTCTTATTTAGTTGATTCTCCACTTCTGCTTTATATATTTTAAACATGTTCAATGCTTCATCTTTGTACTTTAATAGATAAACATATACATATTTAGAGCAATCATTTATAAAGGTTATGAAGTACCGTTTACATCCACAAGTAAGAATGCCGTTTAACTCACAGATGTCACTGTGCACAAGATCCAATAATTGAGACGATCTTTCAACACTTGGAAAAGCTTTCTTCATCATTTTGAATCGTATGCACACTTCATATTTATCGGTTTCATTATCTGTGTATGACATTAAACCATTCTTAGCCATGAACTTCAAGGTACTATACCCTATATGGGATAGTCTATCATGTTACAGTCCAGTGGATTCAACCATATACTCAAAAGTGCTACTTTCATTTAGAGAAAACTTAACCATCCATTTATAAGCATATCTTTTTCCGACAAAATTCATATTATTTGACAGAATCAGTTTACCTGACTCGTACACCACCCTTATGCTTGGTTTACTTAGAAGATCCTCATAATAAGTTTCGCCTCATGTTTGGGACATGCAGTACATTAGTCAGAATCACTTTCTTTCCAAAAGTGAATATCAGTTCGACAGTTCCTTTGTCAACGACCTTCGATCGGACTTTATTACCCATTTGGACTTCTTGACCATCAGTCAATTTCTCATAGGTTTTGAAGGCTGATTTGCTGTAGCACACATGTACTGTAGTGGCAGTATCATACTACCAACCTGGAATTTTGCCTTCGATAGTATTCACCTCAGTGATCATAGCCACAATATCGCCTTCTTCTACTGCACTTACCTCTTTTTAAAATTTACGATATCGACATACTCGAACATAGTGCCCAGTTTTTCCATAGACATGGCATGGGCCTTTGAACTTTTTATTCTTCTTTTGGGCATTTTTCTTGAATTTCCCTTCATTGGGTTTTAGGGAATCGTCCTTCTCAGAATTCTTGTTATTAGTGTTCTCTACTACATGTACCTTTGACGAGGTATTCTTGTTATCATTCTTTTTGTTGTGAATACAAGATTCTTCCTCAATTCTGAGGTGTTTCTGGATTTGTTCCAGTGTATAGTCATCAGTTTTATGCAGCAACTTCTTTTTATAGTCTTTTCACATCGGTGGCAATTTATCGATTATAGCCTCGACTTGGAATGATTCAGGAAGATTAATTTTGATGGCTTTGATTTTGTTTACTATTAGCTGTAGTTCTTGGATTTGGGGCAACAACAGTATGTTATCTACCAAGTTGAAGTCAAAATACCTTGCGATGAGAAATTTGTTGGTACCTTCTTCTTCGGCCTTGTATTTGAACTCCAGAGCAGCTCAGATCTCCTTTATTGATGATGTCTGTTGGTACAGATCGTACAGGTGGTCGAAGAGTACGTTCAGTATGTGTCCTCAATTGAAGAGTTCGTCTTCAGCTCGTTTGGTGTGCGTAGCCACCTATTTAGGTGTCTTTGTCGGATGCTTTAGGTAATGCTTGCAGATTTGGATGTAATATGTAGTAGATCTTTAGCGTCGTCAGAAGAAATTTTAGCTTGTCTTGCCATCTCATAAAATTGGTTCCATTAAACTTATCAAGACGTATCAAGTCCTGATTTCATCAACTTAATGGATGAAATACTGTCGCCTTCCATCAAATAACGCTTTAAGATTGTTGGAAAATATACAGAATAAAATTATTTTTGTAAAATATGGAACCTGAAAAATCAAGATGATCTAAACTAAGGACATGCTGAAGCACGTTTGTGACACTGTCCTTAAAGCGTTATTTGCCCCTACTAAAAAAGATTGAGTATGCTGATAGGTTACAAGCAAACCACTTCTATGATATGACGAGCCTGGTGTGGGTCTGCGTTCAGTAAACACGAAGGCCTACTAATGGAACTCTTTTACACACTATCTGGCAGAAGTACAATAAAGGAAAAATCCCAAAAGAGAAAAGAGGAGAATAGAATTTGTGATTTAGACCACTGCACTGGTCATTTCTTCAGCCACTGGTTCAGTTGAACCGTTCTAAACCACACCGTTGGTCTGTTCTTCAAGCAACGGTTCTGATCAATCCTTGTTATATTGTTGATATTTTGGTCTGTGGAGAGGAGATGCTTTGATTCGTATTGGTATTGTTAGAGTGTGGTAAGATGGTTTGGAAACCCATCCAAGCCTTGTTTATACAGGCTATGGTGGCTGGGGGTTATGGTCCAGGGAAATAAATCCCATGACCACTTTCTAGCTGTTGGAGAAAACTAGTCGTTTTATGTCTATTTTCTGACTATTGTGCATGGGCCATTAACCTGTTGCATGTTGACTGTTGTGACACAACAGTTAGCCATTTTCTAGCTGTTGGGCTAGCTATGTAGAAGTAACTGTCGGACCCTAAACTAATGGCACAGATGTTATAGATCTGCTGTAACAGCTCTTTTTCAGCTCTCTATATATACTAAAGGACTCTCATTCGGTCAGCTAGTCTCCCCTTCAGTCAGCCAACCGATTTAACTAGTTAGTCGCATTGCGACTCGCATCCATCTCACTCCGGTTCGCGAAGGGAGCGACCCTTTGTGACACGAAACGCACGTGCGAAGTGCAAAGTACGCCACTAGCGCCTCTACAGCCACACTGCCACACATGCCCACGCCCTCGCATCGAGCCTATGACCAAGACTGAGCTTGAGCTCGAGCCCGAGCCCAAGCGCGAGCGCGGGTGTTCCAGTGCTACGCACTGGAGCACGCAAGTTCCATTCTCCTTTGGACCATGTGGGTAAGTATTATAATTGTAACGCCCTGAAAATCGAGGGTCGAGCAGAAGCTTAATTCCTAAGTTCCAACGCATCACTTATGCAACATAGATGATGATGATTAAATGTTGTCCATATTTCTACATTAAACATGAGTGAGATTATACCAAAACAGCATATCATACTATAGAGACAATTAGTTTATGCAAGCGGAAGACTGTGATATGTATATAAAGCATATAAGTGATTGTAAGTCCCCAGAGTATGAACGTCACCAGGTTAAACAGTTACATGTATAGTTCTAAAATATACAAAATGGTGAAGTGTAATGTCATCTATTCATATCCTTCTAGCCTCGATTCGCAACTCCAAGTCTATATAGACCCGCTCGAGAGTTGCATGTAGGAGAACTCCCCCTCGTCATCATAGAAGACAGGCTCCATCCCGCAAGCCTCATCATCTCCTGAAACTATAACAAAGTCTGGTTGGTGTTTTAAAACACCATCCCAAAGTGGGAATGAGTGATCAACTTAATGGAGCTATAAGGCAAAGGTTAACATGTTATCAATTCAGTCAGGCAGTAATGATAAACAATACAACAAGCATTCCTAGGTACTCTAGTTAATGTAAGGATGATATGTGTTAATGATGCATGCCCTCGCCTGCACTCCCTCTGCGACACCATCTCATGATCGCGCCATACATCCCTTCCACTATGATCAACTCCAACGCTAAAGGCACATGCAAATGCGGTGCATGTACGTGATTAGCCAAGTTCTTAATTAGACTTATTCATACAACAGGTTTTGGAATCTAAGGCACCTCTCTTATATCATTACCCAAACAATGATCCATCTAGGGTCATCAATCCTAGTCAATCACTTACGATAGACAAGTTCAGGTCACTACGGGAGGCTCGTCACCATCTACGTAGGCCTATTATACTCGAGGTCACTACGGAAAGGCTCGTCACCTTAGCGTAGTCCTAGTGTATGCTCGAGGTTACTCCACTAATGCCCTACCAACTGGCAGTTTAATTTTGAACGCTCGTCACCAACCCGATTGGGGACCACAGCCAGGCTGCGCCGGGGTAGGCCAACAGCTCAAATACAGTGTCCCATATTACCGTATTCGGCTCACGAGTTTGGGTTACTCACTGGACATTACGGGGAGGCTCGTCATCCTAGCATAGGCCGAGAGCTTGATCACGATGTTCCATACCACCATGCCCGGCTCATCAATCTTAGTGGATCGTGGTACCAAGGTTAAATGGGCTTGGCACTGGTAAGTTGGTACCTTAGATTCAAGCAGTATTGTCCATACATGGTAAACACACAATAGGCTAATCGGGTTACTTGACAAGTTCGATTGGTACGAGCGTACGTTGAAGTAATCGACATGGTAACACTGTCGACAATCATCGTACGACTCGGATTCACCAAATGCATCAAATGTGGCGAGACTAATTTGGCCACTTGAACAAGATTTGTTACCAATTGCCTGGACTACGTAGTAGTCCCAATCATACTCAAATGCAGCATATGGAGACATGTGATAATCATATATGGATTTAATAAACAATCCAAGTACAACACTCATTTGAGCATTTTATCAAACACATAGAGCACATGTTAACTATATAAGCATTTCATCCATAAATCACGAAATAGCGAGATAGGTTACATGAAGGAAACTGTAACTATAGATAAGGCAATTGAGAATCCTATTTCAACACCCTCATTAAATACATCTCAACAAGCATTTTCTCATTCAGGCATTTTATCAAACACTTAGACTATGCATATCAACATACATATAATAAATTAGTTACATCATATATTGTAGCAAATCCTTTCACAAGGAGTTGCCACAAGTACAAAAATCATGTATTCTCAATCAAATAATCATAGCAAGCACAAATCCTAATTCCATATTCATCCAAACATTTCAACAAACATAAATATGTAATATATGGAAATCATTGCATCTAAGCACATGTGACAGCAATCAAGCCAGTCATAAATAATTAACTGACATTGAAAGCCTTGAAAACCAAAACCTAAATGTTCATAATACGCACCTTTCGTCAGTAAACTCATAACGAGATCAGTTTGAACACTATGCCTTTCCATACGATACAACGGTAACCTATAACATGAAATAGGTTAGCTATTTCATCACTTACTCTATTTGGATCCTTCAAACAAGTTAGGGTTAGGATTTCTTACCCAAGAACGGAGTCGAAATTGCCAGAATAGCGATACGGGAAGGATAATTCGGCACGTGGAGTGGTGGGATCAAAGCCCAACAATGATCTCTAACTCTCTCTCTTCTCCTCACTTTCTCCTTCTCTTTTTCCTCTCTTCTCTCTCCTAGGGTTTGAAATTCGTATGGAATGAGAGAGGAGTGGGTTAAGGCCCTTATATAGGCCTAGAACTGATGCAAATGGCCCCAAGGCCATGGTATACTTAGATTATAGCCAAAGAGTGGCTGTTTCGGTCCAACGGATCCCATATGGAGGCCCCTTTTCTCCATACGACCTGGAGTAAGTTCCCTAATAATGGATCTACATCAGGTTAAGTTTTCGGTCTGATCGAATTTGTGGATCGACCGCAGAGGACCTGTTTCAGTTCAATGGTCATCGTTACTCGATCAGGGCCACAAGTACACTGACATGTGTTGGAAATTTTATAAGACCCGTACCCTAGTCTGTACCATTCCATAGGTTTCCGCGGTCCTCCTAGTCAAATTTTCGCAACCCTTGACCCATATCCGACATTTGTGTGGGATCCTAAGCCGAGTCCTGCATACCAAGGTCGGCTCGATTCGAAACTTGTATCTTAGTGACCGCGCCATCGCTGCGGTTCTAACGCTGCGACTTGCGCATCGAACCGATACCCAAGTCAGAAGATGTGGGCCTGCATTCATTTTGAAGAAACGCCATGCGTTGTGAATTTTAAGGGAATATCTACGTTATGTCCCATCAATCAATCAATCAATTAATGTCAAGTACAACCATATCTCAAGTACAACAACCCATCCCTTTTTTCCCACAAGTCAACCCTCTCTCTCCCTACCCATTCCTCTTTTTCCAAAATTCAAACACAACCATACCTCTTTCACAAAATTTTCAAACAAACCCATCACTCCATCACCTCTTATCATTCCCATCACCTCACTCTCTCTCATTTCTCAAATCTCCCAAGCAACCCAAACTCCATATGTCCAAGCCCCTCACTCCTAACTCCAAGTGTGGCCCACTCTTCCCACCTCATCTTCCATTTCAACCTTCCAATCATCATCTACCACCATCAAAACCACATCAACCTCCATCAAAAGGCAAGCTAAGGAGCATAGGAGCCTAAGAGAGCAAGGAGGAGGCCTAGAGGTTGGTGATCCACCATTGATTTCAACTTTTGGGCCCACTTGTTGGTGGGACCCATTATGATGTATGTATTGTGTTCATGAGGGGCCAATAGTGGCGGCCCCCCCTCTATCACCGTCTCTCTCTCTCTCCCTCTCTCTCTCTCTTGAATGATGATGATGATGAAGGGGTGAGTGTGGCCCACCATGAATCACTATTTCATGTGGGACCCATCGGATGAAAGTGTCGGATCTACACCATCCATCCCATTAGTGGGCCCGGATGGAAGGAAAACATAAATATCAGGTGGTCCAAACAGGTGGGCTACGTGCATGTGGGACCCACCATGATGTCCCTATTTATCCATGCTGTCCAGTGTCTCTAGACGCTGGACGTGATAAGGGTGGTTAATATGGAGTGCTTGTACTGACATGGGAGTGTACTAATGAGCTAACCAAAAAAAAAGGGAAGGAAATAGTGGGCCGCTCATGCGGGCCCCACCTTGATGTATGTAGAGAATCCACGCCATCCATTTCATTTGTCAGCCCACTTTAGGCTTTGAGCTGAAAGGTGAACCCAATCCGGCTATCTGGCAGGCCATAGCATAAGAAATAGGGGGTTCCTACCGTTAAAACCCACCTGATGATTCTACACATCGAAACATATCCAATATCGAGCTTGTTTTGTCGGTCTTGAGCCATGGAATGCAATGACTGGGTCAGATTTACCGGATGTGGGCCCCACCTAGGAAATTCCTTAGAAAAATGAATTTTTCTTTAAAAAAATAATAAAAGCAGCAGCAGCAGCGTCCGCTGCTGCCAGTTGCTGCCGCGTGGACGGAGAAGGCAGCGACCCACGGTCCCAGTCGTGGGCCCCACCATGATGTGTGTGAACATCGACACCATCCATTTGATGGGCTCCTAGGTGAGTGGGCCCCCTCCCAAAAATCAGCCGTACATGGGACATGGGTGGCCCACACCACATGAACAGTGTTGATTGAGCGTCAACCTTTGAAACCCTTCTGGGTTGTCATCAGTTTTGAATCAAGTATGAAATTTATTTTTCATGTTTATCCAGGACCGTGTGACCTTGTCAATGGTTGGATGATAAATAAATGTTATGGTGGGCCCCACGTGGGACCCACTGATGTAAATATTTTATCCACTCTATCCCGACGTGTGGGGAGTGGGGTTGTTGGTGGACGTTACTGTAGCTATATGGCTACTATATTGACATTATTAAGGTCTGTGGGGCCTACCTTGGCTAATGTGGTGTTTATCCACACTGTCTACAGGCAGTGGACCCCTCATGATGAATGTTTTATCCACGTTGTCTGCCATAACACGTGGAACCAACCCTGATGTACCTGTTTAACCCACTGCCCATCTTTGTTTGTCAAATCATTGGCTACCTTATGAGGCCCACCTTGATACATATAAGGTCATGTGATGAGGTCCATCTTGGTGTATTTGTGGGCCGTTCATTGAGGCCCACTTTGATTTGTATAAGGCCCATTTTTGAGGTCCACCTTAAATTGTATAAGGCCCATTGTGATGTGTGCAAGGCCAGCCCATTGCAATGTACATATGACCCATATATGAGGCCCATATGATTAGGCCCATCTTGATGTAGTTATGGCCCATCCACGAATATATATGAGGCCCATGTTATGAGGCCATTTGATGTATTAGAGGCCCATGGGTCGAGGCCCAATAGGAAGTACATAAGGCCCATTGTAGTGTGATTCCACCATGATATATGTATTGACCCTTATAGCAGGCTATACTTTGGGAGCAATGATGGTTTGATGTCCACATTGCAAGGATGATGTTGGTTAAATGTCCGCATTGTCACTCTCCCTAGGGCCCATTGATAGGCCCATACTTGTAGTGTGTAGGCCGTCTAGGCCCATCTTCGCTATGTACAGAGCCCATCACTGTATAACATGATTCATGCTCATACGCATCATATGCATGCTTGATATGAGGAGTGACTGATCATAGCATATTCCTTCGGACAGATTATTTATGGACTTCCTGATAGGCGGAGTTGCCCTCCATGAGCGCACGGTACACGTAGGATTATTGCATGACTGGTAGTGTGATTCATGCACTTCACATTTGTATGACATGATTACTATATGCCCTACCGACATCAGGGTTATGACCTCCACGGACACATCGTGGATGGCAGGATCGGATACCGAAAAAATTGTTACTAAGCATCGGGGCACCATAGATGTCCCTAGGTGAAAATTCCTAAACCTGATGGTATCCGAGGATGGCTCCAACGTCAAGACCAAGTGGATATATGAGCGCACAAGGGCCGAATACCAGGTGGTCACGTCTCCCACTGTGTCGTGGTCGGTTGGAAAGGGGTGTGACCTTACTGCCTAAGTGAGGAGGCAATTTCTAGGTTGAGTTTGACCAGCTTGAGGAATAGGTCTGCTATCAACAAGCCGAGACCGATATTGGCAGGCGGATAGTGAGGTCTCTTCTACTCACCCAGTTGTGCGCTCAGATAGGGGTGATAAGCTGGTGTGGAGTATACTAGACCCTGGTGATTATTCAGAATGAGAATTGTACTGATATTTGATGAGATATATGAGGATTTGAATGAGGATTGGCATGCTTGAGCTGTATCTCGCATCGCATGGTCTTGACATGGCCAATAGCATTCATATCTTGCACCGCATACCCTTAGTACGACTGATTGCATTCATGTACTCATCAGCATGATTCCGTATTTCTTTGACCTTGCATTATGAGCACACTTATATTGCGCACACACTTACACCACACTCTAAGCTTTCTATAAGCTTATGCACGATTGATGTGTGCAGGTGACGCCAGGATGCAGCCGTAGCATAGTAGCATCAGGAGCGTGCAGCCGAGCTTCTGGAGTTTTTGTCACTTTCATTATATTGTATTTCCCTTTCATACGCATTGTACTCAAAGTTTTTTATCATAGTGAATTTTGTGATAGTGTTCTTGTGGTTATTGTTCGTGGGTTATGCTTATGGTTATGTTCATTACAAATCAAATTGATGATTAAAAATCCTCCTTGTAGCATCCCAAGATCGGAATCTGGCGTATGGGTGTCGGGAGCCGAGAATGGGGTACTACGGAGGCTGTCAGCGCTGGCTTTGGTGAATGGAAATTTTGTGAGCCTGGTTTCTGAGATCGGGGAGTGACAGAAGTTGGTATCAGAGCATAACTTGGGAATAACCGAGAACGGCATCACATGTTTGCTATGAGTTTAGGACAATTTGGTTTCGAGTGCGAAACCTTCTGATTGAGTTCCCTAATGTGCTATTCTCAAGGTCGATTAGCATCATTGTTCTTTCTTATAGGACATGCTGCCCAGTAGACCGACCCGAGCGCACCCCGCCTCACCACCTAAGGCTCCAGCTTTACCACCTGCCGCTCCCGTTCCACCCCTTAAGATCCCTGCTCCCTTGCCTGAGGATGACGTTCCTCCACCTGATGCCGGTGTGGATCCGACCATGCCTGTGAGTGCCTCGCAGTTACAACAGATGTTGCAGGCTGTGACGCTGCACTTCAGGGTAGGGCAGGTGCCTAGTTGTTTCTCTAGCCCAGGCCGAGCAGGAGCGCACGAGCGCCCTTCTTTGTGAGTTCAGAAAGCTCGATCCTCCGTGTTTCCAGGGTTAGCTAGATCCGACTGCAGCCGAGAGATGGTGCTTCGATGTGGAGAAGATTTTTGATACTATGGCATGTACGACCGAGTAGTGAGTCTGGTTGGCTGTATTCCTTCTCCAGGGTGAGGCAGAGCACTGGTGGACCTCCGTTACTTGAGTCGTAGGACCTGATTATGTCTAGACATGGGAGGACTTTATCGATTGATTCAAGGAGCAGTACTTCCTTGACCACATTCGACGTCAGTGAGCACTGGAGTTCGAAACTCTGGTGCAGGGGGACATGACCGTGGCACAGTACGTGTCCCATTTTGTGGCGCTATTGAGGTTTGCGCTGTATTTGGTTAATGATGAGGGGCAGAAGGCCCACCGTTTCAAGAACGGCTTGCGTTACGGTCTTCAAGGCCGTGTGATTGGGCACGAGCTCCCAACTTTTCAGGAAGTAGTGTGGAGGGCCCAGATTTACGAGACTGAGTGGACCGGTGCACAGGGCGATTGAGATCAGAGGAGAGGTCGGAAGAGGCAGCCCCCTCCAGTGGCTCCCAGCAGCATTGACGCCTACAGAGGTACATGAGCCACCCACTTGCTAGAGCACTAGTAGCCCCGGCAGCACCTTGAGTGCCATCTCAGCAGCCATTTGTAGGGACTTATTTTGGATGTGGTGAGACAGGGCACCACTTGTCTAAGTGCCCTCACCCTCATCTGCTGCAGTCGAGAGGGCCACACAGGCTCCAGCGCAGTAGCGACCTCAACAATAGCCTCCAGCACAGCAGCGACCCCATCAGTAGCGACCACATCCACTTCAGTCGCCGAGGCCCAAGTAGCAACAGAGACAGCAGTACAGGGCACCATAGAGGCATCAGCAACACCAGGGACCTTAAAGGGGACAGGTGCCTCCCCAGCCAGCTCAAGCTAGATTCTATGCGGCTCAGCGGGACCCGTAGACCTCCGGAGGAGTCGTTGAGGGTATACTTCCAGTCTCTTCATGCATCGCCCGAGTGTTATTTGATTCCGGTGCTTTGCACTCATTCATGTCCAAGGGTTTTTATCAATCAACTGGATTGGTGACAGAGTCTGCTAATGAGGGATTGACCGTATCGATGCCCTTAGGGAAGACTACAGTATTAGGCTGTTTCTGTTTGTCTTACCCTGTTTTAGTTGGTGATATCTTTTTTCCCGCTAACTTATTTGTGTTGTCGATGATAGATTTTGACTTTATCTTGGGCATGGATTGGCTTGCTGAGTACCAAGCCATCTTGGATTGTTCCGTGAGGACAGTCACGTTTTGCATACCAGGCTTACTGCAGTTTCAGTTTGTTGCCGAGCCCCGAGGAGAATCATTGTCTTACTTGATGTCCTGTGCCATTGAGGAGCCTGTTGCTGCTTGTATTGATCAGTGGCCGATTGTCTGTAATTTCCCCGACGTGTTTCAGGAGATTTCGGGATTGTCGCCGCGTCGCCATATTAAGTTCCAGATCAATCTTGTACCCGGTACTGCGCCTATATCGAAGGCCCCGTACCATATGGCACCGATGGAGTTGCGTAAGCTGTAATGACAGTTGGACGAGTTGCCTGAGTTGAGATTCATTCGTCCGAACAGTTCTCCGTGGGGAGCACCGGTGCTCTTCGTTAGGAAGAAGGATGGCTCATTGAGGCTCTACGTGGATTACTGCGAGCTCAACCGGGTCACGATCAAGAATAAGTACCCGCTCCCGAGGATAGATGATTTGTTTGATCAGCTGCAAGGTGCACAGTTCTTTTCGAAGATTGACCCGCGTTTCGGTTATCATCCGATTCGAGTCAGAGAGGAGGACATCCCGAAGACGGCTTTTAGGACACGTTATGGTCATTTTGAGTTTCAAGTCATGTCCTTTGGACTGACCAATGCACCCGCAGTCTTTATGCAGTTGATGAACGGGGTCTTCCGTACATATCTCGATCAGGTTGTTGTGGTCTTCATTGACGACATTCTAATATACTCGAGGACCCGTGAGGAGCATATGCAGCATCTAGAGATCGCATTGCAGACCCTTCGTGCCCACTAGCTCTATGCAAAGCTAGAGAAGTGCGAGTGTTGGCAGGAGGAAGTGAGGTTCCTCGTTCACATGGTGACGAGGGAGGGTGTCGCAGCAGACCCCTCGAAGGTTGAGGTAGTGCTCCAGTGGAGTCAGCCCATGACTGCGTCCGAGATCTGTAGTTTCCTTGGTTTGGCAGGCTACTATCGGCGTTTCATTGAGGGCTTCTCCCATATTGCAGCCCCATTGACTAGGTTGACTCGGAAGGGCGTAGATTTTGTTTGGACTGACGCATGTGAGTAGGCATTCGTGGAGCTGAAGGACCGTCTGACGTCCACTCCTGTCCTCACTCTTCCTTCTGGGAGTGATGGATTTGTTGTATTTACCGATGCCTTACGTATTGGTAGTTGGCAGCAGTCGTCTTCGCATTGAAGGTGTAGAGACACTATCTCTATGGGGTCAGGTTCGAGCTCTTCTCTGACCACAAGAGCTTAAAGTATCTATTCTCTCAGTCTGAGCTGAACATGAGGCAGAGACGCTGGATGGAGCTTCTGAAGGATTATAATTTTGACTTCCAGTACCACCCAGGCATGGCAAACATGGTGGCTGATGCCCTCAGCCGTCAACCACGAGGCCTGGTGGCACATATGATGATTCAGGAGTGGAGGATGCTCGAGGATATAGCAGAGTACGACTTCAAGTTTGGTCTGCAGTCTTTTATCGTTCAGCTATTGAGCCTGTCGATTCAACCCTCTCTTGTCACAAGGGTGATAGAGGCTCAGCAGACAGATGAGTCGCTATAGGATTACTGAGCAGAGGTAGAATCTGAGAGCCAGACAGATTGACAGACTGGTTCTGATGGTGGACTTCGCTTCAGAGGTCGATTGTGTGTCCCAGATATTCTCAAGTTGCGTAGAGATCTTATGACCGAGGCACATCGATAGCAGTTTTCTATCAACCCTGGCTCGACAAAGATGTATTGTGATATGAGGAGACAATATTTTTGGGCGGGGATGAAGCACCAGATTACTAATTTTGTGGCCGAGTGTGACACGTGCCAGCGTGTCAAGGCCGATCATCAGAGACCCCCTGGTTTATTGCAGCCGTTGAGCGTCCCGATGTAGAAGTGGGAGCATGTATCTATCGACTTTATCATGGGCTTGCCGAGGACTCAGCACGGTCATGACGCCATCTGGGTCGTTGTTGATCGTCTGACGAAGTCGACACATTTTCTTGCGATTCGTGCGACTTAGCTCTGGACCGGCTTGCGAGGTTATTCATCGAGGAGATTGTGAGACTGCACGACGTTCCAGTCTCGATCGTTTCTGACTGAGATCCGAGGTTCATGTCTCAGTTTTGGAAAAGCTTTAAGAGAGCGAGGGCATTGATTTGCAGCTCAGTACCACATACCATCCGCCAACTGTTGACCAGACCGAGAGGGTCAACCAGATCCTTGAGGATATACTTCGGGCCTACTTGATTGACTTCAGGGATAGTTGGGATGAGCATCTGCGACTGGCAGAGTTCGCATTCAACAACAGCTATCAGGCGACCATTGGTATGACTCCTTTTGAGGCATTGTATGGTAGATCGTGTAGATCTCTGAGTTGTTAGACCGAGGTTAGAGAGCGGCATCTCCTACGTCTCGAGCTTGTACAGCAGACGTCAGAGGTTATCGATATCATTAGTCAGAGGATGCACACAGCTTAGAGCTAGTAGAAGAGTTTTGTTGATCGCCTGCGACGTCCCTTAGAGTTTGCAGTAGGGGACAGAGTGTATCTTAAGGTCTCGCCCATGAAGGGCGTAGTTCGATTTGGAGCGAAGGGCAAGCTTGCCCCGAGATTCAAAGGACCTTTTGAGATCACTGAGCGCATTGGCATCGTGACCTATCGGCTTGCCTTACCATCTCAGTTGTTTGGCGTCCACAACATTTTCCATGTCTCTATGTTGAGGAAGTGTGGATTAGACGTACTTCCTATTATTGATTGGCAGCCGTTGGAGATTCGCGAGGACACTTCTTACATTGAGCAGCCAGTTCGCATCCTTGATTGGAAGGAGCAGGTCCTCTGAACCAAGCTCATTCCCTTGGTGAAGGTTCAATGGGGTCACCATTCTGTTGATGAGGCATCATGGGAGCGCGAAGCCGAGATTCGAGAGTGCTATCCCCATCTCTTTGATGATTGATTTTATGCTGTATCCTATATGCCGTCTCTGATTTTATATGATGATATCATACTTCCTCTTTTTGTATGAGTTATGTTTACTTACAATAATTGTATAAATTTTGAGGATAAAATTTTTATTTGGAGGGGAGAGTTGTAAGACCCGTACCCTAGTCCGTACCGTTCCTTAGGCTTCTACGGTCCTCCCGGTCAAATTTCGGTAACCCTCGACTCATATCTGACGTTTACGCGTGATCCTAACTCGAGTCCTGCATACCAAGGTCGGCCCGATTTGAAACTTGTATCTTAATGACCACGCCGTCGCCACGGTTCTAACGCCGCGACTTACGCACCGAACCGATACCCAGGTCAGAAGATGTAGGCCTACGTTCATTCTGAAGAAATGCCGCTCGTTGTGAATTTCGAGGGAATCTCTACGTCATGTCCCATTAATCAATCAATCAATCAATGTCAAGTACAACCATACCTCCAGTACAACAACCCATCTCTCTTTTCCCACAAGTCAACCCTCTCTCTCTCTACCCATTCCTCTTTTTCCAAAATTCAAAAACAACCTACCTCTTTCACAAAATTTTCAAACAAACCCATCACTCCATCACCTCTTATCATTCCCATCACCTCACTCTCTCTCATTTCTCAAATCTCCCAAGCAACCCAAACTCGATACGTCCAAGCCCCTCACTCCCAACTCCAAGTGTGGCCCACTCTTCCCACCTTCTCATCTTCCATCTCAACCTTCCAATCATCATCTACCACCATCAAAACCCCATCAACCTCCATCAAAAGGTAAGTTAAGGAGCATAGGAGCCTAAGAGAGCAAGGAGGAGGCCTAGAGGTGGGTGATCCACCATTGATTTCAACTTTTGGGCGCACTTGTTGGTGGGACCCATTATGATGTATGTATTGTGTTCATGAGGGGCCCATAGTGGCGAGGCCCCCCTCTATCACCGTCTCTCTCTCTCTCTCCCTCTCTCTCTCTCTTGAATGATGATGATGAAGGGGTGAGTGTGGCCCACCATGAATCATATATTTCATGTGGGACCCATCAGATGAACGTGTTGGATCTACACCATCCAGCCCATTAGCGGGCCCGGATGGAAGGAAAACATAAATATCAGGTGGTCCAAACAGGTGGGCCACGTGCATGTGGGACCCACCATGATGTCCCTGTTTATCCATGCCTCTAGCATCTCTGGACGCTGGACATGATAGGGGTGGTTAATATGGAGTGCGCGTACTGACATGGGAGTGTACTAACGAGCTAACCAAAAAAAAAGGGAAGCAAAAGGTGGGTCGCTCACGCGGGCCCCACCTTGATGTATGTAGATAATCCACGCCGTCCATTTCATTTGTTAGCCCACTTTAGACGTTGAGCCGAAAGGTGAACCCAATCCAGCTATCTGGCAGGCCATAGCATAAGAAATAGGGGGTTCCTATCGTTAAAACCCACCTGATGATTCTACACATCGAAACATACCCAATATTGGGCTTGTTTTGTCGGTCTTGAGCCATGGAATGCAATGATTGGGTCAGATTTACTGGATGTGGGCCCCACCTAGGAAATTCCTCAGAAAAATAAATTTTTCTTTAAAAAATAATAAAAGAAGCAACAACAGCAACGTCTGCTGCTGCCAGCCGCTGCCGCATGGAAGGAGAAGGCAGGAACCCACGGTCCCAGCCGTGGGCCCCACTATGATGTGTGTGAACATCGACACCATCCATTTGATGGGCTCTTAGGTGAGTGGGCCCCCTCCTAAAAATTAGCCGTACATGGGACATGGGCGGCCCACGCCACATGAACAATGTTGATTGAGCGTCTACCGTTGAAACCCTTCTAGGTTGTCATCAATTTTGAATCAATTATGAAATTTATTTTTCCTGTTCATCCAGGACCGTGTGACCTTGTCAGCGGTTGGATGATAAATAAATGTTATGGTGGGTCCCACATGGGACCCACTGATGTAAGTATTTTATCCACTTTATCCCCACGTGCGGGGAGTGGGGTGGTTGGTGGACGTCACTGCAGCTATGTGGCTGCTGTAGTGACATTAACAAGGTCTGTGGGGCCTACCTTGGCTAATGTGGTGTTTATCCACACCGTCCATAGGCAGTGGACCCCTCATGATGAACGTTTTATCCGCGTCGTCCACCATAACATGTGGAACCGACCGTGATGTACGTGTTTAACCCACTGCCCATCTTTATTTGCCAAATTATTGGCTACCTTATGAGGCCCACCTTGATACATATAAGGCCATGTGATGAGGCCCATCTTGGTGTATTTGTGGGCCGTTCATTGAGGCCCACTTTGATTTGTATAAGGCCCATTGTTGAGGCCTACCTTAAATTGTATAAGGCCCATTGTGATGTGTGCAAGGCCCATGAGTTATGGCCCATTGCAATGTACATATGGCCCATATATGACGCCCATATGATTAGGCCCATCTTGATGTAGTTATGGCCCATCCACAGATATATATGAGGCCCATGTTATGAGGCCATTTGATGTATTAGAGGCCCATGGGTCGAGGCCCAATAGGACGTACATAAGGCCCATTGTAGTGTGATTCCACCATGGTATATGTATTGACCCTTATAGCGGGCTATGCTTTGGGAGCAATGATGGTTTGATGTCCACATTGCAAGGATGATGTTGGTTAAATGTCCGCATTGTCACTCTCCCTAGGGCCCATTGATAGGCCCATACTTGTATTGCGTAGGCCGTCTAGGCCCATCTTCGCTATGTATAGAGCCCATCACTGTATAACATGATTCATGATCAAATGCATCATATGTATGCTTGATATGATGAGTGACTGATCATAGCATATGCCTTCGGGTAGATTGTTTATGGACTTCCTGATAGGCGGAGTTGCCCTTCATGAGCGCGCGGTACGCGCAGGACTGTTGCATGACTTGTAGTGTGATTTATGCACTTCACATTTGTATGACATGATTACTATATGCCCTAGCGACATTAGGGTTATGACCTCTACGGACACATCGTGGATGGCAGGATCTGATACCGAAAATATTGTTACTAAGCATCGGGGCGCCATAGATGTCCCTGGGTGAAAATCCCTAAACCCGTTGGTACTAGAGGATGAATCTAACATCGAGACCGAGTGGATATATGAGCGCACGAGGGACGAATATCAGGAGGCTGCGTCTCCCATTGTGTCATGGTCGGTTGGAAAGGGGTGTGGCCTTACTCGCCCGAGAGTAGGGAGCAACACTAGGCTGAGTTTGACCAGCTCGTGAATGGGTCCATTATCGACATGCCGGATAGGTATTAGCAGACTATTGGCCAGGAGGATAATGATGTTTCTTACACTCACTTAGATGTGCGGCTAGGAGAGCGGCAGTGCCATTTGGAGTGTACTGAACCCCGATGATTATTTAGAATGAGAACTGTACTAATATATGATGAGGATTAGCATACTTGAGCTACATCTCGCATCTCATGGTCTTGATATGGCCGTTAGCATTCATATCTTGCACCGCATAGCCTTGGTACGACTGATTGCATTCATGTACTCATCAGCATGATTTCGCATTTCTTTGACCTTGCATTCTGAGCACTGTTATATTGCGACACACTTACACCACCCTCTAAGCTTTCTATAAGCTTATGCACGATTGATGCGTGCAGGTGATGCCAGGATGCAACCGTAGCATAGTAGCAGCAGGAGCGTGCAACCGAGCTTCTAGAGTTTTTTTTTTTCACTTTCATTATATTGTATTTCCCTTTCACATGCATTGTACTCAAAGTTTTTTATCATAGTAGATTTTATGATGGTGTTCTTGTGGTTATTGTTTGTGGGTTATGCTTATGGTTATGCTCATTACAAATCAAATTGATGATTAGAAATCTTTCTTGTAGCATCCCAGGATCGAAACCTGGCATATGGATGCCGGGAGCCGAGAATGGGGTACTATGGAGGCTATTGTCGCCGGATTCGGCGTTCGAGAATTTTGTAAGCCCAGTTTTCGAGATCGGGGCGTGATAAATTTTTCCTGATCCGCGGGTGTAGTTTGGTCAGAATCTAATGGTCTGAAACCTTAGATTTGACCTGCAAGCGAACGACCCAATTCACTTAAGTTTGAGTTCAGTTTCTGAAGATATTTGCGTTTCTCACACACTTCGCCCCAGGCTCAAGTTGTGTGTTTCTGAATACTATTAGGACTTGATTTTCAAGATGGTTGTCAAACCCAGTAAGGCGGTCATAACCATATAGTTTCTCGGTAATCGGACTTTCGACGTGCGGTCCAGGTCTGATATGGAGTTTCAATGCACCCCCAAGAGCAACTGGGTTTTGAGATTGATCCTAGGTTTCTAGGTAATGTAGCATTAGCGATCCTACTAGTTTTGGGCCTTGCAGATCGTATTAAAAATAGTTCAATCTAATTCCATTGATTATTTAGTTTAACACTTAATAATTTTCGTTTAATTTCTAACGGATTCGGTCCTTAATAATTTTTGCCTGAGGTGGTACTCTGGTCTTTGTGCGGATTTTTTCGGGACATTACAATCTACCCCCCTCTAAGAACAATTTCGTCCCTGAAATTTCCTAAGGGTAATAAGTAAAGGTTTTATTATTTCATTTACTTAGTTTTGTTGGTTTCGAGTTTATATACGTGTTAGGGTACATAATAACTACATCAGCCTAACTCATATAGGTCTACCCCCCTTAAAATTTTCTACCTTTGAGGTTTGAAAATAAATGTCCAAATCATTATTATCATGCTAAGTGTTTGATGATAAAGTTTACTTAAGGGTGGTATAATCTACTCTTTATGATTAGACTAATACGGAAAGATAGTTATGGTGGGCTCAAATCCGATACGTCGATACCCGCTTGACCAAGGCAAACAACTTGTTGTATCCCTTCCTAATCTTGATGGATCCTGGTCTTCTGCTCGGTCAAAGCAGTGAGTCCGTTGGTAATCACTTAGGATTGAGAATTGAGTTAAGCCGCGAATGCCTCATAGGGATATGGTTCTGAAATTCTGAAATCTGATCATCCTAAGTATTTAAGGAGTATTATAATTAATTAGGAGGTTCAAGCCTCATGTTTATAAGGTTGTCCTTTGAGTCTTGTTCAACGAGAGATCTTATTTAACCTATGTTTAACTCAGTGGATAATAAGTTCTTCCATGGTGCTCATAGTTAAAAGATTATACTAGAAGGGTTTTCAATCTCCTAAAATTATATTTGTATGTCACCATTTTAATCATATGGTTAGGGGGTTATGGGCAGATTGCACTTCGGTTTCATTAACTTCGGGAGGGAAGGAAGAGTCGACAGTTCTAAAATATTTTAGAAGTTTTGGAATGTTAGCGACGAAGTTTTGGAATGTTAGCGACACAAGGCCGTGGGAAAAGAAAGAAGAGGGAAATCTCCTCGACGCGGTATGAACCTTGAATTTACGAGGGAATAAGAAACTTATAGCATTTTACTCTAGTCTACCTCTAACATGAGCTGACGGAGTATTAAACTATGAAACTCAATCCTACCCGAGGGTCCTAATTTAATTGTACAAAAACAACTATATATGTATGTTTACGTATAATCAAATTTAATCACAAGATAATTCCTAGTATGATTTTAAATAATTCCTAAATAGACACCACATACTAAACTCTAATATGAAAAGATATGACCAATCTATTGGCAACTCGAAGTTGTAGAAATTTTCTGTTTCGACCCTTCTATTATTTATAACATATTTGCCACCTCTAGCTACCATATTATTATTATTTTTAAAAATAAATTTATGGTAAACCATTATTAGGCTCATTCCTTCATATGAATTGGTTTAATACTTGGATCCTAATTGCTTTCCTTCGACGACTTCATTATTGACCTTCTAAGGAAGATCTAGCTCTTGTTTAGTGACCTAACTTTAGGCATAACTTGGATCAATTTCCTTCGATCCGGGGCCACTGGGCTATTAGCCCACCAAGCTCCCATTGTGCTTATGAGCGGGTAGACTATCAGGTCAATGCGCACTGTTCTGTTTCCTGAGCCTATCGGGCAATCCTTACGAAGTTTGGTAGTGTCGGAGAAGGTCCCTGTCGCAGTAAGGACTCTCCACACACCCATAGGGGTAGTGTTCAACCCCAAATGCTTGACTGTAGAGCATGACACTATCAAAATAGTGGACCTAGTGTCTACCAATAGGAATACAGGTGTACCTTGACTATGGGTAGTGACCTTAAAGGCCAAAAGCGCTACAGTTGCTGACTCAGGTGATTCAGTTGCAAGTGCATACAAACGGGCTTGTTGAGGATGATTTGTTCGCGCTACCATAGGTCATTGAGGTTGCCTAATTTGAGGTACAGGCGATCGATAATATGGTTGCACTGGTGGTGCAAATCATAGAGGTGGAGTCGTTATACTACGTAGTGGCTGACGGTCGATCTTCTGAGGTGGTGTGACACCATTGTCTTTCATCTTGGTAAAACAGAAGGAGTTAGTGTGTCCCCCTTTGTTGCAATATGTACACCAACGGCCAGCTCGTCTTTGCTGGGTCGGCGGAGTCATGAGCTTAGGAGGCGAGTCTACATGTGACCTCTTACTTAGGATTGGCTAGTGCTGCAATCGAGATGAGGCCTCGGGCCCATTGCTATACATGTCTGAGAAACTCTATCTACATCTCGTTCAGCTCATAGAGATATTTTAACTAGCTCGGCGTAATTGGGAATGCTAGCGCAACACGTCTTAGTGCGGATATCAGGTCGTAGCCCATCTGAAAAATGACGCATTTTCATCAGTTTATCTGCTAGTATTAAAGGAGCGTATTTGGCTAGCTCTGTAAATTTGTTCTCGTACTCTGTCACAGTCATTCCTCCCTGTCGGAGGCGGAGAAACTCACCCTTCTTTTCATTACGGTAAGTGAGGGGGAAGTACTTCCCATGGAAGTGTGTCTCAAAGGCGTCCCGGGTCCACGCATGTCCTACAGGAACTACTCGTAGGATGCTGTCCCACCATAAACTAGCCTCCTACTCGAATATATAGGTGATTAGCTCGACTCGCTCTGCCTCAGTGTAGTGCAGCGGCTTAAGCATCTTAGATATGCAGTCAAGCCAATACTTGGCCTCCTCGGGTCTGTGATTACCCGCAAAAGTAGGAGGTCGGAAGTGTTGGAATCGCTCAAATAAGCCGACAACACTCATATTTCCAGCAGGCTGCAATGGTGGTGTAAGCGAGACCATGTGTATGTTCTAAGCAATGGCCCCCGCAATGGTGGCCATAAACTTTGCTACTGCTGTTTCTGATGCTATTGCTATTACTGCATCAAGAGCAGCATCTGCTCCATCCTATTAAGAGGAGGAGCTGACTGAGGCACATGTGGCGTCGAGGTAGACGCGTGGTTCTACTCTTAAACCGATGGTGCAACAGGTGTCGGCCCATTAGTGGGGTCAATGGCAGGTTGAGAATCCAACATATCTAGTGAATCGGGCCTGAACTGGGGTCCATATGGCTATCGCTTGGGGGAGGTGCCCCAACAATCGAGTCGCCAAGTGTAAGACGTGCCGTGCTCTGCGTGGTCTTAGGTGGCATCCCCTATACACAACATAGGGCGCAACCCGTGCAGGATTTAGCATAACATCATTTAATTTCTCAAGTATTTTACACATTTCATAGTGAAAGGAGCTGCTTGCATTTCATTTAACCAAAATTATCACAATATACGGGATGTAGTTTTACATGAATCATGACAAAAGATGCATGTGAGCCAATCTAACAAAGCTCTTGAACACTAAAACATACTAACCACTCTACCATACTACTAAGCTTATCAAGGCTATACATAGAGACAAGAAAACAAGTAACAAAGTAAACTAAAAGACGACTACATTTATGTCTAGTCGTCCGAATCTGGAGATGGAGGAGGTGCACCCTTATCCTGAAGACAACTCAGGATAGCCTTCAAGGTGCGAGACACCTTGCTAAATTTCCACTTCATGAAAGCCTTGTTCTCTTCAAGCTCTTGCCTTACCTCGGCCCGGGTCTCTTTGACTTCCTGTTGCAAGGTGACTTGACCCTCCTCAAGTTGATCTAAGCGGGCTTCGAAAGCAGCCCGATCAGGATGGCTCACATGTATAGTAAGAGGAGAGCCCTCATCAGTGTCTTGGGCCTCCTCTTCCTCCTCTTCCTGCTCTTTCTCTTCCTCTATCTCATTTTCTTCCTCTTCTCCATCACTTTCCTCTTCCTCACTCCCCTCATCTTCTTCTTTGCCTTCCTCGTCCTCAGACCCATCACGTTGCGGTCGAGGCCCAATCTTCATGTTGGCGAGTATGGTGTCATTTATAAAGTGAATTGACACCAACTCATCAGGGCTAAGTCTGTAGCGGAACTCACAAGCAAGCTTGCATATGAGTCCGCTAAAGGGAAGTGAAGTAGTCGTCCTAATGGAACAGGCAGTCAGGACTATCTCTCATAGGACGAAGGTAGGCAGGCACAAGCTGTCTCCCTGCCCAACACGGTACAAGAAGTCTACCATCAAGCACGTGCACTTGGTGCGGTTGCTCCACCTGGGATATACATTGTATGTGAATATGTGGTGGAGTAGGTGAAAATCAGGAGTCATCTTGGTCACTGGGAGGCAGTTGCCGTGGTTCCAGTGGACCAAGCGGCCATAAAGGTATTGTGTGCGACGATCCCTTTCATGCGCACTCCTGAAATACTTCTCAGCATGCACTTCACCACGCTGTATTCCCCATGATCCGAGCTATTAAACCGACATCGACTACTACTTCCCGCCTTGCCAAAGGAATCTTGAACTGCAGAGGCTCCAGCGATGGGTCCCGTATATGGGCGTAGAAGGCTCGGACAATGTCCATAGTCACAAGTGACTTGCCTTAGAATACGGGGGCCCATCCGATGTCCAACAGGCAGTCTATTAGCAGATAAAGCCCAAACAACTTCTCGTCCACATGCACTTCAAAGAGAACCCTACGGCCCTGAAATCTACCATGTGTAATGCCAGGCTGTAGATCTCTCTCAATAGGAACCTAGGGATCGAGCTCCCACTTCGTCCTTAGCTCTTGTGCAGTGCTCGTACTTGGCTTTACACCCGATCTTTTCCTCAGATGGGTTAGGCGGCTAGGCCCAGCTTCATTCGCAAGAGCTCTCTTCTTTCCTATAAGGGAAAGAAATGTGGAGAGAGAGAAAATGGCAGCCACAAGCTCAAAAGAGCTGTTAAAACCAAATAACCTTATAATGAAGGTGGATTTGGAGGCTTTTTGAAAGATGAGACACAAAGCTATGGACTTTGTGCTTAAATGAGTAAGAAATAGGGAAAATGGAAATAGTAGAAGATAAGGTTTTGAGGAGGATGTGGGAAAGAGTGTATGTAGTGAAGAGAATGAAGAAGATAGAAGAATGGAGGGAGATTTGAGAGAGAAATGTGAGGTTTAGAGAAATTTGGAATGCTTGGAAGGGTAGAAGTGAAAGAAAAGAAGCAAATAAGGTAAATAGAAGGGGTCCCACATGATTTCGTGGGCCCCATACCTGTTTACACTCGTCGGCCCGGCAGGCCCGTTGTCCAGAATCGGGGATGCATCCCTAAATCGGCGATGACATCGCCGGTGGCTGGATAGTGGGGTGATGCCTCCCTGAACCGGCGATGCTATCCCCCCTGGGACACCAGATGTGCACGGGACCCACCTCAGATCCCCCGATTTACGCCGTTTGGGCCCCTGAGTCCGTTTGAGGTGTTTTTGGGTCCCATCACGTGTATATTCACACCTTTTGAGTTCTTCAATTGTGAAATACACCAAGTCCTTCTCTAAACTTGTTGATTGACGGTCTGGAAAAGGATTTGAGGCCATCTCACATGATCACAGAGGCCTACGGGCCTGATTTCAACAGTCAATTTTGGTCACTTCCTTCGATTGGTGAAACTGAGCATCCTATGATTGTTTCTACCTTTCATCACACCCTCCTAAGTTAGAATACATCAGTGTGCATTGTGTGACCATAACCCAAGTCCATTTTAATCTAAATCATGCTCTGAAACCAACTTGTAACTCCCTGAAATTAGGGGTCGAGCAAAAGCTCAACTTCCAAGTTTCAATGCATCACTTATGCAACATAGATGATGATGATTAAATGTTGTACATACTAGTGCATTAAACATAAGTGAGATTATACCAAAACAACATATCATACTCCAGAGACAATTAGTTTACGTAAGTGGAAGACTGTGATATGTATATAAAGCATATAAGTAATTGTAAGTATGCAGAGTATGAACGTCACCAGGTTAAACAGTTACATGTATAGTTCCAAAATATATAAAATGGTGAAGTGTAATGTCATCTATCTATATCTCTGTAGCCTCGATATGTAACTCTAGGCCTACATAGACTCGCCAGAGAGCTGCATGTAGAAGAACTCCCCCTCATCATCATAGATGACAGGCTCCATCCCGCAAGCCTTGTCATCCCCTGAAACTACAACAGAGTCTGTTGGTGTTTTAAAACACCGTCCCAGAGTGGGAGTGAGTGATCAACTGAGTGAAGGTATAAGGTAAAGGTTAACATGTTATCAATTCAGTCAGGCAGTAATGATAAGCAAAACAACAAGCATTCCTAGGTACTCTTGTTAATGCAAGGATGATATGTGTTAATGATGCATGCCCTCGCCTGCACTCCCTCTGCGACACCATCTCATGATCGCGGCATGCACCCCTTCCTCTGTGCTCAACTCCAACGCCAAAGGCACATGCAAATGCTGTGCATGTATGTGATTAGCCAAGTTCTTAATTAGACTTATTCATACAGCATATTTGGGAATCTAAGGTACCTCCCTTATATCATTACCCAAATAATAATCCATCTAGGGTCATCAATCCTAGTCAATCACATACGATAGGCAAGTTCAGGTCACTATGGGAGGCACATCACCATCCGTGTAGGCCTGTTATACTCGAGGTCACTATGGAAAGGCTCGTCACTTTAGCGTAGTCCTAGTGTATACTCGAGGTTACTCCACTGACGCCCTACCAACTTACAGTCTATTTTCGAAAGCTCGTCACCAATCCGACTAGGGACCATAGCCAGGCTGCACCGGGGTAGGCCGATAGCTCGAATACAGTGTCTCATACCACCGTATTCAGCTCACGAGTTTAGGTTGCTCACTGGACACTACGAGGAGGCTCGTCGCCTCGGCGTAGGACGACAGCTCGACCACGGTGTCCCATACCACCATGCCTGGCTCATGAGTCTTAGTGGATCGTGGTACTAAGGTTAAACGGGCTTTGCACTGGTAAGTTGGTACCTTATATTCAAGCAGTAGTGTTCATACATGGTAAACACACAATAGGTCAATTAGGTTACTTGACAAGTTCGATTGGTATGAGTGTACATTAAATTATTCGACATGGTGCCACTATCGACAATCATCATACGACTTGAATTCACTGAACACATTAAATGTGTCGAGACTAATTCGGCCACTTAAACTGGATTTGTTACTGATTGCCTGGACTATGTAGTAGTCCCAATCATACTCAAATGCAGCATATGGAGACATGTGATAATCATATAGGGATTTAACAAACAATCCAAGTACAACACTCATTTGAGCATTTTATCAAACACATAGTGCACATGTTAACATACATAGGCATTTCATCCATAAATCATGAAATAATGAGATAGGTTACATAAGGGAAACTGTAACTATAGATAAGGCAATTGAGAATCCTATCTCAACACCCTCATTAAATACATCTCAACAAGAATTTTCTCATTCAGGCATTTTATCAAACACTTAGACTATGCATATTAACATACATATAATAAATTAGTTATATTATATAATGTCACAAATCCTTTCACAATGAGTTCCCACAAGTACAACAATCATGTATTCTTAATAAAATAATCATAGCAAGCACAAATCCTAATTCTATATTCATCCAGACATTTCAACAAACACATGGAATGCATTATATTCAACATAGTTCACATATATATGTAATATACAAAAATCATTGCATCTAAGCACATGTGACAACAATCAAGCCAGTCATAAATCATTAACTGACATTGAAAGCCTTGAAAACCATAACCTAAACATTCATAGTTTGCACCTTTTGTCGGTAAACTCGTAACGAGCTCAGTTTGAACACTATGCCTTTGCCTACGATACAACAACAACCTATAGCATGAAATAGGTTAGCTATTTCATCACTTACTCTATTTGGATCCCTCAAACAAATTAGGATTAATATTTCTTACCCAAGAATGGAGTCGATATCACCGGAGTAACGATACGGGAAGGATGATTCGGTACGTGGAGTGGTGGGATCGAAGCACAACAATGATTTCTAACTCTCTCTCTCTCTTCTCCTCACTTTCTCCCTCTCTTTTTCCTCTCTTCTCTCTTCTAGGGTTTGAAACTCGTATGGAATGAAAGAGGGGTGGGTTAAGGCCCTTATATAGGCCCAAAACTGATGCAAATGGCCCCAGGGCCATGGTATACTTAGGTTATAGCCAAAGAGTGGCTGTTTCGGTCCAATAGAGCCCATCTGGAGGCCCATTTTCTGCATACGATCCGGAGTAAGTTCCCTGACAATGGATCTATGTTAGGTTAAGTTTTTGGTCGGATCAAATTTGTGAATCGACCGCAGAGGACCTGTTTCAGTTCCACGGTCATCGTTACTCGATCAGGGCCACAAGTACACTAACATGTGTTGAAAATTTTTCCTGATTCAAGGGTATAGTTGGGTCAGAATTTGATGATCTAAAACCTTAGATTTAGCCTGTAAGCGAACGACCCAATTCACTTAAGTTTGAGTTCATTTTCTAAAGATATTTGCGTTTCTCACACACTTTGCTCCGAGCTCAAGTTGTGCATTTCTGAATACTATTAGAACTTGATTTCCAAGATGGTTTTTAAGTCTAGTAAGGCGGTCATAATTGTATAGTTTTGTGGTAATCGGTCTTTCGATATACGGTCCAGGTCCGATACGGAGTTTCAATGCGCCCTTGAGAGCAACTGGGTTTTGAGATCGATCCTAAGTTTCTAGGTAATGTAGCATTAGCGATCCTACTAGTTTTGGGCCTTGTAGTTTGTATTGAAAGCAGTTCAATCTAATTCCATTGATTATTTAGTTTAACACTTAATAATTTTCATCTAATTTTTAAAGGATTTGTTCCTTAGTGATTTCTGCCTGAGGTGGTACCGGGTCTTTGTACGGATTTTTCCGTGACGTTACAATAATAGTCCACACTACTCATATAAATCGCAAAAATTCCTCCTCTTTTTCCAATGTGGGACTATTCCCAAAAACCCACAAAAAGGTGTTTTTCAAACACTTTTTTATATATAATGTTATTTTTATTTTAAAATATATATTTATAAAATCAATATTTTTTGCAACACCCATCCCTTCCAATCCCTTGAACCAGACACATCCTAGGCAAAATTGAACGGATTAGGGTGGATTGGATGGGATTTAAAGGTAATGATGGTGTTGTCAGTGGATTGTCTTAAGATCTATGGAATTGCTATATCCTGGGATCAGATCACCCACTCTGTTTGGCACGCCCGGCCAATCTCGGGATTTAACTTCCAATCCCTTCCAATACCATCCAATCCGCCCGGCCAAACAGGCCCTAAAGGGTTAAGCCCAAAATTAAAGCATATCCAAAAATCAAGTGGCTCATACCATAAGAAACAATGAAAATAATGATTTCCATCTACAACACTTGGATAAGGATGGATTAACCTCCGCTATCCTTGTAGAGAACTTCGGTCCGCTCACTTGGATAAGGATGGACCGTGACCTGGATAAGGTCGGACGCCAATTGGGAATTGAGGTGGATTTGTCCGGCCTTTGGATAAGGTTAGACAATAGAGGTAACAGCGCATAAGGTTGGATAAGCTCATCCCCACCTCCCAACCTATCCTTTCAATTAGGAAGAACATCTTTGTGATGTCCAATTTCTGTAGCCTTTAACTTCTTCATGAGTCCTGATAGGCTCTTTTGGGTTATCTCTTGAAGGGTTCATTTCAGATCGTCCCGACCTTCATTTAAACCTTCGTCATGCTGACCTAAGTCATACCGACCTCCATTCTTAATCATGCGGTCGGGTTTCTTGTCCTCTTTTGTGCATTGGGGCGTGCTAGGTCTTAACCTGACCTGCTCCTATAGGTTAATCCAATTTTCCCCATAACAGTAAGCCCCCCTACTTTCAAGACAGTGAAACAAGCTTGGAAAGTAGGTCAGACGGAGTTAGGTCGAGTCATTCCGTCATTAATGCTGAATAAGGTGTCAAGTGCAAGAGTCAAGGTGTCATGCCCCAAACTCGGAAACCAGGCTCACAAAATTCCCGATCGCTGAATCTGGTATTGACGACCTCCGTAGTACCCCATTCTTGGCTCCCAGCATGCATTCGCCAAATTCCGATCCTGGGATCCTATAAGGACGATTTTCCAATGTACATTTATCTCATAAGAAGCATAACCATAAGTTTACCCAAATCACAAAGACAACATCATCATCACATATCTACTAATATAAACATTTGAATACAATGCTGAAAGGGAAATACATATGTCAAATGAAATTAAAGCTCTAGAAGTCCGCTCCACGCTCCAAGCTCAACGCTGCTGCAACCTAACGCCACCTGCATGCATCTATTGTGCATAAGCTTATAGAAAGCTTAGAGGGTGGTGAAAGTGTGTGCACAAGGTAAGTCCCAAGTATGTAATACAATTCCATAAATCATACAATATCAGAATAAGTGGAAGTACTACAAGATCATGAATCATACGATTCAGAGTAAGCGGAAATATACTAGTGAGTTCATGAGTGCCATCAGCCGTATCAAGGCTATGCGATGCAAGGCATGAATGCTAACGGCCATATCAATGCAGAAACATCGTAACCCCAAAATGCTAAATGCTGCGGATGCAATGCAATATATGGTGCGAATGAAATGACCAAGCTGGAGTGAAGTCAGGATGATAGTACATAGTATCGCAAGCTATGGGGTCCATCACAAGGGACTTCTATCCAAACCAGTCCCATACCTAAATTTGGATAACCAGACTCAATGTGATAAACCCCTGACCTCAAGTTAGTTATGCGCCCTAACCGAAATCCTTACCATTGCAAAGCTACACAATAATTAGTTGCACAACACTAGCCCGAATGAATATGTAACTCCTGCTCAACAAGTCCAAGTATCAGTACTATACATCTTTGGGATCATCACCGGGGTCTAGTACACTACATGCAATCGCCACCCACTGGACGCATAACCATGCAAGTGGAAGAGACCTCACTACCTACCTGGCCAGTAGTTAGCCAATATCTACCCGGCACGTTGATAGCGGACCAATCACGAACTGGTCAAACTCAGCATAGCTATGCCCACTACCCTCGGGCGGGTAAGGCCACCACTCCTTCTCAACCAACCACGACATAGTTGGAGATGCGACCTACTGGTATTCAGTACTCGGGCGCTCATGTATCCACTCGGTCTCGATGTTGGGGCATCTCTTAGCCTCGGAGGTATAGAGATTTTCACCCATGGCCATCTATGGCAGCCCGATGCTTGTAACAGATTTTCGGTGTCCCATCTGGCCATCCACGACATGCCTGTGGAGGCTACAGCCCTAATATTGCTAGGGCGTACAGTAATCATGACACACAATACAAGATGCATGAGTCATACAATCCAGTCATGCATCAATTCTGCATATACTGTGCACTCATGTGAGACAATCTCTGCATATAAGAGAGTCTCATAACAACCTGCCCAATGACATATGCAATGGTCAACCACATCTCATAACAAACATGCAGATGATGCGTATGGGCATGTATCATGATGTTATACTATCATATACTCATAATCGGTATCGATAACCAGCACCAATAATCGGCCTCGACAATCGACCTCGATAATCAGCATCGGCCTTGACAATCAGCCTCGATAATCAACATCGGCCTCGATAATCGGCCTCAAAAATCGACCTCGACAATTGGAATCAACCTCGACAATCAGAATCAGCCTCAGCAATCGGAATCAGCCTTGACAATCGGCCTCGATGATAAGAATTGGCCTTGACAATTGGCCTCGACGATCGGAATCGGCCTTGACAATTGGCCTCGTTGATCGGAATCAGCCTCGACAAATGGAATCGGTAATCAGCCTAATAAATGACCAAAGGGAAGGTCAGAATGTGGACATTTAACCATCATCGCACATCAATGTGGACATTTAACCATCATTGATCCAAAGGAGTGGCTCACATAAAGCCAAACATATCGTGGGCCCATGACCTCACTCAAGGACCTAATACGCATTACTATGGGCCTCACTCATGGGCCGCATTTACATCACAATCGGCCTCAGCACATCGGCCTTAATACATCACATCGGGCCTCACTTGTGGGCCGCATATACATCACAATGGGTCACATCTCAGGGCCTCATATACACTACAATGGGACACAACAATGGGCCTCAAATGAATCATAGTGGGCCTCGTCACATGGGCCATAAATACATCACTTTAAGCTTCACCATTTGGGCCTCATATACAACGCATCGGACCTCACTCATGAGCTATATATACAACACGTCGGGCCTTGCCATATGGGCCGGATTACATTACAATGGGCCGCAACAAGGGGCCAATACACATCACAATGGGCCATGACATATGGGTCAAAAATATACATCAAGGGGGGCCTCATGGATGGGTCATAGATACATCAAAGTGGGCCTCACATATGGGCCCTCAATTACACCACATGGGCCTCATCCATGGATAGCTCGAATCAAACACATACATCACGTGAGGGCCACATGGATGGTGTGAATAACATATATATCACGGTGGGTCCCATTATAATGTGGGTGAGGGCTTAAATTACATTTAAAATCATTTCAATAGTGGTAGGTACAGCATGTGTATCACTATGCATGATCATTCCATGGGGCACATGGCCCACTAATGATGATCAGCACTGTCCAAACATTATCCAGGTAAATCAGCACCATCCAAACACTTCCCATGTAAATCAGCACCATTTAAACATTGTCCAGCACTGTCCAAACATTGCTAGCACTGTCTAAACATTACCAGCACCATCCAAACACTGTCAGCACTGTTCAAACACTCTAGACGGTGTGGATATGAAACATACATCATCAGGTGCCACAGCACCATCCAACCACGGTCCAACACTGTCCAAATGTTATGGACGGTGTGGATGAAATACGTACATCATGTGGGCCCCAGCTGCCATCTCAAAATGGCTGGAAGGTGTGAGTGAAGCACGTATCTTGGTGGGCCCCTCTTGTCAAATGGATGGACATTTGAATATAACACGTACCTCAGATCAGACCCACTGACTGACGTCAATATAGGAGCTACGCTGCTGGGACCCACTGTCCCTTGGACGATCTGGATAAAACATTACATCATGGTGGGGTCCACAACACCTTCCAAGTAATCCAGCACCGTCCAAATGGTCTGGACGGTATGGATTTAATACATAAATCATGGTAGGCCCCACACCGTCCTAGCTCCTGGACGGTGGGGATATAATATATACTTCATGGTGGATCCACGATACTTGCTGGCGTCCAGGGTAGCAGCAGCTGCCTGCTGCATGAGACCTAGCAAATGAACGGTTTGGATATATATAAACCAAAAGTGGGTCCACGTCCATGCGTTGGACAGCCTGGACAAAACCCATTCAAAGGTGTGTGTGTGTGTGTGTGGACGGACGATGTGGATTTTATACATGCATCAGGTGGGTCTCACCATCCAGATTTGTTGGACGATGTGGATCATACACATCATAATGGGCCTGTCCACTGTACGGTGTGGATAATACATCTAGATGGGCTCCACCATGATGGATGGCATGGTTATAATGCATGCATCAGGTGGGCCATACATCAAAAATGAAAAATAGAGAAAGGGAGGAAGAGAGAGAGAAAGAGAGAAAGAGAGAGGGACGGATGGAGGAGGGCCCCTGCCACTATGGGTCCCCCTATATAATACATACATCAAGATGGGTCCCACCATAAGTGGGCCCTCAAATCATAAAATAAGATCAGCCACCTTGATCTCCTCTTCCTTCTTCCACTAATGCGTCCTAGAGCTCCAAGGGATGTGATTCAACGATCGAGATGATCTTTGGAGGGTGGGTTTGGGTGGTAGGAAGGTGGGCCACACAAGCTCTATCCATGGAGCTTGGAGCTTGGACGTGGGTTGCTTGCTTGAAAAATGGAGAGAGAGAATGAGAGAGAGAGAGAGGTGATGGGAGAGGGATGGTGAGTGATGGATGGGTGTACTTGATTGTAAGCGAGAGAGTTAAATTTAGGGGAGGGGTGGTTGTACATGGGGATGGAATAGAGTACTTGACATTATATGTGATTGATGGGACATTCTCTTAGAATTTGCAATGCGCTGCATTTTCGTCGAACTGAACATGGGCCCACATCTCTTAGCCTGGGCATCGCCTTGGTGCGCGAGACGTGGCATCAGAACCACGGTGACGGCACAGTCGCTAGGGTACAAGTCTTGGGTCGAGCTGACTCTAGAATACGGGATATAACTCAGGATCATACACAACTGTCAATAAAAGATCGCGGGTCGTCAGAATTTGACCGAGAGGACCGCGGAAGCCTATGGAACGGTATGGACTATGATACGGGTCTTACAGCTCTCCCCACTTAATAAAAATTTCATCCTCAAAATTTATAGAATAGAGAAGGGAAGAGGAAACATCATCAAGTATATATGATAAGGCACAATTAATTTACAAAAGGATGAAGATATCACTCTCTAATCTCAACCTCGCCCTTCCAAGATGCATCATTAACACTACGATGATCTAATTGAACCTCGAATCCTAGACCAGAAACAATCGAAACTGGAATACTATGCAGCCTCACAATATCAATGGTAGGGAGCAATGTCAGAAAATCTCTAAGTTATTCGAATTCGGGGATCTAACCATTCTAAGTTCTCAACAATCATGGAGTGCAGGGTAGTTATCAGATGATATGTGATGTTATCCACAGGCATTTCCAAGTTATGCTCTGATACCATCTTCTGTCACACCCCAAACTAGGAAACCGGGCTCACAAAATTCTCAGTTGCCGAATCTAGTGTCGACAGCCTACGTAGTACCCCATTCTCGGCTTCCAGCGTGCATTCACCAGATTCTGATCCTGGGATCCTACAAGGAAGATTTTTCAACGTACATTTATCTCGTAAAAAGCATAACCACAAGTTTACCTAAATCACAAAGACAACATCATCATCACATATCCACTAATATAAACATTTGAATACAATGCTGAAAGGGAAATACATATGTCAAATAAAATCAAAACTCCAGAAGTCAGCTGCACGCTCCAAGCTCAACGCCACTTGCACGCATCTATCGTGCATAAGCTTATAGAAAGCTTAGAGGATGGTAAAAGTTTGTGCATAAGGTAGTGCCAAGTATGTAATACAATGCCATAAATCATACAATATCAGAATAAGCAAAAATACTGACAAGATCATGAATCATACGATGTTAGAGTAAGCGGAAATATACTGGTGAGTCCATGAGTGACATCAGTTGTACCGAGGCTCTGCGATGCAAGGCATGAATGTTAATGGCCATATCAATGCAGAAACATGGTAACCCTAAAATGCTAAATGCTGCGGATGAAATGCAATATGCGGTGCGAATGAAATGATCAAGCTGGAGATATATAAACAAAATATTAAAATAACCTGTAATAGCTTAAAGATAGTGGGGACTTCTCTTTTTTCTTGGAGAAGGCTTTTCTTAGCTTGGATGATTAATTTCAGATTGAGAGAAGGCCTCTATTTATAGATTGAAAAGTTATTGCTTTGACTCATCTAAGATCTAACCAAATTTCAAATTTGGGGCGCGATCGAATAAAACTATTCTTCGATTGGTCGAGCATGAGCTTCGACTAGTGAGGGTGTCAAATTTTAGTTGTTGGACTTCGAGTCAAGTAACCCTCAACTAGTCAAAGGTCCCTCTTCAACTAGTCGAGAAACCACCAGAAATATCCATTTTTGGATTTCAAACTTGGATTGGTCAAAGATTATCTTAGACTGGTCAAGCTACAGCTTAAACTAGTCGAACTAGGGCTTAGACTAGTCGAACTAAAGCCTAACCAAAGTATTAAAAAAAAATCATATAAGTTTATCTTTTGAAAGCACCTAAGTCTGAGGTCTTTCTAAGGTCAATTATACCTGAGAAGGCTAGACATTGAAGTTCAATACTTGTTCTTCTTCTTAAATCTTCAATAGAGCATAGTTGATCTTAAGCTTAAAAGTGTAGCTGAAGGTGGAGCTTGATCTTCTACTATAAGTATAGTAGAACTTGAACTCATTTTAGCTTGAACTTTTCAACTTTATGACTTGTACTTAAGCTTGATCTCCATAGTAGATGTTGAACTTGAATGACTTGAGACTTGACCTTTCCATCTTGATCCACATTAGATGGATTATAACTCAAGATATTTTGTCTAAACGAAATTTGACAAACAATGGTGTGCTTTATACATTATAGCACTTACAATCTCCCCCTTTGTTAACTTTGTGACAAAATACTTAGTACAACAATTACAAAAATATCCTAAAATTCATGTTTCTGAATTTGTTACTACTCACCCTCAATGTGGGTTTCTCTCCAATACTTGTATTATAATATACTTCCAATGCACAACTCCAACAACATTTTCTATTCATTCATTCAGAACAAATAGCATATTAGCATCAACCATTCATCATTCACATCATTCTAGTATTTTCTCCCCCTTTTTGTCACAAATTGACAAAGGAAAGAGTGAGCATGTGAACATAATAAGATTGAAAAATAAGAACTAGAAAATGCATAATTGAACCAAAAGGTAATCATTATAATTAAGTCTAGGAAAAGGAGTTACTAAAGTATAAAGAGAGCATAGAGAGAGAGAGAGAGAATAATTCAAGAGTTAACAAGTCAATCAACCACATAGTGAAAATTAATATAACCCAAGTTAGTTAGAAAAAGCATAGCAATCAAACTAATCAGACCCAGAGGAAGATGGAGGAGGTATGGAAGGATCAATTTAGGGAAGTCCTTTAGTAATGCGACGAAAATTTTTGTGCATGTATTTCATGGAAGCTTTGTGACTTTTAGCCAAAGTATCCTGAGATACCTTTAACTCAACAACTTTCTCTTCTAAAGCTTGTGATCCTCGACTGGTCGAGTGTGGTCCTTGACTTGTCAAGGGTCGACTGGTGGAGAACGTACTCGACCCGTCAAGCATCTGGAAAAAAAATCTCATTTTTATTATTTTTAAGTGTTTTACATTTTTTATTAAATTATATACATGCAAATAACAAAAAAAAACAACGTGATTTAATTAATTAGAAGTACACATACTAATATCATGTTTTAATTTGGAATATTTATTCTTGTTAAGCGGTTTAGTGCACGCCACCGTAGGAAGCATGACATCATCCATTCCATGATGGCCTAGCTAGCCTAGCTAGCCTAGACCCCTAGCCCCTAGCAAGCATGGGTTCTTTCTCCCAAACTCATCATAACAACACCCTATCCCATGTGTAATTATAACCCTCTTTTCAAAAAGAAAACTAATCATTCCTTTCTAGCTACTTCTTTCCATGATCTTTCTTCTCTCACTCATTCTTCTCTTTTCCCCTAGCTAGAGGAGTCTTGGACATCCCCCATATTCTAGCAACTCCAACCCCCTTTTCTCTCAAAAACCCCTCCATCTAACCCTTAAAACATAATCTTAACCATAGATCTATAACCCTTGGAGCTTAAGGAGCTTAGAGATAGGAGAAACTACGAGATCTTGTGAGGTGGGTGCCTATTTAGAATAGTTTTCAGCTTTTCTTTCTTAGTTCTTTTTCTCGTTCAAGGGAGCTTGTGAGGCCCATCAAAAAATGGTGGAGGTCCCTCATGTCTCCATGGGTGTGGCCAATAGCCCACCTTATGCATGCATGTTCCATAGATGTGGTCATTCTCCATGGACCCCCTCATGGAAATTTTTTCTTTAATCCATAGCATATGGGGTCAACTAGACCGTAGATCCTTGGTGGGGATGGCATCCCCACCTTAGATTTGATTTTTTTTTATGCATGCATGTGTAAGATCTAGCTTATAATATGTTATGATGAATGTTGTGAGGTTGTGATGATGGAGAGGGCCTCAATCATGGCGGAGCCCCCTCTCCTATGGCCGGATTTCTTTTTCCCTTTTTCTGTTTTTGCCTTCTAATGTGTGTGGCCCACTTAGGGACCCTAGGATGTCCAGATCATCCAGCAAGGTGGGATGCCCCTTGCTATCCATTTCTTAGACATTGACATCCCACTTGCTACCTATTTGATGCATGCAAGGGGTTTTGAGAAGGGGTTTTGGTTTAGATGTTTGTGGGGTCCATTAAGGGGGACCATATCACCATTTTTGTGAGTATTTCCCCTTTATCCAACAGTTATGGACTGATGTGTCCAATTATTTCTTGCTGTCCAGAAAATTTTTGGAATGTTTTCTGGGTTGTTTTTCATTGATCTTGACATGGAAGATTGGACCTATTGTAGGCATGTTTTACCCCTATTAAGAGATGATTCTTGGAGGTGTGGACCCCACCTTGATGTATGTTAAATCCTACCTCCAACTGTCCATGAATGGACAACCAATGAAGCACGCCCAAGTGCGGGACGGTCTAAAATTATGTACCGTCTAGCCATGCTTATTGGAGGGAAAACACATCTATTAGATGATTTTTAGGGATGATGGGTCAATTTTGTGGACCCCACCTTACTGTACTTTAATAGACTCATGATCACCACCCCTTTTTCCCTCTTTTGGGTGGGCCTGGGCCCACTCCATTGGATGTTCCATGCAGGGATAGCAATATTTTTTCCCTGTAGAATTTTATTTCTGGACCTTGCTGTCCATTTTTGCAACCCATGTTTGTGTGTGATGGTGGCCTCCCCCTTCACCCATCTTGTCGCCCACCTTGTGGGGACCCACCTTAGGTGCATGTGGGCCACCTGATTCACCAAATTCTGAGGCATTTTGGAGCTGGGCTAGCAGCCCAACCGCTGGATGTCTAGCTAGGCTGGCGTCCAACAATGGGTTGGCCAGCCGTCCTTCCCTTATGGCCCACCTTGATGTAGTATTTTATCCAGACTGTCGTTCCTCGTGTGGCCCACTGAGAAGTGGTTCAGTCCCTGGTAGGACATCCACCAGTGGGGCCCATCTTGGGGTTTATTGTGGCTGGTCGTCCAGGCCCACCTGGCATGTCATGGATTTTTTTTAGGTGCTACTGGACTTGCAGCCCCACCTTTATTCTTGTGTCATATCCTCACCTTTCATCTGTTGGGACCCAGTATGATAACTAAGGGCCATTATAAAATTTATTTTCTCCCAAAATTACTATCTACTAGACCGTAGTGGACCTAGGGAGCTGGGTGGACTGACTGTCCAGTAAGGGCCTTAAAATGTTTTGCATATAACTGGAAAATTTTATGTGGTGAGGCCCACCAGATTGGGGTGTTGTATACTCCTTGAGTAGATATCTTTCCCTGAGATTTCTTTTGGGCTTAATTAGTGCCTTGTTAGGCTCACTTTTAGTTTATTGCTTGGGCCCAAATAATTAGACCAGATTTTTTTGGGATGTCCAGCAGGCCCAGATGGGCTGGGACGTCCAGCCTTAGCCCAGTCCTTGTGCATGGACTGTTTTCACATTATGCTAGACTTGATGGGCTGAATTGTATGTGTGAATGGGTTCTTAATTGCCCACCTATTTTACCCAGATTTGGGCTGATATTAAAGGGCACATTTGACCCAATTTAGATATGTTTTTGCCTATGTGCTTGGCCTTATAGGCTGCCCACTAGGTCCAACATAATGCTTGAATTCGATGGCCATTGTTCTTAGCCATAGTTTTCCTTCCTGGGCCCATGATGTTGTGTGAGGGCTTTGGGCCATCTTCTTGGGGCCCATTATGTGATATGATATATATGTATTACTGCCCATTTTATTTTTAAGGTAGTACTTAGGCCTTGGGCCTTGCTTTAGGTAGAATCTTGATTGGGCCACCTTCTAGGGGACAATGGTGGTTAAATGTCCCCATTGTGGACCCCTCTAGGCCCATTTGTTAGGCTTATTCTTATCTACTGGTGGATGAATGTCCACCTTAGACCCTTTGTTAGGCCCATTCTTATCATTTTAGGCCCATAGTATTGCTCCCTTAGTCCTTGTGGGCTACCCCAATTTGTTGGGCCCCAACTAGTAGTTGTGCTCTTTCAATTCTATGTAAAATTGTCTAAGCACCTAGATCCTACCTTGTTGAGAGGAGAGTATAACTTCACCGCATGATGTACTTAGTTATTTTTCATGAGTCATCCCCATGTGTACTTAGACCCGATCTTATTATGAGGAGAGTACAACATCATCGCATGGCATACTTAGTTATCATCATGACCCATTCCCATGTGCATCGTATGTGTGCTTGGTTGAGATGTGATTGGTCATGGTTTATGCCATTGGGCAGGCTGTTATGGTACTCCATGAGTGATGGAGTATCCCCTCTGGAGCACGTTGTATACGCAAGACTGATGCATGGTTGATTTGTGTGATTCATGCATCTAGCATTGCATAACACGGTTGATATTTGCCCTAACTTCATCAGGGTCGTAGCCTCCACAGGCATATCGTGGATGGCCAGATTTGGACACCGAAAATATTAGTTTGAGCACTGTGGGCACGTAGGATGTCCTTGGGTGAAAGTCCCAGAACCTTAATGGTACTAGGAGATGCACCAACATTAAGACCGAGTGGAAAACATGAGAGCTGGTACCTTTACCATTAGGCCGCGCCTCCCACTGTATCATGGTCCGCTGGAAAGGGGTGTGGCCTTATCCACTCAAGTGAGGGGCATTTAAGTTAGGCTGAATTTGACCAAATCATAAATGGGTCTGCTACCATCAAGCCTTGTTGGTGATTGGCAATCCACATGTGAGTAGTGAAGTCTCTTATGCTCGCTAGGCTGCGCGACTAAGGAGGTGGCAGTTTACGTGGAGTGTACTTGACCTTGGTGATTTTCCAGAGAGGAACTATACTGATATGCGGACTCAATATGAGGATTGACATGATTTCATTGCGCATCGCATATGACACTTGGCTATATAGGCCCGCATTGCTTTTCCTTGGGATGGCTGATGGTATTTCACTTTGAGTTGCATAGCCTTTGGTTGGTAGATGGTATTCCTACCTTACATTTGCATAGCCTTGTTACAGCTGTTGGTATTCATGATCTTACCGCACATTCCACATACTCTGATATTGCATTCATAGCACCTATCCTACACACACTTACATCGCCCTCTAAGCTTTCTATAAGCTTATGCATGATGATGCGTGCAGGTGATTCTAGGCAGTAAGTAGGAGCAGGAGCAGGAGTTGCCACGAATCTTTTGGAGTTTTGCTTTATAGCCCTTGTATCTTTCTCTTTCGAACCTTGTATTGTAAAAATTTTTAAATTCTTAATGGATTTTCTAATGGTGTTCCTGTAGTTATTATCTATGGGTTATGATCTTAGTTATGCTGATTATGAAACAGACTTGTGATTTAGAAATCCTCCTTATAGGATCCCTAGATCGGAACGTGGTGAATGGGCACCAGGAGCTGAGAATGGGGTACTACGGAGGCTTTCAGTGCCGGATTCAGTGATCGGGAATTTTGTCAGCCTGGTTTCTAAGTTTGGGGTGCGACAGCCCACAGCCCAGAAAAATGGGCAAATGGCGTGCATATAACCCATACATCATGGTAGGCCTCATGGGGCAGCCCACACGCTTCCGAAAAAGAGTGGACAACGTGCATATACAACACATACAACAAGGGGAATGGCCTGGATAAATCACATATATCATGGTGGGTCCTGTTGGTGTGGACCACCAAGGAGTGGGCCGCTGGCACAAACAGTCAGTCCAAGTGGGCATGCTACTGCTGGATAGACAGGCAGGCCCTACTGCAGCTGTGGTGCGGTCTAATTGAGACTTGGATCTGACTCATTCTAGGCCTATGGCCTGATGAATTGGGAGATTTGATGGATGGTGTATATACATGACATGCCTCAGTGAGTCCCATTTGGGGATGGCCTGGATGATAGTGGGGCCTAAGATGGATGAACGGGGTGGCTAAACATATACATCATGGTGGATCTCGGCCCAGCTGCCGCTATGTTGCGGCCCATAAAATCACCAGATCCAGGCCGCTCACGAATGGACGGTATGGATGTGAAGCACATACATCAAGGTGGGGTCCACGTGAGTGGACCGCCCCACTCAAAACTCCAATATGTGGACCGCTGGCCTAGGACAGCAACATCCAAGTGGCCAGTGGCCAGCAGGTCTGCACGCTGGCCATTTTGGTCATGGCCCCAAAATGATTTGGAAAACTGCATGGGCGGTGTGATGCATCTAACATCAGCAAGGTGGAGTCCACGTGAGTGTGGCCCACCAGATTTTAGATCAAAGTTGATATTTATTTTTCCCTCTTTAACAGTGCCTACTACTGGACAGCAACTAGCTACTGGGCCTGACTTATCTTGGGCCCATGGCTGGAGTGGTTCGACCACATGGATGGTGAAGATAAAGCCCCTACAGCATAGTAGATCTTCTATTTGAAGTGTATTAAAGGTGGAATTTGATTTTCTACTTGAAGTGTAGTAGAACTTGAACTCATTATAGCTTGAACTTTAGCTTGAACTTTCCAACTTCATAACTTCTACTTAAGCTTGGTCTCCATAGTAGATGTTGAACTTGAATGACTTGAGACTAGAACTTTCCATCTTGATCCACATTAGACAAACTATAACTCAAGCTATTTTGTCTAAACGAAATTTGACAAACAACGGTGTGCTTTATAAAATATGTCACTTACAATCTCCCCCTTTGTCAAACTCGTGACAAAATACTTAGTACAATAATTACAAAAATATCCTGAAATTCATGTTGCTGAATTTGCTGCTACTCCACCTCAATATGGGCTTCTCTCCAATACCTGTATTATAACATATGCTTTCAATGCACAACTCCAACAATATTTCCTATTCATTCATTCAGAGCAAATAGCATATTAGCATCAATCATTCATCATTCACCTTATTCTAGTATTTTTTCCCCTTTTTGTCATAAATTAACAAAGGAAAGAGTGAGCATATGAACACAATAAGATTGAAAAATAAGAACTAGAAAATGTACAACTGAACCAAAAGATAATCATTATAATTAAGTCCAGGAAAAGGAGTTACTAAAGTATAAAGAGAGCATAGAGAGAGCATAATTCAAGAGTTAACAAGTCAATCAACCACATAGTGAAAATTAATACAACCCAAGTCAGCTAGAAAAGGCATAGCAATCAAACTAGTCAGACCCAGAGGAAGATGAAGGAGGTATGGAAGGATCAATTTGGTGAAGTCCATTGGTAATGCGATGAAAATATTTACACATGTATTTCATGGAAGCTTTGTGATTTTTAGCCAAAGTATCCTGAGATACCTTCAACTCAACAACTTTCTCTTCTAAAGACTTGAGTCGATCATCAACCTGAGAAGGCTGATAGTCCGGATCAGCCTCATCGTCCGATTCTAGATCAACAAAAATGCCATCCATATGGATGTGTCTTCAGGCAAATGTGCATCGTCTTCTTCTACTTCATCCTCATCTCGCTGGCCAGCTAGGTAGTCCAGATTCATCTTGTGAATGTTTGTGTTATCGAATGGAAGGACTACCTCAAGTGCATCAGTAGGAGGAATGACAATATTATAATGAATGGTAAGGCAAGTCATGAGAAAAGCAAAAGGAACAGACACATGGACAGGATGGATACAAAATTGAATAATTAAGTAGCATATTAGTGAGGGAAGACATATAGGAATGCCGGACATAACAGTATGATGAACACGGGACATAAAGGGAGTAAGTTCAGACTTATTTTCGAACATAGGATAGACATTGGAAGTGAAAATACGATTAAGAACTCTATATTTGGGCAACATCTTGTTGGCACGGAGGGCATTACTCGAACTCCATTCGGCATTAAACCGACACAATTTACGGGTAATTTCCCAACGTTCAGATTCATTCATCCTTTCAGCAAGGGTAGGTATGAGAATACCTTCATCATTGACACTAATGGCCACCAACCCTGAAATAAGATGCCGATCAATAGAGATAATATCAAATTATCTAGGGACAGTTCACCTATCAAAGCATACATCCCTTGCGATACAGAGTTGTATGCCGTTCTGCCCCAATTAAGAATGTTTTTCCAACTGACTGAGGTAAGGATATGAAGGAGCTAGAATGGAGCAATGTGATCAACGTTCACCATCCTTTCTATGATAATTTCCTGATTGCAAAGATCCCTGACATGCTCTGAATCTTCTTCGGGAGATCTTAGGGTCCTCACACTAACTAGAGTCGACCTGGAGGAAGAGTCACGAGTAGCTTTCCTCTTAGTGCAATGTTCCATTTAGAATTTGCAATAGAGAATATTACAAATAAAAGATGGGTTTGGCAAGGATTAGATTTTTGCACAAAACCCACTTTAGAAAGGGTGTGAAACTCAAAATAAAGTACAAAGGAATTATTAACTAGCAAATATGAACTCAAATCTAAAAGAAAAAGTGAAATGAACCACTTACAAGGAGGAAATAGAGATGGGTTCGACAAGTGGAGCCACAACTAGTGGAGGAAGAAGAGAGAAATGGGGTGAAAAAGGTTTTTTTTTTTCTTTCTTTTAATGAGGAAACCCGTGATCCTCGACCTGTCGAGTGTGGTCCTCGACTCATCGAGGGTTGACTAGTCGAGGATGTACTCGACCCGTCAAGCATCTGAAAAAAAAAATCTCATTTTTATTATCTTTAAGTGTTTTGCATTTTTTATTAAATTATAAACATGCAAATAACAACAAAAAAATAAACAACATAATTTAATTAATTAAAAGTACACATACCAATATCATGTTTTAATTTGGAAGATCTATTCCTGTCAAGCGGTTTAGTTATAATGTCAACAAGTTGTTTTTCAGTCTGGATATATTCTAATGAAATGTTTTTATCCTCAACCAATTCTCGAATATAATGATATCTAATGTCTATATGTTTCGTACAAGAATGTTGAATAGGATTCTTTGAAATATTGATCGCGCTAAAATTATCATAGTACAAAATCATTGTATCTTACACAATTCCGTAATCAGCTAACATTCTTTTCATCCAAACCAGTTGGGTACTAGCATTACCAGCTGCGATGTATTTAGCTTCAGCTGTAGATAAAGATACAGAACTCTGTTTCTTGCTGTGCTAGGAAACTAAGCAATTTCCTACATAAAAACATCCACCACTAGTAGATTTTCTATCGTCAATGTTTCCTGCCGAGTCTATATCGGTATATCCAGCAAGTTGTATAGTTGTATCATGAGGATACCATAGACCGAAATTAGCAGTACCTGCGACATATCTGATTATACGTTTTGTAAATGCTATCTTACTTAGCTCCTAGATTTGTCAAATTTTGTAGTGCCAAAACCTCTTGGAATCTGTATCTTATGTAGCTGTTACTGTAAGATCAACTTCATGTCATCCTTACCTACATTAAAGTACAAGATCAAGAAGTTCAAATACAAGTGCAAGAAGTTCAAATTCAAGTTCAAGAAGTTCAAGTACAAGATCAAGAGACTCAAGAACAACATCAAGAAGTTCAAGTACTAGATCAAGTCAACTACATCAAGAGAATGATATGTGATGTTTCCATCTCACAAATAAGGTTTGTTTGACTTTAGATTGACCTTAGGATAGGTCATACAATTTACATTTATATATCATAGGTCATTTGATAATTTTATAAGTTATTTTTTGACCATCCTAGTCATGGTTCAACTAGTCCAGACACTAGCTCGACCAGTTTAACAATTTTTCCGACCAGTCCAAGGTTTGTTGTGAATTTTTGAAATTTCTGTTGGACCCTCGACTAGTCCTGGAGACTTCTCAATCAGTCGAGTAAACAATGCTCGACCAGTCGAGCAGGCTCGACTCAAACTCCAGCAACATTTCTGCATCCCACTCGACCAGTCGAGTAGCAATCTTATCATATCGCGCCAGAATTTTTGAAATGTTGTCAGTCCTTCGACCAATCAAACTAACTACTAGGCCAGTCGAGTGAACAGTATTTTTGCCTATAAATTGAGGATAATTTTCAGAGCTTTTCAATTCATTCCAAGATATTCAAGTCACAACTTTGAGAAAACTTGTCCCCACATTCAAGAAGCTAATTGGTCAGTATTTAAGATTCTTTTAATAGCTTTTTGCATTTGATTTTAGGATTTCTATTCAATTCTATTTCTTCTAAAAAGGGAATATTAATTTTACCCTTTTTGAGATCAAAATCAAATCAAGCTAGCCCAGGTTAATTTAATCAAAAAATCATTTAGATCTAAGAACCCTTTCATATGTGAGTTTGGACATTGAACAACTACATAAAGTTAGTTCTATCGAGCTTCATCAGATAAGTACATCTCAATTTTCTGTATTTGGTTTGTAAGATTACCAGAAAATCTATCATTTTTGGTTTTGACTGAGATAGCCAGAAAATCTCAGTGAGTGGGGTTTTTAATTGTGGTAGCCCTTTGAAAACACAATTGTGAAGGTTTTGGGTGAACCTTGAAAAACTTATTTCATAGTGAAAGCCAATATCCAGTGGGTGAGGATATTGGGAGTGGAGTAGTTGTGTGGCTGTTTTCTAATAGTTTGTGTACTCATAAGTGAACCACTATAATTGTTGGAGTTGTGGTGAATGTTTTTTTTGTGCATTTGTGGTGAATGATTATAATTTATTTTCTGCACATGTAGTGAATGTTGTAATAGCAGTAGATATTTATTTCCATTTTATTCTTTATTCTTCTGTACTAGTTTGTATTTTTGATATACAAACTGTTCTAGAAATCAGGCTGTCCTACCATAAGTCATTGGTTTTTGGTGTAAGGTTGTCCTTAGAACAACATCCGTATCAACCTCTCAATACTTGTGCATTTGAGGTTGCTATTTATTTCTGCTATTTGGGATTGATAAGTGCTATCTTGGTCTAGTTCTTTCTTAATTCCGCATTTAAATTTTTATTTGGCATAATCCTATTCACCTTCCCCCCCCCCCCCCCCCCCCAAGGACTTTTAGCTCAGCCTTTTCAAGTGGTATCAAAGCCTAATAGCTTATTTTATTTTTATTATTTGGATTAAATTCCTGAGCTAATCGATCTGAGCTTTTTAAGATGTCGAATTTTGATAGCCTCTCAATCACTAGGCCTCCACCATTTGATGACTCCAATTATGCCTATTGGAAAGCCAAAATGAGGATTTTTAAAAAAATTCATGGATGAGAGCGTGTGGCAAGCAACAGTGACCAATTGGACCCCTCCTACCACTGAAGTGACTGGCACTGATGGATCTAAAACTGTAAAAGTTACACCTTATTTTTATTGGACCGCTCTTCAGAAAAATAAGGGTAGTGCCAATGCAAAGGCTTTAAATGATATTTTTTGCGCACTATCACCAGATGAATCCAAAAGAATTATATCCTATAATACTGCAAAGCAAGCCTAGGATATTTTGGAAATGACACATGAGGGTACAACAATTGTCAAGAAATCTAAAGTTCAAATCCTCACAACTAAATTTGAGGAAATACGTATGGAAGAAAGTGAAACTTTCATGGACTTCTATACAAAATTGAATGACATTATCAACTTTATGCGGGGTCTTAATGATAAGATCCCAGAAAATAAAGTCTATGTAAAGATACTGCGCTTGTTGCATGATCGGTTCAATTCAATAGTGACCGCGATCTAGGAACTTCCTGATACAGATAATATGAGGGTAGAAGAGTTAGTTAGGTCTCTTCAAATCTATGAGTTAAAGTTTAAGGCCCCTAAAGGTAAGTCAATCGCCTTCAAGTCTTCTAAAATTATTTCTCATAAAAATAGTAATAATTCTATAGCTAAAAAGTTTTACAAGATTTTCAAAAGTAAAAAGAGGGTTGATTTGCAAAAATCTATTGAAAAGAAAAGACCTAGATCTAAAAATTAGAAATCTCTAAAAGACAGCCAATGCTACAACTGCCATGAATATGGGCATCTAGTAAACAAATGTCCTAAGAAGGGTAAGTTTAAAAAGAAAGGCATGTTGGCTACATGGGATAAATCTTCCTGCTCTGAAGTCTCTTCTGAGTCAGAAGAATTTGAAACCGAGTCGGCTAATGATGTTAAAGCCCTAATGACTCTAGCCAAGTTCACTTTCTTAGATAATGATGATTCAACCAGTGAAGAAAATCTGGGGAGTGACCATGAAAATAAATAAGACCTTCAAGATGCTTATGATGCCCTATATAGGGAAAGTTGCAAAATAGCTATAAAGTTAAAACTTCAGAAAGAAAAATTTTCAAAACTAAAAGAGAATTTTGATAATCTAGTCTTAGAAAAATCACACTTTTCAGATTGTTTTGAAAAAACTAAGTGTGACTTAGATTTCAAAATGTCCCAAGTTGAAAAATTAAAATCTGAAAATAAAAAGCTAAAACTAGAAGTCTCTTCGCTTTTGAGTTTGAAGGACACATGGAGGTATGCCCAAGGTGATCTTCAATTAGAAAAACTTTTATCCGGATCCAGAAAATGTGGCGATCAGTCTGGATTGGGCTATGATAAAAGTATTCCTCCCAAATATAAGAATACTCCACCTAAATTCGTTAAAGGGGAGTCTTCTAACTTAAAAGGGAAAATTCTGAATCAAAATAATTTTAAAAATACTAAAACTTTTCAGACTTTAAAACATAAAAGCAACTATATCAACTATAAAAATCGTTATCCTTTTGTTGAGAAAATTGTTGAGTTGCTTAAGGAGCTCTTAAAATCTAACTCAGTGGGTAGGACCTATAACAACTATAAACATAAGAAGACCAACTATACTTCTAAAATCAAAACTGTAATGAAATGGGTCCCTAAGGTTGCTTGTTAGGTTGCCCACACCGCTTTCAAGGCTTCGAGCCATTCAAAGTGGTACCTAGATAGTGGTTGCTCCAGACATATGATGGGTGACAAAGGTCTGTTCACCAGTCTTAAAGACATGAATGATGGTTCAGTCACATTCGGTGATGGTAGTAACTGCAGAATTATTGGCCAAGGTACGGTTCAACTCTTTAACCTCCCTCTATTTGAGAATGTTTTATATTGTAACGCCCTGGAATTCGAGGGTCAAGCATAATTCAGCTCCCGAGTTCCAAAACATCACTTATGCAACATATTTAATGATGGATGTATGTTGACTGTATTAGTGCATAAAACATGGAATAGATTAAGCCAAAGTGCAGATAAAATTCAGGGATAAGTGAAGAAAGCAAGCGGAAGACTTAAAGAAATAGATGTGTACATGTGCGAATCCCTAAAATACATACACATACCAAGTCGTAATGTAAGTGTTGCTATAGAAATTATAAGTATTAAATTACATTATTTAATTCCCAAAAGAAATTCCAGCATCCCTCTCATCAGAACAAGGCTTACTAGAACCCGTCTGAAAACTGCATAAAAGAGAAAGCAGCCTCATCATCATCAATCTCCCGCTCTGCCTCAGAAGTTGCATCAACATCTGCAACATCAGCAACTAAGACAGAGTCTGGTGGGTGTTTAACACCGCCCCAGAACGTGGGAGTGAGTGAACAACTCAGTGGAACCATAAAGCAAAGGTTAACATGTTGTCAGTTCAATCAAGCAATAATGATAAAGCAGAACAATTAAACATGTCCTAAGTACTCTTATTAATGCAAGGATTTATGCAGAATGATGTGTGCCCTCACGCGTACACCCTCAACGTCTTCATCTTACGTTACGCATGACATTGCCTCAAAGTGCGCCACGTCTACAAAGCACATGCAAATGCGGTGCATGATCATGGTTACCAAGTTGTTATTTAGTCCTTTTCATACAGCAGGATTGGGAAGCTAAGGTACCTTCCTCATATCACCATCCAAACAGTGATCCATTCTACGGTCGTCAGTCCTAGATATCTCATACGATCATATGTTTTCAGGTCATTGCAAAGGGCTCGTCACCAATCAATGCATGCCTATCATATCGTCGTTACTACGATAAGGCTCGTCACCTCAATGCCGTATCCAGGTATGCTCGAGGTTACTATAAAGGGCTCGTCACCAATCAAAGTAGGCCGACAGCGCGAATATAGTGTCCCATACCACAATAATTGGCTCATGAGTTTGGTTGCTCACTGGTCACTATGGGGAGGCTCGTCACCCCAGCGTAGGCCGACAGCTCGACCACGGTGTCACATACCACCATGTCCGGCTCACGAGTCTTAGCGGATCAAGGTACCATGGTTAATAGGATTTCATCGGTAAGTTGGGTACCCTAGATTCAAGTAGTAGCGTCCATACATGGTGAACATATATCGGACAATCGGGTTACTTGATGAACTCGACTAGCACGAGCGCACGTTGGGTTGAACGACATAGAGTGCGCAAACACTCTGCGTGGCCAAACCACTGCCGACAACTCTGATACGACTCGGGTTCGTCTAATACGTCCTACGTGACGAAAGCAACCTCAGCCACGATCTTAAGGTCGATTACCGATTTCCTGGACTAATGCATAGTCCCAAACACATTACACTACAATAGATATTTGTATTGAATGTTGAACAGTAAAGGAACAACAACTCAAATTATGTGGTACACAAGCATTTGAAGAATATCAACTTAACATTGATGTAAGCATAAGTAATACTTGAATTTAAACAACAAGGAATGTAACTTACATGAAGGAAATCATACACACTAGTGGGAGAGTTGGGAATCGCTTCTCAAGGCCCATACTAGGTTGAAATATCACACTTTATGTCATTCAGACATTTCTACAAACACTTAGAATACATAATACAACATACATGACGTATGTTGAAATACACACATTTGGACAATTTCTTTTACTAAGGAGTTGTCGCACATACAATTAGCATAAGTACACGACAATTAATCATGGCAAACACAGGTTCATATTTTATACGCATACGGTACTTTATACATACACATAGAATACACAAATCTCAATATAACACATGCATATCAAGAACGCAAAATAAACATAGTATTCGGCATGTGAAATCTCATCCATAGCAAGAATAAACCATTAACCGACATTGAAAGCATTGAAAACCATAACCTATACACTTAAAGTCCGCACCTTAAGCCAGAAAAGAACACCAAACTGATTTCAGACGATATGTCTTCGTCAACGGTGATAGAATACCCTAAAGCAATAATAGAAATGAGATACAACAACACCAAGACTATTCTAAGCTCTAACACAGATTAGGGTTAGGTTAACTTACCCAAAGACGAACTCAGAATTGCCGGAATAACGATTCAAAAGTGAAGGTTCAAGGATGAAGAAGAACAGGAAAGAATCTAAGATGATTCACCAACTTCTCTCTCACTTTCTCTCTCTTTTCCTTTCTCTTTCTTAGCTAGGGTTAGGAAATTCGTATGGAAAAGAGAGCTAGGGTTTTAAGGACTATAAATAGGCCTAATATTGATGAAAATAACCCCAGGGCCAAGGTATACTTAGGGTATAACCAAAACAAGCCTCTCACAATCCAACGAAGCACTTCTGGTGGGCCTATTACCACGAAAGGTCGGACTTAAGCTCACTGACCATGGATCTAGGTCAAGCTGAGTTTTTGTACCGACCAGATCTTCAGATCATCCGTGGCGGACCACACACAATTCAACGGTCACCGAATCTCGATCAGGTCCACAAGCACAAGGACATGCTTGGGCCACCTTCCCTTATCAGAGGGTGAAATTGGGTCAGAATCCAAGGGTCAGATAGCTTAAAATCATCGAGCAAGTGACACGACTCAGATTTCATAAAAGCTTAATAAATTTCCAACCGTTCTCACACTCTTCACTCCGAACTCAATCAAATCCACCCAGAACATCATCTGGACTTGATTTTCGAGGTGATGGTCAAGCCCAACATGGTGACCACAACAGCCTAAGATCATCGCTATCGGACTTTCGATGCGCGGTCCAGGTCTGATCCAGATCTTCCAAAAATTCCCAAGAGCAACTGGCCTTAGCGATGGATCCCAGATTTCAGAGTAACATAGCGCTAACTAATCTACAGGTTTTGAGTCATGCAGATACAATTTAAAGTGATTGATGCAAATTTCACAAGCAATCGAGTATAGCGCTAATTACCTCAAAAAAAACTACTAAGGAAAGTTTAGCACAAATTTTTCAGGGCCATTACAATCTACCTCCCTTAAAGAAAATTTCGTCCTCAAAATTCATACCTTCTCATATTCCTCAAGGATCTGAGGGTAGCTCTTCCTGACCTCAGCTTTAGATTCCCAAGTAGCCTCTTCTTCATTATGATGCGTCCATAGCACCTTCACAAGAGGGATAACCTTGCTACGCAATACCTGCTCCTTCCTGTCGAGAATACGCGTCGGTCGCAGTACATAAGTGGCATCCTAACTCAACTGTACTTGCTCCCAACTGATAATATGCGAAGGATCAGGAACGTACTTCTTCAGCATAGAAACATGAAATACGTTATGCACGCCCACAAGAGGTGTGGGCAAAGCAAGGCGGTATGCTACCGCTCCCACTCGATCCAGAACTTGAAATGGATCAATAAATCTCGGCGTCAACTATCCCTTCTTACCGAACCGCAGAACTCCCTTCATAGGAGAGACCTTCAGAAATACGTGGTCTCCAACCTCAAACTCAAGCAGTCGACGCCTCGTATCAGCATAACTCTTCTGCCTACTCTGGGCTGTCAGGAGTCGACGTCGAATGATGTCAACTTTCTCTTAAGTCACCTGCACCAATTCCGGGCCAAGCAAACTACGCTCGCCAACTTCTGCCCAGCAATGCGGTGCTCTGCACGGGCAACCATACAACGCCTCATAGGGAGTCATGCCGATACTCGCCTGGAAACTGTTATTATATGCGAACTCTGCATACTGAAAACAATCATCCCAACTGTCCTTTAAATCCAAAACACAAGCTCGCAACATGTCTTCCAGGACCTGATTCACGCGTTCCGTCTGCCCATCTGTTTGCGGATGAAACGCGATGCTGAACTTCAATTTCACACCCATCGCTTCCTGGATACGAGTCCAGAAGATAGATGTGAAATGCGTGTCTCTATCAGACACAATCACCAGGGGAACTCAACGCAGACGTATTATCTCCTTGATATACAACCTAGCCAACTCGTCTGCAGAGTTTGTGACTCTGATAGGTAAGAAATGAGCCGACTTCGTCAATCGGTCGACGATCACCCAAATAGAGTCATATCCCTTCCTCGTTCTTGGCAACCTAGAAATAAAATCCATAGAGATGAAGTCCCACTTCCATTCTGCTATGGGCATGGGCTGCAGCAACCCAGGAGGTCGGCGATGCTCTGCCTTGACCTGCTGGCACGTGAGACAACGAGAAACAAACTCAGCAATATGGACCTTCATATTTTTATAAGTGTTATAGTTTATATCCTTGTCTGTTGTCAAATTTGTGGTGTCAAAATCACTGTTATATATAACTTGCATAAGTGAAGCTCTCTCAAGGATCAATATTCATGAACAAGCTAAGCTCACAACAAGCAAAGCTCACAAGTGAAGCTCTCTCAAGGATCAACATTCATGAACAAGCTAAGCTCACAACAAGCAAAGCTCACAAGTACAAGGATCAATCTTGAATGCAAGAACTGCTCACAAGACAAGACTTAAGCTGCAAGACTTCAAGAAGAGTACAAGGCAGTTTGTAAAGAACTCAAGACACTTTAAAGATTGAGCAACATCAAGATTTCAACTACATCAAGACTTCAAGGCTCATACTTCAAGTTCACTAGTTCCTAATGTTTCAATGTCCTTACTTCATGGTTGAGGTTTGACTGACCTTACGTTGACCTTAGAAGTAGGTCATTTTGGATACATAAGTCGAATGTTATTTTACATAAGTTTGGTATGTTCTTCGACTAGTCCTAGAGTTGCTTTGACCAGTCTAAGAAATTCCTCGATCAGTCGTGAGTTTGTTACAAATTTCGGATAAAATCTGTTAGGCTTCGACTAGTCCAAGATCTATTCGACCAGTCGAAGGAACAGTGTCGACTGCATCTTCGACCAGTCGTAAATCTTCGACTCAAAATCCAGCGATATTTTTCAGGTTCTTCAACCAGTCGAAGGAGATCTTCGACCAGTCGAAGGTGACCTACGACCAGTCGAAGGAGACCTTCGACCAGTCGTAGAACGGTCAAAGCTTATCGCGCCTGACTTTTCAAATATCTGTTATTGCTTCGACTAGTCGAAGAGCTCCCTAGACCAGTCGAAGACGCGATCTACTCACCTATAAATAGTGCACGAATCTCAGAAGAAATCATCGAATTAATTAATCCATTCAAGCCAATCTTCGTCGAACTTCTGAGAGATAATTCTGTGCTCCATCTAAGCTAAGTGTGCTTATTTAATATTCTCTTTCCTTAGGTTTATTTAATTAATTTTGTTTCTGCTATTCCAATCTAATTTGATAAGAGGAATTGTTATTCCCTTTCTTTGGAATCAAAATCAAATAAGGCAAGCCCTATTTGGTTTAATTTAAAATCTATTAGAATTAGAACCATTGTAATTGAGTACTGGACATTGAACTTGGACATTCAATCATCTACTCTGATTTGGTTCTACCGGGCTGCTACAACGAAGGAGATAATCAGGTATCGTACATTTAATTGTAAATTCCTTTCTGTTTTGGTTTCTTCCAAGATTTGTCAGAAAAATCTTATTGTATTGGTTATCTGAGGAGAGCCAGGAAAACTCAGAAGTGGGGTTTTTTTAATTGTGTAAGCCCACATACAAAGACACAATTGTAAAGGTTTTGGGTGAACCTGGGAAAACCTATTTTGTTAGTGAACGCTAATATCCCCTGTGTGAGGATATTAGGAGTGGAGTAGCATTTTGTGTGGCTGTTGTTTAACAGTTGGTGAACACACAGGTGAACCACTATAATCCCTTGTGTTGTGGTTGAATGATTTACTCTTCTGATCTTTAATTATTCTTTTGTGGGATGTATATATGGTGGTGAATGTTGTAATCATTTAATTCAAGCATTGTGAGAATTTTATAATAGTTTAGAATTTATTTTCTGTTATTCCTTTATCAGCTTGATATTCAATTTCCTTTAAAAGTTGTTCCAGCAAGGTTGCCCTGCCATTTTTATGGTGTATGGCTGTCCCTAGAACAATACATTTGTGATTACAATTTATTTCTATTCAGTTTGTATTTATTTCTGTATTCCTCTTTGGTTTGAGATTTGATACAAAGATCTTTCTAGAAATAAGGTTGTCCTACCATAAACTCTAGTTTTTGGTGTAAGGTTGTCCTTAGAACAACATTTGTATCAACCTCTCAAGATCTGAATTTTGAGGTTATTTTACTTTCTTACATTTTGATTTAATTTGGCTATCATATTCTTTTTAATTCTGCTGTTATAAGTTTTATTTGGAATTGTCCTATTCACCCCCCCCCCCCCCCCCCTCTAGGACATATAGCTAGGCCTTTTCAAGTGGTATCAGAGCCTAATAGCTCTTTTTTATTCTTGGATTTAATTCCTGAGCTAACGATTTAAGCTATTTAAGATGTCAAATTTTGATAGCCTTTCAGTCACAAGGCCTCCACCCTTTGATGGCTCCAACTATGCCTATTGGAAAGCCAGAATGAGGATCTTCCTCAAATCATTGGATGAAAATGTGTGGCAAGCCACAATGACTGAATGGAAACCTCCTATCATGGAAGTTACTGGGGTTGATAGTTCAAAATCTATGAAAGTCACACCATATTACCAATGGACCACTCTTCAGAAAAGTGAGAGTAGTGCAAATGCTAAAGCACTAAATGCAATTACTTGCGCACTATCACCGGATGAGTTCAAAAGAATCATTTCCTGTGATACTGCAAAGCAAGCTTGGGATATATTAGAAATGACACACGAGGGTACTACAATTGTCAAAAAATCTAAAGTCCAACTCCTCACAACCAGATTTGAAGAAATTCATATGGAGGAAAATGAAATGTTTGTGGACTTTTACACTAGATTGAATGACATTGTAAACTCAATGTGGGGTCTTGGCGATAAAATCCCATAAAGTAAAGTGTGTGCAAAAATATTACGCTCACTTCCTGAACGGTTCAATTCTAAAGTAACCATGGTCCAGGAACTTCGTGATACGGATAATATGAGGGTAGAAGAACTAGTTGGTTCTCTACAAACCTACGAGTTAAACTTTAAAGCTCCTAAAGGTAAATCTATCGCACTAAAATTTTCTAAATGTAATTCAGAAGAAAATTCTGATTCAGAAGATGATATGGCTTTTTTAGCTAAGAAATTTTACAAGATTTTCAAAAGCAAGAAAAGGGTTGATTTTCAAAAATCAAATGCTAAAAAGAAGTTTAGACCCAAATCTCGAAAATCTTTGAAACATAGTCAATGTTACAACTGTCAAGAATATGGGCACTTAGCAAATAGATGTCCTAAAAGGGACAAACCCAAGAAGAAGGGTATGTTGGCTACATGGGATGAATCATCTGATTCTGAAGGTTCTTCTGAATCCTGAAACTGAGTCGGGCAATGAGGTTAAAGCTCTTATGACTCTAGCCAAATTCACATTTTCAGATAATGACTCAACAAGTGAAGAAAATCTGAGTAGTGAATGTGAAAATGAAGATGATCTTCAAGACGCTTACAATGCCCTATATAAGAAAAGTTGTAAAATTGCTGTCAAACTTAAACTTCAAAAAGAAAAGTTTTCTAAACTCAAAAAATGTTTTGAATCACATGTCTTAGAAAAATCACAAATTTCAGATTGTTTTGAAAAATCAAAATATGATTTGGAATTCAAAAACTCCCTAATTATTGATTTAAAATCTGAAATTGAGAAACTTAAAACTGAAGTATCTTCTCTTCTGAGTCTAAAGGACACATGGAAATATGCCCAAGGTGATCCAAAGTTAGAAAAACTGTTATCCGGATCAAGAAAATGTGGCGATCAATCTGGGTTAGGCTATGATAAAAATCTACCTCCTAAACAAAAGTATACTCCTTCTATGTTTGTTAAAGGAGAGTCCTCAAACTCAAAAGGGAAAAGTACTTATCAAGATTTTTCTAGAAATTCAAAAACTTTTCAAAAACCTAGAAGTAGCCATGTCAACTTTAATCAGAAACGAAATCCACTAGCTGAAAAGATAGTTGATTTACTCAAGGAGCTCTTAAAATCTAACTCTATAGGTCATTCCTACAAATATACACAAAAGAAGACCAACTATGTTCCTAAACCCAAAACAGTTATGAAATGGGTTCCTAAAGTTACTTGCTTGGTTGCTCACACTGCTTTCAAAGCAACAAGTCATTCAAAGTGGTACCTAGACAGTGGATGCTCCTGGCATATGACAGGTGATAAAGCTTTTTTCACGGATCTGAAAGATATAACTGATGGTTCAGTCACATTTGGTGATGGTAGCAACTGCAAGATTATAGGCCAAGGTACGGTTCAACTTTTTAATTTTCCTATGTTTAAAAATATTTTATATGTTGAAGGCTTAAAACATAACTTGCTTAGTATATCTCAAATATGTGATAATAACCATAGTGTTCGGTTTTTTAATCAAAGCTGTGAGATACTAAATAATAAGGGTTCTGTAATATTAACTGGATGTAGAACGTCTGAAAATTGCTATATTATTAGCGAATCCAGCTCATCTAATCAAACATGTTACATGGTCCATACAGACGAGACTGATTTATGGCACAAACGTCTTAGACATGTACATTATCGAAATTTATATAGATTGAGCAAACGAGAACTTATAAGAGGTTTACCTAAACTTCAGAAATTAGATAAAATATGGGGTGAGTGCCAGATAGGCAAACAAACAAAGAACTCACACAAAAAGGTGAATTCAAATACCACATCAAAACCACTCGAGCTTCTCCACATGGATCTGATAGGACCTACCAGAACAAAAAGTTGTGGTGTGAAAAAGTATATCCTGGTAATAGTTGATGACTTTACCAGATTCACTTGGGTAGTCTTCTTAAGGGATAAATCTGAAACCCTTGAAGAAGTAAGAAAAGTTTTCAAAAGGATTCAAACTGAAAAATCTTCTCAAATCAGTAAAATTCATAGATATCCACGACCAGTCATAGAACTCGGGAATCACTTAAAACTTGAGAATATTTGCTTTCTTCCTCATTTCATTTTTCTTCTCTAAGGAGCCGTGCTTCGACTTGTCGAACCCATCTTTCATGTTCTTCAAGGTTAATGTTCCAAATCTCATTTTTCTTGCAGATTTGTGGCTAGATTATTTACTTTTCAAGCTTTAAGCTTTCTATTTTGGATTTCATTGAGATTTGGGGTTTGGATTTTGAAAAATCTGTTTTATGTAAACCCACTTCTCAATCCTTTGCAACTTCTTATTTCCTTGATATCCTTGTTGCAAATGGCTTCTAGAGGTAAAAAAACTACTTCCCGTGGTCCTTCTTCTTCCACCAGACCGTCCATTATCTCTAAGCGTCATCTTCTTGCTCCAAATGATGATTCATCTTATGTTAAGGACATTAGATTACATAATGTTATTGTTGAGCATCCTATTGATGTTAATCATATTACACCTTTTGACATCCTTCCTATGCTTGAAGCTGTAGGTTGGGTTAACTTATTACATTGGGGTGGGCCTGCATACCGATCCATTGCCCAATCCATGTTTACATGTATTAGTGCTTTCTCACAGGATAATTTAACTTTTACAATATCTACTGGAGAAGGGCCTTTTGACATTGATCGTCATTTAATTTCAGCCCTTATGGATATTCCTGTAAATGATGAGGGTATTCCTATCCATAATTTAACTGATAAACCCTCAATGTCTGAAAAATGCATGCTCACTAGAGATTTGTGCAACATGGATGTTCAATGGACACAAAAAGGGAATGCGCTTCCCGTAAGGTATTTGTTACCCAAATATAGAATTCTCCACAAAATCTTTGTGTCTAATCTGTATCCTTGTTCGGGTAATAAAACTAACTTGACTTCGTTTATGGTTCGTGTTATCCATGTTATTTCCAATGGTACTCAGATTTGTTTACCATCCTTAATATGTTATTCATTCTTCAGTTTAGACTCCATCCTGGTCATAGTGACATTCCTTTTGCCTATTTAATGACTGTATTGGCTACTCATATGTTAGTCGATATGCCGGTTGATGAGGCACCAATCCATCATCTGATCTTTAACAATACTAATATCAATAAGATGAAGCTGGATCTACTTCCTGAACAAGGTGGTGGTGGTGGTGGTGGTGGTGGTCATGAAGAAGCTGGTGATGACATTAATATGGATGACATTTTTGAGGAACTGGATTCTGACTCAACAAATGATCCAGATTTTGAACCATCTGATGTTGATGCTCGTCTAAGTGCATTAGAGGATAAAGTTGAGAATATAAATGTAAAGTTGGAAAACATGTCTGTTGCTCATGATTTACAATTCGAGTACATGCACAAATATCTTAGACGATTGAACAAAGGCATGCACCAACTTGATCCCTCTATTCCTGCTCCGTCATCTGGTTCTGGTTCTGACTAGTTTATATGAGTCTTCTGGTCTGTAATAACTTTATAACTTAGCACTTGGTTGACTGATTTTAAGTTGGATACTATCTATGTTTTATGCTGGATATTTATTCTATGTGAAGCTATGCTGAGTATCTCTATCTCTCTGTTTTGCTATACTCTCATAACTCCTCATGTTTACTCTCATATATCTCTTTATTTAGTTCTCATTTATTATTGTTTCCTTTGTCATATTGTGACAAAAAGGGGGAGAATGGTTGTTCTTAACGATGTGATTGTGAGAGGATTAGCATTGGTTATGTTACTCAGGGGGATTATGTTTGAACTAGTTGAATGAAACTGGTTGAATGTTGAATGTTGAATATTGAATATTGATTTGCAAGTAAGCCAGTTTATATAACCTGGTTCATAACAGTTGTTTTACTTTATGTTTATCTTGGTTATGTGTTTTGTCACTAATTTGACAAAGGGGGAGATTGTAAGTGCTATAGTTTATATCCCTGTCTGTTGTCAAATTTGTGGTGCCAAAATCACTGTTATAAATAACTTGCATAAGTGAAGCTCTCTCAAGGATCAACATTCATGAACAAGCTAAGCTCACAACAAGCAAAGCTCACAAGTGAAGCTCTCTCAAGGATCAGCATTCATGAACAAGCTAAGCTCACAAGTACAAGGATCAATCTTGAATGCAAGAACTGCTCACAAGACAAGACTCAAGCTGCAAGACTTCAAGAAGAGTACAAGGCAGTTTGTAAAGAACTCAAGACACTTTCAAGATTGAGCTACATCAAGATTTCAACTACATCAAGACTTCAAGGCTCATACTTCAAGGTCACTAGTTCCTAATGTTTCAATGTCCTTACTTCATGGCTAAGGTTTGACTGACCTTAGGTTGACCTTAGAAGTAGGTCATTTTGGATATATAAGTCAAATGTTATTTTACATAAGTTTGGTCTGTTCTTCGACTAGTCCTAGGCCTTCTTCGACTAGTCCTAGAGTTACTTCGACTAGTCTATGAAATTCCTCGATCAGTCGTGAGTTTGTTACAAATTTTGGATAAAATCTATTAGGATTCGACTAGTCTAGGAACCTGTTCGACCAGTCGAAGGAACAGTGTCGACTGCATCTTCGACCAGTCGAAAATCTTCGACTCAAAATCCAGCAATGTTTTTCAGGTTCTTCGACCAGTCGAAGGTGACCTACGACCAGTCGAAGGTGACCTACGACCAGTCGAAGGTGACCTTCGACCAGTCGTAGAACGGTCAAAGCTTATCGCGCCTGATTTTTTAAATATCTGTTATTGCTTCGACTAGTCGAAGAGCTCCCTAGACCAGTTGAAGACGCAATCTACTCACCTATAAATAGTGCACGAATCTCAGAAGAAATCATCGATTTAATTAATCCATTCAAGCCAATCTTTGTCGAACTTCTGAGAGATAATTCTGTGCTCCATCTAAGCTAAGTGTGCTTATTTAATATTCTCTTTCCTTAGCTTTATTTAATTGATTTTGTTTCTGCTATTCCAATCTAATTTGATAAGAGGAATTGTTATTCCCTTTCTTTGGAATCAAAATCAATTAAGGCAAGCCCTATTTGGTTTAATTTAAAATCTATTAGAATTAGAACCATTGTAATTGAGTACTGGACATTGAACTTAGACATTCAATCATCTACTCTGATTTGGTTCTACCGGGCTGCTACAATGAAGGAGATAATCAGGTATCGTACATTTAATTGTAAATTCCTTTCTGTTTTGGTTTCTTTCAAGATTTGCCAAAAAAATCTTGTTGTATTGGTTATCTGAGGAGAGCCAGGAAACTCGGAGTGTGGGTTTTTAATTGTGTAAGCCCACGATAAAGACACAATTGTAAAGGTTTTGGGTGAACCTGTGAAAACCTATTTTGTTAGTGAACGCTAATATCCCCTGTGTGAGGATATTAGGAGTGGAGTAGCATTCTGTGTGGCTGTTGTTTAACAGTTGGTGAACACACAGGCGAACCACTATAATCCCTTGTGTTGTGGTTGAATGATTTATTCTTCTAATCTTTAATTATTCTTTTGTGGGATGTATGTATGGTGGTGAATGTTGTAATCATTTAATTCAAGCATTGTGAGAATTTTGTAATAGTTTAGAATTTATTTTCTGCTATTCCTTTATCAGCTTGATATTCAATTTCCTTTAAAAGTTGTTCCAGCAAGGTTGTCCTGCCATTTTTATTGTGTATGGCTGTCCCTAGAACAATACATTTGTGATTACAATTTATTTCAATTCAGTTTGTATTTATTTCTGTATTCCTCTTTGGTTTGAGATTTAATACAAAGATCTTTCTAGAAATAAGGTTGTCCTACCATAAACTCTGGTTTTTAGTGTAAGGTTGTCCTTAGAACAACATTTGTATCAACCTCTCAAGATCTGAATTTTGAGGTTATTTTACTTTCTTGCATTGTAATTTATTTTGGCTATGATATTCTTTTTAATTCTGCTGTTATAAGTTTTATTTGGCATTATCCTATTCCCCCCCCCCCCCCCCCTCTAGGACATATAGCTAGGCCTTTTCAATTGTCCCACCAATAAGATCTCCTCATATCCTGATACATCTTCAAGCTACCTGGATGCATCGCAAGCTTAGAACTATGGGCTAACTTGAGAATCTCCTGTCTCAAGTCAGGGATGTCAAGAACACATAACCGGCTACGAAATAGTAAGCCCCCATCAGAACTAACACTCCAGTCGGAGTTCTCATCTGTACCAACCCACTTTCTCATCTTCACCAAAAGCTCATCCTCTGCCTGAGCTGCAATGATCTTCTCATCGATAAGGGGCTGTACACGAATGTGTGCGATAACCTCATATGGCTCAACCACCGTAAGCTTCTGCTCAAAATCTCACACAAACTCCAACATATCCCACTCTGCTATCATTAGTGAAGCCGCAAACTTAATAGCCTTCTTGCGACACAACGCATCTGCCACAAGGTTCGCCTTGCCCGGATGGTAAGAAACATCGAACTTAAAGTCCTTCAATGTTTCCATCCATCGGCGCTGCCTCATATTTAAATCACACTGTGTGAAAATGTACTTAAGGCTCTTGTGGTCGCAAAAGAGCTCGAATTCCTCACCATAGAGGTAATGTCTCCAGAGCTTTAATGCGAAAATGACAGCTGCTAACTCCAGGTCGTGCGTTGGGTAATTCTCTTCGTGTTTCCTCAACTGACGCGAAGCATAAGCAATCACCCTGTCCTTCTGTATAAGGACACAACCCAGGCCAACGCGAGAGGCGTCAGTATATATAATATACTTAACCCCTTGCTCTGGCAATACTAGCACAGGGGCGGACGTCAACTTGTCCTTCATCTCCTGAAAAGCTAACTCCACCTTCTCATTCCAAGCAAACCGTGTCAACTGCAACAACGGTCTGGCAATCTTCAAGAAGTCTTGAATAAAGCGTCGATAATATCCTGCAAGACCCAGAAAACTCCTTACCTCAGTAACTGAACCAGGCTGCTTCCAGTCCTGCATTGCAGCTACCTTGGCAAGATCGACAGCTATCCCTTCCTTGGACACCACATGCCCCAGGAACTTGACTTCCTCTTTCCAAAAATCACACTTCTTGAACTGCGTAAAAAGCTGATTCTTCCTAAGAGTATTCAAAACCGCTCTTAAGTGCTCCTCGTGTTCTTCCCGGCTCGCCGAATAAATCAAGATGTCATCGATAAACACAATGACGAATCGGAACAAGAATGGCCGAAACACCCTATTCATCAGATCCATGAACACGACCGGTGCGTTCGTAAGACCGAATGACATCACAAGGAACTCATAGTGACCGAAGCTAGTCCTGAAAGCGGTCTTCTGCATGTCCCCATCCTTGACGCGCAACTGATGATACCCAGACTGCAGATCAACCTTCGAAAAGTACCGTGCCCCCTTCAATTGATCAAACAGATCATCAATCCTTGGCAAAGGGTACTTATTCTTCACAGTTACCAAATTCAGCCTGCGATAATCAATACAAAATCGTAAGGAACCATCCTTCTTCTTCACAAACAAGACAGGTGCTCCCCAAGGAGACACACTAGGCTGAATAAAACCCAAATTCAGCAAACCATCTATCTGCTTCCTCAACTCCTCCATTTCACTCGGAGGCATACGATAGGTGGGCAATGAAATGGGCGCCGCACCAGGCATGAGATCGATAGCAAAATCAATCTCACGCTGAGGAGGTAATTCAGGAATCGACTCAAACACATCTTCAAACTCCCGAACTACCGGCGTGCTATCAAACGCCAATTCAGCCATATAGCACAACTTCAACAATAACCAACATGCATTCCATTAATCAAAATCGTCGCAATACAAGTAGTGCAGCATTACATGAATCACGACTAGGAAAGCATGAGAACCACAACATCTAACACTTCAAACAACAACAAACAACTACAAACAACCCCAACTACAAAGCCAACAACGGCTACACACAGAAAGAAACAACAAACAAAGCAAAGGATGACTACAATGACAACTACTCGTCGGAATCAGGAGATGGAGGCGGGGCACCCTTATCCTGCAAGCAACATAAGATAGACTTCAAAGTTCGAGTCACCTTCTTAAACTTATGCTTCACAAGGCCTCGAAGATCCATGATATCCTGGCGTAGAATAGCCTGCCCTTCTTCAAACCGAGCAATACGGGCATCTCTGGTAGTCTGATCTGCGCTCTGCTCTGGTGCCACAGGAGGAGAGCTCTTGCTCATATCCTGTGCCTCAACCTCTTCCTCGTCCTGCTCTGTTTCTTCCTCAATCTCAGCACCACCTTCAGCATAACTCTCTTCATCATCGCTCTCTGACTCATCCTCACTCTCTGAGGCTTGTTGACTAGAACCAATCTTCATCTGCTTAAGGGTCGTCAGATTAAGATGATGAACAGGAACCAGCTTCTCTGCTCCAAGCCTATAGCCAATCTCATGTGCAAGCTTACAAATGAGGCGGCCAAAAGGAAGCGATTCGGTCCTCCTAGTCGAACGAGTGATGAGAATAATCTGGCGCAAGATGTACGTCGGCACACACAACTTCACTTCTTGCCTCACCTAATACAGGAAATCTACCATCAGGCACGTACACTCGCTGCGGTTGCTCCACCTTGGGTATACATTGAACGTACACATGTGGTAAAGTAAACGGAAGTCGTCCGTCATGTTGGTAGCCAGAAGACTTCTATTAGGCTGCCATTCGACCAGACGACCACACAAGAACCGGGTGCGATGGTCCCTCTCGCGCATACTGTTCAAATTCTTCTCACTGGCATGCACCTCACCAAGTGGCACATTCAGGAGTCGGGATATCAAAGCGACGTTGACCGTAGCTTCCCGACCACTACCACAAGGAATCTTGAACTGCAGAGGCTCCAACGAAGGATCACAAATATTGGCATAAAAAGCTCGAACAGTACTTGCATTTGTGCGATACTCGCCCTCAAACAAGGGACACCAACTAGCCCCTTCCAGGCGCTCCAACAACAGAAACTCGCCATACAGCCGCGGATCAACATGAGCCTCAAAAAGGACTCTACAGCCTTCATAGACTCCATGCGATAGCTTCACCAACAAGGTTCTACCAATGGGAGCTCGAGGATCGAGGTCCTGCTTGGTCTGGAATTCACGAGTGGCGGACGTGCTCGCGATGGCACCTCTCGGCCTCCGTGCACGGGTTGGGCAGCTAGGCCCAGCTTCAACCACGGGCGCTCTCTTCTTCCCCATCAAAAAAAGAAGGGTAGAAACGGAAAAGATGGCCGGGATAAACTCAAAGAGGGCCATGAGAAATGAGAGAAAGAGAGAAATAGGAAGAATGGGAAACTCTCACACACTAGAGATTTCAAAGGAGGATGTGAGAGCTCAAATGAGAAGGAAATGGAGTGAAATTAACAATGGGGGTGAGGGTTTTGAGACGGGTGGATAGGGTTTGCACAAAAATGGAAGAAGAAGAAGATTTGGAGAAGATTTGGAGAAGTTTGGAAAAGAGCTTTCAAGAAAATGAGAGCTTGGGAGGGAAGTTTGTGAAGGAAGTACGGTTTAGAAGATGTTTTAACCAACGAACCATGGAAGGGTGGGCCACACTAGGCCAAAATCACGTCAGCTCGAGCCGGCCCGCCAACTGATCGGCGAGGCCTTGTCGAGCCGGCGATGGCATCGCCGGTCTCTGGACCATCTGGCGATGCCTCGCCATTTGGGCGAGGTCCTCCTGGTCCTCCATGCTCAAAATGATGTGGTTCCCCCCCTGGGCCCCACTGAAAATGCTCCGATTGGCCCCTTTGCTTGGTTCGACGCCTATCGGGCCATTTGGGTAGAAATCTGATTCAAACAGAGATTTCTTGAAGATTTAAGGGTTGAAATAGGATGATAAACCATCTAAACTCATCAATAGATGGTCTAGGAAAGGTTTCGGGTTGCTGTGTGTGATCAGGAGAGAGAACAGACTCGATCTCGGCGATCGTTTTCAGTAAACTTTCGCCGATAGAAGCAACGGAATACAAACACACAATCTATGATAGACCTGCACCCAAATACACTAAAGTGGCGACAGCGTGCGGTGTGTGACCATAACCTAGGTCCAGTTTAATCCAAAACATGCTCTGATAGTAACTTGTAATGCCCTGGAATTCGGGGGTCGAGCATAACTCAGCTCCCGAGTTCCAAAACATCACTTATGCAACATATTTAATGATGGATGTATGTTGACTGTATTAGTGCATAAAACATGGAATAGATTAAGCCAAAGTGCAGATAAAATTCAGGGATAAGTGAAGAAAGCAAGCGGAAGACTTAAAGAAATAGATGTGTACATGTGCGAATCCCTGAAATACATACACATACCAGGTCGTAATGTAAGTGTTGCTATAGAAATTACAAGTATTGAATTACATCATTTAATTCCCAAAAAAAATCCCAGCATCTCTTGCATCAGAACAAGGCTCACTAGAACCCGTCTGAAAACTGCATAAAAGAGAAAGCAGCCTCATCATCATCAATCTCCCGCTCTACCTCAGAAGTCGCATCAACATCTGCAACATCAGCAACTAAGACAGAGTCTGGTGGGTGTTTAACACCGCCCCAGAACGTGAGAGTGAGTGATCAACTCAGTGGAACCATAAAGCAAAGGTTAACATGTTGTCAGTTTAATCAAGCAATAATGATAAAGAAGAATAATTAAACATGGCCTAAGTACTCTTGTTAATATAAGGATTTATGCAGAATGATGCGTGCCCTCACGCGTACACCCTCAGCGTCTTCATCTTACGTTACGCATGACATCGCCTCAAAGTGCGCCACATCTACAAAGCACATGCAAATGCAGTGTTTGATCATGGTTACCAAGTTGTTATTTAGTCCTTTTCATACAGCAAGATTGGGAAGCTAAGGTACCTTCCTCATATCACCATCCAAGCAGTGATCCATTCTAGGTTCGTCGGTCCTAGATATCTCATATGATCATATGTTTTTAGGTCGTTGCAAAGGGCTCGTCACCAATTAATGCACGCCTATCATACCGTCGTTACTACGATAAGGCTCGTCACCTCAATGCGGTATCCAGGTATGCTCGAGGTCACTACCAAGGGCTCGTCACCAATCAAAGTAGGCCGACAGCGCGAATATAGTGTCCCATATCACCATAATCAGCTCACGAGTTTGGTTGCTCACTGGTCACTACGGGGAGGCTCATCACCCAAGCGTAGGCCGACAGCTCGACTACGGTATCCCATACCACCATGTCTGGCTCATGAGTCTTGGCGGATCAAGGTACCATGGTTAATAGGATTTCATCGGTAAGTTGGGTACCCTAGATTCAAGCAATAGCGTCTATACATGGTGAACATATATCGGATAATTGGGTTACTTGACGAACTCGACTAGCACGAGCACACGTTGGGTTGAACGACATAGAATGTGCAAACACTCTGCGTGGCCAAACCACTGCCGACAACTCTGATATGACTCGGGTTCGTCTAATACGCCCTACGTGACGAAAGTAACCTCAGCCACAATCTTAAGGTCGATTACCGATTTCCTGGACTAATGCATAGTCCCAAACACATTACACTACAATAGATATTCGTATTGAATGTAGAACAGTAAAGGAACAACAACTCAAATCATGTGGTACACAAGCATTTGAAGAATATCAACTTAACATGAATGTAAGCATAAGTAATACTTGAATTTAAACAACAAGGAATGTAACTTACATGAAGGAAATCATACACAGTAGTGGGAGAGTTGGGAATCGCTTTTCAACGCCCATACTAGGTTGAAATATCACACTTTAGATCATTCAGACATTTCTACAAACACTTAGAATACATAATACAACATACATGACGTATGTTGAAATACACACATTTGAACAATTCCTTTTACCAAGGAGTTGTCGCACATACACTTAGCATAAGTACACGACAATTAATCATGGCAAACACAGGTTCATATTTTATACGCATACGGTACTTTATACATACACATAGAATACACAAATCTCAATATAACACATGCATATCAAGAACGCAAAATAAACATAGTATTTGGCATGTGAAATCTCATTCATAGCAAGAATAAACCATTAACTGGCATTGAAAGCCTTGAAAACCATAACCTATACACTTAAAGTCCGCACCTTAAGCCAGAAAAGAACACCGAACTGATTTCAGACGATATGTCTTCGTCAACGGCGATAGAATACCCTAAAGCAAGAATAGAAATGAGATACAACAACACCAAGACTATTCTAAGCTCTAACACAGATTAAGGTTAGGTTAACTTACCTAAAGACGAACTCAGAATCGCCGGAATAACGATTCAAAAGTGAAGGTTCAAGGATGAAGAAGAACAGGAAAGAATCTAAGATGATTCACCAACTTCTCTCTCACTTTCTCTCTCTTTTCCTTTCTCTTTCTTAGCTAGGGTTAGGAAATTCGTGTGGAAAAGAGAGCTAGGGTTTTAAGGACTATAAATAGGCCTAATATTGATGAAAATAACCCCAGGGCCAAGGTATACTTAGGGTATAAACAAAACAAGCCTCTCACGATCCAACAAAGCACTTCTGGGGGGCCTATTTCCACGAAAGGTCGGACTTAAGCTCACTGACCATAGATCTAGGTCAAGCTGAGTTTTCGTACCGACCGGATCTTCAGATCAGCCATGGCGGACCACACACAATTCAACGGTCACCGAATCTCGATCAGGTCCACAAGCACAAGGACATGCCTGGGCCACCTTCCCTGATCAGAGGGTGAAATTGGGTCAGAATCCAATGATCAAATAGCTTAAAATCATCGCGCAAGCGACACGACTTAGATTTCATAAAAGCTTAATAAATTTTCAACTGTTCTCACACTCTTCACTCCGAACTCAATCAAATCGACCCAGAACATCATCTGGACTTGATTTTCGAGGTGATGGTCAAGCCCAACATGGTGACCGCAACAGCCTAAGATCATCCCTCTCGGACTTTCGACGCACGGTCCATGTCCGATCCAGATCTTCCAAAAATTCCCAAGAGCAACTGGCCTTAGCGATGGATCCCAGATTTCAGAGTAACATAACGCTAACTAATCTACACGTTTTGAGTCATGCAGATACAATTTAAAGTGATTGATGCAAATTTCACAAGCAATCGAGTATATCGCTAATTACACCAAAAAAACTACTAAGGAAAGATTAGCACAAAATTTTCTGAGTCATTACATATATATAGAAGGTTTAAAATATAATCTTTTAAGCATTTCTCAAATATGCGATAATAATCATAGTGTAAAATTTACCAACCAAGGGTGTCAAATTTTAAATAAGAATGGTTCTGTAATATTAACTGGTCGCAGAACTTCTGAGAACTGCTACATAGTAAATGATTAATGCTCATCTAAGCTATCGTGTTACATGGTCCAAACCAATGAGACCGAATTATGGCATAAGTGCTTAGGATATGTACACTACCGCAACTTGTATAGATTGAGCATAAGAGAATTGGTAAGAGGTCTACCCAAAGTAAAGAAAGTAAATAAAATATGTGGCGAGTGCCAGATTGGTAAATAAACCAGGAGTGCTCACAAAAAGGTAAATTCCAATGCCACATTTAAACCACTCGAACTTCTCCACATGGATCTCATTGAACCAACTAGAACGGAGAGTCGAGGTGGCAAGAAGTATATTCTGGTCATTGTAGATGACTTTACCTGGTATACTTGGGTAGTCTTCTTAAGAGAGAAATTAAAAACTCTCGACGAAGTAAAAAAGGATACTTAAACTATAACGCCCCAGTTTTCAAAACTCGAGTACATGACTCGCATTCCAAAAACCCATGAGTTAGCTAATAATAACAGTAATCAACAAGTGAATCAAAGAGCAAATAGCAGAAATGAAACATAGCATAGATTTGATCCAACATGTGAGCAATATCATGGCCTACTCAGCTGGGGGACAATTACAAAACTTTAAGTTCAATGCAACAATTCCAAATAAACTATCAAAGGAAAGCTATTGATTAAGGTCATAATATGCTGCTGTCTCTTGATACGGTTCCTCATTTCAAAGCTCCTCCTCGACCGTGGCCTCCTCCTAATCCATCGCAAGTCCCTCCGCCCCTGTATCCTCTGTACGGTTGAATATTGATGAATGAGTGGCCAGCTTAGTGTAATCTCCCCTCAAGATTTCACACCACCGCCATAGACAAGAAATAGCGTAAACATCCAACCAAGTCAAAACATTACAGATGCAGTCTTATTACATGCATGGATGCGTGGAATGCAATCATCGCCCCGGGGATGCTCATCCGTGCGGATAGTGGGCTCATCACCCACGCAATCATCGACCTGAGAAATCTCATCCAATCGGACAAAATATGTACATCACGTACGATAGCAATAGATGCTGGTCTGTGCCATGTATGCATGATTAGCCAATCTGTTATTAGTCCAATTACACCCAGCCAATTCAATTAAGCTCACGGTCACTATGAGGAGCTCGTGGCCCAACGTAAGTCGATGGCTCAAGCATACTGTCCCATGACCACCATCCCTGGCCCATGAGGCTACTGCCTTAGGGTGTGCATAGTGCCCACCAACACATGGTCAATCAATTCAATATGAAGGGCTACCACCAATGCTGACTAGGAATGAAATGTTGAAATTACTAAGTATGGTGATTAAAACATAACGGCATGAATGGTTCAAAGACGAGTAAACAATGGTATTTAAAAGGTTTCTAAGTTCATCCTAAGTTAGTCAAGTGAAACTACACATAGATGGTAAACCCCATAGTCAACTGCCAACAACCAAAACCTCCATATCAGGGGCCTACTTGTGTTGCAACCATTCTAGTTATACCCTAAGCATGGACTCTCCTTTGTTAGAGTTTCCCATGGAGAGATTTCAATAGTGTGTGTATCATAACAGCAGCATGGATCCTACTACGAGTAAGAAATAGGGAACAACGCATATATTCCTTGAGATTATAATTACATGCTAAATGAACTAACACATGGCACATGTAACGAATAGCTAATTTAATCATTTGGATGATCTAATACACATGTTCAAGCGAACTAAGCAAGTATAAAGCATGGGAGACATCAATTTGAATAAGCACATCAATTAAATACAGTCTATTCCCACATAATTCATTATAAGTCTGACTAGCTAGTACATTACTATAACAACTACTTCTAGTCTAGTTGGAAGTGGAAAGCCCAGGGGGAAGAGAATCATCACCAGACAAGTCGTAGAGCATAGCTGGATGCAAATTTCCTCGAGATGATAGTGACTCAACACCACTCAAGTAGTCCCCTCTATAAATTTATTTGCATTAGACAATGAGTTCCAAGGTTTATAAGGATTGGAGGGTTGGAAGGCCCTAAATTAAGGTCCTTTGGGCTGCCATTAAGGGACAATCAAGCCCACCAACACTTGCTTCTAATTTAGTATAAACTAGGATCGACCAGGGCCCACATCTGCTACTCCTATATAGCCCATGACTGGTCCATGGTAGGCCTTATTTGACCTGAGCATGGCAGCCCACACGTTGCATATGCTGCCCATAGGCGCTGGTGTGGGGCCCGCTGCCTTAGGTGGGACGGGCCACAAAATTTTCCTTTAAATGGTGCAGCCCACCATTATATTTGGTGTGGCCTGCCCATTTTCAAACAGGGCATAGCCCACTGTTATGTATGGTGCAGCCCACCTGTTTTCAAACTGGGTGCGGCCCACTGTTTTAAACCGAGTACGGCCCACCAGCTTTGAACATGGAGCGGCCCACCTGTTTTAAATACAAGGTGTGGCCCACCTATATTTCACACATGGTGCGGCCCATAGCTCAGCAGGGTGCGGCCCACTGAGAACTAAAGCTCAAGTGTGGCCCGCTGCAATGTGCAAACCACTACAGCATGCATCCCACAATTATATGTGGTATAGCCCATATACTTCCTTGTTATAATCGACCCATTGAGATTTGAATTCTCTGCCCATTTGCCGGCCCAACTGAGGGCCGGCTTTCACCAATTTCGTGGCCTATCAGAGGGGATTTTTAAACACTAATAAAAGTCTACCTCTGGCTCTTTGCATGGCCCTGTATACGGATGTTTTTCACTCCCATACAAGCCCTGCTTAAGGCCTGATTCCAGCCCAATTTGAAGCCCATTTTTAGTCTAAGATGAACCCCGGATAAGGGCCTGTTCGAGCCATGAAATCCCATTCGAACGAGGGTCCGATGTAGCATGATTCCAGCTCCAATCGCTTGACACCTTCAAGCTGCCTGTCATCCTTCTCAGAGCCAAGGGCACATTTCTTTAGCCCAAAACATCATCTAGGTGTGACCTAAGTTCGGCCCGAAATAGAGTCATGCTATTGGCCTGACTTCAGTCCGATTCTGGCCCAAAACATGGCCCCAAACTTGGCCCGATTTCAGCTCAAAACAAAGCTTCTGTTAGGCTCCGTCTTCAGCTACTATCATGGTCTGTTCCCTACCACATTTTTGGCCCAGAGTTTGGTCATCATTTGGCCTACCTGAGCACTAAAACTTCATTCTAACTAGGGTCTGTTCCCTGGCACAGTTCCACCGTAGAGTTCAGCCACTGTTTGGCCTACTCCCAACCTGAAACAGAGTTGCGGCTTTGGCTTTGTTTCAACCCAAAACACAGCCATGGATTGGCATGTTTTTTACCTGAATTACGGCCATTGTTTAGCCCCATCCCATCTCAAAATAGAGCCTCTGACCACAGCCATTGGTAGGCTTGATTATAGTCCAAATGTCCCCATAGTTAGGCCAGATTTTGGTCCCGAAATTGGTCATTCTTTGGCCTAGTCCTTGGTCCAAACAAAGCCACTGTGTAGCCAAGTTTTAGTCCCAAATCAGAGCCATTATTTAGCCTATTTCTAGATTGAACATTCGGTCATGGGTTGGCCAGTCTTCAACCTAGAATGCAGCCATTGGTTAGCTTGCTTTCAGCTTGGACTCAGCCACTATTTTAGTCCCAAAACAGAGTCCTATCTTGGCTGGTTTTCAGTCTGACCCATGACCATTGATTGGCTTGGTCCTGGATTGGACTCACTGGCTTATAAAAGCTTGGCATGGCCTATCTTCATGGATTAAAGGAGACCGGCCATAGTTTGCATGTCGGTGACATAGGTTAAAGGAAAAAAGACGAGGGAGAAAGCGTTACCTGGTTCGAAACTTGGTGGGGGCAACCATCAACCTGACCGAGTCGAGCTGAAACAGGGTAGTCGACACCTCCCTACTCTCTCTCTCTTTCCACTTTCCACTCTCTTTCTCCTCTTTCCTCTCTCTCTCCTTGGCATCAATCCCAAGAGCTACAGGGCTCTTTATAACTATGAGGGAGAGGGTTCCAATGGCTGGATCTCTCCATGCGGTCTAAGGAACGGTCGACATCATTTTCTTAAAAAGGAAAGCCCTCCCCTGCTTTCCTTGAGCAGATGGTTATCCGACCATTTTTGGTAACGAGAGGGCGTGGTCCTGTAGCTGAAATTGATAGATGAGATGGCATGGTTGGGCTGATCTTGAGCCGTTGATGCAATCCCAGATGGGTCCCATCTCATGGATGCCTCCCACGTGTGATGTGTTGGATAGTTGTAACCCATCTTTCTCGTCCATTTACAAAGGCTTAAAATCCTATACGATTTTGATCAGATGGGTCCCACGAAGAAGTTGAATGGTTCAGATGGCTCAGAAGTGGCCAAGGTGTGCCACTTTGGGGTCTGAACAATTGTCAGTTTGAATATATATTGGCGGGAGAGAATTTTCATGTTTTGGCATGGTCAAAGTTGGTTTGACCAACAAGAGACGTCTAGTGCACTTCATGCACTAGCATTAGAGTGTGCATGCACTTTGGTTAGGGCCCACTATGAAGTTTGTGACCACATCTGTACCGTCCAATTATCTTGGGGACCTTATGTAGGGGTCCAGGCCTAGTTTTGGGCTGATGGTGAGACCCATGTGGGCCATATTATTCATCTACATCCTCTGTTTGGCCAACCTACCTTGATCTCAAGGTTGGATTGATTTGAAATTGGGTTTCAACAGTCAAAATGGGGCCCAGATCATGATGAGGGTTTGATTTTCCACTAACTAACTCTTAAGAGTTGGTTGTAGGAGCGTTACTCCAAATATGATTCAATAAATGACAAAGGAATTCTATAAGTTGGGATTTTTGGTTAGTCGTACCTTCCTGGCTGTCATGGAGTCTGTCTCACCTCCTAGGGCCTCCAAGTGGCTGGCTTTGATGCTAGCTGGAGTTCACACCCTGCATGCATCGTGCTCAACTGACTAATTAGCCCATTCCATTTTCAATTAATGTGGTTTTAAGAAGGTAACACCCGTGTACCAAAGGTACGAGGTGTCACATAAACGTATCTAAACTGAAAAAGAATCACAAGTCACTAAGATCTGTAGTGATCATGGTTCTGAGTTTGAAAATAACAATTTTGAGAAATTTCGCAGTGACCAGGGAATATTACATGAATATTCTGTGCCCAAAACACCACAACAAAATGGGGTAGTGGAAAGGAAAAATAGACTACTTCAAGAAATGGCAAATGTAATGCTAAATAGTATGAAGCTTCCTAAAAATCTTTGGGGCGAAGCCGTAAATTCTGCTTATTATATAATTAACTGTGTTTATACTAGAAAATTAAATAGTAAAATATCTTATAAAATGCGGTTTGATAAGAAGCCTACTATCAAATACTTTCGAGTTTTCGGCAGCAAGTGCTACATCTTGTGTAACCGAGAAAATCTGGGTAAATTTAACACCAAAAGTGATAAAGGGATATTTTTAGGGTATGCTCTGAATAGTCGAGCATATCAAGTTCTTAACAAGAGGACTGGTGTAATTCAAGAGTCCATTAATGTGGTTATAGATGATCACTTGAATACACTTGTCTCAAGTTCAGAAAATGATGAAGTCCTTTCATTTGATAAACCAGACTCTTCATCTAGTCAAAATAACATTGAACTACGGACAGTTAAAGACCATCCATCTAATTAAATCCTTGGAAACCCTCTCACTGGTGTGCACACTCATAAACAACTAGAAGATATGTGCAACTACGTGTGCTTTACATCTTAGATAGAACCGGCTAACATAAAAGAAGCCCTTACTGACGAAAACTGGATTGTAGCAATGTAAGAAGAGCTCAATCAGTTTGTTAGAAATGATGTTTGGTACTTAGTTCCAAGACCAAAAGATAAACATATTATCAAAAAAAATTGATTTTCAAAAATAAGTCTGATGAACTTGGTAATATTGAAAAGGCCTAGCTATATGTCCTAGAGGGGGGGTGAATAGGACAATGCCAAATAAAACTTATAACAGCGGAATTAAAAAGAATATGATAGCTAAAATAAATCACAATGCAAGAAAGTAAAATAACCTCAAAATTCAGATCTTGAGAGGTTGATACAAATGTTGTTCTAAGGACAACCTTACACCAAAAACCAGAGTTTATAGTAGGACAACCTTATTTCTAGAAAGATCTTTGTATCAAATCTCAAACCGAAGAGGAATATAGAAATAAATACAAACTGAATTGAAATAAATTGTAATCACAAATGTATTGTTCTAGGGACAGCCATACACCATAAAAATGGCAGGGCAACCTTGCTAGAACAACCTTTAAAGGAAATTGAATATCAAGCTGATAAAGGAATAGCAGAAAATAAATTCTAAACTATTACAAAATTCTCACAATGCTTGAATTAAATGATTACAACATTCACCACCATACATACATCCCACAAAAGAATAATTAAAGATCAGAAGTATAAATCATTCAACCACAACACAAGGGATTATAGTGGTTCACCTGTGTGTTCACCAACTGTTAAACAACAGCTACACAGAATGCTACTCCACTCCTAATATCCTCACACAGGGGATAGTAGCGTTCACTAACAAAATAGGTTTTCCCAGGTTCACCCAAAACCTTTACAATTATGTCTTTGTCTGTGGGCTTACACAATTAAAAAAACCCCACTTCTGAGTTTTCCTGGCTCTCCTCAGATAACCAATACAACAAGATTTTTCTGGCAATTCTTGAAAGAAACTAAAACAGAAAGGAATTTACAATTAAATGTAAAATACCTGATTATCTCCTTCGTTGTAGCAGCCCGGTAGAACCAAATCAGAGTAGATGATTGAATGTCCAAGTTCAATGTCCAGTACTCAATTACAATGGTTCTAATTCTAATAGATTTTAAATTAAACCAAATAGGGCTTGCCTTAATTAATTTTGATTCCAAAGAAAGGGAATAACAATTCCTCTTATCAAATTAGATTGGAATAGCAGAAACAAAATCAATTAAATAAAGTTAAGGAAAGAGAATATTAAATAAGCACACGTAGCTTAGATAGAGCACAGAATTATCTCTCAGAAGTTCGACGAAGATTGGCTTGAATGGATTAATTAAATCGATGATTTCTTCTAAGATTCGTGCACTATTTATAGGTGAGCAGATCGCGTTTTCGACTGGTCTAGGGAGCTCTTCGACTAGTCAAAGCAATAACAGATATTTGAAAAATCAGGCGCGATAAGCTTTGACCGTTCTACGACTGGTCGAAGGTCTCCTTCGACTGGTCATAGGTCACCTTCGACTGGTTGAAGATCTCCTTCGACTGGTCGAAGAACCTGAAAAACATCGCTAGATTTTGAGTCGAAGATTTACGACTGGTCGAAGATGCAGTCGACACTGTTCCTTCGACTGGTCGAACAGATTCCTGAACTAGTCGAAGCCTAACAGATTTTATCCAAAATTTGTAACAAACTCACGACTGATTGAGAAATTTCTTAGACTGGTCGAAGCAACTCTAGGACTAGTCGAAGAAGGCCTAGGACTAGTCGAAGAACAGACCAAACTTATGTAAAATAACATTCAACTTATGTATCCAAAATGACTTACTTCTAAGGTCAACCTAAGGTCAGTCAAACCTCAACCATGAAGTAAGGACATTGAAACATTAGGAACTAGTGACCTTGAAGTATGAGCCTTGAAGTCTTGATGTAGTTGAAATCTTGATGTAGCTCAATCTTGAAAGTGTCTTGAGTTCTTTACAAACTGCCTTGTACTCTTCTTGAAGTCTTGCAGCTTGAGTCTTGTCTGGTGAGCAGTTCTTGCATTCAAGATTGATCCTTGTACTTGTGAGCTTTGCTTGTTGTGAGCTTAGCTTGTTCATGAATGTTGATCCTTGAGAGAGCTTCACTTATGCAAGTTATATATAACAGTGATTTTGGCACCACAAATTTGACAACAGACAGGGATATAAACTATAACACTTACAAATATTATTAGAAACAAGGATATGCTAGTTATACAAGGGTACACTCAAATTGAATGCATTGATTATGATGAGACCTTTGCCCCAATAGCTCATCTTGAATCAATCAGACTATTTATATCCATTGTGTGCTTTAAAAAATCAAAATACATCAAATAAATGTAAAGAGTGCGTTCTTAAATGACGATTTGCATGAAGAAGTGTACATTGAACAACCAGAGGGTTTTGAAGACCCTACGCATGCTAATCATTTCTATCGCCTGAAAAAGGCACTCTATGGTTTGAAACAGGCTCCCAAGGCATGGTACGAGAAATTGACTAAATTCTTGTTAAGTCATTACTTTGTTATGGGGAGTGTAGATAAAACATCATTTGTTAAGAAACATAATGATCATATACTAATAGTACAAATCTATGTTGATGACATCATCTATGGATCTACCCGTGCTAACACATCTGTTGGGTTTGCAGATCTTATAAAATCTAAATTTGAAATGATCATGGTTGGAGAACTAAACTACTTCCTAGGGTTACAAGTCAAATAGCTCCCTGATAGTTTCTTTATCTCTCAAACCAAATATGCTCTGAACTTAGTTAAAATGTTTGGATTTAAGAGTGGAAAAATTTTGATACTCCAATGAGTACTACTCTAAAATTCTTTAAGGATTCAGCAGGTAAGAGTGTGGATCCTAAGTTGCATCACAGTATGATAGGTAGTTTACTTTATTTAACTGCGAGCTGACCTAATATTGCTTTTAGCGTAAGAACTTGTCCTAGATATCAATCGGACCCTAAAGAGTCACACCTGATTGTTGTTGAGCGCATTTTGCGATATGTCACTAGTTCAGGGAATCTTGATCTTTGGTATCCACATAATACTAGTGTGCAATTAGTTTGTTAGACGGATGTTGATTGGGCTGGTAACATCGATGATCGTAAATCGACCAGCGGTGGTTGTTTTTATGACATAAACTATTTAGTTTCTTGGCTAAGTAAGAAATAAAGTTCCGTATCGGTCTCCACGGCTGAAGCTGAATATATTGTTGTTGGTAATGCATGTACTCAGCTTGTGTCGATGAAGAGTATGCTAAGTGATTATGGAATTGCGCAAGAATCTATGGTTTTATATTGTGACAATTCAAGCGCAATTAATATTTTAAAAAATTCAATTCAACATTCACGAACCAAGCATATTGGCATCAGATATTATTATAATCGTGAATTGGTGGAAGACAAGATAATTTCATTGGAATATATTAAGACCAAAAATCAACTTACAAACATATTCACAAAATCGCTCGACGAAAACAGGTTTACAAAATTGAAATTTAATCTTGGTATGTGCAATATAAACTAATGATTTGTTCCTATTTGTATCATAATCTATATATTTATTATTTTGAATTTCTTTTTCAAATTTAAATAGATGCAAATTTATAAATTTTCAGTGGTGCACGACCAGTTGAGTACACACTCGACCAGTCGTGGCTCGACTAGTCGAGTATGTACACGACCAGTCGTGGATCTCGGGTTTTGCCTTTTATTTTGAGAAAAATACATTTTTCTTCACTTGGTTCTTCTTCTTCAACAAGCCCTACCATGATCGGTCGAACCCATCTTCGATTCCTCTTTGGTTAGTGCTTTATTTTCAATTTTCTTGAAGATTTAAATTCTTTGATCTTCCATTTCCTTGATTTTGTTGTTTATTTCAAGGTTTATGGTGGTTTGTTGGGTTTTCTAGCTAAAAATCTAATTTTTTTTAACCCTTCTTTCCTCTCTTGTATTCCTTGTATTCCTTGTTTTTCTTGCTGCAATGGAGAGTAGAAATAAGAAGAAAGGATCTCGTGGTCCCTCTTTTCTCGTTCCGTTCCTATCATGGTGTACCAATTTTGGTCACCCAAAGAAGATCTCGAGTATGTGCAGGATATTCGCTTACGCAACGTGATAGTTAAATGGATAGTTAACACTAGTTATTCAGCACATTTTATCATTGTTCCTCTCCTTTAATCTGTAGGATGGGATAACATTTTAATTGGGGCGGTCCGGCATACCGTTCCATTGCGCAGGCCATGTATGCTTGTATAACTGACTTCTCTTCTGAAAATCTAACATTTACAATTACAACTAGAGAAGGTCCAATTGATGTGGACTGTCACTTAATTTCTGGATTGATGGATCTTCCAGTTAATGATGACGGTATTCCCATTAATATTTTTGTAGCAAAACTGTCTGAATCTGAGAAAAGATTGCTCACTAGAGTTTTGTGCAACATGAATATGGAATGGAGTTCTGGGAATGTGTTCACGTCCAAGTTTATGTTACCTAAATATAGGGTTCTCCATCATATATTCATTTCTAATGTTTATCCTAGATCTGGTAACAAAACTAAGCTCACTACTTTCATGGTCCGTATTCTTCACTCTATTGTTACTGATGTCTCTGTGTGTCTTCCATCACTTATCTATTATATCATGATTCGGTTCCGTCTCCATTCAGGTCATAGTGATATACCATTTGCCTATCTTATGACTGTATTAGTCACCCATAGTCTTGTGTCTATGCTTGTTGGAGAAGCTCCCATTAATCATCTTCCCTTTAACAACTCGAACATTAATAAGATGAATTTAAGGTTAGCTCCAGGCCAAGTTGATATGGGTGCTAGAGGAGCAGCTGAAGCAAATGAAGAGGATGTTTTGCCTCCAGATGATGTCAATATGGATGACATATTTGATGAGATTGAATCTGACTCTGCAGCTGATCCTGATTTTCTGCCATCTGATTTTGACGAACATTTGCGTTCCCTTGAGGAAAAGGTAGAGGGTATGCATGTGTCCCAAGAAAATCAATTTAAATACATGCACAAATATCCTAGGCGCATTAACAAGGGACTACATCACATAAATCGTTCCATACCTGCTCCTTCCTCTGGTTCAAATTAGTGTTGAATCTCTTATTTGTAATAACTTTTATACTTGGATTTCTCTTAACTCTAAATGCTTGGACATATTTTCTTCTTATTGTGGATATGTTTGAATGGTTATCTTGACAATATTTATGTTATCGTGAACTTACTTCTTACTCTCATTACTCATTGCTCTTATCACTTCCATCATCATTTCTAAGTTCTTTCCTTTGTCATATTATGACAAAAGGGGGAGAATTTGTGTGGGTATGTCACAAATTTAATAATGATATTATATTCTATGGAGTGGATGTTAAGATGTGGAGAAGTGGTTCGCATTTCACATATTTCTTTAATTTCTTCTCTTCTCTTGGATTCTATGGAGTAATGTCTTAAGGGGGAGTATTGGTTTGCTGATTTTTGCTGACCAGTTTTTAACTAGTGCATGATTCTTTATTGTACAAGTATGATGCATGATTCTTTACTACGCATATTATATATAACATTATTTATTTGGTTTTGTCACATAGTTGACAAAGGAGGAGATTGTAAATGCTATCTTATCTAGCTCCTAGATTTGTCAAATTTTGTAGTGCCAAAACCTCTTGCAATCTGTATCTTGTGTAGTTGTTACTGTAAGATCAACTTCATGTCATCCTTGCCTACATTCAAGTACAAGATCAAGAAGTTCAAATAAAAGTTCAAGAAGTTCAAATTCAAGTTCAAGAAGTTCAAGTACAAGATTAAGAGACTCAAGAACAACATCAAGAAGTTCAAGTACTAGATCAAGTCTTCAAGCTTCAACTACATCAAGAGAATGATATGTGATAATTCCATCTCACAAATAAGGTTTGTTTGACCCTAGATTAACCTTAGGATAGGTCATACAATTTGTATTTATATCATAGGTCATTTGATAATTTTATAGGTCATTTTTTGACTAGTCCTAGTCATAGTTCGACTAGTCCAGCCACTGGTTCAACCAGTCTAAGAATTTTCTCAACCAGTCCAAGGTTTGTTGTGAACCTTGGAAAACCTATTTCATAGTGAAAGCCAATATCCAGTGGGTGAGGATATTGGGAGTAGAGTAGTTGTGTGGCTATTTTCTAACAGTTGGTGTACACACAAGCGAACCACTATAATTGCTGGAGTTGTGGCGAATGTTAATTTTTGTGCATTTGTAGTGAATGATTGTAATTTATTTTCTGCACGTGTGGTGAATGTTGTAATAACAGTAGATATTTATTTCTATTTTATTCTTTATTCCTATGTACTGGTTTGGGTTTTTGATATACAGACCATTCTAGAAATCAAGTTGTCCTACCATAAGTCATTGGTTTTTGGTGTAAGGTTGTCCTTAGAACAACATCTGTATCAACCTCTCAATACTTGTGCATTTGAGGTTGCTATTTATTTCTGCTATTTGGGATTGATAAGTGCTATCTTTTTCTAGTTCTTTCTTAATTTGCATTTAAATTTTTATTTGGCATAGTCCTATTCACCCCCCCCTCTAGGACTTTTAGCTCGGCCTTTTCGCATTTAACAGTAATGAGATGAGATTCTTTTGGATCAGACTGATATCTAGCACAGATTCTAATGCTAAAAGTAATATCTAGTCTACTAACAGTTAAGTATAAGAGACTATCAATCATGCTTCAATATAAGCAATAGTCTATACTTTTACCTATTTCATCCTTTGAAAGTTTGAGAGTAGTACTCATAGGAGTATCAAACTTTTTACTGTTCTCGAATCCAAATTTAAAGCATAGTTGGTTTGAGAAATGAAAATACCATCTTCCTATTGTTTTACTTGTAAACTAAGAAAGTATTTCAATTCTCCAATTATACTCATTTCAAACTTAGATTTCATAAGCTCTGCAAACTCAATGGACAAGTTAGTGCTTGTAGATCCATAAATAATATCATCAACGTAGATCTGTACAATCAATATGTGTTCATTATATTTTTTGACAAATAATGTTTTATCAACACTTTCCATAATAAAGTTGTGACTGAGTAAGAACTTAATCAACTTTTCATACCATGCCCTGGGAGCTTGTTTTAGACCATAAAGTGCATTTTTAAGACGATATACATGATTTGAAAATTTAGGGTATTCAAAACCCATAGATTGTTCAACATAAAGTTCTTCATGTAGATCACCATTTAAAAATGCACTTTTGACATTTATTTGATATATTTTAAATTTTTTATAACAAACAATAGAAATAAATAATCTAATGGACTCAAGGCACGTAACTGGTGCGAAGGTTTCATCATAGTCAATTCTTTCTATCTAAGTGTAGCCTTGTACAACCAGTCGTACCTTATTTCTAATGATATTTCCTATTTCATCAGATTTATTCTTAAAAATCAATTTGGTTCCAATTATATGTTTATCAGATGGTCTAGGAACCAAATACCAAACATAATTTCTTACAAATTGATTTAACTCTTCTTATATGGCCATTATCCAATTTTCATCGGCAAATGCTTCTTTTACATTAGCCAATTCAATTTGAGAAGTGAAGCAAACATAGTTACAGATATTCTCTAACTATTTTCTTGTTTGAACACCAGTAAGAGGGTTACCTAATATCTGATCAGTCGGATGGTCTTTGACTGATCTCAGTTCAGCATTATCTGGATTAGATGAAGAGTTAGGTTTCTCGATAAAGTTGACTTCATCATCATCTAAACTTAGTATGGGTGTGATCAGGTGATCATCAATTACAACGTTAATAGATTCCTTGATTACTCATGTTCTTTTATTAAGAATACGATATGCTCGACTATTTAAAGCATAACCCAAGAATATTCCCTCATCACTCTTGGCTTCAAACTTCCCTAAATTTTCCCAGTCACATATATGAAATACTTGCTTCCAAAATTTTAAAAGTATTTGACAGTTGGTTTCTTATTGAACCATAACTCATAAGCTATTTTATCTTTTAATTTTCTAATGTACACACGATTTATAATGTAGCATGTGGTATTAACAACTTCATCCCATAAGTTTATTGGGAAATTCATGTTATTTACATAACATTGGCCATTTCTTGTAACAATGTTCTTTCTTTCAACAACCCCATTCTACTGAGGTGTTTTAGGAGCAGAGAACTCATGTGATATACCATGATTTGTACAATACTTCTCAAAAATGCTATTTTCAAACTCAGTACCATGATTACTTCTGATCTTGATAACATTTACTTCTTTTAAGTCTGAATTTGTCCCAAAATTCTTTTGACTTCATCAAAAGTCTCAGATTTCTCTCTTAAGAAAGTTACCCATGTATATCTGGTAAAATCATCAACGATAACCAAAAAATACTTCTTTCTACCTCTACTCTTCATTCTTGTTGGTCCAACTAAAACCATATGGAGAAGTTCAAGAGGTTTGGTTATCACTAAGGAGTTCAATTTCTTGTGACCACTTCTAGTTTGCTTGCCAATCTGGCATGTGCCACATATCTTTTCTACCTTTTTTAATTTGGGTAGGCCACGAATAAGATCTCTTTTGATCAATCTATAAAGATTTTGGTAGTTAACATGTCCGAGACGTTTATGCCATAGTTCTATTTCATCTGTTTGGACCATGTAACATGAAAAGTTAGAAGAGCATGAGTCATTAATAATATAGCAATTCTCAGAAGTTCTACGACCATTTAATATCATACTCCCCTTCTCATTTGATATCTCACATCCGTGATTTGAAAATTTCACATTATGTTTGTTATCGCAAATTTGAGATATACTTAGAAGGTTATGTTTTCGACCTTCAAAATACAGTACATTCTCAAAGGGAGTGAGATTAGAGAGTTGAACAGTACCTTGTCCTATAATTTTACAGTTGCTTCCATCACCAAAAGTAACTAAACTGTTGTTTATTTCTCTGAAGTTGGCGAATATTTCTTTATCACCTGTCATATATCTTGAACATCCACTGTCTAGGTACCATTTTGAATAGCTAGTGGCTTTGAAGGCTGTGTGGGCAACAAGACATGTAACTTTTGAAACCCATTTCATTATGGTTTTGGGTTTAGGAGTTCCATTAGTTTTTCTCTGTTTTTAGGAGTTGGAATTTCTCTACTGTCTATTAACTCTGATTCATTTGAGTTAAATTCTAAAAGCTCTTTAAGTAAGTCCACTATTTTTTTAGCTAAAGGATGTTTTTTATATCTTTGATTTCTATAGCTGATGGCATTAGAATTAATCTTAGAAGCTTGAAAAGATTTTGAATTTTTTAAATCATTTTGACTATAGTTTCTCAAATTCTTACCTTTTGAATTTGAGGATTCACCTTTTACAAATATAGGAGATGCATTTTTATTTTCAGTGAACTATCTTTGATATAGCCCAGACCCGATTTATCGCTACATTTTCTGAATGCTGTTAATATTTTTTCCAGCTTAGGGTCTCCATGGGCATATCTCCAAGTATCCTTAGAACTCAAAAGAGAAGAAACTTCAAGTTTTAGATTCTCATTTTCAATTTTGAGTTTTTCTAACTCTGAGGTTTTGAAATTTAAATCAAGTTTTGTTTTCTCAAAACAATCAGAAAGATGAGATTTTTTCAAAATATTATTTTCAAGTTCTTCTTTTAGTTTAAGATATTTTTCCTTTTGAATTTTTAGTTTGACAGTAATTTTGCAACTTTCCCTGTATAGGGTATTATAGGCGTCTTGAAGATCATCTTTGTAAGTGCTATAGTTTATATCCCTGTTTGTTGTCAAATTTGTGGTGACAAAATCTCTGTTATGTTTTATATAACCTGCTTAAGTGAAGCTCTCTCAAGGATCAACATTCATGACTTCATGAACAAACTAAGCTCACATCAAGCAAAGCTCTCAAGTACAAGACTCAAGATCTTGAATGAAAGAACTGATCATAAGACAAGACTCTTGAATGCAAGAACTGCTCACAAGACTCAAGCTGAAAAGAAAAAGAAAGTACAAGGTAAGACTCAAGCTGAACTCAAGACTCAAGTTGAAAGTCAAGCTGAACTCAAGACTCAAGCTGAAACTCAAGCCACTTTCATGATTGAGCTACTTCAAGGTTTAGTCTACATCAAGACTTCAAGGCTCATTCTTCATGGTCTCTTGTTTCAATGTCCATACTTCATGATTGAGGTTTGTTTGACCATAGGATGACCTTAGAAGTAGGTCATTTCGGATACATAAGTCGAATGTTATTTTACATGTGATTGGTCTGTTTCGACGAACAGTCTTAGGTCTGCTTCGACTAGTCCTAGACTTGCTTCGACCGGTCTAAGAATCCTCGATCACTCGTAAGTTTGTTACAAATTCGGATAAAATCTGTTAGGCTTCGACAGTCCTGGAGACTTCGACCAGTCGTAGGAACAGTGTTTCTGCATCTTCGACCAGTCGTAGAATCTACGACTCGAAGTCCAGCGAACCTTTGCAGGACCTACGACCAGTCGAAGGAAACCTACGACCAGTCGTAGGAGAGCTTCGACCAATCGTAGAACGGTCAAAGCAAATCCCGCCGGATTTTTCAAATATCTGTTAGAGCTTCGACTAGTCGTAGAGCACTCTAGACCAGTCGAAGACAAGATCTTTTCACCTATAAATAGTGCACGAATCTCAGAAGAAATCATCGATTTAATTATAGTATTCAAGCCAATCTTCGTCGAACTTCTGAGAGATAATTTTGTGCTCCATCTAAGCTAAGTGTGCTTATTTAATATCTTCTTTCCTTAGCTTTATTTTAATTGATTTTGTTTCTGCTATTCCAATCTGATTTGAAAAGAGGAATTGTTATTCCCTTTCTTTGGAATCAAAATCAATTAAGGCAAGCCCTGTTTGGTTTAATTTAAAATCAATTAGATCTAGAACCATTGTAATCGAGTACTGGACATTGAACTTGGACATTCAATCATCTACTTTGATTTGGTTCTACCGGGCTGCTACAACGAAGAAGATATTCAGGTATTTTACATATTGTAAATTCCTTTCTATTATTTTGGTTTCTTTCAAGATTTGCCAGAAAAATCTTGTTATATTGGTTATCTGAGGAAAGCCAGGAAAACTCAGAAGTGGGGGTTTTTTAATTGTGTAAGCCCACATACAAAGACACAATTGTAAGGGTTTTGGGTGAACCTGGGAAAACCTATCTTTAGTGAACGCTAATATCCCCTGTGTGAGGATATTAGGAGTGGAGTAGCTTTTTGTGTGGCTGTTGGATAACAGTTGGTGAACACACAGGCGAACCACTATAATCCCTTGAGTTGTGGTTGATTGATTTATTCTTTTAATCTTTTAATTAATTTTTGTGGGATGTATGTATGGTGGTGAATGTTGTAATTATTTCAAGCTTTGTGAGAATGTTGTAATAGCTTAGAATTTACTTTCTGCTATTCCTTTATAAGCTTGATTTTCAATTTCATTTTGAAAGTTGTTCCAGCAAGGTTGCCCTGCCATTTTTATGGTGTATGGCTGTCCCTAGAACAATACATCTTTAATTACAAGTTATTTCAATTCAGTTCATATTTGTTTTTGTATTCCTCTTTGATTTGAGACTTGATACAAAGACCTTTCTAGAAATAAGGTTGTCCTACCATAAACTCTGTTTTTGGTGTAAGCTTGTCCTTAGAACAACGTTTGTATCAACCTCTCAAGATCTGAATTTTGAGGTTGTTTTTCTTTCCTGCATTATTATTTAATTTGGCTATCATTTTCTTTATTATTCCGCTGTTATAAGTTTTTATTTGGCATTGTCCTATTCACCCCCCCTCTAGGACATATAGCTTGGCCTTTTCAAGTGGTATCAGAGCCTAATAGCTCGTTTTTTTTTGGATTTAATTCCTGAGCTAACGATTTAAGCTATTCAGATGTCAAATTTTGATAGCCTTTCAGTCACTAGGCCTCCACCCTTTGATGGCTCCAACTATGCTTATTGGAAAGCCAGAATGAGGATCTTCCTCAAATCAATGGATGAAAATGTATGGCAAGCCACAGTGACTGAATGGAATCCTCCTATCATGGAAGTTACTGGGGTTGATGGTTCAAAGTCTATGAAAACCACACCATATTACCAATGGACCACCCTTCAGAAAAGTGAGAGTAGTGCAAATGCTAAAGCACTAATTGCATTTTCTTGTGCTTTATCAGCGGATGAGTTCAAAATAATCATCTGTTGTGATTCTGCAAAGTATGCTTGGGATATATTATAAATGACACACGAGGGTACTACAATTGTCAAAAAATCTAAAGTCCAACTCCTCACAACCAGATTTAAAGAAATTCATATGGAGGAAAATGAGATGTTTATGGACTTTTACACTAGATTGAATGACATTGTAAACTCAATGTGGAGTCTTGGCGATAAAATCCCAGAAAGTAAAGTATGTGCAAAAATACTACGCTCACTTGAACGGTTCAATTCTAAAGTAACCGCAATCCAGGAACTTCGTGATACGGATAATATGAGGGTTGAAGAACTAGTTGGTTCTCTACAAACCTACGAGTTAAACTTTAAAGCTCCTAAAGGTAAATCTATCGCTCTAAAATCATCTAAATGTAATTCAGAAGAAAATTCTGATTCAGAAGATGATATGGCTCTTTTAGCTAAAAAATTTTACAAAATTTTCAAAAGTAAGAAAAGAGTTGATTTTCAAAAATCAAATGATAAAAAGAAGTTTAGACCCAAATCTAGAAAATCTTTAAAAGATAGTCAATGTTACAACTGTCAAGAATATGGGCACTTAGCAAATAGATGTCCTAAAAGGGACAAACCCAAGAAGAAGGGTATGTTGGCTACATGGGATGAATCATCTGATTCTGAAGGTTCTTCTGAATCAGAAGATTCTGAAACCAAGTCGGGCAATGAGGTCAAAGCTCTTATGACTCTAGCCAAATTCACATTTTCAGATAATGACTCTACAAGTGAAGAAAATCTGAATAGTGAATGTGAAAATGAAGATGATCTTCAAGACGCTTACAATGCCCTATATAAGGAAAGTTGTAAAATTGTTGTCAAACTTAAACTTCAAAAAGAAAAGTTTTCTAAACTCAAAAATTGTTTTGATTCACTTGTCTTAGAAAAATCACAAATTTCAGATAGTTTTGAAAAATCAAAATGTGATTTGGAATTCAAAAACTCACTAATTGTTGATTTAAAATCTGAAATTGAGAATCTTAAAACTGAAGTATCTTCTCTTCTAAGTTTAAAGGACACATGGAAATATGCCCAAGGTGATCCAAAGTTAGAAAAACTTTCATCCGGATCAAGAAAATGTGGCGATCGATCCGGGTTGGGCTATGATAAAGATCAACCTCCTAAACAAAAGTATACTCCTCCTATGTTTGTTAAAGGAGAGTCCTCAAACTCAAAAGGGAAAAATACTTATCAAGATTTTTCTAAAAATTCAAAAACTTTTCAAAAACCTAGAAATAGCCATGTCAACTTTAATCAGAATCGAAATCCACTAGCTGAAAAGATAGTTGATTTACTCAAGGAGCTATTAAAATCTAACTCTATAGGTCATTCCTACAAATATACACAAAAGAAGACCAACTATGTTCCTAAACCCAAAACAGTTATGAAATGGGTTCCTAAAGTCACCTGCTTGGTTGCTCACACCGCTTTCAAAGCAACAAGTCATTCAAAGTGGTACCTAGACAGTGGATGCTCCAGGCATATGACAGGTGACAAAGCCTTATTTACCGATCTGAAAGATATGACTGATGGTTCAGTCACATTTGGTGATGGTAGCAACTGCAAGATTATAGGCCAAGGTACGGTTCAACTTTTTAATCTTCCGGTGTTTAAAAATATTTTATACGTTGAAGGTCTAAAGCACAACTTGCTTAGTATATCACAAATATGTGATAATAACCATAATGTTCGGTTTTCTAATCAAAGCTGTGAGATATTAAATAATAAGGGTTCTGTAATATTAACTGGACGTAGAACGTCTGAAAATTGCTATATTATTAGTGAATCCAGCTCATCTAATCAAACATGTTACATGGTCCATACAGACGAGACTGATTTATGGCACAAACGTCTTGGACATGTACATTATCGAAATTTATATCGATTGAGCAAACGAGAACTTGTAAGAGGTTTACCCAAACTTAAAAAATTAGATAAAATTGTGGTGAGTGCCCGATAGGCAAACAAACAAAGAACTCACACAAAAAGGTGAATTCAAATACCACATCAAGACCACTCGAACTTCTCCACATGGATCCGATAGGACCTACCAGAACAGAAAGTCATGGTGGGAAAAAGTATATCCTGGTAATAGTTGATGACTTTACCAGATTCACTTGGGTAGTCTTCTTAAGGGATAAATCTGAAACCCTTGAAGAAGTGAGAAAAGTTCTCAAAAGGATTCAAACTGAAAAATCTTCTCAAATCAATAAAATTCGTAGTGATCATGGATCTGAATTTGAGAATAGCAATTTTGAGAAGTTCTGTATCGACCAAGGAATATTACATGAATTCTCTGCTCCCAAAACTCTACAACAAAATGGAATTGTTGAAAGAAAGAATAGGGTGCTTCAAGAAATGGCTAATGTCATGTTGAATAGCATGAAGCTCTCTAAAAATCTTTGGGCTGAAGCATCAACACAGCTTGCTATATTATTAACCGAGTCTACACAAAAAAGATAATAATAAGACGGCTTACGAATTGTGGTTCAATAAAAAGCCTACTGTTAAATACTTTCGATCAGTCGAAGTGCTATATTTTACGTGATCGTGAAAATTTGGAAAAATTCGATACGAAGAGTGATGAAGGTATTTTTCTAGGATATTCCTTCAACAGTCGAGCTTATCAGGTTCTGAACAAAAGGACTGGTGTGATTCAAGAATCCATTAATGTTGTCATTAATGATCACTTAAACACGCCAATTTCTAATTCAGATAATGATGAAGTACTAATCATTGATAAACTCGATATTTCATTGAATCAAACTGATTCTGAGTTGAGGACCGTTAAAGATCATCCAACCACACAAATTCTTGGAAACCCTCTCACCAGTGTTCGCACCCACAGACAACTTGAGGATATATGTAATTATGTATGTTTTACATCCAAAATAGAACCATCTAACGTAAAAGAAGCTCTTGCTAATGAGAACTGGATTGTTGTGATGCAAGAAGAACTCAACCAATTCGTAAGAAATGATGTTTGGTATCTCGTACCAAGACCTAAAGATAAACACATCATTGGAACAAAATGGATTTTTTAAAATAAGTCTGACGAGTGTGGAAATATAATTAGAAACAAGGCTAGACTAGTGGTACAAGGTTATACTTAAATTGAAGGGATTGATTTCGATGAAACCTTTGCACCAGTAGCACGTCTTGAATCTATCAGACTATTTATATCCATTGCATGTTTTAAAAAGATAAAGATCTATCAGATGGATGTGAAAAGTGCTTTTCTAAATGGCGATTTTCATGAAGAAGTCTATGTTGAATAGCCAATGGGATTTGAAGATTCCAAAAATACTGATCATGTATATCGGCTTAAAAAGGCACTTTATGGATTAAAACAAGCACCTAGGGCATGGTATGAGAAACTAACGAAATTTCTTTTAAGTCATAATTTTCAAATGGGATCTATTGATAAAACTCTGTTTGTTAAGAAACATAATGATCATATCTTAATGGTGCAGATTTATGTTGATGATATTATTTATGGATCAACTTGTACTAACTTGACTACTGAGTTTGCAGATTTGATGAAATCACAGTTTGAAATGAGCATGGTTGGGGAATTGACTTATTTCCTTGGATTGCAAGTAAAGCAACAATTTAAAGGAATATTCATTTCTCAATCTAAGTATGCCTTGAATCTAATCAAGAGATTTGGATTTAAGAATGGCAAGAATTTCGATACTCCTATGAGTACTACCCTAAAACTATCAAAAGACTCTAATGGTAAAAATGTTGACTCAAAACTTTATCGGAGTATGATTGGTAGTTTGTTATATCTAAGCTAGTAGACCGATATTTCTCTAAGTGTTGGTATTTGCGCAAGATATCAATCGATCCAAAAGAATCTCACTTGATTCAGCGAATTATTAGATATGTCGCAAATCGTAAATCTCGGTCTCTGGTATCCTCATGAAACCAATGTTCAATTAGTTGGGTACTCGACTGGGCCGGTAATCTAGATGATAGAAAATCAACCGGTGGTGGTTGTTTTTTATTGGAAATTGTCTAGTTTCTGGTTTAGTAAGAAACAAAATTCTATTTCACTTTCAACAACTGAAGCGGGATTGAGCTACACTTGTTTGGATGCAACGAATGCTAAATGATTATGGAATTAAACAGATTCTATGTTATTACATTGTGATAATTCCAGTGCGATAAATATTTCAAAAAATCCTATTCAGCATTCTCGTACTAAGCACATTGACATTAGATTTCATTATATAAGGGAATTAGTAGAAGAAAAAGTTATATCTCTAGAATATATTCCTACTGAAGATCAACGTGCTGATATTTTCACAAAACCTCTTGATAAAAGCAGGTTCAAAAAGATGAAATTTGATCTTGGCATGTGCATTTTAAACTGATAATTTATGCCTTCTTGTATATTATTGTATATATTTGCTAGATTAAATTTCAATTTTTGTGTATATTGCAAGATATTGGATTTTTGGGGTTTGTACGACCAGTCGTGAGTATACACGACCAGTCATGGAGCACGGATTTCACTTCATATTGGGGATTTTTCACTTTCTTCCTCATTTCTTCTTTCTTCTCCTTGGAGCCGAACTTCTACTCGTCGAACCCATCCTTCAAGTTCTTCAAGGTTAGTGTTCCAAATCCATTTTTTTTGCATATTTGTGTCAAGATTGCTTCCTTTTCTCTCTTGAAGCTTTCTATCTTGAAAATCATTGAGATTTGGGGTTGATATTTTGAAAAATCTGTTTTGAGCAAACCCTCTTCTCAATCCTTTGCAACCTCTTTATTCCTTTAATTCCTTGTTGCAAATGGCTTCTAGAGGAAGAAAAACTACTTCACGTGGTCCTTCTTCTTCCTCCAGATCTACCCCTATATCTAAACGTCATCTTCTTGTTCCCAATGATGATCCATCATTTGTTAAGGACATTAGATCTCGTAAGGTTATCATTGAACATCCTGTTGATGTCAATCATATTGCTCCATTTGACATCCTTCCTATGCTTGAAGCTGTAGGTTGGACTAACTTATTGCATTGGGGTGGGCCTGCATACCGGTCCATTGCCCAATCCATGTTTTCATGTATTAGTGCATTTTCACAGGATAATTTAACTTTTCAAATTTCTACTAGAGAAGGGCAATTTGACGTTGATCGTCATTTAATTTCAGCCCTTATGGAAATTCCTGTGAATGATGAGGGTATTCCAATTCATAACTTAACTGATAAACCCTCAATGGCTGAAAAACGCATGCTCACTAGAGACTTGTGTAATATGGATGTTTAATGGACTCAAAAAGGGAATGCGCTCCCAAGGTATTTGTTACCCAAATACGGAATTCTTCAGAATCTTTGTGTCTAATCGTATCCTCGATCGGGTAATAAATCCGATTTAACTTCATTTATGGTTCGTGTTATCCATGCTATCTCAAATGGTACTCGTTTGTTTGCCTTCCTTAATCTGTCATTTCATTCTTCAGTTTCGACTCCATCCTGGTCATAGTGACATTCCATTTGCATACTTTATGACTGTATTGGCTACTCATATGTTAGTCGATATGCCTGTTGATGAAGCATCTATCCATCATCTGATCTTCAACAATACAAATATTAATAAGATGAAGTTGGATCTGCTTCCTGAACAAGGTGGTGGAGGTGGTGGTGGTCCTGAAGAAGCTGGTGTTGATATTAATATGGATGATATTTTTGAGGAACTGGATTCTGACTCAGCTAATGATCCAGATTTTGTACCATCTGATGTTGATGCACGTCTGAGTGCATTAGAAGGTAGAGTTGAGAATATTAATGTTAAGTTGGAGAACATGTCTGTTGCTCATGATTTGCAATTCAAATACATGCGCAAATACCTAAGGCGCTTGAACAAAGGCATGCACCAACTTGATCCTTCTATTCCTGCTCCATCTTCAAGTTCTAATTCTGACTAGTTTCTATGAGACTTTTGGTATGTAATAACTTTATTACTTTGCTCTTGTTTGATTGAGTTTGAGTTGGATTCTATGCTGGATATTTGTTTTTCATGTAAAATTTATGCTGGATATCTGTGATGCTATCTTGAGTATCTCTATGACTCTTTTGCTATACTCTATTTCCTCCTCATGTTTACTCTCATTCCTTTATTTAGTTCTCCTTTGTCATATTGTGACAAAAAGGGGGAGAATGGTTTGTTGTTAATGTGATTGTGAGAGGAGTAGCATTGGTTATGTTACTCAGGGGGAGTGGGGTGTCAAGAAGAATATATGTTTGATCTTGTTTGATCTTGTTTCTTGTTGAATGTTGAAACTGGTTGAATGTTAAATATTGATTATTGATTTGCATGTATTAACCAGTTGTTTTACTTTTGTTTGGTTATGTGTTTTGTCACTAATTTGACAAAGGGGGAGATTGTAAGTGTTATAGTTTATATCCCTGTTTGTTGTCAAATTTGTGGTGACAAAATCTCTGTTATGTTTTATATAACCTGCTTAAGTGAAGCTCTCTCAAGGATCAACATTCATGACTTCATGAACAAACTAAGCTCACATCAAGCAAAGCTCTCAAGTACAAGACTCAAGATCTTGAATGAAAGAACTGATCACAAGACAAGACTCTTGAATGCAAGAACTGCTCACAAGACTCAAGCTGAAAAGAAAAAGAAAGTACAAGGTAAGACTCAAGCTGAACTCAAGACTCAAGTTGAAAGTCAAGCTGAACTCAAGACTCAAGCTGAAACTCAAGCCACTTTCATGATTGAGCTACTTCAAGGTTTAGTCTACATCAAGACTTCAAGGCTCATTCTTCATGGTCTCTTGTTTCAATGTCCATACTTCATGATTGAGGTTTGTTTGACCATAGGATGACCTTAGAAGTAGGTCATTTCGGATACATAAGTCGAATGTTATTTTACATGTGATTGGTCTGTTTCGACTACCAGTCTTAGGTCTGCTTCGACTAGTCCTAGACTTGCTTCGACCATCTAAGCATTTCCTGGATCGATCGTAAGTTTGTTACAAATTAGGATAAAATCATTAGCCTTCGACTAGTCACGGAATGCTTCGACCAGTCGTAGGAACAGTGTTTCTGCATCTTCGACCAGTCGTAGAATCTACGACTCGAAGTCCAGCGAACCTTTGCAGGACCTACGACCAGTCGTAGGTGACCTACGACCAGTCGTAGGAGAGCTTCGACCAATCGTAGAACGGTCAAAGCAAATCCCGCCGGATTTTTCAAATATCTGTTAGAGCTTCGACTAGTCGTAGAGCACTCTAGACCAGTCGAAGACAAGATCTTTTCACCTATAAATAGTGCACGAATCTCAGAAGAAATCATCGATTTAATTATAGTATTCAAGCCAATCTTCGTCGAACTTCTGAGAGATAATTTTGTGCTCCATCTAAGCTAAGTGTGCTTATTTAATATCTTCTTTCCTTAGCTTTATTTTAATTGATTTTGTTTCTGCTATTCCAATCTGATTTGAAAAGAGGAATTGTTATTCCCTTTCTTTGGAATCAAAATCAATTAAGGCAAGCCCTGTTTGGTTTAATTTAAAATCAATTAGATCTAGAACCATTGTAATCGAGTACTGGACATTGAACTTGGACATTCAATCATCTACTTTGATTTGGTTCTACCGGCCGCTACAACGAAGAAGATATTCGGTATTTTATATATTGTAAATTCCTTTCTAATTATTTTGGTTTCTTTCAAGATTTGCCGGAAAAATCTTGTTATATTGGTTATCCGAGGAAAGCCAGGAAAACTCGAAGTGGGGTTTTTAATTGTGTAAGCCCACATACAAAGACACAATTGTAAGGGTTTTGGGTGAACTGGGAAAACCTATTCTTTAGTGAACGCTAATATCCCTGTGTGAGGATATTAGGAGTGGAGTAGCTTTTTGTGTGGTTATTGGATAACAGTTGGTGAACACACAGGCGAACCACTATAATCCCTTGAGTTGTGGTTGATTGATTTATTCTTTTAATCTTTTAATTAATTTTTGTGGGATGTATGTATGGTGGTGAATGTTGTAATTATTTCAAGCTTTGTGAGAATGTTGTAATAGCTTAGAATTTACTTTCTGCTATTCCTTTATAAGCTTGATTTTCAATTTCATTTTGAAAGTTGTTCCAGCAAGGTTGCCCTGCCATTTTTATGGTGTATGGCTGTCCCTAGAACAATACATCTTTAATTACAAGTTATTTCAATTCAGTTCATATTTGTTTTTGTATTCCTCTTTGATTTGAGACTTGATACAAAGACCTTTCTAGAAATAAGGTTGTCCTACCATAAACTCTGTTTTTGGTGTAAGCTTGTCCTTAGAACAACGTTTGTATCAACCTCTCAAGATCTGAATTTTGAGGTTGTTTTTCTTTCCTGCATTATTATTTAATTTGGCTATCATTTTCTTTATTATTCCGCTGTTATAAGTTTTTATTTGGCATTGTCCTATTCACCCCCCCTCTAGGACATATAGCTTGGCCTTTTCAATCTTTATTCTCATTTTCAGGGTCACTCTTGGGATTATCATGATCAGATAAGTTAAAGCTATTTGAGGAGGTGACTCTGGCTATAGTCATCAGGGCTTTTACTTCATTTAAATTTTCTTGTTCTGATTCATCCGACTTGGAAAAACTTTCAAAGCCGGATGATTCATCCCAAGTAGCTATCATGCCCTTTCCTTTTTATCTATCCCTTTTAGGACATTTATTCGCCAAATGCCCATATTCATGGCAGTTGAAACGTTGACTGTCTTTTATAGCTTTTCAAGAGTTAGATTTTCCTTTTCTTTTGTTAGATGGTTTTTGAAAATCAATTCTTTTCTTATTTTTTGAAAATTCTGTAAAATTTCTTAGCAAGTAAAACCATATCATCTTTTGTATCTTCAACATCAGAATTAAGACAGTTATCTTTTGAAACAGATTTAGATTTAAGAGCAATGGACTTACCTTTAGGAGTTTTAAAATTTAACTCATACTTTTGGAGAGAACCAACTAACTCCTCAACCTTCATTAGATTAGTGTCTCTTAATTCTTGAATGGCAATTACTTTGGAATTGAATCTCTAAGGAAGAGATCACGGTATTTTAGCACAAACCTTGTTTTCTGGGATTCCATCTCCTAGACCCCACATGGAATTTACTATATCATTTAATTTTGTATAAAAGTCCATGGATGTTTCATTTTCTTCCATACGAATTTCCTCAAATTTTGTAATGAGGATTTGAACTTTAGATTTCTTAACTATAGTAGTTCCTTCATGTGTCATTTCAAGAATATCTCGGGCTTATTTAGTTGTATCACATGAATTGATTCTTTTGAATTCATCAGGTGATAAAGCACAAGTTATGGCATTTAAGGCCTTAGCATTTACACTGCTTTCGCTTTTCTAAAGTGTAGTCCATAAATAAAATGGAGTTTCTTTCAAAGATTTAATTTTATCACTGCTAAGAACTTCAGACATAGGTGGTTTCCATTTGGTTACAGTGGCTTGTCACACGCTTTCATCTAAGAATTTTAAGAAAATCCTCATTCTGGCTTTCCAGTATGCATAGTTGGAGTCATCAAGAGGTAGTGGCCTAGTAATAGACAAGCTATCGAAATTTGACATAATGAAAGCTCCAGATCTTTAAACTCAAGGAACTTAATCCAAAAATATGAGCAACTTAGCTTTGATACCACTTGAAAAGGGTAAGCTTAACAGTCCTGGAGGGGGTTGAATAGGACTATGCCAAATAAAAATTTAAAGTACTAAAATCATAAATAAATCAAAATAAATCAAAAATCTTAATAGAATTAGTATTGAAAAATTAATTCAAACTTAGTTCGTAGGACAACCTTAACCCAAAAACAAAGTTTTAGGCAGGACAACCTAATTTCACGAATGTTTGTAAGGATCAAGATCTCAAACTAAGCAAGAGACAAGAGAGATATCTATCATAAGGATTCACCACATTTACATAAATAAATTACAATCATTATCACATATATAAAAAACTAAACATCCACCACAAACACCAAGAGTTATAATGGTTCGGCATGTACACCAACTGTAAGACCCAACCCGAGTTCATGTGTGTGCATGTGTGTGTAGGTATGCATTTCGTTTCTCCTGATCCCACGGTCCTACCAGTCGAATCCTAGTGACCCGCGACCCTCAGATAGTGTTTGCGGTCATCCTTAAGTTCGGTCATGTAGACCCGACTCGGATCAAGCCAAAACCTATGCCATCTTTTTCGCATCATCGTTGCGGTTCTGATGACGCTCTTGTGCATCCATCCGATGTATAGATCATAAGTTATGTGCATTTCATTTTATAACCCTTGATCATGATCATGTGGCCCACCTAGGGGTGGTGCACACATTTTTCTAGGAGGTCCCATCCCTTGGCATAATTTCAACACACACTACCCACACACTACCCAAAACCCCATCTCCTACACCACCCATCTCCCAAACACCACCCACCCCCTAGCCTATAGCCTCCATTAGGTTTTCTTTTGCTAGCCCATCATTAGTCCTCTATCCCAAGCACCATTTTTCAAGAGAAAATCTGAAATTTTCTCTTCCCAAGCCATTTTACAATCATTCCTTCTTATAAACATCTCTCTCTCTCTCTCTCTCTCTCTCTCTCTCTCTCTCTCTCTCTCTCTCTCTCTCTCTCTCTCATGTTTCCCTTTTCTTTTTCTTCTTTCTTGTTAGAAGGTGGGACATCCCCACCTCTCCCTCTCCATTTTCCAGCCACATTCTTCTCCTCTCTCTCCTAATCTCTCCATTAAAAGCTCATCTCACCCATCAATCCCCCTTCCTTAAAGCTAGAGGAGCTAGAAGATATAGATTTTGTGGAGAATCCAAGGTGGGTGCTCCCCATTTCATGTACATTCCTTCTTCATTGTGTAGATCCCTTTTTTTCTCTCATTTGGGATGTGTAGGACCCACCAATCAATGGTGGAGATCCTACACAACCTCCTAGATGTGGCAAATGGGCCCATCTTGTGCATGCATGTCCATGCATGGGGATTTCCTTGATGGACCCCTTTCATGGTGGATTTCTTCTAATTCTTTAGGCATGATGGGTCATCTAGACCCTTGCATCATGGTTGGGATGGGATCCCAACCATTGATCTTAAACCTAGACCATACATGATGAAATCCATGTTGTACATTGTATATGTATAGTATATGTGGTTGTGATTGTGTTAGGGAAGGCTCAATAATGGCGGAGCCTTCTCCTTATGGCCGGATGTCCTTCCTCCTCTCTCTCTCTCTTTTCTTGTATTGCTGATGATGATATGTATGGTCCACTTAGTGGGCCTGGATTGTCCAGGGAGCCCAGCTAGGGTGGGACGCCCATGCCCACCTACTCCATGGCTTGGGTGTCTCATTTACCACCCTAAACATTGCATGCAAGTGTAGAAATTTTAGGTATAGATCTGGACATTTGTGGGGACCACTAGGGTGGGCTCTGGCACCTAATTGTTGGGGTAATCATTTGTTTTATAACTCATATATTTAATTTAATCCTAATATATGTTGATGTCCAGAATTTTCTGGTGGTTTTTGGGCCTGAATTTAGGACTATTTGGGGGACTTTTAGTACCTATCAAATATATTTTTCTAAAAGGTGGGTATCCCATCTAGATGTCCCCCAAATTTCGGTCACATCTGACCTTGATTGAGGTCCCAAAGGTGTGCCCAAGTGAGGTGGACAGTCTGGATTTTCTGGACTGTTTCGAGCAACATGTTAGTTTGGAATTTCTTAAATATAAAATAATTTTTCCACTGGTGGGCCACATCTATGGACCCCACCTTGTGGAACACATATGAGGGGACATAAAAAAACTATTTTTCCCACTTTTTTTGAGGCTATTAATCCACACCATTGGAAGCTCAGATCAGCGCTTATCAAAAATCTGCACTAAACAGATTTTCTGGATAGTTAGTTTTCTTTAAATTAAATAAAATACTTCTTCTATTCCAAAAATTCTGAAATTTTACAGAGGGGTGTCTCACCCATGGTAGGACCCACCTGCCAAGTTTTGGGGTCAACAAACCCCTGTGCTGACCGTGGTGTGGGATGGACCAGCCCACCAGACTGGGACACCTAGGCTAGGGCGTCCAGCCATGGCTGGCCATCCACCCTCCTAATGGGCCCACCTTGATGTATTTGTTATCCCCACCATCCATCCAATTATGGTCCATGTGGGACATGACCATCTCCCTCAGTGACATCCATTTTTAGCACCCATTTGGTTGTGTCTCTGGGCTAATTGCCTAGGCCCATAGGACCGTCCACCTTGGGACGCCCAGGCCCATTGGGCTGCTGCTGGACGTCCAGTCCAGCAGCATGGCCCACCTAATTTATGTGTATTATCCATTGCTTTTACCTGGTGGGATCCACAGAGATGTGTGTGGGTCACTAGTGAGAAAATACTTAGTATATATTTATTATTGCTGGACTCCAGCAAGCCTAGAAACAGGTGGGATGGAAATTCAGCAATAGGCCCAAACTGGCTGCCCTTAGTAGCATGTTTCGAGGCAGCAAGGCCTACCAAATTTATGGATGTTTATAGACATAATCTTCCCATTTCCTTATGTGCCTTTGGGCTTAATTAGTGCACATTTAAGGCTAAAAAAGGCCAAGCTATATGTCCTAGAGGAGGGGGGGGGGTGAATAGGACTATGCCAAATTAAAACTTTAACAGCGGAATTTAAATGAATAAAGGAAAGATAGCACATTAAGCATTTCACAATATGGAAATGTAAAGCAACCTCAAAATTCAAGACTTGAGAGGTTGATACAAATGTTGTTCTAAGGACAACCTTACACCCATAAAAACAAGGGTTTATGGCAGGACAACCTTACTAGAACGGTTTAAGTATCAATATCTCAAATTGGAGAGGAATAAAAAGTATAAACTATTACAACATTCCCCACAATGCTTGAAATGTAAATATTACAACATTCACATTCACACATACATCCCACAAACTCGAATAATTAAAGATATAGAAAATAAATCACACATCCATAAAACACAAAGAGTTATAGTGGCTCGCCTGTATGTACACCAACTGTTAAACAACAGCCACACAGCTTGTTACTCCACTCCTAATATCCTCACACAGGGGATATTAGTGTTCACTTTGAAAATAAGTTTTTCTCAGGTTCACCTAAAACTCTCACAATTGTGTCTTTCAAATGAGCTTACACAATTCAAAAACCGCACACTCTGAGTTTTCTAACTCTCCTCAGATAACCAACACTTGGAGATTTTTCTGGCTTAATCTCAAAGAAACCAAAAACAAAGAAGATTTACACAAATGCAAAATACCTGGATTTCTCCTTTTGTAGCAGCCCGGAAGAACTAAATCGGAGTAGAAGTTCAAATAGAGAAGTTCAATGTCCAATACTCACTTTAAAATGGTTCTAAGTTCTAATTGATTTTAAATTAAATCAAGTTGGGCTAGCTCTATTTGATTTTGAATCCAAGAAGTGGAATATCACAATTGCTCTTTCAAATCATATTGGAATGTAGAAACAAAATCAAATATAAAAAGCTAATAAAAGAGAACATTAAATATGCACAATGTAACTTAAAAAGAACACAAACTTTTCTCTCAGAGTGACGCTTTGATTTTACTTGAATTGGATATCAAACTCTAAAAAGCGTGTTATATTTGTAGTTGTAGAAATCACATCTTTGACTTGTCCTGTGGACATTACGACTAGTCATAGGACCAACAACATTTTGAAATTTTGAGCAAGATTGGATAAAACCGTTCCACGACTGGTCGTGACTTGCCCACGACTGGTTGTGAGGAGCTAAGAATAGTTACTGGTGTTTGAGTCATAGCTAATGGACTGGTCTTGAACGAGTCGACACTGTTCTCACGACCAGTCGAGCAGACTCCAGGACTGGTCGTAGCTCAACCAAAAAAGTTCAAAATTTTGTAACAACTTAGGACTAGTCTTGGAATTTCATAGACTGGTTGAGCCAGTTCTAGGACTAATCGAACAGAGTCCAGGACTAGTCTAAGAACAGACCAAACACTTATAAAATGATTTAATTTAAATTATGTATACAAAATGACCTACCCTAAGGTCAATCTAAGGTCATTCATACCTGAATTGTGAAGTATGGACATTGAACCTTCATTTCTTCAGATGATGGATGATCTTTGAAGTTCATGAGACTTGAAATCTCGACACATGATGAAGTTTGAACTTGAGATCTTTGAAACCTTGAACTTGAAGTTCTTAAGTTGTATTTCACCTTGAGTCTTAAACAAGATCTCGTAGCTTTTAAACTCTGAAGCTTTAGAGAAGAGAACAATGTAGTTGACCTTGCATTACTTGAAGTAGATCATTATTCTTGACTTGAAGCATTATCCTTGTACATGTGATGCATTGCCTTGAACAGATATATCAATGTGCTACACAAGACACAGATTGTGGTTTTAGCACAACAAAATTTGACAATCAAGGTAACAAATAACCATTGCACTTACAATCTCCCCCTTTGTCAAATTTATGACAAAACACACTCCATTAAGAATAAGAGTAAGAGTAGCATCACATGTTCAATAAAGAATCATGCTCTTATAAAAGAAAACCAGTTACAGCCTGGTTAAAGAATCATGCACCAGTTATCATCAACTAGCATACATCATCATGAAATAGGCAAAACTCCTCCTTACTTACTCCTCCTGAATAGCACACGTAAATCCATAAAAATTATGCTACTACCCCACATCCATATCCATTCCATATCCATAAAAATTCAATCCAAAGAAATATTCTCCCCCTTTTTGTCACAATATGACAAAGGAAGCAAAGAAGAAATGAAAGAGGAAGACTTAACAAGAGAGTAATAAAGGAGTTAATTAGGCAAGATATGAAAGATATATAAGCAAATTCAAAGTTTATATATCATTAACCAACATATGCCAAAGTCAACCAAATCCAGTCTCACAAACTGAAAGAAAGCAAAGTAGTATAAGAGTTATCACAGACCATAGGATACAAACACCTAATCAGATCCTAAAGGAGTAGCTATGGTAGGATCAAGTTGATGAAGGCCCTTGTTTAAGCACCTAAGATACTTGAGCATATATTTAAATTGTAAATCATGGGTAACATTCATGTTCTCTACCTTCTCCTCAAGTGCATGAAGACAAGCATCAAAATCAAACGGCTCATAATCAAGATCATTTGTATAGTCTGATTCAATTTCATCAAAAATGTCATCCATATTGATATCATCAGGAGGAAGATCACCACCTTCTACTACATTCCCTGCTTCAGCTCCACCACCACCCATATCCACTTGTCTAGGAGTCAATTCCAATTTCATCTTGTTTATATTTGAATTGTTGAAAATAAGATGATGAATAGGAGCCTCACCAACAGGCATAGCAACTAGCATGTGAGTAGCTAACACAGTCATAAGATAGGCAAATGGATATCATTATGTCCAGGATGAGGATGAAATTGAATGATAGAATGACAGATCAAAGATGGAAGACAAACTTGAGTACCAGAGACGATGGAATGCAAAACCCGAACCATAAAGGAAGTCAGTTCTGTTTTGTTATCAGAACGTGGATACAGATTTGAAATAAAGATTTTGTGAAGAACCCTGTATCTGGGTAACAAGTACTTGGAAGTAAGCGCATTCCCCTTATGAGTCCGTTGTACATCTATGTTGCATAATGCTCTAGTGAGCATGCGTTTATCCTATTCCGAAAGGTTTCTCAACTAGAGTGTGAATAGGAATACCCTCGTCATTAATAGGTATGTCCATTAGAGCCGAAATCAGTTGACGATCAATTTCAAATGAACCTTCTCTAGTCGTTATTGTAAACATTAAATTCTCAGTCGAAAAATTACAAATGCAAGCAAACATAACCTGCGCAATAGATTGGTATGCTGGCCCACCCCAATGTAGGATGTTATCCCAACCTACAGATTGGAGAAGTGGAAGGAGACCAAAAGGAGCAACGTGTTCAATATGCACAGGTCGCTCAACAATAACATTGTGTAATCGTAAATCTCACACATGTGAGGGATCATCTTCGGGTGACCGAAGATGGCGCCTTGTTAAAGGAGAAAATCTAGATGAGGAAGCACCACGGGAAGTTTTCATTTTCCCTTTAGCATCCATTTGTAACAAGAAAAATCAAAGAAGCAAGGAGTTGCAAAAGATGTGGAATGAATCTTCTCAAAAATAGATTTGGGTGAAGAAAACCCTAAAATCTTCAAGGAAACTTGAAATCAAGCACTCCAAGGAAGAAAATGAAGTGATATGCATTTAAATCTAGAAGGAAAATGAAAATAATGGACTAACCTTCAAGAATCAAGAAGTTGGGTACGACTAGTCGTGCTACGGCCCCTTGGAGAAGAAAGAGAAAATGAGGAAAAAAGGATTTTTCACCAAATTAAAAGGTCCAGTGCGTTACATGACTAGTCATGGGTCGTCCTTGACCGGTCGTGCCACGACTGGTCGAGTACGTCCTTAACTGGTCGTGCAAAGACAAAAATATACATTTTCACATAATTCTAAAATTTAAAATTATAATTTTAAAAATATATAAACTATAATATAGAAATGTATGAATAATTAATTTAAATTGTACATACCAAGATCAAATTTCAATTTATTAAACTTACTTTTGTCGAGCGGTTTATTGAAAATGTCAACAAGTTGAGTCTCGGTTGGAATGTAATCCAAAGAAATTATTTTTTCTTCCACTAATTCACAAATTTAATGATATCTAATGTCAATGTGCTTAGCTTGTGAATGCTGGATTAATTTTTTTGATATATTTATCGCACTGGAATTATCACAATATAAAACCATTGAATCTTGTACAATTCCGTAATCACTTAACATTTTATCATCCATACAAGCTGAGTACATGCATTTCCAGCTGCGATGTATTCAGCCTCAGTAGTTAAGAGTGATACAGAACTTTACTTCTTGCTAAACCAAGAAACTAAACAATTTCTGATATAGAAACAACCACCACTGGTTGATTTCCTATCATCGATATTTCCAGCCCAATCAGCATCAATGTACCCTGCCAACTAAACACTAGTATCATATGGATACCAGAGACTCAAATTAGCTAAACTTGCGACATATCACATAATCTGCTTAACAGAAGTTAGATGAGACTCTTTAGGATCAGATTGATATCTAGCACAAATATTAACACCAAAAGCAATATCAGGTCTACTTGCAGTTAAATAAAGTAAACTGCTAATCATACTTCGATATAATTTAAGATTCACATTTTTACATGTTGAGTCTTTTGAGAGTTTTAAAGTTGCACTCATAGGAGTATTAAATTTTTTTCCATTCTCAAATTCAAACTTTTTAATTAAGTTCAGAGCATATTTGGTTTGAGAAATAAAAATACCATCAGGTTGTTGTTTTACTTGCAACCCTAGGAAATAATTTAATTCCCCAACCATGCTCATTTCGAACTTAGATTTCATTAAATCTGCAAACTGAACAGTCATGTTAGTACAAGTAGATCTATAAATAATATCACCAACATAGATTTACACTATTAAGATATGATCGTTATGTTTCTTAACAAAAAGAGTCTTATCAACACTTCCCATTAGAAAATTATGACTTAGTAGAAACTTAGTCAATTTTTCGTACCATGCCCTAGAAGCTTGTTTCAAACTGTAGAGAGCCTTTTTTAGGCGATAGACGTGATTAGCATTCTTAGGGTCTTCAAAACCCGTTGGTTATTCAACATAAACTTCTTCATGTAGATCGCCATTTAAGAAGGCACTCTTTACATCCATTTGATAAATTTTGAATTTCTAAAGCAAGCAATGGATATAAATAGTCTGATTGATTCAAGACGAGCTACTGGGGCAAAGGTTTCATCATAATTGATGCCTTCAATTTGAGTGTACCCTTGTACAACCAGTCTAGCCTTGTTTCGAATTATATTACCAAGTTCATCGAACTTATTTTTAAAAATCCACTTAGTTCGGATAATATGTTTATTTTTAGGTCTAGGAACAAGATACCAAACATCATTTCTCACAAATTAGTTAAGCTCTTTTTGCATCGCTACTATCCTATTTTTTTTAGTAAGAGCTTCTTTTACGTTAACCGGTTCTATCTAGGATGTAAAGCACACGTAATTACATATATCTTCTAGTTGTCTACGAGTGCACACACCAGTGAGAGGGTTTCTAAGAATCTAAGTGGTTGGATGATCTTTGACAGTCCTCAGTTCAGAGTTATTTTGACTTGATGAAGTATATGGTTTGTCAATTAAAAGAACTACATCATTATCTGAACTTGTGGCAGGTGTATTCAAGTGATCATCAATGACCACATTAATGGACTCTTGAATAACATCGTTCCTCTTATTCAGTACTCGATATGCTCGACTGTTTAAAGAATATCATAAAAAGATCCCTTCATCACTTTTAGTGTCAAACTTGCCTAGATTTTCACGGTCACATAAAATATAGCACTTACTGTCAAAAACTCAAAAGTATTTGACAGTAGGCTTCTTATCGAACCACATTTCATAAGCCATTTTATTATAAGCTTTAGTTATATAAACTCGGTTGATTATATACCATGCAGTATTTACAGCTTCAGCCCAAAGATTATTAGGGAGCTTCAGACTATTCAACATTACATTTGTCATTTCTTAAAGCACTCTATTTTTTCTTTCAACAATTCTATTTTGTTGTGGAGTTTTGGGTGCAGAGAATTTATGTGATATTCCCTGATCGCAATAGAATTTCTCAAAACTGCTATTCTCAAATTCTGATCCATGATCACTACGGATCTTACAGACTTGAGAACCTTTTTCCATTTGGATTCATTTGAGAACTCTTTTCACTTCATCAAGGGTTTCTGATTTACCCCTTAAGAAGGTTACCCAAGTGAATCTGGTAAGGTCATCCACAATTACCAATATATATTTTTTGCCACCTCAACTCTCCATTCTAGTTGATCCTATAAGATCCATATGGAAAAGCTCGAGCAGTTTTGATGTGGCATTGGAGTTCACTTTTTTGTGAGTACTCCTAGTTTGTTTGCCAATCTGGCATTCGCCACATATTTTGTCTACTTTCTGTAATTTAGGTAGACCTCTTATCAGTTCTCTTTTGCTTAATTTATATAGATTGTGGTGGTGTACATGTCCAAGACGTTTATACCATAACTCAGTCTCATCGGTATGGACAATGTAACACGATTGATTAGATGAGCTAGAATCACTAACAATATAGCAATTTTTAGAAGTTCTACAACTAGTTATTACAGAACCCTTTTTGTTTAAAATTTCATAACCTTGGTTAGTAAATTTTACGCTATGATTTTTATCACATATTTGAGATATGCTTAACAGATTGTGTTTTAACCCTTCAACATATAACACATTCTTAAATAAGGAAAGGTTAAAGAGTTGAACCGTACCTTGGCCAATAATCCTGCAGTTGTTACCATCACCAAATGTGACTAAACCATCAGCCATATCTTTAAGATCGGTGAATAGACCTTTATCACCGGTCATATGCCTTGAGCATCCACTGTCTAAGTACCACTTTGAGTGACTTATAGCTTTAAAAGCCATGTGGGCAACCAAGCAAGTAACCTTATGAACCTATTTCATAACTATTTTGGATTTAGGAGTATAGTTGGTCTTCTTATGTTTGTAGTTGTTGTAAGAATGACCCACTAAATTAGATTTTAAGAGCTCCTTAAGCAAATCAACTATTTTTTTAGCTAAAGGGTTTCGGTTCTGATTATTATAGTTGATATGGTTACTTTTATGTTTGAAAGATTGAAATGTTTTGGTATTTTTAGAAAACTTTTGATTAGAACTTTTCTCTTTTAAGTTTGAGGACTCTCCTTTTACAAACTTAGGAGGAGTATTCTTCTGTTTAAGAGGAATATCTCTATCGTAGCCCAAACCGGATCGGTCGCCACATTTTCTTGATCCAGATAAAAGTTTTTCTAATTTTGGATTACCTTGGGCATACTTCCATGTATCCTTTAAACTCAAAAGTGAAGAAACTTCAAGTTTAAGTTTTTCATTTTCAGATTTCAGATTTTCAATCTGGGAGGTTTTGAATTCTAAATCGCATTTGCATTTTTCAAAACAATCTGAAATATGGGATTTTTCTAAAATAAGAGAATCAAAATTTTCTTTAAGCTTTGAAAACTTTTCTTTTTGAAGTTTTAATTTAACAGCAATTTTAGAACTTTCCTTGTAAAGGGCATTATAAGCATCTTGAAGATCTTCTTCATTTTCATGATCACTATTCAAATTTTCTTCACTAGTTAAATCATCGTTATTTGAAAAAGTGAACTTGGCTAGAGTTATAAGGGCTTTGACTTCATTACCTGACGCGGTTTCAGAATCTTCTGATTCAGAAGAAGCTTCAGTACCAGAAGATTCATCCCAAGTAGCCAACATACTCTTCTTTTTGGGTTTGTCCTTTTTAGGGCACTTGTTTGCTAAATACCCATATTCTTGGCAGGTGTAACATTGACTGTCTTTTAATGATTTCCAAGTTTTAGATCTTTTCTTATCATTAGCTTTTTCAAAATCAACCTTATTTTTACTTTTGAAAATTTTGTAAAACTTTTTCGCTAGAAGGGCCATATTATCTTCTGAGTTTTCTAAATCAGAATTGCTATTGTTTTCTTGAGAAATATTTTTAGAAGATTAAGGCAATAGATTTACCTTTAGGAGCTTTAAAATTTAACATATAGGTTTGTAAAGACCCAACTAATTCTTCTACCCTCATATTATCTGTATCATGAAGTTGCTAGCTCGCAGTTACCTTAGAATTGAACCGTTCAAGAAGTGAGCGCAGTATCTTTGTACATACTTTACTTTTAGGGATTTTGTCACCAAGACCCCACATAGAGTTCACAATGTCATTTAATCTAGAATAGAAGTCCACAAACATTTCATTTTCTTCTATATGTATTTCCTCAAATTTAGTTGTGAGGATTTGGACTTTAGATTTCTTGACAATTGATGTTCCCTCGTGTGTCATTTCTAAAATATCTCAGGCTTGCTTTGCAGAATCACAGGATATAATTCTTTTAAATTCATCTGGTGATAGTGCGCAAGTGATTGCATTTAGTGCTTTTGCATTTGCACTACTCTCACTTTTCTAAAGTGTGGTCCAAAAAAAATAAGGTGTTACTCTCATTGATTTTGATCCATCGATACCAATTACTTTAGTAGTAAGAGGGGTCCATTCAGTCACTGTGGCTTGTCACACACTTTCATCCATCGATTTTAAGAAAATTCTCATCCTGGCTTTCCAATAGGCATAATTGGAGCCATCAAATGGGGGAGGCCTAGTGACTGAAAGGCTATGAAAATTTGACATCTTATAAATAGCTTAGATCGATTAGCTCAGGAAATAAATCCAAAAAATATAACAGTTAAGGTGAGCTATTAGGCTTTGATACCACTTGAAAAGGCCAAGCTATATGTCCTAAAGGGGGGGTGAATAGGACTATGCCAAATTAAAACTTTAACAGCAGAATTAAATGAATAAAGGAAAGACATCACTTTAAGCATTTCACAATACGAAAATATAAAGCAACCTCAAAATTCAAGTCTTGAGAGGTTAATACAAAGGTTGTTCTAAGGACAACCTTACACCATAAAAACCAAGGGTTTATGGTAGGACAATCTTACTAGAACAGTTTAAGTATCAATATCTCAAACTGAAGAGGAATAAAAAGTAAATAGCAAGAATGGAAGTCTAAACTATTACAACATTCCCCACAATGCTTGAAATGTAAATATTACAACATTCACATTCACACATACATCCCACAAACTCGAATAATTAAAGATATAGAAAATAAATCACACATCCACAAAACACAAAGAGTTATAGTGGTTCACCTGTGTGTACACCAACTGTTAAATAATAGCCACACAGCTTGCTACTCCACTCCTAATATCCTCACACAGTGGATATTAGCGTTCACTATGAAAATAGGCTTTTCTCAAGTTCACCTAAAACCCTCACAATTGTGTCTTTTAAATGGGCTTACACAGTTCAAAAACCCCACACTGAGTTTTCTGGTTCTCCTCAGATAACCAACACTTAGAGATTTTTCTGACTTAATCTCAAAGGAACCAAAAACATAGAAGATTTACACAAATGTAAAATACCTGGATTTCTCCTTTTGTAGCAGCCCAGAAGAACTAAATCTGAGTAGAAGTTCGAATAGAGAAGTTCAATGTCTAATACTCACTTTGAAATGGTTCTAAGTTCTAATTAATTTTAAATTAAATCAAGTTGAGTTAGCTGTATTTGATTTTGATTCCAAGAAGTGGAATATCACAATTCCTCTTTCAAATCATATTGGAATGCAGAAACAAAATCAAATATAAAAAGCTAACAAAAGAGAATATTAAATATGCACAATGTAGCTTTAAAAGAACACAAACTTATCTCTCAGAGTGATACTTTGATTTTACTTGAATTAGATATCAAACTCTGAAAATCGTGCTCTATTTATAGTTGTAGAAATCATATCTTCAACTGGTCCTGTGGACACTATGAATGGTCATAGGACCAACAACATTTTAAAATTTTGAGCACGATCGGATAAAATCGTTCCACGACTACTCGTAGGCACTTCACGACTAGTCGTGAGTCCTCCACGACTAGTCATGACTTGCCCACGACTAGTTGTGAGGAGCCAGGAATAGTTGCTAGAGTTTGAGTCGTAGCTGCTAGACTGGTCTTGAACGAGTTGACACTGTTCACACGACCGGTCGAGCAGACTCTAGGACTAGTCGTACCTCAACCAAAAAATTTTAAAAATTTGTAACAACTTAGGACTGATCTTGGAATTTCTTGGATTGGTTGAGCTAATTCTAAGACTAGTCGAATAGAGTCCAAGACTAGTATAAGAACAGACCAAATACTTATAAAATGATTCAATTTAAATTATGTATACAAAATGACCTACCCTAAGGTCAATCTAAGGTCATTCATACCTGAAATGTGAAATATGTACATTGAACCTTCATTTCTTCAGATGATGGATGATCTTTGAAGTTCATGAGAATTGAGATCTCGACACCTGATGAAGCTTGAACTTGAGATCTTTGAAACCTTGAACTTGTAGTTCTTGAGTTGTATTTCACCTTAAGTCTTGAACAAGATCTCGTAGCTTTAAAACTCTGAAGCATTAAAGAAGAGAACAATGTACTTGACCTTGCATTAATTGAAGTAGATCATTGTTCTTGACTTGAAGCATTGTCCTTGTACATGTGATGCATTGCCTTGAACAGATATATCAATGTGCTACACAAGACATAGATTGTGTTTTTGGCACTACAAAATTTGACAATCAAGGTAACAAATAACCATTGCACTTACAGAGGCCCACCTCAGTTGGGTTTTATTGGATCAATGTTCATAGCTATATATTGGATCTTCTAGGCCCAATTGGGCTGGAACTTTTTAGATAGATCCATTGGACCTTTGGGCTTATATTTCACTACATATTATGATGGGTTTATAGGACAAAGTACACAAGTAGTTGGGCCCTTGGTTGCCCACCAAATCAACCTTGTATTTGGGCCAAGATGTAGGGCCCAATTCACTTGATTTAAACATGAGGATTTGCCCATATGCCTTGAGTAATGGGCTGCCCATTAGGCCCACCATAATATGTGGGTTTATGACCTTTATGCCTACACCCAACCTTGCCTATGGGCCCATGATATTGTTTATGAGTTAAGCTTTGTATGATTGCCCACTAGGCCCATGATTGGTTTAGGCCTTGGGCCTTGATTTGTATTTGGTTAGAGGTAGGCTACCTCTTAGGAACCATTTAAGGTTGGATGTCCTCCTAGGTGATCTTAAGGTAGGCCCGTGGGTTCCTCTATGGGTGGTTAAAGGCCCACCATAGATCCTGGGCCATTTATTTGAGGCACTACATGAATGTATGTGTAGCCTACCTTAACGTATGTTTGGTCCAGGCCGTCCAAGCCTTGGATCGCCCGATCATGGAGGCACTCTTTGCCTTGGGTTGCTGCTGGACTCGCAGTCTAGTAGCAGGCCCACTTGATCTTTTATGATATATACACTCTCCATCTGGTGAGGCCCCCTGTCAGTATTGTTGGCCTTCATGAGATTATTTCCACATAGTTTGGCTAATTTCTGGGCCTTGGCAAGCCCAGGAAGTTGAGTGGGCCAAAAGGTTTATCAAGGGGCCTTGAATGTACATTGTTATGGCTGAAACTTTATTGGACGTGGGGCCCACCATATTGAGAAACTTGTGTACATGTTGTATGCTTATATTTTGCCTAGAATCTTTGGGCTTAATTAGTGCATTCTTTTGGGTCACCTTTAGTGATCATATGAGGATCCCATTTTAGATCAAATTTTTAGGACATCCAGTGGGTCCAGAGTGGGCAAGGACGTACCATCTTGGCCCAGCCATACGTTGGGCTGACTTCCACCATTTTAATGGACTTGTGGGCTGAGATATGGATGGTATTGGGCCATTGGGTTGCCCACTTAAATTGCTAGTTATTGGGCTGATGTAGTGGGGCCCATTTTATCCAAACTTAAACTTATTTTTGAGTCATACATTGTGTACGCAAGCTGCCCGCTAAGTCCAACTTAATGTATGAAATTCTATGGCCATGGGAATTGAGCCTTGGGCCTTAATTCCCCTCTTGAGGCCCATGTTGTTAAATGTAGCATTAGACCCTTATTCTTATGACCGATTATGAGGGATATATATGTGTGTGTGTGTGTGTGTGTGTGTGTGACCACCTATTTTTGATCTTGAATATGGGCTTTAGGCCTTCTATCCATATGGTTCATGGTTCTTATGCCTTTTGGGGAATGGTGATTAAATGTCCCCATTATAGACCCCTCTAGGCCTGGTTGTATCTAAGTGTGATTGAGTGCTCATCTTAGACTCTTGCTAGGATCCTTCTGTATTACTTAGACCCGTAGCTTGTATGCTTAGTCTCGTGGGCTACCCTAGGTAAATGGGCCCCCAGTAGAGGTTGGATTCCTTATGAATACTGTCTAAGTACCTAGTCTTGGTTTCCTCTTGGATAGGAGGAGTGTAATACATTATATATCGCCACATAGCGTGTTTAGATTCATCCTTATGACCCATGTACATCATTGCATGCTTGGTTGACACTTTGTGTGTGTGGTCATGGTTGTGTCATTGGGCATTGCATATTACCTTCTCTGAGGGACGTAGTATCCCCTCTTAAGCACGTTGAATGCTTGAAAATTATGCATGTTGATTGTGTGATTCATGTATCTAGCATTGCATAGTATGTGGATTTTTGTCCTTGCTTCATGAGGGCCATATCCTCCACAGATACATCATGGATGGCCATGATTGGACACCAGAAGTGTACCTAAGCATATGGGGTGCATAGGATGCCCTTGGGTGAAAATCCTAAAACTCCATAGTACCAAGGATCTGCCCCATCGCCATGACCGAGTGAAAACTATGAGCGCATGAGGGCCTTATAACGTTAAGCCGTGACTCCCATTGTCGTGTAGTCGGTTAGGATAGGGTGTGGCCTTACCCACCTAAGGGAAAGAGGGCAATAGTTAGGCTGAGTTTGACCAGTTCATGAATGGGTCCGCTACTGTCGAGCCTTGCTGGTGATTGGCTGACCACGGGCGGGTAGTGAGGTCTCTTACGCTCGTTTGACTGTGCAGGTCCTAAGAGCGGTAGTCATACTGCAGTGTACTTGACCCTAGTAAATCCCTTATGATGGAACAGTACTGGTATGTGGTTTAGATATGAGGACTGGCATCACTTTGCATTGCATTTACATCGGCGGTATAAGCCTTATATTGCATCGCCTTGGCATGGCGCCCAGTACTCATCATATTATATAGCCTTGATATGGCTTCTTGGATTATTGTACTACCTTGGTATAGCTTCTTGTGTTCATTGCAGCCTTGTTTCCGCTTATTCTGATGATGTATGATTTATGGGCTTTATTGTATACTTGACACTTACTTTACACACACTTTCACTACCCTCTAAGCTTTCTATAAGCTTATGCACAATTGATGCGTGTAGGAGATCCTAGGTCAGCGTTGTAGTAGCGGAGCTTGGATAGGAGTTGAACCGAGGATCCCAGTGTTGCAGATCTTTCCTTCTTTCTTCTGTTATCATATGTATTTCCTTTACCCATGTATCTAAAGTTCAAATTTATAGTGGATCTTGTAATGTGCCCCTTTGTTATTTCTGAGATTTACTTGTTGTGATCTTGGGTATACACATATTAGAATAGATATATGATTATGAAAATCCTCCTTGTAGGATCCCAGGATCGAAACCTGCCTCATGAGCCTAGAATGGGGTACTATGGAGGCTGTTACGGCCAGAACTAGCTATCGGGTTCCTTGTGAGTCCGGTTACCAAATCAGGGGCATAACACCAACTATTCTCAAACAGCCACACCTATTCCACTCCCAATAATCACAACTCACATGATAATGGCGTTTACTAAAAATAAGGTTTTCACAAGTTCATCTTAAAACCTTATACAGTTGTGATTTTAGAAGAGCTTTCACAAAAAAAAATCCCACGCTAAGATTTTCTGGCAATCTCAGTCAAAACTAACACATGAGATTTTCTGGCTACCTCAAAGAAACCAAAAATACAGAATACAGAAATGTACTTATCTTGTTCTTAAAGATGAATCTCTTGAAGTAGCCTATAAAACCACTTTGCCTGAAGTAGAATGTTCAATGAATAAAACACAAACAAGGGTTCTAGGTTCTATATTTTAAATTAATTCAAACCAAAGACTACTTATTTGAATTCCTCAAGATCTCAAAGAAGAGTGATTACTCTCTTTTAAAAAGTAAGATTCATAAAAAGAGATCAAGAAATCAAAATAAAAGGCTATATAAACAAAATATTAAAATACCGTGCAATAGCTTAAAGATAGTGGGGACTTCTCTCTTTCTTGGTGAAGCTTTTTCTTAGTTTACATGATTAATTTTGGATTGAGAGAAGGCCTATATTTATAGGGTAAAAAGTTGTTGCTTTGGCTCGTTTAAGGTCAGCTTCGACTCGTCTAAGATCTAACCAAATTTTAAATTTTGGTCGCGATCGAAAAAAACTGTTCTTCGACTAGTCAAAGGCCTTGCTCGACTGGTCGAGCATGAGCTTCGACTAGTCGAGGGTGCCATATTTTAGTTGCTGGACTTCGAGTCGAGCAACATTCGACTGGTCGAAGGTCCCTCTTCAACTAGTTGAGCAGTCTGCTCGATTTGTCGAGAAACCACCAGAAATATCGTTTTTGGATTTCAAACTTAGATTGGTCGAAGATTATCTTAGATTGGTCGAGCCACAGCTTAGACTAGTTGAACCAAGGATTAGACTAGTCAAACTAAAGCCTAATCAAGGTATTGATAAAATAAAAAATAAATAAATAAATAAAACCCATATAAGTTTATCTTTTGAAAGCACCTAAGTCTGAGGTCTTTCTTGGGTCAATTATACCTAACAAGACTGGACATTGAAGTTTAATGCTTGTTCTTCTTCTTAAATCTTTAATAGAGCATACTAGATCTTTAATTTGAAGTGTGTTGAAGGTGGAGTTTGATTTTCTACTTGAAGTGTAGTAGAACTTGAACTCATTCTAGCTCGAACTTTTCAACTTCATAACTAGTACTTTCCAACTTCATGACTTATACTTAAGCTTGGTCTCCATAGTAGATGTTGAACTTGAATGACTTGAGACCAGAACTTTCCATCTTGATCCACATTAGACGGACTATAACTCAAGCTATTTTGTCTAAACGAAATTTGACAAACAACGGTGTGCTTTATACAATATAGTACTTACAGGACGACCAAGGATGACAGGGATATGAGTGCTCATATCTACGATGGGTTGAGTATCAACGACGATAAAATCTACTAGATAGTAGAATTTATCAACCTGGACCAATACATCCTTGATTATCCCTCTCGGTACACAGACTAAACAATCAGCGAGTTGTAATGTGGTCTGGTGAGTTTTAATTCACCTAGACCCAATTGTTCGTATACTGAAAAAGGAATCAAATTAACGCTTGCTCCCAAGTTGAGAAGCGTGTGCTCTATCTGGTGATTCCCAATTATACAGGTGATAGTTGGGCTATCAGGATCTTTATATTTTTATGGCACATCTTACTTGAGGATGACACTCACCTTTTTAGTCAGAAAAATTCTCTGTTGAATAGTCTGCCATCTCTTGATTATACATAAATCTTTCAAAAATTTGGCGTAAGAGGGAATTTGTTTCATAGCGTCCAACAGAGGAATGCTGACTTTCACTTGTTTTAACACCTCTAGAATATCATGTGAGTTAGCTAGAGGTTTCGGTGCAATCAATCGTTAAGGGAATGATGTAATCGTCCTACTTTGGGGTTCTGCTTCTAACACATGTGGGGCAATACTAGGTCTATCATTTGTATCTTCTTCTGGATCCTTAGACTTTTACGCCCTTATCGGAATGGATTTATCAATTATCTTTTTGCTCTTAAGAGTGGTGATAGGCTTAGCCTGCTCTATTTAATTTGAAGAGCTTGGGTCATTAATTTCATATTGCGGTTTTGGATTTGGTAAAGGTTAGGCTGGAAGAGTCCCTTTCTCTCCAATCGTTATGTGTGACTCAATCTATTGAATGACCTTGGTAAGGTCTTGAAAGGCTTGTAATGTGCCTTGATTTAAAGCTCTTGGTTTTGAGATGTGTTTTAAAACCGAATCCTCTTGAGGCCTCTTTTGATTTAAGAGTTGAGTCAGGGCCTCTTGAGGGTTAATCGTTTGTCCATTCCTCCAACTGAAATTTGGATGGTTCCTCCAACTAGAATTGTATGTATTTGAAGTAGGTCCACTGAAAGGTCTTTGGTAGTTGTTCACGACATTCGATTGCTCTTTCAATATTTCTTAAAAAGTAGGTATTATTAGACAATTTTCAATTGTATGTATGTTGTAAGCACAAATACCACAAACAACTTCCTTGGCCTTATCCTTCTTAAGTTTCATTGCCTCAATTTTCCTTGTGAGATTGGCCACTTTAGCATTTATATCATCTTCCTCTTTCAAAATATATATTCCTCCCCTCTTCTTTAACTGAGTAAGCTTAGAAGTAGTGTTAGTTCTTAGGGAGATGTCCCATGATTATGTGTTTTCAGCAAGTTTGTCAAAGTAATCCCACACACCATTGACATCTTTATTCATGAATTCCCCATTGCACATCATCTCAATCAATTGGTGCATGGAAGATGTCAGTCCATCATAGAAGAAATTTGTTATGCACCACGTTTCAAAGCCATGTTGTGGGCATGAACTGATAAGATCCTTGAACCGCTCCCAATATTGGAAGAATGTCTCATCTTCCTTTTGGGGGAAGTTCATGATCGACTTCCTGATGGTGTTCATCTTATGGTATAGGAAGAATTTCTTTATGAACTCTCTTATCATGTCGTTCCATCTACCAATTGATCATGGTCGTAGTGAATGCAACCAAGTCTTAGTCTTTTCTTTTAAGGAGAAGGGAAAGAATTTCAACCTAATCATGTCTTCAGACACATTAGGAAAGTGTAAAGTGGTTATTATCTCATCAAACTCTTTCATGTGTAGATATGAACTTTCATATTCAAGTCCATGGAACTTCAGAAGGAGTTCGATCACCCCAGGTTTAATATTTATATTTACTACGGTGTTTAGAAAAATCATGCAGGAAGGTGTGCTCACCCCCACTAGTTGTAAATAATCTCGTAGAGTACGAGGCAGGGTGCATGAAGCACCTCATTCTCATCCTGGGCTTCCTCAACTGGATGTTGAGGTTAATATGCAACCATCACTTAATTGAAAGGACCTTAAGTGGTGTCTAATCCAGTGATGGATAGGCAACCCTTCGACTAATCCTCCTTTACTCAAGAGACAGAAGGTGTTGTCACGAACCCACTTGGGCATGAAACACTCTCAGCCCTCAAGTAACTAAATAATTAAACCTAAAAAGAAAACTAGAAAAACTAAAACAAATAAGATATCTAGAAAAGATAAGAGAGAGTGTTGGAATAAAATTACCGAATAAGAGTTGGTATGTAAGGATCCTACAAAACAGAAAACAATGTTAGTTTCTAAAATAAAATAAAATAAAATAAAAATTTTAACCTAAAAACAAAGAAAAAAATTAACCATGATCTTAACCTAATTCCAATACCAATTAATTCTAAAAAAATGTAACCGTAGTCCCCGATAACAAAGACAAAAACTTGTTCACAACCCCAAGTGTAGGGTCGTGATGTAGTAATAACTCGTTAAAACTGATGTCGAATCCGCAAGGACTAAACTTATACGTATTCTGAAAATAACTAGAACTAGAACTAAAAAAAATCTAAATTGAAATCTGAATAATTGAGAGTAATGGTGGATAATGTTGATTAAAACTTATGAATTTAAAGGTGGGAACTAGGGTGCCAAGGATCCACTTGCATTTATCAAGATGCTACCTTACTTAATTCAAAGAACATAATTGGAATTGAAGTCCTATCCTATCCAATTTGAAGATAAAGCAATTTAAATCAAATTTGAACTTTTCATTGACCTAATTCTCAATAGAGGAGAATTGTGATGATTGGAAGAAATTTCATCACCCTACCATGCCTAGGAGACAATGGTGAACAACAGGATTTACCAATCTCATAATCTCAAAATAGGAAAAGAAGCTATCCAAAGTTATCACAGCATTTATTTTAATTTGAGTCATAATAAATCATAGAAAACTGAAAATATTCCTTTAATATCAAAGTAGAAATCAATGAGGTTAAATAAAAACAAGAATCAAAGAGAGATAATCATCCAAACACGCTACAAGCTTCACCTCTTAGCCCTAGCTAAGAGGTTTAGCCAACCATAGACATGATTGAAACTAAATCCCTTAAACAAAGCATGAAAAATAAACTAGGAAAGAAAAAAAACTCTTTGGCAGCTGCTCCACACTTGTGTATGATCCTTGAGACCTTTCCAAACCTTAGAAGATGCTTTGGAGCATCCTAGGGAATCTTATTTATAGTTGTGGAACTCCAACTTTCGCATTGAGTTGAAAAAATCTAGAAACCACCTCAATTTTATGCACTTTGCCCAGTTTTCCAAAATAGACTTAGAGTTTAAACCGCCACAAATTTATGCACTCTGCACATTTCCCAAAATAGACTTAGAGTTTCAGAATATGCTTTTTCGGGACAATTTCATAAATATGTTTATTTTTAGGACAATTTCAAGATTCCTTTTCTTCACTTCGAATCTTTGATTCTCTTCATTCCTTACTTAGTTTTCTTGGATCTTAAGCATGTGAATTCTTCATTAATAACTTCCAAATCTCCAAATCTTTATTTAGTAATCTTTTGAGTATAAATCTTCCTTTTGGCATCAATTTCACCTTAAGCTCTCGAAATCAACTCTCACATGAAAACATGCATAATTAACTCGATTAAACACTATCATGTTTATAAAACTAAGGTATAAATAAGCGGAAATATGCAATATTTCACACTCAATATGTCTTCGATTCCAGTTGTATGATTGTTGAGGGTCAAATATTGCATATTAGACCCCATTTATTACTTATACTTAAAGCATAATTAGGATTGTTAAATTTCGTAGTCCTGAATGGATCACAAGTACTCATGAAGATGTTCTTCGAAAACTCATGAAGACTTCATAAAGAATGGATCAACAACTCAAAGAAAGACTCAACATCTGAAGCTTTAAATATGCATGGTTCAAACTTTGAAGCATTCTGTATGTGTCAACCATCAAGTGGTATAACCTTAGAATAACCCTAGGTTAGGTGTATTTCACATAGTGACATGATAAACATAATTTGAAGTAAAATACACTGAAGTTAGGCCAGCCCGACTTCTAGTTCATCTAACCTAACTATCTTCGACCAACTCAACATAGTTCGGGCGACTATACAGTAAGACATGATTTTTTCGTGTCAAGTTTAGCCAGCCCAACCTGTTAGTTCGACCAACCCAAATGTATTCGATCAAGTTTCCAGCAACATTAGATTTTTGCATCTCAGAAAAATTTGACTAGCCAAATTTTGGCTTAGGCCAGCTGAATTTTTGAAAACTCTTATCCCATGAAATCCAAGTGTCATTGGAAAGATATCTTCGAAATTTGGCTAGTTAAACCGAAAATCAAGCCAGCTGAATTTCTAAGACCTTTGGCTATAAATAAAAGGCTTCACTCATTCATTTGAAGCACGAAAAATTGTGAACAATATACTCAAGCAAGGAGAGAAAGTCAGGGCCTTCTTAAGTTATTTGTGCGATAAATCTGATGTTTAATTTAGCTTATTCTATTCTCTTTCTTAAGATAGTTTTAATTATTTTTAATAGAGTAATTCATACTCTACTTGAGAATTAGAAAACTGAATTTACATCATTAGAATTTTTGTGTATTACTTGAAAATACATTAGATCCCTACATTCTTTTTGGGTTGAACACATATACGTCTTCATCAATATCCCAAGAAAAAATATTGCTGCAATCAAAGCTATAGTTATCTCTTTGACTCAGCTTCTGAAGATAAGCACTGTATTCATTTTTATTTCATTTGGTTTTCTAAGGTAGTCCGAGAATCTCATAAAGTCATTTTTCGGTGAGTGTGTAACAATCATAAATTGGGTTTTGGTGTGATAGACTGTGAAAATCACAAGAACTATATAAGGTTGTTAAGGTGAAGTTGTGAAAACCTTGAAATAGTGAAAGCCAAAATTACGAGGGTAGTAATTTTGAGAGTGGAGTATGTGTGGGGTTAAGCACCGAACCACTATAACTCCTTAAGTAGTGGTGGTGAATTTTTATTTATTTATTGTTTTCCTTGTGATTGATTGTCTTTTGCTAAGTTTGATATTTTGATCTCAAAGACGTCGTGAAATAAGGTTGTCCTGCCTAAATCTTTTATGTGAAAGTTGTCCTACGAACTATTTGGAATCAAGATTTTAATACTCTAAGGAATTAGGAGTATTCATTTTATTATTCCGCATTATATCAAAAGATTTTTATTATCCTATTCACCCCCTCCCCTCTAAGACATCTATATCTCGTCCTTTCAAAAAGTAAATCAACAAGATAATTTGAAAGATAGATTTAGTTTGTTTAGGTTGGTGTGTGTGCCCTCTTTTTTTTCATATTGTTTTGCTTTGTTATTTATAACTTTGATCCAGCCATTCTGGACTCTTCCCACAACCAGATGGTTGCCGTAATTGTTATCCCTTGTCTAGATGATTCCCATGTCTCACTTCCTTTGCTTCTCCTCTTGTCACCTGTCATATAACCGTTTAAGCATGATCACTTCCTTGTCTGTCGCTTTATTAGTATACCACACTACCTAATACATCTTAACTCCACTTATTAAGAAAGCTCATCCATACATTTCTGTAGATCTCTGAACCTACCATGCATATCCATATAGATCACACATAACGTTTTCTAATTAGTCATGACATGGAATGGCTTTAGTGGGAATGAATATGTGTGATTGAACCTCCACTCGGTGCGACCGAAGAATAACCGTTATAGATCTGTTAGAGTTTTTTTCTTATAAATATATCAACCAAATCTTTATGGAGATGATGTATTTTAGATTTCTAGAGACCCTAGTATAACCTAAACCCTGCCGAACCTCTTAGGCCTTATCCCAATGAGACCAATGCTCTCTTCTTAGTTATTCTTCACTCTGATGAGCATTCCAAGCTCCTTTATAAGATGATCATGATCTCAAGCCCTCTCTAGAGTTTTAACACCATCCTTCTTGGAAAATATAGGTGTCTATCAACCTCTAAAGTGTCCATTAAGTAGAATCACTGAGGCTATACCACTTCCAATTAGTTGTAGTAGATTCTACCCAACCTCCCATCACCTTGGTCATCGCATTAGAGCATCACATATAATGTGTTTGATATTTGAGCTGAAGCCTTGACAAAGCATTAGCATTATGATCAAGGGAGCAAAGGGGAGTTGATTCAAGCACTAGAGAGCATCAAATAAGCAACCCGAGAAGGTGCTACAAAAGGGGCTCAATCCAAAAAGTAAGTTGTCATGTGTGAGAATTTGTATACATTCCTTCCTTATGTAAGATTGAGTGTATGAGTTTGAATTACCAAACTCGACTAGGTTCTTGTGTAGGATGGTGACTCTTATGTAGGGCCTAAAACAAAGTCCTTGTGTAAGCAATCGGACATGGGTTCGTACGTATTAGTCTTCATGGGAGCCTCTAATGGGAGTTAAAGTACATCTTTGAATTAGGATCAAGGTTGTTGGTTAGCCTAAAGAAAACCAATTAAAGTCTCTTGCGGAAGCCTCCAGTGGGAGTGTACGTTAGTAGGTTCTTGTGTGGGACCGAGGTTCATGGCGAACCTATATAAAACCACCTATAGTCTGTTGCGGGAGTTATTCCTTGTGTAGGATTATAAAGGTTAGAGGTGAACCTAATTTAAAACCTCTGATAGTGAAATCCGGCACACTCATGGGTTAAGTGTATCCATCAAGAGTGGAGTAGGAAAACTGAAACACTATACATACTTTGTTTAGGATTGTTATTTGAGCACTTGTTTAGTTATGCTTATATGGTGAATGTTTAAGTATCCATGATTGGATAGATGCTAAGTGTTGATAGTTAGTACATTCCACACACACATGTACACTATCATGTTCATAGACTAGTTGTGTAATTACCACATCCCTTGTATTATATATGATTGGACCCTCTTAAGGCTTTAAAGTTTTAGAATTAATTGCATTACTTAGTTTAAGTAGACAATTATGTTTAAATTGGCTAAAATTTTAATTGGTCTTAATGACCCCCCCTCTAGGACATAGCCATAATTGCTTAGCTCTGCCAAGATTTTGCACATGGCCCATGGGCCCACCATGCGCAATTTCAATTGGTATTAGAGAAGGTTGCTCTTGAAGAGCTTAATGGCCTTTACTTGATCCAAAATGCTTAAGAATGATGTCTATCCAAGAGGGGTGTGCCGTCAAACAACCACCATATTTAACAGGTCTAACTATGCCTATTGGAAGGCTATGATGAGGGTCTTTTTACGATCCGTTGACCTTATGATTTGGGTTATTGTTGAAAAAGGATAGACGACGCCCATGGAACAAGTTATGGCTAATAGCAGAACCATTAGCACTACCAAAGATAAATCCAAATGGAGTACTGATGAGAGAGAGGCATACCTATGATGCCAAAGCTCTCGATGATATTTACTGTGCAGTTTCCTCGATGAATTTAAACATATATACACATGTGACATGAGGAAGGAAGCATGGGACAATTGGAAGTCTCCCACAAGGGAACTAGCATAGTAAAAAAGATTAAAGTTTCAACTCTTAATGACCCAATTCAAAAATATTAGAATGGAAGAGTCTGAAACATTCATGGAATTCTACTCAAAATTGAAAGATATTTGTAATTCCACATGGGGTTTAGGAAAGAAGATTCTAAAAGGGCGTATATATAGAAAAATACTTAGATCCCTATCGGATAGGTTTAGTCTCAAGATAACATCGATAGAAGAGTATAGAAACATACTCGATAAAAGAGTGTAGAAACATAATTGAAGTGAAAGTAGAAGAACTCTTAGGTTCCCTACAAACATATGAACTACACTTTAAGACCCCTTCTAGAGGAAAGAAATTTATCATCCTCAAAATATCTTATAGGAATTCATATAAGTTTAAGACAATTAAATTTGAAAGTGATAGTGATGATGAGGATGAGGATTTTAAAAGAAAATTTAAGAAATTCCTCAAAATGAATAGATTGAAGAATTATGACAAGAGCGACAAAATAGTTGAGAAACGAAAGGGAAAATCTGTTAAACAACATAAGCCAATACAATGTTACAACTGTGAGGGTTATACACATCTTACCCCCAATTGCACTAGCAAAACAAGATATAAAGGCAAGCCTATGGAGGCAACATGGGATGATACGGAGGAGTTTGATCCACTTCAAAAGACTCCTCTAGTGTTGAAGACCTTAATCACTTACGTGTCTTATTGGCCTACACCATAGTATCCCTTCCTGGAGATTTGGGAGACTATAATACCTCAAGAATGTGACCTTAAAAGGTTCATTTGTGCTTTATAGTTAAATCAAATGATTTCAGTCTCATTTATGAGCATAATTTAAAATCAGAAGATTTCAGCCTTATCTTGGTGCTCAATAGCTAAACCTGAGGATTTTAGCCTCATTTGTGAGCCTAATTGAAAATTTAAGGATTTCAACCTCTATAGTAAGCACATAGAAAAATCAGAGGATTTTAGCCTCATATTATGCTTATTGGTAAATATAAGGATTAAGCCTCATTTATCTTGATAATTTAAGCTTCAAAGTTGTTGAACTTTGATATCATAAGTTTTTAGCTTAGACTATCATTGGTCATTCTTATTTTAATTGATATATCTTTTAAATGACCATAATTAGCATGCTCTATGTTTTTAACGATCATTTGCACCCTTTAACTCCTATTATTATATGCCTTATAATTGGTAAATGTATGACTGATAGAGTTATTTCATACTATGGTTTTATTGGCATATTTATTAGAACTAACTCTTTGTCAAATACGGACAAAATGGATGAGAAAGATCAAGTCCTACCAAAATCATAATTTCTATTTTTGGGAGATTTGTTGGTTCTATGTAGGGATTGATGAAGAGAGAGTGAGCAATTATGGCGGAGCATTGCAAGTGTTACATGTATTGTTTATATCGAGTTGTAAATCATTTGTAATTTAACATGTAATATTTTATGTTGTTTCATTATGTCATTGGTATGGACCGTGACATTGACTTAAGTTAGGGTTTTGTCATATAATTGACAAAGGGAGACTTTTTAGTGCACTAATTTATGCATCGTGTTTGTCAATCAAGTGAGTCCTTATGTCATGTAGTCAATTGAGCCCTTGGAAGTTGAAGACCGAAAACACATGTGAAGGTGGAGCATCAAGGAGCAAAGAACAAGTAAAACGTGGTGCCTTGGCGACCCTAACCCTTGACCCAAAACAGCCTAAACCTCTAGATGACATTAAACCCAATAAGAAAATTCTTTATTGATAATCCTTTAAGACATATGAGCCTAAATTGACCATCCTTAGATTGGCTTTAGAGGTCTCATATTGTTAGAAAATTTGCACAATTTCGGCAACCTTTGTTCCCACCGAATCCACATTCAGTCCAACTGAAAATGGCTAAAACAGAACAACAAGTTGAGGCAGAATTTCGAGTAATTCGGTTGTAACCGAGTTTCACCTTTAATCCCACTGAAGACCATGTTCTGTTCAACTAAAGACCACTTCGGTGCCACTAAAAGGGTTGAAATTTGTCTTGTAGCTTTCTTGTCTAATTTGGTTCTACTAAACTTCAAATTCGGTGTGATCGAACATGATCAGGTGCGGTTAGACATCCACTCGATGTGACTGAAGACTAGCCATTATAGATCTGTTAGAGTTTTTTCTTATAAATTTAGCAGCTGGATCTTTGTGGAGATGGTAGATTTTGACATTCTAGAGACCCTAGTGCAACCCATGTCACGCCCCAAACCCGAAAATCGGATTCACAGGAATCCCGATCGCCGAATCTGGTGCGACAGCCTCCATAGTACCCCATTCTCGGCTCCTAGCGTTCATACGCCAGATTCCGATCCTGGGATCCTACAAGGAGGATTTTTTTTTTACATTTAACTCATAATAAGCATAACCACAAGATTACCCAATTCACAAAGGCAACATCATCATCACATATCCACTAATAATCATTTGAGTACAATACTAAAAGGAAAATACATAAATAAAAAAAATCAAGCTCCAGAGGACTGCTACACGCTCCAAGCTCAACACTACTGCAACCTATCATCATCTGCACGCATCTATCGTGCATAAGCTTATAGAAAGCTTAGAGGGTGGTGTAAGTGTGTGCACAAGGTAAGTGCTAAGTATTCAATACAATGCCATTATCATATAAACTGGAAATACCGGTAATCCATAAATCGTACAATATCGGAATAAGCTAAAATACTAGCAAGATTATGAATTATCTGAATAAGCAGAAATACTGACAAGGGCAGGAATTATCAGAGTAAACAGAAATACTCACAAGATCATAGATCATACGATAACAGAGTAAGCGGAAATACGAATAAGTTCATGAGCCAATCAATATCAGAATACGCAATATATAACAACTATGCAAACGAGGAGTCATAAAGAGCCAAATATCAAATGCCGAGAATGCAATGGGGTATATAATTCCTTATGTGTTCACAAATACGTCAGCCATATCTAGACCATATAAATGCAGAACCACAGTAACCCAAGATGTCGTATGCCGCGGATGTAATGCAATATGTGGTGCGAATGGAACGAACATGCTGGAGTGTGAAGTCGGGATGGTAGTACGTAGTATCGCAGGCTATGGGGTCCATCACAAGGGACTTCTATCCAAACCAGTCCCATACCTAAATTTGGATAGTCAGACTCAATGTGGTAAACTCCTGATCTCAGGTTAGTCGCGCGCCCCAACCGAAATCCTGGCCATTGCGAAGGCACACGTAACAACTAGTTGTGTACCACCAACCCGAGTAGATAGTGAATGAATGAATGCATGAATGAGTATGCAACTCCTGCTCACTAAATCCACATATCAGTACAGTTCATCTCTGGGATCGTCACCGGGGTTTAGTACACTCCAAATGGCACTGCCGCTCTCCCAGCCACACAGTCCAAGTGAGTATAAGAAACCTCACTATCCACCTTGCCAATAGTCTGCCAATACCTATCCGGCACGTCGATAGCGGACCCATTCACTAGCTAGTCAAACTCAGCCTAGTATTGCCCCCTACCCTCGGGCGAGTAAGGCCACACCCCCTCCCAACCGACCACGACACAGTAGGAGACGCGGCCTCCTGGTATTCGGCACTCGGGTGCTCATGCATTCACTCGGTCTCGACGTTGGGGCGTCTCTTGGCCACGGAGGTTTAGGGATTTTCACCCAGGGACATCTATGGCGCCCGTATGCTAGAACAAAATATTTTCAGTGTCCCATTTGGCCATCCACAATACGCCTGTGGAGGCTACAGCCCTGGTGTCGCTAGGGTGTACAGTAATCATAATGCGAGATGCATGAGTCATACAATCTAGTCATGCATCAATCTTGTACATACTGCGTGCTCAAGTAAGATAACCTCCGCCTATCAGGGAGTCTCATAACAACATGTTCAATGACATATGCAATGATCAACCACATCTCATAACAAACATGCAGATGATGCGTATGGGCATGTATCATGATGCTATGCTGTCACATACTCATAATCGGTATCAGCAACCGGCATCGACAATCGACCCCGACAATGTGGACATTTAACCGACATTGCCCCCCAAGGAATAACCCTCATGGATCCTAACATATAGTGGACCCATGACCTCACACAAGGACCAAATATAGAACACCATGGGCCTTACTCAAGAGCTTAATACATAACACGATGAGCCTTTCACATGGGCCTAACATACATCACAATGGCTCCATAACCTAGCCCTCAAACACACCACAATGGGCTTCGTACAATCATAATGAGCCGCGTCACATGGGGCTAATACGCATCACATGGGCTACACATACATCACAATGGCCCACGTCCATGGGCCTTTATACATCATAGTGGGCCTCAACCTACGGGCAAAATATACATCACAATCGGAATCCACAATCGGCCACGATGATTGGCCTTGATCGATAATCGGCCAATCGACCACAACAATCATAATCGACAGTCGATAATCAGAATCGGTAAATCAGTCACGTTAATCAGAATCGGTCAATAATCAGCCTCGTTGATTGGTCGAACATGGCCTATGGGAAGGTCACAATATGAACATTCAACCATCATCGCCCATCAAAGTGGACATTTAACCAACATTGCTCCAAAGTAGTGGCCCATGTAAAGTCAAACATAAGGTGGGCCCAAATATCCGATAGGTGGCCTCAAATAGTCATCACAGGTGGGCCTTACACACGCAGCACGTGGGCTTACGCATCACCGTGGGTCGATACACTGGACCGCACCATTAGCCTAATATGCACATCATGGTGGGTCGCATCATTGGGCCACATCAATGAGCCAGAAATACATCTCGATGGGCCTCATCACATGAGTAGGAATATTTCACAATGGCCTCACTAAATGGGTCGGAAACACATCTCAATGGGCCACGACGTATGGGCCGAGTATACACCACAATGGGCCACGACCCATGGGCCGCAACCCGTGGGCCTCAAATATAAGTGGGCCACATTAATGGGGCCTATATATAAACCTCAGGTGGGCCCTACTCATGGGCTTCAAATACATAATATGTGGGCCCTACCCATGGGTCTTATACGCATCAAATGGGTCACGCGTCATGGGCCCAATACATGTCACAATAGGCCTTGCATCAATGGGCCGCACTAATGGGCCTCGTACACATCAAGTGGGTTGTATCAAATAGGCAGCACTAATGGGCCTCGACCCATGAGCCCTGATATATATCATTATGGGGTGCCTACCCTGGATGGCGTGGATAAAAATACATCAAAGTGGGCCTGACAAATGGGCCACAACATACATCAAAGTAGGCCTCATAACATGGTCATACATACATCAAATGGGCCACACCAATGGGCCCCATGTATATCAAATGGGCCACACTCAAATATAAGTGGTGATAATGATTTTCACTACTAAAATTTTCAAGGCCCGCCATTGTATTTTTTTCCCTTTTTGTCGCATTGTACTAAAAAGTTTTTGATCATAGTAGATTTTGTGGTCGTGTTCTTGTGCTTATTGTTTGTGGGTTATGCTTTTGTTATGCTCATTATGAATCAGACTGATGATTTGAAACCCTCCTTGTAGTATCCCAAGATCGAAACCTAGTGAATGGGTGCCGAGATCCGAGAATGGGGTTCTATGGAGGCTGTCGGCGCCGGATTCGGCGATTGAGAATTTTGTGAGCCCGGTTTCCGAGTTCGGGGCGTGACAACCCAAGCCCTACCAAATCTCTTAGGCTATATCCCAATAAGATCAATGATCTCTTATTAATGATTCTTCACTCTAATGAGCATTCCAAACTCCTCTACAAGAAGACAGACCATATTCTCAAGTCCTCTCTAGAGTTTTGACACCATCTTTCTTGGAAAATACAAGTGTCGATCATCCTTTAAAGTGTCCATCAAGTAGAATCTCCAAGGATTTACAACTTTCTTTTAGTTGTACAGATTCTACACAACCTTCCATCACCTCAGTCATCACATCGGAGCATCACATGTAAGGTGTTTGATCTTTATACTGAAACCTTAGCAAAGGATCGGCATCATGATCGAAGGAGCAAATAGGAGCTAATTGAAGCACATGAGAACATCAATCAAGCAACTCGAGAAGGCACTACAAAATGGGCTCAGTCCAACAAGTAAGTTATCATGTGTAAGAGTCCGTATACACTCCTTCCTTATGTAGGATTGAGTATAAGAGTTTGAATTACCAAACTGGATTAGGTTCTTGTGTAGGACATTGGCTCTTATATAGAGCCTAAATCAAAGTCCTTGTGTAGGTTATAGGACACAGGTACGTACATGTTAGTCTCCGTGAGAGCCTCCAATGGGAGTAAATGTACGTCCTTGGATTAGGTTTGAGGTTGTTGGTTAGCCTAAAGAAAACCAATTAAAATATCTTGGGGAGCCTCCAGCGGGACTGTACGTTAGTAGATTCTTATGTAGGGCCTAAGTCAAAGTCCTTGTGTATGCTACAGGATACAAGTACGTACATGTTAGTCTCCGTGGGAGCCTCCAATGAGAGTAAATGTAGGTCCTTGAATTATGATTGCGGTTGTTGGTTAGCTTAAAGAAAACTAATTAAAATATCTTGGGGAGCCTCCAGTGGAACTGTACGTTAGTAGATTCTTATGTAGGACCGAGGTTCGCGGCTAACCTATATAAAACCACCTATAGTCTCTTGCGAGAGTGTAGACACTGCAAAATCGGCGCCCACTCTGATTTGTATGTTATGTATTTGTGATAGTAAGGGTGATTAGGCTGATTTATGAATGTTGGAGTCACCACTAGCCAATTAATTTCAGAATCCCGCAGTCGGCTAGAACCTAAGAAAAACGTAAGGTTGGAGAATTCTGAAGATTTTCCCACCTTAAATTGACTCCTGGTCTGTGATTCGGGATTCCGGGTAAGGGACCTCGGCTACAAAGAGGGAAGTTGTTAGGCACCCGCTCTGCCCATTGTACAGTCTCTACTTAGTGTGGTAAGAAATCTCAAGAGATGAATGATGTGATCGAGATAGGACTAGGCACATATGTGGATTTCTGATGCGGCAAGATCTGAGATTTTGGCAAGCCACAGAGCATATGTCCAACGGTATGTCTAGAAGGTGGATGTGATGATGCTTGTGCAAAGAGGTAAGAAAAATGGACTAGATCACTAGGAATTTCTAATGTGACAGGATCCGGTGTACGGCAAGTCACAGAGCATACGTTCACTAGAGATCTAGAGAAGCAGGGGGGTTGAGAAGGGAATAGATGTCATGACGAATGCTTGTATGTAAAATGAATGGATCTTTGGCTAGAACTTGAATAGACCAAGACATGGGTTGCACTATGACCAAACCGGGCTAGACTTGGGATTGAGAAGCTTAGGAGGAGGCTAAGAGATGGCTAAAAAAATCTGAACTTGGTGGCTTGGAAGCTCTCCCTCACCCTCACTCTCTCCCTTTTTTTTCTCTCCCTCTCACTTAGGCTTGGAAATGAGTAGTTGATGTGAAATGTTAAGAGGAGAAGGCTATTTATAGCCTTCTCCTATGGCAATGTGGTAATTTCTGGGTTTGAAAGGGGTAAATGTTAATGTGGCAAGTGGTGAATGGTTGAGGGAAGAAAGACGCCATGTGGCGCACTCTCATTGGCTATTGGGATTGGTAAAATGGTAAATAAGGTTGGATAGGGGGTAATTTCCAAAGAAAGTTGACTTTTGAACGCTGGGACAGCTGTCCCCAGAAGTTCACACGCAGGCCACGAGCGACAGCACCCTAAGTACCGCCGATGGTAGTTGGACTACCGCCCGGTAAGGGCTCGGGCTGGGCTCAAGCGTGTGGGCTTGTTTGTAAACTAGGCTGTTAGCCGCTGGATCGTGCGACGATCGATTGATGTTGCTCCTTCTGGGCACTTCTGATGCTTGAGGTATTCCTTGATGTCTGTGTATCATGGCCGATCATTCGAGGGAGTTTCAGCTTCATTTATCTGTAAGCAAAATGCGGGTTCCCCTTGAAGCTCGACGGTAAGTTCCCATTCAACAACTCCTTTCGGGACTTCCAGCATTATGGCAAGAGTTGCCAAGGCGTCCACAAATTGATTCTTAGCTCGAGGTATGTAAGAGAATGTGATCTCTTCGAACTCCTTGGTTAGATTCTCCAGATAGACGTAATAAGGGATTAGTTTTTCATCGTTAGTTCTACAGTCGCCATTTGTTTGATTGATAATGAGCTGTGAATCACCGAAGACTCGTAACTTTTTTACGTTGAGGACGATGGCTTCTCTTAAACCAATAATACATGCTTTATATTCAGCTACGTTGTTCGTGCATTAGAACGCCAATCGCGGAGAGTAGAGTATGGCACCTACTCCACTCCCTTTTGAATTTGCGGCTCCATCGAAGAAGAGTGTCCACACTCCTGCCTTCCTTTCTTCTTCTTCCTCAATCAAGAGGATATCCTCGTCAGGGAAGAAGGTCTTCAATGGTTGATAATCAAGTAGAGAGTGTGCTGCTAGGTGATCGGCTAGTGCTTGCCCCTTGATTACCTTCTGAGTGACATATGTGATGTCAAACTCTGAAAGTAGTAGTTGCCATTTTGCAATCGTGCCTGTTAGTACTGGTTTCTCGAACAAGTATTTCAACGGGCCCATGCGAGTGAGCAGAAGGATTGGGTGAGCGATCATATATTGTCACAATCGTTGTGTCGCCCAAACCAGGGCAAGACACATTTTCTCTAAGCTGGAGTACTTAGCTTCATAGCTTGTGAAACATCTGCTTAGGTAGTAGATTGCTTGCTCCTTTCTTCCTGTGTCATTGCGTTGGCCGAGGACGCATCCGATGGCTTCTGTTACAACCGAGATATATAGCATTAATAGTCTACCCAGAGCAGGTGGCATGAGCACTAGAGGATTTAGTAAGTACTTCTTAATCCTGTCGAAGGCTGCTTGGCAATCATCATTCCATTCCTTTGGCAAGTTCTTCCGTAGCAACTTGAATATGGGCTCACAGACTAGAGTGAGTTGTGTTATGAATCGACTGATATACTAGATCTGTCCAAGAAAACCCCAAATTTCCTTTTCAGTCTTGGGTAGTAGCATTTCGATGATTGCCTTAATCTTAGTTTCGTCCACCCAGATACCATCTTCGCTGACGATGAAGCCTAACAGCTTGCCTCCGGTTGCACCGAAGACACATTTTTGCGGGTTGAGGCAGAGCTTAAATTTGTCCAGCCTATCGAAGAGCTTCTTAAGGTCTTCGAAATGTCATTTGATCGTGCGAGATTTGACAATCATATCGTCTACATAGATCTCCATTTCCTTGTTTATCATGTCGTGGAACAAGGCGGTCATGTCTCGCTAATATGTAGCTCGTGTGTTCTTTAATCCGAAGGGCATAACCCGATAGTAGAAAGTTCCCCATGGTGTGATAAAGGAAGTCTTTTCTCAATCTTCAATGGCCATCTTGATCTGATTGTAACCGAAGAAACCATCCATGAAGGAGAAGATCTTGTGTCCCACAATATTATCCACCAGCGTATCGATATGAGGCAGAGGGAAATCGTCTTTAGGACTTGCTTTGTTGAGGTCCATAAATTCAATGCACATTCTGACTTTGCCATCCTTTTTTAGAACTGGTACGATGTTTGCAAGCCATTCTGGGAATCCCGCATTGTATTCCTTAATGACTTCATCATGGACCTTCAGGGCCCATTCTGACTTCATTCTTCGTAGCTTCTACTTAATAGGCTTCATGTCTGGCTTTGTTGGCAAATGGTATACCAACAAGTCTTCATCGAGCCCTAGCATGTCTTCATAAGAGAAGGCAAAGTTGGATAACCTCGGTCTCAGGAATTTCATCATCTTCTACTTGTACTCCGAGGATAGTGATCTACTGATGCGCACTTCTCTAGGGAATTCCGTTGATCCCAAGTTTACAACTTCGAAATCATCTGCCACAACGTTGGCCTTTGTTTCGAACCTTTCGAGAGAGTCCTTGAGTTCAAGAGAGGTATCATCATTTCCCTCATCTAGGGTTTCATCTAAACCCATGAGTTTGAAATCCAACTCTAGATCGAAATCATATGAGTCGACCTTGAACTCTGGCATTATGTGTGAAATGTTTGGCATGGTGATTTTTGAAAGTTTTTCTATTATTTTTTAATTTTGAAGATTTTCTGATGTTTTGTGATTTTGAGGAATATTTGATTTTTTTGTACTTTTTGGAATATGTGATGTTTTTGTGTTTTGAAAATTTTCTAATTTTTTTGTGTCACCAAGGGGTCCCGAACAGGACGGTGTTGTGAACCATGATTGGTCCTGTCCTAATTCAGGGTACCAAATACTATTTACATTAGAGTTTTTTTTAGGTTGGCATCCGTGGATGGTTTACTAGCTGACTCGATCGTTAGGGGGATAGCTGTCCATCCTAGTTCTTTCTCCCTTTTGATCCTGTTGTTCTGCTCCGTATGTTCCTATGGATCATTTGCATTGATGACCATGATATCTGCGGGACTGGGCTCGGGTCGGAATCTGATTCGATTTCTTCGCCCAGAAGTTGGAGCTCTTCTGGTTCCTCAGGTTCATCTTGCGATGGGACCTTAATGTCTGTCCAATCTAGGGAGGGTCACTTCCCTTTGTCTATCCAATGAATAAGCTACTTTGGCCCTTTATGCTGCTGAGCTATTAATGGGAGTGTTATTCCCTGATTGTGGGTGGAAGTGGGTGTCTCCCCACTCTTGCCTGTATCCTTTGAAAGGGACCCCTCCGATCTTAGATCCTCTGTAGGTGGCCCTGCTTCCATGTCTCTAGCCTCATGCGATGGATCTGGGGATTCTGCCCCTAGCATAGATGTGCTCTTGATGTCCTGAGGATCTTGTCTCACCTTATTGGTGGCCAAATGGACTCCTGGCTAGAATGTTCTATGAGTTTAAGCCGCTGGAGGTGGTCCTCAAGAGGGATCATAGTGTCCCTACAAACTGTCCCAGCCCTGACGAACTTAATGGGTGTGCATTTGAATGGTTGCCTCTTTTTCGACCTTTCAGCCTAATCTTTTGGTGACGATTGATATCCCAGCCCTTGCCTTTATACGTTGGCACGTGCTGGCTTTACTACCATACCTCTCTCATGGAATTCGGTTTGGTAGTTCAAAATTAATCGCTCTGTGGGAGGGATGACATATTTAGCAGCGAGAGGGTATGGGTTGGCGATTGAGTTCACAATTTTGAACTCAAAACTATGATATGATATGTCATCCTCTGCGTGCTAAACGTCAATCACTGAGATTTCAGTTTCTAAGATGTTAACTATTACCGGTAGAATGATTTCTGGCTCGGCCAGCACTGAGATGATTCGATTTCCCGAAGGGAATTTAACCATTTGATGGAGAGTGGATGGGATGGCTCCAGCAGCGTGGAGCCATGGCCGCCCCAACAGAAGTTTTGAATAAAGTAGGGATATTAATGACCTGGAATGTGACAAGTGTCATGTCTGGTCCAATCTATCTCTCAATGTTGATTTCTACCTCGACATGTGTTCGGGAGTTATCGAAGGCTCGGACGCTCATAGCACTAGGTCGAAAGGAAGATGGTTTTATCCCTAAACATTCGGTAGTCCTCAAAGGGCAGACATTTAAGCTTGATCTGTTATCTATGAGTATGAGTGGGACCTTGAAATTTTCATAACGGATAGCTATGTTTAATGAGCGCCCATATTTTCACCCTTCAAGGGGCAACTCATCATCAGAGAAAGTGATGGCTCGTAGTGTGAGGAGTTGTCTGATCATACTTGCTACCATTTCGAGAGGTACATTAGGGGAGATATGTGCATCATTCAATGTTTTCGCAAAGATTTCTCGATGTGATCTCGACATACAAAAAAGTTCCCAGATGGAAATTTGTGTGGGAATAGATTTGAGTTGAGCTGTTATGTCATAAGCAGCATCGATTTTGTGGGTGGTTCCCAAAAAATTCCTCGGGTTTCTTTTAGGTTATGGTTATCTCTCCTGAAATACCTTCCATTGTTGCCCACCTCGGCGCATTCCGATTAATGCCATGGGACTGCTTTTGGGTTGTAGGAGGGAACCGTTCTTCCTTCCAAGTATATCATTGGTTCTTAAGGCTGAGAGATTGTAGCTGGAACTATTTGTGATGGACTTGATGATTTCTCTTGAGGTGCTACCAAGTCTTGGCCGATTTTAGCAATGGAGTTTTCTTCCTCCCTTTAATGTGTGGGAGGGATCGTCCGGGCATGTGCCAGTTGGTGAGGCATTAAGAAACTTGGTGTTTGGACTAGGGGTGCCTCTTGCAAGGTTAACAGGGCTAGATCCGGGAGGCCTATTGGAAGAATGAGGGGTTCGGAGTCCGACCTGTTTGGATTTGCTGAGGTTGGGGCTGAATGTGCCCCTTGGGGAGTGCAGTATTGAGGATGTGACCTGATGGGTGCTAGGGATGCCCCTTAAAAGATGGGAGAGTGCTACCTATTGGGTGCTACCTCGAGGCAGATGAGAGGTTATACCGTTGGTGCTGTTTAAAGGATGAGAGGCTGCGTTATTGGTGTTGCTTCAAGGAGAATGAGTGGTTGTGCTGTCGGTGCTGCTTCAAGGAATACCTGTGCCCCATGCGGTGGCGCCTGTTGGTATCCTCATGTCCGAATTGTTGTATCGGGCATGATTGCTTGTATGGAATGATTTGGAGAGGAGTATGCAAGATGCCCTCCCTCAATGTGATTAATGGTAGAGGTGCTAGATGTGCTGGGTCCTGCTTGATGCAATTGCAGGGAATTTTGGAGAATGTTGGCTTGAGTTGTATTGTTAGCATGCGGGGTGATTGCGATTTTCTGTCTTTCGATTAAATCTTGGACCGCATGTTTCAAAGAGAAACAACGATCCGTTAGATGACCAGAAGCCTGGTGATATGCGCAATACTGATTTTCATTGTATCCTAGTGGTAGGGGATTGGGTGAAAGTCGAGGCTGGAGTGAAATTTTAAGTTTCTTTTACTTTAACATCATCAAAACCTGACTATATGTTTGTGCTAAAGGGGCGAACTTCCTACCTAACACCGTCTATTTGTATTGCACATTTCCCCTAGGCTATTGGTGTTGTTGAGGTAGATGTGCCTGATGTCCCTACTGGGCTTGCTGTGGTTGGTATTTTTAGTTCGATGGCTAGTACTGCCTATTTTGTTGTGTCTCCAGTTGCGGAGTGTACTGGTTGGCTTGAGCGTTTGCGACGATATTGTTGACCTCTGTGGTGCATTGTGCAGGAGCAGTACTATTTCCATTTCCATATCTGACAGGTTTTCCCTCAACTTTGTTTCTTTTGATTGAGGGGGCCTAGTGCGGCCATGGAGAAATGGTTCCAGCTCTGATCCCGGCTTCCACCTGTTCTCCGGCTCAGATGAGCTGAGAGAAGTTTACGTATGGATACCAGATTAGATATCCTAAAATGTTGGGATTCGCCGAATATACGATCATAGATATCTGCTCTTCGTTGTTGATGGGGTTTCTCATTCGGACCGCCATAGCCCGCCACCGCCCTACGTATACTGATATGGACTCATCGCTTTTTTGTCTAAGGGTAGCCAGATTAGACCTTCTCCAAGCCATATTCAAGTTATACGAGAACCTGTCAATGAATGCTTGAGAGAGTCTTTCCCAGGTTCTAATTTGATGGCTGTCCAGCGAGGTGTACCAATCCAAAGCATCACCCTTAAGGGATTTCTGGAAGAGCCGTATCAAGGCTCCATCATTCTCTGCTATCGCATTGAGTTCCCCACAAAATACTTTTAGATATGCTGTGGGGCACCCGCTACCGTCATATCTTTTAAATTTGGGTACCTCGAAGTTTAGAGGTATCCGGGCGTCCGGGAAGGGACACAGATCCCTGAACTTAGTGGATGGGCGGTCTACTCCTTGCTTCCTTTGGAGCTAATTTTGCATCATTTGTAATTGTTCTCGCAGTTCTTCGATTTCTGACTTGCCTTGCCACGGATACCTTGCCCCATGCTGTAGGGCTTGTGCTGCTTCCTCTTCATATGGATCAAGAATGAGGGATTATTGGAAAGAAGATGGACTCCGGGTGGCGGGAGGTAGCTGGAATTGAACGGTGCTCCCTTTCGGAGGAGAGTGTGATGTTCGAAAATGGCTCCTGCCTGGGGTATCTGCCAATTTCAGAATGTTACTCCCATTGGGAGGAGTGAGTTGGACTCGAAACTAGCCTCCTTCGTGGGCATCCGCCAATTCTTGTCTGTGGTCCCCGTTAGGGGGAACTTGTGTTGTAACCTGATTATTATGATGTGTTGAGTAAAGATGTGTGGGAGGGTTGCTCCCATTTGCTAGTTGTTGTTGATCCTGTGCTGACTCTTCTGGGAGAGAGAGAACAGGATTTGCTGGAGGAATGAGGGAAAAGGAGAAAGGGGTTTGAGGGATTGAGTTATTCTGTACACTAGGCTGGGCTGCCATGTGTTTAGTACTACGCTCGATACCAGGCGAAGTAGAAACTCTTGTAATGCTTTGAAGTTCTGGGACATTTCATTCAGGGCCGCTGTGACAGGAAAATCCGTTTATACCACTAGCACTAGCGTGGGCATATGGATTGATTTTGACCTCGATGGTTCAGAAGCTAGCGGAGCCACTGGTTCCTATCATGGGTAGCCTGAGAAGTTATGGCTGCCCGAGATCGAGTGGTCATAGCTTGAATAAACAAGTGTAGTCAAAGATGTGTTTTTTTTTATTTTTTTGTATAAATGCAATGATGATGTCCCTTGAGATTAAAGTACCACACACTTTCGAGTCGGATCTCAGCTAGTGCGAGCTAGCAATTCCCCGGTGAAGTCACCATTCTGTAGACACTGGAAATCGGCGCCCACTCTAATTTGTATATTATGTATTTGTGAGAATAGGGGTGATTAAGCTAATTTGTGGATGTTGGAGTCGCCACTAGCCAATTAATTTCAGAATCTCGCAGTCGGCTAGAACCTACGGAAAACATAAGGTTGGAGAATTTCAAAGATTTTCCCACCTTAAATTGACTCCTGGTCTGTGATCCGGGATTCCAGGTAAGAGACCTCAGTTACAAAGAGGTAAGGTGTTAGGCACCCTCTCTGCCCGTACAAATGTACGGTCTCTACTTATTGTGGTAAGAAATCTCAAGGGATGAATGATGTGGTCGGATAAGACTAGGCACATACGTGGATTTCTGATGCAGCAAGATTCGAGATTTCGGCAAGCCACAGAGCATACGTCCAACGGTGTGTCTAGAAGGCAGATGTGACGATGCTTGTGCAAAGAGGTAAGAAAAATAGACTAGATCATTAGGAATTTCTGATGTGACAAGATCCAGTGTACGACAAGTCACAGAGCATACGTTCACTAGAGATCTAGAGAAGCAGGGGAGTTGAGAAGGGAATAGATGTCATGACGAATGCTTGTATGTAAAATGAATGGATCTTTGGCTAGAACTTGAATAGGCTAAGACATGGGCTGCACTATGAGCACATAGGGCTAGACTTGGGATTGAGAAGGTTAGGAGGAGGCTAAAAGATAGATAGAAAATCTAAACTTGGTGGCTTGGAAGCTCTCCCTCACCCTCACTCTCTCCCTTTCTTTTTCTCTCCCTCTCACTTAGGCTTGGAAATGAGTAGTTGATGTGAAATGTGAAGAGGAGGAGGATATTTATAGCCTTCTCCAATGGCAATGTGGCAATTTCTGGGTTTGAAAGGGGTAAATGCTGATGTGGTAAGTGGTGAATGGTTGAGGGAAGAGAGATGCCACATGGCGCACTCTTATTGGCTATTGGGATTGGTAAAATGGTAAATAAGGTCGGATAGGGGGTTAATTTCCGAAGAAAGTTGACTTTCGAATACTGGGACAGCTGTTCCCAGAAGTTCACACGCGAGCCGTGAGCGGCGACACCCCAAATACCACCGACGGTAGTTGGACTACCGCCCGGTAAGGGCTCGGGCCGGGCTCAAGCGTGTAGGCTTGTTTGGTATACTGGTTTGCCCGATGGTCCCCTTTTGGGAGTTTTGAGGTTCAGATAAATGGACTCAGGTTTGGGTAAAGGGTTCTGGGCAGGGTATAGGGCATAGACGAGAGCTGTATGTCGATTGAACGGTTTGGATTAGGGTTTCAGGTTGCGGATTGGAAGTTTGAGATTTGGGTCAAGGTTTTGGGTTAGGTTTAAGTTGGGATTAGGGTTTAGGATTAATCATGATTTCTGGATTATCTTAGCCTTCTCAAGATGTTTGCCTGGGTGAGGTGTCTACAAAGAGCTAGTCCTTGTGTAGGATTATAAAGGTTAGAGGTGAACCTGATTTAAAACCTTCAGTAATGAAATCCGGTACACTCATGGGTTGAGTGCGTCCATCGGGAGTGGAGTAGGGAAATCGAAACACTATATGCTTATGTTTAGGATTGTTATTTGAGCACTTGTTTAGTTATACTTATATGGTGAATGTTTAATTCTATGTATCCATGATTAGATGGATGCTAGGTGTTGATACTTAGCACATCCCACACACACATGTACACTATCATGTTCATATACTAGTTTCTTAATCGTCACATCCCTTGTATTATATATGACTGGACCTTCTAATGGCTTGGAAGCTTTAGAGTTAATTATCTTACTTAGTTTAATATGAATATTAGTTTAAGTAGGTAATTGTGTTTTAATTGGCTAAAATTTTAATTGATCCTAATCACCCTCCCTCCCCCCAATACATAGCCATCATTGCTTAGCTCTGCCAAACTCTACACATAGCCCGTGGGCCCACCATGCACAATTTTAGTATAGGTTATTATAGATTTATTAAGATTTTAGCTAATAGTGGCTCCAAACACATCATCATCCCTCCGCACACCTAGAGTTGGACACGAGTCGAGTTAGCTCGGTCAGCTCGCTTGATTTGACTGGGAAAAGCTTGACTCGCCTTCACTCGAAATTTGATTCGGACCAAGTTGAGCTAGTTTTTGGAGCTTAAAAAAATTTTAAGCTAAGTTCGAGCTTGCCTGAGCTCAACTCAAGTCGGATCGAACCTCAACTCGAACTAACTCGGATCGAATCAGCTCGGTGACTCGGTTATTTTGATATGAATGGTGTTCGACGAGTGTTTGATGAAATGACTCAACAAAGTGTTGGTGAGAAAGGAATGGATACGTCGGCTGTTTGATTTTGATGCTTCTCGCCCAAATGTTTGATTTTAATGTTGCTCTTTAGGTGTTTGATGAAATACCTGTGAAATATTGTTACTGTTTTACATTTTGTGAGAAATTGAAGATGCATTCTACTTGTTTGAGAAAATGCCGAACAAGCTCGAACTCGGCTCGAACTGGCCCAAGGTACTGACCGAACCGAGCCGAGCTAGCAAGACAAGCTCGATGACCTGACCAAGCCGAGTCAAGTTCGAGCTGGGGTTAGCTACTAGCCGAGTTGTGCCAAGCTCGACTCGGTTCAACTCGTGTACAACACTACACACACCCATCCATTCTACGGACACACAATCGCCATACCAACGTTCCCCACTTAGATCTTTGTTCAAAAAATAGTTATTGCAAATACACATTTTCGGTTATTTTTTTCCTAATGGTCATTAACTTTTTGGGCATATTTTGAAAAATGGTGAAACAACCCTTATTCTAAAGTTGAAGCCTCTCTCTCTCTCTCTCTCTCTCTCTCTCTCTCTCTCTCTCTCCACAACTCAAAAACTCCTCATTACAATAATTCTGTGGTATGTTTTATATGGAGGAGAATTAAAGGATTTATATTCTTAAGGATGGGAATTTTATAGTATTTTTCATATGTGCATTTTTGACTATTTTTAATAGTTTCTTATGGAAGGTATTAAAAACTAAAGAATGATGGTATTTGCAATAAGAACGAATTATCAATATGATTATTTTCAAACTATATAATTTAAGAGAAATACTCGGCTGTGCTTGAGCATTATTAGTTACAGCGCTCCTAGTTGCATCTGTTCAATTAGACAATCCAATCAATTGATATGAACTCATCGGTAAGTCTAGGGCGTGTATCTAAGGCTATCATGCAAAAATCATCCTTGTCTGACTATCCAATCCATTTTTCATTTGGCCTTATTTTCATAGTCATCCTTTTTCCAAGCCATCAGATGAGCTACAATTGCCAACAAAAAGGAATTCTTTAGAATGAAACTCTGTCTATGATGGTATCTAACAAATGGATGAATAAAACTGTTGCGTTGATTTTACCTAATGTTGTGCAAATGCTTTTAAGTGCCCAAATAAATGTTACAGACTGAGTGTTTAATATTTGTTAGATTGTTAGCTTTAGACCAGTTGAAACGTCTAATCAATGGATTAGATAGTCCAAGTGTTCCAATGCAACTTAATGTAACCCGGAGCCCACTGAGGTGATGGGTTGAATGCCTGTATGTGGTAGCGTCTGAGTGTGTGTGCGTTGCAGGTCAAAAATAAATAAATGCTATCATTTATCATATTTTTACATAGGTATTTGCAATATGCTCTTACTAACATGGGAATTTACAAAACTTCCAAACTTCATCCATCCATCTGCACCATTAGGGCCTGTTTGGGCGGTGGGATTAGAAGGGATTAGGTGGGATGGGATTCAAAAAAACATAATTATTATCCATGGCAGGAATGTCCCCCCTGTTCCCATGGGATAAGTTTAATTCCATGCTTTGTTGATGATACGGTGGTACATTGAATGGATATACCCACTATCATTTGAAATTATTGAGAATAACACACGTGTTATATCTAAACCGTTTATTTGTTTTGTAACCTCATTTTATAGCATGGGCCTAAAAACGAGGTAAATTGAAAACTTATGTGGCCCCAAAGAAGTTTTCAACGGTAAGTATTCAATCCCTGTTGCTTTCTATGGTGGGTTCCACTTGAGCTTTAGATTTACCTGATTTTTTGGCCCGTGTTCTAAAATAATTTCGATAAATGGGTGGACGGTGTGGATATAGCCCACACATCATGGTGGGACCTACACAACTTGCTAACAATGAGTGAAATTGGCACGTGACCCAATGCAATTCCATTTAACGTAATTCCAGGCTTTTCCATTTCTTCCCAAACATGGAGTGGAATTGGCACGAACCAGATGAATCCCATCCCACCTAATCCCTTCTAATCCCACCCCCCAAACAGGCAAAATGATTAAGTCTTTTTTAATAAATTCAGGTACTTTCAGGATTATTTTTTTTTTACCAAAATCCTTTTTCCCTTTGAAAATTAGAAATTGCATTCACGGCATATGAATTAACCCGTACAAATACTGAGATCAATTTAGATATATTATGAATTGTAACATATGTATATTTGATAATTTGACCATCGAATGAATGGGCATTTACAAGACTGGTTAAAAGTAAAAATATCCAAAGAACTTTCTTTAGAGGAAATGTGTCCTTCTTCTTCTTCCGCTTCTTCTTCTTTTTATTTATTTATTTATGCCTGCCTGCCAAAGCAACATTGGATTCAATGATTCCATCAGTTTAATCTGAATTAATGCATGCAACTTGTCTTGTATAATTTTTAAGTGCTTGAATATCAATCGTCCTGTACTGCTGGAGTATCATATAATTCTTTAGAACAAATCTTAAATGTCGAGGTGGCTGTGTAATAAAATAGAGGACTTAAATTAAAAGGGCCATATGGTCCAAAGTCATTGTGCAGAATCAAATGATTAAAAGCATACAATCAATCGGCCTTTGCTCTATCCAGAATGGACCCGTGATGGGGACATTGGATCACCCCATTTGTATGCGACAAGGGCAGTTTAGCCGAGGAGCAAGCTCAATTAGCCCATGCTGGACCCAGCTTAGCTAGTGACGCTGCCAGTAGCCAGATGGCTATTGGTCGGTGCTCTATGGGGCCACTATTATATATATGTTTTATCCAGTACATTTATTTTTCTTTGCTTTATCTTAAAAATGGGGCAGATCTAAAGTGTACCCTACCAAAACATTAGTTATTGAATGTTCACCATTAAAAACCTCCTAAGGCTTATTTTAGCCCACTATAATGTTTATTTGACATCGAAACTGTTGATTATGTCTAGAGTTGGGCATAATCTAACCGATCCTATTTGACCCGATCCAACCTGATTTGATCCGAACCAAAGGTCAGAATCGGGTCGGATCGAGTAGGCCCACTCAGATCCAACCGCACATCGGATTGAACTCGGATCAGTGGCCAATCCGGACCGAACCAATCCGTGATCCGATCCAATTGGATCTGATCTGGACCGAACCGATTCGATCCGTTCATGTCTTTTAACAGATGATTTTAGGGCTTTTTCCCAAAAATAGTGTATCCAATCCTCAAGTGGAGCACACCACCGAAACGGTGTGAATTAAACATCTACCGTTGAAAATTTATAAGGGGCAAAGAAGTTTTAGATCAAGCTGATATTTGTTTTTTCCTTTCATTTATGTCTTTATGATCTTATGAACACGTTGGATGACAAATAAACATCATTGAGGCCTTACAAAGTTTTCAACGATGGAAATCAATACTTTTACTTTTTTCTGTGGTATGGTCCACTTGAGCTTCTGATATGCATCAATTTTGAGTTCAACCCCTAAATGATCTGGAAAAACGATTAGACGGTGTGGATAAACCATGTACATTCATGGTGGGCCCACACAGAGTTTAGTCCACACGATAAAAGTTCACTAAGGCAATCCGATTTTGTGTGCTACAAGCCTACATGCTAGGCGCCAGCTATACACAGCTAGTGCAAATATGTGTCGCGCAAAGACTCACGCAAACGTGCCTCAAGCAGCGAGTTCTACTAACGAGTTAAATGAGATCAAAGTTACATGGCCCCACCATAACATTTATTTTCCATCTAAACTGTTAATAAGGTAAAAATTTCATGGATGAACAGGAAAAACAAATTTCGTAATGATCCAAAACTTCTTTAATCTCCAAAATGGTTTCAATGGTAAACGTTCAATCCCCTACTTTTTTTTTGCAGTGTGATTCAGCTGATCTTTATATCTGTCTTATTTTTTGGCTCAAGCCTTAATACGAGCTCTCCAAATGGATGGACGGTTTGGATATAACACATATCTCATAATTTGACCCTTAGAGCCTGTTGACGTCAATACATCACAATACAATCCACTTCGCAACCGTGACCTATACTCTGCATCTCCACCCATTTCCACGATAATCCCACCCTTCCCTGCGAAGTAGGTCCCGATCCGAATCATGCCCAAACCCGATTCAACTCGGTTTTCCTGACCAAATCGGACTTGGTCGAATCAACTTAGGTGACCCAAATTCAGTCCCAGATCGGATCGAGTTCGGATCAATTTCTTGAAAAATCGAATCAAGTCGAGTTGGGCTTAATCCGGTCCAACTCGACTCAATGCCTACCTCTAATTAGGTCATATAAATCCGAATGAAAAGGAAAAAAATGAAAATCACCTTGATCCAAAACTTTCATAGCCCTCAAGATTAATTGCAGGCACTCAATCAATATGGTTTTTAGTGATCAAGTCCACTTGAGATTTGAATCTATCTCATTTTTTTGCTCATACCATAAAATGATATGGAAAATGAATGAATGGTGTGGATGAAACGCATACACTACTAGAAAACTAGGCAAAGGCTACGGATAAAAACTGTATCTAAAGGTCTATGGCTACAGTTAAAGTCCGTACACGACCGTAGCCATTGGTGCCGTAGCCATAGGTCTAAAAGCTATGGCTACAGATTAATCCGTAGCTATATAATAATGGATACGGATTAAATCCGTAGTCTTTGCTTTTGTAGCGCTAAAGTATTTACAGCTACGGATTATATCTGTAGCTAAAAGTTGAGTAAGAACCGTAGCAATAGGCTTAAATTAGCAACAGCTATGGTTTTCAGATAAAAGGCTACGGTTAATAGCCGTAGCTATTAAACTATAGGTACAGATTAAATCTGTGGCAATATTTTCTGTAGCTTAAAATTATATACAGCTATAGATTATATCTGTAGCTAAAAGTAGAATGAGAACCGTAGTAAAAAAGCTGACATTAGCAAGAGCTGCGGTTTTTAACAAAGGGCTACGGTTAATAGCCGTAGCTAATGCCTCTTGTTAATAAAAAATTTAAATAGTAATGGCAGCTCTTACCATTGTAGTACACTCTGATAACTCATATAAGCTAATATAGATAAATACTTCATGGCTAAATCATTCATTCATTCAATCAAAGATAATCGTTCATTTCCATTCACAAAAGTACAATGCCAACATAATAGTTATATGTCTATTTAAAGTTCTCATTAACAGCAAGATCCAATGCCTTCTCGTAGCCAAATAGCTTCTCAACAATCACAAGTGAAAACTCAATGGATGTGCATCTACTGGTTATCAATTTGTCATCAACTAACACCCTATTCTCAGCTTCACTTTGATCTGAAAGCTTACTGCACATGGATGATCATATACCTGTTTGATCTGAAGGAGAATCAATGTTATACGCTGCCAGTCGTTCTTTCAGCTCGAGCACCTCATCATCTTCCTCTTCACTATCAACGGCAGTTGGCATTTTCTACTGAAAGACTCAAACCAAAAAGGCAATGAGAAGTCCACAAAAATAGGGAGATACTTGGGAAATAAGAAGTTTTAGGATTTGCAAGCACACCTTTCTAGCAGGAGCTTTCTTCGGAGCTCCCTTGCCTTTGGGTTTTGCCCCCTTGGAAACATGTCCTACAGAGAGTTATAGGAGAGAAAAAGATAACATGCATTGAGAATGAATTCTTCAAGATGGGAAAAAAAATGGTAACTGATAATTCACCCATTTTGGGTTTCAATTTCTGTGCTGCCGATTGGCGTGTACGTCCAAACACGCCAATCGGGTTTCAATTTTTGTGCTGTCGGTTGGTATGTGAAAAAATGGGGGGCCTAGATCAAAGTTTACCTTTCTCTTTACATAGAACTCAAGTATTAAATGAAAGAATTCTTCAAGAACTGTAAGAAAAGAAGGCACGGTGATGAGAAAGCATATATAGATTTAAGAAATTCATAGCAAGTACATAGAATAAGCAAACTTACTTTGTTCAGGACTGTCATATTTCTTGATGACACTTCTCGCGTCAAATGAGCATATCAATGATCTTACTGAGACTGAACATGATGAGCATATCAATGATCTTACCGAGACTGAACATGGCCATCCCAAGACCAGCATTTGACAAGATTGTGACAGAATTTTCCATGATTTGAGGCTTCTTAACACCCCATCTACAGTAAGAAAGATGTTAGAAGAAAATCAGATTCACATGGAAAGAGCAACACATCTAAAATTCAAATCTCTGTCGGAAAAAAAAAAAAAAAAAAAGAAGAAGAAGAAAACTATAATTCCAAATACCCACTTCCAGTTCATGAAGAAAGACTAAAGATCACATCGAAATTAGTATAATGGTGGTAGATGAATGATGAAAACAATGAGACACTGGACCCTCTTAAATTCCCAACTTCAGCCCTAATCTCAACTGAAGGGATCAAATGTTATTTTATTTTTGATCATTTTCATCAATGAATGATAGTGCCATGGATAACACCCCCTCAACTCTAGCTGTTGAACAATCCATCCAAAGAACATAGAGGAAATCAATTAAATTATAGAGCCACCCTATAAAGCCCTTCCCCAATGATTCTAGAATTTCTCTAAAAAAAACCCTCACATTATTCCATGGCCAAATAATTGAGTCTTGGGATTGGAAAGGATGTCATGTCCATCTAGCAATGACATGGAAAATGGACACATTTAAGACCCCAAAACAGCTTACAACCCATGAAGGCAGGCCCAACCCCATTTAAGACATTCCCCATGGATTTGGATTTGGCAAAAAATTCCCCACCACAAACTATGGAGTTTGTTTCTCCAAAGAAGGTATTATTTTGCAAATCAACCAAACCCCTTCTAAACTCTAACTTTTGATCATTGAGGAAATCAATTGAATTACAGATCCAATTTACAAAGTCTTTCCCTCAAGGATTCTAGAATTTCTCTCCATAACCCCCACATTATACCATAAGGAAGAATTTGCCAAATAATTGATACTTCGGATTGGAAAGGACTGCGTGTCCATACAACAAAATGACATGGAAAAAGAACCAATTTAAGATCCACAAACCCTTTACATGCACAACCCCAACCCCATTTAAGAATCTCTCCATGGATTTGGCAAATTCCCAACTCCACAAATCCATGGATTCAAAGCCAAAAATTTTCCTCCAGGAAAAAAAGAAGAAGAAGCTTATTGCACTAATTCTCTATATGCAATTGAATCCCAAGCACTGAATGCCAACACCATGGATAACCCCCTCAACTCTAGCTTTTGAACAACCCACTAAAAGATCATAGATTTTTTTTAAAGGTAAATGCATTTTTATTGAAGAAGTGCCAAAAGGCGAAACATTACCACAAACGCCCAACCATCTCAAAACTAAACACTATAGTTGGATGGACGGCATTAATGTATGCTACATCAATCAAGGGATCCACAGAAGCCGCACCCCTTTTTCTAGCCCTGAAGAGGATTTTACTTTTTAATGGTGGACATTCAGTTACCACTCTTTCCTGTCGTGTGGTCCACACATGATTTGGATCAGATTTCCATTTTGGGTTCATACCCCATATTCATATGAAAAAAAAAAATGGATGAACGTTGTAGATATAACATGAACATAATGGGGAAAGTGAGTATGTGATTGCAAATAGAAATCAGCAAGGAAACACCTCAGTAGGCATTACCCTCAACTTTACATTCCTGCTTCGGGTATTGTACACAAGTCCAAGGAAGATAACTAATCAAAATCAATTTATGGAGAATTACTACTGAGTTAAGAAGAATGTTCTTCTCAATATTACCTATAATTGGGTTCCTTATACACATGAGGATCATTACTCTGCCTCATTAACATCCATGCCATTCAAATCCTTGAGTAGGGAGGTCCGCAGAGATGGGAAGCTGACGTTCTTCACCCTGCCAACAGAGACCAACCTCAAACTGGAAATCCTTCCAGCTACCTGACTCTGATTCGCTTGCTATAACGAAGATCCGAACCAGATGGAAGTCGCAGAGACGGATGCCATTGATGCAAGGACTAACGAGAGAGGGAGGGAGAGGATTTTCACGAAAAATGAAGGGCGAAAAGAGAGCCATTAAAACATCTATATCATTCATAAGAGAAAAAAAAACCTAAAAAAAAATATAAAAAAAAAAACCCAATCCAATTCCATTAAAAAAAAGACAACAATATAAATATTCAAAAGAGAGAAAAAGAAGAAGAAGAAGAAAATCATTCTTGCATACCTAAAATGGACGCAGATTATGGCATCAGAGAGGGAAGTCTTGATGAGTTTCAGAGAGAGAGGATGGTTAGGGAGAGAAGAGGGGTTCGTGAGAGGGAAGATCGAGAGAGAGAGAGAGAGAGAGAGAGAGAGAGAGAGAGAGAGAGATGGATGCAAAATGGGTTTGGAGTGGAGGGAGATGAAGGGTTTCGTGCAAGGGGGGAAAAGAAAAAGGGCAGCGCTGGGTTTCTGCATTTTTACCTGCTACGCCCTGGCTACGGTTTTAATCTGTAGCTAAAATCCATGGTCCGTGGCCATTTACCTCACATCCGCTACAGTTTTGACGGTCATGGACGAACAGCTCTCTTAAGGGCCGCTTTGTGGGATCGATCATGATACATTTCATATATCCACTCCATCCATTAATTTTTTAATTGTTTTAATAAGGATTGACCCCTAAATATAGGAAATTCGAAGGTCAACTTGAACCACACTATTGATCAATGGTAGGTATTTAATCTCCACTGTTTCCTACTATGTGGTCCACTTGAGCCTTCAAACTACTTCCTTTTTTGGGCTCTTGCCCAAAAAGATCCACAAACCCTTTACATGCACAACCCCAACCCCATTTAAGAATCTCTCCATGGATTTGGGGCCATCTAAGGTTGTAGGCATGAGTGGTGGTGTTAGCTTTTAAATACGGTTCGATTATTTTTCGTTACGGATTTAAACCGTAACAATATATCGGCGGTCTATATCCGTAGCAAAAAACTATCATAGTCCGTAGCCTTTGATCATTTTTTTGGTAGTGATATATCATGGTGAGGCCAAGAGAGCACTCACTTAGCGTCACTACTGGCCAATCCGTATCCACCGACTATACTCATTTAAAACGTTGAAAAATGTTTCAGTCTACATTGTTGAAAAAAGGACAAATGATTAAGATTGCTTCGCCCCTCAGTTGCTAGTACTCCATCCTCATTGCTAGATTTCAGCTATACGATTATTGGCCAATGGCTGGTTGGATTAGTGATTCCAACGGTTAATATGTGATTTTTTAAAAAATAATTATTGTTACAACCTTAGTTCAAAGGAAACCAAAGTAGTAATCACATGCAATTTTGTGCGATCCGGTCTTGCATTTCCATTTTTCATTTGTAAAGTAATTTCAATGGATATAATACCATCAATATGTGCTATATCACATCGTACATCTTCTTTGCAAAATAATTTTAGACCATATCCTTTAAATTGAGCTTGATCCGATACCTTTATAATCCCACGGAGGTTTCAATGGTTGGCGTTGAATCCCATGCAAGCCATTTTGTGGCGCATACCTTCTTTGGACTTTCCTATTTTTTATCTCATTTTATTAAATGATCATGCGAGAGGGATATAAGATGTGGAGATACACATCCATCGGTCTGTGTCGTGGGTGATTTTTAAAGATTACTGTGATTTGACATGTCATTAACCTGCCCGGAAGCGGATTGGCTGGTGTACCACACACCCGCTATATGGCTGTACTACACACCCGCCGTACGGCTCGTGTATTGCCGTGAGTAAGTTCTGTGGTCCCATCACGAGGTATGTGTTATATTTAAACCGTCCATCAATTCTGTGAGGTCGTCTTAAGGCTTGAATTGAAAAATAAAATTAATGTAAAGATAGACAATGAAAAAGCAGTAGGGGATTAATCATTTACCATAAAACCTTTCGGGGATGAATATGAAATTTGTCTTTCCAATACATTTATATATTTTTGACTTTGTTAACCGGTTAGATGGAAAATAAACATTACGGTGAGCCCTATGAATTTTTTACCGGTGAAAATCATTATCCTCACTGCTATTTTTGGTGGGGTCCATTTGATCTTTGGATACGATTATTTTTTGTTCACTGCTCTAAAATGATATCGAAAAATAGATAAACGGTGTGGATATAATAAATACATCATTGTGGGGTGGCCATGTAACGTTCGTACGACTTGGAGGTCGAGGAGCGTCGGCGGTCGTCTTCGGACGACACGTATCTACACCAGCTATATACCTGGTGTGTTGTACACCAGCCAATCCGCTTCCAACCTGCCCACCGTAGCCCTGTGAACAATCCATGATCTGTACCGTCCATGTCATGGATTCCATGATAAATGATCGACCTCAATAAAATTACTCTAAAAGGATTAGTCCAACTAGCAGTCCATGTAGAGGATCACCCACAACGTGCGCCACACCGGGCATCGTTACAGAGTCAGCACGCTCAATCACCCCGCGCTACCGACTCTCATTTACATGCTAAGGACATTTTGGCCAGAATGCAGACTAATTTTTCAATCCAAGATGATGAAAAAAAAAAAAAATTAAAATAATAATCGAGAAAGACCGGATGGACCTCACCATGGATAGCAGTTGCCTCAAAAACCGACATTTACATTTTGAAGTGGAAGCCATCGAATCCTAACCTTACTTTTACTAATGATCAATCTTTCCTATTTGACGATCCAACCATCTAATCTTTGGCCCTTATTTTATTATTCACCTTACTTTAATTCCCGGGGATTCTGGAATTCCACATCCATTGCATCAACGGTCTTGCTCACCAACCCAGGGGCCGCTATTGCACGAATTTGAGAACACTGCCTGAACTTACAGTTTCTCCAAATTTTAATTCACACACAAAATTCCAAAGAAAACAAGAATAAAAATTCGGTAATCTATAAATCTCCAATCTATCTCATAAAGTATATGAATTTTTCTCCTTTCCTATCCTATAATTTACAAATCAAAATAAAAAAGAAAAAACGAAGAGAGATGAAAAGACCGAATTCTCTCTTCTTCTTCTTCTTCTTCTTCTTCTTCTTCTTCTTTTTTCACATTGATACGTTCAAATCTATCCGCAGTTTCTTCGGTACCGGTACCGGTACCGGCACGACCGTTCTGCATCTCGGGCATCTCGGGTTCGCCTTCGATATCAGAACGTAAAGAAGGCAACCGGGACACCCAGCCGCGAAAACCAACGGGGAAGATTTCATCTCCTTCTCTCCTTCCGTCTCTCCCTCTTCATCCCCTCCCTTGATAGACATCGACGATTGCGATGATGGAGATGATAACGACGAGTGCACTCTCGACGATGATCTTTCGCTGCTACCGTACGTCGCGACGGAACGTTTCTTGGTGGACTCCCGCTGGGCTCTCTCCAGTGCGGATTTAACCTTGTCGAGGGTACAAACGCTTTGGGATTCGATGGATGGGACCAGCTTCAGATCTAAGCTGGTGTCTTCTAGAAGATTTGGGGGGTAATTCAGATCTTGAAATCCAGCCGTCGATCTTTTATCTGACGGTGAGATCGGAGAATCGCACCGCTGCAAGTAGATCTTTCCTGACTGCAGAGACAGAAATAGAAGGTCAGGGTTTGATGCCAGGGACATGATATGAATTCTGGTAAGAGATAAAAATAAAAATAAAAATAAAAATAAAAATAAAAAAGAACGAAAGAAATAAAGAAGGAGAACGGTGCTCCGTGGGACTATCGAAAATACAGGCACACAGTGGGAGCGAAACTCGTGGATCATGTAAGAAGATCCTAAAAGGTTAGGATCGACAGATTCCAGTACTGAAAAATAGGAGGCCAAGAAGCCCACATCTGCGGAGGCCCTGAGGACTAAAATTTCAGATAGACCGGAGGCTACTGAAACATTCTATTTTTCTTATGACAAAAAACGGCGAAAATGAAAAACCAAAAGAGAACAAACCAAATCCAAGAAAATTGTAAAAGCTTAAACAATTTTTTTATTCTTTTTTTTTTTTTCTAAAGAATAGAAGAAAAAGGTGGTGTTCTTGTTCACAAACCTTAAGATCAAGGCGTTTCTCCCAACCGTTGGGAACCTGCAAATCCAGATCCAATTCCTTAGATCCGATCACGGAGCATCCACCCAGCAAATCTCGAGTAATTAGGACCGTTGATTCTCCTCCTCCTTGCATCTGCTGTTGATGCTGCTCTTCTTTGTATCCGTTTAAGATGCGAACGAGAGAACTTACGTCGGCTGCCATTATGATTCAAACACAAAACAGAAGGAAAAAAACTGCGAACAGAAGCAGAGATATAATGCCGATTTTGAAGATTAATGCTTATTAAATACAAAGAGAGAGAAAGAAAGTCGTTTTTAAGGGGAGGAAGAGCAAAAACTTGGATACTCTGGCAAATGTGAAGTTCCGTACGGATGATGCACTCGATCGCCTGCACACCTGGCATCTACGAACTTCAATCCAAACTGTCAAAATGATGGGACGCGCTTTAATCATTCAAAGCCCAAAATAAAACCCTGCTGACGATCTGATGATTGGTGGACGTCTGAAAGATGGGCACGAAGGATTCACAATCAATGGTCAAAATTCAACTCTATTATCGAGAGTGGAAAGCATCCAGTCAATTTTAGATTTGGGTAGAAACTTCATCTAGACTGGGTACTGCTATTGAACAGTTTGGATTCAACTAGAGGGCGTCTCACGTGTGAGATAGCTGGAGGGCGTGCACATGCATAGTCATGTTCCGGAAGACAAACTTCGGTGAGGGAAAGATTGCGAGTGAGGGGGTGGGGTTGTCAGTAATGGCGGCATTAAATGCGAAGAAAAGTACCAGCTACGAGGGGGGTTGGCCGTAGCTTCTCCCAGTAAAAGATAAATGCGAAAAGGAAATCCGAGTAAATAAATTAGTTGGTTTGTTTGGTGTCAGCGGCACTATCCATTGGTTGTGGACACTTTGGGCCCACTTGTTGGTCTGCCTGGCTATAAATTCACGAGTTCGTGCACCATTAAATACTGGGTCGAAGCAATTGTAGGGCCCTGATTCGTCACAACGTTGTTAGGTTTGTATTGATACATCGGTCTGTGTGAATGGGCCCCGTCGTTGCCGTTTCTCTCGAGTGGGTATTCCTCCAGGAGAAAAGACCTTAGACTGGAATCCTCTCCAACACCTGTTGCTTTATTTTATATTTGTTGGGCTTAAAATATTTTATATTCGTAGGGCATCGCGCTAAATTGTTGTACCATATTTTCAACCCCGAGGGCCTCTTTGGGCGGTGGGATTAGTAAGGATTGGGTGGGATGGGATTAAAAAAACATAATTATTACCCATGGAAGGCATTGTCCCATATTGCCATGTCATGCTTTGTTGGTAATACCGTGGTACATTGAATGGATATACCCACCATCGTTTGAAATTACCAAGAATAACACACGTGTTATATCTAAACTGTTCATTTGTTTTGTAACCTCATTTTATGGCATAGGCCTAAAAATGAGGTAGATCCAAAACTTGTGCGGGCCCAGAAAAGTTTTCAACTGTAAGTATTCAATCCTCGTTGCTTTCTATGGTGGGGTCCACTTGAGCTTTAGATTTACATGATTTTTTGGCCCATGCTATAAAATAATCTCCAAAATATGGGTGGACGGTGTGGATATAGCCCACACATCATGGTGGGACCTACACAACTTGCTAACATTGAGTGAAATTGGCAAGGACCTAATGCAATTCCATCTAATCTAATTCCAAGCTTTTCCATTCTTCCCAAACATGGTGTGGAATTGGCACCGGACTAGATGAATCTCATCCCACCTAATCCCTTCTAATCCCACTGCCCAAACACGCCCTTACATAGAAAGTCGATACAAAGGATACAAGTGGTACATGAGAGATATGAGATTGATGAAAAAGAAAAATTGAAATATTTGGAGCAAATATATATTTAATGCTGCACCTGGTGACTCTGAGAGTTGTGCAGCCAAGACATTTAGAGGTGGAACAAGCTCTAAGAGTAAACTATAACATAAGTAAAGAGGAACATTCAAGATCAAAAACATAATAAGAAAATGATACAAATGGCAACAATTGCATTGCTTTAACTATCTAATAAAGAGAAAAAACATTTGAAGAATAGCTAAGAAGGAATCTATAAATAGTAAGAAAAATAGTAGATGAACAGCAACAATCAAATCAAACGAACAAATCAAATCTATCAATTTATCTTAGCTCAACCTACCTTAAGAATAATGATAATTTCTTAGTTGTAATCTAAGTTTATGCTCATATGATAGACTTGATCCTTATCCATATCAGCAGTTCTTTCAAGAAACGCATTCTTACATTCACTCCTAATGATCGATTGTGAGTTTTTTATTTTTTGATTACATTGGTTTACTGAAAAAGTCATTTCTAATGAAAGGCAAAATGCAACCCATCTTCGGAAGAAGAACCCCATCCTCCAATTATCATCATATCATTACAAATATTTTGCAATGGCTCAGTAGGCAACCGATCTCCTCATATTTGGTTATAAACTATCAAGTTTGACGTATCTGTCTATTTTGCCGATTAGGGTCAAAGTTGATTGGTTTGAATCAAACTACAATATCGATTTTAGCACGCTATCACTCATTGTGTGTGATAAAAAATCAACCAAGTGCAAATAATTTTTATCATGGCCGGTGAGACTCAAACAACTACTTGGTTGTTAAATATTCATTTTGCATTGGCATATAAAAAAAGAACAATCTTTTGCACCGCACACCCAGTGGGACACTAATTATACTTACCAGTGCAAAAGTTCTATAGAATTATGAGCCAAAGATGTGATTGAAATGCTTCTGTAGCTACTAATGCTATAGCTAATGAACCTCATTCTCTAGAAGAAGAGTTGCAGGTTCAGCAGGTACTTGAGCAAGTGAATCCACCACCTGAAGTGCTCTTCCAAATCCAGATAGAGCATCAACATCTTAGGTGAAACCCCTTAAGATTATGTCAGTCGGAATGGTTTATATATAAAGGGGAATTCAGCACATTGTAGAATTGTCACATATTCGAGTTAAATAGTCGCGGGTTCAGACTGAAGCCTTTAATAGATGGATGGCTAGCTACACTGAGAGGATGAATTGGTTGATGGCTATGTTTATTGAAAGGACACCTTAGCAACAGGTTGATGTTAGTTCTGTTGTATAAGGCACATATCCTAAACCGTACCATTCCTTAGACTTTCACGATCCTCCCTATCGAATTTCGGCAACCCGCGACCTGTAATTGACGTTTGTGCACGATCCTAAGTCGTATCTCGTAGATCTGAGTCGACTCGACCCGAGACTTATACTATTGCGATCGCACCATCGCCGCGTTTCTAACGCCACGTCTTGCGCACCAATGCGATACCCAGACCAGGAGTTGTGGGCACGCGTTTAATTAGAGGAAACGTCGCGTGTTGTAAATCCCGAGAGAATCTATATAACCCATCCCATCAATCAAGTCAACTCAAGTACGCATCCCATCTCTAGCCCTTGCTTTCTTCCTCCCCAAGACAAGCAACCCACCTAAGTCAACTCTCATGTCACTCACACTCATCACTCTCACCTATCACTCCACCCATCACACATCACCTCTCTCTTACAACCACCCTCTCTTTCTCATTCTCTACCCATTTCCAAAGCAACCCCAAGAGTGTGGTCGTCCAAGGATATTCCAAGGAGAGAAAATAGGCAATGTGTGTGGCCTACTTCCTACCCCCTCATCTCACCATCCAACCCTTCAAACTTCATCATCCACCCTTAAAGAGTTAACGTAGGAGCCATGGAGTCCAAGAAGCTAGAGAAGAAGACCATCGGTGGGTGTTTTATAGGCTTAGATTTGTGTTTTGATGATGGACCAAGTGGGGCCTACCGATTAATGGTATGGATCTCACTTTGGACCCTAAGTGTGGCTGATGGCTCACCATGATTCATATGTTCATCCCATGAGAGGGCCATTCTCCATGGATCCCATCATGATGTTTGTTTTTCTAGTGTAAAAAGGCCAACTAGACCTTGCATTTTGGTAGAGAAGGGATCTCCACCGTTGATTTTGATTGAAGGGCCCACATGTAATGGGACCCACTTGATGTATACTTTATAATGCATGGTAGGGAGGGCTCATAGTGGCGGAGCCCTACATTGCACGTTTCTCTCTCTCTCTCTCTCTCTCTCTCTCTCTCTCTCTCTCTCTCTCTCTCTCTCTCTCCCATATTTCATAGCCCACCTTAATGTATGATCCACGCCGTCCATTCGTGAGGGCCACCTTGCTGCCTGTCTAACGAGTAGGTTTGCTGCCCATCCGTTGGGACAGGCCTAACTGAAAGAAAATACAACATTAGCTTGATTCATAGCAGTGGGCCATGTGTACGTGGGACCCACATGCTGTATGTATTAGATTCACACCGTCCGTCCATTGGACGTGACCCACTTGAGGTATGGATTTCATCCGTGTCGTCCGTCCATCTGTGTTAAATCCAGACCGTCCATCTGTGGACGAGCATCACATTGGCTGTTGTATTGACGTTAGCAAGTTCTGTGGCATGATATATGTGTTATATCTAAACCGTCCATCTGTGGACGAGTAGCACGTTAGCTGTTGTGTTAACATCAGCAGGTTGTGGGTCTGATCATGAGGCTGAGTTATATCTCAACCGTCCACCAGTAGCCGCAGTATATAGCTGTTGTTTGAAGCAGCAAGTTCTGTAGCCCTGATGATGAGGTTTATGTTATATCCAAACCGTCCATCTGATGGACGGTGGGCCAGCAGCCTACTGGGTTAACGTCAATAAGTTGGTTTGATCATGAGTTATGTGTTAGATCCAAACCATCCATCCACTGTGTGAGCACGTCTTAAGGGCTGAGAAGAAAAATAAGACAGATCTGTCTATCAGGTGGACCACACTGCAAAAATCAGTAGAGGATTAAACATCTACCATTAAAACTGTTTAAGGGTCACATAAGTTCTGGATCAATATGAGATTTGTTTTTCCTTTTAATTCAGGTCTTTGTGACCTTATGAACAGATTGGATGGAAAATAAATGTTAAGGTGGCCCCTGTGAATTGTTGATGGTGAAAATCATTATCTCCACTGCTATTTGTGGAATGGTCCAAATGATCTTTCGATATGATTCATTTTTAGGTAACGCTCTAAAATGATCTCTAAAAATAGATGAATGGTGTAGATAGCCAGTTAGGACAGTGGGTCCCACTCGATGTATATGAGCCCATTGTTGTGGCCCATGTGATGTAGCCCACTTGATGTATATGAGGCCCATTGTTGAGGCCCATGTGATGCGGCCCCCTTAATGTATATAAGGCCCATGTGATGCGGCCCACTTGATGTATATGAGGCCCATGTGATGTAGCCCACTTGATGTATATGAGGCCCATGTGATACAGCCAATTTAATGTATATGAAGCCCATTGTTGTGGCCCATTGTGATGTATATGAGGCCTATGAGATATGGCGCACTGTGATGTATATTAGGCCCGTGTGAGAGGCCCATTGTGATGTATATTAGGCCCATGTGAGAGGCCCATTGTGATGTATATTAGGCCCATTTGAGAGGCCCATTGTGATGTATATTAGACCCATGTGACGAGGCCCTTTGTGATTGTTTACGAGGCCCATTAGGAATGTGTTAGGCCCTCCATGATGTATGCACACCGTCTATCCATTTCCTTTAAGCCATGGGCCCCGCCGCCTTATGCAGGCCCACCATGTATGAGTAATGGGCACGTGCTATCCATCCATTTCCTAGATAGTCGGAGGGCTGAGGGCCTCATTATGATTCCGATTTCGATTTCCAAACGGACCGCACCTTAGCACAATAATGGTTAAATGTCCACCATTGTAAGCTTCCTAGGGCCCATTGTTAAGCCCGTGTCCACCCTTAACCTAGTGGGCTAACCCAAACTATTGGATCCCCACTTATATCAGTAATACCAATTGGGATAACCCAAACTGTTGGGCCCCCATTGATGATGATACTTTCCACCATCCTTGTAGGGGACCCTACTTTAGGATATACGATATGCTAGTACCTTGAATAGGTTATGATAGTCTAACATGGACCATTCCATATAGACTTCTATATGTCTAGCGGGGCGTATCGTTCAACCCTTTTGTAAGTAGCACACCGGTTAAGGTCGATCATCGCCTGCTATATCTGATAATCATGCTAGTATACTTAGCGTAATAGAATACACTAAGAATATGCTTAGTATAGCATCATGATACATGCTCATACGCATCATTTATATGCCTTTTATGAGGATTGTTATATCATAGCATACGTCGTTGGGCTGAGACCTTCATAGGACTCCTTATGAGACGGAATGCCTCACATGATCGCGCGGTACGCGTAGGACTGATGTATGACTGGATGGTATGACTCATGCTTCTCGCATTTATGTGACATGATCACTGTATGCCTTACCAACATCAGGGCCGTAGCCTCCAGAGGCACATTGTGGATGGCTAGATTAGATATCAAAAATATTGGCTCTAGCATTATGGGCACATAGGATGTCCTTGAGTGAAAGTCCTAGAACCTTTTAGTACTAGGGGATGCTCCAACGTCTAGATCAAGTGGAAACATGAGTGCAAGAGTGCCGAATATCAGTAGGCCACATCTCCCACTGTGTCGTGGTCGGTTGGAAGGGGGTGTGGCCTTATCCGTCCAAGTGAGGGGGTTGTAAACTAGGCTGAGTTTGACCAGCTCGCAAATGGGTCCGTTATCGATGAGTCAGGTAGGTATTGGCAAACTACTGGTCAGGCGGATAGTGTGGTCTCTTCCATTCGCTGGGCTATACGACTAGGGAGGTGGCAGCCGGTGTGGAGTATACTAGACCCCGGTGATATCTCATAGAAAAACTGTACTATTATATGTACTTGATGAGGACTGGCATGCTTGCGTTGCATCTCGCATATAACATTTGGCTACATAAGCCTTGCATCTCATGGCCTTGGTATGGCTGATAGCATTCATGCCTTGCATTGCATAGCCTTGGTTCGACTGATAGTATTCATGGACTTACCAGCATATTTCCGTATTACTCTGATATTGCATACTTTTCACTTGCTTTGCGCACAGACTTACATCACCCTCTAAGCTTTTCGTAAGCTTATGCACGACTGTTGCGTGTAGGTGGCGTCGGATCACAGTAGCGCTAAGGCGGGAGCGTGTGGCAGATTATTTTGGAGCTTTTTAATCATCTTGTATTTCCCTTTCCACATTGTACTCAAATGTTTCATTATAGTGGATATGTGGTGATGTTATTTTGTGACTTGGTTATGCTTGTGGTTATGCTCCATTAAAAAAATTCATATTGAAAATCCTCCTTGTAGGATCACAGGATCAGAATTTGGCATATGGGTACCGGGAGCCAAGAATGGGGCACTACGAAAGCTGTCGACGCCGGATTCGGCGATCGGGAATTCTTTAAGGCTGGTTTATGAGTTTGGGGTGTGACAGAAGTTAGTATCAGAGCATAACTTGGGAATACTTGAGAATCACATCACATATCTGCTATGAACTTAGAATGAATGTGTTGTATTCCAGCATCGTCCACTGAATGGGGCCCAGCACGTGTGATGCATCCACACCGTCCAAACCTAAGATGGTGGACCCACATGACGTCAGCACATGGGTCTAACCATGTGGTATGTTATATCAACCGTCCATCTAAGTTGTGTGGCCTGCCGTGATGTATGTGTTTCATACACACCATCCGTTGTGGGACGCACCCCACACATGTTGCACGTGTGGAGGTGGGGCACACAGATGTATGCATTGTATTTTATCACACCGTCCATTTCTGGATGGTGATTGGTGGGAGCGCACCGTGATGTATTGTTCATCCAGGTCGTTTGTCCAGCTCACATGGACGCTAGATCAAATATATATATATATATATAATAAATATATTATATATATGATATATATATATATGTATAATATATGTAGATGTGGTGGGCCCCACGTGGGACCCACCTACTGTATAACGGATTGGCTGGTGAGTCTCACACCAACTATATTAATAATATAATATTATATTATACATATACATCTTATGTATATATGGTGGGCCCCACGTGGGACCGACCTTCTTGGAAACGGATTGGCTGGTGAGTCTCACACCAACTATATAGCTGCTGTATTGACTTCCCAAGTTTCGTGGGATTCATCCACACTGTCCAGTTTGCTGGACGGTGGGACCCACCTGATGTATAGACTCTAAATCCACACCATCCATCTAGACAGGTGGTGTGAGGCCACACTAGTGTATGTGTTATGTCCAAACCGTCCATCCAAACAGTGAACTCGTTGTAAGGCTTGAGACAAAAATAAAAATAAAAAAATAAAAAAATGAGGCAGATCTACCGGTGGACCACACTGTAGAAAACAGTGGAGAATTAAACGCCTACCATTGAAATTCTTTAGGGATCACAAAAGTTCTAGATCAATATTGTAAGACCCGTATCATAGTCCGTACCATTCCATAGATTCCCGCGATCCTCCCTGTCGAATTTCGGCAACCGTCGACCTATATCCGACATTTGCACGCGACCCTAAGATGCACACCGTCAACCAGAGTCGGCTCAACTCAAGACTTGTACCCTAGGGACCGCACCATCGCCATGGTTCTAATGCCACGTCTCGTACGCCGATGCGATACTCAGACCAAAAGATGTGGGCCCATGTTCAGTTCGAGGAAAATATTGTGTGTTGCAAAACCCATGGGAACCTCTATAACATGTCGCCTCAATCAATCAATCAATCCCATCAAGGGTCAAGTATATGTCAAGTACACCATCACCTCACACCCATCCCCAAGTAACCCCATAAGTCAAAAAGTTCTTACACACCCCATACCCTTCTTACACCATCTACCCCTAAAGTCAACAAAGTTCTTACACATCCATCACTCACCACATCCATCACTCCATCACCCATCTCTCTCTCTCTCTCTCTCTCTCTCTCTCTCTCTCTCTCTCTTTTTACAACCCTCTCTCTCTCATTTCTCAAACTCATTTCCAAGCTACCAAAGAGCCACACGTCCAAGCTCTCCCAAAGCTCTCATGGAGGAGCTTTAGTGTGGCCCACTTCCTACCCTCTCATCTCCCATCTCAACCATCAAAACTCCATCTCTTCCATTAGGATCGAAGCTAAGGAGCAAAGGAAGCTAAGGGAGCAAGAAGAAGTGGACGGTGGGTGATCTTAGACCCACATTTTTATTCTTTTGTAATAGTCTTTTGAGATCTAAGGGCCCACATATGGTGGGACCCACTTTGATGTATGCTTGTATCCAAGAGAGGCCCATAGTGGTGGGGCCCCTCTGTTATCTCTGATCTCTCTTCCTCTCTCTCTCTATCTCTCTCTCTCTCTCTCCCTTTCTATAATCATGGCCCACCTATGATGTGTGTATTTTACCCATGCCATCCAACTAGTGGGCCATCTTGATCCCTATTTGGGGCCTCATTGACCGGATGGTCACACAGGCCCGGATGAAGGGAAACACAAATATTAGGTTGATCCAAATCAGATAGGTCACGTCCATGTGGGACCCACCATGATGCCTGTGTTGTATCCCACTGTCCAGTGTCCAGGGACGCTGGACGTGGTAGCAGTGAAGTGTGGACTGAAGTGTGGATGACATGGGGTGTGGTAGCAATGAAGTGTGGACTGACAGTGGGTGTGCTAACCATGAAGTGTGTGCTGATGGTGGGGTCCATGGGACCCATCCACGTCGTCCATCCTTTTTGATGGGCCACACCATAGTGTATGTGTTTTATCCAAACCGTCCACCGTCCTTGGATAGTGGGACACACCCCACGTGTGGGGCCCTCCTTGATGTATGTGACCGTCCAGGCCATCCAAGGGGTTGGACGTTACATGGATATAATATATATATATATATATATATATATATATATATATATATATATATATATATATTATATGATATGTGAGGGTGGGCCCTATGTGGGACCCATCCAAAATAGGTGGGCCGTCTACAAATGGGTTGCACGTTAGTGAGCTCAGCAGGCTCCCATTGGGATGTATGTGCTTTATCTACACGGTCTGTTGTTTGGGTGGTGGGACCCACCATGATGCATGTGTTGTATCCATGTCGTTCAACCATTTGTAAGATCACTTTACAGCATGGGAAAAAGAATGAATCAAATCTAAAGTTCAAGTGGACCCACCATTTAAATAGTGGATAGTGATATCCACCGTTCAAACTCCTAAGGGCCACAAGTAGTTTCCAATTAAGTTGATATTTGTTTTCACTTCATCTATCTCCATGTTAACTTATGAATAGATCGGATCTCAAATACATAAGGGTGGGCCCAATTTGATATACATTTGGTCCATTAGTGCGGCCCGATTTGATATACATTTGGCCCATTTGACTTGGCCCATTTGACTCGGCCCATTTGACTCGGCCAATTGATTTGGCCCATTTGATTCGGTCCATTTGACTCAGCCAATTGATTTGGCCAATTCGATTTGACCCACTTGAATCGGCCCATTCGATTCAGTCATTTGATTCGGCCCATTTGAATCGGCCTATTTGAATTGGCCCATTCGATTCGGCCCATTTGAATCAGCCCATTTAATTGGCCCATTCGATCGGCCCATTTGATGTATAAGAGGCCCAATGACACGTATGTGAAGTCTTTATGTCAGCCGAATGTGATGTATATGAGGCCCATTGCGATGTGAGATTCTACCATGATGTTTTTGGCGGTCATGCCTGGGAGCAATGATTGTTTGACGTCCACATTGTAGAGCAATGATGGTTAAATGTCCGCATTGAAACTCTCCCGAGGGCCTATTGTTAGGCCCATACTTGTAGTGTGTAAGCTATCTAGGCCCATCTTAGTTACGAACAAGGATTCGTCGCCATATAACATTTTTAGTACAATTCCATGATTCATGATCATATGCATCATTTGTATGCTTGATGTGACAAGTGACTGATCATAGCATATATCTTTGGGCAGATTGTTTATAGGCTCCTAGATAGGCGGTGTTGCCCTACATGAGCACACGATACGCATAGGATTACTGCATGACTGGATAGTGTGAATCATGAATTTCACATTGTGTGACATAGTTACTGTACGCCCTAGCGACATCAGGGCCGTAGCCTCCACAGGCGTATCATGGTTGGTACGATTGGATACCGAAAATCTTGTTCTACATGGGGTGCTACAGATATCCCTGGGTGAAAGTCTCTAAACTCTTATAGTACCAAGAGGTTGCTCCAACGTCTAGACCGAGTGGGTGCATGAGCACCGAGTGCCGATTACTAGAAGGTCGCACTTTCCACTGTGTCGTGGTCGATTGGAAGGGGGCGCGGCCTTAGCCGCCCGAGAGGAGGGGGCAAAGCTAGGCTGAGTATGACCAGCTTGAGAAATAGGTCCGCTATCGATGAGCCGAGTCTAATATTGGTAGGCGGATAGTGAGGTCTTTTCCAGTCACCTTATTGCCCGCAATGGGGTAGCAATCTGGTTGGAGTGTACTAGACCCCGGTGATATTCCAGAGTTGAGTTGTTTTGATATGTGGACTTAGATGAGGATTTGTATGATTGAGTTGCATCTTGCATCGTATGGCCTTGGTACGGCCAATAGTATTCATGGATTCATCAGCATATTCCACATTACTCTGATACTGCATAATTACTACATTGCGCACACACTTTCACCACCCTCTAAGCTTTTCATATGCTTATGCATGACCGTTGGGTGTAGGTCACATTGGATCGCAACAGCACTGAGGCAGGAGTGCGTAGAAGATCATTTTGGAGCTTTTGTCTATCATCATTGTATTTCCCTTTATGTGCACTGTACTTATAAATTTTTTATTATAGTGGAAATGTGAATGTGATGGAGTTTTTTGTTGTTTTTTATGGGTTATTATGCTTATTATGAATCAAACTGACATTGAAAATCCTCCTCGTAGCATCCTAAGATCGAAACCTGGCTAATGGGTGCTGAGAGCCGAGAATGGGATACTACAAAAGCTGTCGGCGCCAGATTCGGCAATCGGGAATTTTGTGAGCCCGGTTTCTGAGTTTAAGGCATGACAAAAGTTGGTATCAGAGCATAACTTGGGAAAAACTAAGAACAACATTACATGTCTGCTATGAATGATTAAGTCTTAAGTTCGGATAGCCTAACAATCTTTTATTACAGACCCTTAACGTGCGTGCCTTCGAAAGTTTTCAAACTTGATAGGCGCCTTTGCTCTTTCCTGTAGGACATGACCAGGAGAGTGACCCAATCGACTCCCGTTCCACCACCTGAAACTCTCACTCCACCACCTGCAACTCCCGCCCTACTACCTGCAACTCCTGCCCTACCACCTACGATCCCCACTCCACCACTAGAGATTCCTACTACCCAACCTGAAGATGTCGCTCCCCTACCAGAGACCGGTATGGATCCGACAGGACCCGTGAGTGCCTCCCAGTTACAGCAGATGTTGCAGGCTGTGACAGTCGACCTTTAGGGATAGGGCAGGCACCCCGTTGTTTCTCCAGCCCAGGCAGAGTAGGAACGCACAAGCGCCCTTCTTCGAGAGTTTCAGCAGCTCGATCCTCCATGTTTTCAGGGTGAGCCAGACCCAACAGTAGTTGAGAGATGGTGCTCTGATGTGGAGAAGATATTTGATATGATAGGATGTACGACCTAGCGACGAGTCCGATTAGCAGGGTGAGGCTGAGCAATGGTGGACATCAGTCTCCTGAGTAGCAGGCACAAATTTTGAGTGAACTTAGGAGGACTTTGTTGATCGATTTGACCGACAGTATTTTCCTGATCACATCCGATGACAGCGAGCATTGGAGTTTAAGGCCCTAGTGCAGGGCGATATGACGGTAGCTCAGTATGCGGCTCATTTTGTAGCACTGTCTAGATTTGCACCATATCTGGTAGATTATGAGGAGTAGAGATCTCGCCGATTCAAGGACGGCTTATGTTACGGTCTTCGAGGTCCTGTTATTGGGCATGAGGTCCTGACTTTTGAGGGGGTGGTACAGAAGGCCCAGATTTTTGAGGCTAAGTGGGCTGGTTCTCAGAGTGATTGCCATCAAAAGAGAGACCGGAAGAGATAGGCTCCTTCCAGTGACTCCCAGCAGCGTCGACCACAGTAAAGGCGCACAGGTCACCCAGCCTTCCAAGCGCCAGCAGCACCTCCAGCACCACCTCCGCGGTAATTCACCAACAACTGTTTTGGGTGCGGTGTGATGGGGCACCGTATGTGGGAGTGTCCCCTCCCCCAGCAGCAGTAGTAGTTGAGAGGTTCACAACAGCCTCCACCACAGCAATAGTAGAGACCCCCACAATAGTAGCGACAGCAGCCCCCACCACCGAGGCCACCTCAGCAGCAGCATCAGCACCATTCTCCGAGGCTGTAGTAGTAGAGGCATCAGTTTCGACCGCCTCAGTGACCCTAGCATCAGTAGCACGCTCAGAGGGGATAGACACCTCCCCAACCAGCTCAGGTTAGGTTCTACGTGGCTCAGCAGGATCCACGGTCATCTGGAGGGATCATCGAGGGTATACTTTTAGTCTCTGCATGCATTGCATGTGTAATGTTTGATTCTGGTGCATCGCATTCCTTTGTGGCCGAGAGTTTCTACCGATCGACTGGGTTGCAATTGGAGTCTACTCGTGACGGCCTGTCAGTATCGACTCCTTTAGGGAAGACTACAGTATTGGGCCGATTTTACTCATCTTACCCCGTTCTAGTTGGGGATACCTTTTTGCCTGCCGTTCTATTTGCATTGTCGATGCCCGAGTTCGATGTCATCCTGGATATGGATTGGCTTGCCGAGTACTTTGCCAAATTGGACTGCTCCATGAGGACAGTCACATTTTGTATACCCGGCTTGCCGCAATTCCAGTTAATTGTTGAGCCCAGAGAGAGCCGTTATCTTATATGATGTCATGTGCCTTAGAAGAGCCCATAGTGGTGAGCATCGACCAGTTGTCTGTGGTTTGCAATTTTCCCAATGTATTCTAAGAGATTCTGGGATTATCGCCTCGCCGACACACTGAGTTTTAGATTGATCTCGTGCCTGATACTGCGCCTATTTCAAAGGGCCCGTATCGTATGGCACCGTTGGAGTTGCAGGAACAGCAGAAGCAATTGGACGAGTTACGCAAGTTAGGTTTTATCTATCCGAGCAATTCGCCATGGGGAGCGCCGGTACTCTTCGTGAAGAAGAAGGATGACTCGTCGAGGCTCTGCGTGGATTACTGCAAGCTTAATAAAGTCATGATCAAGAATAAGTACCCGCTCCCAAGGATCGATAATTTATTTGATCAGCTGCAGGGTACACAGTTCTTTTCGAAGATTGACCTGCGTTCCAGTTATCATTAGATTCTGGTCCGAGTGGAGGACATCCCAAAGACGACTTTCAGGACGCGTTACGGTCATTTTGGGTTTCAAGTCATGTCCTTCGGATTGACCAATGCGCTTGCAGTATTCATGCAGTTGATGAATTAGGTCTTCTGCCCGTATCTCGATCAGTTTGTTGTAGCCTTCATCGATGACATTCTGATCTATTCGAAGACCCGTGAGGAGTACGAGTAGCACCCGGAGATTGCTTTATAGACCCTTCGTGCAAACTAGCTGTATGCGAAGCTGGAGAAGTGCGAATTTTGGAAGGATGAGGTGAAGTTCCTCAGTCACGTGGTGACGAGGAAGGGTGTCGCAGTGGACCCCTCGAAGGTTAAGGCAGTGCGTCAATGGGGTCAGCTCACGAACACGTCCGAGATCTGTAATTTCCTTAATTTGTTGGGCTACTACCGGCGTTTCATTGAGGGCTTCTCTCGTATTGCAGCCCCGCTGACCAGGTTGACTCGAAAGGGAGCGGAGTTTATTTGGAGCGATGCCTATGAGCGAGCATTTATGGAGTTGAAGGACCGCCTCACATCCTCTCCTATCCCTACTCTTTCCGAGTGATGGATTTATTATATTTACCAATGCCTCACATATTGGTTTGGGTGCTGTCCTGATGCAATACGGGAGACCAGTGGCCTTCGCGTCTCGTCAACTCAAGGTCTATGAGCTGAACTACCCCACGCATGATTTGAAGCTGGCTGCAGTTGTCTTCGTACTAAAGGTGTAGAGACACTATCTCTATGGGGTTAAGTTCGAGCTCTTTTCTGACCACAAGAGCTTGAAATACCTCTTCTCGCCGTCTGAGTTGAACATGAGATAGAGGCGTTGGATGGAGCTCTTGAAGGACTATGATTTTAATCTTCAGTACCACCCAGGCAAGGCGAACGTAGTGGTAGACGCCCTCAGCCGTCAGCCACGAGGCCTAGTGGTGCATATGATGGTCCAGAGTGGAAGATGCTCGAGGATATAGGAGAGAATGATTTTGAGCTCGGTCTGCAGTCTTCTATTGTGCAGTTATCGAGCCTGTCGATTCAACCCTCTCTTGTTGCAAGGGTGATCGAGGCTCAGCAGGCTGATGAGTTATTACAGAGTTATTGAGATGAGGCTGCATCTGAGAGTTAGGCAGATTGGCAGATTAGTACAGATGGTGGACTTTGCTTTAGAGGTCGATTATGTGTCCCGGATATTCCTGAATTACGCAGAGATCTTATGACCGAGGCACATCGATCGCGGTTTTCTATTCATCCTGGCTCGATCAAGATGTACCATGATATGAGGCGACAGTATTTTTGGGTAGGGATGAAGCGCCAGATAGCCAGTTTTATAGCCGAATGTGACACATGCCAGCGTGTCAAGGCCGACCATCGGAGACCCTCTGGTCTATTACAGCCGTTGAGTGTCCTGATGTGGAAGTGGGAGCACATGTCGACATATTTTATTATGGGCTTGCCGATAAATCAGCGCTGTCATGACACCATCTAGGTTGTTATGGATCGTTTGACGAAGTCGGTACATTTTTTTGTGATGCATGCGATTTGGTCTATGGACCGGCTTGCGAGGTTATTTATCGAGGAGATTGTGAGACTGCATGGCGTTCCAATCTCGATCATTTCTGACTGAGACTCGAGGTTCACGTCTCAGATTTAAGGGAGCTTTCAGAGAGCGATGGGGACTGATTTACAGCTCAGCACCGCGTACCATCCGCAGACCGATGGCCAGACCAAGAGAGTCAATTAGATCCTTGAGGATATTCTTTGGGCCTGTGCGATTAATTTCGGGCGTAGCTGGGATGAGCATCTGCGATTGGCTGACTTCGCATATAACAACACCTATCAGGCAACCATCGATATGGCTCCTTTTGAGGCATTATATGGCAGACCATGCAGATCACCGACTTGTTAGACAGAGGTTAGAGAGCTCCATCTCCTAGGTCCTGAGCTTGTGCAGCAGACGTCAGAGGCTATCGATATCATCAAGCAGAGGATGCACACAGCTCAGAGCCGGCAAAGAGTTTTACTGATCGTCGATGTTTCCCTTGGAGTTTTCGGTAGGGAACCATGTATATCTCAAGGTCTCGCCCATGAAGAGCGTAGTTCGATTTGGAGCGAAGGGCAAGCTTGCCCTGAGATTCATAGGACCTTTTGAGATCACTGGGCGCGTTGGTGCCGTGGCCTATCGGCTTGTCTTGCCATCTCAGTTGTCTGATATCCACAATATTTTTCATATCTCCATGTTGATGAAGTGTGGGTCAGACATAGTTCCCATTATTGATTGGCAGCCATTAGATGTTCGTGAGGACGCCTCCTACTTTGAGCAACCAGTTCGCATCCTTGATCTGAAGGAGCAGGTCCTCCAGACTAAGGTCATTCCGTTGGTGAAGCTTCAGTGGGGTCACCATTCTGTTGAGATGGCTTCTTGGGAGAGCGAGACCCAGATTCGATAGCGTTATCCCCATATCTTTGATGATTGATTATGTGTTGTACTTTGTATGTTGTCTCCGATTTTATATGATGATGTTATATTTCTCATTCCTCATGAGTTATATCTAGTTGTGATGATTGTGTAAATTTTGAGGATGAAATTTTTATTAGGTGGGAAGAGTTGTAAGACCCGTATCATAGTCTGTACCATTCTATAGATTCCCGCGATCCTCCCTTTCAAATTCCGACAACCCTCGACCTATATCCGACGTTTGCATGTGACCCTGAGACGCACGCCATCAACCAGAGTCGACTCAACCCGAGACTTGTACCCTAGCGTGTCACGCCCCAAACCTAAAAATTGGATTCACAGGAATCCCGATCGTCGAATTTGGTGCCGACAGCCTCCGTAGTACCCCGTTCTTGGCTCCTAGCGTTCATACGCCAGATTCCGATCATGGGATCCTACAAGGAGGTTTTTTTTTTGCCAATGTACATTTAACTTGTAATAAGCATAATCACAAGTATACCCAAATTACAAAGACAACATTATCATAACATATCCACTAATATAAACATTTGAATACAATGCTGAAAGGAAAATACGTATATCGAAAATAAGCTCCAGAAGACCGCTGCACGCTCCAAGCTCAACACTGCTGCAACCTATCATCATCTGCACGCATCTATCATGCATAAGCTTATAGAAAGCTTAGAGGGTGGTGTAAGTGTGTGCACAAGGTAAGTGCCAAGTATTCAATACAATGCTATCATCATACAATACCGAAAATACTAGTAATCCATAAATCGTACATTATCGGAATAAGTAGAAAGACTGACAGGATCATGAATTATCAGAGTAAGCAGAAATACTGACAAGATCATAAATCATAAGATAACAAAGTAAGCAATATAAAACAACTATGCAAATAAGGAATCAAAAAGCCAAATATCAAATGTCGAGGATGCGAAGTAATATACAATTCCTGATGAGTTCATGAATAACATCAGCCGTATCTAGACCATATAAATATAGAAACACAGTAACTTAAAATGTCGTACACTGCGAATGTCATGCAATATGCAGTGCGAATAGAATAACCATACTGGAGTGTGAAGTTAGGATGAGGTATCGCAGTATCGCAGGCTATGGGGTCCATCACAATGGACTTCTATCCAAACCAGTCCTATACCTAAATTTAGATAGTCAGATGCAATGTGGTAAACTCCTGATCTCAGGTTAGTCACGCGCCCCAACCAAAATCCTGGCCATTGCGAAGGTACACTTAACAAATAGTTGCGCACCACCAACCTGAGTGGATAGTGAATGAATGAATGCATGAATGAGTATGCAACTCCTGCTCACTAAATCTATATATCAGTACAGTTCATCTCTGGGATCATCACCAGGGTTTAGTACACTCCAAATGGCATGCCACTCTCCCAGCCGCAAGTCCAAGTGAGCATAAGAAACCTCACTATCTGCCTGGCCAATAGTCTACCAATACTTATCCGGCACGTCGATAGCGGACCCATTCACGAGCTGGTCAAACTCAGCCTAGTATTGCCTCCTACCCTCGGGCGGGTAAGGCCATACCCCCTCCCAACCAACCACGACACAGTAGGAGACGCGACCTCCTGGTATTCGGCACTCGGGTGCTCATGTATCCACTCGGTCTCGACGTCAGGGTGTCTCCTGGCCACGGAGGTTTAGGAATTTTCACCCAAGGACATCTATGACGCCCGTATACTAAAACCAAACATTTTCGGTGTCCCATTTGGCCATCCACGATATGCCTATGGAGGCTATGGCCCTGATGTCGCTAGGACGTACAGTAATCATAATGCGAGATGCATGAGTCATACAATCCAGTCATGCATCAATCCTGCGCATACCGCGTGCTCATGTGAGATAACCTCAGCTCATCAGGGAGTCTCATAACAACATGCTTAATGACATATGCAATGATCAACCACATCTCATAACCAACATGCAGATGATGCGTATGGGCATGTATCATGATACTATGTTGTCACATACTCATAACCGGTATCAACAACAGACATCGACAATCGACCTCAACAATGTAGATATTTAACCAACATTGCCCTCAAGGAATGGCCCTGATAGGGCCAAACATATAATGGGCCTACGACCTCACATAAAGGCCGATATACAACATAGTGGGCCTTACTCAAGGGACACATATACACAACAGGCAGGCCCTGCTCATGGGCCTAACATACATCACAATGGGCTCCTTCGCCTAGCCCCCAAATGCATCACAATGGGCCTCATCACCTAGGCCTCAATATACATCACATTGGGCCTTAAATACGGTTCGCATATACATCGCATTGGGCCTCAACAATCAGGATTGGAATCGACAATCAATCTCTAAATCGAAAATCGGCAATCGGTCATGATAGTCGACCTTGATGGTTAATCGGCCTCAATACTCGGAATTGACACTCAAGATTGGCCTCGATAATCAGTACCGATAATCAACATATATAAACAAGGCGGGGGTCCATAAATGGATAACCAATCAACAATAATGTAAAGATCGGCTCTCGATCGTGGTTATATCAATCCGATAGCACGGAGCCATCTGTCTATGGAAAATGGGGTCCACTTATTTGGGTTAACCCATAAAGAGAATGGGCCTAACAAGGCCTAAGGGAAGGTTACAATGAGGACATCTAACCGTCATTGCCTATCAATATGGATATTCAACTAACATTGCTCCCAAGTAGTGGCCCATGTAGAGTTAAACATAAGGCGGGCCCAAATATCCAACAGGTGGCCTCAAATAGTCATCACAGGTGGGCCTTACACATGCAGCACGTGGACCTACGCATCATGGTGGGTCGATACATTGGGCCGCACCATTAGCCTAATATGCACATCACAGTGGGTTGCATCATTGGGCCGCATCATTAGCCTAATATGCACATCACAATGGGTCGCATCATTGGGCCGCATCAATGGGCATCAATCCAACAAGTGGGCTGCATCAATGAGCCGCACTAATGGGCCTTATACACATCAAGTCGGGCCTCGATAACTGGGCTGGAAACATGTCATAATGGGACATGACATAAGGGCCAAAAATATGTCGCAATGGGCCTCGACCCATGGGCCGAAAATACATCTCTATGGGCCTTACCAAATGGGCCATAAACACATCCTAATGGGCCTCAACTATGGGCCTCTAACATATCATAACGGGCCTTACATCAATGAGCTGCACTGATGGGGCTCATGCACATTAAGTGGGTTGCATCAATGGACTGCACAAATGCACAATAGGTAGGCCCTGCACATGCAGCAGATGGGCCCCACCAGATGGTTAGTGTGGATATAGAATGCATACATCTAGTGGGTCACACATCCCACGGACGGTGTGAGTAAAACATACATCAAGGCTGGCCCTATATGACCTGGATGGTTAGGGTGGAACATATGAGGTGGGCTTTGCTCATGGGTTCCAAATACATTACAATGGGCCTTACCAAATGGGCTTTGAATACAGGCCCTGATATAGATCATAATGGGGTGCCTGCCCTAGATGGAGTGGATAAAAATACATCATGGTGCATCCCATCCAAATAGTTGGACAGTATAGATATAAAAACATACATATCATGTGGGATCCATGTGTACAACGGATGCATCAAGGTGGGCCTCACACAGATGGACTGCATGGAACAAAATACATATGTCACACGAGTTCCACATCCCACGGCCAAAGATTGGGCGGTGAGGATAAATAAATATATCATGCTGGCCCACACTGCATATGGACGGTATGCTTATTCAACACATATAATAACATATAGTAAGGAGGGCCCCACCATCCAGTAGCTGCTGGACGATGTGAATAAGGAGTGCATGCATCAAGATGGGCACCTCAAATGGACCACAAAATACATCAAAGTGGACCCGACAAATGGGCCACAAAATACATCAAAGTGGGCCTCATAACATGGGCCTCCTATACATTAAGGTGGGCCCCACTAGATGGGCCACAATACATTAAGATGGGCATCCTCACATGGTCATACGTACATGAAATGGGCCACACCCAAATAAAAGTGGTGATAATGATTTCTACCATTTAAGTTCCTAAAACCCACCATAATATATGTTTCTCATCCAACATGTTCATAAATTAACGTAATGATAGATGAAGTGGAACAAATATCAGCTTAATAGGAAACTCCCATGGCCCTTAGAAATTTTGAACAGTGGACGTCATTGTCCACTACCTTAAATGGTAGGGTCCACTTGAACTTTAGATCTGACTTATTTTTAGTCTCAAGCCTGTTAAGACAAGCTTGCCAAATGGTTGGATGGTTTGGATGCAACACATGCATCAAGGGCGGGGTCCACATGAGCTATGGATCTGACTCATTCTTTAGCTCACGCCACGAAATGAGCTTTCAAAATGGATGGACAGGTTGGATGCAACACATGCATTATGGTGGGTCCCATGAAGGCCCACCATCATGTATATATTATATAATATAATATAAAAATCTATATATAATATAATACACACACACACACACACGTACACACATCAGCCCCACACGTGGGGTGGTCCCACCATCTAGCTCATCTGGATGGGGTGTATGCCACATGCATCATGGCGTGGCCCATCTAATGGATGGACGACGTGAATGGTCCCACAGACCCTACCGACAGTAATAGAGACTGCACGCTACAGCCTGTAGAAAACAACAGAGGTGGGTCCCACGTGATGGGCTACCCCCCCCCCCTTTATAGTAATATAATATATTTTATTTATATTTGATGTAGCAAGTGAGTACACCCCACTGTCAGCCCCCTCCACCGTCAGTTCATACTTCACTGATAGCCACACCCTGGACGGATGGTGTGGATATACACCTCATCAAGGTGGGTCCCACATGGCCCACCTACTTTGGATTCAAAACTTCTCTGACATTCTAAAAGGATTTCAATGGCAGACGTTTAATCCCAACTGTTCCCTGTGATGTGGGCCACCTGTGAACCACATATTGTTGATTTTGGGATGGCCCACGGTCCCAAAAGGGACCTATCAAATGGACAGTGTCGATGTACGACACACATCATGGTGGGGCCCACGGCTGGGACCGTGGTCCCTGGCCCGTCCGCCTATGCAACAGGACGCCCGCTGGCATCCTCTGTGGTAAGCAGCAACAACAGCTGCTGCTACCATATTTTTAAAAAAAATGATTTTTTCTATAGTTTTTTGCATGTAGGGCCCACATCAGGCAGATCCACACCACCCATTGTATTCCATGGCCTGAGATGGACCAAACAAGTCCAATATTCACTATATTTTTGGTGCATCAAAACAACGGGGTGGATTTCAATGGTAAACACACTGTTTGCTATGCTAGGGCCCGTCTGAGAGTCAGATTAACCTCATTTTTTGACTCAACGCTTAAAATAATCTAGGGAATGGAATGGACGGATTGGATTAAATTAATGTATCAAGGTGGGGCCTGTATGAATGACCCACCCAAAGGTCTGAAATCCCACTGACGTTATGTATATATTATATTTATATATTTTTGGTTAGCTTGTTAGTATACACCCATGTTAGTACACGCACTCCATGCTAGCCAGCTTCACGTCCAGCGTCCAGGGACACTGGACGGCATGGATAAACATAGCATCATGGTGGGTCCCACATGTATGTGGCCCATGCTTTATCAAGGTGGGTCCCACATGAACATGGCCCACCTAATGGGTCTGATATTGTTTTCTCATCATCCATAAGGTAGGATTCACATGACTTGGATGGTTTGGATAAGACATATATCAAGGTGGGGTCCATTCCAAGTGGGCCACACATCACACAAAAATGAAAAAAGAGAGAGAGAAGCACCCACCTTAGATCTTAAACTTCTTCTTCCACCAATGTGATCTAGAGCTCCAAGGAAACAAGATTCAATGGTTGGGATTGATTTTGGAGGGTTGGATTTAGGGGTGGAGAGCTTACAAAAGGGTTGGAAATGGAGAGCTCTAATGGACGTTGGGAGCTCTCTCTTGCTAGGAAATAAGAAAGAAAGAGGGAGGGAGAGAGATAAGAGAGAGAGAGAGAGAGAAAGAGTAATAAATGCATGTCATAATGAATGTAAGGGAGGGGTTAGGGGTCTAGACTAGCTATAGGTGGCTAGGGGTCTAAACTAGCTATAAGTGGCTAGGGGTCTAGACTAGTCATAGGTGGCTAGGAAATTATGAGGATGATGATGTCATGCACACATAGGGTGGCGTGTCATACCATAGGTGGGTCCCACAAATGCGATCAAGGTTCAAATAAAGCGCGGCCTACATCTTTTGATGTACATCTCAGATTGTCATACGAGACGCGGTGTTGGAACCGTAGCAACGATGCGGTTGCAATGACATAGGTCTTAGGTTAAGCCGACTCGAAATTATAGGATGACACTCAAGGTCACGTGCAAATGCTATCTACGTGTCGCAGGTCACCAAAATTTGACCGGGAGGACCGCAGGAGCCTATGGAACGGTACAGGATAGGATACGAGTCTCACATAGTGACCGTGCCGTCATCGTGGTTCCGATGCCGCATCTCGCGTGTCGATGCGATACTCAAGCCAGGAGATGTGGGCCCACGTTCAGTTTGAGGAAAACACCACGTGTTGCAAAACCCAAGGAAATCTCTACAACATGTCACCTCAATCAATCAATTAATCCCATTAAGGGTCAAGTACATGTCAAGTACATAATCACCTCACACCCATCCCCAAGCAACCCCATAAGTCAAAAAGTTCTTACACACCTCATACCCTTCTTAAACCATCTACCCCTAAAGTCAACAAAGTTCTTACACACCCATCACTCATCACATCCATCACTCTATCACCTATCTATCTCTCTCTCTTTACAACCCTCTCTCTCTCATTTCTCAAACTCATTTCCAAGCAACTAAAGAGCTACACGTCCAAGCTCTCCCAAAGCTCTCATGGAGGAGCTTTAGCGTGGCCCACTTCCTACCCTCTCATCTCCCATCTCAACTATCAAAACTTCATCTCTTCTGTTAGGATCAAAGCGAAGGAACAAAGGAAGCCAAGGGAGCAAGAAGAAGTGGACAGTGGGTGATCTTGGACCCACATTTTTATTCATTTGTAATAGTCTTTTGAGGTCTAAAGGCCCACATATTATGGGACCCACTTTGATGTATGCTTGTATCCAAGAGGGGCCCATAGTGGCGGGGCCCCTCCATTATCTACGATCTCTCTTCCTCTCTCTCTCTCTATCTCTCTCTCTCTCTCTCTCTCCCTTTCTATGATCATGGCCCACCTATGATGTGTGCATTTTACCCATGCCATCCAACTAGTGGGCCATCTTGATCCTTATTTGGGGCCTGCATGACCGGACGGTCACACAGGCCCAGATGAGGGAAACACAAATATTAGGTTGATCCAAATCTGATGGGTCACGTCCATGTGGGACCCACCATGATGCCTGTGTTGTATCCCACTGTCTAGCATCCAGGGACACTGGACATGGTAGCAGTGAAGTGTGGACTGAAGTGTGGATTGACGTGGGGTGTGGTAGCAGTGAAGTGTGGACTAACAGTGGGTGTGGTAACCGTGAAGTGTGTGCTGACGGTGGGGTCCATAGGACCCATCCACGTCGTCCATCCTTTTTAATGGGCCAAACCATAGTGTATGTTTTTTGTCCAAACCATCCACCATCCTTAAACGGTGGGACACACCCCACATGTGGGGCCCTCCTTGATGTATGTAATCGTCCAGGCTGGCCAAGGGCCTGGTCGTTACATGGCTATAATATATATTATTATATTATATATTATATATTATATATATATGGTATGTGAGGGTGGGCCCTACGTGGGACCCACCTCTGCCCTCTCTTTCATGCATAAAAGCTGCAGTGCAGCAGTATATTATATATATATATATATTATATGATATGTGAGGGTGGGCCCTACGTGGGACCCACCTCTGTCTTTTAATGCAGCAGGGCTGCACATGTACTATCCACCTCTGCCTACGTGGGACCCATCCAAAATAGGTGGGCCGTCCACAAATGGGCAGCACGTCAGTGAGCTCGGCAGGCCCCCACAGGGATGTATGTGTTTTATCTACACAGTCTACTGTTTGGGTGGTGGAACCACCATGATGCATGTGTTGTATCCATGTCGTTCAACCATTTGTAAGATCACTTTATGGTATGGGAAAAAGAATGAGTCAGATCTAAAGTTCAAGTGGACCCCACCATTTAAATAGTGGATAGTGATATCCACCGTTCAAACTCCTAAGGGCCACAAGTAGTTTCCAATTAAGTTGATATTTGTTTTCACTTCATCTATCTCCATGTTAACTTATGAATAGGTCGGATCTCAAATACAAAAGGGTGGGCCCGATTTGATATACATTTGGTCCATTGGTGAGGCCCAATTTGATATACATTTGGCCCATTTGACTCAGCCCATTCGATTCGGCCCATTCGATTCGTCTGATTGATTCGGCCCATTGGACTCAACCAATTGAATCGGCCCATTCGATTCGACCCATTTGAATCGGCCCATTCGATTTGGCCATTTGATTCGGCCCATTTGAATCAGCCCATTTGAATCGACCCATTCAATTCGGCCCATTTGAATCGGCCCATTTAATCGGCCCATTCGATCGGCCCATTTGATGTATATGAGGCCCAATGAGACGTATGTGAGGTCTTTATGTGGGCTGAATGCGATGTATATGAGGCCCATTGTGATGTGAGATTCTACCATGATGTTTTTGGCGGTCATGCCTTGGGAGCAATGATGGTTTGACGTCCACACTGTAGAGCAATGATGGTTAAATGTTCGCATTGTAACTCTCCCGAGGGCCCATTGTTAGGCCCATACTTGTAGTTTGTAGGCCGTCTATGCCCATCTTAGTTACGAACAAGGATCATCACCATATAACATGTTTAGTATAGTTCCATGATTCATGAGCATACGCATCATATATATGCTTGATATGAGAAGTGACTGATCATAACATGTCTTCGAGTAAATATTTATGGGTTCCCGGATAGGCGATGTTGCCCTACATAAGCGCACGATACGCGCAAGATTACTGCATGCCTGGATAGTGGGAATCATACATTTCGCATTGTGTGACATAGTTACTATACGCCCTAGCAACATCAAGGCCGTAGCCTCCACAGGCGTATCGTGGTTGGTAGGATTGGATACTGAAAATCTTGTTCTACATGGGGTACTATAGATATCCCTAGGTGAAAGTCCCTAAACCCTTATGGTACCAAGAGGTTGCTCCAACGTCTAGACCGAGTGGGTGCATGAGCGCCGAGTGCCGATTACCAGAAGGTCGCGCTTTTCACTGTGTCGTGGTCTGTTGGAAGGGGGTGCGGCCTTACCCACCTGAGAGCATGGAGCAAAGCTAGGCTGATATAACCAGTTCAAGGAATGGGTCCACTATCGACGAGCCGAGTCTGATATTGGCAGGCGGATAGTGAGGTCTTTTTCACTCACCTTGTTACGCGCGTTGCGGCGATAATTTGGTTGGAGTGTACTAGACCCCGGTGATATTCTAAAGTTGAGATGTATTTATATGTAGACTTAGATGAGGATTTGTATGCTTAAGTTGCATCTTGCATAGCATTGCCTTGGTACGGCCAATAGTATTCATGGATTCATCAGCATATTCTACATTACTCTGATACTACATATTTACTACATTACGCACATACTTTTAACACCCTCTAAGCTTTCCATAAGCTTATGCACGACTATTGTGTGCAGGTGACGTTGGATCGCAACAACACTGAGGCAGGAGTGTGTAGCAGATCATTTTAGAGCTTTTGTCTATCATTATTGTATTTCCCTTTATGCGCACTGTACTTATAATTTTTTATCATAGTGGAAATGTGATGGAGTTTTTGGTTGTTGTTTGTGGGTTATGCCTTTGGTTATGCTTATTATGAATCAAACTGACATTGAAAATCCTCCTCATAGCATCATAGAATTGGAACCTGGCGAATGGGTGCTGGGATTCGAGAATGGGGTACTACGGAGGCTGTCAGTGCGAGATTCGGAGATAGAAAATTTTGTGAGCCCAGTTTTTGAGTTTGGGGCGTGACAAATATGATATTTATTTTTCCTTTTAATTTAGGTCTTTGTGATCGTATAAACAAATTAGATGGCAAAATAAACGCTATGGTGGGCCTTGGTAATTTTAAGAGTGGAAATTATTATCTCCACTTTTATTTGTGGTATGGTCCAAATGATCTTCCGATGTGATTCATTTTTTGGGTAATGCCCTAAATAGATCTCTAAAATAAATGAATGGTGTAGATGGTGTGCCCCATTATTGCGGCCCACTTGATGTACTGAGGCCCACCTTGATGTGTTTGTGGCCCATCCATGAGGCCCAATGGTGCGACCCATGTAATGAGGCCCACCTTGATGTGTTTGTGGCCCATCCATGATGCCCACCTTGATGTATTCTTGGCCCATTCGAGAGGCCCAATGTGATGTATATGCGGCTCGTATTTGAGGCCCATTGTGATGTATATGTGGCCTGTATTTGAGGCCCAACGTGATGTATTCGAGGCCCATGAGATGTGGCCTAATGGAACATATATGAGGCCCAATGTGATCTATATGAGGCCCATGAGTGTGGTCCAATGCGATGTATATGAGGTCCTTGTATAAGGCCCATTATGATGTGTATTAGGCCCTTATGTGAGGCCATGGACCCATTATATGTTAGACTCCATATGGGTCACTCTTTGGGAGCAATGTTGGTTAAATGTCCACATTGATGGGCAATGATGGTTAAATGTCCACATTGTGACCTTCCCTTATGCCTTTATTAGGCCTATTCTCATTATTCTCTAAGTGGGTTGACCCTAATCATTGGGCCCCATTGATGTTTGTACGACCCACCTATTCATATTAGGTTAACCCATAACGTTAGGCCCCTATTGGTTACTCGTAGGATTATTTCCTTTTAATCTTGGAGTCCATCTAGGATTAATTTGGGCCCCCTAGGGCATCTAGCAGGCCATATGTAGTATGGAGAAAGAAGCCCGCTCTGGATCCTTAGGAATATAGGTAGGCCACCTAGGCCCAACCTTGATATGAGGAGAGTACAACATCACCATAGACAGAGGGATGCGTGTTATCTGATTTAGTATATTCACTGTCGAGGACCGATCCTCATATTATGGATTAGATCTGATGTCCTTCTATGGACCCCGCCATATATATAGGTCGTTCATCGATTACGACTATGATGGTATACACACTGAGTATGTGTTAGCATAACATTGTGATTATATGAGGCCCATCGTGACCATGAGGCCCATTGTGATTACCCGAGGCTCATTATAACCGTGTGGGGCCCATTATGATTACCTGAGGCCCATTGTAACCGTGTGAGGCCCATTATGATTACCTGAGGCCCATCGTAACCGTATGAGGCCCATTGTGATTGTATGAAGCCCATCGTGACCATGTAAGGCTCATTGTGATGGTATGAGGCCTATTGTGTATGTATAAGGCCCATTATGATGTGCGAGGACTATTGTGTTGAGATGGGATGAAGCCTATTGTGAATGTATAAGGCCCATTGTGATGTGTGAGGACCATTTTGTTGTGATGGTATAAGGCCCATTGCAATATGAGAGGCCCATTGTAATTGTGTAAGATCAATCATTATTATGTTCGATAATAATGCATAACATCATGTTACATGCCCATACACATCATCTACATGTTTGATATGAGATGCGGTTGACCATTGCATTGTCATTGGGCAGGTTGTTTATAAGACTCCCTGATAGGCCAAGTTGGCCCACACGAGCGCGCGGTACGCATAGGTTTAATGCATAACTAGATGGTATGATTCATACACCTCGCATTTTATGATATGACCACCGTACGCCCTAGCGACATCAGGGTCGTAGCCTCCACAGGCATATCTTGGATGGCCAGATGGGATACCAAAAATCTTTTTTACATGGGGTACCATAGATGTCCCTGGGTGAAAGTCCCTAAACCCTCTTAGTACCAGAGCACGCCCCAACGTCTAGACCGAGTGGACATATATGAGCGCATGAGGGCCGTATACCAGTAGGCTGCGTCTCTCACTGTGTCGTGGTCAGTTGGGAGGGGGTGTGGCCTTACCCGCCTGAGGGAGTAGGCAATATTAGGTTGAGTCTGACCAGCTCATAAATGGGTCCGCTATCAACTAGCTGGGCCTAATATTGGCAAGCGGATAGTGAGGTCTCTTCCACTTACCCAATTGTGCGCTTGATGGGGCGGCAAGTGGCGTAGAGTGTACTAGACCCCGGTGATGATCCCAAAGATGTATGGTACTAATACGTGGACTTACAGAGTAGGATTGTGTACTCAGCATCTCATTCATTTATTCATTCACTATTCACTCAGGATGGTTGTGCGTAACTAAATCATTATGTGTACCTTTATAATGGCCAGGATTTCGGTTGGGCGTATGACCAACCTGAGATCAGGAGTTTACCACATTGCATCTAGCTATCCAAATTTAGGTATGGGACTGGTTTAGATGGAAGTCCTTTGTGATGGACCCATAGCTTGCGATACTACATACTATCATCCCGACTCCACACTTCAGCTTGGTCATTTCATTCGTACTACATATTTCATTACATCCTCAGCACATGGCATTTGGTTTACCACGACCCTGCATTACATAACCGATCTGCATTGCATACTCTGACATTGTACGACTCATGGACTTGTCGGTATTTCTGCTTACCCTAGTATCTTATCACTCATGAACTTGCCAGTACTTCCGACATTGTATGATTTATGGACTTGTATCTCATATTTGGCTTACTATGTTTCCGCATTGCTCTAATATTGCGTACTTGGCACTTATCTTGTGCACACACTTACACCAGCCTCTAAGCTTTCTATAAGCTTATGTATGATAGATACGTGTAGGTGGCATTAGGTTGCAGCAGCATTGAGCCTGCAGCGTGCAGCTGTCTTCTGGAACTTTGATTTTCGATATTTGTATTTCCCTTTCAGCACACTGTATTTTAATGTTTATATTAGTGGATATGTGATGATGATGTTGCCTCTGTGATTTGGGTAAACTTGTGGTTATGCTTCTTACGAGATAAATGTACGTTGTAAAAATTCTCCTTATAGGATTCCAGGATCCAAATCTAGTGTATAGGCGCTGGGAGCCGAGAATGGGGTACTACAGAGGTTATCAGCACTGGATTTGGTGATAGAAAATTCTGTGAGCCCGGTTTCCTAGTTTGGGGCATGACAATATAGGTAAATTTAAACCTATCGGAAGAATGATGCAGAATATGAAGAGTCCTCCTAGAAAAGTTCAGAATGAAAGGAAAATTTCCTACTTCTCAAAAATTGACAAAAAGGATGGAGGAACTGTTAAAGAAAGTCACTTAACTGAATCAAAAAACCAAAGAATTGATTAATCAGGCAAATTTGAAAAAAGATCGGTTAACCCTAAAATCCAAATCACCTAGGAACAACCAAGCCCCTGAGGGAGAACCTAAAAAGAATCCTACATCTCCTAAGAAGGTTGTTTCCAACTGGGTTGTGAAATCTAAAGCAAACTACCTTGTGATTCATACAGCTCTTAAAATAGGTAACATCTCTAAATGGTATCTTGATAGCAGATGCTCCAGGCATATGACAGATGACAGGACCCACCTTTGTAGTTACACCAAATTTGATGGTGGGTCAGTCACATTTGGAGATGGGAGCATTGCCAGAATCATCGGATGTGGGACTATTGTTGGGCCAGGCATGCCCAAGATTGAGAATGTTCTTTGTATTGAAGGACTAAACATAATCTGTTGAACATTTCGTAGATATGCGATAAAGAACACTCAAGTCAAATTCTCCAAAGAAGTGTGTGAGATCTCAAACCATATAGGACAATTAGACATATATCCAAGCTTTAGTTGTAATGGTTAGCCGCAATTTCAATTGGTATCTTGAGAGGTCTCCCCATTAGTGACAACTGCTATGTAATCAAAAGCAATGGAGAAAACATCCCGTCCACTAAATGTCATATGGCTAGGGACAATGAGATAGAATTGTGGCACCAAAGACTCGACCATGTCCACTACCGAAATTTGTCTCGACTTAGCTCAAAAAACTTGGTGAGAGGACTTCCCAAGATTGCAAAAAAGGAAAAGGTTGTGTGTGGTGATTGTCTAAAAGGAAAATAGATTAAAGTTGCACACAAAAATACGACCACCATAGCAACCTCAAAACCACTTGAATTACTACATATGGACCTTGTTGGTCCCACGAGGGTTGAGAGTCATGGTGGTAAAAGAGATTTTTTGGTGGTGGTTGATGATTACTCCAGATTTAACTGGGTTGCCTTTCTTAGGGAAAAATATGACGCATTTGACGAGTTTAAAAAACTTGCTAAGCGACTCTAGATAGAAAAAGGATATGTAATTGATTGAATTTGGAGTGATCATGGGGGGGAGTTTGAGAATGACCATTTTCAGAAATATTGTGATGGAACTGGAATATGACATGAATTCTCAGCACCAAAAACTCCTCAAGAAAATGGAGTTGTTGAAAGGAAAAAATCAGGTGTTGCAAGAGATGGGTTCGGTTATGCTAAACAGTAAAAATCTACCAAAAAAATTCTAAGTCGAAGCCGTTAACACCGCTACTACATAATTAACCTTAGAGTAGGTCTAAACAAAACTCCATATGAATTGTGTCATGGGAAGCCACCCAACATTAAGTATTTCTTGGCTTTTGGAAGTAAATGCTATATTCGTAGAGACCGGGAACACTTAGAAAAGTTTGACTCTAAAAGTAATGAAGGTATTTTCTTAGGATACTCCTTAAATAGTCGCACATATAGAGTCTACAATCTAAGGACACTCACTATTTAAGAAACTGTCAATGTAGTTGTTAATGACCAGCCATAAGAAAAAAATGATCATACCATTGATGTGGATGAAGTTATGGAACCATGCATAATAGGTAAATCTGATAACAAATCTACTTCACCATGAGAAGTATCAACCGTTGGGAGACATTTTGGTAATCAAGGATCATCCTCTCAATCAGATAATCGGAGATCCGAGAGAGTGTAAAAACTCAGCGGCAACTTGAGACTATAAACAGTTATCTTTTCTTCACCTCAAAGATTGAACCTAAAAATGTTGTAGAGGCTCTTCAAGTTGAATTTTGGATTAAAACTATGCAAGAAGAACTGCAGCAATTTAAAAGGAATGAGGTGTGGGAACTAGTCCTTAGGCCAAGACAAACAAATATCATCAGAACAAAATGGATCTTCAAACACAAATCTAATGAATCTAGGAATGTGGTGAGGAACAAGGCTAGACTTATCGCGTAGGGATACTCACAAATTGAAGGCATAGATTTGATGAAACTTTTGCCCCAATTGTGTGATTAGTGTCCATTAGAATTCTCATGTCCATTGCATGTGCCTTAAAATTTAAACTTTTTCAGATGAATGTGAAGAGTGTCTTCCTCAATGGTGTACATGAGGAAGAAGTGTATGTTGAGCAACCAAAGGGATTTGTTGATCCCAAATATCCTCAACAAGTATACAAGTTGAGAAAAATGCTCTACGGTCTGAAACAAGCACCCTACGTGTGGTATGAGAAATTGACGCAATTTTTACTAGACCACCAGTTTTGTAAGGGAAGTGTTGCGAAGACCTTGTTCACTAAAAAGACCAAAAATGCCTTGCTCATAGCCCAGATTAATGTTGATGACATTGTTTTTGGGTCCACTTGTGAAGATATGGCTCATGAATTCGCTGAACTTATGCAATCTAAATTTGAAATCAGCATGGTTGGTGAGCTCAATTTCTTTTTGGGATTACAAGCAAAACGGTTGTAAAATGGGACATTTATTAGCCAGACAATATGCTAAGGAATTGTTAAAACGTTTTGGACTTGTGTCTGGCCATACACATCATACTCCCATAAGTACCACACTTAAGCTATCCAAAGATCTAACAGGCAAGAGTGTGGACAAGCACTTGTATCGTAGTATGATTAGGAGTTTACTATACCTTACAGCAAGTTAGCTTGACATTTCATTTAGCGTAGGGGTATGCGCTAGATTCTAGGCTGAACCTAAGGAATCACACTTAACTACTGTCAAAATAATTAGTAGATATGTGGCTAGGTCTACTGATTTTGGGCTTTGGTACCTATTTGACATATCTACCATCATTTTCAGGTATTTAGATGTTGATTGGGCCAGTAATATTGATGATCGCAAGTCAAACAGAGGTGGTTGCTTCTACATTGGCAATTGTCTTGTGTCTTGGCACAGCAAGAAACAAAAGTCTATATCTTTGTCTACCGCCAAGGCAGAGTACATAGTAGCCGTTAGTTGTTGTGCCCAGCTTCTTTGAATGAAGATAAATGTTGTTGGATTAAGGGATTAAACAAAACATAACGACACTATTTTGTGACAATACTAGTGCAATTAACATTTCAAAAAATCTAGTTCAACTTTCTCAAACCAAGCACATAGATATCCGACATCACTTTATCTGTGAACTCGTTGAACAAAACATCACTGTGTTGGGCTATGTTCTTACTGAGAGACAACTTAATGATATACTAACAAAATCGCTGGACACCAATAGATTTAGAGACCTCCAAAAATCTATTGGAGTGTGTGCAATCTAGGTACATTATCGGCTTTACTGATATAATTGTCATATTTGAGGATTCTTGGCCTCATTAATAAATTTTGTGTACAAAATGTGTTTGTTTACTTTTGTATTTTCCTTTTATTGTTTATGAATTTTGTGTCCCAATTGAGTGTACAAGTGCTACTTTATAAGTAAATTTTTTTGTACATCTCCATGCATATGTCGAAGCATGTTAAATCTACAAATCTAGGCTAACTAGTTTGCCTTCGATGGGATGTTCAATGACATAGAAGAGTTCTTCAATGACATCGAAGGTTGTTTGCCAATTTCTGCCATTTTGAAGACCTTCAATGACATCAAAGATACTTCGATGGCATCGAAATTCAATCTTCGATGTCATTGTCGGTGATAGGTTTAAAAAGAGGGCACATAGTTTCCATTCTTCATTTCCTATTCATCTTCCTCGAAGCTCCGTCCATTCCACTTCTTCCCAGTCAGTTTTTGAAGCAACCTCAGGTGATTTTCTCCATTCTCATCTTCCAAATCGAAGGGACTCAATCATATCTTGGTAAGACAGTCCATTGTTCCCTTTCATTCCAATTTTTTTTTTAAAGTTCTATCAATCCAAGGTCTTTTTTCTCATATTCTTGGTACATTGTTTTGTTTCCTTCGATTTAAAATGCCTAAGGACAACGGAAAAAAGACGATTCAGGGGGAGACATCACGTGCAACGCGTATAAAGAAATTTGCTTCCCGTCGCACTAACCAGGCTAAAGCTTCGATGGATACCTTGTCGCTGGCGTCTCTGGCCCTATGGGAGGAAGCGCCACGATAGTGATAGTACCCTGGTTTGTCAATTAGCGTGAGTGTTGAGTCAGCTAGACTGTAGAGCCTCATAGGAAGATCAATTTATAGTGTCTGCCTCAATCGGATGTGTGCAAGCTCGCCACAAGTAAATCTAAGCCTCACATCCCATGTCCCAAAACACCTAGTATTTAAAACCCTTACAACAAGTTAGAACATCATAGGGATTTTATGTCAAGAAAGCTTTTTCAAAAATCAGAAAATCTCTAAGTTTTCTTACTCTGTCGATTTTATCGATACACAGCTCGATATGATCGACATGCACTGTTGATGTCCTCGATGACAAACCGATTCCATCAGAATGAGGACAAAAGTGTCCAGCAACCACATATATCTCTGGACGGATTTATTGATGTATTGATATTCCTATCGATATCATCGATATTTGAATCTCGAGTCCATCGAAGGTGACTCGATAATATCGACAGAAAGATCTTCGGTGCCCCTATTTTCTCTTAAGAATATCATATGTGCATCGATATATCAAAGCCCCTCGATACCATCGAAGTTCAAATCTTGATGATATCGATAAGCTCTCGATGATATCGGTCATGGGCATGAAGTTTTCGAGCAAAATATTTCAGGATAATTTATTTATGATCGAGGTTCACTCGATAGAATCGATATTCAAATATCGATGATATCGGTACAATTTTGATGGCATCGAACATGGACAGAAATTGTCCAGCAAGCTTAAACGAAAATCCCTTAGATTTATCGATGCCTCGACATAACTATCGATATCATCAACATTTAAATTTTGATGATCTCGAAGGTCCCTTGATCATTCTTAAAAACCTGAAATATTTCATAGCAAGTCCCTTTCATTTTCAAATGTCGAGGAATCGAACCTCGCATCGATGGAATCGGAGTTCGAAATCCGATGACATTGATACATGTTTCGATTCCCTCAACCAGCTGGCAATATGTTTCAAAAGTGCATGACATTTGAGTTTGTATCATCGAGCAAACCGTAGATGCTATCGAGAGTATACGCTCGATGATATCGAACTCTGTTATAAATGTGACCATTTTATATCCATTGGAACCTTTTGCCTATATAAAGGGGACTTGTCTATTATTGCTGGTAGAGAAAGAAGAGAGTGCTTTTGAGTGTTTAACCTTAGATCATATACCCAAAGCCCTTTCTCTCATGGGAGTTCATCCTCCCATCCACCCTCATCATTGATATTCAATAGAGTGGATTGGGGAATGAACTTCCACATTCAATGATCCTCCAACTACCATCTTAATGGCAAATCATTAAGCTGGGATGCCTTGAATGCATAGATAATTGGAATCACTTTATCTCCTTTATAGAAAAATATCTTGAGAGTAGGATTCCATCATTACCTTGACCCAACCCATCGCCGTGTATTGGTATATATCTTCTGTGTTGCGGATCAAGGAAGCGGACGACTCTTCATCAACAAAGGAGGAGATCTTCTACAACGAGCAAAAAGGGACTCATCTGCTTATCTGTAAGTTATCAGAGTCCAAAGGACACTTGTTATCATTCCTTTTTAGGATTGGGTCTAAGGTGCTTCTCACACCTTCAAGCCCTTGTAGGAGGTCTCCGACGGGAGTGTACGTGGTGGGTGCATTGTGTTGACCCTTGCTCTGTGGAGAGCATAAATAGTTAGGGTCTTGAGGAAGATCCTTGGCTAGTGTGCCTAAAAGTGGGTGCGTTGTGTTGACCCTTGCTCGTGAGAGCATAAATAGTGTTCCTTGTATGGATCCTTGGCCAGTGTGCGTAAAACTGGGTGCTATGTGTTGACCCTTGCTCAGGGAGCATAAACATTCAGCCTAGGTGTAGGTTGTAAAGGTTGAAGGTGAACCTGATTTAAAACCTTAGGTTTGAGGTGAACCACTATGAAACCTCCTTAGTGAAATCCGGTACACTCAAGAGTTGAGTGAGGTTACCGGGAGTGGAGTAGACAAGTAGTCGAACCACTATAAAAATGACTGTGTTTGAGATTAATGTTTATTTGTTTGTGTGATTTCCTTCTATATCTTCATATCTGATTGTCTAAGATCACACCTCATACACACACACACATAGTCATATCTATCATAAACTAGTTTGTATATTATTCATCTCTAAAATAGTTTGTGATTGGATCCTCTACCAGGCTTGGAAGCCAGTAGAGTTACTTTTGAATAATCCTAATCTATGTGTGTTATTAGGATTAGTGTGATAGGATTTTAAATTGACATAAAATTATTAAAAAGTCCTATTCACCCCCCTCTAAGACATATTGGCATATTCCCACTTCAACTAAAGCAGTCTTCACCGCCATTTCAGACAGGAAACGCCATAGAACCAAGTACTGCAACCCGCCGCACCCACCCCTAATGATTCCCTTCTTGAAAAATATTGGGGTCAGAAACTCATTCTTGAATGACAAATCAATCGTGATTGTATACGTCCCTATGGGATCGATACCATTCTTGACGCGGTCAGGTGGAGCGACGTCCTGAACTTCGGTGGTTTGACTCAAGCAGAACAAGTTTATCAATTTCTAGCCTGTTGTCACTCTCCGATACTGGACCCCCCATCGATTGATGGTACTGTGGACGACTCTACCACCCATGTCACCACAGGCCTCATCGCCCACTTGTTAGGGATTCCTTCGTCTCCCGTCGGTCTTTCGAGTCATGACAAGGACTCTCTTGATGTCCATGCATTCACAAAATTTCCATGCAATGGTGTCAATGTACCCTGGTGTGATGGGAATCCCTTAGGTTCACCGATATGATGAGTCAGTATTGAGTTCTCCATGCAATCTTTATCATGACTGTGTACCCTCATGGTACCAATCGTGTTGACCTGACTCCATTCATGATCGACATTCTTTACAGTACAATGACTAGTATCCGTATTTGTCTTCCCACTGTCATTTTTCACCAGATCGCTTTTACAGTCCAGGCCACTCGCCTAATCTATCTTCCATTCTTACAGCTTCTTTGTCTTTTATCGCTCGAGTGCGGGCTACTGCCCACCATCGATCGTTTGCGGCCAACACCGAAGTTTGTCCAAGATAATACTGAAGAATGAACCATAAGGCACTCCCTACGACCAGCTCCGTATATACCCCTCCGGATGCAATGGACAATCAAGACGCTAAGAGACTGGCATGCAGACTGAGGACGACACCTCGCGCCCTACTTCTACCATTCCTCGTACCCCTGATTCGATGCACAAACAACGACATATGCACCACCAGGATCATATTGGCACCATATTACGAGCACGGGCATGCATTGAGGAGCGTCTTGGACATTATGAGGCGCACATGTCGACCATGGAGCAGATGATCGAGTCTATCAAGTAGACGACACAGAACTTAGTCAACCTTATTACTTGTCATCCCGATGACACCGTTTCACTCGAGGATGGCCCCATGGCGTAGACGTTGGTTTTCATTCATGCTGAGTCGTGTCTGTCTTGGGCATGAGTATCTTTTTGATTGCCCAAGACTGTTATGCCCTATGTTTATACACGTTCAAAGGATGTGTTTATGATGTGTTTATTTTGGATGATATTGCTTTTCTTGGACTCTCTTTTTGGATATTCTCTCCTTAGCCATGTTTGGGCTGGTTATTTATGATAGTATGGTGGATATTTTTGTGTTGCCACTCTTATGTTTATACTCCATATGCTTATGATAGTTATCTCCCTTTACATGTTTTATTGATATTTGTCTAACTTCATTGATTCCATATATGCTTATGTTAATCCCTTTGTCAATCACTAACAAAAGGGGGAAGAAACATAACTCCCACCACCATTACACGAATATCTTTTTGTTGTTAATGGTGATGCATAAAGATAGGGGGAGCAACTCAAGTTAAGATTAATTGAGTACTGCTTAATGTAATTGTTCTGTTTGTAAAGAAATGTAATTTCAATTTTTAGGTCATGTAATCTTGAGTTGTATAATATATTTAGCGTTTGTTAGGTATTTTGTCACGTAATTGACAAAGGGGGAGATTGAAAATGCCCTTGTTTGTCAATTAACGCGATGGTTGAGTCTTAGAGTTAAGTGAGCCCCAAATGAAGAGTACAAGACTGAAGACTCATCAAGAGTGGAAGGTTCAAGTGCAATACAAAGGTAGACTAAGCCTCATGAACCTACCCAAACCCCTCTGTTTATAAAACCTCTTAAAATATGGTCCATACTTGCCTAGAATCATCTAGGAATAACCCTTGGTAGGTAAGTTAAAAGCCTAACCTTATAGCCTTTGGAGTTAAAAGTTCAACTAAAAATTATGCTTTTGTCGATGCCATCGAAGTGGCATCCAACTGTCTTCTATGTCATCGAAGACAACTCGATGAGATCGAATGAGAGCCTCATCCGTCTAGCGAAAAAACTGAAATTTTCTAAAAAAAATTCTATGACATCAAAACTTAGTGTTCAATGACGTCGAACTCACTTCGATGACATCATAAATGACTTAAAACACTCCAGCAAGCTTTTAAGGAAAATCGTAATTCTCGATGACATCGAACCAAGTTCGATGACATCGAAGGTAAATTATCGATGACATCGTAAATGGGACAAGTTTGTCTTGAGAGTTTACAAGGAAAATCATGAAACTCTTGATAACATCGAAGGCTCTTTGATGACATCGAAACTTGGATTCGATGACATCGAACTTGACTTTGATGACAACAAAAAAGTTCACTATCAGTTGAGCAAGAAAATGAAAATTTATCCTAACTAATTCGATGGCATGTTCGATGACGTCGAAACAGCTTTGATGACATTATAAATGAACCTATTCTGTCCAGTAACCTCAGAGTATTTTTCAGTAAAATCTCGATGGCATCGAGTCATCCTTCAATGACACGAAGGTCTCCTTCGATGGAATCGAAAGACACTCGATGACATCAGACAGAAACTGTCTAGCTCCTAATTAAAAATCTTGGTGCAAGGTTCAATGGCATCGAAGAAGGTTTAATGACATCGAAGGAAACTTCGATGAAATCGAACTTGACATTTTTCTGCCCCCTTTTTTTACCGTTGAGATTTCACTCTATGTAAGTTTTAGGGTTGCTTCCAAGGTTTTTAAGTGAGCATTGAAGAGAGCTTTGAGAGAGTTATTTGAGCATAAATACCCTTCTTCTCAAGCCCTCTTTCCTCATCATCATTCAATCTATGGCTTAAAGGCAATCATTGTGACATTCATTGCCTGAATTGAACTATGAACTCCGGCCTTCATTGATGATCCAATAACCTTCTTTAATGGCAGATCTTCAATCTGGATACATTGAATGCTTAGCTTGAGGAATCCGTTCTAGCTCATAAAGACCCATCATTAACTACATAAGATTTATTGAAAAACCCTTTACCTAACAACCTCGGCATCAACATCAGAGCATCTGCAATCGGTTGCGGTTCAAGGGAGTTGAAGACTCTTCATCAACTTGAAGAACTTCATCATTTGTGTTGAATGGGGTTTACTCACTTTTAGGTAAGTACTCGAGTCCATCTTGTGTCTAAAAATATTTCCTTATGTGGGATTGAGATTCAGAGTTTAGTTACCTCAAACTCGCCAAGCCCTTTCGTAGGCCTCCAATGGGAGAGTACGTATAGTGCTCTTATGTAGGACTATTTAGTATTTCTTGTGCAGAACTTATTGTCCTTGTATAGGACTAGTCAAGTGCCTTGTGTAGGCAATTTTGGTAACCTTGTGTAGGTTGTGAAGGTTTATAGTTTACCTGATTTAAAACCATTGGATAGTAAAATCCGGCACACTCTAAGAGAGATTGGGTCAGTCGTGAGTGGAGTAGGCATGTAGCCGAACCAATATATATCATTGTGCAATGTGTTGAATGATTTACTTCATGTTTTGTGATTAATTACTATGCTTTACTCATTTCTTGTACAACACATGTTTGATATTATGCCACAACGATGTATGTCACTATTTTGAGTATGTATTACACACTTATTCATGTTTAAATCTTTTTACTTAAATAATTAAAAGTAAGTTCCTGCAAAAGAATAGTTAAATTTTGAAAAAGTCCTATACACCCCCCTCTAGAATATTTAGACATATATCCAAGCTTTTCTTGTAGCGGTTTGCTGCAATTTCATTATGTGAGTTTTAAAGTTATTGTGGGACCACACAATAAGGCAGTGCTGCGCAACCGCACAATATGACAATATTGCACGATCGCATAACAAGGCAGCGTTATGCGGCTACATAAAGGAAAGTTGCACAACCGTATTTTAATTCAAGGATGTTTTGTGTGACCGCGTAGTAAGATTGAGTTGTGTAAAAATAGAATTTCACACATGCGGATGCCTATAAATACCCTATCCTCCCTCTCATTTGCATACCAGGAAGGTTTAAGAGCTCTTGAAGTAGAAGAATTGTGGAATTTAGGTATCAAAAAGTTCACGGAGTCGATGAAGAAAGAGAAAGGAGAAATGCAGGAATTGAGCCTGTTGCGCAATTGCACAATAGGGCTGCCTTACACGATCGTTTAATAGGGCTAACTTACACAAATGCATAATAGAGCTACCTTGCATGACCACATAACACTGGTCCCACGCAAATCATTCAATAAAGTCATTGTTGGCTGTGTAATTAAGGTTATGTATTATCAATTAAGTCTTTTAGTTCGAGTATCAATATGAAGCCAGGGTTTCAAACTTGTACAACTCTTCTGTCATTTCGATGGATACTTTATAGGGCCAAAATGCTATCGAAATCACTATTCTTAATTGTCACTTAAGAATAGTGAGAACTCAAATTAATGAAATCTTGAAATGTGATAAGAACTCAAATTAATGTTATAAGAACTCTTTTGTATCATGTTTTAGAATCAAAGGCAATGTAAAGAATGTAATAAGAACTCTGATTAATGAAATCTTGGATGATGAACATTACTTCTTTTAATCTTTCTTGGTTATGTTAGAATACAAATATTCCAACCCCTAAACCAAAACAACACAACATTTGTCTTAACACCATTATCTCTTCAAGAGAAGCGGTCTGAGAGGTTAATGTCTCTTCCTAGTTGGCGGGTCTGAGTATCGGATTAATGTTTAAACTCAATAATTTATGGGTCATTTCATCCGATAAGTAAACTAAAACGAGAGTCCCACTGGGCGTGCTAAGAAAAATGTTGTTGTTATTTCAATCTCGGTCACGTGATTAGTGTGGGAGTGTCGTAATTAAATGTGTGACTCAATTCAAACCAAACAGTTATGACCCCATGAACCAAGATAGGTGGATATGTCAAAAAATGACCGAATATGACTGAGATCTATTAAGATCAGTCGCCTATTCAGACACTTGCACAATGTTCCTTAAGATGATTAGGTGATTATTAGAGGGTGGGGTTCGTCCTCTGAAAATAGGTTACACCTCTGCCTTCTGTGCAAAAGATTTTTTTTTCTCTTATATATAGATAAAAATAAAGTAAAATAAAAATTCTTATGGTCGATTGTGGAGAACAATTGCAAAACACCTCTTTAGATAGAGAACTTTTTTTAGTACTCGAACTGAATCCAGCATGTGAGTGTAAACTTAAATTACAGTTAAAGTTAACAACTATTTGATTACTATTGCAGATTACACTAAGAATGTAAATGATATATAGGGCTACTGATAACACTTAAGAATGTAAATGACAGATAAAGAAAAAAATAATTGAAAGATAGATTTGGTTTGATTTTGTTGATATGAGATGACTTCTTCAGCTGAATTCTTTTGCTATTTACAGCCTTAACTTAATACTTCTCATTTTCCAATACTTGCTATAACCGCTTTACCACTATTGACCTCTTCGAGGCTTTTCTTCTTAGATTTTCATTATAGATAATATTTCCAAGCTTCCTTACCAGCACAACCACATTTTCACATACATGAATTCGATACATGCATGTATATACATCTACATGCCAAAACAGAGGCTTAACTGATGTAGTTGTTAAACGATTAGATGTCAATTTTACCTTGGTTGACTGCAGATATTCAGATATTTCTATGTGACCATTACCTTTGCCAAATGATGGTATTGCCCCCCACTCTTTGCCGCACATTTCAGCCGGCTCATTTATTACATGAACGTCACCGCATGCAGACCCATGGATAGGTGGGGTCGACCGTGATGTTGTGTCTTATCCATGTCATCCATCTGTTTTACCGGATCATTTTAAGTCATGAGCCCAAAATAGTAGCATATCCAAAGATCAAGTGAGCCCGCACCACACCAAATGGTGGGATAATGACACCACCATTGAAACCTTCCTAGGACTCACATGGATGTTTATTAGTCATTCGACCTAAGAATGAGGGAACTAGATTTAGGTGCTTGGTAGAGTGTAATGGTTTATACACATGTACTTATCAAACTATATATGTTTCATGGTTATTAAGTAATCCAACCTGTCCAAATCCTTGATTTAACTATGGATGCATCATAAGAGAAAATTTCGCTCACCCGCTGATTCTACGATTCCAAGATTGGGAGCTGAGAACCCAACTAATTTGGACATGTACAGGTCCATCATGCCGGCCGTCATTACAAGTAGGACCCCATTTTGTTCAATTCTTGGTACCACTGATCTAATGGGTGCTACCACCATGCACTATTAATGCCGAAAAACAAGGGAGAACCAAAGCTCAAGTGGGCCACATGACAGGAAACAGTGTGGATTGAACCCCACCATTGAAACATTCATGGGCTATACGATGTTTATGAGAATTCCTTCCCATTCATCTATTTTTCCAGCTCATTTGATGGCGTGGGGCTAGAAAATGAGGCCAGGCCGCTGTTGGCACTCAAATTTTTATTTATTTTTTTGTTTTTGTTTTTTTCATGTGTAGTGTGTGCGGGCGTTCCAGAATCAATAAAGTTGCTTGATCCAAACCAATCAACTTTGACCTCAAGTGCTAAAATAAGCAAATACATTTTATATGAACGTATATAACTAGATTTTGAGAAGATCGGTCACTTAGCTACTTGCAAAAAATTGTAATGATCCAGGGATAATCATAGCGTGGGATTCTTCATCCGAATATGGGTTGCGCTTTACCTTTCAAAAGGAATGAGTTTTTATAGAACTAGTGCAATTAAACAAAAGGAAAAAAATCTCAATTGGTCGCTAGGAGCGACTGTAAGAATGTGTCTCTTAAAAGAATTGTTCGTAATATTGGAAGGGGGGGGGGGGGGTGCGATGGGTTTACCACGGCTATTTATAGAGTTTTCTTACAGCTTATTCTTCTCAATGCTTTTTTCATTACTCCTGCAGTTATAATAGTTGAAGGGCCCCCTTCTAGATCATTCTCTGGATGCATTTTCCTTTTGTGAATGTTCCTCTTCTATTGGTCAGGTTCTGTGTTTCTCGGTCGTCTACCATATCTTGAACTGTTCAACCGTGTTTTTCTCTTCACTCATTAAATTTTAGATAATTCGGCCGCATTACTTCGTCAATCATCCAATGACGTGTAGCACTGGATTTATGCCAGTTATAATATCGTAAAAGGTACTCAAGATCTTTTCATCCATCTCCCTGCCACATGTCGCCTTCTTATTGACCTTTTACAGAATGGCCAGGAATAGGTTATAATAGCCATACAAAAGGAAACAATGGGATTGAACACTCATCATTGAAATATCTTGGGCCATTGTGGGCCTTGCTTTAAGCTTTGGAATTCCCTCATTTCTACTCTCATAGCCTGAAATGAGTTGAGAAAAAAGATGAATTTGGTGGATTGGGTTGCCCGACCGTAGGAGAGCCCACCATAATGTTTGTGAAAAATCCACTCCATCTATTAGATTTGAAATTTAATTTTAGGGTATGGTTCCAAAAATAAGGTCAATAAGAAGGTCAAATCAGTCAAATGAACGGAAAAAAAGTGAGGATTGAACGCTCACCATTGAAACACTCGTGGTGCCACATTGTTTATGACAAATCCACCCGTCTATCTATTTTTCAACTCACTTTAGGGCACATACACAAAAACGAGGCACATCTGAGGCTCAGGAAATAGTAGAATTGAACATCCACCATTGAAGTATCTTGGGCCATCGCGGGCCCACTTTGAGCTTTGGATCTGCCTGGTTTTAGCCATGACCTAAAATGATGTAGAAAAACAAGTGGATGGGGTGAACACATTAACGATTTAGGTTGGCAGGGCAATCAAGGTCAATCAATGTGTCAGAGGCATTTAAAGTCCGACAGGGTTACTCAACCCAGCTAAGACCAATCATGACGTCCATCAAAATTTCATTCTGTCCATAGACTTTTCATCTCATTCTAAGGATTTGATCCAAAAATGAGGCCAATCCAATGCCCAGGTATCCCAAGCAAATGTGAAACAATGGGGGATTGAATGCCCACCATTGGAACATTTGTATGGCGATATGATTTATTTGACAAATCCACCCCATCCATCTATTTTTTAAAGCTAATTTTATATCAGGGTTCCAAAATTGAGGCCGATATGAACCTCCATTGGCCCACACGATAAGAAATAGTAGGATTGAACGCTCACCATTGAAACATCTTGGGGCCATTGTGGGGTAACTTTGAACTATGAATCTATCACATTTTTAGGCCATGCACTAAAATGAACCGGAAAAACAGATGGAGAGAGTAGATTTCACATAGTCATCAATGTGGGCCCCACGTACAGTCAGAGTTAGGTTGGCACGCAAATGAATCAATAGTGGAGACTCCGAAGTGCCCTAAAGCTAGGGTAACTGCGTCCGCACGAAAATACAAAAATTCATTCGTATAGGTAACTAACATCAGGCGATTCAATATCTAATGCGAAAACTAGTGGGTCTTGAGAAATAGTTTTAAAATGGAAAGTTTTTGGTCCATAGATAAAACAGAAGGTGGTTATATATAGGAAAAACTCATTTTTTTAGGAGTTGTTTCGCACCATGAATTTTTTATTTATTTATTTATTATTATTATTATTTTTTTTTTGGACACATGGCCTAGGGGCACATGGCCTAGGGGACACATGGCCTAATGATGATATCCAAAAGCAATCATATTATCAATTGCATCACTATAATTACTTTAATACGATGATCTGCGCTGTCCAAACATTGTCCATGTAAGTCAACGATTAAAATCTTTGGTTAGTCACTCGGATGAGATCTTGTGCCCATGTCCCATTCAATACTTGGAATTTCATCATTATTGGAGAAAGTATATATATCAACGGGCTAATTACAACCATTATATCAAACATTGCATACTTACACTAATTAGAGATATTAAAGTTGATTCAGTAATTAAATTCAAACTCTTGTAAATACACTATACATAACTACTTTGGTATTATAGGGGATTCTGAATCCAGGGTGTCAAATGCAACAAGAGGATTTCAAATCTAGGGGGTTTCAAATCCGGGGATCCAAATCCAGGCTCCCAAACATGCTCTCTTTTCAACTTTTTAACTATTCTACCTCTCTCTCTCTCCACATCAAAAGAGACTCCACGTGGACTGTCCACATGGGGCCTACATGATGGATGATACATAAAAAGTGGGCCTCATATGATGGATCACCCATATTCACATGGGCCCATGTGATGGATGGTTCACATCAAAGGTGAGCTCATAATGATAAATAACTCACATGAAAAATGAGCAAGCATGATTGATGACCCACTTCAAAGGTGGGGCCCACAGAATGGACAGTTCACATTAAAGGTGAGCTCTATATGATGGGAGATGGACATTGAAGTTCGGCCCCACATGATGGATGGTCCACATTAAAGGTCGACCCTAATGATGAACGACCCACATCCAAGTGAGCCCCATATGATGGGCAACCAACATTGAAAGAGACGCCCATCAAAGGTGAGATCCACATGATGGGCAAGTAATAATGGTGGGCAATGATCCACATCAAGGTGGCCCCCACATGATGGATGGTCCACATCAAAGGTCAGCCTTAATGATGAGTAGCTCATATCCAAGGCAAGCCCCGCATGATGGATGAGCCACATTGGGGGTAGGGGCTACTTGATAAAAGGTCCACATCAAAGATGGTCTCCATATGATGGGTGATGGATATTGAAGGTGGGCCCACATGATAGACAATGACATTGATGGTGAGCCCTACATGATGGATGATCAACATCAAAGGTGGGCGCTAAATAATGGATGGTGCAAGTTAAAGGTTGGCCCCTAGTGATGAATGACCTGCATCTAAGGTAGGGCTAGCATGATGGATGGCCCATATCAAAGGTGGGGCTTATAATAAACGGTCCACATTAAAGGTTAGCCCCACATGATAGACAGCATATGTGAGGGGTACAAAATAGAGACCCGAGGGATATATATACTTATGCTATTGGAAACCAAACATGCTTTTTAACTTTTTGGCGGATAAGTATACTATTTAGAAAGTAGAAACCAAGATAAGGTAGTTGTGGCATCCGTAGCTTATCTAAAGTAACAACACCTCCTTATTTGCACAATCTTGAACACACGCCATCTCGTATCCATTGTTTAAATTATCCCCAATATTATCAAAATACCTTCGATATTATCTCTATCTCCAGCTCGGCGATGCCAATAACACTGGTAGCGATATCGATAACAATGTAGTATAAGAAAAATTCCAGCTATCCAATATGGCCAACATTTTCGACTGTGTAAATTTCAAGTGTCGCTTGTATTGCTAATGTATCGATATCTCCAAATGTATCATTAATATTTTCAACTATGTAAATTTCTCAAGTGTCACTTGTATCGCTAGCGTATTGATGATATTTCGATATCATCACAAAAAATCAATTTATTAAAAAATTTTAATTTCAATTTTTTTTGCAGACACATGGTCGATTGCAATGTTCAATTTGTTGATAACAATATCAATAATACCCCGATATTTATTATGATCATAACATTGGCTATATCAAGACCACAATATTTCATTTTCTTTTTCGTTGTTGATAATTTCTTGACGAAATATCATGTATTGTCGATATTCCAAAATATTGATGAATGTTTGGATGGAATGTTAGATGGTTGAATGGATAGATGGGATGGATGAGATGGTTGGATTGATTTCTTACAACAGTACATGATTTTAAGCCCTGAAAACTAATTATGCATGCATTTTCTTTTTAACTTTTTAATTTCCAAATATGCAAATATATATATTTTAATGGCTCCATAAGGTTTCATTGAAAGGTTCCACCATTATTCCTATGTTTTCTCAATATTTCTCACGTCTCCTGTTATCAACAATATCATGGGTAATATTGATATTGTTTCCTTATACCCATCAGCGAAACTTGTACCAATATTGATACTTCTAACACTACTCATAACATTGTAATCATTCATTTGGAACCACAGTAACAATGAAGCAAATGTACAAGTGGTTACCTTCTCACCTGGTGTGAGTGTTGGCTCGAGGGATCCATATTGCACAACCACGCTCTTCAATGTGGGGATTCCATATAACTATGATTGCCAAATGTACGTCAAATGTACGTCGTAATATATATATATATATATATATATTGTATTGATACCTGTAATGTCTATTTGTAGATTACGTTTTCACTGAGACATTGTTTTAGATTGCAGCTTATTGATTCTCCTGCCGTAAGAGAATCAGAGGCTCCACCAGCTAACGTATGGTTCGCTTTCAGTGAAGAGATTTAAAATAATTCTAATTATGCAATGAATATGAAATTTGTATGATGATCGTGTTGAATGAATAAAGCAGTTGAAGCAGCCAATACCCTTCTCCAAATACTCATGACAAGTGGTGACCCAGTATGGATGATCCATGCACCAAAATCTCCCAAATGGGAAAACCCCAACCCTTCTTGATCTGTGACAGCACATAGACAGTTATGAAATGACACATCCACCGTCCATATAAATGGCAAAAGATTCAACGGCTAGAATCTTCTAATCATGGGATTTTGTTGCATGGGCCATCCGGTGGAGTCTGCCATAGATAAAAAATTAATCATTGAACTAAAATTCCACGTACTGTATAAACTCTTGGGCCTATTTCGGGATAAATGACCTTGGCATCTTGCTGACATGAAACGGTGAAGGAGAAAATGATGTAAATCCATGACGAATGTGAGGACGACATCAACCTTTCATCAAGTAGGCTATGCAATAGAGGATCCACGGCCCAAAAACGCAACCATGGCAATCTTAACCTTCTGATTGCCAGCTTACACATGTACAGTAAGGCACGAATATGGTCCACACCGTCGGAATTCTTCTGAGTGAGCAGTTGAGAAGGATCAGTGTGATTTTTAATCCATGATCTCTCCACAGAAAGCGAACCCAATGAAAAGATTAATATAGTGTCCACGTTCCAATCTTGCAGAAACATACTTTTACACTTCCCTCTACCAAAAAGTAGCAGGAGCAACGTAAGATCGGGGAAATTTCTGTTAATACCTCTTTCAACTGTACATACTATATTAGTTATAACTCAGACTGCAGCTTTTGGAACACTATTTCCACAGAAGAAGCATCAACATCAAAACCAAAATTATCTCCACCATACTGCATGTACAAGTACTCCTTTGAGGACAATGGCGGTGGCAGAAGCCAGGCCACATCTGAAAAATCCACAGTAGGCGGCGAAGGAATGTCCTTCTTCAAGGAATAATATATGTCAGCCAAGAGCAGCCAAATGAGGTCAGGGTCAACACTGGCAAGCCCTAACAATGCATTCATAGAAGCCTCACGTAAACCAGCAATACTGCTACAGGCAATGCCCACAGCGAGACCACTGACCTTCTTGAGGACTGCTTCAAATGCCGAAGCGCTCCTTTTATTCCTAGATATGTCAGCTATCATGTTGAGTGCTGCTTCTTGGACCTTCATACTAGAAACCTCCGCCATTGACTCCGTGGATGTGGAACCAGTGCTTCTGTAAGGGAGTAATATCAGTCTCTCCTCTTTAGACATGGGCTTCCTCCGAAATGGCGATGTGCTAAGCAGTTTCCAAAAGTGTGCCCCATCAGTATGAAATCGACGAGTGAAGAAATCCCCTCCACATATCTGCACTACACTGCTAACCACACTCAAGCATCTCCTTGTAGCCTGAAGACAAAATTAATAAGTCACCAGTGACAGAAATATTGAAATAAATCAGTTCAATAGCTCAAGGAGCACAAAACACAAATTATTACTATTAATTATTATTATTTGAATCGCTGCAAGAGATAAACTGACATAAAAAATTCACACATAAGAGGACAACTCATTCAAATCTTTGAGGGCTTGTTTGGAGAAAGGAATCTCCAATTAAAGTGGTTTGGACGGCCTCTCCATTTCTGTTCAGGTGGTACCATTGTCCCACCTCCAGCTTGTGACGTTTTAGATCAACCAAATGGTCAGTATTTATGGATTAAAATCTCTGGGTGAAAAAACCGAAAATGTCAGGACTCTTACTTTATAAACAGGTCCTGATTGCCAAGCTAAATAATCCCTTCTCCTAATATAGAAACTATTGTTATTATCAAAAGAGGTATGTTAGCATTCGAACTTTGTTACCTCACACTTCCTCAGATCTTCTACCTCACTGTATGCTGAACCAGACTGTTCTAGTAGGGCCCACCTTGGATAGAGCACATACTAAAATCACACTGATTGGCAATCTTCATTGTCCACACACAGAAATGATTACAAACAACCATCCATATTTCAACACCTTCACAACGATGGTGAGGATCTCAGACCCATGGGATCCTTCCACATGGAAAATTGATGGTATGTCCAACTAGATAAATGGTCTAATTCACCCCAAGGTATTCCGTATTGGTATCGGTGGGCGTAACGGTGCCCACCGATACCGATACAGATACGGGGGCCTAACGGCCCATAACGGTGCAATTTTTTACTTTTTATTTTTGCCAAAGAAAAAAAAAATGAAAAAATATGGATTAAATCCAGAATATTCTAAGCATTCCAAATATGCATTCATTTATAAATTAGAACATGTTAACGGTGGTGTAACGGTCCACTCTTTGGTGAGAAGTTGTATCGGACTGTCTGATGAATTTATGAACCAGATAACCTGGAATTAATTGCAAACCTTTTATATTTAGTTTTCTGACTATATAATATCTATATAAATTTACTATAACGAATGTAATACCAAAACATCTTATATTTTCAAGTTTTCCTTTTATTTATAGTACTAGTGCATTGCATACTTCGCAACTCACATGCATTTTATTTCGATATATCAAGTTTAGGGACTTTTATATCCTATTATGTAATTCATATACCTAACAATTTGATATAATTTTTCCCCATAAATCTTTTTTAAAAAAAATTAAAATTAAATTGAGGTAAATAGTGTTGTCGATTCGGACTAGCTTCAAATTAATGCAATCTATTGGCACTTATCCCACTAATGGATTGGCGGACATTTATTCGACAGTGAAAAATGAAAAATATCAAATGTTCTTATTTCAAAAAACAATTGGAAAAAAAATAAGGTAAATCCATATCTCAGGTGGACTACTAGTGAGTCAGGCGGGCCACCTCGATGTATTTGTATATCAATGCCATCAATCTGTTTTGCCAACTCATTTTAAGGCATGGTCCAAAAATTCAGGTAGATCTAAATCTTCGGTGGACCACTAGTGAGTATCCCTTTAAAAGTGGGGCGCACCTCAATGCATTTGTTGTATATCCATGTGGGCCATCATTTTTGCCAACTTATTTTAGGGCCTGGTCCAAAAAATGAGGCTGATCCAAATCCTAGGTGAACCACAAAATAAGGATTTAATTCCCACCATTAAAATTTTCTTAAGACAATTTATTTTTTATTATTATTTTACTTTTTAAAAAAAATCAAGCTACTATTTGTGTTCTGCCTTCATCAAGGTCAAAGTTTATGTGACCTTATCAACAGGTTTGATGGACAATAAACATTATAGTGAACGACATGGATATACTACACATAAATCAAGGCGGGGCCCATGTAACAAAACAATGCAAGTGCACTGTTCAATGTGCACCGCAGAACACGTTAAAAAATAAATTTGAAGTGCATGGCTGTCAGTCCATTCCGTTTTCCGATACCAAAATGAGAGAGAGAGAGAGAAAGAGAGAGAGAGAGAGAGAGAGAAGAAGAAGAAGAAGAAGAAGGGCCGCAGCAGGGCCGCAACCGTAGCAGCCCGAGAAGAAGAAGGAAAAGAAGAAGAAGAAGAAAAGAAAGGAAAAAAAAAAAAAGGTATGTTTTTTTTTCCTAGTTTCTTCAGGCCCGTAACAGTTGTCACGGTACCGTAATGGCCGTTATGGAATGTAATGGCCGTTACGGGCACAAAAAGAGGGGGGTGGCCGTTACGACCCCGTAACATGTAACGGTATCAGTTGATACCATTATGTATCGGCCGTTACGGCCAAAACGTAACCAATTTTGAATACCTTGATTCACCACTGAGGCACAAGAGACAAGCAACAGTGGGAGAGCAAGAAATTGTGAGCAATGTAACTTAGACAATGACATGTGGATCACTCTCGAAAACAATTACTTCTAAAAGTTAGATTTTCTACTCTTGAAAACAATCACTTAAAAAGTTAGATTTTCTACCAAGAAAATATCATATTTTAATAGTATTATTTAAATTAGGGAGCTGATCTAGTGCCTCCATGTCATTCCTGCAGATGTGCCATACATGGATGAGATTGGAATCCTTCATTCAGTAGGTCTAGCAACAAGTCATAGACCAAAAATCACACCATTGGAAATCTTTACCCTTTAAATTAGAGGCTGTGGACTGTAAAAGATAAAAATCGGCAACTCACAATTAGTGAGAATTTTTTATTTATAAGATGGTCAGGTAGTCCAATGAAGGCCATTTTATCTCAGTGACCAATAAATGGAGTCCCCAAGATACCTGGCTCAGATCATCATACACAAGTACAGTGCATGAAAAGCCCTAACATCTTGCCGCAATACGCCTCCACACCCTCGACTGGTGAGACATGTAGGGCATCGGATACGGTGGTGTGGACAGATGGTGAGAGAAGAACAGTCATCCAGTCAAAAGTTTGGAAGGGGTAGAGAGGCTCCAAGATCTTTTAGTGGAGGAATCATGAAGCACACGTGGCAACTGCGGGGAGGGACTCGCTACTCTGCATGTGACACGTGTGGTATGTATGGACTTGTTATTGGTCGAGGGAGGCGAGATTATTCATAATCCCGTTGGCACATGTGAGGACAATTTCCAAGTAACTGAAAGCACAACCAAAGAAATGCCGAAAATCTTAAGGGTAGGCGAGAGGGCTGGAGCAGGACTTAAGTCGGATCTAGGTGCACTTTCCCAGAAAAATCAGATCCACTCGATTTTCCCTTGAGAATGGTTAGCAACTGTTCTTTGTTACATTGGGTGGAGATTCTAGATTTGTCGAGGGAAGTAGAAGCAGGGGAGTAGAATATGGTGATGGTGTTACATGAAGAACAGATCCCCGGCTTCAATGCAGCAAGTGGGCCTGCAGGGTCAATCCAAAGCGTAGCTGAACCGTTCTACGAGGCATTGGACGACAACACCATTCAGGAAGAGGAGAAATTGTGAAGTTGCGTGGAAGAGGGGTGCTGAATACAGAGGCGGTCACTCTGATTGTCCACAACAAGGCTCTGAATATTGGTATCGGCGGCCTGGCCAAAAAATGATACAATATATCAGGCCCATATTGGACATAAAATTTTTAAAGCCCAAAAAAAAAATGAAAAATAGGAAAAAAAATGAGATAATCCAAGAATCTCTCTTCTTCTTCTTTTTTTAAACCCATGTATTTAGTCAGGTATTAAACCTGCCTATTGTAAACTATGACAATAAATCAACTACCATTCAATAAATAAATAAAACAACAAAAAGAAATACAATGGTAATATTAAGCCTTAATAAAAATTAAAAAACAACAAAAGTTTATAAAAATAATTGGTAAATCTATGTTCAAACAAAAAGATTTACCTAGATCAGATCTATCACTCATATCATTTCGCTGAAATTATTTTCTAAAAAAAAATGCCAAAAATATAAGTCAAAAATAGAAAATAAAAATGTCGAAAATAAAATTTTAATCAATCCATGCCCAAAATCTATATATTTATAGATTTAAAATATTGATGATGCATATCAATTAACCTTCCATTTGAAAATGTAAATATATATAGAGTGAAATGCTCAGTTGCGCACCAGTTCTCATGCGAACTCGTGAGCACTTTTTGATACGTGATGTGAACACAAAATCTGAACCGTCCACATGATGCAACACTCTATAAAACTTTCAGGGCCCAACTTTCAACCTAATCCAAAACTCTAGTGGGCCATGGCAAAAGGAAACAATTACCTCCCTTGATTTGCCTCTCTTTTATATGGCCCACCAAAGTTTTTGATCAGGCTGAAACTTAGGCCCTAAAGGTTTCATGGGGTCCCACATCACATGGACCGTTACGCGTGCAAAGGTGCGCAAGTGAGCATGACTCTCTCTCTCTCTCTCTCTCTCTCTCTCTCTATATATATATATATATATATATGAAAAGTACAAAAAATTCTAGCATAAATAGGAAAAAAAGTATAAAACACCAAATCAAGAAGAAATCATAAATAGAAAGAAGGTTTTTTCCCCTTATTTTCAGAAAATGCCCAAAATTACATCATAAATAGAAAAAAGAAATGTAAAAGAAAAAAGAAAAAAAGAAAAGACACCAAATTGAGAAGAAATCAAGCAAGATTTGATCGACTTGGTGTTATAGTAGAAAATCGATCAAATTCCAGTAAAAATAAGCAAATAAATAGTTATTTCCAGAAATGCCCAAATAATTTTACAGCATAAATAGGGGGGGGGGGGGGACACCAAATCGAAAAGAAATCACAAAAGATTAATTCGATTTGGTGTTAATTCCAGTAAAAAACCAAATAATAATAATAATTAGTTATTTCCAGAAAATGCCCAAAAACTACAGCATAAATATAGGAAAAAAAAAAAAAGGAAAAGCAACAAAATCGGAAAGAAATCGTGCAAGATTTTATCAATTTTATCAAAATCGTGCACGATTTCTTGCAAGATTCTATCCATCCATCGGATCTCTCATGCAACCATTTATCAAATTATCTAACCATGATATAGATCATCGGACCATTCATTCATCTAGATGATTGTATACAAACTCATCTGTCCATGCATCATTTATTCCACGTACATCATGTGCGTACATCACTCGTACGCATCACAAATGCATGACCACCCATATACAAAAGTCACACGCGTGCACCCACCATCACACATGAACTCTACCACACCTCTTACTCATACAACATACATACTATCGCGGGGGAGGACGTGATGAGATCAATCACTGTCTTCATCAATCAATAAATACCTTGAATCTACAAGAGAGAATCTCGAATCCATGAGAAAGAAATGGATTTTTTAAGAAGTTTTAATTGATAGATCAATTAAAACAAATTTTAACACCTTTAAATAACCCTAAACAAACCTTAAAACTGTAATCAAAGAAGGAAACAATTTTAAAAAAACACACAAATTTCCGCCGCCTGTCGACCTATCGAGTCGACGGGTCGAAACAACCAAAATGTGTCTAGAGATATAAACTAGAAATTCTGTGATTTTTGAGCCATCGACCCGATCTATCAACCTGTTGAACTAGATTTTGACATGTCGACAAGATCTGTCAACCTGTCTAAATTGGCAGAAATTAGCCGGCAAGTAATCCGGAACATTATTTCAACCTATCTAAACTGACAAAACTCAGCCAACAAGCAATCTGGAATTTCTAGCAGAATTTCGACATGTTGACCACAAAGGTCGACCGGTTGAACTATGCTGATTTTTTGTTGATTTCTCCTTGGGCTTCTTCCGTTCCATGTGCGTTAGGAATGTGCTTGATCCCCATCCTATATCAGACCCCTCGACGTGAAAAAAAAAAAAACTCGTCCTTGAGTTTGGTTCACAATACATGTTCAACTTCCTCAAGTTTCGATATTTATTAGCATCTTCTTTGTACTCTGCAGTAGACTTCTCTGATCTCTATTAGACATCAGCATGAATAGTTGTTACCCGAACTGTCATATTCTTTGCCACAACACTCATTCCAAGTAGTTAAGACAATGAAAACAAGTCGAGTGCAAGTTTATGAACTTGGGCGTACACAACCTCAAATTGGACATTGTTGAAGACAAACTCAACCTGAGAAAGACCAACCTCCTGCATAGGGGACAATTTGTCAGAAAGTTCACTGAGCTCAACCGCCTTGAACTCCTGCAACATTAGTTTTGCATTTTCTGGAATGTTCATGGACTCCTCATCCGCTTACTTTTCTACTAATGCCACCATCACTCTCGTCTCCTCAGAGTGTTAGATGAAATCTCATTCATTCACGAGAGGTCGTTCATCCACTTTAGCGGCTTTGGATTGGTTCTCTGTTTCCATAGGGGCCACATGTATGCCACTGACGAATCCGACGGCTTGTCGCGACTCTTCAACCAAGTCACCTCTCGCCGACAAACAATATAACTTCTTTAAATAATCTCTCATTGATCGGTTATCCCGCCGACAATTTTGGAATTGGAGCAATACTTTATCGTAGTCGCGAGGGATGAATCATGCGCGCAACAATTGCTTCATCCGCGGCCACGTACGGATTGGTGTTTTCATCTGCCTCATCCGCTCGAGTTGAAGTTGTTCTTACAAAGCCGAAGCTTCGCCCTTCAACTTGTATGCTACTAATTTAACCTTCTTCTCCTCAAAAATTTCTATGTAGTTGAAGAAGCGCTGGACTTCTAGCAGCCAATCGAGGAAGTCCTCTATGTGGAGTTGGTCCTAGAAAATAGGAAGATCGACTTTCATCCTAAATTCTCGATCCGTCCAATCTGTCTGATCAATGCCTCGTCTGTGATGTGGGGGAATCATGTCGCTGGATCCCACCTTCTCGAGTACGATTCTGTGATTCACTTTCGGCATCGCCCTACAATCAATGTGAATATGCATTTCAACGCCTAACTGGGGCGGATCACCGCCACAAATACGGAGCTGCCCTAGAGCCTCTATCATGCGATCAATGGCAGCTTGCAGCCCTTGCATGACTTATCGATTCTCTTGCCGCGCCACCACGAAAGTTGTCGTCGTTAAAGAATGGTTCCTTAGAGCATCATCCATGGGATTGTGCCCAACCCATTGTTAGAAAACATTGATCCGAGGAAAAGCCACGTTCTGATACCATCTAACGTAGGGGAAGACATGATGAGGTCAATCACCGTCTTCATCGATCGATAAATACCTTGAATCCACAAGAGAAAATCTTGAATCCACGAGAAGAAATACAATTTCTTAGTAGTTTTTATTTATAAATCAATAAAAATGAGTTTTAATACCTTTAAATAACCCTAAACAAACCCTAAAATCGTAATCAAAGAGTTCTAAGCAAACAAGGAAACAATTTCAGAAAAGTACGTAAATTTTCACTACCTGTCAACTTATTGAGTTGACAAGTCAAAACAACCAAAAAGTGTCCAGAGATTTAAACCAAAAATTCTGTGAATTTCGACCTGTCGACTTCGATTTTGACCTGTCGACAGACCTGTCTAAACTGGCAAACAGAAGCCAGCAAGCAATTTGGAACAGTATTTCGACCTATCTAAATTGACAAAAATGAGCCAACAAGCAATCTGGAATTTCTGGTGGAATTTCGACATGACGATCACCAGTGTTTGAAATATCGGTTATCGCGTTACATATCGTACCCTTGGGATACGGATACGTATCGGTTATCGCATGGGATATATCGGTTGTATCGCGTAATGTATCGCTGCTGTTGGAAACATGGGGAAACATTGGAAATTGGTCGATCTTTACAATGAAATTTCAGTGATTGTTAAAAAATACATCAATACACTTACAAATCAAAACATTATAAAAAACGAGTGCACATAATAGGTTTTCTTTGTATGGGGTCCTAATCTATGCGTTGTTTAACTGAATTGATGCTAGTATATTCAAAGTCTATTTATATAATTTATAAATGTAAGAAGACATGTGAAAACACAAACAATACATTCAAAAGCAATAGAAAAATCACTAGATCAGGTTACATACATGTTTGATTTTGATTTTATTCAATTTTCCGCAACTCGGTCCTTCTCCTCCAAATCTCGAAATCGAATCTCCCATTCCATGATTTTTCATGCAACACATGAAAAACCATGGATTTGTAACAATTTGACACTAATTTAACACGATTTACAGGGGGGGGAAAAAAAGGATCAAAAGAAAAGCTCACCGGATCGAACATGTGGGATATATCTCACTACTTGTGCGTTACGTATCGCACAGGTGGGATACAAGATATATCGTGGGATATATCGGCCGATATCGTCGATATTTAAAACACTGACGACCACAAAGGTCGACCAGTCGAAATATGTTGAATTTTTGGCAATTTCTCCTTGGGCTTCTTCCGATCCATGTGCATTAGGAACATGCTTCATCCTCATCCTACATCACATACCCTACATATACCTCACACATGCAGACAACACGTGCAAACTCACATGCATCACGCAAACCACATACATGTGCCCTTCCACATCCACACCACACGTGCACCACCACCCTTGCCATTAGCCCCCACCACACCAAAACATTAAAGCCTCCCCTATTAACTTTCCTTAAAACCCTCCTCTCTCACATGTTACACTCATTAACCTCTCTCTCTCTCTCTCTCTCTCTCACACACACACACCAGTGTTTTAAATAGCGGTAGTGTGATGCATAGCGCTCAGCCCTCTATAGCGCGTAGTGTAAATACTTAGTGTGTAGCGTAAGCTACGCGATACTTCTATTTTTTTAATTTAAAAGTAGGATAAATATAATAAATAGTGAAAAAAAAAAAAAGGAAAAAAAATTATAAAAATGCCTAAAAGATGATTCATTTTATCAATTCTAAGCATGTTCAAAAAAGTTATTAGTTATCATTTATCAAAAGCCAATCCACAAATATAAGTCAAATCAAATAATTATTACATCAACAACTTTCTAAGCAAACCACTTTAATTAATAATGTCTAATTGAAACCACAAGTCACAATTATGAAAAGAAATAAAAATCTCATAGGTTAAAAGTATCAAGTATAATATAAGTGTCACATTCCTCAACATTAAAAACAAAGAAAATTTGAAAAAAATAATTAAAAAAAAAAATACATTGTAGCTTACGCTACGTGCTACGTAGCTGTAGCGTATGCTACGACCCCTGTAGCGTACGCTACAGGGGATTTACGCTATTTGGGACGCTACGTAGCGCTACGGCCACGCTACGCTACGTAGCGTATGCTACCGCTACACTATGGGAGCTATTTGAAACACACACACACACACACACACACACACACACACACACACACACACACACGTTACCTAAAGAGATTCTTAAAACCCTTCCGTTTAACTCCTTCCCTCTCACCTCTATTTAAGAAGAGACCTAAGGCCCCCTCTCACATTTCATTCCACGTGAGGGGAGAGAGAGAGAGAGAGAGAGAGAGAGATGGGTGGGACGTGTGGGCCACATCAACATGTGAGTAGACCTCTACACATGCTTTTAAAAAAATAAAAATAAAAATTTACGTACTTTTTTGCTGTTAGAATCAGATCAAAGTGGGTTGTCTTTTTGTGCCCAAAGGATGGAAAACTTTGGCCGTTTACATACTCAAAAGTCTGGACAGTTTGCACCATCTTATGAGTGTAAAATTTGGACAGACTTGAACAACCTGGTTCGTGTGAAATCTGGAGAGTTTGAAACCTTTGGATTTGTGTAAAATCTGGAGAAATTACAACCATCGAATGTGAGCAAATTTTGGACAAAATTGATGTGATCTGATTGGTGTGGATCGTGAATGGCATTGTGAGTGAATATTGAACAGGATTGGGTGACCAAAATCAGCCCAAATCAAAGCCCTGATTGGGCATTCAATTCTGCCCAAATATGGCAATTATTGGGCGTACGAGCCTGCCCAATCTGCCCAAAATCTAACCATGAAGGACGTTCAAATCTGATCGAATCTGTCCAATAATCATTTGAAAAACCCTAAATGAATGTCCATATATCACACATACAAATCGGAGTGTATCTGTCCATTGATTACATGTACAAGACAGAGCAAATATGGCCTCCAATCTGATGCGTTAAACCATGTAAATCTGTCCACTGGATTACCATCTCAGATCAGGCCATTGATTGTATACAAATTATGTCCAAAATCTGGCTATGGAATGGATGTGCAAATATGTGCATTGTTTACAATTTAGTATGATTTTTGCACATATGATTTTGTACGCTCTTTTTTAGACTTTGACATACAATTTTGTATAAATTGCACATTGTTTAGAATACAATCTTGTACATATTTTTTGCTTATGGTTTAGTATGCATAATGGATATAAATTCAAGCCATTGGATCGTGTACAAGATGGGTACAAATCAGCTCACTAATTGTCCCACAAATTGTACAAATTCAACTATCGATTGGGGGTGTGAAACATGTTCAAAATTACCATTTGTGGTGCACACACACACACACACACACACACACACACACACACAAAAAAGATCCCAAAATTGACAGTATAAATGTGCCTAAAATTTTGGGTAAATCTGAATTACAGGATCGAATGCAAGATCAAGGTAAAATTGACCGTACTGATAAACGGGGGAATTGGACCATAAATTGTACACGGAAAATGGCTCGAGGATTTGGACACCTAGTTATTTTATTTTCCTTCTCATGACCATTGTTTAAAATTCTTGCACAAGAATGATTTCATTTGTAGCATAAAATTTGTACCGACTGAATGATTTTGAAGATCATGGTTTGGGGTTTCAATTTTGCATATATATATATATCTATATATATATATATATATATATATATATATATATATATATAACAAAGAGTTGAATTGTAAAATGTTTGGAAAATTGGAAAATGATTAGTTAATGGAATCATGCATTTATTCATGTGTGAACTGGATTGGAACTCCAGAAAATAGGTGGGGCAATCGAGTCCCCAGGGTTGAAAGTCCCAAAAGCGTATAAATAGTTGGGGCGATTGAGACCCTTGGGTTGCAAGTTCCTAAAGCTCATTTGGTACCATTCGGAACCTCCATTGTCCAGGCTAGGTGGGCGAGTACATTGAGAATCCAATAGGTTCCCATTGATAGGTAATGGATGGAGTAGAGGTTTGACCAATCTACAGCAAATAAATGGGTCAGGTTTAACCAGCCTACAACATACAAATTGGTTCCTATTGTCTAGATCGGGTGGGCAAGCATGATTGAATTTGTGGCCAACTGGTGAAAAGAGGGCCCTGGTGTTCACGGAAAACCAACCATGTCGAAAATTATGGATACCATCCTTGCATTTCAGCATTCACTTCGCATATGGTTTTCTTAAAAATTTTAGTTTTATATGAAATTCCTCAAGTTACATATGTTTTACAAAACTTGCGTAGGGTAACTCACCGGGCCTCACAATTCACCCTGTTAGGATTTTAAATTTCAGGTCAAGGGACACATCCCCACCGTGATGTGTGTCGAACATCTACCCCATCAGCCAGATGCACCATTCCATGTTGGGCTATGGGCTTAAAAATCAAGTCAATCCATGACTTGGGTGGGCCACACCACATACAGCAGTTGCCGGGGATTACCCTCCCATTGAAACATTCATAATTATTTATTGGGTGCACGGAGATGTGCTTCATAAATCCAGCCCATCCATTGTGTGTCCCACTTAGATGTGGGGTCAGACCACGTTTCAGCCGCATCCGAAACTCATATGGGCCCCACTAAGTGCTTTTATATGTTTTAGGCATGTCTTCACATGGTATTAGATGGTATGGCCCACCTGAGTTCCGTGTTGGGCTGATTTTTGGGATATCCAATAAACTGAAGGGGACCCATCAAATGCACGATGTTGATGTTCGACACACATCACAGTGGGGCCCACACAACTCGACCTCATGGGAATTCCCATGAGGTCGACCTCATAATCTATATATATATATATATATATATATATATATATATATATATATATATATATATATATATATATATATATTGTTGATGCAAAAATCTAGTCAACCCTCCCTGGACCTCCGAACACTAGCACACAAGGAAGATAAAGGAAACCCTGGCTATGGCAGGAGACCCTCCAATGCCTAAGTCAGACAGGGAATCTGGGTCTATGAGTGTTAGGGTTTTTGTGTGTACCTTTTACAGTAGAAGAGGCCTTTATTTATTATAGCCTTTGGTCTCAGAGACGTATATGGCAATGCCTTTTGGATGGTGATTGTGTATTACGGAAGAAATCTTCCTCCGGACGTGTCGTGATTGATTTCCCGAGATCCTCGGTGAATATCTCGAAGGATAATCCTATCTTCATATATTGTAAGGATATTTCTATTCCGAGGTTGAGGTTGGTACCCGAGGCCGAGGTCTATGCTCGAAGCTGATCCTCGAAGCTAATGGCTGAGGCCCAAGACCAACCTCCGAGGCCGAGGTCGGTACCGGGGGCCAACCTCTGAGGCTAAGGTCTATGGTCGAAGCTAGTCCTCGAAGCTGACGGCCAAGGTCGGTACCAGGGGCTAACCTCCGAGGTCAAGGTCGATACCAAAGGTCAGGGTGATTTTTCGGTCCTCAGGTAATATAGTCATCAAGTCTGGCTGCTCGGCTCATCTATCTCATACATTTGTTTAGCCTCATTTTACCCATAACAGTAGCCCCCCTGCTTCCGAGCTTTATACTCTTATGAGCTTGAGAAGTAACTTTTGAACTAATGTATGAGAAGGTCAGCTCGTTCCGTTTATGTTCCTTGATTTTGTTGCCTTTATGTGTGGTGATCATGTATGGTAGAATCAATAGTAGTAGGCCGAGCACTAAGGACTTTCTTCCCTTACATTAAGGAAAGTCTTTTTGGTCGATCGTACAGCTCGGATAGTCGAAATTTGAATGAAAATTTCCTCTCTTGACCTGGGGAAGTTCTTTCATTGTAGATTTCACGATAGAGGACTTTCTTCCCCTTGCACTAAGGAAATCCCTCGTAGTCGATCGTAGAGCTAGAATCGATGAAAAAGAGATTTTCTTCCTGATTTGGGGAAGCTCTTCTATAGTAGAATTCATGGTAGAGGACTTTCTTCCCTTACACTAAGGGAAGTCCTCGTAGTCGGTCCCATAATTCAGATAATCGAGAAATCATCTAAAAGAAATTCTCTTCCCCTCACCTAGGCAAGTTCTTTTATTGTAGAACGCATAAATGTAAACATAAACAGTAGTTTTCCGAGCACCTTTCTCCCTTTGAAAAGGGAGGTCGCCCTTGTCGAGTAGGTCGGTCAGTCGACGCGCTCCTCAGTATCTGATGTTGAATTCGGCGTTGGCCGATGAGCATTATTACCGAGCTTGGTTGATAGGTTTAGCTCGGTCGTCAAGTTTCCTTGCTCAGCCCAAATTCCTTAAGTATCTAATTTGGCTTGTTGTTCAAGTGAGTGTACCGATGGAAGCGGCTTTCCGGATGTCGGTTGGAACGCTGGCCTCAGTCTTAGTCGTCCCCTTTCTGTCTTTTGGTGTTAACGGTAGAGGGCTCCCCTTGTTTCCCTTGTTTCCTATCCTTAGTCGAGTTGTTTCCTTCGCTTCATGTCTTTAGCCGCGTTGTTTCCTCTTCGAGTAGTTCTTCGTGAACTAAAGAGCTCATTGGCATTGGAATATTTTTTAGCTCGGTTAAGTTGGCGAGGGTAATCGGTGGGTTTTTACCAATAAAGAAGAGGAACTTTCCTTATTTAAGGCTGACTACCATGGCAACCAGAGCTATCTGGTCGGAATAATCGTCGACCTGGACCGCTTCGGCGTTGAAATGGATGATATAGTCTTTTAACAGCTCGTCCTCCCTCTGAGTGATTGTGAGAAGATGAGTTGAATGTATAACATTTGAGACATGGAATGTAATTAGATATTATTTCAAACTTGTAATGGAATGAATGTATGACATTGAAGTGTGATCTAATAGTGGGTGTACTAACAAGCTAACAAAAAAAAATGTATGACATTTCTCTTATTATGGATGTTTGTGATGACTTTACTATGAGAATGGTTGAAACATCGAGTTGCGCTCTCGCGTGCGGCATCAAGGTCGAGTATACCCAAGTGTCGGATTTGGGGCATGACAAGGAGTCTCATTTGGAGACTACGATGAGGATTATGTCGATGTTTTCAAATTTATTAAGAATGAGGGATCTGAAAGGCTAGGGAGAAGAGCCAGGGGAGAGGTCACAAGACTTGACTATGCTATAAATTATGATGTAAGTGTTTCATCCAAAATTGGGAAAAAGGGGAAAGGGGTATGAACAATGTCTAGATGAAGATGCTTAGCTAGAAGCTTGGAACGTTAGGGAGTTGGGCTGCAATGAGAAGAGGGTGCAGATTAAGGACTTCTAGTAATGTGCAAAGGTAGGGCTGGTGATTTTCTAGGAAACTAAAATGGAGAAGGTGGATGAGAAGTTTCTTAATTATGTTTGGAGTCTGCAGATGTGCCAAGATACAGTTGGTAACTTTCTAGGAAACTAAAATGGAGAAGGTGAATAAGTTCCTTGATTATGTTTGAAGTCTTAAAAGAAAAGGACATCAAATGCTAAAGGTGCAACAAGAGGAATAGTTGTAATTTGGAATTCGAAAATATGGAACAAGGAGGATTCTATCTATGGCTAAGCTCAGTTTCAATACAATTAAAAGGAAGGCATTAGAGGCAAGTTGGATATTCACTTCTATCTATGGCTAAGCTCAACAATACTTAAGATTGGATTCTAAGAGGAGCTAGATGCAATTGGAAACATATGGCAGTTATCGTGGATGGTGGTAGGTGACTTCAATGTAACCAGATTCCCCTATGAAGAGTCGAGGGGAGGAAGTCTGACAAGTATTTGGGATTTTGTGAGCTGCGCGAACAAAAACGAGATGGTAGACATTCCAATAGGGGGACATCAAGTTCACTTGGAGCAATGGTGAGGAAAATCTCTTAATGTCTCGACTCAACAGATTTTTGGCTTCTAATGAATAGGCGAATATGTTCCCACTCGTAAAGCAAAATGGTTTGCCAAATCTAGAGTTGTACACGAACCGAGTTAGCTCAGTTAGCTCGCTCGAATCAACTCAAAAAAGCTCGATTCAATTCAGTCCGAAACTGAGTTCAAGCCGAGTCGAGCTGATTTTTTTAGTTCGACAAAATTTTGAATCGACTTCAAGCTTGCCCAAGCTCGACTCGGCTCAGATCGAACTCCAACTCGAATCGAACTCGGATCGAACTAGTTCGGTGACTCGTTTATTTTGATATTGATGTTGCACACCAAGTGTTTGATGAAATGACTCAACAAAGTGTCAATTGGTGGCAATAAAGGTATGGATATGAAACAAATACCCTCGTATCTTGATTTTGATGTTGCTTGCTGACTGTTTGATGAAATACCTGGAAACTGTTGCTTCTGTTTTACATATCGTGAGAAATTGAAGGGGCACTCCATGTGTTTGTGACAATGCCGCACAGGCGAACTCGACTCGATCTTGGCTCGAACTCGACTCGAACTGGCCCGAGCTACTGACCGAACTAGGCCGAGCTGGCCAGTCAGGCTCAAGGACCAAGCCGAGTTCAAGCTGGGGTAAGATAGTGGCCGAGCTGAGTCGAGTTGTGCCCAGCTCGACTCGGTTCGACTCGTGTACACCTCTAGCCAAACCCCGTATCCGATCTGCCCAATTATGCTGGAAGTGGATGAGGATAATTGGGAACCAAAACCTTTTCAATTTGGGCTGATGTGGCTCATGATAGAGGGAATTGCAGACTGGATGCAAGAATGGTGGAATTCATTCCAAGTGGAACGTTATGCGGGCTTCAAGCTATTCAAAGAGTTGCAACTATTCAAAAGGAAGCTAGTTGAGTGGAAAAAGGAAGTATTGAGTGAAAGGGAAGTGGAAACTGAAGCCATATTGTAGCAAATTCAAGCATTAGATGTGAAGGGGGTGAATTAATGGCAAAATAATGGGTAGCAAGGTAAAGCTCTCTCAGCTACATGAGTTGGTTGTTGGAAGATGAGCTAAAATGGAGACAACATTCATGCGCCTAATAGTTGAAGGGGACAAAAACACCAAATTTTTCCACGAAACTGCAAGTGCCCATGCTAGAAACAAAGCAATCCATAGTGTTTTGGTGGGAGAGTTAGAGAGAGCCGCTTTGATGATTGTGATTCGTGCTTCTATAGAAAGATGAGGACTCTTCTATCTGAATAGTTTCCTCTTAAATCTTTCCACCACCTTATTCCACAAGTGAGTTGATGCTTTCCCAAAAACAAAAGTAAGCCCAAATAAGAGGAAGGAAAAGCCCCTACCCCACAACCAAAAACATTTGCATATTCCTGAACTTCCTCCATAGACATAACAATGACCAACATTTCACTTTTACTTGGTTTATTTTTAAACCAAAGACCTCAAAGCACCCCAAATTCCTCCTCCCCCAATTTTGCTCTACGTTGCAAGATAAAAGTGTCATCCATATATTGTAAATGAGATATCATCACTCCCTCTTAAGACGTTTTGAAGCCCGAGATTAAGCCCGTCTCTTGACCTTTTATAATCATCATGCTTAACACTTCCACAACCACAATAGACAGAAAGGGTAAGACCGGGTCCCCTTGTTTGAAACCTCTAGAAGCTTTAAAGAAGCCTTTAGGCGATTCGTTCGCCAAAACTGAGAAACATACCAAAGAAACGCATTCACGAATCCATTGTATCGACTTGTTTATGCAACCAACTCTGCCCAACATTTACTCAAGAAACCCCAAATCAATGTGGTCACGAGCCTTCTCAATATCAAGCTTACACACTACCCCTTTCTTGCCTTCTCGATTTCGAGAGTCTATGCATTCATGAGCCATAGGTGCACTATCTAAAGTTTGCTTGGTACGAAGGCTCCTTGATTTTTCAGATATGACTTCTACTAAAACTATCTGGAACTGGATGCAGAATTTTGCGACGATCTTACAAGGACTTCCAATTAAGCTGGCCGAAAATCTTTCAACAGTTCCACACCTTTTTTCAGAATAATGGCAATGAAAGAAGGCCCCATTCTTGTCACTAACCTGCCATTATGAAAGAATTGGGAGTCCCGAAAGAACCTCAAAAATCTTTTGTAGGTTCCCCCCCCCCCCCCAAAAAAAAAAAAGAAAAAGAATCTTTTCTTTTAATTTGGGTGGGCCTTACATATGTTTTAAAACAAAAGCCCTAAAAAAGGGCAAAACTGAAAAAAGAAATTCACTGTATTAGGTGGCAATGCTTCACTGTATTAGGTGGCAACTGGGGGAGGACTCCATGGTTTGGTGAAGGGAAAGATTAGGGCAATTCCCGGTCCATTCCTTTTATGAGTTGCTATGTAACTTAGCCCCTAGCAGAGATAGCGGGAGGTTATCTTTCGTGTGGTCTTACAGCACCCCTCCTAAAGTGGCAATGTTTATATGGTTGGTGGGTAGGAATAGGATCCTTACTATCGATATCCTTAAAAAAAGATCGGTAATTATTCATAACAGCTGCATGATGGGCTCAAGGGGGAAGGAAATGGTAGATCATCATTTACTCAGTCCTTTCGCTTGGAAGGTGTGGAACAGATTTATGGATTTGTTTGGTATGGCATGGGTGATGCCAGGATCCGTAGTTGAGCTTTTACTAGCATGGACTGGTGGCAGCAACAAGAAAAAGGAGGTTGACTGACAAGGTTAGTAATGATGGTAGTTGTATGGGCTATATATGGAGGGATAGAAACAATCATTGCTTCCAAAACAAAAGCGAATCTGAGGCTAGTGTATATAAAATGGCCAAAATTAATGTAATAGAGTGGATTTCTTGTACAAAAGACTTTGATCCAAATGAAGGATTGTCGTTAGCGGGAATCTTGTACATGGACCCTTTGTGTTTGTTTTCATCAATAAATTTACTGTTCCTTAAAAAAAAAAAAAAAAAAAAGAGTACAGTGCATGATATTAATGCACATGCCATACAGAGGCACAAAAAATTGCATGTGTTTGGAGGCAATAGATATCTTCCTAAGAAATTATTTGCATGAAATAAAAAAGTCCAGCAGTAAATATAAAAATATGAAACCTAAAACCAATTATTATATGGGAAAAGTCTCGGAGATTTAAAAAAATGATAATGAGTCAATTCTTTATATAGCCTGCATCCAAGAGGGGACATGGTTCCAAGCAACAGGTGAAACAGAAGAAGAAGAAGAAGACGTGATAACCTTATGTATGGGCTTTATTTTTATTCTTTTTGGAAACTGCATCTACTAAGTTTGGAAGAAAAGTTCGAAAGAACAGAAAAATCATTTGTACAGAGATGCATACCACAAAATTTGAAATAAAAAAGGGGGGGAAAAAAAAAGAAGAAGAATGAAAGAAACTGTTAACTCAATTACATGGAAATGGATAACAATCAGAAGATTGGAACTACGCACCAATAAATTCTTATCTTTAAGGCAATGAACCAGGTAGGGCCAAATTTTATTCATTGCTGGGAGCAGTCTGTTCTCATCAGCTCCTCCATCGGCAGCTTCCATGCTGTCTTGAATATCATGAAATGAGAGAAACTGAATTGCTCGTCCAATAGCTTCTTCAATTTCCTTCTCTAGCCTATAAGCTTCCTCAACTTTTGCGAGAGTGGCAAGGCCATCCTAATTACAAAAAATAAAAATAAAAATAAAAATAAAAAATAAAAAATTGTTACTTAACAGTTTCAGATAAAAAAAACTCTAGTACATATTTTGTAAAAGGTCTCATATTCTCAATAAAGAATCAGAAATTGAATTCATCAGGAAAAAAATAGCAAAGTTAAAATATATCAGACCCACTGCAATCACATCTGGAGTTCCAATTTCATCATACGAACATATAAAGGTATCTTACTAATATAATATCTTCGAGAAGAAAGGGAAAAAAATTGTTTCTCCCTCAATTTAAGGCTTCCGAAACACTACAATATCATCAAAAGATTTTGATGTAGTCCAATCTTATCAAAAGGATCCATATATCAAAAGTATTTGAACTATGAGATTAGGACAAAACATTTGCAGTTCATTTGGTCTGAATATTCTAAATTAACTTGGTCACAAGTTTCATACATTTAAGGACATCCATCATTAGCTTTTATGGACCTTTTGCTTTATAAATTTATGAGCTTCCCAGAAATAATACGAGGAAAATACATGAAATCCAGCAGAACATAAAAGCAAATCACCACCACCAACAGCATCATCAAAGCCAAATCCCAACTAAATGGGGTCAGCCACATGAATCTTGTTCTGTCATTCCACTGTATCAAGGGCCATATGCTCAGTTTAACGATAGGTCATCACATCTTTTCCTACTACCTCCACCCAGATATGGACCTTCCCCTTGACCTTTTAGACATTAAAAAATGTCTCAGCATATTTGGGGTATTACTTGCTTCTATGTTCACTTTTATGCTTTTAAGAACATAAAAGAAAATGGTAACCACAAATATGTAGAGGCTAGAGATATACATGAACCGAGTTAGCTCGATTAACTCGCTCGACTCGAAAAAGCTCGATTTGACTCAGTTCAAAACTGAGTTTGAGTCGAGTCGAGCTGATTTTTTCTGCTTGAAAAAAGTTCAAGCCGAGTTCGAGCTTGCCCGAGCTCGACTCGGTATTGGCTCGAACCTGACTCGGTTTGGCTCAGATTGGCTCGGATTGAAAACCGGGTATATAATATAAATATTCGGTCGTTTTAAAAAACCCTAAATCATTTTCCAATTTCCAGCCTCCAGCGTCCGACCCTCTCTCTCTCTCTCTCTCTCTCTCTCTCTCTAGTGTCCAGCGTCCATCGAACCCCACCCGATTGACCACTGCCTTCTCAGCCTCTCTCTTCGTTCTCTAGAGTTTGATCGGCCCCACCCAACCAGGTGACCACTGCCCTCTGTCTTCTCTTTCCAGTCTACAACGTCTGACCGTGCGGCCGACCACTGATCAGGTACTTTCCTCCTCATCTCTCTCTTCTATTTATCCCTTCATTTCCCTCCCCTTGCCTTGCCGGATGACCGGCCACTATGGCGAGCAGCAGTGTTCGTTCGAGTCTGTGGTTGCCTGGGGTCGATCGTCTAGTGGTTGTGGCCAGTGGCCCACTAGGCCACTATATATATATATATATATATATATATTATGAACAAATAATTATGCTTAATTGCTTATTTAATTATCTAAATATCAGAATGGTAGACGTTTATTGAACAGTTTAAAATGAAAAATATCCAACTATCCTATTTCAACAAACAAGTGTGATTTTGGCATGTTATTTAGCAAAAGTGGGCTCCGCAATTTTGTCACTTTAGTTCGAGTTAATATACCCCACATGTACTCTGTACAACTTTTGAATGCTTGCGTATCAAGTGATATACTCTACCATATTATCAAATAACTTGACATTATACTAAATATATTGATGGATGGATGTATGGGATGGTTGGGTGAAGTGGATGAATGGATGGATGTATCATATACGGATGATTTGTTTGGGTGGTTGGATGATTGAATAGATGTAACAGTTAATTTGTTAAACTGATTTCATTTGTTAGATTGTTTTTAATTTGTTAGATTGTTAATTTTTCAATTAATTAGATTGTTAATTTATTTTAAATTTGTTAATGTGTTAAATTGTTAAGTTGTTTTTTTATCTATTACTATTAAATTATTATTTGTGATATTGGTTTTGTTGTATTTTTTTAAATAGATTGTAAGAAATAAGGATAGATAATCAGTTACCCATTTGAGGATTACTATGTTGCCAAACGTAGATATAATGTGTTCTTGGAGACAGAAATTCTCAAATTGTCCCATTTTTAGACAGTTTAGGGTTGGGTAGATTGTAATGTCTTCATTTATTCCAATTTGAATACATATGTTGATTCCGGTTTCGTCTCTCCTTTCTCTCTGGATATATTTCCTACATTTATTTCTGTCGTCAAATGTCCACACTTTGTGTTGATGCTTGATATGAGAATCAAATACAGAATAAATATATTTTGGAGAGATAAAGGGAGATGCTGCTGAAATTTTGGCGTGGCATTTAAATTGAAAATTAAAGGCATTACAATCTATCCAACCTTGAATGTGTGACTGATTTAGACAGTTACGCAAGTATGCCTGTCTAGGTATAGGTAAGCATTACATCCTGCAATTCTATAAAGTGTTGCGGTGAAGATTATAACATATTAATAACTTTGTTTTATAGATGACTAGTGAAGAGGAAGCCCCAAATACCCCCGGTGTAGGTGTAAGGCCCGTATTTTAGACCGTACCGTTCCATAGGCTTCCGCGGTCATCTCGGTCGAATTCCGCCAACCCGCAACCTGTAATCGGCATTTGCGCACGACCCTAAGTCGCATCCTGTATATCTATGTCGACTCGACTCGAAACTTGTATCCTAGCGACGGTGCCGTCGCCGCGGATCCAATGCCACATCTCGCGCGCCAATGCGATACCCAAGTTAGGAGTTGTGGGCCCGCGTATATTTCGAGGAAAACGCCGCGCGTTGCGAATTCCGAGAGAATCTCTACAACCCATCACATTAATTAGTCAATTACTAGTCAAGTACACATCCCATCACTCCACCCATCCCTCTCTTACACAAGCCATCCCCAAAGTCAACCCTTTCTTACAACACCCATCCCTCTCATCCCATCTTTCTTACAACACCATCCCTCTCTCCCATACATCACTCCATCCCATCCCATTCTCCACCAAATCTCAAGCAACCATGAGAGAAAATTTCTAAGGAGAGAAAACTCAAGAGAAGGCCCACCTCCTTACCACCCAATCTCATCATCCAACCCTCTAAAATCAATCTCAACCATTAAATCTCATCCCTTGGATCTCTAGAACTCATTGGCGGAAGAAGAAGTCCAAGATCTAAGGTGGGTGTTTATAGGATTAGATTGTGATTTTTGTGATGGATCAAGTGGGGCCGACCGATTGACGGTATGGATCCCATTTGGGACCCATCTTGATGTATGTCATAGTGGCGGGGCCCCTCCATCACTCTCTCTCTCTCTCTCTCTCTCTCTCTCTCTCTCTCTTCTTCTTCTTCTTCTTCTTCTTCTTCTTCTTCCCACCTTGCCAGTGTCCAGCAGCCCTGGATGAAAGGAAAATACAAATATCAGCTTAATCAAAGCTGAGGTGGGCCACACATGTGGACCCACCTTGGTGTTAGCTGAATTGGTTGGTGTACGTTACACAGCCAATAGCTGTGGTATTGATGTCGGCAAGTTATGTGGGTCCCGCTCTATGTATATGCTTCAAATCTAGGCCGTTCGTCCAAGGTCGGGACCAGGGTATCCCAAATCGGTTACGTATCGGCCGTAACGGCCGATATGTAACGGTAACGGTGGGACCCGTTACGCGATACGGGGTCGAAACGGCCGTTACGGAATTCTGTGACCGTAACGGCCGTTACGGGGCCGTTACGGGCCATAACGGCCGTTACGGACCCGTAACGGCTGTTACGGGCCCTGAAAAAAAAAAAAAAAAAAAAACCTTACCTTTTTTTCCTTTCTTTTCTTCTTCTTCTTCTCTTTCTTCTTCTTCTTCTTCTTCTTCTTCTTCTTCTCGAGCAGCTGCGGCTGCGGCTGCTTCCTGTTCTTCTTCTTCTTCTTCTTCCTCTCTCTCTCACTCTCTCTGTCTCTCTCTCAATCTCTTCTTTCCCATTTCCCTCTTTTTTTCTTTTCTTTCTTTCCCTCTTTTTTTCTTTTCGTTTCCCTCTCTCTCCGTTTTTTTTTTTTAGTTGCTGTAGGTATGCGTCATGCTAAGATGAGCGCTGACACTTCTCGAGCTCCGAGTTGTACGAACGGTTCAAAGGAGATCAAAGTTATATGGGCTCCACGGTGATGTATTTATTACATCTACACCGTTCACCTATTTTCAGAGATCATTTTAGAGCACCAGCCAAAAAATGAATTATATCCAGAGATCATCTGGACCACACCAAAAATAGCAGCAGGGATAATGATTTTCACGGTTAAATAATTTTTAGGGCGCACGTAACGTTTATTTTCCATCCAATCATATCAGACCCGAGTGGGCCTCACCATAATGTATATATTTTATCCATATCATCCATCCATTTTGCAACGTCATTTTAAGTCGGGATTCAAAAAATTAATAATATCCAAATCTCAGGTGGACCACACCATAGGAAATAGTGGTTATAGAATGCTCACCATTAAAAATTTCCTAAAGTCCACTGTAATGTTTATTTTCAATCTAACCTGTTAATTGGGTCACATTGACGTTGATGAAGGGAAAAAATATCCAACTATCCTATTTCAACAAACAAGTGTGATTTTGGCATGTTATTTAGCAAAAGTGGGCTCCGCAATTTTGTCACTTTAGTTCGAGTTAATATACCCCACATGTACTCTGTACAACATTAAAATGCTTGCATATCAAGTGACATACTCTACCATATTGATATTATCAAATAACTTGACATTATACTAAATATATCGATGGATGGATGGATGGGATGGTTGGGTGAAGTAGATGAATGGATGGATCATATATGTATCATATATGGATGATTTGTTTGGGTGGTTGGATGATTGAATAGATGTAACTATTTGTTAAACTGATTTCATTTGTTAGATTGTTTTTAATTTGTTAGATTGTTAATTTTTCAATTAATTAGATTGTTAATTTATTTTAAATTTGTTAATGTGTTAAATTGTTAAGTTGTTTTTTTATCTATTACTATTAAATTATTATTTGTGATATTGGTTTTGTTGTATTTTTTTAAATAGATTGTAAGAAATAAGGATAGATAATCAGTTACCCATTTGAGGATTACTATGTTGCCAAACGTAGATATAATGTGTTCTTGGAGACAGAAATTCTCAAATTGTCCCATTTTTAGACAGTTTAGGGTTGGGTAGATTGTAATGTCTTCATTTATTCCAATTTGAATACATATGTTGATTCCGGTTTCGTCTCTCCTTTCTCTCTGGATATATTTCCTACATTTATTTCTGTCGTCAAATGTCCACACTTTGTGTTGATGCTTGATATGAGAATCAAATACAGAATAAATATATTTTGGAGAGATAAAGGGAGATGCTGCTGAAATTTTGGCGTGGCATTTAAATTGAAAATTAAAGGCATTACAATCTATCCAACCTTGAATGTGTGACTGATTTAGACAGTTACGCAAGTATGCCTGTCTAGGTATAGGTAAGCATTACATCCTGCAATTCTATAAAGTGTTGCGGTGAAGATTATAACATATTAATAACTTTGTTTTATAGATGACTAGTGAAGAGGAAGCCCCAAATACCCCCGGTGTAGGTGTAAGGCCCGTATTTTAGACCGTACCGTTCCATAGGCTTCCGCGGTCATCTCGGTCGAATTCCGCCAACCCGCAACCTGTAATCGGCATTTGCGCACGACCCTAAGTCGCATCCTGTATATCTATGTCGACTCGACTCGAAACTTGTATCCTAGCGACGGTGCCGTCGCCGCGGATCCAATGCCACATCTCGCGCGCCAATGCGATACCCAAGTTAGGAGTTGTGGGCCCGCGTATATTTCGAGGAAAACGCCGCGCGTTGCGAATTCCGAGAGAATCTCTACAACCCATCACATTAATTAGTCAATTACTAGTCAAGTACACATCCCATCACTCCACCCATCCCTCTCTTACACAAGCCATCCCCAAAGTCAACCCTTTCTTACAACACCCATCCCTCTCATCCCATCTTTCTTACAACACCATCCCTCTCTCCCATACATCACTCCATCCCATCCCATTCTCCACCAAATCTCAAGCAACCATGAGAGAAAATTTCTAAGGAGAGAAAACTCAAGAGAAGGCCCACCTCCTTACCACCCAATCTCATCATCCAACCCTCTAAAATCAATCTCAACCATTAAATCTCATCCCTTGGATCTCTAGAACTCATTGGCGGAAGAAGAAGTCCAAGATCTAAGGTGGGTGTTTATAGGATTAGATTGTGATTTTTGTGATGGATCAAGTGGGGCCGACCGATTGACGGTATGGATCCCATTTGGGACCCATCTTGATGTATGTCATAGTGGCGGGGCCCCTCCATCTCTCTCTCTCTCTCTCTCTTCTTCTTCTTCTTCTTCTTCTTCTTATGATTGATGATGATATGTGTGTGGCCCACCCTAATGCACCCCACCATAAAGTATGTATTCTATATCCATGTCGGCCACCCGTGGGGCCCACCTTGCCGATGTCCAGTAGGTGGTTGGACAGTCCAGATATCAGCTTAATCAAAGCTGAGGTGGGCCACACATGTGGACCCACCTTGGTGTTAGCTGAATTGGTTGGTGTACGTTACACAGCCAATAGCTGTGGTATTGATGTCGGCAAGTTATGTGGGTCCCGCTCTATGTATATGCTTCAAATCTAGGCCGTTCGTCCAAGGTCGGGACGTGTGGCCACCTTGATGATGTGTCGTAGATCCACACCGTCCAGACCTCTGGATGATGGGTCCTTCATGCCGCACATGTTATATCCAGACCATTTAAACCATGGATCCCATGTGAGGTATACGTTATACCCAAACCGTCCATCCGTGGACTCCCCTTGATGACGCCTCGTGTCCAGGCCGTCCAGCATTCTGGACGCTGGATACCTGCAGCTAAAACAAAATAGTAATAAAATATAAATATAATATAAATATAATATATGTGGTGGGCCCCATGTGGGACCTACCTAACTGGAAACTGAATGGCTGGTGTACTTTAATCAGCTATATATAGTTGTTGTATCAACGTCAACAAAGCTCCGTGGGCCTGACCATGATGTATATGCGTACATCCACACCGTCCGTCCATCAGGTGGGACCCACCTTGGTTTATGTATTGTATATCCACACCATCCATCTGGACAGGTGGCGTGAGGCCACCTTGATGTATATGTTACATCCAAACCGTCCGTCCCTAGGACGGTGGGACCCACACTGCACGTGTGGGATCTCCACTTTCCAGGTGGACGTGGACCCCGTATTGATGTATGTATCTTATATCCAGCACCGTCCAACAGCTGCTGGACGGTGGGACCCGCCCCTGATGTATCTATTCATCTAGCCGTCCATCTGCTATACCGTCAGCAAATTCTGAGGTCTGATCAAGGTGCATGTGATATATCTAGACCGTTCATCTTGTAAGTGTTAATCCAAGCCGTCTATCAAGTGGACCACACGGCAAAACCAGTGAAGGATTGAACGTCCACTGTTGCAACATTTTGGGGTCTCAGAAGCTTTGGATCAATATGAAATTTGTTTTTTTTTCTCTTAATTCAGGTCTTTGTGACCGTATGAACAGATTGGATGGAAAAATAAACGTGATGGTGGGCCCTGTGATTTGTTGACAGTGGAGATCATTATCTCCACTGTTATTTGTGGTATGGTACAGATGATCTTCCGATGTGATTCATTTTTAGGTAATGATCTAAAATGATCTGTTAAATAGATGAATGGTATAGATGGTGTGGCCCATGTGATGCGGCCCACCTTGATGTATTTATGCCCCATCCATGGGGCCCACCTTGATGTATTTGTGGCCCATCCATTAAGGCCCACCTTGATGTGGTGCATATTGGACCCGTATGAGAGGCCCATTGTAATATATTTGGGGCCCATGTATTGCGGCCCATTTAATGTATATATAAGGCCCATGTATTGTGGCCCATATGATGTATATGAGGCCCATATGATGAGGCCCAATGTAATGCATATGTGGCCCATGAGTGAGGCCCATCGTGATGTGTATTAGGCCCATGAGTGAGGCCCATGGCGATGTATATTAGGCCATTGTGTGAGGCCATGGGCCCACTATACGTGTGGCTCTATGTGGGCCACTCCTTGGGAGCAATGTTGGTTAAATGTCCACATTGATGGGCAATGATGGTTAAATGTCTACATTGTGACCATCTTTTAGGCCTTGATAGGCCCATTCTCATCACTCTTAGTGGGTTAACCCAAATTATTGGGCCCATTGATGTTGCATGGTTCATCCTCGCCGTAGACCCCATGCTACCGAAATTGATATATCCATGGCCGAGGGTCGATCTTCATATTATGGTTTAGATCGGTTGTTCATCTATAGACCCCGCCTTGCATGTGGGCCGATTATCGAGGCCAATTGTCGATGCCGGTTATCGACACCGATTACGAGCATGCTTAGCATATCATCATGATACATGCCCATACGCATCATCTTTATGCATGATATGAGATGTGGTTGACCATTGCATATGCCATTGGGCAGGTTGTTATGCGACTCCCTGATAGGCGAAGATTATCTCACATGAGCGCACGGTATGCGCAAGATTGACGTATGACTGGATTGTATGACTCATGCATCTATGTTGTGATTACTGTATGCCCTAGCGACATCAGGGCCGTAGCCTCCACAAGCATATCGTGGATGGCAGGATTGGACACCGAAAATATTGTTATTAGCATTGGGACGCCATAGATGTCCTGGGTGAAAATCCATATACCTGACAGTACTGGAAGACGCTCCAACGTCGAGACTAAGTGGATACATGAGCGCACGAGGGCCGAATAACAGGAGGCTGCATCTCCCACTGTGTCGTGGTCCGTTGGAAGGGGGTGTGGCCTTACCTGCCCGAGGGTAGGGGGCCTTGTTAGGCTGAGTATGACCAGCTTATAAATGGATCCGCTATCGACGTGCTGGATAGGTATTGGCAGGCTATTGGTCAGGCGGATAGTGAGGTTTCTTACGCTCACTTGGACTGCGCGCCTGGAAAAGGGGCAGTGTCATTTGGAGTGTACTAAACCCCGGTGATTGTCCAGCATGAGAACTATACCGATATTTGATGCTCTAGTGATGAGTTGCATTGACATGTGGATTCGGATGAGGATTGGTATGCTTGAGTTGCATCTCGCATCGCGTGGCCTTGGTATGGCCGACATCATTCACTCCTTACATCGTATGGCCTTGATATGGCCGATAGTATTCATGTCGTGCATCGCATAGCCTTAGTACGGCTGATAGTATTCATGGATTCGCCAGCATATTCCGCATTACTCTGATATTGCATTCTGAGCACGCTTATATTACGCACACACTCTCACCATCCTCTAAGCTTTCTATAAGCCTATGCACGATTAATGCGTGCAAGTGCCGTCAGGACACAACAGTAGCTTAGGAGCAGGAGCGTGCAGTCGAGCTTCAGGAGTTTCCGTTACTATTATCATTGTATTTCCCTTACGCACTATACTCAAAGTTTTGATCATAGTGGATTTTGTGATGGTGTCTTGGTTATTGTTCGTGGGTTATGCTTATGGTTATGCTTATTGCGAATCAAATTCATATTGAAAATCTTCCTTGTAGGATTCTAGGATTGGAACCTAGTACATGGGTGCCGGGAGCCGAGAATGGGGTACTATGGAGGCTGTCGGCGCCGGATTCGGCAATCGGGAATTTATGAGTCCAGTTTCCGAGTTTGGGGCGTGACAGTGGGTGCGTCAACCACATCTCCTCTTTTTTAAAAGGGAGACACGTCTTCAATTGTAGGCAGAGGAAAAAAAAAGATCGGCAGTGTTAGATGACTTTAAAGAAGTCATGGTTAATGGTGTGTTGAAAATCAAGTGTATTCAGTGCAAGTCAATATACAGTAAGAATCTAAGGGGTTCAACAACACATTTAAATAGACATAAGCAAAACTGTTATAAGAGACCAAAACTCCCACCTCCAAGCCAACAGTTTTTGTCATTTACTAAGTCAAAAGGGGACAACTCACAAGGCGTAGTTTCTACCGATAAGTTTAAGAAAGAAAAGCTGAAAGAGTGGTATGCTAGATTAGTGATCCTTGAAGAAAAACCTATCAGAATGATAGAAAGTAAAACGTTTAGGTCTTTCTGTCAATTCCTTAACCCTCGAGCTGAGAATGTCTCCTGCGTCACTATGCAGAGAGAGTGCATGAAGATGTACACAAGCGAGAAGATGAAACCGAAAGAAAGTTTTGACTTTAATATCCATAATAAGTTTAACGTCTGATTTATGAGCGGCGTGCAATAAAAGAAAATGATACATTTCATTAACCACACACTACGTAGATAAAGATTAGAAACTCTATAAGAGAATTTTGAACTTCCACCCTCTTCCTCATCCTCGTACTGGTTTACTTATTTCATATTGCATCTAAAGTTGTTTACTAGACTAGGGCGTTGAGAAGAAAATTTCGACAATGCTTCAGCAAATGACAGTGTAATTTTATGTTTTCGTAACCAATTCAGGGCAACTGGAAATTTATTTTTTGATAGAAAAATATTCCAGGTCAAATGTTGTGCCCATGTTCTAAACTTGATTGTACAAGAATGGCTGAAAACAATTGACCACACTGTAGAGAACATAAGAGTGTGAAATACATAAGGGAGTCGCCACTGAGACCGAGTGTATGGACTGACATCATCCAACATTTGAATGTGCCATCTAAACAATGTTAAGGTTAGATGTATGTACACCTTGGAACTCGACTTATGAAATGTTTAGAGCTCGCATTTTCTAAATATGTGGTGCGTGACAGAATGTATTCTTGGTTGCTGAGTGTAGATGATTGGACCAAAGCAAAACAAGTTCACAACTTTATCAAAGTTTTTTACAACTACACGAAGATTTTTTTCTGGAAATAAGTATTCAACTGTGAATCTGTTTCTTCCATCTCTTTGGAAGATTAAGGATGCTCTACAAAAAAATGCCAGTGTGGGTCCAAATTTCATACGACAGATGCCAATTGGTATGCAGATGAAGTTTGACAAATACTGGGACAAATGTCATTTGTTGATGACCTTAGCAATTGTTCTTGATCCTTGTTGTAATATGGGCTTAGTCAAGTTTATTTTTATGAAGATTTATTCTGTTGAAAGAGCGGTAATAGAAACCCCCAAGGTTCTTCAAGCACTCAAAGATTTGTACACTTCGTGTGCTACTACTTTACCTACAACAAGTGTTAAAGAATGTAGAGATACGGATGTTTATATAACTGATGATGACGATGTGCTAAATGAATACATGTCTTACTTATCACAAGAACAAATAGGAGTTCAGACTAAGGAAACGGAGCTAGAATTGTACCTGAAAGAACCAATCGTAAAGCGATCCAACTTTGATGTTTTGAAATGGTGGAAGCTAAGGGTCAGTGAATCAAAATACCCTACATTATCTGTGATGGTATACCCTACATTATCTGTAGTGGTACGGGACATTATCAATACAAATTTCAACAGTGGCATCGAAATCCGCTTTTAGCACAAGGAGTAGGGTTGTGAGCAGTGTTCAAAGTATCAGTATCGTTACAAGTTTCGCTGGCTAGAGATACAGAAACAATATTAATATCACCGATAATATCGCTGATAATCGGAAATGCGGGGAAACATGGGGAAAACGGTGGAATTTTCAGCAAAACTTCAGGAGATATTAAAATGTACATATTTTCATATTTATAAATTTTAAAAAATTGCAAAAAGAATGCATACATAACAAGTTTCCATTTAATGGGCCATTAAAAGCATATGTTGTTGCAAGAAATTAGTCCAACCATCCCATCCGGCGTATTTAACCATCCAACATTCCATCCAAACATCCATCGATATTGCGAAATATCAACAACACATGATATTTCACCAAGAAATCATCAACAATTGGAAAGGAAAGGGAAGATTGTGGACTTAATATCACGCATGTTGCGAAATTAATATTGAGATATTGTCAATGACAAATTGAACACTACATACAACCATGTGCACATGAAAAAAAATATTGAAATAAAAAAATTTCTAATAAAGAAAATTTTGATGATATTAATTCGTTGACGATATTATTGAAATATCGTTGATACACTTATGATACAAGCATTACCTAGAATTTATATAGTCCAAAATATTGGCGATACATTGGCGATATTGATGCATTGGTAATACAAGCAACACCTAGAATTTACATAGTTAAAAATATTGGCAATTACATTAGCGATATTGATGCATTGGTAATACAAGCAACACCTAGAATTTACATAGTTAAAAATATTGGCAATTACATTAGCGATATTGATGCATTGGTAATACAAGCAACACCTAGCATTTACATAGTTAAAAATATTGGCAATACCTGGCAATACATTGCTAATACCTGGAATTTCTGATACTACCGGCATTATCGGTATCGCTACCAGTGTTATCAGTATCGCTAAGTTGGAAATAAAGATAATATCGAAGATATTTCAATATTATCAGAGATAATTTGAACACTAGTTGTGAGCAAGCATCGAAGTTCACTTTCATCAAAAACAGTCTAAGCATTAATTTGTACAGAAGATTGGTTGCATTCGATATGGGGAGGAGATGATATTAACGATGAGGAAGATGAAGAGATCAAGATTCATGACGAGACTCTACCTGCAACAACAACTACATGAAGGCAGTTATCAATTATTTTCTTTTTTATTGAAACTAGAATGCTATGTAATATTACTGAACTTGAAACTTGAAAGTAGTGCAATGTGAGTTTGTGACATTTATTTACTCATTATTGTTTATTTTCTTTTGTTTTTTATATATTTATATTGCTTTTACTTTGTTCTTATATCAAGTTCAAATTAATCATTTATAGTTTCTATTTATTTTTATAAATCCTCAACATTCTAATTTTCGTGTGCAGCCCTAATAAAGCATCAACATTCTGATTTTTTTTTTAATAAAAAATTGAGTGTAAATATGCTGTCATCTAACCCATCGACCAACATTTGAGACTATGCTTCCCCTAGTCGAATCGCCACCTAGGTCAGGAAGAACAAAGATTGTGTGGGGCTTATGTGGGGCAAAGTTTGTGAACAAGATTAATCAGCTTCGGTTAAACATGTCATGTCGAGGTGGGGATGCAAAACCATCCCTAATGCCCCAAAGGATGTCCAAATTCTTTTTCAGACCCTTCTAGATTCGAATAGGAAACCTTCCACTCCATCCAAACCTTCTGGATCTGGTACACGGATAACTTCTATGAAAGAGGTAGAGGAGAAAACCAAATTAAAAGCTTTAGAGAAAGAACAACTCCAACGCGACTTAAAACGTAATATGGAAGAGGTTTCTAGGCATCAGCGATATCCTTCAAGACAGCATGATGTTAAAGCAAGATCGAGCGTGAGCAACAAAAAGAAGAAGAGTAACAAATTCAAGTTTCTCACCCGTCTCGGTGAATTTTATAGGGCGTTGGGTACTACCTACAAATCTTCTCATAAACAAAGTTTGAAAAATCTAGTTCAAACTATAAAAGAGCACGAAGGAAACATCTCTTCACCTTCTGACTCAAAAGAGGTGAACCAATATGTATATGAAAAATTAGATTGTAGTTCGGATGGATTGGATGACGATGTAGGAGCTTATAATTATGTGCCAGGAACAGGAAGGCACTCCTCCTATGGAGGTTATTAATTGTAATTTGTGAACAATGTAATTATGATGGATTATAATTGTAATTTATGCATTTTATATATTTTATTGTTTTGTTCAACTTCAAACTCGAATTTGAAATTGAATTCAAGCTCGAATCAAACTCAATATATCAAACTCGAACTCGTCTCGAAAACTCAAACTCAAACTCAAACTCGGCTTGAACTAGCCCGAGTTGCTGACCGAGCTGAGCTGCCAATCCAAGCTCAAGGACCGAGCCGAACCGAGTTCGAGCTAGGGTATCTTGTTGGCCGAGTCGAACCAAGTTGGGCCAAGCTCGACTCGGATCGACTCATTTACACCTTTATGTATCATGTAGCAGTGTCATCAAGCGAAATACCCGTTAATCTCCTCTTCTTCTCTCTTTCTTTTCCCTTCTTTTCCCCTCTCTAACTAATATTCGCCTAATAATTTGCATCTCTCCACTTCAGGTTGGTATCAAAGGTTTGCACAACGTGTACTGATCGAAGACACATTTGATGGAGGCCACATCATCGAGCCATACAAATGACATAAGCATTGTAAGCCCAATGATCAGCATGCAGGAAAAACGACAAGTTCTAAAAGATCTTGACCGACTTCTGATGATTTTCTTAAGACTTTTCAGAGAATTTTTATGGTGTTTCTCTAAATCTAGGGAAAAAGCTAGAACATATTTGATGTTCATGTTGTACCTAAATGGTCCACATCATAAATTGAAGACTCCATGAGATGAATCATGAATACTCGAGTATTGAAGATTTGGTGAATGTTATTTTGTTAGGCAGGTTTGCTGCCAAGAACTCCTTTTTTTGGGTGGGGGTGTACATTATTTTGTTAAAGGGAGGGGGGGGTGAGGGGTTTGAACCATGTTGGTACTTGTGTGTCGGGCTGTCTTGGGAGATATGCAAGACCATGTCGCAAATGTTTTGAGTGGACGACTAGTGCGAACTAGATCTGAAGTCCATCAGTTTACACCTGGTTTTTGGTGATTCACGCAGATAGAAAAGAATAGTTGATTGAATGGAGGCATATTTTCCACTGTGCCTGGTTCCTCAAGTGTTTTATGAAACTGTAAGGGACTCGTAGTTTCCAGGATTCTAGAGGATCTGGGATTGGAAATTATGACAGTAAAGTTTGATGGAGGAAACCACTTACAATGGTCATTAGTCTACAGGGATGTACATAGGGAGTAGGCAAAAGCTAGGAAAGTAAATGGTAATATAGCAGAAGTGTGGAACCATCATTGAATGACCAATCAAATACATATTGGGAGATAAACATATAATGATAAAGTTGTGATTCCGACATCTTTTGACACCAGAGATTAACAAAACATTTATGTACTGTGAGAAAAAAAAAATAAGGGGTTTCATTGCTTCATCCTATTCCCAAAAAAGAAATGCAGCTAGTGTGTTTCAGTAAAGAAGGGACATTGCTCATGCCTGGCAGAGTGATAAGTCTGAGGGAGTTTATATGATGCCTCTTTACGAAATATTCTTGGAATTCCAATCCTAAGGGTGGTGGTCTTTAAACCTTAGGGCCCTGTTTGGCAGACGCTTAAAAATGAGTTCATCTCATTTTAGTTAACAGTGGGGCCCATCATCTTGTTTGTGAGTCATCCAACCTGTGGATAAAAATTGCATCCCACGATGATGATTAGATTTCCAAAAGATCAGCTGATCAGGCATATCCAATCGTCAGGTGAACCATACCATATAAAATAATGGAAACCACCAAAAGTTCCAAATTCAGGTAATGGCCCACATGAAGGTTGGATCGACGTCACTTTTGGGACGCCCCACTTTCATGGTGGGGTGACACTTTGTAAGGGTTGGATACCATACAAAGAACATGGTGGCCCCAACTACAAACAGCTGCAGAAAAATGTTATTCTACACTGTAAAGGAACTGCCCTTTTGTTAAATACAGTGCCACGAGCAATGGCCCCTCCCTCCCTACAGGTAGTTACATTCACTCTTTTCTTTTCGCAACTTTGCCGCATATACATGCACACCAGTCGATATTAGTGTCCCACCATGGTGTTTCTATGGCATCCAATAATCAAGCCTATCCAAACATTATGTGGGCCACACGTGACTGTGGACTCTTTTGGGAAGTGGTGCTATGATTTCCATGGTGTGGCCCCCTTGATGATCGGATTGGGCATTGCTTTGGTGCATTATATCACCATGGTGGGCACACTTTATCCACGAGTTCAATAACATATAAACAACGCAATATTCACATGCGCCTGAAAAAGCATTCATACGAATAACAGTGTTAAATTAAGCCAATTTCATACCATTGGAGTGTAACCGGCCTCTTGGCTACTGTGTGCTAGTTTGTCATTATTCTAAAATTGGTAGTGCCCATCTTTGTCACTGTGGCACTCACGTACGGCTATCCATATCATACATATCTCTAACCCAATTGTTGATGGAGAAAAATCCAAAAATTTTAGTGAGAAGATGATAGTAACCTTGTTTCCACCTTGAATTTGAAACCCACATAAATCCATTTGATAGCAATCAATTGGATAATGAGGATGGTCTGGATTGTGATTTTACAGATATGCTCTGTAATTCGGTAGAGGTATAAAGGATATGTTAACCCATAAAAGCACTACGAGAGCAAAGAATAATCACAAGCAGTCAGCCTCCGACCTGACAAATCTACAAGCAGCAGTTTTCATAGACAAGCAAATCATAATAATCTTTAAACCACTTGGCAAGAAAAATACCTCAATTATGTCAAGGGCCACTAGGCATGGCGCTTCATTCACTGAAGCAAGGAGTGGGGTCACAGCTGTTAAGCATGAACCAGCAATGGATCCAACTGTACGTCTATACCTTCTTGACTCATTCAACTTGGATAGCATCTCCTCCAAATGTTCTGGTTGCATATCAAAATTATCGGAGCCAATGTTTGCCTTTCTAATGGTTCATCACAAACCACTACAGAACTCAAAAACTTACAAGTGTAAAAGCAACTATTAGATAACATGGAAAGTATGAAAACATTGCACTCTTCATTGAGCTCTTAGTAAAGAAATTATAAATTCGAGGTCATAGTTTCAAGTATGGGGAGAAAGTATGTCAACCATTCAATGACATTTATCTGTCTTACTGAGCAACAATAAAATTCAAATGTAAGGAGATCCTAGAGCAAAAAGGGTTCACTCGTAACTGTAAGTTTTGTAGCAAGGTCATGTAGCACAAATGAAATCAATCTATGGTTTACTTACAAAGATGTTGCAATGTTGTACCTCCAGTACTAAGACTAATAATAGGGGTAATCCAAATGAGATTTTGACTTCTAAAATAGAAAACTCAAATAACTCAGAATAGCCAAGTGATGCCTCTTGCTTTACTTCAAATACCAAGAATGGCTGGAGAAATGAACCAAGTGTCAAGAGTACGCACCCTCAGTGGGTGGTTAACTCTAGAAATCCGGAAATGGAGATAGTTCTTATTTATTTATTTATTTATTGAATGATGAGAATTTTATTGAGAAAAAAGGCCGAAGCTAAAAGAATACAGAAAACTAACAAGAAAAAAGAAACAAACAAAAGCACAAAAACCAGATTACAACTCAGCCCAAATATTAGAGAATTGGTCAACCCCAATAATCTCTGCATTGATCGCCCATTCTTTAACAAGCTCTACCAATTTGCAAATCTCCCTGTAGGACTTTTTCCGATTCTGAAAACACCGACTATTTCTTTCAAGCCACAACACCCATAATCCAATAGGGAGACAGATACCCCATATTATCCTTCCTACCTCCCCTTTTTCTCCTTCATTTAAAGATTCGAATAATGCTTCCATGGAACCCGGCATTACCCAGTAAAAACCAAGTTTTCTAACGAAATCCTCCCAAATCTTTGACGCAAACTCACAATGGATAAATAAATGATTTATTGATTCTTCAGCTTTATAGCACAACATACATACATTAGGAAGGATGATGCAAGACAACTAACCACTTGCTCTAAAAGCTCGAATTGATAGAGCGTAGCGAATCAATCCCTTTTTCTCATAGCCTAGACCCCACATCCCATGGGTTAGGTCCTCGACCGAACCCCCCTCGTGGGCCCCACAGGCCACATCACATGGGTTCCGTCTCATACGAGCCACCCCCCTCACACAGGTGGGGCCCACCCACACAGGCTACCCACCCTGAGTGTGCCCTTGTATCCAATAGGCCACCCCACTCGAGCCCGATGTGAAAATGCCCTTGAATTAAAGGATCATCCCTCTTTTGCGTAAGTTGTCCACAGCAAGCACCTTATTGCTTCCCACTAACCATGCAAAAGCGGCTACCTTTAGCAGAGCTCCGTATTTCCAAACGCAAGCAGTATGGCTAGCCTCGGAACCAAAAGACCCTCCAACAAATCTTAGATAGACAAATTTTACTGAAAACCTACCGGACTTTTCATCTAGACATCTCATCGAATCGCTTTGTGATATCACCAAGCGCACCTTACTTAGCAATTCCAATAAACTCAACAACTCTTCCACCTCTACCTTGGATAAGTTCCTCCTATAAGGAGGAGCCTATACCATTGAATCACCATGGATCGAAAAACATCTAGCCACTACTACATTTGGCTTTTGAGCAATACCCGCTAATCATGGAAACATGACCCTCAATATTTGATCTCCTATCCAAATATCAACCCAAAATCTTATCCCCTCCCCATTACCCAAAGAAAAACCCACTCCTTCCCAAATTTTAACTTTTAATGAGGCCACCGCTTTCCCAAGAGAGGAGGCTTTATACAATGAGGATGCCTTTGTCTGCCTAGCATTTTCTTTAATACCATACTTTCTACAAACTTCTCGCCATAAACTACCCTGCTTGACCCCAAATCCCCACGCCCATTTCCTCAAAATAGTTGAGTTCATAACCTCCAAAACATGAAGCCCCATCCCCCCTTGATTTGTAGGTTTGCACACATTCTCCCATTTCATAAGATGATACTTATGTTTATCTTCCACCCCCCTCCAAAGAAAATCTCTCCTTATTCTTTCAAGCTTATCTACCATCACCTTCGAACATTTGAGCAATGACATGCAATAAACCAGTAAGTTTGACATTGCCGCTTTAATTAACGTTAATCGCCTCCCCAATGACACATGCCTATTCTTCCAAATAGATAATCTACTAACAAATCTTTCGATAACTTTATTCCATAGATGCTTATGTGGCTTTCCTATGCAAAAAGGAAGCCCAAGATATGTTGTTGGAAAAGAAACTTCTCTACAGCTGAAAGTCTTGGCAAACAAACCCACCTCTTCCTCGATCAAGCCAACTCCTAGGATTTCACTTTTACCTGAATTCACATTCAAACTGGATACCACTTCAAAGCACATAATGATCATAAGAAGATTATACACCTCTGATAACTCCACTTCACACATGAGCAATGAATCATCCGCGTATTGTAAGTGTGATACCTGAAAATGAGACTTATCGACTTTGAAGCCTTGAATTAAGCCGAACTCCACGCCTTTGTCGATCATCCTGCCTAAAGCTTCCATCACCACCACAAATAAGGGGACAAAGGGTCCCCTTGCTGCAAACCTTTTGAAGCTTGAAAGAAACCATTTAGGGAACCATTTATAAGAATAGAAAATTTTGCTGATCCCACACACCTACAGATCCACAATCTCCACTTTGCTCCACAAACTAGCTAACCAAACATGTAATCTAAGAAGGCCCAATCCACATGATCATATGGTTTTTCAATGACTAGTTTGCAAACTAACCCTTTCCTGTTGTGAGAATCAATTACTTCGTGAGCTATTAACACACTATCCACAATCTATCACCCCTCAACAAAAGCCCCTTGAGATTTGGAGATCACCTCACCTAAAACCGAGAAAAACCTTGAAGCCAAAATATTTGCCAATATCTTCCTAAGGACCTCCCAAGAGGCTAATTGGTCTATAGGACTTAAGGCTCTCTACCCCTTCTTCTTTTTTTTTTGGAATTAGTACTACAAATGTTACCCCAAGTTCTGCCGCTATGTATCCAATTTTCGAGAATTCATTCACAAACTGAACTACGTCCGAACTAGGAGCTCTCTCTCCCCAAATCCAAAACCGCTGCATCTATTTCCTGAATAGAAAAGGATACTTCAAGTGACTCAGCTGCCTCCGTTGATATGGAGTCAAAAGGGAGGTTGTTGAGTAGTGGTCTATCCCACTCTTCCCTTGATTAAATATCCTTATAGAACTCCACATCGATGTACAATCTTTTGTTTTTCCTTCCATCCTGGATCTGTTTACCAGCACACTTTTGACCTTGTTCATTCGTGATTGTGCACTAGCCATTGTATGAAAGAATTTGATATTCTTATCACCTACCTTAAGCCAAAGCGCCCTTGAGAATTGACGCCATTTTATTTCATCCTCTCTCAGCCTTGTGTTAAACTTCGCCTTATGAATTTCCCTTCATGCCCTTTCATCATTCAACATTTCCTCTTCCTCTTCTTTTACATCTAGCCTCTGAATCTCTTGTAAGATCACAGAGTATTCCTCTTCTTGTTTCCCCAACACTTCTTTTTTCCAATTGTTTATCTTTCCCTGTAGTAATTTTAACTTTTGAAAGAGGGAGAATCTTGCCCAGCTTTGAATTGAAAAGGAGGAACACCATTCTTTGACCTTGTCTGCGAAACCTTCCACTTGTAACCAATCCAACTCGAACCTGAAAGGGAGAGGCCCCCAATCTTCCTCTTCTGCTTCAAGAATGATCGGGCAATGATTGGATACTGGCTTAGGCAAGCCTCTTTGGAACACCAACGAATATTTATCTACCCATTTTGCTGACAACAAGAATCAGTCCAACTTGGATTGGGCAGCCCTAGCTTGACCATTTGACCATGTGAACTTCACACCACCCATAGGAAGATCTACCAAATCATTCTTGTCTATCCAATCAAATTAGTTAGGCATGCTTCTCGAAGTGCAGCCTGAACCAGATTTTTCAAACGGGATTCTAACGACATTAAAATCACCTCCCACCACCCACAGTAATTGCCATTTATTTTTGCATGCATCCAAATAAGCCCACAATGACTGACGAAGAGATGACCTATTCGGCCCATACACTGAAGTAAACACCCATCCGAATTCTGGATTGACTTCTTTCAACAGCAACAAAAAAGAAAACCGCCCCTCAAAAGTATCCTCTTTTGACCACACCTTACAATTCCAGATTATTAATATGCCATCTGCTGAACCAACTGCATTGTTTGTTGCCTAGTCTTTTCTTTTACCTTTCCAAAGTGAATCAACCACCCTCTACTAACATGACTCCAATTTTGACTCCGGAAAAGATACCATCTGAGCCTTGTACCTATTGCACAATTCACTAACCTGAACCCTTTTTTAGGGCCTCCCAGACCACGAACATTCCAGCTTATTATCTCCATAACATAACTGAATTGCCCACTATTCCCTCATCTGAATTCTCATTATTTTGTCTTACTTCAGAGGATTGGGCTGAAAAGGTCACTCGCAATTCCTAGCCCTCATCTGGGCGTAGATCTTCTGAAAGTAATCCGCATCTTGCTTCTCATTCCTAAACAGGTGCCTGAACCTCTTGCACCAGCCTTCACCATAAAGGAGTCACAACCAACCCTGATTCACAAGAAGTCTGGTATCAATCGGAGCTTCTTATTCCTAATACAGATTCTGGAAAACAAAGATTTTGGCAGTTTGTCGTCGCTTGATCTACCTCCGAAACTTCTTCGAAGCAGGATCCAATTTCGTTGAAGGCATTGTCTATCCATATTTCAAGCAGAAACTCCTAGATTTGTATCCATATTTCTTCCCAACCGAACATAGACCAAGACTCCTAGCACCTTATTTCCCTAACCTTTTCTCCTCGGAATAGATTACTTGACATTAAAATAAATAAATAAATAACTAAAAATATCCGCTGCATATTAGGAGTCGATTGATACCCACCACACATCATCCCTTAAACTTTTTAAGATGAATTCCTCTTCTAGGTTGAAGCTTTGCTTCATCCGCTGTACAATATGTTCCATTGAAGTTCTAGCTTGAACTACTACCGCAAAACTAAACTGAAGCTTCTACATAAAAAAATCTAGCACCTTCTGAGAGATTCATATCTCCAGCCCTTCCTCTGTTTCAATCATCAAAAACCCCTTCTCCTCCATTAGCTGGGGCGAGCCGAATGAGTTTTTGTTGTACGTGTCTTCTTATCGCCACAAGGAGATCCCACCAGCACATCTCTAAACGATCGGGCATTATTATCCGAGTTAGGATTAGGTTTTGAACAAAAATATTCATTCTCTATCGGAAGCGCCACTTTGTTATGAAGTCTCAGGTACACGATCTATGATTCTACCTTCTTCCCCATTTTTCATTTTCGAACCAAATCGGGCTTTCCGCACTCGCAATTTCTTTCCACCGAAACTTTCTCCATTCAATATCTATATCGACCTCTCAATCTCATCCTCCCAGCTCATTCAGATAAACGCACAACCACGATATTCGGAAGAGAATCAATCTCGAAGGATGATGGCTTCCACATAACTCTCCCAACTCAACCAAAAACTCTTTCGAAGTTTACTAGTTCCAACCGGGAAACCGGTCACATACAAGGTCGACATTTCTGTGAGATCAGAGGAAAATGCCTACCTCTTCTACCCTGCCTCCGACTTCTTCAGACGAACCACAGTCCATCCTTCTGCATTATCTTCCTCTAATACACCTTTTCCTTTATCCGCATAACGCATCTGATCTTTCGCAACATCATGAGTTGCTACTGTATAGTTACGATGTCTTGCTCCCTAAAGATTCTTGTCTTCTTTCATCGCCAAAACTTCATCGCTCAAACTTATGTGGGTTTTGACGTTAAGATAGTTCTTATATGAATAAATAATATAAAAAGAGAAAAATCAAAAGGAGATTGACAAAAAATAATAAAGTTCCAATCAAAATCAATTAAGAAATGGATAAGTAACCAGTTTATACATATATATATATATATAGAGAGAGAGAGAGAAAGAGAGAGAGAGAGAGAGAGAGAGAGAATGAGAGAGTTTTTGATATATACACCCCTCCCTTTTGGGCCATTTTCATAGAAGCTCCTCCCTTATGACTAGTCTTAAATAAACCTCTCTCTCTCTCTCTCTCTCTCTCTCTCTCTCTCTCTCTCGAGCCATTTTCGTAGAAGTTCCTCCCTTATGACCAGTCCCAAATAAACCCCTACCTTTTCTGCCTTATGTCAAAAATAAATAAATAATAAAATAGAGATTATTGTCACTAATCTATGGACCCATACAACTATTGCAGTCCATGGCAACACATGCAACAGATAGACAGTTTAAAGCACTAAAAATGGCCGCCACAGAGCGTGAAATCATATGGACACGTTGGATTAGTTGACGACCAGGGATTAAAGTATTGGCTTCAACGTGTGACTCATCTAGGAATCATAACGACTATTCATTTTTTAGTATTTATAAGCTCTTATATGAAAAAGCTAATTTCTCGACGGCGCAACAAGAAAGTTACAAGTCCAGGAGAAGATCTATTTCTAGCCATGAAATCTGGAGCTTCTTGGTACTGTTTTAGGAGGTGATGCGAGACTCGAGGAGGTGAGAAGGTTGGAACAGACAAAAAAAGGAAAAGGAAGGATCGGCCATGACGATGAGTCTAGTTGCTCAGGGGACCAGTACAAGGAGGGATCAACTGTTGTTGCAAAGAAAAAGGTCAGGTTTCAGCATCAAGGTCATTCATGGAAGGATATTCTGACACTATGTCAAGAACTTTCTGGCAACCTGGAGGAATGCTCAGCTTCTCAGTGATTTCGGGCAGTGCGGGAAAGTCATGGAGGTTGTGATTCCTCGGAACAGGAAGACGAAGTCATTCCATAGGTATGCCTTCATATGTATGCAAATAGAGGAGCTGTGATGCAAGACATGAAAATTAGATATGATGTGCAAGATTTCAGGCTTTAGATCATAATAATTTAGAAACAATCACAATAATTCCACATCCCACATAAAGTCAATCATTCAACAAGGAGAATCTACGAGGGTCCAAGCCTACACATATTAGGACTGGATCAATAAAAAATTATATACCAAACAATGCTCAAAGGATAGTAAATTCATTCACACATGCAAAGGATTATTTCTTAATTCAAGGGATTCTCACGTTTCAATTCGGGAAAACCTAGGGATTCAAAAGTGAAATAGAATTTGTGGATTTGAGATGATCGAGGGTTAGAGTTATGGAAACAAGAAGAAATAGGAGTGAAATAGAGACCAGAGGTAACCTGTGATCAGCCCACACGTGTGGGCAGCAAACCGGCCTGACACACGTGCGTAGATGGCGGCCCGCACGTGTGTGGGGCCCACAAATCTGGAATTAGCCAGCTAGGGCCTGGTCGGCCAGGGATGGGCCACCTTCCCTCCAAATTTCAGGTCAACCCAATGATCGGTTTGAACACGGTGCTCCGCCAAAGTTTCAGCCCTCCTGCAGGGCCAGATTCTGGAAATCTGTTGTAGGAGAAAGATTAGCTACAAACGTGGGTGAATTTGATGAGAGGATGGCTGTAGGAGATGAGGAATATAGATGGTAGGAGATGGGAGCGATTTGGGATGGGTGTGGCTTCGCACCACGGTAGTTATCCCTTCGAAAAATGGACGGTTTCGCACCCAATTAGGTTTCCACAACTCAGAGAATTAGAAAAGTAGGAAAATACAGAATTTTATTAATCATCTTCAATGAAAAAAACCCTATAAGGGGTTGCCATTTATAAGAAAAACTTATACCCCAAAAGTCGCGCCATGTCCACATACTATTACTTAAAGACGAATTAATCAAAAATAACAACTAATCAATGTAATCTAAACCGTTTATGATGTTCCTAATAACGGTAATAAGCAAAACTCAAAGTCCTAGGTCACCTAGGGTACTGGGCCACGATCATGAGATCCAATGAGGGGATCCACATGATGATCGGGTCCACCCCAAGGAACCAAAACACAATCCTCTAACTAGGAGGCCCCCCATGGATGTCGTCATCGATCCAGATCGAAGGTGGGGCCCTCCTTCTTGCGTACGTGCGTAAGGGGGGCGTGCGTGTGCGCGAGATGTCCCCATCAACTCCCCGGCTGCAAAGATTTCGCTACTTTTGTAACGAAACTCCTGAACCGCTCCAAGATATCAGGATCAAGTCTCTGAAGCTCCTCCTCAATGAGCCATGTACTGTCTGAAGCTGGGCGTGACTTCCACTTGACCAGGAACTTTTGAAATCCGCCGTCTGACGTCGATATTATCCGATGGTCCAGAATATCCTCTATCTCCTCGCTGAGTGTGGGAAAGGTAGGTATGAGAGGTAGAGGCTGGGAAGATGGGTCGGGAGGGGGCCATGGATCAAGGGAAAGGTCTGGGAAATCAGGATGGTTAGGTAACAAGTTGGACAATGTATCAGTGGTCCCCTGAAATGCAACTAGATCCTCCACATTGAATGTGGAACTAATTCTCATAGAAGGTGGAAGATCTACCAGATACACATTGAGATCGTTTCGTTTTATAATTTTGAATGGTCCAGCGCTACGCGCGTGTAATTTACGAACAACTCCCTGAGGGTACCGCTCTGGCCTGATGTGGACCATCACAAAATCCCCTACATTGAATTCCTTGAATTGTTTATGTTGATCAGCAGAAATTTTGTAATGTTCATTACTAGTATTGATCTTTCGCCTGATTTCTTGATACAATGAATGAATGTGATGTGCAAAGGACTCTGCAGACTCTAATGGCCTATGGGATAGGGACATAATGACAAGATCAATAGGCTTCCTACGTTTATAACCAGTAACGACTTCAAAAGGACTTAAACCTGTGGATCTATTGACAAAACTATTAAATGCGAACTCGGCGATAGGTAGTGTAGTGTCCCACGTCCTGGTGTACTCCCCCAATAAACACCTGAACAAATTTCCCAAACTCCTATTGACCACTTCAGACAGGTTTGGTAGAGTTGCCCCAGGGACTAAATCAATGGCGTGTTGTACATCCCTCATATGAGGAAGCTCATCCGGTAGATCATCAGAAAAGACATCACGAAACTCATCCACTACCGGAATGGCCTCAGTGAGTAACTCTGCACTAGCCTCTAGTGCACTTTCCCTAGCCACAAGGGCGTACACCATTGACTCTGACTCAGTTTCTCGCTCAAAGTCTTTGGTATTTAGAACATGGAGAGGCTTAGACTTGGAATTCGATTCCTCAACCAACCCCAAGTGATGAGAGAAAGGGAGGTATTTTTCCTTAAGAGTTTTTTTTTACCCCAATGGATTATTGGGGGTTCCCTCAACCTCTCTTTCTTTCACTCCACAATAGCCCAAAACCTCTTTGCTTCGCTCACAAGCTTCATCTTGGTAAATCAGACTTGACGAGCATCCGACATGTCGTACCACTCAAAATATTGGTCCATATCAGCCAACCAATCTAGAAAAGCTTTAGGGCCCAAGTAGCCATTAAACGTAGGGGCCTCTACTCTTAACTCCCTTGAAGAGTTGCGCATCTAGGTCAGAATGATCATGATGCCCCTCGCGGGGTGGGTGCACGGGTGCGCGCCCATGCCCGTTTCTTTGGCCACCCCCATTCCCTTGTCTATCCTCCCGACCACCTGCCTGAGATTGAGCATCTTCCCCAATGATGGGGTTTGCCTAGGCAGAGGTCTCTAATTGGGGAACGCGCACATTAAGCTGACCCCAGCATTGGTCAATACATTGTTCCAAGAGCCTACCTAAAGACTCAAATTGTCAGGTTATATTGTCCATTGACTCTTGTAATTGCACCGTGTTTAGTGCAAGGTGCAACGTAAAATTGCAACCAGTACATGTGGGCATACAACTACCCACCCAACTCAAAGGTCCTCTAATGCAACTATATGCGTCTAAATGGGATTAAATGCTCCTATAGGACTCTGTCTAAGGGAAACTACGCGACGCTCCTAAAATTCCAGCAACATAACTGTCCAAACAGTTTGTTAACAGAAAATTCAGCAATGAAAATTGGAGAATTTCTGACAATAGAAAATTCAGCAGTCTATGTTGTGAATGATGGGTCCTAAACAGCCCTATATGATAAAATTTAAAGCAAAATAAACGCGAATAGACTAAACCCTAAACATGCAATGCAATCCCCTATGAAGAACCTAAGCTCTGATACCAATTTTGATGCAAGACATGAAAATTAGATATAATGTGCAAGATTTCAGGCTTTAGATCATAATAATTTAAAAACAATCATGATAATTCCACTTCCCACATAAAGTCCAGCATTCAACAAGGGGAATCTATAAGGGTCCAAGCCTACACATGTTAGGGTTGGATCAATTAAAAATTATAGACCAAACAATACTCAAAGGATAGAAGATTCATCCACACATGCAAAGGATTATTTCCCAATCCAAGGGATTCTCACATTTCAATTCGGGAAAACCTAGGGTTTGAAAAGTGGAATAGAACTTGGGGATTTGAGATGATCTAGGGTTAGAGTTATGGAAACAAGGCGAAAGAGGAGTGAAATGGAGACGAGAGGGAACCTGTGATCAGTCCGCACGTGTGGACAGCAAACCGGCCCGACACACATGCGTAGATGGCGGCCTACACGTGTCTAGGGCCCACGAATCTGGAATCGGTCAGCTAGGGCCTGGTCGGCCAAGGATGGGCCACATTCCCTCAAAATTTCAGGCCAAATGGATGATCGGTTTGAACACGGTGCTCCACCGAAGTTTTAACCCTCCTGCAGGGCCAGATTCTGGAAATCTGTTGTAGGGGAAAGATTAGCTGCAAACGTGGGTGGATTTGATGAGAGGATGGCTGTATGAGATGAGGCATATGGAGGGTAGGAAATGAGGGTGATTTGGGATGGGTGTGGCTTCGCACCACGATAGTTAGTCCTTCGAAGAATGGAGGGTTTCGCACACAATTAGGTTTTCACAACTAACAGACTTAGAGAAGTAGGAAAACGCAGAATTTTATTAATCATCTTCAATGGAAAAAACCCTACAAGGGGTTGCCTATTTATAAGAAAAACATATACCCCAAAAACCGCACCATGTGCGCATACTATTACTTAAAGACGAAGTAATCAAAAATAACAATTAATCAATGCAATATAAACCTTTCATGATGTTCCTAATAACAGTAATAAGCAATACTAAAAGTCCTAGGTCACCTAGGGTAGTGGGCCACAATCATGAGATCCAATGATGGGATCCACATGATGATTGGGTCCACCCCAAGGAACCAAAACATAGTCCTCTAACTAAGAGGCCCACCATGGATGTCGTCATTGATCCAGATCGAAAGTGGGGCCCTCCTCGCGAACTTACATAACGGGGACGTGCGTGTGCGCGAGATGTCCCCATCAAGCTGATGCAAGCAATTGACAAGATCCATTGCCAAGTCTTCAAAGGGACGAAGATGCTAGTGCAAAAAGCTCACTATGACCCGAACATGGCGGTCAAAACTAGACTTCGAATGGGAAGATTTGAGTAAGCAAAGAGGCGAAGCTACTAACCAGGAAGGTAGATGTGCAGGGTTAAAGAAGGCTAGGGTTGAGGGAGGTAGTAGGAGGGACATTGGATAAAAGGAAGGGGGCAAGGAGGTGATGGACAAGGGAAAAGGAAAGGGGTCTGGGTAGCAAAGTCTTTTGTTGAAGCTGTAGTTGGAGAGAAGAAAGGGAAGGAAGCAGTCTCCAAGGCCTTTAACGGCACCTCAAGGCCTCAGGAAGATGCTGAAAATAAGACCTGGAAGGAAGATGTTGAGGGGGTTCCGGTGGTGAGAGTTAACCCAACAATGTTGGAGAAGACCTCAGAGCAATTGCTAGTTAAAGCATACTCTCTTCATCATCATGAGAACCAGCCCCACCCTAACGAAAGTTCGGACCTAGTTCAAATGTTGAGGCTCGAGGAAGACAATTGTATAATCAAACCACTAGGAGAGGTGGAGTTGTGGCTATTCAATCAGATGCTAACATCGATCGAATCGTCTTTATAGGGACCCTATTGAAAGATGGGCCAGTTATGGAGGTCCATAGGTGGGAGGAGAAGTTTCCATTTAGAGAGGTGGATGCATGGTACCTATTATGAGGCAAAATGTTGGAAATAAGGCTTAATGAAGTCTTCAAGGTCGTAGGCTCGTAATTAGGAGAGCTTACGGATATCGACTCAACCGCGAACGAAGACGAAATCAGTGCAGCTAGGGTCTGTGTAAGGACTCGAACAAAAGTGGTGGATCCCAAGTTAGTGGTGGTATGGGTAGGAGGAGAGAAAATAGAGTAGGGGTGATGAGAGAGTTGAGCTAGGGGATCCATCTCCGGTGGCTTGAAGATAGGTTTTCGTCCTCAGCTAGCAGTGGCAGTGCAATCGGGTACAGCATGTAGGAGGGTTAGACAACGTTGTAGGCTCAACAGATTGCTCGAATTACTAGTGTAGTGGGAAAAGAAAGGATGGGTGTCTGCCTCAGAGCCAACCATCAAATTCAGACAGCCAAATGTCAAGGTGCGATAACTTCTCTCCCATCAAGTAATGTTACGGCCATTTACGAAGTAGGTTGTCTCATCGATGAGAGCATGCGAGCATTACCTTTAGAAGAAGTATGGCCTTATCTTAGGGGAACACCTGGCCGAGGTGATATTATAGACGATCAAGTCCTAAAAAGGAGGCTAGGGGAGAGAGAGGCCACGTGGGTTTCAAAGAGCAGTGAGGAGGCACGTGGTGCACACCTAGCAACTGTTTCACTCGAGCCACAGGAGAGTCATGGATGTGGATCGACCTGTGCCTCTCTCACTAATAGAGAGCACGGGCGAAGAGGGGGGGGGGAGCCTCAGACCTCATCTATGGTCTTGCTCCATGCAACACGAAGTTGGTCGAGCTCTGGTAGACAACACAGACAATAGCACCCTTGACACTGTTGGCGATGAATATCTAATAAACAAGCTACCAGACTTCACTGACGAATGGTTGTCAGAGACTCAAGAGAGAGGTTCTATGACGTTGGCGAATTTATTCTCCCTTCCGATGAGGTAGCAAGTCTTAATCAGTTTGACGATGCCCTTGACGTCACGCCATTGCAAGCAACAAGGGAGATTCCGATAGCAAGTTCTAAAACATCCATTCCCCCCTCTTATTGAAACTTGAAAGCCACATCAAGGTGTTTGTGTGATGTCAGAGGAAAACTTACGTTGGTACCGCGATATGTTGTAACGCGTTGGGATGTCAGTCGAATTAACCATTAAAGCAGGGGAGAATGATATTCACGCATTTATAAAAAATTTCGAGGACAAAGGTAACCAGGTGAGAGATGCAAATGTAGTTGCGGAAGACCAAGCCAAAGTATCCTAGAGGTTAGAGAGATTTACTCAATCTAGAAAGCTAGGTTAATTACGAATCTAACACTAGTTGCACTCGATCTGGTTTCAAATGAAGGTACTGAGTTGGAAGGTAAGGGGGTTGGGAAGTCGAGCAAAGAGAAATCATGTCAGAAAGGTATGTAAAAAAATAAAAGATTCAAATCTCTCTCCAAGATGCTAAATTGAAGGATTTTTATGATAAAACGCTCAACCCTATTTGAGGAATCAAAAACAAGGGGGGGTATGCTTTAAATGCTGAAGGTACAGCAAGGAGAATATCGAATCATTGATGGCTCGAGGCAAAGACATGTGGTGTTTGAAAGGAAGTATCGTTGGATCCTCAGTTTCGATAGTCTTCAGGTAGATATCTTCATAGTTTAGATGGCATTTTACAGCAGTGCACGGACCATGCTTTCTAAGTCACGGATAATTATTTTGGACAAAATTAGATCAGGTTAGAGCTACATTTAATATTCCATGGCGCATTAGGGGGGCTTCAACATTATTAGATTAGTTTTGCACATGAAAAATCAACTGGAGGTCAAGTCACTAGAAGCATGAGAGATTTCGAGGAATGGGGGAGTTGAAATGAACTAATAGATGTGTCGATGGGTAGAGCTAAGTACACATGGTCAAATGGTAGGGAAGCTCTGGTTGTGGGGAAGTTAGACAAAATTATGTTATCCATCAATTGGTAGATAAATTTCCATTTGTGACAATGTGCAGTCTTCCAATACCTACATCAAACCATAGACCTATTCTAATGGAAGTTGATAAGAATAGTTGGAGGCCCAAACCCTTTAGATTTCAACTTGCATGGTTGGAAATAAAAGGATTTTCTAATATTGTAAAAAGCTTGTGGCAGTCTTTTCAAGTAATAGGTGTAGCTTATATGCATTTGGCTCAGAAGCTTAAATTTCATAACGCATAGTTAAATTATTGGAAGGAGGTCCTAAAGACAGAAAGCAATCTTCAAGAGTTAAATGAGCTAGATTTGAAGGAAGAGGAGGTTGCCCTTTCTGTAGATGATCGAAATAGACGATTGGTCTTGTCAGCAAAATATTTCAAATATCTCAAAGAAGAAGAGATTATGTGGAGACAAAGGTCGATGGCTTTATGGTTAAAAGAAGTAGATAACAACACTAGTTTCTTTCATGGTATCGCTAGTGCAAGGGCAAGGAACAATCGGATAAGTAGTCCAGTGGTTGATGGTTGGAGGATAGAAGATAAGAAACAAGTATGTTCAACTATAGTAGAATTTTACTCCAAGCAATTAACTAGCGAAGGGTGGAGGACACCCTTGTCGGAAAACTTGCCTTTCCAACAACTTCCAATTGCGAGAAGCGATTCTCTCAAGAAGACAGAATCGGAATAAGAAATCAAACTTGCCATAGACTCCTTGGGTAGAGATAAGGCCCCAGATCTAGACAGTTTCCCTATGGTGTTTTATCAAGTTTTTTGGGAGGTAATAAAGAAGGATGCAGTGGAATTTGTTAGAGAATATTTTGTGATAAAAATTGGCTTACAAAAGGATTGGGGACCTCCTTTATTGCTCTTATTCCCAACAAACGAGAAGAGACGATTACAGACTTTCATCCTGTAAGTTTGATAGGCGGCCCTTATAAGATACTAGCGAAGATTTTTGCATCCAGGCTCAGATTGGTGTTATCTTTTGTTATATATCCAAGCATCAATGTGCTTTTGTGGCAAAATACTCAACAATGCTTTGATATCACATGAAAGTATAGATTTGAGACACAAAGAAGGGAGAAAATGAGTGGTATGCAAAATGGATATTGAGAAGGCTTACAATCACATCGACCGGGGTTTCCTCGAGTATATGATGAAGAGGATGGGATGTGGAAGCAAATGGATCAGGTGGATGCAAGAATGTGTCGTCAGCATGCTTTTCAACGTTGGTAAATGGCTCTACAAAAGGGTTTTTTAAAGCTTCTTGAAGATTGATGCAGGACTTGAAATTCAAGTATGATGTGCAAGGCTTTTAGGCTTTCGATCACACTAGTTCAGAAACAATTACACAAAATTTCACATCCCACACAAAAGTTCAAACACTCAATCAAGGGAAATCTTATGCGGATCCAGGCCTACACATGCTAGGGCCGCATCAATCAAAATTATAGACCAAACAAGAATCAAAGGAGGGTAAATTCATCCACACATGCACAAAAATAATTCCCCTAATCCAAGGGATACAAAAATTTCAATTCGGCGAAACCCAAAGGTTGAAGAAAGGGCATAAATTTGGGGATTTGAATAAATTAGGGTTAGGTTTAGGGATTTTGGTTGAAAGATGAGTGAAAGAGAGGAAAGAGACGAACTAGAGAAGTACCGCACGTGTGGACAGCAGCAATGGCCCAGACGCACATGCATGTGATCCCGGCCGCACGTGTGTAGGGCCCACTATTCAGAAAAAGGCCAGCTTATCCTTGGTCGACCAGGGGTAACTCCAAAATCCCAAATTTAAGCTCGATCCGATGCACGGTTTGTGCGTGGTGCTCCGCCGAAGTTTAAGCCCTCCTACAAGGCCAGATTCTAGAAATCTGTTGTAGAGGGAAAAACAGCTGCAATAGAGGATGAATTTGAAGTGTAGATGATTGTAGGAGGAGAAATATGGATGGAAGGTGGGGGCGAATTGGGATAGATGTGGCTTCACACCACGGTAGTCAGCCCTTCGAGGAAGGGAGGGTTTCACACCCAATTGAATCTCCACAACTCAGAAATTTAGAGGAGCAGAAAAACGCATAAATTTTATTATCTTCAATGAATAAAAAAGACTACAAGGGGTGCCTATTTATAATAAAACCCTATACCGTAAAACTCGCACCATGTGCGCAACCTATTACTTGGCGACGAATTAATCAAAAATAACAACTAATCAAAGCAATATAAACCATCCATGATACTCCTAATAACAATAATAAGCAAAACCCAAAGTATTAGATTAATTATAGTTGGCCACGATCATGAGAATCCATGGTGGGATTCACATGACTACGGGTCCACTCCAACGAACCAAAACGCAGTCCTCTAACTAGGAGGCCCTCCCTGTACGTCATCATCGATCCAGATCGATGGTGGAGCCTTCCTCCTTGCGTACCTGCGTAGGGGGGCATGCGTATGCGCGTGATGTCCCCATTAACTCTCCCTGGCTACAAAGATTTCGCCACTAGCGAAATAAAACTCCTGAACCACTCCAAGATACTCCACATTGAATGTCGAACTAATTCTCATGGAAGGTGGAAATCTACCATATACACATTGAGACTGTTTCATTTTATAATTTTAAATGGTCCAGCGCTACGCGGGTGTAATTTACGAACAACTCCCTGAGGGTACCGCTCTGACCTGACCAACACAATCCCCTACATTGAATTCCTTGAATTGTTTATATTGATCAGCAGAAATTTTGTAATGTTCATTACTAGTATTAATCTTTCGCCTGATTTCTTAATGCAATGAATGAATGCGATGTGCAAATGACTCTGCAGACTCTGATGGCCTATGGGACAGTGACATAGGGACAAGATCAATAGGCTTCTTAGGCTTATAACTAGTAACGACTTCAAAAGGACTTAGACCTGTGGACCTATTTACAGAACTATTGAATGAAACTCGGCTATAGGTAATACAGTGTCCCACGTCCTGGTGTGCTCCCCCACTAAACATCTAAGCAAACTCCGTAGGCTCCTATTGACCACCTCAGTCTGACCATCGGTTTGAGGGTGGTAGGCAGAAGAAAATTGGAGCCTAGTATTTATCATGTGTCATAGTGTCTTCCAAAAGTAGCTCATGAATCGCACGTCACGATCAGATACTATGGTTTTTGGTAACCCATACAGTTTGACGACTTCACTAAAGAACAGCTTGGCAACATAAGATAAGTCGGAGGTCTTAGAACAAGGAATGAAGTGGACCATTTTAGAAAAACAGTCCACAACAACAAATATGGAATCGTGTTTCCGAATAGTTTTGGGGAGTCCAAGCACGAAGTTCATACTGATGTCCTGCCAAGGGATGAATGGAACTGGCAAAGGTGTGTATAATCTTGTATTTTGCTTTTTCTGCTTTGCCAGTTGACAAGTATGACTTTGCCCTACAATTTTGGTCACGTCTCGCTTGAGGCTTGGCCAATGAAACCTATCCTCCACTAGGGCAATAGTCTTGTCTCGACCGAAATGACCCGCGACCCCTCCTAAATGTAACTCCCAGATAAGAAAATCGCGGAAGAAGGTGCGAGGTATGCACAAGCGGTCACTCCTAAACAAATATCCGTCTAAAATCAAATACTCACTGCTAACTCCTAACAGACTCTCAAACAACGATATGTACACAACTCCAAAATCTGGTCACTCAGAATAATCTTCTTTGATGCGCTCGACGCCCGTGACTTTGACGCTCATGGAATTGAGTAACACAACTTGACAACTCAACGCATCGGCAGGCTTATTCACTACACCGGCCTTGTGCTTAAGCACAAAAGTGTACTCTTGAAGGAATTGAACCCACTTGGCGTGCCTAGGGTTTAATTTCTTCTGAAAGTTCAAATATCTCAACGCCTCGTGATCTGAGAATAAGACGAATTCTTGTGGCAATAGGTAATGACGCCAATGGCGCAATGATTGCACTACCGCATAGAACTCTTTGTCATAGGTGGAATACTTTTGTTTCGCCTCATTCAGTTTCTCACTAAAAGAAATAGGGTGCCCTTCCTAACTAAGTACTCCTATGCCGACTCCTGACGCGTCACATGCAACTTCAAAAGCCTTCGAAAAATCCGGAAGTCGTATGACTGGAGCTTTGGTCATCTTAACCTTTATCTCCTTGAAGGCCTTCGAGGCTGCCTTTGTCCATTGAAACTCTCCATTTTTTATGCAATTCGTGATGGGAGCCATAATGGAACTAAAGCCTTGAATGAACCGCCTATAGAAGGTGGCTAAACCGTGAAAGTTGCGCACCTCATAATATTGTAGGGTTCATGCCAATTGACGATGGCCTTGACCTTCTCGAGATCTGTCAATACGCCCTCAGCTGACACAACAGAACCTAAGCAGATAACATTACTAGACAAAAATGCACACTTCTTTAGGTTGGCGTACAATTTCTCGACTCCAAGGATCCCACAAACCTGCCTCAAATGGTTAAGGTGTTGTTCCTTAGTCATGCTATAAATCAAGATATCATCAAAGTACACAACCATGAACTTCCCCATGAAGGGCCTCAACACTTGGGTCATCACACGCATGAAGGTGCTTGGGGCGTTAGTCAACCCAAAAGGCATAACTAGCTACTCGTATAGCCCATCATTCATCTTGAAGGCCGTCTTCCACTCATCATCAGGGCGTACACGGATTTGGTGATACCTACTTTTAAGGTCAATTTTCGAAAAGATAGTAGCATTGGCCATCATATCATACATGTCATCAAGACGAGGTATGGGAAACCGATACTTGACGGTGATTTTGTTGATGACCTTACCATCAACACACATCCTCCATGTGTCATCCTTCTTTAGGTGTAAGAAGGGTGGGCATGACACACGAGCTCATGCTCTCTCAAATAAAACCCTTTTCTAGGAGCTCATCAATCTGTCTCTTCAACTCTGCATGCTCCTTTGAGTTCATTCTGTAATGAGGGAGGTTTGGTAAAGTCACCCCAGGGACTAAATCAATGGCATGTTGTATATCCCTCATAAGGGGAAGCTCATTCTGTAGATCATCAGGAAAAACATCATGAAACTCATGCACTACCTGAATGGCCTCAGTGGGTAACTCTATGCTAGTCGCTGGTACACTTTCCCTAGCCACAAGTGTATATACCATCGAGTCCACCTCAGTCTCTCGCTCAAAGTCTTTAGCATTTAGAATATAGAGAGACTTGGACTTCGACTCCAATTCTTTTGAGCCGCTCACGCCACTCTGTATAGTGGACTCCTTTCCAGTGGTGTTCTTAGGTGGAAGTGGATTTAGCTTGACTTTCTTGCCCTCAAACCAGAATGTACACACAGTCGAACAGCCAAATATGGTGACATCCCTGTCATAGAGCCACGGTCTACCTAGAATGATATGGCCCACATCCATGGGAACAACATTACACCAAAAGTGTGTCTTTATAAGATCCAAACTAAATAAGAACAAGACAATGGTGCGAGACTAGAATGGAAGTTTCATTAACCCAAGACACTCTATAAGGTTGAGGATGGGCTTCAAGCTTCAAGCCCGAACGGCTCACAGTGCTAGTTAATGCCACGTTGGCACAACTACCACTATCCACAATCATCTTACAACTCTTTTCCCCACATTTTGCATAAATATAGAAGATCGTGTTGCGGCGCCAATCATTAGTGTTCTTGGCTTGAGCAAGGGCGCATCGCACAACTGAGAGGGTCGCAGACTCTTGCGCTCCATCTTCCTTATCACTAGGGGTTTCTACTGGCTCATATTCTTCCTCTTCGTCGTCACTCTCTGGGGGCACTACTTCTATTTTCTCATCAATAAGGAGCACCTTGGTGCCCTCTCTCGTGCAACACTGGTGGGCAAAGTGACCAAACCCTTGACACCTAAAACACCTAGTTGGTCCACTCTTACGTGAGCTAGACCCGATAACTTCTTTACCCTTATCATCCTTGAGCCTGGGCTGAAAATTACTGGAAGGTTTGCTTTGGTATCCAGCGTTAGGTTTAGCCCCAAAAGGGTTGGCCTTAGCACCAGAATCGCGAAACTCAAATAATCTTCCCACAGATGCTTTGAGGTATTGCTCAACCTCCAACACTACTTGATACAACTGTTCAATAGTGTCTATCTTTGGCAAGCAATTATCTCCTAATGTCAGTACGGATTCCTGTTTTAAATCGAGCAAGGGTGAGTACAGGATCCTAATCAACTTCACACCTGGTCAAGTACTCTTCGAACTTCTCAATGTATTCCGCCACACTCATGGCACCTTGTCGAAGAGACTGTCATTCCTCAATCAACCGTGAGCGATAAGAGAAATGGAGGTACTTCTCCTTAAGTGTTTCTTTCATTTCTCTCTAATGGACTATTGGGAGCTCCCTCGCTCTTTCTTTCTTTCGCTCTACAATAGCCAAAAACCTCTTGGCTTGGCCCACAAGCTTCATCTTGGCGAATCGGACTCGACGAGCATCTGACATGTCATACCACTTAAAATAGTGGTCCATATCCGCCAGCCAGTCTAAAAGGGCTTTAGGGTCCAAGTGGCCATCAAACGTGGGGGCATCTACTCTAATTCCTTTGAGGAGTTGCGCATCTGGGTCATATTGATCATGATGTCCCTCATGGGGTGGGTGCACGTGTGCGCGCCCATGACCAATTACTTGGCCACCTCCATTCTTTGCTCAACCTCCTAACCACCTGCCTAAGATTGGGCATCTTCCCCAATGGTGGGGTTTGCCCCGGCAGAGGTCTCTAGTTGGGCAACGCGCACATTAAACTGCCCAAAGCGTTAGTCCATACATAGTTCCAAACGCTTACCCAAATACTCAAACTGATGGGTCAACTTATTCATTGACTCTTGCAACTGCTCCATGTTTTGTGCAGGGTACAAGCCAAAACCACGACCCGTACGTGTGGGCATACAACTACTAACTCAATCTAAGGACCTTCTACTACAACTATATGCGCCTAGATAGGACTAAATGCTCCTATAGGACTCTATATGGAGAAAACGACACAATACTACTCAATTTCCAGCAACCTATCTGTCCAAAAAATCTGTCAACAGAAAATCCAGCAAAGAGATGCGGATTTTCTGATAGCAGAAAATTCAGCAGCTATATCAGAAATTATGGACCTCTAAACAACTCTATATGATGATACTTAATGCATAATGGACACAAATAAACTAAACTCTAAACGTATAATGCTTTCCCCAATAAAAACCTTAGGCTTTAATACCAAATTTGATGCAAGACATGAAATTCAAGCATGATGTGCAAGATTTTCAAGCTTTAGATCACACTAGTTCAGAAACAATTAGACAAAATTCCACATCCCACACAAAATTCCAAACACTCAATCGAGGAGAATCTTATGCGGATCCAGGAATACACATGCTAGACCCGGATCAATCAAAATTATAGACCAAACAAGAATCAAATGCGAGTAAATTCATCCACACATGCACAGAAATAACTCCCCCAATCCAAGGGATTCTGAAATTTCAATTTGAGGGAACTCTAGGGTTGAAGAAAGGGCATAAAATTGGGGATTTGAATAATTTAGGGTTAGGTTTAGGGATTTTGGGTGAAAGAGGAGTGAAAGAAATGAGAGAAACGAACTAGAGAAGTACCACACGTGTGGACAGCAACAATGACCCAAACGTACGTGTGTGTAATCCCGGCCGCACGTGTGTGGGGCCCACTATTCAGAAAAAGGCCAGCTTGGCCCTGGTCGGCAAGGGGTAGACTCCAAAACCTCCAAATTTCAGCTCGATCCGATGCACGGTTTGTGCGTGGTGCTCCGCCGAAGTTTCAGCCCTCCTGCAGGGCCGGATTCTAAAAATCTGTTGTAGAGGGAAAAACGGCTGCAATAGAGAATGGATTTAAAGGGTAGATGATTATAGCAGAAGAGAAATATGGATGGAAAAAGGTGGGGACGAATCAGAATAGATGTGGCTTCAAACCACGGTAGTCAGCCCTTCGAGGGAGGGTTTCACACCCAATTGAATCTCCACAACTCAGAAATTTAGAGGAGCAGAAAAATACACAAATTTTATTAATCTTCAATGAATAAAAAATACTACAAGGGGTGCCTATTTATAATAAAACCCTATACCCCAAAACTCGCACCATGTGCGTAACCTATTACTTGGCGACGAAGTAATAAAAATTAACAACTAATCAAAGCAATCTAAACCGTCAATGATACTCCTAATAACAATAATAAGCAAAACCCAAAGTACTAGATTAATTAGAGTAGTGGGTCACGACCATGAGAACCCATGGTGGGATTCACATAACTATCAGGTCCACTCCAACAAACCAAAACGCAGTCCTCTAACTAGGAGACCCTCCCTGGACGTTGTCATCGATCCAGATCGATGGTGGGGGCCTCCTCCTTACGTACGTGCGTAGGGGGGGCGTGCGTGTGCACATGATGTCCCCATCAAGGATTAAGGCAAGGGGGGTCTATTACCACCTTTCCTATTTGTGGTGGTAGTGGAAGCTTCAAGTAAAATGCTTACCAAAGGTCAAGAAGTGAGTCTCATTTATGGTTTCCGAGGCATACAAGACAGAACCTGACTAGCTCACTTACAATTCGCAAATGATACATTGTTATTTTGTGAGGCAGATGCTTCTATGGTGGATAACCTAAGGAATAATTTGGGGTGCTATAAAGAGGTGCCAGGGCTAAAGATAACCATTAGGAAAAGTGAGATGTTGGGCATTGGGTTATCCAAAGAAGAAGTTTCTAGCTTTACAGGTATATTTGGATGCAGTGTTGGATCCTTCCCCTTCGCTTGGAACTTCCACTTCGTTTAGGGAAACCAACGAAACATCTATGGAGTAGGATGATTGAGAGGTTCAAGAGAAAGTTATCAAAATGGAAGAGTCAACATTTATCGTTAGCCAGATGTATAACTCTTTTCAAAGCAGCCTTTTCCAATCTTCCTCGCTATCTTATGTCCTTGAACAAATGCCCCAAGTCAATTTCTAGATATATTAGAAATTTTGTGTCGGGATTTTTTGTGGCAAGGGGCAGAAAGAAGCATAAATTCCATCTGCCTAAGTGGGAGGATGTTTGCAAGCCATTAGCCGATAGGGGCGCAGGTATTAAAATATTGGAATCTATGAATAAGGCTCTCTTATGAAAGTGACAATGGAGATTCAGGGTTAAAGAAGGGAAGCAATGGAGGGAATTTATTGTAACTAAGTATGGCGTCCAAGAGGGGGGTTGGCAGGTTAAGACATCCCCCTATTATCGAGCTTTGGGTATCTGGAAAGCCATCAATTCAGTAGCTACTATGTTCAAACTAGGCTTGTTATTCTCACTCAGAGATGGGGATAGAATCCCATTTTGAGAGGATCCATGGTGTGGAGATAGAATGTTGGAATTGGAATTTCCATTGTTGGCAAGAAAGCCTAGGAAGAACATGTCAACAAGATGTTTCTCCTTCACTGGGAGTGGTGGCGTGTGGTGTCCTCGTTGTCATAGAGAACTAAGCAGCAGAGGAAGCAAAGGACTATGCTTAGCTATTGGAGAGGCTCCGCAACATTCATCTCGATGCGACTTTGAAGGACTCAGTGGTGTGTAGCGCGTCATCGTCCAGTAAATTTTCACTCAAGTATTTCTACATGATGCTATGTAATTCATCAAATATAAGTAGACATGACTTCTTCCATGTTTTTTGGTTCTATGGGGCTCCACCCAAGGTGGCATCCTTTGCTCGGTTGGGCGGAAACGCATTTCAACCATAGATAATCTTCAAAAAAAGATCAATGATTCTCCCCAACATGTGCCTCCTATGCAAGGGCAAAGCTAAGTCAATGGATCATCTAGTCATTCATTGCTCATTTGTGAGGTGAGCGTGGTGCACCTTCTTACAGGCTTTCAGCATGGAATGGATGATGTCATTGTCAATGGCTGATTTTCTATGGATGTGGCACGGAGTTACATTCGCTAAGGAGAAGGTAGTGCCTTCTTATGCTTGTCATGCTTTGAAATATATGGAGGGGAACGTAATAGACATGCATTCTCAACAAACAGGGCCTGTGGGAGGAGGTAGTGTAGAAAGTAATGATGAATGTCATAGAATGGGCTTCTGGGATACAAAATGTAAATGTTCAGGATGTTTCTTCTTTGTTTGGGATGTAATGACAAACTTATCTGGGATGTAACACTTTCTGTATTTTTTGTTGCTCTGATATTTTCAAGCAACCTTTCAATAAATCAGATCTTAGATCTATTATCCTATATATATATATTGCTCTAATGCATTTCTAGTTATATATGTATGCTATTTATATTGTACTAATGTACTTTTAGTTATATAGATAAAGCTTCCGAGGGAAAAGATCACAGGTGCATGGTGTGTACTGAGACCTGGTGAACATGTACACCCACTTTTTTAATGGTGAGAGACAATGTGCACACCAACTCTTTGATTTCTTAACATCCTTATATATCCATAAGCACCTCTGATGTGTTGGTTTTTCTAGGGTTCCCATATCGGAAAACTCATGTCCATGTCTACCCCCACTTGAGACCGCTTGGAAAGCAGTTTTAAAAAGAAAATAGTTTGTCTAAAGCATCATTCAAAAAACTAAGTTGCGTCTGAAAATGCTTTCTTCTTTGCAAACATAACTTCAATTGCTACCATTAAGAAAATCATCAAGAATACACAGAAAGAAGAAAAAAAAAAACCACTCAATGAAAAGGAACTCAGGATGCTCACCATCATGAGGTACACTTTTTCCATGATTCTTTCCTTCCTTTTCCATCTCAACAATTTTAGATTTGACATGTGCAGAAAACGACTCAATTTCACTTGGCATTGCACAAGCCTCACGCCCTGATGCCTCGGCAATTTCACGTACAGCCTAAAGAAAGGAAAATCAGTTAAAGTTTTTTTTCCCTTTTTTTTTGGAAGATCCAAATTAAAAGATATTGAAGCAAGATTGAATGTAACTACCAACTTAAGAAATCTAATGGTCACAATTGAAAAAGAAAAGCATGGTCAAGCATTTAAAATTGTTTGTTTGCAGACGAGGTGCACATATCATCATGCAAAGTGACAGTTTCACATGTATGCAAATGAGTGCATTTGAAATATGGAGTGAAGCTATTATAAAACACTTGGCATGTTGGGTATGAGAACATAACAGAACCAAGGACCAAGAGCAGGCCTGAAAAGATTAGAAGGTATATACCTTATGTAGTGAAGACGTGGAAGTCAAGGTTTCATGATATCTCAACAAATTTTGGCATGGGTACACTTAATATATAACACAAGTATAACACTAACAAGTACCATTACTACTACCATTATAAATTACTAAAATGAATTTTACACAACTAATAAACTTTTTAATTTTCCTTTCAGGATATATTTTACTCATAAGTAATTGCAATATAAACACCATCAAATTCATCTGTACAGACATATTGGCAAACCAGGCTCCTACACATTTTTGTGCCAACAAAGTTTCCAAGTCAGAAAATGGCATGTTTTGATGTCCAAGTTACATAGCATAAAACATATTATTGCTGAGCATGGTGAGGTCCATAGTCCATAGTGGAAGTCCCTTGCTCAAAAGACTCTACTTCTATGACGGGTGGGATAAAAAGATGAATAAATGATACAATATATCCTCTGACAGAATATTTATATAGAGATCTCCATGATCCGAATGTGTTTCCAAAGATTAATTTCAGAAATGCACAAAAAGAGATGAGTTATATTCCAATGGTATTCTCAGCATATGTGGCTTGCGGATGACATACTTTTTGACTGACAAGATGGGAGGGCATAAACACAAAGCTAGATTTATGGAGGAGTGCTTTAGAATCTAAAGGATTTAAAATCGGTTGGACTAAAACAGAGTATATGGAGTGCAATTTTAGAAACAATAAGAGGGGAAATGAGGAATTAATTAAGATTTTTGGCCAAGAAGTTTCCCAAAATGACCACTTCCATATTTTGGGTCAATAATTCAATAGAGGGGACAGATTGAGAAGGATGCTGCCTACAATTCAAGCAGGGTGGAAGAAAATGGAGATGCCTCTGGATTTTTATGCAATCATCACATACCACTGAACTAAAAGGGAAAATTTAAAAGGTAGCTATAAAGATCAAACATGCTTTATTGGACAAAATATTGAGCAGTTAAGGAGCGACACGTTCATAGGATGAGTGTAGTTGAAATGTGGATGCTGAGATGGATGAGTGGCAAGGCAAGGATAGAATTAAAAATGAAAGTGTTCAAGGAAAGTTAGGAGTAGCACCAATAGGTAATAAGATGAGGGAAAGTAGATTTAGATGGTTTAGCATGTGCAATGGAGACCAAGAACTGTGCTGGTTAGGAGTGAGTTGGTACAAGTTGAAGGGTCTAAAAGGTTAAGGGAAAGGCCCAAAAGGACATGGATGGAGATAGCAAGAAAAGACTTGGTGACCTATGATCTAACTGAAGTTATGGCCCTTAATAGAGTGGAATGGCAGAACAGGATTCATGTAGCTGACCCCAATTAGTTGGGATAAGGCGATGATGATGATGATGATGATTTTCAATGGTGGACGCTGCAACAGGTTCTGGAGCACTCATCTTCCCGTTAGTCTCCTCTTCTGCATTCATTCAACGATAAACTATATGTCAAATTATACCCTCTACTGGTTGCAACACTTAGGAACTACACTAATTTATTCCTAGTAACTGCAGAAACTCCAGGCATGACCAGCACCCAACAAAATCCCGAAGAGAATAATCAGATGCAAAGCATCAGTTTGTCCAAGCCGATGGATATATGCACAAATACTGATGAACATTTACTCCTGAGGAAGTTTGAAACTTGAAACCTGCACCAAGAATGCTGGCAATCTTTCCAGCTAATGCAAGGCATGTAGTTATAAATCCCAGAGAATTTGGCTTCCTTCGAGTTTATGTTGAGTTTTGAGCAAGGTAACCATGCATATCAGAATAACTGAAGAATAATGTAAATACATGTATGGCTAATTCTTCATAACAATTTTAAACTTCATAGGCATTCCTACATTCTGACTTTGTGAGAACTACCACTTCTCCACTCATACATCAGATCCGCTTCCACTTAATGCAACTAAGAAGGGATGTTGCATATCCACAAGCCTCATTCACACTGATGTTCCACACAGGAAAAAAAAAAAAAAAAAAAAGGTGAACCAAATTTTATGATGGAAGTACTTGTAGATTAAAAAAAGAAAAAGAAAAACAGAAACCTTCAGAGTGTTTGCAGAATATACAACCAGTGTTCGAAATATCGATATCGCGCAATGTATCGCACCCTTGGGATACAGATATGTATCGGTTGTCGCACGGGATATATCGCTTGTATCGCGTAATTTATCGCACTTCTTGAAAAACATGGGGAAACATTGGGAAAATGGTTGAATTTTTCAATGAAACTTCAGGGATTATTAAAAAAGACCTTAATACACACTTGTAAATCATAGAATCTCAAGAAAGAAGTGCACATAATAGGTTTCCTTTGTATAGGGTCATAAACTATGCGTTGTCCGATTGAACTAAGACCACTATATTCAAATATGATGTAAAACATTTATAAATGTATTAAGACATGTATGAAAATACAACCAATTGATAAGGTCATACAGATTTGGATGAAAGACAAACAAATATCACCTTCATGTAAAACTTTTGTGGCCCACAAAAGGCTTTCAATGGTCATTAACTACTCTTTCATGTAGTGCGGTCCAGCTGACACTTTTATCTTATTCATTTCTGGACCATGGTCTAAAATAAGTTGAAAAAGCGCATATGAATGACATGAATATACAATTCATACATCAAGGTGGCCCACTCAGTCAGGGGTCCCACCCACATTGCCAGTTCAAAGGTCTCACCCAAGTTGGGCTTTACTGCGCAAGAGATAGACAAACCTAACCTATCAGGGACTGTATGGGGCCCACTATATTGTATATGTTTTATCCACGTCGTCCATACATTTTGACAAGTCATTTTAGGGCATGATCCTAAAATAGAGGTAGATTTAAGGCTCAAGTGGACCACACCACATTAAATAGTGGTGATTGAGTTGTTTGCTGTCCAATCTGTTTGAAACGTTGTAGGGCACATCTTGATGTTTATTTGGTTATCCAACCTGTTCATAAGGTCATATAGACCTAAATGAAGGTAAAAAATAAACATCGGGTTGATCCAAAACTTGTCCCTACCGAAAAGTTATCAATTGTAAGCGTTCAATCTCCACTGCTTCATGTGGTGTGGTCCACTTGAGCCTTAAAAAGGTCCCATTTTTTATGATTGATGCCTTAAAATGATCTTCTAGATTGAATGGACAGATTGGATAAAACATATACATCAAGTGGACCCCACAGCCCGCAGGGGAGTTCGTCTCTAGCTAACGGGGAAGCAGATTGACAGGTGTACCAGACACCATCGACCTGCTTGGTGTGTTAACGTCACCAAGTTCTGTAGGTCCCATCATGAGGTATGTGTTATATCCAAACCATCCGTCCATTAGGCAAGCTTGTCATAAGGCTCGAATGATCAAGTGGACCATACTGTAAAAAGCAGTGGGGGATTGAACGTCTACCATTGATACCCTTTTAGGGGTCACAAAAGGTTTGGATCAATATGATATTTGTTTTTCCTCTTCATCCAGGTCTGTGTGACCTTATTAACAGATTGGATGGAAAATAAACGTTATGGTGGGCCCTACAAAAGTTTTAACAATGAGAATAATTGTCCCCACTTCTGTTTGTGGTGTGGTCCACTTGAGCTTTGAGTATGACTCATTTTTGGGCTGATGCTCTAAAATAATCTTGGAAAATGGATGAACGGTGTGGATATAATAAATACATCATCTTGGGGGGCATGTTACATTGATCTCTTTTAGAACGAACAACTTGGGGATGAGGAGCATTAGTGCGCAGGACACATACCATGCCAGTTGAGTAGCCATTGGCTACTAAAGTGATGTCACCAGGTTCTGTGGGCCCACCATAATGTCTGTGTTATATCCACATCATCCATCATTTTGGAGAGAGCATTTTAGGGCATTAGCCAAAGAATGAGGCAAATCCAAAGCTTGAGTGGACCCACCACAGAAAACAATGGGGATTAAAAGCCCACCATTAAAAAACTTCATGGGGGCCATAAAAGTTTCCGATCAAGCTGATATTTATATTTTCCCTTCGTTCATGTCCGTGTTAACTTATTAACAGCTTGGATCACAAAAAAAAATCTCATGATGGCCCTAGGAAGGTTTCAATGGTGGACATCACTGTCTCTACTGTTTTATGTGGTGGGGTCCACTCGAGATTTGTGATTGCCTCATTCTTTGTCTCATTCCCTAAAATGACCTCTCCAAAATGATGGACGGTGTGGATAGAACACATACATCATGGTGGGGCCCACAAAACTTGACGACGTCACTTTATTTGCACCACTCTACCTGTCAATAGCTAATCCGCTCCAATTTTTGAAACAGAAAGGGTTCCGGAAGGGCCGGAACCCTAAAATCTCTCAAAAATCCCCAAATTCCCTCATTCAAACCCGAATCTATAGGATTTTTTGACAGATTTCTTGCCGAAACCTCGTACGCAATTTGAATCTTGCTTCTATTCGAAGCAAAAAAGGTAAGAAATCGAGATTTTTTTTGACTTTTTTTGGTAATTATGCAAGCCAAAGGAATAAATCTACATATAGTATCTTCGATATCGCAAAAAATGGTGCGATACGTGCAATATATCGCACGATACATAGAAATCTTTTTTTTAAATTTCTGAGGGATTTCCGGCTGATATCGTGTCGCTGGCCAGCGATAACAATAATATCGGCCGATAGTATCGATATTGTGAACACTGTATACAACAATACACACAACACTCATGAGTGTGTATAATATAGGTCGGCCTTACAAGAAACTATGACAACAAGCAAATGATGTGAACATGTTTCTCATTAAAATCCAATACTGCACTCGCATTCAATTCACAACTATGAAGGACTAAGCGAGTGATTCTAGAGTGGTCCTTAAATCCCGATTGAACCATGAAATAAATGCCGAAGGAAAAGAAATATAAAAAGAAAAAAGTACAAGCAATGAAAGAGAAGTTGAGATATGAGTACAACCTTCAAGAATGGAATAGTTAAATCTGGGTGCTGATGCCGCCCAAGAACTTCAAGCTCCAGAGAAACTGCCCGCATCTAGGAAAATATATGCCATCAATAGGATACATCTCTGAAGCCAACAGAAAAAAAGAAAGTGGCATATAGAAACTATCGCAAAGGCATAATGCATAAAACACACAAAAATTCTTAATATGAAATGCAGAAAGCTATAAACTGATGCAGGCACGTAGCTCCAAGATTACAATAACTAGAAGGACTATTGGCATCATAGAACACCACGGAATTACAGCAAAACATTTACAATTATTGAGGATGACACAGTTTTAGAAAAACAAAACTCAAAATTATATAATGACTGCTACTTTAGAAAACTCAAAGAACAGGTGAATATCCTATGGTGAATAATGATTATATGTAGTGTTAAATTCCACGCCACACAATAAATGATCTATGAGCACTGCTTGGCACTACATATAAATAAAATAAAATAAATAACAACCAAATCCACCTAACAAGCTGAATAAACCAACGAAAATATGTCTACATTTGCTGCTATCTGAAGTTGGTTCTGGGTGTAACAGACTACAGTAACTAGGTAGCTCTGATTAGATCACTGCTAAAAAACTGGCCTGATGGATTCAGAGCTGGGATTAGTCAGTTTTTATCTAAGCCAGCTGATTCAGTGACAAACTAGGTTGATTCCAGTGTTCGAAGTATCGGTATCACATTACATATCGCAGCCTTGGGATATGGATATGTATCAGTTATCACATGGGATACATCGGTTGTCTTGTATCGCGTAATGTATCGTTGTTGTTGGAAACATGGGGAAACAGTGGGAAATTGGTCAAATTTTTCAACAAAACTTCAGTGATTGTTAAAAAAGACATCAATACACACTCATAAATCAAAACATTATAAAAAACAAGTGCTAATAGGTTTTCTTTATATGGGGTCCTAATTTATGCACTATCTAGCTGAATTGATGCAAGTATATTCAAAGTCTATTCATTTAGTTTATAAATGTAAGAAGACATGTGGAAACATAAGCAATACATTCAAAAGGAAAAGAAGAATCACTAATCAAGTTATATACATGTTTGATTTTATGTTTGGAGATGGATTGCAACAAATTTGCGAGAAATTGGAAAAATTTTAGTTTTTTCAATTCCCCACAACTCGGCCCATCTCCTCCAAATCTCGAAATCGAAGCTCCCAATCCATGATTTTGCATGCGGATTTGTAACAATTGGACACGGATTCAACATGATTTATAAAAGAAAAAAAAAAAGATCAAAAATCGAAAATGCTCACTGGATCGAACATGTGGGATATATTCCACTCCTTGTGCGTTTTGTATCGCACTGGTAGCATACAAGATATATCGTGGGATATATTGGCCGATCTTGCCGATACTTAAAACACAAGTTGAATCTACATATCAAGGTTTCTCGGTGAGTTTTGAGCCAATCTTGTCTCTTATAATTATGAAAGATTCATAAAGCATATAAGGAAATTACCTAAAACATTTGCAACAGATTTCACAAAATAGAATTGTCAAGTACATTCCAATGCAAAGTAATTATTTTATTTGTTGCAAGCTCATGTTTATATACATCATCATCATAGCCTTGTTCCAATTCAAATACTAATTTATTTTCCTATATAAAATGATTTTGCATTTTGGATATGACAAATCATTTTATTCATAACATTATGGTTCATTTATGCAAGTCAGCATTGATGCACCCGTCCCTATTGCTCTTCCAAAATGCCCAAGAAGGTTAGCAGAAGGCCTAAGAAAATGTGGGTTGACCATCATCATTGAAGAATCACATCGCTTTCACCTAATGACACATCAGAGAATTGAAATCTTTCTTGGAACAATAGGTTGTGGATCGATTGGCACAAGGTTGTGGGTTCATACATATGAGAGAACAATGACATTGTGTTGATTGTTATTGGAATAAATGTCATTGTCAAGAAAGAGCATTTGATGTAGACGAGTAATTATTATCAAGCTTATCAATAGGGATTATTTCCAATGAAGTTGACTGATTGCTAGTAGCAATTGTGTGTTGATTGTCATCTTGGACAATGAAGAAGTAAAGCTTGGTGATTGTTTTTAGTTTGTTTGTTTTATTAGGTGGCAAACTATAAGTAGGACCCCTGCTGTTAGTTAACATGGGGAGAAGACCTTGTGCTAGTGACAATACAAAACTAGGTTGTAGTTGGGAAACTTCCCTGTATCGTAGATATATCGTGATATGTCGCAATGTATCGACGATAAATTGATACATTGATTGGGATATTCTGAAAATATCGTGATTATAACTTCTCAAATATTGTCAATATGAATCATACGTATCGACCATATTGCACTGGCATCAATCCCCTAGCGAAAATTTTGGAAATTTTGACAAAATCCACACACAAAAAAAAATTGTCTCTAAACTTTTTGTTGAGATTATGTTGCTTAGGGGATTTCAACTAATCCTTTTCATTTTTATGGAAAAAAGGAATTGGAGTGAGGAAATCAAGATCAGAAAGCGTGCGGCAATAGGAACCCAATCGGTGAGTTTTTGCTAATTTAAATTGTTTTCTCTTTGTTTAAATTGCTTGGAATATGTGGAATGTAGTAATCCATGATTTTACATGTTTTGCATGGTCGATCATTGATTTTGACCTCTGGTTTTTCGAATTTGGGGATAATGAGGAAATTTGGGGAAAATCCAAATTTTCTCTAATTCCACCCATTTAACTTGCACTTAAGAGTGTGGAAAAATCATCTGAGAGTGCTTGGAAGCTGATATAGAAAATGATATAAGTTTTTGAAATTTTTGAAAAGGAATTATTTTTAATTAAAAATATTGATAAATAAATAAAAAGAATAGTTTTTAAAAATTACATTAACTAGGTGTTATTAATGCCTTATATTTATGTATTTATGAGTGTATGTTGATCTTAACATCAATCATACTCATTTATTTATTTTCAAAAAGAAAGTTAAATTTTTAAAAATTTCTAAAAATAATTAAAAATATCTTTTTGTCTAAATAAAGTACATTGTACATTGTAGGATAGTTTTGGCTTTTAAATGTATTGATTGTATTTTCATACGTGTCTTCTATGATTTAAATTATATGAACTAATTTTGAATATAGCTCTATCAAATAACGCATAGCTTGGGACCCTATACAAAGAAAACTTATCATGTATACTTATTTTTTGTGATCTTTTGAGTTTTAAGTGTGTATTAATGTCTTTTTTCACATCCCCTGAAGTTTCATTGAAAAATTCGACCAATTTCCCAATGTTTCCAAATAATTCCCAAAAACAACATTGATTACACAATACATGTGATATTTCCCATGTGATACCCTATATGTTTCCGTATCCCAAGGGTGCAATACATGCATCAATACTGATACTGAAAACATTGCTCATGCCCTTGAATAGAGAAGATCTCATGCAATTCCATCTTCAAATAGAGAAGACTTCATGTATTGCATGTCCATGTGCACTTCCATCTTCGAATAAAGAAGACCTCATGCAAGACATTATATTGCATTTGCATGCCTCATTTTGGTCCAAATCACTGCAAGCAACACAGCACAAAGGGTATACTCGTGGGGCTGTCAATGGGTCTAGTTCGGGTGGGTCCAACTATTTCCATAACCAGACATTTGGTCTCCAGGTCCTATCAGGTCAAATCCTACCTAGTCCATGACCTTTTTCAAATCCCAAACCTGAATCCTATTGGACTCGGGTTCTCATTTGATCTTATGACCCAAGTTTGGTATTTGTGGTCTTTTAATGGATCAAATGTCAAACATGCATGGCAATCGGCATGTTAACACGTGTGACCCAGTGAAAAGGTGTGATGACTCGTGTGGTGCTAGTGGATGTGCATGCAAACAATTCCCTTTCCTTATCTGCTATGAGCAATGAATCCTTCTTTTTTTGGTAAACAATAATGAATCATTTATTAGTCTTTGTTATACTCTCACAATCTAACTGGTTTTCATCACTCAAGGATGTTTGATAATTGCACCCACAAGTGTAAATTTGCCCATTTACCCATTGTTCGAAGTCTCCCGGTTATTATCAAAATATCCCTGATATCATCCGTATCTCCAACTTGGCAATGCCAATAACACCAGTAGCAATACCGATAATACTAGTACTATCAGAAATTCCAAGTATTGGATACATATTGAGGAGTACATCCAATATTTTGGACTGTGTAAATTCCAGGTGTCGCTTGTATCGCCAATATTTTCGACCGTGTAAATTCCACCTGTCACGTGTATTGCCAGTGTATCGACAATATTTCAACAATATCGCCAATGTATCGATATTACCAAAAAATATGTTTATTAAAAAAATTCCATTTCAATTTTTGTTATGTGTGCATGGTTGTATGTAGTATTCAAATTATCGACAATAATATCGTGATATTATAGTTATCACAACATGGGCAATATCGAGACCACAGTCTTTCATTTCGTTTCCAATTGTTGACAATTTCTCAAAGAAATATAATCTGTTATCGATATTCTTAAATATCGATGGATGTTTGGATGGAAAGTTGGATGTTTGGATGGATGGGACCAAGGTGTCCCGTATCGGTTGGCGTAACGGTGACCTCCAAAACCGATACGGATACGAGGGCGTAACGGTGATATGGGGGCGTAACGGCCTGTAACGGCGCAAAATTTTTTTTTTGCCAAAAAAATATGAAAAAATCCGGAATATTCTAAGCATTCCAAATATGCATTCATTTATAAATTGGAACATGTTTATGATGGTGTAACGGTCCACTCTTTGGTGAGAAGTTGTATCGGACTGTCGGATGAATTTATGAACCAGATAACCTGAATTTGAATACAAAATTCATATATTTAATTTTCTAACTATCTACTATCAATGATAGATATATTAGAATGAATGTAATATGAAAATATCTTACATTTAGGTGTTTGCAATTATTTTTGAGGGCCAAAATTCATGCGTAAATAGAAAAAAATATTAAAAAAAATATAAAATGGCACCCCAAATATATAAAATGCACATTAACATGTTCTACTATGATTAACACATCATATGGCATCATTAAAACAACAAAAGAATCATTAAAAAATGATTTTTCGAATTTTCAAAAAAAGGGCCGAAATAAATGCGTAAATAGAAAAAAATATATAAAATATATAAAATGGCACCACAAATATGTAAAATGCACATTAACATGTTCTACTATGATTAACACATCATATGGCATCATTAAAACAGCAAAAGAATCATTAAAAAATGATTTTCCGAATTTTCAAAAAAGGGCCGAAATAAATGCGTAAATAGAAAAAAATATAAAAAAAAATATAAAATGGCACCCCAAATCTGTAAAACGCATATTAACATGTTCTACCATGATTAACACATCATATGGCATCATTAAAACAGCAAAAGAATCATTAAAAAATAATTTTTCGAATTTTCAAAAAAAGGGCCAAAATAAATGCGTAAATAGAAAAACATATAAAAAATATATAAAATGGCACCCCAAATCTGTAAAATGCACATTAACATGTTCTACTATGATTAACACATCATATGACATCATTAAAACAGCAAAAGAATCATTAAAAAATGATTTTTCGAATTTTCAAAAAAATGGCCAAAATAAATGCGTAAATAGAAAAAAATATTAAAAATATATAAAATGGCACTGTAAAATGCACATTAACATGTTCTACTATGATTAACACATCAAATGGCATGATTAAAACAGCAAAACAACCATTAAAAATTGATTTTTCGAATTTTAAAAAAAGGGGCCAAAATTCATGCGTAAATAGAAAAATAATATTAAAAAAATTATTAAATGACACCCCAAATCTATAAACTGCACATTAACATGTTCTACTATGATTAACACATCATATGACATGATTAAAATAGCAAAACATATTAAAAAAAAGTATAAATACCTATTTTTGACGAATTTCTAAAAAATGGCCCACCGAGCTTTGATTCAAAAAAATCTGTAATATAAGGTATTTTTATCTCAAATACCTAGCCAAGGTTGGTCAAAATTAGTAGTAGGAGTGAGAAACAGTTTGGAAGCAAGAGGTTTCCAAAAAAAGCAAAAACAGAGCTTAAAATGAAAAAAAAAAAAAAAAAAGAGGTTACCGTTACGGGCCCGTAACGGCCCGTTACACCCCGTAACGGCCCGTTACACCCCGTAACGGGCCCGTATCGGCCGGTACGGGTACAAAATCGGGTATCGGCTGATACGACCCCGAAACGCGTAACGGTTCCCACCGTTACCGTTACGTATCGGCCGTTACCCGTTTTGGCACACCTTGGATGGGACTAATAGGATGGTTGAACTAATTTCTCACGACGACATATGCTTTTGGGCCCCCATTAAATGGGAACTTATTATGTTCCCATTATTTTTACATTTTTTTATTCCTAAGTATGCAAATACATGTATTTTAGCATCTCATGAAGTTTCACTAAAAATTCCATTGTTTTCCCCATGTTTCCTCGATGTTTCCCTACATTCCCAGTTATTGGCGACACTGATATTGTTTTTATATCCCTAGCCAGCAAAACTTGTAGCAATGTCAATACTTCAAACACTAACCACAAGTACCAATATCTCAAACGCGTGTCAGATCCTATAGCATTCTAACAAGTGGGCCACATTGTTTAAAACCTCTTGATCAAAATTCAGGTTGTTTTCACTCCTATGTTTGACATAATATACAAATCAAATGGATGGCTAGAATTTTTTGCTGAAGCTTTTGTCTACCATGGTCTACCTATGTGAAATGGCTTGATTTTTTTGGCAGAAAATTTAATAAGGTGTCCCACTAGATGGAAAGCGTGGATGTTAAACATGTGTTCTATACGTGTATTTGCATGTCAACGGGTTTCACATATGTGAGGGCTTAGCAAAATCCTCTTGGAACTATCTCCCAACACCACATGATTTAAATTACTAACTCATCATCATCTAAGCCTTATCCCAACTAATTGGGGTCGGCTACATGAATACTCTTCCACCTCTCCACTATATTAAGTGACATTCACATTGGACAATCGCAACCAACCTGACGCAACCCTGATTTACCCAGGCTTGGGACCAGCAATGAGAGCACAAAACTCCCATACGAACAACGGGAGTTTTGGCTTAACTGTCTTAACTCTATTTTATTTTTATTTATTTTTTTAAGATGATGCAATATTATTAAGGTTGAAAGCCGAAAAAGAAAACCAAAAACAAACAGAAATAAAATTTAAATTAAAAAAAAAAAAAAAAAAACAAACAAACAAACAAACATAAAAGGGACCAACCCAACCCAAACCAAAAAACCATCCTCAAGGAGCCCACTCCCTGATAAATAGAGCCACCTAATTACGAACCCCTACAGCGGAACCCCTGACGTTGTCAAAGCGGCGATCATTTCTTTCAAATCAAATAGACCAAAAAATGGCAAGCAACCAGGGTGTCCCATATCAATTACGTATCGGCCGTAACGGCCAATACGTAACGGTAACGGTGGGGTCCGTTACGCGATACGGGGGCGTAACGGGCGATGCCCCAATTTTGCTACCGTAATGGCCGTTACTGACCCGTAACGGCTAGCCCATAATGGTCGAGTAACAGTCATATTTTTTTTTTTTGCCTTTTTAAGCTCCGTTTTTTCTTTTTTTTTTTTAACCATTTGCTTCCAAACTCTCACTCAATCCTTCTACTACTATTTTCGACCAACCTTGGCTTGATATTTGAGATAAAAACATATTATATTACGAATTTTCTTGAATCGAAGCTTAGTGAGCCATTTTTCAGAAATTCGTCAAAAATAGGTATTTACATTTTTTAATGTATGTTTTGCTGTTTTAATCATACAATATGATGTGTTAATCATAGTAGAACATGTTAATGTGCATTTTACAGATTTGTGGTGTCATTTTATATTTTTTTCTATTTTTTTCTATTTATGCAATAATTATGGCCCTTTTTTTTAATTCGAAAAATCATTTTTTTATGTATGTTTTGCCGTTTTAATCATACAATATGATGTGTTAATTATAGTAGAACATATTAATGTCCATTTTACAGATTTTTGGTGTCATTTTATATTTTTTTCTATTTTTTTCTATTTACGCAATAATTATAGCCCTTTTTTTAAATTCGAAAAATCATTTTTTAATATATGTTTTGCTGTTTTAATCATACAATATGATGTGTTAATCATAGTAGAAAATGTTAATGTGTATTTTACAGATTTGTGATGTTATTTTATATTTTTTTTCTATTTACGCAATAATTATGGCCCTTTTTTAAAAAAAATCGAAAAATCATTTTTTAATGTATGTTTTGTTGTTTTAATCATACAATATGATGTGTTAATCATAGTAGAACATGTTAATGTGCATTTTACAGATTTGTGGTGTCATTTTATATTTTTTTCTATTTTTTTCTATTTACACAATAATTATGGCCCTTTTTTTAAAATTCGAAAAATCATTTTTTAATGTATGTTTTACTGTTTTAATCATATAATATGATGTGTTAATCATAGTAGAGCATGTTAATGTGCATTTTACAGATTTGTAGTGTCATTTTATATTTTTTTTATTTTTTTCTATTTACACAATAATTATGGCCCTTTTTTTTTAAAATTCGAAAAATAATTTTTTAATGAATGTTTTATTGTTTTAATCATACAATATGATGTGTTAATCATAGTAGAACATGTTAATGTGCATTTTACAGATTTGTGGTGTCATTTTATATTTTTTTCTATTTTCGAATTAGTGACTTTATGTTTTTATTTGCTTATTTTGGACAGGTTTTGGAGCTTCTTAGGGTTTAGTTAGAACATAAAGTCATCTTCATTGACATAGGTCATACACTCATAGTCATACTTATATCTAATCTATATCTAATTATCTAGTATCTACCTAAACCTAAAGAAATGTTCGGGTCTGGCCAACAACAAGTGAGTGAGGATATTGGATGGCAACATTATGAGAGGGCTGGTGGTACTAGGCACCAAATGAGGTACAACTATTGTGATAGAATAGTGACTGGTGGAATTACCCGTCTCAAACAACATTTAGCACATCGAAAGGGTCAAGTTGCGGCATGTACTAGAGTACCAAAAGAGATAATGCTTTTAATGCAAGCTAGTCTGGATGAGTTGAAGGGTAAACGTGCTGCTGTACAAAAGAAGAAAGATGATGTTTTGGACGCAACTCGACAGGAGGTGTTTAGTCCTAAATATATGGGCGTTCGTGATGAAGATATTATTGATTCTGACGAAGATTCAGATCGGGAATTAACTATAGTTAGGAGAGAGAGCTTGCGTCTAGCTCGTGAAGAGGAAGAACGTCGCCGCATGTTTGGCACGCATGAGTCAGTGCGTGATACAGGGGGCGTAGTGGGAGTGGGAGTGGGAGTGCAACTGGAAACGCAACTGCTTCTGCAGGTGGGGTGGGGGGGTAAGTTTGGTGGGTTACGACGTGTATTTGGGAGCCGACGACAGGCATCTTCACGTGATGCCCCTATACGTTTGGATGAAGAAGTAAATGAGCCTAGGAGACCCTCTATTGATCCAATCCTGTTTAGGAAAGAATCAACTAAACAAAAGAAGATAAAACAAATGTGGAGTAGAACTTCCGTTGAGAAATTAGGTAAAACAGCAGCAAAGTTATTTATACATGCCAACATACCTCCTAATGCGGCCAATTCTCCATATTGGCAGGTGGTAATTGATGCAGCAGCAAAAGCAGGTGAAGGAATAAAAGCTCCCACGGCCAAGGAGATTAGGGGGAAATGGACAGATGCAGAGTATGTGGATGTGAAAGCATACGTGGCTACCTTTAAACCTGTATGGCAAGCCAGAGGATGCACGGTCATGTATGATGGTTGGACTGGCCCAACCAGACACAGCATGATCAACTTCATGGTGCACTGCCACTTAGGAACTATATACCACAAGTCAATTGATGCCTCAGAGATAACAAAAGATTCTAATTATATTACTGGACTAATGGATAAAGTTGTGGAAGAGATTGGAGAGGAGAATGTAATGCAGATTGTGATAGATAATGTAGTAGCATATAAGCTTGCAGGACATATATTGATGGATAAGAGAAAACATCTTTTTTGGTCACCATGTGCTGCCCATTGTATTGATCTTATATTGGAAGATATTGGGAAGAAGAAGAATGTTAAAGAAATGGTCGAAAGGGCAAGAGAAGTGATGACGTTTATTTACAACCATAATCAAGTAGTCGCAATAATGAGAAAGTTCACGAAAGGACGAGAGTTGTTGAGGCCTGCGGCGACTAAATTTGCAACAAACTTTATAGCATTAGAGAGTTTATTCCAGCATAGGAGAGAGTTGAGTGAGATGTTCGCTTCCCGAGAATGGCTCAACACAAAACATGGGAAGAAGACATCAGGGACACCGACTGAATTTGTGAACACTATACAAAACAACAAATATTGGAAGAGAGTCAAGTCGATCCTAAAGGTGATGGAGCCACTAATGAGGGTACTCCGTCTTGTTGAAACCGATGAAGCACCTACCATGGGCTACCTATACGATGTCATGGATAAGACAAAGTTGGCAATGCAACGTGATTGTAGAAGCTGGGAGTCTTATTGGAGGATGATCGACAAGAGATGGACAAGACAACTCCATCACGATCTTCATGCAGCAGGTTACTACCTAAATCCTAGGTATAGATATGCCCAATCATTTGTTGCGGATGATGAAGTTTGTGTCGAACTAAAAAATGTGATAAAGAGATTAGAGCCTGACTTAGATCTGCAAATAAAGGCGTTGAATGAATTAGACACATTTGGAAATCGCCTTGGTAGCTTTAGAGATGCTCTTGCACAGCATGCAGTATCTAGGTTGCAACCGGCCGAATGGTGGATTAATTTCGGAAAGAGTACGACGGCTCTCTAAAAAATTGCAGTAAAAGTTTTGAGCCAGACAACATCTTCCTCTAGCTGCGAAAGGAATTGGAGTTGTTTTGCACTTATTCATTCAAAGAATAGGAATAGATTGCAGACTAGAACATTAGATAGACTTATCTTCATGCACTACAATATAAAACTAAGAACGCGACGACATCATAGGAGCATTACAGTTGCCGATGACGGAGACTACTGTCCGATAAACTTGGACAATATTTATGAAGAGGATGACCCACTTCTACCTTAGTTGGAAACAAGGGAAAAGCAAATTGAAGAGGATAGTGAAAATTGAAAATTGATGACCCAGAAATACACAGAGTGCAGAAAGAGAGTTGTGCAGATGTGTTGGACCCAGTAAGAGGGGCAGCATTTATGCCAAGTACGGGTCAAGATCAACAAAAGAGTACGAGCAGTGGAAGCGTGACAGTGTCGGATGATGGTGACGATGACCCCCCTGCCCCTGGTGCTGGCACTTCTGGTGTTGCTCAGCGCCCTATACAACTATTTATAGATCGCGATGCCGATGAATATCGACGAGCTAGTACACGAGGTCGGACCTATGAGTGTACTGAGTCACGATACAGCCAGCTGGAGGAGGGTACATCTAGTGGTGCACCGAGTCTGTGAGGTCCGGAACATCAGCAAGCTCATGGTCCTGGTTATTATGATGGATATTCTTATGGTTAATTGGATTATGATTATGCTGGTTATACTGAGCCTGTTCCATCACATTCATGTTGGAGTAGTCCTCCCGATCAATATCCATATGATTATAGATATCCAGATCCAAATCCAAGTTACTCATCACAGCAGACGCACTCTCAATCTCAAGATTCACAGCAGCCTGAGTATGGGCACCAGTATAAGTATGGCTATTCGACGAGCACTGGTGGATATCCTTACTCGGGGTCAGAGTCGTTGCCTAGTCAGGATCAGTCATCCTCTGGTTTCGTTGATCTAGTATTTCCTTCTGGCACTAGATATTATGGATATGCGGATGTAGCACCTACACCTATTGGACAGCCTCAGCCTAATGATGACGATGACGATGATGTGGAGGTCGACAACCACAAAAAAGCAGATTTTCATTTTGGTGGTGACTTGTGATTGTGAGTATATATTTATATTAAGGTAAGCATTTGCAGCAGACAACTCACAGCAGTATTATTGCAAGAAGCCAAGCACACGCTTAACACTGCCGAACTTGTATTTAAAATAGCTCCCCTGACAACCAATCAAGTAATCCTTAATCAAGTTGCAGGGGAGTATATCAGACACTACTAATTTATTTATTTTTAATATTCTTGACTTGAGGTTGACAGGTCATAGACAGGAATCACAGTCACGTCCACAGGTATGTTCGAGAAATTCCTCAAAAATAATTGCAAACACCTTATGTAAGATATTTTCATATTACATTCATTCTAATATATCTATTATTGATAATAGATAGTTAAAAATTTAAATATATGAATTTTGTAGTCAAATTCAGGTTATCTGGTTCATAAATTTATCAGACAGTCCGATACAACTTCTCACCAAAGAGTGGACCGTTACACCACCATAAACATGTTCCAATTTATAAATGAATGCATATTTGGAATGCTTAGAATATTCCGGATTTAATCCATATTTTTTCATATTTTTTTGGCAAAAAAAAAATTTTGCGCTGTTACGCCCCCGTATCGCCGTTACGCCCCCATATCCGTATCGGTTTTTTCAAATAATTGCAAACACCTAATGTAAATTCTAGGTGTCGCTTGTATCGCCAATATTTTCGACCGTGTAAATTCCACCTGTCACGTGTATTGCCAGTGTATCGACAATATTTCAACAATATCACCAATGTATCGATATTACCAAAAAATATGTTTATTAAAAAATTTCCATTTCAATTTTTTTATGTGTGCATGGTTGTATGTAGTATTCAAATTATCGACAATAATATCGTGATATTATTTTATCACAACATGGGCAACATCGAGACCAGTCTTTCATTTCGTTTCCAATTGCTGACAATTTCTCAGAGAAATATAATTTGTTATCGACATTCTTAAATATCGATGGATGTTTGGATGGAAAGTTGGATGTTTGAATGGATGGGACTAATAGGATGGTTGAACTAATTTCTTACGACGGCATATGCTTTTGGGCCCCCATTAAATGGGAACTTATTATGTTCCCATTATTTTTACATTTTTTTATTCCTAAGTATGCAAATACATGTATTTTAGCATCTCATGAAGTTTCACTAAAAATTCCATTGTTTTCCCCATGTTTCCTCGATGTTTCCCTACATTCCCAGTTATTGGCGACACTGATATTGTTTTTATATCCCTAGCCAGCAAAACTTGTAGCAATGTCAATACTTCAAACACCACCCACAAGTACCAATATCTCAAACGCGTGTCAGATCCTATAGCATTCTAACAAGTGGGCCACATTGTTTAAATCCTCTTGATCAAAATTCAGGTTGCTTTCACTCCTATGTTTGACATAATATACAAATCAAATGGATGGCTAGAATTTTTTGTTGAAGCTTTTGTCTACTATGGTCCACCTAAGTGAAATGGCTTGATTTTTTTGGCAGAAAATTTAATAAGGTGTCCCACTAGATGGAAAGCGTGGATGTTAAACATGTGTTCTATACGTGTATTTGCATGTCAACGGGTTTCACATATGTGAGGGCTTAGCAAAATCCTCTTGGAACTCTCTCCCAACACCACATGATTTAAATTACTAACTCATCATCATCTAAGCCTTATCCCAACTAATAGGGGTTGGCTACATGAATGCTCTTCCACCTCTCCACTATATCAAGTGACATTCACATTGGACAATCGCTAACCTGACGCAACCCTAATTTACCCAGGCTTGGGACCAGCAATGAGAGCACAAAACTCCCATAGGAACAATGGGAGTTTTGGCTTAACTGTCTTAACTCTATATTTTTATTTTTATTTTAAAGATGATACAATATTATTAAGGTTGAAAGCCGAAAAAGAAAACCAAAAACAAACAGAAAAAAAAAATTTAAAAAATTAAAAATTAAAAAAAAAAAAAAAAAAAAACAAACAAATAAACAAAAAAGGGACCAACCCAAACCAAACCAAAAAACCATCCTCAAGGAGCCCACTCCCTGATAAATAGAGCCGCCTAATTACGAACCCCTGACATTGTTAAAGGGGCGATCGTTTCTTTCAAATCAAATAGACCAAAAAATGGCAAGCAACACAATCATCCACCGCGCACCTCCAAGAGAGACGCCAAGAACAAAACAATCCCTCGACTGAAGTACGCATCTCCCAACTCACATTTGCAGATGGCAAAATACCGGACCACACTAAAGAAAAGGAGAAATGGATGAACAGATGGTCCATAGACTCCTTGGCACTCAAATAGAGAGGACAAGCATTAGGCAAGACGAAGGCTCTTTTACACAGGTTATCGATGGTTACAATCCTATTCCTCCTTGCCAGCCACACAAAGGCAGACACTTTCATAGGATCTTCATAAGACCAAATGTAGGTCGTATGACTTTTGACACCACCAGGATTAGGCCAAGACAGCACCAAGTAGAAAGACGCCCCAAGAAAGCACCAAGCTTGCTAAAGCATCACACGAGCAAGGCCTTCATTACCAGAACAGGCAAAATCCCCTGTAACCAAGACAAGAGATCCACCAGCTCACCACATTCCAAATCATTCAAATCCCCGCAGCAGGGGAGAAGCCGCACTCCCCCAAAGCCTTGGGCAGCGTAGCAACTAGCAACATAGACATTAGCCACCCGACAAAGATTGACCAGAGAAGGGAAGGACAACTGGAGAAGGGCATGCCCGACTAAACATCATCCCCACCACCCCACCCCCCAATCAACAAGCCTACATACCACATTCTAATTACATAAATGGAATTTTGTATTTGACATGCCACCTTGCCATCGAAAATCCCTTCTAAGCCTATCAATCCAAACCAACACATACTCAAGACACTTAAACAGAGACAAAATATAGATGTTATCTTTACTCCTTTATAGCACTAGTGGTCGTAGTTAATTTCTAATTTCAAATTATAGCATTAAATATCCTAAACAACATGACAAATATACTAAACAAGGTTTCTAAAACAAACCTAGTTTCTAAGTGGGTACAGGGTGCTCGGCCAAACCTGACCAGGTTTCCAAAACAAGTCTGAAAATCAAACCCGAAATGTTTAGTTCAGGTCGAGCTCCTCGGGTACCCGAGGGTACAACTACCCACTAATAGACCTTCTTACTTGAGGACCACCCATTTGGTAGTTCTTCAACAAGGCTCTATATCCATTAGCAACCTCACAAAAAAAAATGTGCGCTTTTCATGCCCTATATAATGTTGAGGTAACACGTTTGCATTAGATTTTCTCCAAATAAGATGTTGTGATAGAGAATGGAGGATCTCTAGGGTATGAAATGGGTCTAAGACTCCAAGGACTATAAAGTATCAATAGGGAAGGATGGCAAGAATGTTTTGAGGAAGGCTCTGAAGAAATATTTAGTGTTATATAATTTAAATAACAGTATAACACCAGTTAATTTTTAGAACACCAATTTCAACGACCTTGTTGCGCTGTTATATATGCCTTTTTTAAGTTTACAACACTAGTTTGACAGAACCAAAAAACATATTGGGTAGTTGCATCTTCGATACGTAAAGTTGTAGCATTACTGCTATGTTATGTTGTGTGCAAAACATACACATTATAATTTTTTTTAAGTGATAATAACGAATTTTATTGGAAAAAAAAAAAAAACCAAAGGCTAAAGAATACAAAAGAAAATTAAAAGGAAAACAAATGCAAAAAACTTTATGACTCTAACCAACTAAATGGAAACTGATCAGCAACCAGTAGTTACATGCTCCCATTCTATTACATTTTGTTTTGCCCTATGGAAAGCTTCCAACAGGCAACCCCTATGATTCTTAAAACAGTGGCTATTTCTCTCCAACTGGATACTCCAAAGAACTAATAATAAACATAGGTGCCAAATTCATTTTCCGACTTTACTTTTGCCCCCTCCATACCAAGCCCAAAAATTAATAAATAAATAAATAAATAAAACTGATCTACCAAACTTGGATTAACCATAAGACTCCAAAAAGAATGAGAAAGCCAATCCAAATCTTGGATACTAAAGAACAATGGATAAATAAACGATTGACCGACTCCTCGTTGTTAGAGCACAATAAACATACGCTTGGGATTATCATGCCTCCTTCATAAACTGTCAACTGTAAGAACCTTCTTTGTGCCCACCAACCAAGCAAATGCCGCCACCTTGGATGGAGCTCCATAATGCCAAACGTTAGTTGTATGACATTCGACCTGCTCAACATGCCCCCCAACCAGTTCTTGCAAAAAGACTTTACCGAAAACTTTCCCGATTTTTCGATGAACCATATGAAAGTCATCCAAAGATAATTGATGCCAACTTGACAAGAGTTTTAGAAGCCTCAACAACTCCTCCATCTCTTCATCATTAAGATCTATTCAGCAAGGTGGAGCCCAAATTACTGCCTCACCTAGAACAGAAAAACACCCCTCTACCAAAATATTTACCTCTATGCCAATACCTGCTAATTGAGGAAATAAGATACTCAATTTTGTATTCCCAATCCACAAATATTCCCAAAAGTGGATCTTCTTACCATTCCCAAGTGAGAATCCCCCATTTTCCAAAACCTTCACTTTCATTAAATTCACCGACTTCCAAAATGAGGAGGCCTTGTACAAAGAAGACGCTTTTATCCACCTGCCCCCTTCTTCAACACCATATTTTCTACCCAATACCTCTCTCCACAAGTTATCTTCCTCTAACCCGCACCTCCAAACCCACTTTCCCAATAGTGCACTATTCATTACCTCCAGATCCCGCAATCTTGCACCACCCTGAGCCATTGGTTTACACACTTCTTCCCATTTTGGCAAAAGGAATTTATGATTTTCTATCGAATCTTGCCAAACAAAGTCCTACCTGATCTTTTTTAGCTTGGTCACAACTGATTTTACATTTTAATGTAAACATGAAATGGATTGGAAGATTTAACATTGTCGACTTTATCAAAGTCAACCTCCGTCCTAAAAAAGATGTTTGCCCCTCCAAGATGAAAGTTTTCTTTCAAATCTTTCAATCACTTTATCCCATAAATGCTTAGCCAGCTTCCCAATGCACAAGGGAAGCCCCGGGTATGAGGATGGGAAGGAGCCTGCCCTACATACGAATCGAGCCGCAAAATATTCGATCCCCTCCTTAGAGAGCCCCACCCCTAAGATTTCACTTTTACCTATATTGATTTTTAATCATGAAATGACCTCAAAACAAGTAATTATTGTCCAAAGATTATCGACTTTCCTTTCATCTACTACACAAAAGAGCAAAAAATTGAAAATATGAGTTATCCACCCGAAAGCCTTCCGCTATGCCTGCTAACACACTTGATCTATCATGCTCCCAAAATCCTCCATCACCACCACAAATAAATAAGAAGATAGTGGGTCACTTTGTCACAATCCTCTAGAGGAGGAGAAATATCCTTTTAGAGCTCCATTTACCAGGACCAAATATTTTGCCAATCGAATACACGCACCCAACTCCTCCATTTCTCCCTAATACACTTCAACATATAATCAAGGAAGTTTCAGTCCATGTGATCATACACATTATAATATATTTGAAAAGGAGACAAGAAATAAAGAATTTGAATGTCTCAATATAATGTCATACCGGCTCCTCCAACAATGGCAATATTTCATGAGCCACGCCAATGTATGAAAGCATGGCAGCAAGCACATCAGGCACATGAGGATTGAGATCCAAATGGCGTAATTGTCGGCATAGAGAATCAATTATATAGTCTGCATTTGCCACAACTAAGTCCCCAACCTGAATAAAAGGCATATCAAATCATCAAGCATAAATATAAGCAGTAAATCCTCCACAAACTTGAGATATCAAATACTCACAGTAGGATGGCCAGAAGAAGCAGATAGTACATGTAATACAACATCCGAAGCACTTCTTTTCTGATAGCTTGAGCAGATCAGAGTCTCAAGTAACAGGTAAAGAGAAGCATGTAGAAACCCACTACCTAAAAAATCTTTCCCCAGAGAAATATTAAAGATCCCAATTCCATCAATTATTACCTGTATGGAAGAAACTAAACCACATTCAGTAGCAAGTAAACTTGAAATAAATAAAATAAAATAGAAAAGCCATTTCTAAACTATCCATAATTCAAAAGCTCATGGAATCAATTCAAAGGACAGTTGAGCAAGTTGACCCAATCAGATGTCGGCTCAAACTCGATTATAGGAGTTTCGTTAAAACATCCACATAGAGTTTACTCAAAAACTCAGCTAGCCAAGTCCAATCACAAGAGTAATTAGAGTCTAGTAAAAAAGTCAATTGGCCAAGCCAAAGCACAAGAGTAATTGAATCTTGTTATTTTGTATGCTTTAGTGCAAGGAATGAAAAATATCCTCGTAATGTTCTTTGACACACAAAGGGCATTTCTGTCATTAGGATAGTGTTTGCTTATGCCTCCGATATGTAGGACTGAATTTACGCCTCCTCTCTCATAACTTTTGTGTTTTCTGTTAGTTTTCATTACTCACAGTTGGTGTATCTTTGAGCAATTATTCACACGCTAAAGCCCTGTTTGGTAGACACCTAAAAATGAGTTCATCTCATTTTACTTAACAGTAATTGTGTAGTAGAGATCTTAATCTCTAATATTTGAAACAAACTCATTATGTATTACTGATCAATATCTATAATACATGAATACTGTAAACTAAAATGAGATGAATTCATTTGTCGGTGTCCACCAAACATGGCTTAAGTTTTCATTTACAAGATGAAGACTAGTTGGTCTTCAATTAGACTAAAACTGGTGGACCATTCTGACCTTTATTTACAAGACTCAACAAGGACTGGGTTGTATCTGCAAGCAGACTCAACTGGTGGACTCTGTGTCTAGTCCAGTTTTTAACAATAGCAAAATCAGATTTCTTAAAATATACAGATCAAAAAATGAAGACAATAGCTAAAGATGGAAATGGTAAATTTCCTGGTGTAGCATTGTAGCATCGCGGAAAAAATGCAAAGGAAGTTCCTCATTTTCTGGGTCTTGTGCTCGAAGATGAAGCTTTTGATCTGTTGGAAGATCCCACACTTCTTGAGACAGATATTCATGTAAAATGCTGCCAACAAATTCGATCACATGATTCCTTACACCCTTCCTCTGACAAAACTTCCAAACAGATTCATTGCAAATAGTATTTACAAGCTCATCAGGCTGATCATTTCTTGTTACCACTTTCACCTTCTTTCTGGACTTCTGGAACATTTTTGTATATACATCGACTGATTCATCTGACATACCATATATGATCTCATTTAGAACGCAAACTGCAGTACTTGCTTGACGCAGCAACTGTCCTGATCCACTTCTAGCATACCAAGAGTGCCAGCTTTCTTTACTGTGTTCCCTCATCCGGAGCTCCGAAATTAGATTGCGAAAATAGTCAAGTGGAATGTCAATGAGAACAGATAAGGATACTTCACTCCTGTGGTCTGACCATAACACAGAAAGAATGTAAGTCACAAGCAAAGAATGGCCACAATAAGCGCATGGTTGGATGTCAGCAGTTCCTAACACCAACAAGAGGCCAGAGCTTGGTTAAGATAAGAATGGAAGCATCCTTCTCTTATCTCAACTACGCTTTGCATCAGGAAAAAAAAAAAAAAAAGCATGAAAATTCCCCCCTTAGTAAGGGTTCTATTTTCTATACCACCCAAAACATCAAGCTGGCTTGGGAAACCCCACCAACCACAATCTGAAGATACAACAAAACTTGTCCTAAATTAAGGAGGAGATGACTTTACAGACCTGCAACTATGGATAAACCAACAAATCTGAGTATCCCAGCAAGAGCCTGGTATAGTTTCTGACCACCTGCATGAACAAACCATGGAGGCATACGTGGAAGCTCATAATATCCACTGACTAAATCCGTACGATTTTGTAAATCTCGGCCCGGAAAACCAGTTCTAGAAGCTAGAGGTGGAGTGGCGTCATAAACGGTTTGATTATCATGCGAATGAAGTCCTGCTTTCAATTCCCTAACAGAGTGCAAGTACCCAACTGAGTGTGGCATTGCCAGAAGAAGCTTGTCAGCAGAACCAGCAAATACTGAATTGTGACTGAAGGATAGCATTAAAACATCCAAGAAGCGAGCAGCTGTTATCTGCCAATTCCAATTACAAAGCATCATCAAATATTCATTTTCAAAATGTATAAGTTCAGTGAATAAAAACCATGAAGCCAAACTGCAAAAGCACTCATGAGATATCACATGACACACGTATTAAACAATGAATGCATAATTGGGAACATTATTACTTCCCATAAATGAATTCTTGTATGAGATATAAATGTAAGGTGCACTAGATGAAAGCATCCAGATTATATTATATAATAACCTGCAAGGCAAGATGGATAGAATCAGATACCCAATATTTACAACTCCAGCCTATCATGATCATGATCCCATCTCAACAGAACATCTTCTTATCTATGAAGCTATTGAAGTTGCTAACTTCACCTGAATATGCTTTTTAATGCAATATACAGATGTATGAAGAGTTCAAGATTAAAAATTGAAGAGTGATTCCATCACAAATTGTTAAAGAATAGACCAAACATTCGGCCATGATTCTTTCAATATTCAATACCAATGCATGATTCTACATATTATGGGTGAATCTCAAGACCAACTCATAGATGATATCAACTTGCAGATCTGTTGAGAAACAAGTACGAAGTTTTGAGTTGAAAAGCTCCGCCCATCAACACGAGAGCTGATCCATTGATGTAGAAGTGCACATTCACTTGGATGAGAGCATAGATCCACCGATAAAAGGGGACGAACCAGCTACACTTTACCTTCGAATACATAGTGAAAGTAAGGGAAGAGAAAGGCCTGGGTGGAAGGAACTGGCATATAAATATTGGCTCCGAGTCATCCAATTGTTCCTAACATTCAATTCATCCTTTTATGTTCAAGCCAAATACAGCATATACATGCATAATAAGTAATCATAGGAAGGCCATCAGAGTGACTGCAAGTACTCCCCCAGTGTCTCAAAAATTGAACAGTATATTGGAAGTTGCATTACCATTGACCTTTAAACTAGTGAAGAGAAATGTGAAGGCTATTCCTGCAAGTAGGATTAGAATCCTACTCGCGGTCAAACATAGCAGTGAAACATCCAGGCAATTCAACATGCAGGCCACATATGCTGTGTCCCATAAATCAAGCTAGTCCTCTCATCAGGTGGAACATACTGTGGGTGGAATGTGGACCGCTGGTCAATATTTTAACCACCAAAGTTCTTTTGAAGAGATGCCCACAATATAAGCACACAGGCCAATTTTAGGGACAGAGCATCCAGTGGAGCCTATCAAATGAACATCTCAGATGTTGCACGTCCCATGTTGACATGTCTGAGCAACAGAACGAATCTGTTCTGTTCACATGAGTATCCTTAGTAGAGAGCTTCACTGATAAAGTGATGAAAGCAATGCAAAGGAAAGTCTAGGTGATGGAAAAACAGAACGTTCTTCTCTTTTTGAACAAGCTAAAACCATAGAAGCATTTGTAATGATATGGATGACAATTAGGTGAAAATTTTCATCAGCGGGTCTTTTGTATGGTCTTAATCCTCTCCTGTATCTTATGCAGAACTAGCAAACGGGAGGAAGACTGGTTCACTCACAGGAGAACAAAGAAGGTGGTCTACAACCAGTTGAGGGCCTGCATAATACATCACTGCAAGTAGTCTCTGGGCGTGTGACACTGCAATTGCTTCCTCACTACCAAGAACCACTCTTGGAAGTTTTTCAACAAGCCTGTTTTCAAAACATGAATCAGCCCTGCATCTTCCACAAACAAATTATACATGGATAATGTGTGAGTAAGAACCTGTTAAAAATTTCATCCACCTCATGTTTTGTCAGATGTTTCTCACCAAACACGAAAAAAGATTCAAGGAACTTCTGTGCAGCAACAGACACAGCATCCGAATCATCACAAACCAAAATGCATAAGCACTCCTGCAATCGTAACGGAAGTGTAAATATTAATCCTGAATTTAAATACCTATGAAATGAAAACTTATTGATCTGACTTTAATACACTATGGTTGGATCGACCTGATTTTTGGGGTGACTGCACTTTCATGGTGGTGCGACCATGGTGGACCAACACTTCTCTATGGACCCCACACCAACTAGTTGCATGATTTTCACCCAACACACACACACACACAATAAATATATATATACACACATACAGATAGAGACATGCAGAAATATCATCATCATCATCTCATCCTTTCTCTAAGCAATATGGAGCGGGCTTTTATATGGTAGAGTGAGAGAAGTTTTACAATTGGCTGTCAAAAGATATCAACCTTCCTTTTTACCCAGGCTCTTGGAACCAGCTATAGAAGAGACTCACAAGAACACTTCAATATGTATACAAGTTGAAACCTCTAAAGATAAAGGACACAAGCTTCATGTGTTTAGACTATCAGTCCGCCCAAGTCAACTGTTAAGTTTACAGTTGCTCACAATTGGTTTTTGCTTTTTCAGCAAATATTTTTCTGTAACTTTTTTTTTTGTATTATCATTCTCCTACCTAGTTGCCACTGCAACAACCAATCTCAAGTCCAGATAAAGCAGGGTCGATGTCAGGTAAGCAGCCAACAGTGTTGTCCGAATCGTCGAATCATACATCCAAATCATGTTTCCTCTATATTGTATGATTATTTTAAGTCGAATGATTCAAATCATGAACCGCATTATTCTTGTATGACTGATGGTCTAACTGAAGGTGTGGCCCTCGATAGTGGAATGGTGCAACAGGATTCATGCAGCCAACCCTAATAATTGGGATAAGGCTTAGAATGATGATGGTGATTATGATGATCAAACTATTCTAGTATGAATCGACAGCCCCGCATAAATACATGGAAAAAATAAAAATATACATATATAATTAAAAAAATTCACTTTTTCCTTTTTTTTCTTTCCTTTTTTTTTTTTACCCTTTTGATTTTATGAGTTATGTAAGGCCCTCCCCTGTCAAAATAAACCCCATTGTGTGTGTGTGTGTGTGTGTGTGTGTGTGTGTGTGTGTGTTTTAGAGAGGAGATTTGGAGTTTTCAAGACTAAAAACCTATAACAAAAAATTTAAGATATCATTTTCGTCAGTCAACTGACTCAAACGCCGCTTTCTTCGTCGTGATTCTACATTCGAATAGGTAGAAAAACACATAAAACAGTTAAAGAATCTTGTCTTTTTCCTTTTGTTGAAATAAAATCTATTTCGTCTTTTTTCCTTTACTTTAAGCTTCCTTTGATTCTTGGAGATTCCTTTGGTTATTTTAGGGTAGATATTTATCTTTTCATAATATTTTTCTTTTTCCTCGACTTTTGCCTTCACCCTAGGGGCTAGCCAATTTGGATTGTTCTGATTGTTCAAGACAGTGAAGAAGCCTAAGGCTAAAGATACTGTTGCCACTTGCCATTAATACTCCAAAGTAGCCAAAAACAATAACTCTCACCTCAAATGCAAGTTACTTGGGAAGAGCAAATGGAAAAGTGTGTTTCAAATGAAAGATCACCCCTTCCAAACAAAGAAGAATGTAGCAGCACGTTCACAAGTCACCGATGAAATAGTAGAGAAGTTAAAGAACTTGTCGAACACCAGTTACTAGCGAGAAGTGACAACAATAGGATGCCACGAATGATGTTGGAAGGGTTCCAATCGTACATGTTGTAGAAGAAATGGGTGATAGAGGAAAAAGGAAGAGGGCTATGGATGACTTTTTGGAAGAGAGGAAGAAGAAAGCAAAAAAAAAAAAAAGCAAAAAAAAAAAAAAAAAAAAACCAAACAGAATTTGGAAAAAGGAAACTGGGATAATGCATCTTTACACTTTTTGATTCCTCTATACCATCCAATCTTGCGAAGAGATCCTTTTTTTTGCACCAATGATGGAAGCAGGTGCGACTTTTGGACTGGATTTAAAGCTTTTCCCAAACATCATAAGGTGAGAAACAAGTTTTTTAAGATGGAGGTTGATAACATCAATGTTGTCAAAAGCGATCGCATAATCGCATAATGCCATCCAGATGGATAGCATATGCAATGGATATGGATTGTATACGATCGCATATCGCATATGCGATTATGTGATCGCATACCCTCCAACGGTCAGAAACCTGACCATTGGAGCACTTTTTTTCCCAGAAGCTTTGCCTATAAAAAGGCACTTCCCCCTCCTCCATTTGCAACATATACATTCTAAAACACTCTCTTGCTCTCTCATACAATTACAAAGCTCTCATTCTATCTCTTAGTCTTAATCTCTTTCATACTATTCACTCTATCAAGAAGCAAGAATCAAGAATCTAGTCAAGAAGCATGAAGAATAATCAAGGATTCAATCACTCTCCATACTTCTCTATCTCTTCTATAATTCTATAATTTTATTCTCTTATTATTCTAATTTTTAATCTCCATTCCAATCTCTTATTCTAAGTTTCGAACTTTTTTTCTAATTTCTATTCTAAGTTTCTAACTAGTGTTTATCTAATGATCTATTCTTGATTTCTTTTAGGAATTATCATTTATCAAGACTCAAGAGTCAAGAGTAAGACTCAACTCAAGAGACTCGAGAGTCAAGAATCAAGTCTCAACTCTCAAGTGGCAATCACACACTCAACTCCCAACAAAGTCTTCTATTTTGTCTCATACTTTCATTGTAATTTGTAGACTTGTAGTTTCTAGTTTCTACTTTGTACTCTATAGTTTCTAGTTTCTAGATTCTAGTTTATTTCAACTTTCAAGTTTGTAGTTTATTTCAAGTATGAAGTTTCTAGTTTATTTTTAGTTTCTTGTTTATTAGTTTGCGGTTTCTAGGATTCAAGATTCTAAAATCTAGATTAAAGACTTCAATCAAGACTTTCAGGTTTCAGGTTCAAGACTTCCAAGTTCAAGAGATGAGAGGTTTTCAACTTTGAAGAATCAAAGACTCACTTTTAAGACTTTCAAGTTTCAACAACAACTTTCAACTTCCAAGGATTCAAGAGTCAAGACTCTCTCTCTCTCTCACACACACACACAATTGTATTTGTATCTCCACAACCATGCTAGTCTCTCTCTCTCTCTCTCTCTCTCTCTCTCTCTCTCTCTCTCTCTCTCTCGGCAGGCCGAATTGGGCAGCGGACAGGGACGCCGTTCTAAGCAGGCAGGGCTAGTGTCATGGCGGGCAAGGCATCGTCGGGGCGAATTAGGCGGCAGACAGGAACGCCGTGCTAAGCAGGCAGGGCTAGCGCCACGGCGGGCAAGGCATCATCGAGGAAAATCCCCTACATTACTTACTACCCAAGTACGCGAACTGCGCTGGTTGCCAGCGCCTGCGCCGCCCGCCCGCCCACCGACGCTCTCTCTCTCTCTCTCTCTCTCTCTCTCTCTCTCTCTCTCTCTCTCTCTCTCTCTCTCTCTCTCTCTGCACTAGTCAAAAGTGTGACTGTTGCAATGGGTCCTAAAAATATATCTATTGGGAGGCCCAACCGCTAATCACAATAGATTAAACTCAGGTGGGCTTCGAGAAAGTGGGCCTGACGTGATTGGTGGGCCAAAGATCTCGTTGGGCCCCCATGGGCCACCACCTGTGAGAGCTTCACTGTTTGGGCCTTCATCCACCACCAAGGCCACTTTACCCCACTCATCCAACTTGAGATCTTCTAGTGGACCCTCAACTTCTAGCAGGCCCATCCTCACACACACCTCGCCTTCAGGTACATTGTGCAATGCTGTGCAAACTCACCCAGTGGCCTATCTCCAAGCCCTTTTGATGAGCCTGTTATTGCTAGGTCGTTTATTGTAACTAGGATTGGGCCCACTAGATGACTTTGACCAGTGGATGGGCAAGCAGATGGAGCCTCATCGGTGGGGTTGTGCGTCGAATCGTTGACGCTGTAAAACTGGTCGAACTAGGTTTGGTTGGCCTATATGGGCCTTTTTCTTTTGCTTGTTGGGCCATTACCTAAGCCATATCTTCCTATAGCTAGGGGAAGCGAAGCGGTCCCTAGTGCTTGGGCCAATCACTTTAAGATTCTTGAGTCTCGTATTCGCAAACCTAACTTATGTATAATTCCATTATCCCTAGCTCTTGGCAAAACATCTCTAATGTGGGCCATTGTTCCTATTGCAGAATCATTATTGCTTGAAACTCAAAAATATTCCTTAATACTAACAAACTTATTGATCAGCTTATTCACTACTCTCTCAAATCAACTTCTTTTTCGGGTCACTGGTTGAATGATTCTTTACTTAGAAGGCAACTATGGGATGACATCTCTTTTCTAATGCGAGTCTTTCTTTCTCTTTGTTGATTGCTGGAGACTTAGATTGCATCAAGTTCATTGGTGAAAAGCAAGGTGGAGCTCCCCCCAAAATGGCGCATATTAAAGAATCGAATGACTACCCAAATTTGGCAGCTATTGATGATCTCACCATTTCAAGTAATCTTTTTTTCCTGGTCAAATTCTAGTGCTGGGAAAGATAGGATCTCTTATAGATTGGACAAGGCCATGGCAAATTTGCCATTTCTCGGCTCTTTTACAGTTATAAAGCCTCCTATTTAATCTTGGCGTTTTGGATAACTTGCCAATTTTCGTTGACTTAACGAATAACGAGTTGTTCCCCTTGCTCTCGCTCTCTCTTCAGATTCTTCAATCACTGGTGCAAAATGGAAAATTTTTTTCAGTTGTTGCAGAAGCTTGGGTAGGCATGTCAAGGGAACTCCCATGTATGTTGTTGCCTCTAAGCTTAGATATGTAAAAACGCTCTCAAGGCTTGACCTAGGGCAAGGCCTCTGTTAATGTACAGATTCAGAATGCTAAAACTTTTCTTGACAATATCCAATATGGTTTTCGCTTAAGCCCTCCCCTTTCTAATTTGGATCTTGAGAAGGATGCAAAAGCTGATATTTGCCCATCTCCAAACTCTTGAGCTATCCATGCTCAAGCACAAAGCGAGCCCTTCTAGCCATAATCTTAGCGATCAGAACTCCAAGTTTTTCTATACTTTGATTAAGGTTAAGCAATCATTTTCTCAAATTTGGGAAATCAAAGATGCAAAAGGTCAGCTTTGCACCGATCACGTGGAAATTAAAGATGCACTAGCTGATCATTTTCGTAATTTCCTTGCTCCTAATTATCCTTCATCCAAGGTCGATCTAAGCCTTATTGATAATATTTCTAAAATCTCAAATGCCCAAGAAGCTTCTCTTTGCAGGCCAGTTTCAAAGTTGGAAATAGACGAGCTTCAAAGTTGGAAATTGAAAATGCTATTAAGTTGGCCAATCCAAATAAGGCTCCTAGACCTAATGGCTTCAATGCCCATTTTTTTATAAGTTTTGTCGACCAATTATCTGATACAGAAACATGTATCGATATCACCAGTATTATTGTCATTCTCGGAAAAATATCACTTGGGGAAACATTGGGACAATATTGGGAAAATGTGGAATTTTTTAGTGAAACTTCAGGAGATGTTAAAAGACGTCTACATATTTAGGAATCAAAATATTGCGAAACACAACTATAGATGAAAATTATCCATTATATAGGAGCCTAAACCATGTGCTATCAATTGGGACCCAACTGATGGATGTTTAAATATTACAAGAAGTATCAGCATGAAGATGTGCCAGTACATATATTGGGCTAGCCTATACATGCGTTGGAACTAGCATGACTCTATAAAAGCATGGAGAAGCATTTCAAACTCACCAAAAGCATCAACTTGCTATTCTTCAAGGTGTAGGTGCACTTCGACAGCAGTCCATGTATACCATCAACAAGTCCTTCCCTCACTTTTTGCGAAGGATGAACACAAAGCTGACAGATAACATTCAATATGTTCAGCACCTCAAAACTGGAACAAAAATAGTAAATAAAGAAATCCCGAATGGCATATGGAAGTCCAGGAAAACTACAGCAACTTTATTACAACCTATGTTTGAAAACTAAGAAATTAAAAAAATAAGAATAATTAAAAAAAATTAAAAAGCTCTTCTTGACTTGGTTAAGTCAAATCTACTGGCTCAATTTCATCCAGACACGAAAAAACTCAGGGTTGGTCACAACTAGGACAAGATTCAGTAAAGACAACTTGGAGAAACTCAAAAAAACTCAATAAACCTCCATAAAACATGGCTCAACCCACCAGGAAACTACAGTACTTGTAAGTATCAAATATTAAATATCACTGGGTTTGAGGAAAAAGAAAAAAAAAAACTCAACCGAGTTGCTCAACTCAAATCAAATCCACAGACTTCCATGTCAAGTGTTTTAGTTCTAAAACTATAATTACACTGCTGCAGAGGTAGAACATACATGTGGAAATGTCGCACATAACAGTTTATCGACACGTGAAGAAGTTTCCTCAATCCAATCCTTCGTTCGGTTAGCATATAGAGATCTGGTGTCATGATGAGGAGCAGTTCCTTTTGCTTCAAGGTTTGATTTGGGAGAAACAAGAGTGATTGGCTGATTCCCTGCTAACCTTTCTACCTGGACTTGCGCATTAACAGGCAAGTGACGTAGAGCCTCCAAAACAGCTTGGGTAGATTTATCTTTGTTTAGATGAAATCCAGTCATATCATCTGTGGACATATCAAGACCATAGAGATTTGCCTCATCCTCGAGGACTATCATAAGGAACTCGGCAAAACCTCTTATTGCACTATCTATGCTTTCCGCACTACCGGCCGCACCAGTTATCATAGTTTTTGTAACATGCAAAACTTTTGCGAAGTGACTGACAACGCCTGGTAAGAAAAAAGCCAATGCTTCCGCAGTACCAACCTACGAAAAGAAATCCACAGGCACAGACATTGAGAAACAGGAGGTGGATAAATTGGCATCCATGCATCGACGTTCCACACACAAGCACATATATACGCATGACATACACAGGCATGCATGCATGTACGCAGAAAAAAAAAAAAAGACTTCCTTATATGAAGTGTAAAGCATGTTGGTTAGATGCATGTCTCCCAAAAATTATTTTTACAAAACAGATGCTGGGAGGGATTTAAGAGAAGGGTCAATGTTGATATCCAAAAGAAAATATAATGGAGCACAAAAGAGCCAAGGCTGACTTTTACATGAGGCATATAGGAGTTACTCTCGTCCATGACTTAGGCTGCATTTGGCTCATGGCCACTTCTACAGCAGAGAAAATTAATTTGTGATTTTGCAAAATTCTTAGTAGAATTTGCAATATCACAAAATGGAGATCTGGTATTGTATTGGAAAGAAAGACCCCTTTCAGATATATATGTATCATTCCATGATGTTTAGAGTTCAACTAAGGGTACAAATCCCAAACATCATGAATTGTTTTTCTTGAGCCAAACACAGCCTTAGCATTTAGAAGTTTCTAGAAATCAGATAGTTTTAGCATTTGTATGTTTAAGATAAACCTGTGGAAACCAAATATTCCTATCATTTAGAGTCACTTTCCAAAATACTTTGTCATGCACCGAGTATGGTACAATTGATAATTTCAACACTCTAGTTTACAGCAAGGATGAACATAATTTCCACACTAAATATGGCCGAAATTGGACTTCATTTAAGTCTACTTAATATCTTCCCATTTAATTTGAATTTGGCAGAAGATTATTCATAAAGCAACTTTAAAGTGTTTTGCAAAGAATGTACAAATCTCATAAACCATGAATAGCTTGAGGTCTCATGAATCATGAGTTTGATTGGTTTCCAAGTTATGTCAGTATTCTTGGTTCCAATATAGAAAGGTGGGACAACTACTAATAATCATGTTTTGGGGCTGAAAAAGAAGAAAACAGAAGCCTAATGATCCGTGTTCCGTCTTCTGCGGCCACCCCAAGCAGCAAGTGTATATAAGCCCAGCTGAAGTATGCTTCAAAGGCCCCACCAATCACGATTTGGCAGTGCATCTAAGTGCACTTTAGTCTTATAACATGAAGAAAGAAGAAATTGAAATGCAAAGGAATCTAAAAATGGACAATTTCAACATGTCTAACTGGTATGGATGCCATCTGTAGTTCGTGGCTGCAAATAAACGCCATGAAATGTTGGACCGAGAGAGAGGTTCACAATTAGTTAAAAATTACTTATTATTATTTTATTTTATTTTTTTAAAAAAGGAAGAATATGATCTAGATCTAACCTTCTGATTAAATGCGGTGTGGCCCCATCCAATTTTATGATCTAAATCAATTTTCAGAACTTTGGAATAAACATATTTACACCCACCAGATACTTCAGAACTTTCAGTAACAATTCAGAACTTTCTGAACTTTTAGTAACAATAGGAGTAGAAACGAGGAATTAGCTACAAGAAGTTTCCCAAAATGACCACTTCCGATATCTTGGGTCAATAATTAATGAGTGGAGAGATTGAGAAGGATGTTGCCCATAGAATTCAAGCTGGATGGAAGAAATGGAGATGTGCCTCTAGAGTTGTATGTGATCATTGTGTACCACTCAAACTGAAAGGTAAAGGTATAAGACCATCCATGCTTTATGGGACAGAATGTTGGCAGCCCTATAGCTATAATGGCCGACAATAACACATTCATACTTGGCAACACTAGCACTCCCACTATCATGACATTACCTTAGCAACAAGGACACGGAGTGTTAAAAAAGCTTCTATACGGAGCTTTGCACTGCCACGATGTCCTCTTGTAGCCTCAGCTTCTGCAATCTTTACATGCACACCAAAATATATTCCTTAGAAGATCTGGTGCCAACAAAAGGAAGAGCAATAAGAAATGTACAGGTGGTAAAATCACCAATAACAGTGGCATTAAACAAGAGGACTCATATGATGATCCTCGACCCAAGGATCCGCATAGTATCGTAGGATCCAGAGTTGGTACAAGTAGGACTCATGGATTGATGATCAGACTATTGATCTGATGGATCCCACCATGTGTGGACCATGCCCAAAGTTCTCCAAAATTGGCTAACCTTTCAATCAGTAAATAGATGGTAAAGAAAAAATATATATAGAAATAGTCCATGCTATCCAGAAAAAATTTGCCAAAGATTGGGTTCCTAGTATCTTACAATATGGGAGACTTTTGGGGCCTGCTCCATCAACGGACCCATTAGATCAGCAAACATCTGGATCACTGATCCATGTTGCCACACTAGCACAAACTCAAGACTGGAACATACATGTGTTATCCAAGCAAAGGTAGAAGTATTGAGTATGGCAAAGATTGGGTTTGGAGGATCCTTCAAATTTAAATACACAGGATACTTGTACAGAGAGGATTGGTCACTCCTCGTTAATATGGTCAAGTTAAATACTTCCTTAATAATATCACAAGTTGAATTTGTTCCCCTTGGCATGGACCACTACAAAGTCCAACTGATAACTCCACAGATTAAAATCCTAATAAATCCGGACTTCAACTCACTGGGAAAGGAGGATCACTTATCATTACCCTTTATCCAAACACCCAAGGATATTCCTTTTCCTTTTCTTTTTTCTCTTTTTTTTAGGAACAAGTATTTGGAAGATAATATGCACATCCTTTGTCAATGACCAAACAATTCCCAGAAACAATTAAGAGAATGCTAGGGCATTTTGTGCAAGGAGACACTAAAGAGGCAATTCATCTGATGAGAGATCGAAGAGACAATTTGCAGCACGAGTGTGTAAGCTCTGGGCCATTCATGAGGTGGGCCACCATGAACATGCCCAAATGCCAGCCAGTCCACTTAACCAACAGGCCACACATGTATGATAAAGATATGCAGTTAGGGGGGAAAAAAAGATGATGAGTGGTCCAAAATCAACGTACAAAGGCACATAAATGGTGGCCCCACCAGATGAGTGGCTCAAATAACGCAAAAGTGTGACAGATTGGCACGTATATTGTGAATCATCTCTTAGGGAATGTTTTTACTGAAACCATTTCATTAAGTATGGGAAAGGGTTGTGGAATCCACAATAAATGGAAACCATGTAAGGAAATCTGTGTTTGGTTTACAGTGCAGTTTTCCATGGATTCAGGTGGAAGTGTGAAATGTCCATAATCCAATGGTCACTTTATTTCTTTAAGCAGTTGGAAATTGATCTATCAACTTTTTTTGGAGACATCTCCATATTTTCTTTTCTTTTCTTTTGTGGAGAAGTTTGGAAAACAAAAGTGGATTGCATGTCTTTCTTTTCCACAAATGTTGGAAGTAAGATTCCATGGAATCTTTTTCCGATTCTAAGGAGATGCATAAAAACAAACACCCCAAAGATCTCTCCTCACACAAATCTCTTCATCATTTCTCAACAATGAATCAGCAATCAAAAACTAGAATTTTCCCTACTTGGAGAAGAAGCGACAGCCAGTGTCCAACAGCAGGTGAAGCATTTTGTGATTGGAGAAATGCAAGTAAACATTCATCTGATTCTGAATAACTTTTCAGAGGAGCAATAAGCTGAGTTTCCAAAGTGCTGCTTGATAGAAGTGTAGGCAAGCCAGGAATCTGTTTGCATATGCAAGAATCAACAGAGCAGGGATTTAGCCCAAGAAGCAATGCTCTTAAGCACCTGATTATTCCTTCACGAAATTCTTCTGCCGCCTCAGATGGACAAAGCAAAGCTCCAGATGTTAATTTCTTCAACACCACAATCATCTGCAATAGCATATTTGATTAAATAGATCAATAATTTCCATTTGTGTCATGCATTTAAGATTCAAAAACAGCCAATGTAGATGATTTTCCAGGCCTATATCAAAGTGACAAAGTTGAATAAGTACCTTACTATACTTGACTTTAGAGAAAGAACCACCTTAAAAGCAATATAAATAGACATTTTGATCTTTCTCGGACATTGTGAAAGCTATCTTGCTGGTTAGGTATCATTCGATGAGACACATGCAATACAAAACACACAGGCAGTTTGAGTCCAAACACAAAATCAAACATGCATGTAACCTAATCTAGTGGTTCTTGGTAATTTGAGGATTTTTCAGGAAAAAAAAAATTATTTGTTTATTTATAAATTAATTATAAATGTTAAAAAAATATTTTTCTTTCGAAATTCCACTTTGATCAACGATCAACTGGCCCTCATTTCAAAGTGTTCAGGAGTGTTTGATGAAATCATCACCACATACACTCTAATTTTGAAATGTTGGAGAAGATGGGCCGATTTGCGAAAAATTGAAAAAAAAAAAATCAAAATTTTCCCAAATTTACTTAAATCGAAGAGGATGAGTATCAGTGTTATGTTAGAGAGTATCTTCACTAGTATCATTCTACTATGACCTGGGCATAGTATTGTTAGTTCGTAGAGAGCAGCAGTACTATGCCCAGCTCCATGAAGATGGAGATAATGATTTTGAGCCACCACGCAACTCTATGTGGGTCTAAGCCATATCCACACACATTATTCACAACTTATCTCTAGTTTTCTACTTCTTTTGCTTTTGAATGTATTGCTTGTGTTTCCATTTCTTACATTTATAAATTATTCATCAGTTCAGTCAGATAGTGCATAGATTAGGACCCTATATAAAGGGAACCTATTATGTGCACTTGTCTTTTGTGATTTATGATTTCTAAGTGTGTACCGATGTCTTCGTTAACAATCCATGAAGTTTCATTAAAAAATTTAACCGATTTCCCAATGTTTCCCAACAACAATGATACATTATGTGATACAGTCGATATATCCCATGCGATAACTGATACATTACACAATAACAATACGGAAAACATTGACGAACACTGGTGTTAATTTAGAATAAAAAGTAAATGGACAATCAGCACATCAATGTGGAATCACTCCGGGACTTGTTTGCTAGGTGGTGTCACTATTGTCCTAGAAGAATCTCTCTCATGATATTCCAACTACAAGAATAGAAATAAAGCTTTATTTTAATCATAAATTAGTGTCTTGGTCCATGCATTTAATGCACACGCATATATATTCTACTCTACTAGACCAATACTAGATAATCCCTCTTTATAATGGGAAACAACTAAGTTTTTGGACGCATTCTATATACAAGTGTTCCATGTTGGACCCACCCATCAATCATATAGAATCATTTGGTCCTACTAACAATCGAACTAATCCATTATGTGATCCATCAAATGAACACAAATGTCCACCTTTTGAGTATGGTCCAACTTCGGCTACATCAATCCCTCCTAGATTGAAAGAGTTAACGCTTAAGTTCGGCTCTTGCACACATCCATGTACCTTTGTAGGCATCACTTTCAACTTCAATGGAAGGCTAACCCGTCAGATTGTTATGACAATCATAAACTCCATTGTAGTGCACAATGACACTTTTTGTTTCCTCACAGGCAGAGATGCTGCCACGCCCTTCATCTCATCGTTATTTGCACTTGTCCCATTCATTGTGAGATGATGGATGGGTCCATGTTAGCTTCCACATCCACATGCACCATATTAAACTCTTTTGATTTAACCATCATCCTCCTACTAGTTAATCAAGCAATTCATTGGTAGATCCATCCATTGTTCTCTTCTAACTCTTCTTCAAACACTCCATCTAATGGACATTCTCAAATTGTTCCTCCTTTTCAAGAATCCCATAGTGGCATATACGTCTTAATTCATCCCCATGGCATTAGACCTCACCATGTGTCTCCAAATTGAGAATCCCATCATAAGTACAGTAGTTATTGTGGATCTGAATAGTTTAGAATGAATTTGAAGTATATTCATCCCTATTTCCGCCAATTCCTACAAGAGCCAATCAAGAATGGTTGTGTGTAATCAGGAGGGAGTTGCTTAGTGTATTTGAAGATCTTCAGAGATATATGGAGAGGATTTTGCAATAATACATGATGAGGACATCGTGCACACGCACGCCCGCACACTACCACCCCTACGCACGTATGTACGCAGAAGGAGGACCCCACCATCGATCTAGCTCGATGACGACGTCCAGGGAGGGCCTCCTAGCTAGAGGACAAGTTTTGGCTAAAAAAAGTAGGCCTGATAATCAAGAAAAGCCCATCACGGGATCTCATGATCGTGGCCCACTCGTCAAATTGATTTCATTTTTTAGGTTTTGCTTATTGTTATTATTTAGAACATCGGGAACGCTTTAGATTTCTTTGTTTGGTTTTTATTTTAGTTTACTTCATCGCCAAGTAATAGGTTGCGCACATGATGCGAGTTTTTGGGGTATAGGGTTTTTCCTATAAATAGGCACCCCTTGTAGTTCTTTTCATTTATTCAAGTTTAATAAAAATTCCTTCTTTATTTTTCTGCTCTCTTCGTGAGTTGTGGAAGAATTCAAAAGTGAGTGCGAAGCCATCCCTTTTCGAAGGGCTAACTACGTAGTGTGAAGCCACATCTATCTCCACCCGTCCCTATCCTATCCCATCCATATATCTCATCTTCTATCATCATTATTGCTTTGAATTTTCTAGCTTTTGCAGCTATTCATCCCCCTACAGCCAATTTCCAGAATCTGGACCTGTAGGAGGGCTGAAACTTCGGCAGAGCACTACACCTCGGCCGTACGTCGGATCGTCGTCAAACTTGGAGGGATTGGAGGTCTCCCCTGGCCGACCAAGGCCTAGGTATCACTTTGGGGAGACGGGCTTCCATCACACGTGCAGCCAGCCCACCCGCGCATGTGCGTCAGCCCCGGGCCACCATCTACACGCGGGAGCTTTCTCCGGGTCAGGTTTTCATCTGGTTTTCATCTTTTCATTCTTATTTCTTAAACCCTAGCCTTAGTTTGCATTAGCCCTAATTTATTTGCCCTTTTTTTTTACCCTAGGGTTCCTTGAATTGAAATTGGGGAATCCCTTGGATTAGGGACTGATTTTTATGCATGTGTGGTTGATTTCTATTTCCCTTTGACATCGTTTAATTTATAATTTTTTATTAGTCCAGTCCTAGCCTATGTCGGCCTGGACCTGCATAGATTCCCCTTTTAATTGAATGATTTGGACTGTCATCTGGGATATGGAATTTGTGTAACTGTTTCTGAATTGGTATTTTCTAAGCCTGAATTCTTGCATCTCATACTTAAATTTCATGTCCTGCATCAATATAGCTGATGTTTATCGAGCAGCGCCACATCATCTATTAAGAGAAAGTGATCGAGCGAAGAGTGGTCCTGCTAAAGCGATTATTAGGACAGATGGTAGGTTTAGAAGCAAGGAAAGCAAGTAGTGTTGAAACGATTATAGCGATCGTCAGAACGTGGGAAGCATCTAGACGATTGATCTAATGCTATAAATAAAAGTCAGTAGAAAAAATTGTCTCATACCAACCAAACCAAACCAAACCAAATCTATCTTTCAATTACCGGTTAATTACATTCCTTAGTGTAATCCTGATCTTTATCGGTCAATTACATTCCTTAGTGTAATCTGTAGCAGTAATCAAGTAATTGTTAACTTTAGCTGCAATTCGAGTCTACACTCATATGTTGGATTCAGTTCTAGGATCAAGCAAAGTTCTCCATCCACAGAGGTGCTCTGCAATTGTTCTCTGCGGCCGACTGCAATAATTTCCTTTTTTGTTTTGTTTGTATTGAAGAGAAAAAGTCCTTTCATACAGAAGGCAAAGATGTGACCCATTTTCAGAGTTCGAACCCCACCCTTCAACGATTGCCTGATCATATTAAGCAATGTTGTGCAAGTGGCTTAATAGGCGACCGATCTTATTAGAACTCGGTCATATACGGTTGATTTCTGACGTATCTACCTATCTTGGCGCTTGGGGTCGTAGTTGTTAGGTTTGAATTGAGTTGCACATTCAATTTTGGCATGCCCTCACTAATCACGTGACCAAATTTGAAATCAAACCACAACATAAGTGTGGCAGGCCCTGTGGGACCTTCGTCCTAGTTTACTTATCGGTGCAACATTGTCAATTGACCAATCAGAAATATGAATAGAAGAAGTAATCAAATTGCTAGGGCTGAACCCTCGACACCAACCGCACCACCTCCGATCAAGGATGTGCCAGTTCAAGCGGCCCCCGAATCATTAAATATGAACAATAGACCAACACTCAATCCTGTGAACCAAGAAGAGGGGGCATCGACCTCTCGGACCGCATCTCTTAAAGAGATAATGGTCGGACTCCAGGATGTGCAAATGAGTATTTAGCACGTTCAAGAATGTAGGAGAGCTCAGGCAGAGTTGGTACATGCTTAAGCCGAGTAATTCCGTGTTTAAACTGAGACTGAACAGATGGATAGCTAACCAGACCGAGGCCATGCACCGATTGACGGCCATCGTCACCAAAAGAGCACCTACGGGAACACGATATAATGCCGAAGGAAGTTATGTCAGTAAAATGGTTCAACCGCCACCGATGCCTCCCTTATAGCAGAGCTCGCCTCCCGTCCCAATCCAGGAGGGGCGGAATACTCCATTGCACGCCAAGTTCAAGGGACCAGAGCGGGAGGTCAGGAATTTTGTCCCTGAAGTGCGAGATCAGGGTATGCCGAGAGGACAACCCTTCCAGCATTTTCCCATAAAATCGTTGTTTCATGAAGGACGTAACCAGGTAGGTCCTGATCCGCTACCCATGGTTGAACCACAACGGATAGATCGTGACCAAATCATGCAAATGGTCCAAGAGGTTGCAGGCCAAGTCATCAGCCGCAATACCATCCCAGTCTAGCATAAGCCTTATCCCCAATGGATTGACCAACAGCGCCCATCGCCAAGGAACTTTCGACCGGATTTTGCCCTATTCTCGAGCGATCCTAGTCAATCGACCATCGAGCACGTAAGTCAATTTACTATGCAGTGTGGTGAACTAGCTAACAATGAATATCACAAGTTGCAACTATTCAATCATTCATTGACGGCAACGGCCATTACTTGATACTCCAACTTATTGCCAAATTCAATCCATACCTAGCAGGAGATGGAGGAGAAGTTCCATTCCAAGTTCTTTTCCAAGGACGGGGAGATGACCATGGCCGATCTCGCACGTTTCCGACAGTTGCCTAAGGAATCTTGTGAGAGTTACATCACTCGGCTTAAAAGAGTGAAAATCCAGTGTAAGGTCGTCACGACTAAGGCTGAATTTATGCAACTTGCGCAAGACGGCCTGGAATACAAACTCCGAAAGAAATTCATTAGAATGGAGTTTGCGGATTTGTATGATTTAACTAGGAAAGTTTCCATATATAAAGAGTTTCTCCAGGAATGAGCTAAGCAAAAGAATTCGTTAATCGGAATATATTATCATGACCCCAACTATGAGGTTGTGATTGCCGAGGTAGTGGCAAAAAAGCCACTCATTTGCTCAGTGCTAGTCAACGCGGAAACAACTGCGCCAACCACGCAACAGGCTCAGAAGACATATACCTTTGATATCACCCGGGTCGATGAGATATTCGAAATACTGTTAGCAAGGAAGTTTATTAAAGTTTTGATGCAGAACAACTAACCACTTGCTCTAAAAGCTCAAACTAATAGATCATGGTGAACCAATCCCTTTATCTCATAGCCCAGTGATGGGGACATCATGTGCACACGCGCACACACACCACCCCCCCTATGCACGTACGTACGCTGGAGGGCCCCAACATCTATCTGGCTCGATGACGACGTCCAGGGAGGGCCTCCTAGCTAGAAGATGAAGTTTTGGTTCAAAAGGGTGGGCCCGATAGTCAAGAAAAACTCATCATGGGATCTCATGATCGTGGCCCACTTGTCGAATTGATTTCATATTTTAAGTTTTGCTTATTGTTATTATTTAGAACATCGTGAATGCTTTAGATTTCTTTGTTTGATTTTTATTTTAGTTTACTTCATCGCCAAGTAATAGGTTGCGCACATGGTGCAAGTTTTTGGCGTATAGGGTTTTCTCTATAAATAGGCACCCCTTGTAGTTCTTTTGATTCATTCAAGTTTAATATATTAAAAAAAAAATCCTGCTTTATTTTTCTGCTCTCTTCGTGAGTTGTGGAAAAATTCAAAAGTGAGTATGAAGCCCTCCCTTTTCGAAGGGCTAATTACCGTGTTGCGAAGCCACATCGATCCCGATTCACCCCATCATCCATCATCTCTTTTTTCCATCTTCTACCACCATCCGTGCTTCGAATTTGTCTTTTGTTGCATCAGTTTTCTTTATTACAGTAGGTCTCCAAATTTTGGCCCGCAGGAGCGCTGAAACTTCGGCAGAGCACCACGCACAAGCCGTAGCTCGGATCAACCCGAAACTTCGGGGTTTTGGAACATACCCCTGGCCGACCATGGTCCAGGAGAAATTTTCCGCCATCGACGCCCCCTCACACGTGCGGCCAGGTACTAGCGCACGTGCAAGCGCCCCAGGCCCGCTGTCCACACGCAGGATCATCTTTTGGCTCAGGTTTTTATCCTCTTATAGCCGTTTTTCATGAATCCTATCCCTAGATTACGTTTTTCCTAAGTTATTTGCTTATTTTCTCACCCTAGGGTTCCTTGAATTGAGATTGGGGAATCCCTTAGATTAGGGACTGATTCTTATGCATGTGTGGTTGATTTTTATTTCTCTTTGAGCATCGTTTGACTTATAAATTTTATTGGCCCAGTCCTAGCATGTGTAGGCCTGGACCTGCATAGATTCCCCTTTAATTGAATGTTTGGATTTTCATGTGGGATGTGGAATTTGTATGGTTGTTTCTGAATTGCTATGATCTAAGCCTGAAATCTTGCATGTCATATTTAAATTCATGTCCTGCATCAAATTTGGTATCAGAGCTTAGGGTTCTTATAGGGGAATACATTTAGGGTTAGTTTGTTTAAGTCCATCATGCATTCAGTTCATCATATGTAGCTTTTAGGAGTCCATAGTCCCATATAGTCATTGTAGAAAGTCCTTAAATGGAGTTTCAAGTTGTACGCCACGTACGGGTCATGGTTTTGGCTAACACCCTACACTAAACATGGAACAACTGCTAGCGTCACTAAACAAGCTGTCCCAGCAGATCGAGTCTTGGGGTAAGCGCTTGGAACAAGACATAGATCAACGCCTTGACCAAATAGAGGCCTCCCTCAGGACAAACCCTACCATTAGAGAAGATGGCCAATCTCAGGCAGGTGGCCAGGAGGATAGACCAATGAATGGAAGTGGCCAAGGAATCAGTCATGGGCGTGCACCCGTACCCCCACCCTATGAGGGACATCAAGACCATTATTTTGAGAGGTACAACATGTGCGGCCTCGTGGCTAGAGAGAGTGTACCAAAAGCTAGTGTAGAGTTACCTACTGAGGTCATTCCGGTAGTGGATGAGTTTCATGATGTCTTTTCTAATGATCTACCGGATGAGTTTCCCTCTAGGAGGAATATAGAGCACACCAAAACATGAGACACTGTAATACCTACAGCCGAGTGTGCGTTTAATAGTTCTGTCGATAGGTCCACAGGTACTAGTCCTTATGAAGTCATTACTGGTTATAAACCTAAGAAACCTATTGATCTTGTCCCTATATCACAATCCCATAGGCCATCAGAGCCTGCAGGGTCTTTTGTGCATCACATTCATTCATGGCATCAAGAAATCAGGCAGAAGATCACTACTAGCAATGAACATTACAAATTTTCTGCAGACCAGCATAAATGTTTCAAGGAATTCAATGTAAGGGACTCGGTGATGGTCCGCATCAGGCCCAAGCGGTATCCTCCAAGGTCCGTTCGTAAGTTACGCACGCGTAGTGTTGGACCCGACAAAATTATAAAATGAAACGGTCTCAATGCGTATGTGGCAAATCTTCCACCCTCCATGGGAATTAGTTCAACATTCAATGTGGAGGATCTAGTTGCATTTCAAGAGGTCATTGATGTATTGTCCAGCCTTTCACCTAACCATCCTGATTCATCAGACCTTTCCCTGGATCCATGGTCCCCTCCCGACCCATTTTCCGAATCTCTACCTCCCATACCTATCCGTCCCGACCCATCTTCCCAGCTACTACGTCCCATACCTACCCCTCCCGACCCATTTTTCCAACATCTACCTCCAATACCTACCCATCCCGACCCATTTTCCCAACCTCTACCTCCCATACCTACCTGTCCTGACCCATCTTCCCAACTACTATGTCCCGACCCATCTTCCCAACTACTGTCCCATACCTACCCTTCCCGACCCATTTTCTCAGCCTCTACCCCACATACCTACCTTTCCCACACCTAGAAAGGAAATAGAGGATATTTTGGACCATCAGATAATATCCACGTCAGACGGCAGGTTTCAGAAATAACTGGTTAAATGGAAGTCATGCCCAGCTTCAGACAGCACGTGGCTCACTGAGGAGCTTTAGAGACTTGATCCTGACATTCTAGATCAGTTCAGGTGTTTTATTTCGCCAGTGGCGAAATCTTAGCAGCCGGAGAGAATTGATGGGGACATCATGCGCACACGCGCACGCACACCACCCCCCTATGCACGTACGTACACAGGAGAGACACACCATCGATCTAGCTCGATGACGACGTCTAAGGAGGGCTTCCTAGCTAGAAGACGAAGTTTTTATTCAAAAGGGTGGGCCCGATAGTCAAGAAAAATCCATCATGGGATCTCATGATCGTCGAATTGATTTCATATTTTAAGTTTTGCTTATTGTTATTATTTAGAACATCGTAAATGCTTTAGATTTCTTTATTTGGTTTTTATTTTAGTTTACTTCATCGCCAGGTAATAGGTTGCGCACATGGTACGAGTTTTTGAGGTATAGGGTTTCCCCTATAAATAGGCACCCCTTGTAGTTCTTTTGATTTATTCAAGTTTAATAATAAAAAAATCTGCTTTAATTTTCTGCTCTCTTCATGAGTTGTGGAAGAATTCAAAAGTGGGTGCGAAGCCACATCGATCCTGATTCACCCAATCGTCCATCATCTCTTTTTTCCATCTTCTACTACCATCCGTGCTTCGAATTCGTCCTTTATTGCATCAGTTTTCTTCATTACAGCAGGTTTCCAGATTTCGGCCCGCAGGAGGGCTGAAACTTCGGCGGAGCACCACGCACAAGCCGTAGCTCGGATCGACCCGAAACTTCGGGGTTTTCAAGCATACCCCTGGCCGACCAGGGTCTAGGAGAGTTTTTCTGAATAGTGGGTCCCACACACGTGCTGCCGAGATCACAAGCACGTCCGTCTGGGCCATTGTTGCTGTCCACACGCAGGATCATCTTTTGGCTCAGGTTTTTATCCTCTTTTATCCTCTCATAGCCGTTTTTCATGAATCCTAGCCTTAGATTACGTTTTCCCTAAGTTATTTGCCTATTTTCTCACGCTAGGGTTCCTTGAATTGAGATTGGGGAATCCCTTAGATTAGGGACTGATTCTTATGCATGTGTGGTTGATTTCTATTGCTCTTTGAGCATCGTTTGACTTATAAATTTTATTGGCCCAGTCCTAGCCAGTGTAGGCCTGGACCCGCATAGATTCCCCTTTAATTGAATGTTTGGATTTTCATGTGAGATGTGGAATTTGTGTGGTTGTTTCTGAATTGGTATGATTTAAAGCCTGAAATCTTGCATGTCTTATTCAAATTCATGTCGTGCATCACTCAGGCCCCACTTCTCATGGGTTAGGTCCTCGGCCGAATCACTCGTGGGCCCCACATCACATGGGTTCCACCTCACACGAGTCACTAGCCTCACACGGGCCGCCTACCCCGAGCGTGCCCCTGCATCCCACAGGCCACCTCACTCGAGCCCGGTGTGAAAATACCCCTGCATTAATCACCCCCGGTGAGGAGTCTCGAATACAAGATATCCCGCTCTAATACCACTTTGATGCAGGACAAATAACCACTTGCTCTAAAAGCTCGAACTGATTAAGCATGGCAAATCAATCACTTTATCTCATAGCCCATGCCCCACATCTCATGGGTTAGGTCCTCGGCCGAACCCCCCTCATGAGCGCCACATCACATGAGTTCCGCCTCACACGGGCCGCCCACCCCGAGTGTGCCCCTGCATCCCACTAGCCACCCCACCTGAGCCCGTTGTGAAAATGCCCCTACATTGAGTTTACATTAATCAAAAAATACCCACGACCGATGAATTAAAAAAGGTTGAATATTGTAAATGGCATGGGACGCGTTCTCATTCTACAAGAAATGTGTTGTGTTCAAGAACGCCGTCCAGGGATAACATCGATCGCGGACTGTTGAAATTCCCGAAAAAAACAAGGAAGCAATGCTGACAAATACTGACCCATTCATGCATAATTGAACGTCAACATGGCTACGGTGAACCTACGGAGATTGGATCGACTAAGGCAAAGGGTTGATCTTGGTCCTAATCATCACCACAGTGTGTCGCGATGGTCGAGGTCGAGACGATACTAGTCCTATACAGCAACCGCAAGTTTCGCATAACAATTAAGAGCAACGCAACGCGGCGGTCAAGTCTCACCACTTTGCAACCAATGTGCCCGAATGGCCCAAGACGTGGAAGCTCTACCTCGGCCAACAAGGTAGGTCGAACATGCAACTCCAAAAAGGACTAACATGAGAGAGACCTATCGACCACAGAAAGCATTCCCACCCCTTGACTGCTGACCTCAGCAGAGAGCTCTAAGTCAAAGGATGGTCAAGCCTCCACCAATTCATAAAGGAGTTTGGAAAAGGATCATGCATCCCAAATTCCCAACCGCCCCTGAAGCAATGACTCGAACGCAGAAACGTCGTTGCCAGCAGCGTCAAGTGGCCATGAGAAGAGAATTGGCAAAAAACGAGAATGCATTTCGATCAAGAACTGGACAGTCATGACCATTCTAGAGAGTTCCTAAATCAGAGGAACAGCTACCGTAAACACAGTCAAAGCAATTCTAAAACCTGCCATGCACGATCAGGTCACAGAAGACGGTACTCAGTCTAATAGTACCCACAGAATTCAGTAATATTGGCAATCGTGATGACTTATCTGTAGAGCTTCACACAAGTCGAACCGACTCGGTGGACTCAACTCGTCCGACTCAGTCAGACCCAACTCGACACAAATCGAATGGTAAAGTCGGATTCAGATTGAGTAGCCTTAGCCCGATCCGAAACCCGACAGAGTCGAGTTCGAGTTACGCAATAACTCGACCCGACTCGAACCGAAACTCGATCTAATCGGACTAGACCCGATCCGAAACCCGACTCGATCCAGTTGTTGAGTACTATATAAACAGACCAAAAAAAAAAAAAAAACCTGGCCAATTTGAGACCTAAAACCCCTAATCTAACACAACAGCACCCGTCCGGCCAAACCCATTCGAGCTCCTCCTCCTCCCTCTCTCCTCTCTACTTCCTCCTGGCTCCGGTAGCAATCCGGCTCGCTTAAGGTTTTTTTCATTTTTTTTTATTTTTTAATTTAATAATTCATCATAATATCTTAAAGGGATGGCTCGGGTAAGCTTGGGCTAGCTCTGGAGTGGCATGGGCATGTTGTGCTGCGTCCAGGCTAACTCGGGAGTGACCTAGGCTCACTGTGGTGCCTCTGGGCTTGCTCGGGTGCGGTTGGGCTTGCTATGGACTTGTAGCACGTCCCGCTGGCCTGGCTCGGGTGCAGCGAGGTCAAGCTCATTGTAGACCTGTGATGCGTCCCACCTAGCCTGGCTCGGGCGTGGTGCAACCAAACTCGCTGTGCTGCGGCCGGCTTGGTTCGGGTGCGGCCAGGCTAAAACCTAACCCCAAACCCTAATCCTTAATCCTTAGGCATAAACCCTAAATCTAAAACCTAACCCTAACCCTAAACCTTAAACCCTAAATCCAAAATCCAAACCCTAAACCTAAACCCTAACCCTAATCCCTAAACCCTAAGACCTAAATGGCTAAACCTAATCCCTAAACCCTAAATCCTAAATTGCTAATGTGTTTTATTTATTTGAATAAAACAATTAGTGGTTAATTTTTTAGAATTATGATTTACATTGCTTATCGCTTAGTTTATTATTGTGCATTAGATAATTAGTCTAATATGTATGGATTACATTACTTTTTTGCTTAGCTTATTATTGAGGATTTCTATGTGGTCAAACATAGACATAATGTGTTTTTGGTGGTATAGAAATCACTCAAATTGTCCCATTTTAAACAGTTCAAGGTTAGATAGTATGCTATCATATAACCTATTTAAATGTTCTTGCCTGATTTGCTCTCTATCTCTCCCTTTCTCTCTAGATATGTTTCTTCCTTTTTATTTCTCATGTCAAATATCTTCACATTGCTAGATATTTGGCATCGGAACGTAATCGAAGATCAACTTATCTGGAGAGACATGGGGAGATGCTGTCGGATTTTCGGCGTAGGCGTTTAAATGGGAATATGAAAGTATTCCAATCTATCCAACCTTGGAGAGGCGACTAATTTAGGATTTAGTATAATCCTTTAAGGCATTAGAATGCTAATGCTAATCTGATTTAGTATTTTTCAATTAGTAGATGATTAGTGAGGAAATTTCCAATACCCCGGTTTGTCAGTCGCATCGCTGATGATCTTGGATGATGAAGGATTAGGTCTAGAAGATGAAGAGGTGTCCATTGATATTAGTACCTCATAGTTACAAATTTCAAAAAAAAAAAAAAAAATCGGTAGTGTGGGAAGATTTTGAAGAAGTTAACCTGAAAAACAGCACGATGAAGATACAATGCAAGTACTGCAAGGCTCAATATGCTAAACAAGTAAATGAGTCAACCACAACTTTAAAGAAACACATTTCGAAGTGTCATAAAAAAGTGAGAAGTCAAACCTCAGGGCAACAGACACTTCCATTTACCCAATCTTTAGTGGGTCGGTCGCAAGGTATATTGTTCATCTATAAGTATAACAGAGACCATGTGAATGAGTTGACGGCCAAATTTATTATTGCCAATGAAAGACCATTTCAGATGATAAAGTCCTTCATTTGTCGAATTAGTCAAAGGCCTTAACCCTAGATACGAGAAGGTCTCCCGTACCACAATAAAGAAAGTGTGCATGAAGATGTATGCAAGCGAGAAGCTCAAGTTGAAAGGACAATTGGAATCAGTTTCCCGAATCAGCCTGACATCAGATTTGTGAACGACATCCAATCAACGAAAGGGGTATATGTCACTAACTGCCCACTACATTGATGCCGAATGGAGGCTCAACAAAAGAATCCTAAACTTTCGTTATCTTGCACCTCCTCACACTGGATTGATGATTTCATATTGCATCTACAGATGTCTTGTGGAGTGGGCATTGGGAAGAAAATCTCCTCAATAACTTTAGACAATGTCTCTGCAAATGATAGCGGGATAACAAATTTGCAAAATCAGTTTAGGGCCACCGGTGACTTGTTTTTTGGTGGAAAGATATTTCATATTAGGCGTTATGCCCACATCCTAAACTTTACGTTACAAGATGGCCTTAAAACAATTAAGCCAAAGATCGAGAACATAAGAGAGAGTATGAAGTACATACAAGGGTCACCTTCACGATTATATACATGGAATGCAATCGTGAAACGATTGAATTTGTCGTCTCATAGAACAATGAATTGGATGTCATGACACGTTGGAATTCAACTTTTAAAATGTTGGATTCAGCAATATTTCAGAGATACATTATCTCACTCTACGGAGCATGATAGTACATATATTTGGTTGCATTCTGATGATGATTGGACAAGAGCTGAAGTAGTTTGCAAGTTCCTTTCAGTTTTTTACGACATAACGAATAAATTTTCAAGAAGCAAGTATCCAACAACAAATATATTTCTGCCAGAACTTCATAGGGTAAAAGACGTTTTGTACATAAGTTATAGTGAACTGGACTTTTTACAATTAATGACTATGGGTATGTAGTTAAAAGTTAAAAAGTATTGGTCTGAGTGCAGTCTAGTAATGGTTGTTACAGTCATTCTTGATCCTCGATATAAGATGTTTATGGTATATTCATCTTTAATTAGTTGTATGGTGAGAAGAGTGCCACTGAGGTCAATAAGATTCGTGATACAGTTGATAATTTGTACAATTTCTATGTACAAACTTTGGGCACCGCAAAAGACAATAGTACTGCAGCTGCGGTCCTGACTCCTGAAGTGGGTTCTAGTTCTACTGTTGATGAACAATGAAACATGCTCGATGATTTCATGCCTTTCATGGCACAGGTTGAGGCTCAAACGCAGACAACCCAAACAGAACTTGACCGCTATCTCAAGGAGCCACTTGTAAAGAACAAAGGCGAAATTTTTGATATTTTAGACTGGTGGAAGTCGAAAGCTCGTGATTCACAGTACCATGTGCTCTCGTTAATGGCACGAGACATATTATCAATTGAAATTTCAACCATGGCTTCAGGATCTGCTATTAGTACGGGAAGTAGAGTCGTGAACAAATATCGAAGCTCACTTACACCGGAATCAATTGAAGCGCTCATTTGTACAAAAGATTGACTGCGTCTAATCTGGGAGAAAAGAAACTCTGTTGATGAGGAATTCAAGGAAGAAGGGAGTGAGAAGCAAGATGAGACAGTACCTGCAACAATTGTACGAAGCAAGATAAGACATTGTCTTCTATTTCTCTTGCATTTGCTTACAACAAGATTTTGACAATTATTTTTTTAAGACTTAAATTGTAATATTTGATGGGTGGATGGATATTTTCCTCTTTTCATTAATGCTTTTAAATTAGTTAATGTTGCTTAAATTTCATATATTTAGCGGATTGCATTTATTTATCTTCATTCATTAATTAATTATGTTACCTTAACATAGCCAAATATTTTTTCTTTCAAAATAAACACCTATAGATATGCCATCAGAAGATGATCCATCGGCAGATATTTGGGATTATGCAGACCAAGTTTACTCCCAGGACGGAAAGATAAAGTTACAATGCAAGTTATGTAGAAAACAATTTGTAAACAAAACGAATCGGTTGAAATTACATTTGGCTTATCAGGTAGGAGACGATGCCCCATGTACCAAAGCTCCTCAGGAAGTCTGGAATTTATTTCGAGTCATTCGCGACTCAAATACAAAGACTTTCTCCACCCCTTCCCCTACAACTACTACCAGCCATAGAAAATATAAAAGTAAGCCTATTATAATTGAAGAAGGGATAAGTAGAGGAACTACCTCCACAATTAGTAGAGAAGAACAAGAGAGACTATTAAGGGAACAAGAAGAACAAGATTATAAAGAGGCCGTAAAAGAAAGCTTGAAAATGGCATCCAGGACCAAAAAACAACATCAACCCCCTCCGAAACAACATAATGTCGAAGCAAGCACGAGTAAATCATCAAAGTTTCTTAAAAGTCTCGCAACATTCTATAAGTGGTTGGGAATCCCGTACAAATCGGATCATAAAAAGTGACTGAAAAAACTTGTTAAATCTATGAATGAGGACGATGGAAAGGCATCTCCACCATCTGATTCAGCAAAGGTAAACAACTATATTTTAGACACCTCCAGCTCAAAGTCAGCCCAAAGTTTTCCCAGAGTTGAAGCCGTAAAAAGAGAACCAAATGATGATTCTGGCAACGAAGGTAGAGGAGGGGGTTACTATTATGGTGAAGGTTACTCAGGTTACACGCCACAAAGGCATTCATCGTATAGAAGATATTGAATGAATGAAATGTTTATTGGTTTGTATGTGGACGTGGTTTATTTACTTTTGAATTTTGACAATGTTTATTTACTTTGTTCGTTTTATGGACATGGTTTATTTAATTTCAAAGAAGACACCCTCTTAGTACTTTTAAGCAGTGTTCGAAATATCAGTATTGCGCAATGTATCGCAACCTTGGGATACAGATACGTATCGGTTATCGCACGGGATATATCCTTTGTATCGCGTAATTTATCGCACTTTTTGGGAAACATGGGAAACATCGGCAAAATGGTTGAATTTTTTTATGAAACTTCAGGGATTATTTAAAAAGACCTTAATACACACTTTAAATCATAAAATCTCAAAAAAGAAGTGCACATAATAAATTTCCTTTGTATAGGGTCCTACGTTATACGTTATCTGATTAAACTAAGGTAACTGTATTCAAATATGATGCATAACATTTATAAATGTATAAAGATATGTATGAAAACATAACCAATGTATTCAAAGCAAAAGATATGGTAGAAATTAGAAAACATACCTATCAATGATGTGTGTATTCAACATCTACCCCGTCCATCCATTTTTCCATATCATTTTAGGACATTATCCAAAAAAATGAAGTAGATCCAATAATCAGGGGGACCATACCATAAGAAACAATGGTGATTGACCATTAGTGGGCCACAAAAGTTTTGGATCAAGCTGATAATTGTTTTTCCCTTCATTCAAACTTATGTGGACTACACAAGTGAAAATAGTTGGAATTGATGCTACCGTCGAAAACTTCTTAGAGCCGCAAAAAAGCTCTGATCAATTAATGCAACCGTCGAAAACAATAGGGCCCACCTCGATGCATGCACAGCATATCCGTATCGTCCATTTGTTTTGCAACCTGATTTTAGGGATTGGCCTAAAAAATGAGACATAAATTTTAGGTAAATGTGGACCACTCCACACAAAATAGTGGTTATTGAACACTAAAAATTGTGGGCCACAAATTTTTTTCTGGATCAAGCTGATATTTGTTTTTTCCTTTCATCCAAGTCCGTGTGAACTTATCAACAAGTTGGATGGTAACAGTGAACCTTAGAAAGTTTTCAATGGTGGGGGATCAATGACCACTATTTCTTATAGTGTGATTCACTTGAAACTTGTATCTGTTTCATTTTTGGGACCATGCCATAAAATAAGCAGTCCAAACAGATGGACGACATTGATATGCAATACATACATCGAGGTGGGCCCTAAAAGTCTACTCACATACGCAATTTGTTTGGTCAAAGCCAAGCAACCAACAACTTGAACGGGACCGTGACCATGGGGCTACCTCCACATAAGATGGTGTATCAACACTATCAATTCATTTTAACATATCATTTTAGGGCATGGGCCAAAAAATAAGGCGGATCCAAGTCTAAGGTGGACCACACCACACAAAATAGTGGCCATTGAATTACCACCACTAAACTTTTTTGGAGCTACAAAATTTTTAGATCAAGCTAATATTTATGCTTTCCCATCCAAGCTTGTCAAACCTTATGAATGGATTGGATGACAAATAAACATCAAGGTGGGCCCTAAGAAGCTTTAATGATGGACATCATTGCCACCACGGTTTCTGTGGTGTGGTGCACTTGAGCTTTACATGTCTCCTTTTTGGGCTCATGCCCTAAAATGACCTATGAAAATGAATGGACCGTATGGATGGGCTGGTGTACCACACACCAGTGACCTGGCTGGTGTGGGTACATGTGGTGCGAAGATGAGTGACGATAGTCGAGCTAGAGTTGTACAAATAGTTCAAAGGATATCAAAGTTACATAGGCTCCAAAATAATGTATTTATTATATCCACACCATTCATCCATTTGGAGATATCATTTTAGATCATGAGCCCAAAAATGAGTCATATCCAAAGCTCAAGTGGACCACACCACAAATAGCAGTGGGATAATGATTCTCACCGTAAAACCATTCGTAGGACCCACCATAATGTTTATTTTACATCCAATCTGTTCATGAGGTCACACAGACCTGGATGAAGAGGAAAAACAAATACCGAATTGATCAAAATCTTCTGTGACCCTCGAAAGGGTTTCAATGGTAGACGTTCAATCTCCCACTGCCTATTTCAATGTGGTCCACTAGATCTTTGGATTTGCCTTATGTTTTGGCTCAAGCTATACAACGAGCTCGCCAAATGGACGAACGGTTTGGATATAACATATACCTCATGATGGGACCCACAGAACTCGGTGACGTCAATACACCGTCCAGGTCAGTGGTGTGCGGTACACCAACCCATCTGCTTCCCGTAATAAGGGCTCGGGGCCCTTTTTTTCGAAGGAGAGAGGGTTCCGACGTTCCAAAACCCTGAAATCTCTCCCAAATCTATCATTTGCCAGAGGATTTCTTCCGATTTCTCTGGATTTCGCGATTTCTCTGAATTTCAACGGATTTCGCCCAAGTCTCTCCCAAATAAGAGATTTTGTTGCTTCGATTCAAATGGCCCTTCAAATACAGCTTCCGATCAGGGCGATCTCCTCTACAGGTACCGAAATCTACCTGTTGAAAGCTTTTCCTTTTTCTTTTCTTTTTTTTTCATTTTTTTCGGATAATGATGCTGTCCCAATGTCCCCGAGTTGTAGTATCGTTGATATCGCACGATATCGAACGATATTTAGTGATATTACGCTATATTTATCAATATATCGATCGATATAAAATATTCTGTAAATTTTTTCAATTTTTTAGTATCTTCCTTAGGGTTTCGTATCACTGGACTGCGATACCGATAATATCGGCCGATAGTATCGATATTTCGAACATTGCTTTTAAGCGACGTCTGTATTTTGAACATAGTCCGAAGTGGACACCCCAAGGCTAGATTTTTAAACTTAGGCTCAGGCGCTCAGCCCTCGGGTCAAATGTTTGATCCCAAGCCCTTGCGGCCTTGTTATACTAACCCAGCAAAGCGACTCGATTCAACTCGGTGCCAACGCAATCCCCAAGGCTAGATTTTTAAGTTTAGGCTCAACCATCGGGTCAAGTGTTTAAGCCCAAGCCCTTACGGCATTGCCCCAGTAACCCAGCCCAGCGACCCGATCCGACTCGGTGCCAACTTGATTCGACTCGGTATTTCTGACCAGGTAGCACTCAATTAGAATCAGTCCGGCCCAGACCCGAACTCAAATTGAGTTAGGCAGGCTGGACTTGGTACCAAGTCGAATCGAGTTCGGGTTAGGCCTTTTCCAAAACCGGATCGAGTCGAGTCAGCCCTAACTCGGTCCAACTCGACTCGATGCCCAACTCTATTTATTTGATTATCCCAGCGATGAGTGATTTTTAGGGGACAATTTGCTGATTGAGGAACTAATGGCAAAAACCGAAGCATTGGAAGTATCGTCGCCTGTTTTCAAACAGGTAGAGGCAACTTCAAGAGTCGATGAGAGTGTTGAACATTCTGGTGTAGGTTCTGATGAGCATCACGGCTTGGAAACACTTTAGGGGGGCAATGTCTTAGGTTCATAAATTGTTTTCGGATCATTGTCACCCATGGTGTTTGATTACAACATGGTACTCATTCTTCCACCCAATTTTCAAGCCAGACCATCCCAGCCCAGTAAATTATAGGTGATGTGGAAGAACCCAGTCCTCCTGTAGCAATACAAAATGTTTCTTTTTCCCTAGAAGATGCGATTGAGAGAGCACCGAGAGCGAACAAGACACCACAAGTAAATATTGTTACTGTGGAGTCAGGAGCATCGTCTGAAAGGGTAGGCCAATGTTTTAAATAGCAGTGGCGTGATACGTAGCGCTCAGTCCTCTATAGCATGTAGCATAAATACATGGCATGTAGCGTAAGCTGCACAATACTTCTATTTTTTTTAATTAAAAATAGGACAACTATAATAAATAGTGGAAAAAAGGAAAAAAATAAATATATAAAAATTCCTAAAAGATGATTCATTTTATCAATTATAAGCATGTTCAAACGATTTATTAGTAATCATTTACCAAAATCCAATCCACACATATAAGCCAAATCTAATAATTATCACGTCAACAACTTTCTAAGCAAACCACTTTAATTAATAATGTCTAATTGAAACCACAAATCACAATTATGAAAAGAAATAAAAATCCAATAGGTTAAAAGTATCAAGTACAATACAAGTGTCACATTCCTCAACATTAGATACAAGGAAAACATGAAAAAAGTAATAAAAAAATAAAATGGTAAAAAAATACACTGTAGCTTACACTACGTGCTACATAGTTGTAGCGTACGCTACGACCCCTGTAACGTACGCTACAGGGGATTTACATTATTTAGGACGCTACGTAGCGCTACAACCACGCTGTGCTACATAGCATAGGCTACGGGTGCAATTTGAAACACTGGGGTAGGCATAAAAAGGCCCACTCACGATATGACTTAGCATCTTAAACTGTTGTACATATTCACCCACCTCGAGTGTTGCTTGGTCACCGTGATCCTGGTCAATAACGGGGCTGCCGTCAATCTGCTCCCAGCAAGAATGATGCCAAAATTGGGAAAAACTATGGTTGATTTGATCCCGTATGAGGTAACAGTCAGTAACTTCACTGGACATGTCACCAACACATATGGTATGTTACCGGTCGACTTGACCATAGGCACTAAAAGAGTATTGGCCCCTTTCTTCGTGGTCGATACTTAGTCCAGTTACAACACGTTACTCGGGAGCAACTGGATCCATTCCTTTGCGTACATCCCATCATCCATATATCAATTCATAATATTTTGGAATCAAGATAAAGTCGAGTTGGTGTTGGCCGATAACAAGCCATTCTTGGCTACCTCAAATGCGAATGAGGCTTATTACTACGGAGATGAAGCAGGACTGATTCACGTTACTGGAAGGAAGAAGCATAGATGACCAACTGGTATATCTGTTAGAAAGAACCCAGAAAGCGTCATGCGAGATATTATTGCCATAATTCGTCCAGTCAATAACCTATCGAGGGACATTGTACCTTCTCGGTCGGTTCCACATCACACCATCGAAGAGGTCCCATGACTAGTACATTGATAGATGGGAAGCAAATGGTTGATTTTACGTCTGGAATAAAAAGTCTCGAGAATCCTTTTGGGAGCAAATGAAGATGGCCGAGGCAGAGATTTTTGGAGAACATGTCCTCTCACCATAACTTTTTGGCATTTTGGTTTCGGAGTTGTCTCGATCGCAATAGTTGTTGCAATTGTGGCATCGACCAGCGTATCCTTCGATTTATTTGTTTTCTGCTGGAAGTTGTGGTCGATTGGGACGTCGCTATCTTCTTTCCTCGCAACTCCATTAACGAATAGAATTGAGCAGTGATGAGCTTGGGAGATTTATTAACCAGTCGCTTGTAATGGCTCTCCCACTAGTCAAAGAAAGTATCCATTATTTGGGGCTGGTGTGGGAAGTCGGGAAACTCAAAAGTCATACTAGTAGACCGAAAAGCAGAATGAATGGAATGATAGATATTGATTTGATCGACAATCGACCAAGAGAAATGAGGTTGATTATAAGTTTTCTGAATGAATGAGCAAGGAATGCATTGGATGAGACTGAATTGTCGAGCAAGCAAATTCAGATAATGCTACTCGATTCCGACCTTGGCATTTTTGCCAGTATCTATAGTACTGTTATAGGGAAGGTCCCTGCAAATGAGGTAACTTTCTTAGGCGAGAAGCATCTGAGATGTTGATTGTTCATCATTATCTTCATAACGGCCTGTGAACCAAGCTGGGCCGAATTTTTTGAGGTAGAAATGGGTGAAAGTTCAATTACGTTTACCTTTATTGAAAGGAAAGAATAAGGAGTCCATATAACCAAAGAATGTGCAGATCTACCAAGGAAAATGAATAGCACAGTAACCATAAGAAGTATAAACAATATAGGAGGGGATGGGAGAATGTATAAGAGTAGAGCAGAAGTATTCATACTTCCACATTTGGAGAAGCCATAGTGGTCCACCGAAAAATAGACCTTTGGTGGTTACTTCATAAATGTCTCTATATAGGTGGCCGAACACAAAAGGCGCAAGTGCAAGTTTTTGACCCTGTGCAAGCGCCTCGGACAGTTAGACATACTCGGTGGTGATCTAGAGGGCATTCACACAAAGTAAATGACAGCATATCCGGAGCAACAAGAAGGCTGTGTTCTTCATACTCTACTCGGCCTTCATGTTTGCGATACACTTGCATGAAGTGTGAATAAGCTTTGTTAGCCTTATTGGTGAAATGTCTTTGTTCCTTCTGAGCGAAGCCTAAGAAGACTGCCTCACTGAAGGGAAGAAGTTGGGTGAGAGCAGAGATGTCCAAAATCGTTGAACTCATAAGACCGCATCCGAAGAAGAATGTGTTGATGGATGGGCTCTAAAACTTTGACGTTGCGGTAAGAAAAGAAGGATCCGATGGATAGTCATACAGTGACAGTTTGATGCATTCATAGATGTCAAACTCTCTCCAAGAAGTTTCATGTTGGGCAGCGACACAGTTGAACCAATATTCCCATCCTAGTAGGGGTTTCGGCCAGGATCATCGATTCTTTAGAGCGTTGGAGGGTTTTGGGACTTATTCAGATTGAATTAATATTGTTTTGCCAAGGCAATTCGGGAAGAAAGGATCCAGTGAGCAAAATTTCATCAAGCTCAACTCCAAGAAGGAAAGTCGGTCCCAAGCAGTAGTAATCTCCAATTGGTTATTTGAAGATAATTTCGTTGGAAAACTTCTCGGATAGGCCATTCAAGACATCTATCATATCGTCTTATTGGAAGGTTGGAGGAGCAAAAGACAAGGAAGCCACCATTGCTAGAACGAGAAGGTTAGCTTGAGTTTTAAAGATGAAGAAGGAAGAAAGCATGACCAGTAGAAGAAAGTTTTAAAACGAGGTATATATCGGCCAAAAATCTAGTGCATTAATTAGGACATTATTAATTTCTCGTTTGATACGATGTTTGTACACGCACCACCATAGGAATAGCTTTTTATTCGAAAAAGGGAAATAAGACTCAGCATTCGGAATTATCTCTATCAAAGACAGTAGATGAAGCGTTGCCAGGTGGTTCAAAGGATGACTACATTTATGAGGGGTCATACATAGCTTTCACCTTTTACCCAAAGGCGAAGCGATGTGGGGGGTAATGTTCATCCCTATTTCTGTCAATTTGACAAGAGCCAAACAGGAAAGGTTGCGTGTAATCAAGAGGGAGTTGTGCGGTTTATTTGAAGATCTTCAGAGATATACGGAGACGATTTTGCAACAATACAGTTGGTGTTTATCGAGCAGCGCCATATCATCCATTAAGAGAAAGTGGTCAAGCGAAGAGTTATCGTACTAAAGCGGTTTTCATGACAGATAGTAAGTTTAGAAGCAAGGAAAGCAAGTAGTGCTAAAACGGTTATAGCAACCGTCAGAACGTGGGAAGCGTCTAGATGATCGATTTAATGTTATAAATAATGAAGTCAGTAGAAAAATTGTCTCATACCAACTAAACCAAACCAAACCAAATCTATCTTTCAATTATCAGTCAATTACATTAATAGTGTAATCTTTATCTTTATCGGTCAATTACATTCCTTAGTGTAATCCGAAACAATAATCAAGTAGCTGTTAACTTTAGCTCATACATTGGATTCAATTCGAGTATTAAGTTAAGTTCTCCATTGATAGAGGCATTCTGCAATTGTTCTCTGCAGCCGACTATAAGAATTTCCTTTTTGTTTTGTATGCATTGAAGAGAAAAAGTCATTTCATATGGAAGGCAGAGAGGTGTGACCCATTTTCAGAGGACGAACCCCACACTCTGACGATCGTCTGATCATCTCAAGCAACGCTGTGCAAGTGGCTGAATGGGTGACTGATCTTATTAAAACTCGGTCATATACGGTCTACTTCTGACATATCTGCCTATCTTGGTACTTGGGATCGTACTTCTGACCTAGCCGCACATTTGATTATGGCACGCCCGCATTTATCACGTAACCAAATTTGAAATTGAACCACAACAAAGTCAACACATGATTTCCGTTGAAAGATAGGCCCTTTGGCCGTCCATTAATATCAGTGCATACCAGTCTCCACTATATGCTAGTTTCCAAAATCTCTAAAATCCAGTAAACTAATCCTCTAATACAAAAAATAAAATAAATAAACAAATAAGATCATCATCACTCATATAAAAAAGATCACCATCATCATTTACAATAATAACTTATTTTAAAATAAACCGCCACAGGCAGGGGGCCAGCCTTGAAAAGGAAACCCATGAATAGTACCATTGGAATGTCCTTAATGACGATTCAACCAAGGAGCGCTTGAATCTTTAGTTAATTGCAATTAGGAACAAAAACCCTTGCCAGCAAAGGTGATTAATTGTCATTTCCACTTTAGCTCACCAATAATCATAATTCAATTCGGTAGTGCATACCAAAGCATCCTCTGCATATCAAACAAATATACCTGATTAACAGATCCTAAGTGGCATTTCATCAGAACTTCTTCCAGGCACTGCAACGCCCCTTCAGCAACCCTATCACTAATCATGTGCGGCATATGTATGTCATTATCAATCCCAATTCCTTCTGAGACAGCCTTTTGCTTTGATCTACAAAGAACGGCTGCATCCAGGAGAAGCAACAACGGGAACAAGGTATAACTGCAAAAATAAAAGCCAAATAAAATGGAAGTTTGTAATTTGGTTCGATTGTAACCCAGACGCAGACCAAACGAGCAAAAAAAAAAAGGGTAATACTCAGATAGAGAGGGGGAGAGAAGATGATCAGATAGTGGGACGTACTCAAGACATGGCTGTAGGCCGGTGGCAGGAGCACGGCGGAGAAACTCTGCCATTTCAGAGAGGGTTCTGGGGTTTTTCTTGTTAGGGTTTTGGAGGAAATCGAGAAGATCTAAGCAGTAGGGCTTAAGTTGGCGAAATACGCTACTGGTTTGGGTCTCGTCCGTCAAGATGGAGAAATCTCCTGCGTTCGTCTCTCTGCTTTCTTCCATTTCGTCTTACTTAGGGCCGTTTGGATGCCTGTAACTTCTGTAAAATGAAAGAAAGTTACGGGTTACTTTCTTATAGTTTGTGTTTGGGGCAGAAATGTTACAGGTAACAAAGTCTCAACCTATAACTTTGTATCAGGTAAGAATGCAAGAAATGTAACAGGGGAATTAGGTGTTTTTCCACCTGTGGCTATCTATTTCGAAATTACGAGAAGGAAGTGAAAACGCAGCTGCATTAAAGGTGCACCTACATGCTCTGACGCGGCGTCTCCCTCCTTCAGAGTCTCCTTCTCTCTCTCAGTTCCAGCAGGGTAAGCCCCAACCCTCTTTGTTTTGTTTTTTTTGTTTTTCTTTCTTTATCGTTTTTTTCTACTTGTGCGTCAGGGGGAACGGACGCGGTTTTTCCAGGGAATGGGAATCCCTGACTGCGGGGCCCACCACGATGCACCTGTCTTTCATCAATGCCGTCTATCCGTATTTAAAGCTTATTTTAAGGTAACGCAATCCGCGTACCCCCCCCCCCCCCCCGGCGCCTGTCCTTAGCTCCGAACGGGCAGTTCTGTGGGCGGGTCCACCGTGATGTATCTGTACATCCAAACCGTCTATCCCTTTTCTTATGTTATTTTAAGACATCAAAACAAAAATGAGGCAGATCTAACGATCAAATGGACCATACCACATATGACTCTTGCATTTAATGCAACTGACATTTAATACTTTGGACATTTTAATGCAACCAAGATTATTATTTGGTGTGGTCCACTTGAGCGTTGGATATGCCTCATTTTTGGGCTCATGCCTTAAAATAATCTTAGAAAAGGGATTGACAGCTTGGATGTACAGATACATCACGGTGGGCCCGCCCATAGAACCGTCCGTTCGAAGCTAGGGACAGGTGGGGGTAGTACGCAATCTGCGTCCATTTTAGGGTATGATCCAAAAAATGAGGCATGTTAATTGAGGAAGCGGATTAGTTGGTGTATTGACGTCAGCAAGTTATGTAAGTCTTATCATGAGGTATGTGTTATATTCATGACTGTCTATCCATTTTGCAAGCTCGTAGTATTTCTTAATACGAAAATGAAGACGGATATAACGATCAAGTGGACCACATTGAAAAAAGCAGTGGGGGATTGAACGTCTGCCATCCAAACCCTTTTGGAGTTCACAAAAGTTTTGGATCAATATAAAATTTGTTTTTCCTCTTCATCCAAGTCTATCTGACCTTATGGATAGATTGAATGGAAAATAAACGTTATGGTGGGCCCTATGAAATTTTAACGGTGAAAATCATTATCTTCGCCGCTATTTGTGGTGTGGTCCAACCAATGTTCGAAGTATCGGTATCGCTACAAGTTTCGCTGGATAGGGATACAGAAACAATATCTATATAGCCGATAATATTGCTGATAACCAGAAATGTGAGGAAACATAGGAAAAACAGTGGAATTTACAACGAAACTTCAGGAGATGTTAAATTGAATACATTTGTATATATATAAATAAAACAATTGTAAAAAGAATGCATACATAACAAGTTTCTATTTAATAGGGCCTTAAAAGCATGTGTTGTTGTAAGAAATCAGTCAAACCATCCCATCCAACCTATTTAACCATCCAACCTTCCATCCAAACATCCATTGATATTGCAAAATATCAACAACACATGATATTTCACCAAGAAATCATCAACAATTGGAAAGGAAACGAAAGCTTGTGGTCTCAATATCATGCATGTTGCAATATCGATAATATCGAGATATTATCAATATTATCAATGACGAATTAAAAACTCAACCATGTGCCCATGAAAAAAAAATTTGAAATAAAAATTTACTATTGAAATATCGTCGATACACTTATGATACAAGCATTACCTAGAATTTTCATAGTTGAAAATATTGGCGATACATTGACGATATTGATGCATTGGCAATACAAGCGACACCTAGAATTTACATAGTTGAAAATATTAGTGATTACATTAGCGATATGGATATATTAGTATACTTAGCAATACATTGTTAATACCTGGAATTTCTGATACTACTAGCATTGTCGGTATCGCTACCAGTGTTATCAGTATCGTTGAGCTAGAGATAAAGATAATATCGGAGATAATTCGAACAATGGGTCTAGCTGATCTTTTGATATGATTCATTTTTTAGATAGTACTCTAAAATGGTCTCGAAAAATAGATGAATGGTATGGATATAATAAATACATAATTGTGGGGCCATGTAACTTTGATCTCCTTTGAACAGTTCATACAACTCGGAGCTCAAGGAGCATCAACGCTTGTCCTTGCACGACACATAGCTATACCAGATGTATAGATGGTGTGTGGTACACCAGCCAATTCACTTTCATTAACTGAATTTCCATGGTTAAAGATTTCATAGGGTGTGTTGATGCTGAAATATAATTAATCCTCGCAAGACCTTCAGGTACCTGCACACAAAGAAGACAAAGGAGACCCTAGTTGTAGTTGGGGATACTCTGATGCCTAAGTAAGAATCAAGCGATCTGAGTCCAATGGAGTTGAGGGTTTACTGGTGCGTACCTTTCACGGCATATGAGTCATCTATTTATAGGTCAAGAGTCGATTATGTGGATAGAAATACTCCCTAAATTATAGTCGTGCATTTAGCAACTGTTTTGCAACCATTTCATGAGATCCTCAGTGTTGATAAGATCAAATGGTCGAGCTTTGAAAACATAAGAAGTTAATGGCCAAGATTGACCATCCGAGCCGACTTGATGGTCGAAGTCGACCATCTTAGCTGACTTTAGGAATTAAACCTGTGGCCACCCTGATAACGATCTTCCCAGGCTAGGTACTTTGTATGATATGGTTGGTTCTTCTTTCAATAGATTTTCGACCTCCTATCGAATTATTGGGTTGTGGCCACATATCCAAGCAGTAGAGCCAAACTGCTTCTTCTGAGACCTTAATGGTGTCTTGAAGGCACCATAGATGACCATCCTCTTCATCTTATCATACAATGCAGAAACTCCCTTGTAAATCCCAAGTCGTATAGCCCTGTGTACGAGATCATGGCTCAAATGACCCTCGGTGGATCATAGACAAATATCCTTACAGGATCTCGAAAATGGATGGGACCGTGACAGGGTTCGATCCTCACCCTCTTTCGAAGGAAGTGGAGATACTTCATCTCCTGGCGAATGAGGCCATCGAGCAGGTAGCTTAATGGTGGATCACTGCTACTATCTGGCCATTAAGGAGCTCATTGGTTAGGATTGACACTGGCCGAGGACACGACATGTACAGATATTAGAGTCGACCTCAACTCTTCTGACCAACTCATTTTTACCCATAACAGTACCCCCTACTTCTGAGCTCACTTCGTAAGCTCGGGAAGTAAGTCGATGTAATGAGGGCGAATTCATGATATCTTTCGTATGGGAGGCCGAGCTGACTCATCATTATTACGAAGAAGGGCGGTAGGTGTGGAGATTGAGGAGGATCTGCAATGATGGTATGACGCGCTCGAGGCAGCATGCGCTGGCAAGGCGGCTTTTCGGTTTCCAACCTATGGGACGTGGACACGTGGCCCTGCCGGGGAAGTTGGGTCATCCATCGAATGAGAGGCCTCCATGTGGCTGTGCGCATGCATCGAGGAGCATCTTTGGCTTTTGCATTTATTGCGGGCAATTAACGCTTGTGGCCAAGGTCCCTATAAAAAGGGGAAGCCCTAGTGTTTCCGGTTATTTGCCTTTGCCGCTCTCCTAGAGTTCCCGGACTTGGCGACTTCTGTTAAGTCAGAAATCTCTTATCCGGTGAGTTTTACCTTCCCATTTTCCATCTTCTTCATTTTGCTTTCTCACTTCTACCTCCCAGCCACCTTCTGATCAGAAAATGTTGGATATGTCAGACCAATGGGATGAACCCATGGCTTTTCAGGGCGATTCAGAGCCAGAGGATTGGGATTTGCCGTCGGAGGCTTCCCATGATGCACCGTCCCTGATCTCGCTGTGTAATGACCCTGAAATTTTTGTGCCAAGAGCCAAGTATTACCTCTATTTTCCTTAGAAGCTTTTTGGGATAATGGGGTAATTAGCGCTTAACTCGATTGCTTGTGAAATTTGCATCAATCACTTTAAATTTGATCTGCATGACTTAAAATCTGTAGAATGGTTAGCGCTAGGTTACTCTGAAATCTGGGATCCATCGCTAAATCCAGTTGTTCTGGGGAATTTTTGGAAGTTCTGGATCGGACCTGGACCGCGCGTCAAAAGTCCGATAGTGATGATCTTAGGCTGTTGCGGTCACCATGTTGGACTTAACCATCACCTTAAAAATCAAGTCCAGAAGATGTTCTGGGTCGATTTGATTGAGTTCGGAGTGAAGAGTGTGAGAACGGTTGGAAATTTAAGAAGATTTTATGAAATCTGAGTTGTGTCACTTGTGTGACGATTTTAAGCAATCTGACCGTTGGATTCTGACCCAATTTCACCCTCTGATCAGGGAAGATGGCCCAGGTATGTCCTTGTGCTTGTGGACCTGATCGAGATTCGGTGGCCGTTGATTTGAGAGTGGTCCGCCACGGCTGATCTGAAGATCCGGTAGGTACGAAAACTCAGCTTAACCTAGATCCATGGTCAGTGAGCTTAAGTTCGACCTTTCGTGGTAATAGGCCCACCAGAAGTGCTTCGTTGGATCGTGAGAGGCCGGTTTTGGTTATACCCTAAGTATACCTTAGCCCTGGGGTTATTTTCATCAATATTAGGCCTATTTATAGACCTTAAAACCCTAGCTCTCTTTTCCATACGAATTTCCTAACCCTAGCTAAGAAAGAGAGAGGAAAAGAGAGAGTAAGTGAGAGAGAAGTTGGTGAATCATCTTAGATTCTTTCCTGTTCTTCTTCTTCCTTGAACCTCCACTTTAGAATCGTTATTCCGGCGATTCTGAGTTCATCTTTGGGTAAGTTAACCCAACCTTAATCTGTGTTAGAGCTTAGAATAGTCTTTTGTGTTGTTGTAGCTCATTTCTATTCTTGCCTTAGGTTATCCTGTCGCCGCTGACGAAGACATATCGTCTGAAATCAGTTCGGTGTTCTTTTCTAGATTAAGGTGCGGACTTTAATCGTATAGGTTATGGTTTTTAAGGCTTTCAATGCCAGTGAATGGTTTATTCTTGCTATGGATGAGATTTCACATGCCAAATGTTATGTTTATGTTGCGTTTCTAATATGCATGTGTTACATTGAGATTTGTGTATTCTATGTGTATGTATAAAGTACCATATGCGTATAAAATATGAACCTGTGTTTGCCATGATTATTTGTCGTGTATGTATTCTAGATGTATGTGTGACAACTCCTTGGCAAAAGGAATTGTCCAAATGCGTGTATTTCAACATATGTCATGTATGTTGTATTATGTATTCTAAGTGTTTGTAGAAATGTCTGAATGATCTAAAGTGTGATATATCAACCTAGTATGGGCGTTGAGAAGCGATTCTCAACTCTCCCACTAGTGTGTATGATTTCCTTCATGCAAGTTACATTCCTTGTTGTTTAATTTCAAGTCTTACTTATGCTTAAATCCATGTTAAGTTGATATTCTTTAAATGCTTACATACCACATGTTTTGAGTTATTGTTCCATTACTATTCTAAATTGTTGTTACGCATATCTGTTGTAGTGGAATGTGTTTGGGACTATGAATAGTCCAGAAAATCGGTAATCGGCCTTAAGTTCGTGGCTGAGGTTGCTTTCGCCACGTAGGACATGATTAGACGAACCCGAGTCGTATTAGAGTTGTCGGCAGTGGTTTGGCCACACGGAGTGTTTGCGCACTCTATGTCGTTCAACCCAATGTGTGCTCGTGCTAGCGAGTTCGTCAAGTAACCCGATTGTCCGATGTATGTTCACCATGTATGGACGCTACTGTTTGAATCTAGGGTACCGAACTTACCAATGAAATCCTAATAACCATGGTACCTTGATCCGCTAAGACTCATGAGCCGAACATGGTGGTATGAGACACCGTCGTCGAGCTGTCGGCCTACGCTGGGGTGACGAGCCTCCCCGTAGTGACCAGTGAGCAACCAAACTCGTGAGCCGATTATGGTGGTATGGGACACTATATTCATGCTGTCTGCCTACATTGATTGGTGACGAGCCCTTTGTAGTGACCTCGAGCATACCTGGATACCGCATTGAAGTGACGAGCCTTAGTGTAGTAACGAAGGTATGATGGGCGTGGATTGATTGGTGACGAGCCCTTTACAACGACCTAAAACCATATGATCGTCTGAGATTGTCTAGGACTGACGACCCTAGAATGGATCACTGTTTGGACGTTGATATGAGAAAGGTACCTTAGCTTCCCAATCCTACTGTATGAAAAGGACTAATAAAAACTTGGTAATCATGTTTATGCACTGCATTTGCATGTGCTTTATAGACGTGGCGCACTTTGAGGCGATGTCATGCGTAACGTAAGATAAAGACGCTGAGGGTGTACGCGTGAGGGCACGCATCATTCTTCATACATCCTTGCATTAACAAGAGTACTTAGGACATGTTTGTTTATTCTGCTTTATCATTACTGCTTGATTGAATTGATAACATGTTAACCTTTGCTTTATTATTCCACTGTGTTGATCACTCACTCCCACGTTCTGGGGCGGTGTTAAACACCCACCAGACTCTATCTTAGTTGCTGATGTTGCAGATGTTGATGCGACTTATGAGGCAGAGCGGGAGATTGATGATGATGAGGCTGCATTCTCTTTTATGCAGTTTTCAGACGGGTTCTAGTGAGCCTTGTTCTGATGCGCGGGATGCTGGGATTTCTTTTTGAGAATTAAATGATGTAATTTGATACTTATAATTTTGATAGCAACACTTACATTACGACCTGGTATGTGTATGTATTTCAGGGATTCGCACATGTACACATATATATTTCTTTAAGTCTTCCGTTTGCTTTCTTCACTTATCCCTGAATTATATCTGCACTTTGGCTTAATCTATTTCATGTTTTATGCACTAATACATACAACATACATTCATCATTAAATATGTTGCATAAGTGATGTTTTGGAACTCGGGAGCTGAGTTATGCTTGACCCCCGAATTTCAGGGCGTTACACGCTGTTGAGTGATCGTGAGACTACGCCCCGCCACCAAAAGATCTCGTGCCCCTTTTGAGGCCGAATTGGCCCAGAAGAAACCGTCTTCGAAGAGAAGAGCAGTCGTACCCCTGGCCAAGCAATGGGCGAGCTCTTCCACGGTTATGGAAGGGAGGTCGACGTCGGGCGCTGGTCAGCCCATAATGGAGCAGTCGAGCTCGGTTGTCATTGAAGGGAGTGCTCAGGGCACCCCTACCAACATAAATCCTCTAGTAGCTCCGAAGGTGGTGGATTTAAAGCCATCCCCGACACGGGAGGTCGTTCCTACCACCGAGTCTCTACCCCCCGATACCACCGAGGTTCAACCCCTCACAACCCAGGTTTTAGAGGGCAGTTCATCTAGTTAATGGGTGGGCGAAGCTCAGGAAGGCCCCTTCTGGGATACTACACTCAGGATCTCCTCCCCTGGGTGGCTCAGCACGTTCCTGAGGCCGAGATCACGACTATGATGAGTACTCATCCGGTCACCTTCCTAGGGAGAGGTGGTTGCGACTTTTTATAAGGTTAAGCTCTTTCCTTATACTATTTGCTTTTAATATGACGTTATCTGACGTATGTCTTCATTTGTCACTTCAGCTCGCCCTTATTATCTTATCCGCTCGCCAAGCAATGATACGCGTTAGGAGGGAATGAGAGGAAGCAATGGCGATGCTTCAAACCAAGACTATCGAGGCCGATTAGTTTTCGACTTACCTTATAGAAATCTGGGGAGGAGCTGACACTCTGAAGATCCATATGGAGGAGGCTCAGAAGGGGGAAGCTCAGGCAAAGGCTGAGCTGGAGGTGTTATGGTCACACCTTGATATGGAGAAGGTTAAGGCCGTGAAGATGGAGGCCGAATTAGCCGAGCTTAAGGTCAACTCAGCTGAAAAGTTGGCTAACTCGGAGGCAAAGTTGGCTAGCTCATAGGCAAAAGTAGCCGAGGTTGAGGCATTCATCTCGTCGGCTTGGGCAGCAATGGTGGAAGAATTTAAGGCCTCGAAGGAGCGAGCAAATGAGAGGGGATTGGTCTATAACTACAGCTATGACAAATGCCTCAAGGACGTCAACGAGAAATACCATGAGCTCAAATTGAGCGGCCTTGAAGATAATGTTGCCGAGGACCTGACTCCGCAAGAAGTCGAGGGCCCGACCCTGTCGGCAGCCGAGTAGCCTCTTAAAGGGGATTAGCCTCTCATAATCCTTTCTTCCTATACTCCTCTTGATGTAATCCTTTTTTATCAATGAAAAGAGATTTTTTGGTGTGTGTATTCTTCGTGCATCATATTTTTAAGTTTCAATAAATTGGGCATTGCATGTTGATTATATTAATAGGTCAGTCGTGCCATCTAGGTGGTCGAAGTGTTTGGGAGTAGTTCGTCCCTTTTCTTTAGGGAAGCCCTACCCTTGTAAAACATGAGAAGAATCAAATGTACTGACTTGTTCACAGTAGGTTGAGCAGTTTGATAAGAGGTTTACTTTCCCTTGCACTAAGAGAAGTCCTTATAGTAGACTGTGTATTTCGAGTAGCTAAAATAACAAGTAGAAATTCGAATTTTTTTGATTTCAGGAACTTTTATTATAGATTCCACAAAATAAGTAGACAAGTCGTTCTGACATTATAGGTCATTTTTTCTGATTTGAGACCTAATAGGTCTTCACGGATAGTAGATCTTCAAATGTTTAGCATTCCATGGGTGCAATAGAGGTCGTCCATTCATATCTTCAAGTTGATATGTCCCTAGTTAGGTCATACCCGTTATCCTGTAGGGCCCTTCCCAGTTTGGCCCTAGGGCCCCTGAACCAGGCTCCTTGGTATTTTGGAAGGTTTTGTAGAGGACTTGGTCTCCTACTCGGAACCTTCGCATATTTATCGGGGAGTTGTAGAACCAGGCGACCTGTTACTGACGGGTCGGAGTCTTCAACTGTGCTTGCTCCCTCTCCTCTTCGAGCAAATCGAGGCTCAAGGCCATTTGTTTGGCATTTTGGGCTTCGTCGTATGATCGGACACATGCCGTAGGGAGCCCCATTTCGACTGGAACAATGGCCTCTGCACTGAAGGCTAGAGAGAAGGGAGTTTCTCCTGTAGATGTCCAAGCAGTAATCCGATGTACCCAAAGGACGTAAGGAAGCTCTCGACCCAGGCCCCTTTGGTTTTTTCAAGCTTAGCTTTGAGGTGGTTTTTGATGATTTTGTTGACTGCCTCTACTTGACCATTGGCTTGAGGGCGCTGAGGTGACAAATAAGGTTACGAATTTCGAGCCTTCTCACATGGCTCGGAACCGATCATTATCGAATTGTTTACTATTGTCTGAGACGATCGTATGCGGAATCCCATACCAATAGATTATATGTTTATAGACGAAGTTAGTGATCTTTTGCTCTATAATATTGGCTAGCGGTTCAACCTCAACCCATTTGGTAAAGTAGTCAACAACGATGATAATGAACTTAGTCTGACCTTTGCCCATCGGCAATGGGCTAATGATGTCTATTCCCCATTAGGCGAATGACCATGGTCCAGTCATGAGGATCAGCTGCTCAGGTGGTTGACGAGGTATTGCTGTGAATCTTTGACACTTGTCGCACTTTCGGGTATATTGTTTGGCATCTTCCCGAATGATCGGTCAAAAGTATCCTTGTTGATCGACCTTATGGGCAAGGGCGTGACTGTCGGAGTGATTACCGCAAATTCCTTTATGTATTTCTCTTAAAACATACTTGGCCTTCTCAGGTCGGAGGCACCTCAAGTAAGGTAAAGAAAAGTTTTTTTTTTGGTATAGGGTATCTCCTACCATGGTGTATCATCCTGACCTGGCCCGGATCCTGCGCACTCTCAGATAACATAAAGGAGCCCTTGGATGGACGATTGCGGACCTCAAGAGAATAGACTCCCCAAATTTGTACTCACCTGTAATAACCCAAGTAAATTCTGACCGTCTAATTTTAACCATTGATCGACGTACCCAATTAGTCCGATATGACCATTGATCTACAAGATCAACTGGTCCAATCCCAACCATTGATATGGACATATCTAAATCCGATCATCTATTGAAAAAAATAAATCTAACCATGCATCTAACCATCCATCCAAAGAAACACCCATCTAACCGTCGATATGCTGAAAATCATCAGCACACTTGTCATCCATCTAAACTGACCATCCATCTTGATGGTCATGTGCCCACCCACAAATTTAGTTGTCTATCTGACCACATAACTAATGTGGGGTCCATACTAAAGGTGTACACATCACTTCTTCCAAAAACCACTGTTCATCATCATTTCATTTAACCCATCCTCATATTGTACATGTCCATCCCACCTTTTTATGTACAACTTTGAGTCCAACCACCAATCACACACCAACTCATCTAACCATATATCTATCCTTCCATCTATGTATACATTGATCCGTCCATCCATCTACATCATCCATTTATGCACCATTGAATACATCATAACCATATGTTAATTCATGCATCAAATACTAGATACTTTGTACACCTATTTCATGCACGCACACCTCTCACACATGTTACATGCACACACACTTATCACATGTGTGACATGCACACACCTGTGGCACATGCATGTGTTGAGTGTCAAATATTATATATTTCCTCCTATTTATATCTTGGTTTTATGAACATGATAATGCTTAATTGGTATATTTATGCATATTTGTCTTGCAAGGTGAATCTGAGAGCTTGGAATAAAAAGAATGTTAAAAGTATGGATTTAATGCTTAAGAATCACCAAGGCAAAGGATGGATCTTAGGAGACGGAGATTGAAGATTTTAAGACCTTAAGATTCAAGGAAACTAAGTGGAGAAGGAAGGAAGTTGAAAGTGCAAAGTGTAGAAATTTAGAGAACTAAACTTCACTGTCTATGGTCGATGACATCGAAGCCAATGTTCGATGATATCGAACACAGGTCGATGACATTGAAGAATTACATGAAAATTGAGTTTGATTGCTGGATAAATTGGAAGCATTTCTCGATGACATCGCACATCAGTCGATAACATCGAAGTAAGTACTCAATGACATCGAAGGTAGTTCGATGACAACGAGAATTATAAAAATTTCTGAAGCAACTTGCTGGAACATTCTAGACACTTTCTCGATCACTCGAACACCCTTTGATGACATTGAAGATCTGTTCGATGACATTGAAAGTATGTTCGACGACATGAGGAGTTACACAGTGCGAAAAGACGCGACTTCCGAATCCGATTCAACTTAAGACATTATGTTCGATGACATCGAAGGCGTGATGCAGAATTTATCTAGAGTGCGTAAATTTGAGGCGGTTTGCGGATTTTTCCGGGGTGGTGCGAAAGTTTGAGTTGTAAAACTATTTAAAGGAGTCCCCATGCTACTCCAAATCATCTTCTAGGATTGGAAAGGGATAGGAGGCTTAGGTGGAGCGCCGACAATGTTCTTCCACTTTGATTTCTTCACGGGTTCCAGTTGATCTTTTTGTTTTTCCTTAAGGATGTTAGTCTTCTTAGGCTAATCTCTTAGTTAAGGCTAAGGGATGAAACCTATAATTTATTTTGATGTTTATCTTACTTTGATTCAAGTTTATATTGAACTTCATTGATTTCTAGTTTGATTTGAGAAATATTTTCAGTTTTCTATGATTTATTGTGAGTTCAATTAGTAGATTCTGTGAAGGCTTTTGATATCTTCTTAATCTATCTGGAGTTGTGGAGATTAGTAAATCCTGTTGTTCACCATTGTCTCCTGGGCATGGTAGGATGATGGAATCCTTTCCAATCAATGCAATGGATCTTCATGTATGAACTAATCCAATGAAAGTTCAGATTCTGTTTTAACCGCTCCATCATTCGATTGGATAGGATAGGACTCTGATCCCAATTGTGTTATCATTGAATTAAGTGGATTAATGTTGAATTGCTATAGGTGGATTCCTGAATCCTTAGTCTTTTTATCTTTATTATTTCAAAATCTTTTCTAAATCACTGGATTAAAAACCTAAACAATGAAGTTAGAATTAGATTAGTTCTAGACTGTGTTTCCCATGCCCCGTGGATTCGACCTCGTTCTCATTGAGTTATTACTACATCGCGACCCTGCACTTGGGGTTGTGAATAGCATGCAGCACACATAAGATGAATGGTGCATGTGTGCACTAGATAACCCACGTTTAAAAAAAAAAAAAAAAGAGAGAGAAAAACGTGAGTAAAAGAAATGAAAAACAGAAGCAAGGACGTTGGTTCTTACATCTACATCACATGTGAATAATACTGTCACGCCCCAGACTCGGTGACCAAACTCACAAGGAACCCGATAGCCAGTTCCAGCTGGAACAGCCTCCGTAGTACCCCATTCTCAGCTCCTGGCACAAGTTCCGATCCTGGGATCCTACAAGGAGGATTTCCATAACATAAATCTAATCCAATAAAGCATACCCAAGATCATAACATAGTAACTACAGAAAGTAACCATAGGAACGCATTACATAATCCACTAGGAATTAAAACTTTATACAGGTACATAGGTTCAAAGGGAAATACATAAGATGTAAAGAAGGAAAACTGCAACAAGTCCTCAGCACGCTCCAACAAGCTCCTCAGCTACTGCGACGACCTAGGATCTCCTGTACGCATCAATCGTGCATAAGCTTATAGAAAGCTTAGAGGGCAGTGTAAGTGTGTGTAATAATAGTACCGGGAAAGCAATATCAGAGAATGCAGAATGCGGCATGAACAATGAATACCATCAATGACAACATCCATACCAAGGCTATGCTATACCAAATCTAAATGCAATGAGCCATGTCAAGGCTATGCTATACCAAGCCTGAATGCGATGAGCCATATCAAGGCTATGTTATACCAGCATGAATGCTATGAGCCATATCAAGGCTATGCAATGGAACATATGAGTACTGGATGCCATACCGAGGAGATGCAACAAGGGGCCTACATAACCAAATGCCAATGCAAGGTGCAATGCAATCATACCAATCCTCATATCAAGTCCACATATTATTATAGTTCCTCTCTAGAAAAATCACCAGGGTTTAATACACTACCTGCTAACTATCGCTCTGCTAGCCACACAACCTATCGAGCGTAAGAGACTTCACTACCCGCCTGTGGATAGCTAATCACCAACGAGGCTTAACAGTAGCGGACCCATTGACGAGCTGGTCAAACTCAGCCCAGCTATTGCCCTCTCACTCAGGCGGGTAAGGCCACATCCCCTCCTAACCGACCACATTATAATGGGAGACGCAGCCTCAAGGTATAAAGGCACACGAGCGCTCATGTTTTCCACTGATTCCAGTCGTTAGGGCGTCTCTTGGTACCATGAAGGTTAAGGGGCTTTCACCCAAGGACATCTTATATGCCCTAAATGCTCAAGTAACATTTTCAGTGTCCAAATCCAACCATCTACGATATACTTGTGGAGGTTACGACCCTGATGAAGCAAGGGCGAATATCTACGTGCTATATAATACTAGATGCATGAATCACACAATTAACCATGCATCAATCCCAAGCATCCAATGTGCTCAAGAGGGGATACTCCATCCCTCAGGGAAATACCAAAATATCCTACCCAATGACCAATCACATCTCAACCAAGCATGCATATGATGCGTATAGGAGTGGCTCATGAAGATGAACAAGATGTACTCTCTACCTACCCAAGTAGGGTCTAGGTACTTAGACAATCCCCATAAGGAATACAGCTCAAGTGGGGGCCCAATAACCTGGGGTAACCCACAAGACTTAAGCATACAAAGCTATGGGCCTAAATGATATAGATGGGCCTAACAAGAGTCTAAGGTGGGCATTCAACTACACTTAGAAGGAAATGGGCTTAGAGGGGTCCATAATGAGGACATTCAACTACCATTTTCGCAAAAGGCATAACCAACAACAAGCCATATAGATACAAAGCCCAAGGCCCACATCCAAGCCACATACATGAATCCCACATAAATGCATAAGAAAAATGGCCCAATCCACCTATAACAATATGGGCCAAAAGATGGGAATTCAAGGCCCAAGTCTCAATGGAATCATGCATTAAGTTGGACTTGGTGGGCAACTCATGAGCACAAGTACATGGCCCAAAATCAAGTCTAAGTTGGATAAAATGGGCCTCACAATATCAGCTCAATAACTGGTAATTTATGTGGGCAATCAAGGGCCCAATTCACCCTTACTACAGTCCACAAGTCCAGCAAAATGGTGGAAAACAGCCCATACACATGGTTGGGCCAAGCTGGGACGTCCCAGTCCAATCTGGGCCCGCTGAAGTCCCAAAAATCTGATCTATGTTTGGGTCCACAAATGATCACTAAAGGTGGCCCATAATGCATTTTTAAAATATAAGGGAGCAACAAATACCCAAAATTCTCAATATGGTGTGCCCTACATCCAATAAAATTTCAGCCATAACAATGTTCATTTGGGGCCCTTGCTGGACTTTCAGCCCACCCAACTTCCTGGGCCTGCTGAGGTCGAAAACTCGTCAAAATATGTGGAAATTTATCTCATGAAGGCCATCAATACTCAAGGGGGGCCCCCACCAGATGGAGAGTGGGTCAAGACCATAGAAATCAAATGGGACTAACAGTTGGGCGTCCCATGGGTTGGGCGGTCCAAGGCCTGGACCAATACATAAATCAAGGTGGGCTCCACATGTCCTAAGGTGGTCCCCACAGGGGACGTCCACCAAGGGTGGACCGTCCCACATGGGCCACCCAAATGGGGGAACGGCATGGATGAAACACGCCATCATGGTGGGCCTGCACGCTGGGGACAGCCAGCCCATACTGGACGTCAACCCAGCTGGACGTCCAGCAGGGTTGTTGTCCCAGCCCTATGACCCTTAAAAATCATGGCCCTGTGGGCCCTAGAAACATCAGAGGTGGGCCCCGAAAAAATCATCCACAAGGTGCAATGGGTTTGGACCCAAAAACTTCTATAATAACAAAGAGGACAATAAGGTTTGAAGAAAAAATTTGCTACTACATGTTGTTGTCCTCAACTCGAGTACTCCATTAGAGCGGTCCGGGGCCTCTAAAAATTTGAAAAATAGGAGGCCAAGATCCCCTAACATGTATACATCAAGATGGAGTTCAAAAAAGTGGCTCACCTTTACTAGAAAAATTTATGAATTTCAGTTTCCATCAGACTGTATTGCTGGACTATCAGACAGAAATCTGGTTGTCCAACCATCTTGGCCCACTCTTTTGGATGCCCAAATGAGGTCAGATGAAGGTGAAAATTGGCATGCATATAGGTGGGTCCACACCTTCAAGAACAACATATCAAATGGGGCCAAACACCCCAAAATCTGAGCTCAAGTCAGTCCAAAAATCTGTCCAGAAAGTTTCTAGACAGCAACATATTGCTGAAATAAAATAATTATAACCACCACTAAAAGAGGAAATCATCCCATAAAAATTATGGTATGGACCACCTCAGTGGGCCCCATAAACATCCAGACCATTTCCACCATTAAAATCCCTTTCCATGTGCCCCTTTTTGGTGCATTTGGGCCCACAACGTCCATGGAATGGATTGTTAAGGACGTCCACTCCCTTGAGACGGTCTGGATATTTCTGAGCCACAAGGTGGAGCACACACATCATGATCAGAGGTATATACAAGGGAAAAATAAAAGATCCGGCCATAAGGGAAGGGACTCCACCACATTGAGACCCTTCCCCTCATCACATAATCACACACATCCACTATTACATGATTTATAAGGATCTACAAGAGCATAATGCTTCCTACTCAAGATCTACAGTGGAGATGCAATCTCCACCAAGGATCTAGGGTCTAGATGACCCAAGAAACCTTGAACATAAGAAAGAAAGTCATGTAGGGGTCCATGGAGGATGGCCCCTTGCACGGATCATGCATGCACAAAGGATGGGCTATGAGCCACATCCATGAAGACATGGGGGCCACCACCATCATTTGATGGGCCTCACATGCTCCAAGATGAAAGAAAAGAGAGAACAACTATGAAATAAAAGAAATAAAAAATCTCTATCAAAAGAACACCCACCTCAAGATCTATCTTCAATTTTTTCACCACTATGATCTTCTAACTCCAAGGAAGGGATTTCTATAGTGGAGATGGGTTCGGAATGGTTAGATTGAAGGGAATTAGAGAGAAAGGGGGCTGAAGAAATGGAGAAGGTGGGGACGTTAGAGGGGTTCTAGCAAGAGGGAATAGAGAAGAAATGAGAAGGGAAAGAGAGGCTTGGGAGATGTAGCTAAAAGGTAATGATTTGTCTCTCTAAAAGAGGCTAGTCATAATGGCCTAAATAAGAGAAATGCAATGATGGGCATGGGACAAGCAACCCATGCTTGCTAGGGCTAGGCTATAGGGTAGGCTTTCTAGAAAGCTATGAATAGGGATGACATCATCATGCATGGAGAAACGCACAATGCTAGGGTGGGTCCCACCAAATCACACATCAATGGTCCAAATAGAATGCGGCCCATAATTTATGATGTACATGTCGGATTCTCACATGAGACGCGACGTTGGAACCACGGCGCCGATGCGGTCGTAATGGGATAGGTTTCAAGTCGATCCGAGTCGGGTCTACTTGACCAGACTTAAGGATGACCGAAAACACTATCCGTAGATCGTGGGTCATCGGGATTCGATCGGTAGGATCGCGAGACCTAAAGGAACGACATGCACACTTGGGGTAGGGTCTTACAAATACCACCATAAATAGCTGAGAAATGTGAAACGTGAAGGGGGTGAGAAAGTGAGGAGAGAGTGAGAGAGAGAGAGAGAGAGAGTTCCCTTTATGTTAACGCGAGGGATATTGAGAGAGAGAGAGAGAGAGTTCCCTTTATGTTAATGCGAGGGATATTGAGAGAGAGAGAGAGAGAGAGAGAGAGAGAGAGAGAGAGAGAGAATAGAGAATAGAGAAAAGAAAAAAAATCCTTTTGTTGCTCATGTGAGAAAGCGAGGAAAAGAAAAAGTGAAAGATAAAGTAAGAGAGAAAAAGAAAGAAAACAAAGGAAGAGTGAAGAAGGAAAAAAGAAAAGAAAAGAAAAGAAAGGGGAAAGAGAAAAAGGAAGAGAGGAAAAAAAAAGGGAGTTTTTATTTTATAAAAAGTGAGTTTTTTCTCACTTGAGTTTATTTATTTATTCATTGTTTAATCCTAGAATTAAATTCATTTGATTGCCTTTAAAATTCCTTTTATTTTATATGAATAATTCATCTTATTTATTATTTATCTATTTGCTTTTTTTATTTGTGGTTATTTACCAAATTTTTAATTATGTCATTTGGATTTTTATTATTTATTTATTTGTCTTTATTTTAAGTAGCATGCTTTAATTCAACATTAAATTTGGATTATTGTTAACCATGCATTGATAATTATTTTATTATTTTTTATAAGATTAAAAAAAAAATATTTAGATTTTTATTTTTATTTTTTACAAAAAAATTGAATTCATGTAAAAAAAATTTCATACTCTTCAATCTAATGGATTGTGTTACTTTTTATTTTTCTACATGGGATTCTAATGATGTACGAATAGTTTACAGTGATTAATATTTTTTTTTTAAAAAATTATGTACACCATGTATCATAGATTCAATCGAGGAATAACAGTCATGAAAGATTATTTATTTATTTATTATTATTTTTATTTGGTCCATGAAATTATTAAAATCATGCACCATCAGAATAGTTTTTGGAACATTAGAAAATAGGTGGGGCGATTAAGTCCTCTTGGTTGAAAATTCTTAAAGCATAAATAGACAAGGCAATCAAGACCCTTGGGTTGAAAGTCCCAGAAACCCAACTGGTATCTCTTAGAACCTCTACCGCATCCTTGGGTGGGTGAGCATGTCAGGATTGTAAAAGGTTCCTACTGTCAAGTTCAGTAGGGTAGTAGTCTGACCAGTTAACGTACAAATGCATCCCTCATCAAGTGCCCTTTGGATGGGTGAGCATGTCATGCAAGAGGTTCACATTGCCAAGTTAGGTGTTGTATTGGCACGGGTGTTGGCCAATCGATGTAAACTAGCCTTGGTGTTAAAAAGAATAAATTGCACTTGTTATAATGGATTATAGCATATGATAATTTCATTCATTCATTTTTTAGAATTTACATTGAAAAATCTTATTTATTAATATTCTCATCCGTTGCTTTACCTAAATAGGTATTGTATCTTTTAGTACATTCTATTCAGATTATATGAGGTTATTTTTGAAACCTGTGTTGAGATTACTCACTGGGCTTCGCAACTTACCCGTTGAGATTTTAAATTTTCAAAATCAGAATCTCGTGGAGGCGCTTAAAGAGATTTGCTTTTATATTTATATTTATTTTTCAGTTCTTTAACATTTTCCAAATAAGTTGTAATGAATGTTTAGTATGATAGTATAGTGATGACATGTGTTGAGTCATGAGTTTGGTGATAATCTTCAATAGTCGAGACATGAATATTTTATTTTTAAATAAATATTTATTTATTAAATTTTTAGATAGTTATATTTTATGAATGAGAATCATTTTGTCAATATATGTGTGGCTTATGAAATGTAAACATACAAAATATAAGTCATGCCTTCGGATACAAAATCAGGGTCGGATATACCCAGGTGCCGGATTTCAGGGCGTTACATCACCAAATTCACCTCGAAGATAATATAAAAATGTCTAGACAACCACAACACCATCTAAATCTAAATACTAAGGAAGTGGTTAAGGTTGAGGTGTTAAAGTTATTGGACGTGGGTATCATATACCCTATATCCAATAGATAATGGGTGAGTCCAACTTAGATGGTACCCAAGAAGTCCGGGATTACCATCATAGCTAATGCGGATAATGAACCCGTGCCAACTAGAGTTACTACTGGTTAGAGAATGTGCATTGATTACTTAAAATTAAATATCGTCACAAGGAAAGATCACTTCCCTTTGCCCTTTATTAATCAGATCTTAGAAAGGTTAGCTGGTCATTCCTACCACTACTTCCTTGACGGGTATTCGGGCTTCAACCAGATAGAGATAGCCTTTGAGGATCAAGAAAAGACCACATTCATATGTCCTTTTGGTACTTTTGCTACCGAAGGATACCATTCGGATTGTTTAATGCCCCCGCCACATTTCAGCAATGCATATTGAGCATTTTTCTGACATGGTGGGGCAATTTTTAGAGGTCTTCATAAATGACTTATTTTTCTTCAGTTCATCCTTCAACGAGTGTCTTGAGTACTTGAAATTGGTGCTGAAGAGATGTGAATAAAAGAACCTTATGCTGAATTGGGAAAATGTAATTTCATGGTTCAGAAATGGAAGTCATTGGACACATTATATCGTCTAATGGAATTGAGGTGGACAAAGCTAAAATCGACTTAATCTTTAACCTACTACCACTGAAAAGCATACGCGACGTGTGATCATTCTTAAGACACGCCAGATTTTATTGAAGGTTCATAAAGGAATTTAGTCTCATCTCTTGTCCTTTATGCAACCTTTTTCAAAAGGAAACTCTCTTTGAGTGGAGCGATGAATACTAAAAAGCTTTCACGAAGCTTTAAGGGTCGTTGACTGACGCTCCCATTATGCAACCACCCGATTAGAGTTTACCTTTTGAAATCATGTACGAGGCAATGACTATACAATTGAGGTGGTGCTAGGCTAAAGAAAAGAGAAGAAACCCTATGTTATATACAATGCAAATAGAAATCTAAACTTTGCCCAAGTGAACTACTCTACTACATAAAAGGAACTCCTAGTTGTAGTGTTCGCTTTGGACAAGTTTAGGTCTTACTTTATAGGATCTAAGATCATCATATTTACTAATCATGCGATGCTGAAGTACCTTCTTTCTAATAAGGATGCTAAGCTTCGTTTACTGAAATGGATTCTTTTACTCCAAGAGTTTAACCTTGAAATTAAAAATAAGGGAGGAGTAGAAAATGTAGTGGTTGACCATTTCTCTCGGCTTGTCCTATCTGATTCTATAGAGACGACAACAATCAATGACATGTTCTTTGATGAACAACTATTTAAAGCCTCCCAATTACCTTAGTATGCTGATATTGTTAATTATCTTTCTATAGGTACGATTCTTATTCATTGGATTGCACAAAATAAGAAGAAATTCTTTATCGAGGTACGCAAGTTCTTTTAGGATGACCTATATCTTTTCAAATATTGATATATCAAATCATTAGGAGATGTGTGCCTGACCACAAACAAAATAATGTCATCTCCTTTTGCTAGTCTTATGCATGTGGTGGCCACTTTTCATTTAAGAATACCATAAACAAAATTCTACAGTGCAGCTTTTATTGGCCTACTATGTTCAAAGATACAAATAAACTCTGTAAAGCATGTGAGGGATTTCAAAATTTGAGAGGATTATCCCATCGAAATATGATGCCACTGAACCACATTCTAATCATTAAAGTATTTAATTATTGGGGCATCAATTTCATGGAACTATTCTCCTAATCTTTTGAAAATTTCTATATTCTACTCAATGTAGATTATGTCTCCAAGTGGGTCAAGGCAATTCCGTGTTGGAATAATGACCATTGCATGGTCATTAAGTTTCTGAAAGAAAATATTTTATCCAAATTCAGAACACCTCGAGCAATCATAAGTGATGGAAGATCTCACTTTTGCAATAGACCATTCAAATCATTGATGAAGAAATATAGTATTTCGCATAAAGTGAGCACCTCCTATCACCCTTAGATGAGCAGCTACGATGAAATATCAAATAGGGAGATTAAACAAATTCTAGATAAAATGGTTAACCCGGATTACAAGGATTGGTCACTTCGACTGATCGATGCGTTGCGGGCTTACCGTACAACATACAAAACTCATATTGGTATGTCAACCTATAAACTTGTCTATGGGATGGCTTGCCACTTGCCTGTAGAGTTGGAAAGTAAAGTGTATTAGGTTATAAAGAATTTCAACTTTAATTTTAATAAAGATGGTTCATTACACAAGTTACATCTTAATGACTTTGAAGAAATCCTAAATGAGGCTTTCGAGAACTCTCGGATATACAAGGACAGGATGAATGTGTTTTATGATAGGAACATTCTTCAGAAAACTTTTGAAACAAACCAGAAAGTCTTTTTGTATAACTCGAGAATTCATCTTTTTTCTAGTAAACTAAGATCTCATTGGACCAGTCCCATTAAAGTCAAACTGGTTTATCCTCTTAGGGCTGTCGAGATAGAGAATCTAATGAATGGTAATATTTTCAAAATGAACGGACATCGACTTAAACCACTTGTTGAGATATTTGATTCGGTGGACATGTCTATTCCTCCAAACGATCCTATCTATCAGGACTAACCTTATAGTCTGATGGCAGTCCATTCATCCATTTACTGCTTTCTTAGAATTAGGATAAAATAGATTAGGTTTGTTTTAGTTTTTTTTTATTTAGTACTAACCCATTTAAATGGTGAACAATTCATGCCATTACATTGATCTTCTTCAAGTACTTTCTCTTTTACTTATTCCTCTTTTATTTTTGTTGTCTCATATTATGATGCATTACCTATCTTTTTACATTGAGGACAATGTAGTTTTTAGGTTAGGATGAGATTAGATGGAACAAATCAATATTTTCTTAGTTTTTGAGCAAAAATTTTCAATTTCTTAAGAAAAAAAAATATATTTCAAAACTCTCTTTAAAGATTGATATTCTGTGTATCTGAATATAGTATCTGATGATAAGATATAAAGTTAAAATTTGAAAGTTTAGAGTCTAGTTGATTAATAGATTTTTGAACAAGTTCTTTTTAATGAATTGATTAATAAAAAACTTAAACATCAATTGAGCCTAGTTCACAATTCACATCTGATATTGTTTTAAAAGTTAAATTGAACACGTAGTGTTTTAACTTGATAATTACTTAAAATGTTAGGAACAAGTCTAGAGATCCTTACCTACCTTGCTCGAAAAAGAAGAAAAGTACCAGGGTGGTAGAGATTTCTTATTTGGTCCAACCGAATTCTACTCCCCCGAAGTGCACCAAGTCTAAAAATAGTTAGAATCGAAAATGACTACCTACCGCATGTGCCTAAATGAGAAAACAATAAAGAAATAAAAAGAAGAAGAAAAGATGATAGTGTGAAAGCCATCGAAAAAAAATAAAAAAGCTGAAAAAATAAATGAAAAATGAGATGGGTTCAGAATTAGTAGATTGTGCTGATCTGACCACTTTGAGGTAATTACCATGGTTAACGTTATGGAGAGAAGCCCAACTCCTATGGATTATAAGATGAAATTCACTAAGCACACCAGGAACTTGATGTTTAATTGCATTCTATTAATTAATTGATGAAAGAGAATTTAGTTTAATTGTTTATTGGTGATATTAGGTTCTAGACTAAGAATATTTCATCCTTATATCTTTGAATTTTACCTACATATGTATAGGATTGTACATAATGTTGGTTTTCTGAGAAATGTTTGAAATTTGGATTTTGAATATTAGTTGTTCACATGTTTTGTCAGAACTAGTAAAATGCAGTTGGGGGTGTGTAGTATGAAATAGCGTATATTTCACCCTTATTATACATTGGTTTTATAAGCATGGGGGTGTTCAATTGATATATTTACGTATGTTTTACTATGCGAGGTGATTTGGAGAGTGAAAATGAAAAGAACAATAAAAAAGAAGATTTAATGCTCAAAGAATGACCAAGTAAATATTTAGAGATTTGAAGATCATTAATGAAGAATTCAAATGTCAAAAATTCAAGAAAATTAAGTGCAAAAGAAAGATAAAAGACTGAAAAAATCAGAAAGTCCATCAACAGAAATAACAAACTATTTGGTCCCAGTTGAGGTTGGTTCAGTCTGACCGAATGTGCACAGAACAATACAGCGAGAAATTGTGATAGTTAGAGATAATTCAGCTCGATGCCTAGGTGCAACCAAAATCATGTTCGATGCTATTGAAGAGAAGTTTGGTGTGACTTGAGGTGACAAAGACTTCAGATGGATATTAAAGAAATTTGGCTTCAATCAAGAGACTAATTCAGTATGACTGAAGTGATATCCGGTGCGAACGAAAGCTATAATTGGTGCAACTGAAGTGTAACAAAAGTGCATAAATTTGAAGTCGGTTCGAAGTCGGTGCGAGTTTTTCTAATATAAATGGGTGATATTAGCTTTCCTAGATACAAATTAAGGTAGAAGAGAAACAGTAGGGAGTTGTGGAGCTTCGATGGAGTCCTCCAATCCTTCAATTCTTCTTCATTTTTTAAAATTTTATTTTTCTTTTGAGTTTTATTTCAATCATGTCTTTAATTGGCTAAACCTCTTAGATAAGGCTAAGAGGCGAAGCTTGTAGTGGTTTTTAATGCCTTAGTTTACTTTGATTCAAGTAATTGGTTGGATCGATAAATAATTCATTAATAGTTAGTTTGAATAAATATTTATTTTTAGTTTACTTTGATCGATTGTTAACTCTAGGCACATTGGATACTTAGAAAAGCTAAAAGCAGTTGCTTACCTATTTTGTGAGGGATTGATTTGTAAAATTCATTAATCTATTGTATACTAAGGACATGATAGATGCTATGAATTCCCTACAATTAATGCTTTGATTTTTAATGTTGGAACCGATTCAATTGAAGTTTAATTCTATGTTTATATATGAATGTTGCTTTAATCACTTTAATATCCAGCTGGATATGATAGGACTTCAATTTTAGTTGATTTATATGATTGAATCAAGTGAATTAAACATTAAAAATGACTATAAATGGATCCTTGACACTCTAATACTTTATTTCTATTAATTCCATTCTTAATTACATTGTTACTTATTCAAAATCCATAGGTTAGTTCTAACTCTAGTTCACAATTATAAGTTCCTGTCAGTACGACCTCAGTCTCACCGAGTTATTACTATATTGCAGCCCTGCACTTGGGTCAATCAGTAAACCCAAGCAGGCTCAAGGATAGCTGGATATAATATACAAAAACAGGCATTCATCTATATGGGTTGGATATAATATGTTGGGAAGCGCGGAAGGTGAGCCCTCAAGATCTGACGGTCTACACGATGTTTGGAACCTTTATAAAGCAGAAGATTGACGCTCCAACGGCCCGCCTATCTACTACTGGAGCAGATAGAACTATTCACAACTCTGATCCTACGGTATATAGTGGCCCCGGATTGCGATTTATGGATCAGATCGTCCCAAGGACAAGCTAAGATGGATAGACTACCGTGCACACTATATCTCTCTGTATACTTTCGGTATTTCGTATGATTGTGTTATTGCGAGAGAGAGAACGCATCCCTTTTATAGGAAAGGAGGGAGAAATCGGATGAGATAGGATGAAACCATATTATCCGGTCAAATCCCTATCTCTTATCATATTTCAAATTCAAAGTTGAATTTGAAATCTCAACCGAATGGAAAAGAAGGCCGGAGAAAGCCTAAACATGTGGGACCCACCCCACTAGTGATTGCTCACCAGTGGGCCCCACTGGCCTATGTCCAACATCTCCCACTCAATCACATTGTGGGATAGGCATAAAAGATTTGTCCATCTAACTTACCTAATAACAATAAAAAACCAAACATCGCGATCAAAAGAATCAGAGGCGTGGGACTAGCTGGATCACCATAATCTTCTCACAGGTGCTTAAGTACTAAGTGACCACCTGACTAGTACTCAATAACCCAAGCTTTGCAATGCCTGTCCTAGTCCGCATGACCACATCGGATGGAGTTAACTCCCGACCTGGAGTACTCGGCCAACATACGCACTTATCCAACTTATCGAGTTATTATGAAAACTTGATTTTTCACAAACTTCGAATAAAACCAATTTAAAACAATACTTATATATGTATATGCTTTTTAAGAAAAATACTGTTTGCAAAAGTCTAATAAAAACAACTCGATACTGCCGGCGGATAAGTCTTCAAGTGCGTATTTATAGTTCTAGAAACTTGGTGTAGCTGTCACGGGATCTTCCCCACGCAGATGTGTAATTTGGAATTAATCAAGCTGCTTTCCTAGCGTAACTGAGTCTGGCCAATCAAGGACCTTTCGTCATAGTACACTAAAGTAGCAACACTTAATCTCATCCTCATATACACAAGAGGAGGGTAGCTAAGGACACAAAGAGTCACCTACGGGACTGGCTACTCGCACGTTGCAATGATTAGATCGAATCAAAGCAATCTGTAGGTAACTGGTCCCAGCACGTGGCTACAATCCACGTCGTAAAGTAGACAATACTAGGTGAATGTCGGGTCTACAATACGCAGGTCATTCTACATGAGGTACGACTCATCTCATAACCTCATAACCTGGCTATAAATTCAAGCCATAACATTGATCGCATGTAACGGAATGGTGCGATTATGTTATTCGACTTTATCAGTCTCATCTTCAATCTTTATAAGATTGTAGGCGGATACGACTCACTCATATCCTCATCCTTTATTATTCATAATAAAGGGAAGTTCATACCTCAATGTATAAACATAGCCCCAAATGTACCTCTCTTGTACATTCAAGATTGGTCAACCCGTGCGAGTGGGTGACCGGCCTGCCGACAAAAAATAGAAATCCTACATGATTTCAAGGTAAATGCTGCTGATCTTCATACCTAGTTATATTAGTGTTCAATACTGAATAAAAATGAATATAATATTCATTAATGAAAGATCAAAGGTACTACAAAATAAGTACATCAGTCAAGCTTTCCTCAATCCCATCTGCCTGACGTGAACCTGAAATAGATCTCTAGCTATATGTTTCGTCATGGGATCAGCCATCATCTCCTTAGTAGGAATGTAGCTGAGGGCGACCTTCTTATCTCTCACTTGATCACGGATGTAATGGTACTTGATCTCAATGTGCTTAGATTTTTGGTGGTGTTTAGGGTCCTTTGCCAAGTCAATGGCAGAAGTATTGTCTATCTTCAGCGATATAGGCTGACGAACACTCGGTACAACACCCAGACTCAATAGAAATCTGCGAACCCATACACACTCTTTAAACTGCAGCACAACATGCAATGTACTTGGCCTCCATAGATGAAAGAGCTGTGGATGTCTGTTTCTCACTCGACCATGAGATAGCTCCTCCTCTGAGTAAGAATACATACCCCGAAGTAGACTTTCCCTCATCGGTGTCATTACCCAGCATCAGAATATCCTTTGAGCTCGAGGCTTGTTCCTTCATAACACAACATTAGGTCATTTGTTGCTCTGAGATAGTGAAATATACGTTTGACGGCTTGCCAATGAGACTGTCCCGGGTTACTCTGATAACGGCTGACTATGCCAACTGCATAGCTAATATCCGGTCTGGTGCAAAGCATAGCATATATTAAGCTCCCTACTGCACTTGCATAAGGTACTGAGGATATAGCCAATTTCTCAGCTTCAGTCTAGGGACACGATTTCCTGTCTAGCTTGGTAGCTTTATCCATAGGGGTTTCAATAGCTTTTGAATTTTTCATCCTGAACTGCTCTAAGATCTTTTGTATATAGGTTGCTTGAGACAAGCCTAAAAATTTCTTAGGGCGATCCCTGATGATTTTTACCCCAAGAATAAAGTTGGCTTCACCGAGGTCTTTCATCTCAAAGTTCGAGAATAGCCAATCTTTAGTCAATATCAACAATTGCATGTCATTATCAGCTAACTGATATCGTTTACATATAGAGATAGTATCAGAAAAGATCTTCCAGACCGTTTCATGTATACACAATGATCTTCTTCACTCATCGTGAATCCAAAAGTGGTGATGGCCAAGTGGAACCTCATGTACCACTTTTTTGAAGATTGCTTCAGCCCATATATAGATTTCAACAACTTGCAGACTTTCTTTGGATGCTTTTTGTCCACATAACCCATGGGTTGTTGCATGTATATCTCTTCATCCAAGTCACCATTTAAGAATGCGGTCTTTACATCCATCTGATATAACTCTAAGTTTAAACTTGCGACAATGGACAAGATCATGCGGATTGAGGAGAACTTTGCAACAGGTGAACAGGTCTCCTCGTAATCAATGCCTTCTTGTTGTGTAAAATCTTTAGCAACTAATCGTGCTTTATACTTGTCCACTGTACCATCTGCCTTTCTTTTGATCTTAAGTACCCATTTATTACCTATCGCTTTGCGATTGGAAGGCAGATCAACAAGTTCCCAGACTTTATTCTTCTCCATGGAGGCGATCTCTTCGTCCATAGCATTTACCCAATCGGCCGAGTTAGAAGATAATAATGCATCCTGATATGAATCAGGTTCATCATCATCAACTGCAAAGCAAGAGAATGTTTGCCCCTCAATATCGAAGTATCTTCGGGGAATCAATCCTCTTTTGCTTCGACGTAACTCAGGAGCCTGCTGAGATGTCCTCCTACTGTCCTGGTGAACTATAGGAGCATCTTGGTCTTGAAGAGCAGAACTCCCACTCTCCTGAGATACATTGGGTATTTCAAAAAGTTCTATTGGAACATTTTGCTTCATTCGGCTTAGGTATCTATCTTCAACGAAGGTCACGTCTCGGGATTCTATCTCAATCCATCGTCGATGGTCTTCATAAACTAGAACGTATCCCTTTGAATGTATAGGGTACCTAATGAACACGCATTCAATGGTTTACTATCAAGTTTACCTCTATGTTGAGTAGGTAGCAAAACATATCCCAAAGATCCCCAAGGGCGTAGGTTGGCTAAAGAAGGAGGCCTCCCAGACCACATCTCATATGGAGTCTTAGGAATGGATTTGGATGGGACTCTATTAAGAACGTAGACGGCTGTTAACAGTGCGTCTCCCCAGAATATGGTAGAGAGATTGGCTTGTGCCATCATCGATCTAACCATGTCCAATAGTGTCCTATTCCTTCTCTCTGTCACACCGTTTTGTTGTGGAGTGTAAGCCATTGTGTACTGTCGAACAATTCCAACGTTTTTACAATATGATTTAAATGTTTCAGATGTATACTCGCCACCTCTATCAGATCGAAGGGTTTTAATCTTTTTCTCAAGCTGATTTTCCACCTCAGCTTTATATTTAAGAAAACAATCAAAAGCCTTAGATTTGTGTGAGATGAGATACACATATCCATAGCATTAGTAATCGTCAATGAAAGTGACAAAGTATTGACATCCGTTTCTGGCATGTACATTAAAGGGTTCACAGATATCTGAATGGATTATCTCTAGTGTGCCCTTAGACCTAGCCGCTTTGGGAAATGATTTCTTTGATGTCTTCCCGGACACACAATGTTCACAAAATGACAAATCAACTTTAGATAAGGAGTCTAATAGACCAAAACGTACTGGTCTTGTCATACGATCCTTTCCGATGTGACTTAACCTCGCGTGCCATTTTTGAGATTCAGATACTACATTTTTATTCGACATAACAGATAAAGCAAGAGGGGAATTATCACAATCTACGTCTAGAATAAATAAATCTGAAATTAAATTTTTCCATGCAAAGATGAGGTTATTCTGTCTCAAAGAAATTCTAATCCCGGAAAACCGAATATCAAAACCATCAAATAATAACCTAGAAACAGAAATTAAATTCCGATGCATCCCCGGTGCAAAAAGAGTATCACGAAGGATAATTGTTTGCCCTATGCGCGTACGGAGATGGAGAACGCCAATCCCTAGTACGTCTTCAACAGCGTTATTGCCCATGTACAGCTTGTAACTTCCTTTGGCTACAGGATGGAATTCCTTGAGTCCTCGACGACTCTGTGTCACGTGCTTTGTTGCGCCTGAATCTAGAATCCACTCGTTAGATATAGTATCAACGGAAAGGATTTCAGAACAAACACCTACATACAAAGTCTCTTGTGACTGAGAAATTACCGTCTTTTTGTGGGCACATTGCCGAGCATAATGGCCGGAATTTTCACAGACAAAACAGATTATTTTTGTCTTTTTCTGCTTCTTCTTTCCATTCCCCTTCTTGAGATTTGGAGGAGGTGCTGTGGTCTTCTGTTCTTGATTATTATTCTTCGCCTTCTTGCGAGCTTTGAACTGTTTATTGTTAGCTTTTCGCTTATGGGTCTCTGCTATAAAGGCCTTGGCCGAACCTGCCTGAATTGCTTTCATTTCAACCTCACATACCAAGTGGCCATAAAAGTCTTTGAACATAGTGATAGAATCAGTATGGTTCAGAATTCTTTTGATTTGGGCCCAAGATTCAGGCAAGGAACGGTGCATGGCTATAATCTTTTGATTTTCAGTCAATTTGCACCCAACATTCCTAAGGGCACCTATCATTTGCTCCATGTTACGAATATGATCTTTGATGGGGCAGCCAACAAGCATCCTGTACTCCTGGAATTCCAATTCCATTGCCCTAACTCTCGCATCTGACTTCTGCGCATAGGCATCTGTTAGTGCTTCCCAGATTCCCTTAGCGGTTTCATGCACTTCATACGTAGGCATGAGTTCTTTATGCATAGTGCTAAGAAGGACATTACGGGCTGAACGATTTTATTTTCGCCACTTATTATAGCGAGTCATCGCAACCCTATGTTCTTGTAAATTTCTGTTTTCAGCCAGGATGGGTTCCTCTTGAACTACATCGAGTGTGTGAGAAATGTCGTCCTCGTCTAGAAGGCATCGCACTGCGCAGGACTAGTCTTCATAGTTGTTGCCGTCGAAATGTTGTCCTTTTAGCTGTTCAGCGATTAACGCTTTGGTGGCCATCTCTACATTGCATGAGTATCACTACTTAATTATGATCTAAGGTATTAACACTAATCATCACATTTCTACGTGTTATATAAAATTTCAAAGTATAAATGCAGTTAACATATCTTAATGAGATCTGAAAGTCCACATACCCGAATGGGCGGTGTAGAACAATCAAGTTCTCTAATTAAGATGAGATTTAATGCTTTTATAAGAATAAATTTATATAACGTGCAACCTTCCATTACATGGTTGCATGCATCATTTGGTGTAGGAGAATAAACTCCCACCAGGTTATGCACAACCTTTATTTGTGTATAGGGAGTATCTAAGTACTAAGTTTTTCTATATTTTCCAATGAAAAATAAGGGGGCTTAGATCTAAAAACATCAAGCCGAATATTTCCATGCATATTAACATCATCATCAGAAAGGAAAAATTAAGTGCTTAGATATAAAGAGAGTACAATCTTCACCTGTGATCATGACTATTAGTGATGGATCCGATCATTACCGACAATGATCATTGTTGATGATGGATCCTTTCATCAACATTGATCATCATGGTTGATGATCATTTTGTTCACTAATGAGCAATAGATCAACAGTGAAGAATATATTATAAAGGAAACTAAATTTTTGATATGAGTCCATTATCCTTCAATAGATCTACTCATGAAGAATTAGAAAAACTAAAAAAAATTGTTGCGGATTGGCTGATATGTGTATACGTGCTAACATGTGTACAAAAGCCATATGTATAGAAGCCAAACATGAGTTCAAAACAACATGTGTACTAAAGTCATGTGTACAGAAGCCATGGTAACTTCTGCTAAACACGTGTGATATACATCAACCCATTTGTTTCACACAGCAACTTTGTATTTGAATTTGAGAGGCACTACTAACATATGTGATATATACGTGTACATCAGTCGACATGTGAACACACGCTTACACTTGCACATTGACCAAGTGCTTATGTTTCTTCTCCAGCATAAATCCAAGCTCATCAGATGGATGGACGATTCGGATTCAACACATATCTTGTGATGAGATCTGTGTTATACACGTATCAGATCCACATGTGCAGCTGATGTACATACTCACATGTGTTATATTACAATACGTCAGCTATGCCCACATGTGCGGCTGATGTTTTGCAGAAAACAACATGTGTATAGCCAACGATATCGAAGCTTGTATGGTTTAGATGGTGGATCTCTCATGTATAGTTTGTTCGGCCCACCAAAAACTTGTATGTTGCATATCAGCCAATACGTGCACTGTACGTGTACATCAGCCAACATGTGTACAACACGTGTACATCAGTCAACATGTGTACAACACATGTACACATGTGTATAGCAGAAGCTATGACACATGTATGCCCACATTAGCTGGTGTATAGTACGTGTACAGTAGATAACACATGTACAGTAGCTAACACATGTATGCCCACATTAGTTAACACATGTACAGTAGCTAACACATGTATGCCCACATTAGTTAACACATATATGCCCACATTAGCTAACACATGTACAGTAGCTAACACATGTATGCCCACATTAGCTAACACATGTACAGTAGTTAACAGATGTATGCCCACATTAGCTAACACATGTATGCCCACATTAGCTAACACATGCATTGTACGTGTACAGTAGCTAAGCCAACACGTGTACATGTATGTATAACACGTACTTGCAGATTAGCTATTGCAGATCTGCTTCACACAGTACTTGCAGATTAGCTATTGCAAATCTGCTTCACACATGTCAACACGTGTACACATGTGTATAACACGTACTTGCAGATTAGCTATTGCAGATTAGCTATTACAATAGATAGCACGTGTACACATGTGTATAACACGTACTTGCAGATTAGCTATTGCAGATTAGCCAACATGTGTACTACATGCGAACCTTTTTTTTTTTTTTTTGAGAACTCATCACATCTGATGAGTCTTATAAATTTGAACGGTCCACATGAAGCAGAACCTCATGAAATCCCCTGGTACCAATTTTTACTTCGAACCAAAACTTTGGTGGGCCATTACAAATTCAAACATTTTCTTCCCTCGATTTGAATTTCTCTTTGCCATGGCCCACTAGAATCTTAGATCAATGTGAAAATTCACCTCCAGAGGTTTCTTGGGATTCCGCATCTTATTGACCATTCGGATTCGACACCAATGTCACGTGTGTAAAGGTGCGTAGGTGAGCATGCCTTTAAGTGGTGTAGTTCAATACAACAACTATTAGTGAATGTATTTCTATTAAACAACTATTGGTGGATATGATGTACACGCATGGGGTACAATATGTGGACCATTCTATAAACCAATAACATGGTGTACATTAAGATGTATGGAATCATAAAGATCTACATGATCATCTTGGTCCATCATAATTGGGCTTACATGCACATGGCATACGTGTATACAAAAACTAATCCACCGTACACATGCTGATTTGATACCATTCGTAAAACATGGATTCCAATCCAAAAAAAAAGGATGGGTTACTTACCTTTTTAGATGAATATAATCGGAGATCCGCCGTTAAATATGCTCCGATACCACTATTGGGAAGCGCGGAAGGTGAGCCCTCAAGATCTGACGGTCTACACGATGTTTGGAACCTTTACAAAGCAGAAGATTGACACTCTAACGGCCCGCCTATCTACTACTGGAGCAGATGAAACTATTCACACCTCTGATCCTACGGTATATAGTGGCCCCGGATTGCGATCTATGGATCAGATCGTCCCAAGGACAAGCTAAGATGGACAGACTACCGTGCACACTATATCTCTCTGTATACTCTCGGTATTTCGTATGATTGTGTTATTACGAGAGAGAGAACGCATCCCTTTTATAGGAAAGGAGGGAGAAATCGGATGAGATAGGATGAAACCATATTATCCGGTCAAATCCCTATCTCTTAGCATATTTCAAATTCAAAGTTGAATTTGAAATCTCAACCGAATGGAAAAGAAAGCCGGAGAAAGCCTAAACATGTGGGACCCACCCACTAGTGATTGCTCACCAGTGGGCCCCACTGGCCTACGTCCAACATAATATACAAAAACAGGCATTCGTCTATATGGTCTCTCTCTCACGGATCAGACAATTTATTTACTTGGAGCAATAGCTCGTTCGTTACGTGCCGACAGATGATTTATTAGTGTGGATCAATACCTGTCTCTCTACGTCTATAAACTGGTCCAACGATTTGTTTCCGGACCAATAACTGCACCGGTACTTGGTGCTCGACAGATTTGTTTCCTTCTACAAATAGTTGCACCGGTATGTGCCACTTGTTTGCATGAAACAATCAGCGGTCAACCAGGTCAGCTGAATATTCGGGGGAACATCAGAACATTTGTGCGTATTGCATTGTCCATTTTCGACACAAAATGTCATGATGACTGATTTCCCAATTCACATGCGAATTCAACACACAGGAAACTGAACTGGGTAAATACCCAGTGTAAATGCGAAACAAACATGCCCTTTATGCATATCTAGGGTCCATGTGGTATGAATGCGTGTAATAAATCAAGTATGGATGGATGGATGGATATATAGATAAATGAATGGATGAATGGTACGATGGATAGATGGTTTGATACTAGACGCATGGTTGGATTTCATACATGCACATATATAATAATAATAATAAAATCGACCCCTAAAATTTCCAGAGTGGCTGCATTATCAGCTTAGGCCATGTGACATAGAGCAAGCTATTCAACGTCATGACATCTCATAACGGACATATCATGCCACCACAACCATTTCTGCATTACCATTTCAAAAAGAATGCATGCATGACAAAATGGGCTCGCGTCATGGTAGTTACAAGCGGTCCTTACAAATAGCATTTGTAAACACGTGTGTCAATATTTGTGTGTGTGAGCAAAAAGAGGAGAGAGGGAATTGCACAAGACTCCTCAATACCTTAACCGTATTTGTTTTCCAATTTACCAAGGTAAATCCCCGTAAATGGTTAATAATTCCTTATTAAGGTAATTCCCACACACTTTTAGATGCTTATAGGTTACTTTTTTTTAACACACAGGAATATGTGAATTTCGTGTGGGGCTGACTGTGATGTATGTGGCTTATCCACGTGTCCATCCATTTTGAGGGGTGATTTTATGGCATAAGCCCAATATCGAGGCAGATCCAAAGGTCAAGTGGACCACGCCACACGAAACAGTGGATTGAATGCCTACTGTTAAAAACCTTTTATGATCACAATTTCCTATGGTGTGGGCGACTTGAGCTTCGTATCTGCCTCATTTTTGAGTTCTTTTACTAAAATGTTCCGGTAAAATAGATGCATGGCATGGATATGCTATAGACATCATAGTGGGGCCCCACGAATGGACATTGATCCTTTTCAAATGGCTTTTGCAAGGAGGAAGGTAGCATGTAGTTACGGCCATAATCAAACAGCTAACATTTGCAATAATTATTCATTTACATCCTTTTACATGCATTTACATACATTTAGAGCAAAACAAACACCCTCTTCCTCCAACTAGGCAGCCTCTGCCTCTCCCGTGCTACGTCCTCAGAACGGTCAGGGATATATGCCAAATGCACTCGTAATTTTGAAACCTACCGCTCCTTTTCAGCTAGCTGCGCTCTCAAAGTGGGTAGAGGTGTACACAAGTCTAACTGAGTCGAGTTGGGCATAGCTCGACTCAGCTCGGCCACTTGCTGACCCCAGCTTGAACTCGGCTCGGTCAGCAGCTCGAGCCACTTCGAGCCGAGTTCGAGTCCAGTTTGCTTATGCAGCATTTTCACAAACACATGGATTGCACCATCAAAATCTCACTGTATGTAAAACAACAGCAGTGATTTTATAGGTATTTCATCAAACACCTTCTAAGCAACATAAAAATCAAGAAAAAAAAGGGATATTTGTTTCATATACTTACCAGCCACACTTCGGTGAGCCATTTCATCAAACACTTGGTGAGCAACATCAATATCAAAGTAACCAAGTCACCGAACTGGTTCAATCCGAGTTTAATCTGAGTCGAGTCGAGCTCGGGCAAAAGCTCGAACTTGGTTTGAAAATTTTTCGAGCTAAAAAAATCAGCTCGACTCGGCTCGAGCTCAGTTTCGAGCTAACCGAGCTAACTCGGTTCATTTACATCCCTAAAAGTGGGCAATGGACCAAGTAGTCTTCACAAGCTCTTTATTAGCTTCCTCAAAAGCGGCCTCCACTCTCTCTAGCTCCCTGTTGGCCGCAACAAGCATGATTTCAAATGTCTTGCGAAGCCGTAAGAATTTGCAGCCACCTGTCAACCTCTCTCCTGGCTGCTTCAGCATAATAGCTGACTGATTCACCAAAGACTTTTAAGCGGTGCAACTTCAGCCTCCCAAGGCCAGCAAGCGATCTCTTTCGGCCAAGGCAATGGATTCTATCCTGAATCCCTCTAGCCAATGTGCTATTTAAGAAAGATTGGCCAAAAGATGGGCAATCGAGCTAACATCTGTCCCAATCCACATAGCCATGGACTCGCCTTCTGCTCTTCATCAAGATTTAACCAAATGGCGGGATCGGCTAACCTTGCAGAAATCTGATCCACCGCCTGGTGGGTAAAGCTCATCATTAGCTACTGTTGGCTGCTAGAGCAGGAGCCGGCATTCTCACAGAAACAATTTCGGGAATCCCCTTCGCAGGAGCATACACAACAACCTCCTCTTCTAAGGTTCTATAGCAGGAGTCACAGATTGCTCGGCTTCCATTGGAACCGCCTCAGCATTTCCAGCTCCCATACCCATCGTATCTGTCCATCTCTTCACGCTCTATCTCTACAAGGGCATCCCTGCACTAGGTCAACCAAATCAATCGAAGCCATGGCAACCTATTTAGCACCCTTCTCCAGATAAAGAAGCAACCATAACACTACTTCAGCTTCCCCAGTCAACATCGACTATGTATCTTGGAATGCTGCGATCGTAGAATGCTGTGATCGTAGAAGGAACTGACTACGCTTTAGCTCTCAGGTCGTGCTCAGGCACCATGCCAAGTTCAGGCCCCAAAGCCTCATGAAACAGAGAAAGTCTCCTCGAAGTCAGAGTCTAATAAACTAGAACCGCTCCTTCCCTTTAAGGCAAGAAGACAAACTCATCTACTGGCAACCATCCCTATACAAACACAGGCAAAGATCCATTTGCAGTAATAGATGATGCAAAAACAATATCCTCCTCTGCTGCATCTTCATCATCATCATTGACGTCCATATCAGTCACGCAACCCATCTTGACGGCCCACACCACCCAGATCAATCACATGGCACATCTCTTGCCTGGGAGCCTCCCACAAAACTCATAAAGAGCATCCGATAGCCCTGCTTCCAGTGCCACAGCCACTTGGCTCTCAAGAGTCGCATTTATAGTCTCAGTCTCTCGGCTTGCAGGAGATTGGACCCCCACCGAAGATTGTTGCTCATGTGAGCCTTTGGTCGCACTTCTCACATTCTTGGACCTATCTTCAAAAACTACCCATATCCTTCCAAGATTGTGCTTCTTGGTACGCTCTGGTAAGCTGGAAGATATTTCCAGGCAACAGAGGCCAGGAGTCTCACGAACCATGACCTCCATGAAATAGCCAAAGTTGTTATCTGTAGGAAGAGCTTGCACCTCAATAGGAGGATGTACCCAAGCTGGATGTCCCACAGGCAAGTTCTTCCGGACCAAGTAAACTTGATGCTCCCACCATCGCATCCACTGATCTGGAGTAATACCTGTCCACATACATCATGGATCAAGGAATGATGATCCCATCTCCAAAGCAAGCAACTGCCTCCAGATACATCCCTAATGTATCAGTCCAATGTTATAATCTCAAACAACTCTGCTAACCAGACTCAGAATAGCGGGAACACCATGATTAAGTCCAAACTGTCGAGCGAACTTGCTAGGATAATAGGGTTCTCTTCAAACCTGAAGCCTTTCTATCGACAAACTGCATCAACGAATGGATAAGAGATAGTTGCGCAACTGATGTGGCAGCCCCACTAAATCTTCAACCAGCTGGTCTTCTGTCTTTCCAAACATGGAAAATAAGTACCATGACTTCGGTCCCAAGCCCATTATTTGTTTGCAAATCACATCATAATTTATCTTCACCATTAGCTTCTACGAAAATACCTTCAGCATAACTCAAACCTCTTGCACCGGTGCTTCCCAGAGATGGCCATACGTCGAAGTAGGCTCCGAGTCATCCACAGAAATAGCGGGCAGGACATAACATTGTCACCCAGTTCAGACAAAAATAATGTTTGCCCATCACACACACACACACACACACACACACACACCCAACCATCCATCCATATAAATATATCCATCCATGATCAATTCTTCCATCCATGCATAAATATATCCATCCATGATCCATTCATCCATCCATGCATGTGTACATATACACACATATAAACATGCATTTCCTCATACAACCATGCACTCATTTAAAAAAAAAAAAAAAACTGAAATGAAAATATTTTTAATAAACAGAATTTTGGCGCTATCGATACATTGGCGATATTATTGAAATATCATTGACACATTGGCAATATTATCAAAATATCGCAAACGTATTAGAGATACAAGTGATGCCTAAAATTTACACAATTGAAAATATTGGCGATATTATTGGTAATACAAGCGACACTTGGAATTTACATAGTCAAAAATATTGACAACACATTAGCAATATACAAGCGACACTTGAAATTTACATAATCGAAAATATTGGTAATACAATTGACACCTAAAATTTACAGTTGAAAATATTGGTGATACATTGGCAATACAATCAACACTTGGAACTTACATAGTCAACAATATTGGTTGGTGACATCGATATATTGGCAATACTTACCTATATATCACTAATACCTGAAATTTTTTATACTACTAGTGTTATTGGTATTGCCGAACTAGAGATACAAACAATGTTTTAAATATCGATGATATCAACCGATATATCCCACGATATATCTTGTATCCCACCTGTGTGATACGAAACGCATAGGTAGTGCCGATATATCCCACATATTCGATCCAGTGAGCATTTTTTATTTTTGATTCATGTTTTTGTTGTAAATCACGTTAAACCAGTGTCAAATGGTTACAAATCTATAATTCTTCATGTTTTCCATGAAAAATCATAGATTTGAAACTTCGATTTCGAGATTTGGGGGAGATGGATTAAGTTGCGGAAATTTTAAAAAAATTGAAATTTCTCAATTTCTCGCAAATCAGTTGCAATTTTTGTATCCAAACACAAAATTAAACATGTATGTAACTTGATCAATGTATTACTTGTGTTTCCATATATATTTTCTTACGTTTATAAATTATAAGAATAGACTTTGAATATACTTGCATAAGTTCAATTGGAAAGCGCATATATTAGGACCCCATATAAAAGAAACCCCTATTATGTGCACTTTTATTGTGTAATGTTTTGATTTCTAAGTGTGTATTTGTCTTTTTCAACAATCCACTAAGTTTCATTGAAAAAATAGACCAATTTTCCAGTGTTCCTATGTTTCCCAACAACAGTGATACATTACGCAATACAACCCATATATCCCATGTGATAACCAATATGTATCCGTATCCTAAGGGTGCGATACATTATGTGATAACGATATTTAAAACATTGGATACAGATTATATCGGGGATATTATCAATACGTGAAATTCCCGTCTAGAAATCTCAATGCGATCGTTAATATCGAGGATACTCCGAACAATGGCTGCATACATATAAAATAAAATTCAAGACTACAGCATACACATAAAATTCAAGAACAAACCAGCCCCCCAAACACACACACAGGGAGGGAGGAAGAGAGGGAAAGCGAGAGGGAGAGCATCATAGTCTTGAATGGCAAATCAGTTTTGAATGGGAAAAAAATAAAAGAACTTTTATTTTCTAGCAAAGCAAAGAACAAAAATATTGGTTATTAAAGATTACAGATATATCCAACAAGACTCTTTTTTGTAAGTGGAATTCTAAGATAATGCAAATAATTTGCTTTATAAATGAGGAAAGGTAGAGGAAATAAATTACTATAATAAACATGGAAAAAAAAGGCCAATGGAAAACCAAAGTAAAATAATAATAATAATAATAATAAAAAAATGAAGAAAAAATGAGACAAAAGAACTGAGTTCCTACCCTCAATGTTACGAGAACAATCAAATCAGCTATGGTTGGATGCCACTCTATTGGATCTGCAAGGGTAGAAAACGAGCTGCGAGCCGATTTAAGAGATGGGCTCACCTCTCTAGACCTTCTCATTGAGCTCGTCGGATTCCGACAGCCCACCGTGTTTTTGAGATCTGTCATTCAGTATTGAATAGCTCCGGCGCTCCTTTCCTCCAGGCTTCAAGGAGGCATTTCCGTACCAAATCATCCCCACCACTGCTAAAACCATGCCCAAGACTACTTGTAGATTGAGACCCTCTTTTCCAAAGAAGAAGAATCCCAAGATAAGCACAAGTATGGTCTTCATGTGGCCAAGGACTTGGAAAGACACAGCAGTGAATCTGCTGATGCAGATGAATTGGCTAAGATTGGTTCCTACTGCAATGGTGCAAGACAATATGATGAAGAACTGCAGCATAAATGGGAATAATTGTCAGCAAAGATGGAACAGGAATTGATGAAAAGCATAGAAACATGTAAATGCATTACATGCAGGTAGATGTTGGAATAAGAGCGTATGCTAATTATAATGACCCCCTCATGTGTGGGTGTGTGTGAATAATAATGATCCCACCATAGATGAAGTCATCATTCCAACATCAGATATATTCAACCACTCTAACCTCTGATCATTGGACATTTGTTGGTTAAATTTGGGCTATTGACTATTTATATAGCCATCACAACAAGGCCAATCATATCAATGGTATTGATGGTAGTGGACAAGATTGTGTCATTGGATAGGGAAAATGTGGCCCAATTCTACAAAACATGGCTAGCCTGAGTCACTGCGTTGACTCAACCAAGTCAAAATTTATAGCTGAACAACGGTGTGTCCAAGTCCCAAGTTTGTCAACCTTGCTGCATACATGCATATGCACATATAGATAGTCACAGAATATATAATGTAGTAGCTGTAGTATTTCATTTTGTACACAAGAGGCATCCCATACCAAGGGCATTTGAACTTTGTACTTATTATTCAACAGTAGTTACCTGTTAAAATTTAAATAAATAAAGAGGGAGAAAGTAGTTGACTTTTATTCTAACTTCTACTAATGGCAATATAATAATAAGAACAGAGCCTAAGAGAGTAGGATGAAGTCTCTCTCCTCTCATTTCCTTCCCCTTCATTCTCTTTCTAGTCACTTTCTACCCCGGTTAGAAGTATCATAAAAAATCGGCAGTATTGGCCCGAAATAGGCTGATATAGAGCGATACAGGGCCATAATGGTGCTGAACGATACAATACTTGATGAAACTTGCTTCCTACTTACATTCATGATGCATCTAAACATAGCATGAGGGTGGGGAGCTTAGCTAGATTAAGCCCACACGTATGTGCAATAACGCTCGTGTACATGCCAAACATGTGCCAAAATGGCACAATAGGTCCAAGATCAAATCCAAACCCATCAGAATGACACCACCATATGGATGCCTTAGCCCAAGAATCAGGTTAATCCACTGGTCACGTGGGCCACAGTCTGCAAAACAAATTTACAGCTCTAAAAAACTTGCTTAAGTTTCCTAATGCATCAACCTGTTTCCAATTTTAGGTCCCACATGCTGATTGGACCATATTTTATTTTTGAAAAAACATGTACAAGGTCAGATCAACCTGATGGATGGATTAGATTGCATACGTGTCATGTTGGCACACATTTAACAGGTACACGAGCTTTATTGTGTGCACATGTGTGCTTTGCAAAGCTCTGAGAATGGGATGGTCTTAATGATGCTGGAGGTTTCTTGCCACATGCAATCCACAACTTGACAAGATTCAAGGTTTTCGTGAATTTCTTGTTTTGCAGGACTATTTTGGACACTTTCTTTTAGTTGTTTGTTGTTAGCTAGGGAGTTAGAAAGTTTGTCTAAGTTAGTTTTGATTAGTCAAGGTTTAGTTGTGATTAGCATACTAATTACCAAGATTAGTTAGAAGCAGTATTTTAAATACCAAAGAGCGTGTAGCATAGCATTCACTCCTTTGAAGCATGAGGTCTAAGTTCCATAGCGTTTAGTGTAAGCTACATGCTACTTATAGATTTTAACTAAGGTTGCGCCTGGTGGCATGAAATTTCATGATATTTGTTGTTCAAATCTGCCACTGTACCTTATTTCCCTTTATAGATGTCCGAAATCGGTGCTAGAAAAATTTGAAAAGTTGAGGAGGGGTTTTATGTGGCAAGGTGCAGGGGAAAAACACAAATTTCATCTCTTAAAGTGGGAAGAGGTATGCTTACCCAAGGCAAAGGGGGGAGTAGGATTGAAATATCTCAATTCTATGAATACGGCACTACTTGGCAAATGGCAATGGAGATTGCCACGATTATAGCAAGAGTGAAATGGTGGCTGAGCACTATTAATGGCAGTAATGACGAGTCAAATTCTGCGACCTCCTATAGCGTCCCGAGTCAGGCTGCTAGTTCTGCGGCTGCTGCGACTGGCAGCCATAGGAGGAGATCGCCTACTTTCTTGGTGGTCAAATGGCTGAGACCGCAGGATGGTTGGGTGAAAATCAATGTCGACGGATCGTCGCTTGGCAATCCAAGGAACTCGGGTGGGGGTGGTGTATGCAGAGATGAGAAGGGGGTTTTTTTGTTCGCATTTTATGCAGGCTATAGTCGGGGCTCGAATGTGAATGAGGAGTTGAGAGCGATTCTAGATGGCATGGAACTGTGTATAGGCAGGGGCTTCCAAAATGTGACTGTCGAATCAGACTCAAATCTGGTGATCAGTTTCCTCACTCTTTCCGCAACCACCGGGTGGAAATGGGGATATTGGATCCAGAGGATCAATTGCGTTAGGAGAATCGGTAATTTCCGCTTTGCTCACATATACAGGGAAGGGAACGCTGTGGCAGACCAGATGGCGTGTTTAGGCAGTACAAAGCAAGGTAGCAGGCTGTTTCTTCGGCATTCAACCCTCCTGGTCAAGGTTAGAGGTCTTTTATGCTTAGACAAAGTGGGTCTCGGAGATATTCGGGAAAAAACTTGTGCCGAGAGGAACCGTGGCTAAGTTTTTCTGCTGGGATCTCTTTTTTGTCTGTATAGTGCTCTCTTCTTTCTCCTAGGTTCTTTATGATAGGCATCCTCCTGGTTCTTTTTTTCCAGAGGACGCCCGAATGTAATTGGCCATTCTATTTAATGAAATTCCCCCTTAAAATAAAAAATAAAAAAATGGTAATGGAGATTTGGAGTTGAAGAAGGAAAGCTGTGGAGGGTGGTTATTGCTCACAAGTACGGGGTGGAGGAAAGAGGATGTGAGAGGATCAAGTCATCACTATACCGCGCTTCGGGTAGTTGGAAGGCTATCTCCTCTCTCTCTGTCCGTTATAGCCGCTGCATCTTTCAATCTGGGGAGTGGATCCCAGATCTGTTTTTGGAAGGATTCTTTGTGCGGAGATAGGCCCTTAGCGGAAGTCTATCCTTACTTAGCTGCTTTATCCACAGAAAAGGATATCACAGTAGATAAATGCTTTTCGATCAAAGGCGGAAGGGAAGTTTGGTGCCCTGCTTGTAGAAGGGGCCTTTCGGAGTTGGAGACAGAAGATTATGCTAACTTATTGGTCCATCTCCAGTTCTTCCAGCCTTCCCCTCTTTTAATCGATTCATTACAATGGTCAACATCTTCATCTGGCTCTTTTTTTACAATATGATTCGTACCTCAAGGTTCAATACGGGTGGCACGATTCCTCATGCTTTTTGGTCCTATGGGGCACTACCAAAGGTTTCTTCCTTCGCATGGCTGGCGGGTAGATATCAGATTTTGACAATAGATAAACTTCGGAAGAGGGGGAAGTCTATCCTGAATATATGTGTCCTTTGTGTGAGCAACATGGAGTCAGTCAAGCATCTTTTTATTCAGTCCATGCGCCAACCAGATCTAGACCTACATTCTGCATATTTTAGAGGTGCAATGGTCTTACGCTGCAATCAGTATCGCAATTCCTTTGGGCTTGGCATGGGGCTCACCTATCAAAAGATAGACTTATTCTATGGAGGTTGTCCGTTCTGGCTGTTATTTGGAATATCTGGACTGAACGCAACACACACTGTTTCAACAACAAGCTGAAGCCTTGTGATCAAGTTTGCTGGAAGGCGAGAAGGGATGTTGTCAAATGGGTTGTTTAGTTTCTTCAAGTTGCTACCAATGTAGCTCGCTCTATTATGGCATTGTAATTCCCATTTCTTTTGTTCTTTCTGTTCTGGCTATTTGTCAGGCAGTTTCTTTAATAAAATTATTCATAGCCCTTAAAAAAATACAACCTAAAATGATAGAAAAATAGGGCAAAGATTAACTATAAAGATAAAGAAAAAGCAACAAAACTGGTTTAATACCGTTACTTTTATTATTGTACTAAAATAGCAAAAAAGATTAACTAATATTTATTGAAAAATAGAAAAATGTAACAAATCATTGAAAAATTTACTTGATTTTTGTTTTAGTGAAAAACAACTAGTGTAAGCAATGTAGCATGTAGCATAGGCTTTGTAGAATATAGTGTATGTAAATTAGCAAGTAGTGTAGGCTACATGCTACTTGAACTATTTTCATAAGCTACATAGCATTAAAGCTAAGCTACGCTACATAGCATAAGCTACATGTTACATAGCTTTAAGCTATTTAAAACACCTAGAAGTTAATATTGTTCTATAAATACTATATTTGAGAGATTATAAGAACCTTTTGGAATTTTAAATAAAATTAGTTCTCTTCAAAGTAGAGAGAGTGAGAAGAATTTGACAAGAAGATTCCCCTTCTCTTGCTCTTGTCGAGTTTGGGTCCAATTGATGCTTGAGACGCACTTGGATCACCCAATCTTGGAGGATTTCCCATAGTCTATGTTAGGGATGCCCACAAGATTTGGATTCCTTGCCAGGGGCGCAGCTCCAAAGATTTGATGCCCCCCTCTTGCAATCAAGTGGGATTAGAAACCGATTTGTTCTTCATGTTTTCGACTACTTGCTAGATTTGCCTCACATTGAATATGGAGAGATCCCAGCAAATTCATCCAAGAGTAGAGAATTTGCTGGAAACAGCTCTTGCTCGTTAGAATAGTCTTTTTTCTTTGAAAGGCAACAAAAATTTATCAAAAGAAAACCCCACCGGGAGGCGGGAAAGAATACAAGAGCAATGAAGACTAAAAACCCACAAAGAAAGAGAAAGACGCTGATTTAGCTACACTTGACATATGGGACCCAGCTATTAAAAAAACCATTGATAACGCCTACCACACTTTTGACCAAGGTCCCGCCATTTTTGAAGCAATGCAGATTCCTCTCTTTCCAAATGGACCAAAAGATGGCCACGATAAGGAGTCTCCAAGCTGTTTTCCCAACCTTCCCGCAGCATCCCCCATGCCACACCCAAAGGAGGACGTCAACCGATTCAAGCACGACCCAAGATATCTGTAGGATGCCCAGGAACCACTCCCACACTCTACGAGTAAAAGAGCAGTGAATGAGTCTATTGAAGCTTTGGAACGCTATATTGCTTGATCCAAGGTATCATCCTTTCACCTTCATTTCCACTTCTTATCCATACAAATCTCTTACTTTACTATTTTGACCATTGTGTACCCAATCATGACCATATTGAGATACCTACAATGACAACTGAAATGAAGCCTTGACCAGTGTTTCAAATATCGATACTATTGGCCGATATTATCGGTATCGCACCACTGCGAGACGATATACTCCCGATAACCTCTAGAAGATACCAAAAAATCCCAAATCTAGATATCGGCCAATATTATCGTCAATATCGCACGATATATCGACGATATCGCGCCATTTCCTCTCCATTATTGTCGGACATCAACGCACGTACAGTCATGGGTGGATTGCAGGGGACTCACGGGTCCCACTGTAGCTAACCACCCACACACACCATAAAAATCGGATCCGAGCAATGAAGAATCAAAAAAAAAAAATTGAATTACAAAGAAAAAAGAAAAAAGAAAACAGAGAGTACCTGGCTGTAGCGGTGATCGAAGGTGCGCCATTCGACAGGTAAGTGCGATTTTCTTCCCATTTTCTTCATCTTCCCTCTTTCTCGGAGATTCCGGCGAGGAATCAGGCCGGATCGACGATCAGTGGCTTCCGGAACGAGATTAGAGGGACGGACGAACTGCGTGGATGGCGCCATGGCAGTGAAAGTGAATAGGGAAAGTGAAAAGAGGGGCGGACAGGGAAATCAGGTTGCGTACTGAGTTACTCAATACGCTCCTATCGTACGAAGTAAACTCTGTAGGGCCCATTGTTGAGTATATAGTCCATCCACGCCGTCCATTCATTTTTCCAGATCATTTTAGGGGTTGAGCCCAAAAATAAAGTATATCAAAAACTCAAGTAGACCATACCAAGGGAAACAGTGTAAATATTGATTTCCACCGTTGAAATATTTATAAGGCCCCAATGATGTTTATTTATCATCCAAACAGTTCATAATATCACAAAGACATGGATGAATGGAAAAAACAAATATCATCTTGATCCGAAACTTCTGTGGGCCCCCAAGAACTTTTCAACAGTAGACTTCAATTCAAACTGTTTCAGGTGGTGTGGTCCACTTGAGCTTGGATATATGATTAATTTTTCTTTCAAAAGACCTGAAATTATATGATAAAATGGATGGACGGATTTGATAAAATGCATGAATGACAGTGGGCCCCACAGAGTTTGCTCAGTACACAGTGCGCCATCTGCTTCGGCAGATGGAAATGGGATTGCCTACTAGTTACTCAGTACGCTTTTATCGTACTGAGTAAACTCAGTTGGGTCCACCTTGAATGTATGCGGTTTATCCAATTCGTCCATAATTTTTTTCACATGATTTTATACGTTGAGCCTAAAATTGAAGCATATACAAAGCCCAAGTGAACGATACCACTGGAAACAGTGGGAATAGTGATTTCAACCATTGAAATCTTTCTAGTGCCCAAAGTGATATTTATTTCTCATCCACCATGTTCATAAGATAAAAAAGACTTGGATGAAGTGAAATAAAAAATATCAGCTTGATCCAAAACTTCGGTGGCCCCTAGAAATTTTCAATGGTAGACACTCATTTCACACTATTTCCTGTGGTGTGGTCTATTTGATCTTTGAATATATATATATATATTTTTTTTGGTATATGTAACTAAAATTAACTTTTAAAATGGATGGTCGGTGTGGATCAAAAATATAAATCACAGTGGATCCCACAAAGTTTACTCAGTACGCTTAGCATACAGAGTTACTCAGTACGCAATCCGCTTCCCCGCCGATGGGGTAAATGTTTTCCACCGTTGAAACCTCTCTCCACTGATTTCTATGGTGGGTCTACTCGAGCTCTGGATCTGACCCATTTTTTGGCTCATGCTATAAAATGATCTCGTCAAATGTATGGACGGTGTAGATAGAAACAATACATCATGGTGGGACCCACGTAACTTGGTGACGTAGCATGCGAGCCTATCACTGACGGGCATTCGCGTACTCAGTACGCTCTTATCTTTCTGAGTAAACTTAGTTGGGCCCACCGTGATTACAGGTGATTTATCCACGCCGTCCATCATTTTTACTGGTCATTTTAGGCGTTGAGCCCTAAATTGAACCATATCCACAACTCAAGTGGACCACATTAAAGGAAACAGTGTTGAATGAACGTTGACCATTAAAAATGTTGTGGGAGCCATAAAAGCTTTGGAACAACCTGATATTTGCTTTTTCACTTCATCTGGGTCTTTAGGACCCAATCAACAGATTGGATGTCAAATAAACAGTACAGTGGGCCTCAGGAGGATTTTAATGGTGGATATCCAATCATTATTGTTTTCCTTTGGTGTGGTCTACCTTAGACTTACATCCCTATGATTTATCGTATCAGTCCCTAAAATGATCCGTAGAAATGGATGAACGGAATGGATGAAACAAATACATTATGGTGGGGCCCACAAAGCACCGACCACCAGCCATGAGACCGATGTCAGGGGGAGTAGCCAATTCGTCTCCCCGCGCACCAAGTTCTGACGAGGAGCATAGCCAGACGGCTACTGAAGTGACGCACCAAGTTCTGTGGGGCCCACCATGATGTATGTGTTGTATCTAAACCGTCCATATATTTGGGTGTATCATTTTAAGGCATGAGACAAAGAATGAGCCAGATCCACTGTTTTTTGGGCCTTAGAAAATTTTAATGGTGGGCATCACTCTCTCTACTGTGTTCTATGGTGGGGTCCATTTGAGCCTTGGATTTGACTCATTCTACTGTTTTCTTTTGCTTTTCAATGAATTGGTTGTGTTTTCATACATGACTATGGTATATTTATAAATATCATGCATTCAAGTTAAAAAATAGTTACGTTAGTTCAGTTAAACATCGCATAACTAGGACCCTATACAAAGGAAATTTTTTATGTGCATCTTTTTTTTTTTTTTGAGATATTATGATTTAAAAGTGTGTATTAAGGGCCTTTTCAACGATCCCCAAAGTTTCATTAAAAAATTCAACCATTTTTCCAATGTTTCCCCATGTTTCCCAAAAAGTGCGATAAACTATGCGATACAAATGATATATCCCGTGCGATAACCGATACGTATTTGTATCCCAAGGGTGCGATACATTGTGCGATACCGATATTTCGAACACTGGCCTTGACTACCTATTGTCACTCAATTTACATCCCATAACCATATAAGAGACCATCAAGAACCTCTCCCAACACGATCCCTCCTCCCAAACCTATTTACCATCATTTCTTTGGTTCCCTGAGTTTAAGGCTATGGAAGGCTCGAGCCCAACTCAAAAGACAGAGAAATCAAATCCCTAAAATTGCAAATCAAGGAATTAACAAAATGTTGTGATGAATGATGAGATAATCTTGAAATCAAGATTGAACAAGATGACATACTGGAATTTCACGGAAGCTTTGGTACCAAAGAGTTTCAAGAATGGCTTGATGTCGTAGAACAAAAATATTGGAACCACATGAAATTTAGGGACACAAGCTTATCAAGTAATTGAAAACCCAGTTCAAGGGTCAAGCATTGGCATGATGGGAACAGATTTGCCGTACACAAAAACACCAAGGGTGGTCAAGTTCACCACATAGTCAAAGATGTGTCGTTTCATAAAAGATGCATTCCTTCCTTGGCCGTGCACAACCCTTGTGGTCCATCTTTGAAGTGGGTTGCCAACCTCTAAGAAGAAGAGGTGGCTAGTTCAAGGAGAAATAGAACCAGCCAAGGGGGCTAATTGGTTCTTGGGTCGACAAAAGTGACAAAGGAGCTACCTGATAAAGTGCAAGATCAACAACGGAGGTCAAAATAGGGCCACACACTATGACAACTGAAGACAAATTAGTGAAAAAAAAATAATCTTGGGCAGAATTTGGAGCTCTTGATTGCCAAGAGGTAGAGGTGGTGTATGATAGAGAGGTAGAGGTGGTGTATGATGGTTGTGAGCTTGTGACAACACAGAGTTGGTTAATGATGCAGGACATGAAATTAAACATGATGTGTGAGATTTCGGGCTTAAAATCACCTTAGTTCATAATCAATTACACAAATTCCATATCCCACATAAAAAATCCAAACATTCAAGTAAAGGGGAATCTATGCGGGTCCAGGCCTACACAGGTAGGACTGGACCAATAAAAATTATAAACCAAACGATGCTCAAAGGGAAATAGAAATCAACCACACATGCATAGCAAACAATCCCTAATCTAAAGGATTCCCCAATCTCAATTCAAGGAACCCTAGGGTGAGAAAAAAAAAAAGCAAATAAATTAGGGCTAATGCAAACTAAGGCTAGGGTTTATGAAATAGGAATGAAAAGAGGAAAACCAAAGGAAAACCTGACCCGGAGAAAGCTCCTGCGTGCAGATGGTGGCCCAGGGTTGACGCACGTATGCCGGTGGGCTGGCCGCACGTGTGATGGAAGCCCGCCTCCCCAAAGTAACACCTAGGCCTTGGTCGGCCGGGGGAGACCTCCAATCCCTCCAAGTTTGACGACGATCCAATGTAAGGTCGAGGCGTAGTGCTCGACCGAAGTTTCAGCCCTCTTACAGGCCCAGATTTTGGAAACTGGCTGTAGGGGGATGAATAGCTGCAAAAGCTGAGAAATTCAAAGCAATAATGATGATAGAAGATAAAAGATATAGATGGAAGAGGGTAGGGGCGGATGGGGATGGATGTGGCTTCGCTCCACAGTAGTTAGCCCTTCGAAAAGGGAGGGCTTTGCACCCACTTTTTAGGAATTAGGGCAATAAAAGTTGCACCTAATTTTGACCCCAAAAAACCTTTTTCAAAAAATTCATTTATGAACCTGATTAAATCCTAGAAAATTTGGAAGAACTCTATTGGAAAACTATCCGGCCCAAGTGCCTTATCTCTCCCCAATTCTGATATAACCTTCTAAATTTCCTCTTCTGAAAATGACGTCTCTATTCTCTAACAAATCTACCACGACAGAAGATTAGGATGCAAAGGAGAGATTGTCGAGCTTAGGTCTACTCATTCTTTCCAGATAATTGTATCCTAGACATGGTGTGTTGTAAAGGCCGTTACGTAAAGGTAATGTCGACAATCGTCACACATTACGGGGTCGTAACGGTTGTAACAGCCGTTATGGAAAAAAATGACATATAATTGCCGTTAACAGCACATTAACTCCCCTATAAAGGCCATAACAACCCCGTAATTGTCTGTTATGGGGCAAATATAAGTTTTCCATACTTTTTAATCAACATTATGGGGCAAATACAACTTATTCATGATTTTTTTTTTTCATTAAAAAAAGAGACCGTAACGGCCGTTATGACCCGTATCGTAAAGGTAACGGTGGTGGCCGTTATGGCCACCATTACCGTTACAAAACACCTTGGTCCCAGATAAGAGGCTTAATAGCTGACTAGTGGAATTCCTTGGAAGTTGAAAGTTTTGCTAGTTTCAGACTGCATAGAAAGCTGAAGTTGTAAAAAAATAAAAAAAAAAAAATAATAATAATAATAAATAAATAAATCAAAAAATAAATCAAAAAAATCAAAAAATAAAAATAAAAATAAAAATAAACAAAAATCAAAAATCAAAATATGGAAATAAGACGGTGCTAGGGGCTCGGGAGGCAAAGTTTGATAGAACAGATAGGGAAGTGTACTACCTAGATCTTATAGAGGACCCATACGAGCTTTTGACTAAGGATAGGGATAAGAAGGTTGCCCTCTATTTAAGTTAAACAAATTGTTCTAAATAGGAAATTAGATGGTGGCAACATTCTAGAGCGGTTTAATTAAAGGAGGGGGATAGAAACACATTATTTTCATAGTATAGCAAGTGCTCAAGCTCGTTGTAATCGAATTGGCAGTCTAATTATAGATGGTGAAAGAATATCAGACAAGGGAAAGATTTGTGACTCTATTATTAACATCTACAAGAACTCGCCCTCGAGTGACATTTGGAATAGGCCGTGGCTCATCAATCTTGATTTTCATAAGTTGTTAGGGGACGAGGCTTCTTCCCTTGAAGCCTCATTTTCAAAAGATGAGGTTAAAGCAGCCATCGACTCCTTAGGCGGAGATAAGGTCCCTAGCCATGACGGTTTCCTAATAGCATTCTTTGGTAGACTATCAACAAGGACATTATGGAGTATGTGTCAGAATTCTTTGAGTGCAATCGACTTTTTATGTATACAGGGCTTCATTAGCTCTTATCCTTAAGCTAGAAGGGGCCAAGCAATTGAAAATCTTTTGTCCCATAAGTCTTATTGGGGGCCCATACAAGATTTAATCCAAAATCATTGCTTTGCAGCTTCAGAGAGTTTTGTCCAAGATTATTGCCGATAATCAAGGGGCTTTTGTTATGGTAGACAAATTCTTGATAGTGCTCTCATCGCTCATGGATGCATCAACTCTAGATTCAAAGATAGAAGTAGCGGTTTGGCTTGCAAGCTAGATCTGGAGAAGGCCATGATTGGGAGTTCTTAGATTATATATGTTGGTCCGAGTGGGTTGTGTTAAAAAATGGAGGGGTTGGATGAGATTTTGCATGCAGTTCACCTCTTTCGCCGTGTTGATTAATAGGTCGCCTAATGGCTTTTTCAGGGCCTCAAGGGGGTCTAAGTCAAGGGGACCACCTTTCCCCTTATCTTTTTGTGATTATTAGAGAGGCGCTGAGCAAGATACTCTACAAGGGGGAGGAGAATGGTCTTATTAGCGGCTTCAAAGTGTTTGAAAACAAAATTCAAGCTAGCCACGACACTTTGCTATTTTGTGATGCATACACAGATTTTATGAATAATTTGGTCAAAATTCTTGTTTATTCTAAAGTTATTTCAAGGCTTAAGATTAATGTGGCTAACAGTGAAATGCTGGGAGTTCATGTTTTCGATGAAGAATTATCACAGCTTGTGAATGTTTTTGTGTGTAAGAAATGTTTGTTCCCCTCCTCATATCTTGGTCTGCCTTTTTGCATCGAGAAGCCTGCTAAGCGTCTATGGGAAGGGGTAGTCAAAAGAATCAAGAGGAAACTAGCAAGCTGAAAGTGTTGTTATCCATCTTTGGGGGGGTAGTTGACCCTCATCCAATGTGTCAAATGCCATCGCATATTTGCATAAAAATGTGTTGGATCGCAATGTCCAACAATCATAAATATAACCTGTGGGACCCCCTTTTTTGGCATTTGGGGCACTTTTCCCTATAAATAAGCACTCATATCCCTCACGCTTTTTTCTTACTGTAATGTCTCTACAAATCATTGTCGCTTTAAAGTTTCTCTTACTATTCATTTCCCATTCACAAAATTACGCTTGGAACTCTTCCAAGTTTCTCTCTTCATTCTTCAACAACAACAATCAAGGTCCAAGAATTCAAGATTCATCATTCAAGTTAGAATTTGAAGTTCAAAGTTTAAGTGTTGAACCATCCAAGTTTCGACAACAATCAAGTTTCATCCAAGATCAGGATTCAAGAATCAAGATCATTTGATTTCTTATTCTTTTATTTTTCATTCATTCATTAAGAATTAAGAATGCCATTAGCTCATATACATATAGTAATTACAAATTAGTAATATTCATTTATTCTTATTTTTCTTTTACTTGCCATTCTCTCTCTCTCTCTCTCTCTCTCTCTCTCTCTCTCTCTCTCTCCAAGTGTAAGTGTGTGTCTCTCTCTCCCCCTCTCTCTCCTTAAGAATCAAGACCATGTCTTCTTCTTCCCAATCTTCTACTTTGAAACCCAAGTCAAATGACTTTGGTTGGAAGTACGAGCAGTATCGTAGTGCTACTGAAAAGACACATGGCATGTGAGTTATGCAGGTTTGTAAGTGTCAGTGGCATTGCATGGCACAAGCAACACCTTACGCACATACCGAGATATAGATATTGTTGTCAATGTAGATTAACCTACCCCCTACGATCACCAGGAGATCTAGATCACCAACCGCAAAAAGAGCTCATGTGCCAATAGGTAAGTGGCATAAACCACATCCCAAGGATGTGGTTGACCAAAGAGGTAAGGGAAAAGACCTACGCAAACCACTTTAAAAACCGTTATAAGCAACACAAAAAAAGAAAAGAAAAGGAAAGAAAGAAAGAGAGTAAAAGAAAAACCATGATTAAGGTTGTATCAAGTGGGAGTTGCTTTCAACACTATCAAATTGAAAAGGTTCGAAGTTATGGTGGAAGCAATGGGTCAATTTGGACATGGGCTTAAGCCTCCTTCATATCACAAAGTGAGGAAAACGTGCCTCAAAATTACTATTGATTTTACTAAAAGCTTCATTATCGAATATAAAGAAGCATGGAAAACATATGGTTGTACTCTTATGGCTGATGGATGGAACAATGAATCCAGTCAGACATTGATAAACATTCTAGTGAATTGTCCAACTGGGACAGTGTTTTTGAAGTCCATGGATGCATCAGCCCATTCCCACACAGTCGGCTATTTGTTCATACTGTTAGATAGTGTAGTTGAGGAAGTAAGAGAAAAATACGTTATCCAAGTTATCATGGACAACATACCTTCATATATAGTTGTCGTTAGCCTTTTTATGCAGAAAATGCATCGTTTATTTTGAAACCTTTCTATGGCACATTATAGAAATATAATATTAGAAGATATAGGTAGGTCGTACATTAAAGTGATTGCTAGGGCTAGAAGAATCACGATCTTTATATACAAACATGTCATCCTTCTTCATCAATAGAAAATACATTTGATGTTACTTGCTTCGTCCAGTTGTCACCCGATTCGCAATAGCCTTCTTAAAATTACAACGGTTGTATTCAAAGAAAACGGAGCTTAGAAGATTTATAGTGTCGGCCGATTGGAATAGTGGGTCTCAGTCAAAGAAGGCCGAAGGGAAGCCAATCCAATAAACCATCCTTCCACAATATTCTTGGACACAAGTGTTAAAATTCCTAGAATCATTAGAACCCTTGGTGGGTGTGGTGGACGGAAACAAGAAGCCACCAATGAGCAACATCTATGATGCGATGGAGAGGGGTAAAAACATAATCATGGATCAATTCAACTATAAAGAGCATGATTATAGGCCATTTAAAATATTATAAATAAGAGATGGGGCATCAAAATGTCATCTCCATTGTATTCAGCTGCTTATAACCTTAATCTGATCGTATTCTTCGCTTTCGTCGATCGAACAGAGTCAGAAGCGACACATATGGTTGGCTTTCTTAACGTCTTGGAAAGAATGGTTTCAGATAAAGAAGAATAGGACATGATTTCAGCTCTAATGGACTTCCTATATAAAGAGTGCAGGTATTTTCTCAAGAGAAATTTTCATCAGGCATAGGACTATGAAATTGCTTGGTAAGTATGAACGTCTTAGCAAGTTGGTCTAAGTAACTTAGAAATAGTTTCTTATCATATACAAAGTCAAACCTACTTCAATTGTTATTTGCAGTTGACTGATAGTTGCATGTAGAGTGGACCCAAACGAGAAGAATCCAACACTAAAGAAGATGGCCATGAAGATTTTAGGACTTATGTTTTTATAGCAGTTGCAAGCTAGAGTACATTCAAATTGGTAAGTTTCGTAATTCACTCCTTAATGTTGATTTTAATCTTAAATCTTAGGGGGTTAAAAGTAACAACCATTGTTAATACACTTTCTTAATACAAATTCAGAATAAAAAATTAATCGTCTTAAACATAAGAAGCTCAATGACTTAGTCTTTGTCCAATATAACCAAAATCTACAAGAATGATTCAAAGTTAGGCGAGAAAAGCGGATTTTTGTGATCCTATCTACCTAGATGATTTGGATGTAGATCATGAGTGACTAGTAAAGATAGAGGACCCGGTCGTTACAGGCGAGGACTTAACATAGGCCCAAGTCAAAAATGTCGCATTCAGATTGGCACCTCAAAAAAGTTATTTTCCACTTGAAGGTAGAAAAAAGTAGCGAGCAGTAGCAATCAAGGCTAAGCAGTGGACAAGATTGAGGTGATAGACAAAGAAGATGATCAAAATTAACCAATGCATGTGGTTGAAGTACTAGTGTGAACCAATAATGAAGATATAAAAGAAGATGAAGTATATATCGAAGAAGGAGATGACTCGATGACGATGGTGTTGATCAAATGCCACAATGGCAATTGAATCAATGTATATAGTAGTCAATGTTAGTATGTTTATTTTTTATATTTTGGAAGTTGTGGGTTTTTTTTTTTTTTTTTTTTTTTTTTTTTTTTTTGTAAATTGTAAATTTTATTGTAAATTAAGTTGTAACTTGTAACTTGTAAGTTGTTCAAGTTATAAAGTTATCATTTATTAATAAAATTTCTATGTTCAAAAATTTTAATAATTAATCTCTCTTAACATAACTTGTTGAATGTTTGTTAAATTATATGTAAATATGTTTTAAGTAATTAAATATATAACTTAATTTATAGATGGTCTAATAGTTTTAAACACTCAAACTACAATGAAATAGGTAAAAGAACCCAATCCAATCACTTATACTATTTTTTTAGGTTTTTTTCATTTTTTTTTTTCAAAATTTCCCCTTCTTAAACTTTTTTTCATATAATTAAAAAAAATAAAAATGTGCGATCATATATGCAAGAATGTGGTCACATATGCGAACAATATATGCTAATCACATACAATCGCATATGCAATTTAACAACATTGCCCTCATCAAAGCAGCCTTCTCCAACATGCCGGTGTATTTTATTTCTCTTGTAAGTGTCCCAAGTCAGTGTTAGAAAGACTTGAAAAGTTGAGAGGGGACTTCTTTTGTAAAGGGGCTAAAGATGGCCAGAAGTTTCATCTCCTAAATTGGAGGAAGGTTCGTAAGCCGATTACAAAAGGGGGAGCGGGGATAAAAATTTTGGGCCTTTCGAACAAAGTGCTCCTTGGGAAGTGGCTTTGAAAACTAGGCTCCAACGAGGGTAGGTTTTGGAGGGAGATCATCGTTAGCAAGTATGAAGTGTAAGAGGGAGGATGGATGGTCAAGACCTCTTCTCTATATCGAGCCTCAAGTATTTGGAAGGCAATAGCGATGACAAAACATTTAATTCATAGGAGAATTGCTTTCGCTCTTGGAAATGGAAAACGCATCCGCTTTTGGGTAAATGTTTGGTGTGGTGACAAGGTGCTTCACGATTCCTTCACTAGAATAGCTTCTTTGGCTTCGGATCGTTTAGTTTCAGTTGAGCGATGCTACCAAGGTGTTCCGTTGCAGTATCGGTAAGGGTAACGATGCCCACTGTTACCAATACGGATACGCCCCGTATCGGCCTGTGTAACGGTGCAATTTTTAATTTTTATTTTTTGTCAAAAAATTATGGAAAAATATCCATTAAATCCGGAATATTCTAAATATTTCAAATATGCATTCATTTATAATTTGGAACATGTTTATGGTGGTGCAACGGTCCACTCTTTGGTGAGAATTCTATATCGGGTTGTTTGATGAATTTATGAACCTGTCAACCTGGAATTAATTGCAAACCTTTTATATTTAGTTTTCTAACTATATAATATCTATATAAATTTGCTATAATGAATGTAATACCAAAACATCTTATATTTTTAAGTTTTCCTTTCATTTATAGTGCTAGTGCATTGCATACTTCGTGACTCACATACATTTCATTTCAATATATAGAGTTTAGGGACCTTTGTATCCTATTATGTAATTCATATACCTAACAATTTGATATCATTTTCCCCCATAAATCTTTAAAAAATTAAAATTAAATTAAGGTAAATAGTGTTGTCGATTCAAGGCTGATTTGGGGACCATTTGATGCCCTAAACTAGCCTTAAATTAATGCAATCTATTGGCACTTATCCCACTAATGGATTGGTGGACATTTATTGGACAGTGAAAAATGAAAAATATCAAACGGTCCTATTTAAAAAACAAGTGTCTGCAAACTAATGGTGAAAATTGTAGGAGTTATTTAATTTTGGGATTGTGACTTAGCAACAATGGTCCTAAATTTTAATTGGTTAATTTTGAGTTGATATACACCCCATGTATAAATTTTTAGGGCCATGTACTGGGGTCCACTCAATTATGCATTATATATCCATGTCATCCATCCGTTTTGGCAACTCATTTAATGGCATTGGAAAAAAATAAGGTAAATCCATATCTCAGGTGGACCACTAGTGGGCCAGGCGGCCACTTCGATGTATTTGTATATCCATGCCATCAATCTGTTTTGCCAACTCATTTTAAGGCATGGTCCAAAAATTCAGGTAGATCTAAATCTTCGGTGGACCACTACTAAGTATCCCTTTAAAAGTGGGGCCCACCTTAATGCATTTGTTGTATATCCATGCGGTTTATCCTTTTTGCCAACTTATTTTAGGGCATGGTCCAAAAAATGAGGTTGATCCAAATCTTAGGTGAACCATAAAATAAGGATTTAATTCCCACCATTAAAAATTTCTTATGACATTTTTTTTTTTTTGGATCAAGCTGTTATTTGTGCTCTCCCTTCATCAAGGTCAAAGTCTATGTGACCTTATCAATAGGTTGGATGGAAAACAAATATTATAGTGGGCCCTAGGAAGATTTTAACGGTGGGCATTCAATCCTAACTGTGTGGTCCAATTGAGATTTGGATCCCTTCACTTCAAGGATTGTGCCATAAAATGAACCGGAAAAATTAATGGACGGCATGGATATACTACACATAAATCAAGGTGGGCCCCATGTTACAAAACAGTGCATGTGCATTGCACTGCATGCACCGCAAAGCGTTTAAAAAATAAATAAATTGAAGTGCATGGTTGTGAAACAGCCACGCAGTCCATTCATTTTTCAAGACTGGAAATGAAAAGGAGAGAGAGAGAGAGAGAGAGAGAGAGAGAGAGAGAGAGAGGGAAACTGAAAAGATAAAGAGGGAAAGAAGAAAGAGGGAAAGAGAGAGGGAACTGAAGAAAGAAGAAGCAGGGCAGCAACTGCTCCCACTGTAGCCACAGCAGCCTGGCAATAACAAGAAGAAGAAGAAAGAAAGGGAAAAAAAAAAAGGTATGTTGTTTTTTTTTAAAATTTTTTTTTTTTTTTTTTAGGGGGTTTATGGCTTGTAACAGTTGTTACGGTACCGTAACGGCCTTTATGGACTGTAACGGCCGTTACAGGCACAAAAAAGAGGGGTTGGCCATTACGACCACGTAACGCGTAACAGTCACGGCCGTTACCATTACGTATCGGCCGTTATGGCCAATACATAACCGTTTTCGAACACCCTGAGTGCTACTCTGTCTGTAGCGTCTCGGTCGTTTAGAGCCCTCCTTGCTGTAGGAATATGACGGATGACACGATCATAGAGTTTGTCAACCTTTTGGAGTATCTAAAAAACGTAGCTCATTTGCCTCGAGAAGACAATTCGCGCTCTTTTTAGGCTCTTATCTGAGTCTTCTCGCAATCCTAAGCCCTCTCATCCGTTTCATCATTGGTTCAATGGTGCCCCTCGTGTTGCTGTGTTCGTGTGGTAGAAAGAGAGTTATAACTATTGACAATTTGCAATGGAGGTCTCTGATTCTTCTCAATGTATGATTGATTTGTATGGCAAAAGCGGAATCTATTGACCATTTATTTATTCAATACTATTTTATTTTTTTGGGTTAGTTTGTTAGTGCACACCCATGTCAGTACGCACACTCCATGTTAGCCACCCCCACTAGGGATCGATACCAAGACCTCAGGTGTTCAAACGAGGTATCTCCACTTAGTCTGCCTTCGCTCGAGAAGTGTGGGATTATTTCCTTATGGCAACTCATACGTATTGGGTGACATTGGAATCAGTGGAGGCTCTTCTTTGGGCTTGGCATGGTGGGGGTGTTGAGCAAGCTGGTAAAGCAATTGGGAGGCTCCTCATTATGACTGGGTTTTAGGTATTTGGAAGGAGCGGAATGGGCAATGCTTGAGAAATGAGAAGACCACGGTAGATGGGGTGATTAGCATTATCAAGGGCTTTGTTTCAGGTTGGGCTCACTTATGTCGAAGTAGCTAAGGCTGCTATTTCGTCTTTTGCTTGCAAGCTTTAGTGTAGCATTGTATTCTTTTTTGACTTTTGGTAGGCGTCTTGATAAATTTTCAGTTCTCTCTCAACATGAGACACACACACACACACACAGATTACAAAAGGAGAGGTTTCCAAACAAGAGAGCATGGCGATGGACCTGTTGCCTTGTCAAAGAATCTACCAATGGTCCCCATCTTTACCACATTGGAGGAATCACCATGACAGCACATGCGACCAAATTAGATCACCTATCCTAATGAAATCTGTTTCCCAAAAGGCAAGCAAAGACCCTACAGATTCCTCCCCCTCATCCTGAATAATAACCCCCAATCCCAGCAAGGCCGCAAGGGTCAGATTACAACATGAAGTAACATCAAAATTAATCTTCCACAAACCCGAAGGAGGTGGATCCGATGTCGATGTTTTTATTATTTGTTTTCTAACAGCCCCTATGATCTTAAATGACTTCCATCCATCCTCTCCTCAGATCATCCCGAATAGCATGGGAAGACCATTCACAAACTAATGGCCAACAAATAATCTTAGTGATCTCCCAATAAAGCTCCTAGAACTTTTTTAGTGTTACTTCAAAGGTGTGATTACTGTGCTCCTTGAAGTCAACCAGAACAAAATAAGTAGGGTTAACCTCAAGGGGGGAAAAAAAAAAGGAAAAGGAAATAGACAAAGAAAAGCTTCCCTTGGGGGATTTGAACCCAAAATTCTACACATCCAAAAGTCTAGCAATTGAATTAGATCATCCTATCTCAAACAAATTAAATGCCAGCAAACCTCAAGAGAGAAGGGTGCGACAAACAAATGATTGACTGATTCTGCTCTTAAGCTTGGACCGCGACAACTGACAATCATGTTGCCTGATACAAAGAGAACCAATAATGAAGATCTTGTCAAATCCTGCCACCCAGCAAAACATGCTGCCTCCAACCATGAGATGCACTTCGAAGGATTTAACTGAGAACATGACAATTGGCTTTGCAGATCTCTATCAGTTCCCACTGTTCACCCTGAGAACGAACACTCCCATCTCAGATAATAAACAAAAGAAACCATCTCCTCATCTCTTAAATTACTCTGATGAGAAGAGTTCCAAACAACATGCTCACCAATCCATCTAAAGCATTGGTTGATCAAAATTCCCCTCAGGGCCAACCTAAAAGTTGCGACCCATATTGGGCCTTCGGATGGCCATATTCTTGGTGCCAATACACTGCTACCTACCATGAGATGCTCTTAGAAGGATTTAACAGAGAACTCACCAATTGGCTCCCACATCCCGATCTCTATCAGTGCCCACTCATAAAATCAACACTCCCTCCCTCCAAGATAGAACATCATTTCTCTTCATAATATCAGATATTGATAGAACATCACGTGTCTTCATAATATCAGATATTGACCCATTCACCTCTTGTTATTCAACTCCCATTCTAAACTTACATCCAACATACTGCATAGCTCCTAAGACCTAGATGTTTTATAGGTCATGTCAACAAAAGGGACCCAACCCCCTCCACTTAACCTGTACACTGCATTAATCACCTTCTTCCATAAACGATCTTCTTCCTGGACAAACTACCACCGATATTTATCCTAATATAGCCATCTTCAACATTTTATTTCTTTACCACTTTGTTTTGTCAGCTCATAAACCTGTTTTCATTCCACGAAATGGTACTTACTTTTCTACTCCATCTCCAGCAAAGGGAATTCTGTCAGAAGCCTCTACAACCTATCCACCATAGTAGCTAATAAAACAAAGACATGAAGCAGATGAGCATGTTCAAAATAGATTATTTTTATTAGCTTGATTCCACCTCCAACGGACGAATACCGTCTCCATAGAGGAAAACATTTTCCACCAATTCCACCACGGGAACCCAGAGACCTTTTAGTGAATTTCCCGCACAGAGAAGCAAGCCCAAATATGCCAAAGGGAAGACTCCTTGTCTGCATATAAGAGTTGAAGCCAAAAACGCGTTCCTCTCCTCCGAAGGAACACAAACTGATGGTGGCAGAAAGTGCCAGCAGAGCCTCAAGGTGGCATTTATCAAGAATAGGGCTGGACAGCATTTGGAAGAATGGGGATATTGAGCAGCTCCAATATGAAGGTTGGGTCATTTCGTTTGTCTCCCATCTCCCCCATAACCCTTGTCTATTGGCTTTCAGGACATCTTCAAGATGGTAGGCTTGGTACAGGAGGTCATGCTGCCTTTGGGAGAGATTATGGTAATAGTATGGGTTTTCGCTTTGTGCAAGTGAACTTACAGGAGATGCTGTCAAAACTATCAACAAGATCAACTGGTGCTGATCTGAACTAAGGGTCCAAAGGTCCAGATGTGGACCATATTTGATGAAAAGCAGTCGAGGGCTGTGTTTTGAGAAGATAATGGTCAGAATCCTAGTGAAGAAGCATTATGTTGCGGCTCAAGTGCTTCACCAAGTGCAAATGCACCAAACCCACTAGAATGCAAGAGAGACACGAGGGAAGGGTTGGGGTGTATTCTTGAGTACTTTACACCTCATTGATTGCTTGAATATTTAGATGTCATCAGTTCTTTCCTTCACAGCAGCAGGACCTAGCCAGACGAAGGGTCAGGGTGTTTTCTTGTTGATTGCTACAGGATTGCATAAAATCTAAAATTGGAGATTGCTACTTTTGAGTTTGCTGTTACAATGAGTTTGAGGTGATGTGGCACAAAAGATCTTTAGCATAAGGAACATATTCTCAATCCCGAGAAAGTTAAAATTCATAAAGCAATTAATGCGCTAGATCATAAAAACACAAATCAGTTAAACCAACAAGGAAATAGACTGGAGAACCGTATTGAATTTACCGAAACTAAAGCCATATGTGGCCATTAAAGCTTTATTGACAATGATGACTCCAACAGAAGTAACAACATTGAACATCCATGAGGCCACATCTAGAGCAGCCTTCTTGCCTGCCTTGCTTGCTGGTGCCATTTCTTCTACTCCTCTCTGCTTTTATCATGAATCTCTAACTTGTAACCACCATGAAGGCAAATCTTAGGCGCCTGAAGGAAAAAAAAACTTATCATCCAACAATGCTTCCGAAAAAAAAAAAAAAGTGAGATAAATAAAGACTAGATTCAAGCATGCCTACAAAATAGAAAGCTTCCACATGTTTTACAAATAGGAACTTTAACAAAGAAATCCAGATTGAACTACAGAATAAAGAATGTTCTTGCATATATATTCAAGATCCTCAGGATTTGACATCTTAATTTCTCAATGACCTAAATAAGAAACACCCCACGACTGCAATATCATTTCTAGTTTTCTGCACAACTTCAACAAAAATCCAGAAATTCATAATTCTAGAACCTTAGCAGGTACTATTCCTTGAAACATGTTCAGTCCAGTGAATCGACAATGCTGAATCCAATAGAATGAGTGGTGTCCGATTAGGTGTGAGCAGTGTTTTAAATAGTGAATAGTGTGTAGCATTGCGTTCACCCCTTTGAAGCATGAGGCATAAGCTACATAACGTGTAGCGTAAGCTACACAACTGAATTTTTAATCAAGGTGCTTGGTTGCACCTGTCACGCCCCAAACTCGGGAACCGGGCTCACAAAATTCTCAATTGCCAAATCTAGTGCCGACAGCCTCCGTAGTACCCCATTCTTGGCTCCCAGCTCCCATACGCCAGGTTCCGATCCTGGGATCCTATAAGGAGGATTTTCAGGATGATTTTTTTTTTTTTGGTAAAGGAGCATAACCACGTGTATCCAAATCACAAAAACTTCATCACCACATATCCACTAATATAATCTTTGAGTACAATGCTGGAAAGGGAAATATAAGATATAATCAAAACTCAAAAGAATGGGCTCATGCTCCGGGCTCAATGCTGTTGATACGCCCTAGCATCACCTGCAGCATAAACAAACGTGCATAAGCTTCCTACAAAGCTCAATAGAGTGTGTATGTGCATGCACAATGCATATGACAATAATACAGATATCAGAGTATGCGGAAGATGGAGAGCTAAACTACAAAGTCCATGAATATTATTAGCCATACCAAGGCTATGCAATGCAAGGCCTACGTGGCCGAATATCATATGCTTGGGATGCAACGCAAACATGTCAATCCTCAACTAGTCCACATATAAGTATAATTCGTATCTGGAAACATCACTGAGGTCTAGTACACTCCAACACTGGTTGCCTCCCCATCACGTGCATGACCAAGTGAGTGGAAGAGATCTCACTATCCGCCTACCAGTGGTATGTTAATGCCGATACGACTCGTCAATAGCGGACCAATTTGCGAGCTGGTCAAACTCAACCTAGCTTACAGCCCCCTACCCTTGGGCAGATAAGGTCACACCCCTTTTCAACTGACCACGATACAGTGGGAGACGCGACCTACTAGTATTTGGCACTCAGGCGCTCATGTTATCCACTCGGTCTCGACGTTGAAGCATCATACTGGTACCACAATGGTTTAGGGACTTTCACCCAAGAACATCTATAGCGCCCTAATGCTAAAACAGATATTTCCGGTATCCAATCCAGCCATCCACAACATGCCTATGGAGGCTATAACCCTGATGCTGATTGGGCGTGAAGTGATCGTGACATACAAGATGAGAAATGCATGAGTCATACTATCCAAGTCATGCATCAAACCTGCGCGTACCGCGCGATCATGTGGGGCAACCCTATCTCATATGAGGTCCCCTAAGTATCTCAAGCACAAAGGCGTATGCTATGACCAATCATCATCCACAACATGCATACAAATGATGCGTATTGGCATATAACTAGGCATGATATCTTTATACTAAGCATATTCTTAGTGTGTCCTATTAGGCCAAGTACACTAGCATGTTATCAGACATATCAGGTGGTAATCGGCCTTAATTGGCACATCATATACAGAGAGTGGGAATTGAATGGTAGACCCCACTAGAAATATAGAAGTCTATGTGGTGTGGCCCACATTAGACTAACATCGGCTCCTTAGGTAGCCTATAAGGCATGAGTAAAATACATACACTAAGGCGGGGTCCACTGGGAGTGACTCGGATGGACACCCACATGTACAACATGTGTGCCACTAGGCTACCAATCTATTTGGGCACATGGCTCAAAGATGATGTCCCAAAACAATTAGATTATCAACGGCATCGCTTAATTACTTTAATAGGATGATCTACACCATCTGATCATTACTAATGTAAACCGGTGGTTACAGATCATTGGTTAGTCACTAAGATGTGATCCTATGCTTATGGTCATCTGAGTCTTGGGATTTCATCATTTCGAGCAAGGTATATGCTTATGGATTTAATAAAACCATAGTGTCAACATCCACATGCCCACTAATTAGGGATTTGAATCCATGATGCCAAACATAACTAAAAATCCAAGGGATCCGGGATCTAAGGATTCCCAAGTCCAAGAAATCCCAAGTCTAAAGGTTTCTTCCCCCACATTTGGTGCATCCCACCTAAGATTTGGATTGGCCTAAAATTTTGGGACTTTGGTCTAACATGACCTGAGAGAAGGATGGGCGGCGTGGACGGCACATAAACCTCAAGGTGGCTACCAAAAATGGGCAGCACTCCCTGCCCACTGTTTCCCCTGGTATGATCGGCCTGGGAGTTGGATCATCCTAATTTTAGGGCTCAAGGCCTAACATGATCTAGCAAGATGGATGAACAAAGTGGATAGGATACATACGTCATGTAAGGTCCCACGTGTGGGCCCCATTCTCATGCCCCTGCTAGGCGTCCGCCCATCTAGGCGTTGGTAACAGCGCCAGCATGTGGCTGGCGTCCAGCAACCTCTTTTTTTTTTTTTTTTGTTGCACTTCTAAAGTGGGTCCCACTTGGATAATCCGACCTGTTCACCGCGTAGTCCAGGTCAAGAGAAGTCTAGTAGGCGCTGAGTTGGACTGATTTGGAAGAACGGAGACCCCACAGTGGGCCTTGGAAGGTTTCAATAGCAAGATTTTATTTCCCTTTGTTCCGCCCACTAGAGACTCAGATCTGCCTCATATTTCGGCCCAAGGCCTAAAGTGATCTGGAGAAGTCGGTGAACGGCACGTATTACACGAAAAGGATCAAGATGGGTCCCACTTGTGAGATCCATACCCGGCCAGAACGAGTTACCACCCAGCATGCATCAACGTGCTTGGCCCTTTTTTTTACTATTATATTTTTTTGTTTTGGATACACTATCAAAGTGGGTCCCATGTGGATGATCTGATCCGTCCACCACGGAGGCCAACTAGATTGGAGGCCAATGGCCCTAATTTGGGCTAGTTCGGATGATCAGGGACCCCATAGCAAGCCTTGGAAGGTTTCAACATATGGGCATTGTTTGCCTTAGTGCGGTCCACTAGATGGTTGGATCAGCCAGGTTTTTGGGGCTCTACAGCCAAAATGAGCCAGGAAAACAGATGGGAGGTGTGGATCTAAGAAATACATCACAGTAGGTCCCATGAGTGGAAACCCACCCCACGGCTCCCATGCAAAAGCATCAGTGACGCAGGCTTACCAGCCTCCTATTCTTCACACAGTGTGGCCTACCTAGGATGTGGATCGGCTTGGAACTTGAGCTCAATGGCCAAAATGGTCTAATGAAGCGTATGGACAGAGTGGATGGGACGCATACATTAACGTGGGTCCCACAAGTGGGGACGCCACTCCTCCAAGCAGAACTGCTACTGGGCAGCAGCGTCCAGAGACACTACTTCCATCCAGCAACCATGGTTGCTGCCCTTCCTTCTTTCTCAGTTGTGTTTAAGGGTGGTGGGGTCCACCTTGACAAATCTACTCCCTCCATCAAACTATTCAGCACATGGTGGGCCAAGGAGCTTTGTATCAATTTGATTTTTGGTGTATCCCCACCATCCAAATATGTACAATCTCTACTCAATAGGTTAAATGGAAAATAAACATCATGGTGGGCCATACAAGGTAATCCACACTGTGATAGCGTACGAGGCACACTCTGATACAATCTCTACTCTCTTAATCTCTCTTTACTCTTGCTAGAAAATGGTAGAAATGAGAGGGAGTGAGGGAGTTTTTGTGATAGAGATTTTTGGGTATATAGGAAATTATGAAAAGAAAGAGGGGTAAAATGGGAAGAAAAATAAGGAAAGATTGATGGCTAACATAGGTAGGGATATGGGTTGCATGAGAAAGGCATGGGCTTGTTTGACTAATGGGGAGAGAGTGACATGAGTGATGGATGGGTTGATTAATGGATATATTGATTTGACAACATTGGGATTTGTGCAAGTGGGGCCGCGTGCGTTGTGCGGCCCACCTCGGATTGTGCCAAAATTGCAAATTCTAATCTAGGGATAGAAAAGGGGCGTGCCGCGCGGCGTTGGAATCGTAGCGCCCTTGCGGTCGCTAGGGTACGAGTCTCGTCGTATTGCAGTACAAAAATAGGGCCACGATCAAAACTCGCTAATCTGGTCCATTGGGAATGTGTCGGCACTGAAAATGAAGCATTAAAAATGTTAATAATTTTTAACATTTTTATGCCTCACAGGGTTACGGGTCTTACAACACCAATGTCATGATATTCTATGCCAAATTAGACTGATTAATAATGAAATTTAACAAAATTTCATGATAATTCGTGCAATAAAATGCAACATAAAGTAATAGGAAAGGGAAACAATTAAGTATAAAGGTAAAGAAAGAGCAATGAAACTAATTTAATATTGTTATTTATATTATTTTATTGAAAGCATTAAAAATGTTAATTAATTTTTATTGGAAATGGAAAAATGTAACAAATCATTGAAAACATCATGTCATCAACATAGCGTGTAGCGTATGCAAACTATGATGTAGTGACGTGTAGGCTACATTCCACTTAAGCTATTTTCATGAGCTATGTAGCATTAAGGATTTGCTATGCTAATTAGCGTAAGCTACTCGATACATAGCGTAGCTATTTAAAACACTGGGTGTGAGAAGGGGCTTTGGTGAGGAGATCAAGGGAGGGGTTGAAAAATGCATGGAGGTTGGGTGTCGGTCAGCCATAGGAGGAAACCTTCTGAGGTTAATATAGGGGGTAGAAGGTCAGGACTACTGGTGGAGCTCCCTGATGAGGACATCACATCACATACACATTTGCATCCGTATCAGAGGAGGAGGTGAGCCACCACGATTTCTCTATAGTTAGATGAGTATCTATGTTGAAGACCCCATGTGCATGTGCAAGCATTTGGAAGACCCCACACTAGGAATATGCACATGGGTTGCTTTAGGGAATGATTTGGACCGTTGGATTTCGGGGACGTGACGATCAGGCTGTTGGATCGCATGGATTACATGATCGGGTTGTTGATCATGCACCCTTCTCGTTATCATAGAACACATTTATGTTTTAGGATTTAGTTTATGATTGATTTATGCTTTAGGACACCTTATGAGTGGTTTTATTTGATTTTTCATTAGACTAAGGTTATTTTGGCTGAAAGTTATTAAACAAGGTTTATTTTGTAATTTTGAAAGTTCCTGAGACTATATAAAGAGCAGGGGGACCTCCTTAGTGTGGGTTTTTGGAAATCGTGAAGCATGAGTAAAGGTCTTATGTCACTTCCTGCAGTCGAAACTACCGCCCGAGCCTCTCCCAGCATGTGGCAACTCGGGAGCATGCCACGTGTTGACAAGTGGGGCGACTCTCTTGCCTTTATTTACGACCGCGACATTTGGACTATTCAGGCGTGGGAAAAGAGTCTCCTTCTGACGTGTGTCCGTTGCTCGACGGGTGTCAAGCGAATCACAGTTGGAGCGAAATGGTTCGGTCAAGGCTTGCAAGGTTGGATTTGGCTCAGTATCCAAACCAAAGTTGAAAACTAGATTTAGAGCGGGGCACCACTCGCTACCTACTCCTGCGGCGCAATTAAGACCACAGCCAAACCAAAGTTGAAAACTAGGTTTAGAGCGGGGCACCACTCGCTACCTACTCCTGCGGCGCAATTAAGACCACAAGCTATCTCTACATTGGACAGGGAGCCACCAATCGTCTGCCTTTCAATCTGGGCCGCACAGATCCCTGCTCGAAGATCTGATATTCTAGGGGTGCAATTCGATTGTGCACCTTCTTCTTCACTATGCCAAATGACATGGCCTCTCATCTCCCTACCCGGCTCTCAAAGCCTCTAAAAGGCCCCCATCTTAGTTGTAGACCTTCCACTACCTCTCACTAGACCGACATCTCGATCTTGCTTTCGCTGATATACACCACAACAATCTATGGAATGCTTTGATCCTTCTTCCTCCTTATGCAAACTCTAGAAACCCCCATCTCTTCTTCATTTTCCGTCAGAGGATCTAGGAGCACCATTTCTGCCAAGCAGGAAGCTAATGGCGTTAATCGATTCTGAGAAACAGACCTCGAGCGAAATCCCCCATATGAAATACCATTCCTCCACTGAGCTGAACACTGAATACTCCTCCCATCTAAGAATCTGTTATATGGGGCCTTCCTTGTACAAAACTTTTGCCATGATCAACAAATTGACTATGATATCTTGGCACAAGGAGATCCATACCTCATTAAAGCCAATCGGTTTCAGCAAAAATTTGTCTCGCCCCAATCTGCAAGTATCGCCAAGCTAGTCCCTAATCTGGGAAAAGTCAGCCCCCTCTTTGGTTATAACAACCACCAATTGAGTCAAGGACTGCCAAGCATTGGAAATCACCTCCTATTTCATTCTAACCACCTGTTCTCCCCCACGTAAGTCCATTGTGATCATTTCCTCTCCAGGATTTTCTAACGGAATGATACAATCTGAAGTTTTGGCTAGCTTATCTCAGCCAAAACAACCTCTTTGTACATGAAATGGGATGGACCGCTCTTGGGAGGGTGCTAATGCTCCGATACTCAATTTCACTTCTCTGCTACAACCCTTTCTTTTTTCTTTCTTTCTTTTTTTTTTTTTTCTACAACCCTTTCTAATTGTGAAGATGTCTCTGCTACCATAAGGGGTCTCCTTGCATTCCTGTTGCATTCTGAACCGAAATGCGCCCTCTGTACCAGCAATTTCTTACCCCTAAAACTCTCTCCATGCAGTAACTTCACAACTCTGGCAAGCTCCTCCTTCGAGCTCATCCGAACAAACGCAAAATCCCCTGCTTGTCCCCTTATTCTTATCTCCAGGAAGGACTACATCCATCACAGCGCCGACTCTACGGAAAACCCTTGAGAATTTTATAGGGAGCCATCCCTCCGGAAATCCCTCTACAAAGAGGGTTGGATAATCTGTCGGTGATGGTCCGATTCGTGCCTTCTTGTCAGGATCTAGATTTCTTTTACTGATTTGCATCCAACCTTCTCCATCATCGTTCTTCCCCTTAGAATCTTCATTACTCCCACCTGGAATAGCTCCTTCGAAGAACGTCTCTCCCAACTGTTTATTCCCAACAAGAGCAGCTACCTCGCTTAAGTGTTTGAGGTTGGATCCCGAGTCAATGTTGGGAGGATGCTCGCTTTCACATACCAAGGTGATGTTGGGAGGATGCTTCTTATCCATTTTTTTGCGATTCAAGTATTAAGATCTCATTTTTCATCTTTGTCTTGGTTGCTAAAGAGAAGCAAAACAATTGGATGTTCTACCTACTTTATGAATATCAAGACTTGGTGCCCAAAGAACTCTCAGGTGAACGCCTAGACCTCCTCCTATGAGGAATTTTCATCACTATATTGACTTTGTACCAAGTTGAACATGCCGAATCTTTCGCATTACTGAATGAGTCCCCAGTCAAATAAGATGAATTCCAACTAATTGAGTGGTCCGGAATTTAAAAAATAAAAATAAAAATAAAAATAAGAAAGAGAAAAAAGAAAAAAGATTAAGGATATCAAAGGAGCAAGGCCAAGTACTGAGAAGATGCAAATGAACATCACTATGAGAAGATATATTAAGAAGGTAACTTGTGAGGTAGGATGAGTGAAACTAGCCTAGGATGAATGACGTGAGATCAAACTACGTGTCAATTTAAGTGTTCAACAAGTCAAGCACATCCATATTATAAGTTATGAAAATTCAGATTAACCACTCAATGGACCTAGGCTATCACTTACACAGTGCATGAAAGTATAAAATATCACAAGAGTGGCCCACTTGGAAGTTGGAACTTCCAATCTAGCATAGGTAGGGCAATATTCACATGAAGAAACAATGGCACTATAAAAATCAGATTTGGGGAAAATGGGTTTGTTTGAAAATCAGATTTTTTTTTATTTTTTTTAAAGGGGGTTTTGGGAATTAGGAATCGAGGTTTGGGGATTTTGGGAATTAGGGACTCAAGGACTTAGGGATTTAGGGTTTTAGGAAATTGGGGATTACGGTTCTAGGTTTAAGATTGATGCTAGGGTTAGCAAAAGGGTGTAAAGGATGATGTAAGGAGAAAGAATATGTAAAAAAGGAGGGGATAGGGTTGTCCATAAGGCTGATCCGTATGGACGCACATATGGACATGGGTGTGTGTTCAATGGATGGTTGAGTTTTGATGGGTTTGATGAGGAAAGGTTTCAAAAAAAAAAAAAAAAAGGATGTGGATGAAAGGGTTTTGGTTTTAGAGGAGTTGTAGAAAAAGAAAGAAGAAGAAAGTGAAGAGAGTTGTGTACCTAGTTGGAGAAGAGAGGAAGAAAAGAACTTTGGAGGAGTCCACCACCAAGCAATCTTCTAGCCCTTCCACAATCCGATTGGAAAGGAGGGTTTTCTCACAAACCCTAAAGATAAAGAATGGCTTTTCTCAAGAGAGACAAGTCTTTTGTTTTCTTTTACTCAAAACACCATCGACAAGATCCAATGGTCGAATCAACACAAAAATAAAAACCTATTACTAAAAATGTCTCCTAAGCAACCCACATGCATCATCCCAATGTAAGGTCTTCCTGATGTACGTCCAATGCATATAGGGTCTTCAAAGTGGTCCGACGGGCCCCATCTGGAACTCGTCTCCTATCCACAGAGAGGGTTGCGCTGATGTCGGTGGTCGCCTCTAACATACTCGAGTAGGTCCTCTGATGTCCCCATCAACTTGGCTATGGTTTATCTCCATAAAGAAAAGTTTCCAAGAAAAACTTACATCAAACTCAAGTCCAAAAAGATTGGAACGTGCCGTGTCAAGAGAAAATTGGGTTATAACATTTTTGTGATCAACTTGCAAGAAGACTTGGATATCTCACCAACTTTCGATGTAGTGGGTTTGTTAGAGTACCATGGTGAGGTGCTTGATATACAAGACAAAGTTATTGCCAATGTGGACAAACAACTCTCGAAGAAGTTGAAGAAGAGTTGCACATGAAGACTATTAACACCCAATAGAAGCAATACAAGCAGAGTACCTGGTGAAATCGAAAAACAAGCCATATTCTGGATGCATATAGATTACGGGCAACGAGTCGAAAAGATTGAATCCAGGCCTCCGCTACTTTTACGAAGCATCCAACTTGCCAAAGTCGAGTTCTTTCCAACTAGGGAGGAATGATGTAGGCCCATCATAGGGCCCAACATGTGCTGATTTTGAGTTATTTGTTGCGAGTTATGGGGCCTAAATATTAGAGATCACATATACCTTATTTGGAGGATAGCGGGATGATGTGGAAGATATCAATGAAGATTTTAGAATTATTTAGTAGATTTGTGCTATTTTAGGCCAAATCTTTGTATGTAGGATTGCTTTTATCTTAAATAAATTATAGATTGATTTAAAATCAATATAATAGTTGAGGGATCTTCATTAAAGATTCATAGGAATTGTCCTTATGGTCTATAGAGGGAGGGGGAGTGTAGGAGGTAAGCACCCCATATTTCTAAGTTTGCGAGTTTTCTTTAAGTATTTTTTTTTTTTAAGGTGAGAACACACACACTCTTACAACCCCACACACACAAACATGGGCTCTCAAATCCATGACCTCAGAGTGGAAACACTCAATGTTTACCACTGGACCCATGAGTGGAGATCCCTTTCTTAAGTTTCGTAAGAGAAGAAGTTAAATATCAACAAAGTTATTTTTTCCCACTACTCAAACATTCTTGTCTGTGTAATCTTGCCCATTACTTAGCGATTGACGTGTCGAGAACTCATTGACGTGATAACCGGGTTGCACCAATGTGCTAGCAAGTTCAACTTGGGTTTATAGAAGGGAGGCACATGGTTGCAAAATACAGATGCATTGTGGCAAGCCTCTCACTTCAATTGTCTAGGTTTACTAATCCCATGCACGCATAGCCAGCTATGTGTGCGTGATACAAGCTCTCAATCAGCTGGGTGCAAGTATGTACAGGTCACATCCCAAAAAATAGGATGTTCCACTTGTCATGTGAGCAACAACTCACGAGATAAATGGATGGTTGAAGAAGTTTGCCAGTCCATTCAATATACTTAAGAGCTTGAAGAGCAAACTGCCTTGATTCTTTGATTAGGCTATTAGCATCTTGGAGTCCATCTATAGGCAGGTTGGATCTCACACACATGTTCATTCATGTGGCAACTTTATTCATGCGGGGATATAGACATGGGTTTAGCAAGCTCCTGAATGCTATTGTTAGAATTTTCACAAACATAGGAAACTAACCTATGCTACACCACAATGTCTCTACAAGGCAGGTCATCTTCATGCCCCCACATCCACCGCCCATGTGTGCCATATGGCAAACAAGTATAAGATCCAAGTTGTTAGGTCATCCACATGTTACGAAAAAAAAAAAGTGAATGGCTGAAAAAAGACAAAAAAATATATAAAAAAATAAAAATAAAAATTAAAAAATTAAAAAATTAAAAAAAAAAAACTCGGATAAGTTTTTATAGGTCTACCTTTTCTAACATTGTGGCCAACCTAAAGAGTGGACCAAACTTTTGGGCCAGATCATCTTCATGGTCAAATCTATCTAATAGAGGCGTTGGATCTTGCTTATTCATGTTGCAATGACCCATCTTGAATGTCATACCAACCTTCAAGGTGTATTAAAGAGGAAATTATGTTTACTATTAGGTATTGTACGCATGTGCAAGATCTTGGCCATTGATCGGGCAACGCACATTGCGAGCATTTCCCCCGATCATTAATAAAGAAGCCTGACCTAGCCCACCTATTGAGTACTAATTTCAGCTGGTGCATGTGCAATTTAGATGCTTAATGAATGGCTTTGATCTCACATAAAAATCTCCTAGTTGGACTCCAATTGTACAAATCGCTTTTGAAATACAAGCTCGCATCTATTTTGTAGGGCCTTTTGGTTGATCAAATTGGATGAATCTTTGCGAATCGTGTTAGGCATTAGGCATCCGGTATGTATATACATATGCATATATATAGATGCAGCTACACACGCACACATGCATGCATACATATATACAGGCTAAAAACATATGCATGCTTTTTGTGGTATTCTCCATGCTTGGATATGACGGGCCATCGGCTTCCATATAGAAATCCCATCAATTCAATAACACAAGTTGAAAAAAAAAATAAAATTATATATATATATATATATATATATATATAGCTCTCACATTGATTACATATATGATTTCTAAGATCATTGTACATATGTGATGTGGATCTTCAGATCTTATCCATAGAGGTCTGCTACAAGATATCAAAGTATTGCTTCCGTTAGGTTGGGACTTCAGCCATTGAATCTCCCACATGTGCAACGTACATGTCCAAATGGGGGGGTAAAGACTTTGGAGATCTCTTAATGTAGCATCTTGACTAGTTTTTCAAAGCATTCCTAGAGCCTTCAACATTCCTATACACGAAGCACCCTCCTATTTTCTTCTTTTCTTCTCCTTTGGATTCAATTTTCTTTTACAAGTCTAAACCTCATGTAAATCATTCCCACTCTGTCCCCCACACTTAGAATGATAAGTTAATAAAAGTATGATTATCAAGCCTATTGCCACAAGAAATTAGCAAATCCTGCTATTACTAACAAATATGTTTATCGGAGTAATTTAGTAGAGATGTTGTCCTGCTTCACTTACATTTTGCATACACTAAAAACCATAAAAAATAAAGTAAAATAAAACTTATTTTCTACTTTAGGTTAAGTGACTAATGTGCCAAGGCTCCGGCTTTTATTTATTTGATAAACAAATTCTTTTGACGGAAATATAGATGAACTCAAAATTTAAGCCCTAAAGGAACAAAACCTTCACAAGTTATATTATAGAAGAGTGATCATAAAGCGTTCAACGTGCTTGCTTGAAGGTCGTACTAGACAACAGTGAAGAGTCCCTTGATTGAAGATTATCTTCATCTATAACGAATGGAATCTATTGCAAAGGCAACATGAACCCTCTTCTCAAATGTGTCCCTCTGCTCTAAGCGGAAGATTGTTTTGCTGATCTTCTATGGCTGCTGAGACATCAACTCAATGTAATTTTTAAGTGACTATAGACAGGAGGAAATCACTCCATTTCTGATCCAAATGAAAACAAATACATCACCCCCATATCATCATGCAAAGAAGAAAAATGTCAACTATCAACTGATAGCAACCACACCGCAGAAGTTCAACAACTTGCAGAAATTCCAGAAGCCTGCACTTTTCAATGTCTAAAATTAACAGAGCAATCCCCTAAAATTAGTTAATGTGAACATAGAATATAGCAAAGCACACAGCTACTAAAGGATACACCTATTATCTAGTGTCAACAACTTCGACAACTACCAAAAGCCAGAAATCGACTTATTGAGAAATTTCACTCATGAAAACGTACTAATTTTGTGGAAACCATTTAGTTAAGCTAGTCCTTTATTAAAGGGATTTTTCCATATAAATGATTTAACTTTTAATTGGTTTCCTCAGAAACCACCTACTTTAAAAGCTATTCAAAATAAACAATTAGATTTTAGGCTTATGGAGGAAAAACCAGCCACTTTGACTTCAACTAACGGAGACTTAACCAAAAGGGCCGTTAGTGGCTGAAAAGATGGTTTTGCCCCTGAGCTTAACAATTTCACCTTAGGCACCATTTTGCGGTTGGCCATTGAGATGGCATGGCCCACTGATGTTTCTATGACATCCATAGCCTCCATCCATTTAGGCTGCAAAAAGCCCAAAAAGTCGGTAGATTCAAAACTCAAGTGCGCCATACAAGAAGATATAGTGGGGATTGTCCCCACTGTTGAAACATTCTAGGGGCCTAGAGAAGTTTTGGGTAAGGATGACCTTTGCGCCCTCCCTTCAACTTAATGTGAATAAGCAAATGAACGGATTGGATTGCGTAGTAAATGGATAGTTGGGTGGGGTAACTTATTAGCTATGGGATTTCTGGCCATTTACAAAATAAGGTATGGAAAACATGTGGATTTTCTGACAGTATGGCTTTCTTGATCAATGGCTTAAGTAGGCATTTATTTATAATAAGTTTTGAAAGTAGGGGTCTTTTTTAGGTAATATTACTGAAGGATAGACGTTTATATGGAAAATCCCTTTATTAAACAAGGTATGGATTTAGTGCACAAAGACCAACAAAGCCAAGTTGACTTCACCAAGATCTGAGTCAATCAGTCAAATAACCAGTTTTGTAAGAGAAACTATTAATCAGTCAAATAACCAGTTTTGTAAGAGAAACTATCAATCGGTCAAATAACCAGTTTTGTAAGAGAAACTATGTCCTGCTCATACGAAAACATATAGTTCGCTATGTTTGCTGATAGTGGATTTTGTATATGTGCCATGATGTTTTGGTGATCCAATCAATTGATTTAGTGGTCATGTCATTAGAATGGGCATGAAGAGAATATTTTCCACATTGGAAGATACCCGTAGGCTTGATGGGATCGCTGCAGACATTTTTATGGGCAGTGTTGGGATCTTCACCCTCATTTACATCCTAAACCTAAGAAAGCGGCTAACAGTGTTGATGCTGAGAGGAAGCCTGTTTGGAATGCACCAGACCCAAGCATGGCCAGGACCCATTTCGGGCGAAAATGGACAAGCCCAAGCTCAGGCCATCCTAAAAATGGGAGGCCTCAGCACAAGGCCGAGTCTGGCCTGTGTCAGAAATGGGAGACCCGAGCCTGACCCTAACTAGGGCCCAATCTGAAAACTTTTCTAGAGGAAATTGAAGGTTTTATGTATTGTTGGGACCATGATTTGGTGAACCAAACTGTTTTGATGGACATACCTATAGAGATGGGATTCTTTAAAATCTTTACCATCAACCCTATAGATTGGAAATCTTATAGAACATGACAGCAAATAGAAGAAATCAGCCATTATTTTCTTTGCAGGCCTGATGTTTATATCTCTCCATTTGTCATTTCACAATTTCAGAAACCCTAATCTAACACAAACATGGGAAATTGCCAAAATGCCAAATTTCTACAAAATCTACCAAAAACATTTCAGCAAAAAATCAAATAAAATATATGATGTGGACATCCGACCATTTAGGGTGTACCAGAGGAGGAGGAAATTGGCCCAGCCTTCGCTTTGGCTCAATGACTTGTACATGGGCCCGGGTGGGCCGCACTGAAGACTTCAAGACCCCACATGCATGATCGTGAATCTTCGAAAACCCTACACTAGGAAGATGCACGTGGGCTACTTAGTTGAGGAGTCTTGACAGTCGGATCCCGAGGACACGACGATCGGACCGTTGGATCGTGTGGATCCTTCAATCAGACGGTTGGATCATTGTGATCCTTGATCTCTTTGATCATGAATGTTTGGATTAGCATATTTTATGTTTTTGTTGATTATTCATAAGTTTAGGATTAACAAATTTATGTTTTATGGCATCAGAGGACATGTGAAACATTTTTATTTGAGGGGCATTATTGTAAAAATGCATTATTGAAGCCATAAAGGAGGGACGTCCAGCCCCAACCCTTAGATTTTGGAATGAAAAACTCTCTTTTGCTTAGAAAAAGCATCCTCTCTCATGTGAAGTGGGAATATCTTGTGAAAAGATGCTATTTTGGTGTGACTCCAAGGGTGTGATGCCCATTATCTTATTCTTCTCTCTCATTCTCTACAATCGAGGTATTTTCTTCTACTTTCTCCTTCTCCATCTCTCTCAATCTCTCTTTATTTCTCTCTATCTCTTCCTTTTCCTTTTGTTCTCAATCAAAACCCATCCCCATCACATCCAAAACCACCTAAACCGTACGGACCAAACCCCTAGACCATACGGATGTATGGGTGTGACCGTATGGATGTACGGCCATCCATACGGCCAGCCCTCCCTCTCTCTCTTTCCCTCTTAATCCTTGCTCCTTTTCCCCTTTAAGATCCCTAGCCCTAAGCCTAAGACCAAAACCCAATACCCCATTTCTCCACAAACCTTAATTCTCCCTAATCCTAATTCCCAAATCCCCAAATTTCCTTAACCTAGAATTGCACCAAATCAGTCCATTGAGTTAGAACTATGCCTATTCTAATGTGAGAGTTCCAATCTCTCATTGGGCCTTAGGTTTTCATGCTTACATGATTCATGCTTGTGTGGGATTGTGAATTTAACATAAATCTGAATTTTATGGCCTTTTTGGTACTCTTTTAATCATGGTAGGATAGCATGTTATCATATTTGATCTACTTTGATTAATCTATTAATAATCTCCTGCATCCAAATAGTTCGATCACACGTCTTGCATCAATACGTCAACAAAATCTACTAAAAAAAGGAAAAATCACGAAGAGCATAAATAAAAACATACCAAAATAGGAAAAACGCAGCATTCGATCTACTCACAACAGAGAAAACGGATGAAGTAGACTAAAAAACCAAGTTTCTACAAAAATTAATCATATAAAACATAAAAGACCTAAATAATATAAAAAAGAACACAAGAAATCAACGGACAGCATCTGATCTACCAAAAACTAAGAATTCTGAATCGCAATTAAAACAGCAGCAGCAAATGCATCAAATCATGGACAATAATCAGATTCAATCGAAGAAAATTGGAGGTTTTTAAACAATGACCTTTAAAATCTGGTGAGAAATTGAAATCGCAAGATTTCAAAGGGACAAAGGAATGGCGTGATCACATTTTGGCTGTCAGTATTTATACTGGATCTTTTTAACAGTGGATATTAAAGGGTACTAAGACTCATATGTTAGTTCTGCAACATTAAAATAATTGGTGGTGACTCTTTGAGCATACTCATGGAATCATTTTACAGGAAACGTCCAAATCAATGTTCCAACTGTGGATGGATCATAACCGAAAACTAAACCAGCAAGATAATCCTAAAAGTCTGATTTTTTCAGTTTGAATGTTAACCTCTCTCAACTCAAGGTTGTACAGAGCGAGCAAATCTCTCTTCTTTGGTCAATTATGAATCGGGCTCTAGTTCATGTTCCATCATCAAAGGGCATAGGGGTAACTCATTGGCTCCATGAAGATCATGTCTTAGAGCATCTAGGGCCTAGATAGCAAAAGGAAAAGAGCCTAGGTGATGAGGACATCACTTCACGTACACCTTGCGTACATATCAGAGGAGGCGGGCTACACCGATTTCCCCGTGGCTTGGTGAGTATCCATGATCGTGCTGAAGAGGATTCCCTCATTGGAACTTTATCTGCATCAATAGTTTTAAAAAGTCAATCTTCTGATTTTACATGGATTTTCTCTTGTCTACGATCCTTGCTCTTCTTCGTTAAGACCTCTCCTCTGGAACGATCTAAATGAGATTAGGCTTAAATGGAATCTCCTGTGTTGCCTAGGAGAAGACTTAAACATTACTACACTTGCTTTTGAAAACTCGAAAAACAATTCTCTCAAAGTATGAAATGTGTTGTCTAACTGGATACGGGACAACGATCTAATAGATCTTCCTCTCTTGGATGTTAAATACATGTGGACCACCGGTCAGTCCCCACGATTGACAATCTTCAGCGTCGTAGTTTTCTCCTTCCCAACCTGTGCCTTCTCTGGTTCAGTGACGCGGAATCCATTACCCATCTCATCTCTTCCTCCACTGCCCTTTTGCTTTTATGAGGTTCACTTACCTAAGACCAATCGGATTCTATGGCGTTTATCCTTGCTGGTGTTCATTTGGAACATTTGGGAGGAGCGGAATTCAAGATGCTTTCGCAACAAGCGGAGCCCCTAGGAGGAATCTTTTTTGGAAAATTAAGAGGGATGTAATAAAATGGGCAGCTATTTGTTGTAATGTAGATATTCTAGTTGTGTGTTCTATTTTGGATTGTAACTAGTCCATTCTTGTTCTTTTCTGTGGCTTGTTTTCTTTCAAGCTGCGATGAATAAAATTAATGAATTATCCTTTAAAAAAAAAAAAAGAAGAAGAAAGGAACCTTCACTGCTTCCAAGACCATGTATGCTCTTCTGTTGCTGTCTCTAGGCTTTTGTTTTGGGATTTAAGGGAGTGGTTGTCCAATCTAAATCTTTTAGACAAGCTACCTACCTCCTCTCTAATATGCCTTCTATTATGTTTGTCTCTCGAGTTGTTTAGTGTTTTTTGAGGTTTTTCTTTTTCTTTTTGTGTTGTGCTTCCTCCCATGCACCCAAGCAGAACAACCTGCGTTGTTTTATTTCCTTTAATATATATATATATATATATATATATATATATATATATATATATATATATATATATATATTAGACCTCTCGCAAATCATACGGTTATGGTTCCTTGATCGGTATGATCCTAGAGATACGCTCCACCCACCATGGGACCCGAATTTGGATGGCCTAGATAGATGTCACTGGTGTTGCGTTTGAGGAAGATGAGTTGCCACCATTTTCAAGGATGCAGCTTTGGTGGATCCCTGGGGCCCACAGTGATGTATTTGTCTTATATCCACACCGTCAATCCGTTTCACCAGTTCATTTTAGGGCACGAGCCCAAAAATGCAGCAGATCCAAATCTCATGTGAACCACACCACACGAAACGGTGATGATTGACAATTAAAAGCTTTTTGCACCCTACAAAAGTTTTGCACCAGGCTGATATTTGTGTGGTCCCTTCATCCAGGTCTTTGTGACCTTATCAACAGGTTGGATGGCAAATAACATTTGGGTGGGCCCCAAGAATTTTTTAGTGGTGGGCGTTCAATCACCACTGTTTCCCGCGGTGTGGTCCACCTGAGATTTGGATCTGCTGTTTTTTTGGGCTCATGGCCTAAAATAAGCTGAAGAAACGGATGAACAGCAAGGATATAAGAAAAATACATCACGGTGAGCCCCACAGTCAGGGATCCACCGACCTCATTGGATCCGGGGATCCACTGAAGCCACATCCCATTTTCAAAATAGTAGAAACTAAGGATCGTTTGGATGCCTGTAAAATCATAAAGTGGTAATCCGATTACAAGGGGCGTTTGAATGGGTGTATTCGTAGATAAATTGCAGACTATAATCCGATTAAACATGGCAAAAAGTCATGTTCCAGAATACAGGTAAAAGGATTTCAGGTAACAGCTGTAATTTTTTAAAAATTCCAATGCGGGGAGAGTTGCGGATCTTCCAACGATCCAACACGCGAAAAAAAGAAAGAAAAAAAAGAAAAAGAAAAAGAAAAAAGAAAGATGAACATACCTTCTCTCCGGCAAGTGTCTGTAACTCAATGCTTCATCCCCAGCTCTCTCTGGTCACTGTTGCTAGGGTTGGAAACCCTCTCGTGCAAGAAACCCCTCAAACGGCGGGGCGTGGATTGGGTACTTGCCCCCACCAGGACCCAGCTAGAGACGGGAACGGATTGGCTACTCCCCCCGACACCAGCCCCGTGGCGGTGGTCGGTGCTCTGTGGGCCCCCCCCCCCATGATGTACGTGTTTCTTCCATTTTTACAGATCATTTTAGGGCTTGATACAAAAACTTATGGGCCCCCCCATGATGTACGTGTTTCTTCCATTTTTACAGATCATTTTAGGGCTTGATACAAAAACTTATACGGATATAGGTGGTCTACACCACACAGGACAAAAATAATGAATGGATATTCACAATTAAAATCCTCCTAAGGCCCACTGTACCGTTTATTTGACATCCAATCTTTTGATTTGGTCATAAGACCCAGATGAAGGGAAATAGTAAATATCAGCTTGATCCAAAATTTTTATGGCCCCCTAAACGTTTTTAATGGTCAAAATTCATTCAACACTGTTTCCTATAATGTGGTCCACGCAAGATTGCGATATAATCCATTTACTTAGTCATAATATAAAATGATATATAAAAATAGATGAACGGCATGGATGATACACATACATCATGGTGGGCCGCGCAGAGCACCGACCACCAGCCAATGGCTGGTGTCAGGGGGAGTAGCCAATCCGTTCCCGCTAGAGACGACGGTCCTGTCAGGGCTACTGTGTGGCCCACTGTGATATATTTGTATTATCCAAGCCGTACATCCATTTTGAAAGACCATTTCAGTGTATGAACCCAAAAAATGGTAAGCAGATCGAAGGCTGAGTAGACCACACCACGGCAAGCAGTGGTGACGGTGACCTACCGTTGAAACCTTCCTAAGCCAACGGTGATGCTTATTTGCCATCCAACCTGTTCATAAGGTCACATAGACTTGGATGAACATAAACACATAAATATCAGCTTGATTAGCTTGATCCAAAACGTCTGTGGCCCCATTAGGTTTTCAGCCGTAGGCATTCAATCCTCACCGTTTCTTATGGGGTGGTCCATTTGATCTACCTCATTTTTGGACTCACCAACTAAAATAATTTTCTAAGATGGATGGCCCGCACAGATAAAATACATTCATTACGGTGGTATGGATTGGGTACCACTAGGGGTGTACATTGAGTCGAACCGAGCTCGACTCGGCTCGAATACTAGCTAACCTCAGCTCGAACTCAGCTCGGCTCGGTCCTCAAGCCTAACTGGCCAGCTCAGTTCGGGCCAGCTCGGCCCAAGTTCGAGCCGAGTTCGCCATTGAGGCATTTCCACAAACACCTGAACTGCAACTTCAAAAACTCACTGTTTTACAAACAGAGGCAATGGTTTTACATGTATTTTATCAAACACCTTCTACATAACATAAAAGAAGAAAAAAAATTTAAAAAGGTATTTGTTTAATGTACATACCTTGCTTGCCACCGGCCAAACCTTCATTGCCACTAGCCAAACCTTCCTTGCCACCAACCACATCTCGTTGAGTCATTTTATCAAACAGTTGGTGAGCAACATCAATGGCAAAGTAACCAAGTCACCAAACTAATTTGATCCGAGTTGGATTCGAGCTGGATTCGATCCGAGTCAAGTCGAATTGGGGCCAGCTCGAACTCAGCTCGAACTCATTTTCGAGCTTAAAAAATCAACTCGACTTGGCTCAAACTCAACTTCGAACCGAGTCGAATCAAGCTTTTTCGAGTCGAGTCGAGCTAGCTCGGTTCGTGTACACCCCGAGGTACCACCCCTACATGGACCTAATTAGAGAGGGATGATCCCCACAGGGTTCTTTGGGCTACCACGATTAATATGTTTTATCCACATCGTTCATCCATTTTGAATGGTCATTGTAGGGCAAGAGCTCAAAAAGGTCGAGTGAACCACATCACATAAAGCAATGGTAATTTAATAACTACAGCCTAAAACCTCATATGGGCGCAGAAGTTTTGGATCAAGCTTATATTCATGTTTTACCTTCATCCATGTTCATGTGACCTTGCGATCAGGTTGGATGCAGATAAAAATTGCAGTGAATTGTAGGAAGGTTTCAACCATGGTCACTATCACCATTGCTTCCTGTGGTGTGGTCCACTCAAGCTTTTTATTTGTCTCCTTTCAAAGGTCATGCCTAAAATTATCTTGGATAAAACACTTAAATCATGGTGCCCCACAAAGCTACTTACAAGACTGTCGTACCCAATCCACGCCCAAATGGCAGTACGTTGTCCGAGGAACCGAAGAATGAGAATGGGTGCATTGTTTAAGGGCCCGTTTGGCCGGGCAGATTGGAAGGGATTGGATGGTATTGGAAGGGATTGGAAGTTAAATCTCGGGATTGGCTGGGCATGCCAAACATACTGGGTGATTTGATCCCAAGATATAGCAATCCCATGGATCTTAAGACAATCCACTAACAACACCATCATTACCTTTAAATCCCATCCAATCCACCCTAATCCGTTCCAATTTGCCTGGGATGTGTTTGGTTCGAGGTATTGGAAGGGATGGGAAGGTTTAATCCCGGGATTGCCCGGGCGTGCCAAACAAACTCGATATAGCAATCCCATGGATCTTAAGACAATCCACTGACAACACCATCATTACCTTGAAATCCATGCCATCCACCCTAATACCATTCAATCCCTTCCAATCCACCCGGCCAAACGGGCCCTAAAGGAAATCAAACAAAACTGTCCTATCATTGACCAGTTTAGCAAGCAATGGCTTATATCAAGTATGATTCATTGAGTCCCTCACATTGGTTGAAGGTATTTATTCATCAGCCAAAAGGCTTTTCAAATCAATGGCTGAGATTATCTCAAGTCTCAAGAAATTTATCCAACTCCCTATAAATACTACTAATAATACCATTTTAATGGCCATCAATTGAAAGAGCCAACAGAGGAGAAAACTACAGTAGAGCTATTATACACGAGTTTTTTTAAAGAGCTAGTGAAGGAGACGCACCACCATAGCATCCAACAAGTACAGTTTTAATCAGAATTTATTTTTCTTTTTAATCATACGTGTTGATGTTGATGGCCGTGTTGATGTTGATGGCCATCTATTGAGAAGTTTGGATTCAATAATTTTAATCGTTGATTGAATGAACAATGGCCAATGAGAGATGAATATTATAGATTGGTAATACGTGGGTCATGTTTACCTAACCGACAAGGTTTTAATCATTTTTTGATATTTAATCATACCTTTTGATTCCTACCAATTGAAAAGTTTGCATACGATGATTCTAACTAGCAATTGAGTGGCCCATGGCCAATAAATAAATGAATATTGTAGATTGATGTATATGTGGGCTATCTTGTTTCGATTACTAAAGACATGTTTAAACACATTAATTGTTATTAATTTGATATTAGTTTATAATTAATTACTTGTATTCAATTTTTTCTCATCATAAAAGGAAATTTAAATTAGTGGGCCCATTTTTGTGGCCACCAAATGATTGAATAAGTGTAAAGAATGACCACAAGCTTTATTGAGTTGGGCTTATTCCAATGCTACCTCTTAAATGAAGATTATTATTTTTTTTAAATTTATTTATGTCATTTGATGATTTTTAAAGAATTTACCACTCCAAGCTTTTGCCATGCATGAATACCCAATAACCTATAAAGATATTACGAGGGTGCACACAGGTCGGTTCGGTCCGATTCTGGGGTGAAACTGGAACCGAATTGTTCCTAACGGTTCTAAGAGAATCAGAACCGAAACTGAACCGTTAACACCCTATAACCGAACCGGAATCGGACCGTTAGCACCCTAGAACTGAACCAGATTGTTAAAATTGGTTCAGTTTCGAATCGATTCCACGGTTCTGGGCTTGAGAGAGAGAGAGAGAGAGAGAGAGAGAGAGGTGGTGGCCGTTGGGCAGAGGGTGGGCGGAAGGTGGGTGAGAGAGAGAGAGAGAGGAATGGATGGGGATTGGGGGTACCCGCAATAAGGGCAGCGTGAAGAACGAAGTGAAGGGAATGAACTTAGGGCTTTTTAAAAATATATGATTCGGTTCCTAGTTCAGTTCCAAATTCAGTTCCACAGTTCAGATCCACGGTTCGGTTCTACGGATCGGTTCACAGTTCGGTTCTACATACCCCTAAACCAAGAACCGAGCCGAACTAATCGGTTCTTTGATTTTTGGAATCGGAACCGAAATCGGTGCACTTTAGAACCAGACCAAACCATACGGTTTGGTCGGTTCTGGTCCGATTTACCAATTCTACCGATTCCATGTGCACCACTAATTACAAGTTATCTAAACACAAACAATTGTTTACCTTTAATCAAACTATAGTTTCAAGCCAAACAAGACAAGTTGTAAACACTTTACACGTGTACTTAGGTTATAACATTATGAAAATGATTTTACAGTCATCCAAACGATCCCTATATGTACACACCGTCTGTGTCCTATAAAAAGGGCTGTGATTCAGTGAGGGGCATCCTAGGATCAAGGCTGTCAATGGGCCTAATGACCCACGAGCTCGACCCACTTTATGCAGGGCTTGGGCTATAAAACTAGGCTCAAGGGCCAAACCCATTGTTGCACTCAATTCAATCAAACTGGACAACTCATATGATCAAGGGTCTAGATTTGGTACACGTTGTGTGAGTAGGATGCACGGGCATGCCAGAGTCTACCTGATTCAAGGGTTGATTGAATTATTGGTGTCCCCTTCACCGATACAAACAGATTAGAGAATGGGATTGAAAATCCAGAGTCCTCTGTCTAGCAATTTTGCGCTTCATTCAGGCGACTAGTGAAAAGAAAGGAAGCTAATCCTTCCAAATAAGTTCTTTTTGCCTTATGACAATAGATGTGAGTTTACGGACTAAAGGACTTGTTCTTATAAGAAATGGCTAGCGTAATGCTAAATAACATGAAATTGCCTAAATACTTATGGGTTGAAGCTATAAATACTAATTGCTATATAATTAATCATATTTACATAAGAGCAAGAAAAAAATAAAATTGCTTATAAGTTATGGTTCGAGAAAAATCCTACTGTTAAATATTTTCGTACTTTTGGAAGTAAATGCTTTATTTTATGTGATCGAGAATATTTGGGCAAAATTGAAACAAAAGGCGATGAGGATATTTTTAAGATATGCTTTAAACAGTCGAGCATGTCGTGTTTTAAATAAAAGAACTGGGGTTATATAAGAATTATAAATGTTGTAATTGATGATCAACCGATCAATCCCAGACTTGACCAAGATGATAGTGATAATGATATTATTATGATTAATCAATCTGACTGAACCAGATATTACTGAGTTAAGGTTAGTCAAAGACCATCTGATTGATCAAATACTTGGCAACCCTCATACTGGTGTTCAAACTGGAAGACGGTTATAAAATATATGCAATCATGTTTGCTTCAATTCTTAGATAGAAGCGGCTAATGTAAATGAAGCACTAGCCATTGAAAGTTGGATCATGACTATGCACGATGAACTAAATCAGTTTGTAAGATGTATGATATCTTATTCCCAAACCATCTGATAAACACATGATTGGAACCAAATGGATTTTTAAAAATAAAACTAATGAACTTGGAAACATTATTAGAAACAAGGAACGACTGGTTGTGTAAGATTATACTCAAATAAAAGGTATTGATTACGATGAAACATTTGCGTCAGTTGCACGTATTGAATCTATCAGATTATTTATTTTTATTGCTTGTTACAAAAAATTAAAAATATATCAAATTGATATTAACTTTTCTAAACAGTAATTTAAATGAGGAAGTTTGCATTAAACAACCAAAGGGTTTTGAAGATCCTAAACTTCCTGATTATGTATACTGTCTTAAAAAGGCACTGTATGGTTTAAAACAAGCCCCTAAAGCATGGTGTGCAAAATTGACTAAATTTTTGCTTAGTCATAACTTTCTAATGGGTAGTGTGACAAAATCTTGTTTATCAAAAAATATAATGATAATATCTAAATCGTTTAGATATATATTAAGGATATTATCTATGGATCTACTTGCGCTGATCTTTCTTTTAAGTTTGCGGACTTATAAAATATGAATTTGAAATGAGTATGGTCGGCAAGCTAAATTACTTTCTAAGACTTCAAGTGAAACAGCTTGAAGACGGAATTTTCATCTCTCAGACCAAATATGCATTGAATTTGGTAAAGAGGTTTGGTTTTGAAAATGACAGGAATTTTAAAACTCCTATGAGTACAACACTTAGATTATCAAAAGATGAATCAGGTAAAAGTATTGACTCTCGACTTTATCGCAGCATGATTAGTAGTCTACTTTACGTAATTTCCAGCATAATTAATATTTCTTTCAGTGTCGCCATTTGTGCTAGATATCAACCTGACCCTAAAGAATCTCATTTATTCGTTATTAAATGGATAATCAGATATGTTACGAGTACTGGTAACTTAGGTTTGTGGTATGCACATGATTCGTTTATTCAAATTGTAGGATACACTGATGCAGGCTGGGCAGGTAATGTTGATGATAGAAAATCTATAAGTGGTGGATGTTTTTACATTGGAAACTTCTTGTATCATGGATGAGTAAGAAGCAAAATTCCGTATCATTATCCACTGTAGAAGCAGAATACATCGCTACAAGGAATGCATGCACTCAGCTTATATGGATGAAACGTATGTTAGCTGATTATGGAATTGTTCAAAATACGATGAATTTATATTGCAATAACATAAGTGCGATAAATATATATAAAAAAATCATGTTCAACATTCTCGTACAAAGCACATTAACATAAGAAATCATTATATACGAGAATTAGTTGAAGATAAGACTATCATACTAGAATACATTCAAATTGAGAAGCAGCTTGTAGATATTCAGACTAAGTTGCTTGACAGTGTCAAATTCTCTAATTTAAATCATGATATTGGATTATGTGTTGTTAAATAATGATAATTCTATTTTTGCTTTTCATTTTGCATTTATTCTTTATTATTTATTTGTAAATAATTTGTGCATGAAAAGGAAAGAAAAATGGAATATATATATATATATATATATATATATATATATATATATATATATATATATATTGGATTTTTCGACCAGCTCGACGTTAACCAAGTTATTCCGCCAACAGAGTTCATACTCGGGCTCGCCGAATCAGGCGTGGAGTGCTTCAAAAAGGGGGGAAAACCCCATTTTCCCATTTCCACTTCTTCTTCGGTCCGTCGGTGCTCCATTCGGTCAACCTATCTTCCTAACTCTCTTGTAAGTTAATTTTGAGCATTTCTTTTCTAGATTTATTAAGTTCCTAGTTGCATTATAATCTTGATTTTATCATTTTTTTTTTCTTGAATCTAAAAACCCATTTTTTGTGGGTTTTCCTCAAAATCTGATCTATGTTATTCTACCTCTCTATTTATGATTTCTTGTTGTTCTAAAGCATGAAACCGAGAGTAAAATGCACCTTATGCAAGGTTCAAGCGGGTTCTTCATCCCGTTCTGAGCCACATGACGTGTGACCCTACATGCACTGGAGGATGACCCAGAAAATATTTGGGATTTTAGAACAAGAACACATTGCTCAATATGGTCTTATTGAACTCCTTTCTGAGGTAGGATGGGAAAAAAATCTTACAATGCAATGGGACAGCCTATAGATCCATTGTGCAAGGCATGTACACATTTATTTAAGAAGTTTCATTAGATGAATTATTCTTCAAAGTTAAAGTTTTGGAAGAAATCGTCACCATGACACCTTCCACCATCTCTTCATTGACGAAAATAACACATATCTCATAAAAGGACCCACAAAAAGGGGGAGACAATGATATATGTGTAGTGCATGTGATTCTTATATGTGATGATATACTTGATAATGCATGATATATGTATATGTGATGCTTGAAAATGGATATATCTTTTGAATATGTTTGGATGGAAAACAACTTGGTATATTTCTCAAGGGAGCCACAGGTGGTATACAAGTGAGTTTTTGAATCTACAGGTGGTGTACAAATGATTTTTGAATCAAAGCTTCAAATTGATGGATGAGTCCATGAGATGTGTATGTTTAATATATGTTTGTATGGTATGATGTGATGTGTATGTATGTATGCATTTTGTCACGAAATTGACAAAGGGGGCGATTATATGTAACGCCCCGAAAATTGGGGGTCGAGTAAAGCTCAACTTCCGAGTTCCAAAGCATCACTTATGCAACATAGATAATGATGTTTAAATGTTGTCCATATTAGTGTATTAAACATGAGTGAGATTACACTAAACCAGCATATCATACTCTAGGGTTAATGTAATTAAGCAAGCGGAAGACTAAGATAGGTATATAAAGTATATGTACGTGTTTCATAACCTCCAGAATATGATCATGTAGCTGGGCTGAATATATACAAATCTGGTTTCAAAATACATAAAGTATCAAAATGTGAATGCTCAACTAATCCAATATCCCTATAATCCCGGCGACGCAGCTCTAGGTTTACACAGACCCACCTGAGAGCTGAACGTAGGAGAACTCCTCCTCCTCGTCAAAGAAGTCTGGCTCCATCACGTAAGCCTCATCACAACCTGCATCTAAATCAGAGTCTAGTTGGTGTTTTAAAACACCGTCCTAGAGTGGGAGTGAGTGATCAACTTAGTGGTACTATAAGGCAAAGGTTAACATGTTATCAATTCAATAAAGCAGTAATGATAAAGCAATACAACAATCAATTCCTAATTACTCTTGTTAATGCAAGAATGACATGTAGTAATGATGGATGCCCTCGCCTGTACTCATTCAGCGACTTCATCTAACAATCGCACATGACAAACTCTCTAAAAGTGCGCTTCCTCACCAAAGCACATGCAATGCGGTGCATGGTCGTGTTAGCCAAGTAATTTATTAGGCTTATTCATACAACAGATTTAGAAAGCTAAGTTACTTCCCTTTTTATCATTTATCCAAGCAAAAATTCATATAGGGTTGTCAATCCTAGTTTATTGTTTGATTATGGTGCATTGCATTCCTTTATGGCCGATGATTTCTACCGATCGACTGGTTTGTCGATGGAGTCTGCCCATGAGGGTTTGTCTGTATCGACGCCCTTGGGAAAGATTGCAGTGATAGACTGATTTTTTCGTCTTACCTCGTTCTGATTGGGGATATCTTTTTGCCTGCTAATCTGTTCATATTGCCGATGTTTGAGTTTGATGTTATCCTGGGCATGGATTGGCTCCTTAAGCACCATGCCATATTGGACTGCTTCACGAGGAGAGTCACGTTCTATATACCCGGTATGCCAGAGTTCTAGTTTGTCACCGAGCCCAGAGGAGAGAAGCTTTCCTGCCTATTGTCATGTGCCATTGAGGAGTCAATTACTTTGAGTATCGACCAGCTGTCGGTCGTTTGTGGTTTTCTCGATGTATTCCAAGAGACTCTGGGGTTACCACCTCGTTGGCACACTGAGTTCTAGATTGATCTCGTGCCCGGTACCGGGCTTATTTCGAAGGCCCCATATCATATGGCACCGTTGGAGTTACGGGAACTACAAAAGCAGTTGGACCAGTTGTGCGAGCTAGGCTTTATCCGTCCAAGCAGTTTACCATGGGGAGCGCCGGTACTTTTCGTGAAGAAGAAGGATGGCTCAATGATGGTTTGTGTAGATTACCATGAGCTCAACAAGGTCATGATCAAGAATAAGTACCCGCTCTCGAGAATCGATGATTTGTTTGATTAGCTGCAAGAGGCACAATTCTTTTTAAAGATAGACTTATGGTCCGGTTATCATTAGGTTCGGTTTGAGATGAAGATATCCTGAAGACAGCCTTCAGGACGTGTTATGGTCATTTTGAGTTTCAGGTCATGTCCTACAGACTGATCAATGCGCCCATAGTATTCATGCAGTTGATGAACGAGGTCTTTCGTCCGTATCTCGACCAGATTGTTGTGGTGTTCATCGATGACATTCTGATATATTCAAAGACCTGCGAGGAACATGAGTAGCATCTGGAGATTACCTTGCAGACCCTCCGTGCCACCAGCTTTACATGAAGCTAGAGAAGTACGAGTTCTAGCAGGAGGAGGTGAAGTTCCTTGGTCTTGTAGTGACGAGGTAGGGCATCGCTGTGGACTCCTCAAAGATTGATGCCGTGCGTCAGTGGGGCCAGCCCACGAACGCATCCGAGATCCGTAGTTTCCTTGGTTTGGCAGGCTACTACTGATGTTTCATTGAGGGATTCTCTCGTATTGCAGCCCTGTTGACCAGGTTAACCCGAAAGGGTGCCGAGTTATTTGGAGCGACGCTTGTGAGTAGGCATTTATGGAGCTGAAGGACCGTCTCACGTCCGCTCCTGTCCTCACTCTTCCCTCTGGGAGTGATGGATTTGTTGCATTTATTGATGCCTCACGAGTTGGCTTGAGTGTTGTCCGGATGCAACACGGGAAGTTAGTGGCTTATGCGTCTCGCCAGCTCAAGGTCCATGAGCTGAACTACCCCAGGCATGATTTGGAGCTGGCAGTAGTTGTCTTCGCACTGAAGGTGTGGATGCACTATCTTCATGGGGTGGGGTTTGAGCTCTTCTCCGACCACAAGAGCTTGAAGTATCTATTCTCTCAGTCCGAGCTGAACATGAGGTAGAGGCGTTGGATGGAGCTCCTGAAGGACTATGATTTTGATCTTCAGTACCACCCGGGTAAGGCGAATGCATGTGTGATTCAGGAGTGGAAGATGCTTAAGGATGCAGTCTTCTGTTGTGCAGTTGTCGAGCCTGTCGATTCAACCCTCTCTTGTAGCATGGGTGATCGAGGCTCAGCAGGCAAGTGAGTCAGTACAGAGTTATCAGGCAGAGGCGGCATCTAAGAGTCAGTTAGACTGGTAGATTGGTTCTGATGTGGACTTCACTTCAGAGGCCAATTATGTGTCCCCAATATTCCTGAGTTGCGCAGAGATCTTATGACAGAGGCACATTGATTGCGGTTCTCTATCCACCTTGGCTCGACGAACATGTATCACGATATGAGGAGTCAGTATTTTTAGATGGGGATGAAACACCAGATAGCCAGTTTTGTGGCCAAGTGTGACACGTGCCGGCGTGTTAAGGCTGATCATCAGAGACCCCCTGTTCTATTGCAGCTGTTGAGTGTCCTGATGTGGAAGTGGGAGCATATATCTACTGATTTTATCATAGGTTTGCCAAGGACACAGCGTAGTCATGACGTCATTTGGGTTATCATGGATTGTCTAATGAAGTTGACACATTTTTTTACGATTCGTAAGACCTGACATGCAGACCGGCTCACTAAGTTATTTGTTGATGAGATCATGAGACTGCACGGTGTTCCTGTCTCGATCGTTTCAGATCGAGATCTGAAGTTCATGTCTCAGTTTTGAGGGAGCTTCCAGCGAGCGATGGGGACTGATTTGTAGCTTAGCACCGCGTACCATCCGTAGACCGATGGTCAGACCGAGAGGGTCAACCAGATCCTTAAGGATATGCTTCGGGCCTGCGCGATTGATTTCTCGAGTAGTTGGGACGAGCACCTGAGATTGGTTGAGTTCATGTACAACAACAGTTATCAGGTGACCATTAACATGACTCCTTTTGAGGCATTATATGGCAGACCATGCAGATCTTCGAGTTGTTGGACCGAGGTGGGAGAGTGGCGTCTCCTAGGTCCCGAGCTTGTGCAACAGACGTTAGAGGTCATCGACATCATCAGGCAGAGGATGCGCACAGCTTAGAGCCGACATAAGTGTTTTACTAGTCGTCGGTGTCGTCCCTTGGAGTTTACCATTTGGGACCATGTGTATCTCAAGGTCTCACCCATGAAGGGTGTGGTACGTTTTGGAGAGAAGGGGAAGCTTGCCCCGAGATTAACCTTTCGAGATCACTGGGTGCATTGGCACTGTGGCTTATCGGCTTGCCTTGCCTTCTCACTTGTTTGGCGTCCATAACGTTTTTCATGTCTCTATGTTGAGGAAGTGTGGGTTAGACATCGTTCCCGTTATTGATTAACAGCTGTTGGAGGTTTGTGAGGATGCTTCTTACATTGAGAAGCCAGTTCATATCCTCGATCAGAAGGATCTGGTCCTCCAGACCAAGGTCATTCCCTTGGTGATGGTGCGGTGGGGCCATCATAGTGTGGATGAGGCGCCTTGGGAGTGCGAGGCTGAGATTCGAGAGCGCTATCCACATCTTTTCGATGTTTGATTGTATGTTGTATTGTGTTTTGATTATATATGATGTTATGTTTCCTATTCCCTTATGAGTTATGATTAGCTGCGATGGTAGTATAAATTTCGAGGATAAATTTTTTTATTAGGTGGGGAGATCTGTAAGTCTCATATCCTAGTCTGTACTATTCAATCGACTCCCATGATCCTTCTCGATGAATTCTGGCTATCCACGACCTATGATCAACATTTGCACATGACCTTAAGTTGTATCCCTTAGATTTGAGTCGATTTAATCCGAGACTTGTATCATTACGACCGCACCATCACTGCGGTTCCAACGCTGCGTCTTACATACCGATCCGATACCCTGGCCAGGAGATGTGGGCCCGCATTCAGTTTAAGGAAAACACCACGTGTTTGCAATCCCAAGAGAATCTCTACAACATGTCCCATCAATCAATCAATCAATCAAAGTACACAACCCATGCTTTCTTTCTCCCCAAGTCAAGCAATCTACCCCAAAAGTTAACAAATCTCTCACTTCACCCATCACTCACCTCACATCCATCACTCACACCCATCACCTCTCTTACAACCACCCCTTCTCTCTCTCTTTCTCTTCAATTTTCCAAGCAACCAATGCGGTGGACGTCCAAGCATCCCAAGAGAGAAAAGTGCATGTGTGTGGCCCACTACCCACCCTAAGATCCATCATCCTACCCCTTCCTTTCTCATCATCTTCCATCAAAGTGAAGCACAAGAAGATTGGCTTTCCATCAGACCAAGAAGATCAAACGGTGGGTGCTTCATAGGCCTAGATTTTCATGTTTTGATGATGGGCCAAGTGAGGCCTACCGATCGATGGTATGGATCTCACTTTAGACCCTAGGTGTGGCCAATGGCCCACCTTGATTCTCATGATCATTCCACAATGGGGCCATTCTCTATGAACCCCATCATGATGTTTATTTTCCTTGCATGAATAGGGTTATCTAGACCTTTCATTTTTATGGAGAAAGGATCTCCACCGTTGATTTTGATCAGTGGGCCCACATGTAATGGGACCCACTTGATGTATGTTGTAAATTATGGAAGGGAGGGCCCATAGTGCCGGGGTCCCTCCATCACTCGATCTTACTCTCTTTCTCTCTCTCCCTCTCTTTTTCATTTGTTTTTGTGTGTAATGATGTGGCTATGTGGCCCACTCGGATGGACCCCACCTGATGTATGTCTTATCCACACCATCCAGCCATTTAGTGGCCCACCTGAGCAGGGCCCACCTTATATCTATGTGTTGTGCCCAAACCGTCCAGCGTCGACGTGAATTGAAAACAAAAACATTAGCTTGATTTAACAAGCTTTGGAGAGGGGCACTCATGCAGGCCCCACCTTGATGTATTGGTCCAATCCACGCCATCCATCCTATTTCTAGGCTCATTTTAGGTGTTGAACCGAAAAATGAAGCTAATCCGACTATCTGCCGGGCCATAGCATAGAAAATAGTGTTTGTACCGTTGAAATCTACCTTGATGTTTCTGTACCCCAAAACATGTCGAATATTGGGTTTGATAGGTCTGACTTGGGCCATAAAAACCAATGGTCGGGTTGGATTTTACTCATGCGGACCCCACCTGTGAAAAACCACAGAAAAATTGTGTAAAAAAATAAAAAAAAAAGCAGCAAGTGCTGCTGCTAACGTCTAGGGACGCGCAACAGTGTCCTACACTGGGACGTGAAGGGGAGGCAGGGATCGTTGGGTCCCAGCCGCGTGATGGGTGCTATACATCAACACTGTGCATTTGATGGGTCCCCTTTATATATGGGGTGCCCCCAAATATTAGCCGTATACATAACTCAGGTGGCCCACATCACAGGAATAGTGAGGATGGAACGTCTGCCCTTGAAACCCTTTTGGGTTGTCACAGAGGTTTTGGATTGATATGAAATTTATTTTTCCTCTTTATCTGGGTCCGTGTGACCTTATCAACAGATTAGATGGGAGGTAAACTTTATGGTGGGCCCCATGTAAGACCCGCTTGCAAGAGGGTTGGCTGGTGCACGCATACAGCAACATAATAGCTGCTGTATTGATGTCCCCAGGCCATGTGGGCCCCACACACGAGGTATGTGTTATATCTATGCCGTCCATCCCTATGGGACCCACCATGATGCATGTGTTGCATCCAAACCGTCCAACCATTTTGAAAGATAATTTTAAGGCTTGACACTAAAAATAAGACAGATCTAGGATCAGGTGGACCACATTACAGAAAACAGTGAGTTTGAATGTCCACCATTAAAAACCCTTGGACCATAAGGTTTGGACCAATATGATATTTGTTTTCCCCTCTTAATCTAGGTCTTTATGACCATATGATTAGATTGGTTGGAAAATAAACTTTATAGTGGGCCTTGTGAATTATTTAACCGTGAAAATTATTATCCCCATTACTATTTGTGGTATGGTCCAAATGATCCTTCCAAATTATCCTTCCATATTATTCTTTTGGGAATGTATGAGGCCCACCTTGATATATACATAAGGCCCATGTGATTAGGCCCATCTTAATGTATTTGTGGCCGTCTATTGAGGCTCACCTTGATATATATGAGGCCCATGTTATGCGGCCCATTTGATGTATCTAAGGCCCATGGTTCGAGGCCCAATGGGACGTACACAAGTCTATTGTAATGTGATTATACCATGGTTTATGTAATGATATTTATGGCAGGCTATGCCTTGGGAGCAATGATGGTTTGACGCCCACATTGTAAGTACAATGTTGGTTAAATGTCCGCATTGTAACTCTCCTTAGGGCTCATTAATAGGCCCATACTTGTTGTGTGTAGGCCATCTAGGCCTATCTTCGTTGTGAGGATAGTTCGTCACCTTATAACATGCTTAATGTAACTCCATGATTCATGCCCATACGCATCATATGTATGCTTGATATGAGTAGTGACTGATCATAGCATATGTCATTGGGCAGACTTTTCATGGGACTCATTGATAGGAGTTGCCAACATGAGCACATGGTACGCGCAGGATTGCTGCATGACTGTACGGTATGATTCGTGAACTCGTATATGTGTGACTTGATCATTGAACGCCCTAGCAACATCAGGGCCGTAGCCTCCACAGGCACATCGTGGATGGCCGTATCGGATATCAGAAATACTTGGTTCTAGCACTGTGGGCACTTAGGATGTCCTTAAAGAAAGTTCTAGAACCTTTTTGGTACCAGGAGATGCTCCAACGTTTAGACCGAGTGGATATACGAGCGCCCAAGTGCCGAATACCAGTAGGCCACGTCTCCTACTATGTCGTGGTCAGTTGGAAGGGGGTGTGACCTTATTCGCTCAAGTGAGGGGGTTGTAAGCTAGGCTGAGTTTGACCAGCTCGTAAATGAGTCCACTATCGACGAGCCGGGTAGGTATTGGCTAACTACTAGTCAGGCGGATAGTGTGGTCTCTTCCACTCGCTGGGCTGCGCGGCTAGGGAGGCGGCAATCAGTGTGGAGTGTACTAGACCTCGGTTATATCCCAGAGAGAAACGTACTGATATGTGTACTTGACTGGCATGCTTGCTTGACATCTCGCATATGACATTTGGCTACATAGGCCTCATATCGCATGGTCTTGGTATGGCCGATAGCATTCATGCCTTGCATCATATAGCCTTGGTACGACTGATTGTATTGATGGACTTACCCGCATATTTTCGCATTACTCTGATATTGTATACTTGACACTTACCTTGCGCACACACTTACACCACCCTCTAAGCTTTTGTAAGCTTATACACGACCGTTGCGTGCAGGTGTCATTGGATCGTAGCGGCGCTGAGGCAGGAATGTGTATAAGATTATTTTGGAGCTTTTTAATCACCTTGTATTTCTCTTTCCACATTGTACTTAAAGTTTTTGATATAGTGGATATGTGGTGATGTTGTTTTGTGACTTGGTTATGCTTGTGGTTATGCTCCATTACAAAAAAATTCATACTAAAAATCCTCCTTGTAGGATCCCAGGATCGGAATCTGGCATATGAGTGCCAGGATCCGAGAATGGGGCACTACAGAGGCTGTCGGGAATTTTGTGAGCCCGTTTTTCAAGTTTGAGGTGTGACAATTGTAGTCCCAATCATACTCAAATGCAACATGTAGATACATGTGACAATCATATAAGCATTTAACAACAATTCAAGTACAACATTCATTTGAGCATTTTATCAAACATATTGCACATGTTACTGAACTTTACAATTCATCCATAACTTGCGTAGTTGAAATTAAGGTCACATAGAGGAAATCATACATATAATTAAGGTAATTGAGAATCCTATTTCAACACCCTTATTAAATATAATTCATCAAACAATTTCTCATTCGAATTTTTTATCAAACACTTAGCTTACACATTACCAAATACATATACTAGATTAGTTATGACATGAACTATCGCAATTTCCTACGCAACATATGCTATAATGCATATAACAAACATGGATCTTAGATTAGATATCATGACAAGTAGAAAATCATAATTTCAAGTTCATTCAAACATTTCAACAAACACATGGAATGCATATTTGTCCAACATAGTTCATACATGTATAATATATGGAAAACATCGTAACTAAGATCATATGGCAGCAATCAAGTCTGACATAAATCATTGTCGACATTTGAAAGCCTTGAAAACCATAACCTAAATGTTTATAGTCCACGCCTTTCGTCGGAATACCCAATTTGAACTTGGTTCCAACACAACGTTCCCTAAAATGGAACGACGACACCTATACGATGAAATAGGTTAGCTATTTTGTCGATTATTCTATTTGGATTTCTAATCAGATTAGAGTTAGGATTTCTTACTCAAATCGTAACCGGAGACGATCGTGTAGCGAGGTGGGGAGGTGAATCGAGGCGTGGAGTTGTGGGAGAGAATCCCAACAACGATCTCCCACTCTTTCTCTTCTCTCCTCACACTTTTCTCTTCTTTTCTCTCTTCTCTCTCCTAGGGTTAGAGACTTTCGTATGGAATGGGAATGGGGTGGTTTAAGGTCTTTAAATAGGCCCAGAACTGATGTCAATGTCCCCAAGGCCATGGTATACTTAGGTTATAGCCAAAGGGTGCTTGTTTCTGACGAATGAGGCTCATCTGGAGGTCCATTACCTATCTATGTCACAGTAAGTTCCTTGACGATGGATCTAGGTCAGGATGCGATTTCTGCTCGTTTGGATGAGCCGATCAATCGTGACAGACCGACATCAGATCAACGGTCGTTGTCACTTGATTAGGGCCACAAGTATATGGATATGTGTAGGGAAATTTCCCTGATCCATGAGTGAAGTTCGGTCAGAAACTGATGGTCTGAAGTTTTCAATTTCGCTCATAAGCAAATGGTCCAATTCACTTAAGTTTGGGTTCATTTTCTAAAGATATTCGCATTTCTCACACACTTTGCTCAGGGCTCAAGTTGTACGTTTCCTGATACTATTTGGGCTCGATTCCCGCGATGGTTATCAAGCCTAATAAGACGGTCGTAACCCTATAGTTTTGTCGTCCTTGGACTTTCGACGTGCGGTCCAGGTCTGATACGGAGTTTCAATGTGCTCTCGAGAACAACTGGGTTTTGGGATTTCCTCGAGGTTTTCAAGTAATGTTCAATTAGCGATTTTAATGGTTTTGTGTCTTGCAGTTTGTATAGATAGTGGTTCAAGCTACTCCACCGATTAATTTAGTTTAGTACTTAATTAATTTTCGTATAATTTCCACAGTATACAGTCTTTAGGGATTTCTGCCTGAGGTGGTACTCAGGTCTTTGTACGGATTTTTCCGCGACGTTACAATCTACCCCTCTTAAAAAAAAATTCATCCTCGAAATTAGTACCTTTTCGTACTCCTCGAGGATCTGAGGGTAGTTCTTATGGACTTCGACTTCCATTTCCCAAGTAGCCTCTTCTCAATGTGGTGAGTCCACAATACTTTCACAAGTAGGATAACTTTGCTACGTAGCACCTGTTCTTTCCTATCCAGAATACGTGTTGGTCGTAGTACATAGGTAGCATCTTCACTTAGCTGCACCTGCTCCCACTTGATAATGTGAGTGGGATCAGGAACGTATTTCTTCAGCATAGACACGTGAAATACATTGTGCACGCTTGCGAGTGGTGTGGGTAAGGCGAGACGGTATGCTACCACACCCACTTGGTCTAGAATCTAGAATGGACCAATAAATCTCGGCGTGAGTTTCCCTTTCTTGTCAAATCAAAGGACTCCCTCCATTGGGGAAACCTTAAGGAATATATGGTCCCCAACTACAAATTCCAGTTGTCACCGTCGTGTATCGGTGTAACTCTTCTGTCTGCTCTGGGCTACAAGTAGTCGATGCCTGATAATATCAATCTTTTCTGAGGTCGCCTGAACCAAATCTGGGCCAATGACGCTCTTTTTGCCAACTTCCGCCCAACAGTGTGGTGCTTAACATGCGTACTTATACAATGCTTCGTAGGGAGCCATGCCAATGCTCGCTTGGAAGCTGTTGTTATAAGCAAACTTAGCATAGGGAAGGCAGTCATCCCAACTGTCCTTGAAATCAAGCACACACGCCCGCAACATGTCTTCTAATACTTGATTTACCCATTCCGTCTGCCCATCGGTCTATGGGTGGAACGTGGTACTGAACTTCAGTTTTACTCCCATTGCTTCCTGGATTCGAGTCTAGAAAATGGACGTGAATCGCGTGTCCCGATCTGACACAATCTCCATAGGAACTCTGTGAAGCCGTATGATCTTTTTAATGTACAGCTTGGCTAAATCATCTACTGAGTTTGAAACTTTAATCGGGAGAAAATGAGCCAATTTCGTCAGTCGTTCCACAATCACCCAAATGGAGTCATGCTCCTTTCTCATCTTCAATAACCCAGAAATGAAATCCATAGATATGAAGTCCCATTTCCATTTAGCTATGGGCATGGGCTGAAGTAAAACAGGAGGTCGGCGATACTCGGCCTTGACCTATTGCCACGTGAGACATCGGGATACTTAATCTGCTATGTGGGCCTTCATGTTGTCTCACCAATACAAATGCTTCATGTCTCTATACATATTCGTACTGCCCGGATGCAATGCCATCCTTGAATTATGAGCGGCGTCCAGGACTTCCTTTCTCAAGTCATGGAGATTTGGGACGCATAGGCAGCTGCGATATCTCAACCCTCCATCTAAGCCAACCTTCCATTTGGAGTCTTCACTGTCACTTGCTCATTTTCTCATCTTCACCAACAGTTCATCTTCTTTCTGAGCCACAATGATTCGGTCATTAATAAGTGGCTGTACGTGGATGTGTGCGACGCTGTCAAATGACTCCTCTACTGTAAGCTTCTATTCGAAGTCTCGCACAAATTCTATCATGTTCCATTCTTCTATCATCAGTGGAGCTACAAATTCTATTATCTTCTTACGGCTTAACGCATCGGCCACAAAGTTGGCCTTACCAGGATGGTAGGAGACCTCAAACTTTAAGTCTTTTAAGGTCTCCATCCATCGTCGTTGCCTCATGTTTAGGTCCCTCTGTGTAAAAATGTATTTGAGGCTTTTGTGATTGCAAAAGAGTTCAAAATCTTCTCTGTAGAGGTAATGTCTCCAGAGCTTTAATGCAAAAATGACTGCTACTAATTCTAGGTCATGTGTGGGGTAGTTTTCTTCGTGTTTCCTTAATTATTGCGATGCATAGGCGATCACTCTGTCCTTTTACATATGAACATAACCCAAACCAATATGAGATGCATCGGTGTATATAGTATATCTGACCCCTTGCTCTGACATACTAGCATGGGTGCGGATGTCAGCTTGTCCTGTAATTCTGAAAGGCTGCTTCCGCTTTCTCATTCCAAGCAAACTTAAGATTCTTCCGAGCGAGTTGAGACAACGGTTGGGCTATCTTGGAAAAGTCTTTAATAAATTGATGATAGTAGCCTGCAAGGCCGAGGAAACTCCTTACTTCAATAACCGAACCGGGCTGTTCCTAGTCCTGTACAGCTGTCACCTTGGTAAGGTTCACGGTAATTCCTTCCTTTGACACCACGTATTCCAGAAACTTGACTTCTTCCTTCCAGAAGTCGCATTTCTGGTATTGAGCAAACAACTTATTCTTCCCAAGAGTAACGAAGACTGCTCGCAGGTGCTCTTCATGATCCCTTCGGCTCTTGAAATATATCAAAATATTATTTATAAATACGATGATGAACCGGTATAAATACGGCTAAAACATCTGGTTCATGAGGTCTATGAACACAACCGGTGTATTTGTAAGTCTAAACGACATCATAATGAATTTATAGTGCCCAAAATTGGTTCTGAATGTTGTTTTCTATATGTCTTCATCCCTGACGCGCAACTGATGATACCCGGACTACAGGTCGATCTTAGAGAAATATTATGCCCCTTTCTACTAGTCAAACAGGTCATTTATCCTGGGTAGAGGATACTTGTTCTTAACATTAACGTGATTCAGCCTGCGATAGTCAATACACAATCGTAGCGATTTATCTTTCTTCTTTACAAACAATACAAGAGCTCCCCAAGGAGATACGCTAGGCGGTATAAAACCTAAATCCAGCAGATTGTCTATCTATTTCCTCAATTCTTCTAATTCACACGGAGGCATGCGGTATGTTGGCAAGGAAATGGACGTCGCACCAGGCACAAGGTCAATAGTAAAGTTGATCTCGCACTGAGGAGGTAGTCCAGGTATCGTCCTGATCATGTCCGTGAAATCTTGGACTACAGGCGTGTCCCCAAGTGTCAGACCATCAACATTCTCCAATAAGGAAGCATAACAACTTATACGTTAGGGCCAACTAACCTGAACTGCAAAAGTAAAGGTCGTGCCCTTAGGTCCACGGGCTGTCACCAATTTAGTTTCACAATCGATCTTTGCCTTCATTTCGGTGAGCCAATCCATGTCAAGGATAATATTGTAATGATGCAATAGAGTGACAATCAAGTCAATGCGCACTGTTCTGCTCCCTAAGTATATTGGGCAATCTTTACAAAACTTAGTAGTGTTGGAGAAAGTCCTTGTCGCGGTAAGGACTCTCACCCTAATTATAAGGGTAGTGTTCAACCCCAAACGTTGACTGTAGAGCATGATACTATCGATATAGTGGACTCAGTGTCCACCAATAGGAATACAAGTGTACCTTGAATATGGGCAGTGACTTCATAGGCTAAAGTCACTGCAGTTGCTGACTCAGATGCTTCAGCTGCAAGGGCATATACACATGCTTGTTGGGAATGATTAGGTTGCGCTACCATAGTTCGTTGAGGCAGCCTATTTCAAGGTACGGTTGGTCTGTAAAAAGGTTGTGCTAGCGGTGCTGATCTCATCTTAGTAAAATAATAGGTGTCTATATGGCTCATCTTCTTACAGTAGGTGCACTACGAATCTGATTGCCTCAGCTGGGTTGGTGGAGCCATAATCCTGGGAGGCAAATCTGCACGTGGCCTCTTGCTGAGGAACGGTTAGTTCGGCAATTTAGGCCTCAGCCTCGGGCCCATTAGTAAACATGTGTGAGACAGTCTGTCTCCATCCTGCTCAGCTCACAGGGACATGTTCACTAGTTCAACATACTTAGGAATGATAGTGCAACACATCTTCGTACGGATATCGAGTCGCAGCCCTCTGAAAATTGCCGCATTCTCATCAGCTCATCTGCTAGGATCAGTGGAGCATATCTGGCCAGCTCCGTGAATCTGTTCTCGTATTCTGACATGGTCATTCCTCCCTGACGGAGGTGGAGAAATTCGCCTTCCTTTTCATTACGGTAAGTGAGGGGGAAATGCTTTCCATGAAAGCGTGTTTCAAACACGTCCTGCGTCCACACGTATCCTGAGGGAATGGTTCGTAGGATGCTGTCCCACCAGAGGTTGGCCTCCTTCTCGAACATATAGGTCACGAGCTCCACTTACTCTGCCTCAGTACCGTGTAATGGCTTCAAAATCTTGGATATGCGATCCAACCAATACTCTGCCTCCTTTGGTCGGTGAGTACCCGTAAAGGTAGGAGGACGAAAATGCTAGAAGCGTTCAAATAAACCGCTTGTATTCATATTTCTAGCAGGCTGCATAGGTAGTGTAGGCGCGACCATACTCATGTTTTAGGTAATGGCCCCCGCAATAGTGGCCCAAACTTGCTGCTATTGCTATATTAGGAGCATCATTTGCTCCAACCTATCAGGGGGAGGTGCCGCCTAAGGCATGTGTGGCGTCAACGTAGACACACGGTTCTATTCCAGAACAGGTGGTGCACAAGGTGTTGGCCCATTTGTGGGGCCAGTGGCCGGCTGTGAATCCGACATAGTCTCAATGTCTGGGTCGAAACTGGGGTCTGTATGGCTATCGCTCAGGGGAGGTGCCCCGTCAATCGATCCGCCAAATGCAAGACATCCTCTTGAATTTTTATTTTAGGTAGGCCTGATTCTCCTTGAATTCCTGTCTCAGGGTGACCTAGTTTCTTCTATCTTGGCCATACTGGCTTCTATGGTAGCCCGATCATGGCGGTCCTCATGTGCAGTAGTAGGAGGGCCCCTATCAGAATTTTGGGCATCCTCTCCTTCTTCCTACTCTTCGTCCTCACTTCCCTCATCATCACTACCTTCTTCCTCACTTCCTTCCTCTATTTCATTCCCTTCCTCTTCTTCACTACTTTCTTCCTCTTCTATCTCATCTCCACACTCATTGAGGCGGGCTTAGCATTGTCTAGGGCCAATCCCCATATTGTTGAGCGTAGTTTCACTGATAAAGTGGATGGGTGCAAGATTATCCATGTTAGGCCTGAAACCAAAGTTACAAGCAATCTTGCAGATAAGTCGGCCAAATGGGAGTGAAGCGTCTCCCCTAGTAGAGCATGCGGTCCTAACTATCTGTGATATGACAAAAGCAGGCTAGCATAACTTGTCTCCCTGTCCATCCCTATAAAAGAAGTCAATCATCAAGCAAGTGAATTCGGTACGGTTGCTCCACCCAGGATACACGTTATACATGCATATGTGGTGAAGTAGGCAGAAGTCTGCCGTCATCTTGGTTGATGGGAGGCTGCTGCCTTGCCTCCAATGAGCCAGTCCGCCATAAAGAAATCGCGTGCAGTGATCTCTCTCTCATACTAGTGAGATGAGATGCACTAGCTTGTACCACACCATGATCAATTCCCATGATTCGGGCCATCATATCTACATCGTCTATGACTTCCTGCCTCCCCAAGGGAATAGTAAACCGAAGAGGCTCTAGTAGTGGGTTCCATATGTGGCCATAGAAGGCTTGGACAGTGCCTTCACTTGCATTAGACTTGTCTTTAAATATGGGGCCCCACCCAGCCTCCAACAGGAGGTCCATCACTAATATAGTCCAAATAACTTCTCATCCACATGTGCTTTAAATACAACTCTGCGGTTACGGAACCTACCTAGTTCGGCACCCATCGGTAGTGATCTCTCCAACAAAATTTGAGGATCGAGGTCCCGTTTCGTCCTTCACTCTCGCTTGGCACTTGTAGTAGCCACGACGCTTGTCTGCTTCCTTGAGCGAGTTAGACGGCTTGGCCCGGCCTCATCTGGGGCCGCTCTTCTCTTTCCCATAAGGGAAAGGAGCGTTGAGATGGAAAAGATGGCGGTGACGAGCTCAAAGAGGGCCATGGAGTTGGAAAAGCTTGAGAATAAGGTGGATTTAGGAAGTTTGAGAGTTATGAGACACAAAGGATGGGTTTGGGTGCTCAAATGAGGGGAAATGAGGAAAATAGAGAGTTGTAAGAGAGGTTTTGAGGAAATGGTGGAGATGGGTGTAAGATATGGAAGAAGATGAAGCTTGGTGTATATGGAAGGAAGATTTGGAAGAGAATGAGATTTTGGAGGGGTTTAGAGGGCTAGGAAAGGGGTAAAATGAACAAAGGGGAGTAAAGAGGGTTCAAATAAGGTGGTCCCACATGAAAACGGGCCCCACATGTGTGTGTGGAGGGCGGTGGGCAGCCGGAACGGCGGGCCCGCTGTGAAGGCAGGCAGTGCTCCGCGGCTTAGGCGGTGGCGTCGCGCCCCCCTGGGCTGTCAGCGGTGCCTCCACCCAGGGGCAGTGGCCACCCCATCCCGGCATGCCAAAAATGTGCGGGGGATCCCCTGGGTCCCATTAAAAATCGTGCAATGGGCCCCTTCGCCCGTGTGAGGTGTTTTTTCGGTCCAAGAAGCACGTATTCACACTTTTTGATTTGTTCCAAGTCTGGGGTTCGCCTAATTTTTGTTCAAACCTGCCTATTGGTGATCTTAAAGGGATTGAGATCATTTCTCATGATCTCAGACGCGTATAAGCTATGTTCACCGGTCAATTTCGCCCATCGGCAAAACCTTGGGATCTTACGATCATTTATACATTTTATCACCCTCTCCTAAGTCAAAATGCGTCAGTATGCGTCATGTTACCATAACCCAGGTCCAGTTTAATCCAAATCATGTTCTGATACCAACTTTTAATGCCCCAGATTTTGAGGGTCGAGTAAAGCTCTACTCCCGAGATTCAACGCATCACTTATGCAACATAGATAATGATGTTTAAATGTTGTCCATATTAGTCCATTAAACATGGAAGGGATTATATTAAAACAACATGTCATACTCTAGAGTTAATGTAATTAAGCAAGCGGAAGACTGAGATGGATATATAAAGTATATACGTGTTTCACAACCTCCAGAGTATGATCATATAATCGAGCTGAAATTTATACATGTATTGGTTCAAACTAAACAAAATATCAAAATATGGAGTATTCAGCTAATCCGTATATCCCTGTAATCCTATCAAAGTAGCACGAGGTCTACGTAGACTTGCCAAAGAGCTGCAAGTAGGAGAACTCCTCCTCCTCGTCTAAGAAATTCGGCTCCGTCGCGTAAGCCTCATCATCATCTGCCACTAAAATAGAGTCTGGTTAGTGTTTTAAAACACCATCCGTAATGACCCGAAAAATTTTGTGCCAAGACCCGAGTACTACCTCTATTCTTTCCTTAGTAATTTTTTTAGGGTAATTAGCGCTAACTCGATTGCTTGTGAAATTTGCATCAATCACTTTAAATTGGATCTGCATGACTCTAAATCTGTAGAATAGTTAGCGCTAGGTTACTCTGAAATCTGGGATTCATCGCTAAAGCCAGTTGCTCTTAAAAATTTTTGGAAGTTCTGGATCGGACCTGGACCGCACGTCGAAAGTCCGATAGCGATGATCTTAGGCTGTTGCGGTCACCATGTTGGGCTTGACCATCACCTCAAAAATCAAGTCCAGATGATGTTCTGGGTCAATTTGGTTGAGTCCGGAGTGAAGAGTGTATGAACGGTTGGAAATTAATTAAGATTTTATGAAATCTGAGTCGTGTCGCTTGCGCGCCGATTTTAAGCAATCTGACTGTTGGATTCTGACCCAATTTCACCCTCTAATCAGGAAAGGTGGCCCAGGCATGTCCTTGTGCTTGTGGACCTGATCGAGATTCGGTGACCTTTGAATTGAGTGTGGTCCGCCACGGCTGATCTGAAGATCCGGTCGGTACGAAAACTTAGTTTGACCTAGATCCATGGTCAGTGAGCTTAAGTCCGACCTTTCGTGGTAATAGGCCCACCGGAAGTGCTTCGTTGGATCGAGAGAGGCCTGTTTTGGTTATACCCTAAGTATACCTTGGCCCTGGGGTTATTTTCATCAATGTTAGGCCTATTTATAGACCTTAAAACCCTAGCTCTCTTTTCCATACGAATTTCCTAACCCTAGCTAAGAAAGAGAGAGGAAAAGAGAGAGAAAGTGAGAGAGAAGTTGGTGAATCATATTAGATTCTTTCCTGTTCTTCTTCATCCTTAAACCTTCACTTTTGAATCGTTATTCCGGCAATTCTGAGTTCATCTTTGGGTAAGTTAACCTAACCCTAATATGTTTTAGAGCTTAGAATAGCTTTTGTGTTGTTGCAGCTCATTTCTATTCTTGCTTTAGGTTATCTTGTCGCCGTTGACGAAGACAAATCGTCTGAAATCATTTCGGTGTTCTTTTCTGGATTAAGGTGCGGACTTTAATCGTATAGGTTATGGCTTTCAATGCTTTCAATGCCAGTGGATGGTTTATTCTTGCTATGGATGAGATTTCACATGCCAAATGTTATGTTTATTTTGCATTCCTGATATGCATGTGATACATTGACATTTATGTATTCTATGTGTATGTATAAAGTACCGTATGCGTATAAAATATGAACATGTGATTGCCATGATTATTTGTCATGTACTTATGCTTATTGTATGTGCGGCAACTCCTTGGTAAAAGGAATTGTCCAAATGTGTGTATTTCAACATATGTCATGTATGTGGAACTATGTATTCTAAGTGTTTGTAGAAATGCCTGAATGATCTAAAGTGTAATTTATTATGCTATTTGCGGGTGTTGAGATGCGATTCTCTACTATCCCACTAGTGTGTATGATTTCCTTCTTGCAAGTTACATTCCTTGTTGTTTAATTTCAAGTATTACTTATGTGAAATTCCATGTTAAGTTGATATTCTTTAAATGCTCATGTACCATATGATTTGAGTTGTTGTTCCATTACTATTCTAAATTGTTGATATCAATATCTGTTATAGTGGAATGTGTTTGGGACTATGAATAGTCCAGGAAATCGGTAATCGGCCTTAAGTTCGTGGTTGAGGTTGCTTTTGCCATGTAGGACGTGATTAGACGAACCCGAGTCGTATTAAAGTTGTCGGTAGTGGTTGGCCACGTGGAGTGTTTGCGCACTCTATGTTGTTCAACCCAATGTCCGCTCATGCTAGTCGAGTTCGTCAAGTTACCCGATTGTCTGATGTATGTTCACCATGTATGGACGCTACTGTTTGAATCTAGGGTATCAAACTTACCGATGAAATCCTATTAACCATGGTACCTTGATCCGCTAAGACTCATGAGCCGGACATGGTGATATGGGACATCGTAGTGGAGCTGTTGGCCTATGCTGGGGTGACGAGCCTCCCCGTAGTGACCAGTGAGCAACTAAACTCGTGAGCCGATTATGGTGGTATGGGACACTATATTCGTGCTGTCGGCCTACATTGATTGGTGACGAGCCCTTTGTAGTGACCTCGAACATACCTAGATATCGCATTGAGGTGACAAGCCTTAGTGTAGTAACAAAGGTATGATAGGCGTGCATTAATTGGTGACGAGCCCTTTGCAACAACCTACAACCATATGATCGCATGAGATGTCTAGGATTGACGACCCTAGAATGGATCACTATTTGGATGGTGATATGAGGAAGGTACCTTAGCTTCCTAATCCTGCTGTATGAAAAGGACTAATAACAACTTGGTAATCATGTTCATGCACCGCATTTGCATGTGCTTTGTAGACGTGGCGCACTTTGAGGCGATGTCATGCGTAACGTAAGATGAAGACGCTGAGGGTGTACACGCGAGGGCACGCATCATTCTGCATACATCTTTGCATTAACAAAAGTACTTAGGACATGTTTAATTGTTCTGCTTTATCATTACTGCTTGATTGAACTAATAACATGTTAACCTTTGCTTTATTATTCCACTGAGTTGATCACTCACTCCCACGTTCTGGGGCGGTGTTAAACACCCACCAGACTCTGTCTTAGCTGCAGATGTTGATGAGACTTCTGAGGCAGAGTGGGAGATCGATGATGATGAGGCTGCTTTCTCTTTTATGCAGTTTTCAGATGGGTTCTAGTGAGCCTTGTTCTGATGCGCAGGATGCTGGGATTTCTTTTGGGAATTAAATGATGTAATTTGATACTTGTAGTTTTGATAACAACACTTGTATTATGACCTGGTATGTATATGTATTTCAGGGATTTGCACATGTACACATATATTTCATTAAGTCTTCCGATTGCATTCTTCACTTATCCCTGAATTATATCTGCAGTTTGGCTTAATCTATTCCATGTTTTATGCACTAATACAGACAACATACATTCATCATTCAATATGTTGCATAAGTGATGTTTTGAAACTCAGGAGTTGAGTTATGTTCGACCCCCGAATTTCAGGGCATTACAGAACAGGTGTTGCGCAGTAAGGTGATTCCATGTGTGAAGGTTCTGTGGACACACTCAATCAAGCAGTAATGATAAAGCAATACAACAAGCATTTCCTAACTACTCTGGTTAATGCAGGGATAGTATGCAGTAATGATGCATGCCCTTACCAACACTCCCTCAGTGACTACGTCAACCATCGCGCATGACAAACTCCCTAAACGTGCACTTCCTTGCCAAAGCACATGCAATGCGGTGCATGGTCGTGTTAGCCAAGTACTTAATTAGACTTGTTCATACAACAGATTTGGGAACCTAAGGTACCTCCCTTTATATAATTAACCCAAGCGGGGTTCCATCTAGGGTCGTTAATCCTAGTTAATCATATATGATAGACAAGTTATAGGGCATCACCCCTAAGAAAGCAGTGGATAGGTAAATTCAAGTGTTTATACTCGAGGTCACTACGGGAGGCTCATCACCTGAACGTAGGCCAATAGCTCGAATACAGTGTCCCATACCACCATATTCGGGTCACGAGTTTAGGTTGCTCACTGGACACTATGGGGAGGCTCATCACCCCAGCGTAGGTGGATAGCTCGACCACGGTGTCACATACAACCATGCCCGGCTCATAAGTCTTAGCGGATTGTGGTACCATGGTTGAAACAAGTTTTTCATTGGTAAATGGTACCTTAGATTTAGGCAGTAGTGTCTATACATGGTAAACACATAATAGGCCAATCGGTTTAATAGACAAGTTCGATTGGTACGAGTGCACGCTGAACTAATCGACATGGAGCGTATAAGCACCCCATGTGGCCTAACCACTATCAACAATCATCGTACGACTCGGATTCATCGAACGTATCCAATGTGGCGAGACTAATTCGGCCACTTAATCGGAAACTATTACCGCTTGCCTGAACTACATTGTAGTCCTAATCATACTCAAATGCAGCATGTAGATACATGTGACAATCATATAAGTATTTAACAACAATCCAAGTACAACATTCATTTAAGCATTTTATCAAACATATTGAACATGTTACAGAACATTACAATTCATCCTTAACTTGCGTAGTTGAAATTAAGGTCACATAGAGGAAATCATTCATATAATTAAGGTAATTGAGAATCCTATCTCAACACCCTTATTAAATACATTTCATCAAACAATTTCTCATTCAGACTTTTTATCAAACACTTAGCCTACACATTACCAAATACATAGACTAGATTAGTTATGACATGAACTATAGCAATTTCCTATGCAACATATGTAAGTGCTATGGTTTTATGCTCCTTTGGTTGCCAAATTCTATAGTGCCAAAGCATCAATCTATGTCTTATGTAGCTCATTTGTATATATGATCAAGACATTGTATCACCTCTCTAAACATTTTGCTTCAAGTCAAGAACAAAGAACTACTTCAAAACCATTTCAAGAAATGCAAGTACAAGCTACAACAAAAGAAGTGATCTTGTTCAAAGACTCAAGTTAGTGTATAATGCAAGATGAAGTGTAATTCAAGCTCTAGAAGATCTAAAGCTCAATATTACATCAAGTAGAGAGATCTCAAGCTTCAAAACTTCAAAGGTCAACTATCATCTGAAGAAATGAAGTCTCAATGTTCATACCTCACTTTCAAGGTATGATTGACCTTAGATTGACCTTAGGGTAGGTCATTTTGTATATATAATTTAAATTGAATCATTTTATAAATGTTTGGTTTGTTCTAATACTAGTCCTGAACTCTTTTTGACTAGTCCTAGCTCTGGCTTGACCAGTCCAAGAAATTCCCAGACCAGTCCTAAGTTGTTGCAATTTTTCAAAATTTTTTGGTTGAGCTACGACCAGTCCTGGAGACTGCTCGACAGGTTGTAGGAATAGTGTCAACTCGTTCTAGGACTGGTCGGGCACCTTCGACTCAAACTACAATGATCAAATCAGGTGCCTCACGACTAGTCGTAGGATGCTCACGACTAATTGTGGAGGGCTCACGACTGGTCGCGGACATCCCACGACCAGTCGTGAAATGGTTTTATCCGATCGCGCTTAAAATTTTAAAAATTATTCGGTCTACAACCAATCGTAGTGTCTTAAGGACTAGTCATAGATGCGATTTTTGTAACTATAAATAGAACACGAATTTCAAAGTTTTATATCGAATTCAAGTAAAATCAAGGCATCACTCTGAGATAAGTATGTGTTCATTCTTAAACGAATTGTGCATATTTAATATTCTCTTTTGTTAGCTTTATTAATTTGATTTTATTTCTATATTTTAATCTAAATTGAAAAGAGGAATTGTTATATTCCTTCTTCTTGGAATCAAAATCAAATATAGCTAGCCCAACTGGTTTAATTTAAAATCAATTAGAACCTAGAACCATTTCAAAGTGAGTATTGGACATTGAACTTCCACATTCGATCTTCTACTCCGATTAGTTCTTCCAGGTTGTTACAAAAGGAGAAATCCAGGTATTTTACCGTTTGTAAATTTCCTTCATTTTGGTTTTTGTTTGAGATTAAGCCAAAAAAATCTCTATCTCTTAGTTATCTAAGGAGAGCTAGGAAAACTCAGAAGTGGGGTTTTTGAATTATGTAAGCCCATTGAAAGACACAACTGTGAAGGTTTTAGGTGAACCTGTGATACCTATTTTCATAGTGAACGCTGATATCTCCTGTGTGAGGATATTAAGAGTGGAGTAGCAATTTGTGTGGCTGTTGTTTAATAGTTGGTGAACACACAGGTGAACCATTATAATTCTTTGTGTATTGTGGTTTGAATGTTTGCTTAATTTCTATATCATTTATCATTCAAAATTGTAGGATGTATGTGTGGATGTGAATGTTGTAATATTTACATTTCAAGCACTATGGGGAATGTTGTAATAGTTTAGATTTCAATTCTTTCTATTTCCTTTTTGTTCCTTTATAGTTTTAGCTTTTAATTATCTAATTGTTCTAGTAAGGTTGTCCTGCCATAAACCCTTGGTTTTTATGGTGAAAGGTTGTCCTTAAAACAACTAGATTTTGTGATTGCTTTACATTTTGTATTGTGAATTATTATCTTTCATATTCTTGGCTATCTTATTGTTTTATTCTGCTATTATTATTTTAAATTTGGCATAGTCCTAGTCACCCCCCTCTAGGACATATAGCTAGGCCTTTTCAAGTGGTATCAGAGCCTAATAGCTCATTTTAATTATTATATTTTTGGATTTATTTCCTGAGCTAATCGATCTAAGCTATTTATAAGATGTAAAATTTTGATAGCCTTTTAGTCACTAGGCCTCCACCATTTGATGGCTCCTATTATGCCTATTGGAAAGCCAGGATGAGGATTTTCCTTAAATCCATGGATGAGAGCATGTGGCAAGCCACAGTGACTGAATGGAACCCCCTACCACTGAAGTAACTGGATCAAGAAAATGTGGTGACCGATCTGGTTTGGGCTATGATAAAAGTGTTCATCCTATATAAAAGAATACTTTTCTTAAGTTTGTGAAAGGAAAATCTTCAAACTCAAAAGGAAATAGTTCAAATCAAAAGTTTTCTAAAAATGTTAAAACTTTTCAATCTTTTAAACCTAAAAGTAATTATATCAACTATAAAAATCAGAATCAAAACCCTTTGGTTGAAAAGATAGTTGATTTGTTTAAGGAGCTCTTAAAATCTAACTCAGTGGGTCATTCCTACAACAATTACAAATACAAGAAGACGAACTATACTCCTAAACCCAAAGCAATTATGAAATGGGTTCCTAAGGTTAGTAGCTTGGTTGCCCACATGGCTTTTAAAGCTTCAAGCCGTTTAAAGTGGTACCTAGACAGTGGATGCTCAAGGCATATGACTGGTGATAAAGGTCTATTCACCGATCTCAAAGACATGGATAATGGTTCAATCACATTTGGTGATGGCAGCAATTGCAGGATTATTGGCCAAGGTACGGTTCAACTTTTTAACCTCCCCTTATTTGAGAATGTTTTGTACATTGAATGGTTAAAACATAACTTGTTAAGCATTTCTCAAATATGTGATAAAAATCATAGTGTTAAAATTTCTAACCTAGGGTGTAAAATTTTAAATCAAAAGGGTTCGGTAATATTAATTGGTCGTAGAACGTTTGAAAACTGCTACATCGTAAGTGATTCTAGCTCATCTAATCAACTCTGTTACATGGTCCATACCGATGAGACCGAGTTATGGCATAAATGCTTTAGACATGTACACTACCACAATCTCTATAGATTGAGCAAAAGAGAACTAATAAGAGGTTTACCTAAATTGTAAAAAGTAGACAAAATATGTGGTGAATGCCAGATTGGCAAACAAACTAGGTGTGCTCACAAAAAGGTGGACTCTAATGCCACATCTAAGCCCTCGAACTTCTCCACATGGATCTTGTACGACCAACCATGATGGAGAGTTGAGGTGGCAAAAAATACATCTTAGTAATCATGGATGATTTTACCAGATCCACTTGGGTAGCCTTCCTAAGGGAAAAATCAAAAACCCTTGATGAAGTAAAAAGGATTATCAAACGGATCCAAACTAAAAAAGGTTCTCAAGTCAGTAAAATCTGTAGTGATCATGGATCTGAGTTCGAGAATAGTAGTTTTGAGAAATTCTGTAGTGATCATGGGATATTACATGAATTCTCTGCACTTAAAACTCCACAACAAAATGGAATTGTTGAAAAAAAAAATAGAGTGCTTTAAAAAATGGCTAATGTAATGTTAAATAGTATGAAGCTCTCTAAAAATCTTTGGGCTAAAGCCGTAAATACTGCATGCTATACTATCAACCAAGTTTATATAAGTAAGTCAAATAATAAATCTGCTTAAGAACTGTGGTTTGATAAGAAGCCTACTGTTAAATACTTTCGAGTTTTTGGCAGCAAGTGCTATATTTTACGTGACCGTGAAAATCTAGGAAAGTTTGACACTAAAAGTGATGAAGGGATGTTTTTAGGATATTCTTTAAATAGTCGCGCATATTGTGTACTGAACAAAAGGACCGGTGTTATTCAAGAATCTATTAATGTGGTTATAGATGATCACTTGAATACACCTGCCCCAAGTTCAGATAATGATGAAGTTCTTTTAATTGACAAACCAAATACTTCATCAAATCAAACTGACTCTAAACTGAGGACTATTAAAGATCATCCAACCACTTAGATTCTTGGAAACCCTCTCACTGGTGTATGCACTCGTAGACAACTAGAAGACGTGTAATTACGTATGTTTTACATCCCAGATAGAATCGGCAAACGTAAAAGAAGCTCTTACTAACGAAAACTGGATTGTTGCGATGCAAGAAGAGCTTAACCAATTTGTGAGAAATGATGTTTGATATCTTATTCCTAGACCTAAAGATTAACATATTATAGGAACTAAGTGGATTTTCAAAAATAAGTCTAACGAACTTGGTAATATAATTCGAAACAAGGCTAGACTAGTTATACAAGGGTACACTCAAATTGATGTATTGATTATGATGAAACCTTTGCTCCGGCAGCTCATCTTGATGTCTTGAGTCAATCAGACTATTTATATCCATTGCTTGCTTTAGAAAATTTAAAATTTATCAAATGAATGTGAAGAGTGCCTTCTTAAATGGTGATCTGCATGAAGAAGTATATGTTGAACAACCAATGGGTTTTGAAGACCCTAAGAACACTGATCATGTCTATCACGTTAGAAAGGCTCTCTAGGTTTAAAACAACCTCCAAGGGCATGGTACGAGAAATTGACTAAGTTTTTAATAAGTCATGATTTTCAAATAGGAAGTGTAGATAAGACTCTCTTTGATAAGAAACTTAATGATCACATCTTAATAATGCAGATGCTTATTTATGGATCTACCTATTCTAATATGACTGTTGAGTTTGCAGTTTAATGAAATCTAAGTTCGAAATGAGCATGGTTGGGGAATTGAATTATTTCCTAGGGTTGCAAGTAAAACAACAATTTGATGGCATTTTTATTTCTCAAATATGCTCTGAACTTAATAAAAAATTTTAGATTTGAGAATGGTAAGAATTTTGATACTCCTATGAGTATAACTTTAAGACTCCCAAAGGACTCTACAGGTAAAAATGTGGATCTTAAATTATTTCGTAGTATGATTGACAGTTTACTTTATTTAACTGCTAGTAGACCTGATATTGCCTTAAGTGTTGGTATTCGCGCTAGATATCAATCTAACCCTAAAGAGTCATATCTAACTACTGTTAAGCGGATAATGCGGTATGTCGCAGGTACTGCTAAATTGGGTCTTTGGTATCCATATGATACTAGTGTTCAACTGGCTGGGTACCTAGATGCTGATTAGGCTGGTAATATTGATGATAGGAAATCAACCAGTGGTGGTTGTTTCTATATTGGAAATTGTTTGGTTTCTTAGTTTAGCAAGAAGCAAAGTTCTATATCATTCTCTACTGCTGAGGCTGAGTACATTGTAGCTGAAAATGCATGTACTTAGCTTGTTTGGATGAAACATATGCTAAGCGATTATGGAATTACATAGGAATCAATGATATTATATTGTGATAATTCCAGTGCTATAAACATTTCAAAAAATCCAATTCAGCATTCACGTACCAAGCACATTGACATTAGGTATCATTACATTCGTGAATTAGTGGAAGAAAAGCTGATATCTTTGGAACACGTTTCTACCGAGACTCAACTTGCTGACATTTTCACTAAACTACTCGGCAAAAGCAGGTTTAATAAATTGAAATTTGATCTTGGTATGTGCAATCTAAATTAAATATTCATGCATACCTGTATCATAGTGTATATATATTTGATAATTTATTGGTTTAAATTTCAAATTTTTATGAAAAATGCATATTTTAATTGGTACATGACCAGTCGTGGATGTACACGACCAGTCGTAGCACGACTGGTCGTGGACATCCCACGACCAGTCGTGTAGCGCACTGGACATTTTAAAATTTAGGAAAAAACTCATCTTCTTCATTTCATCTTTCCTCTCCAACGAGCTAACGCCCGACCGGTCGTACCCACCTTCCTAGATCTTCAAGGTTAGTGCGTCTTTTACATTTTTCTTGTAGATTCTAGTCAATATTACTTCATTTTTACTCTTGGAGTAATTTATTTTGTCATTTATTATAATTTTAGGGTTTTATCTTGAAAAATTTGATCTATCAAAACCCTATTTCACATCTTTTGAAGTGATTTATTTCTTTGATTATTTTATTGCAAATGGATGCTAAAGGGAAAAAGAAAACTTCCCGTGGTCCATCTTCTTCTCGATCAACCCTTATCACTCAGCACCATCTTCGGTGACCGAAGATGATCCCTCATATGTGTGGGATTTGCATTTGCGTAATGTCATTGTTGAGCGACTGTTGATCTTGATCACATTGCTCCTTTTGGTATTCTCTTACTTCAAGCTGTAGGATGGGTTAACATCTTACATTGGGATGGGCCTGCATACCAATCTGTGCAGTCCATGTTTGCATGTATCTCTGATTTTTCGACTTAGAATTTATCATTTAAAATTGATGCTAGAGAAGGTCCATTTGAAGTAGACCGCCTTTTAATTTCGGGTCTTATGGACATACCTGTCAATGATGAGGGAATTCCTATACATACTTTAGTTGAAAAACCCTCAGAATCGGAAAAATGCATGCTCACTAGAGATCTATGTAATATGAATGTGCAATGGACTCATAAAGGGAATGCACTCCCCTCAAAGTATTTATTACCTAGATACAGAGTTCTCCACAGAATCTTTATTTCAAATCTGTATCCTCGTTCAGGTAACATAACTGAATTGACTTCCTTTATGGTTAGAGTTTTACATTCTGTCATCTCTGGTACTAAAGTTTGTCTTCCTTCATTGACATGTCATTCCGTCATTCAGTTTCATCTCCATCCAGGTCATAGTGATATTCCATTTGCTTATCTTATGACTGTGTTAGCTAATCATATGTTAGTTGCTATGCCGATTGGAGAGGCTCCTATCTATCATCTTATTTTTAACAATTCGAATATTAACAAAATGAAGTTGGAATTGGCTCCTGGCCTAGTGGATGTTGGTGTTGGAGGAGCTGAAGCGGGGAATGGAGAAGAAGCTAGTGATCTTCCTCCTGATGATATTAATATGGATGATATTTTTGATGAAATTGAATCTGATTCTGCTAATGATCCTGACTATGAGCCATCTGATTTTGATGCTTGTCTTCGTGCTCAAGAGGAGAAGGTAGAGAATATGAATGTGGCCCATGATTTACGATTTAAATATATGCGCAAGTATCTTAAGCACTTAAACAAGGGCCTTCATCAACTTGATCCTACCATACCTGCTCCTTCATCTGGATCTGATTAAGTGTTTTATCCTTTGGTCTGTATTAACTCTAATATTATTTTACCTTTGTTGGTGTGTGAACTTCATTTTTGAACTGGTTAATGGTTTGTGGACTTTAATTTACTTAAATCTTAACTAGTTAATCCTTTTCTTACTCCTGTTTCTTATCCTTTTCCATTTCTTATTTGCTTCCTTTATCATATTGTGACAAAAAGGGGGAGAAGATTTCAAGTAGTTTGGATTGATTGGAATGGATAATGGATATGGATTGAAGGGTAGTAAACATTAATTTTTACGATATATATGTGTGCTCTACTCAAGGGGAGTAAATAAGTAAGGAAGAATTTGTGCTAGTTAATGACAACTGGTGCATGATTCTTTAAACAGGCTGTAATTGGTTTTCTTATATATGACTGGTGCATGTTGTGCTTCTCTTGTTTTTTTTTGAAGTGTGTTTTGTCACAGATTTGACAAAGGGGGAGATTGTAAGTGCTATGGTCTTATGCTCCTTTGGTTGTCAAATTTTGTAGTGCCAAAACATCAATCTATGTCTTATGTAGCTCATTGGTATATATGATCAAGACATTGCATCACCTCTCTAAACACTTTGCTTCAAGTCAAGATCGAAGAACTACTTCAAAACCATTTCAAGAAATGCAAGTACAAGCTACAACGAAAGAAGTGATCTTGTTCAAAGACTCAAGTTAGTGTACAACGCAAGATGAAGTGTAATACAAGCTCTAGAAGATCTCAGGCTCAAGAGAGATCTCAAGCTTCAAAATCTTCAAAGGTCAACTTGAAATGGCCAAGCTATATTTCCTGGAGGGGGGGGGGGGGGGGGGGTTGGTGAATAGGACTATGCCGAATTTAAAATAAATACAGCGAAAATAAAGAAAGAGAGATAGCCAAATAAATAAATCAATACACAAATGCGGAATGCAATCTCAAAATATTGATTGTTCTAAGGACAACCATGCACCATAAAAATGGCAGGGCAACCTTACTAGAACAAATAGAGAAACTGAAGCTCAAACTGATAAAGAGATAGCAAGGAATAAATTATAGAAATATAAATCTAAACTTATTACAACATTCCCCACTGAGCTTGAAATAAAATGATTACAACATTCACATCCACATATACATTCCACAAATGAATAATTAAAGATATGAAATATAAATCACACAACCACAAAACACAAGGGATTATAGTGGTTCACCTGTGTGTACACCAACTGTTAATAAACAGCCACACAACTACTCCACTCCTAATATCCTCACACAGGGGATATTAGCGTTCACTATCAAAGATAGGTTTTTCAGGTTCACCCAAAACCTTCACAATTGTGTCTTTCTCTATGGGCTTACATAATTAAAAAAACCCCTCTTCTGAGTTTTCCTAGCTCTCCTCAGATAACTAATACAGTGAGATTTTTCTGGCAAATCCCAAAAGAAAATCAAATGATAATAAATTACTTAAACGTAAAATGCCTGAATTTCTCCTTCGTTATAGTAGCCCAGAAGAACCAAGTCAGAGTAGAGAATTGAATGTCAAAGTTCAATGTCCAATACTCACTTTATAATGGTTCTAGGTTCTAATAGATTTTAAATTAAACCAAATGGGGCTAGCTCTAATTGATTTTGATTCCAGAAAAAGGAAAAATGAAACTTCTTCTTTTTCAGATTAGATTGGAATACAAGAAACAAAATCAATTTTAAAAGCTAAAGAAAGAGAATATTAAACACGCACACTTAGCTTAAATGGAGCACAGACTTATCTCTCAGAAGGCCGAATTAACTTAGCATGAATTTCTTATTTTATTCTGAGATTCGTGCTCTATTTATAGGTGAGTAAATCACATCTTCGACTGGTCTAAAGATCTCTACGACTGGTTGTAGAACCAACAGATATTTGAAAATTTAGGCACGATAAGATCTGGCGGTTTCACGGCTGGTCGTAGGTGGTCTACGACTGGTCGTAGGTCTCCTTCGACTGGTCGTAGGTTTCTCATGACTAGTCGAAGCTAGCCAAAATTCAACACTGTACTTTGAGTCGTAGGTCTATGACTGGTCGAAGAAATAGTCGACACTATTCATACGATAAGTCGAACAGTCCCTGAGACTAGTCGAACCCTAACAGAAAATTTCTGAATTTTGCAACAAACTTACGATTGATTCAGGAAATTCTTAGACAGGTCGAAGCAGTGCTAGGACTAGTTGAACAAAGTCCAGGACTAGTCTTAGAACAGACTAAATTCACTTATATAAAATATATGAATTATGTATCCAAAATGGCCTACTTTAAAGGTCAACCTAAGGTCAGTCATACCTCAATAGTGAAGTAAAGACATTGAGAACATTGAAACTTAGAGACGAGTGACCTTTGAAAGTAATGAAGCTTGAAGTCTTGACGTAACTTAAACTTGAAAGGTTCTTGAGATCTTGACTTGTGAACAGTGCTTTTCAATTAAAGCTGATCTTGAGTAGAGCTTTGTTCTTCACATATGCAAGCTTCATAACAGTGTCTTTGGCATCACAAATTTGACAACAAAAAGGGGCTATAAACTATAGCACTTACAATCTCTCCCTTTGTCAAATTAGTGACAAAACACACTTTCAAGATATGTTACATAACGCAGAATATCTGATTAAAGAATCATGCACCAGTCGTTATCAACCGGCATACTAACATGATCCTACAAGCCTATAAATCAATATTTAACATAACATACAATCCACTTCTGCACATACTCCTCCTGAGTAACATACATCAAAAACACGCAATGCTACTCCCTCCTCATAACATAATCATTAGACACATACATCCATATCCATCCTCCCCCTTTTTGTCACAAGAGGACAAAGGAAGTACAAAACAGATGACTGAGGAGAAATAAGTAAAGAGATATATGAGAGGTAACAAGATAAGATATGAGTAACAAGCATAAACAACCCACATAATTCATAAACTAAGCTAAGTCAAAGATAGCTACAATCTCAAAACCAGTTAATTAGCTAGCACAAGAATAATAAAGTTATAACAGACTAGTAAACTTAAAAGAACTAATCTGAACCAGATGAAGGAGCAGGGATGGAAGGATCAAGTTGATGCATGCCCTTGTTCAAGCACCTAAGATATTTGTGCATATACTTGAATTGTAAATCATGGGCAATAGATATGTTTTCCATCTTAACATTCATATTCTCAACCTTATCTTCCAATGCACATAGACGTGCATCAAACTTAGAAGGTTCATATTCTGGATCAGTTGCAGAATCAGATTCAGGTTTGTTAAAAATATCATCCATGTTAATATCATCAGGAAGATGATCACTAGCTTCTTCTTCATGTTCACCTTCAACATTACCAACACCAACACCTTGACCAGGAAAGAAATCAAGCTTCATCTTATTGATATTGGAATTGTTAAATATCAGATGATGGATAGGGGCCTCTCTAATCGGCATATCGACTAACATATGCGTAGCCAACACAGTCATCAAATAACCAAAAGGAATGTCATTGTGACCTAGATGGAGTCGAAACTGAATAATGAAGTGACAAATCAAGGATGGTAGACAAACATGAGCACCGCTGGCAACAGCATGAAGAACACGAACCATGAAGGAAGTCAATTTAGATTTATTACCTGATAGAGGATACAAGTTAGACACAAAGATTTTGTGAAGAACTCTGTATTTGGGTAACAGATACTTTGAGGGAAGCGCACTCCCTTTATGTGTCCATTGAACATCCAAATTACATAAATCTTTAGTGAGCATACGTTTTTCAGTTACTGAGGGTTTTTCAGATAAGGTATGGATAGGAATGCCCTCATTATTCACAGGAATTTTCATAAGAGCTGAAATTAAATGACGATCAATGTCAAATGGTCCTTCTCTTGTGGTTATCTTAAAAGATAAATTTTCCAATGAAAAATCACTTATGCATGCGAACATGGACTGGGCAATAGACCGGTATGCTGGCCCACCCCAATGCAATAAGTTATCCCAACCTACAGCTTGGAGCATAGGAAGGATATCAAAAGGAGCAACATCATTAATATCAACAGGATGTTCAACAATAACGTTACACAATCTGATGTCCCGAACATAAGATGGATCGTCCTCGGGAGCCCGAAGATGACGCTTAGTGATAGGGGCTGATCTGGAGGAGGAAGATGGACCACGGGATGTTGTCTTTCTCCCTCTAGATGACATTTACAACAAGGATTTCAAGAAAATAAAGAGTTGCAAAGGAATGAGAAGAGAATTTTCTCAAATCAGATTTTACAAAAGAAAAACCCCAATTCTCAACGAAATTTGAAATAGATAACTTTAAGAGTAAAATAGAAGTAATCTAGACACCAATCTACAAGAAAAAAGAAAATGGAGCACTAACCTTGAAGATTTTGAAGGAAGGGTTCAACTAGTCATGCGTCGGCCCGTTTGAGAGTGAAGAGGAAATGAAGAAGATAGGGCATTTCCCCCAATTTTAAGTAATTCACGCGATTCACGACTGGTCGTGGATGTACATGACCGGTCGTAACATGATCGGTCGTGTATACTCATGACTGGTCGAGTACCGGTCAAAAATTTAATTTCCAGCATTATAAACAAAAATTGAAATCTAATCAAGCAATTATATACAATATGATACAAATAGGCATAAATACTCATTTTAAAATGTACATGCCAAGATTAAGTTTCATTTTGCTAAACCTGCTTTTGTCGAGCGCTTTAGTGAAAATGTCAGCACGTTGATTCTCGGTAGGGATATATTCTAAAGATATAACCTTTTCTTCTTCTAATTCTCGAATATAATGAAATCTAATGTCAATGTGCTTAGTATGAGAATGCTGAATTGGATTTTTAAATATTTATGGCACTGGAATTATCACAATATAATAACATAGAATCCTATTTAATTCCATAATCATTTAGCATATGTTTCATCCAAACAAGCTGTGTACACGCATTACCAGTTGCGATATATGTAGCTTCAACTATTGAAAGTGATATAGAACTTTGTTTCTTACTAAACCAAGAAACCAAACAGTTTCCAATATAAAAGAAACCACCATTGGTTGATTTTCTATCATCAAGATTGCCAACCCAGTCAACATACGAGTACCCAGCTAATTGAACACTAGTCTCATGTGGATACCAAAGATCGAGATTAACAGTACTTGCGACATATTGCATAATCCGCTTGACAGCAGTCAAGTGCGACTCTTTAGGATCAGACTAATATCTAGTGCAAATACCAACACTTAGAGCGATATCGGGTCTACTAGCAGTTAAATACAGTAAACTACCAATCATACTCCGATATAATTTCGGATCCACATTTTTTCTAGTAAAATCTCTTGAAAGTGTCAAAGTTGTACTCATAGGAGTATCAAAATTCTTACCATTCTCAAATCCAAATCTCTTAATCAAATTTATAACATATTTAGATTGAGAAATGAACATTCCATCAGGTTTTTGTTTTACTTGCAACCCAAGGAAATAATTCAATTCCCCAACCATGCTCATTTCAAACTGAGATTTCATCAAATCTGTAAACTCAATAGTCATGTCAGTGCAGGTAGATCCATAAATGATATCATCAACATAAATCTATACTATTAAAACGTGATCATTATGTTTTTTAATAAACAGAGTCTTATCAGCACATCCCATTTGAAAATTATGGCTTAATAGAAACATTGTTAGTTTCTCATACTATGCCCTAGGAGCTTGTTTTAAACTGTAAAGTGCCTTTTCAAGGCGATACACATGATCAGTATTTTTGGAGTCTTCAAAACCCATCGGTTGTTCAACATACACTTCCTCATGCAGATCGCTATTTAAAAATACACTTTTCACATCCATTTAGTAAATCTTAAACTTTCTAAAACATGCAATGGATATAAAAAGTCTAATTGATTCAAGACGTGCTATTGGTGCGAAGGTTTCATCATAATCAATACCTTCAATTTGAGTGTAACCTTGTAGCCTAACCTTGTTTCTAATTATATTGCCAAGCTCATCAGACTTATTTTTAAAAATCCATTTGGTTCCAATGATGTGTTTATCTTTAGGTCTAGGTACGAGATACCAAACATCATTTCTCACAAATTGGTTAAGTTCTTCTTGCATCGCAATAATCCAGTTTTCATCAGCAAGAGCTTCTTTTACGTTAGATGGTTCTATCTGGGATGTAAAATATACATAATTACATATATCCTTAAGTTGTCTATAGGTACGAACACTAGTGAGAGGGTTTCTAAGAATCTGTGTGGTTGGATAATCTTTAACAGTCCTCAGTTTAGAATCAGTCTGATTAGATGAAGTATCAGATTTATCAATTACTAGAACTTCATCATTATCTGAACTTAAGACTGGTGTGTTTACGTGATCATCAATGACTACATTGATAGACTCTTGAATCACACTGGTCCTTTTGTTCAGAACCTTATAAGCTCGACTATTTAAAGAGTATCCTAAAAAGATCCCTTCATCACTCTTCGTATCAAACTTTCCCAGATTTTCACAATCTCGTAAAATGTAGCATTTGCTCCCAAAAACTCGAAAGTATTTGATAGTAGGCTTTTTGTTTAACTACATTTCGTAAGCCGTTTTATTATTACCTTTACTAGTGTAAACCCGGTTAATGATATAGCAAGCTGTATTGACTGCTTCAGCCTAAAGATTCTTAGAGAGCTTCATACAATTCAACATGACATTAGCCATTTCTTAAAGCACTCTATTCTTTCTTTCAACTATACCATTTTGTTGTGGAGTTTTGGGCGCTGAGAATTCATGTAATATTCCCTTGTCGCTAAAGATCTTCTCAAAACTGCTATTCTCAAATTCAGATCCATGATCACTACGAATCTTATTGACTTGAGAACCTTTTTTAGTTTGAATCCTTTTGAGAACCTTTTTCACTTCTTCAAGGGTTTCCGATTTGTCCCTTAAGAAGACAACCCATGTATATCTGGTAAAGTCATCTACTATTACCAAGATATATCTTTTGCCACCTCGACTTTCCGTCCTGGTAGGTCCTACAAGATCCATATGGAGAAGCTCGAGTGGTCTTGATGTGGTATCGAAATTCACCTTTTTATATGAGTTCCTCGTTTGTTTGCCAATCTGGCATTCACCACATATTTTTTCTAATTTTTGTAGTTTGGGTCGACCTCTTATAAGTTCCCGTTTGCTCAATCTATATAAATTTCGGTAGTGTACATGTCCAAGACGTTTGTGCCACAAATTAGTCTCGTCTGTATGGACCATGTAACACGATTGATTAAATGAGCTGGATTCGCTAACAATATAGCAGTTTTCAGACGTTCTACGTCCAGTTAATATTACTAAACCCTTGTTGTTTAGAATCTCACAGCTTTGATTAGAAAACCGTACACTATGGTTATTATCACAAATTTGAGATATGATTGGAAGATAATGTTTCATTCCTTCAACATACAAAACATTTTTAAACAAAGGAAGGTTATAGAGTTGAACCGTACCTTGGACAATTATCTTGCAATTGCTTCCATCACCACAAGTAACTGACCCATCAGTCATATCTTTAAGATCAGTGAATAAAGCCTTGTCGCCTATCATATGCCTGGAGCATCCACTATCTAGGTACCACTTTGAGTGGCTTGTAGCTTTGAAAGTGATGTGGGCAACCAAGCAGGCAACCTTAGGAACCCATTTCAGAACTGTTTTGGGTTTGGGAGTATATTTGGTCTTCTTCTGTCTGTTGTTATAAGGATGACCTACTGAGTTAGATTTTAAGAGCTTCTTGAGTAAATCAATTATATTTTCAGCTAGTGGGTTTTTGTTTTGAATTTTGAAGTTGACATAGCTACTTTTAGGTTTTTGAAGAGCTTTTGTACTTTTAGAAAAACCTTGACTAGTATTTTTTCCTTTTGAGTTAGAGGACTCTCCTTTCACAAACTTAGGAGGAGTATACTTTTGTTTAGGAGGAACATTTTTATCGTAGCCCAACCCAGATCTATCGCCACATTTTCTAGATTCGGATAAAAGTTTTTCTAACTTTGGATCTCCTTGGGCATACCTCCATATATCCTTTAAACTCAGAAGAGAAGATACTTCATTTTTAAGTTTTTCATTTTCAGATTTTAAATTTTCAATCAGGGAGGTTTTGAATTCTAAATCGCATTTTGATTTTTCAAAACAATTTGAAATTTGGAATTTTTCTAAAATAAGAGATTCATAAATTTCTTTGAGTTTAGAAAATTTCTCTTTTTGAAGTTTCAATTTCACAACAACTTTACAACTTTCCTTGTATAGGGCATTGTAAGCGTCTTGAAGATCATCTTCATTTTCATAATCACTATTCAGATTTTCTTCGCTAGTTAAATCATCATGATTTGAAAAAGTGAATTTGGCCAGAGTCATAAGGGCTTTTAACTTATTGCCCGACTCGGTTTCAGAATCTTCTAATTCAGAAGAAGCTTCAGAATCAGACGATTCATCCCAAGTAGCCAACATACCCTTCCTTTTTGGTTTGTCCTTTTTAGGACATTTGTTTGCTAAATGCCCATATTCTTGGCAGTTGTAATATTGATTATCTTTCAAAGACTTCCAAGTTTTAGATTTAGGTTTTGATCTTTTCTTATCATTTAATTTTTCAAAATCAACCCTCCTTTTACTCCTGAAAATCTTGTAAAACTTTTTTGCTAAAAGAGCCATATCATCTTAAGAATCAGAGTTTTCTTGAGAAATACATTTAGAGGATTTAAGAGTGATAGATTTACTTTTAGGAGCTTTAAAGTTTAACTCATAGGTTTGTAAAGAACCAACTAGTTCTTCTACCCTTATATTGTCCGTATCACAAAGTTCCTAGATCGCGGTTACCTTAGAGTTAAACCGTTTAGGAAGTGAGCATAGTATCTTTGAACACACTTTACTTTCTGGGATTTTATCACCAAGACATTAGATTTCACAACCAAATCTAATTGTTAAAAAATCTAAAGTCCAACTCCTTACAACCAAATTTACAATCATAAATCACAGGATATCTAATGTCTTGGTGATAAATCTAATTAGGGATTTTTTGACCCTCATGTGTCATTTCTAATATATCCCAAGCTTGCTTTGCAGTATCACAGGATATGATTCTTTTGAACTCATTCGGTGATAGTGTGTAAGTGATTGCATTTAGTGTTTTTGTATTGGCACTACTCTCATTTTTCTGAGGGGTGGTCCAAGAGAAATAAGAAGTTACTCTCATTGATTTTGAACCATCGATAACCAGTCACTTCAATGGTAGGTGGGTTCCATTTAGTCACTGTGGCTTGCCACACACTCTCATCCATTGATTTGAGGAAGATCCTCATCCTGGCTTTCCAATAGGCATAGTTGGAGCCATCAAAGGGTGGAGGCCTAGTGATTGAAAAGCTATCAAAATTTGACATCTTATATAAAGCTTAGATCGTTAGCTCAGGAATTAAATCCAAATAAGAAAGAGAGCTATTAGGCTCTGATACCACTTGAAATGGCCAAGCTATATGTCCCAGAGGGGGGGTGAATAAGACTATGCTAAATTTAAAATAAATACAACGAAAATAAAAAAAAAGAGAGATAGCCAAATAAATAAATCAATACACAAATGCGGAATGCAATCTCAAAATATTGATATTTCTAAGGACAACCATGCACTATAAAAATGGCAGGGCAACCTCACTAGAACAAATAGAGAAACTGAAGCTCAAACTGATAAAGAGATAGCAAGGAATAAATTGCAGAAATATAAATCTAAACTTGTTACAACATTCCCCACTGAGCTTGAAATAAAATGATTACAACATTCACATCCACATATACATTCCACAAATGAATAATTAAAGATATGAAATATAAATCACACAACCACAAAACACAAGGGATTATAGTGGTTCACCTGTGTGTACACCAACTGTTAATAAACAGCCACACAACTACTCCAATCCTAATATCCTCACACAGGGGATATCAGCGTTCACTATCAAAGATAGGTTTTTCAGGTTCATCGAAAACCTTCACAATTGTGTCTTTCTCTGTGGGCTTACACAAGTAAAAAAAACCCCTCTTCTGAGTTTTCCTGGCTCTCCTCAGATAACCAATACAGTGAGATTTTTCTGGCAAATCCCAAAAGAAAACCAAATGACAGTAAATTACTTAAACGTAAAATACCTGAATTTCTCCTTTGTTGTAGCAGCCTACAAGAACCAAGTCGAAGTAGAGATTTGAATGTCAAATTTCAATGTCCAATACTCACTTTATAATGGTTCCAAGTTCTAATAGATTTTAAATTAAACCAAATGGAGCTAGCTCTAATTGATTTTGATTCCAGAAAAAGGAAAAATGAAACTTCCTCTTTTTCAGATTAGATTGGAATACAAGAAACAAAATCAATTTTAAAAGCTAAAGAAAGAGAAAATTAAACACGCACACTTAGCTTAAATGGAGCATAGACTTATCTCTCAAAAGGCTGAATTAACTTAGCTTGAATTTCTTGTTTTATAGGTGAGCAAATCATGTCTTCGACCGGTCTAAAGATCTCTACAAATGGTCGTAGAACCAACAAATATTTGAAAATTCAAGTGCGATAAGATCTGGCGATTTCACGATTGGTCGTAGGTGGTCTACGACTGGTCGTAGGTTTCTCATGACTAGTCGAAGCTAGCCAAAATTCAACACTGTATTTTGAGTCCTAGGTCTATGACTGGTCGAAGAAACAATCGACACTGTTCATTGATACCACTTGAAAAGGCCAAGCTATATGTCCTAGAGGGGGGTGAATAGGACAATGCCAAATAAAAACTTATAACAGCGGAATAATAAAGAAAATGATAGCCAAATTAAATAACAATGCAGGAAAGAAAAACAACCTCAAAATTCAGATCTTGAGAGGTTGATACAAACGTTATTCTAAGGACAACCTTACACCAAAAACAGAGTTTATGGTAGGACAACCTTATTTCTAGAAAGGTCTTTGTATCAAGTCTCAAATCGAAGAGGAATACAAAAATAAATATAAACTGAATTGAAATAACTTGTAATTAAAGATGTATTGTTCTAGAGACAGCCATACACCATAAAAATGGCAGGGCAACCTTGCTGGAACAACTTTCGAATGAAATTGAAAATCAAGCTTATAAAGGAATAACAGAAAGTAAATTCTAAGCTATTACAACATTCTCACAAAGCTTGAAATAATTACAACATTCACCACCATACATACATCCCATAAAAATTAATTAAAAGATTAGAAGAATAAATCAATCAACCACAACACAAGGGATTATAGTGGTTCGCCTATGTGTTCACCAACTGTTATACAACAGCCACACAAAATGCTACTCTACTCCTAATATCCTCACACAGGGGATATTAGCGTTCACTAAAAATAAGTTTTCCCAGGTTCACCCAAAACCCTTACAATTGTGTCTTTGTCCGTGGGCTTACACAATTAAAAAAAACCCCACTTCTGAGTTTTCCTGGCTTTCCTCAGATAACTAAAATAACAAGATTTTTCTGGCAAATCTTGAAAGAAACCAAAATAATAGAAAGGAATTTACAATATGTAAAATACCTGAAAATCTTAGCAGCCCCGTAGAACCAAATCAAAGTAGATGATTGAATGTCCAAGTTCAATGTCCAGTACTCGATTACAATGGTTCTAGTTCTAATAGATTTTAAATTAAACCAAATAGGGCTTACCTTAATTGATTTTGATTCCAAAGAAAGGGAATAATAATTCCTCTTATCAAATCAGATTGGAATATAAGAAACAAAATTAATTAAATAAAGCTAAGGAAAGAGAATATTAAATAAGCACACTTAGCTTAGATGGAGCACAGAATTATCTCTAAGAAGTTCGACGAAGATTTGCTTGAATACTTTAATTAAATCGATAATTTCTTCCGAGATTCATGCACTATTTATAGGTAAGAGAGTGCTCTTTGACTAGTCGAAGCAACAACAGATATTTGAAAAATCCGGGGGGATATGCTCTAACCGTTCTACGACTGGTTGTTCTCTGATCGGTCGTAGGTTTCCTTCGATCGTCGTAGTCCTGTAAACCATCGGACTACGAGTCAAGGTTGTACGACGTTGAAGATCGTCGACACTGCTCTACGATCGGTCAAGATTCGGACTAGTCAAGGCCAATGATTTTATCCTAATTTGTAACAAACTTACGATCGTCGAGGAATTTCTTAGATCGGTGAAGCAAGTCTAGGACTAGTCGAAGAAGGCTTAGGACTAGTCGAAGAAAGACTCAATCACATGAAAAATAAACATTCGACTTATGTATCCGAAATGACCTACTTCTAAGGTCAACCTATGGTCAAACAAACCTCAATCATGAAGTATGGACATTGAAGCATTAGGAACAAGTGACCTTGAAGTATGAGCCTTGAAGTCTTGATGTAGTTGAACTCTTCATGTAACTCAATCTTGAAAGTGGCTTGAGTTTCAGCTTGAGTCTTGAGTTCAACTTGAGTCTTGTCTTGTGAGCAGTTCTTTCATTCCGAGTCTTGTCTTGTGAGCAGTTCTTTCATTCAAGATCTTGAGTCTTGTACTTGAGAGCTTTGCTTGTTGTGAGCTTAGCTTGTTCATGAATGTTGATCCTTGAGGGAGCTTCACTTATGCAAGTTATATATAACAGTATAATAGTGATTTTGGCACCACAAATTTGACAACAAAGAGGGATAAAACTATAGCACTTACAATCTCCCCTTTGTCAAATTAGTGACAAAACACATAACAAGATAAACAAGAGTAAAACAACTGGTTAATACCTGTAAATCAATATTCAACATTCAACCATTATCATTCAACAAGATCAAACATATATTCAAGATCAAACATATATTCCCCTTGACACCCCACTCCCCCCGAGTAACATAACCAATGCTACTCCTCTCACAATCATATTAACAACAAACCATTCTTCCCCTTTTTTTCACAATTTGACCAAGGAGAACTAAATAAAGGAATGAGAGTAAATAGAAGGAGGAAATAGATTATAGCAAAAGAGTCATAGAGATACTCAAGATAGAATCACATATATCCAACATAAATATTACATCAAGAACAAATATCCAACAGCATTAAACATAGATAGAATCCAAATCAAAATCAGCCAAGTGCTAAGTAAAAAGTTATTACATACAAAAAGTCTCATAGAAACTAGTCGAACTAGAACTTGAAGATGGAGCAGAATAGAAGGATCAAGTTGGTGCATGCCTTTGTTCAAGCGCCTAAGATATTTGCGCATGTACTTGAATTGCAAATCATGAGCAAAGACATGTTTTCCAACTTAACATTTATATCCTCAACTCTACCTTCTAATGCACTCAGACGTGCATCAACATCAGATGGTACAAAATCTGGATCATTAGCTGAGTTCGAATCCAGTTCCTCAAAAATGTCATCCATATTAATGTCAACACCAGCTTCTTCAAGACCACCACCACCACCACCTTGTTCAGGAAGCAGATCCAACTTCATCTTATTAATATTTGTATTGTTGAAGATCCGATGATGGATTGGTGCTTCATCAACAGGCATATCGACTAACATATGAGTAGCCAATACAATCATAAAGTATGCAAATGGAATGTCACTATGACCAGGATGGAGTCTAAATCAAGAATGAAATGACAGATTAAGGATGGCAAACAAATCAGTACCATTAGAAATAGCATGGATAACACGAACCATAAACGAAGTCAAGTCATATTTATTACCCGAACGAGGATACAGATTAGACACAAAGATTCTGTGAAGAATTCTGTATTTGGGTAACAAATACCTTGCGGGGAGCGCATTCCCTTTTTGAGTCTATTGAACATCCATGTTGCATAAGTCTCTAGTTAGCATGCGTTTTTCAGCCATTGAGGGTTTATCAGTTAAATTATGGATAGGAATACCCTCATCATTTACAGGAATTTTCATAAGGGCTGAAATAAAATGACGATCAACGTCAAAAGGCCCTTCTCTAGTAGAAATTTGAAAAGTTAAATTATCCTGTGAAAATGCACTAATACATGTAAACATGGATTGGGCAATGGACCGGTATGCAGGCCCACCCCAATGCAATAAGTTAACCCAACCTATAGCTTCAAGCATAGGAAGGATATCAAAAGGTGCAATGTGATTGACATCAACAGGATGTTTAATGATAACATTACGTGATCTAATGTCCCTTACATATGATGGATCATCATTGGGAACAAGAAGATGACGTTTAGAAATAGCGGTCGATCTGGAGGAAGAAGAAGGACCACGGGAAGTAGTTTTTCTACCTCTAGAAGCCATTTGCAACAAGGATTTCAAGAAATTAAGAAGTTGCAAAGGATTGAGAAGTGGGTTTATATAAAACAGATTTTTCAAAATCCAAACCCCAAATCTCAATGATTTTCAAAATAGAAAGCTTCAAGAGAGAAGAAAACAATCTTGACACAAATCTGCAAGAAAAACAGGATTTGGAACACTAACCTTGGAGAACTTGAAGGATGGGTTCGACAAGTCGAAGTTCGACTCCAAGGAGAAGAAAGAAGAAATGAGGAAGAAAGTGAAAAATCCCCAATTTGAAGTGAAACCCATGCTCCACGACTGGTCGTGGGTATCTATGACCGGTCGTAGTACGACTGGTCGTGTATACTTTCAAAAATGTATATACACTAATTCATATATCTAGCAAATTATACAAAAATTGAAATTCAATCTAGCAAATATATACAATATTATACAAGTAGGCATAAATTATCAATTTAAAATGCACATGCCAAGTTCAAATTTCATCTTTTTGAACTTGCTTTTATTAAGATGTTTTGTGAAAATATCAGCACGTTGATCGTCAGTAGGAATATATTCTAGAGATATAACTTTTCTTCTACTAATTCCCTTATATAATGAAATCTAATGTCAATATGCTTAGTACGAGAATGTTGAATAGGATTTTTTGAAATATTTATCGCACTAGAATTATCACAATGTAATAACATAGAATCTGTTTAATTCCATAATCACTTAGCATTCGTTGCATCCAAACAAGCTGTATACATGCATTACCAGCTGCGATATACTCAGCTTTAGCTGTTGAATAGAATTTTGTTTCTTACTAAACCAGGAAACTAGACAATTTCCAATGAAAAAACAACCACCACCGGTTGATTTTCTATCATCTAGATTACCAGGCCAGTCAGCATCCGAGTACCCAGCTAATTGAACATTGGTTTCATGAGGATACCAGAGACCAAGATTTACAGTATTTGCGACATATCTAATAATTCGCTTGACAGCAATCAAGTGAGATTCTTTTGGATCAGATTGATTCTTGCGCAAATACCAACACTTAGAGAAATATCAGGTCTACTAGCAGTAAAATATAACAAACTACCAATCATACTCCGATAAAGTTTTGAGTCAACATTTTTACCATTAGAGTCTTTTGATAGTTTCGGGTAGTACTCATAGGAGTATCAAAATTTTTGCCATTTTCAAATCCAAATCTCTTGATTAGATTCAAGGCATACTTAGATTGAGAAATGAATATTCCTTCAGGTTGTTGCTTTACTTGCAATCTAAGGAAATAAGTCAATTCCCCAACCATGCTCATTTCGAACTGAGATTTCATCAAATCTGCAAACTCAGTAGTCAAGTCAGTACAAGTTGATCCATAAATGATATCATCAACATAAATCTGTACCATTAAAATATGATCATTATGTTTCTTAACAAACAGAGTTTTATCAACAGATCCCATTTGAAAATTATGATTTAAAAGAAATTTTGTTAGTTTCTCATACCATGCCCTAGGTGCTTGTTTTAATCCATAAAGTGCCTTTTTAAGCCGATATACATGATCAATATTTTTGAAATCTTCAAATCCCATTGGCTGTTCAACATAGACTTCTTCATGTAAATCGCCATTTAGAAAAGCACTTTTCACATCCATCTGATAGATCCTTTATCTTTCTAAAACATGCAATGGATATAAATAGTCTGATAGATTCAAGACGTGCTACTGGTGCAAAGGTTTCATCGAAATCAATCCCTTCAATTTGAGTATAGCCTTGTACCACCAGTCTAGCCTTGTTTCTAATTATATTTCCACATTTATCAGACTTATTTTTGAAAATTCATTTTATTCCAATGATGTGTTTATCTTTAGGTCTTGGTACGAGATACCAAACATCATTTCTTACGAATTGGTTGAGTTCATCTTGCATCGCAACAATCCAGTTTTCATCAGCCAGAGCTTCTTTTACGTTAGATGGTTCAATTTGGGATGTAAAACATACATAATTACATATATCCTCAAGTTGTCTACGGGTGCGAACACCGGTGAGAGGGTTTTCAAGAATTTGTGTGGTTGGATGATCTTTAACAGTCCTTAACTCAGAATCAGTCTGATTCAATGAAGTATCGGGTTTATCAATGATTAGTACTTCATCATTATCTGAATTAAAGATTGGTGTGTTTAAGTGATCATCAATGACAACATTAATGGATTCTTGAATCACACCGATCCTTTTGTTCAGAACCCTATAAGCTCGACTATTTAAAGAATATCCTAGAAAAATACCTTCATCACTCTTCGTATCGAACTTTCCCAAATTTTCACGATCACGTAAAATATAGCACTTGCTGCCAAAAACTTGAAAGTATTTAACAGTAGGCTTTTTATTGAACCACAATTCGTAAGCCGTTTTATTATTATCTTTTCTAGTGTAGACTCGGTTAATAATATAGCAAGTTGTGTTGACTGCTTCAGCCTAAAGATTTTTAGAGAGCTTCATGCTATTCAACATGACATTAGCCATTTCTTGAAGCACTCTATTCTTTCTTTCTACAATTCCATTTTATTGTGGAGTTTTGGGAGCAGAGAATTCATGTAATATTTCTTGGTCGGTACAGAACTTCTCAAAATTGCTATTCTCAAATTCAAATCCATGATCACTATGAATTTTACTGATTTGAGAAGATTTTCAGTTTGAATCCTTTTGAAAACTTTTCTTACTTCTTCAAGGGTTTCAGATTTATCCCTTAAGAAGACTACCCAAGTGAATCTGGTAAAGTCAACAACTATTACCAAGATATACTTTTTCCCACCATGACTTTTTGTTCTGGTAGGTCCTATCAGATCCATGTGGAGAAGTTCGAGTGGTCTTGATGTGGTATTTGAATTCACCTTTTTGTGTGAGTTCTTTGTTTGTTTCCCTATCTGGCACTCACCACATATTTTATCTAATTTCTAAAGTTTGGGTAAACCTCTTACGAGTTCTCATTTGCTCAATCGATATAAATTTCGATAATGTACAGGTCCAAGACGTTTGTGCCATAAATCGGTCTTGTCTGTATGGACCATGTAACATGTTTGATTAGATGAGCTGGATTCACTAATAATATAGCAATTTTCAGACGTTCTACGTCCAGTTAATATTACAAAACCCTTATTGTTTAGTATTTCACAGCTTTGATTAGAAAACCGAACATTATGGTTATTATCACATATTTGTGATATACTAAGCAAGTTATGTTTTAAGCCTTCAACGTATAAAACATTTTTAAATACCGGAAGATTAAAAAGTTGAACCGTACCTTGGCCTATAATCTTGCAGTTGCTACAATCACCAAATGTGATTGAACCATCAGTCATATCTTTCAGATCGGTGAATAAAGCTTTGTCACCTGTCATATGCCTGGAGCATCCACTGTCTAGGTACCACTTTGAATGACTTGTTGCTTTGAAAGCAGTGTGAGCAACCAAGCAGTTGACTTTAGGAACCCATTTCATAACTGTTTTGGGTTTAGGAACATAGTTGGTCTTCTTTTGTGTATATTTGTAGGAATGACCTGTAGAGTTAGATTTTAAGAGCTCCTTTAGTAAATCAACTATCTTTTCAGCTAGTGGATTTCGATTCTGATTAAAGTTGACATGGCTGCTTCTAGGTTTTTGAAAAGTTTTTGAATTTTTAGAAAAATCTTGATAAGTACTTTTCCCTTTTGAGTTTGAGGACTCTCCTTTAACAAACATAGGAGGAGTATACTTTTGTTTAGGAGGTAGATTTTTATCATAGCCCAACCCGGATCGATCGCCACATTTTCTTGATCCAGATAAAAGTTTCTCTAACTTTGGATTACCTTGGGCATATTTCCATGTGTCCTTTAAAC